>NC_090928.1:687504906-690004906 GCF_040938575.1 Ambystoma mexicanum
AAGAAGAAGAAGAAGAAGAAGAAGAAGAAGAAGAAGAAGAAGAAGAAGAAGAAGAAGAAGAAGAAGAAGAAGAAGAAGAAGAAGAAGAAGAAGAAGAAGAAGAAGAAGAAGAAGAAGAAGAATTTAGTGATGAAATGAGAAGCCAAGGCTGTACAACAGGCTTGTAGAGGAGAGGTACAGCTGCAGCAGGGTTGGTCAGTTCCTTGCAGATTTTGAAGAGTTCGGACGAGTTGTTAGATGCTGCAGAGATGAGGGCTTGGATGTGGCCTATCTTCTTGGCTAGGACAGAGAGTCTGTATTGCCTTTGGAGCAGGCTGCAGGCCAGTTTGTCAGAGTGCACTTGATGCCCTCCACTTCCTCTCAGCCACCCTGCACTTGCGTTTGAGGGTGACGAGGGAGGGAGATGGAGGGAGAGAGAGAGAGACTGACTTGAAGGAGGGCAGGTAGTATCCAGGTGAATGTTAAGGTCTCTGAGGAGGAGAAGTTGAGAGGTAGAGGAAGAGAGATCCACCCATTCAGAGAGAAAGGGGGCAACCTGGCCAGGCGGCGTGCAGATAGTGGCCACAGTGAGAGAAAGGCTAGGAGAGATAGAGAGCCTGCAGATCAGGCCTTCAAAAGAGGAGAGTAGCCCTGCATAGGAATGATGGAAGCAGTGATCCACTCCGGGAACATCATGGAAATGCACCCACCGGCACGGTTGGTTCTGGGTTCAGAGAGGATCTTGTAGCCTTCAGGAAGGAGAGTGTCGACATAGGTGGCTGTGATAATATCTCCTATTTTCCTCAGGGTCAAGGGAACATGGGGAAACAATATCCCATAACCGCCTCCGAGGCAGTATTTCCTTCCTCAAAGGAGATTGTGGAATACTGCGTCTCGCCTAAAGATATCCCACCTCCAATCCCGGAGGACCTTCCACCCAGGTGATCCTTCCTCGCTTGTCCACCCCCAGTGTTGGGATCCAAAAGTGATGGCCCTTCCATGGCCACCTGTATAGAAGACCCAAGGGGAGTAAATGTGAGGACACCCTCAGGTTTCTCACAATTGCCATGTTCTCCTTGGTCAACCGTGAGTACTGTAAGTAACTCATGGTGGCAACAGTAAAGAAAGACACAAGTGATCACAGTTCAAGGGTGTTCATTAAACTGTAAATGCAGGGTGAAAAAAAGCCTAATCTAAACTCAAATCTAAGATGGGAGCAAGCTTCGCCCATCAATAAGGCAGTCCGTGGGGCGTCTTGTCAAAGTAAAAAGGCCTATACTAAATACACACTATTGCCAATTCCTTAAAACTAATTACACAAAGAGTGTGGGATAGGGTTTCAATAAAGAAAGAAGTGTTCATAAATAATAAGTCAGGATGATTGCCAGGGGTCTTCCTTCCCCACTTTTTGAGCATAATACAAGGTGGATCTCCTGAGCACAGCACACACTCAAGCTTTCCCAGCACGACCCAACAGTTCCTTTTCCCAGCTATTAGGCTCTCCGATGGTTAAGTCTCTTGTAACAAAGTCTCTTGCCTTTGAGGGCCTGAGGTTTTCAACAAACAAACACAAAGTTCTGTTCCACATATACTTGGGGTGAAGGCCTCACCTCTAGGTACCCGTCTTCCAGATGTAGACCCCTCACAAGTCTTATTCAACAAAATCAACTAAACGGTTGCTTTCTCAATTAACTTTGGGTGATGACGTTCCACCCCTGGATCTCCCTCTCTCGGACTCAGACCCCTACCCTTCTTGCATTCACGAATCTTAATGACTTTTAAAAATTATTTGTATTTGTATTTATTTATTGGATTTTCAAATAGTCATAATACAAATCAAAAAGAACATTTAAAAAAATCAACCAATTCCCATACCCTGAATTCCCCAAAAACTCCCTGAATGCCCAGTTTCTCCGTCCACCCCACCCACCCAGCCATGTACACTAAATATGAAGGTTATCGTTCAGTTCAAAGAATGTTCAGTATTCACAGATTTTGCAGGCAATGCTGTTCCATAAAGTCCCCATGTAAAAAGTTCAGGATCATAGCTCATTCCGTAGAAAATCTGGCTTGTTCTCCTTGGATTGTGTATGTAATCCACTCCAAAGATACAAAGTTCCACATCTTATAGTACCAGTCTTTTATATGTGGGGGATCTGAATACTTCCATTCCTGAGCTACTACTAACAATGCGGCCAACTGAAAAATATAGAATGCTTTCCTCTTTTAGTTCGGCCACTGTTAATTGTCTTGTGGTGCCAAGCCTATTAGACTTTCCCCAAGAGGTCTATTTCTCGTAAAACCAAACATAACCTTCATATTTGCCTGCACCTCCTCCCAAAATTGAGCCAATTTAGGACACAACCACCATACATGCAGCCAATCCCCTTTCCCCCCACAATCCCTCCAAGAAGAGGCTTGAACCGATGTCAAAATTGTGTGTAATCATTCAGGGGTATAATGCCACTGATGCATCAATTTAAACCAGAATTCCCAAATTTGTATAGACCTTGTCATTTTTGGAATATCTATCATAAACTGGACCATGATTCATCTGTAGGCATATATCCCAAGGTCTTTGCCCAAGCTAGTTGAAATGAGTAACCCTTGATGGGGGTCTATCCACCAAATGCTTGTATAATCAAGAGATTAGATGTTTATCCCCCGAGCTAGAGATTACAAACTGTTCAAACGATGTGAGGGGCCTTACAGCTGCCGCCATTTAGATGGCGGACTTCAACATATTGAAAACTGTGCTTCTCCTGGAGGGCCAGCTCCTCTTTGCATAGCACAAATGATTTAATCTCTTGATCCAAGAACATAGCTCGAAACTTTATACAACCCTCCCTTTTCCATTCAGAAAATTAGCTAGCCGATTTTCCTGGAGTAAATTGAGGATTTGCAAACAAGGGGGTGAACTGGGAGGGAAATGTTGTAAACCCATGTTGGCGAACCACCTGATCCCAAGTATTCTGGGGTCTGTCAGTTCTAGGTAACCATAGTTTCTCCCATTCTAGGACCCATTATAGCTCTTTACATCTGTCTCCACCTTTTGTCTGTGTCCTCCCTAAACCAATCGTCTATAACCCGCAACTGTGCCGCGCAATAGTTTTCCCTTAAGTTAGGAAGACCTACCCCTAATGTTTTCACTGCTATGCGTTGGGATTTATTTTTCCATACATACTTTGATAGAAAATGGAAGCTGGAATTTGAATCGGGAGAGCTTGAAACAAATACAACAAGTTAGGTAGGATTACCATTTTTATTGAGTTAATTCGGCCCAGCCACGATACCATTAAGGGGCTCCAGGATTGGACTAGCTTTTGAATTTCAACCAGTAGGGGGCGAAAGTTGGCCGTGAATAATTCTCCAAGGGTACGTGTTATATTTACCCCCAAAACCCGGATGTTCCTTTGCATCCATCGTAGCTCTGTCTTCAACATTGCTTCAGATAATTCACCTTGTTTAAGGCCCAGATTCAAAATTTCAGATTTTGTAATATTAATTTTAAGCCCAGCCACCCTGCTTCAATTTGTTCAAGGGCTGCAGGTACTGAAATGTTACGGTTACAGATCGTGAGGAGCATATCATCAGCATATGCCATCAGCTTGTGAGCCTCCACCCCAAAAGAAATGCCTTCTAGTAGTTTGGATTGTCAAATCTGCGACAGTAACGGTTCTAAGTGCAGTGCATATAAAAGCGGGGGAATAGGTCAACCCTGTTTGGTACCCCTAGTAAGAGAGATGCTCGAGGAGAGTTGACAATTGATAAGTAGTCTAGCAGAAGGGTACATATAATTAGCCTTAACCATCGCTATATATTTGGAACCAAACCCTATGGCTCGTAAGGTGTTAAAAGGAAAGGCCCCTCTACCCGGTAAAATGCTTTTTCAGCGTCTAATGACACCAACACCGCTGCATTCCCAGTTTTGGTTACCTTTTCAATTAGATGACAGGTTCACTGTATGTTATCATGGGGTTGTCTCTCTTTTATAAATCCCATCTGGTTGGGATGGATTAGGTGAGGTATAAGGTCTTGATGTCAGTTTGCCACAATTCTTGTATTTATTTTTGCGTTGATATTTATGAGCGCAATCGGACGGTATGACCCACATTTAGCTGGATCCTTACCCGGGATTTTGAAATTAAAATTATTTTGGGCTCTTCCATTTAAGCTGTTATTTTACCTTTTCTGATAAAGAAATTATATAAATCTTTCAATTTAGGAACTAAGATTACACTAAACTGTCCGGTCCAGGTGCTTTATTTGTTGGGAGGTTAGATATTACTGATTAGACTTCTTCCTATCCCTATCTAAGTTTAGTCTGTCTTCTTCTGAAATTTTTTCCAGTTGGGTTAACTGTAAATAATGTTTTTGTGCCACCTGGTCCGGAAAGTCAGACTAAAAAGTAGAGCAAAATGCTTTAAATTGGGCTATAGTATCCTCTGTCACTGTTATCCTTTTTCCCCCTCCTTGGATTTTTTGGGATGCTAATTTCTGTTTTAATTGTCTGGCTAACATTCTGTCAGCTTTATTTGCCTTTATATATCCTCTGCTTTAGGTATAGTATGCTTCTTTCTGCCTGCTTAGTACGTATTAGGTCCAATTTACCTTTAGCTATGCGGTATCGCTTATGCAGGCTCTGGGATATATCTGACTCCATTCTATTTTTTAGTATCCTTTACCTCTGACTCCAGCTCCAATTCCATTATGCGGCAAAGCTTCCCTCTATCCACATGTATTGCGATAGGTTCTCCCCTAAAAGTTGCTTTAAACGCGTCCCAAACCATGTTTAGACCCACTTCCCCTTTCAGATTGGATTCAAAGTATTCCTGTTTTACTTTGTATTTCTTCACAAACAATCGGATCTGATATTAAATCTTTCGGGAACTTCCAGCTGCAAATCGTGGGAACCACTTCGGGGAAATTAAGATCCATGGTCTGAAATGGTAATAATATTGGTCTCAATTTGTCACACTTCCTATAAGCTTAGTTGAAGCCCAGAAATAATCTATTCAGGAAAAGTATTTATGAACATGAGAATATCACCTTTCAAGGCCGGCCACATATCTTTAAGTGTCAGCTGGTCACATTTTTGTCTAAGAGCTAGTGACGGTGGAGGTCTAGCATACAAAGTGTTGGAACTTCTGTCCTGCACTGGATCCCATACCATATTCAAGTCCCTCCATCATAATCATTTCTTCCTGTCCAAACTGTTGGATTAGAGATTAGATAGAGCTGACTTCAGAAATCCCTCCTGGCCTGTGTTCGGAGCATATGTAGACGCCAAAGTTAGCGTCATCGAGCACATACTCACTAATGTAAGGGAATCGGCCCTCTTTATCCGCTGACACCTTCTTGATGGAAACTCATAAGTTTGTCTTGAATGCAATAAGTACCCTTTGCATTGGCCTGCCTTATTATCGGGTATTGCTGCAGCTTTAGCCTATGACGACCCTGGCATTTGATGTGCGTCTCCTGCAAAGCTATAAGATCAGGCTGATGTGTTTAATAAGCAATCTAATTTCCTCCTCTTTACGTGGGTATTTAGCCCCCTTATGTTAAGTGTCAGACACCTGAAGGCAAAGCCACGAAGTCCCGACCTCCCACCTTTAATATACTGCACTGAGCTCTTTCCACCATCTTTCCGATCTTGACATTGTGTACAAGCCACCCCCCAACCACCCAATCAACCTGCAACTTGTATCCACCACCTACCCTCCCTAACATTGCCTTAACCTTTTCCCCAACTCCCTCGTGCAGACCATCTTTGCTATTCTCTCAGTGGACTCGTCCACAGAGATGGCCTGACACTTATACCAGGAATATGTGCAGGGTGTCCTAAAACCCTCATTTGTGTCTTTATAGAGTTGCAAGATGAGCTTCTGTTGTGCCCCAATTATACTATCTGAGAACCTTCTTCTGAAGAACCGTACCTTAATAATTCTTAGCGCCAGTAGCCAAGTAGAGCGCAAACCTTCAAGATTCCGGGGGCTTCTCCGCCATTAAAGGGCCTTTCTGCTTTCTTGATCGGGTCCGCTAAACAGATGTCCATTCCCAGTGTCTCGGCCCCCAGGGGGTGTGAGTTTGGGTTCCTGTGCTGCCAGTTGAGCCTGGTTGGTCCTCCTGATCCAGTCCCAATATTCGAGCCCCCTACTCCTTCGTTGTGACCTGGTGCTGTTTGCCTTCCCAAGTGAATAAAATGCTGAAGGGGAAGGTCCACCTGTATGGTCACTTGCGTGTTTGTAAGTGTTGCAGGATCTCGCTCCTATCTCTTCTCTTTTGTAATGTCCATGGAGACAGATCCTGAAATAATTGGATATCATTCCCATTTAGTGCTATCTGCGTTGCTTTCCTAGCTTCGCTAAGAATCTGCTCCTTCTGCAGATAGCTTGTCGATGCCACCAATGTGTCTCTAGGTCGGGCTCCCAGATCCTGACACTTCGGGCCAACACTATGAATTCTGTCCATAGGAATTTTAACTTCTTCTTCAGTACTTAAAATACCCTTAAACACCCCAGTAACTTCCTCTCTTAAAGCTGAGTCGAGCACCGATTCCAGAATTTTCCATATACGAATATTAGATCTTCTTGAACTATTTTCCAAATCTTTGCATTGCTGCTCAGCATTATATGTAGTTCTCGCTAATTGTTCAAGGAGCACCTCCGAATTCGTGGATTCCTGTGCCAGATCTTTTAGCGCCTGCACATTCATATCCATCCTTTCCTCAAGAGAGTTAATGTTAAAGGATATTTGTACCGTGCACTATCACCACCGGAGTGGTCCCTGGCACTCTGGCGGATCTATAACAAAAGGGGTGGGTAGCTTAGGCCTGTTAGTAGGACAAAGTTTGGAGAAGAGAGCTATGAAGTACTGTTGGCAGCTTCAGTTCGGTTAACACCGTTCGCCGAGCATATTGGTGTGTTATTCAGTTCTGAGTCCGCCGTGTGCTGTTGTTTGGGGGTCTGTGTGGTGTGGTTGTTGTTACGGTGTGGTGAAGTGCGTGAAGGTTGCTGCAACTTTAAGAGGTGTGGTTGTGTTTGGTTAATGTGTGAGAGGTGTGTGAGGAGTGGAGAGGGTTTTAGTAGATTTTTGGGGTTGGTTAGTATCCTTGTTAAGAGAGATTCATATTCCTATTGCGTCTCCTTTGGTATTTCGGGAAGGTTGTTTCCTTTTGGTGGTTACGTTTCAGCGTGATGAGGCTGTCTCATCTATTTGTCATTATGCTAAGTTAGCTACTTTTATCCCAGTTGTCTTTGCTGTAGCCTAGGTTTGGATTGATATGCTTTCGAGCTATGCCCGTGCTGTACGTCCTTTCTGATTGTGCAAGGTTGTTTGTGGTGTTGGGCATGTATGTTACATTTCTGTCCACATGGGGTTGTCGCTTGTGTTGTATTCCACCTAGCGTCGTCTCACTTGTTCTTGTAGGGGTTTCCCTTAGTTGGTCATGGGTGTGCCATCATATATGCTGTCAATCTGTTCTTTGTGTTTCCTGTTTGTTTTAGTTGTTTCAATTTGGTTCCGAGGTGTTGAAGAGCTCTTAACAACTTAATATCAACAGGTGAGTACTCACTAGTCTTCTCTTCCTTGAACACAAAACTTTGATGAACACAGGAGCGTCCCCCAGTCGTCCAGAGACCAGAAAAACAGGGCTCTGTAAAGAAAACCCAGAAGATGTAATTTGAAGATGCTTTAAAGTTCTGTGTTGATCTGGAGTTCCAGGATTGCAGAAAATAGTATTGAAACTTGAAGTTCAGGTAGAGGTATTGCAGCCAATATCCACTGTCCGATGGGTCAAAGAACAGCCAGAAGGAGGAGCACCCCAAAGAAGCTGGAAAAGCCGCAGATGTGGATTTGCAGCCGATGCAGGAAACAGCCAGTTCCAAAAGGAGAATAATGGGTCTCAATTATCCGCAGAAGATAGAAAAAGGAAGAGGGAAGCAAAGAAAAAACAAGCCGGCAGATGCCGAGGAGGAACGAAAGGTAAGCTGTGCTAGGACTGAGGATCGCATCGAATCAGGGAAAAGTAGACGGCAGAGGCGCCGAGGGTGAGTAAAAGGTAAGCCATGTAAGGACGGCAGAGAGAGAGAGAGAGAAAAGGGAATGGAGCTGGCAGAGGCGCCGTGGAAGAAAGAAAGTAGCCGCTGAAGACGACGAAAAGTAGATAAACAAGGAAAGGATTGTCACAGAAAACCGGCCACAGAAAAGGTATAAAAGTATGAATCTAGAACGGGTAAAAAAAAATAGACAAACGAATAGGTAAATGACAGGAAAGGCAGTGCAGGAAGGGAACGTTGGAAAAAAGAACCAACGTGGAACGAAGCGAGGAGTGCCGAGAGCGGAGCTCAAGGAACTTTCACAAAAGGGGAACTGCAAACGCGAGGGAGAGCAGGAGCAGTGCTAATACGGGAAAGACGGAGTAGCAACGCAATTACCTGTTCTCCTCCTCTGCATATATAGAAGTGAAGGGAGCTGTTGACCTGGTTCCTCCATCTTGGATGGAAGACTAGACTGGTAACATGAGTTGATTGTAATAGCACTGAGAAGCCGCCATGTTGGTTTCCATTGTACATAACGAGGATGATGGATCTTCCATTGTCTCCAGAAGGACCGAGGGGTACTTCTGACAAGAGCCAGGTTTTAGAAGTTTCCTAAATTTTAGGTGGTCTTTGGTGTTTATTTCTTTCGGGAGGTTGTTCCAGGTTTATGCAGCAAGGTCGGAGAAAGAGGAGCCTCCTAGTTTTTTTCTTGACGTATGGTTTTTGTTTCCAGGCAAATTTCATTGCTTGATCAGAGGAGTCTCGTAGGCTTGTAGATTATTTTCTTTTGTAGAAATTCTGCTCCATCTCCGTCGATTGCCCTGTGTGTTATGCACATTGTTTTGAACGTGATACGATGTTTGATTGGGAGCCAATGCAGTATTTTTAGTGCCGGAGTTATGTGGTCTCTTCCGGATCGTTTGAGGAGGAGTCTGGCTGCTGCATTCTGGATGCGTTGTAATTTCTTCAGGAGATATTCCGGCATCCCGGGGTAGAGGCTGATTGCGTAGTCGATTCTTGACATCATGAGGGCGATGATTGTCAGTGTATTGTGGGTGAAAGAGAGGAAAGGTAGGATTCTTGTTGTGTGTAGAAGGAAGAAGCATTTCTTAATTATTGTGTTTACTTGTGGTTCTAAGGTTAGGGCCTTAGGACTCCCAGATTTTTTACTACCTTAGATGATCTTGGCGTGGTTCCCATGTCTGTTGGCCAGGGGATGTAGGTGTTGTGTTCTTGGTTTTTGGATATAATCACGATTTCTCTCTTTCCTGGGCTGATTTTCAAGTTGTTGTTGTTAGGGAGAATTCTCTGTTTAGGCCGAATTTCCTAACCTAGTGAGTCCCCCAGCAACTTTGCTGGATTTTTGGGGTTTATTTTTTTTCTCCTGCCAAGAGTGAGACTCTTTAACCCTCACTCTTGGGCATGATTTGAGTGTGTTTCTTTGACTCTAGATGTGTTTAATGGGCTATGGGGTCTTTTACTCCATAGGGCTTCATGTGTTTTTGTGATGTGTGTTACACAGCACCCTCAGTGCAGTAACACAGGGGTGTCCTAGTGACCCCCAGTATAGACTCCATACCCTGGGACTGACTACTGTCTCCCAGGGCATGTAAAGTCACCATTAACTTTACTAGTCTTGAATTCTGAACAGAACCAGTACAAACCATCATGTTGTGGACGTACTGGCTGGGGCCATTCGATTGCCCCGGGGTCTGTTAGTCGCGGGGGCACGTCTCCGTCCCCCCTGATCGAGTTTTGGCTGGTGACAGTGGATACTACTTTTTATATTCAACCGCAAATATTTCTCTATGGGATTTTCCCATTGTTCGAGGCTACTATCTTTAATTATTTAATTACGATAGCCTCGAACATACCGCCGGTTTATTTAATTATTATTAATTCTCCAGTTGGTATTTTTTGCCAAAACCCAGTTCTAAAATGGCGTTTGTGTTCTCTTCTGTGACCCCAACCCAAGTCGAGGCCATTGTTCCACTTTTTGGCGGGCTTCTCCACAGAAGCCCTCCAAAGTGGTGCCACTCTGTCTGGGGCACTTAGGAGGGGTGGAGGGGGATTTAGGCACCCTGGACTGAGTTGCCTAGGCAACTCAAGTCACACTCCGTACTGATTGGCCCAAGGGGTGAGCCGGCCGGCTCACCACTTAGCATGTTTGAGTGACAGCTAGGCTGAGTGAATGGGGGTTTTCTGCATAAAAGCAGGGCTTTGGGAACTTCAGAAGTCGCCACAGGACCTAAGAATCCGACGAGGGAGAAGCTGAGCCGACCTGCCACGACGACACCACCGGTGGAGCCCTGCTGGACCGTCTCACCACTTTTCCCAACGACAGAGGAGATCTCCCGCCGGGGAGAGTCTTCTTCCTTTGACTGGTGGGGATAACCAGTTTCACCGTCTTTTCGCCTTCCCGACGTATCTCGTGGCCGCCTTGCCTGTGCCAAGCACCCCGGCAACCGGGATACCACGTTTTACCACGACCGCAAATTAAAGGGTAATACCTTTAACCGGAAAACTCAGCGGCTGGTTTCTTCCCTGGCAGTGCAACGACCTTCATCTTTCCTCCACGTCGAGATCTTCTCTTCCCCTGGACGACGACGAGACTTGCACCCATTGCCAGGAACAACTGCCACCTCTGGAGGATCCTTCCCACTTAAGGTACTGTGTCCCGCCCGGCTTCCCTTGCCACCGACTGTACGGGGTAGATTTAGCCCCCGGCTTTCGAACCTGGGTTAGCCGGGGACACCCTGGCTAAACTTTTCTGAGCCTCTCTAAACTCTTTTCGAACCCTCTGCAAGACTTTCTAAGCCTAGGGTAACTGTGTGATCTTGGGCGCATTTGTGCTCTGCTCTCTCTAAGAGTGGGCCCAGCCTATGGACTTTGGCTCACAAGTGACTTCTGCTCTTCTGCCTTGCTAATAGTGTTCCTAAAGCTTAGAGTGGTGTGCCTTCCCATATTCTGTCTTTTTCCCTCCCTTCTTCATGAACTTGTTGGAGTGCCATCTATAGTTAAGCACTCACCTCTGTATGGAAATAAGTGGTGTTAACTAAGACTTATCTGATAAGGAACAAGGGTGGTATATATTATAATAGTAACTGTGTTTAAATATTTTACGATAAGAGTGCTGGAGTGTTTCAAACAGTGTGTTTTTAAATAAATAATTATATACTTTGATACCATAGCTCTGGTCAGTGTTTGCTTGTATTGTTGTATCTGAGTGCCTATTGTGTATACTTTGCATACTGCCTAACTCTTCTTGAGGGAAGTCTGACTGCTCAGCCACAGCTACCAGGTAAATCTGGGTGGTACGGACTGCTACCAAGTGGGTTTACTGCTAACACCTGTAGTCCTAAATATTTTGCAGTGTTCCCAAAGGGAGCTGCACAGGTTTCTGCCTAACAGTTGTTCACCCAGTCAAAGATTTCTTTTATACATTCTACTAGGGTTGAGTGGTCGGCTTGAGTATCTTCGATTTAGTAGATGATTTGAGTGTCGTCTGCATAGTTGTAGCATGTAATGTTGTATTTTTTGAAGATCCTGATTAATGGAGTCTGGTAGACGTTGAAGTATAATGGTGATAGTGACGATCCTTGTGGTACTCCACTGTCGTTAACTCGTGGAGTAGATTTGAAGGATTTTATCCATACTGTTTCTATTCTGTCTGCTAGGAATGATTTGATCCAGAGTAGTGCTGTGTCTGTTATACCTATATCTTCCAATCTTTCGATTAGAGTGTCGTGGCTTACTGTGTGGAAGGCTGCAGAGAGGTCGAGCAGAATCGGGGCCAAGGTTGTGTTGGAGTCTGTGTTTTCTTTTTAAGTCGTCGAAGAAGGATAGTAGTGCCGATTCTGTTCCTCTTGCGGGTCTGAAGCCGACTTGCGCTTGGTCTAGCAAGTGGTGTTTTTCTACATGTACTTGGGTTCGTTTTGTATACATATGTTTCTGGGAGTTTGCTATCAGTCTGTAGTTGGAAAGGTCTTCCACGTCGCCACTTGTGTTTTTTTTTAAAGGTGGCATAATATATGCTTCTTTGAAGGATCGTGGTACAGTCCCTGTTGTGAGCGACAGATTTAAGAGGTTTCTGTAATATTCTGATGACGTTCCTTGTGCGAGGATTGATTTGTAGATGTTAAGGGGGCAGGGATCCATGGGTGATCCTGCTTTGTTGTTATGTTTTACCAGCTTGACGAATGTCTCTACTGATATTTCTGGGAAGTTTTGGAGTTTGTGCTGTGGCTCCTCGCGAGGTCTGGTTGGTTGAGTTCTACGGTTGGTTGGTCTGTTTTGTATGATTTGTCGGATGTCGTTGAGTTTGTTTTTGAAATGATCTGCCAAGTTGTTGCATAGTTCCAGTGAGGGTATTGGAGTGTTGTCGCCAAATGGTGGGTTTCTCGTTTCGTTTATGTTGTTGAACATTTCTTTTGGTGTGTTGGTGGCATTGGTGATTCTGTCATCATAATGCCTTCTCTTTGCCTTTTGAATTTCCTTCTTGTATGATATATGATTGGATTTGTTTTTGGAACTTGGTTTTCTTATCTTGGTCGTATTCTTTCCTCCATTCCAATTCCAACTTCTTGTTGTTCTTTTTCATGGTGTTTAGTAATGGGGTGAGCCATTTTGCCACAGCTCGTTTTCTTGATGGGGCAAATGGTTTTTCCGGGGCGATGTTTTTGATTGTATCAGCAATCCATTTGTGAAGTAGCTCCGCTTTCCCGTCTAGGTCTGCCTTCTCCATTTCTGCTGTTGAAGGTTTGATCATCTCCAGTTTTTCTATTAGGTTGCTTGCTTTAAGTTTTCCAGTTTTTTTTGTGGTGGTTGGGATCCTGAGAGGCTGGGTGCAGAGTTGGTAGTGTGATCACGAATGGAATGATGAGATGGTCGCTCCAAAGTATTTGTATTGGTGGTGCCGTGGTGATGAGTTTTTTCTGGGCGAAGATTGCACCAAGGGTGTGTCCTTCCGAGTGTGCTGCCCCCTTACATGTTGTTATAGTTTCATAGTTGTTAGCTGCCCAGTTAGAGAGTTTTGAGTGTTGGCGTGTTTTTCTTCGAACCAAACGTTGAAGTCCCCCAGGATTATTAGATGTTCGTGTTCGATGGCTATGTTGGTGCTGGCTTCTATGAAGTTGTCGACGAAGGTTGCATCGTATGTCGGGGGTCTGTAAAGTAGTATGAATTTAATGTTGGTTTTTGGATTCGTCGATGGGTGTATGACCATGGATAGGTGCTGATGTTAAGAGGTTCCTCTGTGTTTACTTTCAAGTTTTCTTTGAATGCTATTGCTAGGCCTCCTCCTTTATTTCTTCTGTTTAACTGAAGGCATTTGAAGTTGGTGGGGAAACAGATTTGGAGTGTGATTTTGTAGTTGTCATCCAGCCATGTTTCTGTGATGAATAGGATGTTGCTGCCGTTGTCGCTGAGAAGGTCGAAGATCTCTGTTGAGTGCTTTGACATGGATCTTGTGTTTATTAGGTTGCAGTGTATTTTGAAGGTGTAGTTTGGTTTGTGCTTTATTGTCGGCGTTGTCTTCTGCCTGGTGTTGAGGTTTCCTTCCAAGTTGATCTCTAGTTGAGGTGTTGGTACAGCTGTGTCTGTGTCGTCGAAAAGCTCTTCAAGGTTCAGTCTTGGGTTTCTGTTTTCATCATGTTCCTCTTCAAAATGTTGTGGCTGTCGAGCAAAGGGTCCTCCTTGTTTTGGTGATGTAAGGGGTTAGGGCTTCGATTATGTTCCTGCTATTTCTAGCTTTGTCCGTTCTTCTTCTGCGTGGTTGTGCTATTTCTAGCTTTGTCCGTTCTTCTTCTGCGTGGTTGTGTTTGGTTGTTGGTCGTTCTGTCTGCATGCCCGTATTCGCGGAAGAACCAGCGATTCTGCATTTCATCCACCAGCGGTGTGGCTCCTCCCCACTAAAAGTCACGCTCTGCACTATCCGCACCGCCAATCAGTGTACACTTTCTGTCCAGGCTTCAAAACGTAGCAGCACTTCTTGCCTGTCAGATTCGCTACGTTTTCAAGCCCTGTTAACTCTTACGTTGCATTCCGCTTAATTCCGCTTCAGATGGAGCACAGAGCTCAGTCCGCTGTGTCATCACAGCGTGGCGGCCATCTTGATATCCCCCTTAATGTCTTTTTAAACAGTTCAGGCTTCACCCCTTTTTGTCAGCTTCCCTCTGCCGGGTTCACTCTTGCCAACTTTTGCCCAACCAGTTCACTGTGGACATCCCTTGGTCGGGTTCACTTCTGTCTACACACTGTTCATAGGGACTTTCAGGCCTCGCCATTTTTTTTAGTATCCCTCTGCTGGGTTCACTCTTGCCAACCTTTACGACACACAGTTCACCTGCTAGTCCAGACAACACCCCGTTCATAAGACTTTAAACTTTGTCCCTTCTTGTTAGCATCCCTCCGTCAGGGGTTCACTCTTGCCAACCTTTGCAACGTACTGTCACCATGAAGGATTCACTTCATTCAGCTTTCACAATCATCGGTCGGTCAAAGACTTTCAATGGTACAGAGGATTTTACAAGACCCCTGTATGACCACTTTGACCTCTTTTTGCCTCTTCCCAAGGCCTTCTGGTTATGGTAGTCTCTACCATCGGGTAATCGCCCAGAGCTTCCTGCGTGAGCACCCACGTGGTGCCGGATGCCTCTGTTGCTCTGGTTTTTGCCCCTCTTTCAGTAATTGTTCCCTTAAACCTTTCAAAGTTCAATTTAGCTGTTGTCTATTTTTCATTCATCACAGTTTGGTTTCTTATCGACTCTTCCCTTCAACTCACTGGCTGTGATGAACCGCCTGGCTTTCCTTCTCTTTGGAGTCAAGGTTGGTACCACAGACCAACGTCTCTCCCCGGCTTGGTAATCAGCAGAGGAGGGTTTCGAGTACCATGCGCATCTGCTGCAACACACGCTGGCCTTTGTTCGCTGCCTTATGTTTCCATCTGCAGAAGTTTCAAGGACCTTGATCGGAAAGGGCAATGTGGTTTCTCTCCTTGTCACCCTCTAAGTATTCGCCGTCTTTTGCTGCCTCTTGAACTGCTGTGCTAAGTTAGCTCTCGCGTTGTGCGGTCTGCCTTGCTCGTCCTGTGCTCTCGTGCTCCACCTTTTTATCTCTGTGGGGAAGGGAAAGGGCTGTCATGTGTGTGTGATTCTGTTCAATTGCCTGACTTTGCCTGACCCTTGTATTGGTGTATGTCGGGTAAAACGCTCTGGTGTTAGTCCATTGTCTTTCGTGTTGTGCGAAAGTGTGTGTGTCGGAAAAGGAGAGGCGGCAGTGTTTTGGAATATCCTTTGTGGTAGGATGGGGAAAGTGTTGAAAGAAGGGGGATAACGCGTCTCACCCGTCGGTCTCCTACTCCCCAAGGACCTCCCATCCAGGTGGTCCTCCCTCACTGGTCCACCTCCAGGAACTGGATCCAATAGCGATGGCCGTGTCCTGGCAACCTGGATGACAGGCCTCTAGGGACAAACTAGGGAGACACCGACAGGTTTCTCACAGTGCCTATTGCATCATTGGGACCTTGCATTGTCTGTACTTTTAATATAAATTATTTGTATTGTTGATTTTAAGGAACATACCAAAAGGGGAAAAAAGAGAACAATTAAAATGAGCAATCTATATACAGTCAGTCTGTCAGTACAATAAAAGGAGGACATTCATAATTTGCTTTGTTGTAGGTGATTGAGGCGACTTTTTAAAGCATTGTTTTTTTTCCCTTAGTTTCATATTGAGGGACAACATAGAAAGAAGCATACATTCACCCCTTACCGTTTTGCTCTTTTTCTTTAAGTGTCATGTCATTTCTGCAAAAAAAGTCTTGTGCCATAGATCATTATACTACGTCCCTCATTATAGAAAGTTCCATCCATCACATGTTGTGTATGTGTGTCTATATATATATATATATATATATATATATATATATATATATATATATATATATATATTAGGATTTATAAAGCCCAAACCTAGCTGGAAAGCAACAGAGTGGTGTGTATATAGGGGGCCCATACTGTATTCTGACACTACTTTGATCACCCAATTTTTTTGTTGGTGGGCAGTATTTAGAACAATTTGGAACTAGGTTGTTGTACATTTGGTCGACTCATTTTGAGTGATTTGTGTTTGTTTTTATGTTTTCGGGTTAGTAGGGGTCCTGATTTGGGAGGGAGGCAGACCATGGTTGCTAAATATTATTTGACTAAATGTAGATTGACTGGAAGTGGGTTGTTTTAATCGTGTTGCTCCCTCTTTTTTTTAATGCAAGTAAGTAATGTGTGACACTACAAGAATATTCAAATATCATTGGCTGTATTTGATCCTGAAAGGTTGGCACCAAAAATGTGTTACCTTAATCAAAATCAAATTACCATCCCTACAAGGTGGCCTTTTGTTTTTTAAATGTGTTTTTTATCTTGGTAATACTGTATTGCTTCTTTTTGCATTAATATATGATATCTCTATTTAGCATACAGTGAAGACTCCCCTTATGTTCAGAAGACACAGGCTTTCGAAAGGTTTTTTACAAGCCGCATTGAATCTTATGATAAGGTAATGTACTCTATGCAGCTTTGAAAATGTTATTAACATTTGTGAATCGCTGTAATACAATACCATACACATCACATAACATGCAGTAGGATTTCTTTTCAGTCAGTTAAGGGTAGTAATTTTGACAGGGGAAACAGCAAATCTCCCAAGTGCATGAGTGAGAAAGACATCCAGTCCCTTTTTTTAGAATTCTGGGATTTGTAGCAAAACTTTTAAAATGGAAAAGCCAAAATTACAAGTTACAGAATTCCAAGATAAAACATGGGACTTGGTGGCTTTCTCACATATGGAATTGGGGAACTTGAGAGCTCTCCTACATGTAGACTACTTTATACATAACAACCATAGTAGAGGATGGACGTCTCTAATATAAGGTAAGTAAATAAAATAAAGAGGAAAAGCCATTCCACTACTCAAGATATGTTACATTGGAAGTATAGGTAACAAGATAGATGTGGTCAGAAGAGTCATTGGAACAACAAAGGGAAAGAGGTCCACTGTCACAAGAAAAAGGAAATGCATCTTTCTGAACTAGATGATTGTGAAAATTAGAAGCAGTATCTGGTCCTGAAGTGTAATAACACTGCTAATCGAGTTAAGGGACCTACAGAGATGGCACAACTCTACCTTCTAGACAATCATTCGTTTGGCAGTCGAGTGAATCCAGATTACTTGAGAAGACAGATATTGTCATAGTACACGTGTTACTGATATATATATGTGGATGTAATGGTGTCATGTAAAATGGAAGGAGTGGCAAAATGGGGTGCAAATGCCTGGTTACAGGAAGCACAGCAATGTTCAGGGGGTTGTCTCGAAACTCACCAATACAAATTATAAAAGTAGTCAAAAGGATTGTACGCCAGGAAAGAAGTAATGCAACTTTAATCTGGCCCCAGTCGTAGCTCTGTTCCGCATTCAAACAGAATGCGGAACAGAACTGCATGAAATGTGCTGTCAAAGATACGCCCCCAAAACAAAATCTTTTTATAACATCAAGATCTAATTAGCGTTAATCACTTTGCAACATTAAAGTGTCTCCCCACAAGAAGCTGATTGGTGAAATCATATCATACCCCCCGAAGGGTGTTTGTGCCCTCCCCGTCTTTCACGTGCAAAAGGAATAAAAATAGAATAAAATAGACACACCTCGGACGGGGAATGATGCAAGGAGAACAGGCTGCAAGAGTTCAAGTTAAGGTTTATGTAAGTAAATGGCATCCAAAGAACTCTGCTGCCTATGAGAGCACTCTGACAAGAATGAAGGTTACAATACATTTTATTGGACAAATGTGTCATTGATGACGCAACTAACATAGGGTACTACGTTGGTCCCGGATTGGACAGTCCATATAGTGCCTATGGTGTGGGCGGCATCTCTTCCTCCGGGTTGGCTGCTTGGTTGGCGGGAGGATGGACATCAGGCGTCTGTGCTCCAAATGGGTGAAGGTCAGGTCGCTGTGCAGCAGGGTGGCCACTAGCTAAACTAACATAATACATTCTTAAAATGCATGCACTACATAATAATCATTCGAAGTCTTTGAACAAATCATCATGTCTCTATAAACTTCACACACGTGTCTATACTATCAATAACATCGGATTATAAAGGCATTGGGTTAAGGGTCTTGACCACTTATAATAACACTGGTTGAAGTGAGGGTCTGTGTTCGTAAGAATCTCTGGTATGTTGACATTTGTTAGTAGTAGACAACAATATACTGCAGCAGGGGTCTAATGTTGGGGGTCTGTTGGGTGGGCATCATGGCGTGGTCAGCGGTCTGGCACATAAAAGGGATACCTTGCAGGGGCACGGGGTTACAATGGCAGTACGTTTCCACTGGCGAGGGCACGGGGGCAAGGACACGTTTGTGGAGATAGATGAGCTATGTGCTCAGCTCATGCTGGTTCACGCAGGACAGTGATCTCAGAGGAAGAGTGATGTGTTACATTTGTTCTTTGTTGCAATTACCTCCGGCTTCAGCGTGAGAATGGAGCTGCAGAGTTTTCCAGTCAGAGTGGGAAAGATGGTGGAAGCCGTGTGCCCTGCCTGCCTGGCCGTTGCGAGAAAGGAGAGAGAGCGTTTTTGTATTATTGCAGTGAGGCCTAGTCACCAAGATGGAGTCGAAAGGGGGTACAAAAATGGATGCCCTGTGTCCTGCTCACTGGTCCCATCTATGTGAATGTTAACCAAAGTCGACATTGCATAAGGGCAAGGGGCGAATCCACCACTGGAGGCACTTGGCCCGAGTTTGTACTGAGAAGTAAAGGATGCGAGGGGCCTGTTGGCCCCTCACTCCCACTCATTCCCCCCTTTTGTTACATCTAAAGTAACAAATTACGAGCCTTGTGCTCTGTTATTCTCCCTTCGGTAATACTCAGCTTCAGCAACAGCTTCTTCCCATGCTGGGGTATCTTTTATAGGAATCTATGCTCTGCATACACTCCTCAAGCTATGCCCTCTTCTTGCGTATTCATCAGGAGTGCACGTTAGGTATATCCCACCATCCCCATCCAGATCTACAAATTCCTCTGTCATGGTTTGCGCTAAGAACCCCCTGTATCCGATGGGCCCCCCCCCCAGTCATCGACTCCCATAAGGACTTATCAAGCCACAAGGGAGTGTCCCAGAGCCTCCTGGACTCAGTCTTGGCGCCAGGCTCATAAGATGGGATGAAGCACATGGAACTACTTGCTCAGTCTAGTGAGGCTGAGCCTTTCAACTTTCTCTGGGTCTGGTTGAGGGACTATTTTACTTGAAGAACAGGGTGTGATAAAGGGACTACTTTACCTGGAACTACTTGCAAGGCTATTTAAGCCACGCCCTGCAGGCAGAACATGCTTCGCGTTATTCTGCACTCCTGCAGCGTAACGCTCACCGTGTCTGTCCTGTCCTCGAACTTTTACAACCATGCCCGATCAGAATTTCATCCATTGGTACCTAGAAGGAGAAGGGTGAGAGAAAACAAAGTCGGTACAACAGCAAAGCCTTACCTGCAGCATCCTTCCATCAGTTGCTTCTTCAGCTGCTCCCAGACCTCCGCATCAGCTGAAGGGAAGGTATTCGTTCAGGCCGCAAGACTCACTCGGGTTCAGCATTCTTCTGGAACATCTTCGGAGCGGTTCTTCCATTCTTTATTCCGGCGCCGCGCCGCTTCTGCAAAAAGAAGAAACAGGTTAGTCGCGCACGGAAGGGAAACCAGTATTTTAGACTTACTCTTGCGCTTCAACTCACCTGAAGGAAATCTCCTCCACATCTTAAAACTATTTGAATCTCCATTCGAAATCCATTTGAGGCCGCGCCTGAAGGAAAACACCAAGACACAGATCAAAAGGGGTTGAGGCAAAATTAAGACTTTAAACACCTATACCAAGCAGCTAATGGCATTGACACTTACCTGTTTGACCCAGCTCTCCAAGACTGGGCAACTACTCATCGGATCAGTGAAGTAACTCGATCCTGGGAAAGACTGTATTAATCGCGCCCCTGCTAGATTGCAGGATGGAGAGTCTACCTTACAAAATTCTAAGGTGAGATCAAGAGGAGTAGGGTATCAGGTGGTGGAGGAGGTGGGTCCAATTCAACCCCACTCAGTGGCTCATATCTTATTTCGATCTTGCAGACAAACGCCTCGTGAGGGTGATAACAAGGGAGAAGTCGCAGCAGCATTATCAACTGCGCAGTACCATGCCAGCGCACATCATTCGTGCAGCCACATGCTACGCCCCCGTGGAGACCAGGTGAGTGTGACAGAACGCGAAGCCTTATACAAAATCCTCTACCTGGGCATCATGGAAACCTCTGAGACAGATCAGCTAGCTCAGCTTTTGGGGGAACTCTGGGCTGAGGTACATTCAGCTCGGCAGGAAACCAATGCCTTGAGGAGAGAACTGATCGTGGGCAAGGATCGTACTGATGACCTCGCTAGACAACTGCTTCCGTCACAGGCTGGGCAAACACCATTACCTGGATTTGGGTCAATGGTTCCAACAACACCAGGCAGGTGAATTAAAGGATGTTTTGGCTCGTGGTCAACCCTCCCGGAGACTGTGCTGAATATATAGACTTGGTGGTTCAGCTTGATCATAGACTACAGAACCGTAAGGCAGACACAGCTAGAATGGACACTCAGGTATTTGTACACCCAAAGGAAAGTGCGTCTAAAACCACCGACTTGGCCGAACTCATGCAGATTGGAGGGGTGCGAGGGCCACTGTCCAAGGCTGAAAGAGACCGGAGAAGGCAACAACAATTGTGTTTGTATTGTGGATCAGCCAGCCATTTCCTCAGAGTGCCCTGTGAAACCACGCAAGAAAGCAGTTGGGGTTGCCGGCAAAGTGCAAGCAGAGCCAGAGTCGGAAAACTACCCCGCCCGACAAGCGTAGATGTCCACTTGTCGAGCGAAAAGAAGGAATTCCAGACCTCACACCTAGCCTGCCAATGATCCTTATAAGTCACCAACAGCCGTCTTGAATGCGTGCAGTCAAAGCTTGTATCGACAGCGGAGCCATTGGAAATTATATGGACCAAGAATTGGCTACAAGGATGAACCTTCCTCTCTGTGAAAAGGCAACAACAGATCTAGTTACTACTGTCGACGGAACGGAAATCGCTTCGGCAATGTAACGCACTCAACGACTGAGATGACACTTCTGTGCCAAGACGGACATCGGGAAGCCATTGTGTTCGATATAATTAAGGCCCCACAATTCCAAATCATTCTGGGAATCCCATGGCTAGTATCACACAATGCTTGCATCGATTGGCGTGCTAAGAGGCTGACCTTCTCAGACGAATGTGCTCGTACCTGCTATCAAGTAAAAGAACCCTTGGTCAAGGAAGTGACAACGATCATGAGCCTAGCTAATCCGCTGCCCCCGGTATATCAAGATTATCAGGATGTTTTCCAGAAGGATCAAGCCAACACTCACCCTCCCCATAGATCGTACGACTGTCAAATCGATCTCATACCAGGCGCACAGATTCCATGCGGTCGAATCTATGCACTCACCAAACCTGAAAATCTGCATCTAAAGAAATATCTAGATTAGTACCTAGCTAACGGTTTTATCCGCCCGTCCAAGTCCCCGGCAGCTTCCCCCTTATTCTTTGTGCCTAAAAAGGAAGGAGACCTTAGGACTTGCATCGATTACCGCGCATTGAACCAGGTCACTGTTAAAAACCGTTATCCTTTGCCTCTAATCCCTGAACTTTTGGACCAAGTTAAAGACGCACAAATGTATACCAAGTTGGATCTCCGTGGGGCATACCACCTGGTACGAATCAAGAAAGGGGACGAATGGAAGACCGCCTTCCGCACCAAATACGGGCTGTTCGAATACCAGGTGATGCCCTTTGGCCTTTGCAACGCCCCAGCAGCGTTTCAGTATTTCATGATAGAACCTCTAAATAACACAGTATGTATGACAAAGTCTAGAGATATGGTGCATTTTAATTGACCTATCTCTATTTTTTCAAAGGCATTAAATCAAATGTCACTTACAAATTTCAAAACAAAAATTATAAACTCGAAAATGCAACAATTATAACAAGTATAATAAAACGCTTCACATAGGCATTTCCAACATCATGCACTTAGTACAGTGTTCCATTTCAATCAACTGATCTAAATTCTCTTGTACAAACGTCTTTTCTAAAGGAGAGCTATATAGTTCAACATCTCCAATCCGGGAAGCCCTTTTTGTGTCTGTTGCAATTGGCCGACGCGTTTCGGATCTATTGATCCATCTTCAGGGTTTGGGCTTCACTTTTCATATAAAACATGGGTAATGTAGAAAGGACAATTTCTTAAACGCTTTAACCTATAAGAAATTAAAGGGGACAAGTATTATACTCTATGTTAACAAAAGGAGGCTAAATAAAAATGGCTGGGAAACCAAGTGAGGTAAAAGATACTGACCTCTCTCCGAGGAAAGCAATATTATAGTTCTGACCTGTGCGTGGCTACGAGGGCCATGTAGGAGGACGCGATCTGGAGGAGCTCACGAGATCCTGAAATGATCCTGGCACGATAGTGCATAACAATGTCACAATGACTGCTGAAAACACACATGCCGATGTGTGAACGGTCTGACTGCGCTTGGTGAACTTTTGGAAAGCGTGGGAGGAACGGTGGTGGAGTTTTGTGCGAAAAAGATAAGGAGCGCCGGAGACGAAACAAAATGGCCGATCAACGACCGGAACAAAGGAAGGAGCAGGCCGCACGGTAGTCGGGCGATAGAAGCGAACTGTGTGCGCATTTGTAACTTGTGCAGAACGCAGGTCCTCTGGGTTATGTCTAATAGAACAGTGAGACCGAAGGCGAAGCAGCCCACATTGGACGACTTCGCCAAGACGTCCCCTGGTCCGGAAAGTTCCAAGAGTAAGGATAAGTCGCCTACAGGCGGCATGCCTGCGACAGGTACTAACCAAGAGGTCCTGGCTGCGATTGGGGACTTGAAGGCGACCTGGGAAGCTAAGCTTGAACTGGCCGTAACTGAGCTGAAAACGGCATTGGACCTTAAGGTCGGTGAGGTGCAGGAGGAGGTGAATTTACTCCGGCAGGACGTCAGGTCCTTGGCGGAGCGCACTGAGACCCTCGAGAAAGAGGTGAGCCCGAACACCGCGGATTGTGCCTCCCATAAGGCCGAATTGCATGCCCTGGTGCAGAGAGTGGGCAATTTAGAGAGCAGGGCGGAGGAGGCAGAAGGACGCGCCCGACAGAACAACATTCGCATCGTGGGCCTGCCAGAAGGATCGGAGGGCCACGATCCTACGGAGTTCATCCAATCTATGCTGTTGCAGGATATACCCGGAGGAGCCTTATCTTAAGGGTTCGCGGTGGAACGTGCGCATAGAGCTCTAACAAGGAGGCCGCCGCCGGGAAACCCGCCTAGGCCAGTAATTGCCAAAATCCTTAACTACCGGGAGAGGATACTAGAACACTTCCGCAAGGGAGGAACGATTACACGAGGCGCGGCAAACATAATGGCCTACCCGGACTATACCCTGACTGTGCAGCGTAGCCGCATGAACTTTGGGATGGTAAAGCGGAGATTGAGAGAGGCGGGCCATAAATACATGTTGCTGTATCCGGCGAAATTGAAAGTTTTTCATAACACAAAACTTTGTTTTTTGAGACTCCGGAGGAATCCATGGGATGGCTCGACGCGCAGGGATGTCCCCAGGAGCCCGACGTTCGGACGGGAAGAGGAGATGGAGGAGATAAGTAGTGCACGAGAAGGGTGCTACAAGATGGCGCAGAATAGATCTCTGGGACTTGATTATAGTCATTTGCGCGGCCTTAGGCAGAGAAGGTCAGACTGTTGCACAAGATATTATGAGCACTGTGACTATTGCTGTATTTAGGGGAGCCTTGCAGAGCGGATCTCTTTACCCCACTTAGTAACTTTAGTTAAGTGGCCATTAGGGCGACTTCACCCTACTGAGCTCTGGGCATTGTTTGGTGCTTGCAGGGCTAGATGTGGGGGTGCCTGAGTTCCGAGGATGGAGCTGGGCAGCAGTTGGGGTGTGTGGTGTTGGGGAAGGGATGGGTGGAGGGTGGGGAGGGAAGTGGGGAGTTTGGGGTGTGTATAGTTATGGGGTGTTCTAGTTTGTACAAGAGGCTACAAGAAAAAGCCAGAGGGCTGTATCTGTATCGCGTGGGCAGGTGGGATTTGCTGCACGGAAGGGGGGAGGATACTTATGAGCTATGGGGGATCTTAAGATCGTAACGTGGAATGTCAGGGGACTCAATAGTTACTTAAAGAGGAACAAGGTCATGATGTATTTGAAAAGACAGAAGATTGATATTGCACTGTTGCAAGAGACGCATCTGACTCGGCAAAAGTTGGAACTGGTGGGGAAGAAGTGGAGAGGTACTGTAGTGGGCTCTCCGTATTCTGCCTACGCTAGGGGAGTGTTGGTCTAGGTGGCACCGCACAATCCGCTCCAATTTACACAAGAGGTTGTGGATATGGAGGGGAGGATGGTCATATTGAAGGCACTGGTGGAGAATAGGGAGGTGTGCATTGTAAATACGTATGCCCCCAATCAAAATACGGCGGCATATTTATGGACTGTGTGTACCAACCTGGGTGAGTGTGTGGGTGGGGCGGTTATTTGGGGAGGGGATTTTAATTGCGTGCTGAACCCCAGGGTAGACAGATCTGATGATAAGATTGATAGGCCCACCTCAGCGGCCAGGGCATTGCAGACACTGCTCCACGACTTTGGGCTGGCAGATGTTTGGAGGCTGAAACATCCTAATGAGGAACAGTACTCGCATTACTCAGCCCCGCAACAACTGCATACAAGACTTGATTATTTTTTTGCCACGCCAGATGTGGTGATAGAGACCACCCAAATAGACTACAAAGCGAGGGTCCTGTCGGACCACTCGCCTCTGGTCCTGGGTTAGCAGTACTGCCGCCCCAGAGCGCGGATACCGACGTGGCGCCTGCGGGCTGAGGCGCTCAATGATCTGGTCTTTAGAGAGGATATCAGGGATGAGATCACACATTATTTCGAGGAGAACGCTGGCGGTGTGGATTCGGCGGGCACGCTCTGGGCAGCCTTTAAGGTGGTATTGCGGGGTGCTGCCATTACTAAATCAAAGGGCCTGCAGGGTGGGGTCCTAATGGAGTTGGGGGAAGCTGAGGATGAACTGGAACGGGAACTCAATAGGGGAGGGGGGATGCGGAGCTAGTACTTAAACTACAGCAGCGGTGTGCGGAACTTTGGGAAAGGCTCTGCAACCTTAACTATAAGAAGTATGTTGAGAGACAGCATGCAGGCGGGGATAAAACGGGCCGTCTCTTGGCGTGGTTATACAAGAGCGAAACCCCTAGGCCCCCGATTAGGACGATAACCAGAGAGGATGGAGAGGTAGCGAACACCCAAGAAGGAGTCAATGAGGCATTCTTAGATTATTACAGGGCACTATATGAGGACAAAGGGGGGGGCAACCGAGAGGAGATAAGAGAAACTTTAAGAGATATGGGATTACCTAAGATTAGTGCCGAAGAAAGGGAGGAGCTGGATGCACCAATTGCTTTGGAGGAATTGGAAGAGGTGGTGAGGTAGCTGCCCACCAGTAAGAACCCGGGTGCGGACGGACTCCCTAGCGAATTTTATAAAGCATATAGAGAGGAGGTACTCCACCCCCCCACCCCCCCCTATGCCAGAAATGCTTAATGAATCGTTTGAGGTGGGCCGGCTGCCGGAATCGCTTAGAGAAGCGATAATAATACCGCTCCCTAAACCCAACAAACCAGGGCATAGCTGCGGCTCCTATAGGCCCTTGTCAATGCTGAACCAGGACGGCAAGATGTTGACGGCGGTCCTGGCCAATAGGTTGCGGAGAGTTATTAGTAAATTGATACATCCGGACCAGACAGGTTATGTCCCCAACAGAAATATAACCCACAACCATAGGCGACTCCACCGGGTGATTGAAGTGGGGAGCAAGAGCGAGGGTGAAATGGCGGTTGTGTCCCTAGATGCAGTCAAAGCTTTTGACTCAGTCAGGTGGCCGTGGTTGATGGAGGCCCTGAAGGAATACGGGATGGGGCCGGGCTATGTTAGGTGGGCGAAGTTGCTGTACAGTGAGCCGCTGGCTACGGTACGTACAGGAGCGGTGATATCCGAGAGGTGGCAATTTAGCAGGGGCACCAGACAAGGGTGCCCCTGGTCCCCGATGTTATATATTCTGGCCCTGGAGCCCTTGGCAGTGTACCTTCAACAACAATATGACATGATAGGCATTGAGGTAGGGGCAGAGAAAGACCTAATATCCCTGTATGCTGACGATTTGCTATTATATCTGAAATATCCGGAGGAAAATCTTCAATATATTCTGGAGGTAATGGAAAGGTATGCAGAACTGTCTGGCATAGCGGTGAACCCCCAAAAATCGAGCATGTTCCCATTGGGTAGCTACAGAGGAACCCCTCCGGAGCGGTTGCCAGTGTTGTTGATACCATGGGCGGTTGGCTCCTTCCGCTACCTCGGAATAGATGTGTATCACACGGTAGAGGAGGAACATTTGCATAACACCGAGGTGGCTGTGGGAAGAATCCGTATAAGTATGAAGTTTTGGGAGAAGTTGCCGTTGGCGATGATGGGGCGGGGGGCGATGCTCAAAATGGTGGTCCTACCTAGGCTCTTACATTTTTTCAGCAATATTCCGTACATGATACCTAAGAAGTTTTTTGCCAAGCTGAATAGTATTTGCAGAGACTTCCTATGGCATGGCACTCGGAATAGAGTGGTGCTATGGAAGTTGCAGAATTTCTATGAAAAAGGGGGTATTAAATTGCCTAATTTTGAGGCCTATTATGTAGCTGGCCAGTTGTAATATGTGGTCAAATGGCTCTCTGATGAGGTAACTCCTGAATTTAGGCTGTTTGGACAGGACTGCACTCCGTTTTACCTGAAGGAAATTATTTGGTTGCCTAGGTCAGAAATGAAGGAGCGCCCGGGTATGATGTTGCTTGGGTGGAAGATGTGGCGTAGAGTATGTCGAATGATGGAGGACCCGTACCCGTGTCCCCCGCAGGTGCCGTTGGTGGCCTTGGCAGGGGAAGACGAACAATTAAGGAGGATAATCGGGACCTACTGGGAGTCGGTCGGGCTGGTTACATTGGAGGATGTCTGGCAAGAGGGGGCCATTAAGGATTTTGAGGGACTAGGGGAAGAGGCGGGCTTGCATAGGGGTCAGTATGTCACGTATCTAAGGCTGGTGCAGAATATTCGTAAAATCTGACCTGAGACTGTATTGGCGGAGGAACCAGATGCCGCTATGGGGACAATATATGACATATCAGAAGGAGGGCATGAGATCTCTAGATTGTATGAGATGGTGATGGCCCGGGTTGGGAAGGAATTGACGCATTTGAGGCTGGATTGGGAAACAGAGGTGGGAGCACAGATGGAAGATGGGATGTGGGAGCGTGCTATGGGATACCACAAGAAGGTGTCAAGAAATGCCAGATTACAACAAATGCAGTTGTACATAACGCACAGAGCTTACATGACCCCGATGAGAATATCGAAGTTTGTAAATGCGGGACGACAAGCGTGCCCAAAATGCGATAAGGAAGATGCTGATATGACACACATGTTTTGGTCTTGCCCAGTGATTGAGAGTTTCTGGGGAGAAGTGGCGCAAAAACTAGCGGACAAAGGGGTCACGCTCACTATAGATACGGCCAGGGCCTGCCTTTTGGGAGGGTTTCCCAGACCACGGAAACTTAAACATGTTGGGAAATTGAAGGACTTGGCATATGTGCTCGCAAAACGAAGGATTGCCATGGGCTGGAAGCAGTGCCATAAGCCACGGGTGGAGGTATGGTGGCGGGATTTGCAAAAATGGGCGGAGGCTGAAACGGTGGTATGGCAGGAGGCATGTAGCAAGTGTGGGGAACAAGTGAGTACCCTGCTAGCATGGAGAGTATTAATAGCAGGACTGTTTGGAACAATAACGGATTCTGCAGTCTCAGAAGAAGGTGATACCCTGCCACACGCAGCAGATACGGAATGAGAAGGATAAACAAGCTCTTGAGGGGGGAGGGATTGGGGGAGCAGTGGTCTTGACTAATTGATGTTCATGTGTTTGTTGCAAATAACGCTGCCAGTTTGGTTTGTATTGTTTGTTTGTTTTAAAAATAATAAAAACCGTTTAAAAAAAATATATATATAGTTCTGACCTGTCAGGGGGCAAGAACATTGCTAAAATAAGTATCTGGTGTTGTAAAGAAGGATAAGATCAATTTATTATTAAATTGACACGTAAAGACCAGGTCATACCACTCACCCAGTCTTCAACTGAAGGGCACTGGAGAATGGGAAGCGGCTGAGAGCGACTCGTTGGACCCTAGGCAAGGATAAGTGCCTTGGTTATACTTAAATCAGAGGTTATCCGTAAACTGGTGTAAAGCACCTCTCTCAAAGGGCTGGGTGACTCGTTCATAAGTAACCTATGCAGTATAACCGTTTGCTTGCTGTCTTACACAGACAGCATTCTCACCTGATGTATGAGGATCCGCAGTTCGTGTCGGCTCCAGCTAGAAGTGCGACCCGACTGCGGGTGGCGTTTTGTGTAGTCATAGCAGCCCCGCGCATGCAAACGGGGCCCACCAGGAGTTGGTCATCTTGGTGTGGGCGCTCGCCATAGTACTCGTCATAACAACGCGTTGCCATGGCGATACCTATTCCTACTCGTAACGCTAGTATGTATCATTGTAGATAGTCGCTAGGACAAAATAGTATTTCGGAAAAAATTGAGCAAACTCACACACATGAGGAATTCAAATAAGTATAAAACAAACTCGCATACGCGCTTATGCCGGGTCTAAATAGAGTTCCGCCAGAACGCGCATGCAATCGGCATTTATGATGCATCTGTGATGCGAGTGGGGGCACAACCGCACATCCAAAAAGGAGGATACGCTGTGTGCCCCCATCTTGCATCGTTTTACGGAGGTTGTAAAAGTGGGTCTCTAGACGGCCTCTACTAAGCCATAACACGAGGCAGTGGCAGAACCGGCGTTTGGTGTCAAAATAAACTAATCAACACAAATAGAAGCAAAGATGTGTAAACAAGTAACAATAAAAAACATTCCTCAGAAGTGCATTTTATCTCGGATGGAAATTACATCGTATGTGGGAACAACATACAAACATGTGACATCTCAAAATAAAACTTTCCTCAGAAATGAGTTGTATCTTTGATGATAGATATCAGCATGTAACACACCTCAAATCTAGAAAGCAAGGGAGTAATCAAAAGCAGTCCATGCACATTGGGTGTCAAGGACAGGACAGAAGGTACATAATGTAAAGCCAGTGCCTTAGAGCAGAACAAAAATTCAAATGTATACAGGAACAACATGCAGGCATATAACATATCAAAATTATTACTTCCCAAAAGGGTGATTTCAAATTGTTACTGTGAAATGCTACAAGGTAGAACGAAAGTTACATGATATGTACAGAGTGTCCAGTGCTGAACCAGAGTCACATGGTATAGAGGAACTGACTACATTCTCTGCATAATTCACAGGCCATGTATAACAAAGCATTTGCAAAGTACACGTCTCTGTGTAGATAGAATTGATTTATTACATACATACAGATATTAGGTAAAACACATTAAAACAAATTCGGCATTCATGCCACGAGGGTGCAAAGAGTTTAACAGTTCAATCCATAAAATTTCTCGTTGCGCTAACTTGCATTGCACATCACCACCTCTCCTCCCTGGTGTCACTTGTTCAAGGATCACACATTTAAGTTGAGCAACTGTATGTCGTCCCTCAGCAAAATGAACTGCAACCAGTGATTTTGAACTCTTGGTACGTATATTGGACTTGTGCTCGGTCCATCTCGTTTTAGCTCTTCTAGTGGTCAGTCCTATGTAATAGAGACCACATGGGCATTTCAGCGCATATATTACATTCTGAGCATCACAGGTACAGGAATGTCTTAGTTGTGCTTGCCTGAATGGGGATGTGTAATATAATTGCCTTTTATAATATTGCCACGATGCTGACAATTGTAACATGGCGTTGTTCCTTTATATTGAATTGTAGTCCTGGGTACAGAGATCTCCGCTTTCACCAGGCTTTTCCGTAAGGATTTACTATTTCTGTAGGCAAATGTAGGAAGTTCAGGAAAAAGATGTTGAAGCTGTGGATCTAATCGCAGCATTGGCCAGTTTTTTTTTTTTTTATAGCTCTCATAATTTTAGTACTCTCTACCGAATAGGTGGTGACATATACCAATGGTTCTCCGGGCTTGGTTGGTTTAGGTACCAATAAGGTATCTCGATTTATATTTTTGACCTTTGCTGCTACTTCAGAGATCAATTTGGCATTGTATCCTCTTCTTTTTTTTTTTTTTTAAATCTGTTTTTATTGTTTACATTGTACCAATAACGTGGTTACTCAACAAAACAACAGTACAATTACACCCACCCCACCCTCCCTCCCTCCCCCTTTCCCAACTGTCCGGACCAAAACGTAATACACCACAAGTTTCAGCTCTGTGATTATTGTGAGTCATTTGTGTCGTCGCCAGAGGAGCCTTCTGCATTGGGGTTGAACAATGTAACAATTAGCGCCACCCATTGTAGTAGGTCGTCTGAGGTGTCCTGTCTTTGTTGGTTCTGGGCCATCTCCCAAGCAGCTGTTTCGGCATTCGTCCATTTGCGAAGGTCTTCCCACCATGTTGACAAGCAAGGGGCCTGAGGGCGCTTCCAGTTCATGGCGATGCGTCTCTTTGCCAGTATATACATTAGGTCTTTTAGTTTATTGAGTGGTCTATTCTTCTTGCTTATGGGGTATCTACCGAGGATACATGCTTTTGGCGTGTGTACCTCCAGGGTGACGTTCGCCTCGGCCACCTTGGCTTTGACCTGAGCCCAGAAGGACTGTATGGTGGGGCATCCCCAGAACATATGCGTCATCCCTGCATGGGGTTCATTGCATTTGGGGCATCCCGTACTCACGGCTCGGCTAAATCTGGAAATGATGTCTGGTGTGAGGTACGCTCTGTTCATGATGTAGAATTTAATGAGTTGGAACCTGGCATTCCTGGATACCTTCTTGTGGTATACCATTATGTCCCCCCATTCCTGGATACCTTCTTGTGGTATACCATTATGTCCCCCCACTCTTTGTCTTCAAACTGTACGCCAAATTCCTGTTCCCACTTTTCCTTACACTTAAGGCTTTGTTGGGTGGTGCTGTCTACCAGTATTTCATATATTCTGGAGGTCTCGTGGCCCCCCTCCGCTGCCCCGAGCAGGCTCTCAATGCTTTTGTGTCCGGTATCCAAGTTCTCCATTGTGGGCCAGCGGGCTGCTAGTCTCTTGACCACTGCATTGTGCAGTAAGAACTGTCCCGTGTGGATCCCAGAGGCTTCATGTAGCTCAGTAAAATTTAAGATTCCCTGGTCGTCCACCAGGTCGCCCAGGGTGGCGATGCCGCTAGGTTCCCAAGTGTCTCTTATTATCCTTTGACTTCCCGGCCTGTTAGTCATGATGGCAACTATCGGGATCTGTGGGGAGTAGGGGTCCGGAAGCATTGCGGCCTTGCAGGCTCTTTTCCATATCTGGATACCTAGGAGGATCAAGTGTGGCATTGTATCCTCTTGCTGTAAATTTAGTTTCCAATGTGCTCGCTTGACGTTCATACTCAGCGTTTTCAGAAATGTTCGGTCTATACCGCAAGAATTGACTAAGCAGAACACTATCAATAGTTCGTTTCGGGTGGAAGCTGGTGGTAAGTAAAAGACTATTCCTATCAGTTGATTTGGTATAAATCCTAGTTTCCAGTTTGGCTTCAGCTACATAAATCTCTACATCTAGAAAATGGATACTCGTGGTACTTGTCTCTGTTGTAAACTTAATACGTGGATTCATCCCATTCATCATCGTAAAAAATTCATCCAATTCATCTCGGGGTCCTGTCCATATACCGAAGACATCATCAATGTACCTTATGAACAATGATAGATGTCTCATCCATCTTGGTGATGTTAAAACATATTCATGTTCTAAATAGTGCATAAAGGCATTAGACTAGCATGGTGCCATAGCTGCACCCATACTGGTACCTGATGTTTGAATAAAAAATCGGTCCTGAAATTTGAAGAAATTATTGTTAAGTACCAGTTTCAAGAGTGTAAGAACAAAAAGTCGATCGCCTTGGCATTTGTCAGATCTGAGTATAAGCTATTCTATTGCCTGCAGTCCAGCTTCGTGGGCAAAATTTGTGTACAGAGATGTCACATCCATGGTGAACATTATATCTCTCGCATTTACAAATTGTACATTCTTGAGTTGTTGCAAAAAATGCATCGTATCCTTCACATATGTTGGTGTCTCTTGGACCAATGGTTGAAGAATTCTATCTAAGTATTGTCCCAGAGGTTCAAGAATGCTATTAGTCGCTGCTATAATTGGACGTCCTAGAGGTTTTAACAACCTCTTATGTATTTTGGGTAGAATGTATATTACTGGCATAATAGGATGTTGATTCTCAAGAAAACGTCGTGTTTTCTCCGAAATAACTTCGTTCTCTTCAGCCTCGTCCTGGACTCTTTTGATCTGGGCTTTCACTGTTTCTGTAGGGTCAATGGGAACTTCAAGGTAGGTTTCCTCATCTGTCAGTTGACCTTCAATTTCATCGAGATACTCTCGTTTGTTCATCAGGACAAGGGCTCCTCCCTTGTCAGCTGGTTTGAATATGATGTTTCGATTGTCCAAAAGGTTTTTCAGTGTCTGGCGTTCTATTTTGGTGAAATTCCCTTGCGCATCTGTATGAAATCGTATCTTCTCAAAGTCCTCAAGCACAGACTTTTCAAAGGTAGACAATATGTGGTTCTATATTGGTGGATTAAAAGTGCTTTTTGGACTGAGATCTAGGAATTTATGTGGTTCTTTTCTTGCATTTTCATCATCCAAAGAGTTGAAAGCGACTTTAAGCTTTAGTTTTCGCATAAGTTTAAAGAAATCAATCTTTTCACGCAATAAAGTGCTGTTATTCCTGGGAACAAAGGATAAACCCTTCTTCAGTACCTGTTTCTCCATCTTCGAGAGGTGATAGGATGAAACATTCACAATCAGGGTTTCTTCGTCCCCTTCTTCCTCTGTGGGTTTTTTTCTTTTTTCCTCTTCTAGTCGGCTTTTTTTTCTAAAAAAGCTGCGGTATCGTCGTTAGTAGGTTCACTGACTGATGGGCCTGGTGTTACTTCTGCCGTCTGTCCTGATGTAACATCTAATTCTGCGCTTGAAGCATCAGACGAAGTATTCCCAGTCGATGTTTGTCCTGTTCTCCTTGGATTACTCGTGTTAGGTTTATTCGGATAATGACCGTAATAGGCTTGCCAACTGTAGTCTATGTCAAGTTAATAGTCCTGCGTATCCCGTCTGAACTTCCTGATTTTCTTGACCTCGAGTTCTTGTTTGTAGCTTGCCAATTTTAGGTTGGTCTCCTCAAGAATTTGGTTAAGTTGGTCAGATGTGTATGCCTTACTAAGTGAGGATTTGAGTCCCTCTATGTCTTCATTTAATGTCGTTAAGGAACGTGCCAATTATGCAATCGTTAGGATTATTAAATCCAGTGAACATTTATTGAGAATTAAATGCCACCGTTTCACAAAGGCTGGATTCTCTTTACACAGCGTGGGTTCAAGACTTACTCACAAACCTCTTGGAATTCTTTTTGTAGTGTAGTACTGAGCCAAAGTAGATGCATGTAACTTCAGATTAATCTCCCTCCGAATCTTCCACTCTAATTGACGAATCAATGCTTCTGGTTTATCAGTTGCAGAAAGCTCGGTTCCAGCTGTTTTAATTAGCCCTAATATCCTTGTAGCCTCTTCTTCACTAAAGGCAAGAATCTCGGGTCCATTGCTTGTAGTCTGGTCTATTTTAGAGAAGGTATGCAGATAGGTGTGCAGGGGACGGGAGTGTCTTTAAGTTTAGACACTTTTTGTTTTATGTTTAACACATGCTCCAGTGTCAGGGCGTGTATTCCTCCCCAGCACCCAGAATTATAATAAAATCTCTCTAAATAGTTATTTAGTTTTTGAGTAATTAGGTGTGCTCTGATAGATACTTCTTTTTCTATTTTAGAGAAGGACATAACTAATAGTAAGCGTAAAGTAATTTTGAATCTTGTTCATGTGTGTGCAACTCCCCTTGTGTGGCCAAAGGGATAGACAAATACAAATTGTAAAGACGGGAGTGCACAACTAATTAAAGTAAAACGGAATCAAGTGGTTTCCGTGAAAATAATAGAAGAACAGACAATAAATAATTTAATAAAGGGGTACAAATAATATTTCAGTTGCAAACAGGCTGACGTCACAAGACCACATGGGACGAAAAATATGTACAAAACCAGAACGGCTTATCACTAAGCAGTGAGCCCAAATGCACTCCTAATGAACCTCGGTTCAGTTATTCAATTAATACCACATTAGTGGGTTAGTAGTAATAGCTTTTTGCACCCTCGTGGCATGAATGCCGAATTTGATTTAATGTGTTTTGTGTAATACCTCAACCTTATCTACACAGAGACGTGTACCTTGCAAATGCTTTGTTATACATGGAAAAACAGCCTGTGAATTATGCAGAGAATGTAGTCCGTTCCTATATACCATGTGACTCTGGTTCAGCACTGGACACTCTGTACGTATCATGTAACTTTTGTTCTACCTTGTGGCATTTCACAGTGATGATTTGAAATCACCCTTTTCGGAAGTAATAATTTTGATATGTTATATGCTTGCATGTTGTTCCTGTATACATTTGAATTTTTGTTCTGCTCTAAGGCACTGGCTTTACATTATGTAGCTTCTGTCCTGTCCTTGACACCCAATTTGCATGGACTGCTTTGGATTACTCCCTTGCGTTCTAGATTTGAGGTGTGTTACATGCTGATATCTATCATCAAAGATACAACACATTTCTGAGGAAAGTTTTATTTTGTCACATGTTTGTATGTTCCCACATACGATGTAATTTCCATCCGAGATGCAATGCACTTCTGAGGGGTGTTTTTTATTGTTACTTGTTTACATATCTTTGCTTCTATTTGTGTTGATTAGTATATTTTGACACCAAACGCCGGTTCTGCCACTGCCTTGTGCTATGGCTTAGTAGAGGCCGTCTAGAGACCCACTTTTACAACCTCCGTAAGACGATACGAGATGGGGGCACACAGCTTATCCTCCTTTTTGGATGCGCGGTTGTGCCCCCACTCGCATCACAGATGCATCATAAATGCCGATTTCATGCGCGTCCTGCTGGAACTCTATTTAGACCCGGCGTAAGCGCGTATGTGAGTTTGTTTTATACTTATTTGAATTCCTCATATGTGTGAGTTTGCTCCTTTTTTTCCGAAATACTGTTTTGTCCTAGCGACTATCTACAATGATGCATACTAGCGTTACGAGTAGGAATAGGTATCGCCATGGCAACGCGTTGTTATGATGAGTACTATGACGAGCGCCCACACCAAGATGGCTAACTCCTGGTCGGCCGGCCCCGTGTGCATGCGCTGGTCTGCCATGACTACACAAAACGCCACCCGCAGTCGGGTCGCGCTTCTAGCTGGAGCCAGCACGAACTGCGGATCCTCATACATCAGGTGAGAATGCTGTCTGTGTAAGACAGCAAGCGAACAGTTATACTGCATAAGTTACTTATGAATGAGCCACCCAGCCCTTTGAGAGAGGTGCTTTACACCAGTTTATGGATAACCTCTGATTTAAGTATAACCAAGGCACTTATTTATTTATTTTTTATTTATTTTTATTTTAATTTTATCGGTTTCTTACAAACCTTTAAAATGGTTACAAACAAAACCCAACACATAATCAGAATACGTCATCCTTTAGGAGTCCCTTAGAAATACCCCTCCCAGTTATCAAACGTGTAAGCAATGCACTGTCGTCGTTACTCATCAGCCGACAATATATTCAGGCGTTTTTCAATTAACATTAGAAATCGAGTTAGTGGTAATATCAGTTTCATGTCCCATCCTTGAAACATATAGGCCCACCAGTCATCGGCACAACGGGAAGGGTAATTTAGGCCCCAAGGCCCCAGGTGAACTGTCCTTTCTGAGCGAAGTGCCGTGCAGAATAGCACCAAATGCTTCAGGGTTTCCTTATCTTTAGCGCATAGTCTACACGTTAAGGTTGAGACTTTGTTTGTTCTCCATGACGCCAACCGCTCGTTAGTTTTAAATGCGTTCAGACGCAGCATCATGAACACACTTCGAGCCTGTGAGTCTGGAAACATCTCGATATAGCGTTGTAGCACGTTAAATGGCCTTTTTTCAAGCGGGGCGTCCTTCATCATGGAGGCTGTGGCACGTTGTGAGCAAGTTTGCTCCCAGTCCGCGCGCCAGATTTTCAATTTGGCAGCATTCGGGTCATTATGCAGCATATCCAGGCTAATTCCGTGATCACTCAAGAGCTCTTCGCATCTTTTAGACCATAATGACACCATGCTATTATTAGCTGGCGATGGGTCATGAAAGATGTCAAATTGTGGTATGTGCTCACGCTGACAAGATTTCCGAAACAAACTTACTAGGGCCCAGCATACCCTAGCATGTAGCGAGATAAGCGAGAGTTCATACCTCACACAAGATGTCGGAATTCCCCTTGGCAAAGACAAAACCCAAGGCGTTTTCAGCACCATATAATAACACTGGGATTACCTTTTGATGGTAAAAAGCTAGAACTGGTTTTAGTGAAAATTTCCCAAATTGTTTCTGTATGATGACCGCTTGACTGGCCAGTTTGCATTTCCTTTTATTTTCAATAATCCATGGTCCATAGTTGATTGATGAATTTATTAGCATTCCGAGATATTTTACGTTCTGAGTTATCTGAATGGCGTCCCGACCCAAGTGCCATCTTGGTTGTCTCAACTTGTTTTGTCTTCCGCTGTTAAGATTCTTTAACACCAAAATTTCACATTTTTTTGTGTTTATCACCAAGTGGTTAGATGCAACGTATTGGGCAACCGCATTCAGTTTCCTCTGTAGGCCGACAGTTGTTAGGTCCATAAGAACGAGACCGTCAGCATATAACAGCCAACTTAGACGGGTCTTATCAATCTTCGGGGGAAATGATCTTACAGAGTCAATTGCCAACCCAATATCTGAGATGAATAGACTGAATATTGCGGCAGCTAAGGGACAGCCTTGCTTTACCCCTTTATAGGTTTTGATTGGGGTAGTTACATTTCCAGATCGATCCAACCGGATTTTTATGGAGGTTTCGGAGTGCAATTCTCGAATTGCTGCCATTAAGTCAGCTGGACAGCCCCAACTTTGTAGTTTTGACCACAAACGAGGCCTGTCGATGGTGTCAAAGGCACTTGAGAAGTCGATAAAGGCCAAATATACCTTAGATTTAGATTTTATCTCTTCCATTTTCATCAGGTTCAGGAGTAACAAGTTTAATGAGCAGCCCACTTGCTTCACACAGCCATATTGTCTTTTATCTTTATCTACATGATTAGACTCGATTGCCCAGGTCACCAGTTTTTGCTGTAACATTGTGGCGTAGATTTTCCCCAGAGTATCCAGTAATGTCACTGGGCGATAGTTTTTTGGGCATGTTCTGTCCCCTTTCTTGAATATCGGGACAATAACAGCGGATTTTCAGGATTAAGGAGTCTTCTGGGTTTTACATATTCTGTCAAATAGGGTTACGCATATTGATGCCCATAGCTCAGGCTGCTGTTTAATCGTGAAGTTGGTAAGACCATCCGGTCCAGGAGCTCTAGATTCTTTTGCCTTGTTAATTATAGAGACAATCTCCTCTCTTGGAAACGTCAAATCCCATGGTTTCGAAGTTGGTTCCAATGTAGTGATGCCAGGGACTTCTGCTTTGTAGAGGGCTTTGAAGTGGTCAACCCAAGCTGCTTCCGAGACCATGCAGGACTGCAATGCCGTTTGTGGAGCTTGAAAGTTATTAATGAGTCTCCAGAAGTCACTCGAGTTTTTATTCTTTTAGGTGGCTAGCATCTCTTCTGCGTCGTTTTGCACTAGAATGTGTTTATGCATTTTCAACCAGTTCTTATATTTTTGCTTCAAAGCCTTTGTTTCCAATTTGTGAGTGTCAATCTCAAGAGACTTAGCTCTCCTAATGGCCGCACGCATCTTTCGTTTTTGAATCAGGATCTCGATATCGAAGTGATGGGCACGGACCATGTTGAGATTTTTTAAGCCCACTTTTGCAGTTCTGAATTGTCAATAGTTGATCATATTCAAGGTCAGCACTCAGTTGACAGTACTGGATCATTACGCCCTTGACTTCGCTCTCCTCCAGTCTTAAACAAACTCGCTTTGATTCAACCTCAAGTTTATGTGCCCATTTTGACCTTTGAGTAGGTCTAACTGTTGCAAATTTCATGAGCAGCATATTGTGATCGCTATTTGCTTTTTCACAAATCGTCAGTGATTGTATCCTAGGATGCAAAGCTTAGGATACAAACATGTAGTCAATTGTTAAGGATGAATCCGCACGATGCCATGTTTGAACGGATGGTATATCGCCACAGGTACTGCCATTCAACATCTGAAAGTTGCGTAGCCTCATTTCGGTTAACCATGCCTGTGCTACTAAGTTTTGGTCTGAGTTTGATTCCTTAAGTAGATCGATATTTAGATCACCACACAGAAGTATCTTTGGCAAGTCTAATGATTCCATACGGAGATCAATTAGACCTGTTATCTGATCAATGAACTCCATTTTTCCTGCCCATAGATGGTTCCAATACAGATTCAAGATTATGATCTTGTCCTGAGCCGAATCCTGTCCCCCAAAACTTTCGATGATAGTCTCCTGAATATAGGGAGAATGATTGATGGAATTTATAACACGCCAACCTGATGCTCTTCTCACCATCGTTAAAAGGCCTGACATAGGGCGGCCAAGCTTAGACTTTATGGCCGGATTCATTACAGACTCAAAGTCCAAGGTGACTGGTAACTCACTTAGCCATGTTTCTTGTAAACACACGATTTGGAGATTGTCTAACCAGAGTGGTAAACAAGTGTGAGAACCCTCGAGTGTTCCGGGAGGCTAAGGAACAAACCGTGGGAGCTACCGAGTCCTGGCATTATTGGCTATTTTTTGCATTTAAGGCCCCTGCTCGCCAATGCCATTCATGATTTCCAGATGCAGATGTTGAGGATTGATGAGACTCTTTAATGGTTTGGTCGGAAGGCTCCTTTCTTTTGATTGTGATTTTTATTTGTGAATTTAGGCCGTCAGATTTTACACTAACATCACTCGTTGGCAATTGAGGTATCCTTGACGGGCACTGTAATTGAATATGATTTTGATTTTGATTACTGGTGTGAATCAAGTGAGACGACCCTTCTGAAATCGTTGTTGCCGTATCTTTTGAAGGCATAGGTGCTGTAACTACATTCGAAGGTACCTCCTTTACATTATTGGAGGTTCCATTGTAATTTGGTCGAGGTACATCAGACTCGTTCAATTTATAGACGTCAAAGCCTATTGAAAACAATGCTACATTTTCTTCTAATATTGATGTAATTAGAAGATTCGAGGCAAAATGGAGCACCACCTTGTCATTAGTTCCTTCTGCTGGAAACTCCACGACTTTTATGTCATTAGAGGAAATTGCACGTAAGCTTGGTACAAGGTGGAGTAGCTGAAGAACCGTTCTTGGATTCAAGATCAAATTCTCGATTGGTTCAAGACTCTCAATTGCCAGCTTATATGTAAGGCCTTTGTTCAGCGTTGATTTTGAAGCGTTTTCATTTAAGGTTTGAGGGCGTCTATCAAACACCAGCTCTTTCAGCTTTCTTCGATTGCTTTCCAGGACGTCAGCCTCCAAGCCTCCCATCTGCGTCCTATAGGGCTCGTTTTCCTTAACTATTTTGTTAGTTTGTCCTGACGTTAACAATGGCCTCCCTGGTCTAACGACTAGAGCGTTAGCTATGCAATGTTTTCTCTTCTCGTCCATAGTCATGAACACAGGACTGACTACTGGCAGAGACAATGAAGTTGTATTATCACATACTTTAATCAGTTTGCAATATCTTTCATGAGACTTGTGATTGGTCGTGGGGTTTTTGCCAATGACCTCCACATTTCATGGTTGCATTATTGCAGGATTATCTAAAACAACATTGGCCATCGATCGTCCAGGTTTTTCCTTACATTGAATCGAGGCCACATTTGGCAGAGATCCAGTGTGGAGGGGCAACTCGGAGCTTGTTGGTAAGTCGGTTTCTAACTCTACATGTTCTGGTTCATCATAAGTTGACAGGTCTAGAAGTTCTGTCACGTCCTCCTCAGATGGCATGGTACTCTTTGTTTGGGTCTGTTTGACCGGAATTGAGAGAGCACTTTTTTGTTGATTTTTGGCATGGATGTTAGATGAAGCAGGGGCAGTAGAGGTCTTAACCAGGTCAGTAGGAACTGCCTGTACCATTTTTATGTTGCGCAGGAATTTTCGTGCTCCATTTGAAGCATTATTTTTCTTTGCCTTTTGGTTCTTCGGTTTCTTGCTGGTTGCAGCAATTTTTGATTTTGATGGCAAAGTCGCGGGTTTCTCCGTGGCATTAGGGCCGCCTGTGAAGATGGAAAAAACATTGGGTAGGCCCACAATGGAGGAAGTAATTGAAACTTCTGAAGTTGGTTCAGTTAGAAAACCAACACCTGAAGATGAAGCCATTTGGGGGTCATGACAAGTTTTATTGGCCGCACATCTTGCCTGTTCTAACGCTGTGTTAAGACAGGTCAACAACATTCGATACAAATGGAATAACCGACGAGCAAGGACCAGTCTTCGATGAAAGTTCTGTGACCTTGCATCCTGTGTCTAGGGGAGCTTCGAAGACCTTTGCAGTTGCCAGTACTGGGTCCGCTTCCACTGAAGTAATGTGCGTTGATGTTAACGACTGAGGACAGTGAGGGTCTTGGATGGATATAGCATCAGTGGGAAGATGCCGTTGTTTTACTGACCTATTATGTTGTTGTTCAGCTTGAGGTTTTTTCACTTCGTACTCGGTTGCTTACCATCGGAGTTGGGACACCCTTCAGACAATTGCCTGCCTGCGTTTTTAGTGTCATGTTTAAAAAGGGCAAGAGTCTCTCGGGCCACTTCTGCAAACAGTCTTTTGTCAGATGAGTCACTTTTCCTGCTCTCGCTTAACAAGACAAACGCTGCATCCAGTCTTTTAAAGCACTCGTGTTGTTCAACATAAGAGCGATCGCAAGTTTTTTCCAGTTGTATTAATTTGGAATTCATCATTGCTACAACGGTTGTTAGATCCTTGGTGGCCTTGTGTATATTCTCATAAAGTTTCATAAACGGGGCCAAAGAGATCGACGAGGAAGCCATAAGAAGGGCTTGTAGTTCCGTCGAAGATGACACAGCCGGTAAGACCTTGCTTGATGAATTTGCATGGAACTCAGAAGGTCTGGCAACATAGGGCTCCTTGTCGCGGCGAATTTTAGGAAACGGGCGTTCCATTAGAGAAGAGTCCATAGAATCGTTGTGTGAGGAGTGCTCATTGCAATCAGGTTCATCAATGACTCCATTAGTTTTCCAGTTAAGGGTGGCATGTCTTTTTTGGGAGGTCAGATGGATGTCAGATATCTCGTGCCTCGATTCACCCTTTGACGGGTGATCGATTGACTTTAGCCGTTTGTAACAAGATTCTGGCCATATGTCAGACGTTGCCCCCAACAACTGACTGTTACGTTTTACGGCTGATTTTTGCCTTAATTTCGGCAGGAAACCTCTGCTCTTTAGACAACTTGCTTGAACACGCTTTGTTCAGGAGCACTAGGTTCTGAAGAACATTGTTCACAACCCCGAGTGAGTCTCTTCTTGCAGTCATTAAATGGCTTGCCTCCGACTCACTCAGATTGCCATTCTTTGAGTTGTGGTCGCAACCATGCATATCTGAGTTTAAAATGCTTTGTTGGTAGCTAAGGTCATTCACGTTACCTTCATGTGAACCCACTGTTTCCAAGTTTGTGGTTACACACACAGGGAACTTGCAGTGATACACTGGATCTGTATCCTTTGTAATGAGCCCCATGTCCTCACAGGGGAGGCTGTAGAGAGAACAATCCAATAACCGAGCAGCAGCGTTCCGTGCTCCAGCAAAGTTTCGATCTTTAAGTTGATCGTCAACAGACTCAGAGGGGTGCTCCCCTCTAGGGGGAGCTGCACCCTCTTCTCTGCCGCCATGAACTACCTCGCGTTACAAGCCGCTCAGGCCATGTAAGTTCAAAGTCACCCTCGCTCCGAGTCCCGCCCCCTCAGAGCCGTCACTCCCAGAAGCGCAGGTCAGACAAGCGCACCCCGCGTCAGACGCCGGGACGAGAGCACCGCCGCCGCAAGACAACGCCCCAGAGACATCGGGTGCACCGGACTCGCGCCCGCCGCGGTCGCACACTGGGGGCCACCGACAGCCGGCACACAGAACTCGCCAACCGCGCCGCACACCACGTGAGTTCCATCTTGTACGTGAATGGCTTCAGTCATATAACTTGCAGTTTCTAACACATTGTCACAGAGGGGGAGTGTATGGGAGGTATTAACCGCTGCAGATTCAGAGACCTGTGCATCCTGAGCATGAGAAAGTGCTTCATTGTACTCGACTGTCTCAGAAGTGCAAGTGTGATAACGACTTACTTTCTGAGGGCGCGGAGGGCGCTGAACGACCGCAGGATCGTCTGTGACGGCCACACCATCTCGCCGCCTCTGAGCTTGTGTCCTCAGAACAAGGGACAGGGTCGACGCCATTGATCACCGCTCACCACTCACCAAACAGCAAAACAGCTTTACTTCCACAGCCCTTTCCACCTCAGGGCTTCACGCCGCAAGGGTCACGGAGGCGGCCTTAAGAAGACAGCTGGGTGGTCAGCTGACAGCCAAGTTGTTTAAAGGCACACGCACCTCTACCCTCTTCCACGGCTTCTATGGCTTCTCTGGGTTTATAATGAAGATAGATAGATGGAGAGTCTCAGCTCCTTTTCCTTTCCACTCGCCACAGCAAAACAGCTTTACTTCCACAGCCCTTTCCACCTCAGGGCTTCACCAAGGCACTTATCCTTTCCTAGGGTCCAACGAGTCGCTCTCAGCCGCTTCCCAGTCTCCAGTGCCCTTCAGTTGAAGACTGGGTGAGTGGTATGACCTGGCCTTTACGTGTCAATTTAATAATAAACTGATTTTTTTCCTTCTTTACAACACCAAATACTTATTTTAGCAATGTTCTTGCCCCCTGACAGGTCAGAACTATAATATTGCTTTCCTCGGAGAGAGGTCAGTATCTTTTACCTCACTTGGTTTCCCAGCCATTTTTATTTAGCCTCCTTCTGTTAACATAGAGTATAATTGTTACACCTTTGCACCGGTGGTCGCTTTGGCGACAGCATCGGGTGTACAACACAATGCATTCCTACTCACCCAAGATGGCGGACGCCTCTGAATCTGATTGTGAAGCTCCCGCTGCAGAGGTTGCACGTTGTTTTCCTTCACGCCGCGACGATCATGTGACTCCATATAACCCGACCAGGAAGTTCAGCAAATGCGTCGCTACTCTCCAGATCGGCGCTTCGTAAGTTCGTTCCTAGGGAATCTGTTTCATGTTCCGTCCTCCTATCTATAGTTTTCTGTATCTAACTATCTGTGCTCTCTCCCCTTTCCTCCATTAGGCCATTTTCCGTACTCCGTCCGCTCACCTCCTCTCCCCTAAGGTCCGCTTCCAACCTAAAGAGTGAGTCTTGAGGGTTTATAGTTCCCTTCAATCCTCTCCCCATTCTTAGCTCAAATACTAACATCCGCTTCGGGTTTCCGGAAACTCTCTCTCTTTCCTCGTAGGACTCACCCCCTTCTCGAAGACTTTACACAGACTTCTCGAATCTCTCAACCCCATACCCGGAGTAAGTTAACATAGCTATTCGTAACAACAACAGACGATCGAAAGTGGAGAAAACTTACCTCTCCTTTCTTCCGTCCAGGACCAGCTTCGTCTGCACCGGATCTTTTGAAGGGAAGCTGGCTGATTCATCCTGAAGGTCTACAGTATCCTGTCACTACAACACAGGGTTTTTCTTCCCCGGAGGGTTTTCCCTGGGGACTGTGGTTCCTCCTCAGCTGAAGCTAACGGCTGGGAGGGAGCAGGGTTTCCCGGGAAGCCTTCACTATCTGCCTTGTTGCTGGTACGGAGTCCGCCCGCTGCCCAGGTTAGTGAACTGCATAATTGTTCTGTCTCATATTGGACGCATTGTAATAGTTAGCGACGCCAAACATAAGGAAACATCCTATCACAGGCTCTTGTGCAGACGGTGGACTCCGATGGAGCAACAAATGCAACAATTGATGGCTGCTATGCAGTCTATGTCTCTGGAGATGCAATCCCTAAAACAAGACAATGCTCAGTTAAGACAACAGGTCGCTCGAGCGTTTTCAGAAACTCCTCCTTATGCCTTGCATACCGATAAGTATGACGGAAACCCGCACAAACTCAAGGAGTTCCTGGATAGTTGCCTGGTTCAGTTTACCTTCAAAGCACGTTTTTTCCCTTCTGATAAGGACAAAGTAGGTTATCTGATATCCCACTTGGCAGGCCCTGCATTGGCCTGGGCGACTCCCTTAGTCACCTCAGAAAATGCCATTCTAGACTCATACCCAGCCTTTACTAACAGTTTGCGGTCTATGTTTAGTAGGCAGGAAATTTCAGTCTCTACTCAGGAGAAACTGCTAGATTTAAAACAGGGAAATAAGGATCTTATGAGTTACGTGACTCAATTTAAACAGCTATCAGCTGAAACAGGGTGGCCGGATGACGGTCTCCTCACGCTGTTTCGCAGAGGTCTTTCCGAGGAACTGAAAGATGAAGTCTCGAAGGTTCCTCGTCCCGCCAATTTAGCCGAGATGATTGCGCTCACCATGCAGATTGATTACCGTCTCCATGAACGCTTCCATGAGAAGAAGAGAGGGAAACCCTCTCAACTATTCTCCAGTTCTCCTTCCCCGGTTTCTCGATCCCAGAAACCCGACGAACCCATGCAAATAGGAGTGGCCAGAGGCCCTTTGTCAGAGGGCGAAAGAGAAAGACGGATGAGTCAGGGCCTATGTATGTACTGTGGGGCTTCATCTCACATGCTGAAGGATTGTCCCGTCGTCCCTCCTCGTCGGACAAGGAATCCGATGCGGGGAAACGCCAAGACCCTGTCGTAAGGGGAACCACGGCAGGAGGTCCTGAAAGGAGTTCCCCAAAGAGACTTGGTACTTCTCTTAAAGAGGACATTACGGAACACACTATGTTAGTACTTCCCCTGATCTTGAAATTACCAGACTTAGAGCTACGTGGGGTTCCGGCATTGATCGATTGCGGAGCAGCTGGCAACTTTATTGATGACCAATGGGCTGCGAAGCATGGAATCATTAGATCCGCCAAGACGTGTATAACACCCATTCAGGGGGTGGATGGTTGTCCCCTTAGTTCTGGACCCATTCGAGAACAGACTACTCCTCTTACATGCCTAATTTCAACCCACCAGGAGACGTTAGTTTTTGACCTGATAAAAACTGCTCATTTTCCCATTATTTTGGGCTTACCGTGGCTGCGAACCCATAATCCTTTTATAAACTGGAAGGCAGGAACTTTGTTTCTAGGTTCCGAATATTGTGTTTCCCATTGTCTTACTCAATCATCTGTTGGCATTCAAGCACCTTCCATGATGGTAGTACCAACCGAAGGCTCCTCGATTGGGATGGTCAGTCAGATCCCGAGGTGTCATCAACAATTTCAGTCCATATTTTCTCAGCCAGAATACCCTACATTACCTCCTCACCGTCGGGATGACTGTCATTTAGATTTGTTCCCTGATCAACCGATACCTTTTGGCCGAATGTACATCTTATCCCAACCGGAGAAAAAGGCTCTCAAAGACTACCTTCAGACTAATCTTCAAAACGGTCTTATAACTGAGTCCAAATCACCCGCCGGTGCTTCGTTATTCTTTATTCCCAAAAGGGATACAGAGGAACTACGGCCATGCATAGACTATCGAGGGCTCAATAAGGTCACCATCCCGGATAAGTATCCAATGCCGCTTATCCCAGACATTCTGGAAGCCGTTCAAGGGGCTTCGCTCTATACCAAGTTGGATTTACGAGGGGCATATCACTTGATTCGCATCGCCCCTGGCGACGAGTGGAAGACTGCCTTTCGGACCCCATTCGGTCACTACGAATATAGGGTGATGCCGTTTGGGTTGGCTAATGCTCCCGCTGTTTTTCAGCGCTTTATGGACCATCTATTCGCCGATGTACTCCTTCACTATGTAATCGTCTATTTGGATGATATTCTAGTCTTTTCACAGAAAATAGAGGAACACATCCGACATGTCAATTTGGTATTAGACCGACTTAAGGCCAACCAGCTGTATTGCAAACTGGCAAAATGCGAGTTCCACAGGAACCAAGTGACGTATCTTGGGTTCGTGCTGTCTGCCCAGGGGATTTCTATGGACCCTCGGAAGATCTCGGCTATATTAGATTGGCCTTCCCCTTCGAACGTCAAAGAGATCCAACGATTTTTGGGGTTCGCTAATTTTTATAGAAAATTCATCCCAGGATTCTCCGAGACCGTGCTTCCCATTACCAGTCTTCTGAAGAAGGGGAAGACTTTCGTTTGGGATGACCCTGCGCAGAAAGCCTTTTCGGAACTAAAGAATCTTTTCACGTCTGCTTCCGTTTTGCTCACCCCAGACCAGTCTCGACCATTCATTGTCGAGACTGATGCGTCTCACCATGCTCTAGGAGCAATTCTTTTGCAAAAGGACGAGTCAGGAGAAGAAGGACCAGTTGCTTATCTCTCCAAGACCTTCTCCTCCTCGGAAATAAATTATTCAGTCCTTGATAAAGAATTGCTGGCAATCAAGCGAGCCTTTGAGGAGTGGAGACATCTATTGCTGGGCTCGGCCTACCCGGTCGAGGTTCGAACCGACCATCACAACCTCAAGGTATTGCAACAAGCCCATACCACAAACAGTCGACAAGCTCGCTGGGCTCATTTTTTTCTACCGTATCGGATAGAATTTACTTTCCTTCCCGGGAATCAAAACCTCCGAGCAGATGCGCTTTCAAGAAAGGATCCTCCTATCAAAAAGTTCCATTCTGAGCCTTTCTTTCCTAAAGCTACATTTCTGGCAACAGTGACTGATTTTCTACATATTGTCAGACAGGAAACGGCACGTCTAGATCCAATCTGCAGGAACTTACAAGAGACTCATTCGCTGACTCAGGAGAAGGGATACTACTTTTTTAAGGATCAAGTATTCATTCCGACCCCGACACTTCAGAAAGAAGTCCTGTTCATGTGTCATGACTCCAAGGCAGCCGGGCATCGAGGATATCAAAACACCCTTGAGCTGACTACTCGTCATTTTTGGTGGCCAGGGATAACCAAGGATGTCCAAGATTATGTATCAGCATGCACGGTTTGTCTACAGTCTAAGACTCCCAGGTATCCACCTTTTGGTTTACTCACCTGTATGCCAATTCCGGACAAGCCCTGGCAAGTCATTTCCACTGACTTCATTGTCGACCTTCCGTTGTCCTCGGGTTACACCACCGTTATGGTGACTATTGACTATTTCACGAAGATGGCCCATTTCATTCCTCTGCAAAAACTCCCTGGGGCTGCTCTTATGTCAAAGATCTTTATTTCAGAAATATTCTCTAGACACGGTCTTCCTAACACTATTGTGTCTGATCGGGGTCCCCAATATATCTCGCAATTTTGGAAGGGTATTTGTCAATCATTGGGAATCAATAGAGCCCTTAGCTCAGGATATCATCCCCAAACAAATGGGCAGACTGAGCGCCTAAACCAAACACTAGAGACATATTTGCGCTGTTTTGTTTCTGCGGCACAGGATGATTGGGGAGATCTCCTACCCTTGGCTGAATATGCATACAATAATGCCAGTCATTCGGCACTAAAGACCAGTCCTTTTTACTGTTCCTATGGTTTTCATCCATCCTTTGAACCGTCCATCTCTAAGTCCTCCGCCAATTGTCCTGGAATAGACAGTCTAGTCGATGGTATTCAGAAGGGTCAACAGCTCGCTCGAATAGCTCTGCAGGCCGCCCAAGATCGAGCCAAGAGGGCAGCTAATCGCCGTCGACTAGATCTGCCATCCCTTCAAGTCGGGGATGCGGTCTGGTTATCAGCCCGGTTCCTCCCGAGACATCTGGTGCCGTCCAAGCTGTCGCCCAGATATTTTGGACCGTTTAAAGTGAAATCTTTTGTCGGTCCGGTGGCAGTCCGACTAGCGCTGCCTCCTTCCTGGGCCCGTCTTCATCCGGTCTTTCACGTCTCCCAGATCAAACTATCCGTGAAGGATAGATTTCAACGCACCCCTGCAGTTCGTCCTCCTCCGATGATGACTGATACGGGACCAGAGTATGAAGTGGCAGAAATTTGCGATTCCAGATATCACAGAGGCCGGTTGCAATTTCTTGTGGACTGGAAGGGCTATTCTCCTGCCGAACGGACTTGGGAATTGGCATCGGGGGTTCATGCTCCCTCGTTGGTTCGACGGTTTTTCAGGCGGCACCCTGGGAAGCCGGGTTATGCGCCTCGTAGGAGGGGGCATACTGTTACACCTTTGCACCGGTGGTCGCTTTGGCGACAGCATCGGGTGTACAACACAATGCATTCCTACTCACCCAAGATGGCGGACGCCTCTGAATCTGATTGTGAAGCTCCCGCTGCAGAGGTTGCACGTTGTTTTCCTTCACGCCGCGACGATCATGTGACTCCATATAACCCGACCAGGAAGTTCAGCAAATGCGTCGCTACTCTCCAGATCGGCGCTTCGTAAGTTCGTTCCTAGGGAATCTGTTTCATGTTCCGTCCTCCTATCTATAGTTTTCTGTATCTAACTATCTGTGCTCTCTCCCCTTTCCTCCATTAGGCCATTTTCCGTACTCCGTCCGCTCACCTCCTCTCCCCTAAGGTCCGCTTCCAACCTAAAGAGTGAGTCTTGAGGGTTTATAGTTCCCTTCAATCCTCTCCCCATTCTTAGCTCAAATACTAACATCCGCTTCGGGTTTCCGGAAACTCTCTCTCTTTCCTCGTAGGACTCACCCCCTTCTCGAAGACTTTACACAGACTTCTCGAATCTCTCAACTCCATACCCGGAGTAAGTTAACATAGCTATTCGTAACAACAACAGACGATCGAAAGTGGAGAAAACTTACCTCTCCTTTCTTCCGTCCAGGACCAGCTTCGTCTGCACCGGATCTTTTGAAGGGAAGCTGGCTGATTCATCCTGAAGGTCTACAGTATCCTGTCACTACAACACAGGGTTTTTCTTCCCCGGAGGGTTTTCCCTGGGGACTGTGGTTCCTCCTCAGCTGAAGCTAACGGCTGGGAGGGAGCAGGGTTTCCCGGGAAGCCTTCACTATCTGCCTTGTTGCTGGTACGGAGTCCGCCCGCTGCCCAGGTTAGTGAACTGCATAATTGTTCTGTCTCATATTGGACGCATTGTAATAATAATACTTGTCCCCTTTAATTTCTTATAGGTTAAAGCGTTCAAGAAATTGTCCTTTCTACATTACCCATGTTTTATATGAAAAGTGAAGCCCAAACCCTGAAGATGGATCAATAGATCCGAAACGCGTCGGCCATTTGCAACATACACAAAAAGGGCTTCCCGGATTGGAGATGTTGAACTATATAGCTCTCCTTTAGAAAAGACTTTTGTACAAGAGAATTTAGATCAGTTGATTGAAATGGAACACTGATGTGCATGATGTTGGAAATGCCTATGTGAAGCGTTTCATTATACTTGTTATATTAGTTGCATTTTCGAGTTTATAATTTTTGTTTTGAAATTTGTAAGTGACATTTGATTTAATGCCTTTGAAAAAATAGAGATAGGTCAATTAAAATGCACCATATCTCTAGACTTTGTCATACATACTGTGTTATTTAGAGGGTCTATTTTATTACAGACTCCGTATTGAAAGTTGAAGTTAAATGGTCTTAAATAATCAACACAAATCCTTTACAACACTTTACTTGATCATAGCTATTACTACTAACCCACTAATGTGGTATTAATTGAATAACTGAACCGAGGTTCATTAGGAGTGCATTTGGGCTCACTGCTTAGTGATAAGCAGTTCTGGTTTTGTAGTATACATCGACATTTTGGTGTACTCCCCGTCTGAACAAGAACATGTGAAACACGTCCGTGCTGTTCTGGACAAACTCCGTTAACACAAACTATTTGCAAAACTGGAAAAATGCTTCTTCCACGTTACAGAGGTTGAGTTCCTTGGATTGGTCCTAACCCCTCAAGGTGTACGCATGGATTCGCAGAAGGTGGATGCCATTCTCAATTGGCCCTCTCCAACCTCAATAAAAGGAGTTCAGAGTATGCTTGGGTTCGCAAACTTCTATCGTCGTTTCATTCCAGGTTTTTCACAGTTAGTGCATCCTATTACCTCTTTACTGAGAAAAAATAAACGTTTTCAATGGTCAGAGGAAGCAGAGAAGGCATTCCAGGACTTAAAACAAAAATTCATCTCAGCTCCCATCCGGAAACATCCCCTCCCAGATCTACCGTACGTGGTTGAGACCGATGCTTCCAGCTTGGCAATGGGAGCGGTCCTCTCGCAAAAAGATCCTGAATCCAGTCAGCTTCACCCTGTGGCCTTTTGGTCACGGAAATTCATGGCCCCAGAACTGAATTATGCCTTTACGGACAAAGAACTCTTGGCTATCAAGGCAGCCTTCAAGGCTTGGCGGCACCATCTCTTGGGAGCAAGGCACATGATCACGGTAATCACTGATCACCGCAATTCACAATACCTAAAGGTGGCAAAGGCTCAATCATCTCGCCAACTTCAATGGGCATTATTTTTTGCTGAATTTAACTTTGTGATCACTTATCGCCCTGGTTGTCGAAATGGTAAAGCAGATGATTTATCTCGTATTGGAGTAGACGAGGAGTCCATCAATCCAGACCCGGTGCCAATCATCCCTGGAGAAAAAATCTTGGGAATTACAACGTCTCTAACCTTAGATGACATCCACGAGGAAATCACTCATCTCATGGATACCAACACTTTGAAGGTTTGGCCTACCAAAAGTGCCCACCACTCAGTCTCAGACCAATTACCATACTTTCCGGGTCGTCTTTATCTGCCCAGCAAGGAGCTTCAAAAAAAGGTCATCTCAATCTACCACGAATCACTGGTTGAAGGCCACCCTGGAATCTCTAAAACCGTAGCCAAGATAAAGCAACACTTTTGGTGGCCAACATGGCTTAAAGACATCAAACAATTCGTGCTGTCTTGTGGGGTCTGCGCACAAAACAAGGCTCTAAAGAAGAAATCACCAGGCCAATTGCAACCTCTGGATATTCCATCGACACCTTGGCATACATTGTCACTCGATTTTATAACTGACCTTCCTCCTTGTAAGGGGTACAACACAATTTTGGTGGTGGTGCGAACTTATTTTCCAAGATGGCTCATTTTATCCCACTGAAGGGGCTACCCCCAGCTTCGATCCTGGCAAGAGAACCACAACCTCATACGAAGGGTAAGAAGTGACATAATTATGGATGAATGTGCATAATAAAACAGAATATCTAATATCAAGAATCATAACCTGTAATTCTCCTACCTTAGTTTCACACAAAAAAACCACCAGAAAAAATGCACGAGGTGTTAAGGTGTTAAGATATGGTTGAATACATGTTTTTAATATGGGAGAAGAGGTTTACACACAAGAAGTCACTTTCAGCAATACTTGCTTAATAACCAAGTAGGTTTATACACATGATTTATCTTTTGCAATGTGTTTTTTTTTTTTCCATTTGTTGTCTTCTTTGAACAAGAATAGCCCGGATTTGAGAAAGGCGCACTATATACGCCGAAGCACGTGTCATCCGCAAGGGGCTAAGGAACAGAATAAACTGAATAAATTCAAAATTGTACTACAACGGCTGTTTCAATTTTGTTACTTATCTATCTTGGCGCAGCAAGGTGCGGGCACAAGCATATTCCCGTATTATGTACAAACGGAGTTGAGGGACTCATTGTCTCCGTCGTGGCCTTCACCCATGCGACAAACAATTGGCTAATATAGGAAGAACTACAAATATATAAATAGAGTACGATAATCACAAAGAACAAACAACATAAGTCGCGCAGGTAGAAACAGAAGATATCTTCACAAGAAAAGTTCCTCAAGGTTTAAAAAATGGTTCCTTTCTATACTATTTACGGGTTGCATCCACAAACCTCTAATCTTGACCTTCAACCCCTGGAAATGCCAGCAGTAAGAAGTTTGCACACGACTATCACTCAAGCCTTCAAACAAGCAACTTACCATCTGAGGCGAGCTAAAGAAAGATACAAGAAATCAGCAGATATGCATAGGAGTGAAGCTCCCAAATATCAAGTGGGAGATGAAGTCTGGCTGGCGTCAAAGCACATTCCAATGAAAGGAAACCCGCACCTTCACTCCCAGATATGTAGGTCCATACACCATTAAAGCCATCATCAATCCGGTAGCTGTGAAGCTGGATTTACCTTCACACATGAAAATTCATCCCGTATTCCATGTCTCACTTTTGAAACCAGTGCAACCTGGAACCAGAGTACTGAAACCACCAAAACCAATCATAGTTGACTGGGAACCTGAATTCAAGGTTAAGGATATCCTGGACACGAAAATCGTCAAATCAAAACTATTTTATCTAAAAGACTGGAAAGGATATGGACCACATGAAAGATTGTGGGAACCTAGGGAAAACATTCATGCCACACGGTTGTTGAAGAGGTTCCATCATAACCACCCAAATAAACCGGGACCAATGAGAGAAACCACCGTTAGGGGAGTTTTGGGGGGGGGGGAGTGCTGTCATGGTTCGCGCTAAGAACCCCCTGGATCCGATGGGCCCCCCCAGTCATCGACTCCCATAAGGACTTATCAAGCCCCAAGGGATTGTCCCAGAGCCTCTTTCACTCAGGCTCATAAGATGGGATGAAGCATGTGGAACTACTTGCTCAGTCTAGCGAGGCTGAGCCTTTCAGCTTTCTCTGGGTGTGGTTGAGGGACTATTTTACTTGAAGAACAGGGTGTGGTAAAGGGACTACTTTACCTGGAACTACTTGCAAGGCTATTTAAGCCATGCCCTGCAGGCAGAACACGCTTCGCGTTATTCTGAACTCCTGCAGCGTAACGCTCACTGTGTCTGTCCTGTCCTCGAACTTTTACAACCACGCCCATTCAGAATTTCATCCATCGGTACCTAGAAGGAGAAAGGCGAGAGAAAACAAAGTCAGTACAACAGCAAAGCCTTACCTGCAGCATCCTTCCATCGGTTGCTTCTTCAGCCACTCCCGGACCTCCGCATCAGCTGAAGGGAAGGTATTCGTTCAGGCCGCAAGACGCACTCTGGTTCATCATTCTTCTGGAGACTCTTCGGAGCGGTTCTTCCATTCTTCATTCCGGCGCTGTGCCGCTTCTGCAAAAAGAAGAAGAAACAGGTTAGTCGCGCTCGGAAAGGAAACCAGTATTTTAGACTTACAGCGCCTCACTCTTGCGCTTCAACTCACCTGAAGGAAATCTGCTCCACATCTTAAAATTATTTGAATCTCCATTCAAAATCCATTCGAGGCCGTGCCTTGGAAGAAAAGACAAAGACCTAGATCAAAAGAGGTTGAGGCAAAATTAAGACTTTAAACACCTATACCAAGCTGCTATTGGCATTGAGAATTACCTGTTTGACCCAGCTCTCCAAGACTCGGCAACCACTCATCGGATCAGTGAAGTAACTCGATCTTCGGAAAGACTGTATTAATCGCGCCCCTGCTAGATTGCAGGACGGAGAGTCTACCTTACAAAATTCTAAGGTGAGATCAAGAGGAGTAGGGTATCAGGTGGTGGAAGAGGTGGGTCCAATTCAACCCCACTCAGTGGCTCATATCTTATTTCGATCTTGCAGACAAACGCCTCGTGAGGGTGATAACAAGGGAGAAGTTGCAGCAGCAGCATCATCAACTGCGCAGTACCACGCCAGCGCAGACATCATTCATGCAGCCACGTGCTGCGCCCCCGTGGAGACCAGATGAGCATGACAACCTCTTTATATCATTGTAGCTCCATTGGTTCTTTGATTGTGGTGTGGTATAAATTATCAACCCTGTCCCCTTTACTGCCTGTATATTGCAGTCATCCTGTATTTTGGGGGGTTATGTTCCCCTGTTTGTATTTGTGCATCTATCATAGTTGCTACCGTTGTCGGTCGGCCCATTGTTACCATCATCATAGCTGAGGTAGGCATACTTTTTGCACAACACCGGAGACCTAATTGGCGCACGCAGAAAAACAGCAGCACAAAGACGATGACAGGAACAAGTATTTTCATCATTACATTGACCCATGATGGTATCCAGCTGAACATGTCAAACCATGTGCTTGGCTCTACTCCGCCCTCCGTCCTCATCCGTTCTCCTAAGCTATGAACTGCTGATACCACATGGGTAAGTGTCCCATTATCTGCATCTTCAGATGGCGCGAATGTGCAACACGCCCCCCCGATTTTTCGGCAAACACTGCCATCCATTGCCGTGAGGAGGTCTAGAATATATCTGTTTTGCATTGTCATCAGGCGCAAGGCCCGGAGCTCTATCTTTATTACGTTGAACCCTTCTTCAGTGTCGTTGGCCAGTTGGATCTGCCCCCAGCACACTATTTGTAACCATTTGGCATTGGCTCATGCCTGGAGTCCTGGGGCTAAGAGCGATGCAAAGAATGTCTCTGCGGATGTGAAGAGCTTGTCTTTTTGTGGGATCTACGCAAGGAGTTTCGATGATTCAGACGAGATATAGTTGGATCATCTTTTACTTCGTGATAATTTTGTTTTCAGTTCTCATTCGGACAACAGTTCGTAAGCTGGTAGTTCTGTTTTTTCTTGTTGGGGTGTTGTCGATTGCCATGCTGCCGATTTGCCAGCTGATTCTCCTGCTGTTCCTTGGATGTGGCTTTGTAGGGTGGCTGAGGCGCTTGTACCTTTCCAGGATGGAGGTAAGTGTAGGTAGGCTTGTTTATCGCATATCCAGTACATGTCCATGAGTGCTGCGGTGCCTTTCTTCATATCAGGAATTATTATTTTCTTGTTGCATCTCTTTGTCACCCCCATGTTCACTTTCCCTTCCCCGTGGAAGCAGAGTTCATGCTGTATTTCCTTTTGTATTTTTTTTGGCTTCTCCAGTGCGGTAATCCATGTTAGCTTAGTAACGTGTTGCAACCAGATAGGGGCACAAACTTCCTTCACCCACTGAAAGGTTTCCTCGGGTAGTCCTCTGAGCGCTTCTGCTTGGCCCTCAATAGTTTCATCGTGCCATTTGTTCTCTGCATACCTCGTCCCCTTTATGACAAAAAATGGCTTTGATGCAAATTACAACTTGACACCTGCTGGTGCATGATCTCTCATTTTCCAGCATTTCTATTGTGACTGCGTGCCTGGAAGGTGCTTTTTATCCTACACAGAACAAGATGAATCAAACATTGAGCCTCCGACAAGGGAACTTCTTGTGGTACTAACATTTTGGGCGTCCCTGATGCATGCAGTATGAGTGAACAGACATAGCAGCTTTTGTTTGTTGCCTGGTTTGCCGTGGCACTCATGTCCGAATACCATTTGTTAGATTGATCAGGGTGGCGGGGGTCTTCTATTTCGTCTAAACCCAGATCATGATAAATGTTGTATCTTTTCCCTCCCGCCCCCCTTTTTTCTCTCATCTTTCCCCCCTCCTTATAACTTCTTACTTTTCGATAATGAATTGGGAACACCGCTGCTCAGACAGTATCATTACTGTTAGATATGACATGTTTATACTCATTAGTAGCGGCAGTGTAATATGAGGTAGGTTCTATGGTTGCCTGCGCATGCATACTTGTGTTGGCCAAGTTGCTCGGCCAATATCGTCGCCATCATATTCATTTGTTTCATTATCATTACTCGTGCTTATGCCAGGGTGTAACAGGGAGATAATTGTTGGGTCAGCAGTGAAGTGCTCTAAAGCTTGTGTTGCATTCGTATCATTATCATCAGTGACATATGCTTCTCCCCATATTGTCTTTACTCCAGTCCATATTAGGCTTGACCCTTCTCGTATCAGTTGGGCCCCGCTCCCCCCTTTGTGCATATCATTAACCAGAGATGAGAGTGTAATACCAGGCCATGAAGAACATCATCACAGAAAGCAAAACAGCAGCACATTTTAAAACACATTTGACATTGCTGTACTTATTGGCCTTACTGACATCCCTATTGCTAGCTAACATAAAATCATTCTCTGTGAGTGCACTCCTTTCGGCCATTATGTCACCTGGAGGGGCGATATAAATTTAAGCAACCAGAATATGCTTATTATATATACATATTTACACGTTGCATTTATTTGCTATCTTCATTTACTTTAACTATACGTTTTATATACATTTTCCTTTTATCAGCTTCACATATATATTCTTTTTACTTTTCATCATTTATTTTTTTTATAAATATAGCAGGAGGAAGTATCAGCAAGAAAAAGAGAGTGGAAGAGATAGAGAAGTAGCGGAAGGCAAATAATCTTTTCTGCTCCATTGTAAGTTCTTCTCAATTGATCACGTTGTGATTAGTTCTCAACCTCAATTGTAGTGCTACTTTGTTACGCTCACCTGGTGTCCACGGGGGCGTCGATCTGCACTGGGCTGTTGTTATCTCTTCCAGCGACACACGGGCGCCGAAAGGATGGACTGGACCGGACCACCCAGCTTAGCTTGTTTTGCCCGTATGAATATTCTTCTGTAATGGAGAAAAGTGAATTAGCCACCTGCGGGGACTGGGCGCCAACCCCACCTTCCCCCACTCCTGCGATCTCTTCCCACAAATTACTTCTGAACTCTTGCTATGTTCTCACCTGATAGTTTGGAAAGATGAGCTCTCCATCCTGCCTCGAGTGCAGGGGTGCGTAGATGACCAGTTACTTCACTGGTGTGGGATGTTGGAGAGTTGCAGAACGGTATTGACTCCGTAAGGAAATAGTTCGAAAAAGAGTTCAAAAACGTCTGGCCTTCACTCTGTCCAAATTCCCCAGGTTGCCTTAATAGTTCTTGAGAAGAGTTCCAAGTGGCAACCAGTAAGATGCAGGTAAGTGTTTATGGATTCTGTTCAGTTCGATAATGAGGACCTGGTCTAACCTGTGACCCTTTCCTTTTGCAGGCGCTGAATCGGTGGAGGTTCCGGTGATTGCGGCCTCAGGCAGTAACCAGGTAAGTCTGTAGCGGTATTCGGTTTCCCCTACTTGTGCTTTTGTGTTGCTTTTGTTTCCCCTTTGGGGCTGGGGTACGGCGGAGAAGCTGTGGAGGCCGCGCCGACCCGAGATGAGGTAAGTACCCCCTGTGGTATCAGGTAAGTCCTGGGGATTGCCTTTATTGTCTGGGAATGCTCCCCTGCTCACCTTATTGTCTTTATTTCCACAGGTGTTGGAGAGCGGCCGCTGGATGCTGAAAAGCACGATGGAATGCGGAAGATTGCTTCAGGTGAGTTCCCGTGCGGCGCTGCAGGATGCGAAGCGGCGCACGTCTGACGATTTCTTCCTTCTAGGTCAGAGCCAAGAAGATTCAGGATTCAGGTAAGGATTGCAGGTAAAACTCCGGTTCTAACCTTCCCTCTGCTTTCTTTCAGGTTTTCAGGAGCTCCGGCATCCAGGCGGGCGTGGCTGAAGACTGGAAGCTGCTGCAGGCACGGTGAGCATTACGCTGCAGGTGCAGAATAACGCGAAGCATGGGTTGCTGTCAGGGCGTGGTTTAAATAGTCTTGGAAGTAGTTCCAGGTAAGTATCCTTCCGCGGCCCCACCCAAGTAAAAAATAGTTCCTAGGGAAAAATAGTCCCTCCTAGGCCTCATTTCACTTCTGGTGACTGGCAGCATGGTCTGCCCCAGGTAAGTTAGCTGCATGGTCTGTCTGCTTCAGGTAAGTCCTTGGCCATGAGCCTGGCGCCTATGGCGCCAGGACTGATTCTAAACTTATGAGCCTGGCGCCAGGACTGCACCCAAATAGCCCCTAATTGGGGTTCATGGGCTTGCATTAAATGGCATGATGCCTGCTTCCGGGGAAGCTGGGCCAAACCTGGTTTCCCGGGGGCAGGCATCGTGACATACTTGCACATTCCTGCTCACATTGAGGGAGTGCAGTATCGCGCGCCCTCCTCACATCTGAGAGGTGCACCCAATACTTCAGTCCCTTAACCTTCACTGCAGTGGGTGTACTGTAAACCACCTCATATGGCCCATGGAACCTTGGTGAATTCCACCTTCTAACAAAACTCCTCACATATACCTCTGTTCCTGGCATTAGCGGCCCACTGAGGCTATCTGTGGCTGGCATTGTGGTCTGTTGCTGCATTTTCTGTGAACGGCGGTGCTATCTGTCGCGCTATGCTGCATACCGCTCGTGTCAGCTAGGTCAAGTATTCCTTAAATTCTTCCCCCAGCACTGTTGCAGCCCTGTGCGCATCTGATGCTCTTCTATTTGGGGAAAGTGGCGTGTGTATTCGCCTCCCAGTCACAATTTCATGGGGGCTTAAATGGTGGTCTTTGCTTGGCTGCGTTCTGAGTTGGAACAGTGCTAGGGGCAAGCAATACACCCAGTTTTTCTTCAATGTGTTACACAATTTTGATAGTTTACTCTTGAGCAGGCCGTTGATCTTTTCCACCATTCCATTAGCTATCGGATGATAAATGGAACACAGTTTGTGCTTCACCCCTAGGAGTGACGTCACTTCTTTAAAGAGGTCATTCACAAAGTGCGTGCCATTGTCTGATCGTATCACATCACATATTCCCCACCGGGAAAACACTTCTCTCACCAAAAACTTAGCTGCACACTTTGCGTCCGGGTGCAGGCATGGTCCCGCTTCCACCTACCTTGAGAAGGGGCATACTACCACAATTAGATATCTTGCCCCTTTGCATCTTTCTCCCATGTCTGCATAATATATGTGGAGCTTTCTAAAGGGCCCTATAGGCCGTGGCAAAGTCCCTCGTAGTGTCCTCAAAGTCATCCCCGAATTGTATGTTTGGCATGTAGTACAATCTATGATAAATTTGGACAGATGTTCCTGTAGGTTGGGGACGAACCAATGTTCCTGAATGTCTGCGGGGATGTGTTGTTTTGCCACATGGACCGGGAAATGCACCTGTTGGAACACTACCTCTAGTAACTCTACCGGCATTACTACCTTCCCTGTTGCCTCTTGTCTCCAAATGAGGTCTGTAGGGGATTGTTTACATCCCTGTTTACTCCATAATTCTTGCTCCTCTATTGGTGCTCTTCTCTGTAGCTCTATTAATTGTGTTATGGGCGTGTTAATATAGGCCTCTTCTAGTGGTTCTGTGGTAGTTGTTTTAACAATGCACTCAGTCGCAGGGGATACATTGAAATACGAGGCCTCCTTCGCTGCTGCATTGGCTGCCGTGTTTCCCAATGAGATTGCATCTGTGTTGTCGGTATGGGCTTGGCATTTAACCACTGCTACTACTGATGGTTCTGCTAAGGCCTCTATTAGTTCATTCAATAATGTGGCATGCTGTACTGGTGAGCCAACTGCTCTTCTGAACCCTCTTATACGCCAGCGCGATAGTCCTGAATGTACAGTGGTAGTGGCATACGCTGAATCTGAATATATAGTCACCGTGCATCCTTTGGCTGTATGTAATGCTTCAATTAATGCAGTTAGCTCAGCGCTTGTGCAGAGTAATGGTAAGGGAGGTGGTTTTGGACGATCGTTTCATAGCTATCTTCCTCCATCCGTACTACTGCCATTCTTACATGTTTCTCTCCTTTTTCTGGATTTATTGATGCTGAACTGTCTATGAAGTATATTCCCCCTTCCTGCAGAGCGTTTTCGCTTGCTTTGGGAATATCGTCACCCTCCCCCTCATATGTTGCACAGTCGTGCTCCTGCATGTCTTCCACAGTACACGGTTCTGTAATGAACGTTACTGGGTTTACTGTCTTGCACCTGACTACATGCACGTTGAGGCTTGAAAAATTATCTCATATGCAGTCACTCTCTGTGGTGTCAGTGTTGACTTTGACCGCTCAAGAATCGCAAATAGTGAGTGCTCTGCATACAGTGTTATTGAACATCCCATTACAATTGTGGCGCTCTTTTCAATGGCAAAGGCTGCAGCTGCGAGAGCTTGTTCGCACGTGAAGTGACCTTGCATTACTGCATCCAGTGTTCCGCTGTAGTAGGCCAATGGCTTGTGGCCTAGTGATGTTTTTTTGCGTTAACACTGCAGTCATCGGTGTTCCATTGCAGTGTGAGAATAAGAAAAATTCCCTGTCATAGTCTGGGTTCGCGAGAACTGGGGCTTCTGCTATAAGGTCTTTCAGTCTGAAGTACTGGGCCATCATATCATGTGTCCATTTTATTGGGGCCCTGCTCTTTTGCGCTTCCTTTAATGCTTGCAATAATGGGCGTGTGTATGCTGCATAATCAAGTATCCATGCTCGGCAATAGTTGCATATGCCAAGAAATGTTTGCATGTCCTTCACTGTCTTTGGTATTATTATGTTGCCTATGGCAGCTGCTCTGTCAGGGAGTATTCTTTTGCCATCTTTGGATATCAGCTGTCCGAGGTACAAGACCTCGGCAAGGCAGTATTGTAGTTTCCCCTTATCAACTTTGTACCCCTTGGTGGCTAACACATTTAACAATGTCATGGAATCTTCTCTACATTTTTCTTCTGTTTTGCTGCAGATAAGTAAATCATCTACGTATTGTATTATGGTGCTCTCTACGTCAATATTTCCAATGTCTTCACGTAATACTCTGTTAAAAATGCTAAGGCTTTCACAATATCCCTGGGGGAGTCTGCGATGCTCATATCTGTTATTTCCCAGTGTAAACGCTGTGAGGTACTGCGATCCTGGGTCGAGTGGTATGGAAAAGAAGGCATTTTTCAAGTCGACTACAGTAAAACATGTAGATTCTTTGGGTATACTGCACAGTATTGATGCCGGGTTAGGCACTAGTGGGTACTCTTTTTGGATGATGTCATTGAGTGGGTGGAGATCTTGGATCATCCTCCACGCCCCTCCTTTTGCTTTTTTGATCGGGAAGATTGCCGTGTTGCATGGGGAATTTGATGGCACTATTATACCTTTTCTGAGGAGTGCATTGATTGTTTCTCTAATCCCTTCCTCTGCCTCTTTGGAAATTGGGTACTGTTTCACTCTTGGCGGTATGGCACCTGGTTTGAGTTTTATCTTTATTGGCGTCACTTCATGTAATAACCCTACATCATGGGGGCCTGTGGTCCAGATATCTGGCGCTACTTTCGCCATGTCTTCCTCAAATATGGTTGGTGGGGCATTAACACCCCACCAACCATGGCCATAAGTGGGTTGTGTACCTCTCTGTACTGGATCATGATGTCACAGGGTATACTTATTTCCATTATTATCTCTCCATCACCTTCATTATCAGTGAATAGTTCTTCGTCAGTTAGATCTCTTAGCGTTATGTTTGGGTCTATGCATAACACAGTTCTCCACTCGCATCCATGCGTGTCCAGCCCTATTACCACAATACGTTTATTTGATACCTGAACTGCCTCGATGTCTATGGGCAGTATAGTTCCTGGTACAACATCTGTATTTGCAATGGGACGGAATATAAAATCTGATGGTGTTCTCCACTCTTTTCTCATAATTTCAGGCATTACTTGGGCCAACACCTTGATGCCATAAATGAACATGTCTATGTCAATGGGTATTCCTCGTTCTACAACCTTGTTTGTCATCGTACTAATCATTAACATTGCACGTACTGGGCATACTCCTGGGGTGGAACACACTATTCCCCGCTCGGTGAATGAGATGGTCATGTTCAACTTACTCAACACGTCTCTTCCCAGCAAATTGATTGGCGCGTCTTTGTGATACAGTAAGGGTGCGCACACTGTTTTTCCCCCTGTAGTTATATCAAGACTTTTGGTGTAAGGAACTTTTAAAATAGCCCCAGAGAACCCCTGTGTTTCCAAATTCCTTCCTGAGAGCGGAAACCGCCCTTCCATAAGACATGATTATTCCGCTCCTGAGTCTACCATAAAGATAAACTGCTTATTTCCTATCTCTGCCCCCAATAGTGGTTCCTCTTCTGCACGTAGGGTGGTGCATAGGACTGGAAAAGCAAGTGCTCCCTGTGGGCTGTCCTAATCGGCATACCTTTCCTGTCCTGGGACTGAGAAAACACTATCTCCCACCACAGTTGTTCCGCGGAGCGGTGCGGGTGCACTATTTGCGGATGTCGCGAAAATGTTGCTGCTAACATTTCCTACAGTGTTTTGTCTTGCCATGGGTTGTGAGGCGCCGTGGTCTGGTTGTGAGGGTGGTTGTCTTTGCTGCATTTGGGGTTCATTATAACCCTGGTCATGTGGTCCCCCCGCCCCCATTGGTAATCCATAGGGGCTACCCTTGGAAATACCATGAGGGCCGCATCCTGCAGTCTCTTGAATAGTGCCCCCACCTCCCACAGTTCCAACACAACCCTTGTTGTCCTCCTCTCATCCCTTGCCCGCTAAATGCTCTGTTCCCCATACCTCCGAACCCTTCTCTCTGACCACGGTACCCACCAAGTCCTCTTGCCGGCCTTTCTTGCCACTGAGGTCCTCTGTTTTGCTCTTCTCCGTCCCACTGTCCTGGCCCTCCTGCTGCCCACACTGCAGCGATTCTGACTGGCCTGCCTCCTGCACTTTCATCCCCCTCATTCTCCCTATCTGTTACCTTGCGTTCATGGCGGCGACCTTCACTAATTTGTTCTGCACCAGCTTTGCTTCGTCTGCCAACCTTTTTTGTGCTATCTCCTTTTCTCTCTCTTTGATCCTCCTACAGTGGTGCACAATTATGCTCTGAATTTCAGGCCAGCCCTTGGCTTCTATCCCAGCTATTTTGTCCAAGGCCTTCTGTACCTCTTGCGGGAGCCCTTTCTTTATTATAAAATAGAACAAGGCGGTGGATTGGTTCCACGCCGTACTAGTTTCACTTCTCCATAAGTCTTGCACCCGTAGTATGAATTGCGTAGGATCTTCGTTCTCCTCCATTGTACATTGCATCACTAAGTGTAAATCTGGAATATCTGGAAATGTGCGCCGCAACGCGTCCCATACTTGTGCTTGAACATTATTGAAGGGTGATCCATCGTGGCGGTCACAACTCGGTCACTCCCGGGAACCCCGCCTTCTCCCACACTGCGTCAGCTTGATCACCAACAGCAGACACTAACAAACTCTTTACATCACCTAGCGCTAATGGTACTCCTGCTGTGTTCTTCTCGAACGCGTGTATCCATTTCCCTGCCCCTCCCGCAAGTGGGGGGGAGTAGTTTCAACAGGTTGTTCTTATCCATCTGGGCCCATGGAATATAGTGTGGCCTACCTGCTTCTTTGTGTATCAACGGCATCTCCAGCTTATGCTTTTTTCCTGTTTTACCTACTGTCCTTTTCTTCTTCTTACTTACCAGCATATTCCCTACTCGTTGTCTTAATCTACCCTGCCATCGTGGGGTTGATCGTTCATCGAAGTCATCAAAATGAAATGGTAGTGGGGATCCCACAGCTGCTACTCCCTCTTCCTATTCATCTAGATCACTCCACACCTCTTTTACTTCCTCTTCTTGCTCATTATTCTCTTCCTGTCCTTCCCCTCGCTGGCTTTCTGGGGTGGCTGGTTGTATTATTTTTACTGGTTTATCGTTCAATGGAACAGGAACTCTCCTGATCGCCATTCCTTTTCTCGCCCTTGTGATGTGGGTGCTCCTTGTGGTGATGTAGACTGTGCTGGCCCTGGCGTCGCTGGTGCTGATTCTCCTGTTACACTTAGCGGGGGTGTGAGGTCTGCTACTGACAATGGCGGTACATCCCCTCCCCAGGCAGCATTTGGCCCCTGTCACACAGTGCTCTTAGCCGTGTTATTTCCATTTGTGCATGCGCTAACTGGCGGTCTAAATCTCTGGTTAATCGTGCTAGGTTTACAGGGGGTGAACTTGTCGGGCCATAAAGCCCTCCTTTGTCATATGGTGGTGGCGCGGTGGATACCACTCTGCCCGAGGGGGTGGGGGTGGGGTACGCAGGTACATACAGAGGTTTGCTGTATCCTACTGCTGGTCTTGTCATTAAGGGGTATATTTTAGTTGTATCTGTTAGGGAGAATTCTCTGTAAGGCTAATTTCCCAAACCTAGTGAGTCCCCCAGCAGCTTTGCTGGATTTTTGGGGTTTATTTTTTTCTCCCCTGCTAAGAGTGAGATTCTTTTGCTTTCCATGTGTTTTATGGGCTATGGGGTCTTTTACTCATAGGGACTCGTGTGTTTTTTTTAATGTGGGTTACACAGCACCCTCCGTGCCGTAACCCAGGGGTGTCGTAGCGACCCCCCAACATAGACTACATACCCTGGGACTGACTACTGTCTCCCAGGGCATGTAAAGTCACCATTGGCTTTGTTAGTCCCAAATTATGAACAGAAACCAGTACAAACCATCATATTGTGGACATACTGGTCGGGGCAATTCGATTGCCCCGGGGTCTGTTGTTCTAGGGGGCACGTCTCCGTCCCCCCTGATCGAGTTTTGGTTGGTGGCAGTGGATACTACTTTTTATATTCGACCGTGAATATATCTCTATGGGATTTTCCCATTGTTCGAGGCTACCAACTTTAATAATTTAATTCTTATAGCCTCGAACATACCGCTGGTTTATTTATTTAATATTAATTCGCTGGTTGGTATTTTTTGCCAGAACTCAATTCTAAAATGGCGTTTGTGTTCTCTTCTGTGACTCCACCCCAAGTCGAGCCCTTTGTACCACTTTTTGGCGGGCTTCTCCACAGAAGCCTCCAAAAGTGGTGCCACTCTGTCTGGGTACCACAGGGGGTGTGGGAGGGGGTTTAGGCACCCTGGACTGAGTTACCTTGGTAACTCAAATCGCACTCTTGTGTGATTGGCCCAAGTGGTGAGCCGTCCGGCTCACCATTTAGCATGTTTGATTGACAGCTAGGCTGAGTGAATGGGGGTGTGCTGCATAAAAGCAGGGCTTTGGGGACTGGAACTAGAGAAGTCGCCACATGACCTAAGAATCCGAGGAGGGAGAAGCTGAGCCGGCCTGCAACGACGACACCACCGATGGAGCCCTGCTGAACCGTCTCACCACTTTTCCCAACGAAAGAGGAGATCTCCAGCCCGGAGAGTCTTCTTCCTTCGACTGGTGGGAATAACCACTCTACCTTCTTTTCGCCTTCCTGGAGCATCTCGTGGCCACCTTGCCTGTGCCAAGCACCCCGGCAACCGGGATACCACGTTTTCACCACTACCGCAAACCGAAAGGGTAGTACCTTTGTACCGGAGAACTCCGCGGCTGGTTTCTTCCCTGGCAGTGCAACGACCTTCATTCTTCCTCCACGACGAGATCTTCTTTTCCTCTGGACGACGCTGCGACTTGCACCCGCTGCCAGGAACAACTGCCTCCGCTGGAGGATCCTCTCCATTTAAGGTACCGTGTTCCGCCTGGCTTCCCTTGTAACCGTTTGAACGGGGTGTATTAAATCCTCGTCTCTCGAACCTGGGTTAGCCTGGGACACCTTAGCTAACTTTTCTGCACTGAACTAAACCTTTTTCGAACTACCTCCACAAACTTCGAAGACTCTGTGCAACTCTCTGATCTTGGGCATCTTCCGCCCGGCTCCTTTGAAAGTGGGCCTGGCGCCTAAACTTCCTTGCTCACCAGTAGACTGTGCCTTCCAAAACTTGCTGTGGTTCTTTAAAAAGTGTTTAGTGTGTATGCTTCCATAATTCTGCTTTTCCCTCCCTTTTTATTTAACTTGTTGGAGTGCCATCGAACGTTAAGCGCTCACCTCTGTCTGGAAATAAGTGGTGTTAACTAAGACTTGTCCAACAAGTAATCAGGGATGTACATATGATGATAGTGATTGTGTTTTGAACTTATCTTACCAATTTAGTGCTAGTGTGTTTTATAAGTGTGTGTTAAATAAATAATTATATACTTTTACACCCAAGCTCTGGTCAGTGTTTGCTTGTGCCACTGTATTACTGTACCTATTTTGTATGCTCTGTATACTGCCTAACTCTTCTTGAGGGAAGTCTGACTGCTCAGCCACAGCTACCAAGTGAATCTGTGTGGTACAGACTGCTACCAAGTGGGTTTACTGCCAAACACCTGTAGTCTTAAATCTTTTGCAGTGGTCCCTAAGGGAACTGCACAGGTTTCTGCCTAACAGTATCGTTCTCAACGGTGGTCGTTGTGCATTCATCCTTTGGTGTTCCGTTTACCTCTTCCCGTGTTTTCTGCTTCTTGATCGTTTTATCTGTATTTACCTCTGCTGTGGGGGTAACCTCCTCTAACATTCGCCACAGGTCTAACACTTCCCTTCTGTTTTGCAACTGTTTTCCCTTATATTTTGCTAATAGGTGTGTCGCTACTAAATCTAATACCCTTTTGTCAAACGACCCTCCCTCTGGCCAGATTGGTGCTACACTGTCCCCTTTTATCCCCATCACCCACTGATCGTGATATTTTTGTATCTTTTCACTATACAATGGGAGATGTTGACAAATGTGAGCTAATGGTGTTATTCCCCCCATGACGATACTTCTCCCTGTACTTGTGCACTCACCCGCACCTGAACTACCCCCCACCCCCCCTAATCTCGTGTGCAATATTTGTTACCTTCCTTGGTATTCACACCCTTCAAACACCTCTCCCCTTATTGTAAGTCAACAATATTCTAATGTTCTCAATCATTGACATTGATTATTGTTCCTAAATACTCAATCACCTTTGTAATCATTGCATTTTCAATTCCAAAATTTCACTTTTTGCATATATAACCAATTACTGACAGAGCACATATAACGTCTTGCCATACGTGACAACAATGAACATAAAAGACATATAACAGATAACATGTACAACCTGCGCGCTATTATTCCCCTCTTGTTCCCTTTACTGTAGGGTCCTTACCCCCTATTGTGCTCTTCTCATTCACTCCACTGCTCTTGCACCCTCTTACTCTTTCCCAAGAATCTTTCTTACACAGAAAAAGAATATTCTATATTACTACTCCGAGTCTACTAAATATACGAGACCCCTACTATTTTCTCTTTATCTTCACTTATTTATCTGCACTGGACGAGACAATGCTACGCGGCACCGCCTTCTACCCCGTTCGGGCTAGGATACCTCTTCTCTTCTTCTTTATTTTCACAAAACCGAATGGCCATATAAATGATAGATCAGAAAAGCCTCAACATCACTCATACAGACCCTATTCTTAATTCTGACCCACTGCCACCTGTTCCCCTGTTCCCTTATTCTCCCCCTTACCTTTCCTTGGGAACTTTCACAACAGGTACTCACGTGTTCAGTCGAGTAATCAGAGAATCACCGTTCGTGGTCTATCCACAATCTGGTTCGCACCCCAACCAAGCCGTGGCCCGCCTCGGCGAGCAGCTTTTACTATTGGGTATTTGTCAACCGGGAACCCTTGACCCTTTCTCGTTGTGCGCACAGACTGGTCAACCGTGGAGGCGATGGTTTTGCTGGGGGGCGTCCCGGATCTCGCCGCACGGTGCGGGCCTCAAGGCACCTTCCCAAATCACGTTGCAGGGGGTCACCAAATGTTTGTGCCCTCCCCGTCTTTCACGTGCAAAAGGAATACAAATTGAATAAAATAGACACACCCCGTACGGGGAATGAGGCAAGGAGAACAGGCTGCGAGAGTTAAAGGTAAGGTTTATGTAAGTAAATGGCATCCAAAGAACTCTGCTGCCTATGAGAGTACTCTGATAAGAATTAGGGTCACAATACATTTTCTAGGACAAATGTGTCATTGATGACGCAACTAACATAGGGTACTACGTTGGTCCCGGATTGGACAGTCCATATAGTGCCTATGGTGTCGGCGGCATCTCTTGCTCCGGGTTGGCAGCTTGGTTGGCGGGAGGATGGACTTCAGGCGTCTGTGCTCCGAATGGGTGAAGGTCAGGTCGCTGTGCAGCCGGGTGGCCACAGCTAAACTAACATAATACATTCTTAATATGCATGCACTACATAATAATCATTCGAAGTCTTTGAACAAATCATCATGTCTCTATAAACCTTACACACGTGTCTATACTATCAATAACATCAGATTATAAAGGCATTGGGTTAAGGGTCTTGACCACTTATAATAACACTGGTTGAAGTGAGGGTCTGTGTTCGTAAGAATCTCTGCTATGTTGACATTTGTTAGTAGTAGACAACAATATACTGCAGCAGGGGTCTAATGTTAGTTGGGGGTCTGTTGTGTGGGCATCATGGCGTGGTCAGCTGTCTGGCACATAAAAGGGATACCTTGCAGGGGCACGGGGTTACAGTGGCAGTAAGTTTCCACTGGCGAGGGTACGGGGGCAAGGACACGTTTGTGGAGATAGATGAGCTATGTGCTCAGCTCATGCTGGTTCACACACAAGACCGTGATCTCAGAGGAAGAGTGATGTGTTACATTTGTTCTTTGTTGCAATTACCTCCGGCTTCAGCGTGAGAATGGAGCTGCAGAGTTTTCCAGTCAGAGTGGGAAAGATGGTGGGGGCCATGTACCCTGCGCGCCTGGCCGTTGCGAGAAAAGAGAGAGAGCGTATTTGTATTATCACAGTGAGGCCTAGTCACCAAGATGGAGTCGAAAGGGGGTACAAAAATGGATGCCCTGTGTCCTGCTCAGTGGTCCCATCTGCGCGAATTTCAACCAAAGTCGACATCACATAAGGGCAAGGGGCGAACCCACCACTGGAGGCACTTGGTCCGAGTTTGTACTGCGAAGTAAAGTATGCGAGGGGCCTGTTGGCCCCTCGCTCCCACACAAGGGCATAAATTATCTTCTATGATTGGGTGTCACAAACCTTACCACACCACCCCTGGTTTCCCGTTATGACGCCACAATCCACCCCCCAATTCCCACCTCATAGTGCCAATTCATTGAAACATTTGAGATGACTAGTGGATCTTTATTCAACTGCCCCGGTCATCTCATCTCATCTACATTCTCATGAGCACGTCTTTTACCGTGACACTGTCAGAGCCTTGAACCAAGAACAAGTTACCATGATAATGTTGCACATTAGGAACTCTTCGACCTTCTTCCAAGGCAGAGATGTACTCTGGGGCAATTTTAAACAGCCATGAGTTTTCTGAAAATCGGGCTTCGTAAATTAATATGCCAAATTATAAAATGATTGTGCATTCATTGCCTTTCCTCGGCACCAATGAGCCCTGTTTTATGACCTCAAAGTAAAAAAGATTGTTTGCTTCCTATCGTACGATCATGGGATTTGCGATGTGCTACCAGCCACTGCAACTTCTAAACAAATACAAAAAATTAGCACTCATTTCTTAAAAGCATGCTTTGAGGCCTATTAACAGCACCTCACCCATCTTTAATTATCTTTAACGTGAAATACTGTTATTTAGGGCATTCCCCAGCCTGTTTTAAATTACTGTGTGGCTATCAAGGTAGCCTCCTCCCCGTTCAGAGTGCTACTCCCGCAGCTGATAAGTTTGTGTCTTTTTACTGCCCTGAACTTCCATTTTTACCATATTATTCCCTCTTTTATTGATCTATCAATAACAAACTCATTTTCCCTCTCCAGTCCCTCTTCTGCTACAGTTTATGAATCAATATCTTGTTTAATCTCATCATGTCACCCCCAGCTTCTTCCCAACTCTCCAATGAGTCCCCCACCCATATTAGACCCCTGTTCACCCTTAAGAATGAGATCCAATGTTCCTCGTAGTTTTCTAAATCCCCAGGCTGTGTTATGACCTAACCATCAATATCATTCTCTGCGTTTTGCCCAATTAGTTCACTAGTACCCTTCTCTTTTTTATTAACCCTATCAACACTCAGGGCAGCATAAATCTTCCTCTATGTATGTTAGTATAAAGGCTTAAAATATGTTTGGCAATACAGAAGGTGACGAGCAAGCGGGCCAACGTGGGGACAGTCACTCGAAATAGTACAGAAAACCAGGTGGGCACCCATGTGAAAATGCTGTCCAGCCAGTAACTTGATTGCACTCCAATAGCTTCATTTGTCTTTTTTTCGTGGAGTGTCTGTATTTCTCTATTAGCTGCTTTCAATGTTCCATTCAAAGCCTCTCCATCGGGGTGTTACGGTGCAACCGCTGCTCTCAAACCTGCACACACTCCTCCTTCTATAGCAGTTCAAAGGTCCAGAACATAACGATTTTGGAGAGCCACCAAACCTAGTGCCCTCAACTCTTCCTTCATTTCATTTAGGCCTTTTGCTCTTGAAGTAGCCAATTGCAGCAACTCCTACCGCGTAAGCTGAAGCCACTTCGCTTTGGCAGCAGCCTGTACACCTGGAAGCAACAGGGATGTAAAGAAAGTGGTAGTCTTGAAGAACAACTGAAAATCATCTGGAGTAGTGGCCAGATTTTCAGCACTCTTTTCAGATCAGTAGTTATTCCGTCTTCTCTTACTGTTTAGCGATTTTTGCTTCTCACTTTGCTGCGCCACTCTTTCCTGTAGCGCAGGCTCCACGGTGTTAAGGATTTCAATCAGGCGACACACCTTGGTCTCAGCCTAGTATGCAGCGCACGACTGAAATGCTTATTTATACATAGATTCAATATTTGAGAGATACACCACTCATATCACACCCCCTTTTCAAATACCCGGGTCACGATGGACCAGGAACCAGGCTGGTGGGTAAAGGTAATATTTATTTATTTAAAAATTCAAAGAAATGATACACTTTATAATATGGGGCAGCAATCGCCAATGTGGTGACAATAACAATAGGAATGGAGGCAATGCACTTAATTCAACCCTTTAGCAACACAGATAGAAAACACCAGGGAATAGAAACACTTTTGATTTTCGGAAAGCTAGCACTCAAGTTAGGATTTCCCCCTGCAAAATTCCCTTAACCCACAAATAATCACTTCTGAATGGATATAAGGAAGCAGCAGGCAGTTAGGAAAATGAATCTGGAAACAGAATTCAAATCTAACTTTCCCTCTTCAAATGAGAGTGTAAAACGGATTTGAAACCCTTGCAATGTTAAAAATGACACTCGGAAATGGCTGAATCGAGCAACGAATGTGTGTAAAAATCTAGAAACAAATAAAAATTTTCACTGGAGCAACACTGGAAAGCTGCTAGCAATCACAAGCTATCGATTGAGCAAAAGCATACAATTCGGAAATGAATGGAAGATTGAGAACAGTTTATAATAAAAATGACACGATGGAAACTTGCAAACTTTTGCAATTCCCGCCTGAAATTACCAAAACGTTTTTTAATAAAAACGGGTGAACTACACTGATTTGGTACAATCTGGAAGTGAAATCAAGTCTCTAGCTATTAAACTGAGGGAGCTAAGCAAGATAGAATAAGATGTGTTTTTGGAAAAATCAGGCCGTGAAAAACAGAAAAGCAGCTTTAAAATGACAGGTTAATTTTACTTAAACTAGATTTTATGGCTAAGAAAAAGAGAATGCCACCCGTGAATCTCCACAGTTACCCGGCCGTTGTAACCCTTCACGTGGTGGACACCGTTTCCTTTATGGAAAATGTATTTATTTAATCAAAATCACTAATGGTTTAGGTTCTTTGCAAGAGAAAAATGAAGTGAAAATCTGCGCTAATACTAGAAATCAAAGCAGGGTTGCAAAACTAAGTGACAATTTTAACAGGATCTTGGGGTCAGAATAGTATAGCTTAGAGATTGGGATAGGACAACGCAAGGCAAAGTATACTATGACTTTCTATTGGTTCCTATTGATACTCACAGTCCACTTCTTTTTCTTTTTTTTGGACAGTCATTGTTCTGGTCACCACACAGATCTGGTCTAAGAAAGGACAGCCGGACAAAATCAGTGGGACAGGATCAGCTGGGCATGGACTGGATACCGAGTAGCACTTCTGGACTGGCAATTCTGGTTACTAGATTATATAGGGAATCAGGGTACCAAGATGGCAGCAAGCCAGGTTAATTCAGGATGCTTCCCAAAACACCAAAGCTTTTCCCTTGGTTACTGGGATTACTTTAGAATTGAGGCCTAGCTGAAGCTTGGCCTTGTGGTTGGGATCTGGAGTCTATATGGATAAGTGCAAGATGAAGACAGGAACAGGACGCCGGCGTAGGAAATCGGGAATCAGTGTGTTTTTGTGTTCTCAGGGGCTCTTATTTATAATGCCAGGTGACATCATCACAGTATATGACTGTGGCAGGCTTTACTACACCCACCTCTATCAACTGGATTGGACAAGGGTAGGAGTCTCCGCCTAGCTCTCCACTGGTTGGATTTCAGAAAAATTATGTCAGATTCATGGGGTGATTTTTACAGTGTCCAGAAACCTCCCATAGTTACTGGAACTAAAATCTAACTTTGCCACAAACATATATTTACCCAATTGCAACCCCTTAGCAAATCAGATACACAGGTTACATATTTTGTGCATCACATTTCAGTCCAAACCTCCATTCCGTGAGGCCTGGTTCGCTCCTCTACCAGTTTTTCGCGCTTTTCAATTGGATTTATATCACTCAAAATTCTACAACTTTATACAGAGGTGGGGATTGTCATTAGGGATGCATATACAAAATTTTACATTTGCAACGTGGATGCTTTACTTGTAATGCAACATAGATCTCCATTTCTGTCCACAAGGTGTCAATACATTCTACCAAGTTTTAAAATAAAGCCCATAAAATTAGATTTGAAATTGCAAACTTTTTACATTTGACTAATTCTTGCTGCAGAGATAAAGTCTTTAAAGTTTCTTTATGAGTTTTTGTAACCAAAAGGCAGTCCCTTTTGTTACTAGATCCTGTTTTTTTTCATCCTCCAACTGCAAGCAACTGTCATTTCCTTCAAGGCAAATGGTGTTTCCCATGTTAATTTAAGGTTTTATTGCCCCTAACACTTGACAGGTTAGTGTCCCAGGACTTCCATTGTTTGGGTCCCAGCAGAGACAAAAGTCTGTGCAACCCCGTAATTATCAGGGGGTTGTCAGTATCCGCTGAGAGTTATTATGATAATCCCCTTCCCCTTGGGGGGGAGGGGGGAAGTTTCATGGCTGGCAACTGGAATGACTGGTTTTTCTGAGAGCTTGCAAATCCAGCCCATGTGTTTTCAACTCTTTAGTTCCTTATTTTGGGTCTTGAATTAAACAAACCTACTAGCATTTCTTTCTTTAATTTCGGTTTTGCAGTTGCCTCAGATTGCCCACAGTGGGCCTCATGACGAGTGGGGACCCCTAATGAACGGTGCCGGTAAGGGACCGGCACCGTTCATTACGGGCCACACTATTACGATGTCTGCAGCGGGTCCCGCTCTTTAACACCTGGTCAGACCAGAAGTCCTTAGCGGGACCACTGCAGACCAGGATGCCAACAAGCCCATCATTAACGGGCCCGTTGTTAGCATCCTCCCCATTACCATTGAGCCCTATCGGGGCTCAAATAGGAATGGGGATGTACCGGGTCCGGGTACCAGGAAAGAGAATTACCGGGCCCTCCATGGTCGGAATGGCTCGGTAATTCCTCATTCCTGGAACCCGGACCCGGTATGGGGCTACGTCCATACTCGTAATGAGGTCCACTGTCTTTTCAGCTGTTGTCATTTCCTTGAAGCAGCATTTTTATCTAAAGTATAGATACATTTACACTTGACCTGGCTCAGAGAGTAAAAAGTCTCTTTGAACTACTGCACCTGGATACATTTTGGTAAGAAATAAACGCGTGTTCCCGTGCAAGTGAAAAGAAAGTTTCTTCCTGATTTCTCTGAGAGTTGGTTTGACTGAGCCGGTCACTCAGGAATTATGCCTGGTTTTGGTAAAGCACAGGGGAATATCCTGGGCATGACAGGGTCTTTTCACTCAGTGGTTCCAGAATGAACAGATGGAATTAGCGAAAAACCGCATTTTGAAAGGGTAAAAATGTTTCATTTTGAAGGGGAATATTGGGTTTTCAGCAAAGCAATGCTGCCTCTTGACCTAATCCCATTGATATGTTTCAGAGCACACTGGCGCGCTCCTGCAGTGTGTCCCCTGTTTCATCCTGCCTGAAGTGTGCGTGGCAGGATGATGCAGCCATCTTTTTGGTTGTTGCAAAAACGCAGTTTTGATGTAATGGCGCGCACTGGAGCCAGCAAAGCCATTTTGCTGTTTCTTGCGCAAATGCAGCTTAGTTATGTGGTAAAGCACAGCAGAGTGGGTCAATATATCCCACATGTCCCCCCCCCATGAGTCTCCTGAGATTTTGAGTCGAGGGAGAATAAGACAAGTGGGATTCCTCCATCAGACAAGGCAGGGTCTGTCGGGTATGAGTCCTTCTTCCATCAGCAAATGATGCAACACGATCCCCTCGCTGCCTCTGGTTAGAACATGGAACGATACCCCCAGCCTTCTCCTGGGTCTTCCTTTCCGGTGTGGAGCGACACCTCGGTTTTCCTTGGGTTTCTTCTTTCCGGGTCCCCGAGGAGGTCCTCCTTGGTAAGGACGGTGCAACCAGTACAAATCTAGAAAGCGAGCACAAACAGCTTACTACAATTTCCCATTAAATGCCCTCCAATCGGGATGACAGCAGTGGGATAGGCATGCATTCAGTGATGATTGAAATATTCCTATGTTTCAGATGTTTCCCCCACTTGCTTTTCCATGGGCTCCTCTTGTTAATGACTCCAATCAAGCATTCCCACTAGGTCAGTGCCTTGTCTGGCATTGCTCAAGGGAAGCCCTTATTTATATATTTTTATGACACGTTATACTCTGGATGATGAACCCTTGTATCACGCCCCTCTCTTTGAATTCCCCTGACCTCACTGAGCCAAGAAGTGGGTTTGTTTTGCAAATTAAAAAGGTTTATTTGAAAAATTAAACAATAGATATATACCACACTTTTATAATAAATTAATATTTGATATCACACTTAGACATATGACAGTGAGTGATGAACAATGGATGTTATACTAGCACACTGGTTTAATTACTTAGGAGTAGTATAGAGGATAAGGTAGCTGAGAATGCTTTATAGCAAAACCTAATATAATCACTTTTCCCCTTGTGACAATTCACCCCCCGCTCTATGCAGTGTAAGGAGGTGGAAGTAACACACAGTCTTCAGGAATACAATCACAGTAAAATACGAATTCAGTCCCCCCCTAGCAAGCTTAGAGAAACAGGGATGATTTTAAACGCGGGCAAAGTACTTTAAAGGTGGTATGCAAAGAAGGGAAAATTATGCTAAAAATTATTTTAATTCCCTCTAGAGGTTCAGGGTGAGTGAGAGATACTTTAAATCGGTTCAGGCCAGCTCTATCAATGATTCAGGGATGGTTACCAGGTTGAAAACGGAATTCCGTAATGGAAGCAAAAGACAAATGTTTTTACACGTGGCTGGAATGAGGCAAAATGTCAAATCGCGGCAATTTAGTCGCGTGCGTCGAGCGCAATTACGGAGGAAGTATAAGGATTTAGGGCTTGTTGGAAAGCTTAGAATCTCAGCTTTAAAATAAAAGTTAAATTTCGCTTCCATCACAAACGGTTCAAGAGGTACGGACGATTTTGTGGAGGTAGATTTTCAGAAATTAAATTTTAATGTTTCAGAATAACAGATGACAGTTTTGCAGCTTTAAAGTCACAGAAGGACACACAATGCTATTGTGTAGTTCTAGATAGGTTAAAATAGTTTGAATTAGATTATTTTAAACTAAGAGATTGGTTTTGCACAGTTCTGGCTGAGTACTCACACTATATTTTGGACAGGAATGCGACTTCGTCACGGATCGGGTCAGGATTGGCTGCGGTTCTCTCGCCACTTGGTACTGGTTCTGCGCACAGCGATCTGGGTCAGCTCTCAGCACTGCACAGTTCTGGTATCTCTGGTCCCTCTGGATCTCTGGTCTCTGAAGATTGATGGATTTGAAGTCTGGAGTCTCCCGGCAAAGCATCCCGCAAGAAAGTGGAAAGTGAATGTCCCTGTCTGGCTTCCAGTGGCTCTTTTTATGTCTTTAGAAAGTGGGTGTGTGCGTGCCCCTCTCAACTTATCATTGGCCCAGATCTCCTCTCTCCCTTTGTATGGGGGAACTGAGTTGTGAGTCAGAGTGATGAGGTAGGTTTATGGTCAGAGGATCCTGCCTTTGTCAAATTGCACACAAATCTATTTCTGACCCAAATACATATTTCCCAGATACACAAGTGGTTGACATTACATGTACATATTACAGATTACTTATGGTACATTCTGTTCCAACTCTGATGATTCTAAGAGCTTGCATTCAAAAATGACAACTTATTTTCATTTTTAGTTGGTTTACCAATATCGGACGTTTACCAAAAATGGCACACATGTACACCGCCTTTCTACACATATTCCAGTAACTTTTCATTTTTCTAGCGTGAACCCCGTGTCTGCAATCTCCATAATTCATGAGTTCTAACACCTCTTAAAATGTGCACAGAAAAATTCGCACTATGAATTATCCATCTTTTTTAAAATTGTGCTCTGGCCCCGAGGGGTGTGGTTTTCCAAAGCACATGGTGGAATTTCTGGTTTATCCACTTCCCCCAAGCTCAGCTTGCTCACAGATGCAGTGCCCCTCCCCGTTTCCTTCCAAGAGGAAGCCATTTACGACCCCCCCTAATTTAACATTTGCCTGGGCCAAGGAGAGTGCTTTGTTTAGTTTCCTGCAGTCCCCAGGTGCCATTCCCCTAATTCAATCAGAGAGGTGTCATCTCCTTTTGGCAGGGGCAGCAGAATGCAGCCAGGCCTGGGAACACAGCTGCTGATCAAGTTTCAACTCCTGTCGGGCGTAGTTGCCGGGCAGAATTCACTCTCTTCAAGCCAGGCTTCAGCCAAATGTCACTTTGGTTCCCAGTTTTCTACATTCAAACCGAACTTGCAATTTTTACACATGCAGCTAGAACACTGATTCGAAGTTCAAAACTATGACATTTAAACAATTTCAACCTATGTGACACTCAAAAGTTGGTCACTCATTTATTCTAAACATTTCGATTTTAGTGGCTTTAAACCCAAATTCACTTAAGCTGCTGACATCCCCAGCTATTTTTAATACATACATTAGACAATTACTTCCTTCAAGTCATTTCAGAATATGGTTTTACATTGTATCCACCTCTTAGTACGTCTTTCTTTGGCCTGGTTTGGTTCATTTGTTCAGTTTTACACAACTCTCTGGTGGTTTTAAAATGCCGGCTTTCTGGTAGTGGTGAGCACCGGTATTACACCTATTTTTGACATTAATAACAACAGATTTTGAACAGCACCATATTCCTTAGCACTGATTTCGCTCATGGCGCTTCTGGCCCCTCACGCTCACACTGGTGGGTGGCAGATCAGGCGACAATTTTGTTGTGCGCAAAGACTGCGCGGTTCTCCAGGATTCGGGCGCAAATGTGGGCTTTTCCGCCCTCTTGGATTTCCTAAGCCCACAGCACCAAGTGTTACAGCATAATAACTTGAACGTGGGTCAAGACACCCAACACTCTATTTGTTGCAAAGCGTGCCTAGGGTGACAACTCTTTAGCTGATTTGATATGGACCCATTTTTCTTCTGTCAAGTCGCCTTTGGGGATACGGATTCTGTAGGCGACTGGTTAGAATTTGTCTACAATTTCAAAAGGTCCCCGCCAGCTAGGCAAAAATGTGCGCTCTTTGGTCTGCTTCCTCTGGAAATTGTACAAATAGACCCTGTCTCCTACTTGGTATTCATTGTTGGTTGTCTTTAGATCATAGTGAGTTTTCATGCTGCCTGCAGATCTTTCTAGATTCCGCTGAGCATACGCAAAAGCATGTTGAAGGTGTTTTCTTAGATTCTCAACATACTCGTGAATTGCGGAGGCATTTATCAGTGTCTGCTCTTGTGTTCTATAGAGCAGATGCTGAGGTAGTACCATCCTTCGTCCAGGCATCAGCTCAAATGGAGACATCTTAGTTGAAAAAGAAGGTGTAGATCTGATGGCCATCAGGACAAGCGGTAATCGGATGTCCCAACTTGGCCCAGAGTCTGCCACAAACTTTTTTAGTATGCTCACAACGGTTTTATTGTACCTCTCAACTCCACCACTAGAGCACCGGCGTTATGCAATGTGAAGTTTCCTTTTTACCCCAAGTATCTCCCACATCTTTGTCATCACTTTGGTGGTGAAGTGACTACCTCGGTCTGACTCAATCCTTTGGGGTAGTCCAAAACACGAGAAGATGTGATTGATCACCAGGGCAGCTGCTGTTTCTGCCTTGCAATTTGGGGCCAGGAGACATTCCACCCATTTTGTAAACAAGCATGTTACGGTTAACATGTACTTGTTCCCCCCTAGAGGAGCAAATCAGGGGCCCGATGAAATCTACTTGTAAATCTGACCAAGGCAGTGCCATCCCCCTCTTCTGGAGGGGGGCTCGATGTGTGAGTGAAGTTGGCTGAAATTGTGCACACACAAGACACCCCTTCAAGTATCGGTCGAGGTCCTGCCCCATGTGTGGCCAGTATGCAACCTCTCGCATGATTTCTAAAGTTGTGTGAAACTCCTGATGACCGTCTGTGGCCGCATCATGGGTGTGACTTAGCATCAGGCTTCGGAATGAGGTAGGGACCGCCCACTGGTCACAGCCAGATATGGATCTCCTTACCAACAAACCGTCTTGTATTCGGAACATTTTTGGACATTTCATCAACACCCTGAGTTCCTCTTTCCCAATGTAATCGGTATCCGTCAGGGGAAAGTTCTCAGGGTCCTCAATGTGTTGATAAAATTTACCAATAATCGGATCCCCTTTTTGTGCCTTTATTAAATCGGCATCTGCGGTCTCCTTACTCCATTGGGCAGTTGAGAGTTCATTGTGAGCATTTGTCTGGGATCTAGTGATTGCAGTGACCTTGATTTCCCCCATCAGGGACTCGATCTCGAGGAGCTCCCCCTGGATGGCTCTGTTTTTAGCCAGCTGATCAGCTAGGTAATTTTCAGTTTTGTCTGGTCCCTCTATTCTGGAATGACCCTTGATCTTCTTCCAATAGATGGTGACCAGATCATCAATATTTTGTATTCGCTTGCCATGTTTGAGCGGTTTGTTGTTAGCACATAGCATGCCTCTGGTTTTCCAATTAACCAGGTACTCCACAAACCCGTTCCAGACTTAATCTGAATCTGTGATTATGACTAGTTTGTGGAGTTGGTGTTGGATGGCAGTGAGGATGGCTTGATGAACTGCCATTAACTCTGCCACCTGACTGCTGCGGGACAGATTTTGTACCCAGCGGAGGGTTCCGGGGCATCATCATTTACTGGCCACCAGTTCCTTTTCCCCGTTGTTGTCAACATGGTAGGAGCACCCGTCCACATAAACTGTGGGCATTCCCTCGCACTTGTCTTTTTCATAGACTTTGTGTAGGGAATTCAGGTACGCTTCCATGTTGGCCTGGGTTTTAAGACTTTCGTTCTCGAAACAGTTTTCTCTGGCACAATCATGCAAGTCAGCCAGACTATGCGCGAGGGGACTCTTCTTGTTTTGGCCATATCTGACCTCCACAGGAAAGCCTTGTATTGACAGAATCCAGGAAGTAATTCTGGAATTACTCACATTTCCGGCCCGGATTCTGTCACTTTGGAGGTATTGCAAAAGCAGGTGTGGAGGCTCTACTATGATGTGTTCCCCCTGGATGAACGGGCGGTAATTAATCAAAACCCACACCGTTGCCAGGAGTGCCTTCTCACAATCGTTGAATTTTTCCTCCACAGAGGATAACGTCTTGCTTGCATAGGAGGTGACTTTATTGGCTTTGTCATGCTTTTGATATAATACTGCTGTCAAGCATGTATTCGAGAACCCTGTCTCCAAGAAGAATGCCTTGTTTTTGACAGGGTAAACTAGACAAGGTGCTTGTTAGAGGCTTCTTTTGAGTTGATTTACTGCCTCTGCTTGTTCTGGACCCCACTCCCACTTGACCCCCTACCCCCTTCAACAGATGGATCAGGGGTCTTGTGATCTCTGTGTAATCCTCAATGTACTTCCTACTGTAATTAGTCAGTCCAAGGAGGCTCCTTAGTTCCCACAGAGTTGTGGGGTCTTTGAGTTTCGGAAGTGCTTCCACTTTCTTTTCTTGGGGACAGAGACCCTCCGGAGTTATCTCATGCCCCAAGAAGTTGACACATGTCCTGCAAGACTGTGCCTTTTGAAAGGATAGTTTTGCTCCGGCAACCCTCAACTGGGTAAGATCATAACGGATTTCTGCTTTGTGTTCCTCGACAGTTGAGCTTTTGATCAGGACATCTACATAGGCCAGGTTACCCCTTTCACCCAAGTCGGGCATGGCCTTATGTAAGAAGATGTTAAATTTGTTGCCGGAGTTGATGTATCCGAAGGGAGTCCGGGTCCATGTGAACTGCTGCCCCCCCGAAGGTAAAGGCCAGCTTGTATTGGTCCTCCCTACTGACAGGCACGGTCCAGTACCCATTGGTCAGGTCAATGGCAGTGTATACCTTTGACCCCTGGATCTGGGCCAGCCCCTGGTCAATGTAGGGGAGAGGTCATCGGGACATATAGACACGTTTGTTCAGCTCCCTCAGGTCAGCACAGAGTCTCCACGGGCTGTTGGGTTTTAAAATCCCCATCATCAGATTATTGAAGGTGCTGTGGACTAGACGAATTATCCCACGGGACTCAAGGTTTTTGATAATTTCCATGGTCGCGAGAGGCAAACGGTATTGCTTCACAAACACTGGAGTCATACCAGGGTCCGTGGAATTTATGTTGTATGGATTTCGGTTCAATCAGTCATGAGTCCACCACAAAGAGATCTTGAAAATCTAAGAACACCTGCTTCAACTTTTGCTTTTGCTCCAGAGTCTCACAGGCATCAGCTAGGTTGACTCTCTAGTCAACCATTTGCCTGAAGCCTGGGAATACTTCCGGTTTGGCTATTTCAGCGGCCTCCTCCAGCTGGGTGGAGAGGTCCCTGGTTAAAGTATTGACCTGGACAGAGGGTTACAGGCAAGGCAGGCAGTCCTTGTGGACCTGGAAGATCACCTCATCCTGCCTGATGTCACAGGTCACCTCTTCCTCACCCTAAGGGAGGAAGAGTACACCAGGAAATTCCCCCCTTGCCAGGTGAAGATCCTGTCTGGTGTTATATCATTGTCACTATCACTGTCAAAACAGTCATTGGGGATTGGTCCTACCAGTTAATTACCTAGATCCATGGAAAAATGTCGGTCATCAACCGTCATTCCAATAATGGTGCCTGCGCCCCGAGTAATACTCCTAAGGTCGCTGTTATCCATCAATATTAGAATGGTGTTGTGTTCTACATTTACTAACTGTGTTGGGTTTAACCCCAACCCTTGCTGTTGAAGATGGCCGTTGAGGTGATCATATGCGTCAGGATTTTGCAGTTTCTGTCCTCTTTTAATTTTAATTCAAGTGGAAATAGTCGTGTCCGTCCTGGGATGGTGACTTCCTCTCCAATTTGAACTTCAACTGAATACGGCAGCAATTGGGCTGACCGGAATGTTTTTTCTGAATCATCAAAGCCCATGGGATTACCCCCTAATTGGGACCAGGCTTTGTAGTTTGTCAGGTCCAAATTAATGGCAAAACGATTGAGAATGTCACTGCCTAAATAGAATACAGCAGGGACATCTCGAACAAACCAACAATTATGTACTATGCTTTTGTTGCAAGTATTTCCTTCCAGTGTGGAATGCCACTTAAAACTGGAAGGTATGTTGATTTTCAAAAATGGAGCAGAGTTCTCATCACCAGCTTGTTGTCCTACAGCAATTACTGTCACGTCAGGTATTTGGTTGTTCTGAAAATGGATCTCCATATGATCAGGTTTTTGTTCAACCATGTGACATGTGCCATTTAAACTAACATGGTTGACACTATGTTTTAATTGTATCTGTCTGTTCGTCTGGGTCCAGAAGACCTTGTTCACGCAGTCCATTAGAGGGGACAACCTACGCAGGATGTCATTCCCCAGTAGACAGGGTGTGACCTCTGGTGTCACTACTATGACCGGGTGTTTCACCTTGTGTCGCCCTATTTTTATTTCCAAATCCGCAGTCGCCTCGACAGGAATTTCATTCCCATCGAAGTTCTGAAGTTGTCCAGGAAGAGGGGTGAGCGGGATCTGGCATCTCTCCCCCCCCCCTTCCTGTATTCAGCTGATCAAAGGCCCTCTTTGACCGAAGAGTGGCTTGGGATCCAGTGTCCACCAGTGCCGAAAATGTACATTGCCCATGCACTTGGACTGGGGTATACAATCTGCCCTCCTTCTCCTCCAATGGGCAAAGGTAATTGGCATTCTGGGCAAGTTTGGTGGTCAATTTCCTTATTTTTGACTCTGGCACAAGGGTAGTTTTGTCATGATTCTGTGTTGGAGTTTGGGGATCTGAAAGAGAAATTTGACATTGGGATATGTGGGGAGTTTTGGGCTCCCCTTTTTCTGATTCTGGGCCGCTACCCCCCAACCCCCTTTTTGGAGGCAGTCACTAGGCTTGGTTTGGACAATCTGGTTTCCTTGATGCTCTTTCTGGGGTTCAATGATGGGCGATTCTGACTCATTCCCCACTTTCACCCAGTCTTCATTTGGATCTCCTGGGACCGATTTCTTTGGGAGGAGTTCCCCGTCGCTGAAGGAGAAGATCTTTTTCCCAGAATCCTCTAAGGATTCTTCCCCTTCAAATTGGAGGACACTGACTTCCTCCACAAAATGGGCTTTTTGGGTTCTTTATTCCTGCTACCCACCCTCTGTTACCTGAGTTGCAGACTTTCGGGGGCAGGATATTTTTATTCCGATTCCTGGGTGTCCAGGGGCTTTTCACGGGTAAGAAGGAAGCTTCCTCTAGGGCTTTAGACCTTTCTTCCCCTAGGCCTCCTCCTCTGGAACCGGTGAGTTGTCTGGGTGCTCTCCCTGTCATTGTTTTGGGGTACAAGACCCTTGGTTTGTGGGGTTCTGAGCCGCCATGTTCATCTGAGGGTTCCGTTGAGCCCTCAACATGCGACCCAGATCCTGGGATAGGTTCTGGACTTGGCGCTCTAGTTGTGACACCTGTTCCGGCTGGTACGGGGGTGTCTGGTCAACCCTAGGTGAGTCACGGAAGGGTAACTATCCCTTCACCCATAGTACCCTGGGTATTGAGAATTTTGGTAACCCTCCACCCTTGGCCTCTCCTCTCCCGGATTGAGCTGTCTGGGCTCCTGAAAGCAGGGAAAGACAGGAGGGTTGTCCTGCAGGTTGGGGTTTTGTGGGTACCGGGGAAAGAAACCCAACCCGGCATTTGGGGATTGCTGCCCTCCTGGCGAAAGTTAGGAGGGAAGTTTCCTGGGGCGGTACCTACCTGGTTGGATCCCCCCTTGGGCTGGGGGAGTCCATACATACCCCAGGATTGGTCTGTTACCCTTGTATCAGCGGCTGAAATAATCAGTGGAGTTAGGGGTCCCATTTGTGGGATTACCTCCCTGACTACCACCTGCCTGGGATTTGCCCCCCATCTCCAGATCTAAAATGGGGGCAACCTTCACCTCTGCCACCTTAGCAGCAGCAGGGGTGTTGGCTGGTTTGGAGTTTTTGTTTGGATTTTTGTTATCTGCAGGTTTTTGGACCTCATAAATGCGGGTCGCCTGCTCTATGACCCAGTCCAGCGATCTTTTCTCATGAAAGTCCCTCACCAGCTAGGTCATTATATATTTTGGGAGTGCATGAAAGAAGGTGATGATGAACTCCCGACTATCTGTGCGTGCCCTCCTGGTGGTCTGTGCAAAGGCACATTTGAGCTCCTGCACAAATTCTTGCGGGGCCTGATCTTCCCCACACTGCAGATTGTAGGCCGCCTTGCAAGCCTCTTGGGGGTTTCTGTGGGCAGAAAAGTGTTTCAAGATGGCCGCCCTGTAGGTGGACCATCTTGAGTGGTTCTGGTCCTCCAGTCCCGCAAAGAAATTGGAGTGTTCAGGGGAGAAGGTCCATTTTACTTACTCTATGCGATTCTGGCTGTCCTTTATATGAAAAGTGTCCATCATTTGCTCATATAGTTCTAAGTGTTCCCAAACAGAATATTTCAAATTTTTATGATATGGAGTTATGAAACTGCTAATGGCCTTACTCTGCCTAATGGGATCTTTGTTCATAGCTCTCAAGTTTTTTGCCTACTTTGTTTTAATCACCCGACTCCACTCGCCCTCAGGCTCAGATGCGCTACTACTGGAGGTCCCTTCTTGATCCTCTATGCATCCCTGAATTCTGCGAGCTCGAGAAGGGCTTGCAGAATGTTGGGGCCTAGTTTCTCTACTCCTGTGGTGCTCAGAAGAGTCTTCTGACTCTTCCCTGCTCCCAGGGTTGGTGGAGTACCCCTCCCCCCCCCACTGCCCTAACTGGGTAGAGGTCTTCAGGATGCTCTTTTTGGGCCTTATTTCATTTAGCTTCTTGTCAAATTTAACCAACTTGTCTCTTGGAAGGCGGCACTTCAGTGGATCTAATACCCTGACCCTCCCCTCATAGGAGTCTTCCTTGTCAGAGATATCCGCCCTAACATTTGAGTATCTGTACAGGGACGCCTGTCCATCAATTTCTGGGGGGGCGCTGATCTGTCAGTCCCATCTTACCAAACCTATTGAATTCTGCCAGCCCCATGGCTCCCGGCTCTTGTGACCCAGTAGACATGAAGTTGGCAGTGTTCATGGTATTGAATGGGTTTGAGTCCCTGAGTACAGAGGTCCTTAGCTATGATCAGGGATTGCCCTGTCCCCCTCTACCTGTTCAGGGTCCCTCCAGTTAGGATTTAGTCTAGCACCCTCTTTCTCCAACCTTGCTAGCTTTTCTTTTTCAGCCCCTGCTTCTTGGTAATAAGCAAAGATCTGAGCCGTTTGTTCATCTATAAAGGCTTTACTGGCCTCAATGATCTGCTCTTGCGCTGCCACTTACTGGTGGAGCCCGTCAATTTTTTCACAGAGGGCCTCATTGTCTCTCAGCACTTCCTGCATGTTTTGGGAGTACTGAAACATGTTCTGTTGCAGGAGATTCATCTCCTGATTTTGTGTATCTCTGGCTTGGGTGTTCTCTTTCAGAGCACCTTCTACCCGTCTGGTATACTCCAATAGCTTCCCATGCTCTGTTTTTAGTTCATTTAGCTCCTGGAGGGCCAATTTACTTTCCTGTAACTCGGTTTTTAACTTGCTTATTTCCTGGCCTAAGGCATCTTTCTCTTGATTTAGGGTGCCCCTCTGCTCCACAAGGTCATCTCTTTGTTTTTTGATAGTGTTGGATTTTTGGCGCTCCTGATCAAATTCCTCTTGAAAGTGGAGGTCTCTGAGAATTAATTTATTATTTTCCTCTTTCAATGTTTCTATCTGATTTTGTAGGGTAACTACCTGTTCTGTGCAGTTGTAATTGTTGGGCCAGCTTCTGTTTACTCTCTAGCAGAGAGTCAACCCTTTCCTTACACTCCTCTTTCAATGCCTGTAATTTGGTCTCTTGATCTGCCTTTTCTTGCTGTTGGAAAGCCAAATCCTCTTTTAATTTTGTGACATAATCTCTAGATTCTTTTTTTTTAAACATATTTTATTATAATTTTAACATTAATGACAGAAATAAGAACAAATGGTACATTAAAGAGTGATAATCAGAAAAAATCCAAACCATTGTATTACATGAAAAGATAACATTCAGAATCTGCATAATATATAAAAAGAAAACACCATATTTACAGAAATTTAACATGGTAAATGAGAATAGAACAAGGGGTGAGGGAGAAGCAAGAGAAAGAAAAGAAAAAAAAGCGTCCGGGGGGTTTGGTTCGGTGGCGAGGGGGGGGAGTTAGGGAACCTAAGGGACATCAAACATATAAGTCATTAAAAGCCTTCCAAATCTCAAGATACTTGTCCATTCTTTTTATTAGTTGATAACTGGTTTTCTCTCTGTTTGATAGAATTGACAGATCATGTAGCCAGCTGTCAATCGTTGGACGAGTATCACTTTTCCAATACTTCAAAACCTGTTTTTTAGCTATTAAAAGGGCTCTATAAGCCCAGTAAGACTGATCAGACAAAAGTTGGAGACCCACTGGAAATAACCCTAACACACACATACAAGGTGACCGAGGAAGTGGCCGACCCAATGCCAGCTCCATTTGATGTAAGATCCCCTCCCAAAAACTCACCACCTTTTGTACAGGACCAAAACATGTGCAGATAGTTGCCAATCTCCTTCTTACAATTCCAACATGTATCTATCTACATCAGCTTACACCGTTCAATTCTTGAAGGTGTCCAATAGATACCATGACTAACCGTCTGTTGAGTGAACCGCAGATTCAAGTCAACCTTGTACCTGCAAGGTCCTGTGCAGATTCGACTCCAATCGCTATCCGAAATTTCAGACCTCATTTCCAGTGACCACATGGCTCTACCATGCTCTGAAGGAGTGGCGCCATGCGCTTGCGTCAGTAATTTATAAATGAACATGGCTGAAAGTGAGGATATCCTGGACAGATGAGGCAATGGAGGAGTATCTTGGAGCGAGGCATTCAAGGACACTAGAGCATTACTAAATTACTAAACACTTTGCAAAGAATCTGATACCGACCTACCTCAGAGGCTCTTAGCTTGTACTTAAATTTAAGAAAATCAAACGAGAGCATAGATGTACCATCATATATTTGCCCCAGGCGCCAGATGCCAGCAGAACGCCATGTAGACCATGAAAGAGGGCGATTATTAAATCAGAGTTTTAGGTTCCACCAAATTGAGGGGGTAGGGCTCAATAAATAGCTAACACCTAAATCAAAGCAACACTTTTTCCAATCCCTTGAGACAGATCTGATAAACGGGGTGGATTTTGCCAGTGGCATGCTCCGTTCCATGCTGAGTAGACAATCTAATGGGGTTGGACAAACCAAACTCCTCTCTATGCATACCCAATTAGGGATTCCCACCTCATCCCCTTTCATCTAGATTCTACCTCAAATTATTGGCTCTTCTGTAATCTTTGTTCTGCTGAATCTAGATCAGTCTGGATTTTATCTAATAATTCAATTTGATTCTGTGCCAGAACTGTGTTTTCAACATGCTTTTCCCGTATCACTCCCATGTGGAGATCTAGGTAGGCTGCAATTCTGGCAATTTTGCTTTGCTCCTCTTAAATTTTTGGGGCCATGTAAAATTCACTCAGAGCCTGGTGTAATAGGCCATTGTCCTGCCATGTATCCCTATGTTCATAGCGGTGACCTGTTGCGCGATTTCCTGTAGCCATACAATTTCGTCCTGTTCTGGCCACTCACCTCTGACAAAAAGCTTGTGCAGGAAGTGCTGTCTTGGCATACTGATTCCTACTGAAACAGCCATTTTGGAGATGTTCTTTCTTTATTAATTATTTCGGGGTTGATTTAATTTTACTTTTACAGACAGGCCTGGTCTTGGAGTATTTGTTTTGGGAGGCGCTTGTACAGTATAACACCGTATTCCAACCCCACAAAGTATCACTACCCTGCAGGTTAGTCTGCTGTGCTAGACTGTCATGGATGGTAACCAAACTCAAAATTCCGGCACAAGCCCTCAAATTTGTTAAGGATTTCAATCAGGCAACACACCCTGGTCTCAGCCTAGTATTCAGCGCACGACTGAAATGCTTATTTATCTGTATATAGATTCAATATTTGAGAGATACATCACTCATGTCACACCCCCCCTTTTCAAATAACCCGGGTCAGGATGGACCGGGAAACAAGCTGGTGGGTAAAGGTAATATTTAATTATTTAAAAATTCAAAGAAATCGTACACTTTATAATATGGGGCAGCAATCACCAATGTGGTGACAATAACAATAGGAATGGAGGCAATGCACTTAATTCAACCCTTTAGCAACACAAATGGAAAACACCAGGGAATAGAAACACTTTTTGATTTTCGGAAAGATAGAACTCAAGTTAGGATTTCCCCCTGCAAAATTCCCTTAACCCACAAATAATCCCTTCTGAATGGATATAAGGAAGCAGCAGGCAGTTAGGAAAATGAATCTGGAAACGGAATTCAAATCTAACTTTCCCTCTTCAAATGAGAGTGTAAAACGGATTTGAAACCCTTGCAATGTTAAAAATGACACTCGGAAATGGCTGAATCGAGCAATGAATGTATGTAAAAATCTTGAAACAAATACAATTTCTCACTGGAGCAACACTGGAAAGATGCTACCAATCACAAGCTATGGATTGAGCAAAAGCATACAATTTGAAAATTAATGGAAGATTGAGAACAGTTTATAATAAAAATGACACGTTGGAAACTTGCAAACTATTGCAATTCCCACCTGAAAATACAAACGTTTTTTTATAACAGGTGAACTACACTGATTTGGTACAATCTGGAAATGAAATTAAATCTCTAGCTATTAAACTGAGGGAGATAAGCAAGAAAGAATAAGATGCGTTTTTGGAAAAATCGGGCAGTGAAAAACAGAAAAGCGGCTTTAAAATGACATGTTAATTTTACTTAAACTAGATTTAATGGCTAAGAAAAAGAATCTCCACAGTTACCCGGCCGTTGTAACCCTTCACGTGGTGGACCCCGTTTCCTTTATGGAAAATTAATTTATTTAATCAAAATCATTAATGATTTAGGTTCTATGCAAGAGAAAAATGAAGTGAAAATCTGCGCTAACACTAGAAATCAAAGCAGGGTTGCACAAATAATTCTGACCATTTTAACAGGACCTTGGGGTCAGAATAGGATAGCTTAAAGATTGGGATAGGACAAAGCAAGGCAAGGTATACTATGACTTTCTATGGGTTCCTATTGATATTCACAGTCCACTTTTTTATATTTATTATTATTTTTTTTTTGGACAGTCAGTGTTCTGGTCACCACACGGATCTGGTCTAAGAAAGGACAGCCAGACAAAATTGGCGGGACAGGATCAGCTGGGCATGGACTGGATACCGGGTAGCTCTTCTGGACTGGCAATTATATAGGGCATTAGTATAGCAGGATGGCAGCAGCATGCAGTGAGTGGCAGCAAGCTAGGTTAATTCAGGATGCTTCCCAAAACACCAAAGCTTTTCCCTTAGTTATTGGGATTACTTTAGAATGGAGGCCTAGCTGAAGCAGGATCAGCAATGCTTGGCCTTGTGGTTAGGATCTGGAGTCTATATGGATAAGTGCAAGATGAAGACAGGAACAGGACGCCGGCGTAGGAAATCATGAATCTGTGTGTTTTTGTGTTGTCAGGGGCTCTTAATTATAATGCCAGGTGACATCATCACAGTATATGACTGGGACAGGCTTTACTACACCTGCTTCTATCAATCGGATTGGACAGCGGTAGGAGTCTCCGCCTAGCTCTCCACTGGTTGGATTTCAGAAAAATTATGTCGGGTTTATGGGGTGATTTTTACCGTGTCCAGAATCCTCCCATAGTTACTGGAACTAAAATCAAATTTTGCCACAAACATATATTTACTCAATTGCAACCTCTTAGGAAATCAGATACACAGGTTACATATTTTGTGCACCACATTTCAGTCCAAACCTCCATTCCGTGAGGCCTGGTTTCGCTTCTCTACCAGTTTTTCGCGCTTTTCAATTGGATTTATATCACTCAAAATTCTACAACTTTATACAGAGGTGGGGATTGTCATTATGGATGTATGTAGAAAATTCTGCATTTGCAATGTGGATACTTTTCTTGTAATCCAACATATATCACCATTTCTGTCCACAAGGTGTCAATACATTCTATCAAGTTTTAAAATAAAGCCCATAAAATTAGATTTGAAATTGTGAACTTTTTACATTTTACTAATTCTTGCTGCAGAGGTAAAGTCTTTAAAGTTTCTTTAGGAGATAATCTCTGTAACCAAAAGGCAGTGCCTTTTGTTACTAGATCCTGGTTTTTTTTCATCCTCCAACTGCAAGCAACTGTCATTTCCTTCAAGGCAAGAGGGGTTTCCCATCTTAATTGAAGGTTTTATTGCCCCTTACACTTGACAGGTTAGTGTCCCAGGGCTTCCATTGTTTGGGTCCCAGCAGAGACAAAAGTCTGTTCAACCCTGTAATTATCAGGGGGTTGTCAGTATCTGCTGAGAGTTTTTATGATAGTCCCCTTCCCCTTGGGGGAGGTTTCATGGCTGGCAACTGGAATGACTGGTTTTTCTGAGAGCTTGAAAATCCAGCTCATGTGTTTTCAACTCTTTAGTTCCTTATTTTGGGTCTTGAATTAAACAAACCTGTGAAAGAAGATAGCCTATGTGTGTATTATCACCACTAACATAAACCTTTTACGTTGCTAAGTAAGCAGGTTTTTATGCAACACTTTATTTTTAAACAGACCAATTTTTCTTCCATCAGCAAAAGCCAATTTTTCCACATGTGTTAAAACTGCTAGCATTTCTTTCTTTAATTTCGGTTTTGCAGCTGCCTCAGATTGCCCACACTGTCTTTTCAGCTGTAGTCATTTCCTTGAAGAAGGAGTTTTATCTAGGGTATAGATACATTTACACTTGACCTTGCTCAGAGAGTAAAAAGTCTCTTTGAACTGCTGCGCCTGGATACATTTTGGCAAGAAATAAACACGTGTTCCCGAGCGAGTGAAAAGAAAGTTACTTCCTGATTTCTCTGAGAGTTGGTTTGACTGGGCCTGTCACTCAGGAATTATGCCTGGTTTTGGTAAAGCACAGGGGAATATCCTGGGCATGACCAGGCCTTTTCACTCACAGTGGTTCCAGAATGACCAGATGGAATTAGCGAAAAACCGCATTTTGAAAGGGTGCAAATGTTTCATTTTGAAGGGGAATATTGGGTTTTCAGCAAAGCAATGTTGCCTCTTGACATAATGCCATTTATATGTTTCAGAGCACACTCGCACGCTTCTGCAGTGTGTCCCCTGTTTCATCCTGCCTGAAGTGTGTGTGGCAGGATGATGCAGCCATCTTTTTGGTTGTTGCAAAAATGCAGTTTTGAGGTACTGGCGCGCACAGGAGTCAGCGCAGCCATTTTGCTGTTTCTTGCACAAATGCAGCATAGTGATGCACAGCAGAGTCGGTCAATATATCTCACAACGGTAGTGCTGTTTCGAGGCACCACCAGGGCAGGGGCTGTCCATAGTGACAATTGCACAGATCCCACTACAATTAGGCACAAACTGAGCATAGGCCTTCAATACACAGGCCCACCACATATCCATTATAGCCGCTGTCCCCTGTGTCAGCGGCGCACTCCTCATCACCTTGGCATGGCAATTTTTAGTCCCCAGATGGATAGACCCATTTGACCTGAAACACAAAGGTAATCATGTAAAGCTGTTTGTCAACTAGTTGTTGTCTTTCACTTAATCGGGTCAATAAATGTACATATTTTCCCCATATTAACCCTCTGTTACGTATTGTATCCTTTTTTTTGTCTCTTTTTTTCAGCCATTCTGTTTAGTTTGACGTAATTATCGGCAAATAGATTTCCCCCTTCATCTCCCCACTGGACTGTGACATTTTCTCCTTGGAATAAACCCCTAGTTTTGCAGGTATCCTGCTTCCTCATAAAATACCCTTGGGTAGGAAGAGTTTGGGTGCCCCTGTTACATCTGGGATGAATGAGCAGACTTAACATGTGCCGTTCTCCCTTTCTCTTCCCACCCGTAACATTTCATCGTACCAGACGTTACCAGATGATAAATGTTGCCCTTTTTCAGTGTCATGATGAAAACCCTCTTTATCCAATCAATTCCCTTTTCCTCTATTCACATTGTCATTTAACTGTGTATCACTTTTTTCTTTGAAAACGAAATAAAACAAAAATATGAATCCTATACTAATGTATGTCAATATTATCACACTTCAAAAAAACATCATTTGTTGCCATCTCCTCATAACGACATTGTCTTTAAGAACACTCTCCCCTCTTTCCATTGCTAGTCTGTTTATGAAGTCTTATTTCTGGAAAAAAAGGTAATGAAAGTTTGTAAATACTTTGCTGTGCTCTTCTTCTCAATGGGAGGTGCTCTTGCCTTTGCGCACATCAGTGATGTGAACCCATCATCGCGACCCTCAATCTTCACGGCTGTCTGTGTTGAGTAAGTCACTGTATGAGAACCTGTGAAGCGCTCTGCTTTCCACTTCCTGGCCTGTTTTTTTACGTGTACACTGTCCCCTGGATAGAGAAGAGCTGTTTACAGAAACTGTCCTCCTTGATCACTTGTTTGCTTTGTCTGAGCTCTCAAAATTTCACAAATTCAGCAACATTCTCCTATAAGTTTGGCACAAAGCAGTTTTCCCTTATCCCCACAGCCACCCACATGCTCTTTTAATACATGGGCAAGGTAGTGGAGCTGTTCTAGTGCTACGTTCAACAACGTTTTTGGCATTACAACCTTGACTGTGCTATCATGCTGCCAAAATAAATCTGTTGGGGACAAAGAACATCCTCTTTTCCTCCACAATTCTTTTTCATCATCTGGTGCTTCTCCCTGCAATTCTGTTATTTGGACTATTGGGGTTGCATTGTCATGTGTAAGGGGGGGATGGTATCACAAGTGGAGACAGACAGAAGAGATGCAATGTTCAATGGTGTTTATTGAGCGAAAGGGTTGGATAAACTCCTGTCTTGCACTGTCTCTAAAGATGGGAGCAAGCTTGACCATCAGATAATAAATAACGCAGTCCTAGTAGTGTCTGTCACATATGGCCTGCACTAACAAAATGTATTGCCTGCCCTTATACTATTACAAAAAGTGTGTACAGGCGAATATGTATGGAAAGGAAAATCTGTGTTAAAACGTAAAGGATCAAAGTGACTGAGTCTGCTCTCCTCCCGGCATTGGACAGCACGGAGTAAGACAGCCCCCGTAGACAGGATAACACTCTCTGGCTCAGGTTCTCAAAACAAAGGCAGTTCATAACATGGATCAAGGCCCATCTGGCCTTCCACGTTAAATTCACTTATTTCAACGTTCCAAAAATTCTTTCACGGTTCAACAAAAAGTTTACCTCCGTCGGGCTCGTACCTCGCAATCACAGCACTTGCGGGGATTCCCTTCCTCAAGCTTAATGCACATTTGTTAGGGGTTCCCTTCCCCTACCTTATCGCACTTCCGGTCTCCCTCAGTCAGGCTCTGACTCTTCACTGATGTCAAAGACTTTTGAATGTGCAAGGCTTTTACTATAGACCTCTGCAGGACCAGAGGTCCTGTTATTTGCCCTAGTGTCTCTTGATAGTTTAGCACAAAAGTTCAAAGAAATCTGTCTCTTAAAGCATTCACCTTTTCACTTCCCCCCTTTTGCCGGGGTAAATCTTGACCATTACACGTTTCAGAGCTCGTTCACTTTACCGCTTTATAACAAAAATGTCACATTTCGCAGACACTTTCAAGTGGGCTACTTCCTTTAGCCGGACCACTCCACTACTCTGTATCACTGGCTTCACAGTTATCAGCCACTTAAATGTTCATCACTGGTTAGCTTTCTTTCACGTCTCAACAGCATGTGTGCAACCTTCACTTGTGTGGGATACTGTTGCAACTTCAATATTTCCTTAACACAAACCAGCCTTTCATGTCTTTCACTTCCACTCACCGGGTGTGCGAGTTCCTTTCTTGTCTTTGCGGCTTTGATTCACAAGTCCAGGTTAATACCACAGGCTTGTCCTCGCCTCCCCATCTCTGTCGTTCTCTGTCGTTCACCCGAGAGGGTCGCTGGCATCCTTGAAACACAATGCAGGTTTCTTCTTGTCTGCAAATTGGATTTCAATGCGTCTCCTTCACGGTTTCCCGGAAGCAACGGCCTTCTGCAGGGATCTTCAAGGTTTCCCTACTCTTTGCTCTAATCCCTCAATCGGTCGTCCTTCTCTGGTAGGTTCATCCTCACCCCAGAAGTTCTGCTCCTTCTCGTGTTCCACCTTACTCAGAGTGTGTCTCTGTTCTGCCTTTTATCCGTGTGGTGGGGAGAGCTCATGGGTATCGGATGTATGTGATTAAAGTCAAGTGCCTGACTTTGCCTAATCTGGTTAGCGGAACATGTCCAATGTAATGCTCGGGTACGAGTCTGTCTTTGCCCAGAGCGCACGGTCCACATGAACGTGTTTGTATAGGGACGGGGGCAAAGGAGAGTTTAAGTCTTAAGATATCCTACCTGGTATGATGGGGTGAAGGGGTTAAAGGTAGGGTTATACCACGTCTCACCAGCGGGTGTCTCACTCCCACTCCCTGTGGACCCCACACCCAGGTGATTTCCCCCCCACGCCCCACACTGGTCCACTCTTAGGAACTGCATCCAAAAGCGATGGCCCTGTCCTGGCCATCTGAATGACAAGTACCCGGGAACTAGTTAGTGAGACACCCTTGGGTTTCTCACACAATGCATCTTTTTCCTTGCTAGTTTTTATCAATGCTTTAAGAGGTGTATTTTCTTTTTCGCCAGGGAACAACACATGTATCCCTTTTGGCAGATATGCTGCTTCTTTTGCTGCTTTGTCTGCTTTTTCGTTACCTAATGAAATTAAATCTTGCACTTCTCTGTGCGTCTTGCACTTTATTAAGCCAATTCTACTGGGAGTGATAACACTTCTAATAATTTACTCAACAGTGCTGCATGTTATACTGGGGGGCCATTAGTTCTTTTGAACACTCTCATTTCCCACCTTGCCAGTCCTGAATGCACAGTGGATGTTACATATGCAGAATCGGAAAATATGTTATCCGCTTGACCCTCTAACATATTTAGTGCCTCAATAAATGCCACTAATTCTGCTGCTTGCGCAGAGTAGTGTGTTGGCAAGCGTGTCTATAAGTACACTATCAATTCCTCTTCCTTCTGTATTCCGTTTTTTTGTCCCACTACTGCTGAGCCAGAATGTCTTTGTCCCGTACTTTGGTCGATACTTGAGCTAACATCAATGAATTCCCTTGATTGATCGTTCTGTTCTAGCCCCTGCTCTGCCTGGTTATTCCCTTGCTGTGTCCTTTTTCTTTCAGGTTCCCTCGTTCATACTCTGTTACTTGTTTGTTTTCACTTCTTCTTTTTTTTTTTTTACAAACTTTATTTATTTGACGAGCCAATAAAACAAATTCACATTGCACAATACACATTTTTGTTCTGCAATTTGTCTTTTCAACTTTCATACTTTCATTGCAGTTGTAAATAGGCTCCTGGTTTCAACTTTTATAACTCCTCCCCCCCCTTCTCCCTCCCTCCCCCCTTTCTCGTTTAAACTGTCAATATTAGATTGAGTTGGTCCATCTTTTGGTAAAACCTTCCGTTGCATTTACAGATTGAGTTTGCTCCCCCAACGCTAGGGAAGTATCAGAGAATAGAGACTTTGCGGAGCATGTTATGCTTGAAATACATCTGCTCCCTATCCAGCATAAATTCATGGAAGGGCATCCAAGTGGTTAGGTACTTCTGGTAAGATCCATATGCCAGCGCTCTCACCTTTTCCATAGCCATCACTCTCCATTGTCTCACTCACAACATAGCTACCACCGGCCCCCGCTTGTTCTTCCATGCCTGAGGTAAGTTGATTCAAGCTGCACTGAGCATATGGGTAATGAGGGCGGCGTTGCATCTGGTGGCAGCATAGATTCCCTCCACTACTTCTCCCAACAGAACCACTGCCAGATCTAGAGGTAGTTTCTTCCAATATGTCTCCGCTACCGGACAAGCCCACCACATATGAATCAAGTCCCTGGTCTGCCCAAAGCCCCGCCAACATGTCAAAGAGTAGTCCGCATTAATAAAGTGCATGCATTGTGGTGTCATGTACCATCTCCGGCATAGTTTGAATGCGGCTTCCTTAATGGGACACACCTCAAACTTCATTGCCCAGCCTCCATATTTGACTCCATCTCTCTCCTGTAATAGGTTTCCCCGAGTCGCGCTACCATTTCAACATGTACGGTAGGGTCTCTTCCGGATCTGACCCATCTATCAATCCGTAAAGCCTCGACACCCCCTTCTGTGGAGCCCCTGTTCCAGCCCTATTGGGTTTCGGCTAGCCCCTTCCTTTACTTGTTTGTGATCCAATTTCACATTTTTGCATATCAAAAGCGCTCGCTTTGGGGTGTCTATTTTCCTTATACCCTTCAATGGTCAATGGTATCCCTTCCATATAGAAATCCCCCAATACCCCGGGATGCCTGTCTTCCCAATGCAGCCAGAAGTTGGGCTGCATTCCAGGTGTAAAGTCTGGATTGTGAGCCATTGGTGTGAGTGGGCCTCTGCCTACGTTTATCTTCCTCCCCCGTAGGGCCTTATCCCAATACCATAGGGTAGCCTTTGTTGATTCCAACAACGTACCCCTTTTCCCCCCCTTTGTTTTGGGGCAAGAAGCCCGAGTTCTCCAGGGGAATCTTAGGTGCCTCCCTTTCCAAGGTTGCCCATCTATTCTGGTTCTCCCGGGGAGCCCATTGAAGCATGCCACCTGTTCCGTCCATAAGTATCTGCGAAAGTCTGGTACCCCCACCCCCCTGAGTATGTGCGGTCAGAATAGGACCCTTCTGGGGTCCCTAGGCCTCTTCCTTTCCAAATGAAGGCCAGGACCTCCCTCTGCAGGTTTTTTTGTTCTTTCAAATAAGCTTTATTGATGAGTTTATAACTTTACAACATGCATTGTCAGGAACTTCATAATTAAATTTTTTTGTATCCCCCCCCCCAACTATTATACCCCAACTTCCCTCCTACTCCCCGCCCCCACCCCTTCTTTCTTTTCATCTTATATAACTTTGGCATCACAACTCCAGGAATGCCCTCAAAGCCGGCAGTGCGGCTATGTCTAACTATGTCTTCTTTTGCTGTGGGTCCCCACATCATAGTCAACCATGGGGTCAGTATTCCCGCCTTGTGGTTCAGTTTGGGGGCACATCCATAGTGCTCCTTTTTTATTCCTCCATTGTCTTGTGCGGGTCACCCTTCTACAACATTGGTTCACCCATCCTCAACCGGAGTGCTCCAAGCACTCCCTCCCCCATTATTTCTCTTCTTTCACCTGTGTCCTCCTTCCCCGTTTCCCTCCACTGACTCTACAGGTCATACCTCTCAAGGAATGGGGCCCATTCCATTGCACATGTTGGGGCATATATGTGTATTTGTCTTGTTAATTCCTCCATTCTATATAGATCCAGGGCTTTAAAGGCCCATTCTCTTTCACTCGGGAGTCCCTCCCTCTTCCATCATCTTGCCAGGCATGCCCTGGCTGCCAGCAGTAAGTAATGCAACATGTGTGGGAGTTTCACCCAGTCCCCTTCCACCGTTTCCATTCCAAAGAGTATAAGAAGGGGGTCCAGCCTCCTTTCCACTCTCTCTAGACCTTTTACCCACCCCAGAATTTCCCTCCAGTATTGCTACACCTTGTCGCACCCCCACCACTCGTGCCAGTAATCTGCCATTTGCCCGCATTTTCTCCAGCAATGGGGATCTGCCCCCGGAAACATCTTGGATATCCTCACTGGGTCCCACTGCCACCTATATAGTAGTTTGAACCCATGTAATGTGTATTGACACACCACTGATGTACAGTGTGCACTTACACATAGTTTTTCCCATTGTTCCACCTCCATTTCCATTCCCAGGTCTCGTTCCCATTTCTTCTTATGTGTGTCAATCACCACCCCCTGTGCCTCCAGTAACGCTTGGTACATTCTGGAGAGGAGTCCCCTCGTTCTCTGTTTCTGATATCTTTTCCTTATGCGTCAACTCCCTTTATAGCTTTACCTTCCAATCTTCTGACAGTAGGACCCCTTTTAGCTGCAGATATTGGAGCGACGAGATTTTCCCTATGTTCATGGTCTCTTCTAGTTTCCCTATGTCTATGAATTTATCCTTTTTTAGGACCTGACCTATTCTCTCCCCAGCGTCAAGTCAGTTCTGGAACCTCTCATGGCCCAGTATTTGGTTCCGTACTGGGGGGTGGGGCATAAGTGGCTCAGTGGCGAAGACCAGGTCGTAACTCCCACATCTCCCTTTTGATCCTCCACAACCTCCACAGTGGGCCCAGTATCCTGTGAAGGTGCACCCTCTTGGGGGCTGTTGTGGCAGGTGCCCAGAGACATTCTCCCAGCGTGACTGGTCTAAACAGATAGTTCTCTGTTTACCCACTGCTTATCACTGTCCATGCCCAGATGAGGAATCAGAGCTCTAAATTGGGATTCCCTATAATGCGTGTGCATCTCGGGTAACCCTACTGCCCCCTTTTCTTTGGGCTGTACCAGGAGCCTATAGCCTACCCTTTGCTTCTTTCCCTGCCACAGAAACTTTACCATTATCTTTTTCAGGTCTGCAAAATGTGAATCCGGTAATTCTATCTGCAATGCCTGGTATAGGTACAACACCCTGGGAAGAAGCATCATTTTAAGAGCATTCAGCCTCCCCAACCCAGGAGATGGTTAGTTTTGACCATACTTCAAGCTCATTGAAGAGTCTGTGTAATAGTGGGGGGAAGTTGAGCCTATATAGATTCTCCAGATTCACAGGTATCCTTACCCCTAAGTTTTTTTTTATGCTTTTTTTTTTCCACGAGTATCACTAGTCCGGACCACTCCCTACCTTGTTCTTCCGTTTGCGCCTGCAGGGGGAGGAGAGTTGCCTTGCTGACGTTCATCTTAAAGCCTGACACCTTCCCATAATCCTCCAGTATCTCAAATGTCCTCTGTACCGCTCCCACCACCCCTGAGAGGTACAGCAGTATATCATTTGCATACATGCTTACCTTGTGATCATCTGTCCCCACCTTAATCCCCTTTATCTGGTCGTCTTTGCATATTTTTTCCCCTAGCAGTTCCATCGTTAATGCAAACAGTAAGGGAGATGGGGGACATCCCTGCCTGGTAACTCTGCTTAGCTCAAATTCCCTCGACTTCGTCCCATTCACCACCACTCGTGCTGTGGGTCCTGTGTAGATCGGCCCAATTGCGCAACACATCCTTTACCCCACAACTATCTTTTGCAATATGGCAAAAAGGATTCCCCACTCCACCCTATCGAAGGCTTTCTCTGCGTCCAAACTTAATAGTACCTGATCCTCCATGTTCCCCTTTACATGTTCCATGAGGTCTAGTGTCTTATGGATCGTGTCTGGGCCCTGTCTTCCCGCCACGAACCCCATTTGGTCTGGGTGTACTATGTGATGTCACTAGGTTCCTCGTGAATATTTTCTTATCCACATTCAGGAGTGAAATGGGACGTTAAGATGAGCATTGGGCCGGGTCTCTCCCCTCCTTCGGAATCACTGATATTAGGGCTTTACTAAACATCGGTGGTGCTTCTCCTTTGTCTAGTATATGATTATATAGTTGTACCATGTGTGGTGATAGGACCCCTACACATTTTTGATAGAACATTATGGTGTATCCGTCCTCCCCCAGAGCTTTTCTGTTAGGGAGACGTGATAATGCGTCTTTTACCTCTTCCTCGGTTATTGGGCTCTCTAGGTGCTCTATTTCTGGGTGTGTGAGTTTAGGCATATGAACTCCCCTCAGATATTCCCCCACTTCGTTTTCCTCACCGGGGGCTTTGGATCTGTACAGGGCTTTGTAGTATCGAGCGAAGCCCTCCGCAATATCTGTCAGCGAGACAGTCTCTCCCCTCAGGGCCCTCCAACTTGGATACCCATCGGTCTCTTTGTGCTCGGAGCCTTGCTGCCAATAACGCGTCTGCCTTATCCCCTTTTTCATAATATTTCTGCTTAAGGTATCTCAATTTTCATAGGGTTTCACCCATCCCCAGTGCCTTCAGTTCGGCTCTCTTCGATAGGAGCTCCTCCTTTATCCCTTCTACGTCCCTTCGGTGGCATGCATCCTTTCTTCACTCTCGATTATCTCTTTTCTCAGTCTTTCTTCCTTCTTTTTTCTTGCCCCCTCCCTGATCAAAAGACCTCTCCAGGTTGCCTTCCCTGCATCCCAGACCATCCCTGCTCGTACCTCTCCTTTGTCATAAAGTTCAAAATATTCCTCTATTGCTTTAGCTAGTTCCTCTGCAAAGAGTGGGTCCCCCCAGAGTGATGTGTTACATCGCCACGTACTATCATGCCTATGTAGCCCCTCCACCTCCAGGGTCACGGTCACCATATCGTGATCAGTCCACCCTATTGGCTTGTTGGTACTGCACATCACTCTCACGCTTTGCACTTATTTATCAGTAGGTAATCAATCCAAGTGTGTGTTTTATGCAGTGGCGAGAAAAAGGTGTAGCCCTCCACCTGTGGGTGCTGACTCCTCCACACATTTTCTAGGCCTCGCATCTCCAGTGCCCTTCCTTATCCTCATACACGAAGTGTGTCTCCAGGGCGGCCCTAGCCCTCTTAAGGTCCCGTCAGGCCCTTTGTGACCCTTTGTCCCTATGTTGCGCCTCCGCGACCCCTACCTCTGCCTCCAACCTCTGTCGCACTCTTTCTTCCTCTTTTAAGAGGTTTGCAGTCTGCGTGATAAATTTGCCTCGGATCACTGCCTCACTAGCATCCCAGATTGTACCCCAGTGTACACCCGGTGTCATGTTTTCTTTAAAGTAGTTTCTCAGGGTAGATTCTATGCTTAACCTAAAGGCCTGGTCCTTTAGAGTCAATTCATTAATCGCCATGATTTTCAGACGTGTGAGAGCGTAACCACTGGGTCCACCTTTTGGGAGGCATGCGCATGATCCAAGAGATATCTCACACCTATTTCCAACCACGTGACCTGTGGAACCAAAGTGCCTGAAATGAGGATCATATCGATCTGTGAAAAGCCCCTTTTTTTCTGCCGAGTAGCGGGTGCAGGATTTCTCTTAATATGATATGATAGGTTATTTATAACGCGCTTAATACCCAGGGGTTTCTAAGTGCGGACCTGGGTATCGAACGTGTGGTACTCTGTGTCGTCTTGCCTCCAAGGCGAGCACGTTGCCCCTGAGGTATCCTTCCGAGAAGAACCGCCAGTTCTCTATTAAGTGCAATTCCCTGAGAAAGTGGGCAAGAGCTTGTCTACAAGTCTTGCCCATTACGCATTAAGGCCCCCCGCTATTAAGACCTGACCCACACACCATTTTGCAATTTCGGTTAATAACCCCGGCAAGAACCGGTCCTGATTTTCATTAGGGGCGTAGTGTAACGCTCACCTGGTTCCCCCGGAGACGCAGGTCTTGATCTGGCGAGGATACTGTCTTCAGTGTTAGGCGCAGGGTTCGTTTTGCTCCCGGACTGGGCCCCCTTCCCACCGACAGTTTAAGCTGAAGAGTGAGATGTCTGCAAGGGTAAACCAAGGTATTAGTGTTTGGAAGGTTCGGAAAGTTCCTAGCCCCTCTCGCCCTTTCTTTCCCCGTGGAACTGGGTTGATATTGCGCTTACCTTATATAGGTAAATGCCGGGCTCTCCATCCTGCGTCTTGTGCAGGGGCGCTGGATCCAGTTGCTTCACTGGATGCGAGCTCTGCCTCTTGATAGCAGAGGATTTGCTGAGAGCGAAGACGCTGTTAATGCACGAGCGTGCCTTGTAAGTATTAAAGTTCCTTTTGCATTGTTCTCTTCTCTTTCAAAAGTCTTAAGTCTGTAAAGTCTATGCTGTGACGATGAAGATTATCCTTCAATGGCACGTAAGTAGAAAGACTGCACTAGCGCTGGAGAATGCTCCGTAATGTCTCTTTTGTCTTTGCAGGTGCTGAGGTGCAGCGCGAACAGATTGAAAGCGAACATAACACAGGTAAGCAGTCTTGTAACTAAGCGTTACTAACCGATGTATCTTGCCTTGCAGGTGCCGGAATGCAGCGCGAGCTGAGTTGGAACGGGCGTAACACAGGTAAGCAGAACTTGTAGTTGAATATTACTGACCGATGTTCTCTCTCTTTGCAGATGTCGGATGCCGGAAGAGAAAGGCAGAGAAAGGCGCCTTGGATGCTGCCGTTGGATTAGGTAAGTAGATTCACTGCCTTTACTTTAGCCTAACCTGTGCCTTTGTTTTGCAGGAGCTGCAGAAGACTGAAGAAGACTGAAGATTGGATTCCAGCAGGTTATTTCGTGTTCACAGGATCTGGAGCTGGAGGTTTCCTGGAGCTGACACGGTGAGCGTCCTGCTGCAGATGCAGAATAACGCGAAGCACGTGAAACCAATCGGGTGTGGTTTAAATAGCCTTCTGTAGTGCTTAGGCGTCTCCTTCCACGGCCCCACCCAGGTAAGAAAAGAGTTCCAGATTTCTAGAAGAGTTCCTGTGTTCTGCTTCCAGGGAGTGGCTCCTGCTCCACCCAGACAGAAAAAGTAGTTCCAGGCAGAGAAGGATCAGGAGACCAGTTAGCTGGTAAGTAAGCAGCATGGTCTGCTACAGGTAGGTCCACCAAGCACTCTTATCTAATATGAGCCTGGCGCTTCCTGTGCCGGGACCAGTCACCATCATGAGCCTGGCGCCACTGGCGCCAGGACAAGGTCCAGAGGGTCCCTATAGGGACTGGCTGGTTCCTGGGATCAGAGTCATGGGCCTGCTTCCAAGGTCGTGGGGCAAGTCCTGACCCCTTGGAAGCAGGGATCATGACAGCACCCCCCTCAAGGCCCCTCCCAAGGTTGACGTCTCCGGAGGTCTTGGTTTGTTAGGAAATGTCCGATGAAATTTCTTGATTAGTCGGGGTGCGTGTACATGTTCTGCAGGTTCCCAAGATCTTTCTTGGGGGCCGTAGCCTTTCCAGTCAATCAGGTAGTGTAGTTTTGATTTGGAGATCTTGGAATCCAGGATATTTTTGATTTCAAACTCAAGTTCTCCGTCAACTAGGATAGGTTCAGGAGATTTAGTCAATCGGGTTTCTGGTTGAACAGGTTTTAGTAGTGAAACATGGAAGACTGGGTGCATTTTCATGCGATGGGGTAAACCCAACTTGACCGCTACTGGATTTATTATGGCAGTAATAGAGTAGGGTCCCAGGTATCTTGGGTTAAAGGTGCGTGGTCCCTTTAGGGGTAAATATTTGGTGGATAACCAGACTTGATCTCCTATTTGGTATTGAGGGGCTTCCTTTCGATGTTGATCTGCTCCTTTCTTGTATTGTTCCTTGGCCCTTTGAAGGTGGGTAGTAGCTTCCTTGAAGGCCTGGGTGATGGTTGAATGTAGGTGGTCAACTGCTGGTGTTCCAAGATCCTGAGGTGGATCCAGGTTAGAGGTTCGAGGATGATTACCATACAAAAGAAAAAACGGGGTCTTTCCGGTTCCAGAGTGGACTGAGTTATTGTAAGCGTACTCGGCTATCCAAAGGATGTCCTTCCAAGTTCCTCCTGTCTGTTGCAGCATGCAGCGTAGGTACTGTTCCAAAGTCTGATTGGTCCTTTCTGTCTGACCATCGGTTTGTGGGTGGTGACTGGTGGAAAGCCTCACATCAATTTGAGCTAACCGACAGCAACTCCGCCAGAAGTGGGAGATGAATTGACTTCCTCTGTCTGAGATTAAAACTGAAGGAAAGCCGTGCAACCGAACGATGTTTTCAAGAAATTCTCGAGCCAGGATTGCTGCTGACGGTAACCCCTTTAGTGGGATGAAATGTGCCATTTTTGAAAATAAGTCTACGATTACCAGGATTGTATTGTATCCGGAACAGGGAGGTAAGTCGGTGATAAAGTCCATGGAAAGGGTATGCCAGGGATGAGGTGGGATTTCAAGTGGTTGTAAGAGGCCTGCTGGTTTTTCCTTAGGACTCTTGTTCTGGGCGCACACTCCACAGGACATGACAAAGTTTCTGATGTCTTTTCTCCAAGATGGCCACCAAAAGTGACGCTTGACCTTTTCCGAGGTCTTGGCCATACCCGGGTGTCCTTCCATTAAGGAGTCGTGATAACAAGAGATGACTTGATTTTGTAAGCTGGTACAGGGTAGATAAAGTCGTTCCTTGAAGTATAATAAGTCGTTCTTTACTGTGAAGTCTTCCCCCTGAAGCTGCCATTTTTGTATGTCCGTTGGAGTTACAAGTTGTTTAACCTGGGTTTCAATTTCTTCAATGGATTGCATGCTGATCAAACCCAGGATTCTTTGTTCAGGAATAATAGGTACGAGCTCAGGGTTAACCATGTGTTCCTCTACTCCGATTCGAGAGAGGGCATCCGCTTTACCATTCTTATTGCCTGGTCGGTAGGTGATTATAAAATCAAATTCGGCAAAAAATAATGCCCAGCGAATTTGTCTGGAGGATTGAGCTTTGGCTGATTTAAGATACTGTAGATTACGATGGTCAGTAATGACAGTGACTGTGTGTCGGGCTCCTAAGAGATAATGCCGCCAGGCCTTAAAGGCGGACTTAATAGCCAACAGTTCCTTATCGGTAATGGTGTAATTGATTTCTGGGGCTGATAATTTGCGAGACCAAAACGCCACGGGGTGCAACTGGTTGGTTTCTGGATCTCTTTGTGAAAGCACTGCTCCCATAGCAAGGCTGGAGGCATCGGTCTCGACGATGTAAGGTAGTTCCGGGCGGGGATGTTTTAAAATCGGGGCGGAGGTAAATTTAGTCTTTAGCTCCTGAAAGGCTTGTTCTGCCTCGGTAGACCATTCAAAACGTTTGTTTTTTCTGAGGAGAGCTGTAATGGGTTGGACTACCCGAGAAAAGTCTGGAATAAACCTGCGATAGAAGTTGGCGAAGCCCAACATACTTTGAACCCCTTTTACAGATGATGGTGAGGGCCACTTGATTATTGCATCTACTTTCCTCGAGTCCATGTGAACTCCGTTAGGTGACAAAATAAATCCCAGAAATTCGACCTCAGTAACATGAAAGACGCACTTCTCTAATTTTGCAAAAAGTTTGTGTTTGCGGAGCCTCTCCAGTACTGCGGTTACATGTTTTCGGTGTTCTGCCTCAGAGGACGAATAAACCAGAATGTCGTCAATGTATACAACTACACACACATCAATGAGTTCACGGAGCACGTCATTCATAAAGAACTGGAATGCGGCCGGTGCGTTACACAACCCGAAGGGCATCACTTGATACTCGAACAGTCCATACTTGGTACGAAAGGCCGTCTTCCATTCATCGCCCTCCTTTATTCGCACCAAATGGTAGGCTCCTCTGAGGTCTAACTTAGTATATATGCAGGCGTTTTTGACTTGGTCAAGTAGTTCTGGGATCAATGGCAATGGATACCTGTTCTTAATTGTAATCTGGTTCAGGGCACGGTAGTCTATACACGTTCTTAAGTCTCCCTCCTTTTTTGGCACGAAGAACAGAGCTGAGGAGGCCGGGGACTTCGAAGGACGGATGAATCCGTTAGCCAGGTACTGGTCCAAATATTGCCTTAGGTGGAGATTTTCAGGTTCAGTAAGGGCATAAATCCGACTGCACGGAGGAGTGGACCCGGGAATCAGGTCTATCTGACAGTCGTATGATCTGTGGGGAGGCAAAGAATTAGCTTGGTCTTTCCGAAAGACATCTTGGAATTCCTGGTATTCAGGAGGCAGTTGCAGACTCTCAGAAACAGTTGCAGCTAGTTTGGTGGAGAGCTGAGGGTAGCAGGTAGAAGCGCATTCTGGAAACCGGATTGTCTTTGCTCGCCAATCAATTTGAGGATTGTGTTTCTCCAACCAAGGAACTCCCAAGATGACTTGAAACTGAGGGGCCTTGATCACATCAAACACGATCTTCTCTTGATGCCCATCTTGGCTTACTAACGTTACTTCCATGGTGGTGTGAGTTACGGGTCCGGAAGCTATTTCCGTCCCATCCACGGTGGTAATGACGTCTTTCACCGTCTTTGGACAAAGAGATGGATTCATCCTGGCGGCCAGCTCACAGTCCAAGTAATTCCCGATTGCGCCACTATCAATGTATGCTTTAATGGCATGCATACGATTAGGTTGTTCAGGACTCACGAGGACCATGGGCATGATGAAATGCGAGGTCAAAGAACTGGTTTTAACGCTCGGCAAGCGGACCTCTACACTTGCCGGGCGAGGTCGTTTCCCGGCTCAGAATTCTCGGTACCTTTATCAGACGCCCCTACTATCTTCTTCTTGGGCTTCACTGGACAATCTCGAAGAAAGTGCCCTGAGTTTCCGCAATAGAGGCATAATTGCAGTTGTCTCCTCCTTTCCCTCTCCTTTTGGGTTAAAGGTCCTTTTACACCCCCTATTTGCATGGGTTCCACGGAATCAGTTCCTTTCGTAGAACTTTGTGGCCTTGAAAAAGGTCGGGTTTCAAATCTGGATCGATCGGCTTTCCGATTCTGTAGTCGATGATCCAATTGCACTACCAGATCGATATATTCGGAACAGTCTTGTGGAGGATTTACCACTTGAGCCAGAACGTCTTTTAATTCCCCACGCAGACCTCTGTAAAACAGTGTGATCCTCTTATCCTCCGGCCATCCGGTTTCCACCACTAGTCTGTTAAATGATGCAATATAAGTCAGAAGATCTTGATTGCCCTGTCGTAGTGAAAGAAGTTCATTGTCCAAGGCCTGTCCCTGATAGTGCCTTGCGAACAGTTTCTCCATACTGGCTTGAAAGTCCTGGAAGTTATGGAGAATGGGGTCATCTTGAGACACTAAAGGAACAGACCAATCTGCCGCACTGCCACTGAGATAAGAGAGCACGAAGGCCACTTTAGCCTGGTCCGTTGGAAAAGCGGCGGGTCTGCACAAAAAGTGCAAGCGACATTGATTGAAGAACACAGCAAACCTTTTTGAATCACCTGAAAAGCGTTCGGGCGGAGCCAAAGGTATATTTCCTGGTAGATTGATTTGTATCGGATTCGAGGAAGCTGGAGGAGCGTGGCCCCCACTTGGGGTTGGTAGAGGAGTTTGTCCAGCTTGGGCTTGCAGCAATTGTCTAGCCAAATCGTCTGTTCGCTCTTTGGAGACCACTAACTCCCTCCTTAGGGCATTTGTTTCCTGACGTGCAGCGTGTACTTCCGCCCTCAACTCCCCGAGTAATTGGGCCAACTGGTCTGTGTCTGAGGTTTCCATTGCGCCTGGGCGGGAATTTTGTGGTAAGGCTTTGCGTTCTGTAACGCTCACCTGGTTCCCCCGGAGGCGCAGGTCTTGATCTGGCGAGGATACTGTCTTCAGTGTTAGGCGCAGGGTTCGTTTTGCTCCCGGACTGGGCCCCCTTCCCACCGACAGTTTAAGCTGAAGAGTGAGATGTCTGCAAGGGTAAACCAAGGTATTAGTGTTTGGAAGGTTCGGAAAGTTCCTAGCCCCTCTCGCCCTTTCTTTCCCCGTGGAACTGGGTTGATATTGCGCTTACCTTATATAGGTAAATGCCGGGCTCTCCATCCTGCGTCTTGTGCAGGGGCGCTGGATCCAGTTGCTTCACTGGATGCGAGCTCTGCCTCTTGATAGCAGAGGATTTGCTGAGAGCGAAGACGCCGTTAATGCACGAGCGTGCCTTGTAAGTATTAAAGTTCCTTTTGCATTGTTCTCTTCTCTTTCAAAAGTCTTAAAGGAGAGTTCCGGGACTTTTTCTTTATTGTCCCTACGGTTCGGCCATGTGTTTTTAAGCATAAATCGGTAGATCGTAGAAAACTTTCCTATGGACCATACCCGACTTTTCGTCCATTAACGCACTCCAAATCAGCCGCCATTTTCTGATAATCCTCTCACTTGCCGCATCGCCCTGGCTCACCTGCTTTTGCGGCACTAAATCAAATCCCCCGCCCCTGAGCCTGACATCAGCAGACGCGTACCGCCCATTTCCCAACGCCAAAGCACGTTTCGTGTCAACAATCGCTGCGCCTCAGCTAATGACGTGTCGCCATGGAAATGGCAGGACGCCTCTTTCCTCAATAAGTATAAACACACCGTTTCACAACACACAGCAGCAGATTTTCGATTCCATTATTCTCTCTGTGTTACTTTGAGTATTCTGTGACTCGTTTCTGTGCTCTGGTCAGCTACCTTCGCCGCTTCTAGGCCTTGTGAACACCTGTACCATCTCTGTAAATTATTTTACTTTCTTTACCACACAATGGCTACAATAATGCCGTATATGTACGAGCCCGAGTACACCGAGGAAGAACTACTGGAAAGGCAAGCACGTGAAAACGATGGGGATTCGGACGGCAGTTGGGAGGACCAGTCAACGGATGAAGAGCCTGGACCATGTCGCATGGACGGCGTCTCCACCTGGTGCACGTGCAATCGGTGCGAGCTAATGCCAACTGAGGAGGAGAACTGCTGCTGCCGTGAAAATTCCGGGTACTTGGCCTACATTTCGGAAGGCGAGCCAAGTCCGCAATGCATCACCGAGCTGCCAGAGTTCAGGGAAGCCTGCCTCTCACGGACCGTATTGAGGATGATGATGGTGCTTATGCACGAACTTCGCGGCACTGTTCGTCCGCGTAATCCGAGTAACGAGTGAGTATACTCTGGTTGTGATGTCAGTGATGCCACTACTATGTCATGGTCGTCTCCCACATATAAAATTACATCTACATATCATTCGAATGCATGTAAATTGGTTCCATATTGTGCATGTTCTAGATAGAATTTTTTTCAAAGCAGAATGACATTTTTTACCTGAATCGACAGTGATAAGAAAGTTTTGTCATTTTAATACAGTTTGCATCTTTCATTTTCACAGGTGGTACAGGCTGGTGGCCTATCGTTGCTTCACTTGGTGGCTTCACGGGAGGCTCGGACACCGCGTTCGGAGAGTAATACCTGCCTGTGCGGTACTTGCCATTAGACAACATTTCCCCAGCGACAGTGGACAATACCGCGGATTTTCCCTGGATGTGCTGCAACCGCAACTTTACAATGTGTAATGTTTATTATTTATGTTCAATTGAAATTAAGATCTAAAATAAAACCCAACATATATTTTAACAATGGTTGTTTTGATTTTTTAAATGAATCTAGTGTGTCTCCATTGAATAGTCTTCCTGTGCCTTGTCTTGTCACACCACATGTCTCTGGTCAGCATCCTCCCTCACGCTGGCCGCCCACCTTCAATCCACATAACCGTTGAACCCATATGCAGCAGACATACATATGTTATTTTGCGGGTTGGCATCAAGCCTCCCGGCCTTGCCTCCTCCCCCAAAAATACTTACCACACCACTTTGTTAAAGCGTTGGCAATAAAAGGAAGGCCGTTGGATTTTATTGATACAAAACATGGTTATAGGTAAATAATCAATATGGTTGATCATAATAAATCATCCTTTTGGGCACCGGGTACAGAGATGACCACCTCTGGCCCGTGCCGCCTTGCCACCACAGGCCAGCCTGCTGCTGACTAACTGCCTAGGCATCCAGGGTCTCCAGGGTGAACTGCACCCATATATTCTCCTGGGAGGGTGAGGTATTAATAAACTCACCCCCCTGCCTTCCATGTACTAGATCCTGCAGGCAGCCTCTTACATGCAGTTAGATGGCCTCTCCTTGGTGAGGCCCTGCGGCAAACGAGTCTTGTCTGCACGACCACCGCCCTAATCCACACCCCCCCCCCCGCCCTATCAAAGGCAGTTCGCACCGGGGTACTTGCGCTGGCAAGTGGAGCTGTCAGGGAGCGATAAAGGCCAAGAGGTGCCAAAGACCATGTACACTTCAAAGTGGTCTCTAGAGCATGGGTTGTTGTTCCCATGTCTACCTCCAGACCCCGTGTCTCCTGCCAAGCATCCCCCTCACGCTGGACGCCCCCCTGCAATCCACATAAGTGTGTCTCCATTCACGAGTCTTCCTGTGTCTTGTCTGCACGACCACCGCCCCAATCCACCCCCCCGCCCTACCAAAGGCAGTTCGCACCGGGGTACTTGCGCTGGCAAGTGGAGCTGTCAGGGAGCGATAAAGGCCAAGAGGTGCCAAAGACCATGTACACTTCAAAGTGGTCTCTAGAGCATGGGTTGTTGTTCCCATGTCTACCTCCAGACCCCGTGTCTCCTGCCAAGCATCCCCCCTCACGCTGGACGCCCCCCTTCAAACCGCATAATGCCACGACTTAAACACGTCATTCATTCACAAACACACCCCTGTTTCGAATTCTTTATAACCCACTTCATATTTCTAATGAGCACTTCTTTGCGCTTTGCTAGTCAACCCGTGAAGGTGCTGGCTATCTGCTCTTCGTCTCTGTGAACTTCCGTGACCACTTCGAGGAAACTCCTCAGTTTGCAACCTGTGAACTGCTCCCTGTTCTACGACAAGAAACTACTCTGATCCCTGCATCTAACTGTTTGTTCGTCAAGGTAAGGCCATGTACCATAATCATTTTGCGTCCAATTTCTTTTCGTTCAAGACAGTACATGCAAGGAACTAGTCACATGTTCTGAGTTTACATTGGTATTTATAGAGAATTGTTGATCTTTACTTTTCAGAACTTTCCACAATGCCTGCCTGTTCCATTGGCGGTTGCCCTTCGAAGACCCATAATAAATCTGAAGGTACTATAATGCATGTTTTCCCTAAGACAATAGATCAGATAAGAGAATGGGTCCGATATTGCGGATATCCACCGTCTGAGCTTGAAAGTAGAGTCCTAGAAGTCTTTGCGGACAAGAGGGGTGATCGATACCGCATCTGCAGCAGGCACTTTACCTCTGACATGTACTCCACATCATTGCTAATAAAGAAGAACACACCGCGAGCGAGGCGAAAATTGCTCTCAACCGCTATTCCCACTGTGTTGTGAGCTGATCTGTGTTGATTTCCGGGTTCTGTGTGGAGTCGCGTAGAAGACGTATGGGCGCGTTTGCCTACGCAGCACAGTCACGTCACGGATAGAGGCGGGGAATATGAATGTTTTGATAAAGTCTGTTTCAGGGGCGGGGGATTTGATTTAGTGCCGCAAAAGCAGGTGAGCCAGGTCGATGGGGGGAAATGATAGGATTATCAGAAAATGGCGGCTGATTTCGAGTGCGTTAATGGACGAAAAGTCGGGTATGGTCCATAGGAAAGTTTTCTACGATCTACCGATTTATGCTTAAAAACACATGGCCGAACCGTAGGGACAATAAAAAAAAAGTCCCGGAACTCTCCTTTAAGTCTGTAAAGTCTATGTCTTTCCCTTTTCAGATGCTCTGACGATGAAGATTATCCTTCAATGGCACGTAAGTCGAAAGACTGCACTAGCGCTGGAGAATGCTCCGTAATGTCTCTTTTGTCTTTGCAGGTGCTGAGGTGCAGCGCGAACAGATTGAAAGCGAACATAACACAGGTAAGCAGTCTTGTAACTAAGCGTTACTAACCAATGTATCTTGCCTTGCAGGTGCCGGAATGCAGCGCGAGCTGAGTTGGAACGGGCGTAACACAGGTAAGCAGAACTTGTAGTTGAATATTACTGACCGATGTTCTCTCTCTTTGCAGATGTCGGATGCCGGAAGAGAAAGGCAGAGAAAGGCGCCTTGGATGCTGCCGTTGGATTAGGTAAGTAGATTCACTGCCTTTACTTTAGCCTACCTGTGCCTTTGTTTTGCAGGAGCTGCAGAAGACTGAAGAAGACTGAAGATTGGATTCCAGCAGGTTATTTCGTGTTCACAGGATCTGGAGCTGGAGGTTTCCTGGAGCTGACACGGTGAGCGTCCTGCTGCAGATGCAGAATAACGCGAAGCACGTGAAACCAATCGGGTGTGGTTTAAATAGCCTTCTGTAGTGCTTAGGCGTCTCCTTCCACGGCCCCACCCAGGTAAGAAAAGAGTTCCAGATTTCTAGAAGAGTTCCTGTGTTCTGCTTCCAGGGAGTGGCTCCTGCTCCACCCAGACAGAAAAAGTAGTTCCAGGCAGAGAAGGATCAGGAGACCAGTTAGCTGGTAAGTAAGCAGCATGGTCTGCTACAGGTAGGTCCACCAAGCACTCTTATCTAATATGAGCCTGGCGCTTCCTGTGCCGGGACCAGTCACCATCATGAGCCTGGCGCCACTGGCGCCAGGACAAGGTCCAGAGGGTCCCTATAGGGACTGGCTGGTTCCTGGGATCAGAGTCATGGGCCTGCTTCCAAGGTCGTGGGGCAAGTCCTGACCCCTTGGAAGCAGGGATCATGACACATAGACCGCCACTAGAATGACCTGCTGACCCATCAGTTTCCCCCCTTACACTAGATATCGACCCTCCTGATCTCTTTTTATAAATTGTTCCCCAAATTGTACCCCTCTGACCACTCCCCTTTTCTTCGTCCCCCTTGCAAGGGAAAGGCCCTATGTTTTAATCTATGCTCATCCCCCGGAAGCAGTTGCGTCTCCTGCACCCAGACCACTCAGGATTGTAATTCTGACAGTCTCCTCATGATTGATTTCCTCTTGACTGGAGAATTCATCCCCTGTACATTCAATGTCACAAATGTGAGATCAGCCATATTCAGGATCCTGTAACATGCCCCTCTTCCATCGGCTAGACTCAACCCCTCTCCTATGTATAACACCTCAATCGTTTTACAGTCCCCCGTCCTCCAGGCCCGCTTCTTATCCCCAACTTTTAACTTCCCCATGAACTTAACAATAACTTTCACCATCGTTATACCACAGGGCATCACCAGGTTTTGTACTGCACCCGGGAAATAAAGGGTCCGAATCCCATCTCCCCCAGCACCCCCGCACCTCCCCTTTTCCCTTTTGTGGCTTGCCGCTCTTACACCCATGGTAGCCACTGTCTCATTGTTCCAGGCAGGCCCACCCTCCACCAATCGTCCCCACCCCAACAGTGCGCTCCCTTACTTTCTGGTCAAACATTAACGACAGTTGGAATACAGTTACTATTCACTCCCCACTTATGGTCCACTCATGTGGGGTCCGAGGTCTTGGACTCTCTGCTATGTCCTTTCGGGTGAGGCCTCTCTGGCCTCGTCTCTTCCCCCGAGTTCCCTTTCGATGATCCTCCACGGTCTCCTCCTCCGGTCCTCTCTCAGGCGATGTGATCAGGTTCTTTCCGGACTTTTCAGATAAAGTGCAAGCGGCCAGGAAAAAGTTCTTGGAGGTTAAGAAGAGGTTGCGGGACAGGGACAGAAAGTATGCTATGCTATATCTGGCCAAGCTGCGGGTTGAGTATGAAGGAAAGTAATTATTTTTTCAAACCCCGGAAGACGCTGCCTCTTTTCTTGATACATTGCCCAAATTCCCCAGGTCAAGAAATAACAATGGTTGAGGTTATCTATGCATGGGTATAACATGTGGGGTGTGATGTCATTGTATAAAATGAACATATATCTGCGGGACGAAGGGGCTCCTGCATGGTGCATGGGAGGGTCGGGCTCATAGTCGCCCCTTGTGCGAAACCCAGCTGTTTATATGCTAAAGTTGGTGGGGGAGCTGGAGGGTTGGGGTTTCCAGCGGGGGCGGGAGGGGGGTTTTGTTGGGGATAGACAAGGGGGTGGGAAGTCACCGACAAGTCGGGGTGTTGGTTGGGGTCGGGGGGTGGGGTGGGGGAGGTGGGGCGGGGGTGGGGAGTACCGGTGCGGAAGGTGTGGATATGCAGGAGGGTAGCGGGTGCCGGGTCAGTGTGTAAGACGATGTTCCTTAATGGCGATGATGAACTTAATGACGTGGAACGTCAGGGGACTTAATGGCCAGCCCAAAGCTTGGAAGGTGCTGCAATATTTTGGCAGCATCGAGAAGAAGTGGCCTTCCTCCAGGAGACCCATTTGACAGCGACTACAGAATCTAAATTCGGTAAGAGCTGGGGGTGCCATAGGTACTTTTCCTCCTATTCTTCCTATTCCAGGGGTGTTTGTATTTTGGTACATGGCTCAGTGGGATTTCGATTGACTAAAGTTGTGAGGGATAAGGAGGGCAGGGCTCTGGTGGTGCAAGGGGTTATACGAGGGAAGCTCTATACGCTGATTTGCTATTATGGCCCCAATTTGGATACCACAGACTCGTTGGACTGGGTGGAGAGGCAGTTGACTGAGCTCCCGGAAGGGGAGATTATATGGGCAGGGGATTTTAACTCTGTTTTAGACCCGCTACAGGACCGCGTGGGCAGTTCAGCACGACTGAGTAGCAAGGGCTCTGAGAGAATCCGGGGCATGCTCACGGTATGGGGCATTGAAGACATCTGGAGGGTGAGACACCCGGGGATGAGGTAGTTTGCGCATTACTCCACACCACATAACTCAGCTGCCCGGTTAGATTATTTTTTGGTGTCCTAGGCGGTAATGGGTCGGTCCGCGGGGGTGGATATCATGGCTCGTACTCTCTCGGATCATGCCCCTGTTCTTCTGTCTCTCCGCATGGGGGGTCAAGGGGCGAGAGGCCTCCTTGGCGATTTAAAAGTGACAAACTCCTGGATGGGGTCTTCAGGGAGGAATTAGCGAGGTCTATAGATGGGTATTTTATGGTTAATGACGGATCGGTGGGTTCGGCTGGTGTCTTATGGGAAGGATTCAAATGCGTGATATGGGGGGAGTGCATCGCAAAGGAGTTGGGGATTCTGAAAAAGATACGGAGGGATCTGGCTGTTGTAGAGGGGGAGCTGCGTGCCCTGCAAGAGGGAGCCCGCCCTCCGTCCACGGAGCAGCAGGGGGACATTATGCGGAAATTGCAGGAGTTTCATGTCCTGGCCCAACGGGAGGTGAAATATATGTGGGACAGGGAAGCCCCCAGGAAGTATGGGAGGGTCAAGACCCGGGGAGGTCGCTTGCTAGAGCCACCCGGCTGCGGGGTCAAGAGAACAGGGTAGCGATGATTATGGATGAGCAAGGGGTGGATCATTTTGAGGATGAGGGGATAAGTGATCAAGTGGGGCTATATTGGTGCTTGGAGGAGCACAGGGAGTGGTTGAATATGCCTTTGACGGTAGAGGAGGTGGTTGAGGCCATTAAATCACTACCCGGTGGGGAAGTCCCCAGGTCCAGATGGCTTTACGGCCGAATTTTATAAATGCTTTGCTGACAAGCTAACCCCATATCTGTTGCGAGTATATCAGGAGGCAGTTGGTACGGGTCGGTTGCCAGACTCTCTCAGGGAGGCGGTTGTGATTGTGTTGTTGAAACCGGGAAAGCCGGGGGGAGACTGTTCGTCGTATCGGCCAATATCGCTTATCAATCTCGATAATAAAATCTTAGCCAAAATCCTCGCAGCAAGGCTTGCGCCGCTGATGTCGACTATGTGAGGGCTGATCAGGCGGGGTTCATCCCTGGTCGGTCGACCTCGTTTGGGCTGCGGAGGGTGTTTGGCTTAATGGCGGCATTGCCAAGGGATGATCCTGTGGTGGCTATCATGTTGGATGCCACCAAGGCATTTGATTCTATTGAATGGCCGTTTTTGTTCACGGTTTTACGCAGGATGGGCATGGGCAGTTTCTTTCTCTCTTGGGTGGAACTATTGTACACAAAGGCGGTGGCTAGGGTAAGGGTGAATGGGCGGTTTACTGGGTTGATACCTCTCGAGCGGGGGACACGCCAGGGTTGTCCAGTATCCCCTCTGCTATTCGCCCTGGCAATAGAGCCTTGGGCTGAAAGGGGGCGGGAGCTACACCTACACCGGGGGGGTCCAATTGTTTACTCATAGAGTGGTGATCTTGTTGTATGCGGATGACATGGTCCTCTTTTCGTACTCCAGAGGTCAATTTGGACCCAATTATGGAAGATGTTCAGCGGTTCGGTGAGCTTTCGGGGTTGACAGTGAATACCAGCAAGTCAGTCATATTCCCGTTGACGGGAGGGGTGTGTCAATTTCAGGATTCCTGGGGATTCCAGTGGGACTTAACCAGACTTAAATCTGGGGATTATAGTGCCCAGGAGGAGGAGGTGGTTTTTCAGAGTAATTATGGGGACGCCCTTGAAGCGGCCAGATTGGCTATGTTGCTGTGGGATTCCCTTCCCCTTAATCTATATGGTAGGATCTCAGTAATTAAGATGACCATCCTACCCAGGCTTCTGTACTTGTTTCTTAATGCGCCTATAAGGGTGCCCAAAAAATATTTATTTGGGCCGGTAAGACGGCTCGTGTCTCCTGGGACAAGCTCATTGCGCCGGTTCGAGAGGGGGGGTCTCGCCTTGCCGGATTTCGAATTATACTACACGGCAGCTCAGGCTAGTTATCTCTGGTATTGGTATGGGATGGCGGCGGACCGTCGGCATGTGGAGATAGAGAGGGCCATTGCATCGCCGGCGCTGCTGAGGTCGGTTATTCTGACAGCCCCGAGCCGCATGCGGACGCCGCAGAACTTAGTGGAATTGACTTGCAGGGCCTGGTCGCTTTTGGAGCATGCACCCATGGTTGGCATTCTTTACTCGCCGGAACTCCTGATTATATTTATCCCTGGTGTTCCCCTGCTAGTGAGGTAGGGTATGTGACGATGGTAAAGAGGTTGAGTATTACTAAGTTTGGCGACCTGTTCTCGAGCGGAAGGTTTATCTCACATGACCAATTTCAGGAGAAGGGGGCCCTCTCGGGGTTGAATATATTCTTGTACTATAGGATGTGGGTGACACTACAGCGGCTGTTTCCATCCTTTCCCGACTCGCCCCCAGTGGCTGCATTGCTTGATAAAATGATAAGGGGTGGTATGGAGCAGCAAGTCTTATCGGAAATATATGCAGTGGCCCTGAGAGATAGACTCAGCACTGCAGCGTCATCCTGGGAACTATGGGAGAGGACATTGAGTAGGGAGATTCCAGCCGACATATGGAACTATTGCTGTGAAATGGCAAGGAAGGGAGCTGTGAACACTAATTTCAAGCTGATTCATTTTAAATGTTTGCATCAGTGTTACTATACTCCGGCTCAGTTGAAAATGTACTTTCCCCATAGGTCGGGAGCCTGTATTAGATGTGGGCATGAGGAGGCGGGGTTTCTGCATGTGGCCTGGGAATGTGGGGAGTTGGAGCACTTCTGGGCACAGGTGTTTGTGGTTCTTGGTGACATTGTGGGGCAGCGGCTCGCGCCTGATCCCATGCTTGCTCTTCTGGGATATACCAAACGAATACCTAGGGGCATCAGGAAGTTGGTGGGCCTCCTTCTGATCTTGGCTAAGCGCTGTGTGGCCATGGGGTGGGGTAGGAAGCGAGGCCCGACATTTGCCCAATGGTCTGAAGATGTCCTGTACTGTCATGATATGGAAACGAGGTGGGGCACAATGAAAGGGAAGTGCTGGGGTGATAGGCAGATGTGGGATGCTTATACTCTATATCTTCTCAAGAAGTCGAATGGAGGGGACTCCGGGCCCCTACCGTTGCAGGGACTCTGCCCTGATTCCCACCGTAGGAAATAACTTGCTTATTACCTGGTGTCCGCTTATGAACCACTGCGGAACCGTGCTGGCGTACGGATTTGGGATTAAGCGTAAGTTGGGGTTCGTCTGGGTGACCCTGGAGGTGCCACTTGTGGAGTGCTGGGCTTGTTGATCACAATGTGCTGGACCCGGACTGCCGAATGATAGGATGTGTCTATTGTTAGGTGTCTCTTCTCTTCCTTGAATTTTTTTCTTCATATCTGGAAGGATGCGTTGTGGAATGCTGTCATGCCTTTGTGAAAGCACCGGGGGTGGTGTCGGGCGGGGGGGCGTTTGGTGTTTTTTGTACTGTTGAAGTAAATTGCCAATAAAGACAGTTTAAAAAAAAAATGATGCTGCGTCCCTATTGTTAATATTAAATCTGTAGTCTGAGGAACCTTCAAAATTGCCTTGCATTTCCAATTATTTGTTGATAATGGGAATCCCTCTTCTTTTATGCATGATCTGGTCGCCCCAGTATCCATGAGAAAGGAAAATCCTCTCTGTCGTATCTGAAATACCACCTCAGGCTCCTTTTCGGTGTCTTCAGTTACTGAAAGGACAGGACAAAATCGCACTTCCCGTGGGCACCCCTTTTGGGAAAATGTTTTTGCAGAAGATGTGAATGGATTGCTGCCCACCACTGTCACTTCTGTGTATTGGGGCACTGCATTTTTCCCAGTATCGTTACTTTTTATTGTACCTGTGTCTGTGCTGGTGCTTGAAGTATGCTCTGTGTACATTGCGTTTCTGTCATCTCCACACCTTGCACTTGTCCCTGGGCTGGTATAACCTGTGTCTGTGTGGGCAGCAATTGTAGTTGCTGCTGTGTTATCACTTACATCTCTTGAGGTGTCTGTGTCTGCATATATGCCTGCTGTTGCTGCACTCCTTGCTGCCCTGTTTGCGCAATTAGTGGGCATGTTGGGGTAAAATGGCCAAAGTTGCTGCACTCCAAACGTGGCCCCAGACCCCTGTACCCAAATCAACTTCCCCTGGGATAATATCCTTTTCCTGTCTGGTAATTGTTTGTAATTGTTTTTTGTAATTGTGTAATTGTTTACTACCGCATATGAAAACCCAGGCTGTTGTGTTTTTGTAAATGCAGGCTGGTGTTGCATCTGCACCATCCCCAGCTGCTTATTATATGGTGGTTTGGTCTATCCTCCTTGCTGTGTTATTAATGCTACTGGGAGCCCCACTTGTTGGGCGGGTGGGAGAACTGATCTCATGAGCACTGCTCCTTCCATGCTTATTTTAACCTGTTTTATCTGCACAAATTTATTTTCCGCTTTTACTGCATTATCTGCTATTTCTTTATCTTTCTCCTGCTTCCTTTTACAATAGTGCACAATAGTTGCCCGTATCTCAGGCTATCCTTTCACTTCTATCCCAACTATTTATTCTAGGGAAACCTGCACATCCACGGGGAGTCCTCTCACTAAGATGTGATAATACAAAGGTATTTTGTTTCCCAGGATTGTTTATTTTCCTGTGTCCACATCTCTTGTATGGACCGTATGTACTCTGCAGGGTCCTCATCTGGCTTCATTGTTCGTGCTAATATTGACCTCATATCTGATGTATCTGGATACAGCTCTCTCAAATCTTTCCACACGTGTGCTCGATAATTGTTAAAAGGTGCTCCGTCATGTATGTTAGAACTCAATTTTGCCCCTGCATATCCCGCTTGTTGCCAAATTTTGACACTTCGTTCCCCCACCAATACCTATGGCAAGCGGAATTACTGCTGTCTGCTTCTCAAAAACATAAATCCACTTACTCGTTCCCGCCATTAGTGAAAGTAAACTGTCGACCAAATTATCCATGTCCATTGTCTGCCAAGGTACGTAATGCAATTCTCCTTTTTCTTTCTGTAAAAGGGGATCTGCATTCGTGCTCTGGGTTTATTCCCTCCCTGTGGTCTCTTTCGCTACTGCCATTCTAGTCTTCCTAATCTGGAGGCCTATTTCCCCAGTCCGCCGATGACTCATCTCTTTCTCCAGCATGGGATCTGGCATGGATTCACATACTCATCAATATTCCCTGTGGTCAGGCTGGGAATCCTCTGTAAAAGAAAAAAAACGGTTTTACTTTGACTTTAAAAACTGTATTCCTCATCTTAGATATATCCTTATCTTCAGCTTCTGCTTAGGAATTTTCTTTTCTTCTCTCCACCAGAGGGCGCTCCTCTCGAGGCCGCGGCGTCGATGTCCCTCGGCGGCATCCGTCGAGCATCAACGTCATCCACTGTATACGAGCCTCGAGTGCGCCCGTTGGCTTCAGTTCCGTTTTTCCGTTAGCTTCGCTTCGGATCGTTTCAAACAGCGCTTCAATCTTTCGTGAAAAAGAAAGCTGTGTCGTCTTCTTCGAACCCTTCCACGCCGAAGACGGGATTTAAAACATGTCTGAAATGTGGAAAGAAAATGTCTTTGACCGATCCACATAAGAATTGTCTTTGGTACCTCGGGTTCCGACCACCAAATTAAAGACTGTGGTTCGTGCCAGTCGATGACCCATAAGGCCTTAAAAGAACATAGAGGTAAACTGGCGATGGGGGAGGGTTCATCGAAGTCTACTTCGAAGGGGAAAGACTCGGACGAGTCTTTGAAAAAATATCGTAAAAAACATAGGTCGAGGAGTAGATCGAGAAAGTCTTCTTCGTCATCCAAGAAGACAAAGAAAAGACGACATCGATCTCCCTCATCCTCCTCGATGTCTTCAGAGGAGGTGATAGCATGCCCATTAAAGCACGACTCCCGAAGGACGATGACCAAGAGTCTGTCTTTACGGTCCACGAGGACGTGGCAGTGGCACAGGGCCTAGCGATCCATTATTCCCATCGCAGCTATGGGACATATCCATGGACATCCTGTCGACTCTCCACACCCTGGTGAAGGAGATCCACGGGAGTTTGCCCCCAGCACCGACACCGCTGGTGCCACAGGCCCCTGATCAGCCTCTGTGTAAGAAGAGAAAGCGCCATCCAGTGCCTCCACGTCAGCCTTCTCCACCACATCAGGCCCCGGCTCCACCAGCAGACCCAGATACGCATACTGACACTGGTTGACATGGCCACAGGAACAGACGAAGATGAGGATTTTGTCCCGGCAGAGGATGAATCACTTTACCTGGATGCCCCTCAGTCTCTCCACCAGACGATGTGAGATCATTCCACTCGATGATCTCCATGGCCTCCGAGCTGTTCAAGCTGGTGCCTGAGGAAATCGGGAAAGAGGGTTTCTTGTATCAGCAATGAGAGTTCAAGAGAAAGATGATCCTGGCAATGCCCTTTATGGACGACCTTTAGGTGGATGGCCTAACCCTCATGAAGAACCCATGCACGGCTCCAACCAAGCAAGACAGGTTGAAGAAGAAGTCTTGAGGTCACAACCGTCGCCGGATTCTGTAGTGTCGGCTGCCTCAAGGAAACATTCGGCTAACCCGACTTCATCAACAGTTCTCCTGGACAGCGAGGGGAAGACGTTGGGTGCCATGGGGAAGAGATTCATTTGCACAGCGGCATCCACGATCAAGTTGACCAATGTTCTGGCTATCTTGGCCGACTGGGAGCTTTGGTATAAGCTGGGCCTGATCCTGGAATTCCTCCCCGACGACAAGAAGATGGAAACTCTTGCCCTCTTTCGGGAAAGGGAGGTGGCGTCGGACCATGCCATTACGGTGGCAGTGGACATCGCTGACACAGGTTTCCGGCAGATGGGAAACAGAGTCTGCCATCGTCGGCAGGGATGGTTGAAGGCCACGAACCTGCATCAGGACGTGCATGCAAAGATGCTGGACATGCCCTTTGACAGAGAAAATCTGTCCAGGAAGCTGGTTGACGAATCCCTTTAAGCCATAAAGACAGATACGGAGACAGCATGTTGCCCAGGCATTCATCAACAGCATCGCTCGTCTTCTTTTCGCTCCTCCAGGTGTAAATTGAGCACATCATCCAAGGGATTCTCTGAATCATACAGACAACTTCCCCGATCCTCTACGCAGGTGGCCTACAAAGGTTGCTCCTAGGCCTACGGTAGTGGAGGTCAGCATCACCCACAGGTGTTCCGGCACCCAAGCCAGCCTGAACCGGCCAAGGCGTCGGGCCCCCACTTGTGCACACTGGTGGGAGGCCGGCTGACTAAGTTCGTCAGCAAGTGGAAGAAGATCACCACCGACAGATTGGTGCTGGACACTCTCACCCAGGGGCACACCCAGGTGCCGACGTATTCCACTGGTTCCTCGGGAGAAGCTCCACGTCCCTCAGCTCGTGGAAGAGTGTGAGCCATGTTACGGAAGGGGGCGATGGAGCTCGTTACCCAATGGCTCCAGAGTCTATTCCAGATACTTTCTGGTAAGTAAGAAGACTGGGGGTTGGAGACCCATCCTAGACTCGTCTGAACAAGTACCTGAAGTCCCAAAAATTCAGGATGGTCATGTTGCAGCACGTGCTCGGCTAACTAGAGAAAGGGGATTTCTTGATGTCGTCGTACCTAGAGGCTGTGTACTTCCATGTCCCCACCCACATGAAACATCAGCGTTTTTACGGTTCGTGGTGGAAGGCCAGCACTACCAGTTCAAAACCCTACCATTCGGCTTTAAATCAGCCCCAAGAGTGTTTACAAAATGCCTGGCCCCAGTGGCAGCCCATCTGCATCTGCAGGGCATACTCGTATACCCATACCTGGACGATTGCCCGATGCGTGCCGGCTCTCGAGATCTGGCCGGCAAGCACATGGAGACCGGTCCACTTCTGACAGAGCTGGGATTCTCCATAAACTATCCGAAGTCCTGCTTGACGTCATCGCAGAATGCGCTGTCCCTCGGTGCCAGACTCGACACAGTGACTTGCCTGGCGTCGCCCTCGGAGGAGAGGCTAGCAGCCATTCAAGGGAAGGTGCAACAACTGTCGCCGGCGAAGACGGCCATGGTTCGGGCCATCAAGTCTTTGCTGGGCATGATGTCCTGACCGCGGTAGATACCTCGTCCGTCTCTGCAGGTTGCAGATGCTTCCCCTACAGGAATTCTTAAATGCATGTTGGATACAAGTGTCCGGGAGTTAAGGTCCCTCTCAACGAGGAGTTACGGTGGGTGATAGTATGGTGGGGCAGTGCGCTCCCACATCGCCCAGAGGATGGGATGTCAGACCCCGCCATACCAGGAGACGGTCACCACGGATGCCTCGCTGGATCGTTGGTGGGGGTACACACCGAACGTGTTCATGCCAGACGTCTGTGGCTTCCAGAGGAGAAGGATGTGCACATCAACATCCTGGAGCTACGGGCAGTGTGGTGCCGTCTTTGAAGGGCAATGTGGTGAGGATCTTCATGGACAACACCACCACCATGTTCTACATCAATAAGCCAGGGGCACTCCATCCTGTAAGTGATTTCAATCCGGCACACACCCAAGTCAAAGCCCAGCATGTAGTGCACAATTGGAACCCTTATTTATTTTTGTATATAAGTTCAATATTCTGAACGATATACCACTCATATCACGCCCTTCTCCTGGAACCCCCCCGGTCACACTGAACCAGGAATCGGGCTAGTTTGCAAAGGTAAATATTTATGTATTTAAAATGTAATCACAATATGTTTTAATAGATAAACAATAATCACCAATGGGGTGACAGAACATGGAAGAATATCTTTAATACACTAGGAATAAGTAAGGAGCAAAACGCATGCAGCACAGAAAATAATACTTTTGTGTTGGTTCAGATCAGATGGCACTATGGTTAGAGGTTCCCCCTGCAGCACCCCTCAACCCCCAATAGGCAATGTAAAGAGATGGGAGGAGAGGGCAGGTATTCAGGAATAGCACAAATCAAACAGAATAACAGTCCCACCTTCCCCCATAAAACACAAGAGAAAAACGGAATTGACTTTTCAGCTGTCAGGGTGGCTTTTAAAATTGTCTTTAGAATTTACTGGGCAAAAACACCAAATATGGTCAAAAATACTTAAATTGTTGTAAATTCCTATGGGCGCCGCTTTGAATAGATGCAAAAAATCACAAGCAAGGATTTGGTCAGCAGAAAACATTTGAAATCTTAAGGTCCAATTGGGAAGCAGTTTAAAGCTATTTTACACGTGTAAACCTTTCAGATTTTTAAAATTGCGTCAAACTTTTCATTGCGCGATATTCGCACTGTTTTGTGTTATATGGATAGCTACAATTGTCAGGTAAAAGTAGGAGTTGAAATTTTGTTTCTATCACAAAAACTGATGGAGGTATAGATGTTTTAGGAAGAGTCATTTTTTCGTGAGAATGGAAAACAGAAATGCACTTTTGAAAATGACAAATCGGTTGCTTACACTAGAGGATGACTATGAAAAAGCGAATACCACACAGGGATCTTAAAGTCACGTGATCAGTGCGACCCGCCTGCTAAGGAAACTCAACTTCTTCAGATGAGAAAAGGGTCAGCGCAAAGATAGTTCTAACAATACTGGTTCTGAAGGAAAGATAGGATGGGTTTGAGATAGGGATAGGACAATGCAAAGATACTCCTAACAATACTGGTTCTGAATGAAAGATAGGATGGGTTGGAAATAGGGATAAGGCAAAGTAAATATACTATGGGCCACAGTTCTTCCTATTAATACTCACAGGATATGTTTTTAAATGGGACCGTCTGCTCTGGTCATTGGATTGGGTCTGGTCTAGGAAGGACAGCACATCAGGTACAGTACTGGATCATCTAGGCTGGTCGCCAGATTTGCACAGGATCTGCTCTCCTAGTTTGTGGGTATTTCAATCAGCTGGATGGCGAGTTCCTCAGGCAAGCCTAGTGGTGGCAAGCCAGAGAATTTCTGGATACTGGTTCAATAGTTCTCTATTGCTGGCAAGAGATTTGGCATCTGGATCTGGAAACATATTAAAGCTGGATGTAGAATGCTGGATCAGAGGGCTTTGCCGGAATCAGGAAAGTGAGTGGATCTGTGAGTCTCTGTGCTGTCAGCTTGCCCCTGTGAGCTGGGATTGGACCAAACTTCATCTCCGCCTTGCAATTTGAGTGATTGGATCAAGGCCGGATGATGTCACATTTTATGATTTGCTTTACAGTCTGTAGAAACCTCCCTTTAGCCACTCGTCTCAAAATCGGATTCGATACTAAATGTACATTTCTACATTGGTCACCTTTATACAAATCGCACACAAAGATGCCATATTTTATGTGGCAGCTATTCCTCAAAACCCTGCAGCGGTGGGATCTTGTCTCAGCTTTCTACAGAATTTTGTCCTTTTCGCTATGAACACAATTTCCAAATGTTACGCAAATGTACACAAATGTGTGTGTTTAACATAGGGATATGCGTGTACATTTTCACAATTCTAACATTAATACATTTTGCATAAACCACATATACTGCCATTCCTGTCCAGAACATGTCACACGGTTCTACCGCCTCTTCACACGTGCAGCCCAAAATTAAATGAACAACTCCTTCCTTTTTTATATTTTTCCCCACTTTGAATAACAAGTTATGAGTCTTTTAAGAATTGTTCATTGTTCATTCTTAACAGCAGATGGTCGCTTGGCTCCACCCCTTTGTCTCTCCTGGGAGTCCAGTGCATCCCCCTCCTTGAGGGAAGTTCCTTCCAGGAGAGTTTACGACCGCCTTCACACCTCCAGTTTCTTGGGCTGAAAAGCTTGTCATTGTTCGTTCCATTTCCATAGACAAGATTCTGTTCTAACCCGCAATTATCACCTCCCCGTGAGTTTCTGCTGAGAGGAAGGACCTCCTTGGGGGAGAATCCTGCTTTTCCAGTTCTTGTGACTCAGCCAAGCTAATTAACTTCTTAAATCCAGCCAAAACCACATTTGTTGCATCAAACATAAAAAGATTTCTTTCTTAGCCTTAAAATCTGTGGGATCAAAAACCCAATTAAAATCTGTATTCCTTTTTGGCAACAATCCTTCTAATGTTTGCTAATCCAGCAGACTTTTTAGTTTTATGTAATTTTAAAGTTTCCTCAGTACTCCTCTGACAGCTGTCATTCAGGCAGCCCCGGGTACTGCACCCAGATTTTGGCATAGGCTGTCAGTTTACAGACTTTGTATGTTTAACAATGCTTCATTTGATACATGAATTTTAGCACCAGGCAAGATTTTGAATGTGGAGAAGTGTTGTGTATCGGCATTTAGGAGTTTTTAGCAACAAATCAAATGTCATGTGTAGGCACATTTTGGGGTTTCACTTGCAAAATGCTGCTTCTCTCTCTGCACTCTGTTTGCTGGTCATGGAGCCCACTGGCACATTTCTGCAGGGTGTGCTCTATTCCACCGCACATGCACCATGGGTGGCAGGTTGTGCATCCCTCTTTTTGTGTCCCCCACACGGTTTTTGTAGGTTTTTGGCGCGCACAAGGGTTTTGCTGCCATTGTTGCAGTTTCTTTCATCATAACTGGCAGGGTGATGCTACATAGCATGGTGGAGTGGGTCAATACATCCCAGAATACCCAGCACTCTCCAAGGAAGCTCAGGACTTTTGGCACTAGGCCAGTGGACAGAGCATGTTCCTTGTCCCTCTCCACCTGGCAGGCATCAAGAACACCATCGCAGACTCCCTCAGCAGGGAACTGTGCTCCTGCCACGAGAGGGAACTTCGTCAGGATCAGGTGGACTGCTTGTTCGTCAAATGGGGCAGACCCCAGATCAATCTTTTTGCCGCGTCAGCGAACTCCAAATGTCAGATGTTTGCCAGCAGATTCCACCAACCGAGGAGCTTGGGGGATGTGTTCTCCTTCCTGTGGGAAGGTCTGTTTCTGTACATTCTCCCCATTTCCTCTCCTGTTACGTGTCATCTACACACTCGGACTGTGTCGATGCAAGATGATACTCATCGCCCTTGCTTGGCTGAGGCAGATTTGGTAATTTGAACCTAAAGGCATGCCTCCTGCAGCCTTAGAGTTTGGAGGTTATGAGCTGCCAGTGGACTGCAGGGAGGTCCTCGCCAAAGCCAGGGCGTTGTTGACTCTAAAGTGCTACGGCCATAAGCGGAAGCGTTTTGCTACATGGTGCCGGTCGCAGATTAGCCCTCTGAGGGTCACGCCCCCACAGATTCTTCCATACTTGCTTTCCTTGGCAAAAGCTGGGCTGGCTCACATATCCATCAAGGTACACCTGGTGGCCATCTCACACTACACCAGATCCCCAGGAAGATCCTCACTGTGGTCCCACAGACTCGTCAAGAAGTTTCTCAAGGGGCTTTTTTGATCTTTCCTGCCAGTAAAGGCACCTGCCCGGCATGGAAACTCAACATGGGCCTGACAAGACTCTTGGGTGCACCTTTCGAACCTATGCATCAAGCCCCACTCAAGTTTCTCTCGTGAAGATGGCATTCCTTGTGGGCATCACTTTAGCCAGACGAGTGGGTGAGATCCAGGCCCTTTCCTGCAAGCAGCCGTATCTCACTTTCCACGAATCGAGGGTTGTACTGCGTAGGCACCCCACTTTCATGCCGAAGGTTCCGTCAGAATTCCACCTCAACTAGCCTTTGGTGTTGCCTGTTTTCTTCCCGAACCCTTTGTCGCGGGCAAAGAGGACCTTGCATTCGCTGGACGTCGCTCGTGCCTTGAAGTTCTACGTGACATGCACAAAGAGTTTTCGGAAGACTTCTAAATTGTTTGGACCTGTGAATCATAGGAAAGCCTTGTCCAAGGCTTCCATCTCAAGATGGCTCTCCGGCTGCATCATGTACTGTCATCGGTTGGCGAACCGGCCTCTGCCGGGCCGTCCGAGAGCTCACTCCACCAGAACGATCGCTGCGCCGACAGCGTTCCTTTCTGGTGTGCCCCTGCTCAACTTCCGCAGGGCTGCAACGTGGAGGTCCACGCATACCTTCACAAAGTCGACAGGGATTCCAGGGAGGAGTCCATAGTCGGACAGGCAATGCTATGCAACCTGTTCGCTTGAGGTGAGTAATTACTTCTGTTGAGCCTTGCCACCTCCCGTGGTTGTGTAATGTTGTACTGCTGTGTATTCGTTATTCATGAGCATGTGACTCCATGCCAGACCCCATTCTGGAGAAGGTGTAAGTTACTGTCAATGCTCACGTTACCAAGGTGTACGGACAACGAATTCTTGAGCAAACAGGTAAGAATTAGCTGTTGGAACCGTTGCAGCTGAACAGCCCACTGTGGGCCTCCTCTCAGAGGGCGATCTTTCCTGTGAAACGCTGCCCTGTCCGTCTAACTGAAAATGGACAGGACAGAGGTTCACATGAAAAAGCAAAAATACCACTATGTATTCACCAGGCTGCAATAAAACAGAGGACAGTTTTAGTACCTGAGTATGTTGTAGAAACAAATTAAACAGATTGACAGGGAGCTAACCTGCGTTGTACTGGGAAGGAGCTTCAATGGAACGAAACTGGCTGGTGGCAAAAAAACTCTTACTTGGATCAGGATTCTTGGAAGGGTTTCCCAAACAGCACACACAGAACAGGAATAGGAAAAAAGGGAAGGCCTAGGAGAAAGGAAAAGGGAATTAATAGGGTTAGTAAGGACCTGTCTCCCGGGCGGCACAAGGACACCAGTAGCCAGAGTGCATTCTGATGATTTAGTGTAGCGTCCAAAGTTCAGTGCACTCTGTCAAGTAGGGCAGGGATCAAAGAACCAAATCCATTAAGGGAAAATCCAGTAGGCAAATCTGTGGAATAGATGAAGTGGTTGTTAATCAGGCAGTCAATAAGGTACAAAATCGTAATGCAAGACAAGTCGGTAGTCCGAAGGCAAAAGGTCAGCAACGGAAGGTAAGGACAAAAATAGGTTTACCGAATAAGGAACATAGAAGGACTTACTATAATCAGAAGCACTGGCAGAATGGAGTTTTCACTTCTTTATACTTTCGTGTTGTCTCTGCCTCACGTATCGGCTGGGTATCGTGTAACCATGGCAACGGTGGAGACGCTCGGAATTCGACAAGCGTTGCGTGGTGTGAACTCGCAGCGTTTGTGTAAGCGCCCTGGCAACTGCCAGGAGCATCGGGTGTGCTTCGGGGGACGATATCGCTTATGTGAAAAGCAGAAACTGCGTTCATGTACCGTGACGGTTACTTACCTGTAACTATTGTTCTCCAGCACGGGTCTGGGATGGATTCACATGCAAACCCTCCCTCCGGCCCCTCTGCGGCTCTTCATGGTCATACTGACACTTTAAGTGCTTACCAAATCTGAAGATGGCTGCCAGAGGCGGGGCTTAGGGAAAAGACGGTCATTGGATGGGGGCAGTATGAAGCAGAGGACAGTGATTGGTTTAGAAGAGGAATACAGTTTTTAAAGTGAAACTGTTTTTTCTTTTACCGAGGATTCCCAGCCTGACAGGGCATATTCATGAGCATGTGAATCCGTGGCAGACCCATGCTGGAGAGCAATAGTTACAGGTAGTAACTTAAAACTTCCTCTTATTCCCCTTCATTTCTTATCCTTCCCTTGCTCACATATGTTAGATCGCATGTGTCGTATTCGTCACCCCTATGGTGGCCATCGCTGCTCTCCTCCCAATCTTATACAGTATGGTCACCCTCTGTCATATGTAGTTCGCTGTTGTCCAAGTCCTGTCCCCAGTTATCGTAATTTTTAAATTGTATGCATCCTGCTGTCCATCGTTGCGTGTCTGCTGTCTTTCCTTGTTCCTTCCCCTTTTTCTGCTTCTCCCTTTCCATTGCTTTTTCTGCTTCCATGAACACAGAGTGAAGTTGCTGCTGTGTGCTCTTCTTAATGTCCCCCAAAATATTTATTTTTCCCCTGCTCATTCTTATTCCCAGAGTTAGTTTTGCACTCCTCTTTCTTTTTCTTTATTATCTCCTTGTCTTGAGATGCTCGCCTAGGATTTGTATATCCGGCAGCTGGTTTCAAAATTGCCTAGGGAGGGGGTGTCACACTCCCCTTCTCCTCGTCCCCTGGCCCCTTCTCCGTCTCTTTTTTAGTTTCTTTGTACAGCTTCCAGAGCACTAAAATGTCCTGCCTCTTTTTGAGCTTAGCTCCTTTATAGGTAACTGACCGGTATGAATACTGTGAGGCTGGAAATGCATTATGGAGGGACAGGGCTTCCTGTCCTTGTCCTACCACTTCTCTGTGTGTGTTTTCTCTGCATTTTCTGCCACTGAGGTCCCCGCCTGGACCTCTGGCAGTGCAGCTCTTCATTCTTATCTTTTGGTGAACATCACCTATGAGATACCCTTATGGCACCCAGAGCATGGGCTGGTGGCAGCTACATGCTGGCTTGATGGTGGCTCTGAGCATTCTCCATTTTGGGACACCCAGGCCCTGCCATAGGAATCAGTGGATTCCTGACAGAAGGCAAGATGGCCCCTGTGGCCTCTTGGTTTCTATTGCCTTTTGCCTTGTTTCCCCAAGTCCTAGGAAGCCCCGGCTCTGCCCCTTCCTCCTGAATGGCTGGTGGGTGGATATATGTCTCTGTTGTTCCCTTTCCCACTCACTATCTGTTGGGTAGAAATACCATATATATTCCTGGGGCTGCCTCCTGTCAGACTGACTGGAGCCTTCCCAGGTGTTGTGTGTTGTGGGTACACCCTAGGAGTGGGACCTCTGTGAATGGAGTCTGAAGTTAACTCACATTCTCTGTTATGGGTGTCTGGTTTTTGTATGTGTGACACAAGGAATGATACAGCCCTGCCTGAAACTGATATGAATGCAGTGTAGTGTGCTGAAAGGCTGGGTACTTGCCCCAATCCACATCTTTTGTTATCGGTTTCTGGGTGGAGTGAATGGCCTAAAGGCCTTTGAGCCTGATTGGCTGCCTGCCTGCATGAACGCCATACTGTGTGATTGGCTGACTGAGCCTTGCTCAGACAGAGTGAATGAGAGACAGATGTGTTTATCTGGGGACCTCTCACCAATTTGTTCAGTAGTTGAAGTCGTAGCTTTGCAAGAAGAAGCTGCTCCTTGAAGCCCAGCTAGAAAAGAAGTCTGCTGCATTTCTTCACCAATCCGAAATCTGTCGTGCCTCCCAAGTACTGATCCAGAGAGGACCTGCAAAGGAGACATCTCCCCGAGCTACGTGGGACCATCGTCCAAAACTGCTACTCTTCATCAAAGTATCCCGGAAGCTAGTCCTGTGTGCCTGCCGTCTGGAGAAGGGGATCTTCGAAGTCCAGGAGAGGTGTGCTGGAAATCTCGAGCCAGAGATGTCCATTGGTGTCGCCCAGGGACTGTAAGTGCGTTTTGTGACTGCTGAAAACCGTTGCTGTCTACGGCCCAGAAGAGGGGGCACCCTGGCAAAGTGCTAGTGGACACACAGAGCTGTAGAATTTCCAAACTGCCTAAGAACATTTAAAAGGACATCCTTGCAGTCACCACTGACCACTGTTTCCTGTCGGCGAGAGCGCAGTCGTGGAGTGCTGTGGAAGGTCCGTCTGTGGGTTTCCTGCCCCAGAAATTAGCAAAGTCATACCGAGGGTCCAGACTTGATGGGGGGCCGAGGTCACCAGAAGCCATCCAGAGGTCTGTGTTGCGGCTGCAGCACGAAAGAACCGAAAGTCGAACAACTTCAATATTCCGAAATCCGACACCAAGAGTGACCTGTGCACCCGTCACCGCCAGAAGTCATTGAAAGGTCCCAGGGGTCTTATCGTCATCCACCAAGCCTTTAAGGAGACCACAACAAGTTTCTGCTTCACAGGACTTCAGTAAGAGAAATTGTTGACCAAAGGAGAGCACCGCTAAGAGCCAAACTGCTGCCATTCTGAAAGACGTTAGTTCCTTTTTATTCTTGGACTCAGCATCCCAGTGTCTCCTTCTTCCAAAGGGGGTCCATCCTCAGAGGGAATCGTCGAGTAAAACCAAGAAACTCTGGCAGTTGGCCTGCCAAGGCACCAAAGGTACTGTGACGAGGAAGAGCATCTTCTAGCCTCAGGAGTCGTCCAGGGGCCCCGATTCGTCTTGGATCCTGTTCTACTGTGGCCTCTCGGGTACTTTGGGCTGGTAGAACCTTTTAAAAGAAGGCACAAACTTTATTGAACCACATTGGACTGGGCTGTAAAAGACACCATAAGTTACTCCCTAACGTTTCTGTTACAGGTTGCCCATGTGGTAGGGGTCCTCACTCAGAATTATTTGTCTAGTCTAAAGATAACATTCTGCCACTGTTGATAACAAACCTGCCTTTCTTTCGTATTCTATGCTGGTTGCACCTTATTTAAGAATTCACCTGCCATTTAAAATTGTCTGCAGTTAGTGCAGTTGTTACTGAATTTAAATAGTGTGGTTCTACATAGAGTGTATATATTTACCATTCTCTGAATAAGTAGTCCATGTACAAAGTGTTATTATTTATGTGTATACTGTTGGTATCAGTAGTAACCTTATTTAATATAAAGAAGCTGTGTGATCACCTAACATAGTGTGTGGACATTCCTTTGTGTGGGATTTGGGGGAAACACAGTACTTAAGAACCTGCCTGCATCACCTCCTGAAAGCTTAAGCCTAGCTGCTCGCCACGTTTTACCAAATTGAGAGCCTGCCTGGGATTGTTCTGTGCCTTTACCCTACCGTATAGAGGGCAGAAGTACAGATAGCCCCACCAATCTTTACAAATACATACTGTCTAATACTCTTAATCGAATGTTCCCTTCCTGGACTATTCCTGATAACTTCTCCACGTTATCGTGTACCCACTCGCAATGGTACTTCATTATTTTATCATGCTTTTGTGGCAACTTTTTATACATATGATTAAGAGGTGCATCCATATAATCAGACGGCATTTAAAAAAAGAAATGAAAACACTTTCCCTTCACGCTTTTACTCTTAACCCCTCCTAATTATTCTTCCTGTTACACTTACCCCTGTTCCTGCTCATACACAACCACTCACTCTCATACTTACCCTTTTAACTCGTTCACCCTAACTCGTTCGCACTGGCCTTCTCCAGAGGCCCTGCCCTTTCACACTGCTGAAACCCAATGGCCTTCTTCAAAGGCCAACACTGTTAGTTTTGGTTAATGCTCGAATGGCCCTTTCCACAGGCCCTCCACCTACGTTCTATGTTAATGTGTTTAATGTTCAACTGCTCCATAACTCCAGGCAACAAGTCATGCAACTTTAATCTGGGCCCAGTCGCAGCTGAAACGTGAAAATTCAAACAGAATGCAGAACAGAAATGCATGAAATGCGCTGTCAAAAATACGCCCCAAACACAAAAGCTTTTATAACATTAGGATCTAATTAGCATCAATCACTTTGCAACATTAAAGTGTCCCCCACATGAAGCTGATTGGTGAAATCATATCATACCCCTATAGAAGGGCATAAATTATGTTCGAAACCTTACCACAAAGTCTTCTGCCATGACACTGTCAGAGCTTTGAACCAAGAACAAGTTCCTGTGTTGATGTTGCACATTAGGTACTCTTCGACCTTCTTCCCAGGCAAAGATGTACTCCGAGGCAATTTGGAACCGCCATGGGCTTTCTGAAACAGTAAATCAGGCTCCGTAAATTAACATGCCGAATTATAAAAATGATTGTGCTTTCATTGCCTTTCCGCGTCACCCATGAGCTCTGTTTTATGATCTCCAAATGTAACAAAGATTGTTCGCTTCCTATCGTGCAATCCTGTGATCGTGGGATTTGCGATGTGCTACCAGCTTCTGCGGCTTCTAAACAAATTAAGAAATGAGCACTTGTTTCTGAAAAGCATGCTTTGAGGCCTATTAACCGCGCTTCAGCCTAGTGCTAAACCTTGTATACTTACCTGTGACCCATCTTTATTAACTATGTTTCTTTTAAGTGAAATACTATGATTTAGGGCATTCTCCAGCATAGTTCCAATTACTGTGTGGCTATCAAGGAAGGAAGCCCCCTCCACGTTCAGAGTGCTACTCTTGCACCTTTTTACCGTGCTGAACTTGCATTTTTACCACAGCAAAATGCTGAAGAAGGTAGCGGACAAATCTAATTGTATTACTAGGCGTAGTAGTTGAAGACAATAGCAACATATGTCTTCTTCTTAGAGGCGTGCCTTGATTTCCCTCATGTGCTTTGAGGAACTAGATAGGTGGGCAACCAGGCACATTTATGGCAAGCATGTAGGATAAAAGCCATCAACCATTATGAAAGGACCTTGGATTGTTTGTAGATATTATGTGAATGTGAGTGAATTATACTACTGATTACATATTTACATTGTGGATGGTGCTGATTGCTAGTGTTGAAAACCTTGAATAGGATGCTGTTCGTTTATCTTTTTGTATTGTTATGTCGTATTTATGTAAGGACTTTTACATGTGCTTGCTGATCTTTCCATTTTTATGGCAACATCATTCTACATCATCAGCAAATCACTTAGCAGTATCCCTGTTCTGACCAATGTATTAATGTGTCTTCCTTCTTCTAATATTGCATTAACTACGTGAATAGTTAATGTTGCTGCATCTTTAAAACCCATCAAAATGTTTCACAAAAAGAAATACACCCTGATTTCTAAAGTTTATAGAGTTGTCTACGTGGCAGGTTATCAAATGCTTAATTGAGTTGTCTACGCGGCAGGTTATCAAATGCTTAATTTACCAAAGTCCATCATCGTGCCCAGTGGAATACTGGGGACCAGTGCAGGGTGAATGATAAGGCTTTATTGGTCTTGAAAGGGGAGATTGATCTTCAAGTTATTATTATGAATGACCTCAGAGGACTAAGATATTAAAAGTGCTAGACTCAAATGGATTCCTATGTAAATAGAATGAATATACTCACCCTTAGCTCTTACAGAGTTAAACAGTGCCAGTGTGAGAGCATGAGCCATGTTTGGAAGCAAAAGAATTGATTTACTGAGAAGAAAAGGAGATTTAAAAAAAAAAAAACTCTACACATTACTACTAATGTCCTATCCAGTATGTTCTGTCCAGCCTTGTAGCCACACTACCAGTATCTTAAGGACAGAGTGGGGACTATGGAGAGACTGGCAATAAAAATACAAAATGGTTTAAACGGCTAGCCCACTGAGGAGAGACACAGTAATTAACCAATGTGTTACTTGACACGAATGAAGAGGTTGGTGATTTAGGAAATGCATTCTCATTTTTAAAGTGCTTAAACGCATGATACAAGCGCAGTCCGTTTCCATTCGAAGACTGCTCCCAAGCCCAAGCGGCCATGATCCGAGACTGAAGTAGATGAGGTTCATGAGTAATGCAAAATATTGTGTTCACTGAAAAGTAGCGAATTAATGAATGAAGGATTTCTCCACAAGGGCAGACGTCCCGATTGGTTGATAAATCTCAAGAGACTTTGGATAAATATAGGAAATCAATGACACTGCTTATGCCTAGATATATCTGCAAATCATGTATGGGTTGTGCTAAGAGTAGATCAGCAAATCGTCAATGTGACTAGGCTTTGTGGTTATTCGCTGTCATAGTAATGTTTCATTCTATATAGTCCTTTCTCTCAGCTCATTTTGATCATACATTTAATCTTATTCTTTTGTTGTGAATTAGTAAACATAAATGTTTTCACAGGATGAAATTGAAAGAAAAGGTAGCATTCTGGTGGATTATAAAGAACTCCTGCAAGATGAGGATTTAGTGGAACAAATTCCCATTTCCAGTGAGCTAAGAGATATGCCTGAAAAGATACTGGACTGCATGGGTCTTGCAATACATCAGGTATGTACTCTTCGAGTCACTGATGAACAAACTGGACACTCATCATTTTTAATTTCTATGCAAAATGGTACTGTGGCTGTAGGTATTACATGAATTGGTTTCTGTTTGTGTGACTTTTGATTTGACTCTGAAAAAACTCAGTTTCATGTCCTGCTTGTTTAAGTATTTTAAAAAGGGCACCGGTATTTGGTTAACAGCATAGCAAATGTTTTTTTATAAAGAAAAACTTTCTGTGAGAAGATCTTGGGTCTCCGAATATCAGCACCCACATTAACTAGACATAGTAAGTGAAAACGTTCTTTGATTGAAGACCATGTCGCACTGCACCCCCCTTACTTCTGTGGGTTGAAATTTTTGAGGCAACAGGCTAGCCCTCCCAGGGTCATTAATGATGAAGTCAAGTTATTACACCATGGTCTCGGAGCTCATGGAATGCCCATGTTTTTCTTATCACCATTAGATAATGTCTGTCCATGCAACAAAACAAAAAAACTCTTGTGGGACAAATTTGTGAGCAAATGCATGGCAAGACGAGAGTCTCTTAGGGTATGGGCATGCAAACGGTTTAGGTCCTATGTGACATCGTCATGACCCTATTAGGGGAACAAGGTCCCCTCATGACATGGGATACGAGGCCTATATGGGTGTATACCAGAGCCAGCCCTACCTCATAGACTGGGTGTGGGAGTTAGGGGTGTGGAGGCAGCTCTTGCTCCCCTCAATATGCAATGACTGCTGGTACCACAGTCCCTTCCACAATGCCTGATAGCCTCTCTTCTGGTCAGAGTTTTCTGTCTTTTTTTGGAACTGCAACTCCCAGAATACATCTGGGTGCAACCAAGAAAACCCGGAATGGAACCAGAGGAATGGAATGGACTAAAAATATCCCTGCCAAAAAGGGATGAGACACCAAACACCTGATCCACCAACCCCACACAGACCCTAGGGGAATGGTGGAGGAACATAAAAGGCTCTTGAAGAATAAGAATCCATTGTCATACGGAAAGCTGATGAAGGTGGAGTGATAGTAATTTTGAAAAGGTATGATTATGTTGAAGAATGTTTAGGACAGTTGGCTGATAATGAGGCGTGCTGTCATCTGGATAGAGATCCTACCTCTAAACCTCTAGCATGCTTTCAGTATCCAGTGATATGTGCAAAAGATAATATCTGGATGTCTCAACAATAGGCTGATAATCTAGACCAACCCAAGAATTGCAGTATTCTATACACTTCCGAAAATTCATAATGTCATGATAAACCGCCAGGACGGCCCATAGTTTCTCGAATGGTGTCCGCTCTGAACTCTTTATCTAAATATGCAGATGTATTTCTCAAGAGATACATAACCTTGAAGTGATATATTAAGTATTCTGCACATACCATAACTCTTTTATAGAATGAATCCTTTGATCAGGACAGTAAACTGTTAATAGGATTGGATATTGTACCACATTATACTAAAATTCCACAGTCTGCAACTTTGGAAGTAGTAAAGGCAGAAATAGATATGGATAAGAGCATGGAATTTGTACTGTGGGAGGTTGTTTATTGATGCACCGAGATGGCTCTAACTGAAACTTATTTTAAATTTCAAGGGGTGTTATTCAAACCGATAGAAAGTATAGTGATGGGCTCCACTGTGGCACCCATTGTAGCTCACTTGTATGTGAACAGTTTTGAGGAAAAAATCATCTATAATACCAGTCATCCTTATAAGAACAATATTAAATTCTGGAAAAGACTTATACATGTTATCACTGTGATATGTGAAGGGACAGCAATACACGCTAACAGACTTTTGCTTGTATATGAAATGTTGAGATGTTCATAAAAAGGATTTGCATCTGACCTGTGTCAGTGAATGGGTATGGATAATAATTGTTCTTTAAATATTGGAAAAGAATTTCTAAGCAGAAGTGAACAGAACTTCACATTAAGCTCTGCAGTGTTTTGTTATGTATTTTGCATATGGTTAAGCCAATATCACTGCTGATAGTAAGCAGTAGACCACATTGTTTGTTATTTATAGCCAGTTCTACCTCAGAGGTGGGATGAGGGGATGAGATAGTTACGGGGTGGGGGGTGGAGTTTTTGCTCACCTCCATGTGCATTGACTGCTGATACCACAGTCCCTTCAACAATGCTTGACAGCCTCTCTTTTGTCCAAAGTGTTCTTGTCTTTTTCAGAACCACAACTCCCAGAATGCATCTGGAACAGAGACCAGGCATGTAATGAACTGGGAATTTCCCTGCCAACAAGGGATGAGCCACCAAACACCCGGCCTACCAACCCCAGGGGAATGATGGGACAGCAGAAAATTAACTGAGAGTGAGAAGTGACTACAAGGGAGCAGGGGAGACCCAGAAATCCTCTGTAAACTCATGTGATAGCAAAACTCACCAGCACCTGACGCAGAAAAGTAAAACGAGCAGCCTGAACACATTGCTGCTCTCCCACAAATGGAGACTGAAAAGGGGGCAGGACTAAAAGCCTTTTTAAAGCTTTCCAGAAGAAGCTTCATCACTCAGAGGGCTAGCTTATCCAGAGAATGGCCATGGGGACCATGCAATCAGGGACACCAATGGGAACCGGGAGGAGTGTTAAAAGGAGGTAGACTGGGTGTTAGGGAGAATTCTCTCTTTAGGCTGAATTTCCTAATCTAGTGAGTCCCCCAGCAGCTTTGGTGGATTTCTGGAGTTTGTTTTTTTCTCCTGCTAAGAGTGAGACTCTTTTTCTCCCACTCTTTCCTTTGACTGTTAATGTGTTTTATGGGCTATGGGGTCCTTTACTCCATAGGGTCTCATGTGTTTTTAATATGTGTGTTACACAGCACCCTCCGTGCAGTAACACAGGGGTGTCATAGTGACACCCCACCATAGACTCCATACCCTGGGGCTGACTACTGTCTCCCAGGGCATGTAAAGTCAGCATTGGCTTTACTAGTCCCAAATTACTAACAGAAACCAGTACAAACCATCATATTGTGGACGTACTGGTTGGGGCAATTCAATTGCCCCGGGGTCTGTTAGTCGAGGGGGCACGCTCCGTCCCCCCCGATCGAGTTTTGGCTGGTGGCTATTACTTTTTATATTCGACCGCAAATATATCCCTATGGGATTTTCCCATTGTTCGAGGCTACCAACTTTAATTATTTAATTCTCATAGCCTCGAACATACCGCCGGTTTATTTATTTAATATTAATTCGCTGGTTGGTATTTTTTGCCAGGACTCGATTCTAAAATCGCGTTTGTGTTCTCTTCTGTGACTCCAACCCAAGTCGAGCCCTTTGTTCCACTTTTTGGCGGGCTTCTCCACAGAAGCCTCCAAAAGTGTTGCCACTCTGTCTGGGTACCACAGGGGTGTGGGAGGGGGTTTAGGCACCCTGGACTGAGTTACCTTGGTAACTCAAGTCGCACTCTTGTGTGATTGGCCCAAGTGGTGAGCCGGCCGGTTCACCACTTAGCATGTTTGATTGACAGTTAGGCTGAGTGAATGGGGGTGTGCTGCATAAAAGCAGGGCTTTGGGGACTGGAACTTCAGAATTCGCCACAGTATCTGAGAATCCGACGAGGGAGAAGCTGAGCCGACCTACCACGACGACACCACCGGTGGAGCCCTGCGGAACTGACTCACCACTTCCCAATGACAGAGAAGATCTCCCGGCTGGAGAGGCTTCTTCCCCTGACTGGTGGGCACAACCAGTTTACCTTCTTCTCTTCACACCCCAGACCGGCTTGTGGTCGATTTGCCCGTGCCAAGCACTCCGGCAACCGGATAGCCACTTACCACTGGACCGCGAACTAAAGGACCGCTCCTTTTACCTGAGAACTCCGCGGCTGGTTTCTTCCCTGGCAGTGCAACAGACTCCTGTCTTCCTCCCCGACGAGATCCTCTCTTCCCCCGGACGAAGCACCGACTTGCATCCGCTGCCAGGAACAACTGCCCCCACTGGAGCATTCTGACCACTATAAGGTACCGTGTCCGCCAGGCCTTCCTTTCTAAAGATTGCTACAAGGTAATAATAGCCCCTTAACCTTCTGGACTGGGCTGGCCGCCTTGACCTTCTAACTGGTCCCTTTCTTTGGTCCAACTCTTTTTGAACCTTTTCAAGACTTTTGTGCACTTCAACCGCGTGACCTTGGACACATTTCGTTTGATCCCCTTAAAGTGGATCCGGCCTACTGAACTCTAACTTCACGGTTTTACTTTGCCTTCCTCTCTTGTTGTGTTCTTGTAAAAGTGTTGGGACCTGTTTCAATTTATTCTCTGCTTTTCTCTCCCTTTTAAAATGAATTATTAGAGTGCCATCTGCGTTAAGCGGTCACCGCTGTCTGAAAATAAGTGGGGCTTTACTTAAGACTGGTCTAATATTCTTCTAAGGGAGTGTATATCTTTTAGTGACCGTGTTTTTGAATTGCTTACTATTAGTGCCTGTGTGTTTTTCTAGATGTGGTTTTAAATAAATAATGATATATCTTTTACACCAAGCCCTGGTCAGTGTTTACTTGTTCTACTGTGTTCTTTTGACTTATTGTGAATACTCTGTATACTGCCTAACTCTTCTTGAGGGAAGTCTGACTGCTCAGCCACAGCTACCAAGTGAATCTGTGTGGTGCGGACTGCTACCAAGTGGGTTTACTGCCAAACACCTGTAGTCTTAAATCTTTTGCAGTGGTCCCAGAGGGAACTGCACAGGTTTCTGCCTAACACTGGGCTATACAAACATAGTCAGCACAGATGAGATATAAAGGTGTTCGACTGAGGTTGGGTGGAGGTGTGGTGTGCCAAGAGATCATACAGTGGGCAGACGGTGGAGTTGGGGCTGAGTAGACTGTGGCAATGTACTGATAGAGTAAATGATGTAAGGTATTATGTGAGAGAGAGACAGTGGTACCAGTTAACTATAGTATGGTGAGGGGGATTGCGCGGGTTGTCCTCTAATCCCCTTATCCCAAAGTAGGCCCACCACTTAAGAAGTGAGTGTATGTTTGTCCGTAAAGCAAGTTTATTGTATAAATGGCTGGGAGGGGCCAGATGACGCTGTAGAGTCAAACTAACCCGAGTCCACTGGTACCACACAAGTTGACACTTATACATTTTGTAACAGTAAAACACATTTTTTGTCACATATTTTATAAAAAATCATCCCCCCACACATGATTGGTCAAATCTATATAAAATAAATCCAATCTTCTCTAATTCCAAATATCCTTGGTGGCCACATTTATATAACTTCCATTATCAGCTCATAGTCGTAGCACACCCCTTTCTGGGATCCTTCCATGGTAGGTCATGACATTGTCACATAGTGACACATTCAAACACAAACATAATTAATTACAAGTTCCAGTTTACCTGGGGCCTCTAACCCCGAACGTGAAGCACATGGTTTGCAAGGACACTTTAACGATATGCAGAGGGGGAAAAATAACAAGTTTCCTTTAACCTGGTAATAAATATTTTACCCACCCAGACTTGCTGGCGTCCTTGTTTCACTCTAATCTACACGACTACCAATTCAACACGCATGGCCTCTGGAGAAACTGACCGAAACCCATAAAGCATTTGTGATTTATGCCCTTAAGCAGCCCTTGCACTGAGCTTATTGCTGGGTCACAAGCAGATGGCGGGACTCCTCTCGACAATGAATAACATGCTCCCATGTACTTTAAAGGATTGCATTCCCTTTGCACAATAGTGCTAAGCCATTAAAACCCTGAGCCTGCCTGTGGCTGACCATCTGTGCCTGTGGCTGACCATCTGACATTGTCGCAGCTGCTCGCTGCCCTTCCTCAGCCTTCAACCTTGCTAATCCAGTTTTCCCAGTCACACAGAGTTCATCTTGTTGTGAGACAGGCATGGTATCAAGAGATGACACAGACCACAGTTGTAAGATTCAATATCAAAATATTTAATAAGGATCAGGATGGTGTAACGTCTAACTTGCCCTATAACTGTGGTCAGAATTTCCCTTCCTAACCAAACCTAAGGGAATTATTTGTCTGTAAGTCCAAATCAAAAGTCTGTCTGTGCCAAATCATATGCTTACCCCCACATCTAGAAATGAACATGGTGTGGAGTACTTCTTAGCCAACAGAATAGTGTTCAAAAGAAAAGTTTCAGCCGTTTTCAGCGTAAGTTCGTTAATAAGCTCAATACAGTTGAAATAGCTGCTTGTCTTACCAATGTTCTGCCTAGTCTTGAGGTTCCCTTCCCCAAATTCAATCTAGCACAGTTCACACAAAAGGGGTTCTCTGTGTTCCCTTTCCCAAGACAGTGTTTCTCAGTTATTCAAGTTCTCCGGATTCCCTTCCCCAAGATTGCACTGTTGTACTCATGACTAGTGGCGCAATGTTATTTGTAAGAAAATAATGGGTCTACTTGACCTGCCTTCTAGCTAGCTTTAGCATTCTATTCCCATTTCTTTGTGGTTCCTTCACAAAGTCTCTCGCTTGTCACCATTTATGGCTCCCTGGTCTAGGTGCAGTTGTCAGACCAAACGGTCCACCCATCACAGGTAACGCGACCAGGAGCCATGTGCTTCTCCTTGACTCGATTTGCAGTGTCTGTGAACTTCACAGTGGGGAACTCCCAGGTCTAGGGGCAGTTGTCAGACCACACAGTCCACCGATCACAGGTCACGCAACCATAAATTCCCCCCCTTAGCCTTGTTTAACTCCTTCACAGACTCTTCTGCTTCAGGCTTCTGACTTTCCACACTTGCATTCTCTTTACTTGCTGCAACACTCTTGTGCATCAGTCTTTTGCCTTTCCCATAAACTTACAAGCCTTCGCCATATTGTTTGTACACCTATTTGCTTTAGTTCTGTTCACAGTGCTGCTTTCACTCAGTCTGTCGTTCCTTGTCCTTTTATTTTCCAGTGTTCCTTCGGTATTTCATATGCCTTTGTTTTAATTCAAATATTGCTTTCCATTCGGTTCGGCAGTCAATATTGTGTATTTTCATTCACATTGTACTTCTCGTTTAGTTCAGTATTCGATATTGCTCATGTTTGCTCCATTTTGTAAAACGTTACTTGCCTGCCGTTCCCTGGGAGCACTGCAGCGGTTCAGAGTCCTCTGACCCCCACTGGCTCTTTGTGTCTCAACCGCGACGGTCCCTGCTACTCCCGCTCACCTTCTTGTCAGCCGAGATGCAGACCGCCTTGACTCCGCTTCCTTGCCAAGCCCTTCTCTGCACACTCCAGCGATCAGGTTTTCAGTTGTTCGGCAGCTCCAGCCATCGTCCTCCAATTTCCTAGGTTCCCGTTCCTGCACCAACCATGTGACTCGCTTGCTCTGGGCCTTGCAGGTCCTCTGGTATCGTTCCCAGTCTCCTGACCTCCTGGTCTCCTTCCACCAAGGTCTCTCTTTCTCTTTTTCTCTTTCTCTCTCTCTCTCTCTCTCTCTCTCTCTCTCTCTCTCTCTCTCTCTCTCTCTCTCTCTCTCTCTCTCTCTCTCTCTCTCTCTCTCTCTCTTTTTCTCTCTTTTTCTCTCTTTCTCTCTCTCTCTCTCTCTCTCTCTCTCTATTTGGGTTCTACCCTTTATACGCCTCAGTTGTGTGTTGTTGGCTGATATTGCCTGACCGTAACAAATCCAATAACTGGGACATGCCTAATCTTCAGTAGCGGATGTTTGCATACCCCTCTTCTTTGTCCCAGTACTAGAGTGGTGTTTCATATAGCAAGTGTGCATTACTCCGAGTCCACTCTACTTCGTAGGTAGGGGTGAACGGGAAGTATGGGTTGAGACTATATATAACCCAGGAAGGGTAGGATAGGTCAGTGTTGGGAAAGGGGGGATATCATGTCTCGCCGTCCGGCTCCTTCACCCCAATCCACAAGAACCCTTCTACCCAGGTGTTCCTCCCTCGCTTGTCCGCCCCCAGGGTCGGGATCCAAAAGCGATGGCCTTTACCGGGCCACCACTCAGACCTACTCCTCTTTTGACTGCCTTGTCTGCGATTCCCTCTCCCTGTCCATACTCCCCTCTGGCCCGACTCACTCTGCAGGGCACACACTCGATGTCTTGATCTCCTCTGACCTCCCCCCCTCCATCCCTCTGACCATTCCTCTCTCCTGGAGCGATCACTCCCTCCTCTCATCTCATCTCTCCCTCGCTTCCCCCCAAGCCAAGCCTACCCCAACACTGCCACCTACCTTCTCGGACATCCGGCCCATGAAGTGTGTATCAGTTGAGGCTTTTGCCCCACTTTCTCTCCCCCCTCCACCTTTTGCTGTCTCACATTCTGACACAGCCCTGACTCTGCTCTACTCTTCATTTTCTGATAAGCTTGATGCTCTTGCCCATGTCATGAGGATCCGTTTGAAGTCCAAAGCCAAGTGCAATTCCTGGTATGACACTGACCTAGCTACACTTAAACGTAAGTGTAGGGCAGCTCAAAGGAAATGGAGGACATACTGTTCATCCTCTGACAAACTGGCCTGTCGTCTGCTACAAAGGCAATGCCGACTCTCTGTCCTCACCAAGAAGAGAGTCCACATTCAAGCTCGTGTCTCTGCGGCATCTAACAACTCGGCCGAACTCTTTAAAATCAGCAAGGAGCTGGCCAACCCTGCTGCAGTCTCTACCCCTCCTGTTGCCTCCCAGGCTCTTTGCAATGCCCTTGCCTCTCACTTCATTTCAAAAACCCAGGACATCCTGTCCACCCTCTCCACCCACACTCCTCCTCTCCCCGCTCCATCTGTGCTTGCTGACCCTCCTTTAGCCACCCTCCCACCATCCTTCTTGTCCTTTCCTCTTTTCACCCCTGACGAGGTTGCCAGACAAGTCCGATCTATGAAAGACTCATCAAAACAGGTTCATCCCTGTTCCTCTAAAACCATCAAGGACCACATTGACACCCTTGCTCTGGCCCTTGCTGATTTTTGCAACCACTCCTTTGCCTCGGGATCCTTCCCCTCCCCTCTGAAGCACTCCTTTGTGCATCCTCTTCTCAAGAAACCCACAGCTGATCCTTCTTGTCCAGCTAACTATCGCCCAATTTCCATTACTCCCTTTCTTGGCATACTCCTGGAAAAGTTGGCCATCTCTCAGCTTAACCTTCATTCCAATTCTGTTGGCTCTCTCCATGACCACCAGTCTGGCTTCAGAGCTGCCAGAAGCACGGAAACTGCTCTCCTGAACATCCGTGAAGATCTGCTCTCCAACCTTGACTCTAACATTCCCTCTGTCCTCATCCTCCTCGATCTCTCTTCTCCCTTCGACGTGGTCAACCATACCATCCTGCTCAACCGTCTCTGTGAAAACCTGGGTATCACTGATCAGGCTCTGGCCTGGCTGACCTCTTTCCTCTCAGATCGACCCTCCCAGGTCCAACTTGGGTCCTTCCTTTCATCTATCTTCCTTTCTACCTATGGTGTTCCCCAGGGGTCTAACCTCTCGCCCTGGCTTTTCGACCAATACCTGGCAACTCTCGCCCACTGCATTGCCAGTTTCTGCTCAAATTTCCAGTGCTACGATGATGACAGTCCACTCATTTTCAGGCTGCCCTCTGTCACCTCCTCTCCCTCTCTCATCTCTGATTGCCTAACTGCCATTCAAGATTGGTGTTCCGCCAATTATCTTTGTCTGAATGCCAGCAAGACGAAGATCCTCCTCATCGGCACACCTTCACCATCCTTTCCCCTCACTCTCTGGCCGGCCTCCCTTGGCCCTCCTCCTACCCCACCTGCGAGGCTAAGCACCTCGGGGTCATCTTTGACTCCACCCTTTGTTTCTACACCCACATCTCTGAGGTCTCTAAAAAGTCAAATTTCCGACTGCACCTCTTCAGAGGTACTCTGCCTTTCCTCTCCTTCCCCCAGAAGCTCATGGTATCCCAAGCTCTGGTTCTCTCTAGCTTGGACTATTGTAACAGCCTCTTTCTAAATCTACCTGCCTCTACTCTCTGCCCTCTGCAACTAATCCAGAACAGAACTGCGAGACTTGTCCTTGACCTCAAGCTCTGGGATCGTATCTCTCCAGCTCTGAAATCTCTCCAATGGCTCCGAGTGGATGCAAGGATTAAATTCACAACCCACTGCATTGTCCACAAGGCTTTCTGAGGCCTGGGTCCAAAATACCTTCAGCTATCCCTCCGGAAATACCTCCCTTCTCGAGCTCTTTCCTCCTCTAGCTCCAACTCTCTCAGGGTCAGTTGTTTTTCAAAGAAACGAGCTGGGGTTAGATCTGTCTTCGGCTGGGGCCTCCCTCTGGATCAGCCTCCCTGCCACTCTAAAACTTGAGGAGAACCATCTCCGGTTCCGGAAGCACCTCAAGACCTTCCTCTTTTCTTCTGCCTTCGCTCCCCCTCTCCCCTGCTGATCTGTTCTCTCTTGGCACTGTGCACCTGGCCACCCTCTGTCCTTCGGGCCCAGGTACCTGCTCACCCTGCCACCCTCCTGCACTGCCTCTGGTCCACCCCTTGCACTGGGGTCTGTATCTGTACCCATACAGCCCCCCCTTTTCTTCCTGCACTTATCAGACCTACCCTGTCTGTTGCCTTAAACCTAGCACTTGCAAATTGCTGGCTGCGTTACCACTGTTTGTTGCCTTTATTATTTATTTATTGTTATTTATATGTTTCTCCTCTGCTTCGCACTTTCCACTTCTCCCTCCTTCCATGCACTTTCCCCTCCCCCTCTCCCATACACTTGCGCATTCTCAATTACACTGGGCCTAGTAAGATCGCTGTTTTGTTCTCCCCTGTTCCGCTCCCTTGCCTTGTCGCGCTCTGAAACACTTGTGTACGAGCGCGATAGAAATAAAATATCAATCAATCAATCACCTGGGCAGACGATCCAAGGGGAGAAAATGTGGGGACGCCCTCCAGTTTCTCACAAGACACAACCTGTGAAGATAGAAGTCTGACACTTTTGGTTAAGGCCTTAAGGTGCTCCCAAAACTCTTCACAAAGAATCTCTGCTGATCTATGTACATCTGATGCTGTGCGTGCAGGTGACAGTGGTGTGTGTAACATACGCCCACTCACAATCTCAGGTGGGCTGAGGTGGTAATCTTTCCCTGTCTGATTTCTCAAATAAATAGAAGAATTGGTAAACAATAGTACCAATTTCTATTGAAATCATTACATACTTTTGATTATCAAACTTTAAGAACACCATTTAGTCTTTGCACTATGCCGTTGGCCTCAGGGTGGTACACTGAACACAACTTGTGCTTGATCCCCAAGAGTGAAGTCATTTCTGCGAACAAAGCATTAAAGAAGTGGGTCCCGTTGTCAGAATTCAGGACCTCAAAAATTCCCCACTGTGGAAATGCCTCCCTCACCAAATATTTTGCTGCAGACTTAGCATCCAGGTGTATGTAGGGACCAACCTCAAGCCAACGGGAAAATTGGTAAACCACTGCAATAAGATAGCGAAAATTAATTCATCTTTGAATCATGTCTATGAAATCTATGTCGAGCTCTCGGAATGGCCCTGAGCGCTTGGGAAAAACTCCTCTTATCCTCCGCAGCTTTACCGGCATTGCTACTTTTCCTGTAAACTCCTGTTTCTACAGCAAATCCGTGGGTGAGAGGGCACATGCCCTCTTTTCCCAGAGCTCCTTTTCATCTCTAGGTGCTTTCTCCTGCATCTCTACGATTTGAAGCAAAGGGACTGCAGTGTACTGGGCTGGCAACTATACCTGCTGGGACACGGTTTCCATTTTCTGGGAATCTACAAAGGGCAAGTATGCGGCTTCTTTCACCGCTCTGTCTGCGGCATAATTTCCAAGCGTTATTGGGTTGTTACGGTCAGTGTGCTCGGCGCATTTAACAATCCCCATCTCTATGGACAGTGTTAGCGCTTCAATTAATATGGATAACGGCGCAGCATGCTGGTCAAGGGGTCAAGTCAGCTCTCCTAAACCCTCTTCTCCGCCACATTGACAAGCCTGAATGTACATTGCATGTTACATAGGCAGAGTCAGAATAAATAGTGACTTCCTTCCAATTACTCATTTCAATTGCCTCTATTAGTGCCACTAGTTCTGTCGCTTGCGCGTAGCAATGCGAAGGCAACCGCTTCTTCATCCTGACCAGGTATTCTCCATCCACAAGGCCTACAACGTATACCTCTCACCAGTGTCCTGATTGATTGTTGAGGACCCATCATCGAATAGTACCTCAGCTCCCTCCAAAGCATCCTCCTTGACATTCGTTTTTTCCTCTGCTTCTCCCTCATAATTTGCACAGTCGTGGACAATGTCCTCAGGCTTCACTGGCTTGGTTACAAATGTCACAGGATTTAGTAGTATGGACGTCAAAGTCATCTCAGACTTTTCCAGGATCGCAAAGTCTGCATGCTCCCCATTCAAGGTCACTGGGCAACCCTGTCATGATGCCTACCCCCGGGGACCCAGACCAAGTCCAGCAACCCCGGAAGCAGGCATCAAGTTATGCTAAGCAAACCCAACAACCCCTGCTAGGGGCTATTTAGGTGCAGTCCTGGCGCCTATGGCGCCAGGCTCATATGGCGAGTCAGTCCTGGCGCCATAGGCGCCAGGCTCCTAGATTAAAACTTAACTGATGCAGACCATGCTGCAAACTCACCTGATGCAGACCATGCTGCAAGAGCTCCAAGCCAAAGGAGGCGTGGAAGGGACTACTTTACCTAAGGGACTATTTTTTACTCGGATGGGGCTGGGGAGGAATACTTACCTGGGACTACTTTGGAGGCTATTTAAACCACGCCCGAAGAGCAGCACATGCTTCGCGTTATTCTGCATCCAGCAGCGTAACGCTCACCGTGCCCGCAAGTCTGCATCCAGTCTTCTGCCACGCCCGCCTCGAGTCCGGAGCTCTTAGAAAAAGGGGAGAGAAGGAGAAAAGGTTAGAAAAAGAGCAATACCTTTGATCCTTACCTGAATTCCCGATCTATCGCGCCTTCGAGCTGGAAGAAAGAAGTTATTTTATGCGCGTTGCCTCGCCTGCAGCAGCGCCGCGCTGAACTCACCGGCCTTTGCAGCATCTTCACATTCCACCGCATCCTTCTGCATGCTCCCGCCTAACTCCGGCACCTAAGGGGAAGACGAGAACAGCAAGGTGAGCCAAGGGAATGCACAGAGGCAATATTAGTTACCCCCATACACTTAACTGATTTACCACCGGGGGTACTATTCCTCTTCGCGGGTCGGCGCAGCTTCCACTGCATCCTCGCCGAACCCCGGCCCCTAAGGGGAAACAAAAGGACAGCAAGGTGAAACAAAGGGACAAACAAGGGGAAACCTCCTCACCACAATAGACTTACCTGATTTTACCGCCGGAGGCATTATTCCCCGAGACTTCATATTTTCTCTCAGCGCCTGAATAAGGGAGAAAGCAACAGGTTACATGTTGACATTATTTTAACGAACTGTGTTGGATAATACAAATCCTTACCTGAATATTACCGGTTGCCACGAGGAACTCTTCGCTAGGGTCAGGCTGCAACCTGCAAGGAATCGGACAAGAGTTCCCCTTGTGAGAAAACAAGTTGACTGAGGAAAGCAAATTTTAGCAGACTTTTGGTCGTTTTCTGGTTTGCAATCATATCCATTCCGTAATTCAGAACGTAGCATCAAAACATAGGGTTCATAGTAGCAAGTAGCACTAGAAATACTATTAATAGATCACACTTCAAGGAAACACACTTAACTAATGGTCCGGACGTTTCCTCATAACGTCCGGACAGCAGAGAGTAAAGCGTTGCTCAATACATGTTGCCGCCGTGGCCCAGGAGGACACAGAACACACATATACACTTAACTGAGGGTCCGGTTGTCTCCTGCGGCTGCCCCGGACCTGACGGAAGAGAGCGAATCGCACATTAACCAGCGTTCACCGCCGCAGCCCGGGAGATGCGAATGCCGCCACGCATGGTTAGCGTTAGTTCTTCCGCTGCCCGCCTCCGCCTCACACTTCGCTGCTCCGCTGCTGCTGCTGCCGCTGCCCGTGCTCTCCAACATCAATCATCAGCACCTGAGCGTGGGCGGGCGGCCGTTAAGAGCACTTTCTCCTAATGCAAAGTGCCTGCAGCTGGTTACCAGCACGCTTCAGAAAACTACACCCATTCCCCATTCCTGCTGGGAATTGTAGTGTTTTGCCCCTATCTAGGCGATACACGTCTTCTCCTGCACCACAACCCCTGATTCCTGACAGTACCTCCCCTTCCAGGGCTCTTCCCAGGACCTGGTTTTTCTGGATATTTCGCATGAAACATTCTTACCAGGCGAGGAGCATGAACTGCACTAGCAGGCTCCCAGGAACAGTCTTCCAGTCCGTATCCAGCCCACTGGATCAAGTACCATAGAACTTGCCTTCTCCTTTTCGAGTCAAAAATCTTCTTTACCTTATATTCCAACTGACCCTCTTTGTGGATGGCTCGAGGTCACTGCACACGTGTTCCAGGCACTGCGGGTTTAAGCAGACACACATGGAATACCGGGTGGATATTTAACGTTTTAGGCAAATTTAATTTTACCGCAACTTCTGACACATTTTTGACAATTTCATAGGGTCCACTAAATTTTGGAGCAAATTTTCGAGATCCTACTAGAAGCAAATTATGTGTGGATGGCCACACCTTATCCCCAACCTTGTACTGAGGAGCCTCCCGTCTCTGTTTATCTGCATACATCTTATATTGAGTCTTTGCCTGATCAAGATTGCTCCTGGAATGCCTCTACAAGGCCACCAAAAGTATCTTTCTACTAGAGTCTGTGTCTTTTTACTACCCGAATATCCGGCCAAGGGGGAGTTATGACACCAATGCATAGCCTTCCTTTGTAGTTCCAAATTAGGCAAATACAACCATCCATCATAGTAAGGGAGGTTATTTTTCAATGTTTCCAAGGGATTATTCACTCCCCAACTCTGATTCTTTTGATTCCTCATTGCCTGTTTCACTTGCTTCATCAACTTGGAGACAACTGCACCTACCACCTTCTCTGTCGGGATTATAGATTTTGTCTCCGGTACCACATTATCCATATTTTGTTGACGAGATAATGCATCTGCCTTTCCATTTCTTTTCCCCGGCCTGAAGGTCACTACAAAATCAAACTCGTTGAAAAATTGGCACCACCAGAGTTGCCTAGGGCTCAATGTGTGAGCTGTCTTGAAATACTGTAGATTTTTATGATCTGTCACTACCACCACCTGCTGCTTGGCTCCCAGTAAATAATGCCTCCATTCCAAAAAAGCTGCCCTAATAGCTAATAGTTCTTTATCTGTGATGGAATAGTTTTGTTCACATGGAGTGAGTTTTCGTGAATAGTAGGCCACTCAGTGCCAAATCCCTCTGAATCCTTCTGAGATAACACCGCACCTATTGCCACATTGGACGCATCAGTTTCCACTTGAAACATCCTCTCAGGATCTGGATGTCGTAATACTGGGGCTGAGGTGAATGCCATCTTTAGTTCTTGAAAAGCCTTTTCAGCCCCCACATCCCAACAAAAACTTGTTGCCTTTCTTAACAATCTTGTTATAGGTGCCACAGTCTGTGAAAAATTAGTAATAAATCATCTATAGAAGTTAGCGAAACCCAAAAAAGATTGAATACCTTTAATACACTGGGGTGTGGGCCAATCCAGAACTGCTTGCACTTTGCTTTTGTCCATAATTGTCCCTTCTGGGGTCAATATGAAACCCAAGAACTCCACTCTTTTCACGTGGAAAGCACATTTTTCCAATTTCACATATAACTGATGTTCTTGTAATTTCTTTAACACTGCCCTTACATGACTTGCATGCTGTTCTTGTGGATTGGAATACATTAAAATGTCATCAATATATACAATAACAAAAATGTCCAAAAACTCACTTAATACCTCCTGCATAAAAAACTGAAATGCCGCAGGAGCATTACATAAATCAAAAGGCATAACCAAATATTCAAATAATCCAAACTTAGTTCTAAATGTAGTCTTCCACTCATCCCCTTCCTTGACCCGAATCAAATGATATGCTCCACGTAAATCAAGTTTTGTGTACGCCACTGCTGTCTTTACTTGATCCAGCAGTCCAGAAATTAAAGGTAGTGAATATCTGTTCTTTACCGTCCCCTTGTTTAATGCACGATAATCAATACATGTCCTCAGCGTACCCTCTTTTTTCGGAACAAAAAACAATGGTGATGAGACTGGTGATGTAGAATGTCTAATAAATCGTTTCTGTAACATATTATCCAAATACTCTTGCAGATGTTGATTTTCTGTTTCCGTTAATGCTTATATTCTGCTACATGGCAATGTAGCCCCTGGTTCTAATTCTATGACACAGTCATATGTTCTATGGGGTGGCAGTCTTTCCGCTCCTCCTTTGTCAAAAACATTCACAAACTCTTTGATATTGAGCCGGAACCTGTAACCCCACAGCCCCCACCACTTGAACTGCCGGTGGTTGATCTGCCAGAAACAATGCCGGACTCCCCTCCTCATCAATGTGACCTAAACATTCTGGATTCTCAAAAAACACCTCCCTAGCCGCCCAGTCAATTCTTGGGTTATGCTGAGTCAACCAAGGAATTCCTAAAATAAGACCAAACTGGGGAGCTGCAATTAAATCGGGTACAATTTCCTCCACATGTCCTGACTGATACCTCATTTCTATTGGTTGAGTTTGCTGACAAATGAGTCCTGATATTAAAGGAGACCCATCCACCGACTGCACCCCTTCCACCTGAGTCTTTTCTCTTAATGGCAACCCCAACCTTTTGGCCAAGTCAATGTCAATAAAGTTTCCAGTTTCTCCCAAATCTACCATGGCTGACACCATTTGTTTTGTGCAAGCAAAAAATAAAGTTACTAGAATATACAAATGGGAGTTACCTTTTTGTGTAGTATTTGCTACCCAAGTGGGGAACCTTTCTACCACTGAGCCTGACACCCGAGTTCCCCCTAAGGCCGGCCCAAGCCTTTTCCCGACTCGCCTTTGCTCTTCTCTCCACCACCTACCTTCTTGGGAGTGTTTGGACAAGTATGAATATAATGTCCAGGTTGACCACAGTACAAACACAAATTATTCGCTTTTCTCTGCTCCTTTTCCATAGTCGATAATGGTCCCCTCACCCCTCCAATCTGCATAGGTTCACCCTCACCATTCCTGTTCACCCTTCCTCTATCCAACCGTACAAAAGGTACCACCTCTGGTTTTTTCCTGTCTCCCTTTCGTTCATTCATCCGATGATCCAACCGTAATGCCAAGTCAATCATAGCTGTACACGTGGTGGGCTGAGGCTCTACCTGTCCCATAGCGTCTTTTAATTCTTCTTTCACTCCTTGATAAAACAAAACTGTCTGTTTATTTTCTGGCCAATCTGTTTCAATTACCAGTCTATTAGTGTGTCACATACGAGACCAAATCTCTGGTACCCTGTTTAAGCGCCAGTAACTCCTTATCTTGTGCCAATGATACTTCCTTTCGATCAAACAATCGACCAAATTCTGCCAAAAAATTATCCCAATTATACAGTAACGGATCATCTTTTTGTACCAATGGCATCGCCCAAGCTGCCGCATCTCCTGTTAAGTATGAAATTACAAAAGCAGTCCTCGCTTGAATAGTCTCAAATGCAGAGGGTTTACAAAGAAAATGTAACCTACACTGGGTCGAAAACATCATGAATTTTTTAGGATCTCTGGAAAATCTTTCAGGCGCTGCCAAGGGCACACTACTAGGAGCTTGAACCACTGCCGTGGACGCTCTAGCTCCTGTTCTGCTGGTAGAGGACCCTGCTTCCTCCAGTGGAGTCCCTTGTGCTACCAATCCTTGCACTTGAGCCTTCAGAGTACTAGATTCCTGTCTTACATGTACCAATTCCACCTGAATATCCTCTAGTGCCTTCAGCACTTCTGCTAAAGCGGGAGGGTTCTCCATTTGGCCTGGGTGGTTCAATAATCCCGAAATCGGGGGCTGATGATTCTGTCACAACTTAGAACTTGGGGAGGAGGATATCAATCCCCTCTCCCGAACCACAGAAGCCGAATGGATCGACCCTCCCACCGTGGTTGGCACGGGCGCCTGGATTTTTTGAAGTACAGGTAGCCACGTGGCAGCCAATGGGGGGAAGAAGGAGTTAGGGAAAAGGGATGGACTAATAAAGGTAAGGAAGGGAAAACAACTAGACATATAACAGCAAAAATCACATACCATTCCTGACTTGATACTGGAACACCCTGGAAACCTAACCTGACTCGCTCTACATAAACTAAGAGGACATAACATAGGTTTTCACAAAACACATGGAGCAATATACATGACCTTTTCGAATGTTAGTGACCATGACTTACAAAGCAATGACTTAAAGCTACATCAAACATATAGCAAGCAAGGACACTGAGACAACAACATGCCCCAGTTATGGGTTGACACAAACTCCTGTACATAACACGACACTTTCCCCTTGTGAGAAAACAAGTTGAGTGAGGAAAGCAAATTTAAGCAGACTTTTGGTCGTTTTCTGGTTTGCAATCATATCCATTCCGTAATTTAAAACGTAGCATCAAAACATAGGGTTCATAGTAGCAAGTAGCACTAGAAATACTATTAATAGATCACACTTCAAGGAAACGCACTTAACTAATGGTCCGGACGTTTCCTCATAACGTCCGGACAGCAGAGAGTAAAGCGTTGCTCAATACATGTCGCCGCCGTGGCCCAGGAGGACACAGAACACACAAACACTTAACTGAGTGTCCGGGCGCCTCCTGCGGCTGCCCCGGACCTGACAGAAGAGAGCGAATCACACATTAACCAGCGTTCACTGCTGCGGCTCGGGAGATGCGAATGCCGCCACGCATGGTTAGCGTTAGTTCTTCCGCTGCCCGCTTCCGCCTCACACTGCTCCACTGCTGCTGCTGCCGCCGCCCGTGCTCTCCAACATCAATCATCAGCACCTGAGCATGGGCGGGCGGCCGTTAAGAGCACATTTTCCTAATGCAAAGTGCCTGCAGCTTGTTACCAGCGCGCTTCAGAAAACTACACCCATTCCCCATTCCTGCTGGGAATTGTAGTGTTTTGCCCCTATCTAGGCGATACATGTCTTCTCCTGCACCACAACCCCTGATTCCTGACAATATCCTTCTTCTGTTAGCACCTCCCTTGATGTTTCTGTGGGCACAGAAGCATACTCAGTACTACCGTAGGGTGCTGGTTTCCCGTTATTCTTGCTCAAATCCTGTACCCTGAGAGGTATCAGAAATGTGAGGCGGACAACTTTGTTAATGTTTTTCAAAATATGCCTCACTATCCTTATCCTAACAAGGATTTCCCTACCTAAACAATAAGCTAATGAAAACACTAACAAAATGATTTTGTCCCTCACACTTGTATATACAACTAACTCTGCGAGGTAATGCATAGCAATTCAGACATAACCAAAGGAACAGTTGTCTTCAAGATCTGGTAACTGTTCCTCTTTGTAATCTGTGTGAGTTTCCCTTCCCCAGATTCATTCAGGATTTCAACCAACAGTTCAAAAGTATAAGGAAATCCGGTATTGTAACAAAGTTCAAATAAAGTTCCGCCAGGAAGTCTCCCACTTGAGTTTAACCAACAGTTTAAAAGGTTCAGCAAGTCTTTTGCGTCTCCACTGCACTCATCAGCAATGTTGATTTGTCAAGCTAATTCCACAACAATTAATCAAGAGCTTTTGTGGTCCTGCCACTTCTTTTAACCACACCACAATACTTCAATGACTTGTGCCTGGTCCGCACCTGCCAGGCCTAAACTACAAGGTCCCTTGCCCTGGTGTACCCTCCTTCCTGGACAATATAAAACTACTAACACTACTAAAAGTACTTCTGTGGCACAGTTCTGCTTCGTACAACTTATAATGTCTTTGACTTTCCACAACGTCCGTTTTGACTACTTCTTCTGGTAAAGCATGAGACACATTGGTGCTATTTGTTCCACACTTTTGATTGCCACATGCAATGCAGTTTATGCTCCTCTCCTCCTGAATACCTTCTGCTAGAAGGGCCGCTTTCCTGTCACTCTAGTTCTCCCACTCTTATTTTAACCAAGTGTTGATAATGGTTTTCTCTCACTCTTGCTCTGTTTTGGCTAAGCAATGCTTATTCAGGTCCATTCTCCCTATTGCCTCTTCCTCCCTCTGACAATATGGTTTATAAACAACATGCTGCTTAATTGCCCCCTTTCACTTTGGCAATGTTGGTTCCCTTTTACCAGATTCGTTATCACCCTCTTTTTGCTTTGGCAATAGTTGTTTGCTTTGGTTTTTAGTAATATTGCCCTTTAGTGTTATTGGCAATTATTCTGACCTTCAAATACATAATGACTCTGCCGCTTTCTCCCCTTTGTATCAGCTTGGCATTCAGAAGAATTATCTCTCCAATGGATTGTGTCCTCCCACGTATTCCTCATCTTTTGATATATTTGCCTCGAGCTGCTTCTGAAAATGGTTTTCCGCACAGGGCGTTGTGTCGATGCAGTCTCAATGACATCATCACTGGTAGATAGAGCACGTGCAGCGCCCTTTAGCTTCAATTCCATTTTTCCGCGATAGCTAATGCTTTTGTAATTACGGCATGCTTCTGTTCCAGTTATAAACTGCAACATATTCGAAAATGATGGCCTCGTCATCGATACCATCAACCCTGAAGACTGGGTTAAAGAAATACCATGATTGCACGCCAAGATATCGCTCACGGGCCCTCATCGAAGGTGTCTGTGGTGTCTTGGCGTGGAGCATGAGAATGACCGGTAAGGTGTTGAATGAGCGAAAATGGAAATTAGCGGCAGGTAGGCCCCCAACTAAATACCCCTCGACTCCATCAAGAATGGCTTGTCCAAGTTGAGAGGTGACTTTAATCGAAGTCCAAAAAGCGCTCTCAATCCAAGAGTGGGTCGCACCATTGTTCTTCTTCCAAGAAGATGAAGAAGAGAAGAGCTGCCACAGGTTACCTTCTAAGTCTTCCTCTGATTCTTCTCCTGCTAGGACAATATCTTGCTCGACCAAATCGACTCCTGCTGAATGGGAGGCCTTACCGCCTCAAAACAGAAGACCAAGAGTCATGATCCTGTCACGCCGTTGAAGGCCGACCAGGAGAGGACTAACCAAAGTTCTCTGTGCCTCTGAACCCGGGACACAGGCTAGAAACCCCACAAGATCCTTTGAGGTTTCGACGAGAAATTATTGAAGACTCTATCGAGTCCGGCATCAAGCCCCTCGAGGGCTTCTATAAAGTCTTCAAAAACATTGATGTCAGCATCTAAACCATCAACGGCATTAGCGTTAAGACCATCACCACCATTAGCGTTGAGACCATCGACGCAATCGGGGTTGAAACCATAGATGCCATGTGTGTGGAATTGTTCAACACCTTTGCCCTCTAAACATGTGATTGTCATTAAGGAGGTTGAAAAAACCTTTAAACTTTTACCTAGGTTGGTGCAGAAAGCAGACTCCATCAGATATTTTCAAATACGTCAGTTTATTGGGCAGACACAATATAGGGGCTGCACTAGCAACAGCCCGATCGCTGAAAGCCATCCATATAGGAGACTTCTCGCCAAAGTTCTGATTTATGTCTGCAAACTTTGCGATATTCAAACCTTTACCTAGGAAGAATTTCTTCAAGTCTTCACTTTATGAAGAACATGAACCTTCAGACACATATAACCCCTCCTTTTGGTATACAGTATGGTATGCCAATTTTCCCAGAAGCCCTGATCTCAGAAGAGTCGAGGCCAAAAAGACTTGTGTGAAACCCTTCAGTCAGCCAGTGGGATTGACAATTTATCAGAACCTGAATTTGGTAAACCGGACCCGGCAGAACCCACTGATGCCCCATTCAGATCTTATTTATAGATTAATAGTTTCTAGGATGGGGTAGGCCTGCTCCCCCATTCGAGCAAGATGCCCTGACTGATATCCTTGATAAGGGTCCTCAGAAGGATCTGGTACTCCCTTTTCATATTGCCCTGCAAATAAGAGTAAAAGCAAACTGGGAAGCACCTGAGGCAAGTCCAGCGGTGAATAAAAACCTCACCATAAAGTACAGGCCATCCAGTAGCGATCCTGACTATTTGTATAAACATCCTACGCCAGAAAGCCTGGTAGTTCAGGCTGTGACTTCAACCTCTAAACAAGCAGCTTATCCAACAGTTCCTCCAGACAGGGATGATAAGCGTTCCGACGCTTGGGCAAGGAAAATGTTTTCTGCTGGAAGCCTGGCTCTTAAATCTGCAAAGGTCACCTGTGCCTTAGCTAAGTTTACGTTCACCCTGTGGGACTGTATAACCATGGCAGCTGAGCATATTCCCAAAGGGGAAGAAAGAGACGGCTTCTTGAATATTGTAAGGGATGGATAGGAGAGTATGTGTGAGTCTCTTCAGTCAGGACTGGACTCTGCTTACAGTATCAGCAGAGCCATGGCGGCAACCACAGTAATACGCAGGTTTGCGTGGTTGAGGGAGTCAGGATTTGCACTGGACGTGCAGGCCAGGCTCCTCAACATGCCCTTTGACGGCACACAAGGCTGATAAAAGCCTAGAGAATCTGCAGACCTCAAAGGCGGCAGCCAAATCCTTTGGTACCGCTATCAGACAGCCACAACCATCTCACCCCAGTGGATCATCTTGGAGGGATAGGCCCTTTTGTTTCTACTCCTCAGTTGGAAGAGGGAGAGGACTGGCAAGTCAAAGGAGCAAAAGAAGAATCCATCGTGGTGGACGTGGGAGAGGTGCAACACCCACCTAGGCACCAGCTACTTTACCCTCAGCTGCTGCTTCAGCCGCCTAAAAACCTCTCTGAGGCTTTAACCCACAAGAACCCGGTGGGAGGCAAACTCTCACAACATCTGCAAGAATGGTAGGATATTACTTCAGATGCTAGAGAAAGGTGCTCTAGAACCAGAACCTGTAACATAGAGGAACAAAGGGTGGTACTCTCCGTATTTCCTAATCCTCACGGACGGAGGATTGAGACCCATCTTGAACTTTAGCTGCTTGAACAAGTTCCTCAGGAAGTTCAAGATGGTCACAATTTTCAAAATCTTTGTAGCTTTGTCGTTGGAACAAATTCTAAAGCTGGTGTAGGGGAAAGGATTTGGACACTTTTATGGGCAGTACACCTACAGTGTTGTCCTTTTTGTTACATTTGTCAAACTTGGGGCTCCAGATTGGGACCATTAAAGGATATTTGGTGGCGCTTTCAATCTTCGAGCGCGCGTCAGAGGAGGTATCCTACTTCAAGATACTGTTAGTCATACAATTTCTAAAGGCACTTACTAACGTGTTCCCTCCATCTCCATTTCAGGGTCCAATTTGGGACCTTAATCGTGTTCTAAATTCCATGTGTGCTACTTTTGAGCCACTCCATTCCTGTCCATTAAGATTGCTGACATTTAAGACCATCCTTTTATTTGCGTTAACATCAGCCCACAGGGTGAGCGAACTTCAGGCCTTATTTTGTAAGCCTCCATATACTACCTTCTTTAAGGACAGGGTAGTTCTTAAAGTCAAACCAACTTTTCTGCCGAAAATTGTATCAGATTTTCATTTATCCCAGTAAAATGTGTAACCATCTTTTTATCCACCTCCACATCCTGGCAAGGATGAGGAAAGGCTGCATAGACTTGACCCAAGACAAGCTCTTAGCTTTTACATCTCTAGGATGGCTAAGTTATGTCAAGATGACCAATGTTTAGTTGGGTATACAGGTCACAAGTTGGGACTTCCAGTCACTAAACAAACTTTGTCTAGATGGATTATATTGGGCATTACGGAATGCTACAGATTGGCTGAGAAAGATCCCCCATAAGGCCTCAGAGCCCATTCCACAAGGGGCATGGCAACGTCTTCTGCTTTACAAGGGGGGTGCCGATACATATTTGTGTGGCAGCCACATGGTCTTCCATTCACACCTTTACTAAACATTACTGTCTGAATTCGTCCTCAGGTCAAGCAGGAGGATTTGGGAAGATAGTTTTACACTCTGTCCATGACAAATCTTAAGAGCACTTCTAAAATACTTACTCCTTCCTTCAAATCTGACATTGCTTTGGGAGTCTATCAAAAGATGAAGAATACGTGGGAGCACACAGTCCATTCAATGAACTAGTTACTTACCCCTGGTAACGTTCCTCGATTGGATGTTCCTCCTACATATTCCTCATCGCCCCTCTCAACCTACGCCGCAGTAGAATTTACGTGCATTACACTTTACGCTCTTTCAAGGTCTTACACTGCCATGGGCACACTAATGGCAGTAATTCTGCAAGAAGAAAAGGGGCGTAAAAACAGACCGGGCGCTGCGCGTGCCATACCTACCAGTGATGACGTCGACCTCAAGACGGAGGCCCTCGAGGGACATCGAGTCGACTGCATTGACGCACAGCATACACTCCCGAAAATAATTTCCCAAAGCAGCTGATGCTGGAGACGAATATATAAAAAGATGAGTTAATACCTGGGAGTAACATTCAATCGAAAGAACATTACTTGGGCTAAGTAACTTGTTCTTCTGCTTCACACCAGTTCGATACACATAGAATATACGTTTCTGTCACTTGTATTCAAAATGTTCGAGCTCCGTCAGCGGGCGGTCACGGAGTGTTCCGGGGTCACAATACTGTAGTCAACTCAACAGGGTTGGCTTGCGCATCCGCTCGCTCACCTCCCGTCGGGTTGTCTGCTTCGGACGGCCTGGAAAATTGCTTCGCTCCGTTTTCTTCGGCCCGTGCTTATCAGAAAAGGAGCGTTTCTTGCTCCTAAGGCTCTCATGTACTCCTGTGTCACCTGAGCCTGCCTTGCTTCGGGAAAAAGCATTCCAACTTCACGCTTCCTGCTGCACAACCTCTGCAAACAAAATCCCAGAAGGAAGAGACCCTCTCGGAACTGGCATCCGTACAGCAAATGTTGGCGGCTCTACTTTCCTTCAGCTGTGACTTCGATGTGGAATCAAGGCAAGCACTCCACCTCCCACTACTACTACTACTGCTGCTGCTGCTACTACTACTGCTACTCTCCATGGCCTGCACCTGAGGGGGCCTTTTATGCCTCTTCGTCACCCTCCGGTGTGCGTCATTAACCTTAATGGTCTGCAACCTGCATTCCAGGGCCTCTGCATCCCTTTTCAAGTCCCACAATGTCAAAAGTGCTAGGACAAAGAAGTCCCCAATGTTCAATTCAGTACTTTCCACAGTTTCAACTTTACAATAATCCATTTGGATAGTAAATTGTCTGGGAAAGTTATTAAAGGGGTTTTGCCATTCTTCCTGACCTGCTCCCCCTCCGCCATGTGATCCTCCCGCAGAACACCACGCCCAGGTTCAGGATCAGGAAGCGTCTGCCTTTCCTTGGCCACATGAGAAGGGTCCCAGGCCAGGTTTTCTGGGGGAATCATCTAATTTATCACTACCCATAGCGACACTTCCATCCTCAAGGTCCACGTTGACCTCTCTGATAACTGGGCCATCCAATCTAACATCTAACACGAACTTGTCCATGTCTCCACCTTACTTCTTCTATGTCCTTTACCCATCTATCCACTTCTTCCCGCTCTTCACTTCTCTGCTATCGTAACAGCACTACCTCGTCCTCCGCTAGCCTCAATGCTTCCTCCAATTGTTTCCGCTCCTGCGTTTCCACTGCCATTTGCATCCTCTATCCTAGCGGTAAAAGGCACAGCCTCCCCTTTCCCACTCATTCTCAGCGCACCATCTTGTCTTCCAGTTGCTGGTCTCACTCACTCTCGCTGCTCCACCCTTAATCTCTCTGCTAACCTAGCAGTCGTGGGAGTTGCTCCTTTTCAGCCCCCATTATCAACCTTTCTGTGGCCCTATCCATTAAACGAGTTACCCTTCCTCTTTCCTCAATATCCCATCTTTTAGGAATCATAACTGATGCAGGCATTACCTGTGTCTGTCTTGCAGCCACTGGATTGGCTGCTGGTGAAAATGAAGGTTTGAATTCAGGGTCGGTGTACCCTTATGTGGGCGAAAAAGGATAGCACCCATATGGGGGCAGAGCAGAAGCAATTTCCGCACCCTCCTTTCTCAGCCCTTCCTCTGAGACTTTAACATTATGGACCTTCCCGCCCCTTCTTATACATCCTCCATAGATCTAAGAGATTTAAACAATTCTCTAACTTCGAACGCTTATGCCTTGTGACTAAAAAAGTATACAGGCTTTCCTATTTCCCTTTATCATAGGTCCCCTCACTAGTCCAAGAACTGAGCATTTTACCCTTAGTTTCCCGCAGCCATTCCTGATGGTACTTTAAAATCTTTACCTTTATAGCCAGGAAGTACCAAGTGAGTCAATGGAGTCTCCATACTCCAACCCAATGTAACCAAAACAATTTCACTTCAAAATAAATACTTAAAACAGAATCAGAACCCGCAGCACAAAATGTCAACCCACGGAACCCATTTTTTCCCCTTCCCTGTTTCTTAATCTTCCCCACAATCACTCGCCTCATTCACTTTCACCACAATTACCTTGGTTAGCTATTCACTTTAATTATACGTCTCACTGTTAGACAAAAGACAGTATATCCTCAAAAAACCACAATGCCGGCCAAATCTCTGAGATAGCTCCTTCACTTGAGCATTGAAGTAGCGCAATACTTTTCACTACAGCATCGCTGCTCTCGCTCCTTATCACTAGTACAGCATTTTCTACTACAATACCATCTTTCCCTGACGATAAGAAGATACGCTTCACTACTCCAACTAACCAAGAAAAGCAAGGCGAGGGCTTCCGTCCGTGCAGTCAATACAGAATGAAGTGTGCCAAGGCTATACTCCAGAAAGGTATCTACGGATGGACTTACTACGGACTTACTATAAGATGCCACCTCACCCCAAGGTGAGGGCTCCAGACAAGCAAACTGAAGGGTTTCACGGCAAACCTCACGATGGACATGCTGGTGGGGATACCACCTTACACCTCTAAAATAAACTAGGTAAAATAAATATATATACAAAGGACTTACGACATAAAACATGTTGTTCACTCCTCCAAAACACTCAACCTTTCGGGGGGGGGGCGCTGTTGCGCCGTAACAAGATGGCCACCTGAGTGTGAAGCTCCGGACGACGAGAGCACATTTTTGCAGATTTAACCGCTAAAATACAGCGGTGCCAACTATCACTGCGATGGCCGCGGTATAAGCTTGCAGTCCAGTGACATCCTAACTCTGGGACCTGGAGACCCTCTGTGAGCCCTGCTATTGCTGTGGGAGGCGCGACGCCGCGGACGCCCGGCTCTTCCCGTGACGGAGCTCCGAGGACTGCTGATTCGTGCTGCTACTCGGTGCCCCGGCGTGTGTGGCCTCTGTGGGGGAGGGGCGCCGAAGCCCTGGAGGCGCGCGGAGCGGCCTTGCTACCAATCTGCCAGACCAGCGGGCGGACTGGGATAGCCCTGCGCCGCTACGTGCTGGCGGCTGGTGCCCGGGACTCTTGGCTCCCTTCGCCCTGGACTGCACAACGCCGTGCTGCTGACCCGCTCGTCAGCCCGCGTTCTCCTCCTGGAGCGTTCCTGCACACTCTCTTGGCAAGGTAGGGAGGCCGGGGGACTGACGGTGGCCGGACCCCCCCCCTTTGGTCTGCTTTGCTCTGGACACTGCTGAGGAAGACTGCGGGGGATTGCTAGGCCCATCACTTGCGGTGCCCTGGGAGGCCTGTGTTCCGAGCGTCCCGCGGGTCCCGGACTCTGTGGCGCCACCCTGTTTCTGATCGCTCGGGCCCTGATGGTGGTGCTGCCTTGGGGGCACCCCTATTAGAGTCTACCTCCACCGAGCTGAGAGTTCTCCCCCCCCTACCAACTAGCCACCAGCCTCAGCCCACATTGACTCAGATGCCTCACCGGCGGGTCCGACCTGTGAGCCTGGGTCAGCACCGCACTCCATACTTACCGTGCGAGCTCCAGGGTTGAGAAGAACCCGGCCCTGAATTTTAAGGCCTGCCTTTGTGCAGTGCCGGTCCCGAGGTGCGGCGACACCGGTGGCCGAACTCCCATGTGCGCTCCACGGCTGTGAACTCAACCTACTGCAGCATGTGCATACTGAGCTAAAAATATACTTTGGAGAGTAATTCTTATCGTAAACGGGACACTGACCCACTGGCCACATACCTACCGTCCCGAACACTCCTGATCTACGGCTGCTACTGGGTACTACGCTACTTTGCTCATCCACTTTCCTCCAGGACCCCAGGCCCCTGTCCCGGCTTACATCATGACTAAGGGAGCCGGTACAGGGAAAAAGCAAAGTTCGTTGAACATGTTTGCTAAAACGCCGTCCAAGCCGCCCCCTGATGATACTGAGGAGCCCCTGTCCATCTCGGCCCCATCGACCTCAGACGACTCACAGAAGATGCTGGAGAACATCCGAGATGGCTTCACTACGCTGCACACTAAACTAGACGATATGAATGGGTCCATCTCCTCCATAAAAGCCCATATTCAAAAGACAGATGGGCGGGTGGCGAAAGTCGAAACTCGACTGGGGGTTGCCGAAGATGTACTTGGCTCTCTACGGGCTGAGGTCTCCACGCTCACCGACCGTGTGTCGGCAGTTGAGAAGAATGATGACCTCGAATCCCGTTCGAGACGTAATAATCTGCGTATTGTTGGAATACCGGAGGACAATATTATAGAACCGATGGAGGATTACGTGGAACGGATTCTCATGACTCCTGGATTCCCCTAAACTTTCCCCACAGTTCGCTATCGAGAGAGCACACCGAGCCTTAACCGCGAAACCTAGACCAGGCGCCCCACCTCGGCCCATTATAGCCAGGATCTTAAACTTCCGGGACCGTGATGCCCTCCTACGGGCAGCCAGGATCAAAGGTGAACTTACACTTGGAGCGGCCAAAATCCACCTCTACCCAGATTACTCGGTGGCGGTGCAACGGGAACGTCAAACATTTGTAGCTGTGAAGAGAAGACTCCGAGATCTAGGAGTCAAGTACTCCATGCTGTTCCCTGCCAAACTGCGTATCGAACACTCCAACAAAACCTTTTTTTCACGATCCCAGAGGAAGCCTCTAAATTCCTGGATGAGCACTTCCCTGGCTAATCCCATGTCACCACCAGTCCAGTCTAGAATGTTGCTTGTTAAGTTGGGCTGGGTCGGCAATAGACCGTATTCAGTCTTATTTATGATGGCTCGATGCTATGCATAAAGGCATCAAATGTTTATCTGTTGTCATTGTTGTATTGATCCTCTCAACTATGGCCCCTTGGGGCGGTTTCATCTCACTATGTTTGTCAGTTATTGACGCCCTATCCGGGCTTTAGACTCTAAATGCACGCAGGCTTCCTTCCGGTATACCAAGGCCGGGATGGCTCATGATTATAAACTATCATGTCTAGCGCTTATGGTAATGCATTAACATGTTATGGTAGCCCCCTTTTTTTTTTTGGTAATACCATGAACGCTTCTCATATGGACTCTAAACTGTATGCACTAGAGACTCCAGCTGTATGCACACTCTCCTTACCCTCTTCAGTCCGTTGCACCACTGCTCGGTCAGCTAACAGCCCCCCAGGCGCTGATGCCGAGAAGTTTGTTATTGTTGTGGGGGGGTTTGGGATTAATTCCTCAAGTTTGGGGAGGGATGTGGGTGGGAACCGGGGGGAGGGGAAGTTATGTTAAAAAAGTCTTGACAGCCACCAGAGAAATCACACATGACACACTACCGCAACACAGAGGTATAGATGGAGTAGAACGTTGGTCTAGGCCGTATCGGACTGGACCAACCCTAATACATAGAACGAAACCCGAGCGTCCCTACCATATTAATGGCGGATAGTAGCATAACCTTTGAGCTGGAATATTAGGGGTCTAGGCAACTACAAAAAAATGCGGCAAATACAACTTTACGCTGAGCGCCACGGTACACAAATCCTTTGTCTACAAGAAACGCACGCCTGTGCTAAACAATGCGAGAGGTTTGCCAAGCAGTGGGGATCCCAAAGGTATTACACAACTTATTCTACCCAGAGCAGAGGTACCCTCATTTTAATTCACAGAAGCCTGAAGTTCAGCTGCTCCCAATCACATGTTGACCCCCTCGGAAGATATATACTCATTGTTGGTACATTGCAGAATCAGGATGTAGCCATCCTTAATATATACGGCCCTAATATTGACAACCCTGAATTCTACCTTCACCTAGCCTCGATCCTTGAGAGTTACCCTCAGATCCCGATTATATGGGGCGGTGACTTCAACACGATTCTGGATGTCACCTTAGATAGATCGGGCTCCAGACCACGCCAGCTTTCAAGGGCAGCCTACACAATCCTCACAACCCTCCCCCGGCTGGCAGTGGTTGACGCCTGGCGATTAATGTATCCTGACTCCCGCACGTATACCTACTATTTGTCATGATCTCTGCTTCCAAAAGGTCAGGGTTTTCCCAACTCCCTTGGAAGCAGATCCATAACCCAGGTTCCGAGTGCCAACCAGTCCCAATTGGGACCTTTTGGACCCAGTCCTGGCGCCAGTGGCACCAGGCTCATAAATATGCCCAGTCCCAGCGCTGGAAGCGGCGGGCTCATAATGCTTGGGTGGACTTACCTGCAGCAGACCATGCTGCTTACTTGACTGCCAGTTGAGCCTCTGATCCTCTTCTGTTTGGAACTACTTTTCCTGTTGGGTGGGGCAGGAGCCACTCCCTAGATTCAGAACACTGGAACTCTTCTGGAAAGCAGGAACTCTTTTCTTACCTAGGCGTGGCTGTGGAAGGAGACACCTAAGCACTACAGGAGGCTATTTAAACCACACCCGATGGATGAATCTTGCTTTGCGTTATTCTGCATCCTCTGCAGCAGAACGCTCATCGTGTCTTCTGCATCTGATCCTGGGCCTAAGGAAAAAGGCTTACCATCCTGAATCCAGTCTTCAGCAACACCTATAAAGACAAGAAAAAACAGGTTAGCATTACGGTCTTCAGTGACAGCTCTTCACTTACCTGGTCCATCGGCTGTCACCAACGCCTCGCGCTGCATTCCGGCATCTGAAAGACAAAAGCTTACCAACTCTTTGCACGCTCCGGAGGCCTTCGGCGCTGCATCCCGCATCTGAAAGTCAAAACAAGGTGCGTTTAAAGACATTGGGGAACTTTAATACTCACGTGCCATTACTCCTTTCCACATCTAACCCAGTGGGTATTCCGGCACCCTGCAAAATAAAAAGACAGTTAGAGCGCATCGTGAAGCAGGCAACAAGCGCTTACTTACGTGCTTCCAGGCGCTTCTATTCATCACACGGGCTCCATCTTCAACTCACTTCAGCCCGTCATCCGCCATCGCCGGAACCCTGCAAAACAAGAAACATCATTACTAAAGACTTTAAAGACATTAGAATTACTCGAAACTTACCGTTCGTGCAGTAAACGACGGACAGCAGTCCTCTGAAGTCAAGAGGCCTGCTCCCCTTATCCAGTGAAGAAACTGGTTACAGCACCCTGCCCCGAGGCAGATGGAGAGCACGGCGTTCACTTACCTAAGGTGAGAGCGTTAACCTTTGGGGTTCTACAGGAGAAGAGAAAGGGAAGAAGAGAGAGACATTCAATAACCCAGTTCCTTAATCCCATATTTTCTATCTGCAGACATCTTACCCTTCAAGTCAGACATACAGTGCACAGAGGTCCAGCCCAAAGAGCCAGCCGTGTGTTACACATCACCTTTGCAGATACGGTATACGCCCAGTCAAGACCGGCGCCTCTACGGGAATCAGGTGAGCGTTACACTATTCCTCAGTCCATGACTCTCATTCTAGGATAGATAGATGGCTGTTATCTGATATACTAATTAGGTGCCTGACCCATCTGGCAATCCTTCCCAGAACTTTGTCTGATCACTCCCCGGTGGTCATCTCCCTGAACTGGGGACATGACCTTGAAAGATCAAGGCAATGGAGAATGAGACCCAATGCCCTCCTAGACCATACCTTTGCCTCCGAGCTTGAGTCATCCATCGAGGAGTTTTTCGAAGTTAACACAGATTCAGTCCCCCTTCGAGCCACCCTCTGGGAATCATTCAAGGCCTATATCAGGGGTATCGCCTTATCCAAAGGGAGTGGCATCCTAAAAAGCATCTGGGAGGATATCGCTGACAGCGAGTCGACCCTTGCTAGCTTGGAGTTCCAAAACGCGCGCGATCACTCCCCCGACGCACTGGCATCATTGGGTCATGAACTGGATAGATTCCGTAATCTTGCTGAGTGCGAAGTAAAATTCCTTGATAACCCTCAGGCAGTTAGGCGCTACGGGGAGGGAGAGCGGCCAGGCCGTGTGCTAGCCAGGTTAATTCGCCACGAGCTTGGAGCACCCAACATCCCGGCGATAGAGATCTGACGGTACACTAGCTACTTCGCCCCAAGATATCAATACAGAGTTCCTCACATTCTATACCTCCCTTTATTCGAAGGTTGATGGGCCCCATGTTTCAGAAATTGACCGCTACCTGGAGGAACTCCCTCTCACGGCCCTGTCCTCTGACGCCACTGCTTCCCTAGACAGACCCTTCACTGCAGAGGAACTGACTGAGGCCATTGAATCACTCGCTGCAGGGAAGGCCCCCGGACCGGATGGTCTTCCTATGGATTTCTATAAGCGTTATAAATCTGCCCTGGTCCCGCAGCTGCTAGCTCTATGGGAGGAGGCATGCGAAACAGGCACACTTCCCCCTTCACTCCGCGAGGCCATGATAACAGTCCTTCTTAAACCTGGTAAACCTCCTACCCAGTGTGGTTCATACCGTCCCCTCTCGTTAATAAATTGTGATGTTAAAATATTTGCTAAACTATTGGCTAACCGCCTGGCTGCATTCATGCCTGATATCATACACCCTGATCAGGCAGGATTTGTGCCGGGTAGGTCCACGTCCCTAAACCTTAGACGACTTTTCAACGTGATCAGTAGAATTAACCCCAAAACACAGGTGGTAGCAGTCACGCTGGACATGCAGAAGGCATTCGACTCAGTATCTTGGGAGTATCTGTGGCGAGTCATGGAAAAATGTAAGTTTGGCCCCAATTTTCGGTCCTGGGTCAGACTACTCTACACCAACCCAGTGGCAAGAGTCCGTACTGAAGATAGGTGTTCCACCCTCTTTCAGATAGCCAGAGGGACGCGACAGGGGTGTCCCTTCTCCCCGTTGATCTTCGCAATAGCAATTGAATCCTTCGCAGACATGATGCGCCAATCACATTCTCACAGAGGCCTAAGTTCAGCGGGACAGGCAGATATTGTCTCCCTGTACGCGGACGATGCCTTGCTCTACATCCGCTCTCCAGAAACAAACCTCGCTCCAATTCTCAATGACGTTACCCGTTTTGGGCATATATCTGGTCTTAAAGTTAACTGCTCTAAATCGTCCATATTCCCACTCACAGACAACACACAACCACCCTCTGACCTGTTGGGCCTTACTTGGTCCCAATCCACCTTCACCTACCTGGGAGTATCGGTCTCCCGTCATGCTGAGAAACTGCGCGTTGATAACTATCAGAATTACCTAACTGTTTTGACCACCAAAACCGCAGGTTGGGCCCGACTCCCCATTTCCCTAGCTGGTAGAATAGGAATACTAAAAATGGTCGTGCTGCCCCAACTGCTATACCGCTTCACAAACATTCCACTATGGCCGGGCGATGGATTCTTTAAGACGCTGCGCAGCATTACTAACACCTTTCTTTGGCACTCAGGGGCGGTCCGACTCAAACTGAATACGCTCACCGCTCCCAAGGAACTGGGCGGGTTCGATGCCCCTGACTTTTTCAGATACTGGGTAGTTGCTCAATCCCAATTTGCCTCCTACTGGTTTAGTACAACAAATCCCCCTCCTCATGTCCATCTTGAAAAACTGAAGGTCAAAGAGCGTACGATTGGTTCCCTCATTCTCAAGCCAGCCCCGCCAGACCCCGATTCCTCAGACCCTGTGATAAGTACGTCACTTGCTCTCACCAAAATGCGGACAGTGGTTGCAACCCCTAATCCGTTTCATGGTGACCTCCCACTTTGGAATTTCCTCCCTGATGTCCCTTACATTCCTCAATCCATTGTGCCCGTTGGACGGTGGCAGGTTTATTGACTCTTCGAGATGTCTTTGTACGGGGCAATTTCCTGGAGTGGTCGGATCTCCCCCCTGTCCTCAGGCGTAAACCATCAGCCTGGCTACAGTACTCCTCACTTTGGAAGGTCCTAAAAGCTAAATTTACCGAATTTCCTACAGTTCCACCAGATGACCCTTTAATAGCTGAACTCTGTACTTCCGATTCCTTCAGAGGGAAAGTATCTAGACTCTATAATCTACTACAGATCAGGGCCGCCCCCTCATTTGTTAAACTTAGAGTGAAATGGGAGGAAGATCTTGGAGTTGAGATTGATGACGAGCGCTGGGCCCGTATGTGTGCGCGAACCCAAGAAGTATCGTACAACTCCAGGTTCAAACTACTGCAATTTAAGGTGCTGCACAGGTATCACCACACACCGACTAGACTGCATCGTATGTTTCATGAGACCTCTCCTAACTGTCCCAGATGCAGCGCTGACCAAGCTGATTACATTCATATGATATGGCACTGCCCGCACCTAACACAATACTGGCAGGACATATGCTCCACTATATCAGACATATTAGACTGCACCATAGACCCTTCTCCAATGCGCTGCCTCTTTCATGACCTTCCCGGTTTGAAACGTGATTCTAGGAAATTGGCAGGTCTCTGTATGATGCTGGCAGTCCGCTGTATAGTACTGTGCTGGCTTCGCCCCAATGCGCCCACATATGCGCAGTGGCTCCGGGCAGTCACCTGGGCACATGACACTGAGGAGGCTTGGGGGGCAACACAACACCCACATTCAAGACCAAGGGACATATGGCGCAGATTTCGTGATTACATGTCTGCCCTGGCCTCAGACTCAGAAGGCTTCTTCTTCGCCCCACTCCCCTCAGTGACCCTCTATGGGGTGTATACCCTCCTTACTCTGGTTGCAACTCTTCCCTTATTATATGTTCTTGCGCTCTGTTTGGTAATGATGCATTGTACAGTGATGCCTCTGTATCTTTGTTCGCAAACCGATGTCACAGTGTGCTTTTGCTAACCTGTGTTTCTCTGTGTGTTGTCAAGCTGAATAAATAAAGTTTTAAAAAAAAAAACACTCAACCTTTCAATCCACCTAACTTCATCTAACTCCACACATGCACTCCTACCTTGTTCTTATCAAAACCCCTTAAATAAAAGAAAACCACCTCTTTTTCCACTATTACCCCCTTGCTTTACCCGTCAAAAGTGCACTCATGTGAAAATGAAGCCTGAAGCGCTCCGAAGTGGTGCTCCTTCAATTAGCCCTGCACAGCTGGGCCTCGGCACCATGCCTCCGGGGAGCAGACAGGCCTCTAACGAATATGGCAGCTGTAGACTTCTCTTTTTCACTGTGCATGTAAGACTGGTCCCTGTAGAGAAGCTCTGCAGCCAAGTTGTGCAGACAGGAAACCCCCACCGCCTCGAAAGGCCTGGAGCCCACCCACGGATGCCAAATGTGCCTTAACCCAAAGTAGGGCCACCACTTAAGAAGCGTGTGCACGTGCATCCATAAACCAAGTATATTGTACAAATACCTGGTGGGCGGGGGGGACTGTATGACGCTGTAGTCAAACTATTCAGAGCCTCCTCGAACCACACAAGTTGACAATTGTTATACATTTTGTAACATTAAAAACACTCACACATTTTATTACAAATCATCCCCACAGATGATTTCTCACATCTATAAAAAAAGAAACCCAATCTTCTCTAATTCCCACATTCTCGTTGGTCACATTTATCCAATTACCATCATTGGCTAATATTTATAGCACACCCCTTTTCGGGATCCTTCCGTGGTAGGTCATGACGTTGTCACATAGTTAGACATTCAGACACAAACCTACATCATTACAAGTTCCAGCTGGCCTGTCGCGTCTAACCCCTAGCGTGATGGACATGGTTTGCAAGAACACCTTAACGATATGCGGAGGGGGAGAAATAACAAGTTCTCTTTGAACTAGCGATAAATATCGTACCTGCCCACACATACTATAAATAACTGTCATTGCCAAACAGTACAATGTGGTGAACACCAATTACATGAGAGCACTCAGTCTTTTGTAAGGTGTAGACAAACTAATAATTATTCAACTATCGAAATCACATTGCAAATGTAGGATTTAAAACATAAACCAACATGGTCTTATAGAACAACTTATCTCAAGTTCTGCCAAGTAAAGATTTTTTTTTCTTTTTTTAATTATTTCCAACAAACAAGAAAACGACAGTGAACAACAATTGTAATTTCCAATTATCCTGTGCAGTTCCATAATATGTCCACCGCCTCCCTGTTACCTCCCCTCCCGAGCCTACCCCACAACACCACCTGCCCCCACTCTATCTGGGGGCCCCCCCCTCCTTCCGCTCGCCCCAAGGAATCATCGTCTTCTAGGCAAGTCTGGGCAGACCCAGATAGTGTAGCCACTAAGTGCCTCCAGGCTGTCAGTGTCTCCACTTCCTCCTCCTCCCCTCTATTGACTGCTTCCCTCTACACCACCGTTTCCACATCTGCCCATTTCTGAAGGTCATGCCACCAAATTTCTACTTTTGGTCTGTTGCTCGCTTTCCAGCTCATGGCGATCCTGTGTTTAGCAAGTATGTAGGCCAGGTCCTTGAGTTTACTCGCATGTTTCAACTTACGTGGCCTAGGAAACCCCCACCATACACGCTCACAAAGATTCCACCTCCAGATTAAGCCCTTTCTCCTTCAAAAGGTGGGCCACTTCCTCCCAGAATCTCCTTATTTCCGGGCATGCCCAGAACATATGTACCAGTCCTGCATTCACCTCCGCGCATTTACGGCATGTTTGTATTCCTGCATTCTTAAACCGTGCAATCTCCTGAGGGGTCATATATGCTCTATGGGTGACATATAGCTGGATTTGTTGCAACCTTGCGTTCCTGGACATTTGTTTATGGTATCCCTGTGCCCTCACCCCCAACCCATCACTCATAGATTCCCCGGCTTCCTCTTCCCAATCCCATCTCATCTGGAGCACTTTGCTTCCCACCTTTGACATCAGTAATTCGTAAATCTGGGAGACCTCATGGCCTCCGTCTGATACATCGTAAAAGGCTTCTATGGCCGTGTCAGGCTGCCCCTCCAGCACTATTTCTGACAAGTGTCTTGTTTCTTCCGCACCAGCCTAGAATAGGTGATATACTGACCCCGGTGTAAACCAGTGTCTTCTACCAGAGTATCAAACTCCACTGCCTTCCCATCTTGCCATACATACCCTAGCGTTGCTATACCTATCGGCTTCCATTGCTTCTGGACTATCCTTCTCAATTGCTCATCTACTCCATTCAGCGCCACTGGTGGCATCTGTGGAAAACACGAATTTGGGTTCTCCATGGCCCGGCAAGCCCTTCACCAAATCTTCCATCCTAAATCTAACATTCTTGTTGCTCCATCCTGCTGTTTTTGGCAACCAAATCCTTTCTTTTAGAAAAAACGGGACACATTCAGCACTCAACAATCTGGACTCTGATGTAGAGTCCTCCGATCACCACCTCGCTACATATTGCAGTTGGCTGGCCAGGTAGTAAATCTCAAAATTGGGTAATTTAATGCCACTCTGGTCATACGTGTTTTGCAGTTTCCATAGCGCTATTCTGTTCCTAGTATTGTGCCATATGAACCCTCTACATATATCCTGGAGTTAAAAAAAAAAAAAAAAAATTGCTTGGGTATCACTCATGGTATATTCGCAAAGTAGTGCAACAGCCTAGGCAGCACAACCATCTTTAACAGTGCTACTCTCCCCATCATGGCCAGAGTGAGCTTGGCCGAGAACCTCATGCTGTTTTCAATGTTAGCCACCGCCTTCTCTGTGTTCTGCTTGTATTCGACCTCAGCAGAGTGGTATACATCAATCCCCAGGTATCTGAAAGTCTCGGTCTCCCATTGTATTTGTAATACAGGCAGTGTCTCTCGTGGTATTCCTTTATATCTACCCAAGGGAAATATGCATGATTTCCTAGGATTCACTGTTATGCCAGACAGCACCGATTATCACCCCATTACTTCCAGAATATATTGCAGATTCTCCTCAGGGTATCTCAAGTACAACATGTTGTCAGCATACATTTATATCAGGTGTTGCCCTCCCTTTGTGCTGATCCCCATCTCTCCATATTGTTGCCTTAAATATATCGCCTGGGGCTCCAACGCTAAAATAAACAACATTGGTGACTACGGGCACCCCTGCCTAGTACCCCTGTGGAGTTGCTATTGATCTGAGATGGTCGCCCCCGTCCTAACTCAAGCCATTGGTGTACTGTATAGCAGTTGGACCCATCTCGGATACGTGGGCCCAACCCCATATTCCTTCAAGGCCTCCATCGACCAAGGCCATTTGACGGAGTCAAAAGCCTTCACTACGTCTAATGAAATCATTGCAGTCTCCTGGAGGTCCTTTTCCGTCTGTTCTATAACATGATAGAGCTTCTAAGATTGTCTGTTATACTTCTGCACGGAACATACCCAGTCTGATCAGGATGTATGTGTTTATGGATAACTGGTCTCAGCCTATTTGCCAGCACTGCCGTAAGTATTTTGCTGTCCTGATTAAGCATGGACAGCGGTCTACATGACCCGCAGTCCGTGCATGGTTTATTAGGCTTAAGAAGCGGGATAATTGCCTCCCTCAGAGACTCCGGCAGCATCCCCCTATCTAATGCCTCATTTAACATTGCTAGCAGTGGGTGGAGCAACTCTGCCTTATACATCTTGTAGAACTCGCTAGGGAGTCCATCTGCCCCTGGAGCTTTGCTAGTAGGTAGGAGCTTGATCACTGCTTCTAATTCCTCTAACATGATTGGGGCCTCTAAGTTCTCCCTTTCTGCTGCTTCCAGTTTGGGAAGGACGATATGTTTCCATCACATCAATCTCCCCTCCCTCATCAACATCCATATACAGTCGCTGGTATAACTCTAAAAAGCCTTTGTTCACTCCCTCCTGGGTCTCTAGTAATTGCCCATCCATCCCCCGTACTGCTTTAATAGTTTATCTGGGAGTCTCACTCTTGTACAACCAGGTTAGCAGCCTGCCCGGCTTATCCCCCTCTGCGTGTTGCCTTTCCACATATTATTTTATAGTTCAGGTTGCATAATCTCTCCCAGTACTCCTTACAATCTTGTTGTATGGTTCCAGCCTCATCAGGGGAATGCCCTCCCTTAACCATTATTGTCTCTAGTTTGTAGACCCTTGGATTTAGATATTGCTGCTCCCCTCACCACCACCGTAAATGCATTTGTATTTGTATTTATTTGTATTTATTTTATTTGTATAGCGCAGACCAGGCCCGGAGGCTACCGGGCGCATTTCTTAAGGCAATGGTTACATACGTTGCATACAATGATGATATATCAACAATAAGTAAGGCATAGAAATAGACATGTGTAGGTGGTACATGGAAAGTCAAGTAATGCATCATTACTGATGTTATTGCAGCACGTTTTAGTAAGAATCTTAGGCATTGGAGGAGGCGAGCCAACATTTGGCTTTGTGTTTGAAAAGGTTGAAGGAGGGGAGGTTTCTGATAGTCAAGGGGACAGTATTCCACAGTTTGGCTGCCAGGACTGGGAAGCTAGACCCACCGGCTGTTTGGAGCTTGTATCTGGGTATCGTTAGGCTCTGATTCAGGGTAGATCTAAGTGATCGGACTGGAGTGTACATCGTGAATCGTGAGGAGAGATATGTGGGGGCCAGATTGTTCAGGCATTTGTAGGTAAGGGCAAGCGATTTTAGTGAGATCCTTTGGGTGACTGACAACCAGTGAAGGTTCTTCCTGGTATCCGAGATGTGTGCAGATCTGGGGATATTGAGGGCTGCCCTGATGGCGTTATTTTGTATAATTTGGAGCTTGTCTAGGTTACACTGGTTAGTGCCCTGGTACAATGCATTGCAATAGTCAAGTTTAGACATGACCAGGGTCCTAGCCAGGGTAGTGCAGTTATGTGAGGAGAGGAGAGGACGACAGGCTGTGATCAACTTGCAGGTATAGGCGGCGGCGGCCGCAACTGCATTGGTTTGTCTGTGAAGGGAGAGGGTGGAGTCAAGGTAGATTCCAAGTGTTTTTGTGTCTTTAGAAACTTTAGTTATGTTTCCATCAATGTTAAAGGAACTAAACATAGGGTTCAGTTTGTTTAGTCTTTGCTGAGTACCTAGGATGAGGAGCTCTGTCTTGTCATCATTGAGACAGAGCTCATGTTGGGCCATCCAAGTTTGAATGACATGGTAGACATCGTTCAAGGCTTTTGAGTCTAAAGTGTAATCACCCGTGATGGGGACGAGTATCTGGGTGTCATCCGCATAATTTGTGTAGGTAACACCCAGGTAATCAAGCACATCGAATAAGGGTTTAGTGAATACATTATAAAGGGTGGGGGAAACGCACGATCCTTGGGGGACTCCGCACGGGACTGGTGCAGGGTCAGCCGCAGAGGTGGGCGAGAATACCCTCATCTGTCTGTTTGCCAGGAAGGATTGAATCCAGTTTGTGGCCATGTCAGAGAAGTGAGCTGCAGTTTTCAGGTGGTGACAGAGGATTTGGTGATTAACCAAATCAAAGGCAGCAGATAAGTCTAGTAGTAGTAGCATGGCTAGTTTACCTTTGTCTTTGATATCCTCGATTTGGGTCTTGAGATCGAGGAGGGCTGTCTCCGTACCATGCTTCGGTCTGAAGCCGGATTGTCTCATGCCTAGTAGGTTGTTTGATTCCAGATAGTTCTGTATCTGAAGATAGGCTGCTCTATCTAAGATCTTTAGCAGAAAAGGGACCGTTGTGATGGGTCTATAATTGGTTGGAACCTCCGGGTCTAAGGTGGGTTTTTTTAGGAGAGGGATAACCCAAGCATCCTTTAGGTTATTGGGTATGCCTCCCATAAAGGGCCGGCCAATTCTACACTCCCGGTGTTATGTTCAAAGTATTCCACTATTTCCTTCCTCAAGTCCTCCCTGAACACTGTATCTTCCAAAGCATCGGCCCTAAGTCTCCATGTCGAGATCCGTGCTCTGGGTGGGAAGTATTGCCATGCTATAATCGGTGGCAAGTGGTCTGAGATTACTCTCGCTTTGTATTCTGACCGCACTAGTTCCCCCATCAACTCTGGTGCAGCAAATATGTAGTCTAACCGCGTGTGCAGGTTTTGTGGGGCCGAGTAGTGGGAATATTGCCTATCCTGTGGGTGGTGCATCCTCCATACGCCCACCAGACGAAAATCACTCAATAGGTTTCAAAGGGCTCTAGCTACCGGGGTAGGCTTCTCTATCTTCCCATCTGATCTATCAACCCTGGGATCTAACGTGCAATTAAAGTCCCCTCCCTATATAACGCCCCCCCCAATATATGGGCTGATCTTGCTATATAGAGTTCTGAAATAGCCAGTAGCATCTTGGTTCGAGGCATACGTGTTGATAATATTCATCTCTCTATTTTCCACTAATCCTCTTATTAGTACCATCCTCCCATCTGGCTCTATGGCAGACTGCAACAGCTTAAAGGGGACATGCAGTGCTATCCACGTAATAACCCCGCTGAATATGTTGCTCCTATGGTGGTCCCTCCCCATTTCCTCCCCACCACTTCCTGTTTTTCTTTTGTCAGGTGAGTTTCCTGTAATAAGGCAATGTCAATTCTCTGTCTCTTCAAATAGATCATGACCTTGTTCCTCTTCAAATAATTATTGAGCCCCCTGCCGTTCCAGGTCGCTATTTTGAGGACCCCCCATCTTATCAATACCCTGTTCCGCCCCTGTCCTCCCTTGTCTTCTGCCTCATGCGCAGTGGTGTATGGGTGTAAGCTCGCTCCCCAACTTTCAACACCCCTTAAAACTCCCCAACTCCCTCCCTACCCCCCAACCTACTCCCTCAAACTATCCCCCCTCCCTTCCGCGCCCCTCCCAATTGTTGCCCAGCTCCATCCCTGGATCTCAGGCTATCCCGCATCTAGCCCTTTCCTGGTGTAACCGCTACTCAGAGCTCAGTAGGTGGATACCGTACTACCAGTATCTACCTATGGGGGGTGATGGAATTTCTCTTGTCGCTGATTATACTACGCTGCACGTGTGTCTCCTGCATTGAGCTAACAATCTGCTGCTCAGATTACATCTTTATTTGTAACTTCTCTCCCGGCTCTAACATAATCTTAAGCTATAATCGAGTCCCAAAGTCTATTCCTCATATGACATAACAGCTCAAAGTACAGTTTCACTTATCCGTTCCGTTCTCTGTCTGATCTGCTCCCGCCAGACAGTTCTGTACATCCAACCACTCTGTCGCATCCTCCGGAGTCTCAAAGAAAAGGGCCTTATTCTTGTGAAACACTTTAAGCTTCGCTGGGTACATCAACATGTATCTGTAGCCTGCTTCTCGCAACCTCCTCTTGATCGCCCTGTAGTTTTGTCGCCGTCTCTGTACCAGAAAGGTGTAATCTGGGTACGCCGTGATGGTTGCCGACTCTCTGTTTATTGTTTCCCCTTTACGAAAGTGCTCCAGGATTTTCTCTCTGTCCTTGTAATTTAATATCTTAGCAATGACTGGGCGTGGTGGGCTCCCGGTGGCGGCCTCCTGACCAGGGCTCTGCACGCTCTCTCCACTGCGACTCCTTGAGTGAGGGCCCCCCATCAATTTCCTGCAGTAGCATGGTCTTGACATAATTGGTCAGGTCTGACCCCTCTGCCCCCTCCGGGAGCCCCACAATTTGTATGTTTCTCTGTGCACGCCCTTCTGCTTCTTCGGCCCTGTCCTCTAAGTTCCGCACCTGCTGACGCAATGTATGCACTTCCGTGGCGTTCGCCGCACAGGTGGCCGTGTTTGTCTCACCTCCATCTCTAAACCACTTGTGCGTTCCACCAGTGTCCTCACATCCTGTCGTAACAGATTGACGCCCACCTTTACGGCATCTATCTTAAACTCCAGCACGGTCTGTAGTGCAGACATCACTGCACCAAGCTTAGTTTCCCATGATGCCTTCAAGTCCGCGATTGCCTCAAGTATCTGCTGATCGCTTCTGGTCTGGGTCACTTCGCTCTGCGTGTGTTGCCCTGTAGTCTTGCCAACCTCTATATTTGTGGTGATTTTGTGTACTCCTCAATCGTTGGCTGCTTCCCCTTCGTTTTAGGCAGTCTGGAGGCCATATTGGACTGAGGAGTGCTCTATCTACTTGGGGTGGGTTGATTCTTTATATGCCCGTGCCTCTCGGCACCCAGCCTTAATCTGCTATCTTGTCCTCCAGAGGGCCACTGGCTGCGTGATGTGTAGAACCTCTGTGTCTCACTTCGTATTACGCTCCTTCTCAAGCACAGGGTGCCCTTGTGCACCAGTCAGAGGAACTGTCTTAACTCTCGAGTCCTCGAGTTACCTTTTCAGGTGCCTGCATCTGCTGCGTCGTACCGACCAGATTGCCTTCAGTGTGGATTCTAGCCGTGTGTCTTGCTGCATCCGCCACCGTTAATCTCCAAGCTTCTTAACCCCTCTCCTCTGCCAGCTCCCTTCCTTGAGCCAGATCGCCCACGTGGCAGTTGTATGTGTTCCACCCTTCGTATGGCTCTTCTGAACTGCAGCTTCCTGGGCGGTCACTTCCTTCGGGGTAGTCACAGCAATGCCACGCCTTCCATTATAGTCGCGTTTGTACCATGGGCCTTATGGTCTTAGTTCATGCCTCTGAAAGTCTTGCCTAACGGTGCGCCTCTTGTTACTCACCGGACGGGAAGTAAACCAATCGGTGGCCGGAAGACACAGGGCTGCACTATTGTTTGAAGAGCTAGGTCGGGGCCTCCAACCTAGCCTCCTCTCTGTGAGGGCACAAGACCTTTTTAACGATATGACCCTCTGCTGGGTAGGACCAGGCAGATGGACTGATCGCTCAAAAGGGCGGGGAGGACACGCCGCCAAGAACCCAGCTGTAAAGGAAAAAACAAGAGGTGAGCAATTGGAACGTTAAGGAGAATCCTTTCCCTTGATACTTCTTTCTAGTAGTACCTGAGCTATGCCCTCCCCTTGTTTAAGGCAACCGGAACCACCTATAAGTAAGAAAGGAGAATGTAACCTATACTAAGGATAGTTGTCGCTAGGCTACGAGGTATAGAATCATAAATTAGAGAACCCTTACCACGGATGTTGTTGTTGAGTCTGAGTTATCCCAAAGGAGTCCAAAAACGGAAGTGTAAAATAATAAACGGGGAAGGTTAGTTAGGGAACTAAACCCGGGCGGAACGAGGGCCGCGCTAGAGTCGAGTGGGTGCACTCTCTGCAAGGCGTCCCTGTGCACTACTGGAGGATGTCCAATGGAAGTCTGATTGTGGAGCTGATGGGAACAACAACCATATGAATTGTAGGTGATGGTTTCGGTGACAGGCAAAGGCAGTCCGTGAGGGAGAAAAAGAGGTCTGGTACACAGGAGAGTAGTTTACCAAATCGGCAGGCAGAGGCAGTCCGTGAGGGAGAAAATAGGTCTGGTACACGGTTCGGTAGTTTTTCCAAATCGGCAGGCAGAGGCAGTCCGTGAGGGAGAAAATAGGTCTGGTACACGGGTAATTATAGTAGGATCGAAGACGGAACTTCTATACACCGGGATGCAACTTTAATCAGAAGCAGCGATATTCCCGGTTGTGCAGTTTAAATCGGGAAGGGGAAAGGCGGAACCGGACGAAACCGAGGTTCACGCATCACGCCCCTCTGCTGAGAGCGGGAGGCGGAATGCTGGGAATCGTAGTTCAACTCGCCGCAGGGCGCCGCGGAGTGAGCCGAGGCCACTATTTTCCAGGGCAGTTGCCAGTGGGCGTAGAAAGGATTGGCGATGTGACGCATGCCCTTCCGAAGGGCTATAATCCTCCTCCGTGCCTGCCGAGGCGTAACAGCATCCACCCCCAAAGACGGCACCACCCCCCTACGGGCATGAAAGCGGCGAAGCAGGGCCGGAGCATGTATGTTAGATAAAGGCTCCCAAGATCTATCCTCAGGGCCAAATCCTTTCCAGTCGACCAGGTAAAAAGGACGACCCCTCCGAAGTCGGAAATCCAGGATATCTGCCACTTCATACTCATCATTACCATCCACCCGCACCGGGGCCGGGCGTATTGGCAATCGCATGTTGGCCGGACAAGGCTTCAGCAAGCTGACATGAAACACAGGATGCTGTTTCCAGGACGAGGGCAATGAAAGACGTACAGCAACTGGATTCAAAACCTTAGTGACAGTGAAAGGACCCACGAATTTGGGTAAGAGCATCCGTTTTCCAGGCATTCTCAGGTTGCGTGATGACAGCCAAACCTTCATACCTACACGGTAGTCGGGTGCCGGTGCCCGATGTTTGTCAGTGAATTTCTTAGCTTTGGCCTGAGCATGCAGCAGGTGTTGACGAACGACCTCATGAATGGACTTGAGGTCCCGAACACACGCATGAGCCGCTGGATTGTCAATTGGAAGATCAGGATCCAGGGGTAAGGACCGTGGATGGTGTCCGTATAGTGCAAAAAAGGGTGATACACCAGAAGCGGCATGCAGAGAATTGTTATAAGCAAATTCAGCAGGTGGTAACAACGCCAACCAAGATGACTGGAAACGAAGTGTGAGGCAGCGCAGATACTGCTCGAGAGTGGCGTTGAGCCGTTCAGTCTGCCCATCAGTTTGTGGGTGGAAGGCCGAGCTGAACCTGTCATCAATGCCCAAGGATGCCGTCAGAGCCCTCCAGAAACGGGATGTAAACTGCGGTCCGCGATCTGAAACCACAATAGATGGCAGACCAAAGAAACGAAATACGTTCCTAAGGAACAACGAGGCCAGAGTTGGAGCAGAGGGCAAACCCATACAAGGAACGAAGAGTGCCATTTTTGTAAAATAATCAATTACCACCCAGATGGTATCAAAACCGTCCACAGGCGGTAGGTCCACGATGAAATCCATAGAGACCATGTACCATGGTTTGTGGTGAACTGGAAGTGACTGTAACAAACCCATAGGTTTAGACCGGGAGACCTTACATTGAGCACACACAGAACAGGAGGCCAGATAACGAACCACGTCCTGTGACATAGACGGCCACCAGGCCCAACGCCGAAGCAAGTCCAGAGTCTTCTTTTGACCTGGATGAGCCGCCATTAAAGAGTCATGGGATAAAGCAAGGGCTTGGAGACGTGCTTTCCCCGGAGGCACAAACAGGCGGCCCTGAATATAAGGAAGTCCTTGTACCACATCAAGGTTTAGGACTACGCATTCTTCTTTATGTGTATTCACCCAATCCGAGATTAAAGAACGGAGCAAAGGGCGTGGAGTACATGCACATACGACCCTAGAAGGCAGAAGAAGAGGGCATTCGGGTTTGCTTTGCTCCGAGTGAGAGGGTAGACGAGACAAGGCGTCGGCACAAACATTGAGACGGGCTGGCCTATATGTGATGGTGAAATTAAACTGGGAAAAGAAGAGGTGCCAACGGGCCTGTCGGGCAGTGAGACACTTCATTGATTTGAATGCCAATAGACTCCGGTGGTCAGAGAAGACAGTAACCGGATGACGGGCCCCCAATAGATGATGTCGCCATTCGGCGAAAGCGTCCTTGACTGCCAGCAATTCTCTTTCCGTGATAGGATAGTTGCGCTCGTAAGGTGTCAGTTTCCTCGAAAAGAACGCCACCGGATGGATCTCACCCGAATCCTGACAGGGTTGCGACAGAATAGCCCCGATGGCCGTCCCAGAAGCATCAGCTTCCACAAAAAATGGCAGGAGCAGATCGGGATGTTGTAGCACTGGCGCTGAAGAAAAGGCCGCTTTTAAGGTCTCGAAGGCAGATTGCGCTTCTGGTGTCCATCGGTATGGCTTTTTTGAGCTAGTTAAAGCCGTCAAAGGAGCTGAGATGGTAGAAAATGAAAAGATAAAGCGCCTGTAAAAGTTCGCGAACCCCAGGAATGACTGTAGGGCTTTGGTTGTAGTAGGGACAGGCCATTCCAAAACAGCCTTAACCTTAGACTGACTCATCCGGATACCCCGGTTGGTAAGGTCATATCCTAAAAACTCAACCTCCGATGAATTGAAGATACACTTCTCGGCTTTGACAAAGAGATGGTTCTCTCTCAGCCTTTGTAAGACGGAACTCACATGTCGGGTGTGTTCACTCTTGGATGAGGAGTAAATCAGTATATCATCTAGATAGACCACAACAAACCGGTCCAGACAATCGTGAAATACATCATTCATGAAGGCTTGAAAGGTGGCCGGGGCGTTGCACAACCCGAAGGGCATCACTAGGTATTCGAATAACCCATACCGGGTCTTGAAGGCGGTTTTCCACTCGTCCCCTTCTCTTATGCGGACTAGATTGTAAGCACCCCGCAGATCAAGTTTGGTAAAGATCACGGAGGAACCCAGCTGATCCAAGAGTACTGAGATCAGGGGAAGAGGGTACTGGTTCTTGACTGTGATGGCGTTTAATGCCCTATAATCAATACAAGGGCGAAGGTCACCCTCTTTTTAGGAACAAAAAACAGTGGAGACGCTGCCGGTGATCTCGATGGTCTGATGAACCCCGTAGCCAATGCCTTGTCAATATACTCTTTTAGCACTTTGTCTTCTGGCAGTGTGAGCGAATAAACCCTGCCGGCAGGTATTTTAGCCCCCGGTACCAGGTCGATAGGACAATCATACGGCCTATGTGGGGGCAACTGTTCTGCTCCACCTTTATCGAAGACGTCCCGAAAAGAAGCGTATTCCACAGGGATGCTAGGTTCAAGGGCATTGGTAATTGCACCAATCAAGGCCATTGAGGCCACCAGGGCTTGACAGGAAGTGCCGGAAATGCTACTAGTCTGAAAACAGCTTTCGTTACAGACAGAGGAAGGAAACTGTACCACCTTCCTGGCCCAGTCAATGTCAGGATTGTGATGTTGTAACCATGGAATGCCCAATATTACACGAAGCTGGGGGGCCTTAATTAGGTCAAAAGTGAGTGTTTCGGTATGTCCATCGTTCGTTTGCATACGGACGAGGGACGTGCTTCGAGTAACCAGACCCGAGACCAGAGAAGAGCCGTCTACCGCATGTACGGCTTCAGGTTGTGGTTTAGAAACCACAGGAACGTTACTGCTCAGGGCATAATCATAATCCATATAATTCCCAGTAGCACCGGAATCGATTATCGCCTGAGAAGAGAAAGAACAGTCAGTTGAAGTGGTAAATACCACTGGCAGACTGACAGGCACGGTATCTGCCATATTCGAGTCCAAAGATAACACCCCCGGCATAGGGACTCCTGCTATCGCCGGGTTCTGGCGTTTCCCGCCTTCTTAACGGGTCTCTTTGGACAATCCTTGAGGTGGTGCTCCGACGAACCACAGTACATGCATAAATCGTTGGATCGACGGTGTTCACGTTGTGCAGGAGACAGCGGACCACGTACCGCCCCAATCTGCATAGGCTCAGAAGAAGCAGAGGAAGGAGGGTTAACAGAATCAAGGGGAAGGGGAACTGGAGTCATATTTTTCCGTTCTCCCTTCCGTTCAGATCTTCTAGCATCTATTTGTAGTACTAAATCAAGTAACTCCCCGAATGTAGTAGGAATCACCGGCACCGTAGCAAGGATGTCTTTTAGCTCCTCAGACAATCCTTTGTAAAATACCGCAGATTTCTTTTCTTCCGGCCAATCCGTCTCGGCTGCCAGCTGATTGAACCTAGTGAGGTATGTAAACAGGGAAGACGTACCCTGGCGTAAATTCAAGAATTCTAGATCCGTGGCTTGTGACTTGAACCGGGTATCAAATACCCTATTCATGGCTGTAATAAGAGCATCGCAGTCATACAAAACATAGCTATTGGATTCAAGCAAGGGATTAGCCCATGCTGCCGCCGTCCCTCCAAGGTGCGAAAGGATAAAGGCCGCCTTTGTAGTGGGATTGGGAAAGGCCGAGGGGCGGCAAAGAAAATGCAGTTTGCATTGGTTGATAAATGTCCGGTACTGCTTTGGGTCACCCGTAAAGCGTTCCGGAGGAGCCAACGGGAATTGGGTGGCCATCAGAACAGGGCCCGAAGAAAACCCTGAGGCGGAGGCCGAATGGGTACCGGAACCTGAGGCAGTAGCACCAGACGGATCAATTCCCAGTGTCTGGGGTGCAGGAAAGGGCCTTATGTTGTCAATCCGTTGGTGTAAGGCATCATGTGCGGCAGACATGTCTGCCCGTAGTTCGGATACCAAATGAACTAAAGTGGCCAACGGATCCGCTTCTTCCATGGCTTCTGATTTTGTTACTCACCGGACGGGAAGTAAACCAATCGGTGGCCGGAAGACACAGGGCTGCACTATTGATTGAAGAGCTAGGTCGGGGCCTCCAACCTAGCCTCCTCTCTGTGAGGGCACAAGACCTTTTTAACGATATGACCCTCTGCTGGGTAGGACCAGGCAGATGGACTGATCGCTCAAAAGGGCGGGGAGGACACGCCGCCAAGAACCCAGCTGTAAAGGAAAAAACAAGAGGTGAGCAATTGGAACTTTAAGGAGAATCCTTTCCCTTGATACTTCTTTCTAGTAGTACCTGAGCTATGCCCTCCCCTTGTTTAAGGCAACCGGAACCACCTATAAGTAAGAAAGGAGAATGTAACCTATACTAAGGATAGTTGTCGCTAGGCTACGAGGTATAGAATCATAAATTAGAGAACCCTTACCACGGATGTTGTTGTTGAGTCTGAGTTATCCCAAAGGAGTCCAAAAACGGAAGTGTAAAATAATAAACGGGGAAGGTTAGTTAGGGAACTAAACCCGGGCGGAACGAGGGCCGCGCTAGAGTCGAGTGGGTGCAGTCTCTGCAAGGCGTCCCTGTGCACTACTGGAGGATGTCCAATGGAAGTCTGATTGTGGAGCTGATGGGAACAACAACCATATGAATTGTAGGTGATGGTTTCGGTGACAGGCAAAGGCAGTCCGTGAGGGAGAAAAAGAGGTCTGGTACACAGGAGAGTAGTTTACCAAATCGGCAGGCAGAGGCAGTCCGTGAGGGAGAAAATAGGTCTGGTACACGGTTCGGTAGTTTTTCCAAATCGGCAGGCAGAGGCAGTCCGTGAGGGAGAAAATAGGTCTGGTACACGGGTAATTATAGTAGGATCGAAGACGGAACTTCTATACACCGGGATGCAACTTTAATCAGAAGCAGCGATATTCCCGGTTGTGCAGTTTAAATCGGGAAGGGGAAAGGCGGAACCGGACGAAACCGAGGTTCACGCATCACGCCCCTCTGCTGAGAGCGGGAGGCGGAATGCTGGGAATCGTAGTTCAACTCGCCGCAGGGCGCCGCGGAGTGAGCCGAGGCCACTATTTTCCAGGGCAGTTGCCAGTGGGCGTAGAAAGGATTGGCGATGTGACGCATGCCCTTCCGAAGGGCTATAATCCTCCTCCGTGCCTGCCGAGGCGTAACACCTCTGTTGTAGTCAGTGTCTTGGCACCGCAGTGCGACCACCAAAGGTGCACTTGCCTAGTTGAACAGCTTGATGAAGTTTATTCCTGCAGCCTCTGCCTCTGGGCTTCAGGATGAGTCATTCACCACTACTCGTGGTGTGTTACAATGCCCTCTCTTCCTCATGCAGTTGAACTGACCCCCCTCCTCTCAGTAGTACCACTAACCTTACTCAGTGAGTTTCCTCCTCTGTAGCCTTCTCTTTTATGCAGTGTATCTGCCGGTGTTGTGTTGCACTTGCTGCCTGAGTCCTTTGAGTTATCCAATGTCGTCATCCGGGGGCTCAAGTTGTGTTACTGTTGCGCTTGCAGCACGATTCTCGTGTTATTAACACCAGCACATGGAGGTGTCTGTCTCCAGATTCAGCTGCAACTGTAGCAGTCTGTTATCAGGTTCCGGGGAGAGCCTCCTCCCTCTGTGTGCTCCTGATGTCTCCACTGGCAACAAAGTATCTCAGGCTTTCTGATTTGCATGGCTCTATCAAAAGGCCCGGCTCCTCTGTCAGTATCCGCGAGGCGCTGGTTCAGCGTTTCCCATATGTTTTATATTGGAGCCTGCCAGGTCTTGCCCTCCCGTTGCTCTCCGTTGGGTCACTGATGTTTTTCTCCAGCAATGGGGGGTTCACATAGCCTAGCCCTTCGTTGTAAGAGTGGCTAAATCCTGCCACACGCATTGTGGGGTGGAGGAACCTTGTCCTTGTCTCTGGGACTCCCGAGCCCGCGGGCATCAAACTTGTCAAAAAGCACGAGCGGGCAGCGTTCTGCGCTCGGCTTTGTGTGTGTGTATGGGCTCACCGTGCCTCGTCTCTTGCAGGCTGAATATGACTGATTCGCTCCGCTGCCACACGTCGCGGGGACCTGGCATGCACCCCACATAAGCGCTTGCCCGCCTTAGCAGCGTTTCTTGGCACGGTGGGAGTCACTCTGCCATTCCAACTCGTACTGTGGACGCTCCCGAACTGCCACGGCTGATTCCTTTGTTCCTACGGGTTGGCCATCTTGTCAGGACATCCGCAGGACTTCGTTCACTTTCCTCTTCGTATACCTTCGATTCCACAATCCGGTTTCAGCTTTAAAAATATGCGCCGCGTGCAATGCACTTTCACACATCGATAGGTCTGTCTGGATGGCGTGCACATCGCTACTTTCCGATGAGCATTCAAGGATATTGCAGGATCAGCAGGAGCCACGGAGATCCACACGGAGATCGACAGCCTATCTCAAGGCTGGTTAGTCACGCCCCTCCAAGTAAACTTAACGCCACGCGTTCCATTCCTCCTTCAGGGACTTCAGACGAAATTGGCACCATTGTAAAAAGGGCCCTTGTTTATTTTAACTCTGAAGGAGGAATGGAATGCGTGGCGTTGACTTTACTTGGCAGAACTTGGGATAAGTTGTTCTATAAAACCATGTTGGTTTATGTTTTAAATCCTACATTTGTTATGTGATTTTAATAGTTGAATAATTATTAAAGTTTGTCTACACCTTATAAAAGACTGAGTGCTTGCCACATTGTACTGTTTGGCAATGGCAGTTATTTATACTATGTGTGGATGAACACATTTGTTTGAAAAAAATATATATATATATGTTTGAAGTTTGCTGGTATATAACTTTCAGGCAAATGTTCGAGCTACACTATCCACAGCGATCAAAAAGACAATAACCTATCCGAATCCACAGCACGGCATGTCAAATTGTTCTTCCTTTATTAATCCAAACAGGGAAAATCATAAAATGTCCAAACATGAAAAACCATTCAAAAATATAAGACCAAAGAAGTGAGGTCCTCCCAAAATATAGCAAATAGTCTTGCTGAGACTTTCACGGCCAACTCGCCGCTTGGTCACAAAATATTATATTTCTGAGGCTTGTGGAATCTGCTTAGATCACATGCTGTGCATAGGCCGACATCTAGTGGAAGTTGAGGAGTATTACAGTTGGGACGTCGACAGGGCGTGCCAGTAATATTATCCCTAGTGTGATGTCCACTGTACCCATGATCCCTCACGCATATAGGTCCTCAGATTGTTTTTTTCCGCTAGGCTAGACAGATGCATATAGCAGAGTTTCTTTGGCGATAAGCCATTGACTTACATAATTACGATAGTATTTCTTTCGGAATCGTACAAAAATGTCGACCTGGAAATTGCGACGGGTGAAAATGGCGAGTTTTTTTTTTTTTAATCCCCCCTTACACCACATATATATGTGGGGGGGTTCACAGTATAATATTAATATGGGGAGGTTCGGGGGGTCTCCCCCCACACATATATGTGGTGTCAAGGGTTAAAGTCGGCATTTTTGGCCGTCGCAATAATCACATAGATCTATATCTTTCTATCCTTTCTTCGACTGCCGAAACACCACACCAGTGAAGAAAGAAAACTGCCCATCAGGGACTACCGTGACAGACCGTTTGGCCTTGGAAGGCCGCCCCGGGCCTAGGTCCAGACAGTGGGGAGAGAGGGAGGAGGCCATGTTAGAATGCATATTCTCCCCTTCCTACACTTGGTTCGCCCAGCTGCCATTTCCATAAACCATAATTATGGAAAATACACCATTTAAATTCTGCCCTAAGTGTAACTGTAAATTGCCCTGGGTGGACAAACACTTAGTTTGTAATTTGTGTCTCCCAAGAGACCACGTCGAAACGTCTTGTCGAGCATGCAGGCTCTTCAAGCCTTAGACATTAAAGCACCGCTCCATGAAACGCTGGGCCCACTACGCCAGGCAACTTGAAGCCATGGAGGTAGAGGGAACCTTTAGCGATGGCAGCGACGCCGTACTTTCTGACAGCAAGGGCAACGGAGTAGCTTCAGCTAGTCAAGCGCAGACCCCCAACACCGTAGGACACGAAATTACACCCGGCGGCGGCAGCAACCCCCAAGCAACCAGGTAAACAAGGGTATTTATTCAACTTGCTTCCTTGTGCCGAAGAAAGATCTAACAATGCGCCCTGTATTAGATTTACACCCTGCAAACAAGTATGTCAAGCCACAAAAGTTCTGCATGACTACGCTACAAGAGGTAATCCCGCTACTAAAAAAGGGAGATTACATGGCAACACTGGATATGAAAGATGCCTATTTCAATGTTCCCAGCGCACAGAAGATTCTTGCGTTTTAAGATAGCGAACAAGCACTACCAATTCAAAGTGCTGCCCTTTGGAATAGCCTCGGCTCCAAGGGTATTCATAAAGGTACTGTCGGTAGTGGCAGCGCACCTGCGCAGGGGAGCAATCCCACTGTACCCTTACCTGGACGACTGGCTCTTAACAGGGGAATCGCCTCTGATTTGCAGACAAAACATCCAAACAACGATCAACCTCCTCTTTCAATTGGGCTTCTCAATCAACGAGAATAGATCAAGCCCAGTGCCAAGCAATTCCAAACAGTTCCTAGGAGCTATCCTAAACACAGAGAAGGATTAGTCTTTCCTTCAGAGGAAAGATTAAGAAATGTGTTACTGCAAATACCACATTATCAGGCCGGCTGCCAGATAAGGGTGCACAAAGCAATGCTTTTTATAGGCATCATGGCATCTTGCATATACCTGGCTCCTCACGCGCGCCTGTGCATGCGTCCCATACAGGAGAAGTTGGCGAAACAGTGGTCTCAGGCAAGCGGTCAGTGGGACGATCAAGTGGTCGTTTTGCCAACACTTTTACAAAATCTTTGCTGGTGGACGAGAGAAAACCTAACGAGAGGGAAACCCTTCTACGACCCACAGATAAAGGCAGTGGTCACAACGGATGCCTCACGGGCAGGGTTGGGTGCTCACTACCTTCACCACACAGCTCAGGGTCTGTGGTCTCACACTGCAGCTCAGAACCACATCAGTGTGCTGGAACTTCTAGCAGTATTCAAAGCTCTCCAGGCATTCGAACCCCATTTAACAAACCTGTCGATACAGATACTAACAAAGCACCACAGCAATGTTTTATATCAACAAACAGGGGGGTACACGTTCTACGGATCTATCCAGACTTGCAGAGAAAATCTGGAAATGGGCACTCAGACAGAAAATGTTCCTGTCATTACAACATGTTCCAGGGTAACTCAACGCTCTAGCAGACTCATTAAGCAGAGATCCCCTACCAGATGAACACGAGTGGCGTCTACACGAAGAAGTCGTAGAACACCTCTTCTCTCAATGGGGTTTCCCAACTATAAACTTATTCGCCACGAGCGAAAATCGTCAATGCCCAGACTTTGCGTCCAGGTTGCCCCAGCCAGGCTCCAATGGGAACGCCCTATGGATGAACTGGTCAGGGAAATGTGCGTACTTTTTCCCCCCAATTCCTCTCATGAGGAAGGTGGTGAACAAGTTACACAATGAACCAATGACGCTTATCCTAGTTGCTCCTATGTGGGCAAGACAACCGTGGTATCCACATCTGCGCAAACTGGCGATGTGCGATCCCATCAAGCTCCCATGCCAGTACAATCTACTCACCCAGCACAAGGGGCTAACAGTGCACCCACAACCACACTCAATGAACTTGACAGCATGGCTCCTGAAGTCGTAGAGTTTGGGCATCTTAATCTACCGCAAAAATGCATGGATATCTTGAAAGAATCAACAAAAAAAAAACACTAGGCACTGCTATTTTGACAAATGGAGACAATTCGTAATTTGGTGCCAGACTAAGCAGATCAACCCCATAGATTGTACTCCATCTAACATTCTAACCTATATGCTCTACTTGCTAGATGCAGGGTTAGTGTTCAACCCCCTAAAAGTCCACCTGGCGGCCTTGTCAGCCTACACCAGTTCCCATAATAAGGTCTTGTGGTGGAAGGTACCAGTCATCAAAGCATTTATGGAAGGGGTAAAGAGACTCCACCCTCCAATTTCTAACCCACCACCAGGTTGGGACCTCAATGTGGTACTCGCTAAGATCATGGGACCCCCATTCGAGCCTATGCACAAGTCTAGTCTCAAACACCTGACTTATAAAACTGCCTTCTTAGTAGCTATCACTTCCATAAGAAGGGTTAGTGAAATCCAAGCATTGTCAGTGCAGGATCCTTTCTTTACGTAAAACCAGCTTGTCCTTATGTATAGTACTCACCCTAGGTTCTCACCTAAATTAATCTCCAAATTTCATGTTAACCAGTCTATTGAGCTACCAGGTTTCTTCCAGGAGCCCAAAAGCTCTGCTGAGGTAAAGCTCCACACACTAGATGTGAGGAGAGTGGTCCTCTACTACATAGACAAGACCAGACCGCTAAGAAAGACAGATAAACTGTTTGTCTCCATAGCACCAGGCAGATAAGGTGACTGCATCTCTAAGAATGCCATCTCTAGGTGGATAGTAAAATGTATCCAACTGTGCTATTCCCTATCAGATAAAACACTTGCTTTAACGCCAAGGGCCCACTCCACAAGAGGTACTGGAGCCACTCTGGCTTGCATTGCAAATGTCCCCTTAGACAGTATTTGCAAAGCAGCTACATGGCGCTCAATACATACTTTTACTCACCACTACTGCATTGACACTCATTCCAAGACCGATACACAAGTGGGACAAGCGGTTCTAAGACATTTATTCGCTCATGAACCTTCTCACATCCCACCTCCTTCTTCCACTGCTCGCTAATCTATGCACATCATGTCATCTAAGCAGATTCCACAAGCCTCAGAAGGGATACATTACTCACCGTAGTCGTATTTCTGATACTTGTATCTGCTTAGATTCACATGCGACCCACCCTTCCTCCCCTCGCAGAGAAGGCGCATGGATGCTTATGAGCTTGTCTGATACGTATCTGCTTGGATACAACTGTAATCACGCTACACCTCATGCTACCTCATGTCAGAAAAATAACATTCTGAGGGACCTCGACGCGTGAGGGATCATTGGTACAGTCGACATCACACTAGGGATAGTAATACTGGCACACCCTGTCGACGTCCCTTTTTGAGTTTCGAAAACAACAGCTGTAATACTCCGCAGCTTCCACTAGATGTCGGCCTATGAACAGCATGTGAATCTAAGCAAATACAAGCATCAGAAATACGATTACGGTGAGTAATGCATTATATAAATATATATTTATTGGGGCGGAAATATTTACAAAAGAGTTGAGGTTAAACCAAGAGAGCATCATAAACTTTGTTAATAAATTTAAAAGAATACATATTAAAATCAAATATCATGGTAACCTTAACTATCCCTGTTTTGTTTTTCACCATTTTGTTTTTGCAATATAATGCTTTGTAGTGAAAGTAATGTAATGTGTTGTGTGAATAATTGTTTTCAATAGCAATGATAAACTGTTTTGTTTTTGTTAATGTGTATTACATTTGTGCTACTTTTGTTAGTATTTACAGTTGCATTATTTATTCATTTTAATTTAGCACATATATTACGTTTGCATTTTTATGTATAGTGTAATGACCATAAATGTTATGTATTGTATATATTATTTGTAGAAGTAAATGTTACTAAGCTTTTACAGTATGATATTGTAATACTTTTTGAGTGGTTTTGTGTTTTCTTTTTATAATATGTTCATTTTTTTTAAACTATATGTATTTAGTAAACTATATGTTGTGTAACGTTTACCTGTTAATTGATATTGTTGTATATGTAAAGTATGAAATTTGAATGCTTATTCAAAGGCCGGAAGAATAGCTCAAGGGCGACGTGTGTGTCTTGGAAGCAAGACAACGCCTAGCAACGTAGGTTTGAATCCCAGACTCGCGCTTAGAAACTGGTCTCTAGAATTAAACACATTCTAAAAAAACAATTATAATTATGTATATTTTGTTATTGTAGACTTTTTTTTCTTTTTTTTATATTGTGTGTATTTTTGAATTGCACATTTTGGGAGACATTATGCGTGTGTATTTTATATGTTATGTTTTTTTATGTAGTCATTTTGTTTTTCAAACATATTTTATACTTTTATCATTACATCAGTCAATGTTTAATGCACTTTTCAATGGTATTATATTTTATACAATTGTTTTTATGTGTGAAATTGTTAACAGGTTATTCTGTTTTGTAAGAGGGTGCATAGTAAGAGTTTGTTATTAGTTTTCATTTACTGTGACAAACCTCCAGATGATGTCACTTCTCACCAGAGGGGCGTCCCTTTCAATGAGGCTAGAAAGGTGAGGCCGCTAACCGATAGTTCCCCTAGGGGTGGTAACATGCAGGAGGATCTCATGTGGTGAAACTCCCCTCCTGGGGACAAGGACATGAGTCTGGGACACGTCCCCTTTATCTCTCTACCCCACAGGGTAATAACACCCAAGCCTTCTGTACATAGGAAAGTCCAAGACCATGTGTTACTGTAATGTGTCATCCAGTCTCTTTATGATAGGTACTGGTATGAAGAAGAACCTGATAATGCTACAGTCTAGCATGAAGAATGTTCAACCAGCTATTGTCAAACCGACATTACGCTGGGGCAGTTCCAGCTACTTAACCTAAACAGTAAAGAAGGGCAAGGAGAGTGCCATCCAGAAGGAGAAGTCGGCGAGATAGGTTGCCGCAAAAAAGCCAGCGAGTTTGAAACCGGCCATTCGAAGGCTTTTTCGAAGTAGCAGTGTGTACGGAAGAGAAGGAACCAAGGGACGCCAGGAAAGCGTCCCACCTGGCGGATGCGAGTCGACAACCTTGAAACTGAGAGTCAGTGTGGTGGTTGCATGACCTGGTGTTGGGTGGACAGTGCAGTCCAAGAACTACGCTGAGATTGCCAACACTAGCCTACTGCAGAGCCGTATAGGCAAATGCATGGGAAGTATGAGGAACTGTGGCGGTTCCACAACTTGTAATGGGTGGACGGCCTGGACTGAATTTGCACCCAGACCACCAATGGTAACGGACCACGAAGTCAAGCGGGCTGAAGAAGAGCAGAAGAAGACAGAGAAAGAACAAACCCACAAAAACGATTAACCGTTCCCTGAGAGAAGGTAACGGGAAAAGTAAGAAGTCCGTGAGGGGTCTGGGGAAACTTGAGAAGGTGAAACAAGAACACAAGCGAGAAGTAATCATTTTGTGAGGCAACTTCCTGGTCAGTTCCATAAGACTGTGATATTAAAGAGTCAAGGGGAGAGCTCTGAGATTGTATTCCTCGTCCCAGTGGGGGAAAATCAAAGGACACTGTTCAGTAGGAGAAAATACAAAATCTGTGGAGAAAACTTCGAGTTGATGAAGAATCTAAAATCAAAGTAACACAAGGAAAACTTTGTGAAAACTGGGTGTAGATTAGGAGACGGGAGCCATTCTCCTAATCCGGTCATATTCCTGGAAATTTGTGAAACCCAAACTTTAAAAGACGTCTACCCAGGAGAAGGGAGTCATTCTCCTGGGTTGGGATAAGAACTCTTCCGTTAGTTTAGTGATTTGTGTTCAAGTGACCGGGATAGAATAGGAGTTTTGACTAGGACAGTACCTCTTCTTTTGAACACAATAGACTTCCTCACTGGCCCACGTTTGTGTTGTTGAGGAAGGGAAGCCATCTAGTTTAGGGGGGATAAGTCTGCATTATCTGTTAAATAAAAGTTTGTAAGTTTGTAGCTACAAGCATGCCATCTGTCAAATTCCTTAAAGGGATGAAAGGGTATCAACCCCCTGTCCCGAACCACAGAAGCCGAATAGATCAACCCACCCACCGTGGCTGGCACGGGCGCCTGAATATTGATAACACAGTAACCACGTGGCAGCCAATGGGGGGAAGACTGAGTTAGGGAAAGGGTGTAGAGTGACAAAGGAAAGATGGGGAAGAGAAACATGCAAACATATCTATACCTGTCTACAACCTGTAATACATAACTACTACCTATGCCTGGCACTATTCCTAATCCTGGTAACTTAACCTGTTCCTGGCTTAGCGCAAAGCCTACACATGAATGCACACACAACAGATGTGTTAGCTTCTATAACATAAATGAAACAATCACAACATCACAAACTTATGGAGTCATGTACATGAACGGGTTCAGCATAAGCAGTATGATACAAACAAAAGGGGAATACCCTTCCATGACATAATACAAAGACACATGGCCCTCTGGGCAAGCATAAGCCACAAACAAAACATTGCACATTACATTTATCTGTGCTCCCCGTAATAGGTCTAAAGAAATTGCTAGGTATAACAAGTCATATCTAAACATGAAGTTCCCTAATGTCTTTTAGCCTCATGACTTTCATGCTCCTAAATCCCAAGGCATATGCCTAGATCCGTAGAAAAGAGTGTTTTATAACCCTTCACTCTTCCATTCCTTTATGCCACATTCAAAAGCGTACACTCGGTATGCGCGCCCAACTTCCCAAATAAGTAAAACTAAAACACTTAACTGTGTGTCCTGGCACCTCACAAAGATAACTGTGTGTCCTGGCGCCTCACAAGGACGCCCGGACCTTGAAAGATGACGCAGAATTCCGCCAGGGCCACCCTTATTCACCGCCGCAGCCCAGGCTCCAGGATATCATGGACTCAGCAGCCGCTCGTAGTCAGCAGATTCGTCTGCCTTTCTGCCGTGTACCTCAGGCGTGCAATGAGCATTCAGGAAGCACCGCCTTGACACTGGAGCTACTCGTAGTAGAAGATTAGACTGCTTTCCTGCAGCGTATCTACAGCGTCCCACAAGCATCCAGGCAACACAGCCGCCGCCCCTGCTGTTCTTCATTAATTATCCGCACCAGAGCACGGCCGGTTGGCGGTTATTAAGACACCTGATTACAATCAGCTGGTCTGCCGCGCGAACGCTCTAAACTGCACAATGTCCCACAGCCTGCTGGGAATTGTAGTTCAGAGCAGAATTTACAAGTTCACATGCCTCCTCTTGTGCAAACTCCTATTTATGTCTGTGTCACTTGGTCAGACTCCTCATTCCAGGTCACCACAATACACAATGTTAATGTCACAAATGTACATGTAGTGTTTTAATATCAAATGTACCTCCATTCTGCTCATGCATTGTATGGATCATAAAGTTTACATTTTTGTGTGAAAAGCGTACATTTATTCTCACCTGTCACTTGCCTTTTGATGTGAGTTTTTAGATGTTAATTGTGTAATGTATGAACTGTAAAACTCATATGCTCTGTGTACAGTTTGTATGAAAAGTTTAAATGTATTCTATCACTGTAAAACTGACATCAACATCAGCTGTGTCTTGCCTTTCATGTGCATTTTTAGGAGAGGTTTAAACAACAGTAAAACTCCTACGCTCTGCGTACAGTTCGTATGACTTGCCTTTGATGTGAGTTTCAGGAGATGTTAATTTTTCATTGTACCAACTGTAAAACCCATACACACTCCATACAGGATTGCAGCCCCTGTGTCATAGGACCATGTATCGTAGGAGCACATGTTGTAGGAACATGTCTGTGTATAGTACAAGCATGTGTAGCAACTGCATGTGTCGGAGAAGAATGTGTTGTGGGAGTGTATTAGAGTGTGTGGAAAGTGTGCATCATAAGAGTATGTGGGAACATGTGTCGCACATGTCACATAGCCATATGTTTTGGGTAGTAGATGTACTTGTGTCATAGGAGAGTGTGTCGTAAGACTGTGCAGTAAGGGTATGTCGTATGCATGTGTATTAGGAGCATGTGTGGTAGAAGCACGCGTCGTAGGTACACGTGCCATAGGCGCATGTGAGCAAACGTATCATACATATACATGTTATGTGTAGCAAGCGCGTGTGTATTAGGTGCGCATATCGTAGGAGCACATTATTAGTGTTAATATACACAATGTTAATACGACAAATGTACAAGTTGGGTTTTAGTAAAATGTACCTTCATTTTTCTCATGCATTGTATGCCTCCTAAAGTGTACATTATTTCCACCACTTCAAAACTGACATCAGTCAGCTGTCACTTGCCTTTGATGTGAGTTTTTAGATCTTAATTGTGAAACATATGAGCTGTAAAATGAATGCGCTCTGTGTAAGTTCATGTGTGCCTTTATTTCATCACCTTAAAACGGACATCAATGTCAACTGAGACTTGCCTTTGCTGTGAGTTTTAAGAAGATGTTAGTTGTGTAGTGTACGAACTGTTAATTGTGTAAAACTCATATGCTCTGCGTACCGTTCGTATAAAATAGGCGCATTCGTTCGTCATCATATATAGAAATATCTACAACATTAATGTCTCAAAAATGGCTGAGTCGATTTTAAAAATGTATTTTCAGTGCACGAATTCCAGATGCAAACTAGGTGCCTGCAAAAAAAATTAAAAATCAAGGAGGCCAATTTTGAGAGATTTGGACCAAAATAAAATTTTCTTTTTCCTATTGGAAAACCACATTTTAAAAGCTGTTGAAAACACAATCAAAGCAAATCTTTTTTAAACTATGGAGCCGTTAATGAGCAATTCTGAAATGTGCATGCACAAGCGGTTGCCTCTAAATGTTACTGTGTAATGTTTTCTGTTTTTTTGTCATTCAAACGTTTGCAAGTGTGTGAATTCTTGTGGCAACCTCATTTTTACTCCCCCTTTGCTCAGGTGGCCAAGGAAGGGCCATCGCTTTTGGATCCCGACCCTGGGGGCGGAAAAGTGAAGGAGGATCACCAGAGTTGGGGGTCCTTGGGGAGTGGGAAGAGGATGCCTAAAGGGGAAGACATGGAATCCCACCTTTTCCAATTGTGACTTACCTTACCATCCTTCAGCTTTAGCAGGATATTGTTGTCCATATCCTACCTTCCCCCTTTAAATTCAACCAAGTACTGAGAAGAGGAAGACAAGCCCTAGAGTAATGCAGATTGTACACGGAGAACACCACTTTAGTACTGGGATGAAGAAGAGGGGTCCTAAAGGCCACATAGCTGCATGTCAGGCATGTTCCAATAGGTGTAATTGGAGTCAGTCAAGTAAGGCAGATATGGCCAACGTCTCGCACCTGAAACCCCTTGACTGTGTGTGTGTGTGTGTGTGTGTGTGTGTACACACGCCACCACTGTGCACTGCTAAGACTAACACTCAGGACGTCATTGAGGATATCACTGAAGACATCACATATCTAGGCCAGGAAATTTTGTTTAATGACAGTCAGAATATGAAAATTCAAAAGGTGCTATATATATAGACGTTAACCATGTTGTATGTCTTTAGGGTGTCGCTGCTCATGGTGCACTGTAAGGAAGGCATGGTATCAAACAGTGAAGACAGACACAAGTGATCTCAGTTTAAGGGTGTTTATTGAACTTCAATGGGTTGGTTGAACGCGTATGTAACCTAAATCTAATGAGGGGAGCAAGCTACGACCATCAAATAATAACGCAGTCCTAGTCTAGTCTCTGTCAAAATAAAAGGGCCTATACTAAGAAACCTATTGCCAATTCTTACTTATAAATACAAAAGGGTGTGGGACAATAATGTATGCAACAAAGAAAAGTGTTCAAGAAATAATATGTTAGGACGGTTGAGCAGTTGCCTTTCCCTTGCCCACGTTTTCAGCCCGGGGCAAGGCAGCACGTTTCAGCGTCACACACTCTCTGGCTTCTCTGCCACGAGGATACAGCTCAAAGCATAGATATCGGCCTTCTGCCAAAGTCTCTTTTCCAATAACAGTCTCTGACTGCAGAGTGCCTGTCGTACCAAACACATATCAAACTTCCATTTCTTTCAGGATCTTCACATGCACAAGTTCTCGCTTCCAGTATTTTTCATGGTTCTCCCCCCTTCAGGCTTGGACCCCTTTTTACCACAATATTTACACTTGGTCTCCCTCGTTTGGGCTCGGACCATGGATCTCCCTTGTTCGGGCTCGGGACCTCTTGATATGAAAAACAAAGACTTTCGAATGTGCAATGGGTTTTGCTTAAACCGTCGCAGGACCACTTCGATTCACTTCACACAATGTTCTCCTCAATCTTTTGGCTTTAATTTCTCTTGGTGGGATACCTTACAGAGACCTTCCATTGAGCACACTCACAGTGCCGGACCACTTTGTTAATGGTATTGTATCTTTCCTTCTCAAGTTCAAACATTCATCAGCAGTTTGACTTTACTCGCGTCATTCATCACACGCGTTTAACAATGTTCGTTCCAGCGCTCGTTATACAATGTTGCCGCTTGCAACCTTAACTTCAAGACAGATCGCATCAGTCTCCCCACCTCTCACTGGCTGTGTTGATCTCCCTAATTCATCTTTGTTCTTGGAGCCATGGACAATACCCCGGCGGCTGCTGCTCCTCCCCACCTTGGTCAGATACGCAGGAAGGCCTTCAGTATTTCCGACACAAAGTGCAGGATTTTTCAGTGTGGTTTCCTGGCCTTATGCTTTCTGCTTAGCAGCTTTCTTGAAAGTAACGGTTTCTTGCCAAAAAGATCAAGGGTATTTCCCTCCTTGCAAACCCTTCTTGGTTTCCCATCTTTCTCCCCTCATTCAGCTGCTGACTCGAAACTGCTGTTCCTTTGTGTGTTTTATGTAAGGAAAGCATGGTATCAAATAGTAAGACCGACACAAGTGATCGCTGTTCAAGGGTGTTTATTGGACTTCAATTGGGTTTGAAAAATGCCTATCTAATTCTGAATCTAAAGATGGGAGTGAGCTAAGACCATCAAATAACGCAGTCCTAGTCGAGTCTGTCAAAATAAAAGGGCCTATTCTAATAAACCTATTGCCAATCCTTACTTCTAAATACAAATAGTGTGGGAAACAATGTTCTGCAAACAAAAAAAAAGTGTTCAAGAAATGATATGTCAGGATATTCAAGCCGTTGGCTTCCCTTGCCCACATTTTCGGCATGGGACAAGGCGGCACACTTGAGCTAAGCACACTTGTGGGCTTCTCTAATAGGAGAATCCAGTTCAAAACCTCAGCATCATGGCCTTCTGTGCCAAAGTCTCTTTGCCATCCAAAGTCTCTTATTTCAGAGGGCCTGATGCAACATGACCAACATTAAAGTTCCTTTCTTCTCAGGATTTCACATGTAGAACTCTTGGGGGGGATTTTCGATTCACCCCGGGCTCCCCTCTGACAGGGTCAAACCCACTTTAACACAAAGCTTTCTATCGATTTCCCTTCGCCAGGCTCGGACCAACGTTCTCTACTTTTCCAAGCTTTCTTTCAGTCGAAGACTTTCGACTGTGTGTTGGATTTTGCTCAACTCGTCGCAGGACCACTTCGATTCACAATGACTTGCTCTCTTCTTGATATGCTCTCTTTCTCACTTTCACTTCAATTCTCAGCTGGATACCTTACAGGGATTTTCGACTGAGCACCCATGCAGTGACGGACTATTCTGTCTAGGGTATTGTATCTTGCCTTAAAAGTTCAATCACTCATCAACAATTCAACTTTACTTGCGTCATTTATCACATGCGTTTTTAACAATGTTCGTTTCAGCGCTCGCCATACAATGTTGCTGCTTGCAATCTTGGCTTCAACACAGACTGGTCTTGTATCGGTCTCCCCAACTCACCAGCTGTGTTGATTTCACTGATGCTGCTTTGTTCTTGAAGCAAAGGACAGTACTACAGCGGCTAGCCCCTCTCCCGCCTTGATTATTGACGCGGGAGGGTACTGGGTACCTCTGACACACAATGCAGGATTCTTCAGCCTCGTTTCCTGGTCTTACACTTTCTAATCTCGAGGTTTCAGGACAGTAACAGTTCCATGTCGAAAAGGTCAAGGGAACTTCCATCCTTGCGATCCCCTTCTCTTGTTAAACTGCCATTTCGTGAATGCTGTTTCCTCATGTGCTTTGCCTCACTCAGAGTGTGCTCTCGTGTTCCGCCTTTTATCCATGTGGGGAAGCTTAATGGAAGTTAGGTGTGTGTAATGGTCAGTAATTGCCTGACCTCGCCTGACCATTGTATCGTGTAAGGACGGCTTGGTATCAAAGTAAGACAGACACAAGTGATCACAGTTCAAGGGAGTTTATTGAACTGTAAAATGGGTGTGATAAACGCCTAATCTAAACTTAAATCTAAGATGGCAGTAAGCTACGACCATCAAATAATAATAATACAGTCCTAGTGGAGTCTAGTCAAATAAAAGGGCCTATATGTTAGATGTACACAATAATGGAGGAGAGAATCAACACTCTCCCCCGAACCACAGAAGCCGAATGAATTTGAACCTCCCACCCTGGTTGGCACAGTTGCCTGATATTACTTGCACAGGACACCACGTGGCAGCCAATGGGGGGAAAAGGAGTTAGGGAGAGGTGGTGGATGGGGTAGGGGAGTTAGGAACACCAGATAGAGGATTAGGGAAACTCCTAGTTTAGATAGGTAAAGGGAAGCACGGGGGAAAAAAACCCTCCCTATCTAAAACCTACCCAGACTTACAAAAAACCTGAGGCTACTCCTTTACTGACCAACCTCCTGACACACGCACCTTAATACGTGTACATACTGAAACACACCTTAATACGTGTGAACATAGAGCATGGAAAAACAATTATGATGGCAAGCGGTATGGCACAAACCATGGACTTCGTGCCCATATATGAAGAACAAAAACACATGGCCCACTGGGCAAGCGTACGCAACACATACACATATCACTTCACTCCTGAAATGACTGAACTGGTGATGTTTTTATAGCATGTTATAACGAGTTATCAGCACTCGCTATTGTGTCATGGTTTCCTGCATTCAAGTGTTCATGGTCTCACACATATGTGTAAAGAGTAAAATCGTAGCACACAGCACTTTGCCATAGCCTCCACTGTTTCATGCGAATGACCGTACTGGATGAACACAGCCCACCCCTCAATGTCACAGGCACTTATCTGAGCTCCGAGAAGCCCCGAAGGACTTCTCGGAGGAACTGTAGCACACTGAAATCAGACCGCCAGCCTGCCCGCTCCTTCACCTTGCACGGCGAGCACACCGTAGTCAGACCGCCAGCCTGCCCGCTTTTCTTCCGTGCACATCGAGAATGCCGTAAGCAAATGACCGTCTGCCTGCTCCTCCTTCGTGCCTCGCCTGGGCACGAAAATGTAAATAGAGGCCCATACTCTCGGTAGCAATTCTCCGTCCTGCTTCCAACCGAAAAATAAGCCACACCTGATTACGCACCGTTGCCTTCTTTAAAGCTGCCCTAATCCAGTGCAGCTGGCAACGCGTGCGTTCTTTGAACTACACTCCGCCCCAAGGTGTGCTGGGAGTTGTAGTTTCTGCTCCCTACAGTCAGCCTCCAGTTCAATAGGCATACCTTGCCACTCCCTGTCGATTTCAGCCCTTCTTCCTCACACTATACTAAGAAAACCTATTGCCAATCCTTACCACTATGCTACAAAAGGATGTGGGATAATATTCACAAGAAAAAGAAGTGAAGAGCTAATCGTCTCGGGCTCCCGCCGGCCGCGGAATATATCCTGTAATTATTCCGCATATCGGAACCACCTGACCTCAAGACACAGCACCCCGGTGGCGGACGTCCCCAGGCAACAATAGCTGCGGCCTGGGGCGAAATCAGTCCCGGGAAGGCGAAGAACGCGACCCCGGATTTGCCGGTGCAAGACTTGCCGCCATTGCCGTGCGGCTGCAGAGCGGCCGCTCTGCCCCTACCCCCCTGAGCCATCGAGGTGCAGGCACTTCGTAGAAGGCAGGAGACGGCCCCGAACCGACACCTACAGGCCTCAGCCCAGAGCCCCTCTCTCCCCGTGCCACGCAGGACAGCCGGACGCCTGCCCACTCTGCCGGGCCAGACCGGACGGCATATGAGAGGAAGAGGACGGGGGACGAGGCACGGAGCCGAGACCTCTCCGCCCCTCTCCCCCCGCCACTGGTGAGACAGCAGCATCCGGGGTTGAGCCGCGACGCAGACACGGACAACACGGTGTCGCGCTCCCCCCAACAATACCGACAAGGTACGTGGAGCCTCCCCCCCACCCAACGAACCGAGGGACAGCGTCCCGCACGAAGGAAGGGGCACAACCCCCTCCCACGACAACAACGGAGCTGGGTGAAGGGGACTGAAGGCGCTCTCCGCCCCCACCTCTAAGAGCACCCTGTACTGGTGCGCATAACCTCACCCTCACACTGCGAAAGGGCTTAAAAGGCCCAGAGGACTGGCCACAAAGCGGCAACTTTGGAACACGATTGTTGGAGGCACGAAGGCCCCTGCTGCAGGACCCATAGCCCCACTGGCAAAAAGTTCTGGACACACACCCCACAAAGGGGAACAACTCCCGGTGGGGACGAGCATTGGGGCAACCCCCCCCCCACAGCTCTAACGGACCGCCGCAGATCAAGGGCCTTGGGCACCACTACCGCTGGGAGACCGGGCCGTCACCCTACAACCAGGACCCTGGGAGGATAACACTCCTACAGAAGTGCACGTGGTGGGGTGTGCGTGGCAGCGCCCCTCTGCCCTTCAATCCACTCAGGAACAGTACACATTCGAGACGGTGGGCACGGTCCTCACGTGTACGCAACTACAAGAAGCCCCCCCAGTGGACCACAGACTCTCCAACAAGTATACCGGACCACCCAGAACTGGGGATTGGCGCTTAAGCAACCATGCAGCCCTTGCTCCTGCCGGCGCTTCGAAACAGAGACAGAGTGCCAAAAGATAGACAACCGGCGAGCCCACCCGGACTTGGTCCCCTCGGCGATCCCCGCGGGGCATCCACACGACCCACCCGGGCCTAAATCCTCACATAAACCACCGACTCGGCCATGGGCAAAGACAAGGTCAAGCGGCAAACCCTGCAGAGTAAAATGGACCTTTACACAGTGGAGGCCCCCTCCCGCCAGGAGACACAAAACCCGGCGGAAGCAGGCAACATGGAAGGAACTCAGGACCCCCAACTCTCCCTGAATGACTTAATGAAGGCAATTGGGGACTCGAGAACTTCGCTGGAACTTAAAATAGGAGGTGTCTCCACGGAAGTATCTCTCCTACGCCAGGATCTCCGCAACCTGTCGTCCAGGGTTGGAGAAGCGGAACAAAGGGTGTCGGATACAGAAGATAACGTCCGCCAGTTGGAACAACAACTAGCCATAATCGCCCAGAAAGTCAACCAACTTGAATACCGGGCCGAAGACAGTGAGAGCAGGGCACGCCGCAACAACCTCAGGATTCTCGGGATCCCGGAGATAGAGGAAGGCCCTAGTGTCGAACTTTTCCTAGAGGACTGGCTACCTCATGTCTTTGCCCCCAAGAAATTGTCGAAATTCTTCTCTATCGAGAGAGCACATAGGGGTACCCACTGGGAGACCCACCCCAGGAGCCCCGCCTAGAACAATAATAGCACGCCTCCTCAACTACCGAGACGCTATCCTGCAGATGGCACGGGCCTCCGGCCCAATCACATACAACGGTTATAGAGTGGGGTTTTTCCCGGACTATACCAAAGAGGTCCAGAAGGCCCGCCAGTCATACGACTCTGTCAAGAAGAAACTTCACTCCTTGTCAATTAGGTTTGCTCTCTTCTTCCCGGCGATACTCAAGGTCCACCACGAGGGCACGACCCGTTTATTCCACAATCCCAAAGAAGCATGGGATTGGCTCGAAACACAGATCCTCAATGGGCCCATGGCCCGACGCTCGCCCTCCGGACTGCCTGCGCGCAAGCCCGGGCAACGCTCGCCACCCTTCACCCAGATAGACCCGGAAACCGCATCACCACAGCGTCCCACCCAAAATACCACAGAGAACGGATGAGGCCTGAGTACCACAGAACCGAACTTTCCACGTGACAACACGGAAACTACATCATTGCGGCCGCCACCGTTCAGGTACCGCAGTCTCCACAAGGGCTACCACCCTAGGTCGGGTCATCCCGACGCAGTTTAAGTTCACCAAGTTATAAGTTCAATGTTTGGGCGACTGGTGCTCCCAGTTGGGGGGGGGAGTACAGGGTGGGGGGAGTTTTGGGGAATCGAGGAAACGGAATCACGAGAAAAGAAAGATGGAAACCGACGAGAGCAGACAAGGCAAACAAATACTGTTTTGGGCCAGGACCAGAGACACAAGTATATGCCAGCCTTCAGGCGCTCCAATGCGAAGCGGCCCCCGGATGTCCCCCCCCCCCCGAGAGGAAAACGACATACGTCCCCGGGGGGAAAAACGCAACTGCCACTAATCCTCCCTGCTACCCCACCAAATAGACTCACGCAGACAGGATGAATTCCAACAAGGTGACAATACTGTCCTGGAACGTCAATGGCCTCGGCTCTAGCATAAAGCGGAGACTGGTGCTCCAGTACCTAAACTGACACTCACCGGACATTGCCCTCTTAAATGAAACGCACTTGATAGGCACAAACACCAACTTTTTCAAAAGGTCCAACTAGTCGAATGTCTACCATGCCGGATTCACGAAAGGAGCCAGGGGCACAATGATTCTCGTTCACAAGAGAGTCCCTCTCCAGGTTAGGAAGATCAGGGCGGACCCCCGGGGCCGCTATGTACTGATGCTAGCGGACATCTGGGGCGAGAAATGGGGCCTGGCAGCAATCTATGCCCCCCCCACGCTGACGAAAGAACTGCTCGCCGAGCTTCAGAGCTTGCTCCTGGAGGAGAAGGCTGATGTGTGGGTACTCGGAGGGGACTTTAACGAAGTAATGGACATCACAGTCGACAGAACCTACAGGCGAGCTGGAACATGCCCCACCTCCACGCCGCTCGCCACGTTCGCCGAGGCCTCAGGAATGGTGGACGCATGGCGCATACTTCATGGAGACGAGGCAGGGTTCTCCTTCTACTCAGGTGTCCACAAATCATTCTCCAGGATAGACTACGCCTTCGTCCCCCGCAACATGACCCACAGGCTTCTCAAAGCTGCATTCCTCGCGAGAGGAATTTCGGACCACTCCCCGCTTCTTTTAACTCTCAAAAACTCCTCCTCTCGCCCAGTCCGTAATTGGCGCCTAAATGCATACCATCTTCGTCTTCCTGAAATTGCGGAGGAGCTAGAAAAGAGGACAACGGAATATTTTGAAATTAATGAGGGCTCGGTGAACTGCCCGATTTCGATCTGGGAGGCATACAAAACAGTCCTACGAGGGGAGGTTATTTCCACGGTTTCCGCCTACCAACAACGCCAAGTCCAGAAGATCAGGGAAGCAGAAACACGCGTCCTGGAGTGTGAGTGACAAATCCTTATACAAAACACCCAAGAAGCAAAGGAAGCGATGCTCACGGCGCAAGACGCCCTCGGTAACCTGTCCCTAGACAACGCACGAAGTGCCCACCAATTAGTCCGGAGCCAAATATATGAAAGGGGCGACAAAGCTAACAAGACGCTGGCCTGGTTGGAGCGACGCGTGCAAAGCAGGGGACACGTAAGGGCAATCATATCTCTGGATGGGACATTGTTGACAGAAGACTCGGATATCGTCGAGGCATTCGCCACCTATTACAAAAATCTTTATACCCCACCCATTGGGAACCCATCAGTTGAACCCTCTCGATACCTCGACCACATCGAGATTCCGATACTCCCGCAAAACCAATCTGATCTCCTGAATGCTCACATCACTGACACCGAGGTACAAGATGCACTGGCGCAACTCCAACCCGGGAAAACTCCGGGCCCCAATGGGTTCCCAACTGAAACGTGGAAGTGCCTCGGTGGCATGCTACCTGCCCACATGCACCGCATGTTTCTACGCAGCAAGGAACTAGGAGCACTTCCCCCAGACCTCAGGAAGGCATGCATAGTTGTCATACATAAGCCTGGTACATAATCCTGGGAAACTCCCGGAGGAATGCGCCTCCTATCATCCGATATCCTTGATCAATGGCGAAGCGAAGGTCCTCGCCAAAACACTCGCTAACAGATTGCTGCAAGTGATGGAGACCCTCGTCCACCCAGACCAATGTGGTTTTATGCCCAATAAATCAACTCGGATGAACTTACGCAGAGTCCAATTGGCGCTGTCCAGGGCAAAGGAAATACCAGCCCCACTCGCCCTCCTGGCGGTGGACTTCGAAAAAGCCTTTGACTCTGTGGGGTGGGATGCTTTGTGGGAGATCATGGCTAGGATGAACCTGGGGCAGACATTTATATCCTGGGTAAAACTTTTATATGCAGCCCCGGAGGCCACGGTGAGGGTGAACGGCAGGTCCTCCAAACCTTTCCCCAGGGTCGGGGCACGAGACAGGGATGCCTGCTGTCTCCACTCCTCTTCCTCCTTGCCATCGAGCCGCTAGCGATTGAGCTTAGAGCTAACACCAACTGGACTGGTTTCGTCTGGCCGGGAGGGGGAGAAGACCGCCTCTCGCTCTATGCGGATGACCTGCTCTTATACCTCAGTAACTCGAGTATCTCATGCCCGGTGATCTCCCGCATACTCAGGGAATATCAGTATTTTGCAGGCCTGAAGGTTAATGATGCCAAAACCATCTTCTTCCCGATTCAGGGTGGCGAGTCGGCGATCCCGGAGACCTGCCCATATCACGTCTCTATCAGGGAACTCAAATACATGGGTATACGGCTCGACCCGACGCTTGATGGGTTCCCCCGGCTTAATATACAACCAGTCATAGAGCGGTTCAACAGAGACACCCCCCATTGGCAATCTCTTCCCCTATCGCTAATGGGCCGGGCTGCATTATTCAAAATGATGACCCTTCCAAGACTATTGTATGTCCTCCAAAATTCCCCATTCCCCATCTCCCGAGAAACACTCATTGACAAGACCCTGCGCACACTGCTATGGGGCAGGAAACAATCCAGGATTGCCCTTGACATGCTCCAGAGATCGGTGTGGGAGGGTGGCATCGGTTTACCCTGCATACGCACCTATTACCTGGCCACACAGATAGGGGTGGTGAATGACTGGATCCACGCGGATCCCACACTCCCACACACCCGTATAGAGCTGGAGACCATGTCCCCGCTAACACTGCTCCAAATCCTCTACGCCACCCACGATCAACTCCCGGTGCTGCCCAAAATGACCCACCACATCCGGCGCGCATGGCGGGCCGCACACAAACTAATCGGCTGGGAAGAACAGCCAACACTGTCGCAACCCATATGGCACAATGCGCTCCTCCCGGAACTAGTGAAAATGGGCTCCTTCGGTCACTGGCTGGCAAAAGGAATACACACATTAGCACACGTGATACAAGAGGGTCGCCTCCTAAGCTTTGAGACCATGCGCGAACAATTCGACCTGGCACCCATGGACCAGTTTCGGCATGCGCAACTGTCCCACGCCATCCGCACCCAATTCCCCGACACTACGGTCGTACCTCCCTGCTCTCCCATAGAGACTAATATCCTTCCACAGCGCATCTCCTCTAGGGTCACTTCCACTCTCTATCAGGCCCTTAACTCATTCGGGGTTACACAACTCGACGGGCTAAAGGCAAAGTGGGAAAGGGATCTGGGCCCCCTGGAACCTGAAGATTGGGTTGAGGCGTTAATGTCCCCCAGAGAAATTGGAATAGAATCCAAGCTCAGACTAATACAATTGAGGATTCTCCATCGTTCATACCACTCACGCACTGCGATGGCCAGATGGGGTGGAATAGAAGGCGGGACATGTGTTTGAAGCAAAACTGAACCCCCCACCTTCTACCATATGATATGGGACTGTCAGGCGATACAGGCCTTCTGGGTGGGCTGTGTTAACACAATCTCAGCCGCTCTGGCGACACCAATCCCTAGGGACCCCAGGATGATACTCTTGGGCATTGGGGGTGAAGTAGACCTGTCCAAATATGAGAAAATGTTTTTGGCAATTGCATTGGGGGCAGGTAAAAGACTTATTGCGGCCAATTGGGGATCTGCCGACCCACTGAGCCTGAACCGTTGGACTAATGAGTAGGACAGGTGCGCAACCTTAGAGCGCCGGATCTATAATGCGAGCGGCTGTCCCCGCAAATTCGAAAAAAATATGGGGTAAATGGCTAGACGCTGAATGAGCCCCACGGGTGGGGGTACACCGGTAACGCTGCTAGCATTGTTTGCCTGCCTTGTCCTATTGATGTCTTACGGTCCTAGGCCCTACGGGCCCTGTTGCTATGGATAATTGCCTTCAACGTGTATACCGCTGATTCATGTCTTATTCATGTACGTTTCTCTATGTTATTAAAATTCAATAAACAGAGTTATAAAAAAAAAAGAAAAGAAAGAAGTGTTCACAAAATGATAAGTCAGGATGTTATGCCTGGGTTCTCCCTTCCCCGCGTTTTTAGCACGGCACAAGGCGGGACTCTTGAGCACAGCACACTCCTGGGCTTCTCTGGCATAAGCTTACAGTTCCTTTTCTCTATATCAGGGCTTTCTGTATCCAAGTCTCTTTTCAAAGGGTCTCTTGCTTTAGAGAGCCTGATATGCCAAAACAACAAAACAAAAGTTCCTTCAGTTGTTCGTCACGTTGGGTGATTACCCTTCACCCTTGGATCCCCCTCAGCCAGGCTCCGATCCTTTTCTCAGTCCTCAGCCTCACGTAGTTGTGTTCAGACTTTAAAACGCTTGCCAATTGTAAACAGAGACTTCCAAAGGACGATGTCGTGAATGTCGAGATCAGGCGTACCCTCACAAGCCTCCTCCTCTCCTCTTTCCTCAGATGAACTGTATTGGGCCTCAGATTGTTCCTTTCGCCTTGTCTTCTTGACATCCTTCACCTTCTTTGCCTTGGCCTTTTTCTCTTTTTTTGTCATGTAAATAAGGTCTGGCTCCCCCGGAGGCCACCTTGGCAGGGATGGAAACCTACGCCAAAGGGAACCCCGGGAAGCCTGCCCCGAACCAGGGAAAAAGCCTTGAAGCACCAAAAAACCCTGGTAGTTGTGATACGCAGAGTCTACAAAGGGGCTGAAGATAGAACATTCAGGGAAAAGTTCTGTTATAGTAGTGGTGATCCTCAGTGATCCAAGCACATGAAAACTGTCCACAAGTCCTTGAGGTGTGTTGAGAACAACCGGGTAGGATGGAATACCCAGCACTCCAGAAGATCTTCCGAAAAGCGCTTGAGAAGAAGCATGCAATGGCTAAGGGAACCACAGCGCTAAATGATTCCTATCGGAGGAGCTGAAAGCCAGCCAGAGCGGGAGCCCCAGAACAGGTAAGCAGAAGGAAGCTAGACCAGGGAACAGGCAGAGTGAGAGAATACAGCGGTAGAATAGGGTGAATGCCAGAGAGGCAGAACAGACACGCACGGGCGCGGACTGGAAAGTATAGTCAGAAAGGCGGTCAGAAAAGGGCTGCCCGAACGGAAGGAGAAGCGAGATGCAAGTGGTCCGAAGGCTGGGAAAAAGAGAAGGAGACGCTACCACGGGGAGAGAGTGTGGGTGCGAAAAGCCGGTACAATGGACACCGGAGTGAGGACCGTAAGGACGGTGGAAAAGAGAGCGGTCAGAAGAAATTAAAAATGTGTAGGAAGAACAGACAGAGGAGGGACCGGCCAAGAACCGGAGAAGGGCTAAGCTAACGAGACAGCAAAAAGGAGACTGAAGGACACAGCAGCGAGCCCCAAGAATGACAGATACAACGCACTGTTCCTACGACATGGTACATTGTTATACCTGCTGTGGCCATCTTGGGTGAGGACTGGACCGCTGCTTCAGCTCGTTGCAGAAACTGTATCGCTCCATGCTGGAACCTCCACCTGTGCAAAGGCTCCATGACCGCAGCATGTCAGACAATCACGTCTCGCTGGGTCACTCTGTTAGCTTGTGGCAAGTGTTGGCTTAGCAAAATCGCTCTTAGCACTGCGTTCCCCGCAGCCGGGCGCAAACACCTGTTTCACAAATTCTCTCAAACGGGCTCACAGTTTTACAATCGTCAAAACATCTATAACATATCAAGGACTTTCAATTACACAAGGTATTTTAGCTTGACGCTTATATGACCACCTTGACACTTCAAGCCGGGCTTCCCTACGGCCTCTTGGTATTCATATTTCCGATACCTTTGTAGAGGGGTACCAGCCAGAGACCTTCGGATGAGCGCCCACATGGTGCCGGCCCACTCCATCTCTGGTAACAAGTTTGTTCACGACAAAGACCTCTGTCTATTTATCCTCTTAATGTTGCCACTGCAACCTTGAGCTTAACACAGCCCGGTTCCCTATCGGGTTCTTCCTACTCGCCGGCCGTGTTTAACTGGTGGGCGTTTCTTTTGCCGCTGGAGTAAAGGATGGGACCACAATGGCATCCAGGGTTCCCCGTCCTGGCTATCAGTGCGGGAGAGCTCCGTGTACTGCTGATATCCGTCACACCATTCGCCTACTGCGATTCCCGTTCTTATGTTTTCTTTGTCGGAACCTTTGTGGGCCTGGGTTGAAAAAGGCAAGGGCAACTCTCTCCTTGACATCCTTTCAGGTTTCTATGTTTTTCTCCACCGTTTGAACTGCCGTCCTGGAATAGCTGCTTCCTTGTGCGTTAGGCCTTGCTAAGAGCGTGCTCTCGTGCTCTGCCTTTTATCCCTGGGAAGGGAAAGGGTAGTCTGGTGTGTGTAGTTGTCGGCAATTGCCTGACTCTGCCTGACTCTTGTGTTCAGACATGTCAGCTAAACGGCTCTGGTCTTAGTCCGTTGTCGGTCACAGTGTGAGAAAGTGTTTGTGTTGGAAAAGGGTGGAGGTAGAGTTTCTAAATATCCTACCTGGCAGGATAGGGAAAAGGTGTCGCAAGGAAGGGGATACCGTGTCTCACCCTTTGGTGTCCCACTTCCACTCCCCAAAGGCCTCTCATCCAGGTGATCCTCCCTCACTGGTCTACCCCCAGGAATTGGATCCAATTGCGATGGCCATGTTCTGGCCACCTGGATGACAGATCCCCGGGAACTAGCGAGTGAGACACCTTCAGGTTTCTCACAATTGGAACACGTTGGGTATACGGATCGGTTTTTAGTCTGTTTTCCCTCGTAGCGGTCCTCCATGTGAAAGTGTTTATGTTGTAAAAGGTGTGGGGGGGTGTAGAGTTCCTACATATCCTACTTGGTAGAATGGGGTGAAGGTGTTACGGGCAAGGGTATACCGCGTCTGTCCATCTGGTGTCCCACTTTCACTCCCCGAAGACCCCTCACCCAGGTGATCCTCCCGCACTGGTCCAGGAACTGGATCCAAAAGCGATGACTGTGTCCTGGCCACCTGGATGACAGATCCCCGGGGACTAATGGGTGAGACACCTTCTTATTTCTCACAATTGCCTCGCTCAGAGTGTGCTCTCGTGCTCTGCCTTTTTATCTGTGTGGGGAAGTTTAATGGAGGTCAGGTGTGAGTGATTGCCTGACTTCGCCTGACCATAGTGCGGGACATGTCACGTACAGTACTCAGGTGTGAGTCTGTTTTCTCCCAGAGTGGGCTGTCCGTGTGGAAGTGTTTGTGATGGGAAAGGGGGTGGGGGGTTGCCACGTATCCTACCTGCTAGAATGAGATAAAGGTGTTACAGAGGGGAGGGATACCGCGTCTCCCCATCCAGGTGTCCCACTCCCCGGACACCCCTCACCCATATGATCCTCCCGCACTGGTCCACCCCCAGGATCTGGATCCAAAGGCGATGGCTGTGCCCTGGCCACCTGAGAGATCCCCAGGTACTAGCGGGTGAGACACCTTCTGTTTGCTCAAAGCAGATACACAGTGCAATAAGCAGGCCTCAAACACACAATTCATTTGTATACATGAAGATGAACTTTAATGGTATTGACATTTTCTGGTGATGTTGTTTCTTTCTCCCTTACTTTAGTTTCCCTGTATGTACCTCTGATTTGTATGCATTGTGGGGCTTCATATGTATTGTTTGTACTAATACAAGTGTGTAGTAAGTCTTGAATTGTTAGCTATTTATTCCATGTTTTACATTACTCAAAACTGTGATAAGGTAGCATTCATTATTTTGCTATCCAAAATTAGCAGATTCAAAATACTGTACTTCTGTGGTGCATGCTGCAGCCATTGCCTATGTGTATGTATAATTAGGCTCCTGTATTAACAACATTACTCCAATATAATGTTTTGTTTAGATGTTTACATTCTTTAATACATAAGTAGGTCATGCTAGGTCTCCAAATCACCCCTGACATTTTGTTACCAATATTATAAACACAACCGTAGCCACAAGCAGAATTTATTTTCCCATTCAACCTATCCCGGTTTTGAAAACCTTTGCCACATACTCAGTCCCTGGTGGCCATGCCCATTTTAACCTTATTGCTGGTCCCTTGTGGTCCTGGCCAGTAGCCAGATTGTCCGGGTCATGGCCCTTGTCCATGACCCAGATAATCTGGCCACTACCCATTGCCACAGGCTATACCTCAGCCCCCAAAGGTATATCACTATTTTTTGTACCTACATTATGACGCTTTAAAAAAAATAAAAAACATCGACACATTTGCAAAACCATGCTTTTGGGTCCTTGCCAGTGCTCCTTGCACACGCTTTCTGGAAATCCGTCCATGTTTTATTTTTTGAAAAACGTCAAAATGTACATACAAAAGCTAGTTATATAACTTACCCACCACTTGACAAAATCCATTCAGACTTTGCACCAACATTCATGGTTGGATCTATAAACTTTCTGAAAACTTTTGTCAGATTTGTCAAACATCAACAAAGTTATAAGCCATTGATAAGTGTTGAGACACCCCTCTAATTTTGCCCTCACTGACCATAATCGCACCAAACTTTGCACGAACATTCAAATCTGGGTCTATAATCCTTTTGCAAACATTCAAAATATTTTAAGACCACCCTGACATGAAGTCAACTAATTTAAGACCGCTTTTCATATCTTATACGACCTGTAGCCATAACATTTGTTCTTCAAACATACAATACACTACACTTTAACATAGTGATTTAATGATGCACACAAAGTGTGCGACAATAGCTGAACAAGTGTTCGTAGGCTCTGCTAGATCAGCCGACGTCTAGGAAATGGTGCTTTCCTGTTCTGGCAGATCGGCCGACCACAAATGACAGCTAACAGCCTGTTTGACTTCACACCATTAGGTGATATCTGAGAGCAGCCTTTTAACCTCACACGGGTAAAGTGGTATATCTGATAAGAATTCAAGAACAGGAAATTAACAGACCTGAACAGAAGCATCTTGCACATTCGCAAAAGTCAAGGGCCATAGGGTACCATGGACAACATTGGGTAACAAGTGAGATGGATGTCCCTTGATAAACAGCAACCGGCTAATTTAGCCTGCAGAAATATATGGTGCATAATGTTGCAGAACTTCGCAAATGCCATAGAGTATAGTGAAGGCACTTACTACATGTGTGCAGATATCTCACTTTGAGGTGCAAAAGGCATCTTATGTAGTTTTACATAGCAGTTTTACCTCCAACGAACAAAGTGATACGCTATCTTCCTCACTGTTCCAAAAAGTGGATATGAGGAACTCACACATGCAGGGCAAACATGTTATTTGATAGATATAAAGCCCAGCACAAGGATGTGTAAGGAGGGGAAAGCAGGAAGCCCAGCAGACTTGCATTCCATTCAAGCCGGAGGGACTGGGGAGGAGAGCAGAGCAGAGCAAGGCAGCAGCAGCAGCATACGACCGAGACAGCCAGTCTCAGCTAAGCAGAACAACCCAAGAAGGAGCTGTTTCATTTGAAGCTCATTCTGTTCTAAACATGAGTGACAGGTGACAGATGGGGGCTTGCTGGGTGCATCAAGACTGATGGTGTATAGTATAGTATAGTATAGCGTAGCTTAATGAGGGATAAAGGTTACCCATGCTGTTAAACATAAACCACCACTTGTTCGAGTAATTACACATTCACAACATGCTCTTTGCCCATATGCCAATCTTGTTCATAGGTGTGATGTTATTTTATATCTGCTTTTGCTTAAGCTTTTGTAATGAGAATAAGAACCCTCAGAAGATAGGGGGTCATTTTAAATGCAATAACTCGTGTCAATTGGATAATCCATAGTAAAAGTAATCTGACAGAGTGGTTTCTCTTTGACCGTATATGTTGAACATCAAAGGACTATCCACGAACATCTGAGATGCTCGCAGATTTTGTAGAAGAAAAGCCACCATATTTTTGGCCTTTCATGGCCACTTCCCATCCCATCCTCATCACCCCTCCCCTCCCCAGAGATTGTTTCATTTGTTTGACAAGTGAATTTTTTAATGTTTTTACCGCGATGTCCGTGGACTACAGGCGCTGTTCGCGAATCCAACATGGCATCCGTTTCAAAGGTTTTGACGCACCTTATTTTTTTAATTGACCAATCAGCGGGCACGTATGATGTCTGCGGACACCATGCCGGCCCCTGATTGGCCCAGAAGCGTTCGCAGACGCAGAATCGGGAAATGGAGTCCGCGGACCTGACCCAGATAACGCACTTTTTTTTTACCTACTTTTTGGCCATTTTTTTTAAAAACAGATTTATTTGTTGATCGGAGGTTGACGCCCATGCAACATATATAACTTTGACAGCAAACTAACTGTATAACATCTGGTCAATAATGCTCCCCAATTACCAGGTTTGATATTTACTCCCCTACCTCCTGACTTTTTTCAAAATTCCCGCAACATATAACCCTCACCTCCCCACCTCCCTCTCTTTTAACCCCAATTCTTCAGTGTCCAGAGTTTTCAGACGCTGTTGAGTTCTTTCCGGGTTGAATGTGCCAAGTTTTGTCTATTCTTGGGCCCTCAGGTGACGTGCACATTTTTAAGTATTTATGGTTTGTAGAATTGGGCTTCCCTGTCTTTCACGAACTCATGGAAGGGATTCCAGACCACCAGGAAATTCAAGTATTTCCCTGTACGAAGGGCACATTTCGAAGGGATTGTGTCCTCCGACGTATTCCTTATCTTAGATATCTCCTTCCAGCTTTGCTGGCCTCGGAAAATTTTTCTCTAGAGGGCGCTGCACGTCGACGTCCGCCGAGTCGATGTCCCTCAACAGCCGCCGTGTCGACGTCATCCTGCCAATAAAGGCCGCGCGCAGCGTCCGTTGCTCAGTTCCGTTTTTCCGCGCTTACTCAGTGCCTCGAATATCGTTGCTCAGTTTCGTAGATAATTTATCCTATTTACCTCGAGATATTCGATCCATACTCGATGGCTTCCTCGTCGGAACCGACGACCCCTCGCTCCGGCTTCAAAAAATGCAGAGACTGTGGGAAAAAGATGTCGCTGACTGACCCTCACAGAGTTTGTCTGTGGTGTTTGGGAGGGTTGCCCAGAGCAATGTCAGTGGTTAAGATCCATTCTAAACCTTCCAGCCTTCACCTCTTTGTTTTTGCTTTGTCACCCTGAGTGGGACGGGTATGCCCAGACGTGGGTCCCGTGCCTGCTAGGCCTAGAGACCCAAGCTACTCCTCACTGATGAGCCCCAACAAGGGTGAAACATGTTTGGGGATGCTTGTGGTCTTGTGCAGAAGGGATGTGGCCTATCAGTTCGGGCTGGACTGCCCCTTTTGGGGTGGGGCCAAGCCTGATTTGCATATGGTCTTTCCCCTTCTGTAATGGCTTGGCAGGCGAAGAACGGTGGTCTGGAGGGTTGCCCAGAGCAATGCCAGTGGTTAAGATTCATTCTAAACCTTCCAGCCATCACCTCTTTGTTTTTGCTTTTTGGTTTGGGAGCTGAACACCATTGTTCGGAGTGCGAGGACTGTATGTCCATGACAGCTAAGGCCCTGAAGGAGCGTAGGGGGAAGCTGGAGAAAGGTAAGACTTCAAAAGCTTCTTCTTCCTCGAAGAAGTCGAGACATTCGTCTCCTCGTCACCATTTGCACTCCAGGTCTCGGAGTGGGTCCCATCACTCCTCGAGATCGAAGCACTCGAAGAGGAGACGTCGAAGATCCCCTTCTCTGTCCTCCTCTTCCTCTGTTTCTCCTAAGAGAATCCCTTGCCCCACGAAACATAGTTCCCGAGCTGAATGGGAGGAATTCCGCAAAAATATGATAAGCGTCTTCGAGAAAGCAGCCTCGACCCCCTCGAAGACTGCCGAGAGCGATGCTCTGGTCGAAAGACCCGAAGGTCAAAAACGCTGCGAGTCGCAGTGCCCGGCGAAGGAAGCTTCTCGAGTGCGTCACGAACCCTCGAGTAAGGCTATGACCTCGAAACGTTCTTCTAAGGTTCCGTCGACGCCGAGGTCGGTGTCTTCGACGCCGTTGTCGAAGGGACCTTCGACACACGGGTCTGTCGACTCGACGCCATCTTCGACACCGGCGTTGACGCCAAGGAAAGTCACGGTTGCGACGCACCCAGTGGCTATCCCGAGGTCCTCGATGACGATGGCGTCGAGATTGTCGACTTCCTCGAGCAGAATCCCAATTCTGTCGAGGACCTCGAGGCCTCCGCCTTTGTTTTCGACGCCACGCCCGAAGCCTTCGACGTCGGCGTCGACGACATCGATGTTTTCGAGGCCAATTACAACAAGTTTGGCACCCTCTGCCTTGGAGATGGGTTTCACACCCTTTGTGAGTTCAGAACAATTGAGAACTATGTCCTCAATTATGGAAGAGGGAGAACTATCTGAACAAGAAGAGACATTTGAGTTGCAGGGACCTGCAACCCCAGTTCAGAAGAACGCAGGTTAAAGGATCTCCATGATTCCTTACATGAGGCAAGTGGGTTAGACACTTCCCCTGAGGTGGAGTTTGCTAGGCCTGACCCTGGGGAGCATGCTGAAACCCCCTATAGAGCCTTAATGGCCAGGATCACAGAATTTATGGGGTGGTCAACACCTTCACAGGCTTTCCAACAAGATGACCTTACGGATATTCTTGATAAAGGACCACAGGAGGATCCTGTAGTGCCCTTTCATAAAGCTCTTCAGAGGAAAATCATGACGAACTGGGAAACCCCAGATGTCGTTCCGGCAGTAAATAAAAAACTGTTTACTAAATACAGGGTATCTTCTGCAGACCCGGAGTTTTTGTCAAAACACCCATCCCCAGAAAGTCTGGTGGTACAAGCAGCATCTTCTACTGATGTCAAGACTGCTTACCCTACCGTCCCACAGGACAGGGACGATAAGAAATATGATGCTATGGCAAAGAAAGTTTTTTCGGCATGTAGCATGACGTTAAAATCTGTTAATGCTACTTGCACCCTTGCTAGATTCAGCCATACACTTTGGGAGTGTGCTTGTACAGCGGCTGACTGCATCCCGGAGGGAGAAGAAAGGGAGGCGTTCCTAAATATCATACAGGACGGTAAAGACGCTATGTGCGAATCCCTCCAGACGGGCATTGATTCGGCTGACAGTATCAGCAGGGCAATGGCAGCAAGTACAACAACCAGGAGATTAGCTTGGTTGAGAAAGTCTGGTTTTGCCCCAGATGTGCAAGCCAGGCTCTTGAACATGCCATTCGATAGCTCTTCTTTGTTTCGGAAAAAGGCGGATGACAGTTTAGAAAAACTGCAAACATCAAAGGCAGCAGCAAAATCCCTAGGCGCTGCGATCCGTCAGACACCTTTTCGTCCCACAGGAACCTCTGCGAGGGGCAAGTCCTTTCGCTTCTACTCCGCATTCGGAAGAGGTAGAGGACGACCGGCTCAAAGGGGACAAAGAAGAACTACCCGAGGTGGACGGGGTAGATATTCAAAAGCCGCAGCAACAGCAGGTGCCTCTTTACCATCGGCATCTGCATCAGCCGCCCCAAAACCACTCTGAGGACTTCCCTCACAAGACACCTGTAGGAGGCAGGTTAACTCAACATCTGGCGGAATGGCAGGCTATCACGTCAGATGCTTGGGCATTGGAAACAGTTGCCCAAGGTTACTGCCTGCCTCTCCTACGCATACCTCAGAGTCATCCACCGGGGATCAGCTCTCAGAAAGCTCCAGATCCGCTCCTTTTGCAGGAAATTTTAGACCTGCTAGAGAAAGGTGCCATAGAACCGGTACCTGTAGCGGAGAGGAACAAGGGCTGGTGCTCCCCTTACTTTCTCATTCCAAAGAAAGACGGAGGACTGAGACCCATCTTGGGCTTGCGAGAATTGAACAAATTCCTCAGGAAAGACAAATTCAAGATGGTAACTCTTTCTCAGATCCTTCAGGCCCTTCAGTTCCAGGACTGGTTGGTATCTCTGGACCTTCAGGACGCTTATTTCCATGTGCCTATCCATCTCAGACACAGGAAATACCTGAGGTTCGCAATTGGCAACTCTCATTATCAATTTCAAGTACTGCCATTTGGGCTGACCTCCGCCCCGAGGGTCTTCATCATGTTAATGTCGGTAGTGGTTGCAAGTCTAAGGAGGGAAGGGATTCACGTCTACCCCTACCTGGACGATTGGTTGATCAGGGCTGTATCTTCGGAACAAGCTCAGATCCAGCTAAATCACGTTTGCCACTCCCTTGACAGACTGGGCTTCTCCCTCAATTTAAAGAAGTCACAAATGATACCATCGCAGAGACTCCAGTTCATCGGAGCGATCCTGGACACTTCCCTGGGAAAAGCCTCGCCACCAGAGGTGAGGGCTCAAGATATTCTACAGATGGTTACCAAGTTCCAAAATGCCCAACGTCTCCCAGCCTTCGACTTTTTGAGGTTGCTAGGCCTCATGGCATCCTGCATTTTCCTAGTGCCAGAGGCTCGGCTGAGAATGTGACCCCTCCAGTGGGCACTGAGGACTCAGTGGTCACAATTCTCGGGAAGAATGACAGATCTTCTTCAGGTTCCCAACAGGGTGGCTCGAGACCTTCAGTGGTGGGCCTGTCAGGAGAACATTCTGAAAGGAGAACAGTTTTGGCAACCCTGGCCGGAGATAACAGTAGTCACGGATGCCTCACTCACGGGGTGGGGAGCCCATGCCAACGACTTGACCATCAGCGGTCGTTGGTCTCCGTCGGAGTCCAGACTACATGTCAACCTGTTAGAGCTGAGGGCCATCAGACTTGCGCTGAAGGCGTTCCTGCCAGCTGTACAAGGGAAGAATGTCCTGATAATGACGGACAACACAGTGGCCATGCATTACCTCAACAAAAGAGAAGGCGTAGGATCACTACCTCTGTGCAGAGAGGCAATGCAGCTCTGGTTTTTGGCAGTCCAAGAAGGGATCTCTCCATCGGCAGTTCACCTAGCCGGAGAGAACAATTTGACAGCAGACGCTCTTGAGCAGGCAGAGCAGTCTCCCACGAGTGGGAACTAGCTCAGGAAGTCCTTCAAGAGATCTTCGCCCTTTGGGGAACCCCTCAGGTGGATCTGTTCGCCACCAGTGTCAACAGGAAGTGCGATCTGTTCTGTTTAAGGGAATTTCCCCCGAGAGGAGCTGTGGGAGACGCGTTCATAGTGGACTGGGAGTTTCCGCTTCTGTACGCGTTCCCACCGGTCCCTGTCATTCCTCAAATGATCGGGAGGTTGAGAAGATTCCGGAAAACCATGATCCTAATTGCCCCGGATTGGGCCAGGAGAACGTGGTACCCGGACCTTCTAGACTTGTCCATCTGCCCTCCAATTCGACTTCCACTCAGAGAGAATCTACTCTCACAGAAGGGAGGTCAGGTTCTCCATCCAGACATCAAAACCCTCAACCTTCACGCTTGGCTTCTGAAAGGCTGAGGTACAAGGATTGGGACCTCCCTGATGATGTTATGGAGGTGTTGCTTTCGGCAAGGAGGCCAGCAACAAAGTCTTTATACCACTGCCGTTGGAACAGATTTTGCAGCTGGTATAGAGAAAAGAATATCGACCCTTTTTCATGTGGTACACCAATGGTTTTGTCCTTCCTACTCTATTTGGCGAATTCAGGCCTTCAAGTTGGCACCATTAAGGGCTATCTCGCAGCGCTATCCATCTTTAAGCACACTGCGGAAGAACCATCCTATTTCAAGTTACCCTTGGTAATACAGTTTCTAAAGGGGTTAACTAACGTTTATCCCCCAAGACCATTCCAGGTTCCCCTATGGGATTTAAACTTAGTCCTAACTTTCCTGATGGGCACACCTTTCGAACCACTCCATTCTTGTTTGTTAAGATTTCTTACCCTTAAAACTGTTTTATTAATAGCACTTACATCTGCTAGAAGGGTGAGCGAGTTACAAGCTCTTTCTTGTAAACCCCCTCATACAATCTTTCACAAAGACAAAGTTGTCCTGCAAGTGAAGCCTAATTTCCTCCCAAAGGTGGTTTCTGAATTCCATATCACTCAGAAGATTACCCTGCCATCCTTCTATCCTCCTCCTCATCCGGGGAAAGAGGAAGAGAGGTTACACAGGCTGGACCCTAGAAGGGCTTTAAGTTTTTACATCAGTAGACTGGCCAGGATAAGACAAGCAGACCAGCTGTTTGTAGGCTATGCAGGTCACAAGCTGGGGTTACCGATAACTAAGCAGACCATTTCCAGATGGATCATTCTAGCCATTTTGGAATGTTATAAACTGGCAGGAAAAGAGCCCCCTCAAAATCTTAGGGCTCATTCGACCAGAGGTATTGCAGCTTCATCGGCCCTCAAAAGAGGAGTGCCGATTAAAGACATATGTGCGGCTGCCACATGGTCGTCCGTCCATACCTTTACACGATTTTACAACTTGGATTCCTCCTCCAGTCAAGAGACTAGGTTTGGAAGGGCAGTATTGCACTATATTCATCAATAAAAGGAAGCATGAAGTCAGTACTCCCACCTCCAATAACAGAATACTGCTATGGGAGCCTATCTAAGATAAGGAATACGTCGGAGGACACAATCCCTTCGAAGAACAAGTTACTTCTTACCTTGTAACGTTCTTTCGATGGGATGTTCCTCCAACCTATTCCTTATCGACCCTCCCATCCATCCCCGCACTACTACTTCCCTTGTTGTTGCAGCTTACGCTCCTTCAGGGTGATTAGTCTAGTCCAGACAGAAAAACTGTGGGCTACAAAACGGAACTGAGCAACGGACGCTGCACGCGGCCTTTATAGGCAGGATGATGTCGATACGGCGGCTGTCGAGGGACATCGACTCTGCGGACGTCGACGCGCAGCGCCCTCTAGAGAAAAATGTTCCGAGGCCAGCAAAGCTGGAAGGAGATATCTAAGATAAGGAATACGTCGGAGGAACATCCCATCGGAAGAACGTTACAAGGTAAGAAGTAACTTGTTCATCTTTTCCATTAACATAACTCCCCAGATCTTGACCCACCACCAGGCAGTCGTCGGCCCTATTTCACACTTCCATCTCTGTGCCAGGGTCATTCTCGCAGCTGACAGTAGGTGTGTGATTAAGGTGGCCCTAGGCCTACATTGCAAAAGAGCCTTCAACAGCCACTCCTAATAAGATCGTCTTGGGGGACATAGGGAGTGCCACACCCACAATGTCTTTTATGTGCCCCAACACTTCTGTCTAATATGCCACTGCTTTTGGACAAGACCACTACATGTGGTAGTGCTCTCCCCGCAATTCCTCCAGCATGTAGGAGGATAATTTGTGTTGATTTTGGATAGGTGATAGGGGGAAATGTACCACCTATAACATAACCTGTAGGCTGATGCTTTGATCGTGGTGCATTTGGACGAACCATGTGCCCTTGACCATATCTGACTCTACTCCTTTTCTGATATTGTTTCCCCCATGTACCTCTCCCAATTTTCTTTGTACAGGAGATTATCCTGTGGCTGTGCATTACTCAGTAATCTGTAAAGCCTAGCCACCCCTCTCGCCGTTAGACCCTCCCGCATGGTTAACTCCAGTCCAGCCAGCGACCTCGTGCCCGCCTTTGTTACCCTTGGGTGCGTGATCCAGTGTCTAATATGTGTGTATCTATATCTCTTTTGTTCCCCAATTCCACATTTCTGTTAGCAGTCAGTAAAGAAGAAGAGGGAACCTTACTTATGCATATCCTTTAGGGTCAGCGATTCTGCTCCCGGCCCTCCTTCCTAAAATATCTGCTGGAGTCCCGGTGTGATATCCGGGTTGTGTTTTAAGGGGGTGAGTGGGCCCAACCCACACCGAATGTGTTTCCAGCTACTACTGGATGGATTTACACCAGATTTGCAAAGAAATGCTTACTGGACCAAGCCGCTGCTCCTAGTGCAAATTTGGTAAAAGTCTGTCCAGCTGTTTGGGCTGTAGGCACGGGCAAAAATGTTTTCCATTGCGTCTGAGGATTTCCATGCATTTTGGGAACCCCCTATAATTTTGCCCCCCCTGGATAAAACCACACCAAACTTAACAAAATAATTCTCAGGGGGCCATATACATTGTTTGCAAAGTTTGGTGAAGATTCGGCCATGGGGGTGGGGCAAAGTTATAAGCCACCCAAAAACTGCTCTTTCAGGGGATTGGGTCCTCCGACGTATTCCATATCTATGACATGTGTAATCACCACAGCTGTGCTGCTTCGGAAACTTTTTTCTGCGTCCTGCGTCGATGCGCCGTCGTCGAGGACCTCCTCCGACGTCATCTGATGTGATAAGTAAGACGCACGACGCCCCTAGCCTCAGTTCCGTTTTTTCCGCGAACGTGTTGCTTCGTGAATCTCGGTTAACGCCTCGACTCTTTGGAGTTCTGTTCTTCTCGGTTCTTCGAACCTGTTCGTTTTTGTGAAAATCCTTCGTGTGAAGATGTCTTCTACTTCGTCTTCGACCCCGCGTCCGGGTTTCAAGAAGTGCGGTGAGTGTGGGTCCAAGATGTCGGTGACGGACTCGCACGACGCCTGCCTCTGGTGCCTCGGGGAGGCCCACGACACGGATGACTGTATCGACTGCCAGTCGCTCACGTCCAAAGCCTTACGCGAACGTAAGAAGAAGTTGTCGGTAGGTCGGGTGTCCAAGCCCCGGAAGTCGAAGTCTGCGGGGCTTTCGACGGATGATTCGAGGGGTGACTCTCGGCGTCATCGTCGGAAGTCTCGTGGGTCTCCTTCTAGGAGTCGGTCTCGCCACTCCTCAGCCTCTTCGAGGCATTCTCGGAAGCGCCGAAACCGGTCGTCTTCCAGGTCCTCTTCGGAGGACTCTGCCCGGCACGTCGCTTACCCCATCAGCCGTGCGACGCCGGAGGAATGGGCTTCCTTCGGGAAGAAAATGTTGGCGATTCTTGAGTCGCAGGGTACTAAGCAGTGCGCGCCCCCGAGTGGGGTCGGTCGTGAGAGGTCGAGAGACACTGCTTGCAAGAGTGGTCGGCACGAGTCACGGGAGAGGTCCCGTTCGGACAAGGAGACTCGTTCTCGACGTACCCGTTCCAGGTCCCGGTTCTCGACGCGTTCGAGACCGTGTGCACCTGTGAGGTCTTCGAGGAAGACATCGACGTCTGAGGCGTCGAGGGCGTCGACAGGCTTTCTCGAGGCTTCGGCTCTGAGGAAGTCGTCGAAGCCGTCGACGTTCAGGTCGTCGAAGGACACGCTCGGGGCTCCGGCTTCGAGGGCTGTGTCGACACCGTCGATGCTGGCGGCGCTGCATCTGACGTCGACGCCGATTTCCTCGACGCAGATCCTTTCGGCGCCAATGCCTGTTCTCTCGACGCCGATTCGCTCGACGCCATCGACGCCTTTCGTGTCGGAGGTACCCCGTGGCACGGGGGAACCCCCTAGGAAGGCTCTTGTTAAGAGCAAGCACTCTCGGGTGCCTTCTTTTCGCCACCTGGAATATATTTCAGAGGCGGATGAGGATTCTGATGGCCTGGTTCCTAGTCAGGTTCCAGATGAAATTGTCTCGGGCCATAGTCAGTTTGACGATTTGAGGCAGTCACTGCATGATGCCAGTGGACTGGACACCTCTCCGGAGGTGGAGTTTTGTAGGCCTGAGCCTGGCTCTCATGCCGATTCCTCGTACCGGCGCCTTATGGCTAGGGTTTCTGAGTATTTGGGATGGTCAGCTCCCCCAGGGGAGTTTGTGCAGGATGATCTAACGGACATCCTTGATGTTGGTCCCCCAACTGACCCGGTACTGCTGTTCCATATGGCTTTACAGAGAAGGGTGGCGGCGGCTTGGACTGCTCCGGAGAGTCTCCCGGCGGTGGGCAGATCTTTGTTGCGAAAATACCGTCCAGCCAGTAGCGACCCCTGCTACTTGACCAGGCACCCCACTCCGGAGAGTTTGGTGGTGCAGGCGGCCACGGCCCCGGCAAAGCAGGCGTCGTACCCTACCATCCCTCCTGATAGGGACGACAAACGTTTTGATGGCTGGGCGAAGAAAGTGTTTTCTTCTGGTGTTATGGCGCTTCAGGCGGTGTTAGACAGAAACCTGTGCAGTTCCCTCTGGGACCACTGCAAAAGATTTAAGACTACAGGCGTTTGGCAGTAAACTCACTTGGTAGCAGTCTGTACCACCCAGGTTTACCTGGTAGCTGTGGCTGAGCAGTCAGACTTCCTTCAAGAAGAGTTAGGCAGTATACAGAGCATACATGAGGCACAATAGTACAAGCAAACACTGACCAGAGCTAGGTGTAAAACTATATAATTATTTATTTAAAAGACACACTCATAAATTACACTAGCACAGAAAAGGTAAGTCAAAACACAGTCACTATTACTCATATGTACATCCCTAGTTATTTGTTGGACAAGTCTAAGTTAACACCACTTATTTCCAAACAGAGGTGAGCGCTTAACGTTAGATGGCACTCGAACAAGTTAGTTAAAAGGGAGGGAAAAGGCAAAAGAAGTGAAAACAGCCAGGTAGAACACTTTTCAGAGATTCACAGTAAGTGTAGAAAGGCAGTCTATTGTGGAGCAAGGAAGTTCGGTTGCCAGGCCCACTCTAGGGAAAGCCAGGCAAAAAGATGCCCAAGATCACACAATGTCACAAGTCTTTACAGGTGAGTAGAAAAGGTTTTTCCCAGTTAAGAAAAGTTTAGTTAGGGTGCCCAGGCTTACCCAGGGTCGAGAGCCGGGGGCTAAATCTACCCCGTACAATCGGTGGCAAGGGAAGCCGGGCGGAACACAGTACCTTTTAAAATGGAAAGGATCCTCCAGCGGGGGCAGTTGTTCCTGGTAGTGGGTGCAAGTCGCGGCGTCGTCCAGAGGAGGAGAAGATCGCGTCGTGGAGGAAAGCTGAAGGTCGTTGCACTACCAGGGAAGAAACCAGCCGTGGAGTTTTTCCGGTTAAAAGGATGTTACCCCTCTTTCGCGGTTGAGGTAAAAAGTGGTATCCCGGTTGCCGGGGTGCTTGGCACAGGCAAGGCGGCCACGAGGTACTTCAGGGCGGCGAGAAGAAGGCAGAAACTGGTTGTCCCCACCAGTCAAGGGAAGAAGACTCTCCGGCGGGAGATCTCCTCTGTCGTCGGGAAAAGTGGTGAGACGGTTCCGCAGGGCTCCACCGGTGGTGTCGTCTTGGCAGGTCGGCTCGGCTTCTCCCTCTTCGGCTTCTTAGGTCCTGTGGCGACTTCTCCAGAACCAGTCCCAAAGACCCTGCTTTTATGCAGCAAACCCCCATTCATACAGCCTAGCTGTCACTCCAACATGCTAAGTGGTGAGTGGGGTGGCTCACCACTTGGGCCAATCACACCAGAGTGCGACATGAGTTGGCAAGGCAACTCAGTCCAGGGTGCCTAAACCCCCTCCCACAACCCCTGTGGTACCCAGACAGAATGGCACCACTTTGGAGGGCTTCTGTGCAGAAGCCCGCCAAAAGTGGAACAAAGGCTTGACTCGGGTTCAGGGTTACTGAAGTGAACCTAGACGCCATTTTGGCGGCGAGTCCTGGCAAAAAATCCCAACCGGTGAATTTATATTAAATAAATAAACCGGCGGTATCTTTAACATTGCACCAAAAAGTGGTGCATTAAAATCAATGGGAAATCCCATTGGGAAATATAATGCGGTGGAATATTTCCGTGGTATCCACTGCCACCAGCCAGAAACTCGGCGAGGGGGGACGGGACAGTACCCCCTCGACAACAAACCCAGGGGCAATCTAATTGCCCCTACCAGTACTTCCACAGTATGATGGTTTGTACTGGTTAAGTTCCTAAGTTAAGACTAGTAAAGTCAATGGGGACTTTACAGACCCAGGGAGACAGTAGTCAGTCCCAGGGTGTGGAGTCTATGTTTGGGGGTCTCAATGACACCCCTATGTTACTGCACTGAGGGTGCTGTGTAACACATTCAAAAACCAATGATAGCCTATGGGGAAAAAATTACCCCATAGCCCATAAGCGCATAGCAAGTCACAGAAACACTCTCAAGTCATGCCCAAGAGTGAGGGTAAAAGAGTCTCACTCTTGGCAGGAGAATAAAATAAACCCCAAAAATCCAGCAAAACTGCTGGGGGACTCAATAGGTTGGGAAATTCAGCCTAAACAGAGAATTCTCCCTAACAGGCGGCCAACTCCATTTGTGCCTTGTCTCGTTTCACACACACTCTGTGGAACTGTGTTGCGTTAGCGGCTGAACATATTCCCGAAGGGGACGAACGGGATGGTTTCCTTGCTATGGTCCAGGATGGTACGGATGCCATGTGTGAGTCCGTTCAGTCGGGTTTGGACTTAGCTAAATGCGTCAGTAGGTCCATGGCAGCGAGCACCGTGATACGCAGGTTTGCGTGGTTGCGGAAGTCGGGGTTTGCTCCTGATGTGCAGTCCCGGCTCCTCAACATGCCCTTTGACGGTGAACACCTTTTTTGGCAGCAAGGCTGACGAGAGCCTTGAGAGGTTGCAGACCTCAAAAGCTGCAGCAAAGTCGTTGGGCGCTGCAGTTCGCCAACCTCTGCCTTTTCGTCCTAGGGGACAGCAGTGGAGGGGTGGTTCCTTTCGCTATTACTCGTCCTTCAGTAAAGCGAGAGGAGCTGGCAGTCAAAGAGGCCAACGCAGGGGTACCAGAGGTGGACGACAGGGTACCCGTGGTGCCAAGGCCGCTCGGGCAGTTGCCTCTTTGCCCTCAGGTAACGCCGCAGCCGCTCCCACTCAGTCATGAGGCCATGTCCCATGGTTCGCCGGTTGGGGGAAGGCTGGCGCAGCATCTTGTAGAGTGGCAAGCCATTACTTCAGATGTGTGGGTTCTGGAGATCATAACCCACGGCTACTGTCTTCCCTTTCGGCACAGGTCTTGCGACAATCCACCGGGGAACCTCTCTTTGCAGAGTCCGGATCCGCTCCTTGCGCAGGAAATTCAAGCCCTGCTGGAGAAAGGCGCCATAGAACTGGTGCCTGTAGCGGAGAGGAACAAGGGATGGTATTCCCCTTATTTTTTGATTTCGAAGAAAGACTGGGGATTGAGACCCATCATGGACTTGCGCGGTTTGAAAAAACTCCTCAGGAAGGACAAGTTCAAGATGGTTACTCTCTCTCAAGTCCTCCAGGCCCTTCAGCTTCAGGACTGGTTGGTGTCACTCGACCTCAAGGATGCTTACTTCCATGTGCCGATCCATCCCAAGCACAAGAAGTACCTGAGGTTTGCGGTTGGCGACTCGCACTTTCAGTTTCGGGTCTTGCCGTTCGGATTGACCTCCGCCCGAGGGTTTTCACCAAGCTCATGGTGGTGGTGGCAGCGCATCTCAGGCAAGGGGGGATTCACGTCTACCCCTACCTGGACGATTGGTTGATCAGGGGGAGCTCTCCCGAGCAAGTCCTGGATCATCTGTCCGTCACCTGCCACTCCCTTCACAGGCTGGGCTTCTCCCTCAATTTAAAGAAGTCCCATTTGACGCCAACACAGCGGCTCCAGTACATCGGAGCAGTGCTCGACACTTCCCTGGGGCAGTGCTTTCCTCCCCAGGTGAGGGCTCTTCACATTCAGCAGATGGTGCACAAGTTTCAGCATGCCCAGACGCTCCCAGCGTTCGAGTTCTTGAGGTTGCTCGGCCTCATGGCATCCTGCATTCTTCTGGTGCCAGAGGCTCGCCTGCGGATGAGATCTTTGCAGTGGGCACTCAAGACGCAATGGTCGCAGTCCTCCGGCAGGATGTCGGACCCAGTTCAGGTGCCGCCCTCGGTCGCCCGGGACCTTCTGTGGTGGGCCGTCGAAGGCAACTTGATGAAGGGGGCTCCATTTTGGCTTCCCTGGCCGGAGGTGACGATCGTGACGGATGCATCCCTCACGGGATGGGGAGCTCATGCCAACGGGCTGACAGTCAGCGGTTGTTGGTCTCCGTTGGAGTCCAGACTCCATATCAATCTGTTGGAGCTGAGGGCCGTCAGGCTAGCCCTGAAGGCTTTTCTGCCGACTGTGCGAGGAAAGAGTGTCCTGATCCTGACGGACAACACAGTGGCCATGCACTACCTCAACAAAAAGGGTCGGGCAGGGTCACTTCCTCTGTGCAGGGAGGTGATGCAGCTCGAGTTCTGGGCCATCCAGCAGGAAGTTTCGATCTCGGCAGTTCATCTGGCTGGAGACGACAACGTGACGGCGGACGCTCTGAGCTAGCAGAGTGCGATCTCTCACGAGTGGGAGTTGGCTCAGGAGATTCTCCTGGAGATCTTCGCCCTTTGGGGGACCCCTCATGTGGATCTCTTCGCCTCCAGTGTCAACCGGAAGTGCGAAAGGTTTTGCTCGCGGGAATTTCCTCCAAAAGGAGCCTTAGGAGACGCGTTCGTGGTGGAGTGGTCATTCCCGCTGCTCTACGCGTTTCCTCCAGTCCCCGTCATCCCGCAAGTGCTGCGGAGGTTACGGAAGTTCGGTTCCCGGATGATCCTCATTGCTCCTGCGTGGGCTCGGAGGACGTGGTACCCGGACCTTCTCGACTTGTCCATCTGCCCTCCACGTCGTCTTCCCTACCGAGATGATCTGCTCTCACGGGAGGGGGGTCAGGTTCTCCATCCAGAGGTCAGATCCCTCAACCTTCATGCTTGGCTTCTGAAAGGTTGAGGTATAAGGACTGGGTCCTCCCTGAAGACGTGATGGAGGTGTTGCTTTCGGCCCGAAGGCCAGCAACAAAGTCTCTGTACCGTTGCCGTTGGCGTAAGTTCTGCGACTGGTGCAGAGTTCAGAATGTGGATCCTTTTGCATGTGACATCCCCATGGTTCTGTCCTTTTTACTTTCTTTGGCCCACAGGGGCTTGCAAGTGGGTACCATTAAAGGTTACCTGGAAGCGCTGTCCATCTTTAAGCGCTCGTCTGAAGAGTGTTCTTACTTTAAAATCCCTTTAATTTCACAGTTTCTGAAAGGGCTCACTAATGTGTTCCCTCCGTCACCTTTCCTGTTGCCCGGTTGGGATTTAAACCTTGTTCTTAAGTTTCTTATGGGTGCTCCGTTTGAGCCTTTACATTCTTGCCCTTTGAGGCTGTTAACTCTGAAAACTGTGTTTTTAGTTGCGATTACTTCCGCTCGCAGAGTGAGTTACATGCACTTTCAGTTAAGCCACTCTTCACTGTATTTCACAAGGACAGGGTTGTCCTTAGAGTTCTTCCGAAGGTAGTGACGGAATTTCATTTGGCCCAGAAGGTTGTTCTTCCGGTATTCTATCCTCCTCCGCATCCTGGTAAGGAAGAGGAGAGGCTCCATAGGCTTGATCCTAGGAGAGCTTTAAGCTTTTATGTTTCACGCATGTCCCGGGTCAGAGTGGACGATCAACTCTTTATTGGTTACGCTGGAAAGCGTTTGGGGCAAGCTGTGACGAAACAGACTTTGTCTCGCTGGATTATTTTGGCCATCTCGGAGTGTTACTGCTTGACGTGTAAGGACCCACCGGCTGGCTTGCGGGCCCATTCTACCAGGGGTATGGCTGCATCTACTGCCCTGCAGAGGGGTGTTCCTATTCGCAACATCTGTGATGCAGCCACCTGGGCTTCAGTACATACATTTGTACGTCACTATTCCCTCGATTCCATCCGAGGGCAGGATCTGGCCTTTGGCAAGGCGGTCCTTTGCTATGCTATTTGATTGGCTATTCTAAATTATGATTCTAAATTCTTTCCCTCCTCCTTGCTCTGGTACTGCTTTGGGAGTCTGTCATAGATATGGAATACGTCGGAGGACCCAATCCCCTTGAAGAACAAGTTACTTTCTTACCTGGTAACGTTCTTTCGATGGGATGGTCCGACGACGTATTTCATATCGCTCCCGCCCTGCCTTCCCCGCTGCAGAATTTCTTTTGCGATTGCAGCTTACGTTCCGCAAGGCTTTGTGTCTGACTGGCAGTTGACTAATGTCACACGTTCTGGGGGAAAAAACTACAACTGAGCCTAGGGGCGTTGTGCGTCCTACTTATCACATCGGATGACGTCGGAGGAGGTCCTCGACGACGGCTCATCGACGCAGGACGCAGACGCCGAAAAAAGTTTCCGAAGCAGCACAGCTGTGGTGATTACATGTCATAGATATGGAATACATCGTCGGACCATCCCATCGAAAGAACGTTACCAGGTAAGAAAGTAGCTTGTTCTTCTATGAGTTGCGCAACTTTACCATAACTACAGGGCGCTATCGCAGGCCTTGTAAAAATATATACATATATATTTATTCACTGAAAAAACATTGTTAAAGGGACATTATGGTTAAGTTGCACTAACAAAAACCCATGAAATTCACTGAAAAATCTTTGTTAAAGGAACGTTACGGTTACAATGAAACCAAAAAACCCTTGAAATTCGCCAGTTATGGTACGCTAAGCAACCATAACTCGCGCCACTTGCGTGCACTGCTAGGACTAACACCCAGGACATCAAAGATGACATCGCAAATGTCATTGATGACATCACCGATGACATTGCATATCTGCCCCACTTCTTTTTATTCACTGACATATGTAGGCCACGCGTTTTGTTCACTGATGGAGTCAATTTTACAAATTAAAAGGTGTTACATATGTTCACATTAACCTTCTTGTATGTTGTTAAGGCACTTTCCTTAGGATTTGACCTCAGTTCATCATACACATAAATAGCCAAATAAGTAAGGCTCAAACGCACAAATCATTTGTGTACTTCATGAAAAAGTCTAATGTTACTGTCATTCTTTGGTGGTGTTATTACTTTCTACCTTACTTTAGTTTCCTTGTATGTGCCTCAGATTTGTATTCATTGTAGGCCCTGATGTGTATTGTTTGTACTAACAAAAGTATGTAGTAAGTCTTCAATTATTAGCTACTAGCTATTTATTCCATGTTTATCATTACTGAAAACTCAGATAAGGTACCATTCATAATGTTTCTATCCAAAATTACCAAATAAAAAATATTGTACTTCTATAGTGCATGCTGCAGCTATTACCTATGTGTATGTATGATTAGGTTCCTGTATTAACAACACTCCAATAGTATGTTTTTTTTAGATGAATACATTCTTTAATAGATTAAGTAGTTAATTATATATCTCCTGATCACCCCCCACATCGTGTTACTAACATTATAAACATAACCCTTTTTAAAGACTTTTTATCACAATTAATTTCATATGTGATGTCATCAGTGGTGCCATCAATGGCATTTGTGATGTCATTTTTGATGTCCTGGGTGTTAGTCTTAGCAGTGCACAGAGGTGACGCGAGTTATGGTTGCTAAGCATACCATAACTGGCGAATTTCAAGGGTTTTTCGATTTTACTTGTAACCATAACTTCCCTTTAACAAAGATTTTTCGGGGGTGCTGCTGTGCAGCCTAGGAAATGGCTGCATGGTGAATCAGCTTCACGCACAACTGACATAAAACTGGCTAAAGCGGCGGTTAAACAGTAATCCTGACGGCCAAATTGCACTCACACAAAGCAGCAGGTGGGGTGCAATATCAATCCAAATCCTGGGCAGATTGTATGCCCTGACGGTGAGAGCGGGCAACAGATGGCACGCAAAGCCAAAGACGCTGAGAACTGAAGGCCTGCAGCCGCACCGGAGATCAGCGACTCCTGCAGTAAGGCCGTGCTCCCCTGTGAAGTGGCCGCCTTCGGCGCCCGTTCACCCTTCCTTTTCATGCTTGGCTGGGGGCCCAAGGTGCCCGTTGATCCTTCTCCCCCCCCATATCCGAGGCCCGCAGCGGGGGCTGCCACGAACTGTCGGTGGACCACGGCATGTGTGAGGCGGGCCCGGGGTGCTGCCCGCGTCGGCTGGAGCCGGCGTGTTGTGAAGCCCTGCTACAGACATCTGGCAGACTGTGCTGTGTCCGGGCCTGCACCCTATCCTTCATCATTTTGCGGGGCAGACCTGGGGGCCCTGTTGGCCCGCGCTGTGCGGTTCGCGGCTGCAGTGATTTGATAGGAAGCATCCTTATCTGTTGGTCACGGTGCTGACACCCTGCTGTCCTGCGTGGACTACATCTATAAAGCCAAGCATTCTGTGTCATCCGCAGGGGCTGCTGTCTGGAGGAGCATCACGCTGAACTCACCGACGTGGCCTACGCCAGGAGCTGTATATGCTCACCCCTGGTGTGTGATGGGGAACGTTTAGATTGTAGCCTTCCTGACTGCTGATTGCTGGACTGCCGGGCCCACGCTAACCCTACAACTTAACTGTTGGCCCTACAAACATGTATGCCTGCATCATTTCCAAGTAAGTGTCACGGGGGGGGGGGGGTCAGCCTTTTACTGAGTTGTCCCCACGCTGGGCTGGCGCTCACTGTGAGCACAAAACCACATCTTAATGTAAACATTTCCAAGTCCCCCTCCCCCTATCGGGACTGCAGTCACTGTGGTTGCTCCTGGTGGTGACGTTTATTCGCTGCACGGATAAGGGATATTGGACACCTGGCAGCCCCCCTGGGGTATCCAGCATTGGTGGGGATCTAGTTGTGGGCTGCTACATGTACTGACTGTTGGTGCTCTCTGTTGTGGTGCGGGGGGAGTGTCATTCCTCTACTGTGCAGGAGGAGTCCCATCCAGCACTGCGCCTTGGCCCCCCCTTGCTCCTGTTGATTACCCCCAGGGACAGCACCTGGAACATACGAGGCCTAGTGGGGATCTAGGGGGAAGCCCTACCAGCCTAGCCCAGTGACTGGCACACCCTGTGACCTTGAGCACGCATAGGAGTCGTCCGCTGTGCGTTGTGCAGTGTGCCACCCTGTGGCCCTAGATGTCCCACGATGCCTTCGCTGGGTGCATCGTTCCGGCCGAAAATAAGATGTTGCCTCTATACTCCACCGGCCACCCGTACCTACCTCAGACCTCCTTGACTGCGGAAACAGCTGTCCACACAGAGAATGCCCAATAGGGCCAGGCGAGCCTATACGACCGGGGCCATGGATAAGTACACAAAGATGACACCCAGACCTGAACAGGGGCAACCCTCAATGGTCCACAGTGATACCTCTACAGTTGCTACTACACCCACCCCCGACCTTACCAGCATGATGGAATCCATGGCCAAAAACCTTGCGTCTGTCCATGAAAAACTGGATGACATCAATGCAAATTTTGCATCACTTAAAACGCAATTAGATCATGCGAGCACTAGAATCAATGAGGCAGAAACCAGGATCAGAGCCAACGAGGATGGGATACAGGCGCTCCAGGCCACAGTGGCCTTCCTCACCCGTGACATACAGTCTGTCAAGGCCAAGTGTGATGACTTAAAGTCCCGTTGACACTGGAAAAATATCAGATTTTTGGGAGTACCTGAAGACGCGCTTACAGGAAGACTCGAACTAGCCATTGAGAACCTACTAGGTAACCCTGACCTTTCTCCCTTTTTCACCATTGAGCGAGCTCCTCATGCATTAGCTCCGCGCCGTAAACCGGGGGACTTTCCAAGACCCATAATTGCGAAGGTCTTAAGTTATCGAGATAGAGACCAGGTGCCCGTCTGGCTAGGGAAAAGAAGGAACTGGTGTCCCAAACCATAAGAATTTTCCCTGACTTCTCTGTGGGTGTACAACAAGAGAGGCGTCAATTTATTGGAGTAAAGAAAATGCTATGGGAGCGAAATATCCAAAATGCTATTCTATTCCCTGCTCGCCTTAAATTTACATTTAGGGACAAACTGTACTTTTTTACAGTCCCGGATGAGGCGGTAAAATTTATTGAGGAGCAAATCCCACTCATGCCCCTGCAAATGATTTGATGGACAACGACTGAGCCTGATGAATAGCAAATCTGAAATGCTTCACTATTGCGTTCTGTTATCCTACTGGTGGTTGATAGTGGCACAAGTGAAAGTTAACCAACCGCTATATGCTACAATGTGTGGTGTCATGCCACCGATTCTAAATTGTTGGTTGTGTGACAGCAGCGCGTCGCTTTGCACCTGCAATGGTTTCCAAGGTCTATTGGTCCTGCGTGGACCTAAAAAATGGGTGGGCCAAGTTGGGGCAAGCCTAATAGAAAAGGGACCGTTTGGGGGGTACTACACTGCTAGTTGGGGAAGGGCGGGGAGGGTGGTTCAAAATCAAAAATGGCAGAGGTGGTAAGGCACTGCACATATCTGGTGAGCGACATGAAGATTCAATTGACACAGCATCACATATACGCAGAGAGACCATCTGGGACATACCTTGAATTGTAGACTACGCAGTAAACCTAATGTCATGGAATATCTGAGGAATTGGTAATTTCACAAAACCCCGTAGAATTACTGCATACACACAGAAACATGATGTCAAAATACTCCTGTTGCAGGAGACCCATTCTACCAAACACTTTGTGACTATCCTGGCACTCTCTTGGGGACCAAACAAATTTTACACTACTTACTCGACACAAGCCAGGGGAGTGATGACACTAATTCACAAGTCGGTCAAATTCATACTAAAGAAGAGCTACAAAGACCCGGAAGGTAGATACGTCATATTCCACTCTACCATAGCGAACGGGGAATACCTGGTAGTGAACACATATGCACCTAATATAGACACCCCGGAGGTCTTTGACACAGTGGTCTCCATACTCATGGCATATATAGGGGTCAACATTGTGTGGGGTGGGGAGATGAATTTGATTCTGGACACTGACTCAGACAGAACGGGTGCTGCACCAAGGACCCTATCATGGGCCGCCCGGAGACTACGCCTACACATGTCATCATTAGGCTTACGGGATGCTTGGAGGACCCTTAATGGCCAGGAACGGAAGTACATGTATACAACAGTTCATCCCGGATTGATCTGTTCATAATATCAGGCGATCTAATGGGCAAAGTGAACAATGCAGACATATTCACTCGCACGTTATGTCGTCTTTGGAGATGGGATCGACTTCTCCTGCCCATACCGCTTGGCGTTTTTAAATCTGAGGCCCTTACTGATATTGTATTCAAGGCCGACATACGATCAGACATTGTTACATTCTTTGACAATAATGCACCACATGACACGAAATTTGGGGTGAGAGGGGAAGCCTTTAAGGTGTACATAGGAGGCATGGCTATCTCAAGGGAGGCGGGAATACTAAAAGTAATCAGAAATGATATTGAACTCTCTGAAGCCAAACTTAAGAGCCTGCAGCAGGATTGCACTACAGCAGCTACCCCTGCTAAACTCGCACAGATACGGAAAGAATTGGATATTTTTTAATCGCATGCCATGCAGGAAATATGCTACTTTACACGCCCTCGGGTGGCGAGAAAATATGGGGAGGGCGAGAGGCCAGGTAGAACACTTGCTATATTGGTCAGGGTGGAGGGAGGTCGATCCCAAATGTAATCCATTACTGATGGCTGAGGTGTTATGCAATGGCCAGACCATCACATACTTGACGTATTTTCTAGATTCTACACTGACTTATACACAGCTGCACATCCACATGACTCACACGATATACAAGAGCTACTGGAGCAAATTCCTATGACCACCATCTCCCACTGGGCCAGAGACCATCTCGACATCCTGATCACAATAGATGAGATAGTCAAGGCCATAACCGAGCTACCGAAAGATAAGGCCCCTGGCCCAGACAGCCTTACTTCTGAATTTTATCAGGAGCATGTGGCACTTTTGGCGCCAAGACTGCTAGAGGTCTGGAACAAATCGCTTCATGAGGCTATCCTACACCCCTCCATGAGGGAAGAAACGATAACAGTCCTACTGAAACCTGATAAACCAAGGACTGAGTGCGGATCATACAGGCCCCTGTCACTAATGAATCTCGACACAACAATATTTGCCAAAACCATAGCTAACAGATTTCTCCCAATTATGCCCTACTTAGTACATGAGGATCAGGGAGGATTTGTTCCTGGGCGCTCAACAGCTCTAAATATCAGAAGGCTGTACAACATAATGTCCAGAATTGACCAAAAGCGCAGATGCCGTTGCGGTAACGTTAGATACCCAGAAGGCTTTTGATATGGTCTTATGGCAATATATGTGGGAAGCCCTTAGAAGCATGGGGTTGGGGAAGGATATGATTAAATACATTAAACTACTGTACACAAATCCCACAGCCAGAGTGCTGGTCAACTCCCAGACATCGGCAGCCTTCGCATTGAGTAGAGGCACCTCGCAGGGTTGCTTTTCGCACTGGTCATTGAGCCAATGGCGGAGCATATTAGAGCAAATCATGCCCGAAAGGGAATTCGTCTGCAGGGTGCCCCAGAAATAATATCATTGTATGCGGATGATGTGCTGATATATATATCAGAAACCCTTCCACAAACCTAGACCCTATACTGAGGGATGTGATCCGAATAGGCACCTACTCCGGATTTACGATAAACTACAGTAAGTCTGAGATTTTCCCACTTACCACGGCAATGCAGCAACCCACATGTGAATACCCCCTCCGATGGTCCCCGTGCGGATTACGATATCTCGGGGGCCCAGGTGTCTGGAACTAAAGCAACACTGCTTACTGACAACTATGCAACAGCTGAACAACATATTGAATCTAAATTAGTGAGGTGGAGATCCCTCCTGCTCACTCTTGCAGGTAAATTGTCACTGGTGAAAATTATCCTGGCCCCTAAACTCGTTTATGTGTTTGCAAACATCCCGGTATGGCCAGGAACGCAATACTTTGACAGAATACAAAACGTGTGCAGAATTCCTGTGGCATGCAGGTGCAGTTCGTAAAAAATGGGTACATATGACTCTCCCATACAATAGAGGGGGCTTCACTGCCCCTAATCTGAAACTATACTGGATAGCGACACAAGCCCAATATGCTACATATTGGTACTCTGAATCCCCTGCACCCCTACATGTTAAGCTGGAAAGGCTTGCAGCGGGTCGAAATTAACCTAAAGACACTGATTCTGCACCAAACCTACCGAGTTGACTCCCCACTCGATCCGACTACAGCCACTTTACTGGCTTGGGAACGACTATTGCCCCCCCCCCCATTTCCAGAACCACGTCCGTACTACAAGTGGCTCCCCATTTGGGGTTTCCCGGGGCTAGATCCAACACACGACAAACAATTGTCGCAACACTGGCAAACACTGGGATATCATGTGCTAACTGACCTATTCCCAGAGGGGGAATTCATTACTCTGCAAACGTGGCGACCTGGACATTCTGCGACAGTATTGGAGAGGTTGAAATATTATAGACGCCGCGCCTCGATCCGGGCCATGTACCCAGATGAGCCGCCAGATACACCTGAAATACATTACATAGCTAACTCGAGTGGTGCCTGAGGTGTGGCCTCCTCACTGTACAAGATACTATTGGCTAAAAGCCCGGACCCGCCTCCTAAAGCACGCAGTGAGTGGGCATCCGAATTAGATCTCAAGATCACTGGTGATGTGTGGGGAAAAATGTGTTCCCATATGAACAAAGTCTCTCTAAATTTCAGATTCCGGTGCATCCAATATAAACTATTAAATAAGCTGTATTATACTCCCTATAAACTCAGTAAAATCAGTTGCAATGTTACACATACTTGCCCAAGGTGCCGGGCTACAACCGCTGATCACTTACATGTTCTGGATGTGCAACAAGCTGCGCGAATACTGGGTTGAGATCTTGCAGGTCCTATCTGAAGTTGTAGGCACTACAGTAGGCACTGATCCGACTGGGGTATTGTTTGGACTATGGGTGAATCCCAGTGTTAAAGTGTCAACCTTTGTGAACATAAGCTGTATGGTGTCAAAAAGGTGTATTCTCCAGTGCTAGAAACGTTCTTCCCCACCTACCTTTAAGAGGTGGCTAAAAGCACTTACCTGGTCCCAGACATGCGAAGAGGAGTATATACATTCTCTCCTGACAAGTACTCGCCCGAAGAATGTAGAGACTGAATTTACCTTATGAACCAGTCTGAGACTGATCTGGGATCATTGAACGGCGATTGAATGGCAAATCCACCTGTGTGAAAGCATGAATGGGAACGCTGCTAGCCTGCGACATGTACATACATACACTGTGTTGTTATTGATGTAAACTATGACTTTGTATATGAAAAAAACATTCCTGCCTGATTGTGCTTGCTGTAAACTTCTGCCAATAAACAAATGTTTTTTAAAAAAAAACAGTTTTACCAGTGAATTTCATAGGTTTTTACTAGTGCACCTTTAATCTGCTACAAGTTCCTTATATTATACTCCCCTCTGCCCCCCAATATGGCAGATATGGAGTCCACCGACAGCGTGGTAGTCTGCAGACATCGTACAGCATTTACAAGGCTCGGAATCATAGGGGACACCCAAAAAAGTTGTACCCATCAACCAACAAACAGATGTATATAAAATCACAACTAATGTTTACAACATGCAAATATACCTTTTTGTACAAACACGTTAAAGAATAGATTTATTTTTATTTAATATGCTCTCTACAACTGTGTATAAAGATTGAGTCACAGTCTCCTTCGACGTCATCCCCATTCACGTGGCGGGAGCTCTGTCCCTGTGCCATTTTCCTATTTGATCATATATCATGTTTACATTATTAATGCACTGGCACTTCATTTTCGGTGTCCTCATATCCACTATGGAAGCCCGGCATGAATTATGGGCAGAATTTTCATATCAATATGTTTTTATCTCTTTGATACTAATAAAATTTCATAATTGATTACATGTTTGCTGTTATGTTTTTCTGACCTTGCTTCCCTCTCAGCCATACATTTGAAGTCTGTATAGTATTACCAAATTATAGGGCCTCATTACGACCCTGGCGGTAAGTGAAAAACGATGCCGGTAAATGATTACCGGCATCGCTTACCGCTAGGTCCGATCATGACCCGAGAAAGTGCAATCAGCGGCATCGTAGTTAACGGTGCCGCTAACATCACCAAGCTCGCGCGCACGCAAACTCCCATGGCGTAAATACCGGCATCGCGCAAAGGTGGGAAAACCACGAATCAAGCGGACATGCTCTTAACGCCCTTGCGAAGCCCATAAAGTACCTTACCGCCATGGTGCTAATTCCGCCATTGCGAACCAACCGTAAATGGCCATGTGCAGTGTTCCCAGCTGCCACAGGTGCACACAATCAGCACAGGTGGAGGCAATACAGACTCACCAAGTACAAAAAGAGCACACCCCACCCCTTCCCACACCCAGTCACACTCCACAATGATTCCAATATGACTAGCAATGTTGGGGCTGGAGGACCTGATTGCAATGCAAGTGCTACAATTAAAACAACAGGCAGCACAGAGGAGACGCAGGAGGAGAAGGAGGGCAAGGCAGGGCCAGCAACAGCCAATGCCACCACGCAGGCAGCCCCCAATCCCACGCATCCGAGCCAGTCCATTCAACCTCACCGCTGAGCAGATCCACACCTTGTGCCGTTTGGACCAGGACACCATCACCACCATCGTGGACATGATACACAATGACATCGTCAGCATGATTGAAACACCCACCGCCATCCCCCCCTACTGAAGGTAGTGTCCGTGCTCCACTTCCTGGCCACAGGCACTTACCAGCAAACAGTGGGGCACTTGCATGGCATTTCACAACCATTATTCTCACGTACGCTGATCCAAGTGCTCAATGCCCTCCTCAAGCACACAGACGACTACATTTCCTTACCACGGTCTGCCCAGGAGATCGCAAACACCAAAGTGGGTTTCCATGCACTCACCGGCATACCTGGTTGCATTGGTGTCATCGACTGCACCCATGTGGAATTGGTGGTCCCACATGCCATTGAGGTAGCGTACCGCAACCGTAAGCTATTCCACTCAATCAACGTGCAAATGGTATGTGACTCCAACAGGATCATCACACATTGTTGTGCCCGATTCCCCGGATCAACCCATGATTCAATGGTCCTGCGTAACTCCACAATACCACGTTACATGGAGCGACATGCTGGGCCAAGATCCTGGCTAATCGGTGAGTCTCATGTCATGGCCATGGAAATGTGAAGTGGGTAGGTGATTGACGTACCAATGCATACTTTACCTGGCTGAAAGGGGGGGGATGCATACTTTACCTGGCTGAAAGGAGAGGGGGAGAGATGCATACTTTACCTGGCTGAAAGGGGGGGTGGGGAGAGATGCATACTTTACCTGGCTGAAATGGGGGGGGGGGGGAGATGCATACTTTACCTGGCTGCGAGTACGGGAGGCAATGGAGCCAGCTCATACCCTGAAGCAGCACAAACTTTAGCTGACACCTGAACACATAATGCCCGATGTAAGCAGCCCTACCATGTGAATGAAGGTGTGTCCCAACCATGACACAACCATCTGCACGTGCACTGTACCGAATCGGACCGCATCCATCTCAACGAAATGCACCTACATGCAATGACTTCAGCCAATACACGGCACCAAACACCATCAACTGAAAGGCCAGTCCCCCATAACTGCGCACAAAGGAGGCACATGACAGACATAAACATCAATAGACCACTACACAGACAGAGGCCAAAATAAATTGCATAACATTTGTAGTGCTCAGTGAGGTCATCATGAGGCTGACAGCAATGTTACCATGATGAGAGCATTAATATCACTGGACATCTGCCAGATCACCAAAACAACCGCTGTGGACTAACACAGTGGATGGGCACTCACAAGGCACTGGACCCCCCTGCATAGACTGGTTGATGGCATGCAAAACAGTCCATGAGAGGAATATCATAGTGTGACTCCATTCGTGCATGTAAATGTGGTACAAAGTAAGAGATGAATGCATGCCATGGTGGCACGTCATGATTTGAAGTTTGATGTCATGACTGACACATACATTGTTGCCCACATACAGGTGATGCAGGCTATCCCTTGAAGAGGTGGCTCCTTACCCCAGTCCGGAACCCACAAAACCAGCACGAGGAGGACTTTAATCGTGCACATACATGAACCTGTGTGGTGATTGAGCAGACATTTGGCCTCTTGAAGGCACGGTTTCGCTGCCTCAGCAGGTCTGGTGGGGCACTCCTGTACCGCCATGAGAAGGTGGCGAAGATCGTCATGGCATGTGTAATGCTACACAATATGTGCATCAGACGAAATCTGCCCCTGACGCTGAACTGCAACCACCTGACAATGACGATGAGGAGGGTGCAGATGGGGCAGCACCTCAGGGAGGAGGCGATGCACAGGAGGGACGTGCCATGCGTCAAACTCTCATTAACCAATGCTTCTAGCACACACGGATGGTGTGTGTCGCATGGAGATGGCACTTGGGGCACTGTGTGTGTCTGGGACATGCACACTGTGGGCTGTTCACAAATAAAGCACACATACGCAATGAGCAATGTCCACACATGTGATTTGTGCACAAGCAAAAAGTGTATTGAAAAAGTGATTTGAATGAACACACCCACTCCCCCATCCCCCCTCAACTCCCCAACACACCCACTCCCCCTTGCCCCCTCAACTCCCCAACACACCCACTCCCTCCTCCCCCTCAACTCCCCAACACACCCATCCCCCCTCAACTCCCCGCAAAAGTGTGTGGATGCCTGTGGTGAAGTGCATAATGTGGGATTGTTCCACTGGGCAGCCTCTATTGGCAGCCCCCTCTCCCGGCCCTGGGGCACCCCTGCCTGAACTCTGCAGGTTCCTGCCCGATCAGCGGACGGGGCTGCTTGGGGTAGAACTGGCAGCGGAGGAGGTACTTGGCTGCTCACGAGGACGCATGTCCCTCATTGTTTGAACGAGCTCCGAGAGCACATGCCGCACCGCAGCGAGTTCTGCACAGATATCCTTGGTGGAGGATTGTATGGCTGCCTTCACAGTATCTGCACATTGTTGCATTTCCGCCCTTGCACCTCCACATTCGGCGCCATGCTGAGTCAGGAGTGAGGACAGTTGGTGTTGGCGTGTGATGATTTGGTCCAGCGACTCTTGGTTTTTTTGGACAATGGATAATGCCAGTGGCGTGTCGATTGTGCTGCTCCCCTCCTGCACATCTTCCACTGGGCATGGAGTGGCTGGCCAAGAGTCATCAGGGGACTGCCCCTGTGTGCCATCATGCTGGCTGCATGGGGACAGGTAGGGGGAATGAGGGTGGGCAGTGGGGGGACATACTACAACATCAGCATCCTCCACATCACTATCCGAGCTAGCTGCAATGGCAGCAGTCTCCCCAATCGTGCTGCTTCCTGCAGACACAGTCCCTTCAGTGGGCACCAGTTGGTGGATGTCTGTTGCTGGTGGTACCGTGGTGCTTGCCTTGGTGATTATCAGTGCCCTGGCCTGTGTTGTGCCCGTAGATTTTGGCTGCTGTGGGGGTTTGTTTTGTCCAGCAGAGGTGGAGGGTTGGTGTGGTGGTACTTCGGGCCTGGCCTTCTTGGCAGGTGTGGTGCCAGTGTCTTCATCGCCAAGGTCCGAATGAGAGCCTGTGGTGGAGCAAAGGAGGGAAAGTGTTATTGATGGATCTGCGGACATTGAGCAGGCTTTGTGATGACTGCCATCATTTTGATAACTAGATGGTGCACATTGGAGGCAGTGACATACAGGTTGTCTCCCTTTTGGGTGGAAGAAGCATGGAGGAATGTGGGTGCCTACAGTAAGGGTGTGCATACTGCATGTCTACAGGGTGGAGGCCAAAAATGCTTGTAGGCAGTCTTCTGCTGATGTGTCGCGTTAACCCTATTAGGCAACATTGCGCTTCACATGATTCTGGACTTCAGTGAGTTTGGCATGGCTTGATTTAAGGCACCTACCTGCGTCACCTGATGTCGGGGCTCCTCTCTCCATTTCTCCGACCCCCTCGATGCTCTCGATGCCAATGGTTGTGGCACATATCTCCTCCCACGGCTGCAATTTTATCGGTGACTCTGCTCCTCCACCAGTTGCCATGCCCAGGTTTCTGTTAGCAGACAGTATACTCCTTACGCGGAGCCGGAGATCGTCCCACCTTTTCCGGCACTGTCTTGCGTTGCGGGGTGTTGTGCCAACTGCACTGACCCGCTGTGCTACTATGGCCCATATGGCCTTCTTCCGTGCTATCGCCGGTCTGGTCATCTCTGTTGAAAATGCGACATCGGCGTTTTCCTGTAGGGTTTCGGCCAACATGTTGAGCTCCTCCCTAGTGAAGCGCTCCTGCCGCAGCCGATCGCAACTTTTTTTCACAACTTTCGGCATTCTGACGATGGGTGGATGTAGGTGAAGGTTTGTGGCGGTTCTGGGGGTCAGATGTCCACTGGTTGCGCAGGATGGCAATGGATTGTGTTTTTAAAGATGGCCACCGTGCTCTTTCCCGTTCCGTTGCGATGGCGGTGATCGCTAATATCGGTGGGAGGGGTGGCGGTAGTGCACCTTGCATGGCATACGATGCTGGTAGGTGCCGTTTTTGGGACGTTACTGGTATGGCGCAATGCTCGTGCCCGAGAGGTCGTAATGTACCGCTTTTAACGGTTTCTGGCCAGCACGGACATGTTAGTTGCGCCATGCCGGTAATGTCCATTACTTACCGCCAGGGTCGTAATGGGGCCCATAGTCTATGTAGAGTTCCACGAGACAACAACATACCCCTTTGTACTTTCTGATACAGATTGAGCAACACCAGGTGCTTATTGAACAACAAATTCTCACTGAACAGTAAGTGCATTGTATTTATTTCTCTATTATTAGCTTTCATTATATAAACATGTTATAAGACAGAAGCATTTTTTATTTCTCACAGAAATGGCAAGAGCACACTTGCGTGGTTAGACTTCCCAAAAGAAGAAATGAGCGACGATAACATCTCCAATGGTATACAATACATATTTTAATGTAAACAAATAAGTTATTTTGTACACACCTTAATAAATAATTTCTATTTTTCTTACAGTACATAGTTTTTATGAAGAAATCACGCCACAGTTTTATTATACACAATACCAAGAATCACAAAGAGAAGTGCTATCCCAACTGTAAATAATCCAATCATGAACTTGTCTAAAAAATTGGATGAACAAAGTAATGATTTTAAGGAACTTTTACAGTATGTGAAAAATCATGTCCTTAAAAATTTTCCCTATGATATGATATGATATGATAGTTAATTTATAGAGCCCCTATACAAAATGTGTTTCAAAGCACGTCAAGGAAAGGGCAGGGAACAAGGGAAAATACAATGACATTCTTACAGGCCATGAACCGTAAGGATGTGAAATTAACTATCGTACTCGGCCTGATGACATTTCAAATAGTGCAAGAGCTAAGACATAGATAAGGAAGGGAGGGGGAGAGTGGGAAAGAAATGGAAACGGACAGGCGACTACCGTACTAGGCCTTACAATGTTTCTGGTAGAGCCGGAGAAAAAGGTGTGGGAGAGGGGTGCAGAAAGGGAGGGGTGGAACAAAACAAGCGACTATCGTACTAGGCCTGACTACATTTCAGATAGTGCTGCGGGGGCGGGGGGCAAGTAAGGGGAAGGGGAGGACACAGACAAGGTTGCTCTCATACTAGGTCCAGGGACAATTCTGATAGAGTAAGTGCATAGAGGAAAGTAAGGGGAGGAGATAGAAAAAGGGAGAGGAGGAGAGAACAGAGAGTAAACAGTCAAAAAGAGTGGAGAAGCAAGAGGGGAGAGCTAATACAATTGCAGAAGTCAGTAGTAACGCATAATGTTGCAAGCCAGGATACAAGACGAAGATGGGAATGTTCTTCTTGCACCTGTCCTCCTTGTCCCCAACAATCATCCCCCCATTTTAATCAAAGACTCTTTGATGAAACCTCACTCCCTTCCTCCCCTCATGATTACTGTACAAAAATTCCTAATTCTTCCATTTGTTTCCCATTCTGATACCCCATCTCTTTCTTGAATAAATAGATGTTTTATACTATAAATGTTTTGTATGTTGTTGTGTGATATTTGTTTTTTTTAAAGCTGTATTATGAGATTGCAGACACGACTGTCCGGGGTCTGTACACAAAATGGAGGTCTACCCGGACAAGCGCGATGTCTGGACATGTCCGGTTTTGCATGACGCACTTTTAATTGGTCCGCGGACACTGCGCCTGTTCTACAGACACCCAGCACAGGTGCCCTGCGATTCACACTCGTGCAGCATGACGGGGCAGTCCGCGAAACAGAGTTCATGACCAAAGACAATTTAAAGTGCTTTTCCAGCCAATTTACAATGTTTCACGCAGAAACGTTACCCTTCCACAGCTCCCACGTCCATTCTTGATTGATCTGGCAACATTTTACAACTTGTCAAGGCACATTTTCGACTCTGTAGTCCGCGAACAGTTCAACTGTCTGCAAACGGTTCCTTAAAGGGACCCACCCATTGATTTTCCTCATTCTCAATCTGGCTATCCAGGAGAGAGCACCTGTTTTACTGCCGTGCAGATTTGTTTTGCAGAAATTGTTGGAGACCATGGCATCTGTTATGGCCATCGCTTCTTCCCAGCCACCCTCACCACCATCATCATCATCATCATCTGGAGGGCCTGGAGAGGGGAACAGGTGATGTGATACAGAAGAGGAGGATCAAGAGGAAGAAGATGATGAGGTGGAGGAAGTCTCTGTCACCAGTATTCGAAGTTAGTCCTGGGTATGGCAATTTTTCACGACCGTTGGAAATGTCCCAAATGCTTGTGCAAGCAAGGTTCGATGCACTGAGTACAACAGTCGCAGGAAAACTGGTTTGTATTCCTACGGGACTACTTCCATGAGGCGCCACACCAAATCAACCCACTCGACTGCTCTGAGAAAGGCGATACCTTTCTCAGGTAAGAGAAGGTTGACTTTCTCGACCCCATCATCTTCATCTGCTCCCGTTACCACAAAGGATACTCCTTTGGGGCAGAGGATCCCAGCGGCAGCTTCACAGCCCATACAGATCGCTTTTGATCCTTACCTTTCGAGGGTCACAGTACTATGTATGTACTGTGAAACACTGATCTGTAGTGGGGAGCAGTTTCAGAGTGCTTTTGAGGCTGCGGTCAGGGAGCATGAGAAACACTGCCACCTACCTGATTAAGGCCTGTCCAACATCTTCCTCTCACCACCTGCCCCTTAGTCCCTGTGGTTGGTTCCCCTTCCCTCCCCTACCTTGCCTCTCCTGAAAAAAAGAGCACAAAACATTACAAAACCAAAAAAACACAAAACAAGGTTTCTTTAGGAGCCACCTTTCACAATTAAAAAACTAGAAGTGAGAAAAAGTCATAGGCCCCTGTGCAGCCTGCATAGTCCGCGGGCAGTGCAGTAGTCCACAGACTTCTAAAAAAATTCCATGCGTGGGACAACTGAAATCATTTTAATTGGTTGGTGTTAAAAAAGGGTGGCTCTTAAAAGAACTTTTTTCTTTGTTTTTGCCTTTTTATATTTTTTTTAACTTTTAGTTTTACAAACTGAACTAAGAAAACATTTAACTGAATTTAATTGTTTGTTATCACTTTCACAAAACTGCTTCAAGGCATTTTGAATGTTTTCCACAAAAATCTGATTCCCACATCGGTTAAATGGACTCCATCTCTCCGGAAAATGTTGACACCATCAAATTGAATGTTCTCATTACCAAACTATGTCATGCCCACATCTCTCACAAAACCACACAAAGCTTTATTGACGTTGCGCCTTGCTTTTTCCATTTTTGGACCAAATGAACAAGAGCGCATCCACATCTGTCTCTGGGTAATGCGTGAAAAAATTATTTTCGAACTACGGAACATTTCCTTCAGCTTTTCCAATGTCTCCTTCATTGCAAACTGCAATTAAATTCCAGTCACGTTCCCCAAACTGTTCCCTCCACAGCAAACAATAATAATGTCTGGATGTTTCAATTCAACCATATTTGCACAAAATGGGAGCAAGTCCACCCACTTCATGCCTCGCGCCCCATACCAGAACACTGGCAATTCAGGTGATCCAAGATTTTTGGCTATTCCACAATGCTCAGCATACACCTTCAATCAATGGACCCAAAAGTCCCCCAAAATCCAAACACTCTGCCTGCTGAAAGACATTGCCATGGCCATTTTCAATCCTATCACAACTCCTACTAACAAAACTCCTACCCTCTCTTCCTGTACACAACACCCAGGAAACCTGATTGGCTGATCTTCCGATGTCCGCAGACACCCACAGCTGTCCGCGGTCTCTGCAGTCCCCTTTCCATGCCAGGCATCCTCAAAAAACCCGAATCTGGCACGTGCCTTCCACGGTTTGCTGCGGTCTCTGCTAGGCACTCTAAGCAATCCTCTATGCTTATTCTCCTCGACCTCTCCGCTGCCTTTGACATGGTCGATCATCCCCTTCTTCTCCACACTCTTTCCTCCTTTGGGTTCGAAGGCTCTGTTCTCAACTGGCTATCTTCTTACCTCTCTTCCCGCTCTTTTACTGTTTCTTGGGGTGGCCGATCCTCCCCATCCCAACCTCTTGAATTCGGCATACCTCAAGGTTCGGTGCTTGGACCTTTCCTCTTTTCCCTTTACACCTCTCTCCTAGCCCCTGTTATCTCCTCATTTGGCATTTCCCACCACTTCTATGCTGACGACACTCAACTTTTCCTCTCTTTCTCCTCTTTCTCAACTGACCTCCACCTAAAACTTTCTTCCTGCCTTACTGCCATAAAGAACTGGATGTCTTCCCGCTTTCTCTCCCTTAACACTGATAAGACTGAAGTCTTATTCTTTCCCTCAAACTCTCTACCCTCTCCCTCTCCTCTGCCTTTCATTCACTTTCCTCCCTCCAATCTCCCTATCTCTCCATGCTCGTAACTTAGGCATTCACTTTGACTCCTCTCTCTTTCTCCCACCATATCTCGCTCACTTCTCGCACCAGTCGCTACCACCTATTCAACATTCGCAAAGTCCGTCCCTCTCTCACCTTCCTTGCTACCAAACTTTTAATCTCCTCCCTTATCTTCTCCCGCCTCTTCTACTGCTCTTCCTTATTCTTCGGACTACCTACTTCTCATCTCGCCCCCCTCAAATCCATCTACCACTCTGCTGTTTGTACTCTCTGTCTCCTTACCACCCGAGACTCCATCACTACTTCCCTCTCCTCTCTTGGCTGGCTTCCATTTCACTCTCAACTCAAATTTCATTTCCTTTGCCTTGTCTTCAAATCACTCCATGGTCTTGCTCCCCCTTACCTCTACTCCCTCATCTCTCTCTACTCCCCCTCGCGTTCCCTTCGGTCTGCTGACCATTTCCTTCTCACTGTACCTCTGTCCCCTTGTGCCCCCTCCCGTTTCTGCTCCTTCCAACTCCTAGCCCCCCTGCACTGGAACTCCCTACCTCTTGCAATCCGCTCTTCCCCCACCTTCTCCTCATTCCGCACCTCCCTTAAATCTCTCCTTCTCCACTCCCCTCCTTGAAACTCCTTCCCCTTCCTGCCTCCCCTCTCTCCCTCTCTTTCCCCTTTACCATTTCCCTCCCCTCCCCCACCTCCCCACTCTCTCCCTTCCCCTTCCCTCCTCCTACCCCTCACATGTCCCCACCCCACCTAGTCCTACTCCACTATTCTCCCTATCTCCCTTCAGTTAATTGCTCTTCTTGCTGTTTTATTGACTGATTCATATTGTAACTTCGCTTCTACTGTTATATTGTTTACGTTTGTTTTATGTATTAAGTTGTTCACTTGTACAGCGCTTTGGTGTAAAGCGCTTTATAAATCAATAAATACAAATACAAATACGTTGTGGCCGATGAAACGGGTGGGGGGGATTGAACACAATGTAAGTTATTTAATCTTTAGTGATGGCTCTGAAAATAACCTTTTTTTTTGTGGGATTTGGTAACACTATTTTTCCCCTTTTTTTGCTTTTATGTACAGTAGTACTGTACACTCTTCATCTTCCTTTACAATTTTCTTACAGGAACTCTTTCAATGCATTCCTAAAATTGTAAAGGAAAATTGCATTTCCGACATCTGTGAAATGAATTCCATCTTGACAAAAAATGTCACCCCATCATAACCTATGTCATTCTCGAAAGATGAAATTACTGCAGCATATCAAAAAAGCAGAAACAGTTTTATTAACAAGCTGTGTTGATTCTTCAATTTGTGGACTGAAAAAGTTTGTTGGACATCTCTGTTTCCCTCTGATTTATTTCAGAACAAATAATCTTGACAGTAGCAAACAGTTCCATTAGGCTTTTAAAGAAATCCTTTAGGGCAACCTGCAAATACACTGGAGTCACAAACCCCAAACTGTCCCCTCCCTGATGCACAATTACAATGTCTGGACATTTAAGGATGCCATGAATTTCAACATACACCTTCAATGACTGAGTTGAAGAGTCCTCCAGAATCCACAGTCTGCCTTCTCAAACACATAGCCATAGCCATTTTCAGTATCTCTCAACTCCTGCAAACAGAAGTCATGCTACCCTCTCTTCCTGTACACCACACCCAGCAAACCTGATTGGCTAATCCCTACAGTCCCCTTTCCATGCCAGGCATCCACAATAGACCCGGATGAGGCATGTGCCGTCCATGGACTACCACGGTGTCCGCGGACCTTGTAGCACAGGGGTAGCCCTTCTTCCCTTTCCACTTCCATGTTCTCAACACTGCCTCATTGGCTCCTTTCAAAGAGTCACACATCCATCCACCATTCATATACAAAACGTCTATGCCTAGCCCGGTCATCTCACTTCAATACTTTTGGTGTACACTTGAACTCTGAGTAATGAAAGGCATCTGCATCAGAAACTACTGTACAACTGTCCAAGAGTTCTATTTCCAGTTTCAACAAGATCTGCATCTAGCAAAACATAGTACAGGTATGCTTATATTTAAAATAAAATGTCTTAAACTTGTTCACAAATATATATATATATATATATACACACACACACACACACACACACACAGGGTTCCTGCTACTCTTACCCTGTAATTATCTTATCAATAAGCATATTCTCTTTTTGAACCACTCTAGCAAATGCCATGCATTGCAGCATTCATCATCTGCTGTAGGTGTTTATGTAATCTTAGATTTTTTTGTTTGAGTTCTGGGACTGCATAAGCAGTAAGATTGGAATGGGTTATGTTAGGAGGTATACATGTACTGTCAATATATTGAACTGGCACACACCGAGTGCCAATAACAAATGGTGTACAAATCTATTTGATCTGCTTTTACTTTCTTTTATGAAAAAGTGACACAGTGCTGCTATAAATGCAGATATGCATTTTTTAACTGTCTTCAAAATGCTTACAAAAAAAAAAATATTTTGAATAGCACAGCATCTTATATGTTTATTTGATATAGACGTCACAGTTTTGAATCTTTTAAGTTCAGTCGTGCTTTTTTCCTTTCATTGTGGCACTTTTATAGTGGGCAAAGTCAACTGGAAGTGACAGAATGCAAAGAGAAAGACTTAAAACGCACCTATAGATTGGAATGGGTGATGTTGGGATGTATGCATGTGCTGCCAACATATTAAACTGGCAGACACCAAGTGCCACTTAAAAATGGTGCAAAGATCTATTTTATATGCTTTTCCTTTTTTTTATGAAACAGTGACACAGTGCTGCTATACATACACATATGAATGTTTTACCTTTCATCACAATGCTTGTAAAAAGAAACATTTTGAAGCACAGAGCATTCTAATTGTTTGCTGCTTCAGATTATAATACATCATGTTGGCAAGTATGCATATACGCTTTACATATTAAACTTCCACACCAACTGTCATTTAACAGTGTACTACAAATCTTTTCCATCAACTTTTCTTCTCTTTTACAAAACCTTAGAGCTTCTATAAATGCACATAGGCATCTTTCATGAAAATGCTCCTAAAAGCAACCATTTTTAACTGTCCACCAGTTTTATTAGGTGTTTCCCCACCACTCCCCTTTCCTTCATAAATAACAACCTTGCTTACTAAAAGTACTTCACCATTACCACATATCCCCACTAAGTTTATTTTACAATTACAGGAAATAAGCACATTACTAAAGACAACAACTGAAAAAAGAATACCCTTCACGTCCAACAAAGGAAGTACATTAATGTACCATATATATGTATGTAGTTACAGCAACATAGTTCAACTATATATTACCCCAGTCTCCTCTTTTCAAACCAGCATTTCTTTCACTCTAGCCAATTATATTCCACCATTCACACTCTTACTATTCTCATCTACACACCACCATTGCAACACCCACTCTGTTGCTTAAAACAGCATAATGACCCTACAGATTCCATCACACCACCACTCCCTTACTCACTAACCCAACACATCACACCTCTGCAGACTCTTACTCTCACAACCTTCCCAACCACACCTAATATACCACCTCTTAATCAAACAGCACTCTATTCATCTCTACAATCAAACCCACAAACTCATGTAGCATACATGCATATACATTGCACAACATTCCAACGCAAACCTTCTCTTTTTCCAACAGACAGAAAAAAAGCCTATTAAAAGCAGCTCAATAGACAAGAAAGAATAAATAGAGCAGGTAAGAATAAAACTACACCATATAGTCATCCACCTCTAAAACAATGTAAAGAAAACATTGAAACAAAAGAGCCAATAACCTCACTCAACAAAACTAAACCAGCCACGACTAAATAAGGTAAGGCGCCTCTTGCAAAAACTTAATATAAAAAATGATGTACAAAGACAAGCAGACCTACTAACAAACCTAACCCTCTATCTGCCAGTGTTAACGTAGCCACGGTAAAGTAATCAATAAAATGTATGTTACAGAAAATGTTCCACCATAGAGCAGGGGGTTCCTGATCTTTTACAGCAGTTACGCCCCACTGCCATAAACTGAGTTTTAGACAGGTTTATCTTTAGGCCATTATCCGATGCATGTTCGCAGACAGCTCTTGCTCTATTACAGATACCTATATAGGTACTATCAAAGATGATGTCATCTGCGTAGCTTAACCAGCCAATCTTGTTAGTACCTATTTTCGGAAGAGCATTCATTTTTACCTTGAAAATGGTGCGAAAGTCCACCATAAACTGATTATACAAGGTAGGTACCAGGACACAGCCCTGTCGTAATCTCCTGTTGATGGATATCGTGACAGACATAGCCCCTTCAATTTCAAGCCTGACCCTAGCCCTACCCTCATTGTAAATCATCATACTGAGGTAAAGTAGATGTTTAGGCATACCAAACGCTTCAAGTTTATGCCAGAGCATCCCCCGCTCGACAGTGTCAAAAGCGGAGGAAAAGTCTATAAACGGCATGTATAGGGGAGGTTGATCAATGCCCTTGACCTGCTCTATCAGTGTATTCACAATGAAGATATTATCTGTGGTAGAACAGCCTTTACAAAAGCCTGTTTGTGCCACATCTAAAATACCTTCCTCATTGATCCATCTATTGATTTCGCTGAGGATTAATTAAAGTGCAGAATATCATGCTTGGGACATCAGTTAGTGCCAGCAACCGGTAATTTTAGGAAGTTTAAGAGATCCGTTTTTATGCACAGGGATGATATTCGACATTTTCCAAAGGTTCCGGCATAATCCCAGTGTCAACTACTTTTTGGAAGATGATGATCATAAGCTGAGCCCAAATTTCACGATTAGCTTTTATTACACTATTACAGAGCCCATCAGGGCCAGGGGCTCTGGAGGCTTTCAGAGTCTTGGTTATCAATATAATATCCTCTCTGATTATATTCATATTGATAGAGGGTATTTTTACCAACTTACAGACTTTAAATTTCTTCATAAGAAAGTCCACCCAGATAGTGCTACTAATAGGTATTATATGCTCTTGTTTACCAACCTTGGTGATTGTTTTAAAGCTAGCCCAAAATGTCTTAGTGTTACCTTCAATCAGTATCCTTACTTTATGTTGCCAATTAATGTTTTCTTCCAAGGCTAAATATCTTCTGATATCATTTCTATATTTATTCCTGATCCTTCTTTTATCCTTATATGGTAAGTCATGGCTAGGATCATTGTGATGAAATAGGCGCAGCTCCCTGCGCATCTTAGTTTTCATGCCCTGTATAACCTTAACAAACATTCTCAGATTATCTTGTTCCTCCTTGCGGGGTCTTACCTTGGCACCCATGGGCATCAGGCCAGACATACATTTAGCTACCCACTTCACTATATTGTCTGCACAGCATGCAAGAGAGTGTTCTGGATGTAAATTCTCACTCCACATCCTCGCTTTTTCCAAGTTGGCATCAGACCATCCAAGTCTATTTCCTTTACAGGAAATACTGACTTCCCCCAATGTTATCCAATTGAACTCTCTTGATATTAAGCATCATCGTACATCTAACAATCGCACGGTCACTGAAAGAACTCATTGTTACTTCAAAGTCATTCGTCAGATCACTAAGACTATCCTATTCCTATTCCTACTATTCGTCGCTGCCCTCTTTCTACCCCTCTTAGAGATGTCATTTTTTTTTGTTACAGGTACACTTTCATCCTCATTCACTTCCACCTCCACTATAACATCCTGCTTAGATTTCGCTAGCCTTTTATTTTTCCTTGTTCTCTCTTTTAGAGAGCCAACCACTCATGTCACTCTCATTTTCCCTACCAGCCATGATTTCTACTAGGGTGGATTCCAATTTTTTATTACATACATCAACAGTCGGTTTCTTTGTTATGTTATCTTTTTGTGTACTTACAAGCATCGGATCGATAATAGTATTCAGCTTAGTCATACCTTTCAGCAAATCAGCATTGTTTCTGACTTGCGAAACAATGGTGTAACATAGTCTTAACATAATTCAGCTAAAGCCACCTTAACTTCGTGCCCCCTGTTGGTGTGTTAAAATATATTTGTCCATGCACACTGACCATGGCTGAAGGCCATGTTTAATGACAGTTACTGTTGTAATGTAATTAGTGATGTTATCAGTTATGTGATCTGTGATGTCATCATTATGGTCATAGGCTGCGCAACAGGGGGCACAAAGTTAAGGTGACTTTATCTGAATTTCAGAGGTTTCGTTTCGTGAAGTTCTCACCAAAACATTCCTGCAACAAAATGTTTGTCGTTGAAAATATATATATATATATATATATATTCACGAACAAAAAACATTGGTAAAGGGACGTTATGGTTAAGTTGCACCACTAAGAGCATGTGTAGAGCATGCAGAATTCGGAAATGCAGTAATATCAACAGGAACGCTATTTGTAGGGAAAACTGTTTGTGCTGTGAAACGATAGATTCCCATTTGTACAGTACCACAATGGCACAAGTTATAAAAAGACACAAATACACGTCTTCACAATGTACCGCACTTTCTCTATTTCCGGACCAAATAAAAAATAGCACGCCTAGATGGGTGTCTGCATAATGGGTGCACCTCACTCCATAGAACTTTGGGTGAATATGTCACTGCCGCTTCCGGTGAACCACACCCTCGAATCGTCATTGGAGAATCCCCACAGTTCCATTTGCGAAGCCTCCATGCTCAGAAAGCCATGAACTGGCACGTGTGCTTTTCCAACTACAGCTAGGGCCACGCCCCAGTAAAGCAGACACAATACTTCTTCCCTTTGCACTTGAATTTTCCAACGCTAACTTAGTGCAGCCTATTGGCGAATATAACATTTCAAAAACGCCTGCACTAATCACATACTGAACAACGGCATACAAACTATCAATTTTGTACACAACTCCATATTTCCCGTTAAACACTCTGAGAGCACGTTCGAGGGGATTGGGTCCTCCGATGTATTCCATATCTTTGACAGTAATCACCACAGCTGTGCTGCTTCGGAAAATTTTCCGCGTCCTGCGTCGATGCGCCGTCCCCGAGGACCTCCTCCGCCGGCCGACGTCACCCGATGTGATAAGTAGGACGCACGACGCCCGTAGCCTCAGTTCCGTTTTTTCCGCAAACGTGTTTGCTTCGTGAATCTCGGTACGCCTCGACTCTTTGGAGTTTCTGTTGTATTCTTCTCGGTTCTTTGAACCTGTTCGGTTTTTGTGAAAAAGCCTGTTCGTGACGATGTCTATCTCGTCTTCAACCCCGCATCCGGGCTTCAAGAAATGAGGGGACTGTGGGTCTAAGATGTCCGTAACGGACTCGCACAACGTCTGCCTCTGGTGCCTCGGGGAGGCCCATGACACAGACGACTGTATCGACTGCCAGTCGCTCACGGCCAAGGCCTTGCGGGAGCGCAAGAAGAAGTTGTCGGTAGGTAGGGTGTCTAAGCCCCGGAAGTCGAGGTCTGCGGGGCTTTCGACAGATGACTCGAGAGGCGACTCTCCGCTTCGTCGGAGGTCCAGTGGGTCTCCTTCCAGGAGTCGGTCTCGCCACTCCACTGCCTCTTCGAGGCATTCCCGGAAGCGCTGGCATCGGTCGCCTTCCCCGTCCTCTTCCGAGGACTTCGCCCGTCGGCGGGTCACTTATCCCACCATGCAAGCGACACCGGAGGAATGGGCTTCCTTCGGGAACATGATAGCGATTCTCAAATCGCAGGGCACCGGCCCGTCCATGCCTCAGAGTGGGGTCAGGTGGTCGGCACGGTTCGTGGGAGAGGTCCCGCTCGGACAAGGGTAACCTTTCTCGCCATACCCGTTCCAGGTCCCGGTCCTCGACACGCTCGAGACCGCGTGATCCTGTGCAGTCTTCCAGGAAGACGTCGACGCCTGTGGCGCCGAGGTCGTCGACGACCTCTCTCGAGGCTCCGCCTCCGTGGGGGTCGTTGACGCTGTCGGCGCCTAGGTCGTCGAAGGACACGCTCAGAGCTCTGGCTTCAAGGCCTGTGTCGATGCCGCCGATGCTGGCGGCGCTGCGGCTGACGTCGAGCTCGACATCAATGCCGATTCTCTCGGCGCCGTCTCGTTCGGCGCCCTCGACGCCTTTCGAGGCGGTGGTGTCGGAGGGGCCCCGTGGCACGGGGGTAGCCCCTAGAAAGGCTCTGGCTAAGGTCAGGCATAGCTTTGGTCCCCAGATGTCTTCCTCTCGCTGCCTGGAGTACATTTCAGAGGGTGATAAGGGCTCTGATGAGGGCTTGGGTCCGGTTACGGTGCCAGATGAGCTTCTCTCGGGCCATAGCCAATTTGATAACCTGAGGCAGTCACTGCATGATGCCAGTGGACTGGACACCTCTCCGGAGGTGGAGTTTTGTAGGCCTGAGCCTGGCACTCATGCCGATTCGTCGTACCGGCGCCTTATGTCTCGGGTCACCGAGTACTTGGGATGGTCGGCTCCCACAGGGGAGTTTGTTCAGGATGATCTCACGGACATCCTCGATCTTGGTCCCCCCACTGACCCGGTACTGCCGTTTCATATGGCTCTGCAGAGAAGGGTGGCGGTGGCTTGGACTGCTCCGGAGAGTCTCCCGGCAGTGGGCAAGTCTTTGTCGCGAAAATACCGTCCAGCCAGTAGCGACCCCTGCTACTTGTCCAGGTACCCCACTCCGGAGAGTTTGGTGGTGCAGGCGGCTACGGCCCCAGCAAAGCAGGCGTTGTATCCTACCATCCCTCTGGATAGGGACGACAAACGTTTTGATGGCTGGGCGAAGAAAGTGTTTTCTTCAGGGGTTATGGCGCTTCAGGCGGCCAACTCCGTATGTGCCTTGTCTCGTTTCACACACACTCTGTAGAACTGTTGCATTAGCGGCTGAACATGTTCCTGAAGGGGACGAATGGGATGGTTTCCTTGCTATGGTTCAGGATGGCAAGGATGCCATGTGTGAGGCCGTTCAGTCGGGTTTGGACATGCCAGATTGTGTCAGCCGGTCCATGGTGGCAAGCACCGAAATATGCAGGTTTGCATGGTTGCGGAAGTCGGGGTTCGCTCCTGATGTGCAGTCCCGGCTCCTCAACATGCCCTTTGATGGTGAACATCTTTTTGGCAGCAATGCTGACGAGAGCCTTGACAGGTTGCAGACCTTCAAATCTGCAGCAAAGTCGTTGGGCGCTGCAGTTCGCCAACCTCCGCCTTTTCGTCCTAGGGGACAACAATGGAGGGGCGGTTCCTTTCGCTGTTACTCGTCCTTCAGTAAAGCGGGAGGAGCTGTCAGTCAAAGAGGCCACCGTAAGAGTGCCAGATGTGCAAAACAGGGTACTCGAGGTGCCAAGGCCGCTCGGGCAGTTGCCTCTTTGCCCTCAGGCAACGCCGCAGCCGCTACCACTCAGTCATGAGGCCATGTCCCATGGTTCGCCAGTTGGGGGAAGGCTGGCGCAGCATCTTGTAGAGTGGCGTGCCATTACTTCAGATGTGTGGGTTCTGGAGATCATAACCCACGGCTACTGTCTTCCTTTCCGGCAGAAGCTTCACGACAATCCACCTGGGAACCTCTCTTTGAAGAGTCTGGATCCGCTCTTTGTGCAGGAAATTCAAGCCCTGCTGGAGAAGGGCGTCATAGAACTGGTGCCTGTAGAGGAGAGGAACGAGGGATGGTATTCCCTTTATTTTTTTATTTCGAAGAGAGACGGGGGATTGAGACCCATCATGGACTTGCGCGGTTTGAACAAACTCCTCAGGAAGGACAAGTTCAAGATGGTTACTCTCAAGTCCTCCAGGCCCTTCATCTTCGGGACTGGTTGGTGTCTCTCAACCTCAAGGACGCTTACTTCCATGTGCCGATCCGTCCCAAGCACAAGAAGTACCTGAGGTTCGCGGTTGGCGACTCGCACTTTCAGTTTCGGGTCCTGCCGTTCGGATTGACCTCCGCCCCGAGGGTTTTCACCAAGCTCATGGTGGTGGTGGCAGCGCATCTCAGGAAAGGGGGGATTCACGTCTACCCCTACCTGGACAATTGGTTGATCAGGGGGTGCTCTCCCGAGCAAGTCCTGGATCTGTCCGTCACCTGCCACTCCCTTCACAAGCTGGGCTTCTCCCTCAATTTAAAGTCCCATTTGACGCCAACACAGCGGCTCCAGTACATCAGAGCAGTGCTCGACACATCCCTGGGGCTGTGTTTTCCTCCCCAGGTCAGGGCTCTTCACATTCAGCAGATGGTGCACAAGTTTCAACTTGCCCAGACGCTCCAGGCGTTAGAGTTCTTGAGGTTGCTCGGCCTCATGGCATCCTGCATTCTTCTGGTGCCAGAGGCTCGTCTGCGGATGATATCTTTGCAGTGAGCACTCAAGATGCAGTGGTCGCAATCTTCCGGCAGGATGTCGGACCCTGTTCAGGTGCCGCCCTTGGCCCACCACAGAAGGTCCTGGGCGACCGTCGAAGGCAATCTGATGAAGGGGGCCCTGTTTTGGCTACCCTGGCCGGAGGTGACCATCGTGACGGACGCATCCCTCACGGGATGGGGAGCTCATGCCAACGAGTTGACAGTCAGCGGTCGTTGGTCTCCGTCCAGACTCCATATCAATCTGTTGGAGCTGAGGGCCGTCAGGCTAGCCCTGAAGGCTTTTCTGCCGACTGTGCGAGGAAAGAGTGTCCTGATCCTAACGGACAACACGGTGGCCATGCACTACCTCAACAAAAAGGGGGGGCAGGGTCACTTCCTCTATGCAGGGAGGCGATGCAGCTCGAGTTCTGGGCCATCCAGCAGGAAGTTTCGATCTCGGCTGTTCATCTGGCCGGAGTCGACAACGAGACGGCAGACGCTCTGAGCAGACAGAGCACGATCTCTCACGAGTGGGAGCTGGCTCAGGAGATTCTCCCCCCCCCCCCTTTGGGGGACCCCTCAAGTAGATCTCTTCGCCTCCAGTGTCAACCGGAAGTGCGAAAGGTTCTGATCGCGGGAATTTGCTCCAAAAGGAGCCTTAGGAGACGCGTTCGTGGTGGAGTGGTCATTCCCACTGCTGTACACATTTCCTCCAGTCCCCGTCATCCCGCAAGTACTGCAGAGATTATGGAGGTCCGGCTCCCGGATGATCCTCATTGCTCCGGCGTGGGTCCGGAGGACGTGGTACCCGGACCTTCTCGACTTGTCCATCTGCCCTCCACGTCATCTTCCCTATCGAGACGATCTGCTCTCATGGGAGGGGGGGTCACGCTTGGCTTCTGAAAGGTTGAGGTATAAGGATTGGGACCTCCCTGAAGACGTGTTGGAGGTGTTGCTCTTGGCCAGACGGCCGGCAACAAAGTCTCTGTACCGTTGCCGTAAGTTCTGCGACTGGTGCAGAGTTAAGAATGTGGATCCTTTTGAGTGTGACATTCCCATGGTTCTGTCTTTTTTGCTTTCCTTGGCCCACAGGGGCTTGCAAGTGGGTACCATTAAAGGGTACCTGGCGGCGCTGTCCATATTTAAGCGCTCGTCTGAAGAATGTTCCTATTTTAAGATTCCTTTAATTTCTCAGTTTTTGAAAGGGCTCACTAATGTGTTCCCTCCGTCACCTTTTCTGGTGCCCGGTTGGGATTTGAACCTTGTTCTTAAATTTCTTATGGGTGCTCAGTTTGAGCCTTTGCATTCTTGCCCTTTGAGACTGTTAACTCTTAAAACTGTGTTTTTGGTTGCGGTTACTTCCGCTCGCAGAGTGAGTGAGTTACATGCACTTTCAGTTAATCCACCCTTCACTGTGTTTCATAAGGATAGGGTTGTCCTTCGAGTTCGTCCTTCCTTTCTTCCGAAGGTGGTTTCGGAATTTCATTTGGGCCAGAAGGTGGTTCTTCCGGCATTCTATCCTCCTCCGCATCCTGGTAAGGAAGAGGAGAGGCTCCATAGGCTTGATCCTAGGAGAGCGTTGAGCTTTTATATTTAACGCATGTCCCGGGTCAGAGTGGACGATCAACTTTTCATTGGTTACGCTGGAAAGCGTTTGGGACAAGCTTTGACGAAACAGACTTTGTCTCTGATTATTTTGGCTATCTCCGAGTGTTACCGCTTGGCGGGTATGGACCCTCCGGCTGGCTTGCGGGCCCATTCTACCAGGGGTATGGCTGCATCTACTGCCCTACAGAGGGGTGTTCCTATTCGTAACATCTGTGATGCACCCACCTGGGCTTCAGTACATACTTTTGTACGTCACTACTCCCTCGATTCCATCCGAGGACAGGATCTGGCCTTTGGCAAGGCAGTCCTTTATTCCGCAATTTGATTGGGCATGCTAAATTTGTGTTCTAAATTCTTTTCCCACCTCCTTGCTTTGGTACTGCTTTGGGAGTCTGTCAAAGGGTCCGACGACGTAATCCATATCGCTCCCTCCCTACCTTCCCCGCTGCAGAATTTCTTATGCGATTGCAGCTTACGTTTCCGCAAGGCCTTGTGTGTGTGACTGGCGGAAGACTGGTGTCACACGTTCTGGGGGAAAAAACTACAACTGAGGCTACGGGCGTCCTGTGTGACTGGCAGAAGACTGGTGTGTCACGTTCTGGGGAAAAAACTACAACTGAGGCTACGGGCGTCGTGTGTCCTACTTATCACATCGGGTGACGTCGGCCGTCGGAGGAGGTCATCGACGCAGGACGCAGATGCCGAACATTTTCCAAAGCAGCACAGCTGTGGTGATTACTGTCAAAGATATGGAATACGTCGTCGGACCATCCCATCGAAAGAACGTTACCAGGTAAGAGAGTAACTTGTTCTTCTCTTTCCTTCCAAAGCCCCTCCACCAGAAACGTTTCCTACAGGATGCCCTATTTCAGAATCCACAATGATCCTGCGGCGCACCCAGCACACCTTTGGCCATGCACACAACACTCCACCCTTAACCACACCCAGCACAACACTATGAACCCATGCATGCGACCATGTGGGCAGCTAACATTGTGCACAAACGTAACCTACGTAGCAGCACTGCAACCCAACTCCCTCACACCATAAAATACCCATTCACGTAAACAGGTTGCAATTAGCAGCATCCACAAACATACCACAGCCTCCATCACCCCTACCCGCTGCCATTCACAAAGTATCGTGTCACTACCAACCTAACCACAAAATGTTCACAACATTGGCCCTACTTCAACAATTCAGCACACACCATAGTAACCAAGCACAGTCAAGGTGCACTTCTGCCATATCCTCTTCCATACTTACAATATGTAAACCCAGCACCCAGTGCCCACACTGCATGACTTTTCACCTCACCAACGCCTAGTACACATCAAAACCATCAGCATCTTGGAACAGTGTCCTCACCTACGAAACAAAACATGCATGCATGACAGTTCACTTCTGCTGCTGCATTGCACCCAATAGGCTAGGCCTTGAACACACGCACTGCAACGTAATGGCACCATGCATTTCACAATATCACCAGCTACACCAATCCACATACAATGCACTACCACCAGCACTCCTACCCAACCTACACACGCATCCACCAATCACATACTAAACCTCTGCATTGCACCCATTCACGAAAACAGGTCCCTATCAACAGAATCCACAAACATATCAAAGCCTCCACCACCCCTACCCACACCCATTCACAAAGTATTGTCACTATCAACCTAACCGCAACTTTTTCACCACATTGGCCCTACTTCAACAATTCAGCACATACCATAGTAACCAAGCACAGTCAAGGTGATATGATATGATATGGCATTTGTAACGCGCCTATACACAAGTGTTTCAAGGCGCGACGAGGCAGGGGGGGGGACAAGGGGAGACGGACAACGATCCTACTAGGCCAGGTGTCATTCAGATCGCGCAAGTGCAAGGGTAGAGGGGAAGGGAAAAGTGCAAGGGGAAAGGGAGAGGGGAAAGTGCAGTACAGGGTTAGTAGAATACAAGATAAATAATAGGGCCAGCTGGTGGCAAGTGCAAGGTAAGTGCCGGGAGGAGGGGCTGTAGGATACAGAGACAGCCCCGTAGTGCAGGGAAGAGTGGCTGGGCCATGAACCGAGATCGGTGAGTGGCCCAGTTGCTGATTCAGTGCAGGTTCAGTGATTTTAGCAGGGGAGAGAGGGAGAGAAAGCGGAGGCAAAGAGGAAGGTTTTGAGGTGCTTCCGGAGCTAGAGATGGTTCTCCTCAAGTTTCAGGGAGGCAGGAAGGCTGTTCCAGAGAGAGGCCCCTGCTGCGGAGAGAGATCTACCCCCAACTCGTTGCTTGGAGAAGCGGCTGACCCTGAGGGAGTTGGAGGTGGATGAGCGAAGAGCTCGAGAAGGAAGATATTTAGGAAGAGAGAGTTGCAGGTATTTTGGCCCAAGGCCCCAGAAGGCCTTGTGGACAATGCAGAGGGTTTTGAACTTAATCCTCTCAGCCACTGGGAGCCAGTGTAGTGATTTCAATCCCAGAGAGATACGGTCCCTGGGCTTGAGGCCAAGGACAAGTCTCGCAGTCCTGTTCTGGATAAGTTGCAAAGAGCAGCGAGTAGAGGCAGGCAGATTTAGATAGAGGCTGTTACAGTAGTCCAGCTTCGAGAGAACCAGGGCTCTAGAGACAGTGAGCTTCTGGGGAAAGGAAGGATACCTCTGAGGAGGAGTAGCTGGTAGTGTGACTTCTTAGAGACATCGGATATGTGAGGAGAGAAAGAGAGTGTGGAGTCGAAGATGACCTTGAGGTTTTTTGCCTTGCAGGTAGGAGCAGGAAGAGGGGGCAAAGGAGGCCGGCCAGAGAGCTGCAGGGAAGGAGGGAGTGGGTGTGCCGATGAGTAGAATCTCAGTCTTACTGGCATTAAGGCAGAGGTCGTTGGCGGCACACTATTCATGGATAGCAGAAAGACGGTCAGAGATGAGGGAAGGGGAAGAGGAGGCAGTGGGTAGCCTGAAAATGAGCTGGGTATCATCCGCGTAGCACTGAAAGTTGGGACAGAGAGCGGCGATGCGGTGGGCAAGAAGTGCCAGATACTTGTTCAACAGCCAGGGGGAGAGGTTAGATCCCTGGGGGTCACCACAGGTAGAGAAAAAGATGCCGGAGAGGGAGGACTCCAGTTGGACCTGGGAGGGTCGATTGGAGAGGAAGGAGGTCAGCCACGCCATAGCCTGACCAGTGATACCCAGGTTATCACGGAGACGGTTGAGCAGGATGGTATGGTTGACAGTGTCAAAGGCAGAAGAGAGATTGAGCAAAATGAGAACACAAGGGGTATTAGAGTCAAGGTTTGAGAGCAGGTCCTCACGGATGTTCAGGAGAGCAATTTCCGTGCTTCTGGCAGCTCTGAAGCCAGACTGATGGTCATGAAGACTACCAACAGATTCAGCATGGAGATTAAGCTGGGAGATGGCCAGTTTCTCCAAGAGCTTGCCCAGGAAGGGAGTGATATAGATTGGGCGATAGTTAGCTGGGCAGGATGGGTCAGAAGAGGGTTTCTTAAGAAGCGGGTGCACAAGGGAGTGCTTGAGGGGGGGATGGGAAGACTCCAGAGGCGAAGGAGTGATTGCAGAAGTCAGCCAGGGCAGGAGCCAAGGAGTCGATGTGGTCCTTGATAGTTTTGGAGGAACAGGGGTGGACCTGTTTTGACGAGACTTTCATAGATCGGACTTCTCTCGAAACCTTGTCAGCAGAAAAAAGGGGAAAGGCAGAGAAGGAGGGAGGAGGGGTGGCTGCAGAAGGGCCAGAGGAAGAGCAGGGAATAGAGGGGGGGGAGGTGATAGGAGGAGAGTGAGGAGAGGATGTCCTGAGTTTTTTAACTGAATTGAGAGGCCAGTGCCGTGCAGAGGGCCTGGGAGGGGACAGGAGAGGTAGAGACTGCAGCAGGGTTGGCCAGCTCCTTGCAGATTTGAAAGAGTTCGGCCGAATTTTTAGATGCCGCAGAGATGCGGGCTTGGATAAGGGCTCTCTTCTTGGTGAGAACGGAGAGCCGGTATTGCCTTTGGAGCAGGCGGCAGGCCAGTTTGTCAGACGAACATGAAGCACGCCATTTCCTCTCTGCCACCCTGCACTTGCGTTTAAGGGTGACGAGATCCGAGTCATACCAGGAGTTACATTTGGCTTTGAGCTTCAGGTGGATTCTCATGACAGGGGCAATATATAGCAGAGTGGAAAGGGCTGTGTCAGGGTGGGAGTCAGCCGAAGGGGGATGGGGGGGCGAGAAGGTGGTAGCGAAAGCCTCAACTGACACGCGCTTCATGGGTCGGATGAGGGCAAAGGTGGGTGGCAGTGATGAGGGTGGCTTTGCCTGTGGGGTAGGGAAGGTGAGGTGGGAGGATAGGAGAAAGTGATCACTCCAGGAGAGAGGTGTGGAGAGAGGGACAGAGAGGGGAAGGTCAGAAGAGATCAGAGCATCAAAAGTGTTCCCTGCAGAATGAGTCAGCCCAGACGGGAGAATAGAGAGTGAGAGAGAGTCGCAGAGGTCGCGAAAGAGTCCAGAGGGAGGACAGGAGGCATCAAGGTGGACGTTGAAGTCTCCAAGAAAGAGGAGTTGAGGTTGCGGACAGGAGTGAGGAGGAGAGGTCCGCCTTTCGGAGAGGAAGGAGGAAATTTGACCAGGTTGCCGATAGTAGCCACGGTAAGGGAATGGCTAGGAGAGAGAGAGAGAGAGTCGGCAGACAAGGCATTCAAAGGAGGAGTAAGTCTGCGTAGGAGTGACAGTGGCAGGAATCCACTCGGGGAAGATAAGTGCCACCCCCCCCTCCCAGCACGGTTGGGCCTGGGCACGGAGAGGATCTTGTAACCGTCAGGTAGGAGTGTGTCAAAGCTGGTGACAGAGCTGGCCGTGAACCATGTCTCAGTGAGACCGAGGATGTCAAGGTCCAGTTCCTCAAGAAGGCGACAGATATCAGAGGAATGTTTGACGGCAGAGGGAGAGTTGAGAGTGGCAATGTGGAGAAGGTTGCTTTCCTTGAAGGACTTCCGGGGAGGGGTACAGATCAGAGGTACGCCCTGTGGAGGTGAAGAAGGAGCCCGAGAGAGGGCAGGGTGAGAGGGTGGAGGCAAGGTAGCCGAGGACAGAGAAGAGGGGACAGCAGAAGAGGAAAGGAAGTTGAAGAGGCGCGGGAAGCGTCTATCAAAGAGGTGGAGGTTGGCCTGAGGGCCTTGGACCAAGACGGTCCCATTAGCGTAGACATTAATGATGGCCTTAGAGGCGCGGAAGGGGGCCAAGAGGACATCCCAACGGGTGCCACCATTAATGGGAGAAGAGGAGAAGGGAGAGAGCACAGAGACCATATGAAGGGTCCATAGGTCAGGGGAAGGCACGAAAAAGAGGATGTCAGTAAGAGTTTCCTTGGAGGAGGCAGTAGTGTAGGTGTCAGCGATAGGGAGGCCTGGGTTGGAGACCAGGATGTCCTTTTTAAACTTTTTCCTACCAGATTTAGTGAGGAGAGCAGGATAGTCAATGGAGAAGCAGTTGGAGAAGATAGGCGAGATAGAGAGCACCATGGAATAAGGAGGGAGTGGGGGGGGAGAGAGACGAGAGCAAGCGGACAGGAATGAGCAGGAAGCCCTAGTTTACCACATTTCAGAGCAACAGTAACACAGTAAATGCGTATTAGGTACCCAGTGTAGAGGCCACCTAAGTTTGTGAGTCCTGCGAGGGGAAGAAAAAAGCCCTAGTTTACCACACATTGCGGAACACATTGAAGTGTAGAAACCATGAGAATGAAGTGAACTTCTACCATATCCTCATCCATACTAACAGTATGCAAACCCAGCACCCAGTGCCCATACTGCATTACTTTTCACAGCACCATTGCCAAGTATACATCAAAAAACGTTACCATGTTGTAACTGTGTCCTCACCTGGAAAAACCAAACATGCACGCATGGCAGATCACTTCTCCTGCTGTATTCCGTCTGAAATGCCGGGTGTGTCGGACACTCCTAGCCTCTTGAGTGCATGGCCTTTGGCCTTTGGCCATGCACTCAACAGTCTAGCCCTTTAACACTCTCACTGCTACATAATGGCACCATCCATTGCACCATGTTACCAACTTCGACTATCCACATACACAGCACTACCACCAGCCCTCCTACCCAACCTGCGCACCACCATGTAACTATGTAGCAACAAATTACACCAGTTACCATAATGTACAAAGAAAACACTCTCCTGCACCCCTCTGCACTTTCATTTTCATACCATGGCTGTCCCCAATTCCATTCCCAAACTATTGTCACTGTCAAACTACCCACAATTGGTTCGCAACACTACCCTACTGCAGCCAATGGGCACACACCGCACTATGCAAGCACCACCCTGTACCGGATGCACACCCACACTTGCGTTACTGCGGTGGGTATGCTAAAGCCGTACACTCTTCAGTGCATGCCCTATGGCCTTCGCCCATGCCCCCAATAGTGTAATCCTTCCACAGACCCAACGCAACTTCCTGCAACCATGCATGCCACCATGTGCCCAACTACCGCATTCCACACGCATAGCACAGCCGCCCACGCTCCATCCAACCTATGCCATGTGCACTTCATTCCCCTTCTAAAATTGCTGTACCACTACTCACCACGGAAAAAGGTCACTGCAAAGAGGTCGCGGCACCAGCTATCGGCCCTTACGACACCTGCCTCCAATCACCACATAAAGTACTCGCCTGTCTAGCTACCTGCGACTTGACGCAGCACGTGTGAAAACTGCAGGCACTCCTCCGTCTTCTTCCACCTACCTACCTATGTCACATGAACCACTTCTCACTCCCCCACTTGTTCCCTCCCTTATTGCCCCAACACATTCCATACGGTACATTTTCCAGACCCTGCCGCCACCGCACTGTCCTCGGATACACCATGGCGGCTTTCCCAAAAAATGTTGACGCACACCACGCTTTCCTCCAGCCAACCACCAGCCGTGTCCAAACTTCTCCGACAGCATGCCGTACCGCCAGCCAATGACACCTTTGTCCATGGAGCGAACAGGGAAATGGGTCTGCGGAGCAGACCCAGATATCACTAATTTTCTGGGACATACATTTCAGATCTTTGCAACAAAAGTACTGGTCGGATTTCCACCAAACACACAAAAGCACGCTTTCTGACCCAAGCCCCCGCCACAAATTATGTGAAAATCCGTCCAGCTGTTCGGCCTATAGCCATGCGCAAAGATTTTTTCCCCATTCAGTCTATGGAGAAAAAAATTGTGGGACCCCCCCTATAACTTTGTCCCCCAGCATGAAACCTCGCCCAACTTGGCGAAATAATTCAGAGCCGACCATATGCACTTTTTGCAAAGTTTGGTGAGGAAAAAGTGCTCTTCCTATGAGTTTAGCTATATATATATATATATATATGTATATATATATATATATATATATATATATATATATATTTACATAGCCACGGTAGTGGCCATGTAGTTATGGTTAAATTGCTGTTTCCATAGGAAGAGCACTTTTTGGGTGGCTTGGCGGCTTATAACTTTGCAAAGTTTGGTGAGGATTCGTCCAGGGGGGGCAAAGTTATAAGGGGAGGTCCCAAAACTTTTTTTTCCCCATAGACGGAATGGGGAAAAAACTTTGCTTGCGCCTACAGCCCAAACTGCTGGACGGATTTTCACCAAATTTGGACCAGGAGTAGCGGCTTGGTCCCGAAAGCGTGCTTTTGCAAATTTGGTGAAAATCTGTCCAGTAGTTTTTTTTAAATTGACCAAAAAGTAGGTCAAAAGAAATTAGTGATATCTGTGTTCGGTCCGCGGACACACTTCCCTGTTCGCTCCGCGGACAGTGTCCTGATTGGCCAATCGGCTTATGTCATATCCGCGGACATGCGACGTGTTTGCTGATTGGACGGCGTAGTGCCTGAAGCGCGTCAGATTTTTGGTAGCGCCCGCCATCTTGGATTCGCGGACAGCGCGTGAAACTTGGTTGAAAAATTGTATTTAGTAGAGTGTGTTGGTGTGCAAGAGTGTTTGGGGAGGGTGGAAGAGTATGAGATGGGTTAAATGTTGTATTCTTTTATGTGGTAGACCCTCTTGTTGTGTTTGATTTGTCTGCGGACAGCACGGCTGTTCTGAAATGTTCTAAATAAACTAAATGGGGGTGCTCTGAGGACGCAATATGTGTCCGTGTTGTTCGCAAGCAAGGTGAAAATGTTCTAAGAACACTCGCGGTGTCCTGAAATGTCCTTAAGTAAAGAAGTTGGGGGTGTCCTGAGGACGCTGTCCGTATTGTTCGCTGGTAAGTTGAAATTGTTCTAAGAACACTTGCGGTGTTATGGCATGTTGTGAAAAAAATAAATGGGGGTGTCCCGAGAACGCGGTGTCCTGAAATGTTAGTAAAATTAAAATAAAATGGGGGTGTCCCTAGAACGGTATGTCCGTCCGTTTTGTTCGTAGATAAGTTGATAGTGTTCTAAGAACACTCGCCGTGTCCTAAAATGTTCGTAAATAAACAAAATGAGGGTGTCCTGAGGACGCTGTCCGTATTGTTCGCTGGCAAGTTGAAAGTGTTCTAAGAACACTCATTATGTCCGCGGACATTAAAAGTTCCCATAAGGCATATTTAAGATGTTTGTCTTTATGGGTGTGATATGCTGCGGTGGTTGTGGCCAGGGCATAGAGTCTTGGGAGCATGGCCATATGACCCAAGACTCTATGCCCTGGCCACAACCACTGCAGCATATCACTCATAGTGGCTTATAACTTTGGGATCCAAAAACAAATTTATAAGGAACAAAGTTATAAGCCACTATGGGTGTGATATGCTGCGATGGTTGTACTTATTATAATATACTTACTGTTTGGTTTAGTGACTGGAGTACATGTATTCCTTGTTCATTTCTGTGATAAAAGAAAATATCATGTTAGTATTGGTATTTTGTAACCACTTATAACATTGAATAATCAACAGTGCAATCTGCTCAGTTTCTGTGTTTGTTGCTAAAATCATTGGGTCTGTGGGAGAAAAAAAAATCCATGTTGGATTTAAAAAAAAAAAACTTTTTTTGTTATGCTACAGTATATTTGTGTGTTTTCAGTGTTCACTTGTTTCTGGCTAATGCTCTACATATTGGCTTGTTGCAGATTTTTGGAGCAGTTACATATGCAATTGTAAAATTTTGTAGCAGTTAGATACCAGTTGGCGTATTCTAACTGTCTATTTTTTTATATATTTTAGTGGTATTGATTAATTAGTTTGGATATTGTAAAATTTTGGGTTAGTTAGATACCAGTTGGTGTATTCCAACTATCTATTTTTTGCTCTAATTTGTTGGTATTCATTTATCTGATTACTTGTTGTAGAATCTTTGGGCAGTTAGATACCTGTTGGAATATTCTAACAGTTTATATTTGTTTACTACTAGTTTAGTTAAGGTTTAAGTACAGTTTAGTTAATACATTTTGGTTTTAAGAACATTAAATAAGTGTTTGAAAGTTTTGCTGGTAATCTCTGCTTTAGAGTAATGGTACTATTACATTCAAACCATCCACATTTCTTTTTTATATATGCAGTCTAGTGACCTGAATTGGTTGTGGCTCCTGCGTGGCAGATCATACCTATTGTTGTGAAGGCTTTCTTATCAAGTGATATTTGACCATGTGTGAATCCAGTCAGCTTGCAGTTGTTTTTGGTACCATCTGCATTGTAACGTAGAAGCATTAGTATTACGTATTTACTATGTGTTTGTATTAATAAGGTGGAGCGATTATCCGAATTGCAGGTAGTACATAATCTACCATGGTTTGCATTTTGTACAAGTTGCTGAAATGGAATGGATTCACAATTGGGTATTGCTATATATACAAAGCATTCATTGGGGATGTGTTCTTGTGTCACATTGTTGCAGAGAGTGCATGTATGTCTCCACATGTATGAAATCTGGAAGATTTCATTTATAGGTATGTTTTTATTTTCCAGTACTTGTAGTAAGTACATTAGAAATTCTTGTGGATCTTCCCGTGAGTTTATAGTGAATTTAACCATTCCAGCACAGTAGTCCAATTGTTGTCTTAGTCCATAAACACTATACGTGGTGTCAGGATTGTTTGTTGCATTTCTGTGAAGTACTAACATTTGCAGACACAATTGGTCTGTACCGTGTAAGTAAATGTTGTCAACAATTGGTGGCAATTGAAATAGAATATTCATTGCTACATTTGTGTAGCAACTTACTCCAACTATATTTGAGAGTTTAAATGGACAGGTAGTTCTGTATCTGAATGATGTTTGTTTTGTTCGTCTTCCTTCTTTGACGAAGTACCTGGTTTACTTTCCCTAATTGGTTCTTTTATGTTTGTGGTACTTGATGAAGTTTTAGTTTCTTTTACTCTCTTTGGAGGATTTGCAGTGACATCCTGTTGCATTTCTGTTTGATTTAGTTTTCTTTTACAACGTTTTACTTTTTGTGGAACAGAATATGTGTTTAGATGGGGGGTGTATAGTGAGCGAAGTCTATTGTATTCTAAAATGCAAGCAATATCAGTGTTTACTTTACTTGCATCAAAGTTGATTAGAAATAGACTGTCAAGTGTACGTAAGCGTGATAGTGCTAAGTAGCTCATGCCTTCTTTAAAGACTGTGTTACCAATGTCTATCATTGCTTTGTCTAGGGTAAGACCTTGTGATTTATGAATGGTGACTCCGTATGCAAGAGTTAGAGAAAATTGTTCTCGGCGTACATACATGTCTTTGAAGAGAAGGAATCGAGCTGTTGAGCGTCCTATCCTTTTTACTTCTGAGAGTTTGTCAAAGAGAATATTGACAAACTGAATTTTGTTGTCACGTGGGTATGTTTGAAATCCAACAACTGTACCCAGTGCTCCATTAACTAGTCCTTGGTCCACGTCAATGTTACGTTTAAGCATTACTCTGCAATTTAAATATAATTTTAATATCTTTTCCAACCCAGCTGTGTTAGAGATTGAATTTTCTAAACTATTTAGTCTTGTTGTGGCTTGCTCACACACGGGTAGTGTCATACCATGTACATCTAGTTTGTCTGAGGCGCTAATTTCCATTATTGGTTGCATTTCTTTATTTGTCCAGCATGGGGTCTGGCATGGATTCACATGCTCATGAATATTCCCCGTTGTCAGGCTGGGAATCCTCGGTAAAGAAAAAATCAGTATCAGTTTTGTTTCTGATCTGTCTTTCTTAGTAGTAACCAATCACTGATCTCTGGGTCATACTGCCCCCAGCCAATGACTGCCCTCTCCCTAAGCCCCGCCTTTTCAGGAGATTTCCTCATTTTTTCGGTTTAATCGAGCCTCAAGCTCCACCGTTTCTACTTCCGATAACGGGGACCCGTTTCGGAATTCTTCTACGCCCCTCAAGGGTGAAGTTTTCGTCGAGTTTACACTTCTTGGAGGATTCTGGAAGATCTGCGGCCTACCTCAACGGACATGGCCCAGGACAAGGGGAGCTCGACGCCCGGATCCAAGCTGTTCAGAAACTGCCCTGGATGCGGATTATATAACGTTTTCAAGGAGGACGAGCATTTGTGATGTCTCTACTGCCTTCATGAGGATAAGACGCACGTGGAGAAAGACTGTGCGTTCTGCAAGAACCTTTCGGAACGGACCAAACAAGATCGTCGTTCCCGCCTCGCCACCTGGCTGGAGAAGGGGTGGAGCGGCCATCCCTTCCGTCGCAGCCATTGCCTGTCGGGTGTGCCCCTGCTGGACATCTGCAGGGCTGCTACGTGGAGGTCGACACACACCTTCACAAGATTCTACTTCGTCAATCGGGACTCCAGGGAGGAGTCCAGGGTCGGCCAAGCAGTGCTGCGCAACCTGTTCGCCTAAGGTGAGCCTGGTGAGGAGGTAAGAATTGCTTAATGTTGAGTTTTGGATGTAATGCTTAATGTTGAGCCTTTGCTACCTCCCGTGGTTGTGCATGTGTATACTGCTATGTATTCTTTATTCATGAGCATATGAATCCATGCCAGACCCCATGCTGGAGAAGGAACAAGTTACTTACCTGTAACTGTTGTTCTCCAGCATGGGTCTGGCATGGATTCACATGCCAACCCTCCCACCTACCCCTCTGCGGCTCTTCACTTGGTCATACTGCCACCTGGCGTGCTACCAAATCTGAAGATGGCTGCCAGAGGCGGGGCTTAGGGAGAGGGCAGTCATTGGCTGGGGGCAGTATGACCCAGAGATCAGTGATTGGTTACTACTAAGAAAGACAGATCAGAAACAAAACTGATACTGATTTTTTCTTTACCGAGGATTCCCAGCCTGACGACTGGGAATATTCATGAGCATGTGAATCCATGCCAGACCCATGCTGGAGAACAACAGTTACAGGTAATTAACTTGTTCCTTAACATTATTTCATTGAATTTGAACCAGCTTGCCAGAGTTGGCATTAAGGCCATACAATTGACATTTTTATGGGCTAATTGTTCCATAACATCTGTAGCACATGCATTATCGCCATAAAGTGCATGAATGTGCCGGGTTTTCAATATTGCTTGTGCTTCTTTAGATAGTATACTAACTCTAATACTTTTTAAGATGTTGGCATAAGTGAGATCTGCAGATTGCCGCATGTTTTCTGTTAGTTCTCTGTATTGGAAATGTTGCCAAAGGTTGACATTTCCAATGCTGCCAACAGTTTTACGGCAGAGTTTGTGTCCTAATGTTTTAAAAATAGGCTCACCTTTTACTGGTGTCAATTGAAGAAGATCTCCGAAAACAATAATGTGTTTTCCTGCAAAGAGCTCTTCGTAGTTTGTTTTGAGTACTTCTTGTAATCTGAGGTGAATCAAAGCCAAAATTAGGTTGGACACCATGCTCACTTCATCTATTAGTAGCATTTTCATTTGTTTTAATACTCTGCGTAGTTCCATTGCAGCTTCTGTAGAAAGTTTGTAATAGTCTAATTTGTTTTGGTGTTCTACTGGCAGGAGTAGTAATCGGTGTAAAGTGACACCGCCTATGTTGTAGGCAGCTAAACCTGTGGGGGCAGTGACAACAGCTGACAGTTTGTTGTTTGTCAATTGTTGAAGGAACTTACTGATGATTTTGATTAGGAATGTTTTACCAGAACCAGCTTCACCACTGACGTACAGTAGTATAGGTTTGTAATTTTGGCAGGTGCATTCTTTGTTTTCATGTTGTACACCATGTGCAATTTCTTTTGTTACTTCTTGAAAAATGCTACATTGCTCATTGTTTAGTTTTGATTGTAGTATAGTTAAGTCTTCTTTATCTTCATACTGACACATGTTCTTTTCTACTTCTGTCATAGCTAATTCTGTCTCATTTGTTATTAGTGGTTCTTCCAGTGGTTCTTGGCTTCCTGTTACAGAAGATTGACTACTATCAGGAGTGTCCTTATCTAGTTGGGCCTGGAGTTCTTCTTTGTGTTGCTGTTCATTGTGCAACAATGTTTTGTACTGTGTAAAGTTTACATCAGTTACATCATTTGCTTTGAAAGCGTCTTAATATGAGTCATAGTTATCTAGTATTTCTTCTTTTCTCCATGGTGTAAAGGGTTGTAGCAGGGACATGTAATATAGTTCTTTATGTTGAGGAGTCTTTAATGACAATTTGATATGATTAATTAAATTTGGTTTGGTGAGTTTTACTAAGCTGCCTTCACAGTTTGTCACTCTGTATTTACCTTTTTTTCATCAGGTTTAATATTATTTTTGTATGTGAAGTTTTGGGCTATGTGGTATAGACACATGGTTTCCAAAGTATTACTTCTGTTTAGGTAGTATGTGTCCAATAAATTGTTTTTTAAAATGTCTTGGCTGTTGGGATCATGTTTGGCTATTGTTTCTATATCTTCGTATGATTTTGGAACTCTTTTTCTAGATTTAGCAGGACCAAGACTTAGCCATACTATATTTTCAGATTTACCATACAATGCAGTACCAGTTAAACGATCTGCTGCTTCATAGGATCCACATTCTCTATGGGAGAACATTTTTATGCCCAAGCTGTATAATTTCTGAGACACTGTTTTGTCTGATGACAGGTAATTCCAGAGGTCTTGGAGCTCTGTCTTTTCTGCTCTGGTTAAGTATGCTGTAACATATCGTGCAACTGCAGTGGTGGAATTGTCTGCAATGTACTGCACATCTATGTTTGCATTCCATAAGTGGGCAATGATTGCATTGTAATCCTTGATATATTTTTCTTCTTCTGTTCTTTTTATGTAATATGTATTTTTAGGTGACTTACCTTTAACACTATGTCTAACTGAAGACATGAGGTTGTTCACTTGACCTGTATTTGTAACCGGTCTAGGGAAACCAAAGCGGCATTTGGTGTAGTATTTCCCTTTGTTTTTGTATTTGCGACGATAATATTTGCCACATTTGTGTCTTTGAAATTGTAAAACTTGTGCATGAAGATCACTATTTGTGGTTTCTGATGGAATTTCACAAGTGGCATATTTTTTAATAAACCTGTACCAGTGGCATTATTGTCTTGACCAAATTTAGGAGCATCTTTAATCCATAAAAGCATGTGGATATGTGGTGCTCCTCTGGCTTGGTATTCTTTTCTCCTAAAGAAGTGTTGCACTTGTCCAAGGGGAGGAACAGTTTTATTACAAATAAAGTGTACCATAGCAATGAAGCGATGGTGAAAATATCTTGAAACATTAACAGGATCCAGAGAACAAAGTTCTCCAGGTGTTAGTATATCTAGGTTTGTTTTGTTTGAAATGCGTAGGAAATCATGTAAATCTTCCCTTGCATATTCTGCACAACTTAATGTAACAAACCAAGTGGGTGGGCCAAGGTTTTTGATCATACAACGTACATCTCCATGACGTCGAAACCAGTACTCTTTAGTACCACGCATATTTGCTAATCGATTTGTAATATTTGATTGTAAAACCTCATCTTATTGTTGCACTTTTTGTAATAATTGTGTAGCTGACATATTTTGAAAGTGGGATCCTGATTTTAATGTGTGTGCAACTCCGTAACATAAAGTTGCTAGTTCACTTTCAAAGAGTAGGTGGAATATATATTCCCAGATTTAGACAAAATGTGGATCTTCAGAATACATCCGTAATGAGCGGTAGTCTGATGCTGATATTTGAATAGGTCTATCATCGTACCTTCCTCCTTTGCCAGTAGGAAAGAGTAGAGAAAAAGCACGTGCTTCTATACTTTTTTTCCCATATGCTGATTGGTGATCCTTTTGTTTGACGCATTTGGTATGTTTCTAGTGCATCTTCTATGGTGTCATTAGAGTGCAATGGATGAATTGTATAATGCTCTAAAGTATTTGATATTGTAGCAGGATCTAGGAGCTCAAATTGACCAGCTTCTTGTGTCTCTTGAATTATTTCACTTGTATCCTTCAAATTTTCTTCAATATTAATTTCTTTGTAGTATTCATTATTTTTTTTTTAAGATCTTGCAAGGCTTGTCTAACTTTATATGTAAATCTACCAGCTGTTGCCATATTTTTTGGTCTTTTGTAGGCACTCCATTTACTAAGATAATTAAAGATTGCTGCATTGGACGTTGCACCCCTAGAGTGTGCACATTTTCTTTTAGATCTAATGGTAAATACACTACTTTTCCACAAATACCTTTCACTAATTCAGAGGGAGGTAATTTTGCTGTTTTTGGTTGAAGGCGTATTATTGTTTGAATAGGGTGTACTGTTTGAATTATGATGCTCTCATATAAATTAAGTTATTGTAGGGCTTTTTTGGTAGTGGATATAATTCCACATTATTTGTGATAGCACGTGAAGGAGTTTGGTTGTTGTCAAGTTTTGTAGTGCAGTAACTGCAAAGTATTAAGGGGTCAGTTATTTCGTATTTGTTTTCTGCTATAAGGTAGAGAGCTAATTCAAACCATTTAGAATCTTCATTGTCTTCTATTTTGTATGATAGGTCTACAGTTTTTGTGTTCCTTTTATAAAAAGTTCTGCGGCAACATACACACACATGATTTGGTACTTCAGCTGATGTACTTTTACATTTTAGTATTTCTTTTTTGTATGTGTGTAGTAAAAGGTTGCCATCCATAGAATTGTTGCTAATTTGGTTTAAAGCTATTTCATTTTGTAAGTGGCTTTCACTTCTAAAATATTTTTTCTGGATATAGTCGATTTCTTCAAGTAGGTCTTTTGCTGTACCATGTAGAAGAATGTTATTTAAATTGGCTAGTGCTAAAGCAGGACTTTTAGCATAGTACAGTTTATAGACTAAATGTCTTATAGTTGAATGTTGTGTTGATATCCGTTTGCTATCATGGAAGGTGGTTTTGCAAATAGGTCCTGTAATGCAGGCCAATGAATTTCCTTGTAGTCCTGTGTACTTGCGAACTGGACAGGTATCCATATTTTGCAGTAGTTTAATTTTGATTTTGTCTTTGCCTTTCACATATTGATTGAGGAATTGGCGTAAAGACTTGACATTTTTTGGGGAATGGTACACATTGACGTGCATGGCCATTTGTACACTAGACGTTCTGATTCAGTTGAATGGAGAGGTAATTCTAAGTTTTCAGGGCATATTTTTGTAAGCAGTACTTCTTGTTCCATTATGGTATTAACTTTTTCATAACCTCGACCACTGCTATGTATGGCAATTGTATTTGTTTGCTTTTGTTTGTATGCTTCTTCATTAAAGTATGGTTCTGTGCTTGTAGTGTGACTCATTTCACCTCTGCAGATACTTAAGAAGTTCTTTCTGTTGACATTTTGTTTATTGAGAAGTCTTTTTTGTAATTTAGTAATTAGTTTTGTTAGTGGTTTCATTTTGTTTAACACTAAAATAAATAACTTTCTTTTGAGAAGAATTGCACTGTCTATCAACACTTCTAAGATTAATTTCCTATGATAGGTTTTAAGGGTTAAACCTGGTTTCTCTCCTGTTTTTATAAGATTTTGAGGACTCTGTGATGGAACATTTTGGCTAAAATACTTTTCTTGGTATGCTTACTTTGCATTATATTAAGATTTATAGAAGCAGTTTTATCTTTAGTAATAGCTGATTTTTTGTTAATTGTTTTCTGGTTTGTTTTACATTTTGATAGAGGAGGCAAAGTTTCTGTACTTGAAACTTCTTTTGTTTCACTAAATGACTGTATTAGCTGTTTTGTTTCAACATTTGTTTACAAATTCTGCTGGAGATGGATGCTTATGTTGGACACTTATTTTCATTTGCTCTGCTTCTGCGTTGCTTTCTAAGGACTTGATTTTTGGTAGGCATTCTTTAGGGTCTGTTGAAACAAATAAAGAAGGTATGGGTTGAGGTGTTCTGAAATGTATGTGTGCTGCATGTATGAATGTTTGAGTAAGATGATAAAGATGTATGTAATGGTGTGTCCCAAGACTCACGCCGAGTGCGGGTAGTAGGGAGTTCAACTACCTCATCCTAGTCATCCTCTTCTTCCTCCTCTGCATCCTCACTCCTGCTCCCCTCTTCAGGCCCTTGTGGAGGTGGTGGTGGTGGAGGGGGATGGGGGTGGTGCTGAGGCAGATGCAGCACCAGGTGGCAGCAGTGCAGCCATGGATGCATCAGGTTCAAGATGGAAATCTGCAGGTGGCAGTAAAATTCGCTGTGCTCTGTAGAATAGCCAGAAACACAATGAGAATAAGCTCTAGGGCGTGGTCTTTTATAGGGGTGCTTGTACGCGGTTCGCACACATGCGCGCTGTTCGCGGACAGATCGAACACAAAAAAGTTTTTAAAAGTACGTAGAAACTCAGAATTAGTATGTGGGACTTGTGCTATGGTGAGTTTTTATTGAAAAATATTGTGGATTACTTGAAAATGTACTTTTAAATTGTTCGGGGACACGAACAGTGTCCGCATTCAGAACACACGATCAGCGTGGGCGCGGTCACCTGATCGCTTCCCGAACATGTCCACAAAGGGAGCGGCTGTCCGCAGGACACCAAAGGCACGGACATTGGTTTGCGCATGCGCGTTGATGTTCTACGGACACTGTTCGGGTCTTGAAGTAATTAAAAGTGCGTCACACGTCAAGCGAACAGTTACGGACAGGTGTTTGTTCTTAGAACAGTTTCAACTTGCTTGCGAACAATACGGACGGGCATAGCGTCCTCAGGACACCCCTATTTTGTTTATTTACGAACATTTCAGGACACCGCGTTTGTTCTTAGTTTCAACTTGCATGCAAATATTACGGAGAGCTTTAGTGGTCTAAGGACACCCCTATATCGTTTATTTACGAACATTATAGGGCACATGATGTGTTCTTAGAACAGTTTCAATCTGCCTACGAACAAACGGACCGGCATACCGTTCTCAGGACACCCCTATTTTGTTTGTTTACGAACATTTGAGGGCACTGCGAGTGTTCTTATAACAGTTTCAACTTGCTTGCGAACAGTACGGACAGGTATAGTGTTCTTCAGGACACCTCCCTTTCCGTTTCTTCACGGACATTCCAGACACCCGCGCTGTCCACGGAAACCTAAATTGCTTTTTTTTTTTAAAACATGAAATGAATTAGAACACAATATAAAAATGTAACTTTATTTAACATGTATGATTAATTTATGACAGAGAAGGTGAGGCAGAAACTGAAACAAAAATAGGAGAATTAGGGGTTTCAACAGGATTTGTATGAGGTGAAGAAGGGATAGAAGTATCATCAAAACGTTTTGGTTCACGGAGAGGGTTTGGGGATAATTGACTGGGATATGGTGAGGGGGGACAGGTACATGTGGGACAATGGTATGTGGTCTTTTGTTTGAAATGATCTTCCACAAAGTTTTTTAAATTATTAAAATTAGCCAACAGTAGATCCTTTTTTCTTGTATGCTGTGAAGAGTCTTATCCATAACATCTTTTTCTGTAGTACTTTCTATTTTGGTATGTTCTGTACAAAAAAATATATATGTTAAATTTATATAAAATAATAAAAATTAAATGGTATATATTGTAAAGTGTCTACCATTAGATTCACTATCTTCTGACATTTCCTCATGTGGGAAATGCTCCTCTAGCCACTCCACTAGACATTTCTGTGAGAAAAAAAACATATCATTTTTTTAAATCTAATACAGAAAGTTTATAAATGTATGAGTAAAATGCAGTACACTTACTATTTCAGGTAAGGTATGTTGTAAGTGGTCTGTAGATCTGCTGTTGTTCTTGGTTGCGGATTGTCTGTGAGCTAATTATGTTGGAAGCCTATCTTTCTTCTTTTGGTATATTCCATTTTAGAACATATTGTATTTAAATGAATGGTTAGTGCGTTACATATATGGGTTACACTTCTTATGTATTACTACATATAATGTGTATGTGTGCTGGTTTGTGAATTTGTAAAATGTTAATATGTTATGATATAGCAATTAAATATACCCCCGCAGAGTTTTTGGGTAGTGGTGCTGTTGTCTGAACATGTCCGCGGACATTAAAAGAGTTTGCGGACATCAAACTCAGTAGAGGGGGTTCAGTATGTTCAACTTGATATGCACATAAAGTCAGAGTTAAATTGTGCTACTAAAAACCTATGAAATTCAGTGAAAATCTTTGTTAAAGGGACGTTATGGTTAAGTTGCGCTACTAAAAACCTATGAAATTCAGTGAAAAAACGTTGTTAAAGGGACATTATGGTTCCAAGTAAAACCGAAAAACCCCTGAAATTTGCCAGTTATGGTAAGCTAAGCAACCATAACTCGCACCACCACCGTGCACTGCTAAGACTAACACCGACGCGATCAAAGATGACATCACAAATATTCTTTGATTACATAAATATATGTATATATGTATATATATATATATAAAATCAGGGCAGCAACCCTGTAGTTATGGTTAAGTTGGACTTCCCATAGGTGGAGCACTTTTTGGGAGGTATATATCTTGGTAGCCGTTCGAAAAATCTGCGCATAACTTGCAAAAAAAATATAGACCCATCTTTGAATGACTTTGCTAAGTTTGGTGCAGTTTCGTCAAGGGAGGGTAAAATAATAGAGGGGGTCCCTAATTTGTTGACATCTGGCGTAGAAAAGGAGGAAGGTAGTGGGAGAGATAGGTGGATAGAAAAGTGATAAGATCAGGAGACAGACGATTAGACGGGGTCATTGAGGAAGAGAGGGGAGAGCAGAGGAGAGGGGTGCAGGTAGTAAAAGAGGTGCAGAAATGAGAAGTGAATAAGGAGAGAGGAGTAGAAAGGAGGAGAGAGGAGGGAGAGAGAGCAAAGGAGAGTGGTACAGGTTAGGAGCGAGACGAGGAAGATCGCAAAGAGAGGGGATAAAGCAAGAGGAATAGAGAGTGTGTGGGAGGAGCGGCAAGTGGAGAGATCCCAGTGAAATCCGTCTGCTGACAAAAGGGAGAGGATCATTTAGAAATGTCCTAACGGAGCGATATAGAATGCCTTCGCAGATTGAAAGGACTGAGATAAAGTTTACCATGCTTTTTAATACATTGGGGACATTCTGGGGTCTGGGGATGTCTGGGCTATGGTGGATCGAGAGAGTTGTAGGGACCCCCTTAGTTTCAACTTTCTGTCTTTCCATATCAGTTCTTTAAAATTGTAATAAAGCACCGTAAAAATGTACTCTTGATTTTTAAGTCCATCTACGACACTATATAATTGTCTCAAACAGCCCTAAGATTGAGAGGTATTTATTGGTGGTTGAGATTTCCAATGTCTATTAACTCCACACCAGGTTTGAGCAGACTTATTACTGCTGCAGTCTATGAAAGTAATGCTGGACATTGGAGGGGAACATGTGGGTGTTTCGAAATGTGATCTTGCTACCACTGAAACCAGAATGCATTGTTGTTTTTTTTCCCCACTTATTTAGAAGCCTGTATTATTCCAGTTTTAAGATAAACAATTTTTTAAATCGCCAAAGTAGACAGGCATTTTAGCATTTTTTTCTTTTACCTCATTGTTGAGTCCTTTGTGTGCTGAAAAGTTTTCCCCCTTTTATTTAGGCATACACAAGTGATGTTCTACAATGATTAAATCACCCTACTGATGCACTTTATAACGGCCCTGTACTGTAACATCTTTTTTTTTTATTATAAAACTTGAGACCTCTTTCCCTTACTGTTTTCATTGTAACGCGTTTTCTTTTCATCAAAGTATTTAATCTTGCATACACGTTTATGGTTGACTTAAGCATGGACAGGCGGTGGACTGCCACAATTTCCTGAAGAGAAGCTCAGGCTGAAACATGCCAGAACTGTTGAGTATTTGAGGTGTTATTAGTACCACTGACAACCTTTTCTACCCCCTCTATTGGCTCTAAATCAGCCTTGGCTCTTTCTAACCTTAATCTCTCCATCTCCAATACTCTGGGCATCCTTGCCCCTGTCATGTGGATCCATATGAAGCCTGCCTCCAAGTGCAAATTCTGTCATGACTCTGACCTGGCCGCTCTGAAACACAAGTGCAGAATTACTGAGCGGAAGTGCCAGGCATCTTGCACATCCTCTGACAAACTGGCCTCCCTCCTGCTCCAAAGGCAATTCGGACTTTCCATTTGCTCCAAGAAGAGGGCCCATGCCCAAGCCCGCATCCTGGGTGCCACCAATTATACGGCAGAACTTTTCAAAATCTGTAAGGAACTTGCCAATCCTCCTGCAGTTTCCACCTCTATTCCGCCCTCCCCGGTCCTTTGCACCTGGCCTCCGACTTTGCCACCAAAACTCAGGACATCCTGTTCTCTCTCTGTCCTCCTCCCACCTCCAAACCCCCCACTCATGCCTCCCTTGGTCCCCCACTCAAGGTCCCCTTTAGTCTCCTCTTTCTCTCGCACCGAATGGGATCTCTAAAGTGCTCCGCTCTATGAAAGCCTCCTCCAAACAGGTGCTCCCTTGCTCTTCCAGAACCATCAAGGACAACATCTCCTCTCTTCCCCCTGCCTTGGCTGATTTCTATAACCACTCTTTTGCCACAGACTCTTCCACTACCCCTCAAGCACTCCCTTGTGCACCCCCTACTAAATAAACCATCTGCTGACCCTTCCTCTCCATCAGCCCTTTCCTGGGCTCCGCAACAACCAGTCTAGCTTCAGAGCATCCAGAGGCACCGAAACTGATCTCCTGAACACCCGTGATGACCTGCTTGCAAATCTAACTCCAACTCCTCCTCTGTCCTCATTCTCCGCGATCTCTCCTCTGCCTTTGACACAGTTAATCATGCCACCCTCATAAATCGTCTCTCGTGTTACACTCTGTATCACGGACTGGGCACTGGCTTGGCTGACCTCCTACCTATCTTACCGACCTTCCCAGGTGCTACTTGACCCTTTCCTCTTTTCCACCTCTCACTCTATCTGCGGCATCTCTCAGAGCTCTATCCTATCGCTGTGGCAGAGATCCTTCTCAATGGGACACCTGCTCCCTCCTTCCTTCCCACTCTCTGGCCACCCTCCTTGGGCCCCCCCCAAACCCCCACACTTGTGAGGCACAAACCTGGGTTTCATCTTTGACTCTTCTCTCTCCTTCTCCCCTCACATCATGGCCCTTGCCAAGAAGGCCAACTTTCAGTTCCACCTCCTCAGAAGCATTCTCCCTTTCCTCACCTTCCCCAGAAGCTCAATGTCTCCAGAGCTCTGGTCCTCTCTAGGCTGGACTACTGCAACAGCCTCTTCCTCAATCTGCTTCTTTCCTCTTTTCGCCCCCTCCAACTAATGCAGAATAGGACTGCAAGACTTTTCCTTGGCCTCAAGCCAAGGGGCTGCATCTCTCCAGCCCTAATATCTCTCCACTGGCTCCCGGTGGCTACAAGGATCAAATTCAAGACCCTCTGAGTCATCCACAAGGCTTTCTGGGGCATGGGACCCTGCTACATCCAACGCTCTCTCCCTAAATACCTCCCAGCTAGAGCACTTCGATCCTCTAGCTCCAACTCTGTGCAGATCTGTCGTTTCTCCAAGCAGAGAGTGGGGTGGGGGTAGATCTCCATCTTCGGCAGGAGCCTCCCTCTGGAACGACCTCCCTGCCTCTCTGATGTGAGCCAAATCTCCTTAAGTTTCAGAAGCTGCTCAAGACCCTGCTCTTCTCTTCTTTCTTCCCTCTCGGCCCTGTGCTAAATCCAACTCTGCTGCGACTGGCGGCCTGGTCCCTTATGAGTCTCAAAGGACACCAGGCCCCCCTCGCCCAGTCTTCTTCAGCACCCGCCCAATCTAGCACTGCCGGCCACCCCTCTTCCCCGCACTAGTGGGTGTTCCCTGTCATCCCCTGGCACTTGCCCTCCTTGGCTCCCCTTAGCACCCCCTAGGTTCCCCAGAGCACTTGCCTATCCCTTGTCCCTCCTGCCCTCCCTTCGGTTCTCCCCTCTCCCCCTGTACTTCTTGTTGCTGCATTTTCACAATCCGAATGTCACATGGCCTAGTAGGACCGTTATTATTTTTATTCCACTTGTACCCCCAACCCCCTTCTGTCTTGTGGCGCCTGGCAACACATTCTGTATAGGTGCCATATAAATATGCAATAAATATGATGATATTGGTGCAAGCAAATTGGAGAACATCAGAGACGTAGTCCTGTTTCTCATAATTAGTAGCCTGCAGGGCGGTGACAACCATAGAATTGGCAGTGTGAGAGAAAAAAATGTAAGGAGTGATGTGAGAAAGCTTGGTGTAATATTTGGTAGCCAAAGGATTATATGCTCCATGACACCTTGGGTTCATCAGAAGGATTTAATTGAAAACCAATGGAATAGATTTTTTGTACTGTGTGATTTTGAGACCTAAATTCAGACTGATATTGCCATTAGTCTGATAATGTTTTAGTAATAGTTTTATATTATTTACCAATTACTTAAAATGTCAAAGGGTGGTATTTTCCCAAAACTGTGTATGCAACAAGCTCTTCAAAATTGCAGTCGGTGGCATTTGGTGTCATGAAAGAAAATGAACTGTCACTGATCAAATGCTTTTTTCAACAAAGACTGGTGTTTGTCAACAAGCTAAGCGCTCTGTGTGGTTGACGAGGTGGTGAACTACATTAGTATCTATCTGGGCTTTAAGAGGTGAACTAGGCTGGCCTCATGAGTCCAACTTAGGAGAAGGATGGTCAGCGTGCTGCCACAACGATCAGTGCCAGGTATAAAAGGGAGGCTATAGAATACATTATCATCAAGAATACCTTAAGGATAAAAAAACAGTATGTACTTGCAGGATTGCCATAAAATCGCATAATTACATAAGTCCCGTCTTGGGAAGTCACTGAAGAAACCTACAGAAAAGATAATAAATGTATTGCACTACTCCTTATCAAATCATTGGTAACTACATTTAAAAAACGTAGCCCAGATTCCGTGATTAATCCTAATATGCATGCAGAACGCGAACTAGAGGCTAAAGACAGTATTTCAACAATCATTGAAATGGACATACTAGCCGGATTTGTCCATTCTCATGTGGTATCAATATGTTTTATGCGCCTTCATTTTTTTCAGGTGCTTACAAAGGACCTTGAGAGCCAGGCAACCCAGTTGATGGAGCAAGAAGGACTTCCTGAAGATGAGGCCCCTATCATATATGTACCACATATACACGCAAGGTATGCATAGGAAGTAAATAGAAAGTACAAGGATGCTAACACATGTGCGCATTGTGTACGTTTTCTCTTGTTTGTAGCTCACCTTTTATAAATTGTGGAGTGTATAAAATGCACAAAGGTGACCCGCCCAAATTTTAACAGATGTATTATGAAAAATATATGTAAGGGGTACCAATGTTTAAGGGAACAAAAAACAAACACAGTGCTAAAATATAAACCTGAATTGTTGTATTTCTCATATGAATTGCCCTTCTTACAATTCAAGACACATTGCCAATACTGCAGCTTCGCAATAGGGTTTTCAACATCTTAAAACATTGAAGCAGTCTTTATAAGTTGATGATATTTAGCACCAGGTATTGTCTGGTCTAGATTCTGCCATCACATTTAAATATTCCTTCTAAAATGGATGATACATTCCTTAAACATGGTCTCATGCTTATAACTATACTTACCAATAACTAATCACAGTTAAGAAAACTGCGCCTCAGCTAACACAACCATGATCCCCCCTCATCGCCTTATGTGTTTTGTTTTCACCGACTACGTTATTCGCCATTCTCTGCACAAGGTCAGGTGCCATAAGACCACTACGGTGGTCATACCCGCAGTGTAAATTCTTACTAGCAAAACATAAAAGCATGACGTTTTTAACCTCTTCTTATGAATGCACTACAAGTTAAGCAAATACAAACTTTTTTTCCGAGGCAGTTGCCTGTGGGGAAAAGCACATTGTGTTAAGGGATTAGACCAGTTACTCAGCAGAGATGCATTCTTTAGCATATTACATTGTTTTATTTAAATCAAATACCCTATTGTGCCTGGAAAACACATTCTAAAATGGACGCACTTTAGCATGCCTTTCAACTCCCAAGCATAGTGCCTTGGCCTAGTTAGATGTCTAAGAAGTACTGCTCTTTGCTGGGCTGAGGCTAACAAATTGGTGGTGAGCCTACACCGTTCAAGGTCAATTACTGAGGGCATGTAACCACATCCTCCCCGCACCCCCTTGTTCTTTGTCAGGGAATTATCTCTCTGTATTAAGAAAAAAAGTTGGACTCCGGAGAGTTGTTGACTGGCGACCATGTGTTGAGTGGGTGAACGGTGCTCCAATATCCTATCCCGTTACAGCAAAGTGGAAAAGGGTCCCATTTAGCTATAGCACCGTATTGGGACATTTCCCATATGCAAAACGGCTCCATTGGTTGTGTTGATTGAGGCATGGCAGCTGTAATTGAGCAGGAGGTTGTGGAAAGGAGATAACTTTTGTCTGGTAGGACCCTCAACACATCATCATCATCATCCAACATACTTTATTTCGGGCGAAGCCCTTTAAAAGTGCACATTTAAATGCATAAAGGCAAAAGGTACGGCACAAAAAGCCCAAAAAGAAATTAATAAATACACGATGTACAAACTTGATTCAAAATATGAATTAGCAGGATTTCATGGATAGCCTCCTCACATGCATAGCATTGTCCTTTTTATCTTCCAGGCTCTATGGAGATACTTCGACACAGCAAAAATCACATTTTTGTGGGCCATTGATTTACAGAAGTCTTGTCCTTCAGAAATGTGACGTATATTAAAATCTCGAAGAACAGGCTTTAGGTATGTCTCTCCCGGGTGTTTATAGCCAGGACATAAGAAGAGGAAATGGGCCAGGCTTTCACAGCATTTTTGGCAAGTTTGGAATAAGTCTGTCTCCGATATATTCCGTTTGTGCTCTGATGAGACAGATTAACGATAAAAAGCCTAAGTGTCCATTAAGGTAAAATGAGCGACAAAACGGGGGAGATATTTGGTCTAAATATTTGGTCTTCGTATCCAAATGTCTGTTTTATTGCCCAGTATGTTGCACACCACCTGTATGTGTGCAGAACGCCAAGGTTCTTTCCCCTACTTTCCACTCGTTGCTCTCCCCTGCACTTGAGCTTTCTGAATGTCAATGGGCCTAGTAAGATCATTGTTTTCGTCCTCCCTTGTTCCCCTGCCTTGTCCTGTCCCTCTGAGAAACACGTGTGTATGAGCGCAATACAAATACAATATCATATCATATCACTAATGCTGCCTGGGCCTGTTTGTTTGCTGGTACTGCTTTATTGCAAATAGCATGCCAATTATGCCACTAGACCTCAAGGCCTATATGTTCTAGGGTTGTTATGTGTTTACACCAGGCTAACTACTGCCAACCATGCTGACCCAGCAAATCTGATATGGCCTCCTGGTATTTACCTAGATAAGGTGATGACCGCACTCGTGCCCAATATAAGATGGTTCTGACTGATATTTCGTTCATGTTTTTTTGGTTAAGTTTGATACAGAGCAGTACATTCAGGGAGCTTAAAGGCAAGTTCATGATTTCTTTGTTTAGGGATGTGTTTTCCAGTATTCATAGTTTTGCACAGTTACCAAAGCCCCACCGTTCTGCTCCACACAAGACTGATTTAAACAGAGTTTTGCAATTGCGTTACTTGACCTTTCTAGGGGCAGCATTGATTTATCTATCTGGTTTCCCCATTTACAAGAGCCTTTGAACCTTGGGCCTAAATAATCAAAGTTATGTCTCTGTTCGATGTTGTGTCCGTTGTGGTAGGGCAGAAGGATGAGACCGACCAGTTTTATTGAAATAATAGCAGAAAAATGCCTAGCTTTCCTTAACCCATGGGTTTCCCTACCTTACCAACTAACTAGGGGTCTCGTTATCCTTAAGGAAGTCCAAAGGAATAAGGTCTGTTTTCCGTCCAACTCTAAGCTACTATATCCCTACCACTATAAGAAAATGACATATGTCCAGGAGAATGTCTCCCTTCTCCTGAATATATTTCGAACAGTTCCAAACTACAACGGGCCAGGAGAATGACTCCCTTCTCCTGGATGTGTTTCTTCCACTTTCAAATAACAAAAAGATCAGGAGAATGACTCCCTTCTCCTGAATAAGCTTCTTCAGCTTTTGATCAACAAAAGTCTAGGAGAGTGGCGCCCTTCTCCTAGATATCTTTACTTGTTTTTTTATAAACAATCTTTGATTATTATTACATACGTGATGTAGTTCCTGTACAGGGCTTTACCCAGTCTCTTTTTCCCCTACTTCCTTTATGGTTAGGCCTCTCCTCTTTAACCTTGTGAGCGTTTGGAATCCTGAGAAAAAGTATTTTTTTAGTGTCTCTGAAAGTCCTTCTCTTCCTTCTTTAACTAAAGAGAGTTACTCCCTCTTCACATTCTTCTTATTCTTTGTTTTAACACATCTGTTTATTGAATTTGCCATAACGGAAAAGAAAACAAACCCAGGCACAATGAATCATGATACAATAGTCTCCACAAGGCGAAATAAGTGCAACAGCATGACAAGACAGAGGATGCCAACTGGTGATAGTACACCATCTGGAAATGCCAGGAATTAAACTAAACAGCAGGACCTCCTCAGCCCTGCACAAGCCATTTGCCCCATTTTTTCTGGGGGAACCCCCTTGCCCTATATACCCTCCTCTCCAGGGATGAACATCAATCCACCTCTGAGATCCATTGGCTCAGTCTCAGCTGCTCCGCAGAGCCCCAGTCTCTTGACCAGCCCAACTGTTACCACCAGGAATGCTTTTTCATGTTTCGTGAACCCGGTGTCCTCACAAATCCCCAACAGAGCGAATTTTGGTTCCGGTGGTACTTGGGTGCCTATTGCAGCAGATAGTTTACGCAGACATTTCCCCTAGAAGACTTGAATCTGTGAACAAACCCACAGTGTGTGATGGAAGGTGGCCCCCTCCTGTCCACATCTAAGACATGCATCACTCTCCACGACACCCCACTTGTCCATTATAGTGTGGGAGAAATACACCCAATGGACTATATCAAATTGTATTAGTTGCAGCCTGGCCTCAATCACCACCTCCCTCGGGAACATCAGGGCCTCCACCCATTCCTCTGATTCCAGCCGCCCCACATCCCCTTCCCATCTCTCCTTTATGCGGGCTAGTTCCATGGCTCCAAAAGATGTCATTACCTGGTATAATTTGGACGTTACCCTGGAGGGGATACCCACTGGGAGCAGATTGGCCTCCAGGGGGGAACACAGCGGAATCTCCTTCAGGGTGGGGAACTGAGCACCCATGGCGTGCGCAACTTGCATGTACTGGAACCGTTCCCCCACTGGCAGACCATATTTTTCTTGCAACATCTCAAATGAGCAGAGTCGGCCCCCCTGCGCCACGTCTGCCAGGGTGGCTATTCCCCTTGCCTCCCAGCTCCTAAAGTGACCCACTTTCAGCAGATGTGCATTGTGCCGGATCTGATGTCCTGATGCGCATCAACCCATACTTGGCATATGTGCCCTGTCAACCCTGGGAGAGCCCTTCTATTCCTTGCACCCCCATATAATACCTGGCTAGGTGTCCGTCACTTCATCCCTCTGCACTCAATCGCGATATGAGGGTGTGCCGGGTCCCCATGTAACAAGTCATCTACTGTCCCCAGTTGTGCCGCCCAATAGTAGCTGCAGAGATTGGGCAAACCTATACCCCACTCCCATACCAACCATTGTTGCGTCTTCAATGCCACCTGCGGCTGTTTCCCTCCCCAGAGCAGCCCGCATATGGCACCCTCGATTTCTGTGAAGGTTTTTTGGGAATTAGGAATGGGGCATTCTGCAGTACATAGAGGAACATGGGTAGTCTTAGCATTTTTAAAAGGGCTGCCTTGCCCAACAGGGACAACGGGAGAGTTTGCCAGTGCACTATATCTGATGCAGACCTATTTATCACTGGGGAGAGGTTAAGCCGAAAGACATCTGAGAGGTTCAGACTCAGGTGTATGCCTGGGTATTTGAACCCGGAGGTTGCCACCGCGTATGGGCAGTCCTGAGGGATTGCGTCTGCTCCCCCTTGCACTGGGAACATAACTGACTTTTGCCAGTTAACTTTGAGCCTGCTGAAGCTTTGATATTCCGTCAGTATACAGGTCACTACCGGCCATGAGGTTCACGGATTGCTCATATAAATTAAAAGATCGGCCGCATAGAGCAAATCCCTTTCCTCCCCAAGGCCATCTAAATCCCACCCAGTCTGGATTCTCCCTGAGCTTTATCGCGAACGGCTGGACTGCCATTGTGAACAATAGCGGGGATAGGGGGCATCCCTTCCTTGTGCCCCGTCCAAGGGAGAAAGTTCAGGAAGTGACTCTGTTCACTCCGACGCCACCAGAGAGATGTAAAGCAAGCGAACCAAGGACACAAAGTTCCCTCCAAATCCCTCCTTATTCTTAATGTTATTCTGTTTCTTCACTTCTTGGTGTATTTGACAATGAGTGTCCTATTCTCCTCCTTTGGACTCATTGTCTTCTATGTGGTCTTTCTTACTCTCTAGCCACTTACTGGGACGGGTAGGCTGGGTCCCAAGGTAGTTGTTACTCTTCTTAACTTCTGACCAACTACTGCAACGAGTAGGATGGCTAAACTCTCTACTGCTGTGAACCCTCCTGGGTCTCCCGCTGTCCTCATTGCCTTCTTTCACAGAGTCGGGCGTTGCTATGCCTCGTCTCAGGAGCGGGACTTCCCATGGCTTCCAAACTACTTGCTTTCCCGTTCCATTAACGTCTTGCTTCTCTCTGTGGTGTCCTGGCTTCTATAGTCTCAGCGCAGTTGTCGGACACTTTGGTCTACGCCACCATTCTCGTCTGCTACTGCTTCTTCTTGGGGTGTCCTTCCTCTCGGCTCGACAGCTTGGGTCTCCTTTTGAGGTCTATGGCCAGCAGCAACTTCTTCCTTCCTCGCGACAGAGGTTTGGTTGTTCCCACAGCCCAGCCACGACTTGGCTGGTTTGAAGCTCCCGGGCTCATTTCCTGGCTGACTCTGAAGAGGATTCCTTCCTCTGTTTTGATCACTGGTGCTCGGTCCTCCCCAGCGGAGGGTTGTAGTCCCTCCTCTGTCTGATGGATGTTCTGTATCCTCAGTTCACTCTTCTTTGTTACAATACTGGGAGTAATCATTATTACTCTTCCATCACTTGTCTTTATAGTATTCGTGAAGGGTTGTTTTTCAAGAGTAAGCTTGGACTCTGCATGACCATAACACGTTCTCCCCTTGTTTCCACGAAGTAAATTACTTTGTGGTAATTTACTGTGTGGAAATTACTTTGAAAATACTTTGAAAATATATGGGTTTGGGGAAGGACCCCCCCCCCATTAAAATAATTTTGAAGTAAAAAGTAATTTTCACAAAGTAATTTATTTTGTGAAAATGACACGGAACCCATAACACACAGTCTGACTTCATGGTGTAAGGGCTAACCTTGGATCTCTGCACTCTAAAATAGCCCACCTCTCAAGAAGTGAATTCACGTTGTCATTAATCCAAGTTTATTTCACAGCGGCTGCTGAGAGAGAGGTTAGGCAACTCTTTGGAGATTTAACTAACCTTAGTCTCTCTGAACCACTGAACAGATACAATGTATATATACATTTCCAGAACAGCTAACACACTCCCACATTTCCCTCATGTTCCCTTACAAAGGCATCACCCAAAATACAAATGATTTAGCTACGTACAAGGAAAGCTAGTTCTCGCAATCTCATTGCCTGCCTTCACTGTGCCACCACCCGCCTTAGACCTACAATTTCATTACATTGCAAATACAAGCTCAACCCTCTTGTTGGGTTTCTTCCTGCAAGAGACACAATCCTAACGTGGGCATACAATACCGTCTTAGTACCGTTTCCACTTGGTCACAGAACTGCAATGCTAAATCTGACATGCATGGATTAGGTATGAGCAATTTATGAGGCTATGGATAGCTAACAAAAGGCTCCTTTAATCGGGCATTTAGTCTTCGGTTCTCCTGAACACCCTGACACTCTGGATATTTATTCTTTGCGTCCTCTCGTGCCCTTTCATTATGCAACAACCATTTCAATCCATCTGGCCTCCTCCTATTACTCTTTTCCTGTTTGACCTTCTCATAGGCCCGTGGTAGTTTTCGCTTCCAATCATCCTTCTACAATTTTAGCCACTAACCCCAGACTGGCACTGCCAGGTGGCAGATGCTTCTCCGGCCACTCAAGCAATAATTCCCAAGCTGAAAAAAACCCTGGGCCCATTGCTCTGCATTCTATTTCAGCCCCAAAAAACTGCTCCCATGTAGTTGCAGCTGTCCCTGCCAATTGATATCTTTCCCTTTTAGTTAGCCAGTCTTCTGAACAGGCTAGAAATCTATTTCACAAACCCAGGCCTCAACTTCCCTGTGTTCAAAATTACTGCATACCCTCATAATGGATTTCCCATTCAAGAGCCTTTTTTCCACTTTGTATGAAGCTCTATGCTTTAAATCTCTTTGCACTAAGTTGCACAATGTGCTCCCATATTATGTTAACACAGTCTTCAGTATGTTGCTACATGTATGCAAATCTAAATATATCAGACTAGACACAAAGTAACACTAAAAGTAACCTTTAACAAACCTTAATTAACTATTCTAGATACATGCAAAGCTGCAACATTGTAACAATGTCACATCCATTCTTGTTCCATCATAACAATATGGTGCGTGTAACGTGAACCTCTCATTCCCATTGAGATAAAATCCATCTACCTCAAAAGTGGTTTTGTTATGGTGTTAGAGAAAGGGGCAGTAGGGAGTTGCTCTATGGAACTGGAGTCCATGTCCCGCAGGGGGAGTCTCTCCCTGTGATGTCTCGCTTACCTCCACCCCTAGGTGGATTATTGCATAGTGGGCTCACCTCTCCAGCCTCGCAAGGAAAGTCTCCCCCCTGGGCAGAAGTGACCGAATCCTACAGCACGTCACACCGTCTATCATTTCCAGTTTCCGCTCTCTTTTGTGGGGGGTGGAAGACCATAGGCTTAGTCTTACTATAGTTGATTGTTTAAGGCATTACTTTTGCACTTCTCGTTGAATGCATACATCTGCTTCTTCAGACTGACGGGGGTAAGAGAATTTAAGACTGCGTCATCGGCAAATAAAAGAATGGGGATTTTAGCTGCGCCTATCTTTAGTGCATCTGATTGAAGAGCTGCGTTTACTTCTATGATTCTATTTATAAAAATGCTAAAAATGGTAGGAGCAAGAACACACCCCTTCCTTGCTCCTTTGTCATTGTTAAATGGATCAGTGTTCTCTCCAGATAGGCTCCATCTGACCCGATATTGGCTCAGGATCGCATTTAGCAATTGTGTTGGAATATTTGCGTCTTTTAGGGCTGCCCAAAGTTTACATCTTGGGACCCTGTCAAACTCGGTTCTTGGATCTACAAATCATACATAGACGTTCATCCTCCTAGGTTCCACGTACTTTTGAACATAGAGATATATAGCCTGAGGCATTGGTCAACTGTACTTAGTCTGAAATACAAACTGAAGATGGTTTATGAAATCATTCTCATTCGTCCAGATCAATAAATGTGATCAGCATTATCTCAGCCACTTGATGGGTGACTACTTTAGAGAACTCTTCCGTATTATAAGAAAGAGGAAAAGGTCACAACACCAGCATTACAACATCTGATTTGCTTATTAGAAAATGAAAATTGTACAGTACCTGTGCAGTACCGGAAAAGAATGTTAGAGGGAGATCACCCTATCCCAGAAGAATCATTAATGAATAATAACCGGATCAAATCTGTTAGGAAAGGGAGCAAGGGAAGAACTTTCAGACTGGATTAAAAAATGATGGAACTCTTGGCCAAACAGGGGAAAGGATTGAGGGAGATAACGGAGATGATGAAAAAGGGGAAGAAGAGCAAAATAACTGCAAGCCTGGAAAAGTGCTAAACCCAGTCTTAGTGATTAAGTTAAATTGATTTTGAGATTCCAGATGCAATTCTGTGAGAGCTAGGAGCAAAACAAGAGTGTACCCCAAGAAATGGGCACGGAATTGCAGAATTTGCAAAAAGACCTTTCTGAGAAGGCACACAATTTACAGGGAAAAGAGTTGATGAACTTGAACAAAGTACAGTGAAGAAGCAAGAATATGGAATGAGAAAATAATTAAGTTCCAAGCTGTCAGAAATAATGGAAATAGGCAGAAAACTTGGAAGGTTTGAAAAAATTGACACATATAAGAAAAAGAAGGTTTAGAGGGTGTAATCATGGCAAACCTGGCTATTTCCAGGTCCACAACAAACAAGCGACTCCCTTCCAAGGTGACCACCACAGATGATGCAGTAGTTGGGTGGACCTAGAAAAGGAAGCTTCGAATGGGTTGTGCCCTCACATGTATTCCTCATCTTTGATATATTCGTAAGTCTCCTTGCAGCTACGGAAACCTTTTCCAAGGAACTGGGCACCATGCGTCGTTGAGTCGTGGCCCTAAGGGCCCTCTGTCCTGTACTTAGCTGTGATGTCAATGCTCCTATAAGATGCTTGCGCCGCTCCTGTTGCCTCGGTTCTGCTTTGCCACATGCTCTGCACAGTTCATCGCTGAGGTTCATTCTCCTTGCATAGTTTCGAAGTAAGTCGAAAATGTCTACAGTGAAGACCATTTTCAAACAATGCTCCGATTGTGGCGCTAAAATATCCATTACGGACCCACATCGGATCTGCCTTTGGTGTTTGGGTGTGGACCACATAGTCGACGACTGCGGTTTCTGTCAGTCAATGACGGTGATGGCCTTAAGGGAAGGGAAGGGGAAACTTGCGGTAGGAATGTCCCTTTCTAAATCCCCTTCTACCCCCTTCCAAGAAGAGGTTGTTGGACAACTCTGTGAAAAATGCTCCAAACACTCAACGCACTCGAGATCCAGATCTCGTCATTCGTCCTCATCCTCACACAAAAATATGAAGAAACAATGCCATTGTTCGCGGTCCACTTAGTCAATCTAATCTCCTGACAGACAGGTAAACCTTCCAAGCAAGTTGGCATTTTCTGCTGACTGGGAAAAATGTTGTCTCCAAATGCTGGATGATTTCACAAGGTGGCTCCAATCACCCCTTCAAAAGAGCCCAACAAGGATTCAGACCCCACCGCGTCTGGTAAGAGTGTCAGGGTGTCTTCTGAGACCACAACTTGCGTGCCAATGAGCCCAAGCAGTAAGTCTCCTCGACATCCATTGAAGGAGTCTTCATCTCTCCACAAATTGAAACCTAAGCCTTCCTCCTCGACTCCTGTAAAGGAGCAGGTACCAGGCCCATCGAAGCCAATGCTGCTGTCGAAGCCGTTAAACACTGCCAACGCCCCGGTGCTTACAACACCATTGTCGCCCTCGAAGACTGCAAAGCCTTCTATCGATTTGTCAAAGTCTTATAAGTCTTTACCCAAGGCTGACTTTTTTAAGACCATGGGTTCGATTTTTGAGCAGGAGGAGGATGTACCTTTGGGCTTGCAGTATGGCACTCCCAATGTATGTGACGAGATCATCTCAGGGGAGTCCAGGGTGCAAAATCATGTGGAACTCAGGATGCTAGTGGCTTAGACACCTCACCTGAGACACATTCCAGTCATGCAGATCCCTTATATAGATCAGTGATGGGTAAAGTCACAGAATAGCTACGTTGGGGAAAACCCAATTGCAATCCTGGAAAGGGATGACCACACAGACGTCCTGGATAGGGGGTAGGGGGCCCCAAAGTGAGCCTGCGTTACCCTTCCACACTGCATTGAGAACCAGAGTGTTGGAAAAGTGATTAAAACCAGATATGATACCGGCAGTTAACAAGGATGTGGCCAGGAAATACAGGCCTGCCACAGTAGATCACGTTTTCTATCAAAACGCCCCACTCCTGAAAGCTTAGTGATTCAGACAGCCACGTCTACTTCTAAGGCTGCAGCATATCGTACTATCGCTGCGGATGGAGATGATAAAAGGTTTGACACCTTAGGGAAGTTGGTGTTTTTCACAGGCAGCATGGCACTGAAGGCCATTAATCCAACTTGTGCCCTAGCGAAGTATACGCACACCTTGTAGGACGTAATAGCTTTGGCTGTGGAGCATATCCCTGAGGGGGACGAAAGAGAGAGAGGGGTTTCTTAAGATGGTGCAAAACGGCAAGGATGCCATGTGTCAATATCTCCAGTCTGGACTAGACTCTGCAGACTCGGTAAGCAGAGCTATGGTGGCGAGTACTGTTGCTAAGATTTGCTTGGTTGAGAAAGTCATGCCATTTGATGGCTCCCAGCTTTTCGGCTCCAAGGCCGATGAGAGCGTAGAAAAATTACAAACGTCCAAGGAATCGGCTAAGTCGCTGGGAACAGCAATACGCCACCCTCAACCATCTCAAGGGTCTTCCCACAGTTGGAGGGGTCGGCCTTTTCGTTTCTACTTCTCAGTTGCTAGTGGAAGAGGCCAGTTTGCACAGAGGGGCCAAAAAAGAGCACCCTTTGGCTCACGGGGAGGGAAAACTCCCCTTCCGGCCTCTGCTTCTTTGTCCTCGGCTTAGCAGCAACTCCAAAACCTCTGAGTCCTTGGCTCAAAGTACTGTGGTGGGGGAGGCTGACTTAGCATTTGAAGAGTTGGCGAGGCATAACCTCCAATGCTTGGGCACAACAGACAGTGGCTCATGGCTACTGCCTCCCTCTATTGAAAAGAGAGGGCAAGCCTTGAAGGATCCGATCCGCTCCTTTTACAGGAGATTCTCATCCTGATGTAGAAAGGTGTGATAGTTAGTACCTGTGGCGTAGAGGAATGAAGGTTGGTACTCGTCTTATTTCTAATCCCCAAGAAGGACGGAGGACTGCGACCCATGTTTGGCTTGAGATGTTTGAGCAAGTTCCTCAGGAAGGACACATTCAAGATGGTGTGAGAAACTTGACGGTGTCACCCTTACTAGTCCCCGGTGATCTGTCAACTAGGTGGCCAGGACACGCTATTGACACAAACACTTTCGCACAACACGAAAGACAACAAACTAACACCCGAGCCGTTGCTTGCAGCAGATGTCTACGGTACACAAGACCCTCCTCCGCTGATAACCAAGCCGGGAGAGACGCTGGTCTCGGTATTACCAACCTTGACTCCAAGGAGAAGAAAAGCCAAGTGGTTAATCACAGCCGGTGAGTCGAGGGGAGAACCCATAAAGAAACAGAACTATGTTGAACGGAAAATAGCAAGTGACTAATTGAACTGTGAATCTATAAATAACTCTTGATATTAGAAGGGGGAAAACCAGCAGCAGAGGAGTTCGGCACCACGTGGGTGTTCGCTCAGGAAACTCTTAAAGGGTTTCCTGATTGTTGAAACTGCGATAACCAGAAGGCCTTGGAAGAAAGCGGAAAAGAGGTCAAAGTGGTCATACAGGAGTCTTGTAAAATACTGTGTACAGTCGAAAATCTTTGACTGACAGATGATTGCGAATCAAAGGGAATTGAATCCTGAGCGAATGAACAGTGTACTACAAAAGTTGGCAAGAGTGAACCTGCCGGAGGGATGCTGACAAAAAAGGGGCCGAAGCCAGAAGTCCCTACGAACAGTGTGTGTTGACAGGAGTGAACCCGACCAAGAAATGTCCACAGTTAACTTGTTTGAAAAGACATTAAGACTCGTGAATGAAAGAACAGCCATAGTGAACCCAAAAGAGGGAGGCTGACGTCTGAGAGGGGTCTGATTCCAAAGGAGGTAGATCCGAGGGTGGAAAGTCATCGGCCCAAAGCTTATTTTGGAAATGTAACTTTGTGTTTGTTTGTTGAAATCATCAGGTCCTCAAAATCAAGAGACTTTTGTTAAGAGACTTAACCATGAAAAGAACCTGATAACTGGTACGGAACTGTTGGCTCGTGCTGGAAAAGCTTGAGCGTGTGCTGTGCTCCACCTTGTCCCATGCTGAAAACATTGGGAAGGGAGACCTTAAGTAGCGCATCCTGAACACTTCCTTCTTTCTTGAGAACATTATCCCACACTTCTTTTTGTATTTAGAGTAAGCATTGGCCATAGGTTTTTCTTAGTATAGGCCTTTTATTTTGACACAACGTCACTAGGACTGCCTTTATTTTCATTTGATGGTCGAAGCTTACTCCCATCTTTGATTTAGGTTTAGATTAGGCGTTTTTCCAACCTACCTTTACAGTTTAATAAACACGCTTAAACTGTGATCACTTGTGTCTGTCTTTACTGTTGCCACCATGAGTTCCTTACAATGGTTACTACTTCGCAGATTCTCCACGCCCTTCGATTCCAGGATTGGTGTCATTGGACCTTCTGGATGCTTACTTTCATGTGCCAATTCATCCCAAGCAAAGAAAGTACTTGAGGTTTGCTGTTGGCAGTTCTCACTATCCGTTTTGGGTTCTGCCATTCGGGGCCGAGGGTTTTCACCAGGGTCATGGCGGTTGTGGCAGTAAGCCTAAGGTGTGAGTGGATTCATATCTACCCCATCTTAGACGATTGGCTGATCAGAGCATGTTCTCCCGAACAAGCTCGGGATCATCTCAGTCACACTTGCTTCTCGCTGAATTTTAAGATGTCCCACTTGACACCATCTCAGAAGCTTCAATGTATTGGAGCGGTCCTGGATTCGTCCTCAGGGAAAGCCTCCCTTCCCCCCGCCCCCCACCACCCACCTGAGTTGAGGGCTCAACAACTTTTGCAGATGGTTCAAAAGTTTCAGAGTGCCCAATATCTTCCAGCCTTCAATTTTCTGAGGTTGCTCGCCTCATGGCATCATGCATTTTATGGTGCCAGAAGCCCATTTGAGGATCCCAGTGGTCACAGTTCTCTGGCAGAATGACAGACCTTCTTCAGGTCCTTAACAAGGTTGCACATGATCTCCTGTGGTGGGCCTGTCAGGAGAACGTGATGAAAGGGGAACCTTTTAGGCAACCAATGCTTGGAGATAATGGTTGTGACAGGTCCCTCCCTCACAGAGTGGGGAGCCCACGTGAGACCTGTCCATCAGTGGTCGTTGGTCTCTGTCGGAGTCCAGACTTCACATAAACCTTTCAGAGCTGAAGGCGATCAGACTAGCGCTGATGGCTTTTCGGCTTTCTGTACGGGGGGGAGACTGTTCTGATAATGACCGACAACACAGTGGCCATGTATTACCTCAACAAAAGAGAAAGGGGGTGGTGTAGGGCCACTACCACTGTGCAGAGAGACAAAGCAGCTCTTGCTCTGGGCACCGAGTAGGAATCTCTCTACTCGCAGCTCACCTAGAAGAAAACATAGTGGCAGACGCTCTGAGCAGGCAGAGCACGGCCTCCCACGAGTGAGAGTTGGCTCAAGAAGTCCTTTTAGAGATCTTCGTCTTTTGGGGAACCCCTCAGTTGGATCTGTTTGCATCCAGTGTCAACAGGAAGTGAGACCTATTCTGCTTCAGGGGATTTCCTCAGAGAGGAGCTCTAAGGGACACGTTTGTAGTAGACTGCGAATTTCCACTTCTGTACACGTTCCCACCAGTCCCCGTGATTCCTCGTGTCATCAGGAGGTTGAGGAAGTCTGGGAAATAAATGATCCCGATAGCTTCAGATTGGGCAAGGCGAACACCATACCTAGACCTTCTACAGATGGCCATCTACGATCCAATTAGTCTTCCCCAAAGAGAGGAATTACTTCCAGGAGTGAGTTTGTCTTCTTCATCCAAAAAATCAGACTCTGAACCTTCACCCCTCATTTCTGAAAGGATAAGATACAAGGACTGGGACAGTCTGAAAGATGTAATGGAGGTGTCGCTTTAGACCAGAAGGCCAGCAATTAAATCTCTGTACCGATGCTGTTGGAATAAATTCTGCAGCTGGTGCGGGTACAAGAGTATTGATCCTTTTACATGCAAAACTCCTTCTGTACTATCATTTTTACTACATCTGGCTCATTAGCGGCTTCAGGTTTCCACAGTAAAGGGTTATCTAGCAGCGCTTTCTATTTTTTTTGCCAAATCGGGTTCCTATTTCAAAGTCCCTGTAGTAGTTCAATTTTGAAAGGGATTAATGTATATCTTTCTCCCGGTCCCTTTTATTGTACCGGTTTAGGACTTAAATCCGGTGTTAAGGTTTCTAATGGGTGCACCTTTGAACCCTTGCATTCTTGTCCACTCAGAATGTTAACCCTTGCGACTTATTCTAACGTCGATTACATCAGCCCACAGAGTCAGTGAGCTTCAGGCTCTTTCTCACAGCTGAGCATTGGGAGGAGCACTAAGGCAACGGGTGCTGCGTGAGCTTCTTATACCAGCGTTGACGTCACAACAAAGACAGGACAGAGGCCGTTGAGGGCCACGAGTCGACAGCTCACGGTGCCCGATGCTATGGAAAAGAGTTTCCGAAGCTGCAAGCAGACTTACGAATATATCAAAGGTGAGCAATACGTGGGAGGAACATCCAGTCGAAAGAACAGTACCATGGGAAAGTAATTTGTTAATTTGCTGGTCTAGCTTCCTTTATAAGCAGAGCAATACTAACTGGTTGCTACACAATGTTTCTTCCTGCATACCGTGGATGTCGTTTCCCCTTTGAAGAATCCCTGTTGAAGGATTTTTTTAATGGATTTGTTCTTGACCTCTCAGCACCCGGATCCAGTTCTTTGGGCGTCCCTCCTTTCCCCTTAGTCCCTCCAACTTTTTCTTTGGGGAGATTAAGCCTTTCACCCTTTGGCCATTCACCCCACTTTGCTGTCCTTTGTTACCAACTTCTGGTGCTTTGCCCAGGTCAACCACATGTTCTGCAGCATGCTGGTCATTCCTCATATTACACCCAGCCTGTCACTCTGCCAATCACTCGTGGCTGTGATGAAGGCCAAAAAGGCTGAATAATGTCTGGGGTTTCTTGTGTTTCGTGCAAACGGATATGGCCTACCGGTTTAGGCTGAGCTGTTCCCATTGGTGACAGGACCAGATTGATTTGCATTTAGCTGATCCCCCTGTGCAATGGCACAGGAGGGCTAAAACAGTGCTGTGTAAGGTTGCCAGGAGCCCTGCCAGTGGTTAAGATTAGTTCACAACTTTCCATCCGTCACTTTTTTGGTTCTTTTTATTTATCTATTACATTTTTGTAATGCCCAAACCCACGAGTATTGCAGCTTTTGTTACAGGAAGTAAAGAGACACTGAGGGAAAGAACATTTGTAATATTTGTAGAAAGTCCGGAATTAGCCAGATTTTGTGGGCTAGTTAGGGTAGCCAGATGGCCAAAACAATCGGGCTGCAAATTAGTCATTTTTGTCAAACGGACACGTTTTTAAAGGTCTCTTGACAGCTAGGTTCCTTCCTGATGTTTGGTGGTAGGGAGTTCCAAAGGGTAGAGGCAGTGAGCAGTGACGTTGAAGCTCACGCCGCCTGCTCTAGCAATTGTGAATTGTTGAATGGCCAGAGAGATACTGCTGGAGGATTGAAGGGGTCGCTTCTGTTGCCTCCTTATAATGATGCTGTTCTTCAGATAGAAGGGATCTTTGTTGTAAATGCATTGATGGACAATGGATAGGATTTTATACAGGCTTTGATGGGCCAGTGGGACTCTTGGCGAATTGTAGTGATGTGGTCCGAGCAGCGAAGCCCCAAAGCTGCGCGTAGAGCTTTATTTTGGAGGAGTTGAAGCTTAGCGAGACTAGATGCAGACGTGCCCTTGAGGAGGACATTACAGTAGTCAAGTTTACTAAGTATAATGGCTCTAGAGAGGGTGAGGCAGTTGCTAGTAGAGAGGAATGTTCTGCTCAGGGAGATGAGTTTGGAAGAAGCAAGGGCATTCATGTGTTTGCTCTTAGTGAGGTCTGCGTCGAGGTATACCCCCAGGGTTTTAACATGCTTGAGGAATGGTATTACAGAGCTGTCAATAGGAAAAGAGGAGTAGGATGAGTCCAGGGATTTTAGATGGTGGGGTAATCCTACAATGAGTAACTCTGTTTTGTCATCATTGAGACAGATGTTGTGTGTAGCCATTGTAAGGAAGACATGGTATCAAACAGTTAAGACAGACACAAGTGATCACAGTTCAAGGGTGTTTACTGAGCTTCAATGGGTTGGTAGAACACATATCTAAACCTAAATCTAAAGATGAGACCATTAAATAATAACGCAGTCCTAGTGGAGTCTGTCAAAATAAAAGGGCCTATTCTAATAAAGATAATTCCAATCCTTACTTCTGCTTGATCGTCTGAGGCTCCGAGTGGCCTTGGAACTATCAGGAAACTGCTCACAAGAGGCCACTGATTGGGTATCTTCCTTCTTACAAGATAGACCATCCAGGATCATCTGGGGCAATCACGCCTCTCAACCCAAACCAGTGGATTGTGGAGTTCCACAGGGAGCCAGTTTCTCCCCTCTGTTATTCAACTTATATAAATGCGCTGCTTGTGCACAATGCTGACCCAACTCAGCATATTCTTTACTAACTTCGCCGACGACACCCAATTAGTCTTCAAACTCAGTGGAGACTATGGGCAGGAGAGTGAAAAACTGACATCCATGTACAACATCATTGAAGGTTGGATGAAGGCAAACTGGATGTGCTTTAATGGTACCAAAACCGAGTTAATGATTTTTGGATCTCCATATGCCGGAAAACAAACTGAGCCCAGCATACTCCTTATTCAACATCAAAAAGGCACAAATTGCAATATCAGAAAAGGTAAAAACGCTGGGTGTCTACCTACAGGAATCACTGGGAGCAGAGGCCCACACAGCCTATCTGGAAGGAAATTGCCAATACCATCACAAACTACTCAAAAAAATCAGACCTTTGCTTAACCAGAAGAACAGCACCACCATAGCTAGAGCAACAATACTCTCCTGATTGGATTATGGTAACTCCCTACTTCTAGGCGCTAATAACAAATGCTTGAAGCAATGCCAAGTGATTCAGAACAATGCCATAAGGGCTATCACGGGCAAATCAAGAAGGGAGCACATTACAAGTGACAGAAGAGACCTTCATTGGTTGGCCATTGAGGAGAGAATGATATTTAAGTCTCTCACCTTGGTCCATATCTGTTTGTATGGTAAAGCTCCCTCATACCTAAAAAAAAAAAGCAATTCAAATGGCATGACCCAAGCCGTAATCTGAGATCAACTAACAAAGGCCTCCTCCAAATAATTCCAGCAAAAAAGGTGAAGGGACTAGGCAGGGCTTTCACGAGCAGAAGTGTCCTAAAATGGAACAAACTACCCGTGACATTGAGGCTGGAAGCAAACCATCTATGCTTCAGAAAACAACTCAAGACCACCTTATTTAAATAACACCCAGCTCGGCAACTATAAACCTGTGCATTAAGCCTGATTTGAGCTACATGTGTGGCTCCACCACTGTCCCGTACTCTGATTCCTCATGTCCTGTCTTTTTTTAACGCACTCTGATGCCTGTGGGCTGCAGCGCTATACAAATAAATAAATAAATAAATAAAATACAAAATTATGTGGGGTGACAATGTATGCAAAGTGTTCAAGAAATGATATGTCAGGATAGTTGAGTAGTTAGCTTCCCTTCCCCACGTTTTCAGTACTGGGCAAGGCGACACATGTGGGATTCGCACCCTCTGGCTACTTGGCCACGAGGTTCAACACATAGGCATCAGGGCCTTCCACCAAAGTCTCTCTCGCAATGACAGTCTCTTATTGCAGAGGTACTGATGTAACAAACACAACACAAAGGTTCCTTTCCCTTGAAGGGTTTTCACTTTCACAAGTTCAAGACTGGTCTTCCTCCTTCGGACTCAGACCACGGGGGGACCCCCTCATCCGGTAAGACCCCTTTTCTACAATGTTCACAATTTGATCTCCCTCTTTCGGGCTCAGACTATGGATCACCCTCGTCGGGGCCAAGATCCGTTTTGTTACCAGAATTGAAGACTTTCGAATGTGCGATGGGTTTTGCTTAAAGCATCGCAGGACCATTTAGATTCACTTCACACAATTTACACTTCACATCAATCTTCTACTTTCGTTTCTCTGTCAGGATACCTTACAAAGACCTTCGACTGAGCACATTCACAGTGCCGGACCACTCTGTCAACGGCATTGTATCTTTCCTTCTAATGTTCAAATATTCACCAGCAATTTAGCTTCACTCGCGTCTTTCATCACACGCATTTAACCATGTTCATTCCTGGGCTCGTTTTACAATGTTGCTGCTTGCAACTTTTACTTCAACACAGACAGGTTTGGCATCGGCCTCCCCAACTCACCGGCTGTGTTGTTCTCTGTCACTTCTTTGTTCTTGGAGCCAAGGACAATACCACAGCATCTGCTTCTCCTCCCCACTTTGGTCAGTTACGCAGGAGGACCCTCAGTATCTCTGACACAAAATGCAGGATTCTTCAGCCTGGTCTTATGTTTTCTGCCTTGAAGGTGTCTTGAAAGCAACATCTTCCTGCCAAAAAGGTCGAGGATGTTGCCCTTCTCACTAACCTCTTGTGTCTGATCGTCTTTCTCCCCTTGTCCAGCTGCTGACTCGATACCGCTGTACCTTTTGTGTGTGTTGCCTCGCTCAGAGTGTGCTCTCGTGCTCTGCCTTTTATCTGTTTGGGGAAGTGTAATGGAAGTGAGGTGTGAGTGGATTGTCGATAATTGCCTGACCTCGCCTGACCAGAGTATTGGCACATGTCAGGTATATGGCTCGGGTGCGAGTCTGTTTTCTCCCAGAGCGGGCTGTCCGTGTGATAGTGTTTGTGCAGGAAGAGGGAGCGAGGGCGGTGGTTGAGTTTCTAAATATCCCATCGGGTAGGATGGCGTAAAGGTGTTACAGGGAAGAGAGGGATACTGCCTCTTACCATCCAGTGTCCCACTCGCACTCCGCGAGAACCCCTCACCCCGGTGATCCTCCTGCACTGGTCCACCCCCAGGAACTGGGTCCAGAAGCGATGCCGTATCCTGGCCACCTGGATGACTGTTAGGCAGAAACCTGTGCAGTTCCCTCTGGGACCACTGCAAAAGATTTAAGACTACAGGTGGTTGGCAGTAAACCCAATTGGTAGCAGTCTGTACCACCTAGATTTACCTGGTAGCTGTGGCTGAGCAGTCAGACCTCTCTCAAGAAAGTTAGGCAGTATACAGAGTATTCACAATAGGTCAAAAGAATACAGTAGAACAAGCAAACACTGACCAGAGCTTGGTGTAAAAGAGATATAATTATTTATTTAAAAACACATCTAGCAAAAAACACTGGCATTAATATCAAGCAGTTCAAAAACACGGTCACTAACAGATATACACTCCCTTCAACGATTAGTTAGACAAGTCTTAAGTAAAGCAACACTTATTTTCAGACAGCGGTGAGCGCTTAACGAAGATGGCACTCTAATCAATCGGTTTAAAAGGGAGAGAAAGGCAGAGCAAAGATAGAAACGGATCCCAACACTTTCGGAAGAACACAGTAGGAGAAGAAGGCAGGTTACAACCGTAAAGTCAAAGTTAACAAGGCCGGACCCACTTTAAGAGGCTCCGGTCGAAATGTGTCCAAGGTCACACGGTTCAAAGTGCCCAAAAGTCTTGCAATAACTTCAGAAAAGAGTTGGACCACAAATAAAGGGACCAGTTAGATGGTCAAGGCGGCCAGCCCAGTCCAGAAGGTTAAGGGATTATTGTTACCTTGTAGCAATCTTTAGAAAGGGAGGCCTGGCGGACACGGTACCTTAAAATGGTGAGAACGCTCCAGCGGGGGGGCAGTTGTTCCTGGCAGCGGGTGCAAGTCGGTGCTTCGTCCGGAGGAAGAGAGGATCTCGTCGGGTAGGAAAGCAGGAGTCCGTTGCACTGCCAGGGAAGAAACCAGCCGCGGAGTTCTCAATTAAAAGGAGCAGTCCTTTTATTCGCGGTCCAGTAGTAAGTGGCTATCCGGTTGCTGGGGTGCTTGGCACGGGCAATTCGACCACAAGACGTCCTGGGATGCGAGAAAGGAAGGTAAACTGGTTGTGCCCAGCAGTCCGGGGAAGAAGACTCTCCAGCGGGGAGATCTCCTCTGTCGTTGGGAAGTGATGAGTCGATTCAGCAGGGCTCCACCGGTGGTGTCGTCGTAGCAGGTCGGCTCAGCTTCTCCCTCATCGGATTTTCAGGTCCTGTGGCGACTTCTGAAGTTCCAGTTCCAAAAGCCCTGCTTTTATGCAGCACACCCCCATTCACTCAGCCTAGCTGTCAATCAAACATGCTAAGTGGTGAGCCGGCCGGCTCACCACTTGGGCCAATCACACAAGAGTGCGACTTGAGTTACCAAGGTAACTCAGTCCAGGGTGCCTAAACCCCCTCCCACACCCCCTCTGGTACCCAGACAGAGTGGCACCACTTTTGGAGGCTTCTGTGGAGAAGCCCGCCAAAAAGTGGAACAAAGGGCTCGACCTTTGGTTTGGAGTTACAGAGGCGAACACAAACGCCATTTTAAAACCGAGTTCTGGCAGAAAATACCAACAGGTGAATTGATATTAAATAAATAAACCGGCGGTATGTTAAAAAGTATAAGCCTCGAACAATGGGAAAATCCCATAGAGATATATTCGCGGTTGAATATAAAAAATAGTATCCACTGCCACCAGCCAAAACTCGACGAGGGGGGACGGGACAGTGCCCCCTCGAATAACAGACCTCAAATAATTGCCCATACCAGTACGTCCACAATATGATGGTTTGTACTGGTTCTGTTAGTAATTTGGGACTAGTAAAGCCAATGGTGACTTTACATGCCCTAGGAGACAGTAGTCAGTCCCAGGGTATGGATTCTATGGTGGGGGGTCACTATGACACCCCGGTGTTACTGCACGGAGGGTGCGGTGTAACACACATAGAAAAAAACATATGAGACCCTATGGAGTAAAAGACCCCATAGCCCATGAAACACATTAACATTCAAAGGCACACCACAAATCCTGTCCAAGAGTGGGAGAAAAAGAGTCTCATTCTTGGCACGAGAAAAAAACAAACTCCAGAAATCCAGCAAAGCTGCTGGGGGACTCACTAGGTTAGGAAATTCAGCCTAAACAGAGAATTCTCCCTAACAATGACAGATTCCCGGGGACTAGCGGGTGAGACACCTTCTGGTTTCTCACACCATCCATTTTTGAATTGAGCTGTATACATTATTTATGGTAATGGTGTCTTTTGTGGTAATTACCTGATATCTTGATGAAGGTTTGAGTGTCATCTGCATAAATGATGCCAAGGGAGTCGAGTATGTCAAAGAAGAGGTTTATTGTAGGTGCTGTATAATGTTGGGGAGAAGCGGAATCCTTGAGGGACACCAAGGTGAACCTGGATGGGGGTCAGCAGCAGCGTTATCAATGGCGACGGAAGTAAAGGAATTACAGTGTGCCGTGAGCCACCAGGTCAAATGTTGCTGAGAGGTCGAGGAGTAGAGGGATAGCTAGGGACCTTGAGTCACAAATACCATCTAGCTGCATTTTGTAGTTTGCCTCTTTCTTGCAGAGAACTTTGCTGCAGCTGTGGTGTCCCACACACGGCACCCCAGTGTGTCTGCCAGATGTCTCTACTCCACCACCTTGGACCTGGCATCCCCTGCTGAGGAATCTTACCATAGCGCACAAGAGGGTCTTTTAAAAAAGGTTCTGTGACTACCCAGCTTACCATCCCCTGTTCTTCCTTTTCTGCTGGATCCAGTCTTCATTTGTTTGTACTGCACTTATTATGCTTCATTTTTGTAATGAGGGTTCACAACTTTTTCCTCTTCCCACTGGGAGTTTTTTACATGTAGTTCCCTCAACTGGACCGGGAACAGCCAGAGGAAGGTGTCCATGAACTCTGGTATGAAGGAGTATCATTGTTACGACAACTCTTGGTGGATGGACAGGGAGGGTAGCTGCTTATTTTACAGATAGTGTGTCTGTTTCTCTTCTGGGTTCCCAGTTCTGGTGCAGTCCCTTCCTGGTGATTTGTTCCACTTTTCCCCAAGTTAGATATTTCAGGCCCTCTATAATACAGACTGGGATATTTGTTTGTTTAAATATTTATATTAGAAGTTTCACAAGTGTAAAAAAAAACATTTTTGATCATTGTCTGGATATTAGGATACTATCATGTCCCCTCTCCTTCCCTCTCCCCAAAACCCTCCCTAACCCCAATAAGAACAATAGCTGTAAGCAAGATCTATATCTATTTAGGAGTATGAGCTCCTTGGGTCAGTCTGGCCATTGATTATGTATGAGATGCAAGATGTTAGTCATGTTGATTTTTCCTTGATCTTTTGCAGATATCCTTTTGCAGAGTGCAAGGTTCAGGGGGTTTGTCATCTGGTGAGGTGAACAGTTCATGTACGAGTGTGTTCCATGAAGTGATATCTACAGAGCGCTCTCTCCTTCCTGTTCCCTGTGCTTCATACCACATTGCTGTCTCTGCCATAGCCCATCTTTTCAAATCTTTCCACCATGACTATGCTCGGTCCCTCTTTTGTTTTCCACGTCATTGCTATTTGCTGTTTAGCCAGAACCCATGCCAGGTCTATCCTGGATATTTGTATAGCCCTAAACCTAAAAGGCAGGCCTCAGCTGTCCATTCTTGGCTCTTTATCCCTTTTCACCGCAGGCGCTGTTCAATATATTGCCAGTATGTCTGGATCGTTGGGCAAGACCAGAACATATGTCCCATACCTGCGTTAACTTCTCCACATCTTGGACAACTCTTTGTTCCTTCTCCTTGGAATTGCGATATCTTCCCGTTGTCATGTACGCCCTGTGGAGTGTGTAGAGTTGGATTTGTTTCCGCCTAGCGTTTATGTGGACTCTTGAGGTATATCATTGCTTTGGGCCACTCCCTTTCCGTAATTTTTCTTCATATCTCTGCTTTCCATGGGAGTTTCCCTCTGCGTAAGTCTTTGGGTAATTCCTCCAAGAGTACCTGGTATATTCTGGAGACCATTTGACCTCCCTCGGATACGTCATACAGCAATCCAAATACCGGATTTTCAGTTTCCAGATCTGCAGCCATCTGCTTTTCAGGTTGCTTATTAGTCTAGCATGTGTTATGAATTGGTCTTTGTGTACCTCGTGTTTTTTTATCAGGTCCTGGAAGTCCAGCAGTTTTCCCGTGGATCAGAGGTCACCCACTGTGATTAGCCCTTTTTCTTCCCAGTACGTCCTACTGTGCTTGAGGTGTTATCTGCTAGTTTCATGCAGGGCCACGAGTGTAATCTTGGGAGGGGGGGGGGGGAAATAAGGCTCTCCTGCTTTCAGTATCTTTTTTGTTCTTGCCCATATCTGTCTGCTTAGTTGTAGAAGCGATGGAGGGTCCTCAATTCTGGTTTTACCAAGCCATAAAACTTCCTTAAGGAGGTATGGGGCTATAGTAGAACTCATCAGAGTATGTTCTATTGTTTTTGTATCCGCTAGCCAACTCGCTACGTGTTGGAGCTGTCCTGCTAAATAATAAAGTTCAAAGGTCGGGGTGTGCACACCGCCTTCTGTATAGTCTCTGCTTAATACCGCCATAGCCACTCTCTTCCGGCCTTTTCCCCATACAAAGCTGCTTAGCGCCAAGTTTAATTCCCTAGAGGTTTTTGGTCTGAGGTATGGTACATTAATGAAGTGAAACAGTAGCTTCGGAAGAGCTATCATTTTCACCAGTGAGATTCTCCCCGTCCCAGAGAGGGGCAGTTTTTCTCAGAATTTTATGGAGGCTTCTAGGCCCCTTTTTGCTTGTAATGTGTTTGTTATGTGGGTTTCTCTGATGTCATTGCATATATCTATGCCCAAGTAGCGAAAGGAGTATGATTTCCATTGGGGACCGAGGTGGGGGATTCGGTCTTCTTCCACCCCTCCCCATCCTGCTAGGGGGAAAAGGCAGGATTTATTTTTGCTAATTGATGTCCCTGGAAACAATGCAAGGTTTTCTAGTACTTCCAAGTATATTTCCAGATTGTCTTCCGGGTGTTTTATATATAGCAGCATGTCATCTGCGTAAAGGGATATTACATGCAGGGTTCCATCTACCTGTAACCCCGTGTCTATGATTGTTTCCTCATGTATATCACTAGGGGTTCTAATGCTGAAATAAATAATAAATGCGACCGGTGGAAGCCCTGTTTGGTTTCTCTCCGGATCGGGATTGAGTCTGAGATGTGCTTCCCTGTGCGTACTCTTGCGGATGGTGTCGAGTAGAGCATGCATATCCATCTCATGAATCAATTTCCCATTCCACACTGTTCCAGGGAAGCAAACAACCATTCCCATTTTATGGAATCTAAAGCCTTGATAGCATCGGATGCTACCACCGCGCAGCCTTCTGGTCGGTTGTGTGTTCTGTCTATTACTGCCTGAAGCCACCTCAGATTCTCTGTTGTGGCCCTACCTGGGACGTAGCCCATCTGGTTGGCATGTACCAATGTAGTGATTACTTTAAGCCTCTCCGCAAGTACTGCAGTGAGGATTTTGGTGTCCTGATTTAGAAGTGCTATTGGTCTATAGGATTTGCATAATGTTTAATCTTTTCCGGGTGTTAGGAAAGGAAGTATCACCGCTTGTTCCATTGTATCGGGTAGTGCTCCGCCCTCATGTGCCTCTTCTAGGACTAAGAGTAGTTGCGGGGCTATTAGATCAGCATATTCTCTATAAAATTCTGCCGGAACTCTGTCACTTCCTGGAGTTTTTCCAGTGGGCAGTGCAGCAATAATCTCTTGTATCTCTTCTATAGTAAGAGGGGCATCTAGCATCTCTTCTGCTCCTCCGTCAATACAGGTAACGCTATGTCCTCCAGGGTTTCCACTATTTCTGCTTCTCTGGAGTGTGCATTGTCTTCATATAGTCTACAGTAGAAGTCCCTGAAGGTGTTATCAATCTCTTTCTGCAATCTCTTTCTGCAATCTCCAGATGTTCCCACATTCGTCTGCTATCTCTACCACCTCCTCCCTGGTGTTTTTTTCCCGGACCAGCCAGGCCAGGAGTCTACCCGGCTTATCTCCCTGTCCATGTATTTTATCTGTATATTTTGCGAGGCTAAATTTGCCCAATTTTATATTTTTTATTTATTAATTGCATTTGTTGTACTCCCAAACCCAGGTGTATCACGGCGTATTTACAAGTATACTTAGACTTGGTTATTGCATGTATAGGAGATTACAATGGTGCAATACAATTACAAATGAATACCAATAGAGAGAAAGAAGAACATAGTTTACAGGCTTAGTACTTAGGTGGTGGACTTAGTTACTCGAAGGACAGGAGGTGCTAACACTAGTTACCAAAACAGTTACCAGCTATACAATATGTTACACATTGCATTCAAGATATATACATTAATTCTATACATAAAACCAGAAGGGTTTTCTGTTGTTTCATGTGTCAGGGGTTAGTGTTTGTTAAAGAGCCAGGTTTTAAGGAGTTTCTTGAATTTATTAAGGGAGGGCTCATTACTAATGTTGGCTGGGAGTCAGTTCCAGATTCTGGGGGCTGCTACAGGGAAGCTGGAGCTGCCTGTTCTTACATTCTTGAAGCGCGGGATGTGAAGATGTAAGTTGTCATTGGACCAGAGTGCCCTGGTTATGTGTTTGCAGCTTGCCCTGGTTATGTGTTTGCAGCTTAGACTATTGTTGAGATAGTTGGGGGCAGTGCCTTAATCACATTTATGTGCGAGGGTGAGTGTTTTGTGAAGTATCCTTGCTTGGATGGGTAGCCAATATGCCTCTCTTCTGTGTTGGGATATGTGATCCCTTTTCTTTTTGCCTAGGGCAGCTCTTAAGGCTTTATTCTGTATTAGTAGCATTTTTTCTTTTTTTTTTGGAGGTGCCTAATAGGAGTATGTTACAGTAGTCGATCTTGGCTAGGATGAGGGCTCTAGCGAGGGTAATGCAATTTTTTTGTGAAAGGAAGGGACGACTCAGTGCAATAAGTTTAACAGTGTAGGCTGTGGAAGAGGCAAGAGCGCTGATCTGTCTACACATAGTGAGACTAGAGCCCAAGTAAACTCCTAAAGTTTTCACTTGGTTGGAGATGGGTATGGGGGTGCCGTCAATGATTATGTTGGTATATTGTAGGTGGAGTTTAGCTAGTTTGGTGGGAGCGCCTACTATGAGGATCTCTGTTTTTTCTCCATTTAAGCAGAGACTGTTTTCCACCATCCAGTTCTGGATGATGGAGTACATTTTATTTATACAGATGATATCTTTTTGAAGGTTGCCTGATATTGGGATAAGTATTTGAGTATCGTCAGCAAAATTGGTGTAAATTACTCCCATTGCCTATAGAGCTGCGAAGAGTAATTGGTGTGCGCGGTATAGAGCGTTGGTGAGTGGCAGGATCCTTGAGGGACACCCAGTGGTACTGGGATGGGATCTGCTGCTATGTCACCTATGGCTACTCTGGAGGTATGGTCTGAGAGGAATGATTTTTTTTGTGTGAATATTTTTATTGAGTTTACAACAATAAACATTTTAACTTTTCCCTTCCCCAAACCCCCCTGGAATTCCACTTTTCCTTTTTCCTATTGTGCACTCAGCTTTCCAGAATGTGTGTTACTTCTTTCAATTAAACATGTCCAGTATCTTTATTTTGTGTGGGCACCATTGCTCCATATAATCACTTTGCAGGTATTCCAGGGTTTCCGCCCAATCGTCTCTAAACTTCTGGCTGTTCCCCTGTAGATTATACGGAATATATTCCCTTGTTATATGGGACCATACTCTTCTTATCCAATCGAGTGCTTGGGGGTGGGGGGGGGAGGGTTCTGCTTCCACCTTTTGGGGGCGGGGGGGTTCTGCTTCCACCTTTTGGGCTATTTCCAGCCATACCCCTATCGGGAGACCCATAAAGTTTTGTTTCTGTGATGTGGAGAGTGTCTTGTCTTTCGGGTCCTACATCCCACATAGCCATACTTCCTCTCCCGTTTCGCCCATTCCTGGGAACATCAATTTCATGCGAGTTTTCACATCCCCTCAGTTGAGAGGAATGCTTTAATCCATGTGGTAGCTCCTCTGGAGAAATGGAAGTTGTTTGCTAATGTAAGGCACAGTTTATTGTGATCAACTAGATCGAAAGCCGCCGACAAATCGAGGAGTAGCAGGATGCATAATTTTCCTGAGTCCCTGACCGCGTCCATCTGATTTTTTTAGATCGAGTAGTGCTGTTTCGGTGCTGTGACCGGGGCGGAATCCAGATTGTCTTTTTCCTAATAATTGGTTGTTTTCAAGGTGTCATTGAACTAGTATATGCAATTTGATCTATGATTTTGAGTAGGAAAGGGACTGTGGTAATGGGTCGATAGTTGGTGGGAATAGTGGGATCAAGGGTAGGTTTTTTAAGGAGGGGGGGTGACCCAAGCTTCTTTAATATTAGATGGGATAGTATTAGTGTCAAAGGAGGAGATAACAAAGTTAGTAATAATGAGTGCTAAGGTGGGGGTGCAGTCCTTCACTGGTTTGGTGGGAAAGTTGTCTCCTTTGCTATTAAAGGGTTTAAGTGATGTTTTCGTTTTTTAAAATAAGTTTTTCAATAGTCACGGGGGTGAAGTGAAATTCTGGTAAGTTACTAGAAGGTACTGTTGAAGGCAACGGGGCTGGCTATGATGTGGTTTCTAGTATTTTATTTTGAGAGTCTAATTTATTTTGCCCGGTAGTTATTTTGGCAGCTAGAGCGTCTCGGATGGTGGTACACTATGCTTTGTTTACTGAGACTGTGCTAGGAGGGAGGATGGGTGTTTCCAGTTCTTTAATGATGGTAAATTCTTTGCTATTAGAGGTGGCATTGGAGATATGTGAATTAAGGGAGTTTGCTTTCTGTGTGTATACTTCCAACTTGTAGTTTTTGGATACTGCTGGAGTTCTTTTTGAATTTCAGTAGTGGTTTCTTTTCTTAACAAGTGTTCTAGAGCTCTTTTTTTTTTCCTTCTCAGTTCAATGAGGTCATCATTGAACCAGGTATTACTGCGCTTAAGTTTAGGTTGTTTGGATCTAAGAGGGGCTATTTCATCAATGGCCATCTTCAGGCAGGTCTGGTAATGTAGTGAGATTTCAGTGGGGCTGGACACTGCTGATGTTTCAGTGTTGATAAATGTATTTAGTAGCAGAGTTAGTATTTCGGTGGTGAGTTTCCTTGAGTCATTACAGTAGGTGGTTCGAGGGAGCGGACAGGTGGGGAGTGGTCTCTCATAGTGATGTTAAATCTGATGAGGAAGTGATCGCTCCAGGATCCAATCAAGGGTTCGTCCTTTTGAGTGGGTTGGGGGTGTTGACAATTTCTTTGAATTGCATTTCTAGGAATGCATTATGGAATGATGTGGCTTTGTGGTCGGAGGGGTCTTTGTATCCTAGGTTGATATCTCCTAAGAGAATATGTTTAGTGTTAGGTTTGAGTAGTGGGGGGAGATGAGCAGGGGGAGTTTGGCGTCAGGGTTCTTGGTAGTGCTAGGGGCTCTGTACACTTTTTTTCTATTTTGCATTGAACTGGAGTAAGGTTTTGCAAATGATGGCAACTCCACCTCCAATGGCTTCCTGTCTATCAGATCTCAGTATAGTATAGTCGGGTGGAATGGCTAGAGTAAGCAGCGGGCCTGAAGCTGAGTGAAGCCAGGTTTCAGTTGTTAACAGGAAGTCTAAATTGTTTTCGAGAATGAGGTCATGTATATCAATGGCGTGTGCACCTAAGGATCTGACATTAAGTAGGGCACCCTTTAATGGGTCTGTGAGTGGTGTGGCACGACTCGTTTTTTGTTGCAGGTGGTGGTGGGGTGTTGCTTAGAGTTTTCCGGTAATTCTTTTTAGGTCTGGGGTGCGCCTGTAAAATACTTTTGTTGATTTTAACGGTATCAGTTGTTTGTAGACTGTCTCTGAGGGTGTGGGTAATGGTGGAGTTCATGGAGGTGCGTGTGGATAGTCTTGATTTTTGTGTAGTTCCTAGTAATGGTCTGGTGCGTGGGAGTGACGCATAAGCTCTGGAGGAGAGCCTGTGGCGGTGGGTTGCACCTACAATGGGTGTGGAGATTTGTGCTGAGGGAATAGTAGGTGGTGGGGTGATGAATGCTGGAGTATTAGGCAGAAATGGTGTAGGGCAAGGTATGGAGTGGTGTCTGGGGCAGTAAAGACGAGCTAGTCCTGCACCTATCTGAGTGAATGCGCCATTTGAACATAACAGACTTAGTGTTGTTGGTGAGGGGTTGGAGAAACGTAATGGGTTGGTTGTGAGGTGTGGCAACTGCCATCATGTTAATGTGCTGGGTTTGGGGGTAGTCAAGCGGTATTGATGCTAGTAGGCATGTTAGTGCGCCTGTAAATCTAGCCAACCTGTATTGCAGCAAGTAGGTGTGTTCTATTAACATAGATGCATGACCTAGGAAGTATTTACGTATTGGCAATGGGTAAGTGGTTACATTAATTGGGGTGTACAATAATAATTCAAGCATACTAGGTTTGGACTAAATAGTTCTCAGTTGGCCAGCGGGAGCAGGCCGAGTTGGTGTTAATTGTTATTGGCTTGTCCATCAGCAGTTTGACCAGGGAGTCTGCATAGGGAGCAGCAGAGTCAGCGACTATGAGAAGTAAGCATACAATAAATCAGCATATGACTATGGGAGCAGCTTTTTGACTATAGAGGGGCCAAAAGTCATATAAACATTCATCTGAATAGCATGAATACCAAATGGGCAGTCTTTCCAAAGGCTCACTGCAATATCGTAGGGCACACATTATGATAATTACCATAGGCACCGAGGCATTCAATTCAAAGGTTAAGATCTAGCGCGTGTGGGTGCAATGTGCAGTAACATAATTGCAAAAAAGCATATAAAAAACATACGTTGTAATGGCTAAAGCAAAGCCGTAGGGCTCTTTGGGGAATTAGCGTATGAACATGATAACATGCATTTCAGTATACAATGTTTTATCAAGAGTGTCGAAGGGACAGACTTTTCGTGCTGGCAGAATGCCATATGGGTACACAATGGGGCAGCAAATACACGGGATGCATCCAATTCAAATGTCAAATTCTATTTCATGAGGGAATAACGTGAATCAGCTTAGGTACAGAGGCATTAAGTTCAGTGTTTGAGAGCGATGTGGTACAGCGCTTTAGTGAGTCGACATGGTAAGAAAGGGACCTAGTGAAATGGGCAAGTAAGCGCAGTAAGGCAGTGGCGTGGATCAGCGTTATTTAATGCAGTGGTATTACTGTTTTGAAGCAGCGATTTGCGGGCATCCTTGGTAATGACGTGGGGTGGCCATCACGTTCGTGGAGGGCACTGGTTTTGTTAGGCTACAGACGCTTGTAGTGATTGTACTCCCGATTTGTTCTGGGATGGAGCGCCCAAGAGTCTTGGCGTCCCTATGTTCCTAACGGCTCCGACAGGGGAGGGCCTTTGTCTCACGTCCTTCGTCAGAACGGCCGGCTACGCCTGCCGGCGAGTGCTGATATGCTTAAGGTGGTGTTGTTGGCCAATCAGCTGTGGGTCGGGTCCTTCGTTGCAAGTGAGGATCGGGTTCAGGCGATGGCGGCGGCCATCTTCCTCTGTTGCATCCCTAATGGATGTTGTTGTGTACTGCGTACATGAGATACGCATGCGCAAGCCTCTACGGAGTTCGCGCATGCGCGTTGCAAGAATAAAGGCGGTGCCCGGCAGTTCGCGCCGGAGACCGGAGCCATCACACGTCTCCGGCGTGAGGTCTCTGCATGCATGGGTGCGTGTGTTTGTATGCATGCGTGAAGGCCATCGGCCGACCCCGCACACTACAAAATTGGCGACGAGGCGGGATCGGAGCTGTTCTTCCCGTTTTTCCGACGACGTCGGCGAAACGGAACATAACTCCGCAGTCGCGGACCCGCTCTAACAGCCGGCGGCCATTTTGAGTGCTTGTTCACGACGACATACGCAGTGGTTGCGGCCCGCTTCGGGTGCTCGTGCGCCATCTGCCCGTTGCAAGCAGTTGCAGCAATTTTTGGACACGCCACAGCCCAGCTGGTGCAGGGCTGTGACACAAGAAGTGGCAGAAGAGCCAACAGGAAGACTTTGCCACAGTTGGGAGTCGGACCACCCATCAACCTGCAAAGACTCTTCACCCATCGCAATAGGTACTCTGAGTACCTATTGCGATGGGTGAAGAGACAGATGATTAGGGCGCCGTTGCCCCAATACCACGTAGAGTGCGCACCACTCTGGCTCCCATGCCTGAATTTGACACCACGGGGCCTCCATCGAAACTTGGCCCAAAATGGCTCATATGGGTCAAAAGACTGGAAATGATGTTCAGAGCCTCGGGTGAGACAGAAGACGAGGCAAAGATCGCCATCATGATGTACTCCGCAGGCACTGAAGTCCAGAAAATATATGACTCCTTCGACATTCCAGTAGCGACGTATGACGCTGTCAAACAAGCACTTCGGGATCACTTCCTACCCTTAGCGAATGTTGACTTCGACAGGTTTGTCATGGGGGCGGAAAAACAACGGAGCGAAGAGTCACTGGACCAGTTTTGTTCCCGTTTGAGACACCTAGCGAGCTCCTGCAGGTGGGTCAACGAAGAGGAAATGGTCCGCAACCAACTGCTGCAAGGATGCTGCTCAGGAAAACTTAGGAGGCAAGTCCTGAGGGAACCAGGGCTGACCCTCCGGCAGATCCTGGACATGGGAAGAGTGTATGAGCTGGCAGAGGCCAGAGGATCGAAAATGGACGCAGCCACGCATCCAAAGAATGAGGAGGAGGCACTTGCTGTTGGACGTTTCGCACCTGGGAAGGCCAGATGGACACCGAAGAGGGGAGAAGGACCCACGACATCAGGTACCCCTCAGTCGTGCTCCTACTGCGGATATGACCTCCCACACAGAGGTGAATGTTCAGCCAAATCACGAACATGCGGCAGGTGCGGGATACCTGGGCATTATGCCAGGATGTGTAGGGCCGCCATGCCCGTGGCAGCAAGCAGAGGACCTGAGAGGGCCGGTAGAGATGGCACTCGCACTGTGAGGGGCATATCGTCCCTTGAACAGGACGTACACGACCTGAACATTGCCGAAGAAGAAGAGGAGGAAGACATTTTCTTCATTTCCAGCATCGCAAATGGTCCTGGAACTCGACGAAGACCCATATGTACTGTAGACATTGGAGAGATTCCCACTCCAGTCCTCATCGACACGGGAGCCTCAGTCTGCGTACTGGCGGACAGACATTACAACGCACTGGCAGGCCCGCCAACCCTGTCGCCCTCCAAGGCTCAGATACACGCTTTTGGTGAAGATACTCCCCTACCCATCCAAGGGGTATTCGTAGCCCCCGTGATCCATGACCAGAACAGCGTCAAAGCGAGGTTTTTTGTAACCAGCGTAAGTCCGCACTCTCTTTTAAGATGCGCAGCATCTGAAGCACTAGACCTGGTTCATTTCACTTTTGCTGTATATCATACGGATCTGGACAGCCTGCTGACACGTTTTGAAGGACTCTTCAGGGGCATAGGGAAACTGAAGGCTGAGCCAATAAGGCTTCATATTGATGAGTCTGTCAGACTGACGGCGCTGAAACATCGTCGCATACCGTTTCATCTGAGGGCTCAGGTGGTAAAGGAGCTGCAAGACTTAGTGGAACGAGATATCATTGAAAAGGTGGAAGGGCCCACCCCGTGGGTCTCCCCAATTGTAGTGGCCCCAAAGCCCAAACAGCCTGGGGCTGTACGCATTTGCGTAGACATGAGACTTCCTAATATGGCCATAAAAAGAGAACGTCATCTCACGCCCACTCTGGACGACATTGTTGGAGAACTTCAGGGTGCAAAATTCTTTTCGAAACTAGACCTGAGAGCGGGTTACCACCAGCTGGAGCTTCACCCGGAGTCTAGATATATTACGACTTTCACAACACACGAGGGACTGTATCGATATAAAAGACTCAGTTTTGCAATATCCTCGGCGGCAGAGATCTTTCAAAATGCTATCAGGGGGGCTCTGTCCGGTCTAAAAGGAGTAATAAACATGTCAGACGATATTCTAGTCTTTGCCAAGTCTGAAGCAGAACATATCAAGCGGCTGGAAAGCACCTTTCACAGACTCCACAGCCTCGGCCTGACGCTGCACCAAGAAAAGTGCGAATTCCTGAAGGACAGCCTAGAGTTTTTTGGATTTGTCTTCCATGCGGGAGGCATATCCCCAGATCCTGAGAAGGTGAGAGACATTCGAGAGGCGTCACCTCCCACGTCCCCGGCAGAAGTCTGCAGTTTTTTAGGGATGGTAAACTACTGTGGGCGTTTTATTCGAGATTTAGCGTCCCTCTCTGAACCCCTGAGAGCACTCACTAGGAATGAAGTAGCATGGACGTGGGCTGGAAAGGAACAGAGAGCATTCACGGCCATCAAGGATGCTCTGTCTGAACAAGATACCATGGCATATTTCAACCCGGCCCGGGAGTCTGAAATCATAGTGGATGCCAGTCCAGTGGTACTCGGGGCGGTTCTCGTGCAGGCGGATCAACAGGGATCCATGCGACCAGTTGCATACGCCAGCAAGGCACTCACAGACAAAGAGAGAAGATATTCTCAAATTGAACGTGAAGCCCTCGCAATACTATGGGGCTGCAAACACTTCAGATTATACATCCTAGGGAAGCCTCGGATAGAGAGGTGGATGCTTTCCCTCATGGAGTACGGGGTGAAGCTGGTATACCGCCCGGGTACGCACAACTCTGCAGACTATTTGTCTCGTCACCCCGGCGCAGGACGAGCCAGAGACACTACGAAAGTTGCAAACTGTGTGGACATCATTCACATGGTCGTCGAGTCTGCGCTTCCCATTGCTTTGACAAGACAAGAAATTGCCAACGAATCGAACTCGGATGAGGCATTTCTGAGAGTAAAGGGTGCGGTAGCCTCGGGAGCATGGCGGGAGCTACTTTTGAACAATGCCCGGAGAAATGCGGGAACGCAAAGAGATTTGCAGTTGCTCTGGGGTGCACGACATGAACTGTCAGTATCTGCCGATGGTCTCCTTCTGAGAGGGCACCGAATTGTGATCCCTAGGTCACTCGTCCCGAAGGTTCTTCAGCTGGCACACAACGGACACCAGGGGATGACCAGAATGAAGGCTCGTCTCAGACTCAGTCTGTTTCCCCGAATTGGAAAAAAGAGTGGAAGAGTTTGTGAGGGCATGCATCCCGTGCCAAGCCACAAGCCCGGCCGAGAAGGGACCACCGATTCAGACCATGGCAAGGAGTGAGTTACCCTGGGGGACAGTACATGTTGATTTTGGTTCTACCGGAAGAGGACTACATTTCCTAGTAATAACTGACCAATGGTCCCGATATCCAGAGGTGGAACTGGTCGAATCCCAAGCCACCGACCACACCACCCTGGCCATGGACAAGATATTTGCTACCCACGGTTTTCCCATCGCACTATGTTCTGACAATGGGTCACCGTTTCAAGGACAATCGTTTGCTCGATACTGCGAAGAGAGGGGGATAAAACACCGGAAAGTCACCCCACTATGGCCAAGGGCCAACGGAGAAGTAGAGCGGTTCATGCGCACACTAAACAAGGTGTTTCGCATATCCGAAAATCGAGGTGAAGACCTTCGACGGAACTTGTTCGACTTAGTCCGGGAGTATCGCACAACACCTCATCGATCAACTGGAATAGCCCCTCCGGAGGCACTTTTCAAGGGGATCCCAAGAGGACTCAGACCTGAATGAGAGGGGAGACAACCAGGAGTGATCGACAATGACCAAGTACTAATAGAAAGGTCATGGAGAAATGAGAATGAAATGGCGCGGAGAAGACTGCAGGAAAAACAGATTGCAGTTGGAGATACCGTGTTGGTACGAAACAGAAGAGCAGAGGGAAAGCTGTCGACAACTTACGAGACCCAACCACTGGGTGAAACACACGTGAAAGGTACAATGGTCACCGCAGCCAATGCCAGAGGAACTGTCACCAGAAATGTGTCGTTTTTCAAGCGCATCAAGTCCGCTGGTGGTGAGACAACAGCAGAACAGGTCCCGGAACAAGGGGCAGAGACAGGGATGGAGGAAGCTACCCCAACGGCAGCTCACGAGACATCGGAGGATCCTGATGACGCTGCACCACTATACCCGAGCAGGGCCGGACGACGACTTCCCCAGAGGTTTCGAGACTTTATCATGGACCCTGCACCATAGGCGGGGAAGGGTGTCGGTGCAAATCCAAAGAAGAAACCAGGTTGTACTTCTGCAGTCAAATTGTTAATTGTTGTTGTTTCTGCAGTTACTTGTTAATTGTTTGTTTTCGGGGAAAAGGAGGGATGTTGTGTACTGCGTACACGAGATACGCATGCGCGAGCCTCTACGGAGTTCGCGCATGCGCGTTGCAAGAATAAAGGCGGTGCCCGGCAGTTCGCGCCGGAGACCGGAGCCATCACACGTCTCCGGCGTGAGGTCTCTGCATGCATGGGTGCGTGTGTTTGTATGCATGCGTGAAGGCCATCGGCCGACCCCGCACACTACAAAAGATGTTTATGGTGTCGAGTATGGGGAATAAAGATTGGGCATTTTGCTACGCAGGGTAGGCGCAACGGGATGAATGAGGGAAGCGAAGAGAATAGTGCATGCAGACTGCACTTTTTGGTCTTTGCTCGTGAGGCTTATAAAGGAAGCCCACGATGGCGAGGTAATGGCTCTTAAGGTTACCTCAGTTGCGGGGTGTGGATATGTGGTAGGGGCAATTCTGCTCCGGCAGAGGTGCGACTTCCTACTCCAGCACCGGTTCACCAGGTTCACCAATCTTTCCCACTGCTCCATGCACTTTTGTCTCATTGCTATGAGAGTGCCTTCTATTTCCCTTTCAATTGGGTCCGTCCCTTCCAGTTTTTTTAATCTCGGCATCTACTAGTGCTATCTGGCGTATCAGGTCCTTTTGGACTCCACCTGCTTTAGCTATTGTGGCCCCTTTTACCACCACTTTAAAGGCCTCCCATACTATTCGTGTGTCATTGACACTCCCTGGATTATGTTCAAAATACTGTCCCACTTGGAGTCTTGGTTCTTCCCTGAAACAGCTGTCTCGGAGTGATTCTGCCCTTAGTTTCCATTTGGGGATAGGAGCAGGGTGGCTGGAACGTGTCCATTCTACTATCACGGGTGAGCTAAAGTTCTTCCTTCATATGAAGCCCCCACTATGCTCCCTAGGTGTTCCTTCCCTGTAAATATGTAATCTATTCTTGTGTATATCTTGTGTACACACAAATAATATGGGAATTCTCATTTGCCCCATTGTATCCACCTCTAAATTCCCTGGAGCGCCAAGTCCCGTATTCAGTGCCTTGGACAGGGGGCAGGGGCTGGGGGGGTGATCGAGATGTGCCATCTGATCTATCTAAAGATGAGTCTAGTATGCAACTGAAATTCCCCTCCCAGATCCACAGCATTCCTTTATAGGGGGTCAGGGTGGCATACAATGAGCGGTAGACTGCTGCTGCGTTGTGGTTGTGCGCATAGGTGTTGATTATACAGATCTCTTTTTTGTCTAGGAAGCCATTTATTAGTATTACTCTTCCCTGATCTGAGTGAGTGTTTAATACGTGAAGCGGTACGCCAGGGGCGATCCATATACGTGCTCCGCTAGCATAGCTGGAGTATGCTGTCCCAAACCCTCTGTCTCTCCATTTACTGAGTAAATGTGACTGCTTAGCTAGTGTTAGATGCGTTTCTTGGAGCAGGGCAATCTGGACTGCTTTCCGGTGTACGTATGTCATCACTCTCATCCTTTTGACATAGTTGTTCAGGCCACGTACGTTCCACATGGCTATTTTTAGAGTTTCTGGTATCAGGGTCTTGTTTCTGGTTCCGTGGCTCTGTCCCTGACTGTTGGGCTTTTCGGAATATCTCTCCACGTTGATTTGGAACATATCTGTTCTCCTAAGTACATGGTCCTGGGCTCTCACCAATTTCTGAGTCTTTCACTTTTCTCCTCATTTTGTGTTCTCTCTAATCTCCCATAGATCTTCCTGCTTGCCTCCGGTCCAAATGTTGACCCATGGATTCTTTCCGAGTTGTATCTTCCATAGGTGGTTCGTCCGTGGTGTAACCTTAACTGTGTTAACAATTGAACACTAACATAACTTTCAACTTAATGCCCATCAGTGTAGCCCCGTAGAGGCGACGCCACCAGTAATTCCTGATACATCTCAAGAGATAGATGGCCGTGTACTAGAGAGTACTCTCAGTCCATCTGAGTGTGAATGTAGGGCTGAGTACCCAGGCCAATTGAGCAGGGGAACCAGAGAGGTGGGGGCTTGGTTGTCGTCGTCCTCGTGGTTGTCTTGGGCTGGGATTCCTCTCTTCATGTGGGTGTTAGAGACCAAAAGTGTGGGGTTCCCGCCTATGTTGTCTCCGTTCAGTTGTGCCGACATCTTTATGTTTGTGATCATGTTACTTGCTTGAATCATTTGTTGCGACAGTGTGTGCCCTCTTGCGTTTCTGGGATCTGCCCCATGTTGTGTTCGTCCATCCATTCATTTACTGCCTCCGGTGTCTCGAAGAAGAGTTATTTCCCCTTATACAGTATTTTAGTTTTGCGGGATAGAGGAGCATGTACCTGATGTCATGACGCCTGAGCCTTTCTTTAATTGGCACGTACCGAGCCCGTCTCCTTTGGTCCTGAATTGTGGAGTCCGGATATATTGCCTTGGTTGCAGAGTCTCTTCGATCACTACGCCCAATCTGTAATGGGCTAGGATTTTCTCCTTGTCCCGATAATTAAGGATTTTTGCTATGATTGGTCGCGGGGGAGCTTCTGAGGGGGTTTTCTCGTGAGCGCCCGATGGGCTCTTTCTACTATAAACCCTTGTGACAGGGCTGCAGGTCCTATTTCCTGGAGGTGCACATTTTCAATACAATTAGTGGGGTCTCTGCTTTCTGCCCCCTCTGGTAGTCCCAGGACCCTAATATTACTTCTCTGTGCTCGCCCCTCTGCGTCTTCGGCTCTCTCCTGTAGCATTCTGACTTTGGCTGTTAGGTCTTGGACAGTCGCCTGCAGTTCTTTGGTGGTGGATGCTGTCTCATCCAGTTTCTGTTCTGTATCACCTATTCTGCTGGCGAGATTGCGTACATCCTGGCATAGGAGACTTGCTTTGCATTTTATTTTCCCTTTATGGGTCTCCATGGACGTGCACATGGCCGCAATCGGCTCCAGGATCTTGTTCACATTGGTCATATGTTGGGGTTCAGGATCCCTATTCCCTGAGTGGTCTCCTGGGAATGTGGAGTCTGTTTTTGGATCATTTATTTTCGTGTAGGTGTCTGTCGTTGCTTACTTAGGCTGTGCAAGCAACTTTCTCCTCCCCTCCGGCATCTGGGGTGATTGTCTGTGCTTTCAGCTCACCGAGCAACTTGGGCTCCCTTGACTTGACTAATGCCTGTGGGGGTCTGAGCTTTGGATATGATATGATATGGCATTTATAATGCGCCTATACACAAGTGTTTCAAGGCGCGACAAGGCACGGTGGGGAACAAAGGGAAGAGAGACAACGATCCTACTAGGCCAGGTGTCATTCAGATCGCGCAAGTGCATGGGAAGGGGGGGAGTGGGAAGAAAAAGTGCGGGGGCAATGGGAGAGGTGAAAGTGCAGTACATGGGGAAAGTGGAATAAATAACATAAATAAAACAGCCAGCTGGTGGAAAGTGCAAGGGAGTGCAGACATAAGTGCTGGTAGGCGGCCTGTAGGGATACAGAAAAACGGTCCCCAGGTGCAGGGGTTGCCAGGGAGGCAGTGCAGGTGGGCAATTGACGGGCCCTGGGCCAGAGATCAGAAAGGGTGGCCAGGTAACCAGTGCAGTTTCGGTCAGGAATTCAGCAGGGGAGAGGGGGAGAGAAAGCAGAAGCAAAGAGGAAGGTTTTGAGGTGCTTCCGGAACTGGAGATGGTTCTCCTCAAGTTTCAGGGAGGCAGGAAGGCTGTTCCAGAGAGAGGCCCCTGCCGAAGAGAGTGATCTGCCACCAACTCGTTGTTTGGAGAAGCGATAGACCCTGAGGGAGTTGGAGGCGGATGAGCAAAGAGCTCGAGAAGGAAGATATTTAGGAAGAGAGAGTTGAAGGCATTGACCCCACAAGGCCTTGTGTGCAATGCAGAGGGTTTTGAACTTTATCCTCGCAGCCACTGTGAGCCAGTGCAGAGATTTCAGTCCTGGAGAGATACGATCCCTGGGCTTGAGGCCAAGGACAAGTCTCGCAGTCCTATTCTGGATAAGTTGCAGAGGGTGGAGAGTAGAGGCAGGCAGATTTAGAGAGAGGCTGTTGCAATAGTCCAGCCTAGAGAAGAACAGGGCTCTGGAGACAGTGAGCTTCTGTGGGAAGGAGAGGAAAGGAAGAATACCTCTAAGGAGGTGCAGCTGGTAGTGTGACTACTTAGATGTGAGGGGAGAAGGAGAGTGCAGAGTCAAAGATAACCCCGAGGTTTTTAGCCTTGCAGGTGGGAGTAGGAAGAGTGCCAAGAGAGGCCGGCCAGAGAGCTGCAGGGAAGGAGGGAGTGGGTGTGCTGATGAGTAGAATCTCAGTCTTACTGGCATTAAGGCAGAGGTCGTTGGCGGCACACCACTCCTGGATGGCAGACAGACAGTCAGAGATGAGGGAAGGAGAGGAGGAGGCCGAGGGTAGCCTGAAAATGAGCTGGGTATCATCCGCATAGCACTGAAAGCTGGGACAGAGAGCAGCAATGCGGTGGGCAAGGAGTGCCAGGTATTGGTTGAACAGCCAGGGAGAGAGGTTAGCTCCCTGGGGGACACCACAGGTAGAGAAAAAGATGTCGGCGAGGAAGTACCCAAGTTGGACCTGGGAGGGTCGGTTGGAGAGGAAAGAAGTCGGCCACTCCAGAGCCTGACCAGTGATACCCAGGTTATCATGGAGACGGTTGAGCAGGGTGGCATGATTGACGGTGTCAAAAGCAGAAGAGAGATCAAGCAAGATGAGAACGCACAGGGTGTTAGAGTCAAGGTTGGTGAGCAGGTCTTCACGGATGTTCAGGAGAGCAGTTTCCGTGCTTCTGGCATCTCTGAAGCCAGACTGATGGCCATGGAGACAACCAACAGATTCAGTGTGGAGATTGAGCTGCGAGATGGCCAGTCTCTTGGCGGTGATGTATCTGTTCCTGTCTGGGTGCCTGCTGGGTGTGGCACTTTCTGTTCTGTTGGCTGTGTTTCTTATATCCCTGGTGGCTAGGGAGGCACCCGGGCTATCTGTCCTGCTTGCACCCCATACAGGCTTCGGCGTGGGCTCAGGCGTCACTACTGTCGTTGATCAATCTGGATTCCAGAGATATTGTGGGAATTCTATTTGCTTTAGTGTGCCGGCTAACCTATATTAACCTCCACCTGTATTGGGAGCTCTTGGGCGAGCGTTCCAACCCGTGATCACTCTCTGTTGTATGGATAGGTGGGCCAGGTGGCAATGGTGTGTCTTTAATGATTGCTATCCACTATGCACAGGTGTCCTTTTGGCTGCATGGGGTACAGACCCTTCTGCTTCACCGCCGTTTGTCAGATTTACTCTCGGTGACCCCCGGCTTATTTTTACCTTTCTCATGCTCTGTTCGCGTCTCCTGAGGCTCCGTAGGAGGGGGAGTCTCTATTTTTCGCCACATTTATAATAATGTCAAATGCTTGTGACTTCTAAGCATCAGTACAAATGTTAAATTAATCATAATCATAATGTAATGCAGAGAGCCAGAGTGATAGGACACTGGGTGCTTGGCTCTGCTCTTATTGACTCCCCATTCACCCAGAGCTGAGCAAGAGTCAGGCATTTGGTTCGAGCCAGGCTTGAACCTTCATTGGCTTGCCCACATATAAAACACCCCACTAATGCTGCACAGCTTTTACAGATTTACTTTTTCGCGCTGTTTTGTTGCTGTGAGGGGATCCCGCTCAGCTCACTGTACTACTTCTCTGCCTCGCCACGCCCATTGGAACTCCTACTAGGGCCAGTTAAACGCACCAAAGCCTCACCAAGTTTGCGCAACGGTTGTGCTGTTTTGTTCCTGCCAGGGGATCCGGCCCTGTGCACCGTGCTGCCACCCTTCCTCACCATGCCCCCTCAATCTCCTACTGGGGCCTGTGAAAACGCTCCAAGTTTGTGCAAAGGTCGCTCCGTTTTACTGCTGTCGGGGGATACAGCCCTGCTCACTGTGCTGCCACCATGCCTCATCACACCCCCTGGAACTAGTACTGGGGCCTGTGAAGCATGCCAGTATTGTGCCAAGTTCATGTTCAGGTCACAAAGTTTTTCTGTTTGGTGAGTTGGTAACGCAAGGAAACAGAGTAATGCTTTAGACAGGAGCCTTGGAGGAATGGAAAAGGGCAAATGACCTGTCAGGTATGTGGCCGTGTGGAGAGCTCTATTGAGCTAATTACTGTTTTCCGGTATCCGTGTGATTCACGTCTGTTTGGTATTTCAACCTTCCAGTGAGCATTTCAGAGAACACGTTTTTATTACAGAGGCCATATACCGAGATACGAGCTTGCTAACACATTTTGTTGATGTTAGCCTGTGTCTTGGATTGTTGTTTCTGCCTTAAGTTTGTCCAAGCTTACCCTTGAGCCTCTTCGGTTTAAGGCACTGCTAACACCAACAACAACCCATTAACTAGAAGTACTCTGACGGCGGAGAGGCTGATGTGGTGGCTGCCCCTTTAAGGGCATACACACGCGGCAGAGTGACGTAACTCTGCCGCGTGTGCTTTAAATAAACAGGGCGTTCCACGGCCAGGTAAGAGCGACCGTGGAGCCCGCACCAATAACACGCATATCTGGTGTGCTCTGTGACGAGGGAGCTCATGGGGGTCAAAGGGGAAACCTGGCGATTCGCAACAGTGGCGACATAGTAGGGAAAACCGATGCGGGCCCACGCATCAGCAGTGAGGGGCGCAGTATTTTTTTTTCTCCGTCTTTATGCCGCAGAGCCAGCGGTGACCACGCGGTTTGGCCACCATTTTGCGCACACTGTGGCAAGGGTTGCGGCTCCTACCAGGATTGCTCGTACACCCCCACATGCAATTTTTTGGTTCCCTGCACAGGGGACAGCATTCTGCTGTACATTCCTTTTTGTTTTCGAGCGTTTTTAACGCTTTTGATGCATCGAGTGTGAGGTGAGCAGCTGGGGGAGGCCTGCTGTCCTTTGCCTTTGTCCCCTGGGCCCACCCCACTCAATTTTTGGACTCATTATCTTTGGCATAGGAAATCCATTCTATTCTTTCTGGCTGTTTGAACATTGGTGGAGGGGGCTACTGTGCCTATTGCCCAAGGGTGATGTAGTGGCAAGTGGCTCTACGCCCAATTTTTGGACATTTGGAGAAGGTGCCAGGCAGGTGTTTGGTGAATGAGTGGCGGTGGAAGGAAATCATCAGAAGTTGCTGCAAGGGGTGTGTCTGGCCAACATCACTCCACTCAACATCTTTTTTTTGCCGGGAGCAGTCTGCCGGTGAGTTGCGACCCCAGTATTCTTGTGGGGTGCCTGTTTAGTCACTGCCATGGATGGCCGGGGTGCAGGGGCAGGATCTCAAGCACCAGTGCCAGGACCAGCTGCCCCAGTGACTGCACGTGCACCAAGACAACAGGGCAGTGCCAGAGTTTGACATCTCGGGGGCCTCATCCAGCGTTGGACCAAGATGGAGACTCTGGATTGATGAGCTCGACATGTACTTCCGGGCCACTGGGGAGACTGATGAGGACAGCAAGCTGGCTACGTTCCTTTACTCAGCGGGATCGGCGGTGCACAACGTTTTTCAGTCCCTGCCACCTGCGAATGCGAGGTACGTGGCAGCCAAAGATGCACTGCATGAGCATTTCATGCCGTTTGCCAACGCAGATTATGAGCGTTTTGTGTTGTGCAGTGCCAGACAAAAGGACGATGAGTCTCCGGATAACTTCTAAGGATGGCTGCGGCAAATGTCCCTGTCATGTGCCTGGGATAATACTGACACAATGGTTAGGAACCAGCTCATACAGGGATGTTCGTCTGGCAAACTGCACAGACAGGCGCTGCGAGAACCTGGACTCTCGCTGCCTCGAATAGTAGAGCTTGGACGCTGCCAGGAGGTGTCGGAGGTGGTGCTTCAGGGATGGATGCGGCGGTGCGTCCAGGGAAGGTAGAAGAGGTATGGGCTATGGGCCGCGGTCAAGGCGGTAGAGGAGCCAGACGTCCAAGCGGGGGCCAGAGGGGCAAGGGCCCTCGAGTCATGTACAAAGTGTGGGTATGGCCTCCCACACCCCGTAGAATGCCCAGCGCAGGGGAAGGCTTGTGGACGTTGCAGGGCTTTTGACCAGTATACCCGCATGTGCAGTGCTCCGGTGCCGGTGGTGATATCAAGGGGGCCAGTGCGGGCAGGATTCTTCAGGCCACAGCGCCTGCTCTCATGGGCACTAGACTAAGTGACATTATCAAGTCGTCCTCATATCCGGTTCATGGTAGGCAGAAGGGAAGACAGGCAGGTGCATTGTGGGTGAAAGCATGGAGAGCAAAAAGAGGGTTAATATCCATGTCAGCCAATGAAAACTCCTGCGGCCATAGAATAACATGAGACTTCCTGTTCCACTAGCATGGACCCCTTTTTGGCCAATCCAGAACTAATGCAACGCTCTAGTCTTTGGGCGAGGCTCTCTATAAAAGCCACGCCCAAAGAACAAGACTTGCTTCGTGTATTCCTCTGTTGCATCGAGCATGCGCTTACCTGATCCCAATCCCCGGAGTCTTCTACGGCTTACCTGCAGTTCGGGCGCCCGGCTGGGCCTCCATCTTCGCTACTACGAGCTCCGCATCTGAAAGGGAAAAGAACAGAAGCATTAGTACAGCGCCAGTTTCTACTCACCTTTCCACGGCTTTCCGACGGCGTCGGCAGCCTAATTCTTCACTTGCGGTCCTTCTGATCTTCACCGCCCGTCTGAGTTACGGGTTTTCTGATCTTCACCGCTCGTTGGAGTTTCCTTTGGCAATCTGCAAGGAAAAGAAAACGCAAGAGAAAGACAGGTTAGTCTTTATAGACACTCGGTGAGCAAGATCCACAAAGGCAATACAAACCCGCACTTCTTCCTTTCGAACCCAGTGAAGCAACTGGGAAATCCGAGGACATTGGACATTCTACTCAACAGAATCACAGCACTAAGGGTCAGTGAAGTAACTGGCCCTGGAACATTATTCGGGACTTTTGAACGTTTTCCAACCACCAATAAGGGGAGCGGCTGTGCCATTCTTCTCAGCAGCACCACCAAAACAAGCAAGGAGAACAGCTTCAAGTCAGCACGGCAACCATCCGGCCCGCACCATAGCGCCCCTGCAGAGCCAGGACGGAGAGCCCACCTTCCTAAAACAAGAGGTGAGCCCCCCCCCATTTAGACACAGCGCTTGAACCAACGGGGAGTCTCAAGGGAGGGTCTCTGGGTCTGGGCACTATTATAAACCCATTCTTTATCTTACTTATCTTACAGATAGAACCCCAGGTGAAGGGAGAAAGAGTTGGTTTCCGGGTGAGGGGAGAGCAGAGCAGAGGTCGAAGGAATCCATCGCTCCTGCGGAAATTCGGGTGAGCGTGACACCTGCCCAATGTGTCCCAGATAGACCAGGGGGAGGGCGGCAGCCCTCACTAGGAAGAAAACGAAGAAGAGGAGAGCATATTTGTCATCTCAAGCGTGGGTGCGCTGCGCTCCACCAACAGGAGACAGTCATGGTCCCTGGTGAGAGTGAACGAGTCAATGGTGCCGGTGCTGGTGGACACAGGGGCGTCTGTTAATGTGATGGCGAGGGTGCACTACGATGCCATGGTGGCGCCGCCCAAACAACAGTAGCCAAGGGCACGCATATTTACCTTGGGCGGCAAGCAGCCGATCCCGCTGGCTGGGGCATTTTAGCCCATGTGGAGCATGGAGGGTTGTCCATCAAGACCTGGTTCTACGTGACAAACGTCAGCAGCAACATCCTCCTGAGTTTTGCGGCAGCGGAAGCACTCTGCATCGTGAGTTTTGCATACTCGGTGTATGTGGAAGACGTGTAGGGGCTGCTAGTGAAATACAGCCAGCTCTTCGAGCGAATTGGACGCTTGGCAGATGACCTAGAGAGGCTGCATATTGATGAATCGATCCAACCGATTGCGCTGAAATACTGCTGAGTCCCTTTTCATCTCTGGGATCTCGTCGACACGGAGCTAGATAGCCTGGAACTCAACATAATCGAGAAAGTTGATGGCCCGACTCCCTGGGTGCCTCGATTGTTATTGTACGGAAGCCCGAGCAACCTGACTCTGTGCAAATGTGTGTGGACATGAGCCTTCCAAATAAGGCCATTAAGCGCAAAAGACATCATCCCCACGATTGATGACCTCATTGCTGAATTGCAGGGGGCGCGCTTCTTCTCGAAACTCGACCCTCGACCGGGGTACCATCAAGGGGTGTTGCATCTGCATTCTCGGTACATTACCACCTTTACCACACACCGAGGCCTCTATAGATACAAACGCCTGAGTTTTGGGATATCATCTGCGGCAGAGGTGTAACAGAATATCATTTGTGGGGCCCTGTTTGACTTGGATGGCGTCCTCAACATTAGTGACAACATCCTGGTGTTTGCAAGAAAGGAGGCGGAGCACATGGACAAGCTGGTGAAGACCCTGCAACGGCTGCAAGCGCTCTGACTAACTGCATAAGGACAAGTGCGAGTTCCTCAAGAAGACGATCAACTTCTTCGGATTTGTGTTCAAAGAAGGTTTGTCACCAGATCGTAAGGTCAAGGATATTGTTGAGGCAAGGCCCCCAGAGAATGTGTCGGATGTCCGGAGTTTCTTGGGGATGGTCACTTATCCTTAGAAATTTGTGGTCGATGCCAGCCTGTTTGGTCTGGGTGCAGTCTTACCCAGATGGACACAATAGGAGAGGTCCGGGCAATTGCAAACGCGAGCAAGGCACTCTCAGAAACAGAGCAGCAATACTCCCAAATTGAGAGAGAGGCCCTGGCGGTCCTGTGGGGATGTCGACATTTTCATTTGTATGTGTAGGGACGGTGGGAATGGACCACAAGCCCCAGCTACCGATTATGGCTTGCTCGTCTTCCAAGCCTGCAGCCCGTATCGAAATGTGGATATTGGCACTACTTGAATATGGAGTCTCATTGGTGTACCTTCCTGGCAGCAATAATGCTGCAGACTACCAGGCACCCCACATGCGAGCCAGAAGGACGTGGAAATATCAGTGCGGATGAAGCAGATGAACATGTGAGGCTGGTGGTAGAGGCGGCAACCCGAAACTTTCTGCCAATCCATGAGCTGGAACAGGCGGCAACAGAGGACGAGTGTTTCAACATCTTAAAGGTGGCCCTCCAGCAGGGGTCATGCTGGTGGACACGCTGGCCCAGAGAACCCAGGAGGCAAGATCAGCATTGGAACAACTGTGGAGCGTCAAGGATGAACTGCCTTTTGTGGAGTCGGGACTATTACTCTGTGAGGACCGCATCGTAATACCAATGTGTAAGGTCCTCCAAGTCGAGTTGGCACACCCAGGCCATCGGGGCATTGCCAAAACCAAGGCCCATCTGTGACCGAAGATATGGTTCCCGGACCTTGAGAGACCGGTGGAGGAGTTTGTCTCTGCCTGTGTGTGGTGCCAGGTGGCATCCCCAGCACAGAAGGAGCCCCTGATTGAGACCATGCCCAAAGGACGAGGCCCTGGGAGAATGTCTATGCTGACTTTGGATCTACAGGCCGTGACACTCATTTTCCTGGTAGTTGTTGATGAAGAGTCTAGGTATCCTGAACTTGAGTTTGACTGTCTCTTTTTACAAGGTGGCTGTGGCCCTACAGAAAGTCTTTGCTACCCATGGCCTTTCTCAGACCCTGTATTCCGACAACGGACCAACGGGGACAGTTTAGCCCAGCTGATGGAGGAGTACGGGATACATCATTGCAAGATCACACCTCTGTGGCCCCGGACGAATGGCGAAGCGTAAAGATTCATGAGAACGTTAAATAAGGTGTTCTGGATCGGCCACGGCCAAGGTCACTGCCTGCAGAGGGCTTTGTATCAATTCCTAAGCGAGCACAGGGCCACCCTGCATGCGTTCAGAGGGGTGGCACCAGCAGAAGCCATGTTTCGGCGATGTCCGAGGGGGTCTGATCCCGGAAGTAAGGGAGCGGGAACCAGCTGTCATTGACAACGCTCAGGTGGAACGGGATAGGAGTCTCAGGATGGAGGGGGAGAACATGAGAAGAGGACTCTGGTCCCAGCAGCTAGCTCCGGGAGATGAGGTGCTTGTTAAGAACCGGCTACCTCAAGGCAAACTGTCACTAACATATGAGCCTGGTCCAATAGATGTGGTAGCGGTGCGTGGCTCGATGGTGACTGCTTTGTATGGAATTGCCACTGTCACCCGCAGTGCCAGCTTTTTCCAGAAGATTGGAGCGACCAGGCCAGAGGCGACTCTCAGAAGGGACTGTAGTTGATGTAGCGGACGAGGGGCGGTGGCCTGGCCCATCAGCCGAGTTCCCCAGGTCGGGGGGGGGCACAGGTGAGGAGGGCCCGATGTGGGCAGGAGGTATCCCCAGAGGGTCAGGAGGGGGAAGCCTGCGCATCTCAATTACTATGTTTTGGACCCCTGAACTGCTGGGCCCAGCCCATGGACTGAAAAGTGTCTGGTGGGGCTAGGAGGGATGTGATTAAAGGGGTGTTCATTTTTGGGTGCAGTTTACTGTTTTGTAGTGTGTGTAGTCTACCTCTTTTGTTGTTCAATATGAAATAGGAGCAGTGTGGTAGCTGCCCCTTTAAGGGGCAGCCACCACACACACACGGCGGAGTGACGTAATTCCGCTGCGTGTGCTTTAAATAAACAGGGCGGTCCACGGCCGAGTCAGAGAGACTGTGAAGCCCGGACCAAGAACACTCATATCTGGTGTGCTCTGTGACGAGGGGGTTCACTGAGGCCAAGGGGGAAACCTAGCAACTCGCAACAGCTGACTTGTGAAAAGCCTGTAAACTAGTCAGGCGTTTCTCAGAGCTCATAGGGGTTTGGATCACCAAACTGTATATCGATCATACGCCTGTGCGCCCAGTTACCTTAGGGTTCGGTGCGAGTTACAAATAAACTAAACTAAACTAAGCCTCTATTGTGGAAGGCACTACCAACAAAACAAACCCATTATTCATAAGCACTCTGAGGGTAGGGATACATACTTGTGACAAAGGTATTCCTCAGAGCTCACAGGGCTTAGGGCTCTTCGGATGAAACTCTTCTGTTCCACATGCAGGGTCAGATTGGCCCCTCTGCCTTTCGGCCCGTGGCCGGGCCGAAATCATCCCTGGGGAGTGGGGGCCGGTTTCTGGCCATGCCTTGGGCCGGTTTGTAAAAAAACAAAAATGTGGAGAAAAAAGTTTCTTTTGGGCTTTTTTTTTCTCAAAAAGCCGTTCATCCTTCTTAGGTCAATAAATGAGCACCAACACAGGTTGGGTGATATTGTATGCATATTTGTTCTATAAAAAAGAGCTTAAGCGTAAGTGCTATACAATTACATATTATCATTTGGCCTTGGACGTCTGCTTGGATTCACAGTATTTGACAATATGGATCTATACACACAGATTTTAATGATACATATGGTGATCCATTGGAATGTATATCACACCATCGGTCAAGTTTATTTAGACATGCTTGGGATCCAATGATCAGGAGCACCATCTTCTCATAATTGAGACACAGGCTGTGGGCTGCCATCCACGCCTGAATTTCAAGGTAGATTTTGTTTATCAATTTAGTCATTTTCATAGCAACCAGTCAGCGTAATGAGAACCTGGGTGTCATCTACGTAATTTGTGTAGATGACACCCATGTTATCAAGACGCTCAAAGAGGAGCTTTTGTGAAGATGTTGTATAGCGTCGGAGAGACGCATGAGCACTCTGGTACTCCACAGTAGATAGGGACTGGAGCAGCTGAAGCTGAATGTGTGAAGACCCTGATAGTCCGGTTGGAGAGAAATGATTGTATCCAATTAGAGGCATTTGTGGAAAAGGAAGCGGCTGTGGTCAGATGTTCTGTGAGGATCTGGTGATCGCCGAGATCAAGCGCTGCACAAAGGTCCAATAGCAGAAGGATGGCCAAATTGCCTTTATCTCTGGCTTCATCCATTTGGATTTTTAAGTCCAAGAGGGCCGGTTCTGTACTGTGTCTAGGTTTGAAGCCAGATTGGCAGAGACCTAGTAGGTTATTATCCTCCAAATGTTTTTGGATTTGGAGATAGGCCACTCTATCCAGGATTTCTAAGAGGAAAGGGACAGTAGTAATGGGCCTATAATTGGTCAGTATGTTGGGGTCTAGGTTCGGCTATTTAAGGAGGGGCATAACCCAAGCCTCCTTGAGGTTGTTGGGGAACGAGCTGGCATTAAACAAGGCGTTAATCACAACGGCAATGAATGGGGGCCAGGTCTTTGGCACCTTCCTTAACGACTGGGGCAGGACAGATATCTCCCTGGCACCTTGACGGTTTTAGGCCTAGGATAATATTTTCCACTTCTTTCGGTGTGACTGAAGAGAAGAAGAAAGGAGGACAGGAAGGGGGGTGAGAGCTATTGGCCAGGCTGTTTTTTTGTCTCTATTTTAGTTGTAACATTGTAATTTTGTCAGATAAAGCCTTCTGTATTTTGGCACACCAATCTGCATCCTTGACACATGCTTCTGTTGGTGGGGCTGGGGTTTCCAGTTCCCTCAGAATGCTGAAGAGCTCCTTGGTACCAGATTTTGCATTTAGAATTCTGTTATTGTATGTATCTTTTTTGGTGCGAACACTGCTGTGGTAGGCTATTTTATCCATGTGGCTTTGGCCGCTCTTTTGGCGTTGCAGAGGTTTTTAGTTCAGTCGTGAACCATTTATTAAGGTGGGCTGCCGGTTTAGCTTTTTTTTAGTTTAATAGGGGCGATGTTTATGGCTAGTTGTAGGGTGCCACTGTATAGGTCAACCAATTTATCGGAGTCTAGGTCGTTGTAGTTGGGTGGATCCAGGATAGCGTGGAGCAGGGGTCGTTGGTTGTGAAGCGTTATGTTCCGGTTGTTTCTGGATAGAGTTTGAGGGGCTAGAGTTTGAGAGGCAATGGTGGAACTCGGATTAGGGGGTGCAGTCTCCTGAATGGAGAAAGAGATGCAATAGTGGTCTGACCATGCGGTGGGGTGATTCTGGAGGATTGTGGTTGAGCAATTGAGATCTGCCAGCCAGTCCAGCGTTCTGCCCTTGTTGTGCGTAGGCCCCAGGACACTGTGTTTAAAACACAGCTGGGATATAGAATTTTCCATAGAAGTAGCATTGGTGTCGTTAGGGTCGTACAGGCCTAAATTGAAGTCTCCAAGCAGGATAATTTGAGAGCCTGGTTTGGTATTTTCGGTTAGTAGGTCTGTAATGTCTTCCTCAAAGGAGGGGATGGAACCCGGGGGTTGGTAGATTAGATGCAATAGGATCGTTAGGGTTGCTGAGAAGGGGTTTAGCTGAGTTCCGCCGAGGGGGGCAAGCATGGGAGACGGCTCTAAGACCAAGGTGGATTTTGGCTATGAAAGCTACTCCCCCTCCTTTGCCAGTGTCTGTCTGACCTGATGATGGTGTAACCCTCAGGGAGAGCTAGAGAGAAGCCTGGGCCTGCTGTCTGGTGCAGCCAGGTTTCGGTGATGGCGAGGAAGTCTAGGCGGTTAGTTGAGATGAGATCAGCAATATCGAGTGCTTGTGCAACCAACGACCGTGCATTGATGAGGGCTCCTTTGATGGTAGGATAGGCTAAGTGAGGAGCTTCCAGATGCTGGGATGCAGGTAGAGATGGACTGGAGTTTTCATTAAGCTCCGTGGTCTCTGCCGGTAGGGTGGCAGGCACGGTGGAGGTGGTTTTGGTTGAGGGAGGCCGACCAGTAGGCCTGGTGAGGGTCTTGCAGTTTAAGAAGAGAGACCCTAGTCTCTCGTTTCTGGTGCTCACTGCGCAAGGTATCAGTGGAGTGGGTGGCGAAGTGAAATGTTGGATCCATTCGCTGTGCTGAGGGGGCTGCTAAGGGTGCCAGTATTGTTATTGCGATGGGCAGTAGAGGCGGCTTTGTGTGATGTATGTGGGTGGAAGGGGGATAGAAAGTTCATTGGTGCGGTGTAATGGAACAGTTGGAGGATAGTGGCCATGGCGAGTGTAACTCTGTGTAGGGAGGCCATGTGAGCGGGGGATGTGATATCCTAGTTTCACAGCTAAATATCACAGCTAAATGTCACAGAGGGCCAGGTTTCACAATGGACTGAGTATCACAGTGGGCTAAATATCACAGTGGGCTAAATATCACAGTGGGCTAAATATCACAGCGGGCTAAATATCACAGCTAAATGTCACTGTGGGCTAGGTTTCACAATGGGCTGAGTAGCATAGTGAGCTAAATATCACAGCTAAATATGCAGAGGGCTAAATATCACAGTGGGCTATATCGCCGTAAGTTTCACATGTACGGTGCGTCATAGCGCCATAAGGTGGTATTGGGCAGCGGGTAGGTTGAGCCAGCATGTTTGGAGTGTTCGTATCAAGCTGGGTAATCGCCTCCCAAGTGCATCCTGGCCTCCCGCCTACGGATCTCATTCCGAAGGGTTACTTCCATGAGCCTTCTTTCCCGGGCTGCCTCCCTCATAAGGCATCCCCTCCACCTGGCTTTCCCTGCCTCTCCACATTGCGTTTACTCCCAACTTCTATGTGTCATTTATTTTAAAATATTCAGTTATTGCTCTTCGAAGATCTTGGCCCGCCATAGGGAGTCATTACACCTCCACTTGGTGTCTGCCCTACTGATCCCTACCATGTCAATTTCCATGCGCATCATGTTGTGGTTTATCCAGCCCATCGGTCTATTTTCGCGTACCATAAATCACCCGCTTTGGTCCCCATTCAAGAACACATAGTCGATCCTAAAGTAGGTAGAGTGTGGTATGGAGTAAAAGGTATATCCCCTCTGTTCAGGGTGAGTCTGCCTCCAAGTGTTAACGAGCCCTCTCGCTTCCATGGCCAGGCTTGCGGCTCCTACTGCTCTACTTCCTCTGTTCCTGTGGGCTTTGTGAGAAACCTGAGGGTATCCTCACACCTTCAAACCTTGAATCCTTTTCTCAGTTATCCAGGCAAAGGCCATCGCTTTTGGATTCTGACCCTGGGGGTGGAAATGAGAGGGAGGATCACCTGGGTTGAGGGTCCTTGGGGATTGGGGAAGGACATCCACAGGCGAGACATGGTATCCCCCTTTCCCTGGTGGGACTCAATTTCCCCCTGCCCCAACCTTTGTAGGTTGTTGTAAAACACTTTCCCTCATTGCCCCTCATTCATATCATTACAGTTTTGGGACGAGGAAGAGGCGACTAGGAGTAGTGAAGACTAACATGCCATTTCACCACTCTAGTACTGAGACGAGGAAGATTCCTGCAGACTGTTGTAAGGGTCAGGCATGTCCAGGGTACTCCACTAAGTATGGTCAGGCAATTGGGCCTGAGGAGTCACACCTGCAACCTGTCAAGAGGTTACAGGTGTATAAAAGGTGGAACCAGAGAGACCATAGGACGAGAGAACGGCAGGATAGAAGCTGGGCCAAACGTTGCAGGCCCGAGGGGGAACGATATTCTGAAGAAGAGGCAGCCGAGTTGGATCCTGTCGGGAAACCAGGACGCAGACAAATATCCCAGAGGAATTGCAGAGCCGAGGCCCGGGCGGGCCGTGAAAAGGCTACAGTGGTGGGAGCCTCACTAGTCAGTGCCTGCAGCAGGAACTGCTGGGCACGGAAGAAAGCCAAGGGCTGCAGGAGACCGGCAGAGTCTGCAGGGAGTACGCAGAGCTGCCGGCAACACACCAGAAGAGAGAAGAGAACCACATGCGGGACTCGCAATCCGATCCAGAGACGAGAAGCAGCCGCACAGGGGGGAGACTCCAGATACCAGTGAGTGCGTAGAAAGGAACACTCGAATCAGGGCACTCCTGTGGGCTGTGTAATGGCAGAAGAGAATGCTGAAGGAACGAAATATGGTGTGCAAGTTACTGAGAACCCAATGCAATGGGTTGTAATGAATAATACGATTGAGGTGAAACGTGGGGTAAAGGATCGAACTTTGTATTGAATACCGAACTAAAAGAAAGTCTTTGACAAATGAAAAACTGTGAAAATCTGAAATTTGATATTGCTGAACTGTGTGAAAGCAATATAGGGGAAGAAAAGAAAACACCCAGAAACAAACTCTGTGAAAGTACTTGTTGTGGCAAAGTCAAGAGACTGGCAAAGAAGATGCACATTGTGGAAGCGCCAAAAGGCTGGCAATGAGAAGGCCAGGTGAATGTGAATCAGAACACTGGTGCAGATACAAAGGAACCTGTGTGGGCAAGCAAGCTCAGGATTAGCGGTAGCATGACCTGTAGTGGGTGGACCGTGTGGTCCGATAACTGCGCTTAGACTAGGAAAACCCCATTTGTGACATGATATGGTATTTATAACGCGCCTGCACACAAGTGTTTCTAGGCGCGACAAGAACACCAAAGAAATGTACAGAGAGCAAGCCAAATGTTTGGAAAAGATTGTGCAAGTGTGTCATGTCTTCAAGTCCTTCTGTAGAAGCTGCTAGGCCCCACAGTCCCTCACTAGCTGTTCAGGAACCCACCTACCTTTACACAGTAAGGATCAGTCCAGATAGAGGGGGAAAGGGGAAATGGGACAAAATAAACGACACTGGAGCTCTTCTTGCTTCCTTGCTTGCTCCCTGCATAGGGGTTGAAAGGTTTAATATTCTAAACATGCGGTGCGAAGTGGTGTCTAAGTGGTCTGGCGTGGTCAGAGTCTGTTATCCATTGCCACGATTTTTGAAGGAGGAGCTGCAGCAACTACAAAACACCATCCGCGGCGCGGAGCGCGCGCGGTGCGAAGTGGTGTCTAAGTGGTCTGGCGTGGTCAGAGTCTGTTATCCATTGCCACGATTTTTGAAGGAGGAGCTGCAGCAACTACAAAACACCATCCGCGGCGCGGAGCGCGCGCGGTGCGAAGTGGTGTCTAAGTGGTCTGGCGTGGTCAGAGTCTGTTATCCATTGCCACGATTTTTGAAGGAGGAGCTGCAGCAACTACAAAACACCATCCGCGGCGCGGAGCGCGCGCGGTGCGAAGTGGTGTCTAAGTGGTCTGGCGTGGTCAGGCGGAGGGCCGCGGTAGCGCCCTGACCCAGAAGCTTAAGCTCACACGGTAAGCCCTTCCAAGCTCTTAAGCCTTCTTTCCTTGCATCCAGCCCATAAACTCCAATTCCAACATCCATCCCACTCAAAATCATTAGCATTGAAGCTTACTAATCACACGCACCCAAGTTCCCAGCGTACAAAATCTGTTCATTCCAGAAATGGATGAAGATGACGGGCGTCGTCTTCGCAGCTCGAGGAAAGGAGCAGGAGGGCCCAGAACCGGTGCAGCCATTGAAAGAGACGAGACAAATAGATCGACAAAAAAGAACGATGCTCCCTCTGAAGTCACCGATGCATCGTTAATATCCCTCATACAAACGAGTTGCGAGCACACCGGCCCGCGGACAGTCAATCTAGAAAGAAACCACAAGTCTGCGCACACCCCCATTACAATCTTTGAAATTACCGTGAACGAGGAAACAATAACCAGCGTCCAAAATCGCAAACATTTGGAAAACGAAGAGAGCAAGGACGGCAAGAAGTCTACATCCCCACAACTCGGCACTCCCAAGCAAACCACACCGCCAACCCCCGGAGGGGGGTTGGAGTGTATGCATGAAGAGAGCCTGGAGCAAAGTGAGGGAACAGACACACGCCCTCAAAATGAAGACGTCGAAGAAACGCTGCAATCAAGCTCTACCAACTCTGGATTGTCTATAGTCACCTCTGATCTGCCGTCAGAGGATGAAGATCGTGCGCACATGAAGGATACACAACCCGTAATCGAAGTAGAGAGCTGTGAACCGCATAGACAGAAAGAGAAAAAATCTGAAAAACAGACTCATGACCAATTATCAACGAAGACCCATCAACAAGTAAAAGTCCTAGTGCACGCCTCAAACAATGAAGAAAACCTCCAGGAAAGCATAAACGGTACGGAACACGCTCCACCAGAAACGAATTGCGTAGAAAGCGCACTAACATCAGAGCGAAACATGAAAAAAAGAAGCAGAGACAGTTGCGAAACCACATTCGGACAATCAAGTTTGCACAAACTAACCAATCAAAAGAATACTAAATCAAATATGCATGCAAGATCCAAAGTGAATCGATCAATTAAGAACGCATCACTCATTGTGAAAGAGCGGATGAGCAAAAGCGCAAGCATCGCGAAATCAAAAAAAACAAACACTATGCGAATGTTGACTGACTTTTTTGAACTCCAGCTACTGAAGAAATCACGAAACTTCATGGAAATTTCTGATGCAGAAATGTTAACAGCCATAAGCGAAAACATACCACATGCAAAACAACGAAGAATGGACCTCACACCTGAAGTTGGATCGCCACAAGCAGACAAAACCGCAGTTCAAAGAAGTACATCAACAGACTCAACTATCGAGGACGGCAAAAAAACAAACGCAAACAACGAGAATGCAACAGGCCAAATGACAAAAGTCAGCCCCTCTATGAATATAGACGAAGACACACCTAATAGAAAAAACGCACCTTATCAAGACACCACAGAAGGTGTGTACTCAACATCGTTTAACACAGACCAGGAGAGCGCGACAAGCGATGAACAACCGATTCGAAGCAGTAAAGCCCTTAAAGAGCCTCAAAAGGCCATTGCGGTCATAGCAAAAACACAAGAACAAGAAAGCCTACCTCAGACCTCTGTGTCAGAAGTATCCTCATTACGAGCTGCATCCAGTCAAAGTCTCAGCCCACGCTCAACCAGTCATCACGCGACAGAAACAAAAGAACCAAACAAACATTTAAAGATAGCGGAACTGGATATGCAAGGGGATAAAATAAAAGATCGACCTCAATGGATCTTTCCGACAGAAAAAATAATACAAACGGAAGCAAGAGGTTCTCATCATCCACGAACACCCAGGAGAAGCCATAGTGACTTTGAACATCAGTCAGGCAGAACCTCATGCCCACAAACGCCAAACGCAGTACAAGAAGCATCCTCAAAAAAAAACGGACCTACAAGGAATTATGTCTGTCATAACTATTGCACTCAATCCCTTCTGCAAATTATATGAGACCATGAATGACGCAGTAAAAGATCAACAAGTCATCCTAGCAATGTTGCTGACAAAAATAGTATACTTGGAAGGTTACATCACAGCAAAAGGAAATCACACAAACAATAAAGGTACAATAGAGTCAAGAAGCAATGACACGATCATCAACCGCACAGAAACGATAAATGAAACACTGTCTAATCAACCAAGCAAGTCTATCAACACATATCAAGTAGGAACACAAGCAGAGACCATCATCGACTTAACAGTTGACAGAACAGCAATTGATAAAGGAAAAACCCAGCAAAACACAGTAAACAATAACGAGACCACAAACATCAAAAACAATGTGTCCACGAAACAACAAACGCCATCGGTAATGTTGGTGCTAAATCAAGCAAACGCTAATGACAAATGCGAGACCAGACTTGTAACACCCTCATTTGGCATTTTTGAAACAACTGGCCGAAAAGACAAACCGAATAACGGTCCAAAAACAGTCTCAACCTGCATCAACAAGGATGTCTTAAAAGCCACCGCCAATAATCATAACATAGAAAAAGAATCGAACCCAAGTCTTGAAATAATAGCACCAGTCGCAGCACCAAAATGGAAAATGAGTAACTCAACGCCCACCACAACAGGGGAAAACAGTAACTCAGAAAGCGCAATAAACAACAAAAGTAAACAAATCAAAAACCAGAATTTCAAGGATAAACTGGATTTAACAGATCCCCTAACGAATCTGAGCACATACTCGGATGAAATCAGTGATTCACCAATAACACTAACCACAGTCAATCAAAAGGCAGAACAAACACAATCACTGAAACAAAAAACTACAGCAACTACAGAAGAAAATCACGCGAAAATGCTGCAAGAACGTGACTTTGAAACTCTAGAACAAAAACGAAATCGTCTAACAAAGTATGCAGCATCCCGTGAGAACAAAAAAGAGCACAAGCAAATACATACTGCAGATAAACACACAGAAACCAACAAAAGCAAGAACATTGACAAAACAACTCACATCAGAAACAAATCAGAAGAACTTTCTACAAAAAAGAAAAAGAAAATGGACAGAGAGCCAATAACCACTTCACAAGTACAAAACAAAACACAAGAACCTCAAGTGGACAAAAAACGAAAGCTAAAGGTGTACGAAGAAACACCCAAGAAACGAGATTACGAAGTAAGAGGATATAACAATAACACCAAAGACAATCCAAGCTCAAGACTTAAACAACAGAACGAGACACACAAACGAGCATCTCATGCTTCAAAAACAAGAAATACAGAAACTGAAGAAAACGATGAGTTACATTCCACGAAAAATGTTTCAAGATATTTCATCAGACTGACCCAACGAAGTTGCATAAAAGAAGAGATCATTTTAAATCGAAGAACGGTCTTAAAAATATTACGTCAAGTTAAAGACTTGCAGAGACTTCACACAGACAATTTGAAAATTGTCGAACCATGGCACACGCAACATGGGGCAGTTACAATACTGCATTTAACGTCTTCAACAACATTCAAAAAAATTCTAAATAACAAAAGAGATATCTACAATTCTGGTTACCACGTGGAAGACCTCACAACTCACAGTAACGAAGAACGCATTGAATCAATTAAGATCAGAGAGACCGATGCCACAGAAAGCAAACCCTTAACCACGAAACATGAGAAGCATGTCACAAAAGATACAGAGGATTACCCTCAGAAAGACCATAAAGCAATAATGGAACTTGAAACATCAAAAAAACATCAGAGATCACATCATGATAAGAGCAAAAATGAGCACTATAAAACCAAGAATGACTCAGTACACAACAAAACAACGAAGAAAGAAAATACGGCAACGCCACAACAGAAATTAACTATAGACGGTACCACAAAAATAACCTGTACGCAAAGAGTCGGCACAACACCCACTGCTCAACGTAAACAAACTTCAAACACAAGTAATAAAACAGGAATCTGGGCCTGGTTGCCACGAGCATTAAACTTACATCGCAAACAATAGCCACTCAAGATAGCGGAAGCAGTCACATGTAACGAACCAACAGAAATCAACAATGACATCAAGTTATGTTTATGGAACACACGAGGTCATGCACATCTGACTGCTCCGGGAGGCCCCAATCTTGGAGAATTCCATATAATCTGTCTACAGGAAACTTGGCTGCAGCAAACTCCTACACTAGAAGGTTATCAAATCATTCTATCCCCTGCTGCAAAAGGATCCAAAGGACGTCCAACTTCAGGTCTCCTAATAGCCTGCCGAAACGGTTCTGGAGCCTCCATTGTACAAACGATGATTGCAAATCAATCAATTTTGGCAGTAGAAATTGCCTGGCAAGGCGACGCAAATCACAAGACAGATTTTTCAAAACTGGCTATAATAAATCTCTATTGGAACCCAGCTGCAATCACTACAAAAAAATTCATAAACCTTTGTGAAACAACAATTGACGCAATAAGAACCGAGCACGACATAGAGAACATCCTGATATGCGGAGATTTAAATGTCACCCAAACAATTAACACGAATGCAACGGAATCACAAAAGACGTCTGCACACCGTGGCACAATCTGGCGAAAGTTCACCGACTCGAGTGAGCTATACAACTTGGATGAAGTGTTCGTGGAAATAGATAGAATAGCAACCTGGCAGAGAGCATCCTCAGCCTCCACGATCGATTATATCTATGTATCTAAATCCATGTTGCAACGCCTACAATTTTTCAAAGTACGGCACACTCCAACAAGTGACCACAACTTGCTGGAAACTGCATGGAACCTCAAAACCAACAAAAACCGTCAAATGAACATACAAATTGAGGCAAACGCGAAAGGCACCAGAATCAAATTAAGCACTGCTGAAATTCTCAAAATCACAGCAAAATACAAGGCCATTACCACCTCAGCGACATGCCTCAGTATCGACTACCAACCCTTACTGCTGCCGTATATACAATCAACAAAAAGAAAAAGAAATGCAACAAACAAAAATCCAAGGCATGCATACAACAAAGTTCTAATTGATAAAAGACGCGAATACAGAAGACTTCTTTGATTAGCCTCCAAGCAAATGCCCACAAATGGCACATCAGAGATGCAAAATATCAAAACAAAATACAAAGCCTGGGTAAGATCATATAGACACAATTTGTACCAAGAGGACGCCGAACAAATAACAAAAGCGCTCATTAACAACAATAGCAGGAACTTCTGGTCCTTAATACATAACGTTGAACAATCCCAGGACAATCAAATTCTAAATAACATCAGTCAATACACATGGGAAAGTCACTTCAGTAAAGTCTTCAAATCTGATCTAAACGCAAAACCACAGGCACAACAACTAACAGGTGAACAATGGTTGAACTTAGACAAAAAAGAAGACATCATCGATATCATCAACAAATTGAAAAACTCTCGTGCGCCAGGCCCAGATGGCATCAGTAATGCAGAACTAAAAAACCATCCAGAGGATGAAAAGGGCTGAGGATTTCTCTCTCTGCTGTTTAGCTGTGGCGAGTGCGAGTGGCAATACCGAGCTACTTACTTTCTCTTCCGTGCATCTCAACCTACTGCCGATAAAGAGGACAAAGAGGTGCGTGTGCCGGTACCTGTACCTTTAATTTCAACAACCAATAAGGTCACAGGGTACAAAAGGCCGCCTCTTGCGCCCTTGCGGCGCTAAGCCCTGAGGAGAAAAGGGCTGAGGATTTCTCTCTCTGCTGTTTAGCTGTTTGGCGAGTTGGGAGTTGAGGGACAAAGGCACGCAAAACTTCATTAAAGTACTTTTGACAAAGATGTCCTCGCCCAAAACTCGTGCTCAGAAGAAACATGGGGATTCAGCAGCAATTCATCGAAGACAGCTAAGCAACCGGCAAATCCAAGTAAGTAACTATCATTCATGTGTATCAACAAGCGAAGATCCGGAAGACATGGAAACACACACGCATACAAACATGCATGCAAAATCTGCCGCATTATCAAACTTTGGCATTCTAAATGATGATGTATTTTGCGAAGGAAGCACCTGTAACACACAGACTCAGCAGGGGGGGACAAAAACTCCCTATTCGATTGACTCACCAGAGGAACAAGTGCAAGCTCCGCCCCTATATCCTGCACCTGAGCCACGCAGCGCTGTGGTAGATCAAGTAGCTCAATCCCCATATGACGTACTGGAGACACGGATAGTAAACAAAGCCAAGAGAGACACAGGAACTCACACAAATTTACCTGTGGTGTGTTGTTCCTTGGCGGAGGCCGAGTGGGGGGCCGTGTTGTCGGTGGCGCCGGGGGCGATGGTGGGTGCCTCGGCTGATTTGTCCGCGAGAGCGGCGCGGGGCGAGGGGTTGTTGTGCGGGGAGTGGGAGGCTGGAGTGGAGGACCGGCGAACAGTCGATCCGGGCGCCCGTGTCTCGCTGCCTCCCGCAGGGTGCCTGTCTGTCGGCGTCCGGCGACCTGGCCCGCCCTCGCCTTGGACCGAGGACGGCCCGGCGATTGGCGGGATGGGTTGTTCTGGCGGCTCTGGTATGGACGCACTCGCACATGAGGAGAGGATCGGCCTGCCCACTGACTTTTGCGTGGGCTCGCGAGCTTGCGCAACGATGACGGACATGCAAACCACTCAGAAAGCACGGCGAGAACCGTCAGATACCGTAACAAACGTACTACAAAAGTCAGATCCCGTAACAAATGTACTACAAAATTCAATTACATTAAATAATGTACAAAAAAAAGATAGTGTAGCTGACACAGTAACAACCATAGTCACCCCTAACAACGAAGGGGTTAAACATTTATTAAAACGCGACATTTCGAGATTAACCTGTGGGGGCGGCTCAAAAGATGAAGGAGCCGTAAACATTCCACACAAGCGAGCGAAAATGTCGACAACAAGAGAGCGGGTGGACTTCAGCCCGGATTCGCACAGTTTACCACCTCTGTCACAAAAAAGATCAAATAACACAACAAAACGTCAATTGACCATGACTTCTGCACACAAAAAAAAGACACTGTCGCTGAGTAGCAAAAACTCTGACCTTGACTCAGACAGTGATGAGACCACTGAGTCTTCCTTCATTGAACGACCATTCCCGAAAATTAGAAGAAACGGAACTAATAATGCCAGAAGCCTCAACCAGTCGAAAGCACCCACTCACAGCTCCTTAGATAACACCGCTATGACGACCACATGTCTGCAAGAACTAGTCTTATCCACATTAACCATCTCTCTTGCCCCGTTCATAAAACTGTACGAACATTTACATGAGGCCACCCGAGATTTGACCACGGTAGTGGCTCTACTCAACTCAAAAGTAGTGAATGTAGAACAAATATGTGGATTAACTAATAAAACACAGCTGGTGGGCGTAGGAAAACTAGACGACCTACATAAGCTTGTGACTAAACAAAGGAATAATGAGGCAACTGACAAAAGACTACTCGCCGAAGTAGCCAAGGAAGCATTAGCCTTATTCAAATGGGAAGGAAATCGACCACACTCACTACCAGGACAAAAGGGACCCCATGACCTATCACAACTGGCAACTGAAGATTCTACGCAAGGAACAGATCACTGCGGTGTCACCGCAAATTCGCTGGGCCTTTGTCCAACTGTTAAATCTAGCCTAACACAGGTGAACTCTGGAGTCTTGTCTGAGAAGACACTTGATCAGACTCCACCTGTGGATTCCTCTACGGCCCCTATTATCACATCAAAAAAACCCAGACTACAGCCAATAAGACTCTGTGCCTCAGCAAGTATAGCAACTCCAAGTTCTGATGCTATTCCAATCATTGAAATTACTGACGTATCCTTCCACACTGCATTCGAACAAGCTAAAAACTCTGCAAATTTAGCTTTGAGAGATTCACAAGTTGAATCAACTTCTACCACACAGCCGCAGTGTGCGGAACCAAACTGGACCGAGCAGGGCCCTATTGAAGATTCAAATCGTCCATTATTCTCCATTTTCAACAAAGAAGACAAGACATCATCACAAAAAAGTGTGGGTAAACATCTGACTGGACAACAATTAAAAAAAAAATCCAAAAATCTACCTGTCAAGAGAGGCAACAAACAAAATGGAGCACGCAAATTTTTACGTAACATCAAAGTGGTCCATACGTTAGCCCCAGGAATAATAAAGCAGTCTGCTAAGCAAACTCAAAAACAGGCTTCTGCCAGTCTATCTGACACTGAGAGTGTCCCTAAGGAATCCAACAAAGTAAGCACAGAGAAAGAACCCTCAATTGACTTATTAAATATGTCAACTTATGATGACAGTGTATATGAGGACTTGGAATCCAGTGCTGTACTTTGTGAAAAACCATGTACTGGTAACGAGCCGAAAACGGAGTGCTTAAAGATAGAAGCATCCGCGGTGGGCAGAGCGATTTCCATTGGGAACGACGCCAAAGCGAGTGCTCCTACCACGTCATTCAAGGCTGACGTTGAGTGTCCACCTGGGCGAAACTTCCAAATAAACGACAAGGGAGTCGCCCTACCGAATAAGAGTTACAATTTTCTGACCATGCAAGACAAACGGCAAGAGCAAAACAGAATTTACCAATTAGAAAAGTGTATTGATCAAGTTCATCCACCCTCGGATCAGAGAAAGAGTCAAGTAGGAGCCTGTAATGAAAGAGTCGAATTCCAACGCTCATTACTACCAGAGAGGAACAATAATGATTACAAAACAAGATCCACAAACACAACTAAAACAACGAAAGAGATTCTAACATCCAGGGGATCCCATCATCATCCCTTAGTCAGAATACTTGTCGAGCGATTGCAGCCTCATGACAACTTGATTCTAAATCGCAGGAACATCGTAACATTATTACATCACGTCCCGAGATTACGTGCCATCAACTCAGACGACCTGCTTTTAGTCGAATTCCCAGAAGAGTCCCGGAACGACAAAGTGGTGCTTCACATAACCTCTCCCTTGATCGCTTTCTCCATTTTGGAGGAAAACGTGTCTCTTCTTTCTATGGGCTTTGATGTCTATAAGTTGCAAGATGAATCATCCACTGTAGTAACATGCAACCATAGTCCCCAACTCAAGTCTATAGGACGTGTTTGGGACCCTCAAAAAGCAACAGAGAGCCTGTCCGAGGCAGCGGTAAACGACTTTGCGGGACGGTTAAAGCCCCCGCACCAGAACTCAAATGATGAGAGTTCAAAAGCAAAAATAACAAATAATAAGTTTCTGTCTATTGGTAAGAAACACGTCTCATTTGATAACGGTTGCTGTCAAGAAGAAAACGTACCCATAAAGCAGTTTTCCATAACAATTCAAGGGTATGGAAAAACAAACGATGAAGCAACAAATACTCATATTACCTCTCTTCCTCTTGGGGTGGAACAAAACTGGAACTGGGTAGCAGCAACACTGAACATCAACCAACCACAATAATGCCAGGCTGAGCCCCCACCCCAGACATGTTCACTTGGATCGTGGAACACACGGGGTTTCAACCATTTGTTCTACAGTGAGTGGTTGGGTGATTTGACAATTGCTTGTTTACAAGAAACATGGTTAATTGAAGCTCCTGTAGCGACGGGCTTTCAGATCGTCGTAAACCCTGCTATACAATCTGGCAAGGGGCGCCCAATGGCTGGCCTGCTAACGATGGTAAGGAGTATATCTGGGTTCAGGATTACAAACTCTGTGAATCATTCTCCTTTCATTCAAGAATCAACCTTGACCAGACCAGACTGCGACAAATTAGCACCTGAACAAATGACGATTATTAACGTTTATTGGAACCATGCCAGTGCGGGGAATGACGACTTCATCGACGCAATCTCGACCATTATAGATCGTCTACTTGTGAACCAAAGGAGCTCCAATATAATACTTTGCGGCGACTTGAACATTGATTTCTTTCATGCAAGAAAATCCTCAACAAAAAACCTGGGGTCAAAAATAAAGAAAGAACTAGGCGCTCGAAATTTGCAAATGCTAAATGGTCACACTCAAGGCGACATACCACCAGCGCACACATGGAAAAGTGGTTGCCACGGCTCAATAATCGACTATATATTTGTCTCAGCAGATCTTCACAAACGAGTAACCACACTAAAAGTGATCTCAAAGGAAATGAGTGACCATGACATGTTAATAATGAACTTTACTATTCAGACGCAAAACGTCAAGTCGAAATGGCCACAAAGGATCAAAGTTGGACCAAACAGAGTGAGATTAAGGCTTGACGCCGAAGAAGTCGTTCATACATTAGACCAATACTGTACAGGAGAACCAACACCTGACTACGCAGGTCTATTAGTAAAATTTCAAACAAACAAAGGTGGGCTAAAACGACCTAGCATAAAACGCCTTCATTGCTTTGATCTCAATGTATTGCAACAAAAACGTTTAATGAGGCGCACTATCCGACTAGCCCGGAACCACGATAACGCTACACGCGTAATTTTGACCAAAGATGCCAGACAGCGGTACAAAAACTGGATCAAATCTCACAAAAGGTCAATGTTACAAGGTGACTCAGAACGAATGTTAATAAGTCTTGGAAATAAAAATACCAGAGACTTCTGGAACATCATTAACGATTCAGAAGCCTCCCAGTGTGGCATGCAAGCCGTGATGGTGCCTGAGTCAGTTTGGATTGCCCACTTCAGCGATTTATACAAAAAGAACTTTGAAATACCTAATCCGTGTGTCACAATCTCAAACAAATGGGATTTGGTATTCAATAAAGATGACATCATAAACATAATTAAGAAAGCCAACAACTCGCGAGCTCCCGGCCCGGATGGCCTTACAAATTTTACAATCAAGCAACAACCAGAGTTGTGGGCCGACTTTTGCATGATACTATTTCAGAGAATAAACGATCAAAGGCAAACCCCAAGATCATGGAAATCAGCAGTAATTGTACCCATTTACAAAAAAGGTGACAGAACCTGCCCAAAAAACTACCGACCAATTGCGTTACTCGACGTATTAGGAAAAATTTATGCAACCGTGTTACAAACAAAGCTAGTGACGTGGGCAAACCAATTTAATCATGTTGATACGCGTCAAATTGGCTTTGTCAAACGTGTGGGATGTTCTTTGAATTTATTGCTACTGAATTTACTGAAGATGGAGGCCATTAGATCTAATACTGCTGTATACCTCGCATTTATTGATTTTTCCAATGCTTTCGACATGGTAGATCGAGAATTGCTATGGGAAAAACTGAACAAATGGGGGTGCCCAATCGACCTTTTAGACGCAATAAAAGACTTACATACTGGCACCACTGTGAGAGTAAGACTGGACCAAACTGGAACATTGTCTGCACCGATCGAAACATTTAAGGGGGTTAAACAAGGTTGCCCCCTGGCTGCAGCCATATTTTCCCTGTTTATTTCTGACATTGGAATTCCAATAGAGGCAGTAAGATCTTTCCCGCCGAAGATTCATGGGTCTCCCTTGAATTGGCTTCTGTATGCGGATGACCTTATACTACTGGATCGGACACCGATTGGTCTGCAAAGGAAAATCAACGCAGTACAGCAGTACGTGCTTGAAAATCATCTTCTTATTAACACAAAAAAATGTGAAATTCTTATGTTAAACAATTTGCAGAGCGGTCAGAAAAGAACGCGAAAAAACCAATCTTGGTTCATAGGAACGGAAAAACTTCTGATATCGCCGAGTGTAAAATACCTTGGAATGATCGTCAGTTCCTGTCTTAATGACAATCCTTGGGTAACAGAGGCAAAACGTAAATGTAAACAATTAGCAAACCAAGCTCTAGTTCTAAAGAAAAGATTTGGCAGGTTTTCACTCAAAGTGGTACTAAAATTCTATCAACAAAAAGTAATCCCATCCCTAACATATGGAGCAGAAAACGCCTTGGGGTGCTCTTGGAAAATTTGGTCCACGCTCGAGAACATTTTCTGGGTAAAAGTCCTGGGACTACCCAAAGGGACTTCAACAGCATCAATTAGGTACAAACTATCACTGATCTCCATGCACGCACGTGTTTGTTGGAGTTTGTTGTCTCTATATCGGAAAACAAAGGTCGGAGAGGGAATTCCGCAATTTGCCATTTTCAACAATGAAACTACATCAACTTCAGGAGTACTAGAAATGTGGCTAAAGCGCTGTGAAAGCTTAATGTCGGAATACGACATCAAACCAGCCCTGTTAGAAGGAAATCCGGATGCTGCAAAATTAAAACTATGGCGCCTAGACTGGGAGCTGACTTGCTCTGAAAGAGGAGCCTTGAAACTATTGAGCGAAGTGCCACCTGAGGCTTGTGCTTTTAATAAATTGCAAAAATACATTGAATTATTTCCTGATCCGAACGCAAGAAGACTATACATGCGGTTTCGGCTTAACATGCTCAAAACAAAAGAACGTCTGAGAACATGGACAGTTAACAGGAATATGAATCCAATGTGCCGACTCTGCGATCAAGAACCAGAAACTTTAAAACACTTAGTGCTATTTTGTACAAATCTACGCACAGAAAGAACCCGACTGCTGGGTAATTGGAGCGAGAGTCACCCTTCCCTCAATGCTGAGGAGTGGTGGTCTCACATGTTTAGAGGAACGGATCAAAAATTGACACTACCACTGACAACTTTGCTAGCATTAATTGAGAATTGTTTAATGGATTAATGTGGTGGCTCAAAAACCAATGTAGATAATGTGAATGTAACGAAGAGCGATTTATGGTCTCATCCTTTTTGCTTTTCTTTTTAAAGGTTTGTAAATAAACCAATAAAAATAAAAAAAATAAAAAATGGGCCACCTTGCTAAGCGTCATCTTTAAGCGATGCAACGAAACGAGATCAGTACCACAATCCTGGTCCAAAGCAATTGTGGTACCAATCTACAAAAAAGGTAGTCTCACGGATCCAACAAACTTCCGACCTATCGCCCTACTAGATGTCATGGGGAAAGTATACGCCTCACTACTCTTGACGAGATTCCAAAGATGGGCGGCCTCTGCAGAATGTAATGATGAAATGCAAACGGGGTTCAAGAAACACACAGGCACAACATGCAACATACTAGTGTGCAGTATACTAAAAGCAAAAACCCTAGAAAAGAAGCACCGTCTATTTGCAGCTTATATTGACTTTTCGCAAGCGTTTGACAGAGTTGAAAGATCTCTCCTGTGGAACAAACTTGAAGCATGGAAATGTCCCCACGCTCTGTTAGAGCCAATTCAAGCTCTCCACCAGGAAACATCCATAAGTGTCAGACTCAGCCGTGAAGGTGACCTATCATCCGAAATAAACACCACGCGAGGAGTAAAACAAGGTTGCCCATTAGCATCAGCACTCTTTATCACTTATATAGGTGACATTCAAAACATGAGAAGTCCAACACGAGTCTTCCCACCAACATTAGGTAAAACACAAATTGGACACCTACTCTACGCTGATGACCTAACGATTTTTGACCAAACCCAAATTGGCCTGCAGCGTAAACTTGATGCCCTTCTAATCTACGCCAATAGCAATCACCTGGAAATCAATATTAATAAAACAAAAATCATGATTTTCCAATCCCATGCAAGAAAAGAAAACTTTCAATGGCATTTGGGCAAAACCAAAATCGAAGTGGTCTCAAACTTTAAATACCTAGGAGTCCACATGGACAGTTCTCACCATGAGACCACAATGCAGCAGGAACTACACACAAAAATGAACAAACTAACAGCGCAAGCAAAAAAAATCAACAGCAAATTTGGAAAATTCTCCCTGAAACCAATAATAAACTTCTACAAGATGAAAGTCGTACCTACCATCACATACGGCAGTGAAGCCATGCCAATGATTCCACAGAAAGTCTGGTGCAAACTAGAAGCTCATTTTTGGCGCAAAGTTCTCAATCTACCAAATTCGACTCCAGGGACAGCAATACGACGCGAACTTAGTTTACAATCCCTAGAATGTGCCGCAACCTGTAATGGAGTCATGCTATACCGCAAATGCAGAATGGACAGCAAAAACAAAATCTTCAGCATCATTAAACAAGAAATGAATGACAACACGTGTAACATGATAACCAACTGGCAAAGGCAAAATCAAAAAGTATTAGAGGCAATCAACTCAGATGAAGATGAACTCATCACAAATCCATGCAAAGTGCTGAAGAAGATAAAAGACATGGACTGGGCCAAAACGATCGATGACACCTCGATGTTAAAACTCACCGCTCACCTACCAAGTTTCACTGCAAAAAGAAATGAACTACAAAACTATATAAAGCAATTTCCAAACAGGCAAGCACAGATCTTAATCCTACGCGCTAGGCTCAACCTGTTCAAAACAAACGAAATAAGATACGTACGAGGACAAACACAGTCAAACATCTGCAGATTCTGCTCCAACAATACACAACCTCCAACAGAGACAATAAGACACTTACTCATGACATGCACAGCGACCGCAGCACTTAGACAGTGCTATCTGCCAATGATATCAGGTTTCAGCGCACTGCCAGAAGAGCAACTGTGGTGGTGCAGACTCATCGGGGGAGACAAAACAACGTGGCAAATAGCAACTGCAAAAATGCTAGAACATATTGATGCAAAGTTACTAAACGCGAACAATGAATAGCAAAACAGAAGTCTGCAAAACAGAAAACAAAGACATGTCTTCCTTTGTCTTCCTTTGTAGTTCACTACAAAAAGTTTAGAATTGTAAAATCATATTTTGATAAAACAATAATAATTAAAAAAAAAAAAAAAAAAAAATATTCTAAACATGCATTAAAATGTTCAATTAAAATAAACTTTAAATCAACACTGTGTACGTGTGCTTCCTCCGCCAATAGCCCGGAGGAAAAGTTTCAAATAAAATTCAATCTTCTTTTCTTTCAGTCTATCAGAAATACTTGTGAAGCTTTTTGTATTAAATCATTTCTGATCCAAGAGGAATGAACTCTGCACCTTTAACAAAATTCAAATGGTGTTCAAATACTCAGTCTTCTAGTGTTACCTTCACTGTTCTCGGTTTACTCAGAGCAAAGCCTCATTCTATTACTTTCCTTTTTTGCGTCACTTCCTATTTCCTGTTTGCTCTTACTGAATCTTGAAATGATTTTCCTGATAAGTCTTTTCACAGTCTTCCATGTACCTTCCTAAACCTAAATACCTAAAGAAACTCCTAAAAATGTACATTGAACTTCATTTCCCAGCATGCTTGTTCAGCCTTGCACATGCGCGTGTATTACTGCTGAGAAAATACGCTGCTGCCACTTTAAATTTGCTTTAACTAAAATGTGCTTTTATGCTCAATGTTTGCCTTCTATGTTTTCACAAGCATAGGTGAGTGTTCAACGTATTCCTTTACGGAAGACAATGGTTCACATTAGCCCTCTGACTCACAGCTGCCACCGCTTGCAGTCAGATTTACAACTGCGTGGCACGGCCTTCGCTCGGTATCTTCCTTGCCCTTCACAAGCAGTGAACGCGACGGAAGAGCATATTTTACGCTCTGCTTGCGTTCCGATTCTCCCTCACGCTAATCAAAAAGGCAGTGAACGCAACGGGAGAGCGTAATAATTTGAAAACGAAAAAACCATCAAAATTATGAACCTTTACCAAGTGTTTAACTACGCACTGCTAATGTTTACAAAAGACTCTGCTTCAGTTCTTCTGACGTTTGCGATCCTCATACAAGCCCAAGACAGTTCATGCGCAAACGTCAGGAAAATTACTTATCCTTTACTGCTGCAACTTCATTCCATCTCTCTGTAGATACATTTTACTAATTAGGAAAGCAGAAAGATTTAACTCTTAGTAGTTTTTAACGCCGCGGAGCACCCTAACTTTAGAACTATTAAAATCTAAACAATATTTTTTTCCAGACTTTGTAAAGCTAAACAAATTGAAGCGCTCCCACCAGATGAGTTGATTGAAGTTCTCTCCAACTCTTCCTGCTTGTTTAAACTTGAATTCTTATCAGGAGTTATAGGCCTTAAGAGAACTACAAAAACTGTACTGCTCATACTAAAGGTAATTGATGAAAGGCAGTTGAAAAAGGGCAGCAAAGACAAACAGCCCTCAACATTCTGAAATAGAACCCAGCTGCTCAGAAACACCATTTTGGCCTGGGCTCAAGCCCAATCCTCCATTTTCACTGTGCTCAGAAGATCTCTGAAGAAAGAGATTAAGGAAACTAAACAAACCTTTTCCTTTGTTCCAAAAACCATTTCCCACCAGCTTTGAAGTACACCCAGCACCCCTAACTGTATCCACTAGATTCCCAATGTCCCTGACAAAGTGTAACAGAAGGAAAGCAATCTGTATGAACTGTCAAGAAGCAGGAGGATTAGAGGGTGCTAGCGGCCGAACCAAGATGGCGGCTCCTCTGTGAGCTCCCGAATTAATCCTGTAAACTGATGCTTTTCAGTGCCAAAAACAGCTTGCTAGATGCGGAATCAGCGGCTCATTACCCCAGCCTGAATAACTTGCTGAAAGCGAGAAAAACCGGCATCTCCTCCGGTCGCATCTGCAGCGACTGTGCACAACGGACAAGTGGCCCACCATCCACCACAGAGAAGCTGCCCCACCCCTTGGGCGGAACACACACGAGGGAAAACCTGCCTGCAGAGTCCTCGCTCGGAGACCCCGAAACAGCCAACGGAGATCGCAGCAAGAGGCACCAACCTCACGACAGTGCGCGTGGGCACGGACACCGTCCGGAACCCCCTGCAACCTCACATCGCCTGCCGCTGCCTGCGCACCACACACAGAGCCCGAGGTCACCTATGGCACCTCACAGCACAGTGATCCCCCCGAGGCTCGACATCAACTTACGCCGGCACAGTGGGTGGAGGTGAGCCCCAGTCCACGGAACATATACCTCCGCTACGTGCCGAACAGTCCCAGGGAGCAAGACACCATCCGGCCCCCTGCAGCATGCTCCGTGGACAGACCTCGGGGGGCAGACAGGCCCAAATCCTCCAGCCTGCGACCCTGGAATAGCCTCCAACGTGATGGCCGAGGCGGCTCGCAGGCAGCTTCCATAAAGGAGAGGCGGCCGGATCACCAGCCGCAAGAATGGCACCAGCAAAAGTAAGTGAGCAATTCTGGTCGCTTCGCATCCCAGCCGCTCCTTCTCACCCGGCTGCAGCACAGAGAGACTGGTCACCGCACCGCCACCCCAGATCGGGTCATATGCACGCAGGTTTAAACTCAACATGTCGTGCTTAGTCGTGCTGCCTCACCCGTGCTCTAAGTACCTTATGCTACTGAGCCCTATGCAAATCACACAGGCCCAAATGCAGCTGTAGTCACAAAGAGAAGGCCTATAGATCATAGCTGCCCCAAACGCAATCGGGGCATCTGGGGAGAGGCGCGCCCCCGCCCAACGCCACACATAAAGGGATCAGAGACCCCAAAGGAGCCTGTTGCAAGCAGCAGCCGACCATGTCCCTCTGCAACACGACACCTGCTTAATAAAGAAAATACATCCAGACGAAGGCGGTATTCAAGGCAAATCCATCCCAGAGATACGTCCGAGCACCCACTTCATCCCCCTCATCTCATCAGCAGAATACCAACATACTGCAGCATACAGAGGGAGAAGCCCGCGGGGATACGCTACCCCTACAGGCCTGGCTGAGTGTCCCCTAACCTCAGACACCTCACATTTCTATCCAACTTAACAGAAACAACGTCAAAAACCAACCTGCTGCACCTCGCTAGAACCCCACGGGTGTAGAATGTCTATACCCATATATTGCTCCAAGCAAACAATGGTCCGAACAGTCTCTGGTAACACCACTGAGACAGAGTGATACACCCCAAACCACCAGCACAGTGAACCGCAAGCTACCCCCCTGCCCCCGACAACCCAACTCTCCACACCACCACTCACCAACCGAGGCCCTGGTCTATGGTGGCCAACTGGGTCACAACGAAAACAACGCCATCAACTCCGGAATACTGGACCCGAGCACCTAGATTGCAATCTGACCCCCCCTACTCAGTGGTAGCATTGCAGCAACAGGTACACCCCCCCCAGAGCCTCAGATGCCAACGGATTCCACCGTAATCCCCCCACTCTGGTTGAACCAGTCCAACGGACCAACCACCTTACCCAGACCACAATCACGAAACACGCTCTCTCCTCCTGACCTCCTCTACGCCGCACTTTCCACCCTTGCACTACCGCTTCGAAATGGGTAAAACCGACAAATCTCAAAGGAAACTGAACTTTGAACCAGGCGCATCGGTTAAGACCCCCAACCCAAGTGGAGAAGCAACATCCCCGACATCCGAGCTGGAGCAAGAGGACGAACCATCCCAAGCCATGGACATCCGAGAGATCCTCCTTGAACTGGAAGCTGGGATAGGTAACCTGGACAGCAAGCTCAACGCACTATCATTTAAGGTCGATCAACTCCAACATCGCTTAGACAAGCATGGGGACAGGCTCGACACGGTGGAACAGAAAATCTCCAACCTTGACGACAACACAACCTCGCTTTCAACCAGGGTGGCAACACTAGAAGGCCAGGTGAAAGCTGTCGCTGCCAAGAATGAAGACCTCGAAGGTCGCTCACGCTGCAACAACATCAGGCTGGTGGGGGTCAGGGAGAGACAGTTTCCGATGAAAATGGAAGACTTTGTTGAAAACGTATGCAAAGACCTCTTCCGAATCCTAGCGCTATCGCAGCCGTTCGTAGTCGAGAGGGCCCACAGAATACCGACTAGCCGGCCCATCCCAGGAGCCGCCCCATGCCCGATCATTGCCAGACTTCTTAACTTTAAAGATAGGGACACGATCCTACGCTTGGCCAGGGACAAGGGCGAACTTCAATATGACGGGGATAATATCCAATTTTACCCCGACTTCTCCCCAGCGGTCCAGGCTCTGAGAAAATCCTTTTCTGGAGTAAAACGCTGACTTCAAGACAATCAAATGTCGTATTCCATGCTTTTCCCGGCCAAACTCCAGATCCAGCACGATGGAAAGACCCAATTGTTCACCTCACCAGAGGAAGCAAACTCCTTCCTAGATAGATTCGGCTGCAGACCGCCAGAGAACAACCTGAGACCACCGAGAAGGGACCGGGCCAGAAGAAACCCTCTGTTACATTAAACTCGTACATTCGCCGCATGCGCCTCACAGCTCAAAAGTCATACTGGCACTCTACAACAACGCGTTTAGAAGGGAGGTACTGACCTTGGATTGGCACTAGCGCCCCAAGCTCTGCATTGTCAGGGGTGGGTTACTAGTACAGGCGAGTTGGGGGTTGCTTGTGTATGGGTGGGAAGAAGGAAATTGTTCGGGAAGAGCACTTGTTGCAGATCCCCCCCTCCACGCCTCCCCGTCACCCTACTCTGCTCCCCTTATTTAAAGTCAATCCACACCAGTTCAGGAACAAATCATCAACACTTAGTCATCACATAGCCGTGGTTTCGCTGGCCACCGCTACTAAAAAGACCACACAGATTTGCCACATGGATAACCAACAAGCATCACATTCAAGCTAGCCACATGGAACATTAGAGGAGGCAATCATCCAAACAAAAGTCAGAAGCTATCCCAATACCTCCGGAGGCACAAGATAGACCTGGCCCTGATCCAGGAGACACGCCTCCTCCCAAAGTCTGAAAACTGCTGGGCCGAGACTGGGGGTGCCACAGATATTTCTCCTCGTATTCCTCCTACGCCAGAGGGGTTGCTATCCTGATAGACAAGAAATCAAAATTCAAATTGGTATCGACCGAAAAGGACACCGAAGGAAGGGCACTCCTGGTAAGGGTGATCCTCGAAGGGAACGTAATTATCCTTGTAAACTCCTATGGTCCGAAAACTGACGGGTCAAAGAACTTCGACTGGTTGATGACTCACCTGGGACAGCCGGTTCAGCCACAATCATCTGGGGTGGTGACCTGAACACTCAACTGGATCCAAAGAAAGACAAATCACAAGCCCGGGCTGCCCCCTACCAAGGCTAGCCACCAAATTCTTGAAATGTGCAAAGCCTACGATCTAGTAGAAATATGGAGACAGTCACTGGGAGACTAAGGAGTATACCTTCCATTCCTGGGTTCACAAAACGAGTTCACGACTCGACTACCTGCTCGTGTCCTCCCAGAGTCGTCTCCAATGGGGTTGCTGCTAAATTCTTCCAAAGACGCTTTCAGACCACTCCATGGTCACCCTTGAATGCACCAACTCGGGGGAGAAGAAAGGCAGGCCGCACTGGAGGTTCAAACCAGGCTCCCTACAAGATCAAGTGTTTGACAATGAACTCTGCGCTGAGATCACATCCTTTCTTGAAATCAATCAAGGCTTTGTCTCATTAACAGGAACTCTCTGGGAAACACTGAAATGTTACATTAGAGGAGTCTGCGTAGCTAAAGAAAATGGGATATTGAAACTAATTGGAAAAGAACTCGCCTTATGCGAGACCCGTCTTAAAGAGCTTGAACACACATGCATCTCCTCGAACGACCCTCACTCCCTCACTGCCCTCAAGGTAGACCTAGACAAATTTAAGTCCATCGCAGTAAGGGAAATAAAATTCCTGAAACGGGGCCATCGCATTCGCCAATATGGCGAGGGGCAGAGACCTGGAGCCCTCCTTGCACATCTAGGGCAGCGGACAGGAAGCCTACGCTAGTAGAAGATATCTGAGACTCCCACGGCAACCTGGTACACACTGAGGGAGAAATCGCTGAAGCCTTCCGAGCTTTCTACCAAGATCTCTACAGTTCTAAACATACCACAGACTGCAAGGCCTTTCTCCATTACCTGGATGACACTGAGCTCTACTAGGTAGACAAGGTGCTGAGGGTCCCCTTGAACAAACCCATTACACTAGAAGAAGTTCTCCAAGTAATAAAATAACTCCCCAACACTAATGCCCCAGGCCCTGACGGGTTAATAGGAGAATTCTACAAAACCTTCGCCCCTCTCCTACAGGTCGATTAAGAGGCACTAGAAACTGGAATTCTGCCTATGACCCTTCGCAAAGCGAATGTGATCCTTTTACATAAAGCAGGAAAACCCCCAGAGGAATGTGCCTCATATAGACCAATTTCATTAATCAATCTCGACAACAAGATCCCGGCTAAAATCTTACCACCAGACTACTCCCCCTAATGCCGGGACTTGCCGGGACTTGTACTGGCCGATCAGGCGGGCTTTGTGCCAGGACGCAACACATTTGGCATAAGACGACTGTTCAGAGTCATGGAGGTGCTTGATCCCTCTCGCCAGGCAGTAGCAGTCCTACTCAATGTGGAAAAGGCCTTTCACTCTGAGTGGCCTTTTCTCTTCGCAATCCTAAATCGCATAAAACTGGGAGACCACTTGCTCAATCTAATTTCACTTCTCTACAAAAACCCTCGGTCAAGCATCATTTTGGGGAAAACAAAATAGTCAAGTATAGAATTACAGAGAGGGACCAGACATGGATGCCCCCTGTCGGCCCTACTGTTTGCCCTGGTAATGGAACTTTTAGCTTCTGGTCTTTGTTCCCAACAACTGAACAGAGGCCTCTCTCTGGGCCCCCACAAACGAATCATCTCCCTATACGCAGACAACGTTGCCCTATTCATCCGCGACTCGATAGAGAATCTAAAACCAATTATGCAAGAAGTGGTCAAATTCGGCACCCTCTCAGGCCTGAAAATCAATCACACAAAATCAATCATATTTCCTCTAACCCCTGATAACAGAGAATTCGCTGATGATTATGGCTTCAGCTGGGAACACTCAAAGGTCAGATACCTGAGGATCCTGATGTCTAGAGCCCACCAAGACCTCTTCCAAGATAACTACGAAAAGGCAGTAGAAGCACTACGAGACAAAGTAAACGGATGGAAACTCCTCCCGCTTACACTGTGGGGTCGTGTCTCTCTAGTCAAAATGGTGATCTTACCTAAATTCCTATATCTATTCACCAACATCCCCCTCCTACTACCACAACAGGTCCTCCATCGTATCCGAAGCCTTATCCTTGAGCTGCTGTGGGCAGGTAAATCTGCAAGAATAGCATATGCCACACTCATCCAGCCGGTGGCAAAAGGAGGCCTTGCACTTCCTGACCTGGAACGCTACTACTGGGCCGCACAAGCCCAATTCCTCAGCTACTGGTATACCACACACTTCATCAGGCCCCATGTCCCTTGCAGCCCCCAATCTACTAAGAGCAGTCATCATTGGCCACATGCAAGTTCCACACGCAACGATGAACGTAGTCCTCTCCACGTACGATATCTGGAAGAAAATCACGTAGAAAAGCGACATTCAGGTCAGATTCTCCCCTCTCATACCAGCAAGGTTAATTCTAGGAATTCCCCTCACGGCCAAAAAAGTTTATCTAAAATGGGCAGATAAGCTACAAATCAACACAGTGGGCGACCTCTTCACCGAAGGCATCTTCCTAACACCTCAACTCGCCCGGGACAGAGGAGCAGACACCGCCCTAGACATATTTGTATATTTCCGCCAAGCACTCCAAGCACTTCTTCCCACGTTCCTGCAACAGCCACCGACGTGGCAACTACTACACGGGTTGATCCAATAGCAAGGAGGAGGCAAGCTAGTCACCACAATCTACAAGACTCTGCTGACAGACACGACCACTCCGCTCACAGCCCCAAAAATGAGATGGGAGAGGTTCCTGAAAATCACGATAACAGACGAGAACTATATCTTGGGCCAAACCCAGAAGGTATCGCTCAACTCACGATGCAAACAAATACATTTTAATTACCTACACCAGGTGTATCACACCCCAGCGAAGCTCCATTCACAACGCCCAACAATCTCAGCGACCTGCGTACGATGCAACGCTCCTACAGCAGATTTCATCCACATGGCCTCGGCATGCCCACCCATATCCCGATTCTGGAATCAGGTACTCCAAAAAACATCAGCAATAACCGGAACATCAATAGATTCCAACCCCACAATAGCGCTGCTGGGCTTAACCAAACATCTGCCACCCTCGGTGCAAAGACTGACTGGATTACTACTGGTGTTGGCACGCAGAAGAATTGTAATGACATGGGGATGAGGACCCCCACCCTCTCTACAAAGATGGCTGAATGACATCACCTTCTGCCAAGAAGTGGAAACAGATTTCATTAAAACCCTTCCTCTCCACGCCCGACCCCCAGACATCTGGGGCCCATTTTATCATTTGATTTGATATCAACCTCAGACATTACCTCTGCACAGAACTCTTCTCCGGAATCTACTCCTCTGAGACCTTATGCCTAATCGAACTTGGTCTATATGACTCAGATCACTAAGATTTGACTACATTGTATCCTTTTAAATGTTACTAAAGGGCGGGAAGGAGGGCGGGGATCTCACAGTGCAATTTGTTTTAATGTTTATTCCTGTTTGTTCCTTTTGTTTGGAAAACCACAAATAAAGTTCTAAAAAGAAGCAGCAGGAGGATTGTAAAACTGAAATAGAAATGGGTTTTTGTGAGAATATATGAACTTTGAGGCCCCCTCTTTTGTGGAACTGTGTTGTTTTGAACTTGGGAAAGGGAGCCCCAAGACTTTATGGCAGTGTCCCGAACTTGGAGAAGGGGAACTGGTGAGTAGGCCAGGAGCTGGAAGAAGCTCAGAACTTTATTTGGAACACTGTTTCTTTCTTTATTGACATTGCGACATATTGTTTCGGTTTTCTTGTGCAGGCAAGCCTAGGTTTTGGACAAAGACAGACTTTTAAGTTGAACTTACTGATTCAGACTTTCCTTAGTTTCTTTACGGTAGGGAATTCCCACCTTGGAATAGGGCAAGTTAGGCCTTCAACCAGCCTGACATTTGAGTTAATAAATTACTTTTGCTTAAACTTTGAATCTGTTGTCTGTGTCTTGCTTCATGATGCCTTCACAGCTTCTCATCGGGACCCTCTCTAGTTTCTCATCTACCCAGGAGTTGGAATCTTCCCCTAAGCCTGCGGGAAGAAACGGTGCAGGTGTTTGCTCCCGCCTGGGGAGTCCTGGAGTCTCTTTTCACTTGCCCACATTGCCGGCGCTGAAGCCCCGCCCCCCAACAGGACAAGTACAGCAGGCTTCACCAGCGAGGGTGTAAGCCCGCAGGAAAAAAGAGTGCAGGTGTTTGCTCCCGCATGGGTGTTCACGACCCGCCAGTGGAGCTCCTACAGGAAAAGTGCAGCAGACCCTGGAGTGCCCCATAGATTTTGCCCGTCGTGAGGTGAGATAAACATCTGGTAGCTGTTAGGGAGAATTCTCTCTTTAGGCTCAATTTCCTAACCTAGTGAGTCCCCCAGCAGCTTTGCTGGGTTTCTGGAGTTTGTTTTTTTCCTCCTGCCAAGAGTGAGACTTTTTCTCCCACTCTTGGACATGATTTATGGTATTCCTTTGATTGGTAATGTGTTTTATGGCCTATGGGGTCCTTTACTCCATAGGGTCTCGTGTTTTTCCTATGTGTGTTACACAGCACCCTCCGTGCAGTAACACGGGTGTCATAGTGACACCCCACCATAGACTCCATAACCTGGGACTGACTACTGTCTCCCAGGGCATGTAAAGTCACCATTGGCTTTACTAGTCCCAAATTATTAACAGAAACCAGTACAAACCATCATATTGTGGACGTACTGGTCGGGGCAATTCGATTGCCCCGGGGTCTGTTAGTCGAGGGGGCGCGTCTCCGTCCCCCCTGATCGAGTTTTGGCTGGTGGCAGTGGAAACTACTTTTTATATTCAACTGCGAATATTTCCCTATGGGATTTTCCCATTGTTCGAGGCTACCAACTTTAATTATTTAATTCTCCTTGCCTCGAACATACCGCCGGTTTATTTAATTAATATTAATTCTCCAGTTGGTATTTTTTGCCAAGACTTGATTCTAAAATGGCGTTTGTGTTCTCTTCTGTGACTCCAACCCAAGTTGAGCCCTTTGTTCCACTTTTTGGCGGGCTTCTCCACAGAAGCCTCCAAAAGTGGTGCCACTCTGTCTGGGTACCACAGGGGGTGTGGGAGGGGGTTTAGGCACCCTGGGCTGAGTTACCTTGGTAACTCAAGTCGCACTCTTGTGTGATTGGCCCACACCACTTAGCATGTTTGATTGACAGCTAGGCTGAGTGAATGGGGGTATGCTGCATAAAAGCAGGGCTTTGGGGACTGGAACTTCAGAAGTCACCACAGGACCTGAGAATCCGATGAGGGAGAAGCTGAGCCGACCTACCACGACGACACCACCGGTGGAGCCCTGCAGAACCGACTCACCACTTCCCGACGACAGAGAAGATCTCCCGGCTGGAGAGGCTTCTTCCCCTGACTGGTGGGCACAACCAGTTTACCTTTCTTTCTTCGCACCCCAGACCGGTTTGTGGTCGAACTGTCCGTGCAAAGCACCCCGGCAGCCGGATAGCCAATCACCACTGAACCGTGAATCAACGGACCGCTCCTTGTACCTGAGAAACTCCGCGGCTGGTTTCTGCTCTGGCAGTGCAACGGACTCCTGTCTTCCTCCACGACGAGATCCTCTCTTCCCCCGGACGAAGCACCGACTTGCATCCGCTGCCAGGAACAACTGCCCACGCTGGAGTGTTCTCACCACTTTAAGGTACCTTGTCCGCCATGCCTGCCTTTCTAAAGATTGCAACAAGGTAATAATAACTCCTTAACCTTCTGGACTGGGCTGGCCGCCTTGACCCTCTAACTGGTCCCTTTCTTTGGTCCAACTCCTTTTTGAACCGTTACAAGACTTTTGTGCAATGCAACCGTGTGACCTTGGACACATTTCGTTTTGATCCTCTTAAAGCGGATCCGGCCTACTGACTCTAAACTCACGGTGTTACTTTGCCTTTCTCTCTTGTTGTGTTCGTGAAAAGGTGTTGGGATCTGTTTCAATTTATTCTCTGCTTTTCTCTCCCTTTTTAAAACGAATTATTAGAGTGCCATCTACGTTAAGCGCTCACCGCTGTCTGAAAATTAGTGGGGCTTTACTTAAGACTTGTCTAATATTCTTTTAAGGGAGTGTTTATCTTTTAGTGACCGTGTTTTTGAATTGCTTACTATTAGTGCCTGTGTGGGTTTCTAGATGTGGTTTTAAATAAATAATTTTCTGATGCTTGTTAATCTGCTTAGAATCACATGCTTTGCATAGGTCCGACATCCAGTGGTCACTGCAGAGTATTGCATTTTGTTTTTCGTAGTCGAAAAGGGACGTCGACAAGGCGTGTCTGAAATACTATCCCTATAGTGACGTGTGTTGTACCCACAATCCTTCACGCGTCGAGGTCCCTCAGATTGTTTTTTTCCGCCCAGCTACTGGTCGCCTTTACGCGGAGCTCCTCGAGAGACATTGCAGATTCCATCTCCTCGACCTTTGGTCGTTTTTTTCCTGTTAAAGATTAATATATCGATCCCTCCCTCGACGCAGTTGTGAAGCTGTCTCCGCCGAGCAAGATCTTCGACGGAGGGGACGAGCGGAGGAGATCCTTCGGCGTTGCCGAACACGTGGCCTGGCCTCGCAGGCCAAATACAGTAGGGAGAGTGGGGTCGTGGGACATCTCTAATTCTTTTTCTGAGAATGCCTTTCCTTTTCCCCTTCCTTTCCCTTGGGGTAGTTATCACGGTTTATTGCCTCGGCTATGGAGAGGACACCCTTTAGGTTTTGCCCACTTTGTAAGGGCAAGTTTACTTGGAAGGACAAGCATTCACGGTGTAACCGCTGCTTGCCCCTCGATCACAAAGAGGAGGGTTGCTCGGCTTGTCGGCTTCTAAAGCCAAAGACTCTAAAAGACCGTAGGGTCAAGAGGTGGGCGGCCTACGCTATGTCGAAGGCCGGGTCTTCACCCGCCGCTGCGACCACCGACAGTGACGAGGAACATGATAACACGACCTCCGCTACGGAAGTCGTACACCCCTCTAAGGAGCGCTCGCGCTCTTCGTCGTCTGTCCCCGGCCCCGACGGGCTCGGCTCACGCCCTGCTTATGGGGATGAACACCCCGGCGACACTGACGCACACGATACAACACATAAACACACAACCCATGGCTCTTCTTCGTCGAAGACGAAGAAAGCATCAGCGCCCAAGGAGACGCAGGTTACACCGGCGGCCTCCTCGGACCGTTCGGGTTCGAAGCCCCTCTCGCAGCCGCGACCAGCGACTGGGCTTTCGGCAAATAAGGGTGCCGCCCCCAAACCATCGGCCGGCGCGCACCAGCAGAGAGCGCACGCCGCCGTAGAACCCTCGACACCCGTAACGTCGAAACCACAGCCCTCTGCTGACAAACGAGTCACAGAGAGCTTGGCGAGGATCGTCGTAGCCGACGCCCAGAAGCGTACGCCGAAGGACACGTCGAGCGCTACGCAAAGGTCGAAAGACACGCCGAAAAAGCCTGCAGAAAAACAGGGACTACCCCCTTCAGTCGGGGGGACCCCCAGCACACCGGAAGGCTTTTCGGAGGGCGACGGGACACTTTCCTCGACGTTGTGGGAGAGGTCGAGCCGTTTTCAGCAAGATAACACTATTTTTCCCCCGCTAGACCGCTCAGGGGTACCCCATGAAACCATGGAAAGGCTCCATCTCTGCATGGAGAGAATGGAGAGGTTTATGAACACCCAGAACCCTCCCACTCCCAAGAGAACAAGAGAAGGGCCTCAGGAGGATCCCAGGGCCAAATACCCGAGGCAGGACACAGCCTTAGACTTCCAGAATGTGTATAACCTCACGGGTGAGGAATACTTAGAAGAGGAGGATGATTTTGTGGACAATGAAGAGGGACAGAACCAAGAGGAAGGTCTGGAAGACAGCCCAGACATGGTAGGAGAAGGCTTCGGAGAAAATCCAGAAGAAGGACCTTCTCATCCCTGGCAATACCCATCAGTATATTCGGACACTGATGTCCTGAACCTAAATCCTCCTGACAATTCACCAGTTAGAAACACGTCTCCAATTGACGATCAGCCCACATTCAATGCCCTGTTGCGCAGAGCAGCAGCACATTTCGAACTGGACACTGGGGAGATCTCTCCGGAAATAGACTTTGTAGAAAGAGTAATTAAGGAGAAACCCTCAGTCAGCCAGACCATTCCCCTCCTCGCTTCAGTGAAGAGAAGAATCATCCCTTCGCTATCCACACCCGCACTAATCAGAGGAGTTAATCCAAGGATTGAAAAACTTTTCACTCCTTCACCCTCAGACCCGCTGTACATCAGGGGACATTCCATTCCGGATTCCCTTGTAGTAACGAATACAAGGAAAAGGGCAGGGGTGCCGCTGTCCACCATTGAGGCACCACCTGACAAGGAGGGCAAGAGGTTATATGCCCTTGCTAAAAGAGTCACATCCTCGGCTGCCTTTTCGGCAAGAATTGCGAACAACAATTCTTTGCTAGCCAGCTACGCGGACGCGCAGTGGGCCAAACTGCGCAAGGACGCCGAAGAAGCGCCGGAACCACTACGTACACGCCTGCTATCTACTATTGGCGAAGGAACCCAGGTCAACCAGAGTATTGTAAAGAACTCTCTGGATGCTGCTGAGACAGCGGGACGTTCCCTGGTTCAGGGAATACTCCTAAAACGCCATGTATGGCTGCGCAACTCAGGGTTCAAACCGGAGACACAGGCGTCTTTAATAAATAAACCTGTTGAAGACTCTAACCTCTTCGGGAAAGCGGTGGATGAGGCTCTGGAAATGGCTAAAAAAGAGTTCGATACTATCAAAACTCTTGACCAGATCTCTAAGCCCACTACCAGACGCGGCTATGGCAACAAACGCTTTTTTCGTGGCCAACGCCAACAACAGAGTCAGCAGCAACAGTACCCTGCCACCAGTTACCAGGCCAATAGTGGGCAGTACAGCCAAAGAGGCCAGCGCAGGGGCAAAGGGAGAGGTCGGGGGTCCGCCCCCAGAGGCTCCCAAGCCCCCAACAACAAGTGACGCGAAGATTCGCGTCCCCTCCCATGCAACACCGGTCGGGGGCCGGATAACATCCTTTCTTCCAGCATGGGAGGGAATAACGTCAGACCGCTGGGTACTTTCCACCGTAGCCCACGGATACTGCATCGAATTCAACAGTTCCCCAACATACAGACCCCCGAGGGGACGACGCATGACACCGGAACACCTTGCTATCCTTCTCCAAGAAGTACAACAGCTGCTGGAAAAAGGAGCCATAGAGGTCGTACCTCTATCTCAGGTAACGGAAGGTATTTATTCAGTGTACTTCCTTGTACCCAAAAAGGATCTAACCATGCGCCCTGTATTAGATCTGCGCCCAGCGAACAAGTTTATCAAACCCCAGAAGTTTTTCAATGGTGACCTTACAGGAAGTGATCCCACTGCTAAATCAGGGAGATTACATGACAACATTGGACATGAAAGATGCATCTTTCATATTTTAATGTTGCCAGCACACAGAAGATACCTCAGGTTCATGATAGAGGGCAAACACTACCAGTTCAGAGTGCTACCCATCGGCATAGCATCGGCACCAAGGGTATTCACGAAAGTACTGGTGGTGGCAGCGGCCCACCTGCGCAGGTTGTCCATCCCAGTTTACCCTTACCTCGACGACTGGCTCATAACAGGGGATTCTTACGAAACATGCTTCTCCAATACCCAAAAGACGGTAGACCTTTTATTCCAGTTGGGCTTCTCCATCAACGAAAAGAAGTCCAGCTTAGACCCCAGCCAAGTCAAACAATTCCTAGGGGCTCTAATTCAAACAAAGGACGGCCTCGTCTTCCCCTCCAACGAGAGGGTCCAAAACATGCTGTTTCAGATCCCTCAATATGTGATCGGTCGAGAGGTGACGGTACGCAAAGCAATGCGCTTGCTAGGCATGATGGCGTCGTGTATTTATTTGGTACCTCACGCGCGCCTGCGCATGCGCCCTATGCAAGAGTGGCTCAACAGCCAGTGGTGTCAGGCCAGCGGATTATGGGAAGATCCAGTGGTGGTCTCGCAGGCCTTGGTTCTCTCGCTACGATGGTGGACAAAGGAAAACCTGGGAAAAGGGAAACCCTTTGCCACACCCGCGGCGCAAGCCACTCTAACCACGGACGCATCCCTAACAGGATGGGGGACTCACCTATCCCATCAAACTGCTCACGGAGTGTGGACTCCGAACGTAGCATCCAAACACATAAATCTACTGGAGCTACTAGCTGTGTTCAAGGCTCTAAAAGCCTTCCAGGAACACCTACAAGGCAAAACTGTGTTGGTCCTTACAGACAGCACCACAGCCATGTACTACATCAACAAGCAGGGGGGCACCCACTCTCCAGGGCTGTCCAAACTGGCCCAGAATATATGGAAGTGGGCTCTCAAACAAAACATGTTTCTACTGTCAGAACATGTACCAGGGGAACTCAATCTGCTGGCAGACAAACTCAGCAGAGATTTCCCCCTGCCCGAAGAGTACGAATGGCGACTGCACGAAGACATCGTCTTCGACGTCTTCACACAATGGGGATTCCCAGAAATAGACCTATTCGCAACCCTGGAGAACTCACAATGCCTAAGTTACGCCTCCAGGTACCCTCAGAACCAATCCAAGGGGAACGGTCTGTCGATGCAATGGTCAGGGAAATTTGTTTACGCTTTTCCCCCGACTCCCCTTCTCAACAAGGTGGTGCACAAGATGCACCAGGAACAAGTAACCATGATACTGGTGGCCCCAATGTGGGCCCGACAGCCGTGGTTCGCTCACTTGATGGAGATGTCTCTATCTCCCCCAGTGAAACTTCCCTGCCCGTACAACATGCTGTCACAAGACAAGGGCAGGACTCTGCATCCATGCCCCCAGAACATGAACTTAGCAGCTTGGCTCCTGAGATCATAGAATTCGGACATCTACTGCTCCCGCAGAGATGTATGGACATTCTCAGGGAAGCCAGAAAACCTAACACTCGCCACTGCTACTCTAGCAAGTGGAAGAGATTTGTCATCTGGTGCAGAGGGAAAAGCATCAACCCAATTGACTGCTCTCCCACACATATTGTTCTATACCTGACCCACTTATTGGATTCAGGTCTAGTGTTCAATTCCATTAAAGTCCACCTAGCGGCACTTTCTGCATACACCACTTCCCAACTCAAGGTGTCGTGGTGGAAGATCCCTGTTATAAAGGCCTTCATGGAGGGAATAAAGAGAATACACCCCCCGATAGCTGACCCAGCTCCCGGATGGGACCTTAACGTGGTACTTACCAGACTCATGGGCTCACCTTTCGAACCCATGCACAAAGCATCTCTTAAAGACCTCACTCTTAAGACTGCTTTTTTAATAGCTATCACCTCCATCAGGAGGTTAAGTGAACTACAGGCTCTTTCTGTTCTAGACCCCTTCGTTACAGTTCACAGAGATAAGATGGTTCTACGCACGCACCCAAGGTTTGCTCCGAAGTTCATAGCGAAATTCCACGTAAACCAGTCTATAGAACTGCCAACGTTCTTTCAAAATCCTTCCAACTTGGGAGAAAAAACTCTGCACACACTAGATGTGCGCAGAGCGGTCATGTTCTACATGGAAAGAACCAGACCACTGAGGAAGACTAATCAGTTCTTCGTCTCGGTGGCAGCAGGAAGAGAAGGGGATGCAGTTTCAAAGTCCACTATATCTAGATGGATTGTACAATGCATCACTCTCTGTTACACTCTTGCTAAGAGAGAACTGCCCTTTAGGCCAAGAGCACACTCTACTCGAGGCACGGGGGCATCCATAGCATTCATTGCAAATGTTCCCCTTGAGTCCATATGCAAAGCGGCTACCTGGAGTTCTGTGCACACCTTTACAAAACACTACTGTCTAGATGCACACTCGAGATCTGACTCCCAGGTGGGTCAGGCAGTATTAAGACATCTTTTCTCTACTGTTCCTTCTCATAACCCACCGCCAACTCCGGGTACTGCTCGCTAGTCTATGCACAGCATGTGATTCTAAGCAGATTAGCAAGCATCAGAAGACAATGCATTACTTACCGTAAAGGCATTTCTGATGATTGTATCTGCTTAGATTCACATGCGCCCACCCTTCCTCCCCGCTCGGATGGAAGGAACATAGACTTCCTTTTATATCTCTCTTTTCTGTACTCACTCACGTCTAGAAGGCTCCTTCAGGGCAGAAAAATACAAACAGAGGGACCTCGACGCGTGAAGGATTGTGGGTACAACACACGTCACTATAGGGATAGTATTTCAGACACGCCTTGTCGACGTCCCTTTTCGACTACGAAAAACAAAATGCAATACTCCGCAGTGACCACTGGATGTCGGACCTATGCACAGCATGTGAATCTAAGCAGATACAATCATCAGAAATGCTTTTACGGTAAGTAATGCATTGTCATATCTCTTTTACACCAAGCCCTGGTCAGTGTTTACTTGTTCTATTGTGTGCTCTTGACCTATTGTGAATACTCTGTATACTGCCTAACTCTTCTTGAGGGAAGTCTGACTGCTCAGCCACAGCTACCAAGTGAATCTGTGTGGTACAGACTGCTACCAAGTGGGTTTACTGCCAAACACCTGTAGTCTTAAATCTTTTGCAGTGGTCCCAGAGGGAACTGCACAGGTTTCTGCCTAACAGTAGCTGAGCCCCCTGGTTTCCCTTGGTCCCCCCTGTACGGGAGGGTCAGCTTGGCCCGGGGCACTGCTGTAGATATGGCTGGAGTCGCTGAAGGGGAGGAACTCCTTTTCCCTTTTCCCCCTCCTCTTTCTCACCAAATGTGACCTTTTGTCCAACCTGCAAGGCCCCTCAGACTTTAAGGCGAATCGTACATTTATAGCGTGGCGAAGAAAAGGGGTTGGGGGGGGGGGCTGCCAAGCAAAGTGCTGGGGAAGTGGAGTTCGCTTTGGGGGTTCTAACGTGGATGGAGCACTCACCCAACTGACTGCTGACACCACTTGTGACTCGGGGTTGAGGGGGGAATATGGGGAGCCAGCATTTGAGATCCTTATCACCCATAGCCTTAACGGGGAGCTTCTCCCACAACTACCTGGGACTATCCAAGGACCGGTTTTGAACCTCCTTCCCGATATCTCCCAGCCCAACATAACCCTAGATGAACACATGCCCGATGTTAATCTGCTAACCCTTGGAAGGGGTCTTGATCGCGTGACAACCGCTGATCATCTCGATCCCCTGGGCAATGGCTGCCAGAGGATCATTTTGGGCATAGCCAAACTCACTGGCGGCTGTGACCCCCTCGGCCTCACCCGTGGTGCCGGATTCACCCTTTTCATCTCCTGCCCTCCTACCAAGTCCCGGCCCTGGTACTACCTGCTTGTTCTCAGATCTATGGATGGCACCGACTGCTGATGCAGCACACCATTTGTCTTCTTCAGTATCCCTGGCAGTGGATCCAATGGACCTGGGTTCGGAAGGATCTTGTAAAGGAAAGCAGTTCAGTCTTCCCTGCAGCACTTGGAGCGAGTCCATGTCAGCTGTACTCTCGGGTGCTAGCTCTGTCCTACGTTTAAGCCCACTCTGGGTATCCAAGCCCACTACCCAAGGAAATCGATGCCTGCCAGCCTCCTCACCTAAGCACCTACAGTATGTCGGCCTGCTCCTGTCAACATCTCTCTGAATTGGCTGACATTGAAAAACTATTATTGGTTTTGATTAAGGGGTTGACGAGCCAAGGGGGAGGAAGGGGTGTGGAGTGCTAGAGAGGGCCTACCAGGGGATGGGCCTAGGGGCATGGGTCCATCTGTTGACATAGGGTCACACCCCCTGTGTCCCTGTCCCCCTCTGCCTCTGGTGCCCCAATCGTCCCAACTATGAAGACAACCAGAAGCGGACCAACCTCCAATTCCAAATGTACTGAGCAAGCCCGTTGAGGCCCCACCATTGGTGAACCTTGCCCCGAGGGTCCTGGGAAACAAACACCCAGTTGGGAGGGTAACCAATGCACAAAACTCTTGCTCTGGGAGGCCCCTGTGCAGGCCCCTGTGCAGGTGCTATGCCCATGAAGGGCTTGGAAGTGCCACAGTGTTCCTCCATGGGGGTCCCAAAATTGCCTATCGATAGAAGAGAACCAGGGGATGCCCTTCGGAACAAATGCCTTCAGTGGTTGCACTTTGTAGGGGACTGTGATTTTGTTTCCAAGGTCTCTATGTTGGAGTGCACGAGACTGACCAAGGAAATGTTTGCCGATTCTGACTGTCAAATTGGTCTTTATGGATGACCACATGGCAAGGGATGTTCTGGAAAAATGTAATTGCCATGGGCGGATTCGAATAAGCGGGATTATAGCCTGCTCTTCCCCCAACTCTGACCTTGCAGCCTATCTGGTGATTCCAATAGTAACAGACCACTTTCTGGGGCGAACCTTACTCTCTTGGGCCCAAAGTGATTCGGGAGTTGAAAGGGGTATGGGGTTGGTGGTATTGAATCTTAGCACTTAAGGAGGATGCTGCTTCTTTCTTTGTTTTGTTTTCCCCTTTACTGTGCATTGATGTAACAACGCCCTAGAAATGTATTGCAAGGGTGTACTTTGATGGCCTACAGGCCGAATAAAGTTGTTTTGATTGATTTGGAATCTCCTGTCATGACCACTGTGAGGGGGCACAAGTTGTGCCACAAGCAGGCTCCCACCAGAACCCTGAGGGCCTTAAAACCACTGCAAAAGGGCTCCTGGAGCCAGTCCTGGCACCTTTGGCACCAGGCTCATATGTAGGAAGGAAGGGCTGTTCAAACTAGGTCCCGTTTATGTACATGGGCCTTTAAATCCGACATGGAAGCACTAGTTCTAAGTCTAGTTCTAAGAACCAAGCCATGCGGTCTAGTGTTTTGGGTGTGTCAGGCCTGGAACTACTTTCCCTGGTACTACTTTACCTGGGCTATATAAACCACACCCTGACTGCAGAACACGCTTCGTGTTATTCTGCAACCAGCAGCGTGACGCTCAACGTGTCCAGCTCCTGGTCTTCAGCATCTTCCTGTAATCCTGAAAGAACAAGATTATTCTGTTTTACCTGAGAAAACACCATCCAGCACTCAGCATCTCAACTGGGCTGCAATCTGTGGAAACCGAAAGAAGAAGAAACATCATTCACCTGTGAGTACTAGCTTAAGGACTTCCGGCGAACCGCTACCACAGCTGCTGTTCGAACATTGCGACCTGCAATAACGATAAAGGGAAAAACAATATTAGAACGCGCACTTCCAAAACATCGAATTCCATCAGTCTTACCTGAATTCCATCGCGCTACGCCACGCTTCCATCCGGAGCACCACAGCAACATCTGCAAAGGAAAAGAGACACATTCAGGTTTGCTTTCAATATTAAACAACCGCACAGCGCTGTACTTACCTTAACGGATTCCGGGGGCCTGTTTTTCATCGCGCTCTCATCCACTCGCAGCACCACAGCGGCCTGTGAGGAGAAGAAGAAAACACAGGTTAGCTTTAAAAGATAATAAAGGCGCTGCGCTTCGCGCTTTCTCTTACCTAGAAATGTGCCTCTCCATCCGGCACGCCAGCATCAAGACCTTCGCACCTGAAAAGAAGGAGATAAAGACATTAACAAATTCCCACCATAAACAGAACAAAGACTTACAATTAACAAACCTACCTGCCTACCAGCAGATTCGGTGTCACAGCAAGCCTGGGCCCAAGGAAGGCGTACTGCAACAGTGAAGCAACTCGAGCAGCTCGCAAACAAACGTCAAGTGCCCCTGTACAAGAAACGCAGGACGGATAGCTCACCCTACAAATAACTAAGGTGAGAAAAGAACCCAGTGGGAAGGGAATCGGTCAGAGGGAGGTGGGAGATTCACCCATTAGAGACAGTTATCACAAATCCTCCCTTCTGTAATTGCAGATTCATTATTCAGCACTGGGCAACTATGCATCCAGGGTTCCAGATCTCAGAGCCTTCCAGACGCCCCCGGGGATATCAGGTGAGCGTAACATCTACCCCTATGATGGTGAGCGTAACATCTCCCCCTATGATCGTGAGCCACCTGCACCCCCAAGTGCCATGACTGCGTTAAAGGGTGCCTGACCCTGGTTGTTGGCATTGAATGTGACCAGGACCACTCGAAGGCTGTCTAGCACACCCTGCGACATCAGCAGTCACCCCTCAAGCTTCTTGGTGACCAACATCCCTGTTAGGTTCAGGCACTAGTGCACGATTATTCCTAGCACATCCCGTTTTGCTTCCCCGGATGCCCAGTGCACTTTTCCTCTACCTGCCCCCCTTCTGGCCTCTCACCCCCTGATTTTAATCCCATCTCCTGTAGGAGTAATACATCCAGCCCTGCATTTCTGAACTCCTGGGCAACTAAGGATGTCTTATTGGGGGAGTTAAGGCCCTTGACATTGAGGGTTCTGTGAAGAATCCTACGGATCCCTCACTGAAACCCTGCCTAAAGTCTTCCCCACCCCCCAGGTGGCCAGGGGAAGGCAGACGCTTCCTCATCCCAACCCTGGGGGTGGTGTACTGCGGGAGGATCACCTGGTGGAGACCAGGCCCAGGGTGGTGAGGAGATTCCTTGGGGTGAGACGCAGTAATTGTTCTCTAGAAGAAAGAACCTTCCCAAGGTACCAGAAGAGGTAATTGCTTATTGTCATTTTAATGTCCTTAATCCTCATATTAAAACTAATGGTATGGATACAAGTATTGTGAAATCTGAACAGGCCTTGCCAAAGGATAAGATCCCTTTGGATATCCCCAACTAAACACCCTCCTCACTCCCAAGGGTATAATGTGAAGGAACATGGAAATGTTGTCTTCAATAAATTATCTTCATCTGTAACTGCTAAGTCTCATACTCCCTCTTTCAATGAGTTTAGGGAAAATAAAACTACCCTTAAAAATAACTCAGTTGGGGATTCCAAAATGGCCGCCGAGTGGAGAGCACCGTAATCGATGCTCTCCCGATCTTCTGGTCTGGACCAATGAAGCACAATTCCTAAGCCAATAACACCCTCCCCAGGCATTTTGGCGAGCTGAGGAAAGCGCTGAGAAGGTGACACCCACATCCCTCACTCCGGAAACCAGGAACTACGGAGATACTGACCAGTTTTCCCGTGCTCAACAAGCAGCTGGCAAATCAGCAGCTGGAAAACCAGACTGGCGAGTAGCAGCCTAAAGGCCCCGACCTGTGGACCAATCCGGCACCCCAGACGCGGCAAACTGGACCCGTGGACCCGGAAGAGGAGTACCTGCGTAGCCGGAGCAGCTAGAAGAGGAGACCAGCCCTGCGGCGCCTGACCGGCACCCCAAAGGGGAAGCATCCAGGCAAATTTGAGGAGGAGGAACGTGAGGCGACCCTGACGGGAAGAAACGGTGAAGGAGATCCCAAAGTGGGGGGAACCAGTAAGCGGAACGAAACCGACAGAATCCACGTCGGGAGCCTGGTTGGATGAAGGGAGCGCCCCGGATGAGAGACTACCCCAAACCACACCAACAGAGTTGAGCCTGCAAGAGGAATCACGGAAAGGGGCAAGCCCGCACAAGGACAGCAGCACGTAGACAAGGGGCCCGGCCCAGACCAACCCCCAGAGAACAAACAATACTAATGGGAGCGAGGCATCCAAAGGCCAAACAGCAGAAAGGAGGGCGTACTATACTCCCCCTCCCCTACCCATATCATTACTAAGTCTCCCACATATGTGAAGCACATCCCAGGCACGGGCCACCTGCCAGCAGCCACAGGCTATAGAGAGCCAGACCAGGAACTAAGGCGGTGGGCCGGGGAAGGCTGTGCCTCAGATAAGGAAGGGTAAAGGAGAAACACCACGACATCCTTACCGCCATCTCACAACTATGTCGCAAAGTAGGGGGAAAGAGCCACCGACTCCCTCAAAGGGAACCAAGAAAACCCAGGAAGGCACTCTGCAGAAGATCTGGCCCAAGGAAACTAACTCCCCTGAAGTAGTGCAACAAAACCAGGACCAACCGGACCAAGGAGAATTGCAGCCACAAGATGCCCAAGATCAGACAGTGGCACAGGCACTCCTCAAACAGTATTTCATTGATTTTGGGGATACAATCACAAAAACCCAGCCCAGAGGCAAATGTACATGATGAGAGACGACCTTGCAGAGGCCCTGCAAGACATAAAACGAGACGTAAAAACAAGATGGCGGAAAGGGTGGGCATTAATGAGAGAGAGATTCAAGAATTGACAGAAGACTATAGGAGAAAGACCCTGGTGGAGCAACTGTCAAATGCGACCCACAACCTCGAGCTCCAGGCCGAAGACTTGGAAAATATATCCAGGAGATCGAACATTCGACTGAAATGTCTTTCTGAGGCAGTTCTAGAAAAAGACCTCGAAGCAGTGGTCAAAAGCATCTTTGCAGGTCTCTTGGACACAGAGGATACCCCAAGAAGTAAAAATCGATAGGATTCACAGAGTGGGACCCCGCATGATAGAACCGGGGGTAAGACCAAGGGAGGTCCTAGCAGCCCTCCATGAGTGCACAATCAAAAGATCCTGCAAAAATCGAGAAAGATGAAACAAACATCCTACAATGTGGAGCTGACATCCACCTCTTCCAGGATCTGCCCCAGATAACCCTCCCAAAAAGGAAAGGAATGGCCCCAGTCCCGTCAGTCCTACGAGGCAAAGACATTCTATACCGATGGACTTTCCGAATTGGGTTGATCTTCGACTGGCAGGGGAATCACTACCGAATAGCGTCCTATGAGGAAGGAGTAAGAATACTGGTGATCGAAGAGGAACCAGACCCCAGTAGACCCTTCAGTAAAATCCCAAAGCAACCTCAAACCCTGGGAGTAGTTGAAAGTGAGACCTAAAAGACATAAGAAGGGGGGGGGATACCAACCGCAAATAAAAGGGCCCGCAACAGGAAAAAATTAGAGGGAAAATTATCCCGCAAAGGACTCCGACTGACCAAAATCACTAAGAGGTACAAGGGTCTACCAGCAGTGCAAGCCGGGGGAGGGCAGACAAGAAGGTTCACACTGATGGTCCCGGGGGTAGGGGGAGGGCGGAGGAGGAACTTGGAATGGGTTTGGGAGAACCCGCAGAGAACCGAGCTGGGGGCAGTCAGGGGTTCAACTCTCGAAAGACCAATTTGAGGGGGGGGGCTAGAGGCTAGTTGAACCCGCCCAGCGGAGGGAAAGGGGGGGAAGGAGGAAGGTGGGGAGGTGACAAGCAGTGGAAGGGGAAGAAGGATGGGGGTGGGAGAAGGGAAGGGGGTGGGGTCCAACGAAGAGCCTAAGATACAGGGAGACCCTCAAGACAATGGCTAGACAAAATAAGCTCTCAATCATATCCCTGTCATGATGTCTACCCCCAGGCATCCAGACCAAGCCCATCAGCCCCAGGAGCAAGCATCTAGACATTTAATAAAACCTCAGCAGCCCCGGCTAGTGGCTATCTGGGTTCAGTCCTGGCGCCTTAGGCGCCAGGCTCATAGTAGGAATCAGTCCTGGCGCCTAAGACGCCAGGCTCATAGTCATTACTTACCTCAGGCAGACCATGCTGCAAATGACTCCAATCCAACATGAAGCCTGAAAGGGACTATTTTTCTACAGGGACTATTTTGTACTCGGGTGTGGTTCTAGGGACCTCTTACCTGGGACTACTTTTGAGGCTATTTAAACCACACCCGACCAGCAACACACGCTTTGCGTTATTCTGCATCCAGCAGCGTAACACTCGCCGTGCCTGCAGCCTGCATCCAGTCTTCTGCCACGCCCGTCTCAAATCCAGAGCTCCTAAAACAAAGAGGAAAGAAAGGGACAAGGTTAGAAAACAAACTTATTTCTATTCCACACCTGATTCTGGATCCATCTCGTCTCCGGACCTGTAAAGAACATAATTTCTGCATGCGCCGCACCTCCAGCTGCAGCGCCGCGCCATACTCACCAGTCTTCACAGCATCCTTCGGGTCGGCGCTGCCTCCATCATTTCTTCGCCGAACTTCGGCACCTAGGAGACAAAAGAAAACCACAAGGTGAGCCGAGGGAACCAACAAATATAATTCTTACCACCATAGACTTACCTGATTTACCACCGAGGCATCCTTTTGTGACTCTCCATATTTTCACGTGCCGCATCTGTAAAGAGAGACAAAACACGTTTCCCTCGTGCAACATTTACCGGACAGCGCCGGGTAATACAGACTCTTACCTGAGCGCCACCAGCTTCCACAAGAGCATCTTTTCACAAGCCAGCTGCAAGACAAGAAAGGAATGGGGGGAACAAGAGTGAACATCGGACATATTGAACTCTATGAACTTAATACTTACTGGTCCTCACCAGGAACCTCCGAGTCAATACTCTGCGGAACTCTCCCGAGCCTTCAAACCAGTGAAGTAACTGGAATCGATGCGCCCCTGCAAATCCACGCAGGATGGAGAGCTCATCTTTCAAGAATATGAGGTGAGATTGCTGTGAGGGCATTTCATAGGTGATTAGTTGGGGAGGACTGTGGGGGTGCCATCACTCGAATCCACAAGTGTCTAAATCCATCTCTCCACTTGCAGGAGAATATTTCTACGGGATAAACAGACAAGATTAGGAGGGCAGATCCAGTCAGTCATCGCTGCACTACGCATCACGTCGATGGAGACGGCAGCTGTCCGGGTCCGACCAACGCACCTGTGGGAGCCAGGTGAGCGTAACAATCCCTCGAAGTTAATGCAAGAAATCACTATCGAAGAAATCTGAGGGGCCATAAAGTCCTTACCCCTTAATAAGTCCCCAGGCCCGGACGGATTCACCTCAGAATTCTACAGAACCTACAGGGAAACTTTGCTATCGCACTTAGTAACCCTATTCAACGAAGTTGGTACCATGGAGGTCATTACACAATCCATGGATGTCCTAATACCAAACCTGGAAAAGATCCTGCTGCATATGGCTCATACAATTAATGTTGATGCCAAAATCTACACTAAAATACTAGCAAACCACCTAGATCAAATTCTCCCACACATTATAAGCACAGACCAATCAGGATTCATTGGGGGCTGACAAACTAGTGACAACACCAGAAGGATAGCGCATCTCATAGAGAAGGTCAATAAGACAGACTTCCCAGCCCTCCTAATAGTCCTCAATGCCGAGAAAGCTTTTAACAGGGTGGAGTGGGGGTTTCTATTTGTCACTATGAAGAAGATGGGATTTTGGGACAATTTCTTGACAAAGACTAAGGCGAACTACCAGGACCCATCACTACATATAGCTATAAATGGCCGACTAACAGAAACCATCAACGTACAGCGTGGCATGAAACAGGGCTGCCTCCTCACGCCTGTGCTTTACGCAATTCACCTGGAGCCCCTTCTGGCGATAGTAAGAGCAAACGGGGAAATAGCAGGGGTACCATCCAGGGAAAGGGACCATAAAATAGCCGCCTTTTGCTAACAATAACACACCCTGGGACATCCCTTGGAGCGATAGAGAGATGCAACAATTTGGGGCAGTCGCAGGACTGAAAATAAACACACACCAATACAAAATTCTAAACTTGACGATTCCAAGAGAAGTAGGGACTGACCTCAAAAAGGACTCCCTGTATAGCTGGGTCGAGAAGGCCATCACAAATTTAGGAGTTAAACTAACAAGAACAACAGAAGAACTTAATATGGGCAATTACCCACCTCTCACAGAAATCATAAAGAACAAATTAATAGACTGGGGCCTGCTAACCATAACATGGCTAGGTAGAATTAATGTCTTCCCCAATTGCTGTATTGTTTTTTGGCCTTTTTAACACAAGTATCCAAAAACACACGGGTAGCTTTGTTTGGAACAATAGAAGACCGAGAATAGCGAAAAGGATAATGACAATGCCAAGGAACAGAGGTGGAATGGGGAACCGGATTTCAAGGCATATTATCTGGCTGCACAAACAAGAGTGATTAGGGACTGTCTGAGGGACGACCGGGACAAGATATGGAGGCCAATGGAAACCTAAGGCAGAGAGGTCACACAACATGTTTTGTAGCAAGATTGTGTCTGTGGTCAGAGACTCTTGAGACGAAATAATCAAGCGCACCCACACCACCTCTTTCCTGCCCCCGCTCGCACCAATCTTTGGCAGCCCACAATTCACCCCGGGGTTGAGAGGCAAGGCTTTCAGTAAACGGCGGGACGGAGGGTGCCAAAAGATCCACAACATGTTCGGGGGAACGAAAGTGAAACCTTTTATTCAATGCAAGGCGGGATTTCCGGTGGGAGAATGGGCGCAATACATATTCACTCAAATAAGACACTGGTTGCTGCACCCCCTAATGAAGAAGCTGAACCGTGAGACTTTGCGTCCTTTAAGACGAGGTAGCAATACTTAGAGATGGATGGGAATGCAGAACGTATTCATACATCAATAATCAATCCAACTCAGGAAGTTGGCAAAACTCAGTACTGTTTTTTTTTTTTTGCAACTGTCTAAAACAGGGAGTACAACGGACATCATCTGACGTCGCACAAGCAATCTCAACGTGTTACATGAAAAAGCACAACTTTATGCTAAAAATGTGTCATTATTGACGTCATACTACGTGGCAAAATAAGAAAACCTACTTGGGGATGTGATAGGGTTACAGGGAACATCTAGGTATACGTTCCATACTGACGGGGGTTGTGATTGGATCTCTAAGATCAGATGGATAACTAACCTCTCCTCTAGTGCAAGTCATCTTCATCGTCATAAAATACACAATGATTCATTGGTTACACAAACTATAGGGCTTTCTTGCTACGCGACTCTCTACAATTGGTTGACACGCTTGTAACCTTCTGGAATATTCCACTTGCTAGCAATAACAATGCACAATAATTATTTATTGTGAGAATTGAAACACACAATTAACGTAGATGTTCTTTGCGCAAAGGCTTACATAGAAAAACCCTAACAGAACCTTAAAAATCCAACCAACAGGAGGATGTTGGTCTCTATGTAGCCATGCAGCCACTGACTGCCCCACGGAAAGTTTGAGTCAAACAAACAATGAAAAACCATTAAATATTGTCATGAAACCAGTCAGTGGGCATAGCCCTCATTCAGGCTTTCAGGCTAGGCAGAAAACATTAGATACAACAGCAGGTCAAAGGTGGGTGTTAGCCTGGGACACATGGCATTTACATCATTCTCAGCATACACTTCCATAGACTTTTGTGATGTTTTACAGTAATTCCATACACTTAACATGGCCGCTGCAAGGCCCATTCATAAGTTGCAGCACGTTCCATTCATATTGCAGAGGGAGCTATTTAAGCCTCGCCTCCGCTGGAACGCGCGCTTTGTGTGTGCTCCACTGACAGCGGGTAACGCTACCAGCGTTTCTCCTCACATAACCTGTAAAAAGAGATAATAGAGACATTAGTTTAACAGCACACTACAGAACTCAATAGTTAACCTTAGACAGGAAAGTCTTTTCTATTATCTCAGAAGCAATTATCTTCCATCAGAAGTTTCACTCACCGCCGCAGCATCTTCAGTCAGCAGTCTTCGCTCGTAGTCGCAGCATTTTCCGTCAGAAGGTACACTTCCCGCCGCAGCATCTTCAGTCAACATTTTCGTTCGCAATCGCAGTAGCTTCAGTCAGAAGTTTCTTCCCCAGCCACTGCATCTTCCGAAGATATTTTTCCTCCGCTTTCCGAAAATCTGCAGACAAGACAAGAGGTATTTAAATTAACAATAAACAAATGTAATAGTTAGAGAAAGATGTTTACTAAGTATTTTACGTACCTGAAGGTTCTTCAAGTTTTCACCTCACAGTTGTTTCCGTGAGCTTCCCTGAAGGTTGCAGTTACTCTGTATAGGCGGACTTACGTTTTAAAACGTTTAATCACCCTGAGTTACTCCGCAGCCATAATTCCTTTTCCTAAGTTCACAGAACCTGCAAAAGAAAGGAAAAAAGAGCAAGTTATTAGAAAGAGAGATCTCTCCAACGTAGGAATTAATCCAAGCCCTAAGAGATTACAGTATTTTCACCAGCTACTTTCCCCAAGACTCATTCTTAAAAAGTAAAGACATTTTGTGACAAGAGACTATAGACTACTTCAGCCACCCAAGTTATCACTGTTTCTCCATCTCAACGCGCCCCTGTAGAAAAGCAGGATGGAGAGCTGCAAAAAAAATAAACACAGGTGAGAAGGGAGGGATTAAAAGAGTACATTTCTCATGCAGTGGTATCTTAGTCAATAGATGTTATAGTGTTCTATTATTGTTATTGTTGTTTAAACAGAAAGAGAATTCCAAAAGTGTCAAGCATCAGGTCCACCGGCTGAGAAGGCATTACGCTCCCGAGGAGTCCAGGTAAGCGTTACAGAACACAAAGCCGTACTTAAAATACTCCACCTGAGTGTAATGGAAAGCACAGAAGTAGACAATTTATCCCAGATTCTGGGAGAGTTAAGGGCAGAAGTCCATGCAGCTAGGTCAGAAACCAATTCTCTCAGGAGAGAGTTGGTAGTTAACAGAGAACGCACTGATGAATTGGGACGCCAATTATTACAGTCCCAAGCAGGACAAGCACCACTTCCAGGTGGTGCTCCACAGGGTCAAGTTTCCGCTCCCAGTCCTCCTCTACAGGTAGTTTTACCCAGGAACATTCCATTAGCAGCGCCAGAAAGGTTTACGGGGGATCCAAGGCATTTTGCAGTTTTTATGAACCGATGTAATTTACACTTTATGTGTAGACCAGGGGTCTTTCGCTCAGATCAGGCTAAAGTGGCATTTGTGTTATCATATCTGGGTGGACATGCTGCTGACTGGTCCATACCCTTAGTTAATCGTGATGACCCATTATTGAGAAACTTCCCTGGTTTTAGGCAGGAGTTGGAGAAACTCTTTGCCCATCATGCTCAGGGACAGGCCTTTGATAATGAGCTGTTCTCTTTACGCCAAGGTAACCAAAAACTATTAGCTTACATAGCTTCCTTTAATCGACTAGTAGCAGAGACTAATTGGCCTGAGGAGAAGTGAACAACTCTTTTATCGAGGATTACAAGGGGACTCAAAAACATATTGGTGCAAGTAGTGAACCCTCCTACAAGTTGTGCCGAATTCATTGATCTAACTATACAATTGGATCACTGACTGCAGGACCGGCGCTCTGATCAGGCCTGATCAGAGACTAGATTAATCTATGTTCGTTCAAAAGACAGTGGAACACGTCAAGTGACTGAAAGTCACTCTGAACCAATGCAGATAGGAGGTGTTCAGGGTCCCATTGCTAAAGAAGAAAGAAACAAAAGAAGACAACAGAATGTATGACTCTATTGTGGTTCAGCTGGTCATCATTTGCGTAATTGTCCCGTAAAACCGCTGTGGAAACCAGTGGGAGCCGTAGATAAGGCGGACAGGAATATAATAAAAGATGAACCGATGGAAAACTTCAACGCCCGACAAGTGTAGAGATCGACTTGTCGAGCCAGAAGAAGGAAATTCAGATCTCTCATTTCGGTGTTCCTGCTATCTTAAGTAGTGACCTTCAACCTTCCAAGATATATGCTTTGGAAGCATATGTGGACCGTGGTGTGATTGGGAATACATGGATTATGAACTAGCAGGCAAGATGGGTATTGGTATGCACCCAAAGGCTATGGTAGAAAATGTCACCACAGTGGATGGTACTCCACTGATAACCGGACCAATGACGAAGTGTACTGAAGTTTTCACCTTGCTTTGCCAGAAGGAACATCGGGAAAAGATCTTGTTTGACCTAATTAGTGCTCCACAATTGAAAGTAATCTTAGGAATTCCATGGCTAGAGAAACGTAATCCACAGATTGACTGGCGTGCCAGAACCTTAGTATTTGCCGAAGACTGCAAACACTCCTGCTATGTTCAAGGCGGAACCTCTGGAAAAGAAGTTCAAGTGAAGAACCCACTTTAGGATTAATAGTAACCCTTCCACCAGAGTATCAAGATTTTAAAGAAGTATTTGAAGAACAGGCCAACGTGTTGCCTCCACTTCGGCCATATGATTGTCAAATTGATTTAGTCCCTGGCTCAAAAAACCCCATGCAGTAGAATTTATGCCTTAACCGAACAAGAAAATATTCATTTGAAGACATATTTGGATAACTACCTCGCCAATGGTTTTATTCGGCCCTCTAAGTCACCCATGGCCTCTCCTCTGTTCTTCGTGCCCAAGAAGGAAGGGGACCTTCTTACTTGCATAGACTATCGTAACCTAAACCAGATCACAGTTAATAACATGTATCCCCTTCCACTCCAGGTTGCATGGCTTCTAAGCGCTGCAAGCTGAATATGACATCAACTAACTAATGTTACTAGGCCTCAGCCTTAAGTAGTCGCAGTCATCACTTGTGATCTATGAGCTCACAAGACTCAAAGGTGCATCTTTTTGTACATTTGCTGCTTCATTGTTCGCCCCAGGTGGGGTGGTCAGGGCACAATTACATGTCACCTTGTGATTACTTCTCCTCACTTTGCCGGTCCAGTATTATTGAAGTCTCAAACTCTCTGCCCTCAAGTTGATTAACAACTATTTGTATATTTCCTGATAATTTATTGTTTATTATTTGCTTGTTAGGCGCTTATACAGCAAGTACAATACCGTTTCAAAGCGTCCACAGGGCAAGGGGAGGGAACAAGCACAATAATGAATAAAAAGCAGTGGAGGGAAAAAGAGGAAGGACAAACCTACTATGCAGTGTGAGTATTCAGAACGTGCAAGTGCAGCAAGGAAAAGGGCAGAGGGCGTAAGTGTTGAGGAGTCCGGGCTCATGGGTGAGCCACAGATGAAGTGCTTGGGTTGGTGAGTGCTACAAGGCCAGGGGCCACGTTAGGAGTAAGTGTGAACCTCCGAAGTGGAGGGTGTGCCAAGGCAAGTGCTGAGGGTTGTCAGGAGCTGGGCAGATTGGGTGTGGTAGGTCATGGGCCTGAGGCTGCATAAGGACCCCGGACACCAATTACAGCAACCGTGGAATTAGCAGAGAAGAGAAGAAGGAAGGAGGAGTTGAAGAAGTAGGTCTTGAGGAGCTTCTGGAATTTAAGAAAGCCCTGCTCAAGGCGTAGAGGCAGGGGGAGGCTGATCCATAGGAGGGAGCCAGCTGAGGCTGTTTAGCAATGCGCTTTACACACAAAGTGTTGGTGCCAGATGAATTAAGTGGTCTAGAGGGAGAGTATTTAGTAAGATAAAATTGGAGATAGTGTGGTCCCCGGGCCCAGATGCAGAGGAATTTTAATTTAATCTGTGCAACAACCGGGAGTCAATGAACACTTTTTAGGGCCCGGAGAGATGCCGTCCCTGGATCTAAGACCAAGGATTAGTCTTGCTGCCCTGGGGAAAAGGGAGAATTCCTTTGAGCGAAAGGTGCACAGATGCAATGCAATGCAGAGGCATCACTGGCATGCATAAAACAACGAGAATGCAGCAAGAGGACCGCGCAAGTCTCTAGGTACTTCCAAGGAGGCACCAGGCCACAGAAAATCCCAACTGTGCTAAATTAGTTCAGCAATAAACAAGACCTCTGTTACTGTTGCCGGATAGGTTAGGCCTGTTCCCAGGCTTCCAGAGGTGCTATGCATTAAGCAAACAATTTGTGGCCGGAGCTTGAGCATGTATTACACTGGCAGATCTCAGCATGTTTGTGGGCATCTGGGCTGCCTGACAGTCATAGTGTAGGTATAGTGGGATGCATAGCTTGTGCAGCAGAGCGTTCATCGGTGAGTGCCATTATGAGCCCCACAACGGGCAGTGAGCCTGCAGGAATCAGGCACTTGTGCTAGCCACAGTTTGGCTGCTCACAGGGTGAGGATTGGGCCATTAAAAGCATGGACCTTGCCCAGGTGAGCCACCAAGCATCAGGCCCCACCCTGGAACCCTGGAACCCGATCACAGAACATACTGCGTCTCAGTTTCAGCTCCTGCGGCGGGAGGAGGCAGCTCCGGTTGCGATGTCTGGCTCTGTCACACCTCCCAGTTTGACACAGAGCCAGCAGGAGCGGCGCACACGGTAATCTGGAAACCCTGAAAGCCTCTGGGTGCCTCAAGTTGACAGTCACAGTGCCGATCACTGTGTTGCAGGGCCCCCTTCTGTCGTCTTCTAACATAGGCGCAGCACCGCAATCAGGGCCTCCCCACAGGCGCAGCAACCCAGGATAGATGTGAGCATATCCCACTGCAGAGGCGCTCCCTGGATCTCGTAAGAGGTGCGCAGCAGTCCATCATGGCAGGATCCTTTCGATCAGCACCATCTTCGCATTAAGCGGCCCACACTTCATCGGCCGCGATCAGTGGTTATAGGCACTGCTGGAAAGCTAAAAGACACCCACGTGCAGCTCAGGGAATGAGATAGAGCTCAAACCAGCATTTCTATTCTAGTCAGGAAGCCAAGGAAGGGGCACTCCGTGATCTTTGCCTTCACCACGCCAGAGGCTCTTAGGGAGCCATCCTGCCGAAGTGCAAATCGGAACTGCTGATGAAAATCTGGGAACAAAGGAACCAAGATGCCAGTAGCAGACTGCTTCTGAGACCCACGGTTACTAAAGACAACAAATCACAGTTGTAAGAACTACTAAAAAGAAAGGTGCCTACACTCGGAGGAATGTGTTGTTACCTAGCTGCCAATGCTGGAGTCATCCTGCAACCTAGTGCCATCCGATCCGTGCCACTCACTGACCGGTTGACTCAATAACCGAGTTTCATGAGACGCTGGAGCCCTGGGTGCCGCATGCTGGTGCGGTCGCTATGGCGACATTGGAAGCTTCAGCACTGGGCATCCGCACGGATGGGCCACCACCAAGATGGGGATCTGGTTATGTAATGTGTTTATGTGGTTGTTGCATGCCCTTACCAAGATGGCACCACCCCTTACCGTCCGCACACCAGCGCGGGGACCAGAGAGAGACACTCCACACCCTCCTCAAGTTGCAATGTCTTGGTAATGCTCTCAGTTGCCACGCTAGTTCCTTCTTTGTCCTCGCTTGCCTCGGCTCCAATTTCCTTTTCCTTGTTTGCCCTGCCTCTGGTTCCTTCTCCAGCCTCCATTAATGTTCTCTTACCGGATCTCTCCCTGATTAGTGAATCCTGCTGTCCTGGATGTTTTTTTTCTTGGCTTGTCTCCTGACCTTGCTCTTCGTTCTGTATTCTTCCTGGGACTTGAAACCTTCATCAAATCTACTACCAGAGGATTTTTTACTCTCTGGGGTTTTTCCCTCTACTTTGGGGGTCTGCTCCAGAATCGTGTTGCGGGCAGGGTGGCACTCAGAGGGGACCGTCCCTATCTGCTGGAATAATGGCTACAACAACACGTTCAAAGCCATCAGTTGCTCTTGCTGTAGACATTTCAAGTTTACAGGTGAGTCAGCATTCGGACAGTTTGTGATACCAACAGATAAACTGCAACATTGACCAAATGCAGGACCTCATATGAGTTATGCAGGACCTAATCTCCGAGGTTCAGACTTTAAAGGCGGAAAATCTGGCATATGATGCTTAATCGAGATGCTTTCGCACATCGACTTTTGGTCAGCGCTACTATAGAAAAATGTGTTGTCTCCCCTAAAAATCAATGAGAATTCCTGGCCTCCTGTATGATCCATTTCACTTTTAAACCCTTGCTTTACAACAGTGACCTGACCTTGTGAAGGTTGGCTTTCTGGTATCCCATTTGTCAGGCTCGACTTTGGCATGGGCAACACCTTTAGTGAGTGGCGACCCCGCACTGGACAACTTTGATGGGTTCATCCTTGGGTTTAAGGCCCTGTCAGATTGGCCCGACCTCGCCTATGCTACTGCTCAAAAATCATTACTTGATTACGTTCAAGGAAACCAGTACGTACTGACATACACCACACAGTTTAAACAACTGTTCAAGGAATCCAGATGGCCAGAAGTTGCTTGTTTTACCTTGTATCACAGGGGTCAGCATGATGAGTGACGGATGAGTTAGCCAGGGGTTCACGTTGTGGATTTCTTTTGGTCCTGGTTTCCTTAGTTTTTATAAATAGACTTCTGTCTACAGGAAATGCCAACAGAGAAGAGCTAAGAACAGTTCACACCAAGAACCATAGCCAGTATTTCTGTTCCTACAGTGCCTTTTCAAGGTGAACCGGAACCCATGCATCTAGGGCTTGCCTGATGACTTCTGTCCCCTGAAGAAAGAAACAGCCGACATCCGTAACGAGTGTGTGTTGTGGCGAATCAGGAGGAGAACTCGGACAACAATGGGTCATGGTATACGTGTATTTTATTCAAATAAAAAGAAAAATGCCCAACTGCCCTATCCCTATTAGGGAAATTCCCTGCCTTATAAAACAAAAAAGGTGCTTGTCGTAAGTCCAGAGTCCAAATTCCTAAGGTCCTTACTAACCCTACCATTTTAGAAAAAAAAACTATCTAAAAAGAAAAGGAGGCTTGCAGAACAACCTTGTCAAATGGTTCTGCCTGACCCGGCACTTCGAGTACTGTCTCAGTCTGAGTGTAAATTAGGATATCCCTACACAATATGCAGTCCTTGGTATAATTTGTCAGTTAAAACAGGAGTATTTTCATACAGTTCTTGCTTTCCCCTTCTCTGGGAAGAAAAGATCATTCTTCTTGCTTTATCTTATTCTTGGTTTACTATGGGCTAAATTCCACCAGGATCAATTGTAGACTCTTTTAGTAATAAAAGTCCTTCCAGGATTACTTTTGTAGATATTCTCTTTGGTTCCACCTCCTGAGGCACTGGGACTCCCCAAAGTCCTGTAACCCTGTGGTGGTTTTGTATCTTCAATGAAAACACTTTGACACATTTGTTGTCTTCCCCAGCCAGGACACAAATCACACCTATTCCATTGACTCCCTGGTCCACAAGATGAGTGGTTGTATATATTTCTCACTTTCTGATGCTGAACGCAGCATTCATAGATAATACTCTTGTTTCTTTCACTCTCTTTTCAGGGGCCTGGATGCCCGTTACATGCTTTCACCCTCACAGGGACTTCTCCAGCCTTTGCAATCGATATTTGCAACACTCTCATTTCAGGTTAACTGGGTCTTGAGCTCGTTTCGGTTTCCCAGTGTCTCATACAGAGAACGGTTTCGGCAGTTTCTGACCCCACAGCGTTTTGCCTTTGCTGGTGTCCTTGAGGCAGGAGTGCTCGCCTCCTTGTTCATGCTCATCCCACTTCCATCGGTACTCACCTTGTGGAGATCAGCGTCCCGGGCTTCTTGCTTGTTTCTGGTTTCAGTGTCTGTTGCTGGGAGCCCAGCCCCCCTCCAGCTTCCAGTGGTCACGCCATCAGAAAGGCCATGTTTTCTCCTGTCTTGGCTCCCCCTCTGCTTGGATTCTCTTGCTTGGTCAGCGTACCTGCTTCGTAGCCTACCGCTAGCAGGCTACGCTTCTGCTGGCTCTGTGTAGCTCCGCCCCTCCAGGGTATGTTTCCAGATGCTCGCCTCTGCGTAGAGTGGATTTTCCTCCCAGCGTAGGAATCGCGCACAGCTTCTGCAGTTGCTCTCCATTCACAGTTCATATCATGTGCACATACGTCATCACAATCAGAAAATGTGTGTCTACATTTATGGCTGCGGAGCGGCCCACCTCCCTAACCTCCCCCTGGGGAGAAGACGCATTGTCCATATTCATCACAGTATGTATTGTGGGACCCGGGGTCATTTGGTGTGAGAATGTTTGGCCCCTGCCCACAAGCAGGGAAATGCGGTCTCCCATTCCTAGAAGGAGCAAAGAAATGGGGGGAGTATAGCCGCTCCACTGTACCTTTGTCTGCAGGGATTACAAGACCCTCCCTGTTGGTGTTGCATGTAATGTATTTTCGTTTTAAGACTTATTCATATCACTGCCTTAGCTCTGGTTGATTCTGGAGCTGCAAGCCTGTTTATAGACGATGCCTGGGCCCGGACCCAACAGATTCCCAGATAAGGAATCGATACAAGTAGTAGAAGGTCAGCCTTTAGTAGATCAGACATTAAGGATCAGAATGGCCATCGTAAAACATACAGAGACAATGGGCCTCATTACACGGTAGGTGGAGGACCAAGGTGCTATTAGCACCTTGGTCCATGCCGGTTAAATACCGGCACCGCCTTGGTGGAAAGGGGAATTACCGCCCTATTCCAAGGTTGGCGGGGCAGTAATTCCCCCTTCCCCCATTACCCTTCCCCATTCCCATTTTTGCCCCATAGGCATATGGGAATGGGGAAGGCGCTAATTACGGTGCGCAAATTGCGGTACCGTAATTAGCACCCTGGTCCCTTTGCGGGTTGGTTTTTAACGCCTGCTAAACAGCAGGCGTTAAAGTACCTACCCGCAAAGGGACCTCGTAGTAAGGCGGTAAGGGTTAATGGTCACCGGTACCATTACCGGTGACCGTTAACCCTTACCGCCTTCCGTACAATGAGGCCCATTGCATTTTAACATCATCAAGGCTGCCCATTTTCCTGTGGTCATGGCTTCCCGTCACTCCAAGGGCATACCCCTTTATTAACTGGACTGCTGGGAATGTATTTCTGGGTTCAGAGTTCTGAGTACATTACTGCACCCTGGAGAGCATCCCAATTGGGATAACCGATCCTACTGCAACTCAGCAACCTGCACAACCATGTTTCTCCCATATCTACCAAGTGCCTAAAAAATACAAGAGGCATTGGTAAGACACCAGCATCCGCACAGACCAAAGGACTGTTCCATAGAGCTCCTCACAAAAACCCTTGTTACTTTCTGGAGAATCTTCGTCCTATCCCTACCTGAAAAGGGCAGCCCTTAAAGAGTACTTGGAAACCAACCTACAAAAAGGCCTAATTTGGTAATCCAAAGGTTGTTGGATTGGGATTGTCAGTGGGCAGATGTCTCGGTAAAGTATTTAGGTGTTTATTTGGTGCGTGATATTAGGACAGTGGAATATAATGTGGATAAATTGAAGGAAACATTAAGGGACATACGTAGATGGGATACACTAACTCTAAGTCTATGGGCAAAAATCAATGCCATAAAAATGTTGTTACTCTCAAAGGTTTTGTATTACATACAATCTCTCCGTCTAAAATGTACAAAGAAGGTGCTCAAACGCATTGATAGGATTTTTATGGATTTTTTGTGGGGAGTGGATAAAAGGCTGAGAATTCTGCGATTTATCATGATAAGGAATGGTAAGGAGGGGGGGGGTGGTTATCAGGTGTTGGAGAATTCTTATAAGGGATTCCTACTAAAAAAGGCTTCCTATTATTTTAGGGAGGGTGGGGGTTCAGATCCCTTTTGGCTTCTGATGGAAAGAGAGAAGTTGAGTCCCTTTCCCTTAGATTGCTTGTATTCTTATGGGAGGTTACCAAACTATGGGGCGAGGCTGGAGACATTGGTGGCTACAAAGTCTGCCTTAGTTTCATGGATTCAGGGGTGTGGTCAGAACTTTTTTTAATGATTCAGCTTCTGTTTGGTCGAATCCGGGTTTGCAGGTTGGGAATAAAATGGTAAATTGGAGGGGTTGGGCTAATAAGGGCATTTTGAAGATAGAGGGTTTGTGGAAAGAGGATAGAATGGCTACCTTTGAGGAGTTGGTTAATCAATATGTATTGAGTAATAGGGAGATTGAGAGATATAGGTCTTTGGAACATTTCATGTCAGAGGCAACAAATGTTAAGTGGACAACTGAGTAACAGACCCCAAGTGTGTACATTGTTTGGTGCTCTTTCAACCGTAGTGTCTACATATATCAAATTGATGCCTATGCAGGAATGTATGCAGGTTTCTTGGGAGAGGTTGCAAATGGAGTGGGTGTCAGAGCTGGCAAGGGATTTGTCTGAGAATGTGTGGGATAATACTTGGAAGGTGACGGTGAGAGCCAAAATGGATTTGAATTTGAGATATATTCACCCACGAATCTTAGGTCGTGTTTATTGGACACCAGTGAAAAGGAGTGAGAGAGGTTTGGCGGATACTGGTTTGTGCTGGGAGTATCACCGTTCAAGAGGGACTTATTTGCATATGCTCTGGGAGTGTGAAAGGGTGCTGAACTTCTGGAAAGATGTACTGGATCAAATAGATATGGTGGTGGGCATGTCATTTCCTCAAACTTCTTTGTTTGTAGTCTTCCTCTCAGTTGAAGGTAGAAGTGCATCTGATTGGATTGACAGGGCATTGTTAATGGCGATAAAGCATATCATGAAAGTGTGGAAATCAAGGGAAAAAACACATACTGATAGCTGGTTAATAGACATGCGTACACTTTCGAGGTATGAGAGGTCTCGAGCATCTCGACTTCATCGAGAGATTGAGTACTGTGAGAAATTGTAATCTTTTAATGATAAGGTGCGAAGGGTTAATTCTTGGATATAGTAAGGATATAGGGAATGGGTGGGGGTTGATGTTTTGTTTCGTTGTGTATAGGCTGTTTGTTTGTGATGTCAGGTGTTTGAATTTGGAGTGTGGGGATGGGATCTTTGAGGTGAAGTTATAGTTAAATTGAATGTTACCTTTTAAGGAATATGTTATGTACATTGTTGTTGTTGCTTGCTCTCACTTGTATGTTTCAATATACTTTTGGTATAAAAATTAAATAGTCGTTTAAAAAAGAAAAATCTCCTAGAGGGCTTCTCTCTTCCTTCTGTCGAAAAAGGCACCACAGAGCTGCACCCATACCTTGATTACAGAGACCGGATTCAGATCACAGTCCAAGACAAATAACTCCTGCTTCTTATCTCCGACATCCTGGAGACATTAAGAGGATCCTCCATATTTTCAAAACTTAACCTATCTGGGCCATACCACCTTACTAGGATTCAAGATGGAGACAAGTGGAAGACGGCCTTCTGGATACCCTTTGAATACCTGGTGATGCCTGTTGAGATGGATTTCTGAACTCTGACCTGGTGGGCAGAGGTTTAGAAGGCCAGCCTAGTTTCTTGGAACAGGGTAACCTTCTGGACAAGCCAGACCAATCAAGGTAGCATTGGCGACGGTCAAGACTAGGTCTCAGGAGGGGTAAGGGTGACTGAAAGCCCACAATGAGCACACACAGCAAAGGACACTACCAATCACTCCCAGTTCGGTGTATACATCAAAAATACATATACATTTATTCAAGGCCTTTGAAATCAAACACAAAGCAAATATCAACAGTAATACTTCAAACAAATGCAACACTACTATGAAACATATATACAGTTAACAAGTGGCCTAAAGGAATAGTGCACGGAATGGGTCCACAACCTATGCAGAGAGGGAGCAAACAGTGCAAATAGACTTTAGGCAGTTCTTCATCAATCAATCCCTAACTAAGGGGCAGTCGAGTCCCTAGGAAGAGTGGAGCCTAACGCTCAAAAGTACTTTCGGATGCAGATGCATGTAATGGTGCAGTAGAGTGAAAATGTGGTCTCTTGCAGGGGCTGTAGCGACTGAGTAAGGTGGGTGAGGTGATGAACAAGTTCCAACTATTCCAGGAGTGTCTCCCCAAGAGGGCACAACAGGTTCCAGGAGCTGGGAAAAGGACGGTAGCACAGGCTACCTGTGGAAAGGTGAGTAGCCCCCAGGGGACACTTGTGTCTAAAAGTGGATGGATGCGCTAGGGGCCACCGGTAAGGGTTGCGAGTACTCGCAGACCCCCGGCGCACTCTGGACCAAACTTCGGCAGTCGAGTCTACTTCAGTTGCAGGTTCAAATTCAGCAATTGTGCAGCCCTGCGGCTTTCAGCCGCTGAGTTACAGCGATGATTCCGTGGCAGGACAGTGGTGATTTCTCCGTTCCTAATGAAGGGATCAGGCCAGTTTCACTGCAGCAGGATTCACACAGAGCACAGATGGGCACAGAGGGACCCAGCAGCAAGGCACCTGCTAAGTTAATCTCCACTGCTGGGCGACACAGTGACTGCGTACACTCAGATTCAGGCTTACTCTCCTAATTCCAGACCTAGGGCGCTTAGGTGTACGAAAGGAGAGTGCCTTGGACCCAGTGCTTACGATCTAGCAAGTTTCAGGTGTCAACTTGAAATGGCGGTGGTTTCAGAGCAAAGGTCCGGCGCATGCTGGTCAGTTCGCTGATTGGCCCAGGAACACTTTTGAAGAGGCTTGCTTGCAGGTTAAGATGAAGGTACCGTAAATAGTTGTTCCCACTATTCAAATGGGTGGAAGTGCCTTTGCATACCTTCTAGGTTTGATCAGATGCAAGGTGTCCAGCGGGACAAACGCAAGGGGTCCAGCGGTTCCTCGACTCAGCTTCTTAGTTTCAGGATGCTTGGATCCTATCCTAGGTTCGGTGAGAAGTCAAGAGATCGACCTGGTATGGGTGTTTGGAGCCCTCTATTATCCATAATCTCCTTCATGCCAAAACGAAGAGGACCCAATGGGAGATCTGCTCACATACAGGCACACCAAACGTGGACCAATCACGGACCATGGTGGTCCCAGTCATTCCCAGCACGCCAGACTCTCTGGCACCCAGGATGTGTATTGGAACTAGACAGCCCAGCCCACATCCTGGAGGCACACACACAAGGCATGCAGAAGCCTGCGAAAGCTTGGCGTTTCTCAGGAGAATGCATGACCAAATAAGGACCGGCCTGGGTCTGCTTGACCTGGGGAAGGCAAAGGGACACGATGGCCAAAGGACAGGACAAAGAACCTTGTGGCACGACCATTTTGGAGCCAGGCCACCTTCATGTGCCAGCCACGGTAAACGCGGTTTGCATGGCAAGAAAGGGTTAAAAATGTGCGAAGTAAAAGCTGCCACCAGCCCTGTCCAAGGCACATCTGTACTTCTACCAAAAAATCCTTTGAGGGAGTCTAGGGCCTTTGGAAACGAAAGGAAGACCCAAGCGCACTGTACTGTAAGATACTTTGTGCACTTGTAACATGTTGCAGAAAAGTTGCAACATAGGAAAGGACAAAGGCAAACAAAGTCTCCCAGTACTGACTGTCTTTAAGGGCATGTCAGTTTCACCGTAACAAAGTGAGCGAAAACCCAGCGATGTGCTCCACTTGCAAAAGTCAGGCTACGCTTGTCAGACAACAGCAAAAACTTGGGGGGTTCACAACTGGAGGAAAATGTACACATAAATGGGAAACTTTCTGACCAATGACCTTTGCACTAATGAGTGCCCTGACCGTCTTCCAACGTTTCATGGACAGCATCTTCTCCGATATCCTGTTCCAATACATCATAATGTATGTTGACGATATCCTGGTGTATTCCACCGACCCCATAAAACACACAAACCACTTTCCCACCTAAGCCACCATCAATTGATAGCCAAACATAAGTGCTATTACGACCACCATGCATTACTAGGGATATTTTAACAAATCTGTCATAGCTATGGGTCTCCGGAAGGTGTCCGCTGTCCTTGATTAGCCGTCTTCCAGCTCAATGAAACAAATCCAGCGTTTCCTGGACCTAGCCAATTTCTGTATGAATGTGTTGTGTTGTAGCTCCATGCCGATGTGAAATGTGTGGAATGCTTGGGGTTGAATGGGTTCCAGGCAAGCCAGTTGAAAGTGTCTGGATGAGCCGTTGGACACGGGGAGCTGTGGGGTCTTCATTGTTTCATTGGTGATGAGCTGCGTGTGTCTGCGACTCCCGGCATCAACACGTAGAGCAGCCATCGTTCCCGGAGATCTTGTTGAAAAGGACTGGAGGTCGACCTGTTGGGAGAGACGGGACGTGAGCCTATCCTGTTGACGGCCCAGAAGAGTGTGCAGTGAGGTGCCGGTGTGGATTGTGCACAGGTTTGGGAAGGCAAGTGCACCTTTGGGGGCAACAGGGGTCCGTATTCCTGCTTGTCCAGTGCAGTATGGTGACGTCTGCCTAGCTTTACAGCATTGGAGCCACTCAAAGGATCTAGTGCATTGCTGCATCCCAGTTTCTTTGATACCATGACGCAGAGCAGTGGAACGTTCCGCAGGTAGCGCAACAGTGTTGTAGTGCGGACACCTACGTGATTTTAAAAAGTGAGTGTTGCTTCTATCTGGAGTGCTGTGGAGTGGAGAACAAGTAATTTGGTCAAGTTCTGTGGAACAGAGAATAAAAAGTTTGGCAAGTGATATTTTGGTTTTGATTAAGGGTGCTCTGTCCCTAGCAGAGCTTGCTATTGAACATGGCCATGCCTGGTGTACCGGGCCCCCCAATCTATATGCCCTCCCCAGGCCCTGTAAAAATTCAATGGAGCCAATGGAAGAAAGGCTTTATGTACCATGTACGTACAGTCTGTGCAACATTGCTGATAGAGAGGAAGGATCAGAGTGTGAGGTGACCAATGAGCTGGAGATTGCATTTAGCAAACTGGATGCCCACTTTAATCCAAAAACTAGCAGAATCCTTGAAGGATATAATTTTGGTGTCAGAGGGCAGGAAAAAGGGGAATGTGTAGCGGCGTACGGCACAGCCCTTCGAAGCTTAGCCTTAATGTGCAAATTTGGCAATATGTTGGATGAGCACGGGAGACCAGTTCCAAGATAAACTGTTCAGACAATAACATAACAAAGGAGTTGTGGCTGAAGGATGAATTAACCCTGGATGTAATTGCCATAGCAAAATGTGCTGGACATTCTATGGCGTGTGTTGCTAAATTGGCTAAAGGGAAAAACAAAGGACCCAGTGCTGAGATCCTAAAGGTTGGGCCTGAAGTGAAGTTAAGGGAAGGAGGAAACAAAGTGGGGCCATCGCACCCACAAGGAGTTTCTGATAAAGGAACACTTGCCAGGCAGAAGAATTACTGTTTTCGTTGTGTGAGTGCAGCCCATTTCGCAGCGTCTCCTACATGTGTAGGGAGAAGAGTAACATGCTCTAAGTGTAAAAGATTGGGTCAGTATGCAAACTGCTGTAAGAACTTTCCAGGGGGAGGGAAACAAATATTTTATGTTAATGACGATGGACGGTATTCATCTGGGGAAGAAGGATGAGCAAATAGATATAATAACAGTTAATATGGTGCAGAGTTTGGATGATGAAGAATGTAAAAGTCCCATTGCCAAGGTACATGTCAATGGCAAAGACGTTAAAATGATGGCCCATTTGGGTGCCAAAGTGTCTTTTGTGTCTAGGGAGGCGTATGAACTTGATGTGGGAGGTAAAGCTGGAGACCTTATAGCACCGGACATAAGCCAGGTTGCTATAATGTGGATAGGATTGATTTGTTAGGTTATTCCATTGCAAGGTTAAAATTCAGTGGCACAGAAACAGATGGTAAAATATATGTCACGAAAAAGGGGGTGACGACGTTTGGTTGGAGAGAACAGAAGAAGTTGGGGGGGGGGTCAGGCTACACCCCAATAGAGAGGAACGGGTTTTGCATGTAAACATGCCATACAAGGACCGTGCGAAGGGAGTGTTTGCCGATTCGATAGGGTGTGTGAGAGGTATGAGGCATGGTGGAGTCCTTAGGGAAGGTAGTGCTCCTGTTGCAGAAAAGCTATGCTGGTACCCTTAGTGTTGAGAGAGGGTGCCAAATGTGAGCTTGACAAGTTGAGGAGATCGGGGGTGATAGAACCTGCAGGGAGTGTCGACTGGATTTCGCCTTTGGTTGTAGTGAAAAATGCAAGTGGAGTATTAAGGTTTTGTATATATCTTCATGGGCTGAATAGGTGTGTGGTGTTGGCGAGGCACCCGCTCCCCAATATGTCGGAAATGTTAGCTGTGATAAAGGAAGGTGAAGTTTTTCTCCAAACTAGATATGATGTCAGCTTACCAAAAGGTAGAGCTGGAAGAGTTGTTGAAGAAATTAACTGTGTTCATCACTCATGAAGGAATAGTTAAATTCCGCAAGATGCTGTTTGGTTTAGTGTTGGATTAATTAGTCTTCCAAAAAGTGATGGACAAACCTTTTAAGGAAGTACAAGGGAGTGCACTGCTTTCATGATGTTTTGGTGTGTGGGGAGACTTTTGAGCAGCATGAAGCGGCACTCGAGCGTGTTCTGAGTATATTTTAAAGCAGGGGGATCACATTAAGGAGGGAAAAGTGTGTGTTTAGGGAGAGTTCTGTCGAGTACCCAGATCATGAAATCTCTGTGACAGGACGTAAGCCCAAGTCTGACATGGTTAATGCCATAAACATGGTTGCTGCACCCAAGGACAAAGGGTAAGTATGATCCTTTCTGGGGATGACTTCTATCAGAGGTTTGTACAACATTTTGCTAACAAGGTTCTAAAAATGAGGTCCCTACTAAAAAAAAAAAGGGTGGAATTTATTTGGGATAAACAATGTGAAAAGGAGTTTGATATGGTCAAGAGGGAGATGGACATGGCGAAAGCATTAGGTCGATATGAGGAGGATAGCTCAGTGGCAACGTGCTCGCCTTTGAAGCAAGACGACACGAAGCAACACAGGTTCGATCTCCGGGTCCGCGCTTAGAAACCTTTGGGTATTTAAGCGCGTTATAAATAGGGAACTAAGACAAAAAAACCCAACAAAAACAATTATGCAACTAAAAAACAAACAATTCCTGTAACGGCGCCTCGATGCCCGCGGGCTGTATGAGCGCTTTAAAAATGATTAAATAAATAAATAAAATGATTCCTGTAAGAAGTGTGTGATTACTGTTGATGCCAGTGATAATGGAATAGGTGCTGTGTTGTCACAGATTCAGGATGAGAAAGAAGAGGAAATGCTAACACATGCGTTGAGGGTGTTAAAAGGTGCAGAAAATAATTATTCTGTTCTCGAGAAGAAAGCGCTGACCAGTCATTGGGCTGTGGAGATATTAAAAACACTGTTTGGGTTGCTAAATTTATCATTCTAACTGATCATAAACCCTTAAAGGCAATTATTTTAGTCTAAGGGGATGGAGAAGGTATCAAGGTGAGTTGGGCGTTGGGTGGCCAGGTTGCGAGGTCATAAATATGTGATGGAGGTTGTACTTGCATGTCATTTGTCATTTTTAAGGGGTAACGGAGAAGAGGGTGTGCCAGAATTGACTGACATGGTCTTTGTTATACATGAAGAGATAGTAGGAAAAGATGAATGGATGGAGGCCATGAGAACAGAGGAAGTGATGAGCTGGGTGATAGGTTTTGTGAGAAGAGTTAGGCCGGACAATAGATTGCTCAGTGAGGAAGGAAAGGCGTATTGGGAAGTGCAGTCTAAACTCAGTGTGGAAGGGGGGTTGTTCTTCAGGTGGGACCGAGTGATGGTACACGTGTCAGTGTGACAAAAATTGATCAAGTTAGCACACAAAGGGCACATAAGTGTTTCAAAGATTGAATATATTGAGGGCATTGAACTAGTGGCCCGGATATGACTGGGAGATTGAGAGATGTTTGAGTGAGTGTATTGAGTGTGAGAGGTTTGGAAAGGGGATGGTAGCACACAGCCAGCCCATGATTAATGTGGACACGCCAGATGGGGTATGGCGTGATTTAGTGTTAGATGTACTAAGGCCAGTGGATTTAGGTGGAGGGTGAGGAAAATTCATTTTGGTTCTCATAGACCTGTTGTTGAGGTGGTCCAAAGTCATAGTATTTTGACAGACGATGGTATGCAGTTTGTCAGATGGGTTATTTGGGTAATATTTGAAACAGTGCAGAATCAAGCACAAGAAGACTGCTGTCTTTCATCCAGAAAGTAATGGTGTGGTGGAAAGGATGAATAGACCTATTATGGGGGGCCATAAGAATGGTGAATGTTTGTGGCCAGGATAAGAAGGTTGCAGTACATTAAAGGCTATATGCCCTCAGGAGGTCTCTGCACGCCACCACAGGGATTAGTGTTTTTAAGTTGATGAGGGGGAGAAAAGGGAATACCAAAGTGTCGCCTCCTTGAATAGGGGAGCGCAAGGGAGTCGGATTGTGTAGTGGCAGAGCTGACAAGGACGAAAAAGAAAAAGGGGGCATGAGTGGTAAAGGATAATGAAAGGAAACCGATGCAGAGATCGGTAAGGGTGATTGGATCCACATAAAAAAGGGTCTGTGAAAAGAAAGGGAGATCTGTTATATTCGGATACCGTGCAGGTATTGAGGGGTGCTGTGAGGATGAGCGGCGGTCAAGTATGGAACTTGGGGAGAGTGCGGCTCCTGTGAGGAAGAGGAAGTGAAGGTGTGGATTTGGATAATAAGATGCAGAGATGCGTTGTGTGCTGTAGCTGCATGGTTTTGTGAATTGTTTGAGTTTGAATGGGTTCCAGGGAAGCCAATTGAAGGGGCTGGAGGAGCCGGTGGACGCGTTGAGCTGGGGGGTGGGTGGGAGGTTGCTATAAAGGATCTTAGTTAATAATAAAAGCACAAGAAACCTAACCAAAATTGTGCGGGTCTTCATTGGTTCATTGATTTATTCCGTCCTTTTCCTGTATTATTCTACCTATAAGGCGTTTCTTAAAGAAAAAAACCCTTTTGTTTGTCGCAAGATGCTGAGGAAGGCTTCCGAATCCTTAGATTTGTTTACTCGGAGACCTGTGTTATGACAACCAGACACCACATACTTGTTTTTTGCAGAAATAGACACTTCCGATTCTGAGATTTGTGCAGTTCTTAAGCAACTACAAACAGGCCAAGATGAGCAAGGAACCCTTGGCACGGATATTATAGGTCAGTGGCAACGCGCTCATCTTGTTTGTTTGTTTTATTCACTTTTTATGCACGCCAAACCCAAGGGTAGCAGGGTGCAGTGGCAAGGAAATGCAAAACTTACAGGTTACATCATAGCATAACGTACAGAAGAGAATACAATAGGTCTCTGGAACACAAATAATTACAAATATACAAAGTTCAAGTAAGGTCAATCAGAGTTGCAGATGTATAGAGTCAAGAATTAGTGCAAGTAATTCCAGTAGGAGGTAGGTGACACAGGTCAACTGAGGTCAGTCGAGGTGAGGAGTTGAATGACATTTTTTCTGAAACGAAGATAGGGCAAGTCCACTCTCAAGTCTTGTGGTAGTGAGTTCCAGGTTTTTGCAGCCTTTACCGGGAAGCTATTTCCTCCAATCGTAGTGAGTCTAAAGTTCGGTATTGTCAAACAATTAGAATTGACAGCTCTAGTCGGTCTGAGAGATGTTCTCCTGTGGAATTTGTCAATCAGGTATCTAGGGGCGGCGTTAAGGGCTTTGGGGGTCAGGGATAATATATTAGTTTTATTTTATTCTCCGTGGTCAACCAATTGTGATGGCGTCTGGCGGAGGAGATATGGGATCTTTTGTTTATGCCTAGTGCTGCTCTCAGGGCATTATTTTGTAGTATTTGTAGTCTTTGAGTTATTGTTTTATTAGCTCTGGAATATAGAGCACTGCAGTAATCAATTCTGGAGAGTATTAAAGCTCTAGCCAGGATTAAGCAGCTCTTATTGGAGAGGAATGGTTTACCGGCTCTTATCAGTTGGCACGTGTAAGCCGTGGAAGAGGCAAGGGATTTTAGCTGTTTATCAAGTGATAAGGTAGAATCAAGATAGAATCCCAGGGATTTTACATCCTTGGACACTTGGATGATATTCCCATCTATGTTGAATGAGGAGAATTCCTGGCCTAGTTTTTGGATATTGGCTTGGGTGCCCAGGATAATCAACTCTGTTTTATCATCGTTCAGACAGAGGCCATGAGTGGCCATCCATGCCTGGATGATGAGATATACCTTGTTCACCAATTCTGTGTCTTTCGCATGATCCCCAGAAAGCGGGAGGAGGATCTGTGTATCATCTGCATAATTAGTGTAGGTGATACCGAGATGGTCCAAATAATCAAACAAGGGCTTGGTGAAGATATTGTATAGAGTTGGGGAGACACAAGAGTCCTGGGGGACAGCGCATGAGATGGGGGGTGGGATCTGCCGCTGCTGAGGGGGAGAGGACTCATCGTTCTTTCACTCAGGAATGACTCGATCCATCTAATGGCTTCTGGGGAGAAATGAGCGGCGGAATCCAGATGACTACAGAGGACTTTATGATCCACCAAATCAAAGGCAGCTGAGAGGCCCAGGAGTAGCAAAAGTACTGTTCTCCCTTTGTCTCTCAGCTCGTCAATTTGGGATTTCAATTCAATAAGGGCAGTTTCTGTACCATGTAGGGGACGGAAGCCCGATTGTCTCTGTCCTAGGAGGTTGTGTAGTTCTAGATGCTTTTGAATTTGGTTGTATGCAGCTTTGTCCAGAATCTTGAGAAGAAACGGTACCGTAGTGATAGGGCGGTAATTAGTGAGGATGAGGGGGTCTAGTGTTAGCTTTTTAAGGAGGGGGGAGTACCCAGGACTGTTTAAGGTTAGCAGGGATGGTGCCTGAGGCAAAGGAGGCGTTAATCAATTTAGTGATAAAGGGACATAATTCTCTGGCAGCGTCTTTTATTAATTGTGCTGGGCAGATGTCACGTTTACAATTAGATGGTTTAAGCGACAGGATGATTTTTTCTACTTCCAAGGTGGTCATTTTGGAGAAGTGGAAGGTATTACTGTGCGCCATTAGATTATTGGTGTGGGGCATTTTTGGCGAATCCTGAATTTTGAGTACTTCTTTTTTTTTTGCTGGATTTTATTTTGGAGTGTGATAATTTTATTTGTTAGGGCTTGCTGGATATCTGTGCACCAAGGTTTGTCCTTGGTACAGGCGTCCGGTGTGGCGATAGGAGACTCAAGTTCCTTTAGAATGGAAAAAAGCTCTTTCATACTGGAATTGGATTTGTCTATACGATCATCATATGAGTTACGTTTTGCCTGGCAAACTTCTTTTTTGTAAAGTGAGGAGAGGGAAGTTAATTTAGCTTTATCGACTGAGGGGCAGAGCCTCCAGGTGGTTTCACTTTCTTTTCGAATGCGTAGGTCTCTTAGCTGTTGAGTAAACCATTTGTTTAGATGAGCCTTCGGTTTGCTTGATCTAAGTTTGAGAGGTGCCAGTTTATCTAGAGTAGAGAGCATGATATTATTAAATTCTTGCACTAGGGTGCTGGGGTTTAGATTAGCTGATAATGTGTTGAGGGTCGGTAATATAGCTGGGATCACTTTCTCTGCCGTAATACATTTTTTATTTCTGGTTAAGCAAGGTGGCCCTATTGGAAGGGCTGTGGGGTTAGGTCTGGAAGTAGCTAGGTTAAAGGACACCAAAGAATGGTCTGGCCAAGGTAAGGGCATTATGGACGAAATAGTGGCTGAACAGTTAGTCAGCTATCCAATCTAACGTTCTTCCCTTCAGGTCGTAGGCTTGTCAACTCTTTGAGTTAGGCCTAGTGCGTGAATAGTATTGGCTACCACAGTAGCATTAGTATCCGTGGTGTCATGGAAACCTAAGTTAAAGTCCCCAAGGAGGATTAGTTGAGGACAAGGTTTGAGGTTATTAGTGAGTAGGTTGTGGAGATCCTCTTCAAAGGTGCCTAAGGGGACTGGGGGTCTATATAAAAGGTGAATGGTGAGTGCTTGATTATTATTTATCTGGAGTTTGGCAGATAGGGTCTCGCAGGATTGAATCGATTGGGTGGGTACTAGTCTGAGTGAGAGGCTTGTTTTAGAGATTATGGCGATGCCGCCACCTCTTGCACCTTCTCATTCGTGTCTGATTATCGTGTAGCCATCCGGGATGGCTAGCATGAGCGAAGGTCCTGCTGCATTGTGTATCCAAGTCTCTGTGATTGCGAGAAAGTCGAGGTTACCTTCTGAGATTAGGTCGGCAATGTCTAGGGCATGGGCGACAAGCGATCTCATGTTAAGGAGTGCTCCAACGATAGTTGGGGTCTTAGTGACCTCTGTGGCTTGGGGGGATAGAATAGTAGATGCATTCGGTGTTTTAGGCTTGTTATTCTGAATTGGGCAAATATTGGAATTGGGTTGAAGAGGTAGCCCAGTATAATGAGGTTTACAGGCCTGCTGAAAGTTGGTTTTGATGTTGGTAGGGGGAAGAGACCTGCAGAGAGGTTTGTGCAGTTTAGTTAGTCTGGCACGGAGTCTAAGGTTTCTGCTAAGTCTGCTAAGTGTATCACATGGGAGTGATACAGAGGTGGCTGTCTCAGGGGACCCATGGCTAGGATGTAGATATTGGCCAGGAGAGTTACAGTTCAGATGTATTACAGACGTCAAAGGAGGCAGGGTGTTAGGTAGGTTAGCATTTAGCATGTTAAGTGAGTGTAGGATAGTACTCAGTAGGACTGTGTAAATAGCTGGTAGATACATAGTTCTACAAAGGAGGCCTATCTAGAATACCACATTAGTAGTCGGTGGGAACCGTTGGCAACAATACAAAGCACAGTATATGCTAGAAATATCAGCATGTAGGAACAATTTGGTAGCGGGAGTCGCCTAAATACTAAATCAATGTAGTGTATGTAATCAATGACTCAAAGGTAGTGGTTCAGCTAGGCCAACTAAATGAGTGCAGCAGGTTACAGGTAGGTGGATAAACATTGCAGCTATGCATATGAACAATTTAAAGACGAGGCAGTGATTCAAACCAAGGTAATAATATGAGCGTGATGGCCACTTTGGAAGTACACTTCAGGGAGGAATGTTTTATTGGCCAGATGTCCATGAGGCACAGGAGAAGAATGCAGACGCAAATTTGTGGTGTGCTGGGTCAAGGTAAGTTGCAGCAGATCAGGTAAGTTTGTGGGAGCTACTGATCTTTTAGGGCTTCTGTGCAGCTGTAGGGGTGTGAGCCCGGAGTGTTACCTTAAAGAACCGAGGGCCTTAGAAGGAGAGGGCCGGCTTCGCCTGCCGGCGCCCAATGGCAGGGGATGTAGTCACAGTGGCCAATCAGGCAAGGCCAAGACTACTGCTGTGTGCCTGGTAAGGCACAGGGTGAGACAAGCCTATATGCGGTGGCCATCTTGGAAAGGGGTACCTCGTGTACCTCGGTGCTGGAAACAGGGCAAAAACATGCTCTTGCAGGTGCGGGGCGGGTGCAGGGCTGCCTAGGTCCTTAGTGAGGCATCACGGAGCACTTGTGGGCATTTAGGCATCAATTTTGGAAAATCAAACTTAGATGCGATGAGAATTAGCGCAATGTGGAAGCGCTTACCGAATTGCAGCAGCTGATCCGGGAAGGTTTCCTGGCCAGGCCTGCTGCTCCTGCAGTGTCGGGGCCTCGAGAGATGAGCTCCTGCTCATCCAAAGGAATCCACACGATCTCCCAGGCTGAGAACAGGCACCAGCCTTGTTCCCGAGGGCCTTGGAAGGAGAGGCCTTGGAAGCAAGACGCAGAGCAACACAGGTCCAGGTCTGTGCTTAGAAATCTCTTCGGTATTAAGCGTGTTATAAAAAACAATTATTATAATAATGATTATAATAATATTAATAACTCCTGGCAATTAGACAGGCCTTATCTAGAGTGGTGTCACCTTCTACTCGGACGCTGCACGCCTGTGCAGATCGTAACTCATCACAAGAACCTTCAAGCATTACAAATCATGTAATGCTGGAAGAGCATGCAGGCTCACTGGGCCTACTTCTTTGTCCAGTATCAGTTCCATCTAACCTACATACCGGGCAACACAAATATAGTTTCATATACTCTGTCTCGCATGCATGACAAGAATGAGGATACCGTGCTGCCAGAAAGCACCATCTTACAGAGTAAGATGTTTATTCTCCATGTAGAACTCTTTCTTACAGAAGTCCTCCAGGAAACCGAATCCTCGTCAATTCAGCAAAGCTTTCTAGAAGAGTGAGTGTTAAGTGATAGGAATTTATATTTCCGGATAAAGATTTCTATCAAAGAAAAGACAATTAAAATGTTACAACAATAAAAACATTTAAATACAATCAAAATCATGTAATCCACGAAAGTATACTAAAATCATTTATCCGTACATAAAATATTGCCTACGTAACATAAGTGCCTGTTCAGTATACAAATACACTTTATGGGTCATCAGCAAATCTGGGGCTGACAATACAAACTTAAGTGCTAATTGCACATTTCTGATGTTGGAGGTTCTTAGTGCTGGGATTATAAAAATATTTCTTAGAGAGTAGGACAATATCTCCTCACAGTGCGATTTGTTAGTAAAGACGACACCCTTTCTCCAGTGAACAAGAGAATTGCTCTGAGGGCCATAATAAGTGCTCTTTCCCTTGGGGTGACAAACCATTGGACATATACTTGCCATTTTAAAGGCAATGTTACTGTTAGGAAAGATTTCCACTTATGGGTAATTTTCCCTCCAGTTGGGAACCCACTATCCTTTTGCTTTTGTCTGACCATCCTAGCCTGACCTTTGCTCCGCTGGACTTTTGCTCATTTTGTTAAGGGAAAATTGACATGCCCTTCAGACTGTCAGTACTGGGAGACTTTGTTTGCCTTAGTCTTCCACTTTGTTGCTATTTCTTGACAAAATTTTATCATTGCACAACGTACCTCCCAGTACAGTGCGATGGTGTCCATTTTTCATTTTTAAGGCCCTAGACCCCCTCGAAGGATTTTTGGTGAATGTACAAGTGTGTCCAGGATAGAGCTGGTGGCAGTAGTTACTTTTAAAGCATTTTTGACTCTTTTTATGGTCCAAACCGCGCTCCCCGCTATTGGCCCAGGACTGTGGCCAGTACCTAAAATGGCCATGCCACGAGGTCCTTTGTTCTGTCCTTTGGCCATTTTGTCCCTTTGCCTTCCCTAGGTCGAGCAGACCCAGGAATTTCCTTATTTGGTCATGCAGACCACAGCGCAAACCGAAGCTTTCGTAGGCTTCTGCATGCCTTGTGTGTGTGCACCCAGCATGTGGGCTGGAGCTGTCTAGTTCCAATACACATCCTGGGTGCCAGGATGTCTGGTGTGCTGGGAATGACTGGGACCACTCTGGTTCGCGATTGGTCCACTTCTGGGATGGCTGAATGTGAGCAGATCACTTATTGGTTTCTCTTCATTTTGACAGGAAGGAGATTATGGATAAGAGAAGGCACCTTACACCCATTCCAGGTCGATCTTCTGAGTTCACACCGAACTTCGTAAAGGAGTCAAGTATCCTGAACCGAAGAAGCAGATCTGTGAAACGCTGGAGACCCGCTGGAAGGTTTGGCACCCTGACCCTGCTTTGTCCTGTCAGAGCCCCTGTTTCTCATCGATCACAGAAGGCCTGCAAGGGCTCTTCAACCCGTTGGAATAGTGGTACTAACTACTCTTGGCACCTCCTGCTTAACCTGCAAACTAGCCTTTTCGGAAGTGTATCTGGATCGCCCAGTGAACTGACCAGCTTGTACGGGACCTTTGCCTTGGAACCACCGCCGTCTCGAGTTTCGACTTGAGCCTTGGAGAACCGCAAGCTCTTGGTAGAAGGCACTCTCCCGCCGAGTTTCGTACTCCTAGCATTCCTAAGTCTGGAATTAGGAGAGTCTGTCTGAACCCGAGCATAGGCGATTCCTGTGTTGCCCCGCTGTGGTGACGATGTTCGTGGGTACCTTGCTGCTGTGCCCCACTGTGTCTTAAGACGAGCTGGAGTGGAATTGGCCCGGTCCCTTCAACAGAAGTGGAGAAATTGCCACTGTCCCACCACAGACTGAGGTCCAGGAACGTAGCCCCTGAAAGCCGGAGAGATGCGCAACTGCAGGATTCGAAGATGCAAATGAACCGGACTTGACTGGCGAAGTTTGGTCCGGAATGCACCGAAGGTCAATAAGTACTTGCAACTCTTACCGGTAGCCCCTGGTGCATCCACAGACTTGTACGCACAAGTGTACCCTGAGGGCCACTCGCCTTTAAGGTAGCCTGTGCTACCAAGCTATTCCTGATTCTTGTAAATCGCTCTTCCCTCTTGTTGAGACCCTCCTTGAATAGTGGGACCTTATTCTTCATCACCTCACCCACCTTCCTGAGCCACTACAGCCCGCCGAAGAAGACCTGTTTTGAACTTAACCGCACAATCGAGTGCTCCAGCACTGAATGTACTTTTGAGTGCAAGCCTGCATGCTTCTTAGGGACTGGACTGCCTATTATTTAGTGAGACGTCCTGGTTACCTTGCAAATAGAGTATTGGGTCCCTTTCGAATAAGAAGGATCTTTACGTGTTTTTAGCTGTGGTTTTTACAGGTGTGTTTTTATTTGCATTGAAACATAGTCTAGACACATTGTCTGTAGAGAGAGGGTCAGCCGACACGTGTTTAAACCCCAAAGGGTCTTTATCAAGGCAGATTGGTAAGGTGAAAGGAATCAATTCCGTGAGGTTATCAGAGGCCAGTGGCAGAAGTCATCCAATATGCTAAGGTTCATTCAGGCTGATGCCTACGGTAAATGTTCGTTCCGTTGGCCCCAATCTCACGGAATTGATTCCTTTCACCTTACCAATCTGCCTTGATAAAGATCCTTTGGGGTTGAAACACGTGTCAAGATCCTTTGGGGTTGAAACACGTGTCGGCTGGCCCTCTCTCTACAGACAATGTGTCTAGACTATGTTTCAATGCAAATAAAAACACACCTGTAAAAACCACAGCTAAAAATGCGTAAAGATCCTTCTCCAGCATGGGGTCTGGCATGGATTCACATGCTCATGAATATTCCCCGTCGTCAGGCCGGGAATCCTCGGTATAGAAAAAAAAATCAGTATCAGTTTCGTTTCTGATCTGTCTTTCTTAGTAGTAACCAATCACTGGTCTCTGGGTCATACTGCCCCCAGCCAATGACTGCCCTCTCCCTAAGCCCCGCCTCTGGCAGCCATCCTCAGATTTTTACCGCACGTTCAAGTGTTGGGAGTCCTCGTGCTGTAGCTCTCGAGCTTTTACTGCGTTTTTGTGCTTTTTCAAGAGATTTTTCTCATTTTTCGGTTAAATAGAGCCTCAAGCTCCACCGTTTCTACATCCGATCAACGGGGATCCGTTTCGGAGTTTCCTACGCCCCTCAAGGGTGAAGATTTCGTCGAGTTATGCTTTTGGAGGATTCCAGAAGTTCCGAGGCCTACCCCCAAAAGGGCTGAGGCCCTTGAAATCCTACAGGAAGGTGAGATTGCTTCGGACCACGCCATCACGGTGGCAACGGACATCGCATACACCGGTTTCCGTCAGTTGGGCAACAGCGTTTGCCTGAGACGACGAGGATGGCTCAAGGCGATGGATTTTCACTAGGACGTACAAACCAAGGTTTTGGACATGCCCTTCGGGAACAACCTGTTTGGGAAGGCGGTTGATGAGTCCCTTCAGGCCATCAAGACAGACACAGAGACTGCCCGGGCACTGGGAGTGCTCCAACAACGACGGCCATCCTTTCGGAGCTCTGGAGGCAGACAAGGTGCCTCCAAGGAATCCGGCAGTGGCTCCTCCATGTACCGCCAAGCGGCAAGATCTTCGTCCCAGGAAGCCTACAGGGGACGCGGCAAGTCAGGTGGTGCCCGTCGTCGTCAACAGGGAGGTCAAGGAGGTAAGGCGGCCTCCAAACAAGATTGAACCGACCGTGGGGTCGGGCACCCGCCAAAGCACCCCGGTGGGAGGCCGGCTGGCGAGGTTCGTCAGCGTGTGGGAGTCCATCTCCACCAACCGTTGGGTGCTGGACACCCTGGCCCAAGGGCACGCCCTCGAGTTTCAGAAGAAGTGCCCTCGCGTTCCACCCGTGGCCAGGAAGGAAAATCACGTCCCTCAACTACTGTTGGAAGTAAGGACGATGCTCAAGAAGGGTGCCATCGAGCTCGTCCCAAGGAGACTTCGGGGCTCCGGAGTTTACTCAAGGTACTTCCTCGTAAAAAAGAAGACAGGAGGATGGCGCCCCATCCTGGACCTGCGACGACTGAACAAGTACATCAAGGCACAGAAGTTCCGGATGGTCACCCTCCAGCACGTGCTGGGACAGCTGGAGGAGGGCGATTTCTTGTCGTCGTTGGACTTGGAGGATGTGTACTTCCACATCCCCATTCTAAAAAGACACCGAAAGTTCCTCAGGTTCGTGGTCCAAGGGCGGCACTACCAGTTCAAGGCCCTCCCGTTCGGATTGAAGTCGGCACCCAGGGTGTTCACCAAGTGCCTCGCACCGGTGGCGGTGCGGCTGCGCCTACAGGGGATCCACGTCTACCCCTACCTGGACGACTGGCTCATCCGGGCAAGGACAAGGGAGCTCGCCGTGGAGCACACTGCGAAGACCGTCCAGCTGCTCACGGACCTGGGATTCTCCATCAACTTTCCAAAATCCCACCTGGTTCCGTCGCAAGTCGCCCTGTTTCTGGGAGTCAAGCTCGACCCAGTGGCACGGTGGCCTCGCCGTCGGAGGAAAGGACCAGGACCATTCTGAGCAAGGTGCAGCGTCTGCTGGCCACGGACATGGCCAGGGTAAGATCTATCAAGTCCCTCCTCGGGATGATGTCCTCCTGCATTTATCTGGTGCACCTTTGCAGGCTTCGGATGCGCCCCTTACAAGAGTTCCTCGACGCCCGCTGGGTCCAGTCGAGGGGCAGCTTCGAGGACAGGATCCCTCTCAACGAGACCTTCCGTCAGGCGATCCGGTGGTGGGGTACCCGCTCTCATCTGTCGGCGGGCACGGACTTTCAGACCCCAGCTCACCAGGTGACGGTGACGACGGACGCTTCCCTGGAAGGTTGGGGAGCGCACTCCGGAGATCTTCACGCGAGAGGCCTTTGGCTCCCGGAGGAGAAGTCACTCCACATCAACATTTTGGAGCTCCGCGCAGTGTTCTGGTCCCTGAGGTCTTTTCTTCCGTCCCTCAAGGGCAAGGTGGTGAGGATCTTCACCGACAACACCACAACAATGTTCTACATCCGGTGGCAGGGCGGAACCAGATCCCCTGCCCTATCCAAGGAAGCCCAGGATCTGTGGCATTGGGCCGTCGCCCAAGGGATGTTTCTGGTGCCTCTTCATCTGGCAGGAATAAAAAAACACGATCGCCGACTCACTCAGCAGAGAGCTGCGCTCGTGCCACGAGTGGGAACCACGCCAGGATCAAGTGGATCGACTCTTCCGACGATGGGGCGAACCCCAAATCGATCTCTTCACGACGGCGACGAATTCCAAGTGCCGGAGGTTCGCCAGCAGGTTCCCCCAGCCTGGGAGCATGGGCGATGCTTTCTCGTTCCCCTGGGACGGCATATTTCATTATGCGTTCGCTCAGCTGCCGTTGCTGCTCCGGCTCATCAACCAGCTCAAGAGGTCCCGGTGCAGGATGATCCTCGTCGCACCGGCGTGGCCGAGACAGATCTGGTTCCCGGACCTTCTGGACTTGTCAACGTCCACCCCAGTCAAGCTGCCGACGGACGCAGATCTTCTCTCCAGAGAAGGAGGCGCCATTCTTCACCACAACCCAGAGTCGCTGAACTTGCAGGCCTGGCTCCTGCAGCACTACAGTTTGGAGGGTACGACATCCCGGCCGACTGCAGAGAGGTTATTGCAAAGGCCAGGGCGTCCTCAACTCTCAAGTGCTACGGACATAAATGGAAGAGGTTCTCTGTCTGGTGCCGTGCACAGAAGATTAACCCTGTGCGGATTACGGCCCCTCAAGTATTGCCGTACCTGCTGTCATTGGCCAAGGCTGGACTAGCTCGCGCTTCCATCAAGATACATCTGGCCACCATCTCACGATACACCAGAACTACGGGACGGGCGTCATTGTGGTCTCATCGATTGGTGAAGGAATTTATGAAAGGATTTTTGCGATCATTCCCGCCGGTGAAGGCCCCTGCCCCGGCGTGGGAGCTCAACGTGCTGCTGACCAGGCTCATGGGGCCCCCATTTGAGCCTATGCATTCGGCACCGTTGAAGTTTCTGTCGTGGAAGACAGTGTTTCTCGTGGCCATCACCTCCGCACGACGAGTGGGCGAGATCCAGGCCCTATCTTGCAAGCCGCCATACTTGACGTTTCACGACACAAGGGTGGTACTGAGGACGCACCCCTCCTTCATGCCCAAGGTGCCGTCGGACTTCCACCTCAACGAACCCTTGGTGTTGCCAGTTTTCTTCCCGTCTCCTTCGTCACCGGCTGAAAGGACTCTGCACTCGCTGGACGTAGCTAGAGCGCTGAAGTTCTAAGTGGACCGCACAAAGAGTTTTCGGAAGACATCACAGCTGTTTGTGAACTTTGGGACTGTGAATCAAGGGAAGGCTCTCTCGAAGACCTCCATTTCCAGATGGCTCTCCGGCTGCATCATGCACTGTCACCGGTTGGCAAACCGACTGCTGCCCGGCCGTCCGAGAGCCCATTCGACCAGAGCGATCGCTGCTACCACGGCGTTCCTGTCTGGTGTGCCCCTGCTGGACATCTGCACGGCTGCGACGTGGCGGTCGACGCACACCTTCACAAGATTCTACTGCGTCGATCGGGACTCCAGGGAGGAGTCCAGGGTCGGACAAGCAGTGCTGCGCAACCTGTTCACTTAAGGTGAGCCTGGTGAGGAGGTAAGACATGCTTAATGTTGAGTTGTTGTATTGCTTTATGTTGAGCCTGTTGCCACCTCCCGTGGTTGTGCATGTGTGTACTGCTATGTATTCCCTTATTCATGAGCATGTGAATCCATGCCAGACCCCATGCTGGAGAAGGAACAAGTTACTTACCTGTAACTGTTGTTCTCCAGCATGGGTCTGGCATGGATTCACATGCGAACCCTCCCGCCTACCCCTCTGCGGCTCTTCACTTGGTCATACTGCCACTTTACGTGCTACCAAATCTGAGGATGGCTGCCAGAGGCGGGGTTTAGGGAGAGGGCAGTCATTGGCTGGGGGCAGTATGACTCAGAGACCAGTGATTGGTTACTACTAAGAAAGACAGATTAGAAACAAAACTGATACTGATTTTATTTTCTATACCGAGGATTCCCAGCCTGACGACGGGGATATTCATGAGCATGTGAATCCATGCCAGACCCATGCTGGAGAACAACAGTTACAGGTAAGTAACTTGTTCATTCTTACTTGAAAGGGTCCCAATACTCTACTTGCAAGGTAACCAGGACGTCTCACTAAAGTCCTTTCTCAAGAGGTACTGGTTTTACCTCTTCCAACCTGTGACCTTGCAGAACCCAATAGACTCTAAACAAACTACTCACCGAGCCCAGCACAGGAGTGTTCAGTACCTAGAACCCAACTTTCTTCTCTGCCTATTATTTAGGGTTTGAGTTGTTGAAGGACTACCTAAAGTATATTTACACTGTGTGACCCCTTTCTGTTTCAGGTTGTGGATCCCTACTCATTGAATATTCCTTTAGGCCATGAGTTACTGTATATATATTTCATAGTTGGAGTTGCATTACATTTGTTAATATTGCTGTGGTTTTACTTTTTGTTTGACTTAAAAGGCATTAAATAGATGTATATGTATTTTTGATATATTCACCTGACAGAGTAATTTGTGGTTTCGTTTGTGTGCTCATTGTGGGCATTTGATTACCCTCACCCCTCCTGAGACCTAGCCTGGACCACCGCCAATGCTACCTTGATTTGTCTGGCTTGTCCAGAACGTTCCCCTGTTCCAAGAAACTAGGCTGGCCTTCTGAACCTCTACCCCCCCCCCCGTTTGAGTTCAGAAATCCATTTTAACAAAAAGGCAACTTTACGATAATAAAATTGTACGCTTTGTTTCTGCAAGTCATTTTTGTTCCTTTTTGCTTGCTCTTTGAGGGTAGAAGGCAAGGCCTTTATTAGCTCCCCTCTGGTGGTGCTACCTATCTGCGACTCATCACTATACAAATAACCAAGGCCAACCTCTTGTATGGAAGGTTTTATATACTTTAATCAAGACGAGTCAGCACAAGAATTTGTGGCCATGAGATCCTTCACTAGGGCCCTAGTTATTGATAATTGGGGCCTCTCCTACAGACGCAGCCAGTAAATCAATGGTTGTATTCCATATAAGCCGGTTTGAGTTATTTGTGTAGTAGATGCCCTGGAAAGCCCTGTGGTAAACCAATGATGTTCCTTAGGAATTTGTTTTTGGTTATTTTGTTTGTTTTTGTTTCATAGTAACCCCGCAACACTGTACCGTATGTTAAGACCAGTGTTGATTTAGCCGTGTAGATTTGCAGGGTATGATTCATAGGCAATCCACCTAGTTTTTCCCCAAATCTCAGGATTGAGCCGTTTATTTGTGATGCCTTTGTAGTTTGCTGCGTTGTGTTGTGACCAGCCCAAATCACTAGAGATCGTCACCCCAAGATAGCAAAACGACTTGACGCATGGGAGACTTTTCCCTGTTACCAGTATGGCGTTTCCCTGTGGTTTACTATTGCCAACATACAGAAGCTTTGACTTCTCTACGTTAATTGCTAAGCCTCTCTCTCTCATATAATCAGCAAATCCATCTATCAATTTTTGAAGGGTGTTTTTGTTACAGCCATTCGAACTGCATCATCTGTATACAAAAATGCACACACTCTTTGTTTAGCTATCCTCGGGACATCGCTCACCAAGTCAGCTAAGATATTTAGTAGTGAGTGAGTTTATATAGAGATTGAAAATTAATGAGGTCAAGACACAACCCTCTCGCACTCCACAGGAGATCTTGAATGCTTGCTTTTCTTGGCTCTGGTTTCCCTGTCTTACTTTGCTGTCAAGTTACTGTGCATATAGACCAATATATTTAACATTTCGCCTGGCATTCCCCTGGAGTGCAATACACTCCAGAGTTTGCCGTGATCAACGCAATCAAAAGCGGTTGAGAGGTAATGTTAGGTAGATCGTGCTGTTAATGGCATGCACATATTCATCCAGAACCAAGCCCAGGTTTACAATCTGGTCAACTGTTCCAATGCCCTCTTGGAAGCTATATTGGTACTTCGAGAGGATCTGGTGCTCAGTAACCCAAGCCATGATGCTTTGATGCAGTAGACGCCCAAACCACTTAGCTGATGAGTGAGATTGGGCAGTAGCATTCAGGGTCAGTTCTATCTCCTTTTTTAAAGATCGGAAAAATGACTGCCTCTTTCCATGAATCTGGGAAGATCTGGAGCATTTTATTGAATGCCAGGGTGGCGGCTGGTATCCAAATCGGCTTTCCATGCTTGAAGAACTCTCCTGGGATAGAATCCGGCCCTGCGGACCTGTCGTTGGCAAATCCAGCAAGGGCTGTCACTACCTCATCCAATGATGCCACTAAATCTGGGCCTGCACTATATCTATTATAGGGAGTCACTCCGGTTTTTGTGTCATCCGACTTGTAAATGTCGTGATTTGTACATAGTGCCGAAAAATGTTTAATCCACTTTGCTTCACCCACCAGGTCAGCACGCCCCTCTGCTAGTGCATTCTTGGGGTATAGACCATCGGCAATCACTTTCCAATAGTCCCTTGTGTTGCCCGATTAAGGCCGCCTTTTCTAGTTAATGCCAGGGAAGTTCCACTTGTTCTGATATGCTGGACTTTAGCCGATGTTTGTATAATACCCTTGCTTCGATGATATCTGTGCGGGAACTACTTAGAAGAAAACTGTGGGCAGCTGAAACAAAAGGACATCTATTTATTCCAACGATAACGCTCGTTTGTTCCTACACTGGGATTAAAGAAACCAGTATTACGCCTTTGCCATGATTCTCTACCAGCAGGACTCCAAGTTTCTGCAGCTTCCTTACAAAGTATACAATGTTGCTTTTGGGAAGGTGTCTCACCCGCTAGTCTCCAGAGATCTGTCGTCCAGGTGGCCAGGACACAGCCATCACTATTGGATCCAGTACCTGGTGGTGGACCAGTGGGGGAGGATCACCTGGATGAGGTGGTTTCGGGGAGTGGAATTGTGACACCGACGGGCGAGATGCGGTACCCCCTTCCCTGTTACACCTTTTCCCCATCCTACCCTGTGGGAGATTTAAAAGCACTATCCCGCCCCCTTTTCCGTCATGAACCCTTTTTTACACAGTGAAAGACAACGGACTAACACCAGAGCCATTTACCTGACATGTCCCAACACAAGTGTCGGGCAAAGTCAACGTACACCCGACGGCCCTTTACCTTCCCCACAGGGATAAAAGGCGGGGCACGAGGGCACACTACGAGCAAGGCCGAACGCACGAGGAGGCAGCTATTCTGGACCGGCAGTTCAAGCGGAGGAGAAAGGTGGCGAGACCTGAAAGGACGTCAAGAAGGATATTGCCCTTGCCCGTTTCAACTCAGACCGGCAAAGCCTCCGAAAGGGGAATCACAAGACCGGGAAGTACAGGTGGAGTGTGGTATGACAGGTGTCAACGGCACGCAGGCCCTCCCGCGCTGATAGCCAAAGCGGGGAGAAGTGCTGGCAACCGTGGTGCTGCCGTTGACTCCCGAGACAAGAAAATACAGCAAGTTCAACACAGCCGGTGAGTCAGAAGCAACTGCTAGTAAGCCGGACTGTGTTGAGCCGAAGGTTGCAAGCAGCAACATTTGAACAAAGAACTTGTATGAGTTGAACTTTAAAGAAAGCCAAGTTGAGGTTCTGATCGGGACCTACTTATTGAAACTGCATATACCACTGCACGTTGGCCTTAGGGAAGGCCAACGTGAGGTGTCAAAGGGGTCATACGAGGGTCAAGCAAAACCCCTCGTACAATTGAAAGTCTTTGACACATTGAGAAGCAAATGAAACTGTGTTGGTAAACTGTGTGTAGCATGACTGGGAGCTGAGATCCGGTCTTAGGTAGAGGGAAGGGGTCTAAAGAGACTGTTCTGTGATCTGTGGCAACTGTGAACCCAACAGAGGGATGCAGAGTGAAAGCTAGGGGAAGGGAACCCCCGCTTTCTGATAAGATTGTGAATATTGTGAAATAAGTCAAGTGAGAACCCGACTGAGAAATGCCGAAAGAAAGCTAGGAGAAGGGAAACCCCGCTTTCTGATGTGATGAGCAAATCATGAACTGTGTTAGAAAATCATGAACTGTGTTAGAATGGCTATATGAACCCGACAGAGGGATGCCAAGGGGAAAGCTACCAAGAGTGAATCCTATACTGATCGTGTAAGATCAATACACAGTTCATGGCAACTCTTGCGCCGCCTGACGTCCGATACATCCAACATGGCGTCGTATACATGTTCTCGCTCTAGTGTTGCAAGCTGCATAGGTTTTTCTGAGCCAAGCGTAACACCAACGCTGCTCCCTGTTGATCTAACCCAGTCGTAGTGTCGAGATGTGGGTGACGTTACGCAAGTTCGTAGCAGGCCTCCGATTGCAACAGGAGTCTCTACCAAGAATAGGTAAGAAATACACGCATAGGGAAAACACAACCTGCTGACCATGTATTGCGAATGGAAATAGAAGGCCATTCTAAGAGTTTCCCACCCTCGCCCCTCTCCAATAGAGTATACAATAGAGTATACACAAGCCCGTGTGCTATCAGCGAGTACTAGAACACGATCCGAGAACAACAATTTCGAACGCCCAGGGAAGGGTTGATTGATGCCCCGAACATGGCAAACAGAAGATTTTTTTAACTTTCATCTGCGCTTCCACTGTGACAAGGATTCACCATAACATTGATGGTATGTTGATATTCCGTTCTACTCTAGTCCTCTCAAAGGCGGAGTCTTTATATAAAAATTCGAACTAACAGTGTTTATAAGTATATAACTATTGCTTAAACATGTAAAACATCGCTGACATCGACCGTTTGGGGTTGTCTTTCATGTTCCATTTTAAATAGGAAGCCGACACACTGCGGCTAGCCAAACGGGTCCCGTTACCATGGACGAACACCATTTCAAATGAAGAAGGCTGTTGCTTTCATCCCTTCCCTCACCTTTCAGGTGAGCCATTAAATTAAAATAAATTAATATAAGCAGTTTTTGAAATAAATGCAGAACAAAGGCACTGTTGGCTTTTGGAAATAACCCTCTGCTATAGACTTACAATAGTACATCTGCCTTTTTGTAGGTAAACTGATTCAGTGATTAAGGCTCTCCCAACGTTAACCTCAAGACTTCTGAAGTCTTGTTGATTTCTTTTTCTCCATGATCACCACAAGGAGGTTCCACCTCGACTTTTCAGGTCAGTGTATTCTATTGGACATTGCCTTTCTGCTCCTTAGCCCCAACATAACCAAGCAGCTGTTTTTTAATGTTTTCAAATTTGGTGATTAGAAAAACAATGTTCTGTTCCTTTAGAGTGGTTTCTGAACACACCTAGAAAAAAACCTTGACGAAAGAAAAGGGTACCATTATTTTCGAAACCACCTGTTCCAACGTCCTGAAGATGGCTACACCAGCTAAGACTGACACCAGTGATAGTGTCTGATGGTGTATAGTGATGGCGTCGAATGCCAAAGCATCTAAGAAAAAGCAACCAAAAAAAGCACCACATTTAACAAAAAAAAAAAAAAAGTTTAATGGGGGGTCCCCAGCAACCCCCATTTTTTTACCCCTTAAAACCCATTACAATTAAAATGAAACCTTTACCTTTGAAAAAAATGCATTCAGTGCTTTTTTTCGATGCAATTTTTTCGATGCTTTTGTCATTCAATGCTTTCTATTCGAGGCATTGACTGGATACCGTGTCTGATCCATCGCAAAAAGCCAAAACATATGTCGACCATCACATTGGCTAAAGAAACATCTGTAAGCCCGTTCTTTTGTCAGAGTTTTGATAAATGTTTAACCTCTGCTCTTACCCTATGGTTTATTTGTGTAACTAGCATTGCACAACAAATACATACTAACCCCACTTCAGTTGATTCTGAAATTGTATGATGTTGATTTTTCGTTTGACCTTTGTGTCTTTTGTATGTCATTATCAGATACCACACTTGGGTATCTTTTTAAGCTACAGCTTTTCTAATGTTTAAATAAATGTATATTTCTTATAGCCTGGTCTCTTTGGGCAATTTCTCCTAAATAACGGGCTCATCCCATTTAATTGATTGGGATGCTTTGTGTGCAAGTCCAAGGTCTATACACTGTTCCAATAAATGAGTGTTACTAGGGTAATTACCTTCCATAGTGCCCTCCTATATGTTTCCGACCCAGGAAGGTCCTCCCTATAAAAAACAGGGTCACCCCATTTTCTGATATCTGTTTTAAAAGCAATGTGAACTGTGTATCTGGCAAATGTGAACCCGCTGAGGGATACCTGCGAATCAGGGTGAAGCATAATACATCCAAGAACATTGTGTTGACAAGAGTGAACACGCACAAGGAAAGTCCACAGCGAATGATTGTTGAAAAGACATTCGGGCTCTTAAATGATACTTTGTGAATGAAAGGCTGTAGTAAACCCGACAGAGGGAGGCCAACAGAGGGGGATCCTAAGGCGAAAGGTAATCGCCCAACTTGGAAGATTTGTTCAAGGAACTTTTTGTTTGTTTTGGCACATAAGGTCCTCTGAGACAAGAGACTTTGTGTGAAAGAGACTTGGCCATAGAAGGCCCCGATATTTTGGAAACTAACTGTAACCTTGTGCTGGCGAGGCCCAGGAGTGTGCTGTGCTCAGGAGTCCCGCCTTGTCCTGTGCTAAAGAAATGGGGAACGGAGACACCGCCATACCATCCTCACTTGTCATTTTGAGAACACGTCTTTCTTTTCTGGTGAACATTATCCCGCACTATTTTGTACTTTGGTGGTAAGGATTAGCAATATTCTATTTTAGATTAGGCCCTTTTTCTTTAACATGATGCCATAAGGACTGCCTTGTTATTATTTGATGGTCATAGCTTGCTCCCATCTTAGAGTTGGGTATAGATTATGCGTTTTTCCCGCCCATTAATACAGTTTAATAAACACCCTTGAACTGTGATCACTTGTGTCTGTCTTTACTATTGCCACTTTGAGTTCCTTACAGTACATCCGTTCTTGTTCCAGTTGTGCTCAAACCAAAGTCCTGTGAGAAACCAGAAGGTGTCTCGCCCACTAGTCCCCAGGGATCTGTTATCCAGGTGGCCAGGATACGGCCATCGCTTTTGTATCCAGTTTCTGGGGGTTGACCAGTGCGGGAGGATCACCTGGGTGAGGGTTCTTTGGAGAGTGGGGTCTTTGGGGAGTGGGAGTGGGACACCGGATGGTGAGACGCGGTATCCCCTTTCCCTGTAACAACTGTGCCCTATTCTACCAGGTAGGATATTTAGGTACTCTACCCCCCTGCCCCTTTGCAGCACAAACGCGTTCACACGGACAGCCCGCTATGGGAGAAAACATACTAACACCCGAGCAGTATACCCGACGTGTCCCAATACAATGGCCAGGCGACATCAGGCAATTACGGACCATCACACACACCTGACTGCCATTGAGCTTCCCCACACGGATAAAAGGCGGAGCACAGAAGCACACTCTGAGCGAGGCAAAGCGCACGAGGAAACAGCAGTTTCGAGACGGCAGCTGAACGAGAGAAGAAAGATGGCAAAACCGAAGGGGATCGCAAGGAGAGAAACTCCCTTGACCTTTTTTGACGATGAACCGTTACTTTCCAGAACCCTCAAGAATAAAAAGCCTAAAACCAGCAAACCAGGCTGAAGAATCCAGCATTGTTTGTCAGAGATACCCAGGGCCCTCCTGCGTCAATAACCAGCAACTGTTGTGTGACCGTCCTTGGCTCCAAGAACAAAGCAGCGTCGGTGAAATCAACACAGCCGGTGATTTGGGGAGACGGATACAAGACTGGTCTGTGTTGAAGCCAAGGTTGCAAGCATCAACATTGTATGGTGAGTGCTGGAACTTACATTGTTAAAACACGTGTTGTAAGAGACGCAAGTAAAGTTGAACTGCTGATGAGTGATTGAACTTTAAAAGCAAGATACAATATCTTTGGCAGACTGGTCCTGCACCGTGTGGGTGCTCAATCGAAGTTGTCTGTAAGGGATCCAGCTGAAAAGTGGCAAATATGACTTTGAGACAAAGATTATATCTAGAAGAGAACGAGTAATTGTGAATCGAAGTGGTCCTGCGACAGTCTGAGCAAAAACCTACGCACAGTTGAAAGCCTTCAATTTTGTTGAAGCTAAGAAAGTTTGGAAAAGTAGATATTTGGTCCAAGCCTGGCAGAGGGAGATCAATTAAAGGGATCAATTAAAGGTTCTGTGTTAAAGTAGGTCTGAGCTGGGCGGAGCGGGACCCGGGTGAGCAGTAAATCACCCAAGAAGTTGTACATGTGAAATCCTAAGAAGAAAGGAACTTTATTGATTGTTGTGTTGCATCAGGCCCTCTGAAATAAGAGACTTTGAATGGCAAAGAGACTTTGGCAGAGGAGGCCCTGATGTTGAGGTTTTAAACTGCATCCTCATGCCAGAGAAGCCAGAGAGTGTGCTAAGCTTGAGTGTGCCGCCTTGTCTCGTGCTGAAAACGTGTGGAAGGGAAGCCAACGGCTTGAATCTCCTGGCATATCATTTCTTGAAAACCTTTCTTTCGCATAACATTGTTTCAAACACTATTTGTATTTAGAAGTAAGGATTGGTAATAGGTTTATTAGTATAGACCCTTTTATTTTGACAAGACACCACTAGGACTGCGTTATTATTTGATGGTCGTAACTTGCTCCCATCTTAAGATTTAGGATTAGATAGGCGTTTTTCAAACCCAATTGAAGTTCAATAGCACCCTTGAACTGTGATCACTTGTGTCTGTCTTACTGTTTGATACCATGCCTCCCTTACAGTCCCTAAGAAAAGACATCCAGGATTGCTACACAACCTACTCCACCTGCTTCACCTTGCCAAATGATGTCAACAGATTTTACAGTGGATCTCCCTCCTTCTACTGGGTTCACCACTATAATGGTTACGGTTGACCTGCTCACCATGATGGCTCACTTTTCACTATTTCCAAGGATTCCCACAGGAGCCCGAAATGTGCCTTTCACTTGCTTCATAAACTCTCATTGCTGGTTTTCACTTGGCTTTGTACTTTCACATTGTTCATGAATGCATGTTGCCTATTTTCACTTCGTTCGAAAATGTTCATCACTTTCTTGCCATTCGTTTGGTATTTTTATAGATTTTTCATAGCTTTTCTTTAGTTCGGTATTCAATAGCTCATTTAGCACTTTGCAGCTTGCTCGGTATTCACTATCGTTAATTTAGTCTCCAGACCCGTTCATTACATGCATTCACTTGATTGTCATCTTCGTTGGCCACCCCAAGCCCCTGGAGCGCCCCCTCTGTGCCACTCACCGGTATAGGACCACACCTCTGGGTGCTTTCGCGTTCTTTTTTGCTTTTGCTCGTTCCCCTCTCCGTCATCGGGACCACCGGCAAGCAACGCTTGGCCTTTCCAAACCTTCTTGCAGCGTTGCAGATACTTCTGTATACCCGGCTCGGGGCTATGCAGTGCTCTCGACTCTCTCGTGGCCCGCTCTGGTCTCAGCGTCTTTCTCGCTCTCCTGCAGCTGTAGTCTTTTTCACAGGTCCCTCTCCAGCCTGCTCCATGTCGCCGTAGCTTCCCAGGTGGTTCTCCCTCTCCAGGCAGGTCTCTACTTTTTATATGCACCTGTAGCCTCTCAAGTGGCTGCAGATGCATGTCCTTCTCCTGACCCCAATAATTTCTGTCAATGGGACATGCCTGACTATTATAGTGATGTTCTACTGTCCTCTTCCTCGTCCCAGTACCAAAGTGGTGTGCACAGATGGAAGTGTGTATTTCTCCTAGTTGCCTCTTCCTCGTCCCCGTCTTAAAGGTATATGAATGTGGGACAGTTGGAGTGTGAGACAGTGGGGAGGATTGGTAATAACCTACAAAGATTGGGGGAGGGTAGAATGTATTCTGACAAGGGAAAGGGGGATACCATGCCTCAACTAAAGGCATCGTTCCTCTCAAAGGACATTCCAACCAGGTGATCCTCCCATCCATATCCACCCCCAAGGTCGGGATCCAAAAGTGATGGCCCTTCCCTGGTCACCTGAGAGGAAGACCCAAGGGAAGTAGATGGGAAGATGCCCTCAGGTTGCTCACCACACCTAGCAACACTCTTCCTCATCTGCTAACTCCTGAAATGTTTGACCTCCAGCACCTCAGTGTTTGACAGTGATTTTGAAGAAGCATGAACGACCTTCCAGAGTGCCCCAACGTTTGACAGCTATTTTGAAGTAGGGAACCCCTGTCCTTTCTACATCGGTTACCCACACTCTGCACTTGGACTCTGGTAGGTGTCTGGGAAATTTAGCCATGTTCTCGCGGTGGTCTGTTCACTGTAGGGTGGCCCATTGTTAATGGTGATTTTCCTTAAACCCTGTGGTCTGGATCTTTAGGTATGTTTTCCTGACCTAGGGGAGCCAGTGATTCCTTCAAGCTCACCAAGCTCTAAGCGGTAGTGTGGCAGAGCAGCCCAGGCCTAACCCTGAAGAAATGGAGTAGGGTGGTTAACAAGTACAGTACACACTTTTCACCAATACCAAATGAGAGAATGTTCACACAATATATCTTTTTATATAAAATGAAATGTTTACAAAAGAAAAGTCAGGAGATAAAACAATACACTAACACGCAAGTACAATTTGTAAAATACATGTAATAATGTAATAAGTAAATAAAACCGTTTCAATGGAGTTCTTCGAGTTCAGTAAGTCTTTAATATAAGGGAAAATCTATTCAAAATTAATTAAAATACTTTTCCTAACTAGGCCATAAAGAGTTTCGAGAGGGAACAAGGGAGACCAGTTGTGCAAATTTGAGCAGTCTTTTGCGGAAAAGTGACCTTCTTTAAAAAGGTCCAAAGGAACAGTTTCTGGAGTTATTGTAGAGAACAAGTCACAGAAGTCCCTTGGAGATGACGAGTGGACCCAGAGAAGAATATTCAAGCAATAAAAGTACTCTCCAGCAGCGCGGGAGTGTCAGGAGAACAATATCCTGGGTCCAAAAAGCAGTTCTGCAGTGGGCGCTTAATTGCTTCCAGAGGTTGTCACTGTGCATGTTTTTGGTGACCACCATAGGCTTTATCTATGTCATACTGATGCAGGGTTGACATCTGGACCCTAAAGAATGGTGATTGTTTGAGATTCTGTGGATCCGGTTTGAGGGTCAGACCAGACAAGCTAATAGGCAGAGGTACAGTGGTTGGCAGTAGCCAGTGATGCAACCTTTCCTCATCTTCCCTGGGCACATGTTTTGATTCTGAGGCTAGGATCCGCTTGGGGAGACCACAGGAAGAACGATTATTCAAGATATTCTTGCAAAGTAATGCCAGAGAAAACCTAGCCATGGAAGAAGGACCATAAGGTGAGTTTGGCAGTGCAGTTGTAGGACTGAGGGCAGCACAGGCCCCCGATGCGTTCCAGATGGTGGAGCTCAAGCCAGGCTTCTTGCCTTAAGTCCTGTGATTAACAAACTCTGTTTGGTTTGGCACATATTATCTTTGGGGTCCAGAAACCAAGGAACTCCCATTTCTGGATCCGCAATGCAGGTCTGGTCATGAACTTCAGAGAGACCAAGCCCTCGAGAAGGATCTGTGATTTAGTTGTCCCAACCGGATTGGGGGGGAAGGAGCGCCGTAGACTGTTACTTCAGTTTCTTGGACATGTAGAGCTTCACCATTGGATTCGGTGGAGCATCAAAATATGCTGGCGCATTGCTTCGGTCCTTCCTCAATCAGAGGGCCCCTTTCAGTAGTGCGGGTCCAGAGTGCCAGCAGTAGGCAAGGTGAATGGGTGGCAGGAGGTAGTGAGGGAACACAGTATCCAATCACACACAATCCCCCCAAGCACACCTATGCCCTCGGGTAGGGCTCTCTCACAAAGGAAGTGAAGCCACACTGTGCCAGACAGGGAGCTAATTTAAGCCTGGTGCACCTAGTTTCGGATTTACTACAGCACCCAGTCCTGGGCTACAGGATTAGGTGCTGTAGTCAGCCACCTCCTCCCATACACAGAGGAACAAGGGTAAATCCTATTACCCCTCAGGTCTTCGAAGCAAACAAAGACACCTCTATTTTGTGAAATGGATGAGAGGCATACAAAAAAAGACCAAGCCAGGTATAATAGTTCCACTATGTGGAGCCATTTTACACAAAGCAGAAAGCTACAGCCTACCCACACAACTAACAGACCTTGAAATACTCATGCCTTAGCATCATGAAGACTATTAAGGCAGAGGTCTGACATTGTTTGTGAACTGTCCCTGTGAGGAGGGGATAGGGACCCATCTCCGCCTGGGGTGCGAGGCCTACCACAGGAATTCCCGGACCCAGTACTGCTGCAGAGGCAGGGTGTGGGATTTGGGAGGGCCCCACTCCCTGCCCCTTCTTTCTGTGCCTGCATGCATGAAATGAGTACAATCTTATCTTGCCTCATACCTGTTGTGGGATGAGTACGACCATCTAGAGTGCAACCCTTGTAACATCAACACACCGCCACACACTCTAACCTCTCCTTCCTTGAAGAACCTCTTTGTAGAGAGTAAACCTATGAACTACCATCAGGTAGAGAACTAAAGGGAACCTGCAAGTACTGTGACGAAGAGGAGGCATACAGACATGATGATCACTCTCCAGAGCCAAGAGCAACAGTCTAGTCTACCGTGAGGAAATGAACACTTTAAAAAATGAAGGACAACAGAGAGAGTTTGGCTGGTAAGCCAACAGAGCGAAGACGCTTTTGAGACTTGGGAATGTGGAATCCTGATACCGGAGGACGCTGGCGGAAAAGTAAGGAAAGCCCAGTCCAATCCCAGAGAAGAAGGAGCGGGCACAGCTCTGGCTGCCGAGAGGAACGATGACACTGCCTGAAAAGTCAGACCGGCGAGTCCTTGGCAAGTGGTGAGACCATAGTCAGCGGGAAGACGCTGAGCTGCTGGAAGAACACGAGAGAACCGGAAAGACAAAGCCAACGAGACACTGTGTCCAGTCCCAGTGATGTCCAGAGACGTGCTGCGAATCCCTACAAGGTACTGGGAGGCATGGACTGCCAGCGGGGACACAAGAGAGGTGAGAGGGTCTCGGTGTGGTCCCTAGTGTCCCTATTCTATGGACATTGAGAGAAGGGTCAAGGACCCCGAAGTTCAAGAGTACTATTTGTGCATCAGAGGAAATCTTCCTCATGTCAGTGGAAGGAACAATAACCACTGGCAAACAGAGAAACCTGGGACGAGGACCCAAGACCAAACAGAGACAGGAGTCATCTTCTTCGTGGCCGTACTTGGCAGGTTAGTGAACCAGGTCTGCTGACTCAAAGAAGAAGAACCAAGTACAATTGAAACACAATTGGAACATAGAGTTACTGGAGTATCTGTATGATTGGCACGCTGTGAAGAGAAGCATCAGGAAGGAGTCATCCTCCTGATATCCAGTAGGAAACATTTAATCAGGGGAAGGAAGACATTACCCCTGATAGATCAACGAACCAAGAGGAGAAGGGTTGTTGTACTTGTTTTATTTTGTTTTGCATAAGACACTTACAACCAGGGGAATGGAGTCATTCCCCTGGTGTAGTTTGTTTGAACTTTGCTGTTTTGAGAATATGCCTACCAGGGCAAGGGAGTTATTCCCCCTGGTGAGTACTATTGAATTTCCTGAAGTAAACTGATCACAAACCCAGGAGAAGGGAGCCGTTCTCCTGGGCAATGAACACTCTAACCTTATCTGCTTTAGTTATATCTGTGAAGCACAGAACTAGGGATTTTGACACAGGACACTGGACATCTAAGTTAAACAGACATTCTGACAGATTTATTTTTTGTCTCTAGTTGAGGTAGGCAAACCACTCATAGAAATGGGGACAGTTAGTCCCTTTTTCTTTCTTTCTATGAAGTGTAAAGCCTCTGATGTATTGTCACTCCTTTCCCAGAGTCAGCCTCTCCTCTTGTGGCTAAGGGATGACAGCCGCTGCCTGATCCTAAACCTGGGGGCGGCTATATGAGGGAGGACCACATGGGGGGGAGGCGACCCTCAGGGGGAGGACATGGCATCAGAGGAAGTCTGTTGGGCAGAAACCTGTGCAGTTCCCTCTGGGACCACTGCAAAAGATTTAGGACTACAGGTGTTCGGCAGTAAACCCACTTGGTAGCACTCTGTACCACACAGATTCACTTGGTAGCTGTGGCTGAGCAGTCAGACTTCCCTCAAGAAGAGTTAGGCAGTATACAGAGTATTCACAATAGGTCAAGAGCACACAATAGAACAAGTAAACACTGACCAGGGCTTGGTGTAAAAGAGATATAATTATTTATTTAAAACCACATCTAGAAAAACACACAGGCACTAATAGTAAGCAATTCAAAAACACGGTCACTAAAAGATATACACTCCCTTAAAAGAATATTAGACAAGTCTTAAGTAAAGCCCCACTTATTTTCAGACAGCGGTGAGCGCTTAACGTAGATGGCACTCTAATAGTTCGTTTTTAAAAAGGGAGAGAAAAGCAGAGAACAAATTGAAACAGATCCCAACACTTTTACAAGAACATAGCAAGAGAGGAAGGCAAAGTAAAACCGTGAATTCAGAGTCAGTAGGCTGGTTCCGCTTTAAGAGGATCCCAACAAAATTTGTTCAAGGTCACACTGTTGCAGTGCACAAAAGTCTTGTAATGGTTCAAAAAGAAGTTGGATCAAAGAAAAGGGACCAGTTAGAGGGTCAAGGCGGCCAGCCCAGTCCAGAAGGTTAAGGAGTTATTATTACCTTGTTGCAATCTTTAGAAAGGGAGGCCTGGCGGACACAGTACCTTAAAGTGGTGAGAACGCTCCAGCGGAGGCAGTTGTTCCTGGCAGCGAGTGCAAGTCGGTGCTTCGTCCGGGGGAAGAGAGGATCTCATCGTGGAGGAAGACAGGGGCCCTTTGCACTGCCAGGGAAGAAACCAACCGCAGAGTTTCTCAGGTACAAGGAGCGGTCCGTTGATTCGCGGTTCAGTGGTGAGTGGCTATCCGGCCGCCGGGGTGCTTGGCACAGGCAGTTCGACCACAAACCGGGATGGGGTGCGAAGAAAGAAAGGTGAACTGGTTGTGCCCACCAGTCAGGGGAAGAAGCCTCTCCAGCCGGGAGATCTTCTCTGTCGTCGGGAAGTGGTGAGTCGGTTCCACAGGGCTCCACCGGTGGTGTCATCGTGGTAGGTCGGCTCAGCTTCTCCCTCATCAGATTCTCAGGTCCTGTGGCGACTTCTGAAGTTCCAGTCCCCAAAGCCCTGCTTTTATGCAGCATACCCCCATTCACTCAGCCTAGCTGTCACTCAAACATGCTAAGTGGTGAGCCGGCCGGCTCACCACTTGGGCCAATCACACAAGAGTGCGACTTGAGTTACCAAGGTAACTCAGTCCATGGTGCCTAACCCCCTCCCACACCCCCTGTGGTACCCAGACAGAGTGGCACCACTTTTGGAGACTTCTGTGGAGAAGCCCGCCAAAAAGTGGAACAAAGGGCTCGACTTGGGTTGGAGTCCCAGAAGAGTACACAAACGCCATTTTAGAATCGAGTCTTGGCAAAAAATACCAACCGGAGAATTAATATTAATTAAATAAACCGGCGGTATGTTCGAGGCTATGAGAATTAAATAATTAAAGCTGGTAGCCTCGAACAATGGGAAAATCCCATAGGAAAATATTTGCGGTCGAATATAAAAAGTAGTTTCCACTGCCACCAGCCAAAACTCAATCAGGAGGGACGGAGACGTGCCCCCTCGACTAACAGACCCCGGGGCAATCGAATTGCCCCAACCAGTACGTCCACAATATGATGGTTTGTACTGGTTTCTGTTAATAATTTGGGACTAGTAAAGCCAATGGTGAATTTACATGCCCTGGGAGACAGTAGTCAGTCCCAGGGTATGGAGTCTATGGTGGGGTGTCACTATGACACCCCTGTGTTACTGCACGGAGGGTGCTGTGTAACACACATAGGAAAAACGCATGAGACCCTATGGAGTAAAGGACCCCATAGCCCACAAAACACATTACCAGTTAAAGGAATACCATAAATCATGTCCAAGACTGGGAGGAAAAGAGTCTCACTCTGGGCAGGAGGAAAAAACAAACTCCAGAAATCCAGCAAAGCTGCTGGGGGACTCACTAGGTTAGGAAATTCAGCTTAAAGAGAGAATTCTCCCTAACAAAGTCGCATATCCCTCATTCCCTTTTAGGGATATTCCCTCCCTCATGTCTTGATGGCACATTGTAACAATCTCCCTCAACCCCTTGACAAATCTATAGCCAATATTCCTCAAAGCCACATGCAAAACAAAAACGGAGATGAGGAAGAAGCAAGGATTAGTAATGAGTACTCCTAACAAGAACCAAACCCAGCCGCATCAATATTGCATGGAAAACCACTTGCCAAAAACTGAGACAAGGAAGATGATTGGAGCGATACAGATCACTGATGACGAGTAGCTGGAGACATGCTCGAGTGGTTGTAAGTGTCTAACAAGCACCGGGTCATTTAAAAGGATTACACCTGGAGAAGGGAGAGAGAGTCACGACTCCAGACTCGGGACGGGAGCCTGGAAGAAGCAGACAGTCATTCTGAAAGAAGCAGCTTGGGAAGACGGTGCTTGTGGAAATCCTGCTGGGAGAGAAGCCCTGTATAAGCGTTGTGAGTGAAGGTAGAGGAGAAGCCCCTCCGGGGCCTCAGGAACCGTAGAGCAGGCGAAAACGCCAGCCGCCTGCGACGACCAGAGAGAGTAAGCAGCAAAGACTGCAAGGAAATCTGGAGCAGCCAAACAAGGCCAGTGAGCCTGCAGCAGGGAACTGGGACACCGGGGTGATTCACTCAGAGCATTGCGTAGGAAAGAAATGCAGTAAGCAAGTGGATGCAAGCCCACATCAGGGATTGAGACACTGGAGTGAAGGTGTCGATCTGATGAATGTGAGAACGGGTTGGGGCCCAGTATCTGGGGATAAGAGAAACCATTTGGAAGAGTGAAAGAGTTACGAACCTGGAACCCACACCCAAATGTGAAATAGTTGTACTACATGAGAAAGCCCTGGCAGAAGGGATACCAGGCAAAGCCACGTATAGAAAGATAATCTTAAGTAAGACCCATGCCCTTAGAACTTTGAAATATGTTGAATGTAACAGAAGCCTGGCAGAAGAGTATATCAGGTGTTCAGCAAGTCTGGCACCTGCACCCAAGTTGTAACACTATTAAAAAGGAATTGCAAGAAAGACGCATGCCTTTGTGTCATATATGCTGGAGAACAGGCAGGAGCAAGATGGGTTAAAGCCTGGCAGACTAAACACGCCTTGCAGGCATCCAACATCCACACTCTTGCAATCAGGTGCATTTTACAGTTAGCTCCGGCCCCCTTTGGGGAATCTCATTGGCTCAGGCACACTTCCTATACACTCAAGATGGCCCCTGCCAGCCTTCTTGTGAATGCAAGGCACGTTCTATCCTTTGGGCGTGGTTGGCTATATAAGCCACGCCCAAAGGCAGACCTGTGCTTCGTGTTGCAACTGGGGCTTCGAGCAACACGCTTACCACGATCCTCGACTTGTTCCTCCCTCGGCTTCATCCGCCCGCACGTCCTGGATCTCAGCATCTGGAAGAGAAAGAAGGCATAAGAAAAGCAGTACCAGTAAGCGCCTTCGCTGCAATCCAACTTCTTCGGCAAGCGCACATGCGCCGTTAGCAGCATCACTTACCCGAATCTTCTTGGCGATGTTAAGGTAGCGTTCAGTGTTCTTGCGCATGTCTACTTCGGCAGCTCCCTCTGAGAATCACCTGTGAAGAAAGAAAGAACAGGATTAGAATTGGTAATCACTGTTGTCTACCGCACGCAGATCTTGCCTCATAGCAAGTTCCCTTAGTGACGCGCAGAACAACCAGAACCACCCCGCAAACGGGAACTAGAAACTTACCTGCAAATTTATCCGATCCAATGAAGTAACTGGAACTAGAGCCTACCTGCAATCTGGAACTATAACACACCTGTAAGTTCATTCGAATCAGTGAAGCAAATGGAACTAGAACTCATCACTGGGTGAATGTACCCTTGGCCCCCCCAGAGTTTCACAGGGGATACCAAACGGTTTGGAGCTTTTATGAATCTGTGTCGTCTACACTTTTTGTGCAAGCCTGGTCTTCTTCCTACGGGTCAGTCAAAGGTAGCCTTTGTGCTCTCGTATTTAGGGGGTCATGCAGCGGATTGGTCGGTTCCGTTGGTCAGTAGAGACGACCCTTTACTACGGGACTATACTGGTTTCCAGCGAGAGTTGGAGAAACTCTTTGCCTGCCGCACACAGGGTCAAGCACTTGATGAGGAGTTATTGTCCCTCTGGCAGGGTAGCCAGGAGCTTATCGCTTATGTTGCCACTTTCAGTCGCCTGATTGCTGAATCGAACTGGCCTGATGAAAAGCGTATCACATTGTTTTACCAGGGTTTACAAGGAGAAATAAAAGACGTCCTTACCCAAGTAGTTAATCCTCCAGATGACTGTGCTGAGTATATAGATTTGGCTGTGCAACTAGACCACCGCCTACAGAACCGTAAACCAGATCGGGCCCGTATGGAAAGTCGGACAATTTACGTGCGGCCTAAAGAAAACTCGACCTGGCAACACACGGAATCACATTCCGAACCCATGCAACTGGGGGTTCTTCGCGGACCTCTTACTAAAGCTGAACGCAAATGAAGATGCCAGGAACAACTATGTTTGTATTGTGGCCAATCAGGTCACTTTCTTCGAAACTGTCCCGCCAAGCCTCCACGAAAGACAGTAGGTGCTATGGACAGTACCAAAGGGAAAGATGATGAGGCGGGAAACGGCGATGCCCGGCAGACTTAGAAGTTGGTTTGTCGAGCACAAGAAAGATTCATCTGACCTATTTTGCAATTCCAGTGGTCTTGGCATCCCAGCAACAACCAAACAAGATGCATGCACTCGAAGCGTTTATTGATAGTGGCGCTATCGGGAATTACATGGACCTAGAGACTGCAGGCAGGATAGGGTTGCCCATTTGGACGAAGAGGAACGCCGAGAATGTGACAGCAGTGAACGGATCTCAATTGCTTTCAGGCCCAGTAACTCAATGCACCGCCAATATCACATTAATTTGCCAAGACGGTCATAGGGAAAGCATCTCATTTGATCGTATCGCTGCTCGCCAGTTCCAGTTGATACTCGACATACCCTGGTTGGAACTGCACAATCCACTTATAGATTGGCGCGCCAGAACTTTAACCTTCTCCAGGGAATGTAACCACTGCTATCACCAGGACCAGGAAGTGAGACGCCCACTGCCTGCATCCTTTGAGAAAATATCAGGCTTAGGTATGATTGGAACCTTAGACACGGAGTATCAAGAATTCCAGGATGTTTTCGCCAAGGAGCAAGGCAACACCCTACCTCCTCACAGGGTTTTTGATTGCCAAATTGATCTGATACCTGGGGCACAGATACCCTGTAGTCAGATTTACACCTTGACCAAAAAGGAAAATGCTCATCTAAAGACCTATTTACACCAATATCTGGCAAACTGTTTCATCAGGCCCTCCAAGTCCCCCGCAGCCTCGCCGCTTTTCATCGTTCCCAAGAAAGAGGGCGATCTAAGCACGTGCATCGACTATAGGGCTTTGAACCAAGTAACGATAAAGAACAGGCACCCATTACCATTGATCCCAGTACTACTCGACCAGGTGCGACGAGCCAAGATTTTCATGAAATTAGATCTTCACGGCGCCTACCATTTAGTACGCGTCAAAGAGGGTGATGAATGGAAGACCGCCATCTGGCCCAGATACGGTCTATTCGAATACCAAGTAATGCCCTTTGGGCTTTGCAACGCTCCAGCAGCATTCCAACACTTCATGAACGATGTTCTCAGAGAATTGCCGGACATTTGTGCAGTCGTATACATCGACAACATCCTTATATATTCGGCCAATGTGCAAGAACACGTGACGTACGTAAGAGCTATGCTTCAAAAGTTAAGGGAAAACCATCTCTACGCCAAACTCGAGAAATGTTTGTTTCATGCCACCGAAGTAGAGTTCCTTGGTTTTGTATTATCACCAGGTGGAATTCAAATTGACAACCGAAAAGTGGAGGCAATCGTCACGTGGCCGTCATCGACATCAGTAAAGGGAGTGCAAAGCTTTCTCGGTTTTGCGAATTTTTACCGACGGTTTATACCTGAATTTTCGCATCTTGTTCATCCAATCACCACCCTGCTATGCAAAAAAACGAAAATTTGAGTGGACACTAGAAGCAGAAGAGCCTTGAAGGACAAGTTTATCTCGGCACTGGTGCTTCAACACCCACAACCAGACCTTCCCTACATCGTGGAAACAGATGCCTCCAGTGTGGTTATGGGGGCTGTCCTATCCCAACAAAGTCTGAAAACGGGGTGCTTACATCCCGTAGCTTTCTGGTCCAGGTAGTTTACTCCATCAGAACTTAATTACGCAGTTACCGACAAAGAACTACTGGCCATTAAATATGCCCTGTCTGAATGGAGACACTTCTTACTTGGGGCCAAGAACACCATCACCATCATAGCGGATCACCGAAAGTATTTACACTCTGCAAAAGCACAGCCATCCCGGCAGCTCCGTATGGCCCTATTCCTGTCCAAGTATGACTTTGTGATTACATATCTACCCGGAGTTAAGAATGGCAAGGCTGATGCCCTCTCTCGCATAGGCAAGGGCGAAGACGATTACATCACCCCAATCCGGTGGATATCATTCCCGGTCATAAAATTCTGGGGCTATGTGGGGGATCTCCCACATGGTTAGAACTCCTCCAACAAACCATAAGAGATACCTTCCCAGAAGACGAAAAGAAGGCCTGGGACAAAAGAGAACAGTTCACTATATGCGATGGTCTACCTTACTACCAAGGCCGTCTTTTCCTCCCAAATTGTACTCTTCGAGAGGACATTATAACCAACTACCAAAACTCACCTCTGGAAGCCCATCCAGGGATTACAAAGACCCTTGAGAAAGTCAAGAAACATTACTGGTGGCCGACATGGCGGGAAGATGCGACTAAGTTCGTAAACTCTTGTGAGACCTGCGCTCAATACAAAACATCCAGACAGAAACCAGCTGGTCTGTTACAACCCATGGCAATACCACCAGCACCTTGGCATACCATCTCAATGGACTTCATTACGGATCTACCTTCGAGCTCTGGATATACTATACTAGTAGTTGTCAATCTCTTCTCCAAGATGGCCCATTTCCTAGCGTTAAAAGGAATCCCTTCAGCATCAACCTTAGCACAGGTTTTCCTTGAGAACATTGTAAGGGCACATGGATTCCCCTCAGTGACTATTTCAGATAGTGGAAGTCAATTTGTGTCTTCCTTCTGGAAAAAATGCTGCGCTCTGGCAGGGACCGAAACCCGATTGTCAACCAGTCACCATCCCCAAACCGATGACCAGACCCTCGAACAGTATCTTCGCTGCCTCTTACATCAGACCGATCAAGCTTGGACCGAACTCCTATGGATGGCTGAATATGCTTATGACAACTCCATCCATGCTTCGACACAGCAGACTCCCTTTTATACTTTGTATGGCCGAAATCCACGAACCTCAGTGTACGACCCACCGGAAATGATTGAAATGCCCGCAGTAAAAAAGTTGCATGAGCAAATAACTCGAGCAGCACAAGAAGCAACCAGAATTTTACTGGCAGCCACGTCTACACAGAAGAGATATGCAGACCAACATGGGAGGAAAGCACCAGATTACCAAGAAGGGGATTCTGTGTGGTTGGCGACTAAATATATGGCACTGAAAGGGCCCAGGAAATTTCAGCCAAAATACATCGGCCCGTTTACCATTTTAAAAGTAATGAATCCCTGAGCCATGAAACTAACCCTACCATCTAATATGCGAGTACACCTAGTATTTCACGTCTCGTTATTAAAACCTGTACATCCAGGCACTCAAGTGCAGGTTCCCCAGACACCAATGGTGGTCGACGGAGAAGAACCCGAATACAAGGTAAAACATATTGTGGACTCTAAGATCGTCAAGAAAACCCTATACTATTTGATAGATTGGAAGGGGTATGGACCCCAGGATAGGTCCTGGGAACCCAGGGAGAACATTCACGCCCCTCGTTTACTCCGCAAATTCCACAGGGACAATCCCACCAAACCCGGGGCAGGAGGTACACCGTTAGGGGGGCCTTGAGGGGGAAGACGGTCATATATGCTGGAGAACAGGGAGGGGCAAGATGTGTTAGTCTGGCAGACTAAACATGCCTTGCAGGCATCCAACATCCATTTACCAAACTCTTGCAATCAGGTGCATTTTACAGTTAGCCCCGACCCCCTTTGGGGAATCTGTTTGGCTCAGGCACACTTCCTATACACTCACGATGGCCCCTGGCAGGCTTCCTGTGAATGCAATGCACATTCTAGCCTTTTGGGCGTGGTTTGCTATATAAGCCACGCCCAAAGGCAGACCTGTGCTTCGTGTTGCAACTGTGGCTTCGAGCAACACGCTTAACGCGATCCTCGACTTGTTCCTTCCTCAGCTTCATCCGCGTGCACGTCCTGGATCTCAGCATCTGGAAGAGAAAGAAGGTATAAGAAAAGCAGTACCTGTAAGCGCCTTCGCTGCAATCCAACTTCTTCAGCAAGCACGCACGCGCAGTTAGCAGCATCACTTACCCAAATCTTCTTGGAGATCTTAAGGTAGCGTTCAGAGTTATTGCGCACGTCTTCTTCGGCAGATCCCTTCGAGAATCACCTGTGAAGAAAGATAGGATTAGAACTGGTAATCACTGTTGTCTACCGCGCGCAGAACTTGCCGCATAGAAAGGTCGCTTAGTGACGCACTGAACAACCAGAATTACCCGGCAAACGGGAACTAGAAACTTACCTGCAAATATATCCGATCCGGTGAAGTAACTGGAACTAGAACCTACCTGCAAACTGGAGCTAGAACTCACCTGCAAGTAATCAGAACCAGTGAAGCAACTGGAACTAGAACTCATCACTGGCTGAAGAAACACAGTTAGTGGCAGAACAGAGACTTAACCAGGACCTATGGAAGTTCCAAAGGTCTGAGATACAGCGCCCCTGCCTAGTTCAGGATGGAGAGCTCGCCCAATCTATCTTAAAGGTGAGCCATACTCCTACACTTCCATCACAGTACACACACGGGGAGGAGGGAGAAAGGGGGATTGGGGCCCATATTCGGGCAAACTAAGCAGCTCACATCTCTCTAAACAGATACCTGTAGTACCACTCCACTACTCCTGGGAAAGGGTCCGGAAGACTTCATCGCTCCCGCAGAGACCCAGGTGAGTGTGAACCTTGAGAGTCTGAATTGTTCTGACTGTTGTGGAAAGAAACCTGGGGAAGGGAGTCACCCCCTGGAACTATGAGCATTATCCATTTGGAACCTTTTTGTTGGAGTTAACCTTTTCCTTTGAACTAACATTTGTGCACTGTCAAGGCCAGAGACAATACCCTTAGCACCTTATAGTTACTTTTAGAGTTTGACGGCTAGGATAGGATTTCGGACACAGGACATTTAGCTTTGGACATCTTGACACGTGACAGACCTTTAGTTGTGGTTGAGTAGGGATAGTGAGGCATTTTCCAACCCTTTTATTATTTCAATAACAGCTTGTAGCAATTACTGAGTCCTATGTGTCTGTATCTCATTCCTAGTTCCTTACAGAAGAATAAAAGTCTTTGCCAACCATCATGCCACTTTTGTGTCAGTCTCCTTCTTCTGCACCCTTGCACTGTACTGCACAATGCTGGCCCGCGTGTTTCGCTTTCTCCTAGGAAACTACAGTTACCAGAAGAACGAGCGAGCGAGCAGGCCAGCTGTGAAAGAAACCACAAGAAAGGTCCAGACTATGGAAAGACACATGCACTGACCAGGCAGTCCCCATGCGACCCGGACTCAACATTTTCACCCAACACTACACCGCGGAGTGCTCCGTCTTACTTCGCAACATGTTCACCCACAAGGAAAATGCATTTACCTGATACAGGACTACGGATCAGTACTTCTGCCAGTCCGGCATGCTGCACATGAAGGAAAACCCTCACATGAACAGAGACATTGAGACTGATTTTTACGGCAGCAAAAAATCTTTGCTTAGAGTCAGCTGACCTGCATACAAGAAAGGGGTGGGACTTGAGACCCCTTTTATGCATCTGTAATTCCTCCCCAGGGAAACGGGCAGTCAGAGTTTGGCCTGGAGAACCAGCAGAGGAATATAGCCAATGGAGGGGGGAGGATAAAAGGAGGGACAGAAAATGGGAAGATGAAGATTATTTGTGGGGGGGTCAAGGGAGGGGATGTGCGACCAAGAGACCAGGCAGAGAAAGGATAGTGGAGAGGAGTTGCTGAAGGAGAGTGCAAGGTGAGGTATTGGTTGGTGAAAGAAAGTGGTACTTGGTTCTGAGGGTACGACGTCCTTTCATCGCCAGGCATTTCTACGCCTCCAATTTAATTGTGTACAAAATAATGAGAAAATTCATAATTTTATTTTTGGGGGGGGGTGGGAAAGGGCAGTTAAGGGGCTGGGGGGTCAGGGACTAGTTAAAAATAGGTGGGGGGAGCGAAGGCTTAGGGGAGTAACCTCCCCCAAAAATTTAGATTAACTTTTTCGTTATTTCATACACGTTTAAATTGCAGGCGTAGAAATGCTTGGCGATTAAATGACATAGAACCATTCTGAGTGTGGGTGAATGGGGTTAGAGAGAGACTGATCAAGTAGGCAGCAAATTATAAGGTTCTAGGAGGAACTGTCAGAAGGTTTGGGTGGGGGAGTAGTGTGGAGAGGGGAGTAGTAGTGTGAATAGGGGAGAGTAGTAGCAGTGTAGAGGCGGAAGAGAGTATTTGAGAGTAAGATGGGAGGATGAAGCTAGGTAACAAAGAGAGGAACATCAGAGGTATAGAGAATGACGTGTTGGGAAGAGAGAGTGGGTGGGGGAAAGTAAGAAAAGACTGACAGAGAGACATAGGGAGAGCAACATCATTACGTTACATCACATTGGGGGACCTCCTAGATTGTTCCCAGAGGATGTTCTAGATCGATAAGGCTTTTGCCTTTAGACCATCATCTCCATTAAGACAGCTCTTTAGATAGTAGGGGTTACTGATCCCTAGTGACAAGCCTAGGGTTGAGGGATGCCTTGACTAGGGAGGGAACAGCCTGCACTAGTTTAGCGAGAGGGGGACGGCCCTTAGTAAGCCCCTTTGCTATGCTAACAATAAAAACACTAAACTGTCTGAGAGTTGGTGTGTTCTTGAGTCCATCGTTCACAGAGCAAACAAACACAGAGCCACGCTCTCGGGCTTTGGATTAAGCCTGGCTGAAAGGACAAATAAATTCCCAAACCCTTAAGCTAGCACAAATTACAGGGTGCTACCACAAAAAGACCCTTACGTTGTGTACCACCTGGTAGGTCAAGATAGTGTTTGTGTTCATATTTGTTTGTTTTGTGAGAAAATGTATGGGCCGACTGATCTCAAACTTTGGCATCCTGAAACAGATTAAAGGTATCAAATTGAGCTTAGACTGAGGATGAGTGATTACATAGAATGCAGAGAGCAATATATATGTTGCCTAAGGAAACATGACACTATCAGAGCCTGACTGTATGTGCTGCCAGTGTGAGAGGTTGGAGTGAGTGTACTGTGGTTAGAGCTGCAGTGGTTGGCAGGCAGCACAGGGATGCCACTGGAAGGAACGAGCAGTGGTTGTCATGGAGACAGTGGGGGCTAAGGATATTAAAATGCATATCAGACAGTGCTAACTGTTAAACATGTCGGGCAAAAGGGAGGGAGACGAGATTAGCTGATCCAGATAATGTTATACTCCTACGTCCCGTCCCCTTTCCGCCATACTTATGGGACATTCCTCCGCCCTGTGGGATGGGACCGAGCACTTTGTAAAAAGCATCACATTTTTCCAAAATGTGTCCTTCCACTATTTTTACGTGGGGTACTGCACGCGGCCGTTACCCCACCCTCCTTAGCTCCGCCCAGCGCATCGCCCATCAGTCCTTTTCTCTGCTCGTTCGGGACTGGACGCACTTGCATCTTCGGAAGATTTTTTTACTTCCAGTTTTCCTCCTCCCTTGCTCTGGCTTAGCGGTCGCGTGGTAGTCTGTCTATGCCTTTTCAACTAGACTTTCCTAATTGTTCTACTTGTCAGCGACGCTTCGCTTGGGCGGATCCCCATTCTCTTTGTTTAGAGTGTTTGGGTCCGGACCACTGGTGGGACTCGTGCTTTTACTGCGACTCCCTTTCGGTCCGGGCACTTCAACGTTGTTTGGAGCGCTGGGAGGAGGTGTTTCGCTGTACTTCCCCTGCGCACTTTCAAACTTTCATCGACGAGAAGAAGAAACGCCCGGTGAGTTCTTTACTTTTTAGAGCACCCCGGCCGGGGGACTCCTTCCCGGGGTCTTCCCGGTCCTGGAGGAGCGCCAAAAGCTCTGTTACCGGGGCTTGCCCTGAGGTGCCTTCTAGGCCTAAAAAGTGTACCAGAGTTTTCTCCAAGGGTCTCCGTAAGGGGCCTATTGACACCAGATTACAATCCGAGGCCCCTCCTGTGGGGGCTATTTGTAAGCCCAGTTCTACTGAAGTGTCGGGTACCAGAGCTTGCTTCGAGGTCTCCTTGATTGGAGCTTCCTGTAAAAACACTGGGGTACCCCCTGACGCCTCAGCTGAGGCTGTTGATACCGAACGAAAGTTCGAGGCCTGTCGTGAAGAGGCTTTTACCGGACTCTGGTCCGAGGTCCCTCGTTTGGAGGCTAAGGTGACCAACATTTCTGAGAGGCCTGTTAAGGTCTTGTCGTTGAGGTGTGTTCCTAATCGTTTCTGCTCTTGCAGTGATTCCAGATCTGTTGAGGGGGCACAGAGTTAGGTCTTGGACCGTAATCCCTCCGTTACCAGCAGTGCCAAGGTCATTCCTTCCTTCGAAGACTATTTTGGCTGATAGCATGTCACAAAAACATCCTAGGCCGCGGTACCGGTTCTGCTGAGGTTCCTTTTGTTAATGCTAAGATGAAGACCTGTGGGGACCCCTGCCTCACTTCCACACGTACCGCAGTTCTCCTCAGGTTCCGCAAAATGGCGGCCGTTCCCGCCAAGACCACGGCGGCCATTTTGGATACCTCCCTTACAACTACGCCATCGGCTCCAGGTGTGGGGAGTGGTTTTTCAGGTGAACATTGTTTTCCTTGTGCACATCCGTTTCGTCCAGTTTATGACCGGAACGCTCGCATGCCTCTACCGCACAATGTCTCGCTCCCTGCGGCATCGGCGCCATTGATTTATGTGGACACTAGTGGGGAAGGGCCCTCTTGGCAAACCTCTCCCTTGCGTCCCTGGAATTACTCAGCTCATGAGAGGCCTCCTCCAGTCGTGCCTAAATCGTCGGCGGAGGACGCCTTTTTTTCGGCAAGTTTCAAAAACGTATGCATTCCGTCCCCATGAAGGAGCACTTTCGAGGCTTATTCAGGGAGATATGCCCGCCTGCACCGACGGTCCCGGTTGCGGCTCCTGTGGTTCCGCCGACGCCGCCTTTACCAGCCGGTCCTCCCCCGACTCTTCCATCCCTGCCTCCGTTGTCCCCAGTGGACAAGTCTATTGTGGTGCCTGATGCGACTCGGCCTGATCCGGACCTGTCGGATGACGCACAGGGCGATCAGGACAACGAAGACCAGCCCCGCTCTGTCAGAGCCTTTCATGACCGGGTGCTGGACATGATGTGTCTGTTGGATGTTCCAGTTCCCGAGGCACCCGCTCCATAGGGGGGCATACTTTCGGGGGCATTTATCTTGTCTCCTTCGGAGCATACAGGCTTGTTCTTGCAGAAGGACGTTTGGCCGAGGTCCGTAAAGTCTGGGAAAAACCACACTCTGGACTGTTTGTCAACAAGAAAATTGATGCGTGCTACAGGCTCCATTCTTCGGAAGAGGTGGCTTTAGCGACGTGTCCACCACCCTCCTCCACGGTAGTGGCTGCGGCCACTTTGCAATCCAGACCTGCTGCATCCTCTTCTGCGACGGCTACACAGGTTCTGGCCAAAGAGGACAAGCTTCTTGACTCCCTAGGGAGAAAGATTTTCGCTAATTTAGCTCTGCAGCTGCGCCAGGCCAATGCAGGACTGGTGTTAGCGGGGCGAATATAAAAATGTGGAAAGGTCTGTCCGAGTTTGAGGACTTTATTCCCACTGAAAAGCTAGACAACTTCAAAGCGGGATTGTCTGATGCCAGGGTCCTGGCGCAGGATTTGCTGGAGGCAGCGGCGCATCATGTCGATACCTCGGCAAGGGTCCTTATGCTTGGCATGGATACTTCTCATCAGGCTTGGCTGCACGCCACCAAGTTCTCTAAGGAGGTGCAGGATAAGGTTTTGGACCTGCCCTTTGATGGGAAGGAGCTCTTTCATTCCACAACAGACGTGGAGCTGACCAAAACAAAGGACAGTACTCAGACCGCCAAGTCCTTGTCTGTCCTGGTAAAACCACCTTTCAGGACGCAGAGATCGTTGTCGCAGCCTCAGCTTTCATCTGGTTTCAGGGGTTTTCTAGACCAAAGATCCTGCAGGGTTGATACCCCTTCGGGAAATACCCGTTGAATGCAGCAACAGAGTCGGTTTTTCTCCCGCTCCTCAGCCTCCTCCTCAGGTTCAGGTGGCGCTGCCACTGAAAAACCAGCTAAATGAGGTTTTTCTGCACTTGCACGAGACCCCGGTGGGAGGACGCATTGCGTCTCATTGGGAGGCGTGGCAGACCATCACCGAGGACCGGTGGGTCTTTTCAGTCGCTCGGGCGGGCTTCCACTTACACCTTCTCCCTACCCCACCCATCAATCCTCCCTTCCAGCAGTCAGGGACGCCCTCCCTCAGAGCCGAAATTCAGAAATGACTGGATCTCAGAGCGGTGGAACCCGTTACCCTAGGGGAACGAGGGGAGGGCTTCTATTCCCAGCTGTTTACAGTGCCCAAACCCAACCAGGCGGGCCTGCGCACCATCCTAGACCTTTCCCAGTTCAATCTCTCTCTACCCCAAGAGAAATTCCAGATGATCACACCTGGTCAAATTAAGTCCTCTTATCAGAAGGGCGATTGCGTGGTGGACCTTCAGGATGCGTATATGCATATTCTGATCTGGAATCCATACCGAAGATACCTACGTTTTTCCTTAGGGGAGGAGGACTTCCACTTCCGAGTGCTCCCCTTTGGTCTCAGCTCGGCACCGCGTGTCTTTACGAAGATGATGTTGGTTATCGCAGCTTATCTTCGGCTTCAGGGTATCCATGTGTATCCGTATTTGGACAATTGGCTGCTGCGCAGTCTTTGCCCGCTGAAAGCCTTGAGCAGTCTTCAGTCTCTCTTCCAGCTCCCACTCTACCTTGGGCTGTCGGTGAACTGGCGTAAATCTTCCATGATGGTCTCTCAGGACCTGACTTTCTTGGAACACTATCGACTGCAGAGTATACCTGACCGGGGACAGCATGGCCGATCTGTTGGCCACGTGTCAGATGTTTGTGCAGTCGGAGAGTATGTTGGTCTGGTGGTTCCAGAGGCTTCATGGCCTCATGTGTATTGGCTCTTCGTCTTGCTCGGCTCAAGATGAGGCGGACACAGATGGCTCTTCGGAGTTCTTGGCGTCAGGCTGTGGATCCTGACTCCAAGTTAATATCGATTCCGTCTTTCATGAGAGCGGACCTTATGTGGTGGTCGTCTCTCAGCAATCTATCAGTGGGCGCGGCTTTTCAAGACCCCGCTGCGATGGTGACAATCACCATGGACTCTTCCCTTCTGGTGTGGGGTACGACGTTGGACCTTCTTCAAGTCTCCGACCTCTGGTCGCCCCAGGACGGACAAGCTCCTTCATATAAATTATCTGGAGCTTCTGGCGATTTTCCTGGCGCTCAAGGCGTTCAGGCCAGTCATTGTCAACAAAGTGGTCCGTGTCCGCACAGACAATGTGGTATCCGTTTTTTACATCAACAAGCAGGGGGGTACCAAGTCCCCTCCTCTTGTGGATTTTGCCATTCAGATTTGGGAATGGCCGGTTTAGCATGGCGTCTGGCTGGTGCCAGTGCACATCCCGGGCCAGCTGAATGTTACGGCAGATGTCCTCAGCCGACTAACAATGGTCAGCTACGAGTGGGAATTGAAAGCGGAGGTCCTCTTAAAGATATTCCTGTTTTGGGGCACTCCGGAAGTGGACGTCTTCGCAACGTCGGCGAACAAGAAACTTCCTCTGTATGCCTCCAGAAATGGGCTGGGAGCCTCCTCTCTGGTGGATGCTCTTGAGATTCCGTGGCACAGCATGAGGGCCTATGCTTTTCCGCCTCTGCCTCTGATTCATTGGACGATTTGCAACCTGAGGAACACAGTGAACTGTTCTTTTCTGCTCATAGCTCTGTGGTGGCCGGCCAGGTTCTGGTTCTCAGAGCTTCGACATCTGTCGGTGTGTGCACCAATAAGAATTCCGTTGGTCCCCGACCTGCTTCACCAGAGAGATTGGCTGCTGTGGCACCCCTCCCCACAATCGTTCAGTTTGGCGGCATGGTGCCTGAGTTCAGATCTTTAGAGCATCTCAACCTGTCTGCTGATAACATGCGCATTATTCAGGCAACCAGGAAGCCCTTGACAAGGTCTCAGTACAGAAGCAAGTGGCTTTGGTTCTGCCACTGGTGCTTAGCCAAACAACTGAACCCCAGGGGTGCTACGATCGACACAGTCCTGTCCTTTGTCTCTCATCTAGCAGAGTCGGGCATTCATGTCCGGTCATGCAGGACTTATCTTTCGGGTGTGGCTGCCTACCTTTCCACGGACCAGTGCTCTTTTTCACTATCACATCCAGTGGTTAAGAGGCACTTTGTGTATTAATGCGTCTTTATCCTCCTGTTCGCAAACCGCATCCGACGTGGGATCTGAACGTGGTCCTTACGGCCTTGTGCCATAAGCCTTTCGAACCAATGGCTACGGTAGATCTTAAGCACCTTTCATGGAAGGTGTCTTTCTTGGTCGCAGTTACTTCGGCAAGGCGTGTGAGTTAGCGCCAGGCTTTGTCGTTGGAGCATCCCTTCTTGGTTTTCCACAAGGATAAGGTTGTCCTGAGGACAAATCCTTCTTTCCTACCAAAGGTGGTGTCTGATTTCCATCTAAATCGGTCAATTTCCCTGCCTGTCTTCTTTCCAAATCCGGCTTCGGAAGCTGAGAGGGTTTTGCATTGCCTGGATGTTAGAAGGGCTCTTAAGTTCTATCTGGACAGAACATCTGAATTTAGGAGTTCTTCTCAGCTATTGGTGACTTTTGGTAACCCGCAGGGTAAGCAGGCCTCCAAAGTGACTATCTCCAGATGGATTGCTGCCTGTATTGCGGAGTCTTGTACTGTTCAGGGTCTCCAGCCTCCTAAAGGGATTCATGCACATCTGGTACGGGGCAAGGCAGCTGCTGTTGCCTTTCAAAAGTATGTCCCCTAGGAGACCATCGCGAAAGCGGCTCCTTGGGCCTCCCCATCGGATTTTTGTACACATTACTGTTTGGACATGAGCTCCAGATCTGATGCTAGTTTGGCCAGACTGTGCTTAAGAACCTCTTTTAGTAGGGGGTTTCCATCCACCCGTAGTTCCTGTGAGGAGTGCTTGGGAATCTCCCATAAGTATGGAGGAAAGGGGACGGGACGTAGGAGTATAATAAGGTTACTCACCGTAGTGACCACCTTACTCCTAGTCCCCTTTCCTCCATACGCCCGCCCGCCGTCCCCTCTAATAAGGTTCCTCTGTTATTACTTAAAGGTCTCTGGCCTGGCGATAGAAAAGGACTGATGGCGATGCGCTGGGCGGAGCTAAGGAGGGCGGAGTTACAGCCACGTGCAGTACCGCGCGTAAAAAGAGAGGAAGGACACATTTTTGAAAAATGTGAGGCTTTCTCCAGCATGGGGTCTGGCATGGATTCACATGCTCATGAACATTCCCCGTCGTCAGGCCGGGAATCCTCGGTATAGAAAAGAATCAGTATCAGTTTTGTTTCTGATCTGTCTTTCTTAGTAGTAACCAATCACTGGTCTCTGGGTCATACTGCCCACTTCCTAAGCCCCGCCTCTGGCAGCCATCTGCAGATTTTTATCGCACGTTCAAGTGTTGGGAGTCCTCGTGCTGTAGCTCTCGAGCTTTTGCTCCGTTTTCACGCTTTTTTCAGGAGATTTTTCTCATTTTTCGGTTAAATAGAGCCTCAAGCTCCACCGTTTCTACATCCGATCAACGGGGATCCGTTTTGGAGTTTTCTACGCCCCTCAAGGGTGAAGATTTCGTCGAGTTACGCTTTTGGAGGATTCCAGAAGTTCCGAGGCCTACCCCGGACATGGCCTAGGAGAAAGGAAGCTCGACGCCCGGGAAGCTGTTCAGGACCTGTCCTGGATGCCAGCTTCAGAATGTTTTCAAGGAGGACGAGCATTCGTTATGCCTCTACTGTCTCCATGAGGACAAGACGCACACGGAGAAGGACTGCGCGTTTTGTGGGAACATGTCGGAGCGGACCAGGAAGGATCGCCACCTCCGTCTCGCCAACTGGCTGGAAGGGAAGAGCCCGTCAGGCGAGAAGAAGAAAAAGAAGTCCGAGCGGTCTTCTAACTCCTGTGAGGGCGCCCCGGCGACGGGGGCCCAACAAAAGGCTAAGCACCGCGAGTCCGCGGGCACCGGGAGCGCCGAACGGTTGGGCTCCTTGGCTGCCAGGCAGGGCGCATCCTCCCTGGCGCCATCAACCACGAGCCAACGCTCTGGCTCGGGTAAGAGGAAGTCCGAGAACCCGGCGAAGCTTCTGGAAAGGCCCTGGTCGATCTTCAAGATTCCGGCAGATGGGGAGCGAGGCTCGGACCCTCCCCCCAAGGGGAAGGCCCCAGGCGTCCAGAAGGTGACGATGGCCTTAATTCACCCTGCTAAGACCTCAATTGAGGATGTTGCCGCGGCCCTGGCTCAGCCTGTGGAGGCTAAACCAGTGGAGGCGCCTTCAGGACCCAGAGTCTCCCTGCCACCGCGGAGGGAGTCGTCTTTCAGGCCCATTGAGAAGACCCCCACGAAGTCCTCGTTGGAAATGGTGGGGGAGGGGCTGGTGGCCATAGTGGATACGGACACGACCTCTGAAGAAGAGCTCATCGAAGTCGTGGAAGAGGCCCAGCCCATCGGGAGGGATCCCGACAAGGGCGACGACGAGAGCGACGGGGTCGCCGACAAGGCTCCTCAAGAGCCCTTGCGCCCGTCGTTTCCGGTGCCGCAGGACACTTCGGCGGCCATTTTGTCAACGATTCAGTCCTTATGTTCGGAGATAAGGACAAGGTTGCCCCTCCCCCCGACGGAGGTACCTGAGCCAGACCCGACGGGGGAACCGGAGCCAGGACCTTCGGAGAGTCCACCGCATAAGAGGAGGACGTCGCATACTACGCCACCTCTCCCACCTCTGCGGCCTCCTCTGCCTTCCACCCGGTCTACTACCCACGGGGATGATACAGGCACGGACACGGCTACGACAGGTACAGATGACGACGGAGGCGACGACGGGACGTGTCCCCCTTCGCCCCCTGCTCGGGCGTCCCCGCCCGACTAGATTGGATCCTATCATGCCATGATCATCAGGGCATCCGAGCTCTTCCAGCTCTGCCCAGAAGAGAAGAAGAAGGAAGGGTTCCTTTACCAACGGCGCAAGGCTAAAAGGAAGACGGTCCTCGCCGTACTGCTTCTTGATAACATCTGGGATGAGGGGCTCGCCCTCCTCAAGAACCCTGCCACGGCGCCGGCAAAGATGGACCGGTACGAGAAGAAGTACCGGGTCCCTGACGCTGCCCCCTTGTGCCTTCAGGCGCAACCTACCCCGGATTCGGTCGTCTCGGCGGCGGCAAAGAAGAAAGCTGGGGGGGCATCGGCCTCGACATCAACTTCCTCGCCGGAAGGCGAGGGCAGGAAGTTGGACACAATGGGACGGCGGATCATCTCATCCGCAGCGACGACCATCAAGGCGGCCAACGCCCTGGCTATCGTAGCCCGCTACGACAGGGAGTTGTGGTTCAAAATCGCCCCTCTGTTGGACTTCCTTCTGGACGCCAAAAGGGCTGAGGCTCTTGAAATCCTACAGGAGGGTGAGATTGCTTCGGACCACCCCATCACAGTGGCAACGGACATCGCGGACAACGGTTTCCGTCAGTTGGGCAACAGCGTTTGCTTGAGACGACGAGGATGGCTCAAGGCCACGGATTTCCGCCAGGACATACAAACCAAGGTTTTGGACATGCCCTTCGACGGGAACAACCTGTTTGGGAAGTCGGTTGATGAGTCCCTTCAGGCCATCAAGACAGACACAGAGACTGCCCGGGCACTGAGAGTGCTCCAACAATGACGGCCGTCCTTTCGGAGCTCCGGAGGCAGACAAGGTGCCTCCAAGGGATCCGGCAGTGGCTCCTCCACGTACCGCCAAGCGGCAAGATCTTCGTCCCAGGAAGCCTACAGGGGACGCGGCAAGTCAGGTGGTGCCCGTCGTCATCAACAGGGAGGTCAAGGAGGCAAGGCGGCCTCCAAACAAGATTGAACCGACCGTGGGGTCGGGCCCCCGCCGAAGCACCCCGGTGGAAGGCCGGCTGGCGAGGTTCATCAGCGTGTGGGAGTCAATCTCCACCGACCGTTGGGTGCTGGACGCCCTGGCCCAAGTGCACGCCCTCGAGTTTCAGAAGAAGTGCCCTCGCGTTCCACCATTGGCCAGGAAGGAAAATCACGTCCCTCAACTACTGTTGGAAGTAAGGGCGATGCTCAAGAGGGGTGCCATCGAGCTCGTCCCAAAGAAGCTTCGGGGCTCTGGAGTTTACTCAAGGTACTTCCTCGTAAAAAAGAAGACGGGAGGATGGCGCCCCATCCTGGACCTACGACAACTGAACAAGTACATGAAGGCACAGAAGTTCTGTATGGTCACCCTCCAGCACGTGCTGGGACAGCTGGAGGAGGGCGCTTTCCTGTCGTCGTTGGACTTGAGGATGCGTACTTCCACATCGCCATTCTAAAAAGACACCGAAAGTTCCTCAGGTTCGTGGTCCAAGGGCGGCACTACCAGTTCAAGGCCCTCCTGTTTGGATTGAAGTCGGCACCCAGGGTGTTCACCAAGTGCCTCGCACCGATGGCGGCGTGGCTGCGCCTACAGGGGATCCACGTCTACCCCAACCTGGACGACTGGCTCATCCGGGCAAGGACAAGGGAGCTCGCTGTGGAGCACACTGCGAAGACCGTCCAGCTGCTCACGGACCTGGGATTCTCCATCAACTTTCCAAAATCCCACCTGGTTCCGTCGCAAGTCGCCCTGTTTCTGGGAGCCAAGCTCGACACAGTGGCGCGGCTGGCCTCGCCGTCAGAGGAAAGGACCAGGACCATTCTGAGCAAGGTGCAGCGTCTGCTGGCCACGGACATGGCCAGGGTAAGATCTATCAAATCCCTCCTCGGGATGATGTCCTCCTGCATTTATCTGGTGCGCCTTTGCAGGCTTCGGATGCGCCCCTTACAAGAGTTCCTCGACGCCCGCTGGGTCCAGTCGACGGGCAGCTTCGAGGACAGGATCCCTCTCAACGAGACGTTCCGTCAGGCGATCCGGTGGTGGGGTTCCTGCTCCCATCTGTCGGCGGGCACGGACTTTCAGACCCCAGCTCACCAGGTGACGGTGACGACGGACGCCTCCCTGGAAGATTGGGGAGCGCACTCCGGAGATCTTCACGCGAGAGGCCTTTGGCTCCCGGAGAAGTCTCTCCACATCAACATCTTGGAGCTCCGTGCAGTGTTCTGGTCCCTGAGGTCTTTTCTTCCATCCCTCAAGGGCAAGGTGGTGAGGATCTTCACCGACAACACCACCACGATGTTCTACATCCGGAAGCAGGGCGGAACCAGGTCCCCGGCCCTATCCAAGGAAGCCCAGGATCTGTGGCATTGGGCCGTCGCCCAAGGGATGTTTCTGGTGCCTCTTCATCTGGCAGGAATAAAAAACATGATCGCCGACTCACTCAGCAGGGAGCTGCGCTCGTGCCACGAGTGGGAACTACGCCAGGATCAAGTGGATCGACTCTTCCGACGATGGGGTGAACCCCAAATCGATCTCTTCGCGACAGCGACGAATTCCAAGTGCCGGAGGTTCGCCAGCAGATTCCCCAGCCGAGGAGCATGGGCGATGCTTTCTCGTTCCCCTGGGACGGCCTATTTCTTTATGCGTTCCCTCCGCTGCCGTTGCTGCTCCAGCTCATCAACCAGCTCAAGAGGTACCGGTGCAGGATGATCCTCGTCGCACCGCCGTGGCCGAGATAGATCTGGTTCCCGGACCTTCTGGACTTGTCAACGTCCCCACCAGTCAAGCTGCCGACGGTCGCAGACCTTCTCTCCAGAGAAGGAGGCGCCATTCTTCACCACAACCCGGAGTCGCTGAACTTGGAGGCCTGGCTCCTGCAGCACTACAGTTTGGAGAGTACGACATCCCGGCCGACTGCAGAGAGGTTCTTGCAAAGGCCAGGGCGTCCTCAGAACTCAAGTGCTACGGACATAAATGGAAGAGGTTCTCTGTCTGGTGCCGTTCACAGAAGTATAACCCTCTGCGGATTACGGCCCCTCCAGCACTGCCGTATCTACTGTCGCTGGCCAAAGCTGGACTGGCTCACGCCTCCATCAAAATACATCTGGCTGCAATCTCCCGATATACCAGGACTACGGGACGAGCGTCCTTGTGGTCTCATCGCCTGGTGAAAGAGTTCATGAAGGGACTATTCCGATCATTTCCGCCGGTGAAGGCTCCTGCCCCGGCGTGGGAGCTTAATGTGGTGCTGACCAGGCTCATGGGGGCCCCATTCAAGACTATGCATTCGGCGCCTTTGAAGTTTCTGTCATGGAAGACAGCTTTCCTCGTGGCCATCACCTCCACACGACGAGTGGGAGAGATCCAGGCCCTATCTTGCAAGCCTCCATACTTGACTTTTCATGACACGAGGGTGGTGCTGAGGATGCACCCCTCCTTTATGCCCAAGGTGCCGTCGGACTTCCACCTCAACGAGCCCTTGGTGTTGCCAGTTTTCTTCCCGTCGCCTTCGTCGCCGGCCGAAAGGACTTTGCACTCGCTGGATGTAGCTAGAACGCTGAAGTTCTATGTGGACAGCACGAAGAGTTTTCGGAAGACGACACAGCTGTTTGTGAACTTTGGGACTGTGAATCAAGGGAAGGCTCTCTCGAAGACTTCCATTTCCAGATGGCTCTCTGGCTGCATCATGCACTGTCACCGGTTGGCAAACCGACCGCTGCCCGGCCGTCCGAGAGCCCATTCGACCAGAGCGATCGCTGCTACCACGGCGTTCCTGTCTGGTGTGCCCCTGCTGGACATCTGCAGGGCTGCGACGTGGAGGTCGACGCACACCTTCACAAGATTCTACTGCGTCGATCGGGACTCCAGGGAGGAGTCCAGGGTCGGCCAAGCAGTGCTGCGCAACCTGTTCGCCTAAGGTGAGCCTGGTGAGGAGGTAAGAGATGCTTAATGTTGAGTTGTTGTATTGTGTAATGTTGAGCCTGTTGCCACCTCCCCTGGTTGTGCATGTGTGTACTGCTATGTATTCTCTTATTTATGAGCATGTGAATCCATGCTAGACCCCATGCTGGAGAAGGAACAAGTTACTTACCTGTAACTGTTGTTCTCCAGCATGGGTCTGGCATGGATTCACATGCGAACCCTCCCGCCTACCCCTCTGTGGCTCTTCACTTGGTCATACTGCCACTTTACGTGCTACCAAATCTGAGGATGGCTGCCAGAGGCGGGGCTTAGGGAGAGGGCAGTCATTGGCTGGGGGCAGTATGACCCAGAGACCAGTGATTGGTTACTACTAAGAAAGACAGATCAGAAATGAAACTGATACTGATTTTTTTTCTATACCGAGGATTCCCGGCCTGACAACGGGGAATATTCATGAGCATGTGAATCCATGCCAGACCCATGCTGGAGAACAACAGTTACAGGTAAGTAACTTGTTCCTTTTACAAAGTGCTGCGGTCCCGGGAACTCTGTCGGCATGTCGGTTTCTTGTCTCCTCTGCATGGCTCACTTCACGTTCTCTGCTCCACCTGCAGCTTCTCTCCCTCCCAATCATCTCTTCTTCACAGTACTTTGTATGTTGTCAACGGATAGCCTACAAATGTAGAGGGGGTAGGATGAATTGTCATCAGTACAGGGAAAATAGCATGTCTTGCCCTTTAACATCCCCCAGCCCCAGGAGATCCTCCCTCGCTTGTCCACCCCCAAGGTCAGGATCCAAAACCGATGGGCCTTCCCTGGCCACCTGAACAGAGGATCCCCAGGGAATAGGTGTGAGAACAGGGTGCACATGTGACAGTCCCCTGCTTGGCCTTATTGGTGGATGGTGGCACTTACAAGGGGGTCTGGTGCTGCCACCAGACTGGTGATGCTGAGCGGTGTTGGAATCTTGTCTACCCCCATCATGCCATGCACAGGAGGCAGGGGTCATCCCATTGCCAGTTTAGACGCGCCTGTCCCTTTTAATGGATCCAACTATGGAGGGCAGTCCCATGGGACAGGAAACATGCCTGGCTCTCCTGTTGTGGCTTCAGAAATCATGCCCAAAACCAAAGAGCAGGACCCAAACTAAGACCGAAAACTCAAGCAGTTAACCAGTCACATCTCAAGGTCTCCATGCCTGTACACCTAAGTCTCGTCACGCTACGGGAGTCCTCCCTGAGTGCCAGCCAGGGTGTGGCAAACAGAGAGGGGACCATCCATGAGGAGGGACTAGCCAACCATAAGTCCCACATCAATTATGCAAGTCATTTCCACGGATGAGATGAATCAACCATTATTCTTACCAATTGCATGGGGGAGACCCCAGAGTTCCCTTAGGCCAGAGAGTGGCTGGAAGGCAGAGTCAAGGCCCTGGAAAAGAAAAGCCTGTGGTAGATGGCTGCGGGAGATTGGCAAAGAATCTCATTTGGTGGTGATGGTAGCAGATGCGGCTGCAGCAGAAGGCCAGAGAAAAAAATGAGTAGGCTGGCAAGCGAAGGACCTATGGGGCTGGGGTAAGGCAAAGATAGGAGGTTGGAGGAAAGACTTGTGTTATTGGTGAGTAAAAGGTCTAGGGTGCGAGAGAACCAGGAGGCTGGGGAGAGAAAGACCCGGCTGGGGGAAGAGGGGTTTGGGGAAGGGAGAGTTGGGAGGGTAGTGGAAGCGACGGCAGTGGGAGAGGGAGAGAGGGAGGACAAAAAAACGACCCCAGTGATGAGGCAAGAAGTGAACCAGGGAAATGGGAACAGAGACTCGGTCTGTGGGGAGAGAGAGCATGAGAAAGAGAATGAGAAACAGCGGGGCTGGAGGCAGGGAGAGAAGCGATCCAGGGAAATTAGATGGGGGAGAGAGATCTGGGGAAAAAGGGCGATAAGAGAGGGGGCTTGAGAGAGAAAGGGGCCATGGGGGTGGAGAGAGACAGACAGACAGCCAGCCAGACAGAGACACAGGTGGTGGTGGAAGCCCCGGGGCGATAGCGTGCGGTCGGCCCAGTTGAAAATGGCGGCAGCTCAAGAAGAAGTCCACTCGTCCCGGAGCCATGTGGGGTGAGTGGTGAAGACCGAAGAAACTGTGAAGGCGCGGTGGCTTGTGCTGGGCCGCCGGGGGGACTATGCAGTACCCGCTCTCCCTGGGGCAAGCTGGGGAGAGCGGGGAAAAGACTTACCTGGGGCCCAGCCTATATCACGTCTGGTGCGGCCGGAGCTCAGCGCGGGCTGCCGGTGACGGGGGAAGACCCTGCCCAAGTGGACAGGACCTGGGCGGGGCCCAACTCTCCCTTCCCTGCCGGATTCCAGCTACACAGTGCCACGGAGGAAACAAATGAAGGGCCCTGAGTGCTCATGGATAGACAGTATCACCGCCACAGAGGAAATAAGGGCTTGTGGAGCCCATGGATAGAGACAACAGGGCTCTCAAAGCCCTATATGGACTAAAGAGCTCTTAAAGGGTATGCAGTGATTTTAACGGAAAAAAAAAATACGAATTAAAGGATACAGAAAAAAATGTGAAATATATATGGTAAAGGGTTAAAAGCTGTGGTGGGGTTCGGGGTGGGTTTGGAAGCGTGGAGAAAAGAGGGGTCGCGGGGGACAGCCCCCATTAAAAAAAATCAACGTTTTTTTTCTTCGTTAAAATGTTATTTATTTTTTCATTTGTTCATATCTCATGTAATCCTCTTGAAGCCCTGGGACTATATTGTGACAAAGGAGTGCACTGCTACAGAGGAAGCCTTTACCCCTGCACTGCCAGGTAGGAAAGCAGGGCGGCTAAAGCCCTTTCAAATAGGAACACCACAGCCATCTGGGGAAATTGGGGTTTTCAAAGCCCTATGGAAGTCCCCACCAAGTATACCCGTGGCAGCCACCTGCAGCAGAGCGGTTGTTTTAATTTGTGGTGGGCAGTGCATCACAGCAAGCAGGCCACAGCTGGGAAAAGGTACTGTTATTGAATATGTTTCATTTAATTACTTTTACGTATTGATAAGTAGGGACTGTATTAATAGGGGCAGTCTGCAGATGCCCAGCTCGTTTAACTGATGGTGATCAAATTGGTATGTGAGGTAAGTGGGAGGTTGGGATGTTCAGGAAGCGATGCTCGGAGGGAGAGATGGGAAACCTGCTAACGGTTAATATGCAGAGCGGTGTATGCACTAGGTATCCCTTACCTATATTATGGCATTATTAAACACGTAATGGGAATGTGGAGTGGAGAATGGGTGGATTTTTAGGTATTGGAGATGTTTAACAGTTGAATCCTTTTTTATATAAATGCTTGTCGGGGCACCAAATCTACCCTCAGTGAACTGAGCCTTGTTGAAAACCAGGAACTCAATATTGTGGCCCATCTCGTGAATTAACATCCTTTTTATTTGCAGGTTGCTTAGTGCCTCACCAGAACAGCTGGTCTGGGTTGGGATGGTGGTGTGGGTGGGTATCTTTAATACTGTGCCTGCCCTGGCCAGAAGAAAAAAAAACAGGGGCTACATAAATATAGAGGTACCTAAGGAGAAGGTGGTGAACAGTGAGGAGACCAGTAAAGAGAAGATACCAAAAAGAAGAGATAACGCAGAGAATCACCAGGAGTAGGAGAAGCAAAGGAAGACCATGGTAAGAATAGGAGAGCAGGAGGGAAAGAAACTGAGCGAAGACACAAGGGGAAGCTTGATATGGGTTGAGGACCAAGCATGAAGCAAAGCCTCAAGGAGTTGTAGAAGAAGTGCAAGGAAAAAGCTAGAGTACAGGAAGCAAAAAGAGATGGTCTCTCAAGTACAAGCTTGTGGCAGGACTTGGAAGAGGAGAGCAAGTTAGGGTTGGGAGGCTGTACATCCCTGACCGACCCTAAGTTAGGGAGAGGTCTGCAGAGGACCCTGTAAACACGCTAAGGTGGTTTTCATGTCTTCGTTGGGTCTGGGCTTCAATTGAAGTCCAACTATAGTATGTCACCCACTACTGAGTCATTCATCAAACTCCAGTGCATACTTTAATCTCGGAAGGACTCTCTCTCCCGATAACCTAACTGCAGAATAGCATTGCCAAGGAGGCTGCAAGCCCCAGAGATTTTGGTTATAAACTGGAACGGCAAGATCATGAGAGAAATATTTCTTGAAATTTGTTAGGCTTGATTTGGGGCACTGAGCAGCTATTCCCAAATTTGTTTTCGTTTGTTAAAGCCTTCGAGAAGATGGAAGACCTGGCACTAACCAGCACTGAAAGAACATTTGGTTGGGACTTTTCTTGACAATTGCCAAGCAACACTGATGTATTTTTTGGACATGAGCACAATTGGGTTACTTTAATGCACATTCTTGGCCTGGAGGGAATTGCTTTCATTTGTCCTTATTAAAAACCATCTAATAAAGAACTGATGAAAAGCATATTCCACTGGTAATGTAATGTAAGATGGCATTTGCATAACACCTTTTGCCATTGGTATGGCCTCAAATCACTGTAGGTGTACGCCCTTGGAGGGCTGAGGTATGAGAGGTTGGTCAGAGGAATTTACAATGTGTGTGTTCATTGTAGTTAGTACTCAGATAGGTAGGGGTGGTTAAGTCCCTGCTAGCGAACCATGTAGAGCTGGCCTGTGGTTGGCTGCTGTGAAGGCTGTCTGGAGAGTATGCAATTCAAGTAGACTGATTATGTCCAGCTAGACTGCATTTTTATCATAGGACTTGGCTGCATTCTAGTGGCAGAGGTGTTGTGCGATGTCTCATGTGGCGTATGATTGCAGTTGTGTGCATGTGGGTGGCTCTGCCTGCGGCTATTTTCCATTGACATGGAGTGAGTACCCAGAATTCCTGGACGGTATCTTGTTTTGTGTACTTGACGCAGGTCCTGTCTTGCAGACTGCTGGAGTCCTTTCTCTGAGATGCGCAGTACATTATTTAAGAGACTTATTGATGCCCCCACCTAGCTGACCAGGGATTCAAATAACCCGAGGGGTGAGGTGAGTGTGTCAGGATGCAGGGGGGAAAAGCCAGGTCTTGACGACCTTCCAGAAGGCAAGGTGCTCCTCTATGCAGCGGATGTTCGCAGGGATTACATTTCAGATAGTGGATGCTTGGACAGAAAAGGAGGATCCCCCTATTCTGGTCCATTTGAAGGGGAGGATAACCAGGATGGGTTTGGTGTCTGATCTCTGGTTTCTGATGGGTTTTTAAGGGGTGAGCTTGTGTTGTAAGTAGCACGGTGGGTGATGCACATGGCTTTGAAAGTGGACCGTCGCCGACACAGAGCCAGTGGAGCACACAGAGGGCGGGTGTGATGTGCTCTGTGGAGTCGAGGGCTAGGTGGAGTATAGCTGCTGTGGACACATTGGAGTTTTCTGAGTTGAGATGCACAGCACCCAGGAAGAGGGCGTTAGTGAGGACGATAGTCGGTATTGGTGTGACTTTGTGGGGGTGTCGGATAATACAGAGGTGTAGATAGCATGATTTAGAAAGTGTTGATGTGGTATGGAAGTATCAGACCTGCATCCTGCATCCATGATACATCCCAAGTTCTTTACTGAATGGGAAATAGCGGGAAGAGGTCCCTACAGAGGACAGAGAGGGTTCCCACAGTTCATGATTTTGGTTTTTTCAGGGTCGAGGAGGGTAGTTGGCTGTCATCCAGCGGTCCATGTGTGTGAGGCATGAGGCGAGTTCAGGGGCAGGGGGTGGGAGAGGTCTTGGGGATCTTGAAGATGATCTAGGTGTCATCTGTGTAGTTGTAGCATGTGAGTGAATGAGAGCAGGCAGCGGCTTCAGGTAGAGGTTAAAGAGCAGGGGGATACGGATGCGCTATGTTTGATCCCTGTACTCCTTGTAGTATGTCTTGTCTCGGGAGGATAGCTCAGGGGCAACGTGCTTGCCTTAGAAGCAAGACGACACAGAGCAATACAGGTTCGATCCCTGGGTCTGCGCTTGGAAACCTCTGGGTATTAAGCGTGTTATAAATAACCAATCATATAAATGCTGGATCTCCATTACAACATTTGAAAGTTGGCTTCCTAGCTCGCCACATCTTTTAATATGACCACTCAAATGTATTGTTTTTCCATTGACATACTGTGCAGGATGCTATAAAAACTTATTCCAGCACAATCCACAAAACCTTATAAAATCATTGGTGTTATCCTTTCTTTTTAGGGTGTACAATTATGAACCTCTAACTCCACTGAAAAATGTTCGAGCCAATTGCTATGGGAAATATGTTTCCCTTCGTGGAACGGTCGTGCGAGTGAGTAATATCAAACCTCTGTGCACCAAATTGGCCTTTGTATGCAACATGTGTGGTAAGGAGCAGAGCCATTGTCTTCCAGATGGGAAATTTACCCTTCCAACAAAGGTAACCTTCATTGCTTCTATATTCTTTCCTTGTGTTAATCTTGTGTTTTAAAGGTGGTTTTGGCCTTCAAAAATAGTGATGACAAAAACGCCAGATTCCTGTCTTTCTATTTCTTGATTACAAAATAAGTCTTCATCTTTTCCCCTCGGTTTCTTGTGAGATATAAGATGTGTTCTTATTTTCTTCACATAAACATTAAAATTCTAAAGGTTTTTTAAAACTTTTTTTATTGGCATTTTTTTAAATAACATACAATAACAGTTCTCCAGACTCCTGACCCCACTCTCCTCCCCTTGTCCACTCACACCCTGTTTTTTCTCTTTTTTATTTAAATCTCTATTTGCATTTATCAAACATAATGCAGTGCACACCTCAAGAAAACAGTTGCATGCAGACAAAGACAGATCAACCACCCCTACCAGGTCGTGTTTCATGTGCTAGTCACTTTTGCCCTGCATCCCTTCTCCTCCCGCCCTTTTTCCCACAAACATGTTATTTAGCTGCCCCTCTAACCATTGGAATTCTAAAGGTTATATTCTTTTACTAGGAATTTTGACTTTTAGAACTATTGCTTTGTCTTAAAATACTGATATGTACGCTTAATATAATTATCACGATTACAAGATATAATTGTTTGGAAGGAAAAAGTCACATGAAGCAAAAAAGTGGAATGATTTAAAGTTCTCACTCGAACAACATGATTGCAAAACATTCTGGTAGTTAGTAAACAAAGGTTTTAATGGAGGAAGCTTACATTCTAGAATCTTCATGGTATGAACATTTTTCGAGCCTCTATCATGCAAATGGAGAGCATTTCATGATGTTAGTTGACTTCGAAAACTCCCTAGAGAAACTGTATATCAATTGCAAGAGGTCAACAATGCGATATATGCCCAACAATCAGGGAAAGCCTACGCCCAGACGGTATATTGATAGACTTCTTTAAGAGCAAAGTCTTAGTCTGAGCTCCTTGTTTAACAAGAGTCTTCAAAGCTATAATTCAAGTTAACAAAATCCCACCCTCCTGGAAAAAGCAAATCTTGTCCCTCTATACAAAAAGGATGGAAGGCAAAATCCCAACAACTACTGCCCAATTTCTCTTCTGGACACGGCGGAAACATATTTGTCATTAAATCACCAAGAAGATGAGGCCATGTCTAATATCTTGAATTGCCAGGCTAATGGTTAAATATGTTCTACTTAAAATTATCAATTTGTACTTTGTTTTATTGACTTAGACCGTGTTTGATTGAGCACCAAGATCAGATATGTGGGCGAAATTGCGGGAACAAAATATCCCATCTGCTTTAATGAGGGCAGTTATGCATCTGTACATGGACAATACGGCAAATGTTCACTATGTAGAGGTTGTGAAAAACGTTATAATTCCCGATTTAGAGAGGAGTTAGGCTGGGATGTGTCTTGGAACCATTCCTGTTTAACCTCTTCATCAATTATATTGCAGTGGAAAATCTCCAAGCGGGCCACAGATGCCCCATGCCTGTATGGGGGATCTTGCTTTTTGGGGATGACCCGACCTTGGTATCTACAACGAGAATGAGTCTCTGGAAGGAGATAACGTCCTTCCCTAATATGTGCAATTCAAAAGGCCTTGAAATAAACCATACCAAAAGTAAAACTATGGTATGTTGTGGGAGCAAAAGGAAGGTTGAACCTGAAATTACAAATCAATGGCTTTTTGTTGAAGAGGTTTCATTTTATGATTACTTGGGGATTAGGTTTAATAAGGGGGAAACCTGGTGGGATCAAATTGCTAAATCAAACTCCATTTTAACATTAAATGCTGGAGCAGCAATTAAATATGCTCGTGAACATGGGGACTGGTTGCTCAAACCAGCACTGGCCATCTTTAAAGCAAAAACCAGACATGCCTGCATTTATGTCTCTGAAATCTGGGGTTATACTGGTTGCGATTGTTTATCAAGGAGAAAACACAAATTCAATGGATTGCTTTTCTCCTGCAGATTCCGCATCTGATAGATATCGTAATCCAGCGCTCTGCTGCTTGGAAACTTTTTCGACAGGTGGGCATAGTGGACCTCGATTCGGCCATGGATCCGGCTTGCCCGGTGCTAGATTGTTGCCTCTGGAAGTGAAGTCAGGTGTCGTATATATTCCACATCTCTACCCCACTTACCTCGTTTCCTTTTTTCCATACGCTTGCACACTGCTTCGGGGTATGACATTGAATCTTCCACTCTGCGTTTTTGACTAAAATCGTCAATTTATTTTCATAATTCCTTGACTACGATGTCCTCTCACTGGGTTTCAGGCTTCAAGAGATGCACCAACTGCCATTCCAAAATGTCAGTGGCCGAGCCGCATGACATTTGTCTGTGGTATCACGACATGGAGGGGTGTGCGTCATGCTCCAAAATGCTGCCAAAATCTATCCTCTAGTGGGGCGCAATACTTGTTTTGGGCTGACCGTCCCTGAAATCTCTGGCGCCGTGGCTCGTCCGGTCCCCGAGGCCGAGACTGAAGGATCCACCCCCGAGAAGGAGAGAGAAATTTATTGATGAAAAACCAAAAAGCAGTCACACTCGAGGAGTCACTCTTCCTTGTCCTCATCGTGTAAAAAGAAGAGACGCCATTGTCATCGCCACGAGTACAGCTAGTTGTCGGAAAAAGGTAAGCCCCCATGAAGAGTGGGACAGTTTTAAAAAATAAATGCTCGAGATGTTTAAAAATCAGGCTGCTGCAGGTGCGGGTGTCCCCCTCAAGAGCAAATCTCGGCAGCGAAAGCGGCGCTCGGTTCCCCCAACCCCACTCATGCCAAACCATCGACACCATCAACGTCGGAGAGAACTTCAGGCCCAATGTCAAAAAAGGAGCATAAACCATTGACGGCTGGTTCATCTATTGAGCGTCGACAGTCTGGCGTCCCCGACATCACATCATGATTGAAGCCTCGATTGACACTGGCAGCCGTTCCACCGGCGTCGAAGAAAAGCCCTCGGTGCCGACTATCGGTGACAGATCGTTCTGCTCTCCAGGTCTGGATTCTTCGGATCCATGACATTGATTTTCGGCATCGAGCAGGATGTTGACCGGGGGACAGTGATCCCGTGTATGCAGGGTCGGGGCTGTCGATTTTTTTCGATGATCAAGTTGCCTTGTTGGCTTTAGCCCAAGGGTTACACGACGCCAGCAGCCTGAACATGTCTCCAAACGTTGAATTTCTGCAAGGTCAGCCTTACACCCATGCTAAATTTAGAACCTTGGTGGAAAGAGTAGTGGACCACTTAGGTTTGAAGTCCTCTTCAGCCCCTGTTCAGGGCTACGAATTGACAGACATTTTGGATGAAGGTCCTGTGAATGAAAATAGCATGCCATTTAACCCAGCAATTGCAGACCCCCCTAGCCTTCTTGTGGCAACATCCCTCTAACTTTACGGGGAAGTACAGGCCGGCAAGAGGAGATCTATCTTTCCTGGGTTCTCACCCTTCTCCAGAAGGACTCGTTATGCAAGCAGCCACAATCACCACCAGACCTGCGGCATCCACTTCTAATCCGCCTTCGGACAGGGAGGGTTAAAAGTTGGACGCAATGGCCAAGAAGATCTTTACTTCTGGCAGCATGACCTGTGGATTTGCAAAGTACTCCTTTAGTTTATGGAAAGCCATGGAGCAAGCAACACAGTAAATACCAGAGAATGAAATGCGGGATGGCTTTACATGGTTGGTGGAAGATGGGAAGGAGGTAGCCAAGCAGTCGTTACATACGGGCCTGGACATGGCCCACTGCATTGGCCGTTCCGTGGGGTTGGCAGAAGTACTATGAAGGCAAGCCTATCTACAAACCTCTGGTTTCTCCCCAAACGTCCAGAAAAGGCTACTGGACATGCCTTTCCAGGGAGAGTTTCTTTTTGGACAGAAGGCTGAGGACTTGCTGCCAAAGTTCAAAGAGTCTAAACTAGCCACAAAATCGTTGGACCTAGCTGCGCAGCCGGCCAAATCTGCCTTCAGCTTTGCCTCTAGGGGCAGAGGCTACAGGCGCTATGTGCCTTATGGCAGGAAGGTGCAGCTCCTACAAGCCAGGCAGGGGCAGAGGGGTTTCTCACGTCCCGGAAGGGGCTTCTAGAGGCCAGCAAACAGTGGTGGGGGCGTCACAGCCCTCTCAGCTGCTTTAAATCCCCCTCCCACGACTTGCCGGTTGGTGAATGGTTGGCGGAAAATTGGCCCCAGTGGCAGATTACCTCCAACGCCCGGGCCCTGCAGCTCGTTCAGTGTGGTTATTGTCTGCCCTTCTTAAGGAAACCACCCGACAGATCCCCACTGCCTCCAATCCAACTGGGACTGGAGCTCCACGAAGAGCTGCGAGCCCTGTTGTCAAAGGGTGCAGTGGAAGAGGTACTTCCTGATCACAGAGGGTCGGGTTGTTATACCCGGTATTTTGTGGTGCCCAAGAAAGGAGAAGGTCTCCGTCCCACTCTGGACCTCAGAGCCTTGTACAAGTTTGAGAAAAGATCAATTCAGGATGGTGACATTGAGAGAAATTCTCCACGCTCTCGAACTTCAAGACTGGCTGGTGTCAATAAATCTGCAGGATGCTTATTTCCATGTGCCGATACATCGAAAGCACTGGAAATTCCTACGGTTTCTCATAGGGGACAAACACCATCGGTTCAAAGTGTTTCCCTTTGGGTTGACCTCCGCTCGAAGGGTTTTCACCAAGCTCATGGCGGTAGTCGCAGCTCACCCCAGGAGATCCGGGGTCCATGTATTCCTGTACCTGGGCGACTGGCTGATGACACGGAGCAACACAGGTTCGATCACCGGGTCTGCGCTTACTAACCCCTGGATATTAAGCACGTTATAAATAACCTATCATATCAAGTCGGTGGGCAGGTCTTGTCTCATCTAGAGGACACCTGTCTTCTACTGCACAGGCTGGGCTTCTCCCTGAACTTGAAGTCCCATGTGACGCCAGTACAGAGACTCCAGTTCATCGGAGCAGTCCTAGACACCCAGTTGGGGAAGGCCTTCCCTCGTGAGGAGAGAGTCCGCAACATAGCACAGATGGTACACTTGTTGTAGAATCATGCCACCTTACCAGCAGCTTCCTTAATCCGCCTCTTAGGTCTCATGGCCTTCTGTATTTTTCAGGTGCCAGAGGCCAGGCATTGCGTGAGATCCCTTCAGTGGCTCTTATGAGGTCAGTGGTCACAGTACCTCGGAGCCCTCACGGATCCTCTCAAGATGTCCAGCGAAGTGGTCCACAACCTCAACTGGTGGACCTACCGTGGCAATCTTTTGGCGGCGGAACCCTTCTGGCCTCCTTGGCCTCAGTCCCGGGTGGTCACGAATGCACCTTTGAAGGGTTGGGGCACTCACTGCGAAGATTTGCAGGTGAATGGCCTTTGATCAGCAACAGAAGCCAGGTGGCACATCAACAGGCTGGAATTGCGAGCCATCAGTCTAGCCCTGAGGGCTTTCACCATGTCTCTCAAGGGAAATCATTTCCTGATTCTGACGGACATCACAGTGGCCATGCACTACCTGAACAAACAATGTGGTGTGCACTCTCTTCCCCTCTGCAAAGAGGCAATGCAGCTGTGGTTCTGGTTGCTAGAGAACCGGATCTCGGTCTCGCCAGTTCATCTGGCGGTGTCAGAACAGTTTGGTGGATGCTCTGAGCAGGCAGAGCACGGGTTTGCTCGAGTTGGAAGTGTGCCGTGGAAGTCCTGGAAGAGGTCTTCTCTCTCTGGGTACCCCAGCCGTGGATTTGTGTGCCTCAGAGTCCAACAGGAAGTGCAGCCATTTTTGCTTGAGGGAATTCCCAGCGAACAGTGGACTAGGGGAAGCGTTACTGGTGGATTGGACCTTCCCACTCCAATACGACTTCCCTCCCCGCCCCGATTCCCATCATTCCATGGATTCTTAGGAGGTTGAAGAGGTTTCGAGCGACCATTATTTTGATCGCCCTGGACTGGGCGAGGAGAACATGGTACTCTGATCTCTTGGATCTGTCCATCGGTTTGCCTCACCGGTTGCCTATGCGCCCGGATCACCTGACCCAGTTGGAAGGTCGGATACTCCACCTGACCGTGGATTCCAACAACTTACAAGCTTGGCTCTTGAGAGGATGAGGTATGATGAGTGGGACCTCTCGGAGGAGGTTTTTGAGGTGTGGCTGGTTGCATTCAGACTGCCTACACAATCTCTGTACCTGTGCAGGTGGATAAGATTTGAGGCGTGGTGCATGGAACGTGAGATTGATCCCATCTCTTGTCGCACCACTAAAGTGATGAAGTTCCTTCTGTCATTGGCCACAGCAGGCCTTCAGATTACCACAATCAAAAGATATTTGGCGGCCTTGTCTGTTTTCAAAATGCCCCTGATCAAGGTACTTTCTTTACAATACCGGTTATGGCCCAATTCCTGAAGGGCCTTGTGAATATTTTTCCGCCAACTCCCTTTGTTGTCCCGAACTGGGACTTCAATCTGGTTCTGACATTTTTGATGGCGGCTCCGTTTGAGCCCATGTGCTCCTGTTCCTTGAGACTGTTGTCCTTGAAAACAACCTTTTTGGTTGCGATCACGTCAGCCAGGGGGCTTAGTGAGTTGCAGGGATTGTGCTGCAAACCCCATTCCTATGTTTTTTTCAGGAAAAAGTTTCCCTTTAGGTCAGACCTGGCTTTCTCCCGAAGGTGGTTTCTGAGTTCCACATCTCGGTCCATAGATTTACCAGTCTTCTATCCTCCACCACACCCGTCTAAAGAGGAGGAACGGTTCCACCGTTTGGATCCTAAAAGAGCTCTGAGCTTTTACGCCGCTAGGACATCGGAGTTCCCAAATTCTGACCAGCTGTTCATGGCTCATTCTCTGTCTCGCAAGGCTCTACCCGTAACATCGCAGAGTGTTATCAATCTACCGGTAAAGAGATTCCTTCCGGAATCAGGGCACACTCCAGAAGAAAGGTACCCAAATATAGGGTGCCAGACTCTGCTCCCAAGTTCTTGAGGTCGCAACCGTCACCGGACTCGGTAGTGTCGGCTGCCGCAAGGAAATGCTCGGCTAACCCGGCTTCATCGTCATCAGTCCCCCCCGTACAGCGAGGGGAAGAAGATGGATGCCATGGGGATTAGTCATTTACACATCGACAACCACGATCAAGGCGGCTAATGCTGTGGCCATCTTGGCCTGATACGACCGGGAGCTTTGGTACAAGCTGGGTCTGATTCTGGAATTCCTCCCAGAGGACAAGAGGATGGAAGCCCTCACCCTCTTTCAGGAACGGGAAGTGGTGTTGAACCATGCCATTACGGTGGCAGGGGACATCGCCGACACAGGTTTCCGACATATGGGAAACAGAGTCTGCCTTCGTCGGCAGGGGTGGATGAAGACCACAAACGTTTGGCAGGATGTTCAAGTGAAGGTGCTGGACATGCCCTTCAACTGAGAAAATCTGCTCAGGAAGGCAGTCGATGAATCCCTTCAAGCCATAAAGACGAATACGGAGACAGCCCGTTCCCTTGGCACTCTGCAACAGCATCATTTGTCTTAGTTTCGCTCCTCCAGGGGTAAATCGAGCAGATCAGCCAAGGGATTCTCCTCATCATACAGGCAGCTTCCCCGATCCTTCACGCAGGAAGCCTACAGAGGTCCCTCTCAGGCCTATGGTAGCGGAGGTGAGCGTCCGCGTCGCCCACAGGAAATGGCATCAGCGCCCAAACAGGCCTGAACCGGCCAAGACGTTGGACCCCCACCTTTGCACCCTGTTGGATGGTCGGCTGACGAGGTTCGTCAGTGAGTGGAGGAAGATCACCACCGACCGATGGGTGCTGGACGCTCTTGCCCAGGCACACACCTTAGAGTTCCAACGCAGGTACCCTCGTATCTCACCAGTTTGTCGCCAGGAGCCCCTCATCTCCTGGAAGAGGTGCGAGCCATGTTACGGAAAGGGGCGATAGAGCTCGTTCCCCACTCTCGGGCTCCGGAGTCTATTTCAGATACTTTCTGGTAAGGAAGAAGACTGGGAGTTTGATGCCCATCCTGGACCTGCGCCGTCTGAACAAGTATCTGAAGTGCCAAAAATTCAGGATGGTCACGTTGCAGCACATGCTTGGCCAACTGGAGGAAGGGGACTTCTTGACGTCGTCGGACCTGGAGGACATGTACTTCCACATCCCCATCCACAGGAAACATCAAGAGTTCCTGCCGTTCGTCGTGCAAGGGCAGCACTACCAGTTCAAGGCCCTACATTTCGTCTTAAAATCAGTCCCAAGAGTGTTTACGAAATGCCTGGCCCTGGTGGCGGCCCATCTGCGTCTGCAAGGAATAAACGTATACCCATACATGGACGATTGGCTGATACGCACCCGCTCGCAGGAGCTGGCCGACGAGCACACAGAGAGACTGTTCGACTACTGTCAGAGCTGGGATTCTCTGTAAACTATCCAAAATCCTGCTTGGTGCCATCACAGAACACGCTGTTCCTCGGTGCCAGACTCAACACAATGACTTGCATTGCTTTGGTCTCGGAGGAGAGACTAGTAGCCATTCAAGGGAAGGTGCAAGGTCTGTCATCGGCGAAGACAGCCACGGTGCAGACCTTCAAGTCGTTGCTGGGCATGCTGTCATCCGGCATCTACCGATCCATCTCTGCAGGTTGCAGATGCGACCCCTACAGGAATTCTTGGATGCATGTTGGATACAATTGTCTGGGAGTTTTGCGGGTGATAGTATGGTGGGGTGTGTGCTTCGACATCACACAGGGAGCAAGATTTCAGGCCCCGCCGTACCAGGAGACGGTCACCACAGATGCCACTCTGGGAGAGCTCAAACTGGAGGGCTACATGCCAGAGCTCTGTGGCTTCCAGAGGAAAAGGATCTGCACATCAATGTCCTGGAGCTACAGGCAGTGTTCTGGGCCCTCAAGTCTTTCCTGCCACCTCTGACGGGGTAGGTGGTGAGGATTTTCAGACACCACCACTGTGTTCTACATTAGGAAGCGGGGGGCGGGGGGGAGTAATTCGCCAGCGCTCTCCAGGGAAGTTCAGTACTTGTGGCACAGGGCCATCGGCCAGGGGATTTTCCTCATCCCTCTCCACCTCGCAGGCATCAAGGACACCATTGCAGACTCCCTCAGCAGGGAACTGTGCTCGTGCAGACCCCCGATCGATCTCTTTGCCACAGCGGCGAACTCCAAATGGCGGAAGTTTGCCAGCAGATTCCACCAACCGGGGAGCTTGGGGGACACATTCTCCTTCCCATGGGAAGGTCTGTTTCTGTACGCCTTTCCCCATTTGCTCTCCTGCTACGTGTCATCAACACACTCAGATGGGGCCAATGCAAGATGATACTCATCGCCCCGGCGTGGCCGAGGCAGATTTGGTATCCGGATCTACTCAGCCTGTCAGTGTCGCCTCCAGTCAAGTTGCTGGTACTTCCGGATCTGCTCGCCAGAGATGGAGGTGCAATCCTTCATCTCGACCCAGGATCACTGAACCTGAAGGCATGGCTCCTGCAGCCTTAGAGCTTGGAAGCTATGACTTGCCAGCAGACTCCAGGGAAGTCCTTGCCAAAGCCAGGCCGTCGTTGACTCTAAAGTGCTACGGCCATAAGTGGAAGCGTTTTGCTACGTGGTGCCGGTCACAGAAGATTACCCCTCTGCAGGGTCACGGTTCCACAGATTCTTCCATACTTGCAGTCCTTTGCGAAAGCTGGACTGGCTCACGCATCCATCAAGGTATACCTGGTGGCCATCTCACACTACACCAGATCCCCGGGAATATCCTTGCTGTGGTCTGTCAGACTCGTCAAGGAGTTCCTCAAGGGGCTTTTACGTTCTTTCCCACCGGTGACGGCTCCTGCCCCAGCATGAGAACTCAACATGGTTCTGATGAGGCTCATGGGGGCACCCTTCGAACCTATGCATCAAGCCCACTCAAGTTATTCTCGTGGAAAACAGCTTTCCTCGTGGCCATCACCTCTACCAGACGTGTGGGTGAGATCCAGGCCCTGTCTTGCAAGCAGCCATAGCTGACTTTCCACCAATCAAGGGTGGTGCTGCGGACGCGCCCCTCGTTCATGCCGAAGGTTCCGTCGTAATTCCACCTCAATGAGCCTTTGGTGTTACCTGTTTTCTTCCCGAAAACCTTCATCACCGGCAGAGAGAACCTTGCATTCGCTAGATGTTTCTCGTGCCTTGACGTTTTACGTGGCACACGCAGAGTTTTTGGAAGACTTTGCAATTGTTTGTGAACTTTGGACCTGTGAATAATGGGAAGGCCTTGTCCAAGGCCTCCATCTCAAGATGGCTCTTCAGCTGCATCATGCACTGTCATCGGCTGACTAACCGGCCTCTGCCGGGGTGCCCGTGAGCCCACTCCGCCAGAGCGATTGATGTGACCATGCCATTCCTTTCTGGTGTGCCCCTGCTCGACATCTGCAGGACTGCACGTGGAGGTCCACGCATACCTCCACAAGGTTCTACTGCGTCGACAGGGATTCCAGAGAGGAGTCCGCCAGGCAGTGCTACGCAACCTGTTCGCCTTAGGTGAGTCTGTTCCAGGGGTAAGTGTCGATTACCTCTGTTGAGCCTTGCCACCTTCCGTGGATGTGTAATTTGCACTGCTGTGTATTAGTTATTCATGAGCGTGTGAATCCATAGCAGACCCCATGCTGGAGAACAATTGTTACAGGTAAGTAACTTGTTCCTTCTCCAGCATGGGTCTGGCATGGATTCACATGCAAACCCTCCCTCTGGCCCCTCTGTGGCTTTTCTTGGTCGTACTGCCACTTTACGTGCTTACCAAATCTGAAGATGGCTGCCAGAGGTGGGGCTTAGGGAGAGGACTGTCATTGGATGGGGGCAGTATGACCCAGAGGACAGTGATTGGTTTAGAGGAGAAATACAGTTTTAGAGTAAAAGTGAAACTGTTTTTTCTTTTACCGAGGATTGCCAGCTCGATGACGTAAAATATTCATGAGCATTTGAATCCGTGCCAAACCCATGCTTGAGAACAAAAGTTGCAGGTAAGTAACTTGTTCCATATTCTCCTGCTAATAGAACCCTTGTGCTAAAGCTGCATCTAGGCATTTTGTCAGCAGGTGTGCTAATGAAAAAATTGCATCCGGACCACTCGGATTTAAGTCCTGCATGTGAATTCGGAAACTCTCGAGCATTTCCTTTTTTTTATGCCCAGTGTATACATGGGTACATAGAAAGAATATATTCCTATGCTTGCAGACAAAACACATACTTGATTTATCTTGGCACTTTACCATTGTAGTTGGTTGCCTACAGCTGATTGTATTCATGCGATAGCTGCCTACCTTTTTTACGCCTAGCATAGAAGGGCCAAATACACCAAATTCATTTTGTCCCGATGTATGTATTGTATATTGTATCATAAATTATGATGTATGATTGTGTGTTCATTGTGTGCATGTAGTTATAATTATGTGATTTGTTTTGATGGTCTACTTTGATTACAGTTGTCGAAATAAAGCTTAAAGGATAGTTCCGGGACTTTTTTTTTATTGTCCCTACGGTTCGGCCATGTGTTTTTAAGCATAAATCGGTAGATCGTAGAAAACTTTCCTATGGACCTTACCCGACTTTTCGTCCATTAACGCACTCGAAATCAGCTGCCATTTTCTGATAATCCTATGATTTCCCCCCATCGACCTGGCTCACCTACTTTGGCGGCACTAAATCAAATCCCCCGCCCCTGAGCCTGACATCAGCAGACGCGTACCGCCCATTTCCCAACGCCAAAGCACGTTTCGTGTCAACAATCGCTGCGCCTCAGCTAATGAAGTGTCGCCATGGAAATGGCAGGACGCCTCTTTCCTCAATAAGTATAAACACACCGTTTCACAACACACAGCAGCAGATTTTCGATTCCATTACTCTCTCTGTGTTACTTTGAGTATTCTGTGACTCGTTTCTGTGCTCTGGTCAGCTACCTTCGCCGCTTCTAGGCCTTGTGAACACCTGTACCATCTCTGTAAATTATTTTACTTTCTTTACCACACAATGGCTACAATAATGCCGTATATGTACAAGCCCGAGTACACCAAGGAAGAACTACTGGAAAGGCAAGCATGCGAAAACGATGGGGATTCGGACGGCAGTTGGGAGGACCAGTCAACGGATGAAGAGCCTGGACCATGTCGCATGGACGGCGTCTCCACCTGGTGCACGTGCAATCGGTGCGAGCTAATGCCAACTGAGGAGGAGAACTGCTGCTGCCGTGAAAATTCCGGGTGCTTGGCCTACATTTCGGAAGGCGAGCCAAGTCCGCAATGCATCACCGAGCTGCCAGAGTTCAGGGAAGCCTGCCTCTCACGGACCGTGTTGAGGATGATGATGGTGCTTATGCACGAACTTCGCGGCACTGTTCGTCCGCGTAATCCGAGTAACGAGTAAGTATACTCTGGTTGTGATGTCAGTGATGCCACTACTATTTCATGGTCGTCTCCCACATATAAAATTACATCTACATATCATTCGAATGCATGTAAATTGGTTCCATATTGTGCATTTTCTAGATCGATTTTTTTTCAAAGCAGAATGACATTTTTAACCTGAATCGACAGTGATAAGAAAGTTTTGTCATTTTAATACAGTTTGCATCTTTCATTTTCACAGGTGGTACAGGCTGGTGGCCTATCGTTGCTTCACTTGGTGGCTTCACGGGAGGCTCGGATACCGCGTTCGGAGAGTAATACCTGCCTGTGCGGTACTTGCCATTAGACAACATTTCCCCAGCGACAGTGGACAATACCGCGGATTTTCCCTGGATGTGCTGCAACCGGAACTTTACAATGTGTAATGTTTATTATTTATGTTCAATTGAAATTAAGATCTAAAATAAAACCCAACATAAATTTTAACAATGGTTGTTTTGATTTTTTAAATGAATCTAGTGTGTCTCCATTGAATAGTCTTCCTGTGCCTTGTCTTGTCACACCACATGTCTCCGGCCAGCATCCTCCCTCACGCTGGCCGCCCACCTTCAATCCACATAACCGTTGAACCCATATGCAGCAGACATACATATGTTATTTTGCGGGTTGGCATCAAGCCTCCCGGCCTTGCCTCCTCCCCCAAAAATACTTACCACACCACTTTGTTCAAGCGTTGGCAATAAAAGGCTGTTGGATTTTATTGATACAAAACATGGTTATAGGTAAATAATCAATATGGTTGATCATAATAAATCATCCTTTTGGGCACCGGGTACAGAGATGACCCCCTCTGGCCCGTGCCGCCTTGCCACCAGAGGCCAGCCTGCTGCTGACTAACTGCCTAGGCATCCAGGGTCTCCAGGGTGAACTGCACCCATATATTCTCCTGGGAGGGTGAGGTATTTATAAACTCACCCCCCTGCCTTCCATGTACTAGATCCTGCAGCCTGCCTCTTACATGCAGTTAGATGGCCTCTCCTTGGTGAGGCCCTGCGGCAAACGAGTCTTGTCTGCACGACCACCGCCCCAATCCACCCCCCCCCCGCCCTATCAAAGGCAGTTCGCACCGGGGTACTTGTGCTGGCAAGTGGAGCTGTCAGGGAGCGATAAAGGCCAAGAGATGCCAAAGACCATGTACACTTCAAAGTGGTCTATAGAGCATGGGTTGTTGTTCCCATGTCTACCTCCAGACCCCGTGTCTCCTGCCAAGCATCCCCCCTCACGCTGGACGTCCCCCTGCAATCCACATAAGTGTGTCTCCATTCACGAGTCTTCCTGTGTCTTGTCTGCACGACCACCGCCCCAATCCACCCCCCGCCCTATCAAAGGCAGTTCGCACCGGGGTACTTGTGCTGGCAAGTGGGGCTGTCAGGGAGCGATAAAGGCCAAGAGGTGCCAAAGACCATGTACACTTCAAAGTGGTCTATAGAGCATGGGTTGTTGTTCCCATGTCTACCTCCAGACCCCGTGTCTCCTGCCAAGCATCCCCCCTCACGCTGGACGTCCCCCTGCAATCCACATAAGTGTGTCTCCATTCACGAGTCTTCCTGTGTCTTGTCTGCACGTCCACCGCCCCAATCCACCCCCCGCCCTATCAAAGGCAGTTCGCACCGGGGTACTTGCGCTGGCAAGTGGAGCTGTCAGGGAGCGATAAAGGCCAAGAGGTGCCAAAGACCATGTACACTTCAAAGTGGTCTATAGAGCATGGGTTGTTGTTCCCATGTCTACCTCCAGACCCCGTGTCTCCTGCCAAGCATCCCCCCTCACGCTGGACGTCCCCCTGCAATCCACATAAGTGTGTCTCCATTCACGAGTCTTCCTGTGTCTTGTCTGCACGACCACCGCCCCAATCCACCCCCCGCCCTATCAAAGGCAGTTCGCACCGGGGTACTTGTGCTGGCAAGTGGAGCTGTCAGGGAGCGATAAAGGCCAAGAGGTGCCAAAGACCATGTACACTTCAAAGTGGTCTATAGAGCATGGGTTGTTGTTCCCATGTCTACCTCCAGACCCCGTGTCTCCTGCCAAGCATCCCCCCTCACGCTGGACGGCCCCCTGCAAACCGCATATTGCCCCGACATATACACGTCATTCATTCACAAACACACCCCTGTTTCGAATTCTTTATAACCCACTTCATATTTCTAATGAGAACTTCTTTGCGCTTTGCTAGTCAACCCGTGAAGGTGCTGGTTATCTGCTCTTCGTCTCTGTGAACTTCCGTGACCACTTCGAGCAAACTCGTCAGTTTGCAACCTGTGAACTGCTCCCTGTTCTACGACAAGAAACTACTCTGATCCCTGCATCTAACTGTTTGTTCGTCAAGGTAAGGCCATGTACCATAATCATTTTGCATCCAATTTTTTAATTTATATCTATTTGCTAGTAGTCATCAAATTGCATCCATGTTTTCTTTTCGTTCAAGACAGTACATGCAAGGAACTAGTCACATGTTCTGAGTTTAGTCAAATTATTTTTATATTTTTATAAAGTTATTCAAATACTTATCCGCATGTGAATAACGTGTATAGTTCCAAGAACCAAAACGAACCTTGCATTGAACCTTTTATGTGTCATTTAATTTTTTAACACATTGGTATTCATAGAGAATTGTTGATCTTTACTTTTCAGAAATTTCCACAATGCCTGCCTGTTCCATTGGCGGTTGCCCTTCCAAGACCCATAATAAATCGGAAGGTACTATAATGCATGTTTTCCCTAAGACAATAGATCAGATAAGAGAATGGGTCCGATATTGCGGATATCCACCGTCTGAGCTTGAAAGTAGAGTCCTAGAAGTCTTTGCGGACAAGAGGGGTGATCGATACCGCATCTGCAGCAGGCACTTTAGCTCAGACATGTACTCCACATCATTGCTAATAAAGAAGAACACACCGCGAGCGAGGCGAAAATTGCTCTCAACCGCTATTCCCACTCTATTCGTCCACATCCCTCCACTGGTGAGTCAAGTTTACGTATTTATCTCTCGGCCTTGCAGTAGTGTGTAGCATTAGCTAACAATAATTTCCCCATTTATGTATCCACTCAATATGAAGGCGGAAGATTCTCCATCCGTGTCGTTATTGCAGTCATCAGCCACTTCAAGCGCCTATCGGGTAATCTTACTTGGCTATTCTGCCACTGACTTGTTTTAGGCATGTAAATTAATAGTTTTAATTTATCGTGTAATTATTTTACCTAATGGTACACCCTTGTACTCGTCCTCTAGTCTTTGTTTTCAGTTATAATTATTGTTATCCAAAATAATGCAAGTACTGTCTTTCAGGGAGATGCTGAGGAGTCCAACGTATTGACGACAACCGTTGATGTCACTCAGATGCTCGAGGTACGTTTCCGGACAGTTCCATCGATGGAGATCATCAGATCTTGCATTCTTGTAGCGTGATTGTTACACACAATGTTTCTTTCGTTTATAGCCATTGATATGTCCTTCTGTCGTCGCCCTCCTATGTGTCTTCTTTTTTCAATATTGTGTTCATTACTAATGAAAGTCCTATGTTTCAGGGAGTCGATGGAGCATTAGTCCAAGAAGAAGGGGGAGCATGCAGTTACGGGTCGGCGCAACAGCTTGCAGAAGTGTGCACCGCAGTTACATCGTCCCTTGATGTTCTTATGCATTTCGAGGTATGGATACTGACAGTTCGATCAAGCGAAATCATATGACGTGATTACATCCGCTATACTTCCTTCTTTATTAACTCAAGTACTAAGTTTCAGGGAGATGACGGAGCTTCTTCTACAAGAACATCACCCCTAGTAGTTGATGCAGATCTCTGGGTGGTGACACTTCCAACGATCGAGCAAATCGAATCATATTTACATATCCATTATTTATTTTAGACAACTGATCATTTGTGCAGGTCTATTTAGATGAGCCGTTGACGCCTGCACAAAGTTTATGTTCTTTTTAACAAAATAGAAAACCATACTAATGCAATTAATGTGTTTCAGGGAGTTACTGAAGCATCATCTTCAATAATATCATCAATGGAAGTCTATGAGGAGCCCGAGGTATGGATCTTGACAGTTCCATCTAACTAGATCAACAATGCCTGAATAATTGTCGTTTGAATGTTCTACACAATGCGTTCATTCGTGTTTTGCTATTGAGATGTACGTGGGTATTGGTCCCCAAGTACATTTTGTGTTTTCAATATTATTATACATACTAATGAAAGTTCTATGTTTCAGGGAGTCGATGGAGCGTCAATGCGTGATGGATGTGCTTATCATGAAAATATAGTCGTTGCAGCGCAAGAGGAAGTGGAGACATGCACACACGAGTCGGAGCAACAGCGTCCTGATGTTGAAGTTCGAGGCAAGAAAGTTTCAAAGAAAAGAAAGCAAAAGAAGGTTAGTGTCCTGGTCACTATATTATGTTGTTTTTCACTGTTAATAGTTCAATACTGTAAGTTGTGTTTAAACTGAACATCCCTTTTCCAATCTGTCCTCTAGTTGCGAGTGGGTGTACGAACTAGATCTACACAGACAGTGAAGCGAACGAGAGATGTTGCTTGTCAAACCTTTTGGCAGGGACTTGAGACTGGAGATGCATCGTGCCAATGGGAAGAATATGAAGTGATTGACAACGGAGCTATACCACCACCAGCCATTGATAGTGAATGTCCTCCTGGTAGTTCGGATGCAGTCGGAGATCAATTTACAGAATCCACACCCGCAAAAACTAAGACCGCGAGAAAGTTGAAGAAATTGTTTTATTCACCCATCGCCGGAGAAGGAACAGATGTTGCAATGGAAGAGAATGAAGTGGACGACAATGAAACACCATCAATATCACTGAACATAGCGGAAGACGATATCAGAGATTCTACCTTTCATGTGAGTGACATGTCCTCAACGTTACAGGCCGAACCAGCTGGGATGCAGAGTGACAGTATAAGGAAAGAGGCCAAATTCATTGTATTCGATAGTTGTTTGATTGATATTATTATTCGGATGAAATGTGGGCATTCGGTTGGTGGGGAAGTATGTGGGGAGCCATTGATTAATGTGACTCGTGCAATTCGAGGCACTAACCTTAAAATACATGCCACCTGTACAAAATATCATCCTTTCTCATGGTCTGCACAACCCATGCTGGGGCAACTGCCAGCAGGCAATCTACTTTGTGCAGCGGCTGCACTTTTTAGTGGTTCAAGTTTTAAAAAGTTAGAGTCTTTCTTTCAGTTTGTGGGAATCCATTTCATTGCGAAAACTCAGTTCTACAAATACCAAACCGATTATCTATTTCCAGCCATTAGCGAAGCTTGGAGAATGGAAAAAATGTCTATTGATAGTACATTCGCGGGCAAACGGTTCAGGCTAGCCGGTGATGGACAGTGCGACAGCCCAGGATTTTCAGCCAAGTACTGCACCTACCACTTTCAGGACATGGAAAGTAAGAAAATTGTGAGTTCGGTGGTCCTGCAGGTGTCACAAAGTACATCCTCAGTGGCCATGGAGAAAGTTGGCTTTGTAGCATCATTGCAAGAACTACAATCGCGGGGAATGGTGATCGACCTGATAGCCACGGACAGACACGTTTCAATTGCCAAGACAATGAGAGAAGAGTACAAAAATATAAATCACCAATTTGACGTTTGGCATCTTGCAAAAACAATCAATAAAAAAATGTCGGCTGCAGGTAAAAAAAAAGATATGCAAGGTATTTCACAGTGGTCCAAGTCAATCAGCAACCATCTTTGGTGGAGCTCAAAAACATGTGGAGGGTCGTTGGAAATTCTACTGGAAAAATGGCGGTCAGTAATGCTACACTGTAGCAACGTTCACCGCTGGACCACAAACCAACATTTCCACAATTGTGAACATGGCCATTTGTCCACAGAAGAGGCACGGAAGAAGAAGTGGTTGATTCCTTCATCACCCACTCACAAAGCCATTGAAAAGATTGTATTTGATAAAACTATAAATAGAGATTTGAGGGGACTCGCGGAATTCTGCCACACAGGAGATTTGGAGGTGTTCCACAATATGTGCCTAAAGTACAGGCCAAAACGATTGCAATTTGGCATGGAGGGCATGATAAATCGGACTCTTCTAGCGGTCTTGGCACATAACCATAATGTTGGCCGTCAACAAAGTAGGACGACCGGAACTTTAGGGACGCTTCGCTACAATAAGGCCTTCACTAAAAGAAGTAAACAATGGGTGATCAAACCAGTGTTTGAGGATATGCAATATGAGTTTATTGAGAGACTTATTGTTGATGTCCTAGATAGGCACATACATGGAGTTGTGAACGAACCTGTGCAGGGGACAACTGCATTGCCACCCAACATTGCCTCTGTTCCATGTCCACCTAAAGCAGAGCTCATTGAGAAATACACATCACGGTTTAAATGATTGTAATTTGATTGTCTGTTCTCTCGATTCTCCTCATGTTGCAGGCCCATTGAATATGTGTATCTATGTAATGTGTAAATAAAAGTGATTGCTCAGTGTACATGCAATGTGTCTCTCCACCCTTGCCCCTCCCTTCACCGTGCAGTAGTCCGAACCACCCGGGTGTCACCTGTGACTCTGCTCTCGAGTCTCCTCATGTCGCAGGCCCATTGAATATGTGTATCTATGTAATGTGTAAATAAAAGTGATTGCTCAGTGTACATGCAATGTGTCTCTCCACCCTTGTTCATTTGTGCATTAAATTAAACCAAACAGTAATATAAATCATGTTTCAAAAAATATAGAATGTCTTCGTATTTATGGTTCTCTGGGGCTGCAAAGCACGCAGACAAAATGCAAAGATGGAGTGTAAATTTCAAGTCCTGTGAGATGGCCTTACACTGAATGTAGCTAACTAGGAATGTGTGCTCGTTCAAAGTGAAGGTCAGCTGCTTTGATTTTTTGCTCGGGTGCCGGAATGGCCCACGACTCAGTATAAGGTTCTATTGTTATTTGACCTTGACAGGCCGGGACCATTCCGAAAGACTTCTTTTTGGGGGTGTGGTGCAATAACGTAAGAAACGATAATGAATAAAATTTCAGAAACGATAGCCATTTAATGTTCGTTCATTAGAAGAAATAACGTCGGCATAGAAGGAGTGGTATTTCGGGGCTGCCCTACGCACAGACACAATGGAAAATGCAAATATAATGTAAGTAACTCTTTAGATGAGTTTATACCGCAATTTAATTACTATACAGTAGCTTTAAAGACGGGTTAAGTTGTACTTGTACGTTCTATGTGGCATATTGTTTTGTACCGCGCACTATCTTGAGGAGAACCATCTCCTTTTACGGAAGCACCTCAAAACCTTCCTCTTTGCTTCTGCTTTCTATCTCCCTCTCCCCTGCTATAACTGGTCCACTGTCTGCGACCTCGGTCCTGGGCCCTTCCACTCTCCACCTGCACTGCCTCCCTGTCAACCCGTTGCAAATGCCATATTATATCATATCAATGACGAAGTGGTCCACTGGCGCTCAGGCGGCTCTGAAAAAGGCGGAGGAGAGGGGGTGGGTTACTGCAAATGACGTATAATACCCAGTTGCACTGTCCTAGCTATGAAATAATTTCCTGACCTAATATATAAAATGAATAATTTTAATAAAGATCTGATGGTGAGACTAATTTCATTTTTTATGTTTTTAAAACAGGTACATCCTTCATTATTGTATGTGTCACGCGTACCAGACACCGGCGGATGGCTTTTATAACCGCCAGTTGCTTCTCCGCGTGAACAACGTTACCACCCTGACCATTTTATGGGACGATCGCCAAGTACAAGTATGCCCTTACGCGGTACTAACGGCTAGATGCAACATACAGACCGTTGTGGTGGACTAGTGCCTCGTTGTTGGAACAGCCATGCGATTATCAGTGCGACCGAAGAGCTTATTTTATCGTAAACCAACACCCGGTGTACTGAACACGAACATCGCTTGCCTCAAGACGAACTATTTTGGATCGAGAGCAAAGAAAAATGCAAATCGCTGAATATTCTCTAAACATTTGATGTCCAATAAATGTACTTTGCCAAATGTACAATCTTGCCGTTTGCTTTTAAACCACAGTTTCATATTCCGAATTGTGGCGCTGTATTGTGAGATGATCTAAGACCCTGTGTACAGCAAAGGAACATCGCGTGCCTCAAAACGAACTTTTTGGAACGTGAGCAAATAAAATGAAAATCGCTGAATATTCTCAAAACATTTGATGTCAAATAAATGTACTTTACCAAATTTACAATCTTGCGGTTTGATTTAAAAGTACAGTTTCATATTCCCAATTGTGGCGCGCTGTGTTGTGAGCTGATCTGTGTTGATTTCCGGGTTCTGTGTGGAGTCGCGTAGAAGACGCCTGGGCGCGTTTGCCTACGCAGCACAGTCACGTCACGGATAGAGGCGGGGAATATGAATGTTTTGATAAAGTCTGTTTCAGGGGCGGGGGATTTGATTTAGTGCCGCAAAAGCAGGTGAGCCAGGTCGATGGGGGGAAATGATAGGATTATCAGAAAATGGCGGCTGATTTCGAGTGCGTTAATGGACGAAAAGTCGGGTAAGGTCCATAGGAAAGTTTTCTACGATCTACCGATTTATGCTTAAAAACACATGGCCGAACCGTAGGGACAATAAAAAAAAAGTCCCGGAATTATCCTTTAATGATGATGAATGATAAAACCCGTTAACTAAGCAACATTTGCTCAAATTGTTTGCCCACTACCGCTTTTATTCTAATCTATCTGTGATTAACCTGTTGATGTTCCACTTGTTAGAGTTTGAACCCTGGGCGTGCCAGGTGAGCAATGGAAGCGTGGGTGGGTGGGTGGGTATAGAAACGAGACAAGCTCTTCGGATGTTGGGGGACTGTGACCGAACATAATAAGGCTTGTGAAATAAATTGTATGCAGTACTCAATGGAGACGAGTGACAATGTCAGTAGATTCCTGTCGAGCTATTTAGTTAATTTAGTTCATTATTTGAGCTGCTAATTGCTGGTTATTGGTGAAATCAATTGCTTCTCTTCTAGTACTTATACCTACCCTATGTGAACCGGTTATTCAGTAGAAACTAAAGAAAAATGTAATTCTTATGTCGTTGAATTCGAGGGAAGAACGTGAGTGCAGAACATTAAACTACCATTTAATTGAGCTGTCTGGGAGTGCCGAGAAGGTTATAAAAAAAACCATATCTCCATATATCCTTGGGCAAGGAGAAGATGGTGCCAGAAATGAATTTAATATTACAGTGTATCGTGTCCTTCACACTTTGTGTCTTCATGCCCGTTGGGGACTTGGGGGTTTGGGGGGTAGACGTCCCAGGCACAAAGCATGTGTGTGGGTAGGCAGGAAGGTATGCCTTCATAATAAAAGGAAGGGCCTGACAGATGGCCCATTTCCGTGCCACCGACACCCACGCTTTGGGTTTTGGGGAAAAACAAAAGGGGCAGCAGACTGCCGGGCGCCCAGGTACTGAGGGGGAATGCAATGGTTAGCATCTACCTGGCAGTGACACACAGGTTCCAAGAACAAGGAAAGACCAAAGGGAGGCCGCCAACTGGACAGGTTGGGGCCTCTGGTCTGGAAATGTCCGCCTGAGGTGTCTTTCTGCCCGATCAGGCACATTTTTTAGTATAAGAGAATGGGCAAAAAAGCAGCCCACCCATATTTTGCTCTGCCCCTCCGCACGGAGGACTACATGGAAGGGTAAGGAAAAATACTACCTGTATTCAGATTGCTTTCTGCAAAGCTGAGCGGCAAGGCATACTGAAGGACCGACGAGAGAAATCCGCGGTTATCACTGAAGCCACAGAAAGCGGCCAGGCTGCCAAAAAAGGTGTCACGGAAGGCAGCCCCTTCAAGAAATTATTGCAGTTCAGCATTCAACACTCGCTTCCTGCCTTGAGTCAGCCCGGCGGTCAAACTCGCAGGCCATGGCTAACAGAGCTCTGCGAGGTTGCGAATCACAATGAGGCAAATGACATTGCCAATCGGGAGCTCAGTGGATCGAGCTCCATCCATCCAAAAGACAAACGCATATCCGTTTAAAGCTGCGAGAACGCACTAGCATCGGCGGTGAGTGGGTTACAAGTGCCCCTGAAGGTTATCCGGTAATAATATCTCCATAATATTATTATTACCGTATTATCAGTGTTTTTGTTCTCTCCCCTGTCCCCCTCCCTTTGCCTGGTCGCGCTCTGAAACACCTGTATATGAGCGCAATATAAATACAAATTTATTGCATTGGCTGAAGAGCTTGGGGTACCATTAGCAGGGGAAAAAACGCAAGGCCCCTGCACAAAATTAACATACCTGGGGATTGAAATAGACACGGAATCGGGGACCTGCCGCCTGCCCACGGAAAAGATAGTTGAATGCATTGCCGACATCAATGCAGCGTTATCAAGCGACAGGACGACCTTGAAAATCATCGAGTCTTTAGAGGGCAAGTGTAACTTTGCAGCAAGGGTCATCCCGGCAGGAAGAGTTTTTGCAAGGCGATTAGCAGCAGCAACTGGGGGGACATCGAAAGGGTGGCACAAGGCACTCATGAGCACAGGTTTGAAGGAGGATCTGAGGGTTTGGCTTGAATTTTTGAGGGACTTCAACGGGGTGTGCTTGTGGCAGTCACCCTGAATAGCATGCTCACAACTGCAACTCTTTACCGACGCAGCAGGCCGGGTGGGGTTTGGGGCGATTTTGGGGAGGGAATGGTTTAGGGGCGATTGGCCGAATGCATGGAACAGGAATGGGCTGAGTAAAAACATAAAGGTTTTGGAATTATTTCCAGTAGTATTAGCCTTGCATATCTGGTCAAGCGAACTGGCGAACAAACGCTTAGTGGTTTGGTCAGATGATATGGCGGTAGTCCAGGCGGTCAACACCCACTCAGCGCGGTGTCCTGCCACACTGTTTTTGTTGCGCCACCTGGTACGAAAATGCTTAACTATGAACACAGCAGTGAAAGTGCGCCACATCCCTGGGGTTTATAATACAGCCGCCAACGCTCTTTCTCGTTTGCAGATGACACGATTCTGGAAAGCACACCCACAAGCTTTGCCAACCATGACCCCGTTCAACGACCGACTATGGCAACTAGTGAGTTGGGAGAAGGAATGAGACCGCTAGCTTCAAGGTCACTGGTGGGAAGCGCAAGAGCTGGATACAACGCCAACTTTAACACTTTCCTCGAGATCAACAAAAACTTGGGGGAGATTAGCGAGGAGAATAAGGTGGACTCCTTTGTGCTATGGGCTAAGGGGGTGGGGAAATCAAGATCTTGGCTCGCGGCGCACCTCAGCGCAGTAGCATTTCACAGCCAGCTAGCGGGGAGTCACGATCCAACCAAGGGCTTTCTGGTAAGGGTGGCCCTAAAGGGATGGGACAGGGACAGGGGGCCACCTCAAGCAAGGGCAGAGAGGAGACCCATTGACTTCGACCTCCTAAAAAGGTCATGCTAGCAACAGGAGTGGTCTGTCACTCATGGTACGAAAACATAATGTTCAAAGCATGCTTTGCTTTAGCCTTTTTCGGGGCGTTACGGGTTAGCGAACTGGTGGCTAGAGCCGAGGGAGACCATGAACACAGGGCCCTACTGGCAGGCGATGTGTTAATAAGGAACAAGGCACTGCATGTCAACATAAGGATATCAAAAACAGACCAAGGTGCCAAAAGATGCACGCTGGTATTGGCCAAATTAGGCCAGGAGGCCTTTTGCCCAGTGGCGACCATGGCAGCCTACCTAGCGGCCAGGGGTGGGGGGGTCAGCCTACTTGTTCATGCACAAGGATGGGTTGCCCCTCACGCAGTTCCAATTCAGAAAGGTACTAGCCGCTACCCTGGCAAAGGCCGGCGCTGAGGGGACGACATAGTAAAAAAGATTGGGAGATGGGATTCGGATAAGTTCAAGCTTTATGTCAGATAGGTCAAGGCCAAGGGTACAGGGGGGGACAAGGGTGCAGGGAGGGCACACCACCCACCTCGAAATAGGCTAACCACCTCTCCTGTCTTCACAGAGGCCACCCGGGTATGGGTCGTGGGACATTCTTTCATGTCCAGAGCAGCAGAAAGAGCGAGGACGGCGTTTAGGGACGGCAACATGGGCCTCCAACACACCCAGATTTGTTGGATCTCAAAGGCTGGCCTGCAGAGCAACCAGCTATGGGGTACATCGGAACAGGCGGCACAGCATCACCTATCACCCGACATCTTGTTGTTCCACATTGGGGGCAACGACCTGGTGGCAAAAGGTAGAAGGGATTTGATAGAACTGTTAAGGATGCTCCTCATGAGGATTGGGGTGGCCTTTCGGGGCACCGAGGTTATGTGATCAGAAATGATTGCCAGGCAAGAATGGAGGGGCGCATTGCGCCATGGGACAATAGAGGTGGCAAGAAGGAAGGCAAAGTCAAGGATGGGGGGTTTTCCTAAAAAGCAGAGGGATGGGATGGGTCCGTCACCCACTCATCACCCTGAAAGTACCTGGTTATTTTTTTTGGGTAGGGGGAGATAGGACCCATCTGTTGCGCGTAGGCACTGCTTGCATGACAATGGAGTGGAGGGATGCATTGACAAATTCAGGGTGCACGGGAGGTTGCAAGTGGGCAAAAACGAGGCGGCACGAAAAGCCAAGAGGGGGGGGGTGAACATTTTGACAGGTCGGGAGAGGTGGGGGGCGGTGGATTTAGCCCCCCCTGACAATTTTAAGAGTGAATGAGCGAATGCGAGCAAGGTACAGCAGAATGGGCAGCCTAAGGAGCGACCTGTTCTCCGGGCAGGGGGGAACTCTCTGCCACCGGCAACCAGCAAAGAGTCTTGGAGGTGTCACAGGTCGATCCCTTTAGCAAAGCACTGGCAGACCCATAGGGGACTGCTCAGCCAACAGCTCAGATCCTACGGCGCCCAAGAGTAACAGACTCAGGGGAGGCCCTGGGGAAGAAGGGGAGGGTTTAGGGTGCTTGGAAGCCATTCCAACCCCAAAATGGGGCGGGGGTGGAAAGAGAAAATGGAAAACGAGGTAAAAATAAAGGTCAACAAGGGAAGTTGGGGGGAGACAGACAATGGTATAGTGGCACAGGAGGGTTGCCAAAGAAGCAGGTGGGGGGAAGGAATGACGGAAGGATATACAGAGGGGGGAAGTGGGGGGATGGAAAAGGGGCTCGAGGGGTGACAAGAGGGAACCGGGGGGCGCAAGGTCCACATGGGTGAAGGGGGGGGCAAGCACAAGGCTGGGGGCGAAGACTGGGTACTTGGGGAAACAGTGAACACCACATCGAGGTCAGAGGGGGCGGGAGTTTGGGGGAGCAAGGATCTCAGGGAACTGTATGTGGAGGAAAAGGAGGGAGGGCGACGCAAGAGAACTGAACCGGAAGGGAGAGGAGGAACGAGCCGGGGGGATGGAGGGGAAGGACTAGTGATTATGGAACTTTGCGGGGGGTTCACCGTGGGTAAGATCACTGAAGAGGGCCTCGGGTGAGGGAACCGGGAGGAAGGAAATTTAGGCGAAGCACAGCCCTCTGGGACAGTAAGGCGATATGGGAATACTTTGGGCAGAAGCGATGGTAGAAGGGGTAGGGTAAGGGAACCTAACGCCCTCAGAGTAAGAGTTAACCCAAAAAGGGGACGGGAGCACAGAGCAGAGTAGAAATGTGTACTGTGATATTTGAACACTGGAAAAGTTGTGTCTGTGAGTTAGAAACTGTGATATTTGGACACCAAAAAGTTGTGTCTGTGAGTTAGAACGGGTACAATAAGAACAACGGGGAAATGTCGGGAAAAGTACAATACCAGCAACGAATGGCCATGGGTAGAGAGAAACTGGTAGCGAGGGCCGGGCTCAACCGGAAGCGTCCACCGGATGCGGACGGCAGGGGAGGTTGAGGGGGGAGGTATACCTAAGAAGCCCCACACAGCGTAGAAGAACCTGTGGTGTGGTGGATACATGGATCACCTGTAAGGTAACTCCTTGGCTTTATGCAAATAAAGCTGCTGTGGCATTAAGATTTCCAACTAAAAATGGTGTTTGGTTTGTTATTCATGAATGCATCACTGCGGATGGGGGGGGGCATGAATGTGGCAGGCCGAATAGGGGTAAGGTGTGGGAGGAGGGGGAGGCGCAGCAATGGGATGCCCCCGCTAAAGACGTGGTACATCATATATGGTGACCATATATATGGGGTCAAGAGGGGCAGGGGTTGCGGTTGTGTCCCCCCGCATGTTAAATGTGATAATGTCCCTGCAAAAACAGCTATTTCTTGGCGACTTTTTTGCCAGGCTACATTTTTGCGGGAGATTATCGCATGTAACCCCCTGAAGGCAGCCGCCGGAAAGCTGCAATAACTGCTATTTTCAGCTGAGCTCATGATACCAGTGCATTGCCACTTAAACATTAGGATATTCGCTTCGTTGTTTGAGTCTGCTTGGTGGTCTCAACCCACATGCCAGTGGCTGAAAGAGGGCTTCGCAAGGTGGCGAATCACAACTTGGTGAAATGATTGTGGCAATTGGTGTTCTCAGTGGATCGAGCTCCATCCACATTGAGTGGCAGGCGAAAGGGGCGAATCCCAGAGGTAAACTCATCCGCTGGTAAAATCTGCAAGACAGCACTAGCATCGGCTGTGCTTGTGTTACTGTGCAGTGCCACTATAAAAATACGAAGCAATTGGTTATGGCACACTGAGCAGCAGCGTTCCAAATAGGTGGCAGAGCTCCAAAGACGCGGGAGAAGAACGCCACGCAACAAGAGCAGAAAAACAGCTGCAGGCGCGTGCTTTTCTTTAGCTGGGAGCTGACATGGCCAACAACCTCACTTTGAAGGAGGGGTTTCTGCTGGAATGAGCCAAGGGAGGCACAGGAAGCCGACAGCAAGGACAAAGTTAGTAAAAGACTTGTGGAAGTCACGCTGGGAGATAGACATGCCACGCAGAACACTGAGCAGAAACAACGACGAAGAAGAGGAACAAGGGGAAAGAAAAAGGAAGCGCCCCGAATTTGGCAGCACACCAGCAACAGCAAGGTCGGAATCAGTAAAGAAAAATCAGATGCTGTCAGTGGGGACTTGGGGGAAGTGCTGGAACTGCTATTACACCTGCACAAGGCAGGGCTTAGAAGGGGGTAAAAGGAAGAAGAGTCAGAAGGATAGGGACACAGCTCTAGTAGCATGGGAGGAAGCTCAGGGACTAGGTCAGGCACCAGCAGCGAGGAAGATCAGGAACACCTGTTAGCATGGATGGGGGCCACAGGGGCCAAGTAAGGGCCAGTGAATACTAAATTTGGCAGGTGCACAGCCAGGAAGAACTCTCAAGATTAGACTGACTTGTGTCCACCACAATACCTGTGTCACTCTCCCAATCCTCACCTGATGTTTCTGCGCTGGTTTCTGATGACATCTCAACTGGCGTCTCTCTCCAGGTGCTCAAGTTCCTCTTCTTCTTTACTGTCTTGCTCTTTTGTTTGAGATACAGTTGATGGAATCTTTGGACTAGTCTTGGTGCTGAAATGTTGCGCATTGGTTCCCATGAGCATTCTGACATCGGGTACCCTTTCCATTGGTACTGTAGCGTACCCTTTTTGTATCTTGAATACAGCAATTTTGAAACTTCATATTCCTTCTCCGCATCCGGGGATTGGTAGTGTTGTTTCTTTGTTTTCGTACCATGAGGGTCGGTACATAAACCTTCAGAAGTGAGGTGTGGAATACAGGATGTATCCTCTGCAGTCTAGATAGGAGTGCTAAACGAAAGGCTACTGGATTTATCCTTTCTGTTATCTTGAACGGGCCGCTGAATCTTGGTGAGAACTTACCACGATGTACCCATCTAGGTAGAAACCAGGTTGACAGCCATACCTTCGTTCCAATCACCCAAGCGGGGTTTGGCCTTCGTTTTTGTCTGCCCATTTTTTGCAATCTTCACGAGCCTTTAATAAATTGGTGTGGGCTTTCTTTTGTCGACTCTGTAGGGTATCCAAAAGAGTCTCCACAGAGGGAATGTTAGAAGAGATGTGTCCAAACAAGGGGATGTGTTTAGGATCATAACCATAGGTACAATGAAAGGGACTCATGCCTATGGTTGAATGTCTTGTATTGTTGTATGAAAATTCTGCCAAGGGTAAAAGACAATACCAATCATCTTGTTCCTGGTTGCAAAAGCATCTGATGTATTGCTCCAACGTTGCGTTCAGCCGTTCGGTTTGCCCATTGCTCTCTGGGTGGGAACCTGAAGATCTTTTTATCCCTAATAGTCCACATAGACTGGTCCAGAATCTGGAAGTAAACTGTGTACCTCTGTCAGAGACTATGGTATTAGGTAGTCATGTAACCTGACTACATCCCTTAAGAATACTTCAGCTGTAGTAGAAGCCGTCGGGGTTCCTTTTAATGGTGAAAAATGAGCCAGTTTACTGAAAGAGTCCACCGTAACCATGATAGGAGAGTGGCCTTGAGAAACGGGTAACTCTACTATAAAATCAGTCGAGAAATGTTGCCAGGGTCCTGCCGGTGGAATGTCTTGTTGAAGTAGACCCAAAGGCTTACAGTATGTGTACTTATTTTGCGCACACGTGGGACATGAGATGACATATTCCTTACGATCTTTATTGATCGTAGGCCACCAGAAGTAACGAGAAGTTACCTGCAAGGTAGCCTTTTGTCCTCTATGTCCTGCAGTGGGAAGGTTGTGGCACCATGACAGGGCTAGATCACGTAAATCCTGAGTGGGAAGGAATAGAGAATTGTCTTTGGAGAAATAATCACCCTTGCGTAATAACTTTAGATTCTGTCCATGCTTCCTTTGAGCGGTCTGAACTTGTTGGAGGAATGAATTTACCGTATTGATGAATATTTTTCCTGCAAGCATGATCTCATGTTCTGGATAACCCTCTGTGACCTCTCCCATGCTTCGGAACAAGGCATCTGTCAATTGATTGTCTTTTCCAGGCAGATAGGTGATTTCAAAATCGAACTGGGAGAAGTAGTATGCCCAACTTGCATGTCTTGAATTCCGACATTCCATTTGTTGAAGAACCTTTAGGTTCCGATGATCAGTACGTACTTGGAAAGGATACACGACTCCTTGTAGCAGATGCCTCCATTCCTCACATGCTTGTCTTATGGCTAAAAGCTCCTTTTCCAGCACCGAGTAGTTCCGCTCGCTGGGGCTGAGTGTTCTGGAATAATAGGCAATGGTATGCTCTAGTTTGTCCTCCTTTCACTGCAATAAAGCAGCTCCGATTGCGCCATTTGAAGCATCTGTTTCAACTATGAACGGTTGAGATTGGTCGGTTGCCTAAGGATAGGAGCGTTAATGAAGACTGCTTTAAGTTGCCTAAAAGCTTGCTCTACTTTTAGATCCCATACGAACGTAACCCCTTTTTTGAGTAGATTCGTGATGGGAAGCACTATGTCTGAGAAATGTGGGGTTAACTTTCTATAAAAGTTTGAGTGTCCCAGAAATCTGTGTATGTCCTTGACACAAGTGGGTACAGGCCAGTGAGATATGGCTTTATTTTTAGCTGGATCCATTTGCACCTTGCCTGCTGAAAGTATAAACCTCAAGTAAGGAACTGTAGCTGTTTCAAAAACACATTTTTCAGCCTTGGCAAGCAGACTATGTTGTCTCAGACGTTGTAATACTTCTTTCACATGATGCCAGTGTTCTGCTAGAGTAGCTGAATAAACCAGTATATCAAGGTAAATTACGACTTTGTTATACAACATATCTGCAAAAATATTGTCCATAAAACGTTGGAATTGTGCAGGAGCATTAACCAGTCCAAACGGCATGACCCGGTATTCGAAGTGGCCAAGAGGTGTTCTAAATGCCGTCTTCCACTCGTCTCCTTCACATACTCTTAGCAGATGGTATGCCCCTCGGAGATCGAGTCTTGTGAATATACGAGCCCCTTGGACTGCCTCAATGATATCTTTCATTAAAGGCATTGGATATCTGTCCCGAATTGTTAGGCTATTTAACCCCCAGAAGTCAATACAGAGTCTGAGCTCTGTGGTTCCTTTCTTGGAAATAAAAAAAAGAGAAGCTCCAGCTGAAGATGATGACTCTCTGATGAGACTGTTCTGTAAATTTGTTGCCAGATACTCCCTAAGTGCTTCCTTCTCTGGTAATGAAAGCGGGAACATCCTGCCAAAGGGCACCTCTGCATCAGGTACAAGATCTATCTCTTTCCTATGTGGAGGGAGGCTTTGTGGTTGGGTGTCAGAAAACACGTCAGAAAACTCCTGATAATGTATCGGAAGGTTGACACTACAGTAAGTGTCTTGAAGAGATGCGTGTATCAGCGGATGAGGTTCTACCAGTTTTAGGCAGTTCTGTTCGCAATATTGAGACCTGAAACCTACTGAGTTGACTTTCCAATCAATGCAGGGATTGTGCTGTCTGAGCCAGGGTATTCCCAGGATAACCGGAAAATGAGCGGCTCGTATTATATCAAAAGATAGGTATTCTTGGTGAGCTGACATGTTAACTCTTAATTCCTGGGTTTCCTGAATAATCGGGCCCGAGGTTAGAGGTGTGCCGTGTTAGGCAGAAACCTGTGCAGTTCCCTTAGTTACCACTGCAAAAGATTTAAGACTACAGGTGTTGGCAGTAAACCCACTTGGCAGCAGTCTGTACCACCCAGATTTACCTGGTAGCTGTGGCTGAGCAGTCAGACCTCTCTCAAGAAGAGTTAGGCAGTATGCAAAGTATACACAATAGGCACTCAGGTACAATAATACAAGCAAACACTGACCAGAGCTTTGGTATCAAAGTATATAATTATTTATTTAAAAACACACTGTTTGAAACACTCCAGCACTCTTATTGTAAAATATTCTAAACACAGTTACTATTGTAATATATACACCCCTTTTTCCTTATCAGATAAGTCCCAGTAAAACACCACTTATTTTCATACAGAGGTGAGCGCTTAACTAGATTGCACTCCAATAAGTTTGTGAGAAAGGGAGGGAAAAAGACAGAATATGGAAAGGTACACCACTCTAAGGTTCAGGAACACTGTTAGCAAGGCAGAAGAGCAAATGTCACTGGTGAGCCAAAGTCCAAAGGCTGGGCCCACTCTTAGAGAGAGCAGAGCACAAATGCGCCAAGATCACACAGTTACACTAGGCTTAAAGTCTTGCAGAGGGTTCAAAAAGAGTTTAGAGAGGCTTAGGAAAGTTTAGCCAGGGTGTCCCAGGCTAACCCAGGTTCGAAAGCCGGGGGCTAAATCTACCCCGTACAGTCGGTAGCAAGGGAAGCCAGGCGGGACACGGTACCTTAAGTGGGAAGGATCCTCCAGCGGTGGTAGTTGTTCCTGGTAGTGGGTGCAAGTTGCGTCGTCGTCCAGGGGAAGAGAAGATCTCGACTTGGAGGAAAGATGAAGGTCGTTGCACTACTAGGGCAGAAACCAGGCGTGGAGTTTTCCGGTTAAAGGTGGTACCTTTGTTTCGCGGTCGTGGTAAAACGTGGTATCCCGGTTGCCGGGGTGCTTGGCACAGGCAAGGAGGCCACGAGGTACGTCGGGAAGGCGAAAAGACGGTGAAACTGGTTATCCCCACCAGTCAAAGGAAGAAGACTCTCCGGCGGGAGATCTTCTCTGTCGTTGGGAAAAGTGGTGAGGCAGTCCAGCAGGGCTCCACCGGTGGTGGTGTCGTGGCAGGTCGGCTCAGCTTCTCCCTCGTCAGATTCTTAGGTCCTGTGGCGACTTCTAAAGTTCCAGTCCCCAAAGCCCTGCTTTTATGCAGCAAACCCCCATTCACTCAGCCTAGCTGTTACTCAAACATGCTAAGTGGTGAGCCGGCCGGCTCACTACTTGGGCCAATCAGGATGGAGTGCGACTTGAGTTGCCTAGGCAACTCAGTCCAGAGTGCCTAAATTCCCCTCCACCCCTCCTAAGTACCCCAGACAGAGTGGCACCACTTTGGAGGGCTTCTGTGGAGAAGCCCACCAAAAAGTGGAACAAAGGGCTCGACTTGGGTTGGAGTCACAGAAGAGAACACAAACGCCATTTTAGAATCAAGTTTTGGCAAAAAATACCAACCGGAGAATTAATATTAATTAAATAAACCGGCGGTATGTTCGAGGCTACCGTAAATAATTAAATAAAGGTAGTAGCCTAAAACAATGGGAAATCCCATAGGGAAATATTCGCGGTTGAATATAAAAAGTAGTATCCACTGCCACCAGCCAAAACTCGATCAGGGGGGACGGAGACGTGCCCCCTCGACTAACAGATCCTGGGGCAATCGAATTGCCCCAGCCAGTACGTCCACAATATGATGGTTTGTACTGGTTCTGTTCAGAATTTAAGACTAGTAAAGTCAATGGTGACTTTACATGCCCTGGGAGACAGTAGTCAGTCCCAGGGTATGGAGCCTATACTGGGGGGTCACTATGACACCCCTGTGTCACTGCACTGAGGGTGCTGTGTAACACACATCACAAAACCACATGAAGCCCTGTGGGGTAAAAGACCCCATAGCCCATTAAACACATCTAGATCCAAAGAAACACACTCAAATCATGTCCAGGAGTGAGGGTAAAAGAGTCTCACTCTTGGCAGGAGAAAAAAATAAACCCCAAAAATCCAGCAAAGCTGCTGGGGGGACTCACTAGGTTAGGAAATTCAGCCTAAACAGAGAATTCTCCCTAACATGCCGTCAACCCCTTCCACGGGTATAGGCTGTCTCTTTGGCCCTCTGGGAATTTGATTTTCCCCTGCCCATTTGTCATCGATGAAGTTGCCAGCGGTACCGCAATCCAGCATGGTCAGACATTCAACTGGGCTGGCCTGTTTCCACTCTAATAGAATCTTGATGACCATCAGGCTGCACATAGTTGGCTGAGTATTAGTTTTGCAGGGATTGATTGTAGACACCCCTCCCTTTTCCCTGTTCAAGGTCGGGGTTTGTCGTTTCCCTGGCTCCCGGGTGGTACTTCAGGGCAATCATGTTGCAAATGTGTTTCGGACCCACAGCACATACACAGTCCTAGATCTTTGCGCCTTATACTCTCAGTAGCAGTAAGGGGCCCTCTGGTCGTACCGATCTGCATTGGCTCATCCGTTGACCTTTTTTCAGGTAAGGAGGGAAAGTGAGGTATGGGTATGGTAGACCTGGGTCTCTTTCTTTCCGCCTTTGTTTCAGCCATCCAAAACTCGATTTGAAGAACCAAAGAGACTAATTCCTGGAAAGTAGAGGGTCGGGCCACACAAGCTAATTCATCCTTGATGTCGTGTAGGCCACGACGAAATATGGCTGGCTGTGCTGTCTCGGGCCAACCAGCTTCCGTAGCAACCTTCTGAAAATTAGTTACGTAGGTTTGGACATCAGACGGTCCTTGGCGTATATCTAACAATGTTTCAAAAGTGGAGTACATAACTTCCGGTCATTCAAATCTTTCCTTAAATCGTTGAAAAAAGCTACCATAATCATTTAAAGTTGGGTCCGAGTTAGTAACTAATGGGGTAGCCCATGCCAAAGCATTCCCTACTAATTTAGAGATTAGAAAACCCACCTTAGCCCTGTCCAGTTCATATGTTTTAGGGCGGAAGGTATAGTGGACCAAACAGGCATCAGAATTCCTTCATCCTTTTCGGATTGCCATCGAACTTGCCACAAGGGAATGCAATGGGAGGTAAATCCCCTCTGTTGTCTTCTCTCTGTTGTACTTGTTGTCGGAGGGCTGTATTGTCAGAGCTTAGTGATTGTACCTCCACCGTGAGGGCTTGAATAGCATTTACCATTTCCTGGTATTGCTCTAGGCTTGCCATGTTTTCAGGCCATTGCAAACCCTGAAGATTAGACTGACTTGTGTCTACCACAATACCCGTGTCACTCTCCCACTCCTCACCTGATGTTTCTGCGCTGGTTTCCGATGACGTCTCAACTGGCTTCTCTCTCCAGGTGCTCAAGTTCCTCTTATTCTTTACTGTCTTGCCCTTTTGTTTGAAGAGAAAAGGCTGGGCTCCTCCGGAGGCCGCTTTGCCAGTTAGGCGATATGCCCGGCAGCGGGGACTCTGGGGAGCCCGCCCCAAACCAGGGATAAGCCGCATCAGAAAAACCCTGAGTAGTTGATGAGGCTTGGAGTAGTTCGTTCGTAGGTATTCACAATACTTCTTGGAATTCACTTGGTTTTGCGTATGCATTCACAATCTTTCTTGGAATACGATAGAGGTTTTGAGTAGTTTTCATAGATAGTTCTTGGGAAAAAACAAATCCACTCGAGGGAACTACGTTACCCAAAATGCACCTGGGTCTGCCTTAGAATCCTTAGACCAGATGTCCGTGAGTATATCACCAGACTGGAATGCGGCATACATGCCAACATTCTGTGACCAAAAATCTGTAGGAATCTTAACGTTTCAAAAATAGTCATGCGAGGAGGTAATGATAGGAATAGGGCGTGTCAACAGCCCATTGTCATTGAATGAGCCCGCCGCCGCGGGTGCATTCAATGACAATGAGGCGCCTGCCACGCCTTGTGCCATCACGCCAGCTCGGGGGAGCCCTTGAAAGACTCGCCGGAGTTGACGTGGTGGGGGGCTAATGGCGCCTTTTGTGAAAGGCACTCGCGGCGGAGGGGCGCCCTTAGCCCACCACCGTGGGCGCCTTTTACATCAAAGGCCTGCATGCTGCGCCTTCTCCCACTATGCCAGCTCGGGGAAGTCCTTGAAAGACTCCCCCGAGCTGGCGTGGTGGGGGGCTAATGGCGCCTTTGGCCAAAGGCACCCACGGTGGAGGGGCGCTTTTAGCCCACCGCCGTGGGTGCCTTTGACATTAAAAGCCTGCATGCTGCGCCTTCGCCCGCTACGCCGGCTCGGGGAAGTCCTTGAAAGACTCCCCCGAGTTGGCGTGGTGGGGGGCTAATGGGGCCTTTTTGCCAAAGGCACCCGCGGCGGAGGGGCGCTTTTAGCCCACCGCCATGGGTGCCTTTGACATTAACAGCCTGCATGCCACGCCTTCTCCCGCTACGCCAGCTCGGGGAAGTCCTTGAAAGACTCCCCCGAGCTGGCGTGGTGGGGGGCTAATGGCACCTTTTGCCAAAGGCACCCGCGGCGGAGTGGCGCTTTAGTCCACCGCCGTGGGTGCCTTTGACATTAAAAGCCTGCATGCCGCGCATTCTCCCGGTACGCCAGCTTGGGGGACCCCTTGAAAGACTCCCCCGAGCTGGCAGGGGAGAGCAGATTAGGAGTACACAGGGCAGGAGCTACAACTAGCAGGATACAACAGTTGCAACGCGTTGGCTGCAACACCTGACGGCTAATCATAGCCTCTGTTTCCAACAAGGGCTAATCCGTCAATTCTGGCTGGAAGGACTGAAGTGCACATCAGTCCTTCTTCCATTTTTTCCACCTTTCCACAGGCTCCATGGGCGTTTCATGACAAGAACGTACACAGGAAGATAAAGAAAACAATTGCTTGGCATATAGAAACTAAGATTAAGAAAAGAAATTGGAAAAAACGGTGCATCTAAATATTTTCACAGCGAGTATGATGAAATGGGCTATGATATCAATAAAAGTGACAGGAAAGAGTAAGAGAAGGATAGACAAAAGAGTGAAGGTAGAGAGAAATGTACAGAACTGAGAAACAGCCTTCCATATGTTTTCAAGAATTATATTGGAAAAATTCCCTGCGGACGGTACAGCTCTGGTAGCTTATCGTAGGATTTCCAGATGCAGAATGCATTCGGGGGAAAGGCATGGTTAAATTATGACATGGAATTTAGGAAAGAAATGCACTTCCCAAAACAACCAGGGTAACTGGGCCAACAAAGGGGGGGGAACACGAGGTATCGCAATACACACAAAACACAGGAAGGGCAGCATTTCAGAACAGGTCAAGGCAGCCGTTTAGAAGAAATATAAAGGATATGGGGTCGGGCAGGGTAGAAGATCCATTTAGCAAGACCCCATTCAAGGAATTCCTATGTTCCCCTTCAGGATTGGTACCCAAGAAGGAAGAGGGGGAATTTAAGCTAATACACCGCCTGTCTTACCCTCAGAGCATCTCGGTCAATGATGGTATTTCAAGCACGCAGGCAGCAGTTTCATACGGCAGCTTTCAGGAAGCGGTGGACCTAGTGAAGGTGGCTGGAAGGAATGCATGGTTGGCAAAAGCACACATACAATCTGCTTTTAGGCTTGTGCCAGTTCACAAGAGCTCATGCCCTTAGTTTTGCTTTCAATTTGACAGCTATTCCTATTTTGACAAGTGCCTCCCCATGGGCTGCGCCATTTCATGTTCTTATTTTGAACAAGTGAGTTCATTCTTACAGTGGACACTACATAAATCCATGCTGGGGGTTTTAGTTATACATTATTTAGATTACCTCCTGCTTGCAAGTCGACAAAGATCGCAATTGTGCAGCCTGGCCCTTAAAAAATGTAAAGCGATAACTGCAGGCCTAGGGATCCCTTTAACAGGGGAAAAAACAGTGGGGCCAACATAGTCGCTGTCCTTTTTGGGTATAGAGATAGACTCCAACAGGGGAGAATGTTGCATGCCCCATGAGAAATTAGTGGATTTATTGTGCACAATTGGAAAACTACAAGGCAGAGAGAAAACAACATTGAAGGAGATCCAATCTTTAGCAGGGAAATTCAATTTTTCAACATAAATCATACCCCAGGGGCAGATCTTTGTTAGAACCCTGGAGATGAAGATGAAACGGGCAACAAAGAAACACCACCACATAAGGTTAGGGAGCAAGGTTAGAAAAGACCTGGAGTATGGTAGGACTTCCTGCAGAATTTTAATGGTACTGTTATCTGGCGCACACCAATAAACAATGGGAATAAGAGAGCGTTATTCACAGACGCAGCAGGAGCTAAGAGTTTTGGAATTTCATTTGGTAACAAATGGTGCTCTGGGCCGTGGCCCACGATCTGGCAAAAAAAAGTTGGACCAAGAATATTACCTTGCTGGAGATGTTCCTCATATGGATTGCCATCTATGTATGGGGAAACACACTGGAGGGGGGGTTGTCTGTACTCCTGCTCTCTCTATGGCAGAGGAGAGGCACAGAGGACCCCAGCCAAGATTCTCTATAAGATAGGTATGGTTGAGCAGTCAAGGCCTAGCTTCTCAGGAGGTGCTGCGGGCTGGTTCTTAAGTACAGTGTAGTCCCCAAGCACCCACAAAGGAATGTCTACACACTGTATTAGTTAAAACACAGTCTTTATATAAATAAGGTTAAAGGTTATATACACAATCACAATAATACACTTTGTGCTCCGACAATTCTAAAATGGTAAATATATACAGTTCTTGGTGGTACCACGATTACTCTGATTCCATTACAATGCATCAACTATACGCAGTTCAAATAGCATACGGACCAACACAGTAAAACGATATCAACCATAGACTTAGGAGGAAGACAAGCACAGTTCTGAATGTCCCCCCCCCCCGGGCAACCTGTAAATGAAGATGCACTACAAGCCCAGTCCAGATATTGTCTATGAGAGTCTTATCTTCTTCCATAGTTCTGCAACCCAAATGTACCTTGTGCTGTAGAGTTCTTCGTCAGCGAATAGACGGGCCCTTCTTGAGTGCACTCCCTTTCAAGCGGGAGCCACGCGTCGTCGAACTTTTGAGATGAAGAAAGGGTGAACGCTGTTGTTGAGGCAGCAGCTTCGGTCCTTGTGGTGCTCGTAGATGAGTGATCGAAAACGTCCTGCCACAGGGGAGGCGTGTGGTGAACCTTGACGACAATGGTTTGTTGCGCAAAGAGTTAGTGAAGAACTTTGGCCCAGCGAGGGCGTCGAGTCGTCAGCGTCTGGCATCAGTGAATGGAATGTGACCACGGCAGGCTTCAATAGCTTCGTCAGCGTCTCTGAGGTCTTTGGGTGGCGGGAAACCCACCGACGGATTCTCCTTGGTCGTCGGCGGCCTTGACTTTCTCCGGCAGGACAAAAGTGGTCGACGAGGGTGAACAAGGGAGTCCTTGGATCAAATGTTCTTAGGCAATAGGAGCACGGCGGCTCCGGTCGCCGACCTCAATCGTCGGCTGTGGACGACTGTCCAGTGCTTCTCTTTGTGATTCAGTGGTGGTCCCCGTCGGCAGCCTTTCGTAGGTCTGTTTACCAGGGAGCTTTGGCAAAGGTCAGCTGGTGCACGATGGTCCCTCGTAGCTCGGGGAGAGGTCTCCTTACCAGGTCCTCTCTTGGATCAGTTCTTGAAGACACAGCAGCTTTCAGATTGAACGGAAGGGAACAGCGGTTCACCTTCTTCTTCCGGCTCGGCTTCGAGAGTAAGCATCAAGTATCAACTTCAGCTTCTGAACGATTTCTAGCAGTGCGAGGCCCCCAGATATACTGTTGATCTCCCGTTCACTCTGCTGGGTAATGCTCAGGCAACTAATCACTAAGAAGGGCATTCAGGCAGTCAAGCAGCCAATCAGGCGCATGGTGCATTCAGGCCATTTTTCTCCATCCAGACACTCACAACACAGAATGTGGATTCGGACATGCGCTCTGCCATTCAGCACTACACACTGCATTCATATCAGTTTTGGGCAGGGCTGTCTCAGTCATTGTGTCAAACACCAGATACTAGACACCTATAACACAGAATGCATATTCGTCACACACTCCATTCATGCAGGTCCCAACCCACAGGCGTACCCACAACATACGGTTGTTGGGAAGGCTCCAGCCAGTCTGGTCAGCACTTCCCCCATACTACCATATATGGAACTTCCACCCAACAGCCAGTCAGGGGGAAGGGACAGAGTCAGGGTTTCCCGGGACTTCGGGAAAAGTAAGGTAACGGGCAATAGAAAGCAAGAGGCCACAGGGGCCATCTTGTCTCCATCAGGAATCCACTGATTCCAATGACAGGGCCTGGGCATCCCAAAATGGAGGATGCTCAGGGCACTTGTCAATTCAGCATGGAGCTGCCACCAGCCCGTACCCTGCTCTGTGGGCGACACACAGATGCCCAAGAACATACACTAGGAGTACATGGTCGTACTCCCAGCAATGGGTGCCATAAGGATACCTCAAGGGTCTGTTCAAACCAAATACAGGAAGAGCTGCACCACCAGGAGTCCGAAATGAACTCCTGCACGGAAAACAAGTCAGAACATGCATGATAAAGCAATAAAGGACAAGGATTCAGAGGCCCTGTCCCTCTGATTTATTTCCAGCATCACAGTCGCCCCCTCCCCCCCAAGACTGAGGTTAGGGTGCCTTATCTCCCACGAGATAGGCACCCTCATCCAGACGGTCGATATACCTTCTGGAAAGGCCATCTGCATTATCATGACTCTTCCCTGGTCTATGCACTATGCCGAAGTCTAGCCCTTGCAGGCTAATGGACCACCTGAGCAGTTTCGGGTTTTCACCCTTCATCTCCATAAGACACTTCAGGGGCTTATGGTCAGTTTGGACCTTGAAGGTAGACCTTCTAAGGTAGGGATTAAAACGCCTAAGGCTCCAAACTATACTAAAACATTCCTTTTCAACAGTAGCCCATCTAAGTTCTCTATCCTTGAGTTGTCTACTGATGAATATGATCGGATGTTCTCTTCCTTTGTCATCTAACTGGGACAAGACGGCTCCAATTGCGGTGTTGCAGGCGTCAGTTTGAACGATAAAGGGCTTGCTGTAATCGGGCGTACACAACAAACGTGTCCTACACAGACTTTCTTTCAAGCCATTGAAGGCCCTCTGCCAGTTTTCAATCAAATTAACCTTCCTTGTTTGTTTGGGCGAAGTCAGCACTGTCAGGGGTGCAGCTATAGTTCCATAGTCTGTCATGAAATTGCGACAATACCAATTGAGGCCCAAAAAGGCTCTAACCTGGGTTTGAGTAATGGGAGTCTCCTAGTCATGTCCATCCTGTACCTTACTGGGGAGAGGTTGGATTTGACCCCCTCCTACCTCATGACCAAGATATGTGACTTTCCCCTGAGCTATCTGGCACTTGGTGACCTTGATAGTGAGGTTAGCCCTTTTCAAGGCCTGCAACACTTTATCCAAGTGAGTCAAATGCTCCTCCCAAGTGGAACTGTAGACGGCGATGTCGTCTTAGAAGGCCACACAAAAGACCTCCAGCCCACTGAGTGCATGATTGACTAAATGTTGGAAAGTGGCAGGTGCATTCTTCAACCCAAAAGGCATGACTCTAAACTGGTAGAGTCCCTCAGGTGTAGAGAATGCAGTCTTTTCCTTGCCATGGTCCGTCAGAGCTATTTGCCAATAGCCTGAGTTAAGGTCGAAGGTGCTCACAAATTTGGCAGCACCTATGGTGTCCACGAGCTCATCAGCCCTGGGCAATGGGTGCGCATCAGTTAGTTTTGGTGATGGCATTGACTCCTCTGTAGTCCACACAGAACCTCCAATCCTTGGTACCGTCCTGGGAACTTGCCTTGGAGACAAGGACCACAGGACTGGACCAGGGACTGGTTGAGGGTTCAATAACACCCAGATCCAACATCTTGGCGACCTCAGCCTTAACTGTATCTGACATACACCTGCTTTTGACAGGCACACTGTCACCAGTGTCAATTTCGTGCCTATACCACGGTGTAAGGCCTAGGGTCAGTGAGAACAGAGAGGCATACTTCCGGAGCAAAGCCCTGCTGGCCCTCTCCTGCTATGTCGTCAGATCTGGAGAGAGATGCACTTCCTCCACTGAGCCATCCTGAAGGTTGCTATGCAGCAAATCAGGAAGGGGCTCACTCTCATCCTCTTCTTGCTCTGAAGCCAGCAAGAGACATGAGACTTCGGTTTGACTATTGAAAGGTTTGAGCCTGTTAACATGGAAAACCTGAGGGGCTACCCCAGGGACTCCCATGTCAACCAGATAGTTGATTTAGCACATCTTGGAGATGACCCTGAAGGGTCCAGTCCACTTATCTGCCAAAACTCGAGGATTGGTAGGCTCCATCACAAGGATCTCCTGTCCTGGAGTCCAATCAACGTGTGATGATTTAAGGTCATGCCATTACTTGTTCAATTCCAGGCTGGCCTTGAGATTCGCTGTCGCCTGACCCATCATTTGTGTCATCCTTCGTCTGAGGCCTAATACATAGCCCCCCACTTGTTTGGCAGGCCCTGGAGGGGTGGCTTCCAAACCGTCTCTGATCAAGGCAAGTGGGTCCCCTCACGGGATGTCCAAAGAGTAACTCAAAGGGGCTGAAACCAACACCCTCTTGAGGTACCCCTCTGTAAGCAAACAGCAGGCATGGCAGGAGGAAATCCCATTTCCTCCTTAGGGGCTATTCCAAAGCACCTAGCATGCCCTTGAAAGTTTTATTAAATCTCTCGACCAGACCATTAGTCTGGGGATGGTAAGGGGTGGAGAAATTGTAGGTAACTCTGCACTCTTTCCACATGGTTTTCATGTAGCTCGACATGAAGTTGGATCCTCTGTCAGAGACAACCTCCTTAGGGAAACCAACACGGGTGAAAATGCCCAGGAGAGCTCTGGCAACCACCTTGGCCATAACTGTCCAAAGGGGTATAGCCTCAGGGTACCTGGTGGCATGATCAACCAAGACCAGGATGAATTGATGTCCACCTGAAGTGAGAGGGTCAAGGGTTCCGACAATGTCGATGCCCACCCTCTCAAATGGTGTGCCAACGGCTGCAGTGGGGCAGTAACACTGCCTCCAGTCTTGCCAGACAACTGACAAGTTGGGCAGGTCTTGCAGTGGGACTCCACTATTTATTTATTTCACTTATTATTTATTCTGTTCTCTCCTCTGTTCCACACTTCCAACTTCTCCCCCTTCCATGCACTTTCCCCCTTTCCCTTTTTATGCACTTGCGTGTCCTTAATGTCACTGGGCCTAGTACGATCGTTTATTTTGTTCTCCCTTGTTCCCCTCCCTTTTCTTGGTCATGCTCTGAAACACTTGTGTATGAGCCTGATAAGATAAAACATCATATATCATATCATAATCAGTGTTCTCTGCATCCCTCCTGGATTCTCCACCAACACCACGCACAGTTTCCTCTTCTTGAGTCGATAAGCTGTTGCAATTTCATATATATCCAGTGTAGTTAAATATGGATTGGATGTTACTCTAGTGTTACTGTTTGTTTAAATTGATACATATTAGATTTGCACGCGTGTTGAAAGATAAAATGCTAAATGCCATGGAGCGTCTAGAAGCAGGCAACACTGTAAAGGAAGAGATAATATTTATTAAACATGCATGCACACTGAGGAATATACAAAGGGAATGTATAAATCGGTATGTTGTGAGCATTTATGAATACATTTAGACTTTGCAGCCACCAGTTCATGCAGGGAATTTCAAGTGGCTGGTAAAATCTAGTTCTGCAGGATTGAGGGCTGGGAGAGGAACAATGATTAACCAAACAGATGGTCAGAAGTTGAACAGGGCACAATGTTTATGGGTGGGTAGTTCTACAGAAGGCAGAGGTAATCTCTTTAAGTGCATTGAAGTTTTGCAGAGGGACCCAGCAATTTGTTTTGAACAGCAATAAATATGGGGTGAAGTAGCACTTGAGACTGAAGTGATCGATACCCAGGAGTTTCAATTGTATTCTTGTATGTGCCGTGTGTGTTGAAATGGTAGTCATTTGGATTAGAATGTTCAGGGATGCCATTAAAAGTCTCAGTGGATAAGATGGTTGGGATCTTGTTCTTTCTTCTTTGCTCATGTTGTTAGAGTATTCATGTCAACCATGTGCAATTACAATAAAGGTTAAAGGGCTCAGGCCAGTTGTTACTTGTAATGAATTATGTTTGTACAACAAATGCTTAACTTTGTGATGATGTCATGACCTACCATGGACAAATCCTAAAAGGAGGTGTGTTCTACACATGAGCTGAAGATGGTAGTTAGGGTAACGGCTACCAATGAGAATGGAGGAATTGGAGAAAGATGGGATTTCTTTGTATATGTCTTGGCCAATCATACATGGGGATGGATTCTAATAGAATATATGGTTTTTTTTAACTGTTGCAAACATTTATATAATGTGCCAGAGTGTTTTGGTGTTTGGCGAGGACGCTGCTGGTCAGAGCTGCAGAATTTCAAACGCTGTGGAACTATTGCTGAAAGTCTGCCCTCTGTGCTCATTATTGAGGAGGTGCTTACATATTCTGCCTTTTCCACTGAGCGCGCGGAGTGCCAGAGTGTTTTGGTGTTCTGGTGATCGGGAGTCAGGATCTGGTAGATGTCGGAGCAGCCAAACCATTTGCAGTTCTCCCAGAACGCTGCGGAACAAACAGCGTTTCTAGTGGAGAAGGCGATGATGCAGCCACAGAGCACATCTGGAGCGCAGACCTGACAGCAGGTAAGACGGATTGCCTTGGTTCATGGCATGTTCAACCAATCCTTAGTCCTAGAGCGAGGGCCCCCCACCATTATGTTAGGGGTGAGTGGTACCCCGGGAGCATTTGCAGGGGATTTGCATCCCTCATTGGAGGCCTCGGCTGTATGTATTCCCGGGGCACCTGCGCTGCATGAAATCAGCGCACATCAAGAAGAGATGCTCGGGGTAAACCCGATATGACCCCAAGACCCCCGGGATGGAAACGAAGAGGGGGTGGGAGCTGAGGTGGTGGGAGCGATGGACACAGGATGTTGCCTGGTAGGATCCCTGCCTGTAGGGTTAAATGCGGACATGGAGGGAGTAGGCCGCACCCATTCTAAGGTACAGGGTCACCATACTTCTCTACTCGAACAAAGGAAAGAATGGGATAAAGACCCGGGGAAGCATGCATCCAGAAATTCAACCCCAACAGAGATGGACTGGCCACATAAGAACGCCATCAAAAACTCGGATTTGGCAGCTGAACTGACTCGAGACCTCATTGTACTGACGGCTAAAATCTTGTCTCAGAAAAGAAAAAGCCTAGCAACTATTAAAAATCAGCAGATCACTTTCGAGCAAAACCTGTCAAATGACGAATTAAGTGCTGAACATCTACAGCCCACAACTCTAGTGGGATCCCCACATGGAAGGACAGCCCTGGCAGATACTGAAGGGGCTGACCAGTGTAATATCATAACTTTGTCAATGCCGATACCGGTGCCTATATCTGCGCCGCAAGACTCCCCCCTTCCAGGATAAAAGCTGTTTAGCAAGCAATTCTTATGACTCATCAGGGATGAGCCATTTTGACTCTCCTTGGCATATGTGGGATAGTCGGAAGAGGGCTCCAAGGTCGGCAATGGACTCAAGCCATCTTGAGCAGGTGATAGTGGCCGCATTTTCGATGTTTGCCCCGTTTACCAAACTATATGAGTCTATTCATAACTCCCTTCAAGATCAGTCGACCCTGATTGCAAAGTTCCAGTCAAAATTGAATATTCTGGAAGGGCTGGCTATCAAGGTGGAGGATCGCTTAAACAGAGAAGCAGAAAACCTCCCTTCAGTGGCAGAACCGCCTATGTGACATGGCAAGGAGAGAGTCAACGGACAAATCTCTTCTAATGCACGCTATTTTGGAGGTTTGCAAATGGATGAGATCTAAATGGAAGCAAGAACAGATTTCGAATCCTCATACTGTCAAATTGCTGACCACCAATGAAGAACAGGAGGTGGTTGAAGTACCGGTTACAGAAAACCCCCCGCACTAGAATTGGCAAAGGAAAAAATGTGTTTTCCATTTAAAATGCATCCAACCTAACAAGCTGGGCCTATGCCTACAGGTCCTAAAGAAGCTCAAGGGACAACAGGGAAGAAAAGCAAGAACTTAACTGTGCAGAACAATAAATCAAATGGCTCAAGGGCCTTCCTACGCAATTTAAGAACTCCACCGTCCCTCACTATTAGACAAACTCCAAAGCGCCCCAGAAAGGAACTGGTGCTGCCACCAGAATCCTGTTTAATAAAGAATCAAGTGAGCACTGATATGACTCTGAGGCCCAACGGCACCAGCTAGAAGAGTGACTCGATTGATGATACCTGTCTAACGGATTTATTGGAAATAATTAATCAAGAGGAAGAAGATGAAGAATGGAACCACTTGAGCTGATCTGAGTGGGCTGAAATTGAAAGATAGGCGACTCAAAACTGGCTATAATCCTCAAGAGTGCCTGAAGAACGCTTCAAGTACAACTGCTGTGCAAACTTTAGCCAGCCCATACAAGGTGAGATTCTTAACAATGGAAGAAAAAAAGGCGCATATTGGACACCAATCAAGCAGTAGATCGGAAAGGAATAAGACAGACAAGAACTAAAAGGCTGTCCTTATCGGCCTGGTCCATTTTGGGAAAAAACCTAAAGGTCTACCTGGAAAGAATTCTTGCAGGTCCCAATGCTCCAATTTTGAACAAGCACAATGTGATTAAGCTTCTACAGTATGTTCCAGCACTAAGATCCATAATCATCGAAGATTTGAAGGTGGTGGAATTTGTGGTGGAAAGAAAAATGGACTGGGTGATCCTTCATTTGGACTCATTAGCAGACAAAGAAAATCTACTAACACTGAGTGACAAATTACTTCCCCTGGGTTATGGACTAAGAGATCACCAGGAGCTGGGGAGTATGGACAAGACAGATCTCATCAATAAAAATCAAGAGGAACATCACCCTTGGGGGATAAAGTAGTGTCCAACAAAAGAAAACCAGCAGGTGAGTTTAAACAAAAAGGAAGCTCAAAGGCGGCCCTTCAAGGAAACTCGCTCAGCAAAAGAAATTTGGAGGGAACGGAAACACGTAAAAAGAAACTGGAGCCCTCTCTTCAAAAAGGCGTCTCTCACCTAAAATTCACAATTGATAATCGTAACTCGACCCAGAAAATCTGCCTAAAGGCCGGAAATGGGCAGCAGCAAGGATGGGGGATGCCTAATTGGAATTGGCTAGCTGGAGCTTTGGCCAATATCAAGAAAAAATCGACTGATCAGACATTGGAGTGTCAAGGTTTTATTGGTTCCTGCGACACTTGAGGGATCAAACCACTATTTAGTAGAAAACTTAAATGGAGTGGGAAAATATGACGTCTTGTGTTTCAAGAAAACGTGGCTGAGATCCATCCCCTCTTGCGAGGGTTATGAACCACATCTTAATCCGGCATCTAAAGGCTTTTTGGGGAGGCCCTAATCTGGGCTATTGACTTTAATAGAAGTGGATGTGGGCCTAACGATGATTTGCTAGGGGAACCAGAGATTGTATGTCCAAGTCCTAAAATTTTGTAGAGGATCTCCCCCAACGAAAGTTCATAATTTCCTATTGAATGTTTACTGTGGGGCTAATATTTTGTCAGACTCCTGTAGGAATCCCCCACACTCCTCCTCACCTGTTTCCTCTATGGAACTGTCCAATGTTTCTGTCTTCTTTCTTCGCGGTTTCCTCTGTTCGGTGAGCTTCTTCTCCTTCCTCTGATGAAGATAAGGACGTGCGCCCTCGGAGGCCACCTTGACTGGGAGTCGTAAACCAGACCAGGTGAACCCCAGGGAGCAGGACCCAAATGCCTCAGGGAAAAAGCCTCCTGGCTGAAAAAACCCTGGTAGATGGAGTATGGGAATTGGTTCCAAATCCTATCTTCTGATGGAGTTGCTTGGTATCGTGATAATTCGGATCTTGGTAAGTAATGAGGAACTCTGGGAATCGTAGTTCCGTAACGACCCAGTCTTGGTAAGTAATGAAGAACTCTGGGATTCGTATTCCCACAAAAGGGTAAGTACTGTTATAGTCTTCACATAATTTGTAGAATGAAAGGTAGCTTGCGGTAGGTACAGTATGATAGGAGGCTAATGGTAAGAATAGAATGATTGGAGGTTAGCAGTAAGAGGGAAAAGAGCCTTACAGTGGGTTACCGAAAAGGAAAAATAAGAAGCAGCTAGCTCCGATGAGCAAGCAAGTATATCGAAACTGACTTCTGCCCACAAGAAGCCTGAGGAGGCATACAGATGCAGAGGGAATGCTGGAGGTAGTTTGTAAAAAAAAACACAAGACATTTGTGGGAACTCCTGAACAACAGGGGCAATTTTAGATCTTACCGTATGGTGAATCAAGTGGCGGAGGAACGATGGATCTCCCATTACTCTGCTCTTTTTGCTGACTCTAGGGCCCCGAAAGATACTGAAGCTGGAATGAGCTTAACAAGCTGGGCTTTCATAATAGAGGAAATTGAGGTAAGACTCATGATTAATAAACCTAGCTCCTCCAGAGCGGCAGATCCGGATGGGCTGTCAAACCGAATGCTCAAAGACAACCCTGTGGCAGGCTGATGTTTAGACAAATAATGAGAATGAAACAACTATCAATGACATAGCGGGAGGCCATTATAGTCCCCAAATCCAAGAGGGGCGATGAAAGCGATCCCAAAAACTTGCGTTCGATTGGAGCAGAGAGCCTTAGATTCAAAGACCTGTACTTATATGGCCTTTATGGACCTCAAACAGGCCTTTGATTGCGTAAACAAAGAGCGACATTGGAAAAAATTCAAAACCTGGAATTGCCCGGCTGACCTGGTGGAGGCCATGAGGGCCCTGCGTTCTAACACCTCAATAGGGATCTGACTATCTGCCAGAGGGCTGCTGTCAAGAAACATCGACACCCATTGTGGACTGAAGCAGGGATGCGCCCTAGCGCCACTGCTCTTTAGTCTGTGTCAGATCTTGGAAAGTCACAAAAAATGGTCCGAGCATTCCCTCCGAAGGTTAATGGGAAAGAGGTACCCTGGCTACTCTATGCTGACTCCAGTTGGCCTTCAGAGACGGATAGAGAAGTTTGAAGAACACCTGAGGGCCAGTGACATGAAAATTAATATGAGGAAATCCAAGATCTTAATCATATCGTTGGCATCTAGGAAACGGAAGTTGAGGTTTGCTTGGAAGGTTGAGAATGAGGAATTGGAGGTGGTAGATGCTATGACTTATTTGGGTGTAATCATTAATAAGAATTTTGATGACAGGAGCCATTATGCATCTCTTAAAACAAAGTTGAAGAAGTTGGCAGCTCAGAGTGTTGTTACATCGTAAATATGGTAAATACTCCCTGGTGCTGCTTCTCACTTTTTATCAGCAAAAAGTTGTGCAAGTGCTGACATATGGCTCTGAAGCAATGCAATATGCCATGGAAAATCTGGGCATTGCTTGAGGGTATGTTGTGGTGAAGAATGCTGAGCCTTCCGGGGTCCCTTCCGATGGCAATAATTGGATATGAACTCCGACTTCAGTCTCTCAATTCTATTGTGCTATGGACATCCGTGATATTATTCAGAAAATGCATGCTGGCAGAACTGGTGGTACTCTTTGCGGTCCTTAAAATGCAGGATGGCGCCCTTGATAAAGGCTTAACTCAGTGGAGATCAAAGGTGGAGGCAATTCTAGGGGACATGAATGTGGATGTGGAAGATCTAATCTCAAACCCCCAAAAAGTTTTTTTTTAAAAAAAGCCTCCAGGACCTAGACTGGGCAGAAACAGTTAAAAGGAGGGCTACCGACAAACTGAGACCAGTCCTGGGCAGTGAGCATAAGGGCTTCAACCAACTTCCCACGTATATCCAGAAATGTCTCTCTCCCCATCACAGGGATCTTCTACTTAGATGCTGATTAAACCTTCTGGAAACTGGAGAAGTGGAACTATCAAGAAAGCAGATAGAGTGAGCAAATTTGCAATGTAGATACTGTGGGATGGTGGGGAAGGTCGAAATGCTTTGCCTCATCACTTCCGGTAAAGTGCTATCAAAATTGCGCCTGACATTTTTGGAGGCTCATGTTAGTCCTATGCCAACCATGACGGTCGAACAATGGTAGGAATGGGCGTTACTGGGTGAGAAAACAAGTCTTTTGGCAGTGATGAACCTGGTGGAATGCGTACTAATAACCCCTGCAGTTTAGATGGGAGGGCTGTCTGTCTCTTGTTGCTTCTCCCCTACTCTCGCTATATCCTTCTCTTTGTTCTGTCTCTATGAATTATTGGGCCAATATGGATAAGATCCCGGATGATATCAGAACATGGACAAATAATGTTGCACCATGAATTTTGGAGAATGTTAATGGGATGATTTTTTTTACTTTTGTATTAGGAGGATGGATGATAATGTAAATGGTTGTCTATCTATCTTTCCTGCTTTGCGTGAGTTAAAACCAATAAACATTTTAAATAAAAAAAAATAATAATAATGTGACAACTTATGTGTTTCGGCGAGACATGGTTTAGTTTGACTCTGCAGCGTCATCTAGCTCCTCCCCTGACAATTGTACAATGAACTTGCTTTACATACAAATGTGCACTCATTCCTTGAGTGTTGAGCCCGCTTTGGGTTACAGTGATTAGGGGCCCGCCCCTACATAGTCCACCAACATCAGTGCTTTATTTTGTTTAGTGGGCATATGCTTCATTGGCTCAATGAAATCTATTCCTATCTTTTGACAGGGATGCCTGTTCCATTCTATGGATGTCATGGGTGGGGTGCGGGCAATGAGATGCTTGTCAGCTCCCTTGCATGCAGCACAGGAAGTAATGTGCCTCTCCATTTCACTGTCCATGTCTGGCACCAGTAGTACTCTCTTAACCTTCGCCTTGATAATGTGAAACTGAGATGACCTTCTTGAGCTAGGGATATTAACGTATTTGAGTGATGCCGGTGGTATTAGCTTGTCTGCTCTGCAAAGGAGTCTTCTACTGTGATTACAGTCTGCATTTTGCTGTAATGGTGCAGTTGAAATGGAAGATTCTTTTCCGATGACAACCCTGTTTTGGTGAATTCTTCGATTTGCTGAAGAGTGTTGTCTGTCGTAGTGTGTTGTAGCCATTGCGATAGCTGATATGCTGAGAGCAGTATGTTCTTGCACATTCCTGGATGGATGCTATGATGCAGTTGCATGCATCCAATTCATCACCTTGCTTGTAGGGCAACGGAAGTCTGGACGGCAGTCTGCCTGTGAGTTTTGCCATCCTGGGACGTATTCTGTGGTGGATGAATTCTTGGAGCTTTGTGGAGAGCCTGCATAGACGTGATGATAATGTATTTATTCCTCTTGGTGTCAGTATGTGAATGATGGGTTATGGTCTGTGCAGAGTGTGAACTTCCCCATATGTAATTTCTGTAATCTTCAATTCCCCACGCACATATGAGCATCTCCTTCTTGGTGTCGGAGTAGTAACTTATTCAGCGTTTTTGCATAGTATGATTTTGTGGACATACTGTTTGAGCATCTCTAGTTCTTCACAAAATATATATCTGAGTGTTTAGTAGGTCTGGTACTAATTACTGATGGACGGTGAACACTTGCGACAGCTGGTCCTCAGAGACGTGCGCTTTGATGATGGCAGTGCACTCCTTGAAAGATACTTTGCTTCTCCTATAACCACTTAGGTCAATTTTGTGGCCTTCGTAGGCTCCTGGATTGATGTCTGGTGTGTGAAGGCAACCCTTGCGCTTGGGGAAGAGTCTAAAGCATGTTCCTGCAGGCAAAATCGTATAGTCAAAACTGGAGCCTGCCTATACATTGGTGCTTGATTTGTCAATCTTGATTTTGCAGAAGAGTTTCTTGCTTGCCTTCCCTTTGCCTACAATGCTGAGAAATAACTGTTCAAACTGCTCACTGGGTCTTCATCATCTGGATTTTCTTGCACTCCTTTGACTGTGCGTCTTCTAGAACTATACATAGCAACAAAATGGCCTATTCTGCAATATCCTGCACACTCATTTACTGTGGCTGGGTATGATCTGTCGCTAGCAATGTGGTTTCGATTTCCACATCTGAAACATTCTGGATTTCTTTCAGTCCATCCCCTGTCCAGAGGACGTCTTCACAGAGGTTCTTCCCATTGTCTTCAATTTTCTTGTTACTCAGGCGTCTTCTTACTGTGCACACTTCTTCTTTGACATGTACTTGGTTCACTTAATATATAATGGAGCAATACAATAATTCAATTGTTTTAGCGATGGGGATCGCTTGGTCTAGAGTGGGACCTCAGCTCACCCATAGGGATTCTTGTGTTTTCGTGACTCGACAAAGCACTATTAGTCGATCTCTGATGAGCTGGTCGTTCATATTCCCAAAAGTGCATGTGCTGGCTAGCTCCTTAAGCGCAGTGGCAACATCATCTATTCACTCTGATATCGATCGCAGCCTGGTGTAGATCTTCTGGTGTTCAACCACTATGTTAGAAATTCTTCCAAACCTGGATTCTAATCTGGCTATAGGCTCTTCATTCGTGTCATCATGGTTTAATTCATCTAGTTTCTTTGCTACCTCAGCTAGGGCAAGTAACCTTTGGCCTTCTGTGCCTAATTCCTTAGAAGGTCAGACTTTCTCTTAGGTGCAAACTAAGAGAAAGTCTGACATCTACTGCTTCTAAATATGTATGAAACGGGGACTTTAATTGATTCCTTGGAATAGGTGGCACACCTGAAGTTTGAGAAAGGTGGGTGGTGGTATGACTCTTGGCATGTTGCGCAATTGAATTCTTAACTGGTTGCTTGCTTCTTCCTCCGTCTTCCTCTCCGTCTTCCTCTCTGGGTGTCGGTTCAGGAGGAGGACGACGTTGTATTGATCATCTCACATTCATCCCTAATGTCGAAAAGCTTGTTTTAGAAATCACCATGATGGAGGCTTGTTGTTGCTTTTAAGGTTCTTTAATACAGCATATAAAAGTATCTCTCAAATGCTATTACCGGTTAATGAATATATATACCTATTTCGTGGTGCCTTCGGATAGACTTGTGATCTCTGTCCGTCCCCGTCTCCTCTCTCTGCCCTTGCCACGCTCTATGCACGTAATTTGTCATGGAACAGGCGGACGCCATAGGTACATCACTTCAGTGTCAGGCATACATACCTGGTTAGTAAGTGCTCAGCACAGAGCACTATTGGCACTCCCTGCCTACATTCCCATTCACTGCAATCTTCGGCACAGAGCCTCTCACATGCTTTCCAGTGCTGCAACTGCCAGTTTCCATCTACAAAAAATATGTGATGTTTTAACACGGTTCCGGGTAAATGTTCAGAAGAGTAACAAGATGTGTGGGTTCTGCTCATTGTTTGCATGTACAGCCACGAGCAGAAGTTCCCCAATAGGACGCCCTTCTCCCGTCTCCTTTCCGCCACACTTCCGGGATATTCCCTGCTTTGTGAATGGGACTGTAGCATGTTGCAGAGGTGCAAAGATTTGAAAAATAATAGTGCCTGGGCACGTGCACAGACAATCCTCAGTGTGCCACCACCCTTGTGCATGCGCCCAGAATCTTTGCCTTTCCAATGTTTCATAGTCAGACTTTTTCTTGCTGGCGTTTATTACCAGTGCATTGGATTTCAGGGAAAGCCTGCGATTTTACGGACCTGCACACACAGTTTACCTTCACGTCTGACCATTTTTGGGCCAATTATGTGTTGTGCAACTCTGTGCCACCCAGATCACTTCTCTACAGGCTGCACTGCTGGGAGATTATCTTGCGCTAGCCCCACCTTACTCTTTCCTATTTTTATATATTGAATATGGTTTATAAAAAAGCCTTTACAACGCAATACATAAACACATCACCATAGTCTTCATAAAACAATTCCATCACTTTGAATATTATTAAAAACCTTACAAATATCCTAAATAGGATTAATATCACAATAAGTCCATAGATTTCACAAATGCAGCCACTGCTAAACCATCCAAAGTATTCTGAACATTCAAACACTTCCTCAATAAAGAGTCCTTGTCAGACCAATTAGTTGAGGAGAATAATTTGTGCATGAAGCTCAGCTTTTAACATTCATTGAGTTAAAGTGCAGTAGCAGGTGTCTAATTGTTTCAATTTGATCCGATTCCTGGCAGAATCTAAAATTGCTCTCCACTAATAGTATAACTCTTCTCCTCGGTTAAACCTCTTTAATCAATAACAAATTCCAGTGCAATTTCAACTGCATTGACCAATAAAATCTATTAGGAAATTGCATAAGAATACAAGAGGTGATTCCTCGCCTTTTGTGTTCATGCAAAATATGTTTAATAGATGGATAAGAGTGGAACTTATCAGTAGTAGCTATCCAGACCTGATCAAACAAGGCCCTTTTGACTTTGTCCGGATTCCCGATCAGAGTATCTCTATCCAGTAAAAGATCGGATAATATGGACTCCCATTTGACTTCACTAAAACAGATTACATTTTTTAAATCTTTATACATAAAGTTATAAAGGGGATGAAACATTTTCTAAAACAATGTAAGCAATCTTCACTTTACCGGGACACCCAATGATAACATTCCTAATTCATACCTAATGGCGGGAATGGGTATCGCATTAGAAACTTGCAGCACATGTCTCCAGAGCGAAGCTTCAATACGTTCTATCAATTTGACCGCAGCCTCATCATATACTTGCAGGTCATAGGTACGTTTTTGTACAATCTTACCTTCATAGAAGTTGAGAACAGGTTTAATACAAAATCTCCCAAACTTCCTATTGATTTTTAGCATTTGATTCTGCAAAGCTACAGCCTTTTTGTCCCAGAATAGTTTGAATATCCTTTAAGCCCGGTTGGGTACTAAAATTGAAGCCTATATATACAATACTAGCTGAGGGCTTAATCACAGTGTTCTTTAGCGTCCAACTATTCTGGGGAAAGTTAAACGGGCAAGGGGTCAACACTCACCCCTGCCATAAACCAACGGGGGAGCCAATTCTCCTGGACATGTCGCCTTCTTTGGTCAACCTTACCCATATACATGAACCATCATGAAAACCCATAATCGTCCCAAAAATACTGCTTGGAAATCCCCCAACTAGCAAGTTTGGCCCATAATATATTCTGATCAACCTGGTCAATTGGGGTGATGAACCTCACTCCCAAGGACATGGTGTCAAAGGTTTCCCCCCGGCTCACCCGAGTTCTCTTCTTGTGGCGTTCCGCGGAGGACTCCTTCTCCCGGCCGGACCGGGACTTGTATAAGTGCGCGCGAGTCGAGTCTGACTCCAGCGCGAGCGTTCAAAGTTCCAGGAAGTCGCGTGTTCCAGGACGTCCAGGAAGAGGATCGAAGAAAGGTAAGAGATACTGGAAACAGGGGAAAAGGGAAGAAAGAATAAGGGAGTTGGCCAGGAACTTGGAAGGGTAACGCCGAGCAGCACACACACGTTGAGACACTACCTAGAGATAGCGTTGAGACGCGCGGGGCGTGGCCCATTTATAGAACGTGCCGTGTCCCACGTACAGGCTAGTACGGAACACGGCACTGGGCACGGCCATGTTGGAAGTATCAAGGAGCACACTCTCCATCTGGACCAGGACCGGGAAGACCAGAAAGGGCTATGTCCATGGTTCATGACACATGGTCCATGTTGATTCTTGAATTGCCCTCAGTATCGTCCCATTTAGAATAGTTGAATGGCCTTTACAAAAGCCTGTCTGCAGTTTGCTCAAACGCTTGGTCAATTCAGCCCATTCCTCCAAGTGAATGAGGATAAAGGAAGCAAGTATTTTATAGTCTGCATCAATTAACGAGATCGGCCGATAGTTTTTGGGCTAAAATCGGGAGCCCTTTTTAAATATGGGAAACACATAAGCCGTTTTCCATGACATAGAGAACACCTCTGAGTCCAAAATACTCTTAAACAGCACTGAAAGTGCATTGGACCAGTTAACTGGATCTGCTTTTAACATATTATTTGATGGCCCATTTGGACCTGGTGTCCTTGATTTTTTTGCACCTATTAATAAGCTCCCAAACAGTATCTGTCCCAATAGGAGGAAACCACTTATCACAATAATTACTCCCCTCTAATTCCCAGTCACATTTTTTCATCAGTTCCATGCCATAAAGGTCCATGAAGAACTTTAACTATTCGGACTCAGGAATCACATTTATTTGGCAACTAGAGAATGCACCCTCATGGGCATAAATCAGGTACCAAAAGTCCCCTACATCTTTTTTTGATCAGGATTCGAAACATGCACTCTGCGTCCTTTCGCAACATTTTTTCACGTCTCGACTTACAATAGTTTCTGTATCTCGGTTTTACTTGCCTAATTTGTAATCGTTTAGTACTTAGATCAACAGAAGACAACTTGATTCTTTTTCATGTAAGTTTTTATTGGCATTTTTGTTAAACAAAGCATAAACTTAAAATTAACTCCCCTTCCCGGGTCTCGATACTTCCAGTCCTTTTCCTCATCTTGCGTTTGCTCATTCCGTTTAATCCTGTTGCGCTCAATTAAATCCAAGCTTCTCTTCTCGTAGGTTTGTGGATTTCTGTTGCGCCTTCCCCCTCCCTTTTAGCCCCCCCTCCTTGCCCCTCGTTGGTTTGTCAACTTAACTTTCCACCATGCAGAGGTGAGGTTTTTAAATTGCTCCCACTAGTTTCATCTTCTTCGGGCACCATGCGTTTCTGGAGTCCTTCATGAGGAATTTCATCACTAGGTCCCAGTCCATAGGGAATCTCTCGTGGTCCCCCCGGATAGAGTATTATACCCACTCCATAGCTGCAAATTCCCGTATCTTCCCCACCCATTCATGTTCCGTGGGTGCTGCCTTTGATTTCCATTTGCGGGCTACTAGCAGGGCCCCTGCGATTACCAGAATCCGTAGACGTTGCGTTGTGCTCTTGTGGGTAGGCTCCAGCAACCACCCTCCGACCCTATGGCCTTTATGAAGAGTCCAAGGTTACCCTTCTCTTCCACCCCTAATATTTCTTTCACTGCTTCCGGGATCATTTGCCAAAATGGTTGGACTTTCGGGCATAGCCATCAGATGTGCCTCCAGCTCCTTTCCTCCCTGCATTCCCTTCACCCAGAGGGTTCCTGAAAATCGGAGTGAGGGTTGACGGAAAGTTGTTGCCTTGGAGCACTTTGCAACTGTGTCCCATGAGTTCCCCACCAAGGTTTCAATTTCGCTGCAATGCATATTGTGGGGTCTATCTTCCCAGGGCAGCCAAAGGACCTCCCCGAGTTGCTTTCCCCCCACCACCCTATCCAACTCTCTCCACCTTTTCTCACGGTCGTCCTTTGACCAGTCCCTGATGACTCTGATCTGTGCTGCTTGATAATCGGCTTTCAGGTCGGGCTCCCCTACATCCCCCTTATTAGTGGTTAGCAACATCACTTTATTTGAGTCTATTGGTTTCTTGCACTCCCTTGTGAGTTTCTGGATAGCCCAAAAGTATGACATGCAATTTTATGGGGAGGGCCATAAATACATAAAGCAGTTTTGGTAAGAGGACCATTTTCACAATATTTATTCTTCCCATCCAGGAGATGGCCAGAGGGCTCAAGCTAAGCAGCATATTCCTGATGGACATCAGCAAGCGGGATAGTTAGCAGTGAACAGCTGGCCCATGGTTTTAGTAATATGGAGTCCCAAGTGCCTTATAGTGTTGGGGGCCCAACAGTATGGCAAGCTAGAATTCAGCTTGTTTTCCCTTTCCAGATGTGCAGAGAGGTTAAGTATTTCGGACTTGTTTCAGTTTATCTTTAGGCCAGCGACCTCGCCAAATTGGGCTAAAACTTTATCTATTGCCTGGCGGGATTTCCCTGGGTTAGTTATCATTAATAACATATTGTCGGTGAACGCTGCTACCTTGTGTTCCCTACCTCCGAAGGGGATTCCCTCTCTGTCCATCATGTCTCTTATCTTGCTCAATAGGGGCTCTAGGTGAATGGCATATAAGAGCGGGGACAGGGGGCAGCCTTGTTTCGTGCCTCTCGTTACTGCTGTTGGTTCTGACAAATCTCCATTAATTAACAGGCGTAGGGAGGGATTGCAGCAGTCATTGGCTATTTTGGCCATAAAGGCCTCCCCAAAGCCCATTTTGACCATGGCGTGGAGCATGAATTTCCACTGTACCCTGTTGAAAGCTTTCTCAGCATTCAGTGCAACCAGGAGGGCTGGTGTTGGTGTTTGATTGGCTTTTTCGACTATGTGGGCGAGTCTTCAGGTGTTGTGTGTTTGTCTGCCACTAATTAAGCCTGACTGACCGGGATCTCTCACTTTGGGGAGGAGGGTCTCCAGGCGGTTTGCTAGGATTTTAGTGAAAATCTTAGCATCCGTGTAAATGAGTGCTATCTGTCTGTATGCGCCGCATAGTGTCGGATCCTTCCCTGATTTGGGAAACAGTACGACTTCCGCCTCTTCCATTGAAGGTGAGATCCCTCCCTCTGGCCGAAACTTGTTAAAAAGGGTGGCTAGACGAGGGGCCAGACTTTCGCTGAATATTTATAAAAGTCAGTCGTAAATCTGTCTCGGGCCTGGGCTTTATTGGACGGGAGTGACGCGATGACTTTCTTGGTCCAATATTTTTGCTAACGTACAGTTATCCAGGTATTCTGTTTGGATCTGACTATTTGGGTCGTCCGACCTGTATAGGATCGAATAGTATTTTGTGAATTCCCTCGTGATGGATGCTTGTTCGGAGCATTCTCCCCCCTCTGGTGTCCGGATTTTTAGGATGGTTTTATCTTTTTCCTCTTTTCTCAGCATCCTTCCCAGGAGTGTGTCTGCTTTGTTTGCTTTCATGTAGTATCTCTGTCTTAGGTGCATTAGGGAGTGCTCAACTCTGCGGGTTTGTATCATTTCAAGCTGCCACCTAATTGCTCTGTATTCCCTTCTAGTTTCGCCTGTCAACCCTGATGCCATCATTCAGCATAACTACTTTCAGTTTTGCTTCTAATGCCTCCCCTAGGAGTCTGCGCTCTGTCCCTTCGGGCCTTTATCGCTATTATCTTTCCCCTAATTGTGTCTTTGAATGTATACCAGATCATGGGTGGGCTTATTTCCTGACTGTCGTTAGTTTGAAACCAATTCTTTATTCCCCTCCCATAATTGCCTGTCCGGGTCTCATCTATAAAGACCTGAGCAGGGTATTTCCATTTCCATAGACCCGGGAAGTTTAGTTGCCTTCTACCTTTTCTCTTCTTCTTTTCCAATGAGGGCCCTTTCTCAGTTTGTTTATGCTTGCCCCTGGGCCTTGGCCTGGCTGATTCCCGGTAAATCTACTGGTGCCAGTTAATGATAATGATGTGTTATTTATATAGCGCCTTAATCCAAAGCGCTTTACAGAGCACATATTTACATACAATATTACCCAACCGAAATTGGTACTCATTTATCGACCACGGAAGGATGAAAGGCTGAATTGACCTTGCCGGGATTCGAACCTGCAGATCGCGCTCAGATCCCAGCAGCGAGTGCTCAACCCACTGAGCTATCTTACCGGTTCTCCGCCGGTGCTGCCGGTGCCCACTCCTTCGGGGGCGCTTCTTTTTTTTCTTCTGGGACTGAGCGTTTGTTGCCCCAGACAGGTCGGGGGCTCGCCCGCCTCACTTCTGTTTTGCTTGTGCTGGGCAATGGAGGCGGTGATGAGTAGGAGTGCGACTGTTTACTTCCCTCCTATGTAGGGCCTAAAGCCATATCTGTTCATAATATGCTTCCCCCGTGGCCTTGACAAGGGTGCTTCGGCCGGTGGTGGGAGGCAGAGTCTTACCGGCTTTTCAGTAGGGCGCTGTCTTCCTGATGTATCTCGCTCCTCTCGGGCTGCGCTGACCTTGGGTGTTCCTGCGCTCTGCCACTGGGATACCCAGTATGTTGTTTGGTTCCCCACTGCTACCTCCATTTGTTCCGTGGTTGGGGCTCCGATCCCTTGGGCCATTTATCTGTGGGTGTATGCGCTTGGCCGGCCTGGGCCGTGACTGTGGCACATAGCCTGTTTATGCTGGTGACCTCTTCCCCTTCCAAGTTAATCCGACGAGGGCTTGCCCTTTGATGTTGCGTTGCAAGTCTGCAGGGGGGCCAGCCTGGTCTGGTCTGGTCTTTGTTACTGCTCCTTCTGTGTGCCCGCTGTTACCTGGGGGGGGGGGGGGATATTAGCTTTTTATTGCTGCTTTTGGCGCATACAGGGACGGAGAGCACCTCTTCACGGTGTTCACGGTCCGGCGGCCATCTTTGAATCAACTTGATTCTTTTGATGTTACTTCGCATCAGAGGTTTTTCATTAACCAGTTCTATATTCTAGATGTGCTGGTGAGTAATTTATAACCCTTTTTGTTGTCATAGTTTAGGGTTACTTCTCACTCTATCCAACAAATTTTCTATAAAATCATTGAACTGTTGGACATTAGAAACCTGTATTTTCCACTCTAAGTTACTATACTTCATCACTCCATCGAAATGAAAATTTAACACCCCGATGTTATGCGGAGACCAACAAATAGAATTCCGTTTTCCATTAATACTTACGGGTGAGATAAATGCCTGTTCCCTTGTATTAATAACTAGATCCAAATTGGCTTTCAGAATACAGTGGTCACTCCACTGATTAAACACAATCTGGAAATCAGAGCAGCAATCATACAGAGAAGAGTCAACAAATATATAATCCACTGTTGATCTACTATTGCCTCTGTGCCAGGTTGGTAGGAAAGATGAATCCCCTTCATCAACTCCATTCAGGGCATAAAGGCCCAGAGCACTCATACCCAGGTACCAGCTTCTACCTGCTTGATTTTTGAGTTTCCAGGCTACCTTGCCAGACGTAATAAACCAGGGCTCTTTCATGTCCAGAAAAACTGACTAGTGTTAAGGTCTCCTGCCAAGAGTACCCTGCTATTCTGGACCAAATTTAACCAACCTTGAATAGTATCCGTAATGATCTCAATAAAACCATCTAGACATGCCACCCTTTTATGCCAATACACATTAAGTAACAGTAAATTCAAGGAGACTTCCAGGGAAGATAATGATGTCGCCATTACCCCAAAAGGAAGAGTTGGAAATAGAGCGGCTGTAACACCCAGTGATGAGTTAATAGCTATCATCAGCCCACATGAGGACTTACCTCCACAACTGAGTTTCGCCGACTGGGCAAAAACTTGAAACCCATCAAGGATAGGTGGATTAACTAACCACGTCTCTTGTAAAAGAACACAGTTGGCTTCTTTTATCACCCCAATTGCCTCCACATTGCTGAACAGATGGGAACTACCCCTAGTATTCCAAGAAAGAATTTTCAGGACATTACTTTTCAATAAGCCTTTTATGAGGTTTAAGGGTCCGGTCTTCTCCATAGAGCAGATGTAACTGAGGCCCAATCAATTTTGTTACTCTTTTGGTCCTCCCTACCTTCGATGATTTGTCTGCAGCTGGAACCTTCAAGATTTAACACACTTTTTAACCCCACCCCCCAGGTGGGAAATTGGAGAGACCGTCCCTCTTTTCATTACTACTGATAAGGTTAAAACCCAGCTCTTGTAACTTTAAACCCTCTGAATACAGAAGTTCTTTAACCACTCTAGAACTGAAGTGAAGAGTACAGGAATCTGTTACTTACAATTCAGAAACTCGACTCTATCAATATCAGAGGAAGTTAACAAATTCAAAGCCGGGATATGAGAGCAGATAGTAAGAACATTGCTTCGATTCAGGCAAACAGGGACATTATCCCCCAAAAGGCTAACCAGCTGCAATGTATGAAAATTTGCCTGTTTATTCTGAGATTCAAATTTCCAGGAAAAGGCAAAGAGGCCCTTTCCTATTGGTCTCTTTTCCTGTTGATGGCCCAGTCGGTCATCATGATCTCTAGCATGTTTTCAAGTGCTAAAGGGTTTACTCTTTACCTCTTCATGGGGGCTGTGCTGGGGTCTATTTAATTCCAGTATTTATATTAGGGTACATTAGGAGGTGAACGTTATCCCTGCTACACTCCATATGTAGACTATTAGCTGGATATTTTACACCTCTAGCAATAGGAACTGACTTGGTTATCTGTTGAATGGACAAACTCAGTGGATAATACAACTTTCCCAAAATTCTCTCATGATTTGTACTCGAAAAAATAACATTGGGGGAGGGAACACACTACATTCATGCTTTTGCTCGACCGTCAGTTCCACACGGTGTATACTTGCCTGCTCCAACTGCACTGTAGGACACAGGCCCTTCCCACTACTTAGAGCCGAAAGGAACGGAGGAGGCTCACCTGTTCCTTCCCCCAACATTAGTGGGCCAATGATAGTCAGTTTGAGCCCCAACATCGAACATAAGGCCTAATTCTCCTTTGTGTCCAGTGTTCGTAATTTTAGTGTGGGAGATCAGCGGTCGATCCTGATCCATACAATGTGTCAACATACAGTCTATACCTTCTGAATTAACTTCCCTCTCCTGATTACATGTTTTGGCCAAGGGAGATTTAGCGTGGGAAGATTGTGTCCTAATCATATCACCTCAGCAGTAGTTAAATTCCTCAAATACTTGCTCATAGTTTTTGATTTTTTTGCCTTCGTCGCTAATCGGGACTTTCCCACATCCTTGTTCTTTAGGGACATTTCACCATCTCCTTCACATAGAGGTTGATTAGTATTTTAATTAGTTGGGGTTCCACCCGGTTTTCTTTGCCACCTTCATTTCCACCCAAAACTTCTATAAAAGGTTGTATAGTTAGGGTAATCTTACACACCTCTATTGCTGGATCATTTATTACAATGGAACCAAAGGCTTTCATGCCCACCCTCTGAGTCTCTGAAATAACACCACCAAGACTCCCCAAATATGATAGAATATTTTTTTGTTGGAAGTCCGCTCCTTCAAGTTTTATATTGATATCACTAAAGATCAAGGTATGGGCCTTCACTTTGTTCCATATGTTGTCATATAGAGAAACCAAGGAACTAAGAACCATATTCAATGCGGAAACTGTGGGGTGAGTCAATCTTATTAGCTTGTCTACTTCCCTCAAAGTATGGTGAATAGCAGCCTCATCACTCACTTCTGCCTCTCCATATGTTAAATCTGGTACTTTGCCCCTGGCTCCATTAGGAGTCCCTAATGATATGATATGACATTTATAACGCGTCTATACATATAGTGTTTCAAGGCGCGATGAGGCAAGGGAGGGGAAAACGGAGGGAAGACGATTCTACTAGGCCAGGTGACATTGAGATCACGCAAGTGCAGGGGAAGGGGGTGGGGGGAGGGCGCAGTGCAGTACTTCGGAAACAGTACAATAAATAAAGACAACAAATAAAGGTGCAGTCAGCTGGTGGCAAGTGCAAGGGTAAGTGCAGACATCGGGTGCAGGTGCTAGTAGGGACTGTTGGAATACAGAAACAGTCCCAGAGTGCAATGGTTGCCAGGGAGGCAGTGCAGGGGTGCAACTGGTAGGGGGGGGACCTGGGCCCGAGGCCAGAGGGTAGCCAGGTAACCAGTGCAGTTTCAGATTCAGCCAGGATATCAGCAGGGGAGAGGAGGAGAGATAGCAAAGACAAAGAGGAAGGTCTTGAGGTGTTTGCGGAACCGGAGATGGTTCTCCTCAAGTTTCAGAGAAGCAAGGAGGCTGTTTCAGAGGGAGGCCCCAGCAGAAGAGAAAGCTCTACCACCAACTCACTGCTTGGAGAAGCGACTAACCCTGAGGGAGTTGGAGGCAGATGAGCGAAGAACTTGAGGAGGAAGATATTTAGGAAGAGAGTTGAAGGTATTGAGGTTCCCGGCCCCAGAAGGCCTTGTGGAAAATGCAGAGGGTTTTGAACTTGGCCTCGCTGCCACTGGGAGCCAGTGCAGAGATCAGTCCTATAGAGATCCGACCCGTAGGCTTGAGGCCAAGGACAAGTCTCACAGTCCTGTTTTGGATGAGTTGCAGAGGGCGGAGAGTAGAGGCAGGGAAAGAGGCTGTTGCAGTAGTCCAACCTAGGGAGAACCAGAGCTCTGTAGACAGTGAGCTTCTGGGGGAAGGAGCGGAAAGGAAGAATACCTCTGAGAAGGTGCAGCTGGTAGTGTGACTTTTTACAGACGTCAGAGATGTGAGGAGAGAAGGAAAGTGTGGAATCGAAGATGACCCCAAGGTTTTTAGCATCACAGGTGAGAGTAGGAAGAGGGCCAAGAGAGGCTGGCCAGAGAGTGACAGGAAAGGAGGGAGCTGGTGAGCCGATGAGGGGAATCTCGGTCTTACTGGCATTAAGGCAGAGATCATTGGCGGCACACCACTCCTGGATGGCGGACAGACATTCAGAGATGAATGAAGGAGAAGAGGTGGCTGAGGGTAGCCTGAAGATGAGCTGAGTGTCATCCTCATAGCACTGTAAGTTGGGGCAGAGAGCAACATTTTTGGTGGGCAAGAAGTGCCAGGTATTGGTTGAAAAGCCAGGGAGAGAGGTTAGACCCCTGGGGAACACCACGGGTAGACATAGAGATAGAGGAGAGGAAGGACCCGAGTTGGACCTGGGAGGGTCGACCGGCGAGGAAGGAGGTCAGCCAAGCCAGGGCCTGATCGGTGATACCCAGGTTATCACGGAAACAGTTGAACAGAATGGCATGGTTGACCGTGTCAAAGGCAGAAGACAGATCAAGTAAGATGAGGACACAGGGGATGATGGAATTGAGGTTTGAGAGCAGGTCTTCATGGATGGTAAATTATGGGCGCTATTTTCAATAAAATTAATTAGATGAGTAGGTGAACCTTACAATCAATGCTTCACATGTCTGTTGAATAACACTTGCAGCAATGAAGTCCTGATCCGAGCTAGCACTCTACTCAAACCCAACATCATCAAATTCAATCATACTTAAATATATTGAGTGCGTCCGGTATAGCAGGGTCATTCTTACCAGTCACCATAAAGTGGTCCAACACAGCTCTACCCTCCACCTAACTTTTTACCACTCTCTAAAACTCTTTGAAAAACCTTAAGAACTATAAACTATATAAGGCCCCAGATAACTGTAGACTGTTGGTGATACTTCTAATTACTTCCTGCAGGAGGGGCTGGCGAGGATTATTTTACACTAACTCACTGTAATTGTATATATGTATTTTACCATTGGTGTTCTGTGATAATATTACCTGTTCTTAGTCATGTTCATAGTATTTTCTTGGCTATAAATATAGTATTTTTAAAACTGTCTAAGTGTAATTCTTGATTGCTTACTATGTGAACTCCTTGTGGACCCCTACCCCCACTCACTTTCTCCTGAGATGTAGCCTTGACCACTCTCCATGCTACCTTGATTGGTTTGGCTACAAATCCAAGAGTTTCCCAGTTCACTACAACTAGGGTGGCCTCTTAAACATCTGATCACCAAGCCAGAGTTTTGAAATCCAGTATAATAAGCTCTTGAGAAGGCTAATTCCCATACCGCTAAATCTGCTTGGCTATCCCGAAACCACAGCTACATGTCATGCCATGCAAGATCACAGGGAACAAAGGGACTCATCGTGCTCACAGCCATGCATGAAAAACATGCCACAAATTGTTTTCTACTCCAGTCTCCAAAAAATCCCAAAATCTGATGGGCTCCAATCCAGGGAGTATTGCATCTGAAGTGGGTAGCCAAGTTCCTTTTCTCCCCTCGAAGGCTGGAAATCAATTTTGCAGGATCCATGTGTTCCCAGGGTGACAAACCAAGACTTTCTGCTGTCTGATCCTCCCGCTCCCCCCCACCGCCTTCCGCCCATCTGCCATTTCTCCCATCAAACTTGCTTGCATAGATTCAGAAACATTTGGAGCCATGGGTGGATGCCACAGAGAACCCCACCTATGGGAATTCGCAAGAGGTTTACTGTAATTCTTTTGCGAGCCTAAACAAAAACAAAGTGGATTCAGGTGCAGTCTTGGACCTCTCTGTGTTCAGCACATATCTTCCTCGATAAAAATTCAAGATGGTCACTTTGGCGTTGATTCCGAATGCCTTTAATGCTTTGGAGAAGGGGGTGGACTGGATTTGTGCCATAAACCTTCCAGATTCTTACATGTATATTCCCAGTTTGGATCCTTATCCTACTGGCAATTTGCAATGAACTATGAACTGAGGCTGATTCCAATTCACGTTGCTACCATTTGCTCTGTAGGCTCCCACATTCTTGGCAAAGGTGAAGTCCAGGGTAACAGTCTTCCATGGTCTAGAGGCTATACATGTTTATCTCTACCCATGTTTTTCTCTACGTGATCAAGCGGCTCATCCAGGCCTCTCACTGAGCAAGAGGTCCTCAATCATTGTGGAGAACAGTACATTTTCCATTCACCTTGTGGTTATCAGTCAACTGGAAGAATTAAACCTTGATACTGTAGGCCCACTTTCCGTCTTACACGGCCAAGATACAAAAGAATATAACACACCCCACCGGGGAATGAGACCAGGAGGACAGGCTGCAAGAGTTAGTCGTTTATATAAACTTTGGCATCCAGAGAACTCTGCTGCCCAAGAGTGCTCTGGCAAACATTACAAAGGTAGCAGCTTAAGTAAGAATATTGCGTCATACATGACATCATTGCATAGGGGACTACATAGATACAGGATTGGATAAAACAGTTGGATACATATGTAATACATGATGTTGCTCCCGCTGGATTGGTTGTTCAGTTGGCGAGAGGGCTCATACCACGAGGTCCAGTTGCCTGTGTCCGGGTGGGGTGAGGGTCAGGTCACGATGAAGCAGGGCAGGCCCTAGCTAATCTAGCATAACATATTGCTTCAAGCATGCACTAAATAACAGTTACCGAGGCTCCTCTGAGCAAATCATTATCCTCTATAAATTCTAAGTTTACAACAACATCATTATTCACTGAATTCTTAGAGGGCTTATCACAACTCGGGAGGGCTCGATCCAGGGCGGATCATTGATCATGGAGTGGGTCTAGGCGCATCAAAGAGACTAGGGGACATGCTGACATTTGTTAGTTCTGAGGTGCAATATACTGTGACAGAGGTTGACTTTTATTAGTCGTGGCACACTGGGGTGGCATCGCACTGGGGTTACATATCTGGCACATCAAAAGAATACCTATCGGGGCCATGGGGTTGTATTGGCAGTAATTTTCCAGTACCGGGGGTGAGGGGGCATAGGCAGGTTTTGTGGAGATGGATGAGTTTGCAAGGCATTGTTCGAGCCGGTTCACGCGCAGGACAGTGATCTTAGAGGAAGGGTGAGGCGTTACATTTATATTGTTGCAATTACCTCCGACTCAGGTGTGAGAATGGAGCTGCAGGGCTTTCAGAGACGGCGAGAAAAGGTGGGGGCCTTTGAGAGCGCCGTGCACGGCGCTGCAGAGGGGAGAGAAGCCTTCTCGTAGTATCGCGGTGAGGCCTAATCCAAAGATGGAGTCGGAGGTGTCCAAGATGGATGCCAAGTGTCTCTACAACAGCCCCACCTGCGTATTCATCAGCACAGGGCTGGTTATGTACACAGGGGCAAAAATAGGAAGCGTCCTCCACTTTTGGTCGAGCAAGTGATGCATCTTAAATTGAATGGGTGAGGGGGGCCCGAATGGCCCTGCCACTCCCACACAATCCTCCCTTTCGTTACATCTAAAGTAACAAATTACTTTTTGTTTTTACTCTCATTGCGATAATACTCTGCTTCAGCTAGCGCTTCGTCCCATGCAGGTGTGCCTTTTATGGGCATCCACGCTCTACATACACTTCCTAAACTATGCCCATTCCTGGCGTACTCATCGGGTGTACAAGTCATGTAGATTCATCCATCCCCATCCAGGTTCACCCACACTTCCCTATACCACTGCAGCTCGGTTGGCTCTTTGATTGTGGTATGATATAAGTTGTCTAACCTGTGCCCATGTTGACAGTATACAGCAGTCCTGCTGAATTTTGGGGGGTTTGGTTCTCCAGTTTGCATTTGTGCATCTATCATTGTTGCTACCGTTGCCTGTGGGCCCATTGTTACCATCATCATTGCTGAACTAGGCATAGACTTTGCGCAACATCGGATCCCTAGTTGGCACACACAGAAAAATAGTAAAATAAAAACGATGACTGGAACAAAAATTTTCATCATGATACTGAACCAAGATGGTATCCAATTGAACATGTCAAACCAGTTGCTTGGCTCTACTCCTCCTTCTTCCCGCATGCGTTCCCCCAAACTGTGCACTGCTGATATAACGTGGGTGAGGGTCCCATTGTCTGCGTCCTCGGAAGGTACGAATGTACAGCATGCGCTCCCGATTTTTCGTTAAACACCACTGTTCATCGCTGTGAGGAGGTCTAGGACGTACCGGTTCTGCATTGTCATTAGCCGCAAGGCACGCAGTTCCACCTTGATGACATTGAACCCCTCTTCAGTGTCGTTAGTCAGTTGGATCAGCTCCCAGCGGACGATCTGTAACCACTTGGCGTTGGTACGTGCCTGGAGCCCTGGCATTAGGAGGGACGCAAAGAATGTTTCTGCTGTGTTGAAGAGCTTGTATTTTGATGGAATTTCAGCTAGGGGGTTGGAAGATTCTGCGGAAATGTAGTTTGACCTTTTTCTGTGGGACAGTCTTTCTTTTAGATCATTCACGGATATAATATTGCATGCGTACGATTCTGTTGGTCGGGGCGCTGCCGGTGTGCTAGCCGATTGCCCTGCTGCCGATGTGCCAGCCGATTCCCCTGCTGCCGAAATGCCAGCCGATTTCCCTTGTCTTTTGATGCTTTCTGGAATCAACATTAGCGCGGAGTTCAAAGTGGCCAGGGCGCAAGTACCTCTCCATGATGCTGGTAAATGCAGGTAGTCTTGTTTGCCACACACCCAATACATGTCCGTGAGTGCAGCTGTACCTTTCTTCATGTCGGGGATGATGATGGTTTTGTTGCATTGTTTGTTGGTGCCCATTTGCACCTTCCCCTCTCCATGGAAGCATAGTTGATTTGAAATTTCCTTTTGAGTTTTGATTGGTTTTTCAAGAGTGGTAACCCATGTCAGTTTTCCAATGTGCTGGGACCAGATGGAAGTACATGTTTCTTTGACCCATTGGAAGTTTTCTTCAGTTAGCCCTCTTAGTGCTTCAGCTTTGCACTCTATTTTCTCGTCATGCGACTTATTGTCCGTGAATCAGGTCCCCTTTATGACTAAAAATGGTTCTTTGATGCAAATCACTCCCTGGCGCTGACTTGTACACGTTTTTTCATTCTCCAGCATTTCTATTGTAACTGTGTGTGCCTGGAAGGTACTCTGAATTCTACATAATACTAGATGAATCAAACATTGGGCGTCTTGCAAAGGTACTTCTGGGGGTACTAGTATTTTAGGCGTTCCTGATGCGTGCGGTATGAGGGAACAGACGTAGCAACTCTCATTAGTAGCTTGTTTTGCGGTTGCGCTCATGTCTGAGTACCATTTGTTTGACAGGTCTGGGTGGCGGGGGTCTTATATTTCATCTAATCCCAACCCATGGTAAATGTCATATCTCTACCTTCCCGCCCCCCTTTTCCGTCTCCTCCTCCCCCTTTGTGATTCTGGGACATTTTCACTTTTCTATAGTGTATGGGAAATAACCCTGCCCATGCCGTGGTAGTATGTTTGTTAGCAGCTTCCCAGTCCTGTGTGTCTGGCGTTTCTGGTTTACTAGTAGCAGCAATATTTAAGTGCATTACAGTGCTTCGCGAGGTAGGTTCTATGGTTGTCTGTGCATTAAATCATGTTCACTTTCCCAAAGATAGTAGTCCGCATCATATTGGTTGGTCTCATTTACAGTACTTGGAAGTGGAAAAAGAGGCATTGGTTCAGTTTGATTCTTGTGCAACGTGGTGAGATTTACATTATTAGAGGGTCTGTGTTCACACATAGTTTTGACCCCAGCCCAAATCCGTGCTGAGCCTTCTCGTATTAGGTTTACCCCACTCCCCCCTTCTTTTATGTCCTCTACAATAAAAGAAATTGTGTAATACCACGCCATAAAAAATAACATTACAGAAAACAATATAATACTGTACTTTACCCCACACTCATAACTGTACAATTTATTATTTCTATTTACTATCCTATCACTGACTAAGATTGTGTTGTCATCCGTGAGCGCAGTCCTTTCTGGCATTGTGTTACCTGAAGGGGCGATATGAAGTTGTGAAGTAACATGCATATATACATCATAATTTTTACACATCATTTTTTTCATACTCTATTCTTCTAGGACTCCTTTTTCTATTCTTTGATGTGCACATCTTACTATTGTCTAATACCTTTTCATCTTTGGCAATCGTTTTCTTATTTCACACACTACATTTATTTTTATATTTTACTCTTGTACCATATTATCATTAAGATGTTTGTTCATATTTTGCAAATATTCTGTCATACAATAGGCGTATGGTCACTTTAGTGGTGCTAATGTTGAGAAGAATGAGGGTGAGATAGACATCTACTAGATATGTAACTATAGATAAGAGATGGCTAAAGAATTCTAGATAGAAGTATATGTCAAAGTATTTGTAGGCAGTTAGCGAGAACCAGACAGTGAGAGAGCAGTAAAGACAGATACAGTAGGAAGTCATATATGGCGAAACAGATATAGAGGGAAACGCAGTGATATGTCAGTGGATATATACATATTTTCAATTGATCTGTTGGTCAGTTCATCATTTTCTTATACTCCTAGTCTTGTGCTATGTACTTTCCATCACCCGCTCGCAACTTCGTTGCTCGTACCATGTTCATTTTCAGGGATTGTACTATTGTGTGCCTTTCTAACATCTGACAAATGTACCCAATATTTCAATCCCTTAACTTTAACAGCTGTGGGTGTGCAATAAATCACTTCATATGGGCCATGAAACCTTGGAGAATTCCATCTCCGCACAAAGCTCCGAACGTAAACATTTTCCCCAGGCATTAGTTGACCCTTTGGGCTATCATTCGCTGGCATGGCAGTATCAGTCGCAGCATTATCTGTGAATGGTGGTGCTATTTGTCTCGCTATGCTACGTACTGCACGAGTTAAGTTCGTGAGATATTCATTAAACTCGTCCCCGAGCACTGTGGCAGCTCTGTGAGCATCCGAAGCTCCTCTTATGGGGAATAGTGGCGTATTAATGCGTCTGCCCGTCACTATTTTGTGTGGGCTCAAGTGGTGGTCCTTGCTTTGTTGCGTTCTAAGCTGGAACAGAGCTAAGGGCAGGCAGTAAACCTAGTTTTCCTCAACAGGTTGCGTAGTTTTGATTATTTGCTTTTCAGTAGGCCGTTTATCTTTTCCACCATCCGTTGGCCATCGGATGATACATCAAACACAGTTTGTGCTTGACCCCCAACAGTGTAGTCACTTCTTTGAAGAGGTCATTCACAAAGTGTGTGCTGTTATCTGATCATATCACATCACAAATGCCCCACCTTGAAAAGACCTCCCTCACTAAAAATACATTGCTGTATGTGCCTGACATTTTACCAATGCGCTACTACTGACGGTTCTACCAATGTGTCTATCAATTCGTTCAGTAGGGCGGCATGTTGCACCGGTGAGTCGTCTGCCCTCCGAAACCCTCTGCGTCTCCATCGTGATAGCCCTGAATGAACTGTTATTGTGGCGTATGCTGAGTCAGAATATATTGTCACTGCACACCCCTTAGCTGTGCGCATTGCTTCAATTAATGCTGTTAGTTCTTCTGCTTGTGCTGATTAATGAGACGGTAGGCGCTTCTGTACAATTATCTCATATTCTTCCTCTTCCAATCGTACCACTGCTGCCCCTACATGTTTTTCCACTGTTTTACTGTCTATTGATGCAGACCCCTCAACTAAGTATATTTCCCCCTCCTGCAGTGCATTTTCACTGGCCATCGGTATGTCATCCCCTTCACCTTCATACGTGGCACAATCGTGTGTTTTAATGTCTTCCACTGTGCATGGCTCTGTGATGAACGTGGCAGGGTTTACGGATTTGCACCTGACCACACGGACATAGGGACTGGAGATGATGATTTCATATGCTGTTGCTCTTTGAGTTGACAATGTCTATTTTGATCTCTCTAGTATTGCAAACAGCGAGTGCTCAGCCTATAGTGTTACTGAGCATCCTGTGACGATTGTGGTGCTTTTTTCTATTGTGAAGGCCGGTGCAGCGAGACCTTGTTTGCATGCGAAGTGACCCTGCATTACAGAATCTACTGTGCTGCTGTAATATGCCAGTGGCTTGTGGCCCAATGATGTTTTTTGCGTGAGCACTGCGGTCATGAGTATACCATTGCTGTGTGAAAAGAGATAAAATTCCCGATCATAATCAAGGTTCTCTAGTACTGGAGCGTGTGTGATGAGCTCTTGTAATTTTTAAAATGTTGTCATAATTTCATGCAACCACTTTATTGGGACATTATTCTTTTGTGCGTCTTTCAGGGCCTGCAACAGTGGGTGTGTGTAAGCTGCGTAATCCAAAATCCATGCACGGCAGTAATTACAGATGCCGAGAAATGTTTGCTTGTCTTTTACAGTTTTGGGTATGATCATGTGACGTATTGCTGCCGCTCTATCTGGTAAAATTCTTTTGCCATCTTTTGAAATAAATTGCCCTGGGTAAAGCACCTCTGCTAGGCAATATTGCATTTTTCCTTTGTCTACTTTGTACCCTTTTCTGGCCAACAAATTTAGTAGTGCTATCGAGTCGGCCCTGCACTTTTCCTCACTGTCACTGCAGACGAGTAAATCGTCTATGTATTGTATTATGGTGCTCTCCACGTCAATGTTGCCAAGTTCTTCATGTAATATCCTATTGAAAATACTGGGACTCTTACAATACCCCTGTGGTAATCTGCAGTGCTCGTACCTGTTATCCCCCAGTGTAAATGCTGTGAGGTACCTGGAGTTTGCGTCCAGTGGTATCGAGAAAAAAGCATTTTTCAAGTCTACCACTGTGAAACAGGAAGCGTCTTTAGGCATGCTGCATAATATTATGCCAGATTGGGAACTAGTGGGAACTCTTTCTGTATGACGTCATTGAGTGGGCGTAGGTCTTGGATCATCCTCCAAGCCCCTCCCTTCGCTTTCTTGATCGGGACGATCCCTGTGTTACGTGGTGAGTTCGATGGTACTATTATTCCTTGCTCAAGCAATGCGTTTATAGTTTCTCTTATCCCTTCCTCTGCCTCTCTTGATAAAGGGTACTGTTTTACTCTAGGTGGGAGGGCACCTGGTTTTAATTTTATCCTGATTAGTGTCACTTCTTGTAGTAATCCTACATCGTGTGGGCCTGTTGTCCAAATCTCTGGCGATACCATTTCCATGTCTTTTTCAAATACAGTGGGTGGTATATTGACACAGGCCATGAGGGGGTTGTGTACCTCTGTGTTGGATCATAATGTCACAGGGCACACTGATTTCCATTATTATCTCTCCATCACATTCATTGTCAGTAAATAGCTCCTCATCAGTTAGATTGCGCAGCATCATGCTCGGGTCTATGCATAACACTGTTCGCCATTCGCACCCATGTGTGTCCAGTCCTATCACCGCAATACGTTTGCTTGATACTTGTACTGCTTCCAAATCAGTAGACAAAATCGTTCCAGGGACAGTGTCTGTATTTGCAATTGGGCGGAAAACAAAATCTGAAGGCACCTTCCATTCTTTTCTTGTTATCTCAGGCACCACCCGTGCCAGCACTCTGATACCATAAATGAACATGTCCATATCTATAGGTACCCCTCTGACCACCACCTCATTTGTCACTGTGCTGATCATTAACATTGCCCACATGGGGCATACTCCTGGCATGGAACAAACTATTCCCCGCTCAGTAAAGGAAATGGTCATGTTCAATTTGCTCAGAAGGTCCCTTCCCAGCAAATTTATTGGCGAGTCTTCATGATACAATAGCGGTGCGCGCACTGTTTTTCCCCCCACTGTTATGTCGAGATGTTTTGTGTAAGGAACTTTTAAAATAGCCCCAGAGAACCCCTGTGTTTCCAAATTTCTGCCCGAGAGCGGGAACCGTCCTTCCATGAGGCACGATTTTTCAGCTCCCGAGTCCACCATAAAGATGAACTGTTTTTTGCCTAGCTCCGCCCCCACTAGTGGTTCCTCTTCTGCACGTAGGGTGGTGGATAGGACTGGACACGCAAGTGCTTTCTGTGGGCTGTCCTAATCTGCATATGTCTCTGTTCCTGGAACAGAGAATACATATCCCCTACCACTGTTACACCTCGGAAAGGTGCTGGTGCACCGTTTGCAGATGTTGCGAAAATATTGTTGTTTGCGTTCGCCATAGTGTTTTGTCTTGCCATCTGCTGTGGCATACCTCTCTGCTGCACATGCTGCTGTGGTTGCTGTTTCTGTTGTATTTGTTGTTCGTTATACCCTTGTTCTTGTTGTCCATTTCCACCCATAGGTAACCCATAAGGACTCCCTGAGTGGGGGTGGCCATATTGTTGCTCGTTTCCCATGGGGGGCTGCCCTTGGTAGTAACCCATATGTCTCATCCTGCATTCTCATGAGTAATGCCCTCACCTTCCACAGTTCCAACACGATCCTTGTGGCCCTCCCCTGACCCCAGGCCCTCCAAATCGTCTATTTCCCATTCCTCCGAACCACCCGCTCGGCCCTATGTTCCCACCTTGTCCTCTTGGTGTCCTTCCTTGCCACTGTTGCCCTTTGTATTGCTCCTCTCCATCCCACTGTTCCTGCCCGTTTCCTTTCCACGTTGCTGCCATTTTTATTGGGCCGCTTCCTCCCTCTTCTTCACCTTCCTCCTGTCTGGCTGTTGATGTTGTAGCATTCATAGCCGCAACCTTCACTAATTTATTCTGTACCAATTTTGCTTCTTCTGCCAACCTTCACTTCACTATCTCTTTTTCCCTTTCTTTGATCCTCCTACAGCGGTGTACAGTTATGCTTTGAATCTCTGGCCAACCTTTGGCTTCTATCCCAGCTATTTTATCCAAGGCCTTCTGAACCTCCTTCCGGGGCCTTTCCTTATTACAAAATAAAATAATGCTGTTGATTGGTCCCAGGGCGTACCAGTTTCACTTCTCCACAGGTCTTGCACCCGGAGGATAAATTGCGTAGGCTCCTCCTCCTCTCCCATAGTGCATTGCATTACTAAGTGTAAATCTGGAGTATCAGGAAACGTTCTTCGTAATGCATCCCACACTATAGCCCTAAATAGCCCTAACATTATTAAATACTGACCCGTCATGGCGGTCCCAACTCATAGTCACTCTTGGGAACCCCGCCTTTACTCACACTGCATCTGATTGATCACGCTATGCTGAATCCAACAAACTCTTTACATCCCCTATCGCTAGAGGGACCCCTGCCGTATGTTTTTTGAACGCGTGTATCCACTTCCCCGCCCCACCCGAGAGTGGGGGGAGGAGCTTCAACAAGTTATTCTTGTCCATTTGCGCCCATAGTATGTAGTTGGGCCTCCCTGCCCCCTTGTGTATTAGAGGCATCTGTAGCTTTGTCTTTCTCCCTCTTTTACGTACAATTCCCTTCTTTGTTTTACTTACCAGCATGTTTCCTACTCTCTGTCTCAACCTCCCTTGCCACCTTGGTGGCGATCTAGCATCTACCTGGTCAAAGTGGAGCGGCAGCGGTAGTCTTGCTGCTGCTGCTCTTTCTTCATATTCATCTAAGTCACTCCACACTTCCTCTGCCTTTTCTTCTGACTCCCTTTCCCCCTGTCCTTCTCCGTGTTGGCTGTCTGGTGTTGCCGGTCGTATTCTCCTAACCGGTTTGCCATTTAGATGAAACAGGAACTCTCCCGACTGCCACTCTTGCCCCCTTGGTATCTGCACAGGTGCTGTTGGTGGTGGTATCCTCCCTACAACATTTTCTCCAGCGATACTTGATCCCGCAACACTAGACGGTGGTGTGAGTTCACCAGTGGTCAATGGTGGCATTTCCCCTCCCCCTTGCAACATTTGGCTCCTGTCACACAATGCTCTTAACCTCGTTATCTCCATCTCTGCATGTGCTATCTGTCTATCTAAGTATCCCGTTGGTCGTGCTACGTCCACTGGGGGCACGATAGTTGGTCCATACAACCCTCCTGTTTCGTAGGGGGGCGGGGAGGTGGGAGATGCTGCTGCTCTTGGTGTTGAGGTTGTGCACGCGGGAACATACAGGGGCTCACTGTACCGCACTGCAGGCCTTGCCAGCAACAGGTACATTTTTGTCGACTTGCTCTCTTTTGGTGGTGTTGAACACTCTTCCCCCCCCCCCCCCTGCGCACCCATCTCCTCCCTCCTGTATTTCTTCCTTTTTTTACTATTGTGTCTTTACTCACCTCACTGCTAGGTGTTACCTCCTCGAACATGCACCACAAATCTAGTACCTCTCTTCTGTTTTGCAACTGCTTACCTTTATGTTTCGCTAGTAGGTGTGTCGATCAGATCCAATACCCTCTTATCGAAGTATCAACTACTGGACCTTTTTGCCACGCAGGAAAACAAGAAATGCCCTTGTTATACTTCATGGATGGGTCATAGTGTGGACTCTCTGGGATATTTATTTCCATTACTTAAGTCACAACTAGTGTATGCCTTTGTTCCTCTCACATTGTTGACCAAATTTGACCAGAAACACAGGCATTCACAGAACTGTGGTGTGATCCTGGTGACCCAGATGTGGCCTCACCTGGCAACGTCTAGCCAACAGAAATCAGCTGTCCCAACATTGAGGCTAGTTCTTCAGCGATTATCCGTTGTTCAATATCTGTAGCAGTCTGGTACAGCTGCTTAGGCTTATTGGAAAACCACATGAGAGTGTTGAGGGCAGCCATAAAAGACTCCACGAGAAACAACTATAGCAGCAAGCGGACAAAATATTGTCATTGGGGTTCCAAGATGGCCTCCGCACCTTGGAGGATGTGCGTGCAGGAGCTCCGTCACTTCAGCTCAGTCTAAGGCAGCCCCCCGAACCTCCCATGAATACACCAAAGACCGTTGTCGCCTCAAGGAGACTCCAGGCACTCAAGAACTGAGGCGGATGATCTCTAAATCCACTGTAGTGTGCCATGAGCATCACGAGAAAGAACCTCACGGCAGGGTGTGGCCGGCAAGACCGCACTCCACCCTGTGTAGGTATTCCTATAGCACAGAAAGTCACTACCTGAGTGGAGACACCTGGGGGCAGGATGCAGGCTCATTGGTAAAGCAGCAGGGCGTTGCCCATCTACCGTGACCAGTGGACCTTAACAGCAGCGTCCGGCCCAGCAAACAAGCAAACTCCTGCCAACCTGGGGAATCCTTTTGGAGGTCACGCATAGAGGAGGGGCCGCATAACTGCAAGGACAGCCTTTCGAATCAGCGTTATCAAAGTGAGGGGCAACTTAAAAACGTGGTATTATAAAAAGAAAGCATTTGTAACAGTCCCGGAATAATTCCTAGTACAAATCAACGGTGGAGAGTCTGTACGCTTCCCTCTGTTGTCAAGCCAATTTACAGTGGATCTACTTTAATTGGGTGCAGGCAGCCACAGAAGAGCAATAGTGCACCAAGGGGGAAAAACGAAAAACAAAACAGTACCATACGCAATACATGCCGAGGTGTAAAAAGATCACTCAGGCGGGATCTGCCCAAGTTCCTCAAACTAGAATAAACCTGATACAAAATCTGTGGGCAATGGGCCAGGGGACACCCTCAGCCGGAAACAAACTACCAGCTAACCCAAGTGAAGAGCCTGGTTGGTTTAGCAGCCTCATTCCAGAAATGGCTGCCACTAAAGAGGTTTTTGCAACATGTTTCCAGGAATTTCAGGACAAGTTTCACGCTTCATTTCAGCAGCAGTTCACCTCCTTCACTTCTGAAATCAGTCAGTCAGTCATCCGATTTTAGCAAAGACATTTCTTCACTGGCAGAACTCGTTGACAACAATGAACGGGCAATCGAGGAACTGACGCAGGAAAATAAACATTCAGATATTTCCCTAGAAGAACTAGCTAGGCTCACACACAACCTAGATATACAGTGTGACGATCTTGAGAATAGGTGTCGACGTTTTAATAAACAAATTCAAAACTTGCCGGAAACGATCTTGGATGCAGAGCTAAAAGACACTGTAATGCACATCTTTTCAGACTTAACTTCTGGTGAAGAGGCTGCCAATGTGTTGCTTGATAGGGTTCACAGAACAGGCCCGAAAAAGAAATGATCCTGTTGTTCGCCCGCGCAATGTCTTGGCAGCCTGCACATCATTCCCACAAAAGGAGCAGATTTTCAGGGACGCAAGGGCATCCTCTCCAATTACATACAATGGCAGCGAGATCCAACTATATCGAGATCTCTCGCAGACAACCTTGCAGAAACGCTGGGAGATGCAGCCGGTGGTGAAAACATTACAGTCGAGAGAGATTAAATCTAGGTGAACTTTCCCATTTGGAATGGTTTTCTCTCTGGAAGGGAGACAACATAGGATCACATCTCTGGAAGTGGGAATGTTCTGGCTGCAAATTGAAGAGGATACCATCCAGGGAATGTCAGAGATTGCTGTTGGTCGTTCGGTTCATCAATCCAAACCCTGGGAATGGACGACTTCAACTCAACGTGGGAAATGAGACAACGCTAAAAATCAAGAGGACGGGAAGGCCCAACTCAGAGGCCCCAATTATAAAACATTGGGCTAATGAAGTGCAAAAGCAGGCGAACACAAGAGCAAGGATTAAGAACGGATGGTTTTTTACTTCTACCAGACAGAGCACACTACCTTAGAATTATTTGTTCAGCTAACAGATGGGGTAATAGAATACCCCACATGTCGCTCTGGGGTTATAGTTGATCCACAGCTGGGGGTTTACACCCCGGGATATTTTAGGTAACGTGGCTCACACCAGGGGACAATATATGGGGAGATCATGGGGTCAGTTGGGTTTAGGGTGGGGGAAGCAGATTGGGGCTGGGTGAACAAATGGTGTTGAGGGGTCCGCAATGTGTGGTCTTTGGGAAAGATGTCAAAGAATGTTGTTACTTGTACGATGCAAGTTCCTCATGGTATAAAAGTCAAGTGTTTAACGTTAAACATTAGGAGTCTTAATGCACCTGCGAAGTGTAGGAAGTTGGAATCTCTCCTGAGACATTACCAACCGGACTTGGTGGCGCTCGAAGAGACACATATATGTCTAGCTGATAGATGTAAACTCTGATTACGACGATACCCGGTGGCATTAGAAGCTAATGCAGTGGGCAAAGTAGTTGGGGTACTGTTAGCAATTGGGACTGGCCTACACACTAAAGTGCTTCAAACAAAATCAATAAAGAAGGCTGTTACATTTTCGCAAGCTTGAACATTGGCACAAACAAGTTAACAGTGGCCTCGATATATGCTCCGAACACTGGCCAGGAGGGCTTCTTAAAATCGACTCTCACATTGTTTGAATCATTTAACGAGTGGGAGATTGTTCTTGTAGGAGATCTCAATATGGCCTGGGATCCTGCTCGGGACCGGAGCACTGTCACCCGTTTCAATCAAGGCCCGCCATCCAAGCTGCTTAGACAAAAATGTGCACTGTTGACGTTGGTAGATGTTTGCCCAGCACTTAAGGGGTCAGAGAAAGGATGTACCTTCTACTCGCATGTCCACCGGTCCTTCTCAGGAATTGACTATGCTTGGGTCTCAAAGTCCCTCTTAGGTAAAGTCATCCAATTTACTTGTCAGGCAATTGCACTCTCGTACCATACACCTCTTATTATAGACTTGGATGTTGATGGGGAGACACAGAGATTATGGGCTTGGTGTTTCCTGTCTGAAATCATTGCGAACGCAATACTGAAAGGGAAAATTGAAGGGAAGATCGGGGAGTTCTTTGAAGTTAATCCGATGCAAGTGACTCTAGCAAATGTGACCTGCTTTAATAGCAGAAACAGCTATTATACATAATAAAAAAAAATGGCACTAGAGATGGAGCTGGAGGATGAGTTGCGACAGGTAATGGGGAGAATGGAAACACATGTGGGTCCAGCTGTCCAAAAAGCATACAGAACAGTGGTGGGTAAGCTAAATTTACTTTGGGCAAAACAAGCTGAAAAGTCCTTACTATACTGTGAAAGATGCTAAGACCAACAATTCTGCTATGCATAATGGCAGCTACCCTACATACTGGTCTGTGTAGCCACGCTTATCTTACTAAGCTCCTGCCAGGTCCCATAGCTCCTGCCCCACCCACCGCAAATATAACAGCCACTAATAACCCCACCACTCCTTTCCAATCTAAATACTCTAGCGTCTCTGGCTCCTCAACCCATGCCTCAACACCCTGTGCCACGTCCAACAGAAACCACAGACTCTGTGCTAGACTTGCCAAACTACATGAACCTCCGAGAAGATCTCTACCTCCCACTAATCGGAAAACCAACTATCAGTATACTATGAGACCTGGCCTCTCTAAATTGCCATCACCTCATCCTATCTCCAATATAAATACCCTCCAAACCAATCTTATCAAGCTCAAGCCAATTGATTCTAATAAAGCCAAGCCTATCCAGGTCAAAGCTGTCACTGAGGCACTCCCCCTTAAAGGAGCACTTCTCAATGCGAGATCGCTTGTCGCCCACGCACTCAACATAGCTGACCTAATCTCAGAAAGTAATTTGGATTTCCTTGCAATCACTGAGACATGGCTACACAGCACGGCATGTCCATCCCTCATGTTAGCCATCCCAGATGGCTCTACAATATCCAGATTAGACCGAGATGGCGCACGAGGAGGTGGCATCGCCATTATATCCAAAACGTGTCTCTCTCTTAGACTAGCCCCCAACCTTTCGCCACAATCCTGTGAATCCCTATCGGTTAAACTTCAGAAAACAATTCACAATCACTCGCCATTCACCTAATTTACAGACCGCTGGGTCCCCTTGGTACCTTCGAAGAGGATCTGCACAATATACTCACCAACAACCTCAAACCCTCCTCTCAACTACTCCTACTAGGGGACCTAAACCTAGGCTTCAATGACCCTATGGACAAAAACGCCACTGACATAGCTAACACCATTAATGCACTAGGTTTGTCTCAAAAAGTCAACAAACCTACCCACCTGAAGGGCAGAACCTTGGATTGGATAGCGGAATACAACTGCATAGCTACTATCTCATCCATCATGCCTCTACCTTGGACAGACCACTCACTGGTGTCCTTTAACTTATCCACCGCTAGGCCCACTCCCACGGCCCCTTTACTGGCGCCACCTTGTTTAACCAGAAGCAAAAAGAGCATCACAGTAGAGAAAGTAATCCTGGCTATCCTACCCACTCTAAATGCTCTGCAAGAAAATCTAGATCCCAGCACTCTTGTCCACGAATTCAACAACATCATGCTCACCACCTTGTACAAAAGCCCCCCTTAAACTTCAGCAAACCCAAAGCCCACCTAAATAGATGGTTCACACCAGAGACCTACGTCTCCTGAAAAGAAAAAGTGAAACCAACTGGAGACTATGCCCCTCTAACGACAACAAAGCCAAACTAACATCTCTTTCCTCACAATACAAGAAGGAAGTTTGCCTCTCCAAACGCAATTCTTACGACGATCACATTGCTAAATCAAACTCTAATATGAAGGCACTCTTTTCCGTTTTAAAAGAACTAGAGTCACCAATAGCCACTCCCGATATCTGCACAAAGGACAAATCCTGGTGTACAGACATTCAACAGGCACTAGCAAATAAAATTAACATGCTCCAAAGTAAAATACAGCACAAAAAAGAAACACTGAATCTTCAGCACTCGCCTAATACCCTGCCGGTCAGTGTTCCACCCACGGCTCGCAATAATAATTTATTTTACTTCACGAACATGTCTACCCTGGAAGTAGAAAAAATAATTCTCTCGCTCAAACCATCCAATTGCAAAGGCGAAATTTGCCCACCACAACTTATAAAAGATGCTGCCAGAGACTTATCTTCCTTCATCTCGAAAATAATCAACGCCTCCTTTGCCTCAGGCACTATCCCTGCCAACCTAAAACACTCGTGGGTGCTCCCACTCCTCAAGAAACAGACATTAGACCCCCTCATCCCCACCAAATACCGCCCCATTACTACGGTACCCTTCTTACTTAAAATCCTGGATAAAGCTGCCTATATCCAGATTCAAAAACACCTAGAAGTGCATAAACTCCTAGGAGATAGACAATCTGGCTTCCGTCCACTACATGAGACGGAAACTGCATTAATCGACCTAAAATCCCAAATCGACGAGCTGAGAGACAAAGGGAAGACAGAACTTCTGCTCCTACTTGATCTCTCAGCAGCATTTGATCTTGTAGATCATAAAGTCCTCTGCAAACACTTGGACTCGGTGGCCCACTTCTCAACTGAGGCCATTAGATGGATTGAGTCGTTCCTTAGAAGAACCATGTGAGTATTCTCTCCTTCGGCAGCAGCAAACCCCATCCCCATCACATGCAGTGTTCCCCAAGGCTCCTGTGTCACGCCTACTCTATACAACATCTTCACCAAACCCTTGTTTGATGATCTGGACCATCTAGGTATAACCTACACTAACTATGCAGATGATACACAGATTCTCCTTCCGCTTTCTGGGGATCACAGTAAGGACTCGGAGTTGGTGAATAGGGTATACCTGATCATCCAGTCCTGGATGGCCACTCACGGCCTCTGCCTGAACGATAAGACCGAGATGATAATCATGGGCACTAACGCAAACATCAAAAAACTAGGCCAGGAATTTTCCTCTTTCAGTATAGACGGAAATATCATCAAAGTCTCCAAGGAAGTAAAAACCCTTGGTTTCTACCTTGATTCCACCATGTCCTTTGACAAACAGGTAAAATCCTTGGCCTCCACCATGGCCTACACCTGCAAGCTGATAAGAGCTAGCAAGCCATTCCTCTCCAACGACAGCTGCACGATCCTAGCCAGAGCCTTAATACTCTCCAGAATTGACTACTGTAACACCCTATACAGCGGCTCCAACAAAATCGCCACCCGTAGACTACAAACATTGCGAAATAACGTCCTGAGAGCAGCACTTGGCATAAATAAAAGAACTCGCATCTCCTCCATTCGACGTCACCACAAATGGCTCTCCACCAACAACAAAATACAATTAAAAATTATATCTCTGACCCATAAAACCTTAAATAACGCTGCCCCTAGCCACCTCATAGACAAGATTCATAGAAGAACCCCTCCCAGACCTACCAGAACTGGCAATGTCAATTGCCTGACAGCACCCAGATTCACACTCACCACGGTCGGCGGCAACAGTATCCCAGTGAGGGCGGCCAAAACCTGGAACCTACTGCCACAACATCTGAGAGCAAACCAACCCTACCCACACGTCAGGAAAAACGCTATCAAACAGATCATCTCTTCGGACCCCTAGCGTCCCCTCCTCTAGGTTGCGACCTTGCCCTGCCTTATAAATTCCACTTCCCCCTGCGAACCTTGTATATGACTCTGTGAACATGTGCATACTGTCATTTATTCTCGTCCTACTTTTTGATGACTTTGTTGCTGTAATAAATACTCTGTATATTTTACTGTAATACTCTATGCCTGTATATTTAGTGACCCTGCAAGCCTTGCATTTTCTTACTGCTGTGCGCTGCTACCCCCGGGTCTGGTGCGCATAAAAAGTGCATAAAACAAACAAACACACAAGCATTAAGCAACAGCCACGCAGGGCTCAGGCTCCATAGAAATGTCTGCAAAGGTCAGGCATACCTCAAATCTTCTGGAAGTGCTGGAAAGTTGAACTCTTAATCCACATCGAAGGACCACTTCTGAAAATAGCTACGTCCAAGAAGAAATCTATAATGCACTACCTTGGATTTGAGAGACAGATTTGCATAGACCTAGATCTATTGATTTTGAGATGCATGGATTTGAAGTTATCCATTGAGACAAACATTATCTTCGCAAAACAAATGTGACCCTTGCAAAACACTGGTTTTACACCAGGGTGCAACATTGAGTAATACATTTTAGCAGTAGCATAGTACCAGTTTCAGTACTTAGTTTGATGAAGTCTTAAGATGTTAGCTCTTGGTATACATGGGTATCAGATTGGGGAAAATAAGTGGTTGACTTTGGACTGTACACTTGATCCAGTGATCACCTTTGGTAAAAGGGTGGAATAATTCACTTCATGGTGCAACATCATCATCATCAAGGGTATGAGAGTTGACCCAGCCGCTACATGGTGTGGGCCCAGAGTGTGATTAGAGAGGGCCTCACTGGAGCCCTGTCCCCCTCTCACAAATGGGGTCCTCAAATAATTCCCTAAGTCTCTATTGCTGCATTTGTTTGTTTGCACCCATGGCAGATTACATGACGCAGCAGCCCACTGGCTACCTCGCAGGTAGGACACAAGATCACGTATACACACCAGCGGCCCCAGAAAAATGTATTGACTTTCTTCCCAGGACAACTGGCCTGTCAATCAGCGACAGGACTTCAGTTCACAGAGCACCTCGTACAAGAACAAAGTGGCCCATGCACTGGAACGGCAAACTTATTGAGACCGGGGGATGCCGTGGCCATTGATCAAAGCACTTCCAAGATGGCACCACAAACCGTGGATGCCTTTGAACCTCACAGCTCCAGATCAGAGCTAATACAACCAGCAAAAACATTAACTAATCCTAGAAGTGAAAACATAGTGTCATGGGGAATACATTGTGTGTCAGCTTAGAAACGGCAACAGATCCTCAGGGGTGTAAAAGAGGCTGGGTAAGGAGATTTGATGTCTTGGACTCGGAGGAATCAGAAATACCTGCTAATGCTTCCTTGAAGAGAGGGGCAGCTTCCAGAGAGTGAAAGGCTGCATTAACTGTAGAAAGGCAGTCAAAATCTGGAGAGGCGGAAAGCTGGTAACCCCTGGAAGAGGAAGAGTGGCCAGAAATTGACAGCCCCTTTCAAGTCCTTGGAGAATTGGAATGCCAAATAATTTCCACCAGCAACCCCTAGGGAAGGTATGTGACTTGTGGCAAGAGGGCAAGAAAATGTTGCCTGCCTTAAAAAAAAAACCTTGAATGAGGGGGTTGGGGAGTATACCCATTATAGCCAAGGTCCACGAGGTACCTATTGAGAATTCTGAATCCATGGTCTAGGAGGGACCTGTTGTGAATACAAAAGCCCATGGTCCAGAAGAGGGACCAGTTGGGAAGTCTGACAGAAACCAGGGCCCAAGAGGGGCAAGTTGCAGGGCATGTTGTAAGGCTTCAGAGAACTAAGGGACCAGTCTGTTGTGCTGCATTAAAATGTAGATGGACTTTGAAGAGTAGGTTTGTGAACTTTTTTCTTTGGAACTTAATTATTTTAGGTCCGTCCGTATGTTACAGACACATTGTTACTTTTGAGTCTTTTCTGTTGGCCAACCCTTTCGAGTTTTCTTTATTAGATGAAGGGCATCCTTGGAGGGGCGCAGACCTTTTCGAATAGGTTTTTGACATTTATTTTCTATCACAAGAAAACCTTGTGAGCAGTAAGAAATCGCCATTTAGATTAACACACCCTGACAAACTCTTATTCCAAATCTCTCTTTACTTGTAGAGTTTTCTCTTGTTCCATTCGGTATTTATTAAACCTGAATCTGCAACCCTGTCCATTTTTCCCTAAATAAAGATATTGCTGAAACTATGCTTGGTGTCTGTGTTGTATCTTTGCCTCGGGTTCCCCGCACTGCTCAAGTGCCCAACATGACTATTAAAGTATTTGCAGTCTGACACACCCAACCTAGATCATGGCATAAAGGGAAGGCTCTATGCAAGGGCAAGCTAGAAGATCAGTCGGGATACAAATTCAGCCCTACAATTGGGAAAATGTGCTCCTGTTGTGGGAAGGAAAATCACTTTAGGAAAGTGTGTAAGCAGTAAATGTCAATTAAGCAGTCCAGTATGCAACCTGAAGTAGCATTAGTGGATGACCCGGAAGATCCTGAACTTGTTGAGGTCAAGGAAGCCACATGAAATATGTTGTCCATGCTGTCATACAACATCTCAATCTGCCTCTGGAAGGAAGGCATGGTATCAACAGTAAGACGGACACAATTAACCACAGTTCAAGGGTGTTTATTGAACTTCAATTGGGTTTGATAAACGCCTATCTAATCCTAAACCTAAAGATCTGAACAAGCTACGACCATCAAATCATAATAATGGCAGTCCTGGTGGTGTCTTGTCAAAATAAAAGGGCCTATACGAATAAACCTATTGCCAATCCTTACCTCTAAATATAAATAGTGAAGGAAACAATGTTATGTAAAAGAAGTGTTCAAGAAAATATGTCTGAATGTTCAGGCCGTTGGCCCCCCTTCCCCATGTTTTCAGCACGGGATAAGGCGATACACTCGAGCTTAGCACAGTCTACGGCTTCTCTAGGGTGCAGTTCAAACATTAGCATCAGGGCCTTTTGTGTTGAAGTCTCTTTGCTTTCCAAAGTCTCTTCTTGCAGAGGACCTGATGCGACAAACAAAGTTATTTCCTCTTTGGAATTTCACACTGTAAGGAACTCGGACACAAGTGATCACAGTTCAAGGATGTTTATTAAACGGAAAATGCAGGGTTGAAAAAACGGCAAACCTAAATCTAAGATTGGAGCGAGCTTCAACCATCAAATGAAAAATAAGGCAGCCCTTGTGGCGTCTTGTCAAAGTAGAAAGGCCTATACGAAAAAAAATATTGCCAAATCCTTAAAACTAATTACAGAAAGAATGTGAGATAGGGGGTTTTCAATGAAGAAAGAAGTGCTCACAAATAATAAGTCAGGATGTGATGGCCATGGGTCTCCCTTCCCCACGTTTTCAGCACGGGACAAGGTGGGACCTTGGAGCACAGCACACGCTCGAGCTTTCCCAGTACGAGCTGACAGTTCTGTTCCAGCTATCAGGTTCTTCGATAGTTAAGTCTCTTTTCAATAAAGAAAAAGCCCTTCCCATCGAGGGCCTGATGTATTCAACAACAAACAAACAAACAAAAAGTTCCTTTCCAAATGGATTTTGGGTGAGGCCTTTTCACCCCTGGATCTCCCTTAACCGGGCTCGGACCCACTTGACAAGGGGGACAATTCACTTTCCCTGGTCTTCCAATGCTTCTTACTTTCACAAGTCGTAATGTTTTTTTTAAACCGCTCTTCAGGCTTCGCCCCTTTGTGTCGGCTTCCCTCTGCCGGGTTCACTCTTGCCACCTTTTGCAAGACACTGTTCAAGCGGGATTAATTTCCCTTTCTTTCACAATCATCTGTCGGTCAAAGTTTTTCGAAGGTACAGAGGATTTTACAAGTCCCCTGTATGACCACTTTGACCTCTTCTTGCCTTTTCCCAAGGCCTTCTGGTTATGGTAGTCCCTACCATCGGGTAATCGCCCAGAGTTTCCTGCGTGAGCACTTACGTGGTGGCGGACTCTTATGTTGCTTGTTTTCCCCACTCTTGTCTCAATAGTTCCTTTAAACCTTTCAAAGTTCAAAATAGCTGTGTACTACTTTTCATTCAACACAGTTCGGTTTCTTATCGACTATCCCCTCGACTCACCAGTGTGATGAACCACTTGGCTTTCTTCTCCTTCGAGTCAAGGTTGGTACCACAGAGACCAGCGTCTCTCCCGGGCTTCGTTATCAGCAGAGGAGGGTCTTGTGTACCGTAGACATCTGCTGCAACACACCCTGGCTATTGTTTGTGGTCTTATGATTCCTTCTGTGGAGGATTCACGTGCCTTGGTCGGAAAGGGCAAGGTCGCTTCTCTCCTCGTCACCCTCTCGGTATGCGCCGTATTTCTTTTCCTCTTGCATTGCCGTGTTGAGTTAGCTCTCACTTTGTGAGATCAAACTCAAAGATCTAATCGTTGTCCGATGCCCCACAACAAACTCCCTCAGTGCCCTACTGGAAATTCTCCATCTCAAACAAATAGTGAACAGACCCACTAACATAGCTGTGCACACCCTAGATGCAATTTTCTGCAGGGATGAACTTTCGACCGCCGCCACTCCGGACCAATCTTATGGATTGACCATCATGTGATTCCTTTCACCATCAAAATCTCAAGCTGCATGATGCCCACAAACACACGACTGCCGATGACGAGCAAAGAAAACTGAAGAGACTTGACCTTCAAACTTTAACACAAATATTAGAAGCTACCAAACCAGACACATCCCACCTAAACAAAATTACACCAAACACAGTTGAAAAGACCTTCACAGCTGGGAAACAGATGCGTTCAACCAACTATCACCTATAAAACTCCTCAAACACACACTGGACAAAGTCAGCGCACAATGGTTCACAGAGGAAGATCTGTCGGATTGTGGAGACAGGGCGTTACCCACACGTGGAGCTGGCGGTGAGGACTGACTTCAAAGAAGAGCGTCTGGAGCCGGGAGGAGAAATGGGAACAAGGCGGTGTTCTTGACCACGGATGCGGCGGGACAGAGAGGAACATAAAGAACTTTTTAAAATACTGGAGTGCACAGGGAACAAGATTTCTGGTAAGGTGAGCGACCACTAGGCACGGCATAAAACTAACGGCAGAGACTCTAAACCACTGTGACTTCCCCCAGACTGGTGCTTTGCAACAAAACAGCAGCTGGTGGAGGTGTGGGCAAGATTAAGGACATATGGCTTTGCTGATACGGTAAAAGACTGGGAAAAAAAAAAGGAACAGAGGCGCAAACACACAGTGGCATATAAGAACGATTGCTGTGATTGCTTTATAGTCTGAGACTGTGCAGAGAGTGAGCGGCCCGGTGGAAGCTCATAGGGGTGATACGAATTGGCAGAACCCCACAGCAAATACTTGGGCTGTCCCCCAAAAGAAGACTATCATTGGGGCTGAAATTGGGGGAAAAAGACAAACTTTGTTGCACAGGAAGCATTGAGAGACTGGTTTGCATCTAAGTTAGGCGTGCAGAACTATACAACACTGAACAACGGGGGAGTGGCCTATAAGTTGGGGGAAAGGACGCCCCAGTTGAATAGAGGCTGAGGAACGCATATAAAACATAAGTGGGGTACCACATCCCAGATGCCAAAACCGAAAGATAAGGGCACGCAGGCCAGAAGGAGGCAACCCCAAGCAGAGTAGGAAGGTCAACTGGAGTGGTGTTTGAAACAAAGTGCTGAGGGTTCAGCCGGGATCAAACAGAAAGACTTTGTGGAAGAGAAAGGGGATATCCCGGAGACTAGGGAAATGGCATTCAGTAAGGAAGACCTCAAAGAATGCCTTAGCAAAATGGAAGGAAGAATCACAAACAACTTTCAGCAACAGTTTACTTTGCTACGAGAAGATCTGAGAAACTCTCTGGCAGGAGTTAAGGGGGAAGTGAAAGAGCTGGCCGAAAGAATGGATGCTACTGAGCAGGGTCTTGCTGAGATGTCGGATGAGGTACAGCAGAATAGTGAACTATTAGAACAGCTGGCTAGAGTCTCATATAACCTAGAGCTACAGGCAGAGGACTTGGAGAACCGCTCAAGGAGGTCTAACATCCGAGTGAAAGGTTTAAGCAAGACAATATTGGACATGGATTTGAAGTGTACGATTCAGCAATGCTTTGGAAATCTACTGACAGATGTACAGCCGGAAGATATTGGAATTGACTGTGTCCATAGAGTGGGTCCAAGGAGAAGAGAACCCAGGGCTAGACCTAGGGACGTTTTGGTTGCCTTAACTTCATATCAAAGAAAATATTTTGCGGGCAGCATGAACAGAACGAGGCACAAGATCAACTGTATCAAGATTTGGCATTGGTAACACTGCAAAAGCGAAGGGATATGGGTCAGGTGACACGCGCTTTAATCACAAAACAGATTCCATATAAGTGGACATTTTCATTTTGGTTGCTTTTTCCCCTGGAGGGGGTACAACATTGTATAAGATCATGTGCAGAAGGTCTGGCACTGATGAACATAGAGGAAGAAGAGGGGCATGGAGCGAGATGAACAAGGCTCTCCTCCCAATGTGGGATGCGACAATGGGACTGGTCTGTGGTGCAAGGGAAGACGGGTGCTTGAGGGGTACAACTGAAAGGTCCACTGGGACGAGGGAAAGGGAGGAGAGTAGAGGAGTGGGGAAGGTGTCTCTTAGAAGGGAAGAGTGGCATGAAAATAGAAAGGGAGGTGAGTAAATAACTGGGGCTGGATATTGGGTTTTGCCAGGAGTGGAAAACTGGTGGATGATGTCTTGGAATCTAAGGGAGTTGTTAGGCTACTTCCCAGAGGGGGTGACCTCAAGTAATTTTGTGCGCCCAAGCTTTGGTACGTTCCCCGAGGGTATCATAGGATCTTAGGCCTGGTCCTTGGATGGTTTGTTGGGGTGGGGGGGTATGGCTGTGTATATGGGGGGGGCAGAGGAAGTAAGGAAATGGCAACTACTAATGCAAGGGAATAATACATGGCAATGAATAATGTACTTATGCTTTGGTTTCAAGGTTATATTTTATAATGTTAGGGGATTATATTCCCCTGTAAAATGAAAAAAGGTGGAAGCTTTAATAAAAAAAGAAAAGGTGGACATCATCATGTTACAGGAGACACATATTAAGAAGGCAGATGTTGGGAAATTGCGGTTGTTCTCCCAAATGTATTAGCCCAACACAGTGGGGAAGACCTTGGGGGGGTCATTATAGGATTTAGGGATACATTTAGTGCTTCGGTAGTGCGGTCCATGGTGGATACGGAGGGGAGAGATCTTTTTCTATTGGTGCAGTTGGGATATGGATAAATTACCTTGGCAACGGTATATGCGCCTAACACAGGGCAGGTAGGGTTCTTGCGGTAGGTAGTAGCTAGACTGGAGGACTTTACAAAAGGTGAAATAATACTTACAGATGACTTTGATTTGGCATGGGACCCTACGGTAGATAAAAAGTGGGGCGCGTTGAAGGGGACAGCACTCCCCACACGGGCGTTAAAGAAATGTTTTGACAATTTAACATTGCAAGATGTGTGGCGGACTAAAAGAGGAGATGAAAGGGGGTACACGTGCTTCTCACCTATATACCAGTCCCTGTCCAGAATTGATTATGCATGGGCATCAGCTAGCTTAATGGGGGAGGTAAAGGAAATAGATCTGGGGTCTGTATCACTGTCGCATTAGGGATATAGCGCTGCGTATTGGGCTGTGGGCCTGGTCGTTTCCAATTTAATTGCTGAATGATGAAGTGGTGGTAGAGGTGGTAGAAGACATGATAAAAGGGGTATTTCTCTGTTAACAGCAATCAGTCTCGCCTGAATGACCCGGGACGCCTTTAAGGCAGTAATCCGGGGAGAATTTATAGCATGTTGAGCTCAGCGGGAGAAACAGAGGGTGAAAATGGAAGGGGACCTCGAAGCTCAACTGCGAGATACCCAACTGGCTATAGTGAATAACAGAATGAGGGCTCTATCTAAAAGATTAAAGGAATTGCATAGCCAGTTGGATCTGTTGCGGACCCGTAGGGCAGAGAGATGCCTGCTGATGACTAAACTGAGATATTACATGCGTGCCAACAAAGCAAATAAGCTATTGGCTCGACAGTTGAAGGAATCAGAGGCAGTTAAGATAATCCAGCGGATGTCGCAGCCAGATGGATCGATAATAACAGAATCAGAAGCCATAACTGAGAATTTTGCCCAATTTTGCAAATCACTACATGCGTCAAATCACCCGGACTCTGGGGAGATACAACGCTATTTGTCGGATATATATCTGCCCAAGATAACGGCAGTGGAGCAGGAAGAGCTAGATGCGGCTATTATGGGTTCCCGGCTGCTTTCTATACAAAATATGCTAGGCAGTTGGTCCCAAGATTAATGGAGTTGTTTAATGCGATAGTGGCAAACTGGCGGGTAACACCGACCATTGCAGAGGCGAAAGTGATGGTGTTTGGAAAACCAGGAAAGACCTGATGAAATTACGGGTCATATAGACCCATTGCTTTAATGAATAGTGATGAGAAGCTTTACACAGGCATTTTGGCAGCGAGACTAGTGCCTCTTCTCACAGACTTTATAAATGCAGATCAATCAGGGTTTATTACGGGGAGACAGACCTCTGATAACATTAGGAGGGTGACCCACCTAGTTTAGGTGACCCTAAAAGTTAATTCCAAACAGATTCCCTCAGTGCTAGTGTCATTGGATGCCGAAAAGGCGTTTGATCGGGTGGCGTGGCCCTTTTTGTTTGCCATTATGGAACAAATGGGAATGGGGACTAAATTCATACGGATGGTCCGGGCAAATTACCAGGCTCCTAAAATAAGGTGGCGATTAATAAACATGTGTCCCGCAATATAGAAATAGGTCGCGGAACACAGCAGGATGCCCACTATTGCCACATCTTTATGCAATATATTTGGAACCGTTCTTACACAAAATTAGGTTGAGGTTGACGATGCGGGGCATCCCTTTTGGAGGGCAGGAACATAAGATTGTGGCCTTTGCGGATGACATGCTAATAACATTGACACACCCCGAACAATCAATTCCTGCATTGTTGGGGGAATTGACAGATAAAGAGCACAATGCAGGCCTTAAGGTTAATAAGGGGAAATCATAGCTCCTAAAATTGGGACTATCTACACTACAGAAGGAGGTATTACCCTCCTACTCTACGTTCATTATGGCAGACAGCTTTATTAAATACTTGGGGGTTAATATAACAAAGGCGGTTTCACAGATTTGTGAAAGCATTTACCTGCAGCTACTACAGAAGGTAAAGGAAGACTTTGGGAAATGGACCCTGCTCCAAATCTCATGGTTAGTAAGGGTAGCTACTATCAAGAGGGTAACTCTCTTGAGAATGCTTTATAAGTTCCAGACTCGTCCGATAACGATTCCACGTTCCTTTTTTAAGGCACTGAATAAAGTGGATACGCGATTTCTCTGGCGAAATAAAATCGCACTACGAACGTTAATGGCACCCAGAGAAGGTGGGAGTGTGGGCCTTCCGAACTTTGTAAAGTTTTACGAGGCAGCACAGCTATGTGTACTCCAGGAATGGTTTACGAGAGATGTCAAGAAACCCTGGGTAAGGATGGATAGGGCGGTGGCGGGGTATCCATTAGAAGGGGTTCTCTGGCTATATATATACAAGCTAGCCCCCCAAACACACAGGCCAGCCAGGTCCTGGCAGTGGTTTGTGATGTATGGGACCGGCTATTAGAAAAGGGTAATTTAGCTACGTGTCCATCCCTGTTTACTCTGTTATTTGGGAACCCACAATTTTGCCCAGGGTTGATACATGGAGCGTTTAGACAATGGCGAAAAGTGGGATGCATAAAGATGCAAGACATGATGCATGGAGGGGATATCCGTACATTTGAGCAATGTAAACGGCTTGTAGGTCTCTCAGAGAAGGATAGGCGCTGGAGTATTATCAATTGAAGCATTGGATAGCTGGGTCAGTGGGTAAAGCAGAGGCAGGGAGAGAGCTTACAATGTTCGAAAGATTCATCACTACACATACAGGGAATAGACAAATGGTATCTAAGTTATACTCGATATTGATGAAAAGGAAGAAGGGACAGGTTGGGATATATGCATAAGTGGGAAAAGACCTTGGGGATGGATCGCTTGAGGGATCATTGGAAACATTTATGGACAAACATTCCCAAATTGACAAGGTCGATTCAGTTCAGGGAAGCGTAGTATAGGATCATGTTCCAATGGCATTATACCCCTGAGAGACTGCATAAAATGTTTCCGTCACCTACCGGAAAAAGTTGGAAGGGTTGTGGTATGAAAGGGGACTGGAGGCACATGTGGTTGGAGTGCCCAACCGTGGGGACATTTTGGGAGGATGTCACAAACCAAGGCGATGGTTTCCACGGATGGGATATTGACAATTGGGGAACGGATGTGTGGTTTGTTTGACCCGTAGACCTGTCTACCCACTAAGACCCATAGTAAAGCTTTTATGTTAATGGTGATAGCGGCATGGTTGGTGATAGCAAGTGGCTGGAAACAGAAGAGACCACCAATGATAAGAGATTGGTTGTAAACATTGTGGGGGTTCATAGCCATGGAGTGGATGACGAATAATCTGCAAGGGGAATATGTAAAATTTCAACAAGAGTGGACAATGGTCTTGGACTTTTTAAAAGGTGACTTTGTACAATAATGGTGTCCTCATAACCTGAGAATATTGATTATCATGTAAATAAGAACAATTGTTGCCTATCTGTACAGTGGAATATCGGAATGATGACCCTGCCCAGGGGAGGGTGGGGGGGAGAGGGGTTAGTGGGCATGGGAGGGGCGGAGTTCATGTTATTTTACTTTTAAATGCCAATAAAAATTGATTTTTTTTTAAAATGGAAATCCTCATGGACAACGCTCACCTTGAAACCACAAGTAAACGCAATAGCTAAAAAATGCTTCTCCCTCATCCGATTGATAAGAGGGATCCTCCCTTACCTCAACTTCGCACAGAGAGAACCCTTGCAATCATCTCCTTGGTATTATCATGGATATAGTATGCAAATAGTCTATGCCCGAATGCTCCAACAGCCAAAACTACAGCACATCCAAAATACTGCAACAAGACTACTCCTGAGACTAAATAGAAGAGACCACATCACACCGGCCCTAAGAAGTCTACACTGGCTACCAGTTAAAAAATGCATCAACTTCAAATTCCTCTGCATTGCCCATAAATCACTATATGGACAAGGAGCCAAATTCATACAAACAAAAATAACCTGATACCAGCAGAGGAGAGACGTGTCATCCAGCGCCGACTTCCAAATAGAAACAAGACACTACAGGAAAATAGAATTTGGAGGAACCGTCTTTTCCCATTTGATAGCCAAACCATGGAACTTCATTCTCGGGAGAATAGCTCATTGGCAACGAGCTCGCCTTGGAAGCAAGACGATACGAAGCAACAAATGTTCGATCACCGGGTCCGCCCTTAGAAACCTCTGGGTATTAAGCGCGTTATAAATAACCTATCACATCACATCACATTCCTAAGGAAATAAGAACAACAGAAGACCTTACTTTTAGGAAACATCTAAAAACCGGGCTATTCAACTTGCCGAGATAGACACTGACCAAACATTAAACAGCCAACCCATGAATGGACCACCCAACCCATACAATTCTTGCTTCTACAAACTATAAACCAGAAACAAGGAAAACAAGGGATAAAATCAGAATGGAAAACAATAACATAAGTACAAATACCACTTATTCTCTACCACACTCCTCACCTACAACACACGCCCAGATGGCTAGTGAATGAACCCACCAAAACATGTAGACCGCACATCAGTCTAACCAAGCTACAAAACCAATCACCTCAGACAACTCAAACACTGGATGCCGCCCTTCTGGACACAAGCCCAGTGCACAAAACAAAGCATATCTGGAAAGTTCACATGCACAGATGCCAGTTGCTCCTGGTTCTGCATGCATCAACAGATGAGCACAACACCTGTCCTATCCCGCTACCCCTCACTAACACACCCTACTCACTTTTCCTTACAAAGCCACATGAGCGCCTTTAGACCATAAAAAGGCAGCATTGCGTGGGATAAATCAACATAGAATAACAAATGATACATCCACAGCGAACCTGTGCCCCCACCACTGCACACCTGGCACCATCAGGCTCTCTCGGACATCAGCCCTGCCATCAGGAGCCCTCGCTCCTCAGGTGCAGCAACAACAAAGAGGTGGAGCTCAGTCTCAGTGCCCCTGTCAAAAATGGCAGGAAAAAATTGGCAGCTGACTATTGGAGACTGATAAACAACAATTTGGCACCTTAACATGCTTTACAGGCCAACGCAGTCACAGAAACAAAATGGACTGAGTTCTACACAATCCTATTTTGTAAAGATGCACTAACCATAGACTGGGAACCCGCAGTTGTAAACCAATGGGACCTTGTGCTCGAGAGAGAAGACATCTTACTCGCAATCAAAAACGTGCGAGAATCCAGAGTTCCCGTGCTCGACGGATTAACGAACTATACGATTAAGCGTAATCCGGATCTATGGGCAGACTTCTGTGTAACCTTATTCAGCAGAATTGTCAAGAGTCAATCTACCCCTAAGTCATGGAAGAGCGCCGTGGTGGTCCCAATCTTTAAAAAGCGGGACCGAACCAACCCAAAAAACTACAGACCCATAGCGCTCCTTGACGTCTTGGGGAAGATCTATGCCACCCTTCTCCAACAAAAACTCTTAAAATGGGCTAAAGAATCCAACCATGTAGACCCTAGACAAGCTGGGTTTGTAAGAGGGGTTGGATGTGGTCTAAACCTGCTTTTACCGAACTTGCTAAAGATGGAATCAATCAGATCGAATTCCAAGACCTACTTGGCACTGATAGACCTTTCACACGCATTCGATACTATCAATAGAGAGCTGCTGTGGAAAAAACTGACTAGGTGGAACTGTCCTCTTAGTTTAGTGGATGCAATTCGTGAACTAGATACGGACACTTCCATCCAGATCCGACTAGACGCGAGAGGCACGCTGTCCGCCCCAATTAGTACACACAAGGGTGTGAAACAAGGCTGCCCCTTGGCAGCCATCATTTTCAACCTGTTCATATCGGATGTAAACGAGGCATTTCACAGCGCAGCCACGTTTACTCCAAAAATTCACAGCTCTCCCATTGACTACTTGGTCTACGCTGATGACCTCATCTTGATAGATTTGACCACTATAGGACTTTAGCGTAAACTGAATCTCCTGGACGCCTACATAACAAACAGGCTTCACATTAACAAACAAAAATGTGAAATTTTAATCTCTGAGAAATTAACAGGAATCAGCGGAAGAAGAAAAAAGCTCAACTGGTACCTCGCTAAAGAACAACTACAGATTGCAAAGAATACTACATACTTAGCCATGAGGATTAGCGCTAGTAGAAATGATGCCCCATGGGCCGAAGTTGCCAAAAGTAAGTGTCGGCAGCTGTCTGATTTTCGCTAAAACCAATCCTGATGTTTTTCCAGAAAAAAGTCGTGCCGGCACTAATCTACGGAGGAGAAAATGCCTTTGGATGTGCAAGTGCCCTGCGGAACTCACTTGAAAGCATATTCTGGACCCGAGTATTGCATCTCCCTAAGGGCACCTCAACTGTCTGTATACGGTACGAACTGGGCCTTATCTCAATTCACACAAGAGTCTCATGGAACTTACTGAGCTTGTTTCGGAAAACGATGTTGAAGGTTCCTGTGGCCCAAGTTCAAATACTGCACAAGCCAGATACAAAGTGTATACCATCCTCTCCAAATGGAATCTCCTCTGTCAAGACCTACTAAAAGAGTACAACATCACTCTTTTGATGGTAATAGAAAATCTAGACCTGGCAAAGAGGAAGATCTGGAGACTAGACTGGATCAACACATGTGATCTAAGACTTAAATCGAAACTGATGTATGAGGTTCCAGGTGAAGCAAAAGCTTATGGGCAGCACCACACTTACTTAACTCGCCTTCCGAATCAGCATGCAAGAGCCTTATACATGCGCTTTAGGCTAAACACCCTGGCAACTAAAGAACGAGTAGGTACTTGGTCTAAGTACGCTGAACTCGGCCTCACGTGCCGTTTTTGCAGCAAGGTCAAAGGGACCCTAAAACATCTGACGTTGACATGTCCGGCATTCCAGCAACAAAGAGGAATCAACTTTGCCCCAGTGATCAACTAACATCGAACCATGAGTGTTGAGGAGTGGTGGAAAGTCCTTTTTGAGGGGTCAAATAGAGCAGTATTGTTTGCTCTAATAAACTTTCTTCAAGTGCTAAAAGCCCGTTTGGACGAGCAAAAAGTAAACTGAGTGCCCAAGAAAAAGCAGAGAAACTTGCTGCAAGAGCCTGCTGGTTCATTGAGTATTGCGAGATAAAACTGACTCGACAACGTAAAGAGGGGGGAGGGAGGGAACACGCTGTTATTGTTTTTCTTTTTAAAGGTTGAACAAACCAGTAAAAATAATTTAAAAAATAAAAAAAGATAACTCTGTGACCGTCCGTGCCTGGAACTCAGAGGCGCAGGCGGACTTCTTATGCATCATCTCGCTGCCCGGCGCCGTAACATCTCACCCTCCCCGCACCTACTCCTTCCTTCCCACAGCCGCACCTCCAAAACACTGTCCCGGGATGCTTAATGAGAGCTAAAAATCCAGAACTGGTTGAAGGTTGGCCCGCCAGGTGGCTCTACAAAATTAGGTGGTATGACGCTGTGGCCAAATAAAAGTATTTTATTGAAAAGAAAACGAGAAAACTGTGTTTTGTGCTCAGTTTTGCAGTAAACTAAAAGTTTCTTCTCTGTGAAAGGGACAGTGAGCTAAAGACTTGGTTAGAGTCTCTCCCAGGGTTTTATTCACCCAAGAACAGTCATTGGGCTTTGTTCGTGCTGGTAGAGAGATTCCCAGACCACCCTTTGTTTTGCATAAACATGTGCTGTGTATGCGCATGCAGCAAGTTTAAATAATGAACCACGAACTGCAAGCACTAATAAGCAGGTTTTGATGATACACGTTTCATTGCTGCTTCCACCATTGACTAAAATTTGCGGAATGCATATTTTTTTCACGAAGTACAGAATTCTCAGCTGAAGAGGAAGGGATCAATTCTATAGGAGCATAACAAATTGTACAGAATTAGTTTAACTATCTTGTTTGACAGTGATTGGCACATAACACAAACAGCAACCTTTTACTCTGCAGAAGAGGACAAGTTTAAACATTGTATCCATTGGTGAAATATGTAATAAGACATTGAAATATCTGATTTCAATTGACATTCCAGACTCTTTTATAACAGTCTTGCCGCCACAGTTTCATTTTGTGTAAGCATGGCCTAATAGTGAAAATTAGACGTCAAGTATTATCACTGGTTTACCAACCAGAAACATTTTCTTTTGAAAATAAAACCGAGTGGCAAACATAAATGGACTGCTGCCAGGTGGATGGAGAAGAGAAGACAGGATTTAAGGTGGGAGAAGTTGAAGGGTAAAACACCAGGGAAAGGAGGAGGAAACATTTTTATTACACAGAAAAAAAGTCTGCAGAAGAGTTTGAAAAACGATACGAGCAGAATCTTATTTCCCTTGCAAAGTGATTCCGTGGGTTACCCCATATAACAGAAACATGCCAGAGTGCAAACACACAGCAGTGCTCTCTAGTGCACAGGAGAAAATGTTTAGTTATTTAAATAAAAAAAAACAGAAACGAACCGCACAGGTGGACCTAATGGAACCAAACACTACACCAGATTATTATTGAATGCATGCATTGTCTGGGAGCAGTGTAATATCAAGACAAGGACAGTGTGTATTCCCTAAAAGGCATCGTTGCACTGTATAACCTGAGTAATCGATGAATACCTTCCAGTAGCCAAAAGCTTTACATGTCTTTGAAAAACCGAGTCTTCAACTTTTTTCGGATACAAGAAAGATCTGCTGCCAACTCTTGGTCTTCTTATCTTAGGAACGGCCAGTATGTAGCTTCACACCTTGTGTCATGTGACACCTTTAACCTTTTTTGCTAACAGTGCTTCACATGCTGGGGGGAAATGCATACTTATTGCAAGGACAGCTTAACTACTAGTCCCAGAATGAAAAGAGGTGGTGGTTGAAAACCCGCAACTAGCTCCAGGGTGGCCACTTCGCAGCTTGTATCGTCACTTGCCAAGTTTTTCCTCCCTACAAAATGAGGCGGTTTTGCATTGCGGCAAAATAAGACGTACCTACACATTTATAAATGTTTAAAAAGGAGGAGAGAAAACTGTGAAATATATATGTGTGCAACAGGAGAGTTAAGCAGTAAATCTTAAATGGCATGTCTTGATGGACACAGCAAGCACGCACATTTCAACAGGAGCAACATGCACTAGTAAAAAGTGTGTGGCATTTAATAATTAGTTATCACTAACGTTCATAAATTCATGATTATGTTCTTGACTGCAGTCTGTGTATATATTTTTAAAACTTAAACGCTGAATTCTAAGTGAAAGAGGAAGGAAGAAATTATATAAACATATTTACTTTTGGGTTCTATGTGATTTTCTCAAATATTGAAGGCCGCTGACCAAAAAGACAGTGGGCCTCATTATAACTGTGCCGGTCCGGTAACATTGGTGCCGGTAATCTTACTGGAACCGTTGTTACCTGACCGGCACAGTACAACTCTGCGGGCAGGTGCCATCCCGCCCATCAGGGTCAGACCTGCCGGGCGGGACGGCACCTGCTCGCAGAGTTCTCACTGGAGCACCGGCATCGTTGTTGAGGGGCGGTGATCCCGTGTCCCCATGGGAATGGGGACTAACAGAATTACCGGCGCCTGACTTCCCGGCCACCGGGGTTGTAATACCCCAGTGTTAACGGGAAGTCAGGCGCCGGTCATTTTTTTTTTTTGGGGTCTGGTGGCAACCCGCCGGTTTTACCGGCAGGGTTACGCCAGACCTGTAATAAGGCAAGTTTTTTTTTGGGTCGATTTGGTGCAGACTTCAATATTGGAAATATAATTTTATGTGGGCTTTCCCGCACCGCCAGAACCACCCGAAATCAATCCCCCCCTCCGGCCTCACCTTAAAAATGGCGGCGGGGGTCCACCCTCAAACCACCATTTACCCCCCTCCTCCGCACCATTAACATTTGCACACAAACCCATCCTCCCCTTGCAGACAGACACACACGCAAGCATAAACGCATACATGTACTTGCAAACCTGCTCCCCACCCTTCCACACATCAAGCACTCCTCCTCCACCACAACACACACACACACACACACACACATCTCCCGTCCACACTAAAACGATTCCCCCAAAACGCACACATACAGATACACTTATCTCCCATTGCAACAATTTCTGTCTTCCCCTGCCCGTCCCTGCCATACCTGTCAGCTTCTGCGTGCACTGGTGCGTGGCAGGGGTGTGACAGATTTAGAAAAAACGCTCTGAGCCGCCTCAGAGCACTCTTTCAAAATCTGTATTGTTTGTCTTTGAACAAAATAAAGGCCATTTCACTCGGGACCTACTTTTTAATTTTTACATTTTTATATATTTGTATAGCGCCGGAGTCCGCAGGCATCAGGGCGCTTCACATGAACAGAGACTTCAAAATGATGAGACAACAAGAATTAGTGGGTCGGAAGTAACAGAGCAGTGGAGATGAGTGAAACCTGTGCTTGGGATCCTTTATTTAAAGAGAGGTTTTAAGTTTCTTTCTGAAACTTAAGTAGTTTGATACTTATCTTAATTGTCCACGCAGTACATTCCATAGGGAGGTTGCTTTGGATGAGAATGCTCTACCTAGACCGTTGGTTCTTTTAAACAGGCCAACGTTCAGCAGGCCTTGATTTCTAGATACTTTTGCTAGGGATGCAAAACTGAAAGTTATGCAATGAGATCTGCTCAACAAACGGCAATGAAAAAGAATTCTGGCAGGCTACTTGTCAGAGACCGGGTGAACCTCCAATGGCTCTGCTTTATGATACTCTTATTCAATTGCTCTTTTAACATTTTTCTGGAATTGTCCAATGTACTTTTAACTTCCCATTCCAAAAATGAACGATTACATCTGTTGTTTATAAGAAAACAGGCTTTTATTTCTAATGAGTACTGCTTCTAAATGATAGGACCGACAAATGGTCTTGGTGTGAAAGCCAAGTAATGCTTGTCGCACCAAGACCATTTGTCGGTCCTATGATTTAGAAGCAGTACTGTTCAGAAAAGTAAGGGGAACGATGTGACCACCAGGCTATAGTCATCACGTCCAACATGAATGGAAGTGAAGGACAGTTTAGTACTCACAGGCAGATCCTTGAAGAAGGACTCATGTGCGCAATGAATCGGATCTACATAAAATAAAGGTCTGTTTTCTAAACAACCTATATAATCGTTCGTTTTTGGAATGGCAAGTTAAAAGTATTGCAAAGAGAATCATATGGGGGTGCTCGAGAGCCCGAGCAAGATGGCCGCGGGCTAACGGAGCCCCTGCAGAGACGGAAATAACCATCGACATACTCCCCTTCAGGACACATCTATTGCCCAGATGCAGATCAATAATGTGATCGCTTGCGCAGAGGAGTAAGCAGTGAAAGTTTGGGAACCCTGCACAAATGAGAACCATTGCGGCGGCGCTTGTCAGTATCTGTGGCCCACGCTGAACAAGCCATGGCAGCGCCAACACAGACACCGCCTGCCACAGCTGACGAGGATACGCCGCAGCTCACCGGAGAACTCTCCTCTCTACCCATGCACGGATGTTTCGATCGAAGGAGGGGCGAAGCCACCTCGAGACACGAGCCATAAACATGTAATACGGCTTCTCCCAATCAATGCCAACAAGGAAAGCTGATCGCTAGCCTCCCGCCTAACTGATACAGAACTCTCATAACATTTATATTGGATTCAGAGCATGGCAAGAGTCAACTGCAATCACCAGTGATTCCGTGGAAAGCATACATCAGACCTGGCTCCGGGAGTGGCAGGGAGTTGGGGCCTGCGAGACGGACGCCTACAGACGAATGGCCACGCTGCCGGCAGAGCACCAAAAGTAATGAACTTGCGCAATCGTGGATTCCACCCCCATACTACATGGATTATAACACACCCTGTACACTGGGAGGAGAGCAGGGGACCACCGACAGGGAGGAAACAGTGAGTACACCCGCGCCGGGGTCGTGTGGGGGACACGCAGACTGCGCAAGTAAGGCAGACCCATTCTGCCATTCAACAAAACCCCTGGTGGGTCTGCCCTCGCGCTTTGTTGCCCTCCTCGTGCATGGGTGCAGTGCACATGCGCATGATTTGCTCTCAGTGGCACATATGCCATCAAGTTAAACAACCCTAGTGAGCCGCCTTCCTGGCGTGCCACGGGAGAGGACGCTGCATATCCCAAACTGGTCCTCTAAAACGGCAATAGGAAGGGACAGGACCCCCCGGGGAAACCGCCATGCTCCTATGACTTCTACCGGACTGTGGGCCAGTGAAGCACAATATGCGGCAGAGCCCAGCGGGCTCACCCAGAACATGCATATGATCTAACTGGGTCCCCCAATCAAAGGAGTCTATCCACTACTCGGCATCACCAGTGGGGGCATGCTGCACAGTGACCGATCCCAAGGCCTACAAAACACACTCAGTGCTAGTATTCTGCCACAACTATCCAATAGGAATAAATCGGAGATGGATGTGCAGACACAACTTCAGGCCATATTGGCCGACATGTGAATTATAGGCCAGCAAACCCAGGAGATGAATGTGACCGTTCAAGACATTAAGCAAGACCTCCAGGACGTCCAGACCCGCCTAACTGCACACGCAGAGAGAACAAAGGACAACGAACAACGCATCAGTGCGGTCGAGGACAGTCCCGCCACGACAGCGACAGACTTGGATGGAGTCATAAGAGAAGTAAAGATGCTAGGGCAAAGAATTGAGGATCAGGAAAACAGATCCCACCGGAGCAACCTTCATCTGGTCGGCCTGCTGGAAAACTCTGAAGGATCAGATCTGGAATCCTTTATATACAACTTCTTTCGTGACACATGGACAACACCCGAGACCTCGTGATCGAGAGAGTTCATTGAGCTCCTATTCCCCAAAACGCCTCTGGGGGATCGCCCCCGCATAATTACAATGCAGCTCCTGAACTTTCAACACAAGATGGGCATCGTGAAAGCCTACAGAGCCGCAACCCCGGTACGCATTGGAGAAGCAGACTTCAAAATTTTCAACGACTACTCAATGGAGGTGTCCAGACAGCGAAAGGGCTTAAGCCCAATCGTTGATGCACAAAAGACCTCTGAACACAGGCATTACCTCAAGTTCCCGGCAACATGGTGCATTCAATTAGGCAAACAATGGCACTCCTATGATGACCCAGAGACAGCTTGGCACTTTCTACAGCAGCAAAACATAGTCACAACTGACTTTGAACGGTCAGCCATAGAGACTCAAAGACAGGATCACCCCTCCACACACACCCCATGCCAATAGCGATCGAGGAGGTAATGGCAAAAGGCCGGCAGAGGGCCCAGAGGCCTGGACCGCAAATGGAGAAAACCAATGGGATGAACATGGAAACATTCTAGCCTGATGCAAAGGTTACGTAAATAATCCATATCAACAAGATAAAACTTTTACCTCAACGGTAGCCTCATGTACATAGGAGAGGCGCGGGGGAGAAAACCAATTGGCACTCTATTGTTAAGAACCCGCTGAAAGCAAGCAAGGTGACAATTATTACAAGATGAGCATCACGTATGCTCAAACGAAAGACCGAGACTGCACACCAGACGCTCTTGTCCTTGACAAAAGAAGGGTATCACAACACTGCAATGTACGTCACCTGCGACCAGTGAATGCCCCGCCAGGCGAGTCCTGCCTATGGAACTACCACAATATGTGTGGAAGGGCTGCGACCCATTGGTCAGCACCTGCAACACCCACATATAGGTTCATTGGCCTAGTATCGGGAAGGTGCTCTGTAGGTCGCCTTCCCAATGTTTCAACCTATGTTACTGTTTATGTTTATGTTTAAGCCTTTATTCAAATGAAAGGCCATGGTTACATCCAACGACGTGCTTGACCGCTGCAAACCCAATTACACAGCAACTCTGGGTATACACTACATGGTCCGACGACAAGACTACCCACATTAACATGCAATGGCTCAGCTCGCATTGATAACTCTCAATATACAGTGATTGGGACACCCGATCAAGCGTAGACAAATGCTGAACCACACGAGGGACCTCCAAGCAGTTATTATATTCCTACAAGAAACCCACTTGACCAAAATTGAATCAGAAAAACTAGAACTGGGATGGGTGGGAATAACGGCACACTCACCATACCAAGGCAAAAGGGGGCGTGGGGGGGTACCCATCCTGATCCACAAATGGGTTCCGTTCCAAGTACGAAACATTCATAACGATGGAGAAGGAAGATTTGTCCTGCTACAGGGACGGGTACATCAACACCCCATCACACTACTGAACATATATGCCCCCACAACTGATTCTCCATCCTTCATATATTTACAACATGCACACAGCATTTGGGGAATATCACCATTGTGGGTGGAGATTTAAATGTTGCCTTAGACCCCGTCAAAGATTGCCAGAGAGCCGCACCTGGTAATCCCACCAATTTAAGAAAGCAAATAGCCCTTCAAGCAATCATGAACGATCTACAATTGAGAGACATATGGCGACACCTACACGAAAATCACTGTGACTATACATTCTACTCCCACAGACACCACAGCTACTCTAGAATTGACCACTGGATAATCCCTGCCAACATTCTTTATATCACCACGGACTGTACAATCGTTCCAACCACTCTCTCCGACCATGCCCCTGAAAGACTGCGCATAGAACTCCTGGATACAATACGTAGAACCCCGACCTGGCGCCTCAATCTATGCATGCTTAGATACCCAGATCTCATTGTACATTTACATGGACACTTAGATCTATTCTGGGAGTCAAACCTCATCCCGGGATACTCACTATATATATGTGCTGGGATGCGTTCAAATCGCATCTCAGGGGCCAATGCATATCCCGATGATTGCACAAATTAAAGACCTGGGGAGAGGCTGAAACCCAAATGATGGAAGAGCTCCGGAAAACAGAGCTGAGACATAAACAAACCCGAGATTAGCAACTCCAAACCCAGCTCAAGAAACTGAAAGCGGAGATTAAGCATCTATCCGCTGCAAAGGCACAGAAATCCTTTACGAGCTGGTCACGGGCATATTATCTAGAGGGCGACCGACCACTGCATATGATGGCACTAGCACTCAAAAAGAGACAGGCGGCACAAATGATAACTTCTATTAAAGACGTTAATGGTCAAATGTTGGTCGGAGATATAAATGCCTGTTTTGCGGAATACTGTTGAGCTGTATACAGCATTCGACTCTTGCTCCACCCAAAACATGTCTCAATTTCTCGACTCAGTGACACTGCCCCAGATACCCCCGGACTGGGTGGATGAACTAGACGCCCCCATCACTGCTTCAGAAATAGCGCAAGCAGTCTCCTCACTATCCCCAGGGAAGGCGTTGGGACCGGACGGGATCCCCATGAATCTTTATAAATCTATGAGCAAAGAGATGGTACCCAAACTAGAAGCGATATTCGGTGAGGCAAAAGACTATGGCCAATTATCATTGTCAATGTTGTCAGTGAATATAATAGTCTTCCACAAAGGAGGTCGCGACCCAGTGATCTGCAGGTCATATCGTCCAATATCGCTGATTAACGCATATGCTAAAATATTGGTAAAATGCCTAGCACAATGGATAGAAGGGATCTTCTCATATCTGATCCATAAAGACCAAACAGGATTTATCTGCAATTGACACTCCAGCGACAAAATACCCAGATTATTACATATATTAGCCAGAGACAGAGACCCTGAGGACATGATCCTGGCTGTGGACATGGAAAAAGCATTTGGCAAGGTGCAGTGGGAGGTCATGTTCCTGGCCTTGTCCAGATAAGACTCCCCCCCCCCCCACACCTCCTATGGCTGATCAAATTACATTATCTTTATACCGTCACCAATGGCATAGCCTCCTCTCCGTTCAGTCTCCAATCGGGAACAAGCCAGGGTTGCCCATTATTGCCCCTCCTATATGCACTCTCTATTGAACCAGTAGCTATTAAACTACGTAATGATCCCGGATGGATGGGCATATTCCAAGACACAGAAGAACACTGCATCTCCCTGTACGCTGACGATCTGCTCTTATATATAAGTAACAGCCCCAAATCCCTACCACACATATGGACCCTGCTGCAAGAAGTTGGCCCAATGGCAGGCTACAAGATCAACTGGAGCAAATCGGAGGCGATTCCCTTAAGACGAGATATCCCCTGGGACCCAGAGTAGCAGCCCCATTCACACTCCTAACGCTTCGTCTCAAATACCTGGGAATAAACATTAGTGCAACCCTAGACGAGTTCCAAGATTTAAACTATTCACAGGTCCTGGAAAAGATCAGAGCAGATCTGGAAAGGTCGAATATCCTAGCCCTCTCCTTAATGGGCAGGATTAATGCCCAAAAGATATACTCCCTTCCCAAACTGGTATACATCGCCATGATGCTGCCGGTCAGCCCCTCACCCAAAATGCTCAGGGAACTAACAAGGCTATTGCTAAATTAGCTGAATACTTATATCAAGTGCAACAAAGTTATGTCGTACTTACACAGACAAAAGATAGACATAGCAGTGCTGCAAGAAACCCACTTAACTGGGGAGAGATTAGAGCTGCTGAAGAGGAAGTGGAATGGGACTACAATAGGAGCCACATACTCAGCATATGCCATGGGGGTCCTTACATGGATTGCACCCCACGTCCCGTTAAAGATGATACAGCAAGAAGCGAGAGAAGACGGGAGAATGGTACAGGTTAAAGGGATGGTGGGTAATAAAGTGGTTAACCTGATTAACAGTTATCCCCCGAACAACGATACTGCACCTTATTTCAGGAACCTGTACCCTATTGTTAGCCAATACATGGAAGGAGTGGTCATAATTGGGGGGGACTTTAACTGCACAATAGACCCCAAGATGGACGGATCTGATGACAAAATAAGTAAGCCCAGCCCGGCAGCTAGGGCCCTGAACACATTCATGTGAGATATTCAGCTCACAGAGATATGGAGGAAGCTGTACCCTGATGGCAGGGGACACTCCCATTATGCGGCCCCACATGACTTGTACACCAGGTTAGACTACATACTAGTGTCTAGCCCTGTGGTGGAGCAGATTAAGCAGGTGGAGTACAAAGCGGCAGTCCTTTCGGACCACACGCCACTGACAATGATATGGCAGAACTCGCCGCCTAGGCCCAGGATACCGACATGGAAATTACGAGCTGAAGCTCTCAAAGATACGATGTTCAGGGAAGATCTAAGGAAAGCAGTACGAGAATACTTCGAACTAAATGAGGCAAGTGTTAGATCAGCAGGTACCCTCTGGGAAGCATTTAAAGTAGTGATAAGGGGAGCGGCAATATAAAAGTCCACTGGCCTACTGGGTGGCATAATGACAGACCTACAAACCACAGGAAAGGAGATAGAAAAGAAAATGCAAGAGGGGGCGCTGTTGCGCACGACGAAGATGGCCGCCTGAATCCTGATCTCCTGCTCCAGTGCAAGATACGTCCAGAAAACTTCAGTTTTGGAGCCACCTAAACACCCACGAATGGCTGTGTAGACGAGCCGAGGTCTGGTCCCCAACGTCTCCAAATCCTGGTGGAAATCGGTCTCTGGTGCTGAAGTTACGCCGCTCTGAATTTGGCCCGACTGGTGTTGGGAGCGCGATCCGGCTCGGAGTTCCAGGCAGAGGCAACGCGGAACCGTGGACTCTGGCGAGGAGGAGGCCGAGTGGGGGCGGGGCCATTGTCAACGGCCCGCGCCTGACTCGCACCCACGCTGAGCAGCTGCGGACTGTGAGCTATTCGGCCGTGAAGACGAGGAGACGTTGAGCCCCCCTCAGGTACGATACCCGCTACTCTTCTGTGGCCCCCACACCCTGAGACGCCACTAGACACGGCGGTGACATCCTGCTAAGCGGCTTCCCGTTGCAGCCGGAGACACTCTCGTGGGGCGTGGAGGAATTGGCCCCAGGTGATACGACGCTCCCGGTGGACGGGAGGCCGGTCTCTGTGTTACGCACGGGCCCATGCCCGCTAAGACATTGCATAAATTTACGGAGGCCAAAGCCCACGGCTTCATGAAGCAGCGGGAGGTGAGGGGCCCCTGTGCCAGTGAGGGGGGTTTGACGGAAATGCCCTACTGATATTACATTGCACGCCCTACATCCGTGAAGTCCTTGCCTCCCGGTTCCTATCCAGAACTATCTGTTTGTCGTGGGCGCACATACGCAGGAGATTGCACTACCTTTGGCGACTTCAGGCACGGTGGCCCTGGCGCATGAAGCCCTGTGCCGGTGGCCTGGCCGACCCCATGCACTGGTGGACACCCAGACATCTATATAAGCCCTCTTTGGCGTAAACTGTGGCGCGCCCTGAGTTTTGACACCTAACTACGTGGGAGGAAATATCCATCGCTGGTGCCTAACATTGGGCCTTGGTGCCCTGGTGCTGGGGGCTCTGCCGGAAAACCTACAGATGTCTTGGGAGCAAGGGGGGCGAGGAGGAGGACCCCTGTTGCCCCAGCGGCAAACTCTGTCGTCCTGATCCAGGTGGCTTCGCCGAATATCCATAAACAACGGGCTGGGGCTCGGGCACCCGGCAGTAAGGGTAACTAAACCAGGTACTGGGGGGCCGGCGCCATGGGTGAGACACACAAGGCTGGGAAGGGAGGCAAGACACCCAGTAACAAGAGGAAGTGTCCTATGGATGCATTTACCGGCAGCCAGGTGCCGCACGCCATAACTGAGGTGCACGCTGACGCTAATGAAACCCCACCTGCAGACATTGAAGGACAGGAGGACAAGCTGACCATGCTTGTGGAAAATGGATTCCGAGCAGTGAACATGAAACTGGACGACATAGTGTCTACCATTGGCTCCCTGAAGGCTAGAGTTGAAAAAGAGAGCATACGTGTCACTGATGCAGAAAATAGAATTAGCAGTAACGAAGACGCTATCTTACAACATGGTCGTGACATTGCTCAGCTTAAGGAAGCCATGACTAAAATGCAACATAAATGCGAGGATCTTGAATCTAGATCGAGACGCAATAACATCCGTGTGGTCGGCGTGGCAGAGTCATTTGGGAAAGGCCAAATGGAGAAACAACTTGAACAACTGTTTAAAACACTATTTGGTCCTGAGTCATTTTCCGAACATTTCTTGGTGGAGAGAGCCCACCCTACTCTTGCCCCGGCCCCCAAACCAGGTGCTCCCCCTCGCACAATAATTGCACGGTTGCTTAACTATAGAGACAGGGACACAATCCTGCGGCTGGCCAGGGAGGCTGGAACGCTTCAACATGAGGAGTGCTGAATACATATATACCCAGACCTTTCTGCCGGGGTCCAGGCTAGCAGGCGATCATATGACCCAGTCAAGAGACTCCTTAGAGACCGCCAGATTCCATATGCTCTGATGTTCCCGGCAAAGATGAGGATCCAACATGCGGGAAGGGCGCATTTTTTCGAATCCCCGACTGAGGCCACACAGTATATAGAGACTTCCATACCCCTCCCCACGAGGGGGGGCAGGCCGGCACAGAACAATAGACCAAGACCCGAGGACCAGGGAGCTCCGGTGGCCGTATTGGTCTGTATCCTTATGTAGTATCCACTGCAGCTCTATTGATCCTACAAGCAGGGCGGCTCCATTCCATGTGACTATTGGAGATCGGAGCCAATCATGCGGCCATGTGAGGCAACATGGCTACCCCGGGAATGTTCCACGATTGTTTTTGGGTACATCGTCAAGTTGGAGGTGATGATGAGGATGGGGGGGAGGTAAGAGGGTTTGGAAATGGGTGTTCTTGGTGTGGAAATTTGGACCACCTGAAAGGGTTTCATTCGAATACAAGGTTGGCTTCGGCCGGAAGTTTGGTCAATGCCAAAACAAGCTTGACCACGGTCATTGAGTGGGTCAATATTCCGCAGTTGATGTGGGCGGTGGGTGGTACAAAGTTGGGGCAGATGTTGTGGGTTTCTGGTGTCAGATCGGGATGGTTTGGGGAGTTTCTGTTTAAAGGAGTTCGATTGTTAAAATCAGAGAGCGGTTACATGGCAGAATGGCCGCATCACTTGCGACAGGGGCGAGGCTACGGACAGATGATCTTTACAACATGTGGGTATGCACAGGCTGATAGGGCCTTGGAAGTCCAGCTACTCTCTTGGAATATTCGCGGGCTTAACAACCCGGTGAAGGCGAGGAAGGTGGCAGCATATGTTACACGTCACGATCCTCATATTCTTTTCATTCAAGAGACGCACGCACTGGGTAATGTCAATTCTGCATTCCTGCCAAGACGGGGCCCCCAGAGATACTACATGGAATCCTCAACACAGTCTAGGGGAGTGTTCACCCTCATACACCCCAAGCTGTGCTTTAAATACCACTCCAGTAAAATAGACCCGCTTGGCAGATATGCACTAGTCTGGGGGGAGATGGCGGGATACCAATTAATACTTTTTAATACATATGGGCCAAATGTGGATGATCCACAGTTCTATTGTACGATACTTGATATGCTGACTACGTCAGGGGAGGCAATGATAATTTGGGGCGGCGATCTCAATACTATTTTGGACCGGTCCCTTGATCGGTCCTCTACTGCCCCCAGGGCCCCCTCCAGAGCCGCATTGGTTGTGCGGCAGTTGATGGAACAGATGGATGTGGTAGACGCTTGGCGCACACTGCACCCTACTGAGAGGAAATTCACCTTTTACTCTTCTGTCCATGATTCCCATTCACGCATCGATTACTGGTTCATTAGCTCACCCCTTGCCGGCATGGTCACCAGCTGTGAAATACACCCCCGCACCCTCTCTGACCACTCACCAGTAACACTTGGCATTCAGCTGGGTGATGCCCCCCCCTCCAGTTAGACGGTGGAGAATGCCCCCGCCATAATCAGGGACACTAATATTTGCGAAGCCCTCCATACTGAGATCACAGAATTTATTGAAATAAATGAGGGATCGGTAACCACTTATGCTACCCTCTGGGAGGCATTCAAGGTCTGGATCCGGGGAACTATCCTGGGCAAGTCCACGGGTATGCTTAAAGCCGTAAGCCGGGAGCTGGGCATAGTCGAAACTCAAATAGGCCTGTTACAAACTGAATATGGCGCCACACAGGACAAGGCAACACAATCGCAAATGCATGTCGCGTTGAAGGAATTCAACGCGTTAGCCAGCAGGGAAGTCTTATACATGGCTGCGCCTGCCAAGGCCCATAGATATGGGGAGAGTAATAAGGCCGGGAAATTCTTAGCCAGCATGCTTAAAACAGATAGACATCGGAGTCCAATCCCTGGTATTCTGACACCCACTGGGGCTTTGGTTAATAAGGAGCAGGACATTAATTCCACCTTCGCTGAGTTTTATTCCTCCCTCTATTCCAATCATGACATCAAAAGTAAAGAAGACACGTTCCGGTATTTGGATAGCCTAGACCTCCCTACACTGACCACTGAGACCCGTAACATACTGGATCAGCCCATCACTATTGAAGAAATTGTAGAGGCCATTAAATCTCTGTCAGGGAGCCGCGCCCCCGGCTCGGATGGACTTACCGCGGAACTATATAAGGAATTTAGGACTGAACTAGCCCCACTACTGTTAAAAGTGTGGGAGGAGGCGATGGATCAAGGGAACCTTCCAGAATCGATGCGCAAAGCTATTATTACTGTCCTCCTGAAACCCCGTAGACCTGCACATGACATGGGTTCATATAGACCGCTCTCCTTGATTAATACCGATGCAAAAATTTTCGCCAAGGTGTTAGCCACCAGGCTCCTGCCGTACATGTCGATCCTTGTTCACCCAGACCAGGCGGGCTTTATACCAACTAGATCTACAGCCCTCAACCTGAGGCGCTTGTTTAATGTTATGGCACACATTGATCCCGCAACAAAGGCTGCCGTAGTGGCCCTTGATGCCGAGAAGGCCTTCGATTCTGTGTCCTGGTCTTCTCTTCCTGGTGCTTGAACGGTTTGGCTTTGGCCGATAATTCATCAAATGCGTACAGCTACTATATACTCTCCCGACTGCTAAGTTTCTGACCAACACCACTCTGTCCCCCTCGTTTAGGCTCTACAGAGGTACCAGGCAGGGCTGTCCCTTTTCACCTATACTTTTTGCACTTAATATCGAGCCGATGGCGGAATATATACGCCAGAACCACTCACATAGAGGGTTTAGGATGTCTGGCCCCACCCAGATCATTTCACTATATGCAGACGACACGGTGGACAGTCATAATGTCGACAGTAAAAATGTCGACAGTCAAAATGTCGAAAAAAATAATGTCGACAAACAATAATGTCGACATTTTTTCGATATTTTTTCGAAATTTTGACTGTTTATTGTATGAATAAATAAATAAATATATATAACTTAGATGTGTTGAGTATGAGGGGTGGTGGGGGGTGTGGGGTGGTGGCAGGGAGTGTTGGGTGAGAGGGGTTGGTGGAGACACCCCCATAGTAAATGATACTCTTTTTATTTATTTAATTATTGAATAAATACATAAATAAATATATAATTAGTATGTGTTGCGTATGAGGGGTGAGAGGGTGGTTGGGTGGGTGTGGGGGGGTGGCAGAGGGGTGTTGAGTGAGGGGGGTTGGGGGGGTGGGGGGGGTTGCTGGGGGACCCCCCCATAGTAAATGATACTCTTTTTATTTATTTAATTATTGAATAAATACATAAATAAATATATAATTAGTATGTGTTGAGTATGAGGGGTGAGAGGGTGGTTGGGGAAGGTGTGGGGGGGTGGCAGGGGGGTGTTGGGTGAGGGGGGTTGGGGGGACCCCCCCATAGTAAATGATACTCTTTTTATTTATTTAATTATTGAATAAATAAATAAATAAATATATAATTAGTATGTGTTGAGTATGAGGGGTGGGAGGGTGGTGGTGGTGGTGGGGGGTGTGGGGGGGGGTTGTAGGGGGGTGTTGGGTGAGGTGTTGATAGTTCTAAGTGACATTTTTTTTGTCGACATTTTTTTTTCTAAAAAATGACTTTTTACATTATAAGTATAGGATGTCGACATTATTGTTTTCGACATTTTTTTTTTCGACATTTTTTTTTTCGACATACATGAGTTCTCGGAATATTCAGGGTACAGAATCAATGTTCCCAAGTCTGAAATATTTCCCCTTACAGATTGTACGGGTAACATTGCTGCAACTGCTGGGCTTAGGCCCACCCCGACTCAAGTACGCTACTTGGGTATTATGGTAGCCAGGGACAAACAATTGTTATACACACAGAACCATGGTGAACTGTTACTGAGTTTGACGACCAAGTTCCAAACATGGGCTAGCCTTCCCTTGTCCTTGTATGGTAGAGTGGCTATTCTCAAAATGGTAGTCTTACCCAAACTCTTATATTATTTTAACAACATTCCGATATGGCCCGGCAAGTCCTTTTTCATGAAACTCAAGTCGCTTGCCTCTAATTTCATTTGGAATGGGAAGACAGCCAGATTGGGGTGGGATAAGATGGTGGAACCATTCTCACGGGGTGGCATTGCTGCGCCAGATTTTGAACTATATTATCTGGCCGCACAGGCTCAATTTGTTAAACACTGGTTTGACCCTGAGGACACATCTCCCCACATCCCCATGGAGAAACATGCTGATCGCCCCAATGACATCAGATCACTTCTTCTGAACCCTGTCTATGGAGACACATGCCCGTTTGACCCGGTATATACAACCATACGCGCCTGGGCCAAGATATATAACAGATTAGGCCTTGAGACCCCCTATGACCCGGAGGTCCCCCTGTGGAACTTCTCGAGTATATCCCCAACATTTGATAAAGCCATTCAACAATCCTGGGATCCTAACAAGCTATTCACACTAAGGGACATGTTCCCAAATGGCACATTCTGTGAACTCACTGACTTCATCGGGATGTTGGGAGGAGGCCCACTTAAATGCTTTCAATATCATCGTATGAAAACTGCTTTTGCGGCTAGATGGCCATCTTTCCCGTTGGAACCCCAGGTACATGAATGTATTAGGGCAATAGTATCCCCTAATAGTCACAATAAAGGGGTCTCGTTGGTATACTCATTAGTACAAACCCACTCCCCGTCACGTAATACAATGAGAGAAACCTGGGAGCGGGATACGGGCACTCAGATTGATGAAATACGGTGGGCACGCTTCTGTCAACTCACCAGATCCGTCTCTATGAACGCTGGGCTACGGCTGATCCAGTTTAAAGTTCTGAATCAGCTCCACTATGCCCCCGCCAGACTAGCCAAATTTGTTGAGAGTTGCACGGGGGCCTGCCCCAAGTGCAATGCACCAAACGCTAGCCCCTACCACATGTACTGGTCATGCCCTTTGATTATGGAATTCTGGTGGGAGGTGGCAGAACTCCTCGAAGACATAACGTCGATTCCGGCGACTCTGTCCCCCTTGAAGTACTTGCTTGGTGACATTGGTAAGGTGAAAGAAACTACGAGGCGCCTATTTAATATTTCATGTGTTGTCGCCAAGCGCTGTATCCTTAAATCATGGAAGTCTACAACTGCACCATCCAGAGCCAATTTCTTAAAAGACTTATGTTTGGTAAACGACGATGAAGAACTTTTTGTTTTATCGGTCCCGACAGTGTCGGCCCAAAGACATTTGGTCGCTGTTGCGTATTTATTTGTGTTCCCAGATACCGGACGAGGATGCTACACCTCTCTTCACCATGATGCGGGATGTTTGTTGTGTTTTTCTTGCTACTCTGTATATATGTGCCAATACTGTACATGCCTCAATACCATGTCAAATTCTTTCTTTTGTGGACGGTCTGAATGCTAACCTGCTCTCTTAATAAAATAAATGTTAAAAAAAAAAAACGAAAAGAAAATGCAAGAGAAACCGGACTCCCCAGGAAAAGACAGAGACTATAAGACTCCTAACCGAAAAATGTAAATCCCAGTGGGAGAGGCTATGCAACCTCAACTATAGGAAATAAATAGAGAGACAACATGCGGAAGGGGATAAACCAGGCAGATTACTAGCATGGTTGTGTAAAAGTGAGACCCCAAATCACGTGATACGCGAAATGCGCTGGGAGGATGGCATACTAGAAGACACACAAGAAGGGGTGAACGAGTGCTTTCAAAGATACTACAGTAAATTATACACTGATAAATTAGAAGCAGAGGACAGGGAAACAAAGGAATTGTTGGAGGATATTATCCTACCCAGGCTCGAGGTAGCTGAAAGGGAAAGGCTTGAGGCACCACTGGAACTGGAGGGACTGTAATACGTAATCCGTAACCTACCCACCAATAAGGCACCGGGAGCCGATGGCCTCCCAAGTGAATTCTATAAGACATATATGGCAGACTTGCTCCCACCATTATTGGCGATGCTAGATGAGGCGTTCGAACAGGGCAAGCTGCCGGAGACTTTGAGGGAAGCAATCATCCCACTCCTCAAGCCGAGGAAAATAGATACTGACTGCGTATCTTGCAGACCATAGTCGATGTTAAATCAGGACAGCAAGATCCTTAAAACAGTAATGGCAAATAGATTGAAACCACTGATCAGCACCTGTATACATCATGACCAGACAGGATATGTCCCTCAACTGAGTATTTCCGATAATCTTAGGAGATTGCACCATGTTATAGACCAGACCGCTGGAAGCACTCGGGAAGTGGCGATAATCTCACTGGATGCAATCAAGGCCTTTGACTCGGTCAAGTAGTCCTGGCTGCTAGTGGTTCTAGAGAAGTTTGGGATGGGACCGGGGTACCGGCAGTGGGTGAAATTACTATACAGCGCAACGATTGATAGAGTCCGAACAGGGTCAGTGGTCTCCGAAAGGTGGACGCTCGGCAGAGGAACTAGACACGGATGCCCCTGGTCCCCGATGCTGTTTATTCTAGCGCTAGAGCCACTGGCAGCGTACCTCATATACCAATATGGGGAGGTGGACATTACCACGAAAGGTGGACAATACCTGATATCATTGTACGCAGACGATATGCTGGTGTACCTGAGATACCCTGAAGAGAACGGGTATAACAGTAAACCCACGGAAATCCATGATATTCCTGCTAGTGAGATATATAGGAATACCCCAGGATGCGCTGCCGGTGTTACAGATTGACTGGGCTATAGAAACCTTTAGATACCTGGGGATAAATGTATATCACAAGGTTGAAGATGAACACAAGAATAATACAGAGAAAGCAGTGGACGGGATCCAGCGCAGTATGGCATTCTGGTCAAGGTTGCCTCTGACCATGATGAGGAGAACGGCATTGCTTAAAATGATAGTTTTGGCCAGGCTGCTGCACAATTTTGCATATGTGCCGTACTTGATACCTAAGCGGTTCTTTAAGAAACTCCACAATATCTGTAGAGGGTTTATCTGGCATAATACTAGGAATCGGGTAGCCCTATGGAAATTACAGAACCCACACGACCGGGCGGGCATTAAACTACCCAATTTTGAAGTATACTACCTAGCGGACCAATTGCAATATGTAGCTAGATGGCTTTCTGAGTGGACTGCACACCACGTTTCCTGAATGAATGGATGTGGTAACAGAGCCACCGACAAGTAGGAGGGCAGCATTGCTGACCCTGGGAAAGAAGGTCTGGCAAAGGACCTGTGTACTGTTGGGGAGCCGGACACCATGCTGCCAGCAAGTCCCCCTGGTGGCGCTGCAAGGGATAGATGATCAACTGCGACGCGCCACACGGGAACACTGGGAACCGGTGGGGGTGAAAACAGTTGGGGATGTGTGGGAAGTAGGAAGAATAGAGTTTGATAGCTTAAGAGGGGGCACAGGGCTACACAGCGGACAGTATATTACGTATGTGAGGCTGATGGCACTGCTAAAAAAGACATGGTCAGAACTGGCCCAGCAGCCAGACAAGACCATAAAAATGTTCCAAGCGGTGTCAGATGGGGGACATGAGGTCTCCAGAATCTACGAATTGCTGATGTATAAAGGGGGAAAGGAGGTGGTTCAAATGAGGCGAGACTGGGAAGAAGAAAGCGGGGAGACAATCGGCGATGGCCTATGGGAAAGGATGCAAGGGTACCATAAAAAAGTGTCTAGGAATGCCTGGTTACAACAGATACAATTGTAGGTCACTCATAGAGCATTCATGACCCCCAAGAGAATTGCTAAGTTTGTAAATGCGGCTACACAGCAATGCCCAAAATTTGGGGAGGAAAACGCTGGGATGGTACACATGTTCTGGGCTTGTCCAGAAATAGCGAGGTATTGGAGGGAAATAGCAGACCGACTAGTTACCAAAGGGATTGAACTGGTGGTAGACTCCTTGTGGGCATGTATGGTGGGGGGTTTCCCCAGACCATGCAAACTCAAGCACGTATGCAAGCTCAAAGACCTAGCGTACATCCTGGCGAAAAGAAGGATAGCCATGGGATGGAAAGCCCAAGCAAGACCAATATAGATATTTGGTGGAGGGACCTTCTGCAGTGGGCCGAGGTCGAAACAGTGATCTGGAGGGAGGCAGCAGGTAGGGGGGGCGAAGAGGAAGCAGAAACATTGATGGCATGGCAGCACTTGATTGCATCATTGACGGGCTTTGGTCCCGACAAATTGGATACAGATAGCTCCCTGGACTATGGAGAAGGAGAGGCAGTTGTGGATTGACAGACCGTGCAAGCCTCTAACAGTGACTAAATGGGAGGGAGGGGAAGGGAGGAAAGGGTGGGATGTTGGGTTTTGAGTAGTTACTGCACCATGTTAAGGTGCACTGTTTGATTGTTATGAAACTAATCAAATATTTACAAACAACAAAATAAAAGGCAATTGCTAAATTAAATGGAGGGGCAAGAAGGCACGAATCCGCCTCAGTCTACTACAAGCAGCAAAATCTGACTGTGGATTGGCAGTACCTTCATTTAGAGCATATTTCGAGGTAGCTCGGGTATGCTGGATAAAATCTGGCTAGATACTAGCGACGATACAAGCTGGAGGACCATGGAACTAGCCGTAGCCCTAGCCCTAATGACCCCGCTGTCCCCTATAGAAATTATGGCCACCCACCAACTCAAATCACCCCCGTTCCTAGTATCAACACTTAGACAATGGCATAAGCTAGGAGCTGCACAAGGGGTCCCAATACAAAAGACAACATTATGGTCAAGCATCCGGGCGTTACTAGCATATGGCCTTAAGCAAAAAATACACGCCAGACAAGATATAGAATGGACACACATGAGGATCATAGACATATGCGAAGGGGAAAACTTGCTCCAATTTCAAGCAGCACGACATGTACTGGGCCTGGAACAGGGCAACTGGCTTCGCTATCACACAATGCAATCCTCAAACACACAACAGCAGAAACCCGCCAGACCCCCGCCCACACCCCTTGCTATTAGGAAATGGTACATCTTATCTCCTTCCCACACATTCGCACATTTTATAATATGTCAGTACCCAACAACCTGAGCAGGAACCACAGCCTGGCGACAGCATGGACAGAAGACCTGAGCATATTGATATACATCGCTAATATATTTGACTATTTCACAGCCATCCCAACAGTCTCCTAAACCTCAAAAATAGGGAAATCAAAATCTAAATAATAGAGCGCATTTATTACACCCCGACCAAGCTTCATAAAATGGGCCTCTCCCCTACAGCGACATGCTGAAGAGGCTGCGTCAACTTAGGCACCATGGACCATGTACTATGGTCGTGCCACACGCTCACCCCATTCTGGCGCATGGTACATCAGCAGATCTCAGACATTGTTGGAGCGGATATTACATACACTCCCACTACCATGCTGTTCAGAGTAGACAACAATGAATGGCACCCAGACACACTGAGGCCATACTCCTCTATAAAACATTCCTATTGGAATGGGCTGCTTTTAAATGCCAACCGAGGATGGACCCTACGAGGGGGGAACGGTATTGGGAATTGTTGGAACTATACATATGAACAACCCCCATGCCATCCCATACCCTCCTAACTTCCCCCTCTCCCTGACATCCCCTCCCCCACACAGCAGAAATATGAACTAACAATCTCGAAAAAGGAGATCTATTTAGTCGGGTGGGGGCACTAACCGATACTGAGTTGGAAGAAGAATACCACCCAGTTTCCATGCAAATGATTGTACTGTAAAAGCTTTGCGATAGTCACGCTGGTCGAGTCCTCAAGAATGAGAGCACACAAGGGGGATAGGGCAGAGGGCGGGGAGATGACCAAGTTTGGCCACAAGGCTATTGGGCAAAGTTTCAATGTTTAAACATTGTTTTTTAAAAACATGTAAAGTCTAAACAATGGGGCTTGCCCCGATTTAGTGAAATGTTATATATGTCTGTGAAGATTCTCAAAATAAAAAACAGATTTTACACACTGATCCCCGACACATAGGGTCCTTTAAGACGAGGCAGTAATACTTGGAGGCGGGTGGGGATGCAGAAGTTACTCAAACATCTATAATCACAATGACTCAGGAAGTTGGCAAAACTCGGTTCTGTTTTAATATCAATTATCTAAAACAGGGAGTACAACAGACATCATCCGACGTCGCACGAGCTCTCAGTACATTTCAGAAAAAGCATAACTTTTATAATCAAAATTTGTCATTACTGGTGTCACACTACGTTGCAAACTACAAAAACCTACAGAGAGTTATGGTTGGTTTACAAGGAACATCTAAGTATACTTTCCATACTAACGAGGGTAGTCATTGGGTATCTAAGTCAAGTGGGCAACTAAGCCCATCCCGGGTAACGGGTCATCTTCATTGTCATAAAATACACAACGATTAGTTGGTTATATAAACTATAGGGCTCTTTCATACGTGGCCCTCTACAATTGATTGGCCCGCTTGTACCCTTCTGGAATATTCCACATAGTAGCAGCACGCAGGCTAGCATCCCAGGTGCATGGACGGTCAGCGTAATCATGCCTCCCCACCCAATTAGCCCACATCTAGCATAACTCGTACAGTCTGCCAGTCAATTAAGGCTTTGAACTTGGCCTTGCAGAAGTTCTCTGTGCCTAGGAATAAAAGGGAGTATCTTCTTGGTTTCAGTATAGCTCGAACCTCTATTTTGATCTGACCATGTGACTTGGAGACCACTCTTTCAAGCCTTTTGCAGCATTTAATTTTATTAAATGATGAACTATTGACTCCTTCAGTGTTTTTTCATACTGCTCCAAACAGAAGTTTGTTTCTTTCTCACATTCATGTAACTACTGGATGGACAACCGGGCTCAAAGTGGCCTCGACTTCTTGGTGCTCGGCCAGCCAAGCCTTTCAAGTGTTTCTCCATCGCCATACATTATTTTCCAACGGCGCCACACTGAAATCCCTTCTAATCATGGGTTTTCAGCCTTGCTAAAAGTGCATTGTGGATATCCATGTTCTCTTCGTTCCTATATATATACATTGGCGTATCGCCGCAACTATTCACCACGTAGCCAGCCTTATGATTACTTTGTCTGCTTACTGCATATATACAAATTTAAACTGACTTTGCATTTTCTTCAGTGTTTTCTGTAGCATCAGCATCTTCATCTCGAGCCCGAAATGTTACTCATCTTTACTTCCTCCTCTTCAGATCCTTATAGAATGTGTATATTCATTTACCTTGTTCATCCTTTCAGGGTACGTCAGTTCTATTTCGTATGATGTCATCTAATATTCTTATTTATATGCACATTTCCTCTGGAACTTCGTCCAAAAGAACCCTATGTCTTTGTGCATGTATGTAGGGTTTTCTCAATGGGTACCTTGTCTTGAGGTTTTTTTGCGGCATAGGCATTCTCACTGGAACTGCAAGTGTTGCTATTTCTGGTTCCCAACATATAGGCAACATGGGGGCGGAGCTTTGGATGGGGGTACTTGGCTCCTCCTCTACACTCCCCCCTTTGGGCGATTCATCAACCACTCTCTCATCAATCTTCACATCAAGACATCCTCATCTGAAGAAATGCTTCTTTGGGACCCATATCTGTATGACTCCTTTCAGGCATCCGGCTGATTTTGCATGCTCATCAATACTCCAATTCATGAGCATGGATTGTCCATTTGGGCTACAGAAAATCCATCTTCCCACATACTTCTCGTGGTTCCTTGGATAAAGGAACTTTTTTCCCTCGGGTGCATGAAATTTGGCCTTCACGTAGTCTCTAATTTCTTCATCTGTCAGCTCACTTAGGTTTGACCCCAGACTAAACATCAATCACAATCTTCATTCCAACTGCTTTCTTTGCATCTTCTTGCATTGTGTGATTATTATCTTGATCACACAAAATCCAAACATGATCATCACCAACAGGGCTCCAAAAAACTTGAAAATGCTTGCCATCCATTGTGGAACCCATGCAAAGGTTGAACCAAACCAGCTGTCATCAGCAATGTCTTCCACTTGGGCTATCATTTTGACGTGCAGGTTTGTCAGTATCGTTATGGCCTCTGTCAAGGTGCCATTCTCATTGTCATGAGAAGGCATGAATGTGCAACATGATTCTCCAATTTTGGCACAAACACCTCCATCCATAGCTTTGATCACATCAAGGACATACCTGTTCTTGAGGGTCATTAGTTGTATGGCTTGCAACTCTTCCTTGATAGTATTGAATCCCTTGATGGATTGTCTGCAGAAGCTCCCATCTGGTTATCTGTAACCATTTGGTATTCACCATTGTCTGGATTCCAGGCATAGAGATAACAGAAAGAACTGCGGATGTCTGGCTGAACAATCTGTGCTCATAAGGAATAGCCTCGAAGGCTTCTATTGACTTGGCTGAGAAATAATGTTCTGCCTTCGTCCGACTCAAAAGTTCAATAGATCTCTTCTTCCTTAGGTGAGCATCTGCTTTTGGGAACTCATCAATGTTCAGGTCGCTCTTTGGAATCACCAATGCTGGAATATGGACAATCACTAAAGAACATAGTCCTCCCCAATCTCTGGGCAGCTTCATGTAAGCTCTGGATCCACAAGCCCAGTAGTGATCCACTATCACTGCTGTCCCAGTCTTCATTCCTGGAACATCAAAGATTCAATCACACTTTTGATTCTCTCCAACTTTTCTTGTGCCATTGTTTCTGAAGCACGGCTTGCACTGTCTGGAGGCACTATCTGTAACGGACCTCCTTTAGCTCCGACCCACAACAGTAGTTTTGTATGTTTTGGCCAGAGAGGTTTACATCCTTTTTCCACCCGGTTAATAACTGGCTGACGATGACCAGTCACTACCCAGGCTCTGCATCTGGCCTCTTTCCTTGCAGCTTCAAATTTCTTCTTTGGTATTTCCTTGGCAATCGGGTCTTCTATTTATTTCCAATCTTATTCCAGCTCCTTTCATGCCTGGTTGTTCATATCTTATCACATGATTTCTGGTGTGTGTTCTTTCTCTTGTCTTCAAATCTTGAACATAATCATCTTCATCCGGGGATGACCATTCTGTCACCCATACCAATGATGCTGTTCGGCCCATGAATTGACATCTTGCCAGGCAGAGAGCAATATGAGATAGGTAATGAGCTTTTTAGACATCTATTTCAATGGCTATGAATAACTCAGATTTTCCCATAGCATAAGGCAGGAGTGCACATACAAAGTATTCCTCCTCTGAAGTTATCTTGCCCACCTCTTTCATGTGCTGATACCACATTGTGTTTCCCAAAAGTGCTGTACTGTCCAGATAATCATTTAACTCATGATAATCCTCCCTTATACTTCTCTTAAGTCTCTGGTTTCCTCTTTGCCTTTCTCTCAAAATCTGTATCTGACATTCAGTAAGAATGTCTATAAGAGTCCTTCCTGCATAAGGGTTTCTGGGAACAATTGACACAAAACTGGGTACCTCCACATGAGTTACTGGAGTGGGAACAATCACATGTGGCCTAGGCTTTCTCACAATGTCTAGCTCTGCATGAGTTATCGGAGTAGGAAGACTCAAAGGGACCCTTGCTTGCTTTGGACCAATAAAATACACAGTGTGAAACAACAAAATCAGGAGAACAACGATGAACATTGAGCAAGCATACATTATGCACAATACATTATGCTCCACCAACAATGCCACTCCACTCGTGGCCTTTTCTCACTTTCTGGTATAGCAAGGTGGTTTATGGACCACATGATTTGCCTGTAACAACTTTTAAGGAAGGAACAAATATTTTTATTCAGGCATCTTATTAGATGCTCTGGTCGACGTTGAATCTCCTCGACAATCTCCTTGAGTAACTGACCGATTGCAGGACGATTTATGGGATCTCTAATGAACACAAAAGTGTTAGTGTTCCTCCAAACAAGATATGGATGAGCTTGAATCAAATAATAGCAGATCCTGGCCAGAAATTTGTGAGTGTAATCGTTAGATAGAACCTTTTGTGCGCTCAAAGAAGCTTTCAGGTCATTGTCTAATTTGATCTAGAATTGCTGCCAGTAAACATCTAATCGCAGGGCCGTTCTTAGGATCTTGGATGAAAGTGCGCACATCAACACAAGGCCCAACAAGAGCAGGGCAAGCTCTGAGTATGAAAATGAAGATAGCAAGAAGTAGTCTGTGTATGTCAACATCAGTGAGTACCATGTGGCCCACCAAAGAGAAAGTCAGTAAGGAATGAAGCCGGAAACTGTTCTCTCTTCTAATCGTCAAACAGAAAGTCCAGATCTGGCATCATTAGCTTTGCCTTTACACTCCGAAGTTCAAATGTTAACAAGCTCCTGTGGTTCAAGAACAGTAGCTTTTTCACTCCTTGATGTAGCAATCACAGAGTGTTTCAGGGGAACCACAGTCAAATGTACTCTTTCTTTCTACTGGACAGTCTCTGCATCCTTCTTCCTCATCATTGAACTAGTCTGCACGTGCTGAACTTCTCCTTGACTTGCTTCCGAATGGGTTGGGGGCGATGCAGCCTCTCCAGCATAGACTTTCACGTCACCTTGGTGTATCCAAGCTTGTCGACCTAGGACTTTAACTGGTGATGGAGTGCTGTCCTCCACAATGAAAGGGCCGCTGAAACTGGGCTTGTGCCACTTTCGTGTAAAGTTTCTGATTAGCACTTGATCTCCAGGAAAAAGTCTAGCTACAGATGATTTTTGAACCTTGGTTTCTGTATGGTCTTCATCTGTGTTCTCAGACAGACACCCCGTTACTTGATCTGAAATGACAGAGATACTAGCCGTCATACATGTTAAGCACGCATGTAGCTCATCTCCTAACAATTCTGCAGTTGTCTGGGCATTATTCCAAGTCCTCGATAGAGGAGTTAGAGGTGTTATCATTCGCCTCCCTGTGACTAGTTCATGGGGTGTGAGGTGGTGGACTGAGCCAGGCTGATTTCTTAATGCATATAATGCAAGGGGCAGGCAATGCAGCCACTCCTTTTTCAGTGTCCGTTTCAATTTGGCTATTCTCTCTTGGAGCAGACCATTCAGTCTCTCACATAGTCTGTTCGCTTGCGGGTGACAAGCAGAAGAAAACGTATGTTTAATGCTCAATAGTAAGCTTATTTGTTCAAAAACCCCATTCACAAAATGGGGGCCATTATCTGATCTCAGCACCTCACATACTCCCCATCTAGGAAATACTTCACAGCCTAAAAACTTCCCAGGGCAAGTGGAATCAGGGTGTGTGCATGGACCGCCCTCGATCCACCTGGAGAAGGGGCACATTACCACTATCATATACCTGTATCCATTACAGACCTGCAGCATATCAATGCTGAAAAGGACAATTAGGTCGAGGAATTACTCGTCTAACTGTTCGCAATGTGTGGCCAGCAGTAAACATTTGACATATGATGCAATTTACTATATAAAAAGCAACGTGTTCTAACAGGTTTGGCACAAACCAATCCTCTGCAATGGTTGCTACAAGGCTCTCCCTAGTGATATGCGCAGAGTAGGGTAGCTGTTCTAACGCCACCCTTAATAAGGGTGCAAACATCACTGGTTTACCAGTGCTGTCTTGTCACCACAGTGCTTCGGAAGGGGATAAAGAACACCCCCTCCGCGTCCACAAATCTTTCTCTTCTTCTGGAGCTTCACCCTGTACCTCCATCAATTGCGTCCTTGATAAGTGATTAAAGCTTTCATTCACAACCATCATCACAACAATTTGTCTTTCACATCAGGCGTATCAAAACTCATAATATCCGGTGAATATGCAACCCTTTTTTCGTCTTCGGCTTGATTTCTGCGTGAAATAAAGTCTGTTTCTCTTTGTGTGCGCTGCGTACTTAACTATTGCTATACCTACTGGGAGTTGTAGTGCTTTAATAAGGCTGTCCAATAATGCAGCATGTTGCACCAGAGTGCCGTCAGTTCGGAGATAGCCCCTCCTTTTCCAACGTGCTAGTCCTGCATGCACCGTTGACGTCACGGAGGCAGATTCTCGAGATTCTGCAGCTTTTACTGAAAAGTGAGACAGTAGTCTTGCACTCGTCATCACTTCAAATTCCCCATTAGCCTTGTGTTTTATCACAGCTGCACCCGGATGCCTTTCTCCATCAGTTTGATAGATCCTGGAAGAACCGTCAATAAAGAGATTCTCCCCTGCATCTAAAGCATTCTCCTTTCCCTTCGGGATCTTGTCGTAGAATTCCTCATAATTTGAACAATCATGTACGTGTTCATCCTCTGCCAGTGTGTCGGCTACAAACGTGGCAGGATTCACTGTTTTACACCTGACTATTTTGATCGCTGGATTCGATATGACTACCTCATAAACAGAAGCTCTTTGAGACGTCAGTGTACCTTTTGATTTCTCTAAAACAGCAAACCAGGCATGCTCAACAAATAGTCATGGAACACCAGATCACTATGCTTGCAGATTTATCAATCACGAACGCAGCTGCAGCCAAAGATTGTTCGCAAGGGAAGGGACCTCTCATTACTGGGTCCAGAATCCCACTATAATATGCTAGGGGTTTGTACCCCAATGTGGTTCTCTGTGTGAGTACTGCTGTCATAACTGTTCCACTTGTATGCAAAAATAAAAATAACTCCTCAGAATAATTGGAAATTCCTAAAACTGGAGCTGTACAAATTGCCTTTTTTAATTCATCAAACCCCTCCTCCATTTCCTGAGTCCATTCACTCTTTACTTGATTCATCTGTGCCTTCTTCAGGGCATGCAATAAAGGTCTTGTGTATGAACTATAATAAAATACGCATGCTCTCGCATAATTACACAGTCCTAGGAACTGTTGCATTTGTTTTATTGTGTGTGGTTTGGGCGTTTTGATAATCGCCTCAGCTATTTCAGGCGTAACCTTCTTTCCTCCATGTGAGATTAGCTGACCTATGTAGAACAGCTCTTTCTGGCAATACTGTCATTTCTCTTTATCCACTTTATATCCTTTGACTGCTAGGATAATCATTAACTGAATCGAGTCTCATTTGCACTCTTCCTCTGTCGTGCTGCAAACTAAAATGTCATCTTCGTATTGCAACACAATGCTTGGCAAATCAATATTGCTCAGGTCCATCTGCAGGACCCGATTAAAGATCGATGGTGATTCACAGTACCCCTGAGGTAAACATGTACTTTTCTGCTTTGTCTGACGAAACGTAAATGACGTAAGATCTTGGGAGTCCTTATGCAACAGGATTGAGAAAAACAAATTTTTCAAGTCAATCACAGTAAAATATCGCGCCTCAACAGCAAAGCTACATAATATCGTTGGCAAACCGGATTAGACACTAGAGGAACCTCTGCTTCTACAATCTGGTTAATCGGCCTCATGTCCTGAATTAAATGCCACAACCCCCCTTTCATTTTTGAGCATGGCCAACTCTCCTCGCACTACAGCTGCATGTAATTCCAGGGGAAAACCCATCCCCCCTCTTCGTTTGTGGGTATCTGTAACCTGAACAGAAATTAATCAGATATTCTCATAACCACTAAACCAGGTAGCCATGTTAACAAAATGCGCACCCCCTAGTGAAAAAGCTCAGGCTGCAATGCCATCCCTCGCAAAGCTCCTTGCCCTGTGTATGCCATGATGAATTCACTTACATTTAAATAGTGTATTCCTGGTGTTGAACGCACTATGCCTTCATCAGTGAAAGAAATCGTCATATTTAACTTTGTCATTAAATCTCAACCTAGTATGTTAACTGGAGTCTGTCTTGAATACAATAATGGGACAGACATAGCACATTCTCCTATAGAGACTGGCAATTTTTCAGTAAAAGGAACTCTATTTTTAGCTCCAGTGAACCCTTGTGCATTCATGGCATTACCCGATAACGAAAATGTTCCCTCTAGTTTACGTGAGCGAGTTGCCACTGTGTCTACTAAAAAAGAAAAGTATTTGCCTCCTATTGTGATGTCAACGCTTGGTTCCTCTTGAGGATTGGGCATTACTGATCGTACTGAACACATTAAGTCACCCTGTGAGCTGTCCTATTGTGGGTGCATACTTTTTCCGTACCTGTAAATGGACTCCCACCCTCGATGGTGACACCTCCTACTCTCGGGGTCAATAACTGCCCTGTGTTTGCACTCTGCTGTAGCTGCATAGGTGCGTGCTGCGACTGCCCTTGCGGCAGAGTCAATGGTGCTTGCTGTGATTGCAAAGCCTGCTGTGTTTGCGTTGCTTGCGTCAAATACACTGTCCGATATTGGGCGAACCCATCCCTATTTTGTGGGCTATATGCTGGAGGATTACCCCCCTCTTGAGAATTGCCCATTTTGTATATACTTTTGGCTCCCACATGTATTCCACATGTTCAACATACAGGAGGGAATCTCCTAACCTGTCCTCCCAGCATGCCTTGCTTATCATTCTGTACATTTTGTAAACCACCATGGTTATTTTGAAAGCCTCCCTGATTATTCTGAAAGCCTCCTCTCTCGCGGAAGCCTGTCCCTCTGCCTCTCGGCATGATATGCACCACCAGGCACCAATGTAGCACCTCCTTTGTTTTGAACACACATGATGCTCTGTCCTAAAAGATTGTGCATGAAGATGCTATTGTGACACACATGTTTACTCTTTCATCTCAACATCTACGCCAAATGTATGTTTTTAGCTTCTTGAGTACCAATTGACTTTGATTCATCCAGATTCAACAAGAAAATGTATCCTGATAAATAAGTAGCTCGACAGGGCCATGTAACCACAAAAAATGTTTTTTTTAAATGCAATACGCTCTACCTGCAGCCCCTCCGCTAACATGTCAGAATCTTGAATCTTACTTCTGTGTGTATAAGCAATGGTGATATACATTCATTTGTCTGAGAACAAGAATGAATAAGTCTGTTTTAAAAAAAAAAAAGCCGCCCCACTTCGCAAGTGCCTGGGATCAGCAGAGTTTAAGTAGAATGCATTTTCTAGTCATTGCTATAAACTCATATGTGCAGTGCAAAATTCTTTTTGAGTTCGGCTGCATTGTTTAGCTTCATGCAGCATTACAATGATACATTCCTTTTACACTCATCCTGGGAATATCATAGAATCAGGACTCCACCACTCCGCAGGCCGGGTTTTCCAACCCACCCATCCACTGCTTTGTTTGACCAGCTTGCAGCACGAGCTCGTAAGCACGTTCGCTTGTACATTTTTTCATTTTTGTACTTGTTGCGATCGGGCGCCTCCCCTGATCACCGTGGCCGTGCACCATTTGTTCTTGGCACGATGACGCGCCACCAGGGGCACGCCAGGCACTGGCCAATCAGGTAGCATGCAGCTATTTACTGCCCAGCTACCATGACAACGGCTTCCTTCCTCGGCAGCCGCTGCATACGGAGACGGCAGAAGCTACTCCGCTCCTGACGGCGATCCAAGTAAGTTTAGAAACACACTCCTAATCTCGCTGGGGCAATCAGCCCATCAGCACTCCGACCTGCCTAGCTATTTTACCACTATCTGGGCTTTTTTATCATGATAGTGCACACTAAACCTGGTGGGCTATTTAGTTTTTAAACATGACAGCAGTTGACTTATGGTATGTCAGCTCTTCTCATCGAGACCTCACCATTCAGTGACCCACCTGTGCCTGCAGCCGCCATACCAAGAAGTGGGTGACTCTACCCCCACCACAGTTTGATGACAGTTCTTAACGCTTGAGGTAAGACTCCATTCCCTAACAACCTGAGTCGCCCCTCTTCTTTTTAATATTTCAAATAGACTAGGTTCCTCATAGAACCCTTTGTCTTTCCAGTTATCTACATGTTCCAACACTGGCGACTCATACGCCAGGGTGTCATCCACACAAGGGTGGATGCACTCACTTACCCTAGCACTGGATAATTCTACGGTAAAATCCACGCACTGCACATCATGCAGAGCGTCCTTTTGTTTTTCTCGTTTATAGTCAAAGCATCTTTTGAGCTTTCTTTAAATTATGTAATACGTTTCCTCGAGGCCACTCCTTTAGCTCAACATCTCCATTTGTTACTTGTAGATGGAGACCCCAGGACTCCGATTGACTCTCCATCATACGTCCTGATGAAGGCCTGCACACACAAGCTGCACTCTACAGCTCACTTTTGGGCCGAAACACCTTAGTGTCGACGATTCAACCACATGTTTAGTGCCCAATCCATGATGCACTGTGATTTGTTTATATTCATTGAATTTGTTTTTATTGTTCACGTTGTAACTGCATAACTCAATATATTGTCTAATGAAAGCAGAACATGTTGTTTACCTATTTAAACTCAGTTTATTCCATTGGGTTGTACTGAATTGTATTGTCATCTCAATACTCCTGGGTACTCTATCACCATACTTGTCATTTATATGCAAATTAAATACATAAAGTCGAAACACGTGCTGTGATTGACTTTTACATATACAATACTACAGGAATGGTGTGACCTCCCACCCTGAACATTTCTTTTGATTATTCAACTACGACCGCCTGGGCTTTTCAGGGCATAGCCAGGTGTCCTCATATATATTTTGGTTTTCATTCTGTACATTTTGTAAACCACTGTGGTTATTTTGAAAGCCTCCCTGATTATTCTGAAAGCCTCCTCTCCCGCGGGAGCCTGTCCCTCTGCCTCTCGGAACTAACCCATTTCCTCCTTGATCAGACTGCCGTTGGTTATTCACCTGTGGCATACCTGTTGTTTGCTGTGATCATTGGCCTTCTCCACTAGTCAGCATCGCCCCTTCTATAGCATACTTTGACAATTTCTTCTACACTAACTTGGCTTCCTTGAACTTCCTAGTATCCTCTTTCTTACTATTTTTCTCTTCTTGAGTTGCCTCTGTACCTGATCTGGCAATGCCTGACATAGTATATGATAGAATACCGGTATAGATTTTCCCCATGGCTAGCGCATTTCCAAAGACCACTGCCCTTGGAAATTCTGAATGTAAGCAAGCAGATCTTCGCCCTTCCTGCATCTTACGTGCCATTATAGCTCCCATTTCTGACGTATCCGGATACTGTACTCTAAGTGCTTTCCAGACTGCATCTCTACAATTATTAAACGGTGCTCCATTGTGCGCTGTGTTCTGTGCGGGAACACTTGAGTATCCCGCTCTCTTCCAAATATCGTCAGTCCTCTCCCCAAGGATGGCAGATTGGAGACCCTTAATGTCCCCTATAGCTTATGTGTTTCCTCCTGTCATTTTTTCTAATTCATAGATCCTTTTTCCGGCACCCAAAGTTTAACTCGGGAGCTTACACCTTAGATTATCGTTATCCATCTGGGGCCACAGTTTATACTGTGGTCTCACCCCTCCTTTGTCTAACAAAGGAAACTGCAAAATCCCAAAATCACCATCTGCTTCCATCGTCTGCCTATCCATAGTAGGGACAATGGGTCCTGATCGCCGCTTTCCTGGCAGTGATCTTAGTCTGCTCATGTACGGTGGCAAATCCCCCCCCTCTTGCTATGGGATCGCCCTTATGATCATTTTGTTCACGCCATAGCCTCTGGCATTTTTTCTTTAGGCAAGTCTAGATCTGACCATCTAACTTCCTTGTCTGTTTGAAAACATCCCTCGGGACTGCATACACCAGCTCACTCCTCCCCACGGAAGGTTTGTCTGTCTTCGTCTGACATATCTTGTCCCCAACTCGTATGGCTTTCCTCTTTCTCATCCCTGTTCAAAGTCAGCTTGTCCAAAGACAACGCTCGATGATCTAGACTAAACAGACTTCCCCCCCTTACCCCATGACGGGGAAATCTCAAATCGATCATTTTTCCCTTTATTTTTCAATTCTCCTTTTTGTTCTCATCTCTTGATAAGCCTTTTCGATTCTATCTCCAATGTCTCCTATCTCAAAGTCCTCCTCTTGATTTACTATGAAGAGCCCTGGCATCGGTTCTTGTGATGGAGAGAACTCTTCCATGTCCTCCCATGCTACTACTGGATTTGGTTCCATTAACTCTTTCTCAATGCGATCAATTTCACATGCTCTCTGTCTTCTCTGTTGTTCCAGTTCTTCATCAAATGCCCTTTGGATTTTTGCTTCTTATCTAACCCTTTCTTTCTCTTGTCGCTTCGCTTCTCTCCTCTTGTTTTCCCTACACACCTCTTCGTCTTTGCATTCTTTTCTCTCTTAATGTCTGTTCTTCCTCTTCTTTTCTTCTCTAATCTGTCTCGTTCTTCAATCGCTCTCTGCCTATTGTCATATTTTCTTTGCTCCTCTGCCTTTTCTTCCTTATTCAACTGTTCTTCCTGATACATCTGCTCTCATCTTTGTCTACTCTTTCGTTTGATCTCATCTTCTTTTAATTGTTTCTCTCATTCCCGGTCTTTTTCGTCTTGCTTGTCTTGATCTTCCCTTTCCTGTACTTCCTTGATTCTCTTTCCATCAAGTTTGAGCAATATCTGACCTCCCATCCACTCATTCTGTATGAGAGCCCTCTTGTCCGTTTTGTCCTTTTCTCCTTTCCATCTCATAATTTCTCTTTCTATATCTAGAGTCACACTTGGTCGCTCACCTTCTCTTTGAGATCACACATCTTTCTGGAGCTCTCGTCACTACTATAACCAGGCGGTTCATACGTTAGATTACGATATTCTGCTGCTGCTTTAAGCTCCCTTAGCGGATATACTCCTTCATCCTTTGCACTATCGCCATTTACTTCAGGCGCGGTAGACGGAGCAGAAGGCTCAACACCCCCCTGTTTAAGCATTCAGTCTTCAGGAGGTGGGTCTTCCCATTCCTCCTGGTACATTTTCAAAAGCTCTAAGGTAGCTAGCCTTTTTTTCTAACCTCTTCCCCGTGTACACTGTGTGCAGGTATGTAGTCATGTGTTGCAAGACTGCTTTTGACAGTGATCTCCCTTGTGGCCATGGCATTAACATTTTATCTGCCGTGCCCTTAACCCATTCTGCACTGTAATGCTTAAGCTTCGGTGTATGCGTTGGCAACTGTTTGCACAAGTGTATGAGCGGAGTAACATCCTCCATACGACAAGTCTTAATCGACTGTCCGTACCATTCTTTACACAGAAAATACTTTTCCGAAAAACGCAATATGAGCGAGCACCAATCGTCGCCTGCTCCAAACCTCTGTCTCATTTTACTTCAATCTACCTACTCAGAAAATACTCTCAATGAATAAATAAATAATACATTTCTGCTCTCACTTTTTAAACACAATCTGCTACTCATCACTTTCCAACATCTCACCTTTTCCTTTTCATACAAAATACATAATATACAATACACACAGACAAACTGGCCGGCGCTACATATATCTACTGCCAACGCTCCTCGTGCCTACTCGCGCCCCTAAATGACTCCGATCGGAGTGTGAATTGTCTTCTCTCACCAATCTATTTGTGCGCAGCCTAGTCTCCACCCAGTTTGGTTTTAAGACAAATTCCTTCTAGACGTACATTGATGTAGAATTCTGGGTTTCTTATGGATCGCTCCTCGTCCATATATCTCCACTTGACACTCTTCGTCATGAGCTTAATACCAAACCAGCCCTCCGTTACTTATTCCCCTTGCAATATTCTTTTGCCACATTTCTCAATCTACTCACCAATTCGTTTTTCAGCTCCTGGCCCTCGGGATCGCCTCCTCCTCAAGCGACCACCTCAGCCTTCAGTCCGCTCAGCTGCCTGTAGAAACCAGGAGGGGAATTCTGTGAAAGAGGGACCCGTCCCACCTATCTTTTAGTGACTTGCACGTTTTTACTAATGACCACTATCAACAGGGAGCCTCGTTTCTTCAAGCTAAAGGGCAGAGGATGTCCGATTATCCAAGACCCTTAAAAGCTTACTAGGTCGATGAGCACTTTAACCATCACCTCTGCTACCACTTGAACCCGGACACCTAGGGTCCTTTAAGATGAGGCAGCAATACTTAGAGGTGGATGGGGATGCAGAAGTTACTCAAACATCAATAATCACAATTACTCGGGAAGTTGACAAAACTCGGTTCTGTTTTTATGTCAATTATCTAAAACAGGGAGTTACAACGGACATCATCCAACGTCGCATGAGCTCTCAGTACATTTCAGAAAAAACATTACTTTTATAATAAAAATTTGTCATTACTGACGTCACACTACGTGGCAAACTATAAAAACTTATGGAGAGTTATGGTTGGTTTACAAGGAACATCTAAGTAAACGTTCTATACTAACGACGGTAGTGATTGGGTATCTAAGTCAGGTGGGCAACTAAGCCCAACCCTGGTAACAGTTCATCTTCATTGTCATAAAATACTCAACGATTAATTGGTTATACAATCTATAGGGCTCTTTCATACGTGGCCCTCTACAATTGGTTGGCATGCTTATACCCTTCTGGAATATTCCCCCGGTAGCAGCACGAAGGCTAGCATCGCAGGTGCACGGATTGTCGGCGTGATCATACATCCCCACCCAAGTAGCCCACATCTATCATCACTCCTACAGTCTGCCAGTCAATTAAGGCTTTGAACTTGGCCTTGCAGAAGCCCTCTGTGCCTGAGAATAAAAGGGACTATCTTCTTGGTTTCAGTATAGCTCGATCCAATGTCTATTTTGATCTGACTGTGACTTGGAGACCACTCTTTTGAGCCATTTGCAGCATTTAATTTTATTACATGATGAACTCTTGAAGCCTTTAGTGTTTTTTCATACTGCTCCAAACAGAAGTTTGTTTCTTTCTCACTTTCATGTAACTACTGGATGGACTACCAGGCTCCCAGTGGCCTCGACCTCTTGGTACTGGGCAAGCCAAGCCTTTCTTGTATTTCTCCATCGCCATCCATTATTTTCCAACTGCACCACAATGAAATCCCTTCTGATCATGGGGTTTCAAGCCTTGCTAAAAGTGCATCGTGGAATATCCAGGTTCTCTTCGCTCCTATATGTATACATTGGTGCATCGCCGCAACTATTCACTACGTAGCCAGCCTTATGAGTACTTTGTGTGTTTGCGTTACTGGATCTGTACAAGTGTAAACTGACTTTGCATTTTCTTCAGTGTTTTCTGTAGCATGAGCATCTTCATCTCAAGCCCGAAATGTTGCTCATCTTTACCTCCTCCTCTTCAGAACCTTATTGAATGTGTATATCCTTTTACCTTTTGCATCCTTTCAGGGTACGTCAGTTCTATTTCATCACCTAATCTTCTTATTTATATTCACATTTCCTCTGGAACTTCGTCCAAAAGAACACTGTCTTCATGCATGTATGTAGGGTTTTCAAAGGGATTGGTTTCTCCGACGTATTCCACATCTGTGACAGGTAATCACCACAGCTGTGCTGCTTCAGAAAATTTTCTGTGTCTGCGTCGATGACGTTGATACGTGCTGTCCTTGAGGGCCTCCGTCGAGCCGATGTCACCGGATGTTATAAGTAGGACGCACGAAGCCCGTAGCCTCAGTTCCGTTTTTTCCATGAACGTGTTAGCTTCGGAGATCTCGGCGCGCCTCGGTTCTTCTGAGTTATTCTATCGGTTCATACGAACGTGGTTGTTGTGAAGATATCATGTCTTGGTCTTCTTCCACCCCGCGGTCGGGATTCAAGAAGTGTCGGGGCTGCAGTTCCAAGATGTCACTTACGGACCCGCACGATGCCTGCCTCTGGTGCCTCGGTGAGGACCACGCCACGGATGACTGTGACGATTGCCAGTCATTCACAACGGAGGCCTTGTGGGAACGGAAGAAGAAGCTTTCTGTCGGTAAGGTTTCTAGCCCCGAAAGTCGAAATCCGCTGGGCTTTCGACCGACGATTCGAGAGGCGACTCTCTGCGTCGTCGGCGCAAGTCCAGGGGGTCTTGGTCCCAGAATGGTTCCCGCCATTCCTCTGCCTCTTCGAGGCACTCGCGGAAGCGCCGTCACAGTCGCCTTCCCCGTCCTCGTCCGAGGACTCCGCCCGTCAGCGGGTTGCTTGTCCCAACAAGCACTCTTCTCCTGTGGAATGGGATGCATTTCGTACGGAGATGATGGTGATTTTCCAATCGCAGGGCTCCGTTCGTCTGCGCCTTCGAAAGAAGCTGGCAGGGTACGTGCTAGGACTGCCGCACGCATGCCTTTGGGCTTGGGTGGTCGGCACGATCATCGGGAGCCTTCGAGGTCCCGATCGGACAAGGTGGATCGCTCTAGCCATGCCCGCTCCAGGTCCCGGTCCTCGACGCCCTCGAGACCGTCGGAGCCTGTGAGAACTTCGAAGAAGACGTGGACACCATCGAGGCCTGTGTCGAAGCCATTGGCATCGCGCTCGACGTCGACGCCGATTCTATCTACGCCCTCGACGCCTTTTGTGGAGGCTCTACCGGAGGTACCCCGTGCATCGGTGGAAACTCAGAGGAAGGCCTTGAAGAAGTCGGTGAGGCCTGTATTTTAGCCTTTCAGTGCCCTCTTCTAGGGATTTGTTCCAGCCTCTGGATTATATTTCTGAGGTGGAGGAAGGGTCTGAGGAAGGTTTGGTTCCTGATGTGGTTCCTGACGACCTCTTATCTAGTCATAGCCAGTTGGAAGACCTGCGTCAGTCTTTGCACGACGCCAGTGGTCTGGACACCTCTCCGGAGGTTGAGTTCGGTAAGCCTGAGCCTGGCACGCACGCCGAGTCCTCGTACCAGCGGCTCATGTCGAGGGTGACAGAGTACTTGGGGTGGTCTGCGCCACCAGTGAATTTTCTGCAGGATGACCTGATAGATACCTTGGACCAATGTCCACCAACTGACCCGGTACTGCCATTACATATGGCCTTGCAAAGAAGGGTGGCGGCGGCTTGGACTGCTCCGGAGAGTCTCCCGGCAGTGGGTAAGTCATTGCCTAAAAAGTACCGCCCTACCAGTGGCGACCCCGGCTACTTGTCCATGCACCCTACTCCGGAGAGTTTGGTGGTGCAGGCAGGTACGGCCTGGCTAAACAGGCGTCGTAAAATAGGGACGACAAACATTTTGACAGTTGGGCGAAGAAAGTCTTTTCTTCAGGGGGTATGGCTTTGAAAGCAGACAACTCTGTGTGTGCCTTAGCACGTTTCACTCACTCTCTGTGGGATGGTGTTTCATTGGCGGCTGAACATATTCCCGAAGGGGAGGAACGGGATGGCTTTCTTGCCTTTGCACAGGATGGCAAGGATGCCATGTGTGAATCCTGTGTCAGCCGGTCCATGGCGAGAGCACCGTGATGCGCGGATTTGTGTGGTTTCGGAAGTCGGGGTTTGCTCCTGATGTGCAGGCCCGGCTTCTCAACATGCCCTTTGATGGTGACCATCTTTTTGGCAGCAAGGCTGACACGGGCCTTGAGAGGTTGCAGACCTTACAAGCTGCAGCAAAATTGTTGAGCGCTGCAGTTCGCCAACCTCTGCCTTTTCATCCTAGGGGACAGCAATGAAGGGGAGGTTCCTTTATATACTACTCGACCTTTGGTAGATCGAGGGGAGCTGCAAGTCAAAGGGGCCAACGTAGGAGTACCAGAGGTGGAAAAAAAGGTACTCAAGGTGCCAAGGCCACTCGGGCAGTTGCCTCTTTGCCCTCAGACACTGCCGCAGCCACTTCAGCTCAGTCATGAGGCCATGTCCCATGGTTCGCCGGTTGGGGGAAGGCTGGCGCAGCATCTTGTAGAATGGCGTGCCATTACTTCAGATGTGTGGGTTCTGGAGATCATAGCCCACGGCTACTGTCTTCTTTTCCGGCAGAGGCCTCACGACAATCTACCAGGGAATCTCTCTTTGCTCCTTGCGCAGGAAATCAAATCCCTGCTGGAGAAAGGCGCCATAGAACTGGTGCCTGTAGCGGAGAGGAACAATGGATGGTATTCCCCATATTTTTTGATCCCCAAAAAAAGACAGGGGATTGAGACCCATCATGGACTTGCGTGGTTTGAACAAGCTCCTCAGGAACGACAAGTTCAAGATGGTTACTCTCTCAAGTCCTCCAGGCCCTTCAACTTCAGGACTGGTTGGTGTCTCTCGACCTCAAGGACACGACACTTACTTTCATGTGCCGATTAATCCCAACCACAAGAAGTACCCGAGGTTCACGCTTGGCAACTCGCACTTTCAGTTTCGGGTCCTGCCGTTCGGATTGACCTCCGCCCGAGGGTTTTCACCAAGCTCATGGTGGTGGTGGCAGCGTATCTCAGAAAAGGGGGGGATTCACGTCTACCCCTACCTGAACGATTGGTTGATCAGGGCACGCTCTCCCGAGCAAGTCCTGGATCATCCGTCAGTCACCTGCCACTCCCTTCACAGGCTGGGCTTCTCCCTCAACTTAAAGAAGTCCCACTTGACGCCAAACCAGCGGCTCCAGTACATCGGAGCAGTGCTCGACACATCCCTGGGGAAGTGTTTCCTTCCCCATGTGAGGGCTCATCACATTCTGCAGATGGTGTGCAAGTTTCAACATGTCCAGAGTCTCCCGGAGTTCGAGTTCTTGAGGTTGCTCGGCCTCATGGCATCCTGCATTCTCCTGGTGCCAGAGGCCAAGCTGCGGATGAGATCTCTGCAGTGGGCTCTCAAGATGCAGTGGTCGCAGTCCTCCGGCAGGATGTCGGTTCCCGTTCAGGTGCCGCCCTCGGTCGCCCAGGATCTTCTGTGGTGGGCCGTCGAAGGCAATCTGATGAAGGGGGCTCCATTTTGGCTTCCCTGGCCGGAGGTGATGATCGTGACGGACGCATCCCTCACGGGATGGGGAGCTCATGCCAACGAGTTGACAGTCAGCGGTCGTAGGTCTCCGTCAGAGTCCAGAGTCCATATCAATCTGTTGGAGCTGAGGGCCGTCAGGCTAGCCCTGAAGGCTTTTCTGCCATCTGTGCGGGGAAAGAATATCCTGATTCTGACGGAAAATACAGTGGCCATGCACTACCTCAACAAGGGGGGTGGCAGGGTCACTCCCTCTGTGCAGAGAGGCGATGCAGCCCTGGTTCTGGGCCATCCAGCAGGAAATTTTGATCTCGGCAGTTCATCTGGCCGGAGACGAAAACGAGGCGGCGGACGCCCTGAGCAGGCAGAGCACAGTCTCTCACGAGTGGGAGCTGGCTCAGGAGATTGTCCTGGAGATCTTCGCCCTTTGGGGGACCCCTCAAGTGGATCTCTTTGCCACCAGTGTCAACAGGAAGTGTGAAAGATTCTGCTCGCGGGAATTTTCTCCCAGAGGAGCCTTAGGGGACGCATTCGTAGTGAAGTGGTCCTTCCCACTGCTGTACGCATTTCCTCCAGTCCCCGTCATTCTGCAAGTGCTGAGGAGGTTACGGAGGTTCGGTTCCCAAATGATCCTCATTGCTCCGGCATAGGCCCAGAGAACGTGGTACCCGGACCTTCTCGACATGTCCACCTTCCCTACACGCCGTCTTACCTACCGAGACGATCTGCTCTCACGGGAGGAGGGGTCAGGTTCTCCATCCAGAGTTCAAGTCCCTCAGCCTTCATGCTTGGCTTCTGAACGTTGAGGTATAAGGATTGGGACCTCCCTGAAGACGTGATGGAGGTCTGAAGGCCTGCAACAAAGTCCCTGTACCGTTGCCGTTGGAGAAAGTTCTGCGACTGGTGCAGGGTTAAGAATGTGGATCCTTTTTCATGTGCCATTAGTGTGGTTCTGTCTTTTTTGCTTTCGTTAGCCCACAAAGGCCTGCAAGTGGGCACCATTAAAGGTTACCTGGCGGCGCTGTCCATATTTAAGCGCTCGTCTGAGGAGTGTTCTTATTTTAAGATTCCTTTGATTTCTCAGTTTCTGAAAGGGCTCTCTAATGTGTTCCCATCGTCACCTTCCCAGGTCCCTGTTGGGATTTGAACCTAGTTCTAAAATTCCTAATGGGAGCTCCGTTTGAGCCTTTACATTCTTGTCCTTTGAGACTGTTGACTTTGAAAACTGTATTTTTAGTTACGGTCACTTCCGCTCTGAGTGAGTTGCAGGCACTTTCCATTAAGCCACCCTTCACGGTGTTCCATAAGGACAGGGTTGTCCTTAGGGTTCGTCCTTCTTTTCTTCCAAAAGTTTTGTCGGAATTCATTTAAGCCAGAAGGTCATTCTTCTGGCGTTCTATCCTCCACCGCATCCTGGTAAGGAAGAGGAGAGGCTCCATAGGTTGGATCCTAGGAGAGCTTTAAGTTTCTACATCTCACGCATGTCCCGGGTCAAAGTGGACGATCAGCTCTTTATAGGATACGCTGGAAGGCGTTTGGGACAAGCTGTTACTAAACAGACTCTGTCTAGATGGATTATCTTGACAATTTCTGAATGTTACCGATTGGCGGGTAAGGACTCTCCGGTAGGCTTACGGGCCCATTCTACCAGGGGTGTGGCTGCCTCTACTGCTCTGCAGAGGGGTGTTCCCATTCGTAACATTTGTGAAGAAGCCACATGGGCCTCTGTCCATACTTTTGTAAAACACTATTCCCTGGATTCTATCCACAGGCAAGATTTGTCCTTTGGCAAGGCAGTCCTTTATTCTGCAATTTAATTGGGCATTCTAAAATTCTAAATTCTTTTCCCACCTCCATACATGGGTACTGCTTTGGGAGTCTGTCATAGATATGGATCCGTCGGAGGAACCAATCCCTTCGAAGAACAAGTTACTTTCTTACCTGGTAACGTTCTTTCGATGGGATGTTCCGACTACGTATTCCACATCGTACCCTCCCAGCCTGCCCCGCTACAGAATTTCTTATGCGATTGCTGCTTACATTTTCCACAAGGCTTTCTATGGTCATACTGGTAGAAGATTGGTGCCACACGTTCTGGGGAAAAAAACTACAAGTGAGGCTACGGGCGTCGTGCATCCTACTTATAACATCTGGTGACGTTGGCTCGACGGAGGCCCTCGAGGACAGAGTATCAACGTCATCGACACAGGACACAGACGCCGAAAATGTTCCGAAGCAGCACAGCTGTGGTGATTACCTGTCATAGATGTCATAGATGTGGAATACGTCATCGGAACATCCCATCGTAAGAATGTTACCAGGTAAGAAAGTAACTTGTTCTTCTCAATGGGTACCTTGTCTCAAGGATTTTTTGTGGTATAGGCATTCTCACTGGAACGGCACCTGTTGCTATTTCTGGTTCCCAACATGGGGGCGGAGCTTTAGATGACGGTACTTGGCTCCTCCTCTACAACACAAAAAAAGAAAAGAGTATCATATGACATAGCCATTGATTTTCTTTGAATGTTTTCATTGTATATGGTTTAAATAACCTTTACAAATTTCTTCACATTAAAAATACAAAAATATAAATATACCAAATCAAAATCATAAAATAATACAAAACAATTAAAAGTGCTAAATATGACAACAAAATGAAAATTCATATGAACTCATGTTTGAAAAATTACAAAACACATAATATTCAAAACAATCTGGGTAGTTTAATTAACAAGACGTTAAAATTGCCCACTCTACCTTTACGTAGATGTAAGGAGTTATCTCTAAAATGTAGTTAAACCAACATCTCAAAATCTTATATGACATTCTCAATACAATAAAAGAGGTACATGAGCCTGCAAGCTACATACTACTTGGCAGCCGTGGCGGCAAGTCAGAGGCATTTGACTTTCTTTCACTTAATTAGATTTAAAAAAAGACTGCAACTGCTAAGGTATCCGAAATTCTTCTACCACTTAAACATCTGAGCCAGATATGCATCTCTTGAACCCTCTTATTAACGGAAAACATTTAACCTAGTTAGCAAGACCTTTTTTTCGTTTAACTCTTTACAAAACGAGAGCAGATGTCTAGTAGATTCAACTGTGCCTTTAAGATCACAGAATCTACACCCTGAGACTTCAGATGTAGTAATATGACACTGTAAGAGAATTTCATTGATTAACAATACGTTCCATCGAAAAAATTTAAATATGTTCCCATGATGTCTATTAGGAAATTTAATGAGATATGATGCAATTTCTCCCCTCTTTTAAGTTCATGAGAGAGATGTGACATGGATGTATAACCAAGTAATTTTTCATGCGTCTCAATTCAGTCGTGATCGTATAACTGATTATTTACCTTAATCGGATTTTTAAATACGAGTATCTGTGTTCATGTTAATTTTTAGTAAAATTCTCACAATGGTTTCTAATTGCTCTGACATAATTTGTACATTTCCCAGTAGAAATCAAGTTCATAGACTATAGGGAATCGTAAAATTGGCAAAAGTAGTTTCCTAAACAGTCTCAAGAGACTCCACCCCAACCGAACATGAATAGAAATAAGGCCCAGTTCAAACCTTATTGCAGCTAGCAGAACACAGGTAGATACACCCAAAACTCATATCTTAGCTTTCCACAGATCTAACCATTTCAAGGCTACATCAAAGAATAATTATTGTCCATAGATTAATTTGGGAACCACCATTCCTACACACAATTTCAAAACTGGCATGATAGAAAAAGATAAAAATTTTCAATTTAGCACCAGGTCTTGTGAAAGCAACATAGTAGCATTTTGATCTAGCATGTGCTTCCCGTTGCGAAAACCTGGAGCAGCAGATATCGTATAGCCAAGATATGTCATACCGGGGGCTGAGGCAATCAGTGTGTCCTCCCAAGACCACAACTGGGTCCTCTTTCTCATACTTCTTGATATGGCTAAAATTGTAGTTTCCTTTAAATTAATCTTGAGGCCATTATCGCTCGCATACATGGAAAATGACTTAAGTTTTTTAGCCCCACTCGTGATTTATCAAAAAGTAGGAAGTCGTCCGCATATCCGAGCCAAGATACCTTCTGTATACCCACCCTAGGTGTTATTAACCCAACCAAGCTCAAATAATCATTTACGTCGGACACGTAAAGGTTGAACAGACATGCAGCCAAGATACAGACCGGGTCGGAATACAACGGGACATAGCCCCGTCTCTGTTCAGTCTAACCCTGACCGATGAATTCTCATGGAGACCTATAATAAGGCCCATCAGGCCACTAGGAATTCCCCGTTTTTTTTCAGCTTTCCCCAAAGTCTGGCATGATCAACACGATCAAAAGCTGATGATAGATCCATGGAGGCCATGTACGTACATGCATGAACAGTAGCCCAATGTTACGCTCACCTGGACCCCCACAGGGGTGTGGATCGGACCCGGACAGCTGCCATCTCCGTCAATGTGATGCGTAGTGCAGAGATGACTGTCTGGACTGGCCCGCCTAGTCTTGTCTGCTGGACCCGAAGAAGTATTTTCCTGCAAGTGGAGACAGGGATTAGCCAGCTGTGGGTTTTAGTGATGGCCTCCCAACTGTTCTTGCTCTCCCCACTAATCACCTCCGATATCCCCTAGTAACCTCACCTTATGTTTGTAAAAGATGAGCTCTCCATCCTGCGTGTCTTGCAGGGGCGCATAGATACCAGTTACTTCACTGGTTTGAAGGCGTTGGGAGAGTTCCGGTAAGCATTGACTCTGAAGTCCCAGGCGGGATTGGTAAGTATCAAGTTCAAAGAGTTCATTGTGCCCGATGTTCACTCTTGTCCCCTTCCTTCCTTAAGTTGCAACTGAGTTTGTGAGAAGAAGGTCTTGTAGCTGCTGCTGGCGTTCAGGTAAGAGTCTGTGTTACCCAACGCTGTCCGGTAACTATTGCATGCGTTAACGTGTTGTTTTTCTCCCTCTTTACAGATGCGGCTCACCTTGTTATTCTTGTGCCCCTAGGTGCCGGAATACGGCGAAGAAATGATGGAGACAGTGCCGGATCGAAAGATGCTGTGAGAACTGGTGAGTATGGTGCCGTGCTGGAGCTGGCGAAGCGACGCGTGCAGGACTGATGTACTTTCCAGGTCAGGAGATGAAATGGATCCGGAATCAGGTGAGGAATTTGAAATAAGTTTGTTTTCTAACCTTGTCCTTTTCTTCCTCTTTATTCTAGGAGCTCCGGATTCGAGGCGGGCGTGGCAGAAGACTGGATGCTGGCTGCAGGCACGCGGGCGTGGCAGAAGACTGGATGCTGGCTGCAGGCACGGTGAGAGTCACGCTGCTGGATGCAGAATAACACAAAGCATGTGATGCTGTTTGGGCGTGGTTTAAATAGCCTCCAAAGTAGTCCCAGGAAAGAAGCTCCCCAGGACCACACCCGAGTAAAAAATAGTCCCTGTAGTAAAATAGTCCCATCCAGGCCTCACGTTGGCTTGGATTTATTTGCAGCATGGTCTGCATGAGGTAAGTAATGTCTATGAGCCTGGCGCCTATTGCGCCAGGACTGATTTTTATTATGAACCTGGTGCCTATGGTGCCAGGACTGAACCCAGACAGCCCCTAGCTGGGGCTGCTGGGGTTTTTGTAAATGTCTGGATGCCTGCTCCCGGGGCTGCTGGGCTTGATCCGGATGCCCGAGGTTAGGCATCATGACACCCAAGTTGTTTTTTGGACAGACCTAAACACAAGGCCATTTAAAGATATAGTGTGCCTTGCGAAAACCCGTCTGAAATTTAGATAGCCTTGACATATCAACAGCGCATTTTTCCAAATGCTGAAGTAGAGTAGATGAAAAAATCTTATTGTCAGTGTCCAACAACGAAATTGGTCTATAATTCAAAGTTCAGACCTTAGACCTTTTTTAAAAATGGAGACAATAAAGTCAATTTGCCACGTAGCAGGATAGGTTTTTGTGGAAATAACACTTTCAAATAAAATAGCCAGGGCATTAACCAATTTCATCTGTTCGTTTTTTAGAATGGCATTCAGGCCCTGCAGCTGGCGAGGGTTTGCATAAAGTTATTAGGTCAAACACCATATTTGCTTTGATTTTAATGACCAGGTCTTTAGCCATCACAGTGTTAATTTTAACAATTGTATACAGTCCAAAATGGACTAGTGTAACAGCCTATACCTAGGTGCAAATAAATCCATAATCAACAAATTGCTAGTCCTCCAAAATAATGCTTTACGAGCGGCATTAAACATTCCTAGGCATGAGCATATCTGTACTATTAGAAAATCTTGCAAATGGCTCTCCATACAAGAAATCGACCTACAAACCATCTGCCTCACATACAAATCCTTGAACAACCTAGTCCCTTCATATCTCACTAATAAATTCACTTGGAAATCTTCAGCCAGAATCACAAGAACCTCCAATAGCTTATGCCTGGTGGTGCCCAAATTCACCCTAAAAAGAGCCGGCGGAACCAGCTTCCCAGTTCTAGCCTCCCAACTGTGGAATACCCTACCACTGGACATTAAATCCATCTCCACCTTTCAGTCATTCAGAAATCGTCATTACATGGTTACTGAACAAAAACTAACACTATCTTGGCTCACTCATGTCATCTCACATACTTACCAAATGCTTTCACTCTCTTACCCATGTGTTTCGACTATAATTGCCTGGTACATAAATGTGTATATATTATATAAACTGTATAAATTGTATACATCATGAAACATTTATAACCTGTATCCTGTAACCTTTTACCTAAGCGCCCGCTTACCTCTGGGTCTGGTGCGTTATATAAATAAAATAAACAAACAAACAGCGTGTTAACATTACCCAAATCGTACAGGTTTGAAAAAAACGTTACCCAAGATAACTCATCTACTGCATCTAACTGGCCAGTACATGTAGACCGGGCTTGGCCATTAATTGGAGACAAAAACATGGCCACATATTTTTTTGATGGAGCTCTCAACATCGATTCAGAGTCTTGCAAGTTTTACAAGAACGCACACCGAAGTTTGCAGTAGTTGTTGTAATTTTGTTTTATTGATTTGCACTTGGCCAATTTCTCTTCATGTGGGATTAGATGACTCTTTATTAACCTTATAACGGACCTCATCTCTGTTTTTTTCTGGGCCAGCTGCTCATAAGTATGTTGGTGCTTCTTTCGATTGGAGTTCCGAAGTGGGTTTAGATTGTGCGTAGCACCAGAAATGAAGGCATCAATGATGCCTTCAAAATTCCCCACATTAAACACTTGATTCTTCCATTCAGCCATTGAGTGATTTAACCTGCCTACATTCAAAGCAGTTCTATGCACAGCAATGCCCCGAGCAGAGACTTTTAACTCAGTGGGGCCTATGATGGCATTATCGAAGAATGTAAATGTAAAGTTTAAAGTGCCTCTCAAAATATAGTGGTCGCACCATGAAGTTGGGGTAATAGAGAAATCGGAGCAAATCTCAAACATTTGGGCGTCAACAATAATATAGTCAATCATGGTTTTACTAGAGCCGCAAAACCATGTTTAGAGGTTGTCATCACTGTTGCCAAATTGACCATCGAGGGGGATATAAATTTAAGGAAGCAAGTGTGGAGCTCCACTGCAAACCGTCTTTGGATCTTTGATCGTAAAAGGAATAGTCTGATTTACAGTTGTGAAGAGATCTTCAACCAATATGCACACACATTTGAGATTCAGGTCACCGGCTAACAGAACATGTTGTGAACCACTTCTCACTTTCCATTTACATACCAGATCGACAATGGACTGCAAAAATTCATCCAATTCACTCACACCTTTATGCCAGTAAATGTTAATTAATAAGACATAAAACTGGGGTGGGTGAGTAAATCCAGTTCAACTGCCAAAAGCCCATACAGAAGGTTCGGAACTTGTCGGAAGACCACCAAGAGGTCAGATCATAGTGCAGTAACCAAACCACCGTAGGGTCTACCCATTCCACTGGACTTTGCTGCTTAGAAACAGACGGGATAGCATCAAGTGCAGGATTAGCAGTGAGCCCGGCTTCTTGAATCATTAGACAATTGGAATGTCTTAATTCAGCTAAAGCTACCTTGTTAGTGTATAAGTGGCTATGGCCTCTAGAATTCCATGAAAATAGTTTTAATTCCCCATTTCTAACACAACTACTTGCAGACTTCTCTTCTTCATCAGCAACGCCGTCAGGACCTAAAATTACTAGGCCCTTGTAGTTTATATGCTCTATCTTCATTAGTGCCTAACTGTCTCTTATCTCCATTGCATCGTTTAAGATCATCTGCATAGGAATTTTCCTTAGGATTTAGAGTGTAAGCGTCCTTGACTTCTTCCTCGCATCTTACAATTGAAAACCCCAGGTTATGCAACATTACTCTTTCTGCTAAAATCAAATCTATCACCCATTTAGATCGTAGATGGAGTTGAGCATGTGACATGTCAATTTTATCTGGGAACGCAACTCTCAATATCAGCAGAAGAGGTTGCGAGTAGTAATTTCAGCCAAAATTAACAGGATATTCATACGATTTAAACAAATTGGCATAGAATCACCCAGGAGACTAGACATTAGGAAAACATTATGAGCCTCCTGAGTTTGACTATTTTGCTGAAGAATACCTTTCACCCTGTGAAGGCTTCACACAGTCTGAAGTAACTGCAAAATGTCTTTCAGATGTAATATATAACTTATCAAGTAGAGCACCTAAATTAGTATGTTTACAATGATCAACAAGAGTTTTCTCTGAACTTGCAGAGGGTGGGCAAAGAAGAGGATGTTTCAATATATCGAATCTGGTCTCCGGCTTGTGTTCATGAGTACTAGGAACTGTGTTGGTCAAACGTTTTAAATACTCATTATGCTGGTCAGTAGGTGCGTGGTGACATTGTGTAATTCTCCGGCTAAAGGGAGGGCAGAACAAATCATGATTGCCAACGGCATGTTCCGCCAATCTATTATTAGCAGGGTTGTATGCTACATTAAGATTTGTGACCCAGCTCAATATTCCCAACTTTACTTCCACATCACATCTGCAGTTACACAGACCATCATTTACCAAATGTGGTTTCAAAGTTATGAGTCTTTACAGATGACAAGACTGAACGCACTCTACCAAAGTCTTGAGCGTGACTAGTTGACAAGTACGGACATCATTAAAAAACATGTTTGCATTCAGAGTTGAAAACCGTCTGTACATAAGCATCAGATCTTGGTATTTTAACCATATTGGTATGTACATGTGTAGGTAAATTAGGTACGAATAATCCGCCACTGCAAACATTAGCTACCAACGGGTCACCGATAGGGGGAAATACAGACTAGCATGTATCAGGTGTGCGTTTTAGTTCAGATTCAGACATCAACCCTAATGGAATACTCAGGATGTTTGTATTAACAGACTGAATGTGAGAACAACTCTCTTCCGGCACCGGTGTTAATACTAGGCCTATGTTTTTTTTGGCTTCTTATAAGCCTTCATTGAGTCAATTATGGAAAGTATACGTAATCATTTTAAGGAACAGCTATTATTATTGCTCTTTAGCAATTTTTGGTTCTTTGTCTTTTTTTTCCCTCAGAGGGTAGGACAATCGATGGAACTCTTTTTTGCGTATGAATTATGGAAGTTGTTCGCTGTGGGGGATTATCGCAGATCTCTGTAGTAATAAGATTCTCATTCCCCTTGACATGACACATAACTGCATAATTATCATTAGAGAAGGGTATTATTTCACTAACAGATTATTCTATTATAATAATGTCAGCAGAAGTAGGAGCTTGGCCAGGCTCTGAAATTATGGGTTTTTCACGTGGCGTATTACAGGAGGCCAAATGGCCAACACATGCTTCCAAATCTTCAACCTTTGCATAAATAGATGATGGCATAGTACAGTGAACCTTTACCTCGTTCCAGATATTGTCATACGGTCTTACAAAAGTGCTTAAAACCATATTGATTGCAGAGAGGCTAGGAGAGGACAACTTTATACAATCATCAGCCTCTCTAAGAGTATGATGAATTGTTCCATCGCTAGGTTATGTAGAGTAATCGGGAGATGAGATAGAATGGACTCTTTGCTTTTCTTGAGAAATAAAGTCAGTGAGTACAGTAGTAGAACTGATGTGCGATGCATCACAGGTTTGCAGGGTAACAATATCTAAAGTTACACAGGCTTTTGTGTGGATTATTGAGTCTGCATATTCAATTATGCTTAAATCGTTCAGAATGTTCATTCGTGTCCCATCTATTATTGCTGTTTTCCTAAGAGGGACTATTGTTTTAATTTCCGTACTAGTCCCAGTTAGTTTCGGGAAGTAATCCATTATACATTGACCCGCAATAGGAGACGTTGGTGGGGGAGTGATGAAAGGGCCCGCAGAGGTGGATTTTGGGCTGTTCTTATTGCAACCTTTCTGCTTGGGTTCTCCACACAAGCTATAGATGGTACATTTAAGCAGGCAAGAGAATTTGGGACACCTAAATTGTGACTCAACACTGCTACAAGCTCTGCTTCGTTATTAGATCGCAGGTCACCATCATGAAACACTTGATTTCCAGTTGAGCCAATCATGGTTTGAATCAAACCGATGTCGGTTTCTGCAGTGTCCATCTTGAGTACAGTAACTGATTGAAGTTGGGGTTGACTGCACAAACCTGTAAGAAGAGACATGGTATTTACTGCGCTGCAGGACTAACAGAGTAACAAATGCTCAACAGAATTATAGAGCACAACAATGAGAACCTTCGACTAGCAGAGCCTCAACCCACGTACTAGGTAACAGAAAATGAATATACACTGTGCGGTTCAAAGGGAGTAGAAACACACACAGCAACTCCGCGCAGTCACCAGCACAAGCCAAACTCAATACTTATAGGTAGACTTTGAAGTCTGCTAAGACCAGTTAACTGTGCACGGCTGAAAGGGAGTACTATACCCCTTGCAGTCATCGGCACGGTAAGCAAAAAATTAAGAACAAGCAGTCGAGGATGTTAGTGCCCTGAAGGGATGAGCCCCACGTAGTTCCAAGCATGTAACGTGTAGAGGGTCTGGAATTCCGTGAGGTTTTTAACCGCCCATCAGCCAGACTCCAGTTAAAATGAGTTAAGATAACGTGCGGGTGGTGCGCGGCTCACAGAGAGACAGTCTCCCTGCAGTCGCTGGCAAAGTTTAATAAACTGCTTTTATACACACGTGCCGCTCGAAAGATGTGAGCAGATGTTCCTCCCCAGCAGGCATGGCAACAAATAAGATCTTGGAGCACGTGTCAAAAGCTAGTAACGCTCACAGTTGGAGGTGTACCTAAGTAGGTTTAGCTGGCATTGCAATCCTTCGATCCTTTGCATCCGAAGGCAAACGGAAGGCAGACACCGCATCAGACAACTCTGCAGACGCTCTGTGTCAGGGAAGGGAGATTGTTGAAGTTGCTCCTACTCCTCAGTAAGCAACACGAAAAAAACAGACTTCAGGTAAGCAGGAAGGCAAACGGAAGGCAGACACTTCATCAGACAACTCTGCAGAGCCATTGTAGTTTCACCCGGACTCTGACAAGTAGCATGTCAGAATTATTTTACATTTTTACCACAACCTCTGTCTAGTGCAGGATGGTTTCTAGTGTGGACCAAATGTTATTTTGAGAGAAAACAAGTAGTTGTTACACATACTAAAAAAAAGAAAAAAGGTACCCACTCAATACAGTCTTCCAACAAATGGCAATGGCCTTTGGAAAGTAGTACTTTTATGTTCTAGAAGAGAACGGCAACATCGTTTGCACAGCTGCCAATGCATAATCAGTACTGTGCCATTAAACAGTAGCAGGCGGCATGCGATATTGAATGAACATTGGAGGTTTTTGAAGTTTAAACTGGTTGTAGGGAAACGCTGCTCATTAATCTATTGGATTAAAGCCATCTGCGATCCATATACCGAGTACCCGAAAGCTTGAGTCACAAAAGGTTGTGCACAAAAGCGCAACGCGCTGTGCTTCCCTCTGGGTGTCATGGTCTCCAGACCACTAGCAGGAAGCAGACAGAGGCCGGACCTGGCAGCAGGTAAGTGGGAGGGGACCCGGTGAAGAGCGTCGGGTGGGCGCCGCTAAGCAGAAGAGGGTGCAAGGAGGGTATGCCCTCCAAAGTGACCGCAAGAGGGTGATGACCAAAAGGCTACTCTTGAACTTGCGGCCTTCCCTGTTGGTGTACTCGAACCACTAACCGTTAAAACGTCAGAAGCTGATTTACAGCTGAAATTATGCCATCACCTTTCAAAATTAACTATGGAATGTAAGAGGAGTCCCTTGTGCGGAGGGGGGGGGGGGCTGCAGAGGGATGGGCTGCAAATGGGCAAAAAGGCCTTGTTGTTTCTTGCATGTGGGCGTTGTGGTGCCTGCCCCTTTAAGGCTTAGTGACGCAACTCCGCCGCGTGTGCCCGTAATAAATGGGGCGTGCCATGGATCGCCAGTGTGACCATTGAGCCCGGACAGAGAACATTGTGTCCCATGTGTTCTGTGTGGTTCACAGGGACAGAGGGGCACACCGTCAACCGGCATGCACTCGGTGGGGCCGTGGCCAAACACACTAACACACTGTGTATACATCCTCAAATGTCATCTCCTTCTTTTCAAAAACTCACGTGGCATTTGCGTTGCATCAGTCACATCAGTATGAGCCAAAACTAATAACATATGCATCTGAAAACATGTATGCCTATAGAAAAGCCAACACTGTTGATTTTGCCAGTGCGGTTGTGTGATGGTCTAGTGTTTTGATCTGACGTGAGCGTCATGAGGCTCACTTAATAAAAAGGGCTCTGCTGGCGCTGCGAGGGCAGAGCAGCAGAGCCCCAGGAAGCGGCAACTCGTGTCTGTGTTTTTGTGTCCTGTGCGACTGCCACGTGGTTGTGGCCTGGTGTGCATCGCGGCCCGAGTGTCCTCTGAGCCGCGGCTGCTGGCAACTGGGGGTGGCCCCCCCCCCCGCACTGTGAGGATTGCGCCCGGTGACCCCGGGCGCCGTAGGGTGTTCCCTTACCATCGATTGGCGGAGCGCCCTCAGCGCATCCGCCGTGTTGGTTGATCACGACAGCATCTGTGACCAGAGGCGGGCCGCCACATTGGTGACGAGGATCCCGCCCTGAGTGAGCACAGCACGCGAGCTCGGCTCCATGAAGCCTGGAGCCAGACTGAAGCAGCATCAAGCCGCGTCCGTGGAGGAGGAGAGGCCGCAGCCGCGTGTCAGCTGGGCTGCTGGGGGCTCAGGGACCTTGTGCGGTGCATCGGCACAGGTTGCCTGGGATCAGCTGAGGTGGCTGACTTCGATCCCGCGTCGGCCGTGCGGGGGACCCGGCGGTTGGTGGTGACCGCGTGGTCTAGACTGGGGGGGGAGGAGTCTGGTCTGTCCCTGAACAAAGGAGGGGGTGGGGCCAACCCTCCATCTGGCCCGTGACTGCTGAAAGGCCCTTTTTGTCACCCGAGTCTGAGGAAGTGGATCGCGTGGCTGACGAAGCGGCCCAGAAAGGAGGTGTGGCCTCCAGCAGTCCGCGGCCCGCCCCCCACACCCCCAGGCACCAGCAGGGAACAGTAAGAAGGGGCGCAGCCTACTCGCGAGCCCCGCGGACAAAGGAAGGGGCGGGGGCATCCCTCCGCCTCGCCCAGAGAGGGGGAGAAACATTACCATGCCTGGGTTGCGGCGGTGACCAGCCTGAGCAGGCCCCGGCCACAGTGACAGAAGGCCTGTCAATACCTGGGCCTGGAAGGAAATAAGTCGAGTTTTGTCCATAATTGCACCTCGAGGCTGGCAGAACAGCCAGAAAGGAGCCTGGCCTGAACGTTCGAAGCCCAGATAAAGAAAGAGGGGTGTCATCGAAACCCCACAGTTGTACCTGACCGGGCCCTAGGGATTGCGGCTCCACTTGGAGTGCTTGTGCGCCCCTGGGCAGGAGGAACTGGGCGACACCGTTGAAGTCAATCAGGGGGCGCAAAAGGGTGTGGCCATCAGGGCTAAGAAGTTGTGTACCCAGATTGGTGTATAGTGCAGCGGGGACGTCCCCTACACCGGGAGAGTTTGGGGTGCTGCCAAGAGACCTCCCCACAAGGTGGTCAAGCTACCTGAGGCCCAGTAACTGCGGGCACCCCTCAACACTGGTGACTGCAGCTGGCATCCCCAACAATATTCAGCATGTCGGACGACGAGGGGATATGTCGGGGTCAGCTAGCACCAATACCCCATTTCGATGTCCTGGGTGCGCCTTCAAGTGTCGGGGCCCGGTGAGTGGCCTGGGTGGAGACCCTGGAATTGTATTTCACTGCAATGGAGATCAAAGATGCAGCCAAACGCCCAACACTCCTGTACTCTGCCGGACTGGCCGTTCAGAGGCTGTTCAAGACATTAAGGCCCCGAGATCAGTCATACGATGCAGCCATTGCAGCCCTGAACGAGTATTTCAGGCCCATGGTCAACAGGGACTATGAACGGTTCAGGATGAGGTGTGCGAGGCAGGAGGAAGGGGAAAGCCTCGATGCATTCCACGGGAAGCTGCGCGGAATTGCACTGTCCTGTGCTCTGGGAATTTTGAGGAGGACGAGATTCGGGCGCAGATCATCTATGGCTGCAGCTCCACCAAACTGCGCAAGCCGGTTCTGAGGGACTCAGCGCTGACCCTCGATCGAATATTAGAGCTTGGCCGGGCCCAGGAACTGGCAAAGGTGCAGGCCTCGGTCATGGACTCCTCTAGACACCACCTCAAGATGGAGGTCCCCATGCAGCGAGTGAAGGTTGAGGAGGTGGCCGCTGTCGGCAGGTGGCCAGGAAGAAGAGTGATGAGGAGGGGAGACTGGCCGAGGAGAGACCCCAATGCCACAATATGCCATCTCTGTGCGTGGGATCTTCCACACCCGCAGGACTGCCCAGTGATAGGACAGATCTGTGGAAGGTGCGGGAAAGGAGACCCCTTTGCATGGGTGTGCCTAGCCCCAGCCAGCATGGTGGGGACATTGGGGGGGAACGTGGAAAAGGGGAGAAGGACCCCCAAGTTGGCAAAGCTCCAGGTGGCGGAAGTGACCCCAGAAGTACTGTATGATATGGGGGAGGAGGAATATGAAGAGAATATATTCTTCTTGTCCTGCAGCGGTGCCAGTGGCCAGTTTGATCCCGGAATCTTTTGAGTCGGAGGAGCCCGTCGTCGGGTCATGTGGTGTGCGGACTGGAACACACCTGTTTGTTTTGCAGTGTTAAAAAGTTTGAGTGTTCAGTAGCTCTTAGGTGGCGCGCGGACTGGAATGCACCCAATGTTTGCTGTGATGATGTAGGGGCACAGTTGATGCGTGGACTAGAAGGCACCAAGTGGAACCCAGTAGAGTGATTGATGTTTGTGGTGGGTTTTTGATTTTGTTTGTTTATAATAAAGGAGGGATGTTGTGTGGTGGTCTAGTGTTTTGATCTGACGTGAGCGTCATGACTGTGTCATGACGCTCACTTAATAAAAGGGGCTCTGCTGGCGCTGCGAGGGCAGAGCAGCAGAGCCCCAGGAAGCGCCAACTCGTGTCTGTGTTTTTGTGTCCTGTGCGACTGCCATGTGGTCGTGGCCTGGTGTGCAGCACGGCCCGAGTGTCCTCGGAGCCGCGGCTGCTGGCAACTGGGGTGCCCCCCCCCGCACTGTGAGGATTGCGCCCGGTGACCCCGGGCGCCGTAGGGTGTTCCCCTACCATCGATCGGCGGAGCGCCCTCAGCGCATCCGCCGTGTCGGGTGATCCCGACAGCATCTGTGGCCCGCCCCGGTGACCGGAGGCGGGCCACCACAAGTGCGTACTAATTATATCCTATGTAATTCCTGTAGAAATGTATGAAGGTTCTTGCCATTAAGTTCTTGTATGGGCACTAAAAGACAGGATGCAGACCATGTTCGTAGGATATTTGCGCCTTCCTCCACACCAGAGATTTCTTGGCACAGTGCATTGTGTTAATGTTTACTTTTCAATTCGGTGAAAAGGATATAAAAAAATTTAGCTGCTTTTGGCAGATAATATTGTGTAGAAAGTATGCAGCTATGCTTTGTAGATAAACTAAATCATAGTTTTACCATTGTAGTGCCCTATTCCAGAATGCCGCGGACGACAGTTCACACCTAACAGAAGTTCGCCTTTTACCAGCACAGTGGACTGGCAGTCTATCAAGTAAGCAACATCTGAATTTCAAATTCTAATAAGCACATTCATGTATTTTTTACAATAAAGCCGGACCATCAAAAGTGTGTAAATGTGTATTACTGAATAAGCTTCCGAGGAAAGGGAAATTGCCTCAGATCTAAGAATGGTTAACAAAGGTTTTGTTTTTAAAGGGGATCTGGTTATTGTTTGCTGTTTGTGCTATCGATAGATGCTTTATTGAAATTCTTCTAATCTTGATGGCTGCTGAGCCTTCAGGTGTCCTGTCTAACACGCTGTAAATGTTGTGCAAATGAGGTAAACATTCACTTATAGAGGGAACTGTATAATGAAGTGCCATGAAGCAAGGTAATTACTATGCAAAGGAAGTAATGATTATGCATCGTGACGCTCTCTAGAGGCCGCGTGTTCAAGCTGCATTTGCTATTTTCAGCACAATGGACGACTATTGGATGAAGGGTTGTGGAGCAGGAGAACTACTGTATTTATTCCTTTTAGATATAGCGTATAACCAACAGTTGTAAATGCACAATGAAGTTATTAATCTGCTGGCTACAGTTTCACATTATTTTGGTGTTAAATTAGGACACGCTTTCCTCTAATATTTGCCGTTTAAAGAGTTCCGGAAGTATACACATTTAAGAGTGTTTTAACCACACAGCATGGCTGATGCAAGCCTCGTTCCAAGCTGTCACTGGCTGACCACTGTTGCTCTTCTGTTCCACTTTTGCTACACTTACACAACTGCCCCATAGTGGGTAACTCCCGTCTGCTCCGTTCCTACTTCTTCTGGGCTTCTCTTTGTTTTTGTCCCTCTTTGTGTCACTATCTTTCTACCTGTCATCACATGCCGGGTCATGGCCACCGGGAGCATTAATCAAGAATTTCGTTTGGATCCTCCTGCCCCCTTTTTCGCCAACAACACAGTTGGTAATGGGGATAGCCATGGGTCAAACCGACATGATAATGGCTTGCTGACCTTTGTAATAGCCCAAGCAAGAGAGCAGCATGCTGTTTCCAGGTACTATAGCCTGCACTGTGGCTATTGCCATACATTGCTGCCATTATTATTATTTTATTTTTTATACCAGGTCCTACAATTTTGTTTGACCTTAGTGTGTATTGATTTTTCTTCAAAGAAGAATTTGCCAGATTAAGGATAGCAAAACACAAGGATATTCTTTATAATAATACCTAAATATCTCAGTTTACAAGAAAACATTTCTTCAGTATGATTCTCACTGCAGATGAATGAGTTTCATATTAGGAAAAAGATGAAAATGACTCTGGCCTTCCATTTTTAAGTATTCTTTATTAAAAGAAAAGTGAAAACTCCGGACTTTCCCTAAACTACGGGGTTTCTCTACCTAACAAAAACGAACTAGGGTGCTCATCAGTTGTCAATGAGACCAAAATGAAGATCTGGCTACCGTTAACCTAATTTAACCTGACCCTACCAGTACAAAACAATAAGGCACAGGAGAATTGACACCCTTCTGTGGGCTGGTTTCTCAGCAAGTTCACTTTAGTAAAGTATTCGTAGGTATTTGAAACTTCTTTTATCAAGTCGTATAGTTTAGCTATTGGGCTCTTCAACTTTTCAACTGTGTCTTTAACACGCTGGTTTTGCCTTTTATTCCATTCTCTGGTGATCTTATTTGTTTTTATTTCCCCTTTTCCTTGGGACACTTCTGTTCCTCCCTTGTTAGTCAAACTTGAGACTTTCTCTTTACTTAATAGCCAATCCTTTTCTTGACTAGGACAAAGACTCTACCAATTATAATTCTAATTCTTCTTATATACTTCCACCACTTGGTCTTACTGGGACGAGTATGAATGCTCCATTTGTTATTTTCGGTCCCCCACCCAGGTCTCCTGCTCTCCCTGTTAAATTTATGTCTAACGTATCGCATCACCAGGCCTCCAGTCCGTTCAGGGTTCTCTTCAGTGATTGTCCGGTTGGTTTCTGTGCTCTTCGTTCGGCACTCTCTGTGGTGCCTTCAGGTAAGTGGTCTCAGTGTCGTTTAGGGACGCCCAAGTCCACCGGGTTCCGGTCATGGAACCACTTCTTACTTGGTCACTCCTTGGACACTGTACCAGTCCTTCTACTTTTCTTGCTTCAGGTTTCCTGGAGGACAAGGTGCTAGGATTTGCAGGCCAGCTTCCTCCCAAGATCAGAAGCTGTATGTCCCCATTTCCTTCAGCTTTGATCCCACAGCTGGTTTGGAACTCCCGGGCTTCTCTCTCTCCCACATCTCCTCCTCTCAGGTTTATGATGCTGCTGTGGGACTGGCGCAGTGTCAAAGTCCTTCTTCTTTGTTCTACTTGTACTCTGTACTGCTCCAGTGGTTTTCTTCTTCTCAGTACAACATTTGTATTTCTTTTCAGGTTTTCTAAAAGGTTCTAAGTGACAATAACAAATATCAGTGTGTTCTTCATGTTTTCTCCTAGCAGATATTATTAGCGATGGCCTATAGGTGGGTTGGTTAGGGAGTTCCTTATCAGAACAGGAGTCCTTGTCCCTAAAGGGAGAGTCTCTGCCAGTGAGGTCCCACTTGCCTCTACCCCTAGGGAGAGTATTGCATAGCGGCCTCACCTCCATAGCCTCACAGGGAAAGGCTCCTCCCTCGGGAGAAGTGACTGAATCCTGAGATTCATCACACTACTCTCCCACTATTATTATCTAGAAGAACAAATAAGGTTTAACATTCCAGAAACCCATTCTACTTCTTCTTGATTGTATTCACATCTGTCTTCTGGATTACAACTTTTAATTTGTAACAGGTAAGCCTGTTTCCAACACCCAATCTTCCAGGGATCCATGTTGCGATTTAATGTCCCCCTCTATTCTCCTCTTTTAACATCCACGCCAAAATCTTGTCAGCTTTGTCCCCCTTCTAGTGATACTTTGGTTTCAAAAATAACAATTTCTTCTCTGTGTCCTGAACAAGATTAGCCTTGAGCTTCGCCTTATGTCAATGCTTACTAGCATTTGCCGGGGACTGGTATTTTCTCTTGACCACCCCTTTCCCCCACCCCTCGGTTGTATCGCTTCCATTGTCCTCCTGAGGTAATCCTCTTGTTACTTTCTTGATTTCTGTTTCTGGGAACCCATCCTTTTAAGAACCCCTTGTATCGTGGCCTTAAAGCCCCCCAGAGAATCTGCTCACTCACCTCCCAATTGTCATTATGTGTAAAGTACTCTTTAATTTCGGTGCAGAGTACCTGAGCAAGGTCCCCATCCATGAACAGGAAATCGTTGCACCGCCACCCTCCTGAGGGACTATGCTTCAGCCAGTTCCCCAAGGATAACCTTACCAAGTCGTGATCTGACCACAGACTCAGGAGCACCTCAGAGTCCTTGACCTGGGACTTCAAGTCATTATCCACTAGGATTAAGTCTATCCTTGACTAAGAATTGTGTACTGATCAATAATAAGTGAATTGTCTACCTCCCTCATCTATTCTTCACTGAGTTTACAAGAGCCAAGTCTCAGTTGACTCTCCGAAAACGGTCACTACTGCTCCCCCTCGCATCCTCTTCTGATCCCTCACTGAGTCAAGCACCATGTTGAAATCACCCCCAGCTTCTAGGTGTCCCTCCAAGTATAGGACCAGTTTGTCCTTCATGCCCTCCAAAAATTCTGTCTGTACTGAATTGGGGCAGTAGACTGAACCCACTGTGACCCTAACCTCATGGAGGCTCCCTTTAATGAACACAAATCGACCATTCAAATGGATTGTGTCCTCCCACATATTCCTCATTTTTGATATTCATATCAGCTTTGCTGCTTCGGAAAAAAATGTTTCACACCAGAGGGCGCTGTGCTCAATGTTGTGGCGTCGTCCCGCAAGGGCTGCCGTAGAGTGTCAATGTCATCCGTAGTATAAATAGCTCGAGCCACGCCCATTGGCTTCAGTTCTGTTTTTCCGAAAAGCTTTCAATTCGTGTGTTTGAAAATGACACTTCCGTTTTTCGTCAAGATGTCTTCATCTTCTAATCCTTTGACCCCAAAAACTGGTTTGAAAAAATGGCAGGATTGCGGGAAGAAAATGTCGATCACTGATCCCCATCGCATCTGCCTGTGGTACCTGTGTCCCGATCATCGGACTGATGACTTCGGGTCCTGTCAGGCCATGACAGGAAAAGCTCTCAAGGAACGACGAGGTAAATTGGCGGTGGGGAGGGAAACTTCGAAGGCTTCTTCAAAGAGAAATAAAGACTCTGGGGAGTCTAGGGACTTGTCCCGGTGTAAATCAGGAGTCGGTCAAGGAAATATTAATCGAAGGCAAAGAAGAGACGTCACCGAACTCCCTCTTCGTCTTCTGACTCTACAAGGGTTATCACTTGTCCAACTAAACGTGATTCCCCTAGAAAATGGGAGGTTTTCAGAGCCTTGAAAATCTTCAAGAATGCGGCCCGACCCCCTCCAAGAAGTCGGGCGAAGACCATGCCCCAGCTCATCCGTTGGATGACGGAGGAAGGTCGGAGACTACCAAACGCTCTAAATCAGCCGAGAAATCATCGTGGTTACCGTCTAGAGAACATTCTCAGATACCTCAGAAAAAGAGCATGTCGACAAGCCTATCGGTGAATAAATCGAAGGCAACGCTGGACAAAATGGCGTCAGGTTCCAAACCTTCATCTACACTTGTGTCGAAGGTTTCATCGACACCAGTGTCGAAGGTTCAGTCGACACCATTCTCGATGACCCCTTTATCTAAGGCACCTTTGACTTTATCAAAGCCAGCGTCGGCAACATCGATGCCTCTGTCGAAGACAGCGTCAATTCCTGTACAGTCATTGACTCAATTGGCGAAACCAATGCCGATGCCTTCATGTCCTCAACCCATGGGTAAGGCTTATACCCATATTCCAAGGAAAGTCTTTTTCAAGTCTATGACTTCTATTTATGAGGAGGAGCAATCCTTCTGAGGAGGAGCAATCCTTCTGAGAAGGATTCTTCGCCATTTGGGTTGAAATATGGGACAAAAAAGCTCCTGAGGAGCCGATTGACCCAGAATCAAAGATGTCTGATCTTTGACTGTCTCCAAACAGCTAGTGGCATAGACTCTTCGCCCGAATTGTAGTTTGACAAACCTGACCCAGCTGATCATGCTGATTCAGCATACAGGCAAATTATGAATAGGGTTGTGGAGTTCATGGGTTTGAGCAGGAATTCTTCTACCTACGAACAAGATGACGTGACAGATATTCTGAGCCAGGGTCCTCAGAAGGATGCAGTACTACCTTTCTCATACAGCCCTTAAAAGGAAGGTCATGGCCACCTGGGAAACCCCAGAATCTGGACCTGCGGTAAACAAAAATGTTGCCAGAAAATATAGACCTTCATCCTCTGATCCAGACTATTTAACTAAGCACTATTTGCCTGAAATCTTAGTGGTCCAAGCAGCTTCATCCACCAGACAGTCTGCTTATCCCTCTATTCCCCCGGATAGGGATGACAAGAGAATTGATGCCTAGACTCGCAAGATTTTTTTCTTCGAGCAGTATGGCTTTAAAGTCAACCAATGTTACTAGAACCCTTTCGAGGTTTACCTACACCCTGTGGGACTGTGTTAGCATGGCGGCTCAGCACATTCCGGAAGGCGAGGAACGAGACGGCTTCCTGGCTACTGTGAATGATTGAAAGGAGTCAATGGGGGAATGTCTCCAGTCAGGACTGGACACTGCTGACAGCATCAGCAGGTCTATGGCTTCTAGCACCGTGCTACGCAGGTTTGCGTGGCTGAGAAAGTCTGGCTTTGCACCGGATGTGCAGGTCAGGCTACTCAATATGCCCTTTGACGGCTTGAGAATGTTCGGCAGCAAGACGGATGAGAGTCTAGACCAGCTGCAGACCTCTAAGGTGGCGGCTAAATCACTTAGCGCCTCCACACGTTAACCTCAACAACACTCCTACTCAGGCTCATCTTCCTGGAAGGGTCGTCCTTTTCATTTTTATTCCTCATTTGGATGCGGAAGAGGACAGGCTAGTCAAAGAGGACAAAAGAGATTCCCTCGTGGTGGACGAGGAGGGGGTGCTAGATGAGCCCCACCAGCGGCAACTGCCTCTTCAGCCGCTACTGCAGTCACCTCTAAGCCACTTTGAGGCCTTGACCCACAAGACCCCGGGGGGAGGCAGAATCTCTCAGCATCTGAATGAATGGTGGGGCATTACTTCAGATGGTTACTGCCTTCCCTTTCAGAAAAGACCTCAGGACCATCCACCGGAATACAACTCTGTCAAAATTCGGGATCCGCTCCTGTTGCAGGAAATTTTAACCCTGCTAGAGAAAGGTGCAATAGAACATGTACCTGTAGCGGAGAGGAACAAGGGTTGGTATTCCCCCTACTTTCTCATTCCCAAGAAGGACAGAGGATTGAGACCCATCTTGGACTTAAAATTTGAACAAATTCCTCAGGAAGGACAAGTTCAAGATCATTACATTTTCTCAGATCCTTGAGGCTCTCCAACTCCAAGACTGGTTGGTATCATTGGACCTTCAGGACGCTCACTTTCATGTGCCAATCCATCGGAAGCACATGAAGTACCTGAGGTTCGCGAATGGCGGTTCTCACTATCAGTTTCGAGTTCTGCCATTTGGGCTGACCTCCGCCCAGAGGGTTTTCACCAAGCTGACGGCGGTAGTGGCAGCGAGTCTCAGGAGAGGGGGGATTCCCATCTACCCCTACCTGGACGATTGGCTGATCAGGGCTCGTTCACCAGAGCAAGCCCAGGAACATCTCAGTATCACCTGCCACTCCCTACACAGACTGGGCTTCTCACTCAATTCCAAGAAGTCCCATATGATACCATTCCAAAGACTCCAATTCCCGAGGTGAGAGCTCAACACATTTAGCAGATGGTAACAAAATTCCAGAATGCCCAACATCTTTCGGTCATTGATTTTTTTTGAGGTCGCTCGGCCTCACGGCATCCTGCATTTTCCTGGTGCCAGAAGCCCGATTGAGAATGAGATCCCTTCAATGGGCTCTCAGGACTCAATGGTCCCAATTTTCAGGGAATATGTTGGATCACCTGCAAGTTCTGAGCAGAGTTGCTCAAGACCTAGTTTGGTGGGCTTGCAAAGACAATATTCCATGGGGAGAGTCTTTTTGGCAACTATGGCCGGAGATAACAGTAGTGACGGACACTTAACTCACGGGGTGGGGAGCCCACACAAACAATCAGCAGTCGTTGGCCTCCATCGAAGTCCAAACTACACATGGAACCTTTTGGAGCTGAGGGCAGTCAGACTAGCGCTGAAGGCCTTTCTGCCCTCTGTACGGGGAAAGAATGTCCTGATAATGACGGACTACACAGTGGCCATGTACTACCTGAACAAGAGTGGAGGTGTAGGGTCACTACTACTGTGCATAGAGGCAATGCAGCTCTGGTTCTGGTCAATACATGAAGGAATCTCTCTGTCTGTAGTGCACCTAGCCGGAGAGCATAACAAAGTGGCGGATGCTCTGAACAGGCAGAGCACAGTCTCCCACGAGTGGCAACTAGCTCAGGAAGTCCTTCAAGAGATCTTCAACCTTTGGGGAACCCCTCAAGTGGATCTGTTCGCGACCGAGGTCAGTCGGAAGTGCGATCAGTACTGCTCAAGGGAATTTCCTCCAAAAGGTGCTCTACGGGATGCGTTCGTAGTGGACAGGGAGCTTACACTCCTGTACGCATTTCCTCCAGTCCCCGTGATTCCTCACGTAATCAGGAGGTTGAGAAAGTTCATGAAAACTATGATCCTAATTGGGCCTGGAGGACGTGGTACCCAGACCTTCTGGACATGTCCATGTGCCCTCCAATACCTCTTCCACAAAGAGAGGATCTTCTCTCGCAAGAGGAAGATCAGGTTCTCCATCCAGAGGTCAAGACACTCAGCCTTCAGGCATGGTTTTTGAGAGGCTGAGATATAAGGATTGGGACCTCGCAGATGACGTAATAGAGATTTTGCTTTTGCTCAGAAGGCCAGCACCAAAATCCTTGTACCAGTGTCGTTGGAAGAAGTTCAGTAACTGTTGTACGAATAAGAATGTGGATCCATTCATATGTGGCACACCTATGGTTCTTTCTTTCTTATTACATTCAGCCAATCTGGGGCTCCAGATTGGTACAATAAAAGGATACCTAGCAGCGCTTTCTATCTTTAAGCGCTCCTCTGAAGAAGTATCTTATTTCAAGATATCATTGATTGTTCAATTTTTGAAGGGTCTCACTAACGTGTACCCTCCAGTCCCATTCCATGTCCCTGTTTGGGATTTAAATCTAGTATTAAAATGTCTTATATGCATTCCTTTCTAGCCTTTGCATTCTTGTACGCTAAGGCTTTTCACATTGAAAACAATCCTACTAGTGGCTATTACAGCAGCCTGCAGGGTGAGTGAGTTGCAGGCTCTCTTATAAACCTCCTTGTGCCATTTTCCTTAAAGATAAAGTAATACCTAAAGCCAAACCGTCATTCCTACCCAAGGTAGTCTCTGACTTTCATTTGTCTAAAAAAATTACATTGCCATCTTTCTATGCTCCCCCTCATGCACGTAAGGAGGAGGAAGGACTTCACAGACTGGACCCAAAAACGGATCTCAGCTTTTATATTTATAGACTGGCAAAGTTTCGGCAAAATGACCAACTTTTAATTGGATGTACCAGCCACAAATTGGGCCTGGCAGTAACAAAACAGACTTTTTCCAGATGGAAAAAGTTGGCAATTGGAGAGTGTTACAGACTGGCAGGTAAAGAACCTCCAGATGGACGAAGAGCTCACTCCACTAGGGGCATGGCAACTTCTGCAGCTCTTCAAAGGGGTGTCCCAGTGCAATATATTTGTGCAGCGGCCACTTGGTCGTCTATGCACATTTTTGTAAAACATTGTTTAGATTCGACTTCGTCCCAAGGAGGTCTTTCTGCAAAGGCCGTTCTCCATACGGTCCATGATTAGGGTTAATTGGTACTCCCTCCTCCAAATTTTCACTGCTTTGGGAGTCTATCAAAGATGAGGAATATGTGGGAGGACACAATCCATTTGAAGAACAAGTTACTTACCAACTGGTAATGTTCTTTCGGTTGGATGTTACTCCCACATATTCCTCATTGACCCTCCCAGCCTACCCTGCAGTACAATGTACGTGAATTACACTCAGTGTTTCTTTAGAGTTTACGGTCTAAGGGTACGCCTAGACAACTCCTCAGTTGAGGATATCGAAAAAACAGAACTGAGGCCAGGGGGTGCGGCTCAAGCTATTTATACTACGGATGACGTCAACGCTCTACGGTAGCCCTCGAGGGACATCGACGCCACGACATCGAGCACAGCGCCCTCCTGTGTGAAACATTTTTTTCCCAAGCAGCAAAGCTGTTGATACGAATATCAAAGATGAGGAATACGTGGGAGAAACATCCAGTCGAAAGAACGTTACCAGTTGGTAAGTAACGTGTTCTTCGGGTCACTTTACACGTCATCCACTGTTAAACCCAAGCAGGCCGAGATGAGTTTTGCAGCCCCTCCTTTTCTTTCCCACCCATGAGGCCACATATACTTCCCAACCAGGGAACTTCTTCCTTGTTGATCATTTCCTCTGCACCTTAAGACTGATTACCATATTGTTGGGAATTTTAGTTGAAACTAACTAATATCCTCTATTACATATAGGTGTGCAGTCTACAACATTTGGAACACATATACTTCACCTAGGGTTTTGGCTCTTAGGTGGGGCTCCATCTCTATACCAATGCCCCTTGTACTTGTACACCAAAAGAAAAAGGCACCGAAGCCCGGCTCCCCCCCTCACCGCATGCCCCCGTAGCTCAGGTGTTATTTTTAGAGCCAGCCTGATAGTGACTGTCACCAAACCTTTGTGTGCCTGCTGTGGTGTGTGATTGGAGGGCTGTTTCATGCTGGCCCATGAGTGTTTGGGTACAACTAGGAACAATCCTAATCCTTCATCTATGCTGTTATTGCCGCTGGTTTTACTTATCTGCTGGAGGACTTTCTCATGCAGCTGTTTTGCTGCAATTATAGTACCAGTTTTGGCCAAGCTGGCTTGGCCCTATTCCCTTATCTTTTGCACTGATTTCCATTTTCTGGCTTCTAAATGTCCTTCCTATGCTGTCCTAGCCCTCTCTCTGGTTTTCCCCACTGGATGGGCTTGGAATTCTCTACTGCAGTTTTTTTGGGATGTTTTACCATCATCCGCACAAATAATGATAGAAACTGACATCGTCCAGCAGGGTGGTGGGATACTGCTATCCTACCTCTACTGTTCGCTTAAGCCATTCTGGGTTGCCTCCCCTGTTTCCGTCGTCTCACCATTTCCACTTGGCTGTCTGGAACCCCTTGGTTGGGTTCCTCTGTCTTCACACCTGCGAAAGCCTGTTCTTCTTTTTGGTCATCTGAGTCATCGATGTTCAAATCCCTTTGTGACCAGATTCTGTAACTAGACTTGCAAAGGAAGGTCTTTACTCACCAGGTTGTTTTTCCTTTGCTGAGCTGCGTTTTCAGGAACTGCCACCTTGATTACTTATCACTGGGTTCTGGGCTATTCTTTTTTTTTAACTTGTTTATTTTAAATCAAGGCAGGTTGATAATTAAAAAACAATGTCAGCAACAATCATTCAGGCATGTTGATCCCCAGTCCCTTTTTCCCCCCGATCTCCTCTCCCCCTCCCCCCGTCCCACCTTCCCCTCGGTCCTCGGAGGTGGATTCCTCCCTCCTAGATTGCCTATTTTGCGCCTCAAAGTCTATGTGTCTCCCTCAGGGATCACTTGGTCTTTCAGAATCCATCGAGCCCTGGTGCGTTTGTAGGTCAGAGCGGGGAAGCACTGGTCGTATTCAAGTAGTGGGGCCCAAATATTCTGGAATCGGTGGAGAGTTCCCGCCTGCGCTGCCGTCACCTTCTCCGCAATCAGAATATCCCAAAGCTTAGTCCACCATTGGGGCATGTGAGGGCCTTCCGGGGATTTCCAGGAGTGGGCCAGCACCGTTTTCCCTGCTAGCAGACAGTGTGTGAGTAGTTTCGATCTGGTCCCGGAGCGTGGGTAGATCGCGGGAATCGGGGCTCCTAGCAAGACTGGCTCTGGTTCCAGCGGGATCGCCGTTCCAGTGATTTGCGCGATGGTTCCCAAACACGTCTTCCAGAATTGCTGAATCTTTGGGCAAGCCCACCACATATGAAAGAAGGAGCCTGGGCGGCCACATCCTCTCCAGCAGGAATGGTCTACTTGTGGATTTATGTGGTGGAGTCTAAGGGGCGGGTAATACCACCGTAACATGATCTTATATGCGCATTCCCTATTGGTGATGCAGGTGGATGAGGCGCGAGTTCTGGTCCAAATGTCTAACCAGGTTTGGTCGTCTGTTGGGTGATCCAGATCTGCCTCCCACTGGGCCATGCAGCGAGTTCTTGCGATCAGGAAGTCACCTAAGAATCGCCTATACAGAGTGGATACTTTCCCCCGAGCTGGAAGATCTCCAAGTGTGAGTTCCAGGGCGGTGGGAGGGCGTGTCGCTGCTTGCAGAGTTTGAGGGTGCGAGCACCAGTAGCGCAGTTGGATATAGGTGAATCTGTCCCTTTCCTGGAGTTGGAACTTTTCCTTACATTGCTCAAATGTGAGGGGCCTCTCTCCCGTATATAGCTGGCCTATAGTCTCTAACCCGCCATTTATCCAGTTCTGAAAGTTGCGGGGGTGTGCTCCAGGTGAAAATGCCGGATTATGGAAGACTGGGGATCGTGGGCTCAGGCCTCTTGGCACTCCCTTACTCTTCAGTGCCCAATCCCAGGAGCCTAGGGTATGTTTGGTTAATAGGAGGAGGTCTCCCCAGTGTGCTCTGAAGGGGGGTGGGGATGTGTGGCAAAAATCGCAGGGGTAGGGGCACTTGCGATTGTTCCAGTTCTACCCATGTAGGGCGATTTGTAGTAATTTGCCACGCCTGGACCTGTGCTAGTTGAGCCGCCACTCTGTACGCCCGTAAGTCTGGGACCCCCAACCCTCCCAGTCTGGGGCCCCTAGCAAGGTTCTGAGGGGGATTCTCGCTCTCTTACCTTTCCAGATAAATTTCAACATCTTTCTCTGGATATCGCGAAGAGTTGGTGCGGGAATCGCTACTGGGAGGGAGGCGCAGGCGTACAGGAACCTTCGAAGGAGGTTCATCTTGCAGGCTGGAATGCACCCCAGCAGTGAAATCTGCTGGGTCGCCCAACGTTTCAGGTCTCCTTCCAGTTCTTTGAACAACCGGGGGAAGTTAGTTTTATATGTGTCTTTTGGGTCAGCTGGGATGTAGACCTCTAAGTAGGGGATGGCTCTTTTTTCCCATGTTATCAGGCACTTCTTGGCCAGTGGTTCACGCTCTGCCGGGGTGAGGCCAATGCTTAGGGCCGATGATTTATCGAAGTTTACTGTAAAGCTTGAGACCTCACCATAGCTGGCTATTTCTTGTAGCGCATGTTTCAGGGATGACTGGGCCTCCGAGATTGTGAGCAGTACGTCGTCCGCATATAGGGCGATTTTGTGTTGCGTGGGGCCACTCTGTGGGCCTTTGATCTGGTTGTTTCGCCTGATTCTCTGAGCAAAGGGCTCCATGGTGAGTGCAAAGAGCAGAGGTGATAGTGGGCAGCCCTGTCTGGTTCCGCAGGACAGGGGGATCGGAGCCGAGTTGTGCCCGTTGATTCTCAGGAAGGTTCTTGTTCTGCTATAATTAGCTAGAATCATCGTTTGAAATGCTGTCCCGAAGCCGAAGGCCCCCAGGGTGTGTTTCATGAACGCCCAATCCACCCTATCAAATGCCTTGGCCACGTACAGTGCCATTAAGACTAGTTTCTGGGAGTTCCGGGAGGCAAGGTCTACCAGGTTCAAGGTTCTCTGAATATTGTCTCCTGTCGTGCGGTGTAAGATGAAGCCAGCCTGATCAGGGTGGATAATCTCTGGTAGGACACGACTCAGGCGATTCGCCAACATTTTGGAGTATATGTTTGCGTCAATGTTCAAGAGTGCAATCGGCCTATAGGAGGTCAGGTTTCTCATATCTTTTCCTGGTTTGGGCACGAGGATGGTGGTTGATTCCTGCATCGATGGGGTTACTGATCCCGTTTCCCTGAAGGAGTTGAACAAAGTTACTAGGGGGGAATCAGCTGGGATCTGAATAGTTTATAGAATCTGATTGAAAAGCCGCCCGGGCCTGGGGCCCATGTTTTAAGTGATTTAATGGCCTCCTCTACCTCTTCCTCTGTAATGGGCTTCTCCAATTCGCTCTTCATCGTGTCAGGGAGACGGGGCAATGCTGCCTTCTGCAGGTATTCCATCTGTTGCGATAGGTTCTGTGGGGTTGCCATCATGATTTGGGTCAGATGGTATGTTGCCAATCGTTGCTTTTCGGGTTCTGAATATAGTATGACCCCATTGGGATCTCGCAGGCCGGTGATCGTATTAATGCGTCTCTGCTTGGCCAATTTGGCCACCAGGAATCTGTTCGCCTTGTTGTTCTTTGCGTAGGATGACTGTTTGGCTTTCGCCATCAGCAGTGCGGTTTGTTCCGCATAGTGGGCTTCTAGTTTCTTCCTTGCCATGCGTATGATTCGCTGCGTTTTAGGGGACCAACCCTTTTCCCTGAGGACTGCCTCAGCTTCCTTCAGCTCATCTTCCAGAGCTATCCGAGTCTGTCGCCTGTCCCGGCGATCAGGGTGCCTCTAATCACTGCCTTCATGGCGTCCCAGTTATTCGCCAGCGAGGTGTCTGAGGCTGGGTTCTTGTCAAAGAAATGTCTTATCCCCTGCGCAATCTTGTCTCTTGCAGCCATATCATTCAGGATCGGGTCGTATAAGGACCATTTACGTAGATTGTTGAGTTTGGGGTTCTGGGCCCGGAGTTCCAGGATCACTGGGGCGTGATCAGATATGACTCTTGTGCCGATGGATACCTCCTTGATGAAGGCCAGGGTTTGCAGGGAGGTCAAGAAAAGGTCGATCCTCGAAAAGGTTCGGTGAACGAATGAGTATAAAAGGAGTAGTCTATTTCGGTGGGGTGAAGCACCCGCCATGTGTCTACTATCTCTAAGGACCTGATCAGCTGGAGGAGGATTAGTGCTTGGGCAAAATCGCTTGGAGTCAGAGGGTGCGATCTGTCCTTGATGGGGTCAGGAACCCCATTGAAAAACACTCCGATTATCGTTTGGCCCTCTACGAAACGGGCGAGTGACGAGCCCAGGGCGTCATAAAAGTGCGATTGACCAGAGTTAGGGGCGTACACCGAGATAAAGGTATATAGGTTTCCTAGTAGGAGGCATTTGACAGCTATATATCGGCCTTCTGGGCATGTTTTCGTTTCCAGAACCTACGGGTTCAAGTCTTTTCTAAAAAGGATCGCAGTGCCTCCCTTTTTGCTTGCTCCAGAGGTGAAAAATTAAAGCGGAAATAGCCGAGAGCGAAGCCGAGTAACATCCGCCGGCAGCAGATGAGTTTCTTGGAGCATGGCTACCGCAGCATCTTCGTCCTGGAGTTTTAGTAGAATTGCTTTTCGCTTGTTAGGAGAGTTCAGTCCATTAACATTTAGGGAGAGAAGCCTCAGGATTTGGTGGTCTAGTGTCCTTTCTTTCTCTATTACTTGGGTTGGGGAGGAGCCGGGAGCTGGTGATTCAACTGCCATTTCCACTGTGAGTCTTTAGGGTATCATCCTGCGCTTGAGGTTTTAACGCGGGACCCCAACAGGGGGCCGCAACTTTAACTGACGGGTGGGCCGACATTGTGAGTACGGACGCACCCTTGGCCAACAGGGCCAACTGTCCCATCGAGTATTGGGTACTGTGGGTTTCCAAGGAACCAGAGGTAGAAAGTATCCTTGGAATGGGTACGAGCCATGGGTATGGCCCGCCGCCTCCGTCTTCGAGGCTTATCAGTTTAGGAGTGAGGTGGTGGTTCCAAATTTAGGTGAGGCCAAGTGAGTTTGGGCTAGGATGATGTTAAAATCTGGGGACGCAGGAGCGCCTCTGATCATCTCCTTCTATTGTTCCGCTGTGTTGTCGACCATGACGATCGTCTAGGCTTTGGGGAGGGGAGTGGTTCAGGGTCCCCAGCCCCCTCCGGGTTCGGCGTGGAGGGCTCTCGGGGCGAGGTCAGGTGCATGATTTTCTCTGCGTCCTCCAGGTGGCTAATCCGGCATAGGGTGCCTTTGTATGTGAACTGCAGAGCCGTCGGGAACAACCATCTGTAGCAGACCTGCTGGACCTGGAGGAAAAGTGCCAGGGGTCGCAGTGCTCTCCTTTTCTGTAGGGTGAGTAGTGAGAGGTCTTGGTAAATCTGAAGTGGAGTGCCCTGGAAGGTGATATCCTCCCCTTGGCGGCTGATTGCTGAAATTGCCTCTTTGGTCGTGAAGAAGTGGACCCTGGTAATAACATCTGGGGGGGGATCTGAGTCCACCCCCCCCCGACGCGGGCGTAGCCTGTGGGTCCGGTCTAGCAAGAGCTGGGATTTATCCAGGTCCGGGAGTAAGGCCTTGAAGAAGCTCCCCACGTAGTCCGTCAGCTTGTTGTCGGGGACGGAGGTTGGGACCCCCCGAATGCGGAGGTTGTTGCGACGTGCCCTGTTTTCAAGGTCCTCGTGTTTAAACTCCAGGATCTCGCATTTGTGTTGCAGGGTATTAATGGATCTCTGCAATTTCCCTAGAGTGGTAGTGTGATCCCGAGTCTGGACTTCGACTTCTCCGAGTCTCTGTTCGACCTCCGTAACCCTCTGGTCTGTCTGCTCCACTTTGGTGGTAAGTTCTGAAAGGCACGAGCGGAACTCTGACTTAATGTCCGCCATGAAGGCTATTGGGTCCCCTTTAGTAGCAAGGGCTCCCCTGTCCTCCTGTGGTTTCTGTGGGGTCAGTTTAGGAGGATCTTGCTTCTTATTTTTATCCGGTGCGGCGAACATGGTGGATATATCCGTGCCCTTGCTAACTTTTGATTGCCTGGACATGCTGGTTGTGCTGGGCTGTCTCGGCCGGAAGAGTCACAGAGGGAACTAGGATTGTAGGCGACGACCCCAGGGGTGAATATCGCTCCAGACTCCCTTCTTGATCTGGTCCCGAAGAGTCCAGAGAGTTGTTGGGGCAGAGGGTCGTGTGCTTCCGCTGCTAGCTGTCAAGGAATATTCGAACGAAGCAGAGAAGTTGGCGGGGAGCAGCCGTTGCCCCGCAGAGTTCCAGGTTACTGGGTGGGTGGATGGGCCGGGGCGCCCCAGGAAGTGATAGGGGGGGACCTTGGGTGATTGCTGGGGGCCTCTGACTCTTCAGCAGGCTAGGTCCGGTTAAGGACGCCTCGATGTGTGCGTCAGGGCCCCGAGTCTGCTCAGGAAAAAAGGGGGGGAGAGGGTTCCAGCACCCCGCTCGCAGCCGAGCATACGAGCCGCCGAAAGAACCCCCTGCCATGGACACCAGTCTCCACTGGCACGATCCGGGTGGTTCTGTGTTGGCGGGTTTGCGGGCCCCTGAGGAAAGTCAGGCGTCCGTCCGCTCTTCCTCCTTGGCACTCCACAGCTTTGTCACCGCGAGGCACATAGTATGCTGCTAGGCTCCGGTGTGGCCGCCATCTTGTTTCCTTCGGCTGGTGACGGGGGCAGGGTTCGGCGGCTGGATTCGGGTAATACGGTCCTGCGGTCCTGAAGATCATGTTGGGCCAGGTTGTGCTGTGTAGGTTCCGGTCGCCTTAGATGGTGTTGGTGACCCGGTAGCCTCAGCGGAACCGCCAGAATTTGATGGAGGCGGCGGGCATCCCATGGGCGGCTTCAGAGGAGCGACCACATCGATGGCGCTCCAAGTCACGCCCCGGTTCTGGGCTATTCTTGACCCTTCCTCTTATCAATCCCTGTGTTCCATGGTCATGGGTTTCTGTAGGTCCCATCTTTTTGCTTATTGCCATAATCTTCCATTGGCTTGAATCCTGCTGGGCCTCTTTCCTTCCCGGGGCGGCTAGGGTTTGAACCTAGGGCTGCAAAACTTTGTAAAGGTCTGCCTGGTGTCCCCCTGGGGAGGTCGCTGCCTTGTCCACACTGTCGAGTAGAGCTCAGACTTTCCCCCATAACTGCTACTCTGTCTACAGGCTTTGTCCCGTTTGTTCCTGAGGGGCACTTTTACCACCCAACTAAGTACCTTTCCAAAATACTATCCTGAAGATTGATATTTTTCCTGTGTCCTCCTTGGATCCATGGTTCTACAAAAACTTGGATTTTTAGATATGACCTTTGATTTATTGTGGATTGTTTAATCGTTTTATTACACTCCTGCCTGTTGAAATGTGTTATGTTCCTGTGTATCACTATTGGTTACTTTTGTTTCTATTTCTTTGAGTGTAGCATGACATTGTAGATCTGTATTTGAGTAGTATTGGGCTGTTTGTATCCTACATTTTGTTCCCCCTCTGCGCTTATTTGTTTATTGCATGAACCACCCCCACCTCCTTAGGAGCTATAGGACTGTAGTGTACATTTGTAATGTAAATATTACTAAGTGATCGAGGATAGGTGGAATACTGTGACTGTCCCCTATGTGAGAAAACTGAAGGTGTCTCACTTATTAATCCTCGCAGATCTGTCATCCTGATGGACAGGCCACGGCCATCGCTATTCTTCCTTTCCTCACAGGCATAAAAGGTGGAGCATGAGAGCACACTACGAGCAAGGTATCCCGCACGACGGGACAGCTATCCAAGCGCAGCAATTCAAGAGGAGGAGAAAGACGGCGAGAACCGAAGAGGCGCTAGGGAGAGAAGCGATCTTGCCTTTTTCGACCTTGGCACCTTTATCGTAAGACTGCGAACAATAGCAAGCTTGTGTTGCAGCAGATATCAGTGTTACACAGAGCACTCCTACGCTGATAATCAGAACGGGGAGAGGCACTTGCTCTGTCGTACCATCCTTGACTCCAGGAGAAAGAAGAGCCAAGCGGTTCATCACAGCCGGTGAGTCGAGGGGAGAACCAAAAGAAATCGAACTGTGTTGAATGAAAGTTGTGAGTGGCAAAGTAAAAGGGAAATTAAAGAACTGTTAACTCTTCAAAGGGAAACCAGCTGCAGAGAGGTCCGGCACCACGTGGATGTTCACTCGGGAGACTCTGGTTAGTTACCCCTACTGTTGAAACTACCGAAACTAGAAGGCTGTACGAGAGCCGCGAGAGAAAAGTCAGTGTTCATACTGGTGTCTAGCTAAATCCCCTGTACAGTTGAAAATCTTTGACCAATAAACCAGTGGAAGGAACTGTAAGAATGGTAAAAGTTAACCCAACGGAGGGATACCGAAAAAGGGCAAAGCCTGATGCCCCAATCAACATTGTGTTGGAAATGAGTGAACCCGACAGAGGGATGTCCATAGTGGACTGTTTAAAACACATTTGTGAATGTGAATGGTGAAAATATCTTTGAATACAAGCCATAGTGAACCTGGTGGAGGGAGGCTGACATTCAAGAGGCGTCTAAGCCCGGAAGAGGGGGACCCAGGGGTGAAGAAGCATCACCCGAAGGGATGTAAAGAGTCAAGAAGGATCTGAGCCTGGAAGAGGGTGATCCAGAGGTGAAAAGCCATCACCTATCGACACGTGAATACAGAGAAAAGGGTTTAAATACAAGCCATAGTAAGCCCGACAGAGGGAGGCTGATATTCGAGAGGGGTCTGAGCGTGGAGGAGGGGGACCCACGGGTGAAGAATCATTATTCCAAGTGCAATCTGAAAGGAGCTTTTGTTTATTATTTTGAACCTATCGGGCCGTCGGAAGCAAGAGAATCAACAACCTAAGGTACAGATATCACTAAGAACTATTTGTGGATCTGAGCCGGAAGAGGGGTATCCAGGGGTGAAATGTCATCACCCAACGTGCATACAGGAAGGAACTTTTGTTTATTATTTTGAGCACCTCAAGTCTTTGGAGGCAAGAGACTTTTTGTAGAAAAGAGACTTCACCACCAGAGGTCCTGATACCTGAGAACGGAACTATTAACTCGTGCTGGGAAAACTCAAGCGTGTGCTGTACTCCGGAGTCCCGTGCTCAAAATGTGGGGTAGGGAGACCCCCAGCTAACGCATCCTAACTTATCATTTGGTGAACACTTCTTTTCTTTTCTTGAGATCATTATCCAACACTATTTTTGTAACTTAGTTGTAAGGATTGGCAATAATTTTTTTTTTAGTGTAGGCCCTTTTATTTGACAAGACGCCACTTGGACTGCCTTATTATTATTTAATGGTCATAGCTTGCTCCCATCTTAGATTTACGTTTAGATTAGACTTCGAGAATAGAAAGCATAGTCCACGAAACCAGGCTGAAGAATCCTGCATTGTGTTTCAGAGATACCTGGGGCCCTCCCACGTCAATAATCAAGGCGGGGAGAATCGCCTACCTCTGTAGTACCGTCCTTGGCTCCAAGAGTCCCGCTTTGTCCTGTCCACAAAACATGGGGAAGGGAGACCCCTGGAATCATTTGGTGAACACTTCTTTTCTTTTCTTGAGACCATTATCCCACACTATTTTTGTAACTTAGTTGTATGGATTGCTAATCATTATTTTTTTAGTATAGGACCTTTTATTTGACAAGGCAACAATAGGACTGCCTTAATATTATTTGAAAGTTGTAGCTTGCACCCATCTAAGATTTAGGTTTAAATTAGGCATTTTTCCACCCTACCTGTACCGTTTAATAAACACCCTTGAACTATGATCACTTGTGTCTGTCTATTCTTGATACCATGCCTTCCTTTCAAATGGTGTCAGTGGTGGGATATGATTCAACTTATAAAAATTGAAACCCATTCTAATAATTGTGGTACCACCCGAAGGAGAAAATAAAAAGGTTGCTCTCCTACCTAGACTTTGACAGCATATCCACACTAAAGATGTGTTGTCCTCTCAGCTGCTTGTCCCACCTAGTCAGCAGGATCTGTTCTTTAAAACTCTCTGTTGCTAGACACCCTTCCTCTCTTCTATTACAACATACAATCTTGGAACCAAATAATCCTGAAAGTTCGGCCAGTGTTTTCTTTTATCAGACCTAGTGCTCTGAATCCCCCTCCCTCCAAGCATTTTTTTCATGGTACCCAGTCCTCTTCCTTTGCAGGACCATCAGGGTTAAACATTAATTTACCCCAGTCCACTCCTTTGTCAGACTCGGAATCGGAAGACTCTGAGGATTTAAAAACCTTATACGAGGGAATCGAGAGTTGTTTTTTTCTGATTCAGCCACAACAGAAGGAACCCTTACACCCCCGGAAGGAATGGCTGATCTAGCCAATGTCATCGCCCAATTAGCAGCCTATTGGATACAAGCCGAAAATAGGCTCCAAGAAAAATGTAATCAGATTGATTGAATTACAAGCAAGGCCGTTACTAACACAGGGCATACTTCAACCATATCTTGAAGGCGAAGATTTAGGAATTTTATTTTCTAAACTTTGAACGCTTGGCCGAAAAACTGGGATGGAAAGGGAACCTTAAAAGATGCTATTTGTGTCCCCTGTTGAAAGGCGAGCTCCAAACTTCCTACAAACTACTTAGTAAAAGAAACAAGTACTCTTGGTGTGCGCTAAGAAAAAACGTATAGTTTATTTTCACAACACTTGAATATTTTTATCTATGTTTGATTCACACATAAATCTGTGATGCTATCACACATAAGTCAAAAAGTTCCATCTTTGTTCAATTGCAAAACTAATACCATATGTTGTTCCATGCAAAAGTCAACAAACTATTTTGTCAATGTCTGTTATCATTCTTTGATTGGTTTAATCCCTCTTTCAGTGACTGTTATCAATCCTTGATTGGTTTGATCCCTCTACACGTGTTTTCCCATCATCTCAGATGGTTCCTCAGGAGGGAGAAAGGAAATTGTCTGTTATTTGTCCTTAATTTTGTTTTACAATCAATCCCTTCTTTTGCCAATAGTTCGTTTTCAATGCCTTTTTTCTTTTGGAATATATCTCCAATTTGAATATACCTCCAATTTTGATTTGTTTCTAAAAGAAAAGTGTGGGAACAAGAAAAATTATATATATGCGCTACAGTTTTTATAACTGCAACAATTTTAATTAAATATATTGCTTGCAAATGTATTTTACATGCAAACTTACAATATGAGCTTATTATGAAATCAAAATAAATGGATTATCACTTACGGCCTTGATCTTGTTTGGCAATCAATCCCTTTTTTCCCCCAATGTTTAGTTTTCAATGCCTTTTTGTTAAGGATTTTTCAAATACATCTTCAATTTCAATTAAAGCGGTTTAGCTCTTCTCATATCTGTGAATGAACAAAGATTGTCTTTTGGTTCTAATGCTTGTGCTCATGATTTTTTGCAAATATAGTGAAAATGCTGCTATTTCTTACCTTTCACGGTTTATCTGAACGCATTTCTGATTCCGCTTGTCATTCGGACATGATAATCCGATAACTGATTTCAAAATGGCCGCTTATGTGTTTGGCGTACTGACACTTACGCTTAAGGTGCGTAAAGACGTCATTACGTTCGGAACTCCATCTTGGATTGGGATTGTGCATAATTGTAACCGTATTTTATCTATATCTCGTGTTTAGGTAGAGTCAAACATTTTGAAAAATGACTGAATTAGTATTCACAGAGAATTCTAATTATAAAGATTATAACAATGCTGTTTTTGAAGCTTCATATTTCTTGTGAGATATGCCATGTCGTGTTAAGCGGAATAAAACATTTTGAAAACAAAAATAAATTAATCAATATTGACATTCCAAACAGAGAATTCTGATTATAAAGGTTATGACAATGCGATTTTTAGAGCTTCATATTTCTTATAAGATATAGCACATTTCTTTGACCTTTTGAACTATCTTGAGAATTGTATTATATCATTATTATGTCTCTCATTTTTGTGTGTGGTATTTCTTATAAGAAATTCCTCATTTCTGTATCAAAATTTAAACCAGTTGTGCAGACGTCCAAATTGCAAATCCAGCTGGCTTCATGTTGTAAAAGTCTTTGGGCCTCATTACGACCCTGGCGCTAAGTGAAAAACGATGGCGGTAAATGGTTACCGCCATCGTTTTCCGCCAGGTCCGATCATGACCCGTGACCGTTAACTACGATGCCATTAGCGGCATCGTAGTTAACGCTGCCGCTAACTGCGCCAAGGGTGCACGCACGCGACCGCCCACACCGTACTTAGCACCATGGCGGAAAGGTACGCAAATGCCGACCCAAGCGGACATGCACCTAACGCCATCACCCAGCCCGTTAAGTACCTTACCGCCATGGTGCTAATAACGCCATCGCGAACCAACCGTAAAGGGCCATGTTAAGTGAATGCAGCTGCCACATGTGCACAGAAACAGCACAGGTGAAGGCAATACAGACTCAGGAAGTACAAAAAGAGCACACCCCACCCCTTCCCACACCCAGTCACACTCCACAATGATACCAATACGACTAGCAATGTTGGGGCTGGAGGACCTGATAGCAATGCATGTGCTACAACAGCAACAACAACAACAGGCAGCACAGAGGAGACGCAGGAGGAGAAGGAGGGCAAGGCAGGCCCAGCAAGCCCCACCAGCACAGCCAGTGCCACCACGCAGGCAGCCCCCAATCCCACGCATCAGAGCCAATCCATTCAACCTCACTGCTGAGCAGATCCACACCCTGTACCGTTTGGACCGGGACACCATCACCGCCATCGTAGACATGACACACAACGACATCGTCAGCATGATAGAAACTCCAACCGCCATCCCCCCCCTACTGAAGGTAGTGTCTGTACTCCACTTCCTGGCCACAGGCACCTACCAGCACACAGTGGGGCACCTGCATGGCATTTCACAACCATTATTCTCACGAACACTCATCCAAGTGCTCGATGCCCTCCTCAAGCACACAGACGACCACATCTCATTACCACGGACTGCCCAGGAGATTGCAAACACCAAAGTGGGTTTCCATGCACTAGCCGGCATACCAGGTTGCATTGGTGCCATCGACTGCACCCATGTGGAATTGGTGGTTCCACGTGCCACGGAGGTACCGTACCGCAACCGAAACAGTTCCACTCAATCAACGTGCAAATGGTCTGTGACTCCAACAAGATCATCACACATTGTTGTGCCCGATTCCCCGGATCAACCCATGATTCTATGGTCCTGAGGAACTCCAAAATACCACGCTACATGGAGCGACATGCAGGGCCAAGATCCTGGCTACTCGGTGAGTCCAATGTCATGGAAGTGGGCAGGTGAATGACGTACCGATGCATACTCCACCTGGCTGAAAGGGGGGGATGCATACTCCACCTGGCTGAAAGGGGGGGATGCATACTCCACCTGGCTGAAAGGGGGGGATGCATACGCCACCTGGCTGTGAGTAACACAGAGAACGGAGACAGAGGATGGGCACTCACAATGCACACAACCCCTCTGCATACATTGGGTGATGGCATGCAAAACAGGCCATGGGAGCCATGAGCATATACTGGTTGCATTGTGTGAATCAATTAGTGCATGTAGAAGTGAGCCAAAGTAACAGTTGGATGCAAGCCATGGTGGAACATCATGTTCTTGATCAGACAACATGACTGACACATACATTCTCGCCTACATACAGGTGATGCAGGCTATCCCCTGAAGAGGTGGCTCCTTACACCAGTCCGGAACCCACAGAACCAGCACGAGGAGGACTTCAACCGTGCACATACACGTACTCGTGTGGTCATAGAGCAGACATTCGGCCTATTGAAGGCACGGTTCCGAAGCCTCAGCAGGTCTGGTGGGGCACTCCTGTATGGCCATGAGAAGGTGGCAAAGATCGTCATGGCATGTGTCATGCTACACAATATGTGCGTCAGACGGAATGTGCCCCTGCCCCCTGACGCAGAACTGCAACCACCTGACGATGAGGATGAGGAGGGTCCAGATGGGGCGGCACCCCATGGAGGAGGCGATGCACAGGAGGGGCGTGCAGTGCGCCAAAGTATCATCGACCACTGCTTCTAGCACACACGGCTGGTGTGTATCACATGGTGACTGCACTTGGGGCACTGTGTGGCTCTGGGACATGCACACTGTGGACTGTACAACAATAAAGCACACATATGCAATGAAAATGTCCACACAATTCTTTTTCGGAAAGAAAAAAGTGTATTCAAACTACGAAACGTCGTGACACACCCCCTCCCACCTCCCCCTGCACACCCCAACACACCCCCCCACCTCCCCCCTGCACACCCCAACAGACCCCCCCCACCTCCCCCCTGCACACCGCAACACACCCCCCACCTCCCCCCTGCACACCCCAACACACCCCCCCACCTCCCCCCTGCACACCCCAACACACCCCCCCCACCTCCCCCCTGCACACCCCAACACACCCCATGTAGGTGTCAACAGATGCCTGTGACAGTGGCCACAGGCTGTTACAAGCCCCCTCTCCCGGCCCCCAGGGCACCCCTGGCTGTGGAGCGCAGGTTACGTCCGGAACGTCGCACGGGGCTGCTCTGTGCAGAACTGGCAGTGGAGGATGTCCCTGCCTGCCCCCGTGCATGCACGTCCTGTAGGGTGTGGGTGTGCTCAGTGAGCGCACGACGCAAGCCGGCAAGTTCAGCACAGATGTCCCTGGACATGGCCTGCATGGCATCCCTCAGGGTGGCAGTGCTCTGCGCTACTTCTGCCCTTAGGGTCTCCGTGGCCTGTTCAATGGTTGCCCTAGCCCCCACACATTCCGCGGCATGCTCAGTCAGCATCGTGGACAGTTGTTGCTGCCGTTCTGTGATGTCCTCGAGGGACTGCTGCCCCTGCTGGCCCATGGCCAGTGCTGGTGGTGTGATGGAGGGGCTGCTCCCCTCCTGTGGAGTGGGGACTGGGCATGGGGTGGAAGGCCACTCCTCTACCTCTGTGTGCCCCTGTGTGTGATCCTCATGGGGGCTGGCGTCTGAGAAACAGGGGGAATGTAGTAGGTCAGTGGGGCTTCTGACCTCGTGCTCCATGTCTGAGTCTGAACATGCAGCTATTGCAGCTGTCTCACCGATGTTGCTGCTGGCCGCTGACCCGGTGCCTTCTGTGGCAGGCAATGTCGGTAGAGGTGGAGCAGCTGCTGCTGGCCTGCTGCCTACAGGGGTGCTTGCCGGTGGGACGTCCGGTATGCTCGCAGTGGGTCCTGCTTGTTGTGGGGTCTGCCTCACTGCAGCTGAGGTTCAGGGTGCGGGGACGGTATTGATGGCCTTCTTGGCTCTCTTCGTCGCAGGGGTGTCCTGGTCCTCGGGGTGTGAATCTGTGCCTGTGGTGGAGCAAAGGAGGGAGGGCGTTATCGATGGGTCTGCGGACTTTGGAATGACAATGATTGACATTATTCTGGTCAGTAGATGAGGCAGATTTCAGGCAGGGCCATGCAGGTTGTCTCCTTTTAGTGTGTAATGTGGATGCAGGTATGCGGGTGCCAGCAGTGTATACAGGGTGGTGCTCGCATGTGGCTATGGGCAGTGTTGAAATGTGTTGCATTTACACTGTAGGGCAACCTTGTGCTACACATGAATGGACTGCAGTGACTATGGCATGTCTTGTTTGAGGCACCTACCTTCATCGCCTGATGTCGGAGCTCCCCTTTCCATCCCTCCGACGCCTTCAATGGATTCCATGCCAATCGTGGTTGCACAGATCTCCTCCCACGGTTGGAGTTTTAGGGGCGACCCTCCACCGGTACCCAGGGCAAGGTTGCGGTTTGCAGAGATGACGGCTCTGACCCGTATGCGTAGGTCATCCCAGCACTTCCTGCACTGCTGTGGGGTGCGGGGTGCGGTCCCCACCGCGCTGACGCGCTCGGCCACCAGGGCCCAGATGGCCTTCTTCTTCGCTATCGCTGTCCTGGTCATTTCTGGGGAGAATACGACACCTGCGTTGTCTTGCAGGGTCTCCGCAAGCATGCAGAGTTCCTCCCTGCTGAATCTCTCCTGGCGCTGGCGGTCACATGCCTTCTTTACAACTTTAGGCATTTTCGGGTACTTGGATGGGTGGGTGATTGGTTGGGACAGGTGTCAGGGTTGGATCTGGTGTTGTTCGGTAGGATGGCAATGGATTGTGTTTTTAAAGATGGCCGACGTGCTGTTTCCCGTTCCGGCGCGATGACGCTATTTCCGGTTCAGCTTTTTACGGCCACCGCAAATTATGGTGACCGCTAATTACGGTGGCCGCTAATTACGGTGGCGGAAGTGCACCTTGCTCGCTTTACGATGCCGGTAGGGGCCTTTTCCGCCATGGCGTTAATTGCATTACCGCCATGGCCTAATGCTCGTGCGCGATGGCGGTAATGACGGGAGATTACCGCCTGGGTCGTAATGAGGCCCTTTTTCTTTTACCACCTCTTGGAGGCATATTAACGATTTCTAATCCAAAGAATTTAATTCCATCAGCGTTTCCTTGTGGATGTTCTGATGCAAAGTGCTGTCCCAATGGATATCTTAAATCCCTGTTTTTCATTGCCCTTAAATGTTCTGAAAACCTTACCTTTAGTGGTCACACTGTGCTTCCTATGTAGAGTTTTGAGCATAGACATCTAATTGCATATACCACAAAATTTGAATTAGTTTATGAAATCCTTGATTTGGTGTTTTGTTCCATTTTATAACATGATTTCTGTTTCACCATTATCAGAGTATGTACAAAAAGTACATTTGCCGCATTTTAAGTTTTCCATTAGGTTATTTGATAACGAGCAAGCTGTCCTGCACGACGAGACAGCAATGCAAGCGCAGAAGTTCAAGAGGAGGAGAAAGACAGCGAGAACCGAAGGGGCGATAATGGAAGAAGCGACCTTGCCTTTTTCGACCTCGGTCCGCGAAGCCTACGACTCCATGAAAGGAATCGTAAGACTGCAAACAGTAGCCAGCGTATGTTGCAGCAGATGTCCACGGTACACAGAGCCCTCCTACGCTGATAATCGGGGGAGGGAGAGACGCTTGCTACCGTGGTACTGTCCTTGACTCCAGAAGAAAGAAAAGCCAAGCGCTTCATCACAGCCTGTGAGTCTAGGAAAGAACGATAAGAAACCGAACTGTGTTGAACGAAAGTTGCGAATGGCAAAAAATGGAAATTAAAGAACTGTTAACTCATTGTTATAGTGTGTTATCTCATATCTGTGTAGGTAATGTACTGAATGGTTCTGGAATGCCATTGCATTCCAGAACCCTTAATTGAACTGCGTTGCTGGTCCTTGGATGGCTGCTGCTCTCCGGGGGCTCTTCACAATGAACCACCGAGTGTTTATAATTACAACGTCTCATTGATTTCACAACAATTGGCGACAATGTTAACCTCTGAGCCCCCGGAGGTGGTGATCCACTGCGCTGTCTCTGTGACCCATGTCAGAGCCGCTGGCAGCTTAAGGGAAGCCACACGGACATGGCGGAGGTGAAGGAAGCGCAGTGAACGCATGGTGCAGCATGCCGCACGCCCTGAACTGCAAGTACCTGTTTGTGCTGGCGATGATGATAGCAGAGACAAAAAGACCTGTTATGCCGAGTGCGTCCTTTGAATAGGTGTCGGCAACGTGCAACGAGAGAAGTGTTTGAGGAAAGCACCTTACTGCGTGTGGGAATGAGCGGGCATCTTGATGTTTGTTGCAGGTTGCCGTGACAACCAAATGCACGGAGCTTTGCGTACAAAGTCAAAAGTGTTGATATTCAAGTGTGGAGTGAATCAGTATTGTACAATAGGGCATGCAAGCCCAGAACTGTTGCTCCTCAATACATGTATACAATATTTCCAAGTAACATACTTTAGAAAGGAAGGAGTTGCAGCGCATGGGCAATTTAGTGTGAAGGACACAAGGCAATAAGCAATGTACAAACAACACATCCATATTATTCTTGTTTTGGAAGTTATGGGAAGTTATGCACTGGATATTATACAAAGCCACACAATATAAACTAATGCATTGTGAGTGTACGAAAAAGAATACAAGAACCCTTCAATACCATTCAATACTGAGTGAACACAGAGCGGTATAAAGAAAATGAACCATACTGTGGCTGACAGATAACATTGTTTAGCTTGCAGGAATCTGTGCGTACAAGGGAACAACAACCTTTAGAACATGCTGCATGTAACAGCTCCAGTTCAATTTCTTCCGCAACCAGGGCATCCAATCTGTTCATGGGAGCAATGGATAGATGGGTTCCAAGTGTATTTGAGGGCAATTGGAGGAGCTAAATACGACTTGAAAGAAGTTACTTTACTGAACTGTATTGGTGCAGAAGCATTAAGGATTTTTCATGCATTACCTGATCTCGATGGCACTGAAGGTGGATCAGGGATAATAACAGGAAGTTTAAGAGTGCTTTGGGGAAGTAAGCTAAACACTTCAGAAATAAAGTCAACATTGTCTTAGAAAGGTATTGTTTTTCCTCAAAGCGACAATTGAAAAATGAATATATTGATGCTTACATAGCAGCGCTTAGAAGTCTTATGTCCAAATGCAGGTTTACGGGTATTGCTGATGAATACCTAAGAGACCAATTGGTGCTGAATGTAGCTAGCTCTCATATTCAAGGACGACGCTGGCAAGCCACGGACCCTTCGTTAGAGCAAGCTCTAGAGATTGCCAGAAAGATGAAGATGGGGGAACGTTGTATGAGAGAAAGACTAGAGAGGGATGAGGTCAGGGAAATGAAATCCATTCAAGAAGAGGATAGTGAAGAATCTTTAATAGCACTGATAAAAAGGGTGACCACCAACAACGCCAAAGTAAATCCCAGAAAAGAGAGAGAAACAAGTTGTAAGTTTCAGTTTCAGAATCGTTGCCAGAAATGTGGGTGGGATAGACATGGAACCATAGAGAAGGAATGTCCTGCAGTTGCAGGTGAGTGTTACAAGTGTTTCTCCAAAGTGTGCAAAAATGTCTGGGGAAGAGGCAGATTTGGACAAAAAACAAATAGACCTCTGCAGAACATGGTGAGGTTGGTGGAAGAAGTTAAAAGCCCTGGCAGTATGTTATCCATTGCCAGCAGCGGCAAGAAGATGTACAAATCCTTATGGTCATGTCCAGTGGAGGAACTAGAGGGCTGTGGGTACAAATGCAGATAAATGATGTGACCTTACCGGTCATGGTGGACACTGGTTCACCTTATACAATGGTGGATGTTGACACTTTCGTTACGGAGCTACGTGGTAAACTTGAAGAACTACAGTGTACCAAAGTGAGGGCGACTGGCTATGGCAAGACGACACTGATAGACATCATTAGTTACACATGGGTGAAACTGTGTTTTCAGGGCAGAGAAACTTTCTGCAAATCGTATGTGGTGGAAAATGGGTCATCTGTGGTAGGATGGTGGGAGCAGGCCACCTTGCAAGTTACAATCCATCCAGGTGAGGAGGTTCCCATTTTGAGTGTGTTGAAGGACAACTCCAACATGAATTCTGTTTTGGCTAATCAGTTTCACAGAGTGTTTAATGAATCAATTGGACTATTGAAGGGCTTTCAACATAAGATAATTCTCAAAGGGGCGAAACCGGTGGCACACAAGGTGAGAAGTATTCTGATTGGAACTAAGGATGCCCTGCGAGAGGAACTCATCAGACTGTGAACAAGGAATAATTGAGCCTATAAAGAGTTCAGAGTGGCTTTCCCCAATTGTGCTGGTACGGAAACCTGATGGTGCCATCAGGATGTGTGTTGATATTAGGGATCTAAATACAAATATTTGGGTGGATCGACATCCCTTGCCAAACATTGGGGAATTGTTGGCAGCCATGGTTCCAGCAAGGTATTTCACAACACTAGACCTGTCCTCAGCATATCATCAGGTCATGCTTGACGAGGAGTCTAAACATCTGACCTCAGTCGTCACTCCACTTGGGGCTTTCATGTTCAGAAGGATGCCTTTTGGTCTGGCCTCAGCTGCGGCAGTTTTTCAGAGACTCATGATACATCTTTTTGGAGGGCTCAAAGGAGTATATTGCTTCCAAGACGATGTCCTGGTGTTGGCTGAGACGGAAGAGGAATATGATGCCAAGTTAATGGGAGTGTTATAGGTGATTCAAGAGAGGGGTCTTACATTGAAAATAGAGAAGTGAAGAATCAAAAAGAAAGAGGTATCATATCTTGGCCACTCTATAAATGCTGATGGAATAAAACCCAAAAAGGAGTTGTTTAATTCTATCCTGAACATTCCAGAGCCTGGCAACAAAGATCAATTGAGGAGTTTTTTTAGGGATGCCCGAGTACTACTCGAAATATCTAGTTAAATATACTGATAAAACCAAGTGTATGAGGGAACTGATGAAGAAATGTGCCAAGTTTGCATGGTCGGAAGGATGCAGAATGGAGTTTGAACAAATAAAGGACATAAATAAAGCTCCCACATTTGAGCATGTTTGATTGTAAATTCAAGACTGTGATCTCTATAGATGCCAGCAAGATCGGATTAGGGGGTGTGCTGGAACAAATCCAGGAAAAAGGTTCAGTCCCCATCGCATTTGCCACAGGGATTTTGAGGGATGCAGAGTTAAATTATTTGACGATTGAGAGAGAAGCACTGGGGGTGAAATGGATTTTAGAACATTTCAGAAATCTCATATGGGGGTTGCCTAACTGCTAAAGACTGATCACAAACCCTTGGTGCATGTGCTACAATTTAAAACACTGCATTTGGTTTCACCTAGGATACAGTAGTGGGTGTTGGATATAATGCAATGCAACTGAAGCATAAATTACACTCCAGGCAAACTAAATACGGTGGCTGATTGCTTTTCGAGGTTACCATGGGACAGTGGAGACTATGATGATGAGTCTTGTAGTGATTTCAACTCGGAGAACATTGTAGCTGTAGTGAATCCAGGCATAGTGAAAGAAGAGTGGAGCAAAACTACCGATAATGATGAGGAGCTGGCCAGTCTCAGCCGAGCCATAAGTAGTGAGTGGAATGAAATTGACCAGAGAGTAGGCGTATATTCTAAAATAAGGGATGAGATTTCAATGGATTTGTCATGTGTATACAGAGGTGATCGGATTATTCCTCCCACAAGGCTAAGGTAAAGGATAATAAATTTGGCTCATGAAGGACATGTGGGCAGAAGTCTTACAAAAAGGAGGGTGAGAGGTAGTTATTGGTGGCCCGGCATGTGGAAAGCAATGGAAGAGAGTATCAAGAACTGTGTAACATTCGCTGCCAGTTACAAAGGAAGGAATGTGAAGAAGACCCCTTTACAACCAGTAGAAATTCTGAGTCAAGTATGGTCCAAATTGGCAATTGATGTGATGGGACCATATGAGAATTTGGTATCTCAAAAGATTTACATTGTTGTTCTTTTGGACTACACCTCAAAATGGGTGGAGTGGGGCGTCCCTGAAGGTACTATCACTTCTGGAAATATAGTAACATTCTTAAGTGAGATTTTCAATAGAGAGGGTGATCCATTGGAAGTTGTGTCCAACAATGGGGCCCAATTTGTATCAACAGAATTCCAGTCATGTTTGAGAGAGAGGGCAATAGGACACAGGACCACATCATTGTATCATCCCATGGCGAACGGACTTGTAGAGAGGATGAATGGCTTTGTTAAGAGTATCATTCAACTAGCCCTTGCCAATGCGCTTCCATGGAGAGAGACATTGAGGGAAGCCCTTAGCACATACAGGAGAACCCTGCATTTGGTGACAGAGGTGGAACCATTCACCATGATGAGGGGAAGGGCAGAATCGAACAGATTGAGGCCTGCGTGGATGTTTGCAAGTGACAGACGAATTGATATTGGTGACATTGTAAGGAGGGTAAAGGAGAAACAAGCCAAGTACAAGGAGTACCATTACTGGAGGTACGGAGCGGTGGAGAGTAAAATCAAAGATGGGGACTGGATTTGCATAAATGATCCCAAGAAAGTGATGAAAGGGGAGTAAAAATTTAGATCCCTGCAAAGAGTAATAAGTTGTTCGAGGAAGTCAGTGTTATTGGATGATGGCAAGAGATGCTACTGCGATGATGATGTACGGATGGAGAGGGGTACTCAGAAAGTGAGAGGTTCTGGAGTAAATAATTGACAGGATGGGGGTTCACAGGATTGTGGTTCTAGTACAGAGATTCAAGATCCTGGATGAAAGACTGCAGGAGATATGTTATAAAGAAGGAACCGAAGAGTGATCCAGAACTTCAACAAGGACTATATTTATTATTAGTCTTCATCAGTGATGAGGATTCATCCTTTTGGTTAATCTCCACAGCGTTGGTTGAAGAATGTATCCTTTTTCTCAATACATGTGTTTTCAGAACAAGTTAGTTTTTCCTGTTTTGTTGTCCCTGTTTTCCATCCCCACCTTTTCCTGTTTCATTTCTTTCAATTGATATGTTGTAGGGGGGGGAAGATGTGTTATCTCATATCTGTGTAGGTAATGTACTGAATGGTTATGGAATTCCCTAGCATTCCAGAACCATTCATTGAACTGTGTTGCTGGTCCTTGGATGGCTGCTGCTCTCTGGGGGCTCTTAACAATAAACCAGCGAGTATTTATAATTACATCGTCTCATTGATTTCATAACACTCATCAAGGGGAAACCAGCTGCAGAGGGGTCCAGCACCACGTGGGTGTTCACTCGGGAGACTCTGGGTAATTCCCCCAACTGTTCAAACAACTGAAACCAGAAGGCTGTAGGAGAGGCACGAGAGACGGATCAAAGTGGTCATACAGGAGTCTAGCAAAATCCCCTCTACTGTCGAAAGTCTTTAACCCGAAAATCTGTGAAAGGAACTATAAGATTGGTAAAAGTGAACCCGATGGAGGGATACCGAAAAAGGGGCGAAGCCTGATGCCCCAATGAACATTGTGTTGGCAAAGAGTCAACCCGACAGAAGGATGTCCACAGTGGACTGTTTAAAAATACATTACTTTACTTAAATAATTTATACCGCGCAAACCATTGACCCGTAGGCTTAAGGGTGCCAGGACAACAATGAAGACTGACAACAAATGAGGAGAATGAAGCCCGGGCTAGACAGAAAAGTACAGAAGAGAGAACAGGTTCAATTGAATAACAAAGTTTTTAATTTCTTCCTGAAAAGTTCTGTAGACTTTAAACCCCTGAGATCAGGAAGAAGTCCATTCCATACTCTTGCGGGGGCCGCATTCTGAAAAGTTCCATTTGTGGCTTTGATAGTGTTACATATGGGTGGGGCCAGCTGATCAGTGTTATTGGATCTAAGGGATTTCACATGTGTTTTTTCTTTGAGCAGGTCCCGTAGGCAGGAGGGGATCTTGCCCAGTCGACATTTATGTGTAATTGGTAGCAGACAATATAATAACCTTGACTCAACTGGGAGCCAGTACAAACCTCTTCTAGCTTCAGACGTGGTCTTTCCGAGCAATGCCAGTAACCACTCTCACTGCGCTGTTCTGTATTACCCCTAATCGATTACAGCCCCCTTTGATACCATACACTAGACTGCACCAGTAGTCAATTTTGGCACCCACTATAGCCCTTGCAATGGTCTCAGCATTGGATAATGTGATGAAGGGTCAGAGATGCCCAAGAGCTTGATATAAAGGGCTGAGGATGAAACGAGACTGCTGACGTGAGCTTTCATGTTAAGATGTTGGTCAAGGAAGACGCCCAGTGTCTTAACCTTCTTTTGAACAGCAATTCTGGTGTCCTCTATGCAAAAGCTCTCATACACAGGTCCCATTTTCCTGACCATATTGGGAGTGCCAACGACCATGAGCTCAGTTTTGTCTCTATTCAGAGCAAGGGCATTCTGTACCATCCAATTTTAAATAAAGTTGTATACTTTATTAAGATGAAATTCGTCTTTATCATGAGTACCTGTAAAATGCAAAGAAAGGTACTGTGAAGATGTTATATAGGTATTACCCAAATTGACCTTTTACAATTGACCTTTTATCCTGATTGACCTAATTATAGTGGTCCTAATTGACCTTCTGCACAATTGACCTTTATATTATTTCAGTTATTTTATTTATGTATTGGGTTGGTTTTGGATTATAAATAATATAAGGGGGTTGGGGATTTCAGGGAGGTTTGGATTGGGTGGGGGGTTGCGCAGGATTTTCCTCACCATATATGTCCTAATTGACCTTTTTTAAATTAGGTCATTTCTCCCGAGGTCAATTCTCCCGAGCTCAATTGTGAAAAAGTCAATTAGTATGTATCCGTTATATAAGCATGGTGAAATACATGCCCCCTGGGGTACACCAAATTCCAGGATTGTGGGGAGACCTTCAGCCTCACCACAATAAACTCTGCATTCCCGATTACTCAGGAATGTAGAAATCCATTGGGCTGCTTTGTTCGAGAAGTTAGCCACGTCCTTCAACCTGATGATCGGAATGGAATGATCCACCAGGTCGAAGGCCGCCGACAAATTCAAGAGCATCAGAAGAGATGACTTTCCATTGCCCAAACGATCCAATAATCTGGACTTCAGTTCAAATAGGGCAGTTTCTGTCCCAAATCCCTGCCTATACCCTGATTGATGTTTATTAAGGATTGGATGAGTGTTAAGATGAGCCGAGATTTGGACGTAAGCAACTCGATCCAAGATCTTAAGCAGGAAAGGGGTATTTTTGATGGGTCTATAGGCCGGTAAGCCAGGCTTTTTTAAGACTGGCATTATCCATGCCTTTATTAGCCCCAAGGATACTGAATTTTCTTGAAAGGAGGCATTCACAAATTTGCAGATAGCGTCTAACAAAATGGGAGGACAAGATTTTATGAGAACTGCTGAACAGGGATCTCCTTTGCAAGTGGTAGTTTTTAGGTGTTCAATGATTTTAGCTAATTCAGATGCAGTTACAGCCGTAAAACTGAAATGAGGAATCTGTTTTTTTTTTTTTTTACAGAAATTACATTGTCACTGGCCCCCAATAATTTGAATGGATCCCCTCTTTGTTGGTCAATATCTGCCTTAATTTTGCTAAGTTTGCCCTGCATGGCTTCTTGAATTGCTGAACACCAAGCAGCTTCTTTAATTACAACGCCAGTGTCCTGGGTATGCAGGGTTTCCTGTTCTTTAAGAATTTTAAATAATTCCTTCACTTCAGATTGAGCATTAAGGGTGGTTTGTTTTTTTTGGCATCAAAAATTGCTAATTTATATGTGTTGTTCTGCCCCTTTGTAGGCTGCCAGAGTCAAAGGAGAATGCTTAGATTTCCATGCATTAAAACACTTAAGAGTGGAGACTTTGAGTTTCTTAAGTTCTGGAGAAAACCAGATATTGCTGTTACGTGCATCTTTCCGAAACTTCTTTTTTAAAGGTGCAAGAGTGTTCGAAATGTTGACAAATGGGGAGGAGAGAGCATTAGATAGGTCTTCTGCTGAATCGAAGTTTGATACATTTGCAATAGCTGGTCTGAGCAGGGGTTCGATACGCTCCCGTGTTAGATTTCTCTGGTTTCTAGATAGGAACTCTTGCTTATGCAAGCCTCTTATTTTATTTGGGAATTCGGACTGTATCATAAAGTGCACAAACAAATGATCTGACCAAGAGTACTTGAAGATTTTTTGTAATGGTGTTAAGATTAAATACCCAATCAAGGGTGTGCCCCTTGCAGTGGGTAGGCTAATAAACCTTATGTATGAAATCCAGATCTAAGGCTATACTATCAGATTCCTGCCCAAGCCAAAGATTGAAATCGCCCAATACTAAAAATCTAGTTTTGGGCTTCATTCACATTAAGACTTGTGAATGCGAAAGATGAAAATAGCTTTGATTACAAGCCATAGTGAACCCGACGGAGGGAGGTTGACATTCGAGAGGAGTCTGAGCCTGACAGGGGGTGATCCATGGGTAAAAAGCCATCACCTATCGACACATGAATATAACGGAGAAAAGTGTTTAAATACAATCCATAGTGAGCCAGAAAGAGGGAGGTTGATATTCGAGGGGGGTCTGAGCCCGGAAGAGGGGGACACACGTGTGAAGAAGAATCACCCCAAGTGCAATCCGAAATGAACTTTTGTTTGTTATTTTGAACCTGTCAGGCCCTCGGAAGCAAGAGACTCACCCACCGAAGGTCCAAATATCGTTAAGAACTCTTTGTGCATCTGAGCCCGGAAGAGGAAGATCCAGAGGTGAAAAATCATCACCCAATGTGCATATGGAAAGGAACTTTTGTTTATTATTTTGAGCACCTCAGGTCCTTGGAGGCAAGAGACTTTTTGTAAAAAAAGAGACTCAATCACCAGAGGTCCTGATACCTGAGAACAGAACTATTATCTTGTGCTGGGGAAACTCGAGCGTATGCTGTACTCTGGAGTCCCATGCTCAAAACGTGGGGAAGGGAGACCCCCAGCTAACACATTCTAACTTATCATTTGGTGAACGCTTTCTTGAGATCATTATCCAACACTATTTTTGTAACTTAGTTGTAAGGATTGGCAATCATTTTTTTTTTTTTTTTAGTATAGGCCCTTTTATTTGACAAGACGCCACTAGGACTGCCTTATTATTATTTAATGGTCGTAGCTGGCTCCCATCTTAGATTTAGGTTTAGATTAGACCTCGATAATAGAAAGTGTAAGACCACGAAACCAGGCTGAAGAAGCCTGCATTGTGTTTCGGAGATACCTGGGGCCCTCCCGTGTCAATAATGAAGGTGGGGAGAATCACCTACCTCTGTAGTACCGTCCTTGGCTCCAAGAAAGCCACTGCAGTGAAATCAACACAGCCAGTGAGTTGGGGAGACCAACACAAGACCGGTCTGTGTTGAAGCTGAGGCTGCAAGCAGCAACATTGTATGGCGAGTGCTGGAACGAACTTTGTTAAAACATGTGTGATAAGAGGCGCAAGTGATGAGTGATTGAAATTTAAAGCAAGCTGCAATACCTTTGACAGATTGGTACGACACCAGTTGGGTGCTCAATCGAAGGTCTCTGTAAGGGATACAGCTGAGAAGTGTCAAAAGTAGATACATTTGGTCTGAGCCCGGCAGAGGGAGATCAAATGAAAGAAAACAAATAAATGTGAATCGAAGTGGTCCTGCGACGGGGCAAGCAAATCATGCGCACAATCGAAAGTCTTCGATTTTATTGAAGTAGAGAAAGTTTGGAAAAATACATGAATTTGGTCTGAGCCCGGCAGAGGGAGTTCAGTTGAAGGTTGTTTGTTAAAGTGGGTCTGAGCATGGCGGGGAGGGACCTGGGGTGAACAGCAAATCACCTGAGAAGTTTTATAAGTGAAAATCCTGAGAAGAAAGGAACTTTAATGCTTTGTCTTGTTGCATCAGGCCCTCTGTAAAAGGGACTTTGAATGACAAAGAGACTTTGGCACCAGAAGGCCCTTATACTGAGATTTGAACTGCATCCTCGTGCTAGAGAAACCAGAGAGTAAGCTAAGCTCGAGCGTGCCGCCTTGCCTGTGCTGAAAACGTGGGTAAGGGAAGCCAACGTCTAGAATATCCTGACATATCATTTCTTGAACACTTTTCCTTTGCATAACATTGTTTCCCACACTATTTGTATTTGGAAGTAAGGATTGGCAATATGTTTATTAGTATAGGCCCTTTTATTTTGACAGACTCGACTAGGACTGCGTTATTATTTGGTGGACGTAGCTTGCTCCCATCTTTAGATTTAGGATCAGATAGATGTTTTTCAAACCCAATTGAAGTTCAATAAACACCCTTGATCTGTGATCGATTGTGTCTGTCTGACTGTTTGATACCATGCCTTCCTTACAGATTCCAGCTCACTTTCGATGGCGCACACCCTGGCCATTCGACCGCTGTACAGACCCATTCATGCTCATTCCACTAGGGCAGTGGGCTCCTCGGCAGAACTATGGGCCGGGGTCCCCTGACGGACATATGCCGCGCAGAAACCTGGGCTGTCCCGCACACCTTCGTCAAGCATTACTGCATGCAGGGACAAGGAGAAGCTGAAGCAAGGATCGGAAGAGCTGTCCTACATCGCTTGTTTCAATAAGGTATGCCTTCTCCCTTTGCACCTCCTATTATGAAATGTTAACTGCTGTGGCAATCTACTCCGAGCATGTGAATCCATGAAAGTTCTAATGCTGGAGAAGGAGTATGTTGCTTACCTCTTGGTGGGGCTTCTCACTCAATGTCCCATTGGCTGAGTCAGAATGCACCCAAAAGGACATGGATGGGCTACTAAAGTGAGCTTGAAAGCTCTGTTATAAGCTATAATAAAAGATTAGAGGATTCCTAGCCTGTCGGCAGGGAATATTCAAAGCATGTGAATCCATGAAAGATACCAATGCTGGAGAGCAGGAGTTACAGGTAAGCAATGTACTCCTTATACTAGGTGCCCTGTTTCTTTCAAACTAATTAAATTAATCCTACATAGGAATCTGATAAGTGCAATGGACAGTGATGTTTCATTACCAGATGCCACACAGAACCAGAAACTCTGAGTATTTAACCAACCGACTCGTAAACAAACCTGGCCAAAATTGTAGTTCTTAGATTTTTAAAGAAGGACATTTTGTCACTAGATGTTGCAGTGATTCCGGTTCACCAGTTCCACCACAATATTTACAGGGGCCAAAAGCCCTGTTTTCTTCATTCCTTAAATTAACTATTCCTCCTGTAGGTAAGATATTCATCCTCAAACAAAGAAATTGAGTGCACCAGTAGACATTGGCAAACGTAACTAAGTATTTGGGTATTGTCCCAAGACTTTAATAGCCCAAAGAAAATGAGTATGAAGTTTATACCTCGGTATTGAGTCTCGGGTGCCACACCAATCACTTCTAAAGAGTAGTTTCATTACTGCATTAGGATTTCGAGTAAGCGTTTCCACTGGCGCATTTATTTTATTAAGGATTTTATCACGGTTTAATGTAAAGGTAGCTATTGGACCTTCTTTTTCCATTTTTATTGGAGTTTGAAATTCTACAAAAAGTGAATTCTCTGGGGGCACCAGAAATTTTTGATAGAATAACAGCATTTTCCACTGGTGCCAAACTCTCAATGATGACAGTCCCAATTCATATCTAAGAATTTGGGCAAACACCTGAGCACAAAAATGTATAGAGAATATGCTAATATGCCAGACCTGATGAAGTCACGGTGTGAGATATCATATTATTATAGTGGTAAGTTATATAGCGGAGCATATGGCACAAATCAAAATAAAGGAAGGTAAAAAATAGTACAATAATATTAAAAAAATAATCCAAAAAAAATCTAAAAGATAAATTGTTACTTCACTGGCTGCTCACACAGTAGGAATAGTGTATATGGATGAAAGAGTTAGCAATAATGGGCAAGATGAGCACCTATGTAAGAAAATACTCAATACAAAAAAGTGCACGAAATATAAGATGAAATACAGTGCACAAAGGAATTAAATAGTAAGCATTCCAAAGAATAGGACCATGTGTGGAATGATGTCCCATCAATATAATGGCTGAAGGGCACAAAAAGCAGGGCAGAATGCATTCCTTGTTGATTCCAGCAGGTGTTCGAGTCCAATCTATTGATCCAGTCGGATTCTTTGAAATCCAGACAGTTACAAATGTTTCCAGGTGCTCTTATAGTCATCCCTTCTAGAATCTGGAATCTAATCTCTGCAGTCTGATGCTGATGTGTTTTGAAACGTCATACTACTACCGAGTTCTGATTCTTCATGCGTATGTTGAATCTGTGTTCGTTCCAACTGTTCTTAACAGGTCTCGTTGATTGTCCAATGTAGTAGATGCAAAGTTCTCGGACAAGTAAAAACACGCAGGATCTATTTAGAGGCATCACTATGTGCAGAATGTCATGTTGCCAACCTGAACAGAACCTGCCAATACTATCTGTGGCTCCTAAAACACATCAGACTATATCTGGATGAAAAAATAGTGTAACCAGAGCTAGAGCTACAATCTTATCCAGGCTTCACTATGGAAATGCCCTATTGATAGGAGCAAGTAACGGGTGTATTGCGCAGTGCCAGACCATTCAGAATAACGCTCTAAGAATTGTAATGAAGAAGTCTCGAAGGGAACACATCACAGCAGACAGAAAAGCCCTCCACTGGCTGGCCTTCAAGGATAGGATCAGCTTCAAGGCTATGGCTATGGTGCATCACTGTATTTGGACAGGCACTCGCCTATCTGAAGGAACAGATTACCCATTACACCCTGAGTCGCTCTTTGATATCAGAAGCACTGGGACTGATTGTTTGTCCCCCATTTAAATGATCGAATGGTCTAGGTAAATCTTTTCCTGTCAGAGCTGCGCAGATGTGGAATGAATTACAGATACTACTAAGGCAAGAGAACAATCACACAGCCTTTAGGAAAGGGCTGAAGACACCTTTATTCAAATAGTGAGCTGATGGAGGTGACACATAAGAATAGGAGGTAGTAGACTGCTGTTACGTCATATATGTATGTCCTGTATCTAATTGTTGGTGCCCTGATGCCTGCGGGCTTTGGCGCAGTATAAATAAATAAAATAAATACAAATAAATAACATTGGCTCTATCACATTTGGCATAATCATACAATCCTACTTTCAAATGGATTGTGTCCTCCCACGTATTCCTTATCGTTGATATATTCATTTCCAGCTTGCTGGCCTCTGAAATCATTTTTCACTAGAGGGCGCTGCGCGTCAATGTCCCTCAGAGGCCTCCGTATCGACGTCATCATAGGTATAAATAGTCTCGCGCAATGTCTGTTGCTCAGTACCATTTTTCCACGCTTCGTAAGCCTCTGAGACGTAAAGCTCGGTTCCTCAGTGAATCATAAACTTTGATATTTCGTGAAGAAAAAACTTCAGATCGTCAATCCACGATGGCATCTTTGTCCGCTCCATCGACTCCCCGATTCGGCTTTAAAAAATGCCAGAATTGTGGAAAAAAGATGTCTTTGACTGATCCCCAAAGGATCTCTCTGTGGTGCCTGGGCCCAGAGCACCTGTGTACAGAGTGTGAAGAATGTCTTTCTATGACGACGAAAACCTTAAGGGAGCGTAGGGGGAAGCTGGAGAAAGGTAAGACTGTAAAATCTGTTACCCCTTCAAGATTGACCTCTGACGAGTCGAGACCATTGTCTCCTCATCAAAAAAGAAAGCATTCCCGTTCGAGGTCTCGGAGTGGATCACACCACTCATCTGCTTCGAGACACAATAAGAAGAGGCGCCATAGATCGCCCTCATCTTCGTCCTCCAGTTCCCCAGAAAAAGTTTCTTGCCCCACTAAGTACAGCTCGCCGGCTCAGTGGGAAGAATTTCATTTAAAAATGTTACGGGTCTTCGAGAAAGCGGCCTTGCCCACCGCAGAGACACCTAGAGGCGATACCCCGGGTAAAAAACCTGCTAAACTATAAAGGCTGTGAGCCGTCGACCTCGGCAAAACATACTCCTCGAGAGCGCCATGAACCCTCAAGTAGAAAAAAAGCCACTTCGAAGCATAAGTCGTCGACCTTACCTCCGAATCCCAATACTGCATCATTCTTCGAAGGAGAAATTACCGGTGCCTCGTGCCCCTTTGACGCCATCTGCAACCGAGGCAACGGAGTCTCCTTCAAGAGCGTTGAGACCGGTGTCGACCCCATCGGTGACATCGAAGAAAATCCCAAATCCCTCGACGACATCGAGGCCAATCTCGAGTACATCAACGTCTTTCACGATTACATCGCGACCTATGACGTTTACCACGACGATTTCGAGTCTTTCTCGGCCAATGATGACTAATATAGCTGCATCATCACTTGAGATGGGCTTCACACCTCTTCAACGCTCTGATTATATCAGGCCTTTATTTTCCATATATGAAGAAGGGGAAGACTCAGATGCAGAAAGTCCTTTTGGTCTACAATCTACAAGACCTCATCTGCCAGAAGAATCTATCCCAGAAGAGGTCAGTCTAAAGGATCTGCAAGAGTCCTTTCAGGAGGCCAGTGGTATTGATACCTCTCCGGAGTTAGACTTTAGTAAACCGGAGCCTGGTGACCATGCAGAAGGAAGTTATAGGTTACTCATGAACAGGGTAATGGAGTACATGGGGTGGACGAGACCCACATCCACTTTTGACCAAGATGACATAACGGACATTTTAGATAAGGGACCTCAAGAAGACCCTATAAGTCCTTTCCATACAGCATTGCAGAAAAAAGTAGCCCCAAATTGGGAGACTCCAGAAGTAATTCCTGCGGTCAGTAAAAAACTCTGCAAAATATAGGACATCGGCTACAGACCCTCTTTATTTATCTAAACACCCGACTCCAGAGAGTCTAGTAGTCCAAGCCGCAACTTCATCAGGCAGACAATTTGCATACCCCACAATACCACAGGATTGTGACGAAAAGAAATTTGACACCATGGCCAAGAAGGTCAAGAACGCAACTTGCAGGCTGGCAAGATTCAGCCACACCCTTTGGGAGTGACATTCAATGGCGGCTGACCACCTCCCGGGGGAGAGGAGAGAGACGGTTTCTTGAGCATTATCAAGGACTGGAGGGATGCGATGTGCGAGTGCCTCCAAACTGATCTCGACTCTGTTGACAGCATCAGCAGAGCCATGGCGGCTGGTACTACAATCCGCAGATTAGCGTGGTTGCGGAAATTTGGCTTTGCTGCTGATGTGCAATCCGGACTTCTGAATATGCCCTTTGACGGCACTTAGCTATTTGGTAAAAAAGCTGATGACAGTTTGGAGAAGTTGCAAACTTCCAAAGTGGCGTCCAAATCCCTTGGAGCTGCAATTCGACAAACTCCAAACTGCCCAACAGGTACGCCCTGGAGGGGTAGGTCGTTTTGCTTTTACTCCGGTTTCGGAAAAGGCAGGGGACAGCCAGCTGAAAGGGGCCAGAGGCGATTCACCCATGGTGGACGGGGCAAAGGTACCAAATCCGCATCCGCAGGTGCTGCCTTGCCTTCAGCATCTGCATCAGCCGCTCCAAAACCCTTCTGAGATCTTACTACACAAGACACCAGTAGGAGGCAGGTTACATCAACATCTGACAGAATGGTAGGTTATTACTTCAGATGCTTGGGCATTGGAAACAATTGCCCAAGGTTACTGCCTGCCTTTTCTATACACTCCTCAGAGTCATCCACCGGGGAACCACTATTTGATGTTTCAAGACCCGCTCCTTATGCAGGAGATTTTGGACCTGCTAGCGAAAGGTTCTATGGAACCAGTAGCTGTAGCGGAGAGAAACAAGGGTTGGTACTCCCCATATTTCCTAATTCCGAAAAAGGACAGAGGAAGGAGACCCATCTTGGACTTCCGAGAATTGAACAAATTCCTCAGGAAAGACAAGTTCAAGATGGTAACCCTTTCTCAGATCCTTCAGGCCCTCGAACTTCTGGATTGGTTGGTATCTCTGGACCTTCAGGATGCTTACTTTCATGTGCCAGTCCATCTCAATCACAAAGTACCTGAGGTTTGCCATTGGCATCTGTCACTATCAATTTCGGGTTCTGTCTTTTGGGCTAACCTCTGCCCGAGGCTTTTCACCAAGCTAATGGTGGTTGTGGCAGCAAGTCTCAGCAGGGGAGGGACTCATATCTACCCCTACCTGGATGACTGGTTGATCAGAGCAGTTTCTCCAGAACAAGCTCAAGATCATCTGGATTATGTTTGCCACTTCCTCCATAAACTGGGCTTCTCCCTCAACTTCAAGAAGTCCCACATGATACCATCACAGAAACTCCATTTATCGGAGCAGTCCTGAACACATCGCTGGGAGAAGCCTTGCCACCAGAGGTGAGGGTTCAAGATATTCTACAGATGATGACCAGATTTCAAAATGCACAGTATCTAGCCTTCGACTTTTTGAGGTTGCTCGGCCTCATGGCAACCTGCATTTTTCAAGTGCCACAGGCTTGCCTGAGAATGAGGTCTCTCCATTGGGCTCTAAGGACCCAATGGTCACCATTCTCAGGGAAGATGTCAGATCTCCTACAAATCCCGAACAGAGTCGCACAGGACCTTCAGTGGTGGGCCTGTCGGGAGAACATCTCGAAAGGTGTACCGTTTTGGCAACCATGGCCAGAGATAACAGTAGTGACGGCCCCTCACTCACTGGGTGGGGAGCCCATGCCAACGATTTGACCATCAGCAGTGATTGGTCTCCATTAGAGTCCAAACTACTGTAACGCTCACCTGATTCTCGCAGAGGCGCCGGTCTTGACTGGGCGACTACCGTATCTTCAAAGGTGATGTGTAGCACCTGGTTGGCTCTTTGGGCTGGACCTCTGTGCACTGTATGCCTGACGTGTAGAGTAAGATGTCTGCAGATAGAAAATATGGGGTTAATGAACTGGGGTTATTGGGGTGTCCCTATCTCTTTCCTCTTCTCCTCTCCTGTAGACCCCCAAAGGTTAACGCTCTCACCTTAGGTAAGTGAATGCCGAGCTCTCCATCTGCCTCGGGGCAGGGTGCTGTAACCAGTTTCTTCACTGGATAGGTAGCGCAGGCCTCTTGACTTCAGAGGACTGCTGTCCGTCGTTTACTGCACGAACGGTAAGTTTCGAGTCATTCAAATGTCTTTAAAGTCTTTAGTAATGATGTCTCTTGTTTTGCAGGGTTCTGGCGATGGCGGATGACGGGCTGAAGTGAGTTGAAGATGGAGCCCGTGTGATGAATAGAAGCGCCTGGAAGCACGTAAGTAAGCGCTTGTTGCCTGCTTCACTATGCGCTCTAACTGTCTTTTTATTTTGCAGGTACGAGTTCGGAGCGGCTGCAGGGTGCCGGAATACCCACTGGATTAGATGTGGAAAGGAGTAATGGCACGTGAGTATTAAAGTTCCCCAATGTCTTTAAACGCACCTTGTTTTGTCTTTCAGATGCCGGAATGCAGTGTGAAGACCTCCGGAGCGCACGAAGAGTAGGTAAGCCTTTGCCTTTCAGATGCCGGAATGCTAACCTGTTCTTTCTTGTCTTTATAGGTGTTGCTGAAGACTGGATTCAGGATGGTAAGCCTTTGCCTTTCAGATGCCGGAATGCTAACCTGTTCTTTCTTGTCTTTATAGGTGTTGCTGAAGACTGGATTCAGGATGGTAAGCCTTTTTCCTTAGGCCCTGGACCGGATGCAGAAGACACGATGAGCGTTCTGCTGCAGAGGTTGCAGAATAACGCAAAGCAAGATTCATCCACCGGGTGTGGTTTAAATAGCCTCCTGTAGTGCTTAGGTGTCTCCTTCCACAGCCACGCCTAAGTAAGAAAAGAGTTCCTGGTAAGAAAAGAGTTCCTGCCTTCCAGAAGAGTTCCAGTGTTCTGAATCTAGGGAGTGGCTCCAGCCCCACCCAACAGGAAAAGTAGTTCCAAACAGAAGAGGATCAGAGGCTCAACTGGCAGGCAAGTAAGCAGCATGGTCTGCTGAAGGTAAGTCCACCCAAGCATTATGAGCCCGGCGCTTCCAGCGCTGGGACTGGGCATATTTATGAGCCTGGTGCCACTGGCGCCAGGACTGGGTCCAAAAGGTCCCAATTGGGACTGGTTGGCACTCGGAACCTGGGTTATGGATCTGCTTCCAAGGGAGTTGGGAAAACCCTGACCTTTTGGAAGCAGAGATCATGACAACTACACATCAACCTATTAGAGCTGAGAGCAATCCGGCTAGCACTGAAAAGCTTTTCTGCCATCAGTACAGGGAAAAAGAATTCTGATAACGACAGACAACAGTGGCCCTGCACTACCTCAACAAAAGAGGAGGCATAGGGTCACTGCCAGTATGCAGAGAGGCAATGCAGTTCTGGTTCTGGGCAATTCGAGAAGGAATCTCTCTATCAGCAGTTCAGCTAGCTGTAACGCTCACCTGATTCCCGCAGAGGCACCGGTCTTGACTGGGCGAATACCGTATCTTCAAAGGTGATGTGTAACACACGGTTGGCTCTTTGGGCTGGACCTCTGTGCACTGTATGTCTGACTCGAAGAGTAAGATGTCTGCAGATAGAAAATATGGGATTAATGAACTGGGTTTATTGGGTGCCTCTCTCCTCTTCCCTTTCTCTTCTCCTGTAGAACCCCAAAGGTTAACGCTCTCACCTTAGGTAAGTGAACGCCGAGCTCTCCATCTGCTTCGGGGCAGGGTGCCGTAACCAGTTTCTTCACTGGATAAGGGTGCAGGCCTCTTGACCTCAGAGGACTGCTGTCCGTCGTTTACTGCACGAACGGTAAGTTCTGGGCACTTCAAATGTCTTAAAAGTCTTTTGTAATGATGTCTCTTGTTTTGCAGGGTTCCGGCGATGGCGGATGACGGGCTGAAGTGAGTTGAGGATGGAACCCGTGTGAGGAATAGAAGCGCCTGGAAGCACGTAAGTAAGCGCTTGTTGCCTGCTTCACGATGCGCACTAACTGTCCTTTTATCTTGCAGGTACAAGTTCGGAGCTGCTGAAGGGTGCCGGAATACCCACTGGGTTCGGCGTGGGAAGGAGTAATGGCACGTGAGTAATAAAGTTACCCAATGTCTTTAAACGCACCTTCTTTTGTCCTTCAGATGCGGGATGCAGCGCCGAAGACCTCCGGAGCGTGTGAAGAGTTGGTAAGCTTTTGTCTTTCAGATGCCGGAATGCAGTGCGAAGACCTCCGGAGCATGCGAAGAGTAGGTAAGCCTTTGTCTTTCAGATGCCGGAATGCAGCGCGAGGCGTTGGTGACAGCCGATGGACCAGGTAAGAGAAGCGCTGTCACTGAAGACCGTAATGCTAACCTGTTCTTTCTTGTCTTTATAGGTGTTGCTGAAGACTGGATTCAGGATGGTAAGCCTTTTTCCCTTAGGCCCAGGATCAGATGCAGAAGACACGATGAGCGTTCTGCTGCAGAGGATGCAGAATAACGCAAAGCAAGATTCATCCATCGGGTGTGGTTTAAATAGCCTCCTGTGGTGCTTAGGTGTCTCCTTCCACAGCCTCGCCTAGGTAAGAAAAGAGTTCCTGCTTTCCAGAAGAGTTCCAGTGTTCTGAACCTAGGGAGTGGCTCCTGCCTCACCTAACAGGAAAAGTAGTCCCAAACAGAAGAGGATTAGAGGCTCAACTGGCAGGTAAGTAAGCAGCATGGTCTGCTGCAGGTAAGTCCACCCAAGCATTATGAGCCCGGCGCTTCCAGCGCTGGGACTGGGCATATTTATGAGCCTGGTGCCACTGGCGCCAGGACAGGTTCCAAAAGGTCCCAATTGGGACTGGTTGGCACTCGGAACCTGGGTTATGGGTCTGCTTCCAAGGGAGTTGGGTGAGTCCTGACCTTTTGGAAGCAGAGATCATGACACTAGCCAGAGAGAAGAACACAGTGGCGGACGCTCTGAGCAGGCAGATCAGTCTCCCACGAGTGGGAACTAGCTCAGGAAGTCCTTCAAGAGATCTTCACCCTTTGGGGAACCCCTCAGGTGGATGAGTTTCCGCTTCTATATGCATTTCCTCCAGTCCCTGTCATTCCTCACGTATTAAGGAGGTTGAGAAGATTCCGGAAAACCATGATCCAAATTGCCCCGGACTGGGCCAGGAGGACATTGTCCCCAGATCTTCTAGACATTTCCACCTGTCCTCCGATTCGTCTTCCACAGAGAGGATCATCTCTCACGAGAGGAGGGTCAGGTCCTCCCTCCAGGTTTTCAGAACTCTCAACCTTCACGAATGGTTTCTGAAAGGATGAGATGCAAAGATTGGGACCTCCCAGATGACGTAATGGAAATGTTGCTTTCGGCCAGAAGACCAGCAACCAACTCACTATACCACCGTCGTTGGAACAAATTCTGCAGCTGGTGTAGAGATAAGAATATTGACTCCTTTTTCATGCAACACACTGGCAGTATTATCTTGCCTACTACACTTAGCAAATTCAGGACTAAAAGTCGGCACAATTAAGGGTTATCTCGCCGTGCTATCAATTTTAAAACGCACAGCTGAGGAACCCTCATATTTCAAGATGCCTTTAGTCATTCAATTTCTAAAAGGGTTGACTAATGTCTACCCTCCAACTCCTTTTCAAGTTCCCCTGTGGGACTTAAATCTAGTTCTAAAATTTCTAATGGGCATTCCTTTTGAACCCCTCCATTCCTGCCCAATGAGATTTCTCACTCGCAAAACAGTTTTCCTAGTGGCTATAACATCTGCCAGAAGAGTGAGCAAACTACAAGTTTTATCTTGCAAACCTCCACATACTATCTTCCACAAAGATAAATTAGTCCTTCAAGTGAAGCCTAATTTCCTCCCAAAGGTTGTAACAGAATTTCATATTTCGCAGAAAATAATATTACATTAATTCTACCCTCCCCCTCATCCTGGGAAAGAGGAGGAAAGATGGCACAGACTTGATCCAAAGCAGGCTTTGAGTTTCTACATCAGCAGACTTGCAAGACTTGGGCAGACCAATTGTTTGTGGGTTATGCAGGACATAAACTAACCAAAGATGGATAATTTTAACTATGCTAGAATGCTATAAATTCCCCCCCTCAACATCTGGGGGCTCATTCAACCAGGGGTATCACAGCTTCGTCATCCCTCCAGAGGGGAGTTCCAATAAAAGACATCTGTGCAGCTGCTACATGGTCGGCTGCACATACCTTTACCAGATTCTATAATCTAGACTCCTCCTCTAGCCAAGAAACTAAATTTGGAAAAGCTGTATTGCACTCTGTGCACACTTAAACCATACTAATCTTTACTACCGCCTCCTGTACATATTACTGCTTTGGGAGTCTATCAAAGATAAGGAATACATGGGAGGACACAATCCATTCGAAGAACAAGTTACGCTCTTTTGACTGGATGTTCCTCCCACGTATTCCTTATCGCCCCTCACATTCTTTCCCACGGTAAAACTTCCCTTGTAGTTGCAGCCTACGCTCCCTCAAGAGTACTAACCATCTCATACTGGACAAACATAGCACATAAAAACAGAACTGAGCAATGGCCGCTGCGCGCAACTATTTATAACTATGATGATGTCGACATCGATACGAAGGCCTCCGTGGGACATCGACCTGCAGCGCCCTCTACTGATAGAAAATTCAGAGGCCAGCAAGCTGGAAATTAATATATCAAAGATAAGGAATACGTGGGAGGAACATCCAGTCGAAAGAACGTTACAGTTGGTAAGTAATTTGTTCTTCTCACCAGATAGTGGATGGAAAACTGTGTCACCTTTAACCACATCGCTACAATTAGAACAGTGCAGTCAAGGGAAAGTCCCTACTCATTTGAATTTCATATTCTTAGAATGTGCAAGATTGGTTTTAACCCTACCATCCCCAAGATTGGAACAACGTGGTAAAACAAATAGTGGGAGATTGGGGAACAAGTCTTTAACTCTGTCATCACGTTTAAGAATGTCCCAATGTTTTTTTATATGTTTCCTAATGAGTTTACTTTATGTAGAAAACCTTGAAACTAATACGAGAGGACTGCCCCTACTCTTAGTCTGGTTAAGTAATGATTCACGTGATATAGCCTGACCTCTACCCATGGCTATTTTGACTTCATCTTCCTGTCGTACCTATCATTAAAGAGAGTTTCAAAACAAGGCAGACAAACTACCCAGAAAGGCTTGTGTGTCCCTATCTATGAAACAACTGGTGCCCTGTCACATAGCACATTAGCTTAAACGCATTATTTCTACCCCATTGAGGCTCCATCAAAACTGTCATAAGTTTCTCATATGGGGGGGCGTGGCTAAGAAGCCATGTAGAAGGACGCGTCCGATCTGGGCTCCGGCTGATCCGTGCAATATCCTTTGGAATTCGTGCCATACCAGTATTATTTAGCCCATCAAACAGATGCCCGTGCAGGGGAAGGAACTGGGCAAACCCTGACAACGTCATAACGTGGAATGGCGGCGTTGAAAGAGCAACCGGAGCCTGCTTTGCGACGCGGGTAGCTGCGTTACATAAAGGGGGGAAAATGGCCGCCGCCGGACCCGCCGACGAACAAAGGTGGGACCCGCTTCTGTAAAGACCACGCCGGGGGAGCACAGGGAGAGCCGAGCACCCGGAGCGGGAGCCCGTGGCAGGTCCTACTATACGGTGTGGAAATCCCGCAGCGGGGAAGACCGCGTGTGTCTGTGCGAGCCTGAGCTCTGCCTGCGGTGAGGGGCACTCCGTGAGGACTAAAGGAGCTGGGCCTGTTCGGAGAGCAACATTGTCTCTGTCATCACAGGCCCGACAAGCGCACTGTAAGAAGACGCGCACTGGGAGGAGTGGCCGCCAGGAAGAAAGAGGTGCAGCCGCTACAAATATATCAGGACCACCCCCTCGCGGTGTGAGCAACGGAGTCCTGCAAATAGCTGGGAGCATGCAGGTCTATAAGACCTGAATGAACAGTGTAACTGTGTGTCACATATGAAGAGGAATCCAGCCCTGCGGTCAAGTCGGAGCTGGGCTGGAGCACCCAGGTTCGAGGAGGCACCCGCTAGACAGCCAGACACTGCTGGCGGCCCCTTGGGATTACGCACAGTAGCCATATGGACAGGAGGAGGCAGAGACACCCCCAGTCTAAACAGAAAGCGAATAGGGAAGCAGGGAGAAGTATGCCGGGCGCTGAGCTTCTCAACTAGTACTCAGGCGCAGGAGGCAAAGGGGACCTGGCAGGAGGCAGGTTCGCACACGTTGGGCCAGTGCCAGCGCACAGGTAGACCTACAGGCACTGGGGCGTGGGCTCGTGGGACTGGTCCGGCGGAAGCCTGGACTGCCAGCCAAGGCGGACTGACTTGCCTAAGAGTGGTACGTGGGAGGACACAGCCCACTCCAGTAGTAGATTGGGCTGCATCAGGTAACCCCTGACACGGCCTGCCAGGGCCCGAGCACCAGAAGCAGTCTATCCCAGCAGGAGCCAGAAACCACAAGCTTCCGGGCCTGCGTGTACAGCTTTGATACACCGAGATGGCCACCAAACTGCCTAGGGCGAAAGGCAAGCAGCCCGTGCTGGATGAATTTGCTAGAACTTCACCAGGTGCAGAAGGGGCCAGGAGCAAAGATAAAGCCCTCTCCGGGAGCACGGACACTGTGAGCAAAGACCAGGAGACCCTTGCTGCGATCGCCGACCTAAAAGTGGCTTGGGAAACCAAATTGGGACTGGTCATGGATGAGCTGAAGGCGGCACTAGAGCTCAAAGTTGGGGCAGTACAAGAGGAGGTCAGCCTCCTCCGGCAAGATGTCAGAGGACTGGCTGAACTTACAGACTACCTAGAGAAAGAGGTGGCCCCGAACACAGCAGCATGCGCAGCCCACAAATCCGAACTTCATGCCTTAGTGCAACGAGTGGGCCACCTGGAAAGCAGGGTGGAAGAGGCGGAGGGACGGGCCCGAAGAAATAATATACGTATCGTTGGACTGCCTGAAGGAGCTGAGGGACCTAACCCTAAGGAATATGTAGAATCAATGCTGCTGCAGGTGATACCGGGGGGAGTGTTGTCCCAGGGGTTTGCAGTGGAAAGGGCGCACAGGGCCCTGATGAGGAAGCCACCCCCGGGACACCCCCCAGACCGGTGATAGTCAAGATCCTGAACTACCGTGACCGGGAGAGTATCCTAGAGCATTTCCGGAAGGGCGGAACGATACGAAGGGCGTCGGCAGACATAACAGCATACCCGGACTACACCCTGCAGGTGCAGCGGCAACGCATGAACTTTGGAGCCGTGAAGTGGAGGCTGTACGAAGCAGGCCACAAATACATGCTGCTCTATCCGGCGAAGCTGTAAGTGATTCATAAAATCAGAACATTGTTTTTTGAAACTAGGGAGATGCCATGGAATGGCTAGTTCTCCAGCATAGGGTCTGGCATGGATTCACATGCTCATGAATATTCCCCGTCGTCAGGCTGGGAATCCTTGGTAAAGAAAAAACCAGTATCAGTTTCGTTTCTGATCTGTCTTTCGTAGTAATAACCAATCACTGGTCTCTGCGTCATACTGACCACAGCCAATGACTGCCCTCTACCTAAGCACCGCCTCTGGCAGCCATCTTCAGATTTTTACCGCACGTTCATGTGTTGGGATCCTCGTGCTATTGCTCTCGAGCGTTAGTGCTATTTTTTTCACGTTTTTTCTCAAAAACTTCATTTTTTCCGGTCAAAAGAGCCTCAAGCTCCACCGACTCTCCATCCGATCAACAGGGACCCGTGTCGGATTCGTCTGCGCCCCTCAAGGGTGAAGATTTCGTCGTGCTACGTTTTGGAGGACTCCAGAAGCTTCTCAGGCCCGGACATGGCCCAGGAGAAGGGAAGCTCGACGCCCGGAAAGCTGTTCAGGGTCTGCCCTGGATGCCAGCTGCAGAACGTCTTTAAGGAGGACGAACACTCCTTTTGTCTCTACTGCCTGCATGAGGACAAGACGCACGTGGAGAAGGACTGTGCGTTTTGCGGCAATATGTCGGAGCGGACCATGAAGGACCGCCATCAACGCCTCGCCAACTGGCTGGAAGGGAAGAGCCCGTCAGGCGAGAAGAAGAGGAAGAAATCCGAGCGGTCTTCTAAAACCTTTGAGGACGCGCGAGTCCGCTGGCACCGGGAGCGCCGAACGGTCGGGCTCTACGGGCGCCAGGCAGGGCGCACCCTCCCCGGCACCTTCTGCCACGAGCCAACGCTCTGGGTCGGGTAAGAGGAAGGGCGAGCACCCGGCGAAGCTCCTGGAGAGGCCCCGGTCGAGCTCGAAGGCCCCATCGGAGGGGGGGCGAGGCAGTGTCCCCCCCCCCTCAAGGATAAGGCGGTGAGCGCACCTAAGGTGGTGACGGCCTTAATCCATCCGGCCAAGCCCTCTATCGATACTGTCGCGACGGCCCTGGCTCAACCTGTGGAGGCTACACCAGTGGTGGCGACCTCGGGGCTCAGAGTCTCCCTGCCACCTCGGAGGGAGTCCTCTTTTGTGCCCATCGATAGGACCCCTGTGAAATCCCCGGTGGGGAAGAAAAAGGGGGGGCAGGGCGTCGTCGTAGATTCGGCTTCAACCTCGGAGGAAGAGCTGATCGAGGTCTTAAGCCACGGCCTTGGCGTGGATGAAGACCGGCCCGTCGGGATGGATCCCGACGCAGGTGACGACGACATCGCCGAGGGTGCCGACGGGGCCCCTGATCGCCCGTCGGATTCCCCTCTGCCAGCGCCGCAAGACAACTCGGTGGCCATTTTGTTGGCTATACAGTCCTTATGCTCAGAGATAAGGACGAGACTACCGTTGCCGACGGAGGAACCTCTCCCGTCGGGGGATCCTGAACCGGGACCTTCTGGTGTTCCCCCACCCAAGAAAAGAAGGATTCACCCTCCACCTCCTTTTCAGCCGTCGCGACCCGTCCAGCCCTCCTCCCCGTCCACCCGAGGGGATGATACGGGGACTGACACGGCAGCAACGGGTACGGACGACGAGGTATACGACGAGGATCTACCGTCGTCACCTCCCACCAGGGCTTCTCCGCCCGACGAGATTGGATCGTTCCACTCCATGATCGCCAGGGCATCCGAGCTTTTCCAACTCTGCCCTGAGGAGAAGAAAAAGGAAGGATTCCTTTATCAACGGCGCGAGGCCAAGAGGAAGACAGTCCTCGCGGTGCCTCTACTGGACGACATTTGGGATGAGGGCCTCGCCCTCCTCAAGAACCCTTCCACGACGCCAGCTAGAAGAGACCGGTACGAGAAGAAGTACCGGGTCCCAGACGCGGCCCCCCTGTGCCTCTGGGCGCAGCCTACCCCGGACTCCGTCGTCTCCGCAGCGGCCAGGAAGAAAGCGGGGGGGGGGTGCGGCCTCCACATCGACTTCCCCACCGGACGGCGAGGGAAAGAAATTGGACGCTATGGGACGCAGGGTCATCTCGTCTGCAGCGACGACGATTAAAGCGGCCAACGCCTTGGCTGTCGTGGCCCGCTACGACAGGGAGCTATGGTACAAACTGGCTCCCCTGCTGGACGTCCTACCGGACGACAAGAGAGCGGATGCCCTGGAGATCCTACAGGAAGGTGAGGTGGCGTCAGACCACGCCATCACTATTGCGACGGACATCGCCGACACTGGGTTTCGCCAGTTGGGCAACGGCGTGTGCCTTAGGCGGCGTGGATGGCTCAAGGCTACGGACTTCCGTCAAGACGTACACACCAGAGTCCTGGACATGCCGTTCGATGGGAACAACCTGTTTGGGAAAACAGTGGACTATTCCCTTCAGGCCATTAAAGCGGACACTGAGACGGCCCGGGCCCTTGGGGTTCTACAGCAACAACGGCCGCCCTTTCGGAGCGGCGGAGGCAAGGGCGCCTCCAACGGTTCTGGCGGCGGTTTCTCCACCTACCGTCAAGCGGCCCGCTCGTCGTCTCGGGAGGCCTACAGAGGACGAGGCAAGTCTGGCGGACCCCGCCGTCGTCGCCAAGGAGGTCAAGGCGGCAAAGCCTCGTCGAAACAGGATTGAACCGGCCGTGGGGTCGGGCCCCCACCGAAGCACCCCGGTGGGAGGCCGGCTGGCGAGCTTCGTCAGCGTGTGGGAGTCCATCTCCACCGACCGTTGGGTGCTGGACGCCTTAGCCCGGGGCCACGCGCTCGAGTTTCAAAGAAGGTGCCCGCCCGTCCCCCCCCGTGGCCAGGAAAGAGCTTCACGTCCCTCAGCTTCTCCAGGAGGTAAAGGCGATGCTCAGGAAGGGCGCCATCGAACTCGTCCCAAAGAGGCTTCGGGGCTCCGGAGCTTACTCGAGATACTTCCTCGTGAAGAAGAAGACGGGAGGATGGCGCCCCATCCTAGACCTGCGACGTCTGAACAAGTTCATCAAGGCGCAGAAGTTCCGGATGGTCACCCTCCAGCACGTCCTGGGTCAGCTGGAGGAAGGAGACTTCCTGTCGTCGTTGGATTCGGAGGATGCCTACTTCCATATTCCCATCCTAAAGGGGCACCGAAAATTCCTCAGGTTTGTGGTCCAAGGGCGTCACTACCAGTTCAAAGCCCTCCCCTTCGGACTACGGTCAGCACCCAGGGTATTTACCAAGTGCCTTGCACCGGTGGCGGCGCAGCTGCGCCGCGAGGGGATCCACGTCTACCCCTACCTGGACGACTGGCTCATCCGAGCCAAGACGAGGGAGCTCGCTGTGGAGCACACGGCAAGGACCGTCCAACTTCTCACGGACCTGGGATTCTCCGTGAACTACGCCAAGTCCCACCTGGTACCCGCGCAAGACGCACTGTTTCTGGGAGCGAAGCTCGACACAGTGTCCCTTCTGGCCTCCCTGTCGGAGGAAAGGACCAGGTCCATCCTGGGCAAAGTACAGCGGATGTTGGTTTCCGACGCGGCCAAGGTGAGGTCCATCAAGTCCCTCCTCGGAATGTCGTCTTCTTGCATCTACCTCATTCCCATGTGCAGGCTCCGGATGCGCCCGTTACAGGAGTTCCTGGACGCGCGCTGGATCCAAGCGACGGGCGGCTTCGAGGAGAGGATCACACTCGACGAGAGTTTCCGCCGAGTGGTCCGGTGGTGGGGCACCCGCGCGCATCTGACGGCAGGCATGGACTTCCAGACCCCAGACCACCAGGAGACAGTGACCACGGATGCCTCCCTGGAAGGGTGGGGAGCGCACACTGAAAATCTGCACGCAAGAGGCCTTTGGCTCCCGACGGAGAAGTCCCTCCATATCAACGTCCTGGAGCTCCGTGCAGTGTTCTGGGCCCTCAGGTCCTTCCTTCCGTCCCTCAAGGGCAAGGTGGTGAGGATCTTCACCGACAACACCACCACCATGTTTTACATCAGGAAACAGGGCGGAACCAGGTCCCCAGCACTGTCCAAGGAGGCGCAGGACCTGTGGCATTAGGCCGTCGCCCAAAGGATGTTTCTGGTGCCGTTTCATCTGGCAGGGATAAAAAACACCATCGCCGACTCACTCAGCAGGGAGCTGCGCTCGTGCCACGAGTGGGAACTACGGCAGGATCTAGTGGATCGCCTCTTCCGACGGTGGGGCACACCCCAGATCGACCTGTTCGCGACGGCGACGAACTCCAAGTGCCGGAGGTTCGCCAGCAGGTTTCCCCAGGCGAGGAGCATGGGCGATGCTTTCTCGTTCCCCTGGGAGGGCCTGTTCCTCTACGCGTTCCCTCCTTTGCCACTGCTAATCCGGCTCGTCAACCAGCTCAAGAGGTCACGGTGCAGGATGATCCTCGTCGCACCTGCGTGGCCGAGGCAGATATGGTTCCCGGACCTTCTGGACTTATCAGCGTCCCCGCCAATCAAGCTGCCGGTGGACGCGGATCTACTCTCCAGGGAAGGAGGCGCCATCCTCCACCACGACCCGAAATCGCTGAACTTGCAGGCCTGGCTCCTGCAGCGCTAGAGTTTGGAGGATACGACATACCGGCCGACTGCAGAGAGGTTCTTGCAAAGGCCAGGGCGTCCTCGACTCTTAAATGCTACGGACACAAATGGAAGAGGTTCTCTGTCTGGTGCCACGCACAGAAGATTAACCCTCTACGGATTACGGCTCCCCAGGTACTGCCGTATCTGCTGACGCTGGCCAAAGCCGGACTGGCACACGCGTCCATCAAGATTCATCTTGCTGCGATCTCCCGATACACCAGAACCACGGGCCGGACGTCCTTGTGGTCTCATCGTCTGGTGAAAGAGTTCATGAAGGGACTGTTCAGATCCTTCCCGCCGGTGAAGGCTCCGGCCCCGGCGTGGTAGCTCAACGTGGTGCTGACCAAGCTCATGGGACCTCCGTTCGAGCCTCTGCACTCGGCCCCGTTGAAGTTTCTGTCGTGGAAAACAGCGTTTCTTGTGGCCATCACCTCCGCACGACGGGTGGGAGAGATCCAGGCCCTTTCCTGCAAGGCCCCGTACTTGACTTTTCACGACACGAGGGTAGTGCTCAGGACGCACCCCTCCTTCATGCCCAAGGTACCGTCGGACTTCCATCTCAACGAACCCTTGGTGTTGCCTGTGTTCTTCCCGTCGCCTTCGTCGCCGGCTGAGAGGACTTTGAACTCGCTGGATGTGGCTAGAGCGCTGAAGTTCTACGTGGACCGCACAAAGTGTTTTCGGAAGACGTCACAACTCTTTGTGAATTTTGGACCTGTCAATCAGGGGAAGGCTCTCTCGAAGGCTTCCATTTCCAGATGGCTCTCCGGCTGTATCATGTGCTGTCATCGGTTGGCAAACCGACCGCTGCCTGGCCGTCCGAGAGCTCATTCCACCAGAGCGATCGCAGCCACCACGGCGTTCCTTTCTGGTGTGCCCCTGCTGGACATATGCAGGGCTGCTACGTGGAGGTCGACGCACACCTTCACAAAATTCTACTGCGTCGATCGGGATTCCAGGGAGGAGTCCAGGGTCGGCCAAGCAGTGCTGCGCAACCTGTTCGCCTGAGGTGAGCCTGGTGAGGAGGTAAGGTGCTTAATGTTGGGTTTGATGTAATGCTTAATGTTGAGCCTTTGCCACCTCCCGTGGTTGTGCATGTGTGTACTGCTATGTATTCTTTATTCATGAGCATGTGAATCCATGCCAGACCCCATGATGGAGAAGGAACAAGTTACTTACCTGTAACTGTTGTTCTCCAGCATGGGTCTGGCATGGATTCACATGCGAACCCTCCCGCCTACCCCTCTGCGGCTCTTCACTTGGTCATACTGCCACTTCACGTGCTTCCAAATCTGAAGATGGCTGCCAGAGGCGGTGCTTAGGTAGAGGGCAGTCATTGGCTGTGGTCAGTATGACGCAGAGACCAGTGATTGGTTATTACTACGAAAGACAGATCAGAAACGAAACTGATACTGGTTTTTTCTTTACCGAGGATTCCCAGCCTGACGACGGGGAATATTCATGAGCATGTGAATCCATGCCAGACCCATGCTGGAGAACAACAGTTACAGGTAAGTAACTTGTTCCATATGCAAAGCTGTCCCCATGAATCAGGTATCCAGAAGGAAGATGGTGCAGATAAGTAACATGTGACTGCAGCGCCTAGAGTGTTGCAGTATAAGACATTGGGACTGGAATATAGTAAGTGATATAGCCTGTTTAGGGTGCCATATATACGTATGATCCTTGAGCACGAGGAGCCTAGTTAATGATGTAGGAGCCTAACGGTACTAGTCCTCCTACCCCCACATTATATAGACCAGTAGGGTCACCGGTAGACTGGTGACACCCTGCCGGGTCCTGCTCTCGGCATTCCGAGGCTGGACCAAACGCAGGGGGGCCTGCGATCCAGGGATGGAGCTGGGCATTTTTTGGGGTTGGGTAGGGTGGAGGGAGGGAACGGGTTGTGTGCAGTGTTGGTAGTGGGGGAGGGGGATCAGTTGGGGAGTTTTTGTTGGGAAGGGGAGGGGAACGAGCCCAATTTTGTGTCAAATCAGGCGGGAAGTGGAAACTAGGAGGGGAGGCGGGACAACCCACAGATGGTGTTGGGTAGTCTTAGAGTGGTGACCTGGAACGTGAGGGGCCTTAATAGCTATTTGAAGCGGAATAAATTAATGATGTACCTAAGACGGCTAAAGATTGATATAGCACTATTACTGGAAACCCACCTCACTAGAGAGAAGCTGGAGGTGGTCCAGAAGAAGTGGAGAGGGTGTACCACAGGAGCCACATACTCAGCATATGCAAGGGGAGTTATTATGTGGGTGGAATCACATGTGCTTTTTCAGCTGCTTCAGACCATGACAGACCCAGAAGGTAGAATGATGGTGGTGAGGGGGATGCTGGAAAACAGGGAAGTGAGCATTATGAATTCGTACGCCCCTAACCAAGACACAGCGGCCTGTTTTAGGTCCCTGTATGGCAAAATTGGCCCACTGTTGTGATTTTATTGGGAGGGGACTTTAATTGTACCTTAAACCCTAAAATGGATAGATCAGATGGTAAACCAGACAGACCACTCCGGCTGCGAAAGCATTACAGGCCCTGCTGAGAGACTTGGGACTCGAAGATGTCTGGAGACAGCTACACCCAGCAGATAGGCATTACTCGCACTATGTGGCCCCACATAACCTGCATACGAGGCAAAATTATTTTTTCGCCACTCCGGAGGTAGTAGGCGAGATGACGGGTGCGGAGTACAGGGCCAGAGTGCTCTCGGACCACTCCCCTTTGGTTCTGGAGTGGCAGCACCAACCCCCTAGAGCGAGAATCCCGACATGGAAGCTGAGGGCTGAGGGCTCTGCAGGACTCGGGATTCCGGGAGGACTTCAGGGAGGCAATCACTGAGTATTTTGATACCAATACAGGTAGTGTCCAATCAGTGGGTACCTTGTGGGAGGCATTCAAAGTAGTAATACGGGGTGAGGCCATATCAAAGTCTAGAGGGCTTCAAGGTGACATCGAGCGTGAGCTGCAAAGAACAGAGAGGGAGCTGGAAGATATAATGCGTAAGGGGGGCACCTCACAGTAGGATGTGGAAAGGGTGAAGCTGTTACACCAGGCCGGCAGCGTGCATTGGTATAGATTATGCAAGCTGAGCTACAAGAAATACGTCGAAAGACAACACGCGAGTGGAGACAAGCTGGGCAGGCTGTTGGCCTGGCTATACAAAAATGAAACACCACGCCTGGCGATCAGAGAAATTAGAGGGGAGGAAGGCCACTGCTGGGATACCCAAGAGGGTGTAAACGTGAGGTTCCTTAGATATTATAAACGCCTTTATGAAGATGTAGGGGAGGAGATGGCTCAAGAAATCCAGGAAACATTGGAGGACATAGGCCTGCCTAAATTAGATGATCAAGAGCGAGAGGACCTGGACGCCCCAATCACGTTAGAAGAGTTGGAGGTAGTGGTTCAGCACCTGCCCACGTGCAAAGCCCCGGGGTCGGACGGGCTCCCCAGCGAATTCTATAAAACGTACAAACAAGAGTTGCTCCCCCCGTTGCTAGACATGCTTAACGAGGCGTTTGAGCACGGCAGGCTGCCGGAGACCCTACGGGAGGCGGTGGTCATCCCGCTTTTAAAACCAGGTAAGCCAAGTACGGGCTGCGGGTCATATAGACCCCTATCAATGCTTAATCAGGACAGCAAAATCCTTACGCCAGCGTTAGCAAACAGGCTTAAACGGGTCATTAGCAAACTGATACACCCCGATCAAACAGGATATGTTCCTGGTAGGAACATCACTGACAATCATAGGAGACTCCACCACATCATTGACCAAACTGAGAAGGACCCAGGCGAATTGGCAATAGTCTCGCTGGATGCCGTGAAGGCGTTCGACTCAGTGAGATGGCCCTGGTTGATGGCGACTCTGAGAGAATACGGGATGGGGCCGGGATACCTAAGGTGGGTTAAAATGCTATACAGCTCCCCCATTGCCAGGGTCAAAACAGGCGCTACGATCGCCGATAAATGGCAACTAAGTAGGTGTACCAGATAGGGCTGCCCCTGGTCGTCTATGCATTATATCCTTGCTTTGGAGCCACTAGCAATCTGTCTCAGACAACAATACGGGGAGATGGGGATCCAGACGGCGGGGGGGTCCGCATCTTATATCACTGTATGCAGACGATATCCTCTTATATCTCCGCTTCCCAGAGGAAAACCTACAATATATTCTGGAGGTGATGGAACGGTATGCCACCCTCTCGGGAATAGCAGTGAACCCCCAAAAATATAGCATGTTCCCTTTGGGGAGATACAGACGCACCCCGCATAGGAGCCTACCGGTCATGCCAATACCTTGGTGGACCGGGACGTTCCGGTATCTAGGAATCAATATTCATCTTTCAACTGAGCAGGAATACAAACATAACACAGTTACAGCAGTAGACGGCATTAAGAATAGTATGGGGTTTTGGTCCAGACTGCCCCTGGCCATGATGGGTAGAGCAGCTTTGATTAAGATGGTAGTCCTGCCTAGATTGTTGCATTGTTTTGTGAATATCCCGTATGCGATCCCCAAACACTTTTTTGTGCAACTCCACAGCTTGTGCAGGGGTTTCTTATGGCATAACTCCAGGAATAGGGTGGCCCTGTGGAAACTACAGAACTCGTGTGACAAGGGGGGTATAAACTTGCCGAACTTTGAGTCATGCTACTTGGTGGGACAGCTGCAATATGTGGCCAGGTGGCTGACTGGAGAGGAGACGGCTGAGACCAGACTGTTGAGTAGGGACTCCGCCTCTTTCTTCCTTAGAGAGACAGTGTGGCTGCCGAAACCAAAGATGCTGGGAATCGCGAGGCTGGTGGTGCTAGGCTGGGAAATGTGGCATAGGGCATTGTGAATGACGGGAAATCCAACCCCACTCTCAGAGCAGGTGCCGCTAGCAGCGCTATGTGGGGATGACCCCCAATTGATGAAAGGGATCCATAGATACTGGGAACCAGTGGGCCTGGCAACCCTCTGGGATATATGGCAGGCGGGGGCGGCTCTGGATTTTCAGAGGCTAGTGGAGGACACTGGGGTACACAAAGGCCAACACATCACTTATATTAGGATTATTATAAGGGTGTGAGAATGTTGGCATGGCACAGTGCTTATGGAACAACCTGACGCAACCATAGAGACGATGTATGATATTTCGGAAGGTGGACAGAAAATATCCCTGCTATATGAGCTACTGGGAACCAGGGTGTAGAGGGAGCCACTCCAACTGAGGCATGACTGGGAGGAGGAGGTGGGAGAATCCGTGTCGGATGGACAATGGGCCAGAGTCCTAAGGTATCCTAAGAAGGTGTCCCGAAATACGAGGCTGCAGCAGATACAATTGTATGTCACTCATAGGGCATACATGACCCCTTGTAAAATTGCTAAGTTTGGAGGCCCAACAGCACAAAAATGCCCTCGGTGCGGGGAGGAGGAGGCGGGGATGCTGCACATGTTTTGGGCTTGCCCGGAGGTGGGGAGGTTTTGGATAGAGCTGAAGACACGCCTTGCGGAAAAGGGAATTGCTTTGGAGGTGGAGTCTGCTTGGGCATGCATGCTGGGGATTTTCACCAGACCACGTAACCTGAAACATATCAGTAAGTTAAAAGACCTGGCTTATATTCTGGCCAAACAAAGAATTGCAATGGGCTGAAAGGCGGCATGACGGCCTAGAATCGAGTTGTGGTGGACGGCCCTTAAGAAATGGGCAGAGGCAGAAACAGCTGCTTGGTATGAAGCAGTCAGCAAGGGGGGGTTAGGAGGTGGTGGGACCTCTGATGGCATGGAGACAACTGGTGGCCTCGATGATGGGGCCATCCCAGGCTGACCGGAGCGAGAATGATGCGGAAGAGACAATTGAAGTCGCCACACCTAGAGATGAGCAAAACAGTGGCACTTAAGTAGGGGCTCGAGTTGACGGGACGGAAGGGGGGAGGACCGAAATGTTCAATTATTAATATGATGATGTGAAATGCAAATGTGGATGTCCTCAAGTTTGTAATGTTTGGAGTTTTTGTTGCTAAATAATAAAAATATTTAAGAAAGAAAAAAGTTTGTCATATATAAATCTACTCCACATACCCCAAAAGATCTCTTCGATCTGCTGACCAATGACTTTTCTTAGTCCCCCTGTTCACATTCTTTTAAATGGGGTAACCAATTCCTCCATACTATTTTGTTAGAAAAATGATCCCCTTTGTTTTAGGAAGGTTGAAAACACTTTTTTCTTGTCCCTAAGTAAGAAACCACATCCTTCGATTCACTCTTTTGCATCTGTCCAATAAATAATTTTAAGTAATTAAGATCTTGCCGATACATCGTTAGAGTACATATTGTGAAGAGCCAGGAATGAGATGCGGACGCAGAGGACTCATGGTGTTTGCTATACACTTTTATTAAATAATAAAGGGGTTGGAAAATGCCTCACTGTCCCTAACTACAATGTATTTCCCTACATTGAGGACCAAAACTAAGGGCCTGTTGTGTGTCAAGAAGTCCAAAGCAAAAATATCCTGTGTCTGAAATCCTATCCTTAGCCCTCACACTCTAAAGTAACTCTAAGGTGCTTAGGGTAATTAATGTCTCTGACTTGAAAGTCCACACATTTTCAAGTTCAACAAAAAGATGTAAATCCAACAAAGTTCCAAATTAATATGTTCACACTTCCAGCGAAGGACTCCCTTCCCCAGGTTCTCTCCACCAAAACAAAAGTTCCAAAGAATAACCAAGTTCTTTGTAGCTCAAGAGGATAACTACTTTTCTCTTGATGTTGCAACTTTTTCCACGGGAAATGTCTACCTTCCCCGAGTCCTTCTCAAATTCAACATAATCTGAAAATTCCAAGGGCATGACTCTTCCTTGGGATTCTGACTCACACAACAAAACCTGGTATACTCCCCTGCCAGATTCTTTTATATAGTTTCTTGATACAATTGGGGTGCGGGACCCAGACTTGCAAAACACCTGGTATACTCTCCTGCCAGGTTCTCTTTACTCATTCACTACAGTTTAGAATCCTTACAGCGTGGTTCTTCCTAGGGATTCTTTAACTCACAAAACACCTGGTATGCTCTCCTGCCAGGTTCCTTTTCACATTCATTGTAGTTCATTTACCACATTTGGCTTTGCCTGGTATACCTCCTGCCAGGTCTTTTAACATTAATTTCATTTTGAACCTTTCTGCCGCACTGTTTCCCCACGTGTATTTTCTAATGTGGCTACAAGTCCCAGAACCTTTTCTCATAACGTCTTATCTTTTAATCGAATGTTCAAATGTCCCAGGAGCTCTATTATCCTCCTCAGGCTTCCCCCAGCTCTCACACTGTATTCCCTTTGGTATGCAGGACATCCTCCATAGCACCCCAGCGGCCCAATCCCTCTCGGCGGGCTCACCTGTTCTCAGCAGCGGTTTCAGGGTCCCTCACATTTCCCATGTCATTCTGCGACTTGTCGTCTGGTCTGCAGAGCGCTTCGTTCGCTCGTCAGCTTCCACCACGCCTCCGGCCCCCCTCGGCAGCTTCTTCTCTACTCGGTGTCTCGTAGCATTGCTTCAACCCGTTTGCTTCTCTAAACGATGTACCCAGGTCTCCTATTGTTTGGCACGACCATCTGCTTCTTCTGTCTGTTCCGACACACATCTGAAGCAGTGAATCTCCTACCCTGTGAGCCACCATGCTCTCCTTGGCTGTTCTCGCCACAGCTAGGTAAGAAGACCAACTTTGTGTTTCTTTTACCGGCATGGTTTTAAACCATGTCGGACCAGTCGTATTCTCCCAGCCACTGGACTTCTGGCGTTGGTTCGCATTAGGAGTAATCATCATTGCTCCTTGCTTCTTCCTCGTCTGTTTTTGTTCCTTTATTTGCGATCTGATATTATAATTATAATTGTTCTATTATAACGCAGTTAAAACCAACAAGTGGTTTCTAAGCATGTGATCGGGATTCAAACCTGTGTTGCGCTGCGTTGTCTTGCTTCCAAGACAAATGTATTGCTGTCTATAAAAGGGTGAAGTTGTTGAAGGGGATGATGGCGTTTCACCTGATGATGTCATGTCATCCCCACAAGGGTCACCTCCCCCCATGTGGTCCTCCCCCAAATAACCACCCTCAGGGTCAGGATCAGGTAGCGGCTGCTATCCCCTGGCCACACGAGGAGAGGCTATCTTGGGCAAAGGAGTGATGACCTCATCGGATTCATCATAATATAGTGCTTGTTAATGTACTTTGCAGTTAATAGATTATAGGCATAGGACTATTCTGTTGCGAACCTCTAGATTACATATAGGCTGAATGAGTGCAGCTTGGTGGTGCAGTTGCTGGTTGAGACTTAAATTGTGTCTGCCCAAAGTTAAATGATCCAAAAAAAGTGTATACATAAGCTCACATCCTGCGCCATCACACTTGGGTATCGATTTGGGTTATGTGGCTAAATTTGCTTAGAAAATAAAAATAAAACACTTTGCAACTGACGTTGAGTATGGTGCTGAAGGGTTTAATTACAAATTAGTGATAAATCTTATACTTGAGTTGGGCTGAATTAGATTGATTCAGAAACTCAGTTCGTTTCATTCTTTAAATGTTGAAGTTTCTCCCTGTATGGGTAGTCTTTCTTGGTCCAGTAATATAATACATGAAACTATCTTTGTTCAGTTTAGGCAGATGTTTATCTGTTGTTATCAGTGACTGTATCCTCTTGAGTATTATTGCTGGTATCCTCTTTGGTCTCGTTGTATTGAGTTGCCTTAAGTCCTCTGTAGCCCTCTACACGTGTTTCAACACTTTTTTTGCGTGGCTCATCAGGAGGGATTGTGTAGTGATTCAAGCTTGAGCAGATTGTCTTCTATTATTGCCTCAAATTGTTAAGGTTTCTTTTTGGTGTAGCCGCAGTTCTTCTTGGGTAGTTGAGTGAAAAGATAAAGTTGGGATTTCCCAGGTAAGGCGGTGTGTCCTGATGTGGGTTTCAAAAAGGAATTGAGTAAATACAAAGGGTCCTCTTTTTCTAGACGTCTGCTGATCCTGGTGAAACCTTCACAATATGAGGGAATAACAATACGAGGAGACCAAAGAGGATACCATTAATAAGGTTCAATGTCATTTCGCCGACACCTGTTTTTACGTTGGGTGTTTTGCCGCCAGAGTTTTTAGGAAAAAACTCAGAAATCTTTAAAAAAAATATTTTCGGTTGTTCCCCTACTCCCCCTTTCCTTTTACTATTTTTTTTTTATAAAAAATGTTCCTTCCCCCCAACCCTTTATTTGCCCCCCTCCCCATAAACAAATTCAAGGAGTTTTTTCGTAAAAACTCCTGCGGCAAAACATCCGTCGTGAAAACGGGTGGTGGCGAAAGGACGCCATAACATTAATAATGCTCAAGAGGATACATTCACCGATAACAGATAAACATCTGCCTAAACTGAACAAAGATAACCCTAACTGGGTCAAGTTTCACGTATTGTTTATGTACTTTAACTGATAAAGATTACATTTAATTGAAAAGAACTATTTTGTGCATGTTGGTTATTTTTTGATTCTTGTGTTTTTGTAGGGTTCAGGAGCTAATGTCGGATGACCAGCGAGAAGCAGGAAGAATTCCTCGTACAATAGAGTGTGAGCTGGCCCAGGATCTGGTCGATAGCTGTGTTCCAGGGGATATGGTCACGGTCACAGGAATTGTAAAGGTGTCAAACACAGGAGATGGTATGTGTCTTGAAATGCTCTCACTTTGTTCTTCTTCATAGTTTTCTTCCTTATTTTTGTTTAAATTAAATTTGGTGCTAAGAATGCCAGAGGAGATCATCACAACTGAGACCATGATTACTCAATTCAAGTTCAGCATGGAAACTTCGGTATGTAAAACAACATTTTTAATATGTGTGTTTTAGCTGATAACTTGGGTTAGGACAAAATTACCTGAGTAGAAAAGTCCTACCACCAAAAGTCAGACCCCCATTTATTTGCATATGTATATGTGGGGGTGGGGGAGATTAAAGTTAATAAAAATGTATAGGTGTAAGGTGGGGGCCTGTGGGGGTCTCCCCACACATATATATATATATATATATATATATATATATATATGTGTGAAAAAATGAAGGAAGAAAAAAAACGGACTTTTGGTGGTCAGACGTTTCATCTAGGTAATTTCACGCAGATCTGAAAACTCCACACTGAAAGTTACATTCAAAGAAATTTGGTAGTAGTTAGACATGAAAATGTTCTGTCAAATTCACAAAGCTTCCATTCGATCAGCACATTGTGGCATGATGAAGCTATACTCCACATTCCAAGCACCTCTGTAGTTGGAATGTGAAATTTAGATCATATGGCAATGGGTTAAGTTAGAATGATCAGAAAGCTGCAGTGAGTCGCAGGTATTAAATGTAACTAATAATAAAATAAGTTAAATGACGTGGCTGTTGGGATTTCTTTACAAGAACACAACATAATTGGCGACCAGCACCTTTGGCAGGACCCGAGCATTGAAGACCTTTGTAGACCAAATCTAAGCCAACTCACAGCCAGATCACAGGAAGGTGCCATCCACCGACAAGGCAGTGAGCATGAGTCGGGAAGTGCCAGGAGGACATCTCAAAAGGTATGCTAGGAAGCCAACCGGCGCAGGCTTCAGGCATGAGGCGGCATACAAACTGAGTGGCACACGCACAATGAAATAGATTAGAGAAGAGCACTCGTTAATGTGGAGAAAACATAAGGGTGGACATTTTAGGTTGACAGGACAACATATATCCAAAACACAGTTACAAGGGTAACGAGATTACAAAGTGGAATGAGCACTTATGGGTGAATTTGGTCACGCAGGAACACAAAAAGAAACACGAGACAAAAGAAAAATTGCAAAAATAAAATGCAGTCAATTACAGTACATCCTATCAAGCCTAGTATAGCCACACACTCCATGGAATGAATGTAAGGAATACTGGAAAAACGGCATAAGGTGACGATTCGTGTCATCACGTCACTTCTCCCCAGGGGGGAGCCCTTCTCTGTGAGGCTGGGGATATGCACCCATTACTCAACATTCCCTCTAGGGGTTGCCGAAAAGCGCAACCTCACAGGTAGAGACTCCACTCACGGTCCGTGATGGAACTCCCTAACCCTCTTGCCTTTGAGACCATGATACCCATAAACTCTGCTGAGAAACAATCTGAAAGCACTACTGTATGTTATTGCAATACTCCTTGCTTTCATCCTGTAAATATTGATACCAGCAAGACCAGGAAGACTAAAATAGACATAGTCTGCTCTCCGATCATCTCCCAAGAGTACTGTGAAGGAGAGGATTGATGGAGTTATACAAACTATTCCTTTGCCAAGTACAGAAGATACTCGGAAGATGTGACCCGAGGAGGCATAATGAATACACGATGAACACAAACAAAGGACTGTGACACTCGGATGGAGAGGACCCAGCTGTATGACATTAAAAATTAAGAAAGGACTCAATGAGACGCAAAGCAGACATGAAGCCTGGCAGACCCGGGGAGTTCGAATCTGGAAGCAAGAAGCTACGTCAGGGAAGCATACCTCCACTCGGGAAAACACGAACAGCAGGTTGCAGGAGTCCTTTGCAGGCTGACGCAGAGCAGACTGGAAGCTGGGAACTGACTGACAGTAAGGTGACTTCGAGGCCCCGATACCGCCTGTCCGAAGACCCTGTGGAACCAAAGCACGGCAACAATGAGATGAAAGAGATGCGATGAGCACGTTCAGCGCAGAACGCATTGACCCATTACCCCGGAAAGAACAGGTAATGTGGCCCCAGCAGTGAAGAGGTAACGGGAGTCCCGTTGGGGGATTGGGGAAGGATACCGAATATAAAGAAGTCATCGGGAGTAATCTCCCTCGTCTTAGTAGTTGTGTCAAGAGTATCAGATGGAAAGAAAGCCATGGGAGTAATCTCCCTCATCCCCAGAGTTGTGATAAAATTACAAAGTGTGGAGATTACATCACAAGTGATCTTCGTCGTCTCACTTGTTGTGCCATGCTCCTGTCTGGCCTGCAGTAACATTGAGGATGCCGAGGGACCATGGCTGTACATTAAGACCCTGTGTTGGCCCCTGAAGGGGGGTTATTGAAGACTGCATTCTCCACCCTACAGGTATTCCTATCTGGCTACAACATGCTGCATCGGAAGACTTTTACTTTTCTAAAATGGACCATGGCATTACCAGCACTTGCTGGATTCCTTTGTGCTCACTTGAGCCCGCCTCATGCAGTTACCGATTGGCCCCATTACATTGCTTATTCCCTATGCGGGGAGCCAGCAGGCATAGCCGGCCCCCTGCTCAAGGCCCCCTCATAAGGCCCATGCTCCTGTCTGGCAGATGCCGACATGCCGCTGCCGCCCACCTCTTCAACCGCCATGCTCCCCTTTTGTCTTCACTGACTGCCTGTTGGTGCTTTTTCAAGACCTGCCTCCTTCGGTCGCCTGCCGCATCTGCCTCACTCCCCAAGGTAAGCTCTGCAGCCTCGCCCTGGCCGCGTACCCCCATGTCTCCCCCCCCCGCCTAGATAGCCTCTCCTATGGCACCACCACCTAAGGCCTCAGTGTCTTCTTGTGCCTCCCCTTCTACTGCCTCATTCAGCGTGCCATCTGATCTTCGACTTGGTTCCTGCCTGCACTGAATCCCACTAACCAGCCTTTCCTCTACTGTATTATCTACGTGTCTCCCTTACCCCCTATGACTTTTCCTATTCTCAGCTGCTGATCCCTGATGTTACTTGCAACCCACCGTTCTCTCTACACACAACTGCTTTAGCCTATCTCACCGTCTCTGGCTCTGATACCATTATTTTTACTGTGACTCCTACATCCTTGCTGTTTTATAACATTCTGCACCCCTGTTGCTCTGGCTTTGTTACCCATTGCTACCCGCGGTCTACCCACTGCTCAATTACTTTACCTCTGCTGCTAGCGTTCCAATTGCCTAATGTGATATTGCCAACGTTTGCTGCTGAGGTTTTCCACCTGTAAAATTGTTGGGTGTTTGCCTGGGTCGCTAGTTGGCCTGCCTGTTTCTGCATTCTTGCTATAGAGTGTTTCACCTCATGTTGTGGCTTCCCCAATCTGTTTACCCACTCCAGCTGTACCTCGCTCCAACCTTGTGACGTGTTGAATCCTGCTTACTTGCTATTATTGTACCGTTCTCCTCCTTCCCTTTGCCCCTCCCCCTTCATTTCATGTTTTGGCACTTGCTCCATCTGAATTGTTGCAAGGCCTAGTAAGATCACTTTTTGTTTTTGTCTTGTTTCCTCATTCATGTGCGTCCCCTACCCTCACTGCCTCCCCCATCTTCTCCTTTTCCAGCACTTGCTTGTTCTGAATGTCTCAAAGCATAGTTAGAATGTTTAGTTTTCGTTTTCTCCTGTTCCCCCTCGCCTCGATGCGCCTTGAAACACTATTTGCTGTATAGGCGCATTACAAATACCAATAAATAAGTAAAATAGAACAACATATCAGGAGGAGTCTCCCTCAGCACTATATTCTCAAGAGGGACACTTAAGGCTAGAGTGTGCAACGGGAACAGTCTCTCTTGTCACAGTGTTAGAAGGAACTAAGAACACTATGGCAGCAGTTCCCTTTGTTTTCACCGACAAGAGGAAGGGAAAGAAAGACAAGAAATAGCTGTGTATTGGAATCAAAATGAGTGTTTGACCTTTAATAAGGCCCTGAGATATGCCTGGGAAGAAGTGCAAAGATTGATAAAAACTGTTGCAGGAGCTTATCCAAAGATAGCCAACGGCTGAAGCAACTGAACCGAGAGAAGGGAGCCATTGTCCTGGTTTTCCACGTTGTAAGGGTATCCCTAATTACGCTCTCACACCAGAATAAATACACCCATTTAGGGAAATAAGGCAAAAAGTCTATCTTGTAAGGATAACAAGTTTAATCTTACAAAATGAGGATGGTAGCAAAGGACTCTACTGCCTGAACGGTCTTCTCCTGTCCCTCTTCCGTTCCTTCCTACCAAAGTGGTGCCAGGCAGGAGTTTATATATCCAGTGACGCTGTAGTGGCGTCACTGGATATGGACCATGGCTTCATCCCTATCCGTCCTGTTTCCATAAAAGGGATGCTCCAAGGCCTTCTTTTCTTCATTGTCAGCAGTTTTTGCCAGAACATTTTGTTCTACATTTTGCTAGCTCATTCAAAAACACCCTGCAGCTCTGCAGACTTTTACAAACCTTGAGACTTAGCCAAAGGAAAAACAAAACATTTTTATAACTAATTTTCATTAATTCTGTCAATTTTTCACTCCTCCTGCTAACGTTATCTGGGCACTGTAGTCTCATTCACATCTTATTTTTATAATCTGTCCCAACCTGCATTTTGTCGAACAGAACATGTAAATCCCATTTTTAGCCTGCAAGGACCCTTGACGGACAGTAGACAGCTGGTGAGCCAGTGTGTGCTGCCAGTGCTAGCCTTAGTGACGAACACCGCAGAAGAGCCTATAGTCCATTTTTAGAATCTCACAGGCCACATTCTTTCTGGGACGGAGGGGGTATTTGACTCATGTACCGCACTACGATTTTACAGTGCATAGGCGCTGACATTACAAATCTTTCCAGCTAATAGTTAATTGTGCTTTATATTTAAACAATAACTGCCTTCTTCAGTGCCTGCCCATGTCTGTGTATGTGATTTGCATGAAAGAGCCTTACGAGTGCCCCTCCTCGCCCCTAGTCTATTATAGCGCCTAAAAGAGTTCTTACCTAACTCTGAAGCGCTTGGGGGTTCGGGAGGACCCTGGTTCCTTTCCAACAATATAATTGTTGAATCTGAAACTAAGGCAAAAGGTTACCAAACAGCAGCCTGGAGGCTGATCAAGTTGACGATAGAAGATGGCTGTTGCTAAACTGTTGGACCAGGGAAGGGAGTCATTCTCCTGGTATTCTCTACAAGTGCGGGAGTTGGACTATTATCAAAGACTAAAAGAAATACGCCCCTGTGGCTGATCCTATTGAAACAGCGGAATGCAGTAATTCTCCTGGAGCTATTTATGTTTATCTTTCGTTATTGGTAGGGCTAGAGTAGGGTAGTCTGGACAGAGGATGGGGACTTTGAGTTTGACATCCACCCTGACAATGAACACCCAAGTTAGTCTTTAGTTAGGTAGGGAAACCCCCTTAGTGATAGGGAAAGATGGGCCTTTTTCATTATTATTTAAATAAAGATTGAACATGCTACCTATGAGAAAACAGAAGGTGTCTCACCCACTAGTCCCCAGGGATCTGTCATCCATGTTGCCAGGACACGCCCATCGCTTTTGTATCCAGTTCCTGGGGGTGGACCAGTGCGGGAGGATCACCTGGATGGGGGGTCTTTGGGGAGTGGCAATGGGACACCAGATTGTGAGACGCAGTATCCCCTTCCCTGTAACACCTTTTCTTAAGAACTCACCGCCCCCCACCCCCCGCAGCCCCATTTTCGACACAAACACGTTCTCACGACAGCTCACTGTGAGAGAAAATGGACTAATACCCGAGCCGTATACCTGATATGTTCCAACACAAGGGTCAGGCAGAGTCAGGCAATTACTGATCATTACACACACCTGACTTCCATCACACTTCGTCACACGGATAAAAGGCAGAGCATGAAAGCACTCTCTGAGCAAGGTAAAGCACACGAGGAAGCAGAAGTTCCAAGATGGCAGTTTAATACGAGGAGAAAGACGGCAAGACCAGAGAGGGTTTCAAGGAGGGAAGTGCCCTTGACCTTTTTCAGAGAAAAAAATGATAATTTCACAAGCCTTCGAGAATAAGAAACATAAGACCTGGAATTAAAGCTGAAGAAACATGCGTTGTGTGCCGGAGGTACCCGGGGCTCTCTTGCGTCGATAGCCAAGGTGGGGATGAGCGTTTGCCGCCGTGGTACTGTCCTTGGCTCCTACAACAAAGCAGCGCCAGTAAAGTCAGCACAGTCGGTGAGTCGGGGAGACTGATAGCAGAACGGTCTGTGTTAAAATCAAGGGTGCAAGCGGCAACATTGTATGCAGAATTCTGAAGAGGACAGTGTGTGAAGCGTATGTGTTGAGCGACGCGAATATAATTGAACATCAAAGGACTGATTGAACTTTTGAAGCCAAGATGGACACTGTATACAGAGTGGTCCAGCACCACATGGGTGCTCATTTGAAGGTCTCTATTAGGTATCCGACTGAGAGGTGGCAAATGTAAATTGTGAAATCGAAGTGGTGCTGCAACGGGTCAAGCTAAACCCTGTGCACATTCGAAAGTCTTCGATCGCTAATACGAACTTGAATTGGTCCAAACCCGGCTGAGGGAGACTAGTTGTGTAAGAGGAAGTATCTGAGCCTGGCTGAGGGGGATCCGGGGTGAACCGTCAGTCGCCCGAGAAAGAATATTTTCTGAACGTTGGAAAAGGGTATCTGAGCCCAAAAGAGGTGGATCCAAAGTAACGATTGTGGTATAAAAAAGTGATCTGAGGGGGATCCAGGCTGAGGGGGATCCAGGGTGAAGAGTGAATCACCCAACATGAGCACTTGTAAGAGGAAAGGAACTTTTCATTTGTTTTGGTAAATCAGGCCTTCTGAATTAAGAGACTTTGATAACTTGAGAGACTTGGGCACAGAAGGCCCCAATACTGGTAAATGGAACTGTATCCTCGTGCCGAAGAAGCCAGAGAGTGTGCTATGCTCGAGTGAACTGCCTTGTCCTGTGCTGAAAACATGAGGAAGGGAGGCCTACGGCCTGAACATCCTGACATATAATTTTGTAAACCCTTCTTTCTTTTTCATGAACAGTACCCCACATTATTTGTATTTAGAGGTAAGCATTGACAATAGTTTTTTTTTGTATAGGCCCTTTTATTTTGATGAGACTCGACTAGGACTGCATTATTATTATTTAATGGTCGTAGCTTGCTCCCATCTGTAGATTTAGGATTAGATAGGCGTTGATCACACCCTTTTTGAATTTCAATAAATACCCTTGAACTGTGGTCACTTGTATCTATCTTACTATTGATACCATGCCTTCCTTGCATATGGTATCAGGAGTGGGCTGTGACTCAATTGAAACAAATTGGGGAACCCTACATTTTCAGAAGCTTAGTCATTGAGCCTCAGACCCCTGTGTTGCCACGAAAGAATCAATAGGCTTTGTTATCTGTAGCAGCAGAGAGGCTACTATCCCTCCTGGGAAAAGAGGAATGATTCCCACAGATTTAGTTTGTATACCCCCTGCTGGGTGTTATATAAGATTGGCCCCAAAATCTGTCCTGGCCTGGATGTTCGGTGTAGAAGTTCTAGCAGGCGTCATCGATCCCGATTTACGGAGAGACATAAAGGTTCTCTTACAGAACCATGGTGAAATCCCATCTGAAGTATATTGTCGGAACAAAATTGCACAAGGAATTATTGAAAGGCTCTATTTCCTCATTTTAAAGAGCGCAAACAAACACAGAGTATCTTAGGCTTTGGGAAGCTGATGAACCATCTACCACTGAAGAAAAAAGGGAAGAAGAGCTTACCATCTTTCCCGACCTGGCCTTTGCCCAGCGAAATGACCCAGCCCTTTTATTTTGACAAGACTCCACTAGCACTGCATTACTATTATTTGATCGTCATAGCTTGCGCCCATCTGTAGATTTAGGATTAGATAGGCATTTATCACACCCTTGTTGAAGTTCAGTAAACACCCTTGAACTGTGGTCACTTGTATCTGTCTTACTATTGATACCATGCCTTCCTTGCATATGTTATCAGGAGTGGGATGTGGAATGTGACAAAATTGAAACAAATTGGTGAACCCTACAATTCCCTTTGCCACGAAAGAATCCATAGGCCTAGTCTTTCTTACAAGCAAGTCCTGACAGAGAGGGAGTAGTGAAGGGAAATGTTTTTTCTTCTTAAAGCAAGGATTGCTATGTAGAAAAGAAACATCCACAGAAGGCCTAAGTAAAACTCAGTTAGTAATTCCCAAAACCCAGTGGAAGATCGTACTAGAGATTGCGCATTCCCATTTGACAGGGGAACACTTGGGACAATCCAAGACACAGACACTCATCAGTGGGAAGTTTTATTGGCCAGGTATCCACGCTGCTATAAGAACCTGTATTCAGACATGTGAAATATGTCAGAAAACCAGTACTCACATCCAGTTGCCTGCCCCTCTGAATCCTTTACCAATAATAGAAGTCCCTTTCTCAAGAATTGGGATGGACATCATTGGACCTTTAGAAAGCTCTAGACTCGGTTACATATATGTCCTCGTGATTGTTGACTATGCAACCAGATATCCTGAGGCATTCCCTATGCGGGACAACACCATCCAATAGATTTTAAAGCACCTCCTACCATATTTTGTCAGTCGGCTTTCCTAAGGAAATCCTAACTGATCAAGGATCCAATTTAATTTGCAAGCACATGGGTGAAGTCAATGAGCTACTCCATATTACTACCTTATGTTAGGCAGAAACCCTCTGCAGTTCCCTCTGGGACCACTGCAAAAGATTTAGGACTACATGTGTTTGGCAGTAAACCCACGTGGTAGCCGTCTGTAACCACACAGATTCACTTGGTAGCTGTGGCTGAGCAGTCAGACTTCCCTCAAGAAGAGTTAGGCAGTATACAGAGTATTCACAATAGGTCAAGAGAACACAGTAGAACAAGTAAACGCTGACCAGGGCTTGGTGTAAAAGAGATATAATTATTGATTTAAAACCACATCTAGAAAAACACACAGGCACTAATAGTAAGCAATTCAAAAACACGGTCACTAAAAGATATACACTCCCTTAAAAGAATATTAGACAAGTCTTAAGTAAAGCCCCACTTATTTTCAGACAGCGGTGAGCGCTTAACGTAGATGGCACTCTAATAACTCGTTTTAAAAAGGGAGAGAAAAACGGAGAATAAACTGAAACAGATCCCAACACTTTTTCACGAACACACAAGAGAGGAAGGCAAAGTAACACTGTGCATTCAGAGTCAGTAGGCCGGATCCGCTTTAAGAGGATCAAACGAAATGTGTCCAAGGTCACACGGTTGCAGTGCACAAGAGCCTTGTAAAGGTTCAAAAAGGAGTTGGACCAAAGAAAGGGACCAGTTAGAGGGTCAAGGCGGCCAGCCCAGTCCAGAAGGTTAAGGGGTTATTATTACCTTGTAGCAATCTTTAGAAAGGGAGGCCTGGCGGACACGGTACCTTAAAGTGGTGAGAATGCTCCAGCGGGGGCAGTTGTTCCTGGCAGCGGGTGCAAGTCGGTGCTTCGTCCGGGGGAAGAGAGGATCTCGTTGTGGAGGAAGACCAGAGTCTGTTGCACTGCCAGGGAAGAAACCAGCTGCAGAGTTTCTCAGGTACAAGGAGCGGTCCGTTGATTCGCGGTTCAGTGGTGAGTGGCTATCCGGCCGCCGGGGTGCTTGGCACGGGCAGTTCGACCACAAACCGGGCTGGGGCACGAAGAAAGGAAAACTGGTTGTGCCCACCAGTCGGGGGAAGAAGCCTCTCCAGCCGGGAGATCTTCTGTCGTCGGGAAGTGGTGAGTCGGTTCTGCAGGGCTCCACCGGTGGTGTTGTCATGGTAGGTCGGCTCAGCTTCTCCCTCGTCGGATTCTCAGGTCCTGTGGCGACTTCTGAAGTTCCAGTCCCCAAAGCCCTGCTTTTATGCAGAAAACCCCCTTTCACTCAGCCTAGCTGTCACTCAAACATGCTAAGTGGTGAGCCGGCCGGCTCACCACTTGGGCCAATCACACAAGAGTGCGACCTGAATTACCAAGGTAACTCGGTCCAGGGTGCCTAAACCCCCTCCCACACCCCATGTGGTACCCAGACAGAGTGGCACCACTTTTGGAGGCTTCTGTGGAGAAGCCCGCCAAAAAAGTGGAACAAAGGGCTCGACTTGGGTTGGAGTCACAGAAGAGAACACAAACGCCATTTTAGAATCGAGTCTTGGCAAAAAATACCAACAGGAGAATTAATATTAATTAAATAAACCGGCAGTATGTTCGAGGCTATGTTGGTAGCCTCGAACAATGGGAAAATCCCATAGGAAAATATTTGCGGTCGAATATAAAAAGTAGTTTCCACTGCCACCAGCCAAAACTCTATCAGGGGGGACAGAGACGTGCCCCCTCGACTAACAGACCCTGGGGCAATCGAATTACCCCGACCAGTACGTCCACAATAGGATGGTTTGTACTGGTTTCTGATAATAATTTGGGACTAGTAAAGCCAACAGTGACTTTACATGCCCTGGGAGACAGTAGTCAGTCCCAGGGTATGGAGTCTATGGTGGGGTGTCACTATGACACCTCAGTGTTACTGCACGGAGGGTGCTGTGTAACACACATAGGAAAAACACATGAGACCCTATGGAGTAAAGGACCCCATAGCCCATAAAACACATTATCAGTCAAAGGAATACCATTAATCATGTCCAAGAGTGGGAGGAAAAGAGTCTCACTCTTGGCAGGAGGAAAAAACAAACTCCAGAAATCCAGCAAAGCTGCTGGGGGACTCGCTAGGTTAGGAAATTCAGCCTAAAGAGAGAATTCTCCCTAACACATTACGAACTTCAGTTTACCATCCCCAAACAGACGGATTGGTAGAGAGTTCAACAAAACACTCAAAACAATCCTAAGAAAGTTCGTAGATAAGGACAGGAAGGACTGGGACCGTATGATCCCTTGGGCACTATTTGCAGTAAGGACAACCCCTCAGGCATCCACTGGATTATCTCCTTTTGAACTACTTCATGGTAGGGAGCCTAGCGATGTCTAGCAATGTCCTAGACATGCTCCTGGAGACCTGGGAAGAAAGAGAAGAGGCACCCATTCCCCTTTCGCAAACTGCTACTGGATTGCCAGAGCATATGATACTTATTTTAGATCTAGTCTATACTGGAAAAGGCCCAAATCCAACAATAGTCCACCTATGACAAAAAGGTAAACTTAAGATTGTTTTCCGTAGGACAAAAAAATTGGTCCTCAAACCTACCTCGGTAAACAAACTCGTCTCTAAGTGGCAGGGGCCATATGAAATACTGGAACGAACAGGAACCTGTACCTATAAGATAGATGAACCTGACCGGAAACAAAAGCTCCATCTATATCAAGGATTTAGTTATATCATTTCCCGATTTATTCTCAGAGAAACCAGGAAGAGTGAAAGGCTCTAATCACTACATTAGAACACCCAAGGGAAAGGTAGTCCATCTGAAACCTTATAGACTCCCGGAAGCCCGCAAAAAGATAGTGGTTGAGGAAGTGCATAAAATGTTAAGAGCGAATATTATCGAACCCTATTCAAGTCCATGGTCCCGTTATCGTATTGGTCTCCAAACCTGGCCATTGCTGGAGCTTTTACATAGACATCCGCCAAGTCAATGCCATTTCCGATTTCGATGCCTATCCAATGCCACGCATCGACAACCTGATTGATAAACTCGGAAATGCCACTTTTTTTATTAACCATAAACTTAACCAGAGGGTACTGGCAAGTCCCAGTTTATGGACCTGATCATGAAAAAAACAGCTTTCTCGACGCCCCGTGACTGTTCCAGTTCAAAATCCTCCCTTTTGGCCTGCACAGGGCTCCAGCCACTTTCCAACGACTTATGTACAACATATTACAGCCCTACTCTGATTTCTGTGAAGCTTGTATTGACGATATCGTCATTTATAGTAAAACCTGGGAAGACCATCTTTTCCATCTCTTTACTATTATGAGAGCGCTGAGAGAAGCGGGCCCAGCTGCCAATCCATCCGAATGCAGACTGGCCCAATCGGCCGTGAAATACCTCAGCTTCTTTGTAGGAAATGGTAGTGTCCAACCTCAATGCGAGAAGGTAAAGGCCGTCCTAGTTACCCCATACACCTAAAACTAAATGAGATCTCAGATCCTTTCTAGGGTTAATCGGTTATTACTGTAGATTTATCCCGAACTTCTCAGACAGAACAGCTGGCTAACCGATAAATTAAAGAACGCTGACCCCCAGAAAATTCATTGAACTGACGAGGATGATATGTTACAACAACCTTAAACAAACCCTGTGCCAGAACCCGATCCTAAAGGTAGCAGATTCCTTAAAAGAATTTGTATTACAAACAGACGCCTCCCTTACTGGGCTAGGAGCAGTCTTGTCACAAATATGTGACGGATTGGAACATCCCATCTTATTTACGAGTCACAAACTACTTTTCCCACGTGAAAAAAATTACTGTTTGCTGGAATTAGAGGCCCTTGCCATCAAGTGGGCCACTATCCACCATAGATACTACCTCCTTGGAATAAAGTTCACACTCGTCACAGATTATTTGCCACTAATTTGGATTAGCCAGCGAAAAAAACTCTAACCCTCGAGTCATGCGATGGCTCCTAGACCAGCAACCCTACTGTTTCACTGTGGAGCACCAAAAGGGCAAAGACCAAGGAAACATGGATTTCCTCTCTCTGTTCCCTTGTGAAACAGATGTGGCTACATCGCATAGGGGAAGGGAATGTGAGAAACCAGAAGGTGTCTGTTGGGGAGAATTCTCTGTTAAGGCTAATTTCCGAAACCTAGTGAGTCCCCCAGCAGCTTTGCTGGATTTGTGGGGTTTATTTTTTCTCCTGCTAAGAGTGAGACTGTTTTTTCTCCCACTCTTAGGCATGATTTGAGAATGTCCTTTGACTAGCAATGTGTTTTATGGGCTATGGGGTCTTTTACTCCATAGGGCTTCATGTGTTTTTGGTATGTGTGTTACACAGCACCCTTTGTGCAGTAACACAGGGGTGTCATAGTGACCACCAAACATAGACTCCATACCCTGGGACTGACTACTGTCTCCCAGGGCATGTAAAGTTACCATTGGCTTTACTAGTCTCAAATTGTGAACAGAACCAGTACAAACCATCATATTGTGGAAGTACTGCTAGGGGTAATTCGGTTGCCCCTGGGTTTGTTTTCCAAGGGGACACTGTCCAGTCCCCCCTGGTCGAGTTTCTGGCTGGTGGCAGTGGATACCACGCAAAATATTCCACCGGAATATTTCCTATGGGATTTTCCCATTGATTGTAAACTCACCACTTTTTGGTGCAATGTTAAAGATACCGCTGGGTTATTTATTTAATATTTATTCTCCGGGTTGGGTCTTTTTGCCAAAACTCGGTTTTAAAATGGCGTTTGTGTTCGCCTCTGAAACTCTAACCCAAGTCGAGCCCTTTGTTCCACTTTTTGGCGGGCTTCTCCACAGAAGCCCTCCAAATGGTGCCACTCTGTCTGGGGTCTACAGGATGTGTGGGAGGGGGATTAGGCACCCTGGACTGAGTTGCCTTGGCAACTCAAGTCACACTCTTGTGTTATTGGCCCAGTGGTGAGCCGCACGGCTCACCACTTAGCATGTTTGAGTGACAGCTAGGCTGTTAAATGGGGGTTTTTCTGCATAACAGCAGGGCTTTGGGGACTGGAACTTCAAAAGTCGCCACAGGAATCTGAAGAGGGTAGAAGCTGAGCCATCTACAGCGACGACACCACCGGTGGAGCCCTGCTGTACGAACTCACCACTTCCCCGACGACAGAGGAGATCTTCTTCCAGGAGAGTCTTCTTCCCTTTGAGCTGGTGGGACCAACCAGTTTGCCTTTTTCGCCTTCCTGGACGTCTCGTGGTCGAATCGCCCGTGCCGAGCACCCCGGCGGCCGGATAGCCACCCTTCACCACTGACCGCAAATAAAAGGGTCGTACCTTTTAATCAGGAACTCTGCGTCTGGTTTCTTCCCTGGCAGTGCAATGACCTCCAGCTTGCTTCCTCGTCGAGATCATCTCTTCCTCTGATCGAAGCCACGACTTGCACCCGCTGCCAGGAACAACTGCCACCGCTGGAGCTTTCTCACCATTTCAGGTACTGTGTCCCGCCCGGTCTCCCTTGCAACGGATTGTCCAAGGTGTGCCGTAAATCCTTGACTTTCCAACGGGGTTGACCTCAGACCTGCTAACTTTGCCTTTCTGAACTACTCCAACCTCTTTTTGACATTTTCTGCAAAGACTTTCAGTGCATTTCCACTGTGTGATCTTGGGCACATTCCGCCTTGCTCTCTCCAAGAGTGAGCCTGGCGTATGAACTTTGGCTCTACAGTAGACCCTGCTTTTTTGACTTGCTGTGGTTTCTTAAAAGTGTTGGTACTGTGTTATTTCCATACTCTGCCTTTTATCTCCCTTTTTAACGAATTATTGGAGTGCCATCTAAGGTTACGCGCTCACCTCTGTTTTGCTAATAAGTGGTGTCTTAACCTAGACTTGTCGAATAATTAACTAGGGAAGTGTATATACTTATAGTGACTGTGTTTGAACGTGCTTGATATATTAGTGCCAGTGTATTTTCATAAGTGTGTTTTTAAATAAATAATTATATACTTTTAATACCAAAGCTCTGGTCAGTGTTTGCTTGTTCTACTGTGTTTTTAGCCCTATTGTTTATACTCTATATACTGCCTAACTCTTCTTGAGAGAAGTCTGACTGCTCAGCCACAGCTACCATGTAAATCTGGGTGGTGCAGACTGCTACCAATTGGGTTTACTGCTTACTCCTGTGGTCTTAAACTTTTTGCAGTGGTCCCTAAGGGAACTGCACAGGTTTCTGCCTAACAGTGTCTCACCCGCTAGTCCCCGGGGATCTGTCATCCAGGTGGCCAGGACACGACCATAGCTTTTGGATTCAGTTCCTGGGTGTGGACCAGTGCGGGAGGATCACCTGGATGGGGTGGTCTTCGGGGAGTGGGAGTGGGACACCAGATTGATGAGACGTGGTATCCCCTTCCCTGGAACACCTTTTCCCCATCCTTAGGAACTCAAACCCGCCCCCCTCCCCCCTTTCCCGACACAAACACTTTTTTTTTAACTTGTTTGTTTATTAACAGCGCACAGGAGCAAGCATGATAAACTTACATTTCTTACAGACAACATATGACATTTGAAATGCCCCCCTCCCCCTAACCCTGCAAAATGCATTGTTCCCGTGCCTCATTCCGTTCCACCAGGCGGAGAGTTGTCCCCACAAGAATGGAGAGCGTTCGCTATCAGGCGCGGCTTAAAAGTAAGCGCCGGATATTTCTTGTCATAGTCTAGGACCGGGCCCCAGACGTCCAAGAAATGATAGTCTGCACGCCTTAGCTGCCGTGACCTTTTCAGCTATAAGGATGTCCCAGAGTTTGATCCACCATAGGGGCATGAGGGGGCCTTCCGCAGTTTTCCAGGTGCGGCCTCCCGTGATTTTGGCGGCTAGCAAGAGTTGAGTGGTCAGCGTGGCCCTCCTCTCCGTTCTCGGGTAAGCGTCCGGGTGCGGGATCCCAAGGAGGACCTGTTCAGGAGTTAACGGAATGGTCGCTTGGGTTATGTCTTTTATAGTGGCGAGGCATTGGGTCCAAAACTCCTTTACCTTAGGGCAGGTCCACCACATATGGAAGTAGGATCCCAAGTGGCCGCATAAACGCCAGCAGTGGGGGTCCAGGGCTTGTTGGAAGTGGTGAAGACATAAAGCGGGGTAGTAGCATCGCAAAAGCAGTTTGTGGGCGCATTCCCGGTTGGTGATGCAGCGGGATGCCATGCCCGTCCTGGTCCAGATATCCACCCAGGATTGGTCCTCTATAGCGTGACCCAGGTCCGTCTGCCACAGGGACATGTAGGAGGGTTTAGAGAGGAGGGGGTCGTCCAGCAGTAGCTTGTAGAGGGCGGAAATCTTCCATCGGGCAGGCAGGTCAGCCGCTGTGAGTTCCAAGGGAGTAAGAGGCCGAGTTGCTGCCATCCGGGTCTGGGGGTTGGAGCACCAGTGTCTTAGTTGGGCATAGGAGAATCTGTCCGTCTCTGCTAGCTGAAAGGAGGATTTACATTGTTCGAAGTCAAGGGGGGGGTCTCCTGCGAAGAGCTGTCCCAGCGTTTCAAGGCCTCCTGCAACCCAGTTTCTGAAGTTCACTGGACGAGCTCCCGGGGAAAAGGCTGGGTTGTGGAAGATTGGGGAGAGCGCGCTCAGGTCGCTTGGGATCCCTCTGTACCTGTGGGCCCACTCCCATGCCTTTAACGTGTTTTTCGTGGCCATCAGCACATCTGGCCAACTCTGACGCAAAACACAAACACTTTTTCACTGACAGCCAACACAAGGGTCGGCCAGAGTCGGGCAATTACTGATCATTACACACACCTGACTTCCATCACACTTCCCACACGGATAAAAGGCAGAGCATGAAAGCACACTCTGAGCAAGGCAAAGCACATAAGGAAGCAGCAGTTCCAAGATGGCAGTTTAATACGAGGAGAAAGACGACAAGACCAGAGAGGGTTGCAAGGAGGGAAGTGAGTTTGACCTGTTCGCAGAAAAAACACTTTCATGAGCCTTTGAGAATAAGAAACATAAGACCTGGAATTAAAGCTGAAGAAATGTGCATTGTGTGCCAGAGGTACCTGGGCCTCTCCCGCATCGATGGCAAAGGCGGGGAGGAGCGTTTGCCGCCGTGTTGCTGTCCTTGGTTCTATACAACAAAGCAGCGCCAGTAATGTCAGCACAGCCGATGAGTCCATCTGAGGGAGACTAGTTGTGTAGAGGAAGGATCTTAGCCCGGCTGAGGGGGATCTGGGGTGAACCGTGAGTCACCTGAGAAAGAATATTCTCTGAACATTGGAGAAGGGGATCTGAGCCACGGAAGAGGGGGATCCAAAGTAACGATTGTGATATGAAAAGGGATTTGAGCCTGGCTGAGGGGATCCAGGGTGAAATTGAGTCAGAGCCCGGCCAAGGGAGATCCAGGAGTGAAAAATCATCACCCAAAGTACATTGAGAAAAGGAAATGGTTTGTTTTGTTGAATATGACTGGTAAATCGTCTGTGCCCGGAAGAGGGGGACTCAGGGGTGAAGCTGTCACCCAAAGTATAAGTGCCACATAACTTTGTGTTTGTTGAATACATCAGGCCCTCAAAAGCAAGAGACTGTTTGTTAAGAGACTTAACCATCAGGAACCTGATAGCTGGAACGGGACTGGGAAACTGGGACTGGGGAAGCCCTAGTGTGTGCTGTGCTCAAGAGATCCATTTTATGTGCTCAAACCATGGGGAAGGGAGACCACTGGCAATCACATCCTGACTTATTCTTTGTGAACACTTCTTTCTTTATGGAGAACATTATCCCACACTTCTTTTTGTATTTAGAGTAAGGATTGGCAATAGGTTTTTCTTGCTCCCATCTTAGATTTGGGTTTAGTTTAGGCATTTATCCACCCTGCATTTACAGTTTAATAAACTCATTCGAACTGTGATCACTTGTTTGTCTTAACCTTTGCCACAATGAGTTCCTTACCACACTCAATGAATGTGTCTTACACTCTTTTATGAAACAAAAAATTAATTGTGAGAAATTGGTAATAAAGAAACATTACCATTTTTATCATCGCTATACTCAACACACTTAAACATGCAATACATCATTAATGGAAAAGCTGAACCATTGTCTCTATCTCAGATTAGGACAAAGACTGATCAACCTGCTCCAAGAAATCAAAGTCACCTTAAAAACCATCTGTCTCACCAGGTCGTGATAAGCAACTTCACAAATCATGCTAGTCAACCGAGCAGCTTCCTCACCAAATCATGATAGGCAATCACATAGAGGCATCTGCCTCAATGCCTTCCTCAATGTGATATCAAATGCAGCACAAAATGCCTCCTCATACTCACTAACTTTAGAAGGTAAAAAGTTGATGAGGGCTGGAAAAAAGACTGGATGCCTGGATAAATCCACAATTCAAATATATTTGTAAAAATGGAAAAAATGAAAAAATTGAAAAAAATCCCAAAAGACACGTTTGGCTGCCCTATGGGTTTTTCATCAAAAATGCATAATAGGATTGAATGCTTCAAAAAGAATTAAATATCCATTGGACTTACTGTTGCCAGCATGTAGCCAATCGAGAATAAGATGTCTGCACTTAGGCTGTAGGCTGAAGTGCTTGGGTGTGGGTCAGGGGTAGCAAAGATCTTTCCCCAAGCAGCTCAATAAAGCAGCTCAAAATCAAATCATGATCTGCAAAAAAAAAAAAAAAAAATAGCCAGAACCCGATTTGGAGCTTCAAAAATCCAGTAAAAGAATTAGGAGTGGGATGACCCTCCCATCTGTTTCTGCCCCCATCTTCCTGCCAGCTCTGTTGCCCCGAACAGCATTCTGCAGGGGCTGAGCTTACTCTGTTATATACACTCTGGGCCGGTCCCTATTCCACGCTGTCCAGGGCCTTCTTTATGCCCTCCAACAGCCACTCGGTATTGTGCCAACAACGGTATTTTAGCTGACTGCACCTTTCTCATGCAAAGACTAGCCAAGTAATTGTCTACATCCTTCAACAACAATCCGAGATTGTGCCAATAATTGTATTTGAATTTATAGCACCTTTCTTGTTCATGTCATAGCCAAGGACATGGCCCTAGGAATTGTTCTAACCATGCGCTAGCGAACTACAGAATCCTGTTTAATACTACAGAATAAAGCTACTGAAAGACTGCCTTTAGTATTTCGCAATGTTTGCCGTAATCTATGTTTTGCGTTTTGCCATACATTGGCTGCCTTTCCAGAGAGGGTCTACATAGCATTTGACTGCAATGTTTACATGATGTTCCTAGCTCAAGGTCACTGGCGCGTAGAAAAAACACTACTGTACTTCATTGTAACATGAAAAAGCAAATCTTGCGGCTCGCATTTTACTAAATACGCAAGTGTTTTCATTGCACCGTACATTTAGCAAGAAAGGCCTGGTCTGCGGCTCAGGCCACCTGGGTATCACCGATCAGACCCTTGCTTGGCTGACTTCTTTCCTCTCCGACGACCCTCCCAGGTCCAATTTGGGTCCTTCCTCTACTTTATCTCTATCTCTACCTGTGGTGATCCCCAGGGGTCTATCCTCTCTCCCTGGATTTTCAATCAATACCTGGCACTTCATGCCCACCATATCGCTGCTCTCTGCCCCCACTTTCATTGCTATGCGGATGACACTCACCTCGTTTTCAGGCTCCCTTCTGCCACCTCTTCTCCTTCTCTCATCTCTGACTGTCTGTCTGCTATCCAGGAGTGGTGCGCCGCCAATGATCTCTGCATTAATGCCAGTAAGACATAGATTCTCCTCATCGGCACACTGGCTCCCTCCTTTCCTGTCACTCTCTGGCTGGCCTCTCTTGGCCCTCTTCCTGCACCCTCCTGTGAGGCTAAAAACCTCGACCCCACACTTTCCTTCGCTCCTCACATCTCTGACGTCTCTAAGAAGTCACACTACCAACTGCACCTCCTCAGAGGTATTCCTCCTTTCGTCCACTTCCCACAGAAGCTCACTGTCTCCAAAGCTCAGGTTCTCTCTAGGCTGGACTACTGCAACAGCCTCTTTCTAAATATGCCTGCCTCTACTCTCTGCCCCCTGCAACTCATCCAAAACTTGACTGCGAGACTTGTCTTTGGCCTCAAGCCCAGGGATCATATCTCTCCAGGACTGCAATCCCTGCACTAGCTCCCAGTGGCGGCAAGGATTTAGTTCAAAGCCCTCTGCATTGTCATCAACGCCTTCTGGGGCCTGTGGCCTTATTACCTTCAACTCTCTCTTTCTAAATATCTTCCTTCTCGAGTTCTTCGCTCATCTGCCTCCAACTCCCTCAGGGACAGTCGCTTCTCCAGGCAACAAATTGGTGGTCGATCTCTTTCTTCTGCAGGGGCCTCCCTCTGGAACAGCCTCCCTGCCTCTCTGAAACTTGAGGAGAACCATCTCTGGTTCCGGAAGCACCTCAAGACCTTCCTCTTAGCTTTTGCTTTCTCGCCTCCTCTCCCCTGCTGACCACCTGGCTCAAACTGAAACTGCACTGGTTACTTGGCTACCCTCTAATCTCAGGCCCAAGTCCCTTGCCCGCCAGCTGCACACCTGCACTGCTCCCCTGACAACCATTGCACTCTGGGACTGTTTCTGTATCCCTACAACCCTCTACCAGCACTTGACACTTGATGTCTGCACTTTATTATTGTCTTTATTTATTTTACTGTTATCCTATGTACTGCGCACTGCCCTCCCTCTTTCTCCCCGCACTTTTCCCTCCCCTCGCCCCTGCCCTGCACTTGCGCAATCTCAATGTCACCTGGCCTAGTAAGATCGTTATCTCTGTCTTCCCTCTGTTCCCCCTCCCTTGCCTCGTCGTGCCTTGAAACACTTGTGTATAGGCGCGTTATAAATGCCATATCATATCAAGCACGGCTAATATGAGCAGAAAATAAATGTCATTTGAGCAGGTTAGAGGCAGCTAAGGTCGTCTTTGAAATATTCAATGTATGCCGACTATGAGGCTTGGTTGGGTGGAAATGTGTTCATACATTTCGACAAGATGTGCTTTTTACATTGCTGTAGATTTTCTGCAAACTGGCAATTTCTTTTGCCAAAAAAGAATATTGCATGGATGTGGCATTGGAGGCCTGGTAAAGGATAAAATGCTAAAGTCAACATTCTTGAAGTCATATGTTCAGGTATGGCCATCATTGGTGTATTGGAGTACCCTACAACTGATGTCTTTGATTTAGAAACAAAAGTGCAAGACTTCTCAAGGAATATTGATATTTACATTCTCTACTTGACCTTGCGTAAAAGTTACCCAAGAGCCTATATATTGGACTCCTAGTAACCCACAGTCAAGACACCAGTGAATCGGGAATGCTGCTGCACAACCAGATGCTACTAAATTGCAGTAGCACTGTATACCTGCAAATATGATATCAAGCCAATCATCAGCTATGTATTTCTCATCCATAAATGTCAGCATTACTCCTCTGCTAAGCTTGTGTTTCTCTGTCATCAATCATGTTCCATGGCCTGCTATCCCAGAGGGCCCAAGCAGAATTTCCAGGTGTGGCGTATGGAAGCAAGTTTTCACTGACTTAGCAATCACCTGAAATTAGAAATAATGTAAGAGGAGGCTACTTCAGTTGGCGGTGGTGTGCTTTGTTGTAATACATATGTGCACCAATCTGCATTTAAAAGAGAAGGCATGTGTCAAAGGGTGCAGAGTGACAGGATAGGAAGAGCAAATAGCAAAAGCTGCCATTACTAGACCGCTAGTGACGTCTGCTGGAGAAACAGAGCTAAAACAATCATTCTTGGGAACTGCCAACCCTCCCGATTTAGGCGGGAGACTCCTGATTTTAAGGTGAAAAATATTGCTATTTTTCACGGTCTCCCTCCTAAAATAACTGTAGCCCCAATGCATTCCTATGGGGAATATGCATCTCCCGATTTCCCTGTGGAAATCTCCCTCCCCGATGCATCTGAATGTTGCCATGTATGGAAGTTGTAAAGACAGAAACAGCTTTATTGTCTTACATGACAATCAACAGATCTTATATTTCCTCTATGGGAAGCATCATGCAACAATCTGGCCCTCCCATTAAACCTGTACCTTTATAGGTCACAGTCCCCATTACCGGAAGTGAAAGCTATCAAGGATATTTCAAGAACAGCAACCCAATGTCTAATGGTTGATACTAGTTGCACATGTAGTAGATGAACAGTACTTTATGAAGTTAATTCATTAGATTGTTATCATTAGTAGTCTTTATACAAGATAGTCTGGATGACTATCTCGTATAAAGACTACCAATGATAATGATAACTTCACAAAGTACTGTTCATTTAATGACCTGTTTCCCTGTTTTCTCTGATTCAGGTTTTTCTTGTTTCAGTTTGACTGCACTATGCATTTATTTGTTCAGACTTTTTTAACATTATATGTACTTTTTAAGTTTTGTACCATGTACTATTAAAATAGTTCTATTTTTTTCCAATTCAGTTGTACTGCATTCTTGGTATTTACCGAGTGAGTGATCTCCATGTCTTTTGTATGTTAAATACTATGTAAATAGCACTCCCATCTCTAACTTCCAGGTCTGCGTAGAGAGGGGTAAGCAATTATTCTTTCTCTGTTTAAAGGAAATAATAGAGATTAGCTTTACAGCAATTTACAGAGTTGAATAGTTAATAGAAAAGATGTACCTGACAAGGATATCTCCGAAGTGATTATCTTCCGTCAGAAGTTTCACTCACCGCCGAAGCATCTTCAGTCAGTAGTTTTCATTCATAGTCGCATCATCTTCAGTCCGAAGTTTCTTCCGCAGCCACTGCATCTTCCGAAGGTATTTTTCCTCACTTTTCCAAAAACCTGCAGACAAAAGAAGAGGTAATTAACAATAAACTAACTTAATAGTTAAAAGAAGAAGACGTTTAATAAGCATTACGTACCTGAAGGTTCTTCAAGTATTCAACTCAAAGTTGTTTCCGTGCTCATCCCTGAAGGCTGCAGTTACTCCGTATAAGCAAACTCACGTTTTAGAATGTTTTCTCATTGTGGGTAACTCTGCAGTCCTTCTCAGCCATAATCCTTTTTCCTAAATTCCGAGAACCTGCAAAAGAAAAAGAGAAAAAGAGCAAGTTATTAGAAAGAGAGATCTCTCCAACGTAGGAATCTAATTTAAGCCCTAAATGATTACAGTATTTTCACCAGCTACTTACCCCAAGACTCATTCTTAAAAGTAAAGACATTTTGACAAGAAGCTGTAGGGTACAACAGCTACCCAAGTTACCATTGTTTCTTCACCTCAACGTGCCCCTGTAGAAAAGCAGGATGGAGAGCTCCACAAAAAATAAACAAAGGTGAGAAGGGAGGGATTAAAGGAGCACATATGTCATGCAGTAGTATTTTAGTTAATAGATGCTATAGTGTTCTATTGTTGTTTAAACAGAAAGAGAATCCAAAAGTTGTCAAGTACCAGGTCCAACGGTTGCGAAGGCATTACGGTCCCGAGGAGTCCAGGTAAGCGTTACAACAGACCCCCTCACCACCTTACCTATGATGATGATGATGATGATGGCGAACACTGACGATGGAAAGCCGCAGCAGGAAGTAGCAGAGGGAAACCACCACGCAGCAGCAGTTCACTTTGTCATAGCAACCAGCCAGCAGCCTAACACCAGCCATGCGAGAAAGGGGTGTAGCAAAGTGTCCAGGGAAAAGGAGGCCTTAGTAATGAGGCTCCCACCAGCTTACCACACACATTAAGATTGGATGGTCTTCTCAAATAGGGACTCTAGTTTCTAAGAAACTCTTTACTTTCCTTGCCAGAGATGCTTCAAGAGAAGGGGTTTGGGCTTACAAACCCTTTTTGAAGCCTCCCTAAGCACTCCACCTGCCACACCCCCTTGAGCCAGGTAAGTGATTGGACAGAGTGAGTATGCAATCCTTGGAGGGGGTGGGGTATTATAAGAAGCCGGTGCATGCGACTTGTGTGGTGTGGGTTAGTTGGGTGAGGACAGGTGGTGGAGAAGGACATCCAAGAGAGCAGAGAAGGCAAAAGCAGTGCAGAAACTATTGGTGAGAGGGAGTCTGTGGAGTGTTTGAGTGTGAGAGAGAAGAGTGGGAGTAGGAGAGTAGGAGTAGTGGAGTGGACAAAGGTAGTGGCAGAGTTAGTAGTAGTAGTTGGAAGTAAAGCTAGAAGGTCGCAGGAGTAGTAAGAGAAGGACGGAACTGGTAGAGTGGTAGTTGGTAATAGAGGGGTGAGCTGGGCACCATATCCCTTGAGGAGGACAGTGGTAATAGAGAGGTGGTGGTAGTAGCAGATTAAGGAGAGTAGGAGAGGTAGAGCGCCAGGCACAACAGGAGGCAGTGGAGTAGAGTGAGGGGAGGAGGGAGAAGGAGGGATGGCAGTATAGAGCAGTGGCGGATACAATTGATAATAGAAATAGGTGTGAGAAGTAAGATCGAAGGGTGGTGGTAGAAAGGCTTAGTGAGAGATTGGAGGGACAGTGACGTGGTGGGAGGTAAACAGCGTAAGGGACCAGTATAGTGAAGGGTCAAGAGTGAGAGGCTTTGAAAGAAGTGTGAGTGACGCTGTGCGAAATAAGGTACCATACCCTGAGAGGGAAAGCTAGAAGTTCCCTAGAGAGTCAGGTAGCCAACATTTTAGGGTAAACACTGATTGAGTAGAGAATTGAAAAACAGATAGGGGTTACCTATCGCTGAGCTACCAACAGCCCGGTTCGGATGTCTGAGGTTGGGACGCGGGACCCAGGCCCAGGGAAGCAGAGAGAGAGGACAGGGCCTGCCCTAGTGCCAACCACAATAATGGACCTGGAAAGCCCAATGAACTTGAGATCACAAGCCATTCTGACAATTTTCTTTATAATAAACGCCCTTGGACGTTTCTTTAAGATTCAGCATAATTCTTTGGGACGGGACCCCCCCTGTCACATGTGGTGTTAGGAGTGGGATCATGTCTTTGATACAGGGGGCAGACCCAACCGCATGAATATTGTATGTCTTACCGGGAGCGCCCGGCTCCCCACGAGGGTTACGGGCCAGGCGTCCGGTTGCAACATATATGCTGATGAGGAAGTGACCATCCCAGCACAGGGTAGAGCTGTAATACATATTGATATAAAAGGGGCTGCCAGAAGGGACTCCTAGTCGACTTGCGCCGAAAGTCTGGCCTCACAGTGAAGCCCTAAATGTTAGTGCCAGGATTGTTGATGGGGATTATCGAGGTGAACTGAAGGTGGTGCTCCTTAACATGGAAACCACTCAACGACAATTATCCATGGACATCCTGTGGCACAACTTATTTGTGAGAAAATCTTTGTTCCAGAAATTGAAGAAGTAGAAGTATTAGAGGAAACTGACAGAGACTGTGCTGGATTTGGTGAGGTGAGAGAGGCCCATGATGGAAGAGACGTACCATCTGGAGTACCTGGTCCATCGTCTATCGAATTCGCAGAGGCCCAACAGACCAATCCACTCCTGCCGCAAGCCTACAGAACTGTAGTATCTGAAGCCGACAGTAGAACCCAGCGGTCCCCGCACTTTATCAAGTGCAGAGGGCTGTTGTATCGAGTGGATGTGAACCCGAGGGGCGAAGGGACAACATATTACCAACTGTTGGCAGCAAAATTATTCTGGAAGGCCTAGAACTTGTGCATTCAAATCTATCGTCTGGACACTTCGGGCTGGAGAAAACGTTTGAAGACCCGCTTACACAGTTCTGTTGGACCGGCATCTATGCAGAGGTGAAGCAGTTTTGTGCTGCCTGTCCAGTTTGCCAGAAGACGTCCCCCACTGATGTGCCAAGAGCACTGCTACAACCACTCCCTATCATTGAGGTGCCTGTCTTCCGAATTGGGATGGATATCGTGGGACCTCTGGACTATGCCACAAGGTATCCTGAGGCTTTCCCTTTGCAAAGTAACACCAGTAAAGCCATCCTTAAAGTCTTAATACCATTCTTTACCAGGGTGGAATTCCCCACGGAAATTCTCATGCACCAAGGGATGAGTTTCATGTCGACTTTGATGGCCGAAATAGATACGTTGATGAAAACTAAAAACCTGCGCACTTCGAGCTACCATCCTCAGATGGATGGCCTTGTTGAACGTTTCAACCAAACACTGAAGCGCATATTGAGACAACTGGTTGCGGAGGATGGCTGGAATTGGGACAACCTCATTCCCTGGTCTCTCTTTGCTATTCGGGGGAAAAAACAATCCTCCACGGGGTTCTCCCCTTTTGAATTGGGCTATGATTGTAATCCCATAGACGTGCTGGACATAATGAAGGAAGAGTGGGAAGAACCATGCAACTGTCAGACCAGCGACCATCCTATGGTTCAAAACACCTGCTAATATATGGAAAAAATTAGGGAGCTGGTATGAACAAATCTACAGGAAGCCCAAGCTTGCCAAGAGAAGGCTTATAACAAAGGGGCCAGGCTTCGTACCTTCCAGCCTTGTCATATGGTCATGGTACTCCTGCCCACAACACACAATAAGCTACTTGTACGATGGCACAGACAATATGTAATCACTGAGGCTGTATCCAAACTTACATACAGGGTTCAGTAAGCGGATTGCTGAAGAACCAGCCAATTTTACCATGTCAACAAATTAAAAGAATGGAAGGATAACAATAACCCTGGGTTACTGTTGCTCTACGCCAAGAACACCGAAGTCCTCTTCCTATACAAGTCCATGGCATGGAGTAACTCACAGGACTCACCATCTCAGCGCACCAGCAGTTGATCCAATTGTTGAACGAGTATCCGGATGTGCTCTCTACTAAACCGGGTAGAGTTGGAGGCGTGGTTCACCACATAGACCCCCTCCAGTCGCTGCATTTGCCTAAAAACCATGGAGACTACCGGAGGCGAGGAAAACACTAGTTTGAGAGGAGCTAAAGAAGATGCATGGGAGTAATTGAAAGATCACACAGTGAATGGTCGTTCCCGATAGTGATGGTTCCAAAACTTCTTGACCAAACATGGCCCTTCTGTATTGACTTGCGTAGACTGAATGAGATATCCAAATTTGACCCCAACCGTGAGAAACGTAGGAGTGTTCTCCCAAGTAGAGCCCAGGAATCCCTTATCCAGGTGGCCAGAACATGGCCATCGCTATTGGATTCAGTTCCTGGGGGTCGACCTGTAGGGGAGGATCATCGGGATATGGGAGTCCGGGGTTATGCTCAAGGGGATGCCCCAGGTGAGGAGCAGTAGTCTACTGCTGAAGAAGAAAAGGAAGAAATACAAGAGATCTTCTCTTGGTTATTCCACCGCTACCTCCCTTTGGCCCAAAGAGGCACCCTTAACAAAATCCTGCCACCCAGACAATTCTGATAGACTGTTACACCTAATGTGGTGTTGTCTGTTCTATATCCCGACTCTCGTACGCTGCGCGAGCTGTTCTGGGTGTTTGCGGAACGAGCTGTAACGCTCTAGCGTTTTTTCCGGATCTCAACCGAAGGTTAGCCACGCCCCAGACTTCCGTACAGTATATCTGGACACTCAACCTGTGGCAACGCGCGTTGCTTCTCTCTTTCTGAGTAGCTGTACGCTCCTGAAACCCACCGGGCTTCCAGCTAATGGTCTTTCCACCCTTAGGGGTTCTGCTAGTCTCTTCAGCGACTCTATCAGCACTTCTGATTCTAGCCACTGCACCAGAAGAAGTAGGAGATCCTACCCGGAAGTACAGGAAAGGGATTTTCCTTCGGTTTATTGGCCAAGGCGGTAAGGGAAGCATTTTGTATTTCAAGACAAAGCCACTTGCACAAAACTTGAAGATTAATAACCTTATCCTTCTTTAGCTCATTGAGATTAGGAGTGAGCCTCTTCCCGCCTTTTTTCTTACATTTAGGATTGACCGAATAACACCCAGGTAATCCTTGTTTCCATTCTATTCTCATTTCCTTATCCTTTCTACTCTCAAGTATCTACTAGCCTGTTACCTTTTGTATTACTACACCCAGTTTCCTGTTCCACTGATGATCACCAACTACCCTATGGCTGAGGAACATCATCCTAGCTGTCCTCAGGATTCTAGCAGCCCCACACAGGGTTTTTTCCCCCCGTTGGGGGTTTTCCCTGGGGGCTCCTTTGCGTCCTGGCTCTTGGAGCGGGAGGTGAAGGGATCCCTAGGAGGAACCTCATAGCCTTCAATAGAACAATTTCAAGCTCCAGGGAACAATCAAGTCTCGAGGTGGGTAATATCTTGTATGTTGACGCTTGAGCTTGATGAATAGTACGTAGATTCGTAGTTAGACATTACAGCAAGCAACGCCCGTTTGGCCCAGAACTAAGGGTCAACATATAAGTATATTATTGATCATGGATCAGCAGATCCAACAGTTGATAACTGCAGTACAGTCTTTGACTGCAGAGATTCAGAACCTCAAGCAGGAAAATGCCAATCTACGGCAGACGCAACAGAATCAGCAACAGGCAGCGCAATATGCAGCTCAACAGGCAGCTGTAAATAGAGTTCCTCATTGTTCTGAAGTCCCTCCGGGGCCCTTGCCCGGGGGTCAGTTTGATGGAAATCCGCACAAGATTAAGGAGTTTCTTGATGCCTGTTCTATTCAGTTTTCCTTTAAAAATGTTTTTTTTCATACTGACCGAGATCGAGTTGGATATATGATTTCCCAAATGGTGGGCCCGGCTCTAGCCTGGGCCACTCCTCTGGTTACGACAAATAACATCATTCTTGACTCCTATCCCACTTTCTGTAACAGTATTAAGACAGTGTTCGGAAGACAAGAGATAAGAATTGCGGCTCAGGAACATCTGCTAGATTTAAGATAGGGAAGTCGGGATATATTGACGTATAGCACTAGATTCAAACAAAATGCGAGTGAATCTACTTCGTCAGATGACGCCCAAGTAACCTTGTTTCGGAGGGGTCTTTCAGAGGAGTTGAAGGACGAGATTTCTAGAGTACCTCGTCCAACCTCCATTACTGAGTTCGTTACACTGGTTATGCAGATCGACTACAGATTGAAGGAAAGAAGTAGTGAAAGGCGTAAAGGAAGATTCACTCATACTTTTTCTGCTCCTGTCTCTACCAATAAGGGAACAAGTTCTGAAGAACCTATGCAGTTAGGTGCAACAGGGAGAGGGCCCCTTCCTACAGAAGAAAGGGCTTGCAGAAGGTCACAGGGGCTATGTATGTATTGCGGTTCTAATACGCACACGGTACAAGAGTGTACTGTGGCTCCTCCACGAAAGTCGGGAGACTCCAACGCCCGGCCGTAGGAGGAACCGCGGTCCGGGGTCCTGTTCCTAATCCAGGTTCCTCTACCCTTTTGCAGACTTTTCAAGGCAGTACTCCACCGGCCACGAATATGCTGGTGTTACGTGTGACTTTGAAATTTGGTAATCATGTTCTACCTGAAATATCTGCTTTACTGGACTGTGGCGCAGCTGGAATTTTTATTGATGATGGCTGGGCTATGCAACATCATATACCCAGGATTACCAAGGCAGCGGCTGTCCCAGTAGAGTGTGTTGATGGTAGCCCTCTAATCTCCGGCCCTATTATCAGTCAAACTGGCCCGATATCAATGATTATTACAACTCATCAGGAGTTCATTACTTTGGACATCATACGCGCAGCTCATTATCCCATTATATTGGGATTACCATGGCTTCGGAAGCATAATCCTTTCATAAACTGGACGGCTGGGTCATTCTTTTTGGGGTCAGAATTCTGTTTAATCCATTGTATCGGTCACACGGAGGAGGGGTCTTTAGAAGCCTATTCTCAAGCTGAAGCCCCCAGACAGAGTATCTGCAGACCGGTAACATCGCTTAATTTTGTAGCACGTCTCCCTATGGAATATCAACAATTTTCAGAAGTTTTCTCCCCAGTGGAATATACTCAACTACCACCTCACCTGAGAGATGATTGCATCATTGATCTTATCCCGGAACAACCACTACCATTTGGCAGGATGTACATTTTGTCCACTTCGGAGAAGGAGGTTTTGAGAGACTATTTAGACACTAATCTAAAGAACGGATTAATAACGGAATCCACCTCACCGGCAGCAGCGTCTCTTTTCTTTGTTCCCAAGAAGAATTCTATGGAGCTTAGGCCATGTATAGATTTCAGAGGTTTAAATAAGATCACCATTCCAGATAGGTATCCCATGCCTTTGATCCCGGATATCTTGGAAGCCGTCAAAGGAGCAAGCATTTACACTAAATTGGATCTTAAGGGCGCAAATCATCTCATCAGAATAAGAAAGGGTGACGAGGGGAAGACTGCTTTCCGGACCCCTTTTGGACATTTTCAATATCAAGTCATGCCATTTGGATTATCCAATGCTCCAGCGATCTTCCAGCGATTTATGGACCATTTATTCTCAGACCTGCTGCTTCATTATGTCATAGTTTACCTTGATGACATCTTGGTATTTTCTAAGAATAATTCGGAACACAAGATTCATGTTAAAGAAGTCTTACAAAGACTACTGAATAATCCTCTATATTGCAATTTTTAAAAGTGTTCTTTTCACCAACCTAAGGTAACATACTTGGGTTACATTTTGTCTGCTCAAGGCATTGCTATGGACCCTGAAAAGGTTACTGCTGTTCAAGATTGGCCGATTCCCAACTCATGCAAGGACATTCAAAGATTTGTGGGATTTTCTGATTTTTATCGTCGATTCATACCTAACTTCTCTGCTCTTACTCAGCCCCTTACCAACCTTCTGAAGAAAGGTGTTCCTTATCTCTGGACCGAATTGACACAAAAGGCCTTTGACACTTTAAAAAGAAGATTCTCCACAGCACCTATTTTAAAGACTCCGGATCAATCCCGGGGTTTTATCATCGAAACAGATGCATCTCAGTATGCTTTAGGAGCGGTCCTTTTACAAAAGGATGAACAAGTTCTCCAGCATGGGGTCTGGCATGGATTCACATGCTCATGAATATTCCCCGTCGTCAGGCTGGGAATCCTCGGTAAAGAAAAAATCAGTATCAGTTTCGTTTCTGATCTGTCTTTCGTAGTAGTAACCAATCACTGATCTCTGCGTCATACTGACCACAGCCAATGACTGCCCTCTACCTAAGCCCCGCCTCTGGCAGCTATCTTCAGATTTTTACCTCACGTTCAAGTGTTGGGAGTCCTCATGCTTAGCTTTCGAGCTTTACTGCGTGTTTCGCGCTTTTTCAGGTGAATTTTCACATTTTTTCGGTTAATCGAGCCTCATGCTCCACCGTTTCTACTCCCGTTAACGGCTACCCGTTGCAGGATTTTCCTACGCCCCTCAAGGGTGAAGATTTCGTCGAATCAACTTCTTGGAGGATTCCAGAAGATTCGCGGCCTACTTCGAGATGGCCCAGGATGCGAGTTCATCGCCCGGACCCAAGCTGTTTCGCAGCTGCCCTGGATGCGGGCTGCAGAATGTGTTTAAGGAAGACGAACATTCGCGATGCCTCTACTGTCTTCATGGGGACAAGACTCATGTAGAGAAGGACTGCCAGTTCTGCAAGAACTTGTCGGAGCGGACCATGAGGGACCGTCGATCCCGTCTCACCAGCTGGTTGGAGAAGGGCTCAACGGGTGAGAAGAAGAAAGGGTCCGAGCGGGCTTCTAAGTCCTGTGCGGGCGCCCCGGCGACGGGGGCCCAACACCAGGCCAATCGGCGCGAGTCCGCTGGCTCCGGGAGCGCCGAAAGGTCGGGCTCTTCGGTCGCCAGGCAGGGCGCACCTTCCCCGGTACCGTCAACCACGAGCCAGCGCTCCGGTTCGGGGGAAGAGGAAGTCCAAGACTCCGGGTAAGCTTCGGGAGAAGCCCCGTCCGATCTTGGGAGAGGGGGAGCGAGGCGTCGCCCCTCCCCCTAAGGAGAAGGCCCAGGACGCACCTAAGGTGGTGAAGGCCCCTACCCAGCAGGCAAAGGCCTCTATCGAGGCGATCGCGGCGACTCTGGCCAAGCCGGCACTGCCTCCGGGACTAGAGTTTCCCTGCCGCCAAGGAGGGAATCCTCTTCTCAGCCCATCGTCTTGGCCGCCATGATGGAAGAAGCGAGGGGGGGCACGGTAGCCTCCTCGAGCTCGGAGTCAGCCTCGGAGGAGGAACTGACCGAGGCCGTGAGGAACCTCGAAGTCCAATTCGAGAAGGTTCGATCCCGTAAGGAAGATCCTCGGGAGATAACCGAGGAAGACAATGATGGCGAGGAAGAGCAGCCTTCCCTTCTGGCGCAGCCGAAACCTAGGCCTCAGGATGGCTCGGCAGCCATTTTGTCTGCAATCCAGTCCTTATGCTCTGAGATAAGGACAAGGTTCCCACGGCCCAGGCCGGAGGACCCGCAACCTGGCCCGTCGGGAAGTCCTCAGAACAAACGACGGAGGACCCAACCCTCTCCTCCGCTCGCCCCTGTAAGGCCTACAGTTCCCTCCTCATCCTCCCACGAGTCGGGAGATGACGGTGCGTTGGGCTCGACGACGGGTTCTGAGGGCGACGACGACGGAACGGGTCTCCCGTTGCACGGGCCTCGCCGCCCGACGAGATTGGCTCATTCCACGCCATGATCGCCAGGGCGTCCGAATTGTTCCAGCTCTGCCCGGAGGAGCAGAAAAAGGAAGGTTTCCTCTATCAGCGCCGGGAGGCCAAGAGGAAGACTGTCATCGCGGTGCCTCTAATTGATGACATCTGGGAGGAGGGCCTGTCGGTTCTCAAAAACCCCTCCACAGCACTAGCCAAACGGGACCGGTACAAGAAGAAGTACCGGGTCCCCGAAACCGCTCCCCTGTGCCTCAGGGCCCAGCCAACGCCAGACTCGGTCGTCTCTGCGGCGACAAAGAAGAAAGCGGCAGGGTCAGGAGCCTCAACGTCGAATTCCCCGCTGGACGGCGAGGGAAAGAAGTTGGACGCCATGGGGCGGCGGGTCATTTCGTCGGCGGCAAGGACGATCAAAGCGGCCAACGCCCTGGCGATCGTGGCACGTTGCGACAGGGAGCTCTGGTTTAAGCTGGCCCCCATATTGGACTTCCTGCCGGACGACAAGAGGTCAGAGGCCCTGGAAATACTGCAAGAGGGCGAGGTGGCGTCGGACCACGCCATAACGGTGGCAACCGATATTGCCAATACCGGGTTCTGCCAGCTGGGCAACAGTGTTTGCCTACGACTACGGGGTTGGCTCCAGGCGACTGACTTCCGTCAGGGCGTCCAGACCAGGGTGTTGGACATGCCGTTCGAGGGCAGCAACTTTTTCGGGAAGGCGGTGGATGAATCCCTCCAAGCCATAAAAACGGACACAGAGACGGCCCGCACCCTAGGAGCCCTTTAGCAACGACGGCCCTTTCGGAGCTCCGGAGGCAGACAGGGTGCCTCCAAGGGATCCAGCGGTGGCTCGTCGTCCTACCGCCAGGCGGCACGCTCCTCGTCTCAGGAGGCCTACAGGGGTCGCCGCAAGCAGGGAGCGCCTCGTCGGCAAGGTGGCCAGGGCGGCAAGGCCACCACCTCCAAGCAGGACTGAACCGGCCGTGGTCTCGCGCCCCCACCGAAGCACCCCGGTGGGAGGCCGGCTGACGAATTTCATCGGCGTGTGGAAGTCCATCTTTACCGACCGTTGGGTGCTGGATACCCTGGCAAGAGGACACTCTATCGAATTCCTGAAGAAGTGCCCTCACGTTCCACCTGTGGCCAGGAAGGAAAATCACGTCCCGCAACTGCTATTGGAAGTACGGGCGATGCTCAGGAAAGGCGCTATCGAGCTTGTCCCGAAGAGGCTCCAGGGCTCTGGGGTGTACTCAAGGTACTTCCTTGTCAGGAAGAAGACTGGCGCCCCATCCTGGACCTTCGTTGTTTGAACAAATACATCAGATCACAAAAGTTCAGGATGGTCACCCTCCAGCACGTACTGGGACAGCTGGAGGAAGGCGACTTTCTATCGTCGTTGGACCTGGAGGATGCTTACTTCCACGTTCCCATCCTCAAAAGTCACCGAAAGTTCCTCAGGTTCGTCGTCCAGGGACGCCACTACCAATTCAGAGCACTGCCGTTCGGATTGAAGTCGGCCCCCAGGGTCTTTACCAAGTGCCTAGCACCAGTGGCGGCGCGGCTGCGCCTGCAGGGGATTCACGTCTACCCCTACCTGGACGACTGGCTCATCCGCTCAAGGACGAGGGAACTCGCCGTCGAACACACTGCGAGTACCGTCCAGCTACTCACAGACCTGGGATTCGCCATAAACTACCCAAAGTCCCACCTGGTGCCGTCGCAGGTGGCCCTGTTTCTGGGAGCGAAGCTCGATACAGTGAGGCGCCTGGCGGCCCCGTCAGAAGAACGGACGAAGACCATTCTAGGCAAAGTGCAGTGCCTGCTAGCCACGGACGTGGCCAGGGTGAGGTCCATCAAGTCCCTCCTGGGGATGATGTCCTCTTGCATCTACCTGGTGCGCCTCTGCAGACTACGGATGCGCCCTCTTCAAGAATTTCTCGACGCCCGTTGGATGCAGGCGACGGGCACCTTCGAAGACAGGGTCCCCCTCAACGAGGTGTTCCGGCGGACGATTCAGTGGTGGGGCGTTCGAGCGCACCTCACGGCGGGCAAGGACTTTCAGACGCCGGCGTACCAGGAGACGGTGACGACGGACGCCTCCCTGGAAGGTTGGGGCGCCCACACCGGAGATCTCCACGCAAGAGGCCTCTGGCTCCCGGAGGAGAGGCTCCTGCACATCAACGTCCTGGAACTCCGAGCCGTGTTCTGGGCTCTCAAATCGTTCCTCCTGTCGCTCAAGGGCAAGGTAGTGCGGATCTTCACGGACAACACCACGACAATGTTTTACATACGGAAGCAGGGAGGCACCAGATCCCCAGCCCTATCCAAGGAGGCACAGGATCTGTGGCACTGGGCGGTCGCCATGGGGATGGTCCTGGTTCCCTTCCACCTGGCAGGAGAAAGCAACACCATCGCCGACTCGCTCAGCAGGGAGCTGCGCGCGTGTCACGAGTGGGAACTGCGCCAGGATCAGGTGGATCAACTCTTCCGACGATGGGGCAAACCCCAAATCGACCTATTCGCAACAGCGACGAACTCGAAGTGCAAGAGGTTAGCCAGCAGGTTTCCCCAGCCGAGAAGCATGGGCGATGCATTCTCGTTCGCCTGGGACGGCCTATACCTGGATGCGTTCCCTCCGTTGCTGCTTCGACTCATCAGCCAGCTCAAGAGGTCCCGGTGCAGGATGATCCTCGTTGCACTGGCGTGGCCGAGGCAGATCTGGTTCCCGGACCTTCTGGACTTGTCAACGTCCCCTCCCATCAAGCTGTCGGCGGACGCGGACCTTCTCTCCAGAGAAGGAGGCGCCATCTTCCACCACGACCCGGCGTCGCTGAACCTGCAGGCCTGGCTCCTGCAGCGCTAGAGTTTGGAGGCTACGATATACCGGCCGATTGCAGAGAGGTTCTTGCAAAGGCCAGGGCGTCCTCGACTCTCAAATGCTACGGTCATAAGTGGAAGAGGTTCTCTATCTGGTGCCGAGCACAGAAGATCAACCCCCTACGGATTACGGCCCCTCAAGTGCTGCCATACCTGCTATCGCTGGCAAAGGCTGGGCTAGCCCATGCCTCCATTAAGATTCATCTGGCGGCGATCTCCAGATATACCAGAACCACAGGACGGACGTCCCTGTGGTCCCATCGACTGGTAAAAGAGTTTATGAAAGGACTGTTCCGGTCGTTCCCGCCGGTAAAGGCCCCGGCGTGGGAACTTAACGTGGTGCTGACCAGGCTCATGGGGCCCCCATTCGAGCCGATGCACTCCGCACCGATGAAGTTTGTGTCGTGGAAGACTGCATTCCTGGTGGCCATTACCTCCGCACGACGAGTGGGAGAGATCCAGGCCCTATCCTGCAAAGCACCGTACTTGCCTTTTCATGCCTCGAGGGTGGTGCTTAGGACGCCCCCCTCCTTTATGCCCAAGGTGCCGTCGGACTTCCATCTTAACAAGCCCTTGGTGTTACCTGTTTTCTTCCCGTCTCCTTCGTCGCCAGCCGAGAGGACTTTGCACTCGCTGGATGTGGCTAGAGCGCTGAAGTTCTACGTGGACCGCACGAAGAGTTTCCGGAGGACATCACAGCTGTTCGTGAACTTTGGACCTGCGAATCAAGGGAAGGCTCTCTCGAAGTCTTCTATTTCCAGATGGCTCTCCGGCTGCATCATGCACTGCCAACGGTTGGCTAACCGACCGCTGCCAGACCGTCCGAGAGCCCATTCGACCAGAGCGATCGCTGCTACTATGGCGTTCTTATCTGGTGTGCCCCTGCTGGACATCTGCAGGGCTGCTACCTGGAGGTCGACACACACCTTCACGAGATTCTACTGCGTCGATCGGGATTCCAGGGAGGAGTCCAGGGTCGGCCAAGCAGTGCTGCGCAACCTGTTCGCTTAGGGTGAGCCTGGTGAGGAGGTAAGAGATGCTTAATGTTGAGTTTTTTGTATTGCTTAATGTTGAGCCTTTTGCCACCCCCGTGGTTGTGCATGTGTGTACTGCTATTTATTCTTATATTCATGAGCATGTGAATCCATGCCAGACCCCATGCTGGAGAAGGAACAAGTTACTTACCTGTAACTCTTGTTCTCCAGCATGGGTCCTGCATGGATTCACATGCGAACCCTCCCGCCTACCACTCTGCGGCTCTTCACTTGGTCATACTGCCTCTTCACGTGCTACCAAATCTGAAGATGGCTGCCAGAGACGGGGCTTAGGTAGAGGGCACTCATTGGCTGTGGTCAGTATGACGCAGAGATCAGTGATTGGTTACTACTACGAAAGACAGAGCAGAAACGAAACTGATACTGATTTTTTCTTTACCGAGGATTCCCAGCCTGACGACGGGGAATATTCATGAGCATGTGAATCCATGCCAGACCCATGCTGGAGAACAACAGTTACAGGTAAGTAACTTGTTCCATATAGAACGACCCATTGCTTATCTTTCCAAAACTCTTTCACCGGCAGAACTGATTTACACTGTTCTTGAAAAAGAATTGCTTGCGATTAAAAGATCTTTCGAGGAATGGAGGCATTTACTGTTGGGAGCCAGCATCCTACAGAAGTGAGAACAGACCACCAGAACTTACGGATTCTGCAATATGCTCAAACCTGTAACAGCCGACAGGCTAGATGGGCTCATTTCTTTTCCCCTTTCAGAATTATATTTACCTTTATTCCTGGGAGGAATAATTTACAGGCTGATGTCCTGTCTCGTAAGGATGTTTTTTTTAATCGGTCGACTAGACCTGAACGCATCTTTCCTTGTCTAACTATGAGTTTGATCAAATACCCAAATTCAACAACACTCTGGCCCTTCCACCCTAAAGGCACTCACAAAGAATGAACAAGGCACCCTTTCTAAAAAGGAAGGATGTTATTTCAGGGGTGATCAAGCTTATGTACCGACAAAATCATTACAAAAAGAAGTGCTGGGCATGTGCCATGATCTAAGACGGCGGGCCATCGTGGTTATGCTACCACTTAAGAATTAATTTCTCGATACTTTTTGCGGCCATCTCTCAAGGAGGACATTCATAGCTATGTGTAATCTTGCCCCTATTGTTTAAAGTCCAAAAGTCCTAGACATTCTCCCTTTGGAACTTTGGTAAGGATGCCGTTACCTGTGCGACCTTGGCAAATAATTTCTACCGATTTCATAGTCGAACTACCACCCTCCGGAGGATGTTCCACCATTATGGTAGTGATTGACTCATTCACTAAACTGGCTCATTTTCTACCACTGGCAGCATTACCATTGGCAGCTTTGATGGCACGTACTTTTATTTCTCGAGTATTCTCCATACATGGTTTACCTGAAACCATAATCTCAGATCGAGGATCCCAGTATACTTCCAGATACTGGAAACATATCTGCCAAAGATTGGGGATTACTCGAGCTTTAAGTTCAGGTTATCACCCACAAACCAATGGCCAAACAGAGAGACTGAACCAGACTCTGGAAGGGTATCTAAGGAATTACATTTCTGCTGCTCAAGACAATTGGAAGAATTTGTTACCAATTGCTGAGTATGCCTACAACAATTCTTACCACTCTGCTATAAAGACATCTCCATTCTATTGTACCTATGGGTTTCATCCAGCGTCATTTCCATTGAAGAGAACAGAGGATAATAAGATTCCAGATGTTGACTCTTTATTAAAAACAGATTCACCATGGCCAAGAGATTGCTAAGGAAGCTCTAAAGAACACCCAGGACAGAGTGAAGCGAAGTGCGGACCGACATTGAACCCCTGCGCCAGGATTGAAACCAGGGGATTGGGTTTGGCTTTCTTCTAGGTTTCTTCCCCGACATCTGAGACCCTCTAAACTTTCACCTAAATTTATGGGTCCTTTTCGGGTGGCGGCTCCCATGGGAACTGCGGCATTCAAACTGAAACTTCCTAAAACATGGGCACGCATACATCCAGTTTTTCATGTTTCTCAATTGAAACCAGACCGACAGAGTGCATTCCACCCCCATATCTCCACTCGGCCTGCTCCAGTTATCACACCTACAGGACCGGAGTATGAAGTCTCAGACATTTGCGACTCCCGCCTTCACCATGGGAGACTCCAATATTTAGTTGACTGGAAAGGTTACACCACCTCTGATCGAATCTGGTAACCAAAATCTGCGGTTCATGCACCACAATTGATAAAACGTTTTCATTAGAGACACCCTGGAAAACCAGGGGAGATTAAACCTAAGAGGGGGCATACTGTTACACCTAATATGGTTGTCGGTTCTATATCCCAACTCTCGTACGCTGCGCGAGCTGTTCCGGGTGTTTGCAGAACGAGCTGTAACGCTCTAGCGTTTTTTCCGGATCTCAACCGAAGGTTGGCCATGCCCCCAGACTTCCGCACAGTATATCCGGACACTCAACCTGTGGCAACGCGCGTTGCTTCTCTCTTTCTGAGTAGCTGTACGCTCCTGAAACCCACTGGGCTTCCAGCTAATGGTCTTTCCACCCTTAGGGGTTCTGCTAGTCTCTTCAGCGACTCTATCAGCACTTCTGATTCTAGCCACTGCACCAGAAGAAGTAGGAGATCCTACCTGGAAGTACAGGAAAGGGATTTTCCTTCGGTTTATTGGCCAAGGCGGTAAGGGAAGCATTTTGTGTTTCAAGACAAAGCCACTTGCACAAAACTTGAAGATTAATAACCTTATCCTTCTTTAGCTCATTGAGATTAGGAGTGAGCCTCTTCCCGCCTTTTTTCTTACATTTAGGATTGACCGAATAACACCCAGGTAATCCTTGTTTCCATTCTATTCTCATTTCCTTATCCTTTCTACTCTCAAGTATTTACTAGCCTGTTATCTTTTGTATTACTACACCCAGTTTCCTGTTCCACTGACGATCACCAACTACCCTGTGGCTGAGGAACATCATCCTAGCTGTCCTCAGGATTCTACGGACCCTAGCAGCCCAACACAGGGTCCCCCCCCCCCGTTGGGGGTTTTCCCTGGGGGCTCCTTTGCATCCTGGCTCTTGGAGCGGGAGGTGAAGGGATCCCTAGGAGGAACCTCATAGCCTTCAATAGAACAATTTCAAGCTTCAGGGAACAATCACGTCTCGAGGTGGGCAATATCTTGTATGTTGACGCTTGAGTTTGATGAATAGTACGTAGATTTGAAGTTAGACATTACATAGACCAACTAGGAACCCTATTGCCCTTGAGAAACACATCTCCCAGAATCCCAATCATTCCTCTTCCCGGCCTTCTGATTTTTTATTTCCACACTCCCAACCTGCTCAGATAAAATACTACAGTTCCCACAGTCCCCCTGGTTCATTTTACGGTCCCAACTATTCCAGTTTGCCCAATAAAATCTACCATTCTTGTCCCTTTGTCACTTTCTGAACTCCCAGTCGAAAGCGACCAATACTTTCAATTCCAAACATCCCCTATGTTATGTTTACAATCCCAGTCATTCTCGTCAATTTCGCAAACCTTCCCCAGCATATCCCTTAGGATATTCAAATTCTTTAACTGTGCCCTCCCTCCCCCCGAACCTTCTCCTAACACGAACATCTTTGCACAATGGACTTGTAATAAAACTGTTAACCTGACATGCCCCGACACAAGGGTCAGGCAAAGTCAGGCAATTGACTTAAATCACACACAGCTGACGGCCCTTCCTTTTCCCCACAGGATAAAATGTGAAGCAGGAGAGCACAATACGAGCAAGGTGAAGATGGCAGAGAGCATGACGAGACGGCTAAGCAAGCGCAGCAGTTCAAGAGAAGGAAAAAGGTGGGCGGAATGAAGAGGGTGGCGAGGAGAGAAGTAACCATGCCCTTTTCAGATCAGGCCCGCGGAAACTTCGTGGGAGAAAGCCTAAGACCGCAAACAATAACACAAGTGTCCTGCAGTAGATGTCAACGGTACATGAGGCAAGCCTATGTCGATAACAGGAGCGAGGGAAGCACCCGCGTCCGTAGTAGTGGCCTTGACTCCAAAGAGTAGAGCCAATCGGTTGATGTTCATCACAGCCGGTGAGTCGAGGGGAGAACTGATAAGAACCAGGCTGTGTTGAGTGAGAATCGCAGGAGTGGCAAGTTTGAACCATGTTCAACGAACTTTGAATGAACTTTAAAAAGTGTGAAGGGGAGACCAGCAAAGGTGGGAAACCGGCACCACGTGGGTGGTAACTCGAGAGATTCTGGTCGATCCCCATCTGAGTGAAAACAACGATTACCAGAAGGCCGTAGGAGGGCTAGTGGAATATGTCAAAGTGGTCATACAGAGGGTCAAGCAAAATCTTCATACAATCAAGACTTTGATCTACAAGCACTGTGAAAGCAAGGGAAGTGAATCCTGCAAACATTGAACTGTGTAAAAGTAGAACTGTGAAAGTAAAGAGGGGTCAGCGCCCAGAAGAGGGGGATCCAGGGGTGAGCCACTATCACCCTGATTGAGAGCCACAGTAAACCTGGTGAGGGGAGGCTAAGAATCGAGAGGAGTCAGACCCTGGCAGAGGGGATTCAAGGGTGAAAAGTTGTTACCCCACGATTGAGAAAAAAGGAAGCAAAAGCTGAGAGACTGCAAGAGTGAACCCGAAGGAGGGATGCCAGAGAAGAACGGTCCGAGCCTGGCGGAGGGAGATCCAGAGGTGAAGCTATCATCCAAGTACTAGCAGTCAAGAAGGGGTCCGAGCCTGTGTGGAGGGAGATCCAGGTGTGTAGCCATCACCCGAGTACTGCCAGTCAAGAGGGGTCCGAGCCCGACAGGGGGGGAGATCCAGAGGTGAAGCTATCATCCAAACTTCAAGCCCCTGTTTTTTTTAAGAGGCCTGAACAAGAAAGCCACCCACTCCAGAAACAAAGAGCCACAGCCAGCCCAGGAGCTTACATTAAAAAAACATTTTTTTAGTGGTAGCAAGGGAGACCACGGAGGTAGCAAGGGAGACCTCAGGGGTCGCTGTTGTGACCCCTGGCGACCCACAAATGATGTACCTGGAAGAGAGAAGCACTTGGACTACATGGATTTCCGTTCCCTCATGAATATATAGAATTAATGAAAGGTGCGCGGACCAAGACCCAGTGGCAAAAAGCTCTGCAATTTGAAAGAACGGACAGATACATTGAGGAATACCATTGAGAAGGGTCAGCACCCAGAAGAGGGGGATCCAGAGGTGAACCCATCACCCAGCGAACATGGGAATGAACTTTTATTTGTTAAAGGAACTTTTGTTTTGGTTATCGGAACACGTCAGGCCCGAAGGAAAGACTTTCAAAGGAAACGACACTTGGCCATTGATGGTCCTGAGAACTGCCATTGGAACTTTCGTCTCGTGCTGGAGAAGCCCGAGACTGTACTGTGCTCCAAACTCCCATTTTACCCCGTGCACAAAACGTGTGGGGGAGGGAGACCCAGGCTACAGCATCCTGATATATTTTTTGAGAACTCTTACTTCTTTTCTTGAGAATTTTACCACACCCCTTTTTGTATTAGTTGGAAGGTTTGGCAATAGTTTGTTTTTATTATAGGCCATTTTATTTGACACAACGCCACTAGGATTGCGTTATTTATCCTTTGATGGTTGATGCTTGTTCCCATCCTAGATTTAGAATAGGCGTTTTTCCAACCCGCATACATTAATCATTGCTCAATAAACACCCTTGAACTGTGATCACTTGTGTCTGTCTTACTTGTTGTCACCATGAGTTATTTACACTACCCAATGACTCGAATTGACAAGCCGGTAGAAGCCCTGGTCCAGGCCTAATATATCTCCATCCTGGACCTAACTAAGGGTTGTCAAGTCCCATTGGCTGGGAGTGATGAACCAAAAACTGCATTTTCCACACCAGATGGCTTCTTCCAATTTACAGTTCTCCCCTCTGGGTTACATTGTGCCCAGGAAACTTTCCAGCGGTTGATGGATCGGGTGTTAGCTCCGTGCTGAGAGTTTTCAGGGGCCTACCTTGATGACATTGTCATTCACAGCAATTCATACTCTGACCACCTGAAACACCTGAGGGATGTGTGTGAGCAGCTCTGAATGGCCAACCTTACTGCTAACCCCTCCAAGTGCCATTTGGCTCGTTCCTCAGTGAAATATTTAGGCTTCCAAGTGAGGAATGGGCAGGTCCTTCCCCAAAGAGCCAAAATAGAAGCCATCCTGCGTGCACCACAGCCGATCGATCGCCAAGCGAGATATACAAGCCTTTCTGGGACTCGTAGGATACTACCAAAGATTTATCACTACGTTTCCTGAATCCCCCGCCCCCCCCCCATTATGGATAAATTAACCAAGAACCAACCCAATCTTGTCTGCTTGGATCAAACTGCTCTAAAAACTTAGAATGAATTGAAGGAAGCCCTCTGCAAAGACTACGTCCTTGTGATGCAAAATCCTGATCAGGAATTCATATTACAGACACTTCCACTGTAGGACTGGGAGCAGTGCTCTACCAACTTCAGGAAGGTGAAGAGCGACCTATCATGCTTATCGGCAGTAAATTATTTCCCAGTGACAATAATGATTCCATCATAGAGGTAGTGCCTTGCAATTAAATGGGTGGTCTGAAGTCTATGATATTATCTAGCCGGGCCGGAATTCAAACTTGTTACCGACCATGCTCCATTGGTATGGATGTCGAGAAACAAAGACAGTAATGCTCGTGTCCTCAGATGGTTCCTAGCCATACAACCCTATTCTTTCAGAGTAGAACATCAGTCCAGCACCTCTCTCGATACCCTCAGCCATCTAGACCACAGGGAGAGGAACCCAGGGAAGACCGCCTACAATAAAGGGTGGAGTTACGTGATAAGGCCTGCTTACAGGCCGTGTCAGGGAAGCGAGGGAGTCCCCCCCAAACAGTACCTGGTGCTCACGCAAGTGTGTACAAATCCCCTCCGCTCCCCATCTTACCTATAATGATGGCAAACACTGACAGGTGAAAGCCAGAGCAGAGGGAAGCCACCATGCAGCATCAGTTTGCACTTTGTCACAGCAGACAACCAGCAGCCTAACACCAGCCACACGAGAAAGGGGTGCAGCAAAGTCTCCAGGGATCTACACGCCATTCAGAAAAGGAGGCCCTATTAATGAGGCTCCCACCATCTTACCAGAGACATTAAGATTGAAAGGGCCATCAGAAGGCCTTCTAAAACGGGGACTCCAGTTCCTAAGAAACACTTTCACTTTCCTTGCCATAGATGATTCCAGAAAAGGGGGCGGGTGTACACGCCCTTTATTTTTTTCCAAAAATGTTTTTATTGGCATTTTTCCATTATCACAATGAACAATAAACTCCCCCCCTACACCAGCCCCCCTCTACCCCGAAACTGCTCCCTCCCTTAACTCCCCCCTCCCCTCCCTGGTTCGGGTCCGTCCACTCCACCATAATACGTGAGAACACCTCATCCCATTTCCCCTTTCTTAGTCCCACTCTCGCCTCGTTTGACTTTCCTCGCCAGTTATGCGGGGTGGTCCTCATGCCAGTCCCAGGAGCCGGCCTTTCTTGGGCACCATGCCCGCTTGTAGTCCTTCATAAGAAATTGCAGGACCAAGTCCCATCCGCCAACTATTTAACATGTTCACCTCTGATCTCATAGTTAACTTTCTCCATTGCCGCAAAATTCCACATTTTGGCCACCCACTCGTGTTCCGTTGGTGCTTCTTTTGCTTTCCATTTCTGCGCCACCAATAATGCTCCTGCCATTACCAGGATGACATAGACCTTCCGGTGGGCCTTCAAGGGCCAGCTTTTCTAACTCTCCATCTAGCCCCAATATGAACAGCCCCACATTTGGCTTATTCTCCATGCCCAATGTACCCCTGACTGCTTCCTGGATCATGTCCCAAAACTTCCCTACAAGGGAGCATCCCCACCAGATGTGCCTTCAGGAGCCCTCCTCCCTGCATCCCCTCCAGCATTGCCCAGAGGCCGTCCTACATTTTCTTCAGTCTGCAGGGGGTGAGGTGCCACTGAAACATCAATTTCAGCCAGATTTCCTGGATCTGTAACGAGAATGCCAGCCTAGGAATATTCGCCCATAGGGAGGACCATTGCTCTAGCTCATTCTCCTGCCCTACATCCATCTCCCACTTGAGCATGAACCTTCTCGCCCCTTCCTCCTCCCCCTCTTTGATCAACCTGTACAGATCCCCAACCAAATGTTTTTCCTCTGAGTAAGATGTCACACATTTCTCCAAGGGGGGTCAGCGTTCGTGTCGCCATCTTGTTCCTGGGATTTAAGGCCCAATGCCTCAATTATGCATATTGAAATCTTGCCTCTTCCCCCCACCCCAAAATCACTTTTACATTGAATGAACTCTTTTATCTCCCCCCCTTCAAAAAGATCACATAGTTTGTTGCAACCCCCAACCTGCCACTTCTCGAACTCCCTCCCCTCCCGCTCTGGTGTGAATTGTGGGTTCCCAAATATCAGGGTAAGTGGCGAGGGAAACGTGGTTATTTTAGAATGTTTCATAGCTTCGTCCCATATATCTCCCACCAGGGCTTCAAATGAGCTGCAGTACATGTTTTGTGGCCCATCCTCCTGGGGTAGCCAAATCACCTCCTCTATTCTAGAGCCCACCACCACCTTATCCATCTCCCTCCATCTCTTCCCCCTGTCATCCTTCGACCAATCCCTAACCACTCTAATTTGGGATGCCCAGTAATATGCCTTAAATTATGCACCTCACATGCCCCCTTTCTTCTTAGGTAGTAGCATCAGTTTGGAGGGGAGTCTCTGTTTTTTCCCCACCCCAAATGAAATGTAAGCCCATATATGCTTTTGAAGGGATCTAAAGAAGGACTTCGGTATCCTTATGGGAAATGCCATAAAAATTGTTGTCCATTTATGGCAATGCCATAAATGCACAACCATTTTTATGGCATTGATCCTGCCCAAGATATTGAAAGCGCGCACCATCTGGTCAGTGTCACCTTAATGGACCCCAGAAGGGAAGGGAAGTTAGCCTCAAAGAGTTGCTCCATGGTTCTCATGAGGAATACACCCAAGTATTTCAGTTTGTCCTTGGCCCACACATATGGTGATCTGGACTTTACCTCGCTCTCCCCCTCTGGGGTCATCCCCCGGACTAGTGCCTCTGTTTTGCTCCTATTTATTTTCAGCCCCGCCACCTCCCCAAATTGGGTCCATTCCCTATCCACACCTTCCGAGTCCCCCGGGTTGGTTACCGTTAGCAGCATGTTGTCTGCGAACGCAGCAACCTTATGTTCTTTCCCACCAAATGAAACACCCTGATGTCCAGGTGGGACCTAATCCTACTTAGGATGGGTTCCAGGTACAAGGCATACAGAAGCGGGGATAGCGGACTCCCCTGCTTCGTGCCCCTTGAGACTTTAACTGGGTCAGACAGCTCGCCATTAATCAGTAGCCTCAAGGATGGTGACTTATAATTGGTCGCAATTCGCGAAAGAAAGGCCTCCCCCAGCCCCATCTTGCGTAAGGTACCAAAACGGAATTGCCCTTCAACTCTGTCAAATGCTTTTTCAGCATCCAGTGCCACCACCAGGGCCGCTGTCCGCTTCTTATTCACTTTCTCGATTATATGAGTTACCCTCCTAATGTTATCGTGGGTCTGATATCCCTGAATGAAGCCCGACTGGTCGGGGTCAATCACCCCAGGGAGGAGAGATTCCAGCCGGGAAGCCAAGATCTTTGTGTATATAAATTTAGGTCCGTGTTGATACGGGCAATCGGCCTAAATGAGCCGCACTGGGTCAGGTCCTTCCCCTGTTTTGACAAAAGTATCACTTTCGCCTCTTCCATTGATGGCATTATTCCCCCCTCCTTCCCAAATCTATTAAATAGTGCTGCCAATCTCAGGGCCAGTACTTCTGACTAAGCTTTATAAAATTATGTTTAGAAGCCGTCAGGGCCTGGGGCTTTGTTGAGAGGAAGCAAGGCTATCGCTCTAATCACCTCTTCTCTGGATATCTCTTTCTCTAGTATCTCCCTCTCTTGAGCCGTTATCCTTAGTAACTGGCAGCCCTCTAGATGCTCTTCCACTGCTAGCCCTTCTGGGTGTTCTGACCTATGCACCTTCCCAAAGAAGTCTGTGAATTCCCTCTTGATAGAGTCGATATCTGTTCGTACCTCCCCCTTGGCAGTCTTTATTCCCAGTGTGGTCCTCTCTTTTTCGTCCACCCTAAGCATCCTAGCCAGCAGCCTACCCGCTTTATTACCCCCTACATAGTATTTCTGCTTCAGATGCACCAGTGCCCTTTCCGCTCTGCTTGTTATTAGCGTATCTAGATGGCCTTTCACCGTCCTGTGTTCCTTTCGCACCGCTCCCGTGGGCTTAGTCGCCATTTGGAGAGTGAACGTTTGAAGTTTATCCTCCAAGTCCCTCTCCAATTGCCTCTGCTCCCTATCCTGTTTTGTCTTAATGGCTATTACCTTGCCCGGCTTGTGGCCTTAAAGGCGTCCCAGAAAATTCTTGGGTCCACCCCCTAAGACTCGTTTACTTGGAAGTATTGGTCCATCTCCTCCCTCAATTCTTCCCTAAGGACACAGTCCCTAAAGACGTGTGTCGGATACCTCCATTTCCAAAGGCCTACTGGGCGGTTAGGCATTGTGAACGAGACTGTGATGGGCGCATGGTCCGACAAGGTTATAGCCCCCACTTCCACATCCCTCACTCTTCCCACTAGGTGACGTGAAACCCATAGGTAGTCAATCCTAGATGCTGACCTATGCACATGGGAATAAAACGTATACCCTCTTGCTTCCCCCCTCTTTGCCCTCCACCTGTCTACCAGTGCAAGGTTTTCCATCATTCCCTTCAATTCCTCAGAAGGCTGGTTTTGCGCGTTGAAGGTCGTTGTGCTTCTATCTCTCCCAGGCTAAGTTAAAGTCCCCCATCAGGATTATATTCCCTCTAGCAAATTCAGAAACTCTGGATGAAGAACAGAGGTGCACTGCAGTAGGTGGACATGGCGGAAGACATGAGGGAAGGCGATCCCTCCCAGATGAAACCCAGGGGGATCAGGGGGTAACCCAAAGGTTCATGGAACAATGCCTCCAGAGCTTTGGTGACAGAATAGAGACCACGATGCAGAGGTAGCTTGACAAGATGAAAGAGAATCTGGCAGGGGAAATGAAAGAAATCAAATGCACGGCAGAGACACAAGTGGACACCAAAGAAAGCGCGCTACAGGAACTGGCCGAGGACAACCATAAAATGGAGGAGATGATGGAGCAACTGGCTAGAGACATGCATAACCACGAGCTCCAGACGGAGGATCTCAAAAATAGGTCCCGGAGGGCTAACATTCGAATAAATTCACTACCAGAGTCGGGGGGTGATGCAGACTTGCAGCACACCGTCCAACAACGATTTGAATCTCTCTTAGATCTATCGACTCTGGAAGAGATACAGGTGGACAGAGTATATAGAGTGGGCCCGAGGCGGAATTAACCGGGAGCCAGGCCTCATGATGTGCTGGCAGCTCTGCACGAGTACAAACAGAAGGAAAACACCTTAAGGGTGGCAAGACAGCCCGATAACCTTCAATACAACGGCGCAGAGGTGTTCCTGTATCAGGATTTATCCCAAATAACGCTAAACAAAAGAAGGCAGATGCGCCCGGTGGTCCAAGAACTGGTCAAACGTAACAAGAGGTACAAATGGACCTTTCCTTTTGGCCTTCTGTTTGAGCTTGATGGCTGGCAAAGGAGAGTCACCACGGTCGAAGAAGGCGCAGAGGCTCTGGGAAAGTCAGCGTGATTCTTTGGGACATGACTGTCGCACCATATACACCGCTTCTGCACCATGGGGTGCCATGACACCTACAACACTGGCGGGGCTCTGGTACACTGTGCCTGTTGAAGTCTGCACGAATAGGGAATCGCACTAAACCACCAGGGTACTTATTTTATAAAAATAAAGGTCTCCAGAAAGACCTTGCTAACATCCATTAGCCCACAAGGGATATTTTTATTATAATTTAAGGTCCCTGGAAGAGGGGAGCAGAGGTCCCTTATGGACCACCCCAGACATGTTGGATGAAGGGGGCAGGGCTTACAAGCCTGTATGAGCCCTGTGAATCTCCCCAAGCCCTTCCTCCTGCCACATCCCCTCAAGGAAGTTAAGTGATTCACCAAGGTAAGTGGGCCAATCCTGGGAGGGGGTGGGGTATTTAAGTAGTTGCATGCGAATGGATGAGTGTGAGTTAGTTGGGTGAGGACAGGAGGTGGAGGAGGACGTTCGAGAGACCAGCGGAGGCAACAGCGAAAGGAGTGCAGAGATTCTTATAAGGAGCGGGGTCTGTTGAGTGGTTGTGTGGCAGTGGAGAGTGTGAGGAGTAGAGGTAGAGTAGGAGTAGCAGAGTGGTAGTGGTAGTAGTGGCAGAGGTAGGAATAGTAGTTGGGAGTAGAGACAGTATGTAGCAGGAGTAGGGGAGTAGTGAGTGCGAGAAACAGGCAGTAGTGGTAGTTGGTAGTAGAGGGCGATAGTGCGCACTAGTGAGTAGAAAGATGCATCGCTTGACAGTAGTAGTAGTAGTAGTAGGATATAAAGGAACTAAAGGCATAGTGTTAATAAGGGAGTAATAACAGTAGGTGAGGAAGAGTGTGACGGAGTGGAAGAACAGGGGCAGTTAGTGGTAAGAGTAGCGAGAACACCTATATAACAAGAAGAATAGCAAGAGGCAAGGAAGTAGAGTGGGAGGAAAGGTACAACAGAGTTAGCAGGAGGTAACGACAGTAAGGAGTAATAGAATTGAGAAGTGAGAGAAGTCAGATCAAAGAGTGGAGGAGAGAACTGGCCAACCTTAAACGGCGATGGGAAACAGATGTGGGTGCTATCGACCCAGAAGATTGGATAGTGGTTTTGATGTTTCCTCGGGAAATTGCGATCGCTTCATAGCTTCGCTTAATACAGTTCAAAATTCTCCATAGGTTGTACTACCCCATGGTTGTATTACACCGGTGGAACCGGGCTCCTGACCCAAACTGCTTACGATGCCAATTGGCGGAGGGTACATTTATACACATACTTTGGGAATGCCCCCGGATCAAGAACTTTTGGTGTTGATGCTGTAGCAAACTGTCGGCTGCACTGGGGAGAGAGGTATCAATAGATCCTAGACTACTCTTGCTTGGCATAATGAATGAAAACACCACCGACCTGTGGGAAAAACTGTTTCTATTCCTGGCGGTCGGACTGATCAAGCGCAACAATAGGGATCATCTGAGTGTCCAGCGATGGCCCAGTGGGTCGCTGATGTAGATATGTGTGCGGTACTGGAACACTGTATGTACACCGCACAGGGCTGTCCAGCTAAAGCCACGAAAATCTGGGGCAAGTGGGAGGAGGGACGGGGATAAGGGTGCCCTATGCTGTGGAAATATGGATGGGTGAGACGTGCAGTGACCTAATATGACCTGTTTACATTGATATCTATAGCTAAGAATGTCATGACATGTACTTGAAGGGCGGTGAGCATTTTGTGTGTTGTTCTATGTTTATAAAACAATAAAAAATAATTTATGAAAAAAAAGAGTGGAGGTGGAAAGGCCGAGTGAGAGATCGCAGTAATATGGTGGGAGAGGAACATCTGTAGAGATCAATATAAATGAAGAGTCCGGTACGAGTGGGCTTGAGAGAAGTAAGAGTGACACCGGGTGAAAGAATGCACCATCCCTAACTCCCTAAGACTTCTAAGAGGGGTAGTTCACAGAAAGCTTGAAGACCCAATGGAGGTAGTTAACCCATGTTTTAGGGAAGTCATAGTTGCCCTCAGAAAGAGCAAAGACAACAGGTGGCACTGTTCAATAGTACTAACACCTGTTAAGGACGCCTGGGTAGGTGAGGGAGAGAGGGGCAGCCCTAGCGCCAATTCCCTGAGAACTTGCTCAGCCCTGAACTAACCGAGAACCCCTGTGCAAAGCTATTTGTAAAGTTCTAATAAACAACCTTGGACTTTCCAGAGTCACCCTGGTTATTTGTGACGGGCCAACCTGTCAGAGTCTACTGCTTGTGAAGATCAAACTCCTCTCTTCTGCAGGAGTATTTTGAACAGCTGGAGGAATTGTACTCCTTTTATTCTTTCTAGCATTAATTTCCTTATACCGGTGGCAATAGTGATTCCTCCATACAACCTCTGCTGTAATTGCTTTAAGCTGGCCTGGGCCATTATATTACCCGTTCACTACTATTCTCCAAAAATATCTTTGGCCCTTATTTCATATATCCATCTTTAGTTCTTCCCAATTATTTTCAGCTGCTATTTTGTTCTTGTCCATTATCAATTATTTATACACCAACATTAGATTTGTTTATCCTGGCCTGGTTCTCACTTTTTCCGTATGGAAGAGAGGGTATGCCCAGACCTGGGTCCCTTGCTCCCTGTGCCATAGGGAACCACGCTGCACCTCACTGAGGATTCCCAACAAGGCCTACACGTCTGGGGTTGCTTGTGTTTCCGTGCAGTGGGGACCTGGCATAGCAGTTCAGGCAGGGCTGCTCCCATTGGTGGCACTGCCTGACTGATTTGTATATGGCTGGACATCTTTTGCAATGGAGCAGACAGGCTAAAAAACGGTGGTGTGGAAGGTCGCCCAGAGCAATGTCAGTGGTGCAGATTAATTCAAAACCTCCCACCCATCACGTTTGTGGTTCTCCCGTTTAATTCATTGAACAATTTATACTTTGCTAAGCCACATTCATTGTCAAATCAGGAGTTCCTTTTATTGGCGCGTTGCCGAATTTAAATGCAGGGCTGTGTGGCACAAGGCTGTATCACATTTGTCTAGGTTTCACACACATAAGTAATACTGAGTTAATAAAAAATACTGCACACACGAAATGTCATACTTCTTATAAGTGAGAAGAATCACATAAGGAAAAAGCTTTGTTGAAACAAATCCACTTCTACGTCCCTCTCTTTTATCATCAAAGTGCAGGTGCCAAATGGGCTCCGGGTGGATCCTGCCTTAAAAAAACATTGAGAATTACAAACACGTTGTACGTAACTGGATCTGAAACAATCAACCAAGTATTTAGAGTTAGCTTTTAGCTGGAAAGGATGAAAACAAGGGAACACAACTTGGAAGAGAAACGGAAAACTGTAATGGTCAAGATGTTGAGTTGTGGTAAATGAGGAACTCTGGAATGTCCTGTGATGGGAAAGCATGTGTGCTATATCTTGGGTGTCTAGACAGCTGAGAGGGGAAAAGCACTGACTTGGGCACAAAAAGCCACATAACAGAAGAGTTTAAGGTTATCTTCATAAACATCTTAATTGAAACCACTTCCTAACACTAATTAAAACAACGGGCTTTACCCTGTGTATGTACACCAATCTATGGTTTGCATGCTCTTTGTCTCTCTCTCACTCTCCCACTTTCTCGGGTGGGAGGATAGCTCAGGGCCAACGAGTTTGTCTTGTAAGCAAGACAACACAGCGCAACACAGGTTCGAATGCCGATCCTGCGCTTAGAAACCACTCATTAAGCAAGTTATAAAAGAAGAATTCTAATTTCTCAGCAAGAATCATGTTGTTAGATAGGCTCAGTTGACAGACATTATAAGAAACCAGCACACTAGACTGCAGGGTCTACAATTGTGGTTTGTTTGACAAGTATACAAAATTAAACATTGCCTTTAAATTGCATTCAATCTGAGCAGAACCATTGTCCGGAAGGAAAAACATATTGAGAGATATAATTGTGTGTGTTCTAGACAAGGTTCTAGATAAGGGACGCTATCGAAAAGGACATTTTATAATTGTAGTGCTATTGCGAAAGATTTTAAAGTATTTATTTCTAATGATCACTTCCAATACATATTGTAGGCATAATAAGAATGAAGGTAGAAAGTTATAATTAGGAGATGTACAGTCGGGTGTACTCGTATTGTACTCCTTTAACATACACCCATGATAAAGGGAAGGGACAAATAGTACCAAATATAAAGATTATTACAGAACCTTATATTTGACAAATATGTCTGTGATAAAAGGGTTGTACTATTGAATCAATAAATAGATCATGCACACTGGGCTTAGTGCTCATTTGTTTTCACAACACTAATCCTAATATTACACATTTAGAGCACCTGGAGACTGCCCTTGGGTGGTAGCGGTGTGCGGTATAAATTAACATAACATTTAGACAGACTCAGCATTTAGATTTGAGGATAAAATGGCTGTGACATCTGTCATACCTTTGGGTTTGGGAGACATCTTTCTTCTTATTTCTTAAGACGAAATACTTCCTCTTCAGTATAAGGCAAGCCAGCAAAAGTTTAGAAGAGGGACAGGCTGGATGCACCCACATCGCAGGAGAAAAATGTATTTAGCGGATGTTAAGCAATAATAAAAAAGACATATGATTTGCAGTTTGTTTCACATTTGCCAGAGCCCCAGTCAACATGCAAATACCAATTGATTGTAACAACGACCTCAATCGGCTTCCTCTAAAGTATGACTAAAAACGGCAAAAGAGCAAGAAATCTTGCCTCAGAACTTCGCAAATACACAAACAATGCTCAACCACCTCCATCGCCCTACGCGTGTGCACAGGGGCTGTTGCTTGAGGTGAAATCTAGTGTTAAAATATCTACCTCTCCTCTCCCGGTTACCTACGGATCTGCGTGATCACTGCGCATCAGAAAATTGCGAATCCGAAAAATATCAAATTGCAAAATCCTGGATCACTTCACGCCATCCCGCATCCCCCTAACTCCCCAAGCCCTCACTTACCTTTTTTGGCGGCCCACACAGAAGCGTGCCACTGATTCTCCTGTCCCCTGCAGCGTCAGTTCCCTCCTACTAATGTGGGTCAGAGCTGGCGCCGGAGGGTGCTGTTCCTATTTCTCAGGTTTTCTTTTTTTATGTATTGCCCCCCCCTCCCCCATTCCAATGTCACGGGGGCAGGGGACACCCTCCCTGCTCCCGCTGTTCGGCATTATAGCATTCCGTTTTTTGTTAATGCTGAATGCGCAGTAAAAGCGCATTCAGCTTTTTCTACCACTTTTTTGGGGGGATACCGTTACATACTGCTTGCGACCTTATTTATTATTGCATGCAATACCTAAAGCAAGCAGAACTGTGCGTTTCCTTCCAAGAGACTGTCCATCGTCTTTTTCCAGTAACGAGCTTTCACGCTGAGATATCTGCTTTGCTTGTTTCTTCCCTGGCATCCGAAACAATGGCTAGGCTCGAAGCAGTCAGGGTTTTCTCGACATAATTAGGCCAGAGAATATCCCACTGCCCTCTGTCATTAATTTCTGCAGAGTGCTTCCCAGTAACTCTTCTTACCCTTTTGTTTTAAGCCAAACCTACATAACCTGTGTTTGAGTTGAAACAACTCACCTACTGGCCTAATGCCTGCCCTCAGCTTTCATGTGAGCAAATGGTATTCTTTGGCAAATATAAAATTACGCACAAGCACATTCCGTGCTCTAGGCAACTGCTATAGTGGTTCCATCCACTACTAGACCCATGCTTTGTAAACTCTGGTGACAACAGATGTAGGGTATTAAACTTTAATGGTCTCAGTTGCGATGAAGCCTGTCAAGGTGAATAGCACCATTGGGTGCCTTATCTAAGGCCGATACTCCTCATGGGCATTTCACGACCCGACTACTAGAACGTCATGCCCAAATGATGAAAGATACTAATTTTCTCAAGTTTTCTTCAAGTAGTCTTCATAATGGTAAATCATATAGTCAGTTGCAAACTATCTAAAAGTTATCTCACAACATAGGTTTTTGTTGTGTGTACAGCAATTCATGAACATTTTTCCTGTGTACATCTTTGAGACTTTGCAGATTGTCATGATATTTAATTCAGTTTGTCAGGCTTTTTGATACATCTTTATTTTGCCATATCCATGTTTCCTTTACAGGAGGTTACAGAAACAAGAATGACAAGTGCATGTTTCTTCTGTACATTGAAGCAAACTCTGTCAGCAATAGCAAAGGTCAAAAAGGCAAAGATTCAAAGGATGGTGTAAGCCAAGGAGCTTCTTTAGAGTTTTCACTTAAAGACCTATATGCCATCCAAGAGATTCAGGCAGAAGAGAACCTATTTAAACTCATTGTCAGGTAAGTTACATATGTGTGTGTGTTTCATTTGAACGTATATATACAGAATGAAAAATCCTTAGAACATTATGAGAAAGTACAGTAGGCATATTTTTTTTATTTAGAAGTTAAGGTCAGCATATTATTGGTCTATTCATTTTTAGCTTGTTAGTTTTGTTAAAAGAAAGTCACAGTTCTTGACGTTTTTTTAAATACTAATTTGTTTCCTCTATTGCTGTACTTCTTTGTAGAACATTATCTGTGGATCGTTCTCCATCTTCACACATTGCTGAATGGTAATGCCTATTATCAGTTTGGAATTTTGCTCATCACACTCCTGGCACATGGGCCAATTTAAAAATCTACTTTATTTAAGGGTGCAAAAGAAGGAGGCTGACACACAAAAGTGGCATGTTTGGGGCTAATGATTGTATTAAACAATAAAGCAAGAGAAAACCTATATATCCGTATTCCTAAGAGGGGTTTCCCTGCCTCAACTAAAAATAAGGTGTCTTCTGTCAACTCAAAAGTGCCTACCGTCCTGTGTCAAGAAAACCTTTCTTCTGTCCCTTACACTAGAAACTAAAGAATAAGACATTACTGTTCTCGTCCAAGTAGAGTGACTCCCTTCTCCTGGGTTATGGTTCCTAGTTTGTTGAAACAGTTCCCAGATTTTAGAACAGTCTCGTGTCTCAGGGGGAATGGTTCCCTTCTCCTGATAGTACATTTCCAAACAATACTTTCTTGGTGGGAGCAGGTGAGTGTCTCCCTTCTCCTGATGTCCAGTCTCAGAGAACCCAGGGGAATTACTGCCTCCCCCAGGCCTTTTTGGGCCTTACTGCCAGTCCGAGTTAACAGGAGAATGACTCCCTTCTCTTGGTGTCTTGTCATCAGTTCCTTACAACCAGGGGGATTTATTCCCTTCCCCTGGTCTTCTTTTCATTAGGCTTCACACCTACAACACCCACATTTAACTGTTAGTAGGGTCCTCAACCCTGGCTTCTCTTCTTCTGTGATCTGGCCCACTTGGATCACTTCCCTGCTAAGTACTGCCATAAGGAAGATGACTCGTATCACTTTCTTGCTTCGGGTCGCAGACCCTGGTTTCTCTTCTTTGAACTGGCCCACTTGTTTCACTTCCCTGCCAAGTACTGCCATGAGGAAGATGACTCGTATCTTTTTTAGAGCCTGACCATCCTTTGGATGTCAGTGGGTTCATCCCTGCCACTCTTGTGAAGGACTCTCCCTTCCAAGTACTCTTTTTGTACTTGGGATCCTCAACCCTTCCCTGGTGGTCAACAGGCTGATTTCCACTACTGCAATGAGGAGGAGAAGGTTTGTAGGCTTTCTCCCCCTGCTGTGCCACCCAAGCGTTGGTTGCAAAGGGGCCCGGGTCTCCCGTGCCACCCTTTACAATGTTGGGGTTTTCAGCATGTCATTGGGGCTTCCTCAATAGCATGCCTTTGAGTTGGTTTCTCTGACGTCTTGCAGGGGCATTAGGCCAAGTTTACATTTAAGTGATAACCAGAAGATGAAAGAGGGCACGCGCCGCCATAGGGAGCCAGTGCAGAGATCATCTGGCAGCCGATACGTGGTCGCAGCGAGATAATCCAGCAATCACCCGAACAGTGCCGTTTTCAACCACTTGTAGTCATAGTGTCGGCTTTACTAAACCCAACCAAAGGACTACTGCAGTAATCTATTTTTGATCCGATAATTGCTCTAGCCTGGGAATTGAAGGGTCTGAGATGAGCCAAAAGCTTAATATAATAAGCTGCCGCCGAGACAAGGCCCCCAACATGTGATTCCATATTAAGCTATTGATCAAGAACCACTCCCAGCGTTTTTACTTTCTTGTTGCGGGTGATCTATACCTCTCCGAGTTGAAAGCTATTATAAGATGGTTCAAGCTTGGCCAGCATTGACTGAGTGCCCAGAATCAGCAACTCCGTTTTATCCCTATTCAAGGCTACATTGTTCCACACCATCCAGTTCTCCACAATGGTATACACTGTTCAGTTCTTCTACGTCCTGTGAATGGGTGCCCACAATAGGGACGACACACTGTGTGTCGTCTGCGTAGTTAGTGAATACCACCCCTCCTGCTCCAAGAAGGCAAAAAATGGGACCATAAAGATGTTATATAAACAGGGGGAAACGCACACGCCCTGCGGTACTCCAAAGTTAACTAAGACTGGTTTGGCCTCCGCCTCCTCAAAGAAGACTCGACTTTCTCTATTATACAGGACCCTAGGTTCCTGTTGTTTTTCTTCACCTCAGTACTTTCAAGAACCATGAGGTACTCTGCCTTATAACAGTACATAGGTCTACTTTCTGCAAAAAGGTAAGCAGAGGACGGAGAGGCTAGAGTATGTCGGGGTGTAATGTTCTCATAAGGGCTGTACCCTAGATGGTTGTCCTTATTCCTATAGGGAGAGTTACTCCCCATGAGATCCTGCCAGAATTTACCACCCCCAGAGGGACTATCAGTTAAGGGCCTTACCTCCCTTGCCTCATGGAAAAGGTCTCCCCCCTTGGGGAGAAGTGACGACTTCTAGTGAATCGTCACATTACCTATGTTTAGATTGAATAATTTAAGTAGCGAAAGCTATGGGAATCATCCTACATGGCTGGACATTATTTCAGTGTTGCTCCCACCAGTTCCAGTTCCTGTAGTTCCTGTAGAACAAAAGGCATGTATAATACTCAACACAGTAGCCATCCATCCCATACACGAAGCAACAGCCTGAGGAGAATTTAGCTTAATCCCATCTACATGGGTCTACTATAGCTAGTTGTTTAGGCAGAATTCCTAATTTGGGGATTCTAGGACCATCTTTTTGGGCCCCTCAACCTTTTGCTTTTTCCCCTGTCTCTTTTGGTGGCCAGAGAACTTCTCCTGAAGTCCTCCTACCGTTATGTCCCTTTATACCTTATATAACATATATGGTATTGGGTTACCCTTACGGAACTCAGTCCCAGGGGTGCCTCTCATTTCTGCCGTAGTATAATTGTTTCACTATAAATTGTTTTAGGGAATAGGCTAGATGGGTGGTGTAAGGAAAGATTTCATAATTGTATGTAATTTTCCCTCCACGTGTATAGACACCATAGCCTGACCTTTCCAGAGAAGCACAGCCTTCAGCTGCACTCCTCTGGGCTTTCGCTCACTTTTGTTGGGGAAACTGACATGCCCTTAAGACAGTCAGTACTGGGAGACTGTTTCCCTTAGTCCTTTTCCAGTGTTGCAACTTTTCTTCAACATATAACAAGTACACAATGTACCTTCCAGTACAGTGTACTTGGGTCTGTAGTCATTTTCCAAAGGCCAGGCCCTAGATACACTCGATGGACTTTTTGTGAGATGTGCATGTGTCATGGACAGGGCTGGTGGCAGCTATCTTTTTGCATTATTTTTAACCCTTTCCTGCCATGTTAACCGCGTTAACCACATTTGGCACGAATAGGTGGCCTGGCTCCAAAATGGCCATGCCACGAGGTTCTTTGTCCTGTCCTTTGGCCATCTTGCTCCTTCACCTTCCCTAGATCGAGTCGACCCGGGTCAGTCCTTATTTGGTCATGCATTTTCCTGCAAAACGCAATGCTTTCGCAGGCTTCTGCATGCCTTGTGTGTGTGCCTCCAGGATGTGGGCTGTGGTCTCTGTCCCCAATACACATCCTGGGTGCCAGAGAGTCTGGAGTGCTGTGAATGACTGGGACCACCGTGGTCCATGATTGGTCCACGTATGGAGTGTGTGTTTGTGAGCAGATCTCCCATTGGGTCCTCTCCGTTTTGACGCAAAGGGAACTTTGGATAAGAGGAGGCCAAAAACACCCATACCATGTCGATCTCTGGAGTTCTCACTGAACGAAGGATAGGATCCAAGTATCCTGAAACTACAAAGCCGGGTCGAGGAACCGCTGGTGACCTGCTGGAAGGTTTGGCACCCTGAGCCCGCTGTCGTCCTTTGGGAACCCCCTGCATCTGGTCGTCCTAGAAGGTCTGTGAAGACGCTTCAACCCATTCTAATAGTGGGACCAACTATTCTCTGCACCTTAATCAAAACCTGCAAGTAAGCTTTCTCAGAAGTGTCCCTGGGCCAACCAGTGGATTGACCAGCTTACCCAGTTGCTTTGCTCTGTCACCGTTTCGAGGAGGCCCTCGAAGCTTGGTATACTGCTAACTCTGTGTCCATGGCACCCTCACACTGAATTTCGTACACTTGGCATTCCCAGGTCTGAAGTGAGACGAGTGCGCTTGGACTGGAGCATACGCGGTTACTGTGTTGCCCTGCTGCAGCAATAACCCTTGGAAGTGCGCTGCATTTGTGACCCTCTCGCCCCTGAAGCCTGCTGCAGTGAAACCAGGTCGATTCATCTACACGGAGCAGAGAAATTGCCACTGTCCCGTTTGGAAATCCTCGCTGTATCTCAGGAACTGAAAGCCGCAGAGATGTCCTTTTTGTCGCGTTCGAACCTGCAAGCGAACTGGACTGAACTGGCAAAGTTTGGGTCCGAGTGCGCCTGGGACCAGTGAGTACTTCTAAAACTAACTGGTGACCCCTATCGCCAGGGCCCCATTTTATGCACGAGTGGCCCCTGAGGGTCCCTCTCCTTTCCACAGCTAGTGCGAACTAGCGACTCCATCCGGCTCTCTGGAACTGCCTCTACCTTCAAGTGGAGGTCCTCCTGAATAGTGGGAACTTATTCTTCATTGCCTCATCCACCTTTCTGAGCTGCTAGAGACCCCTGAAGAGACCTCGTTTTGCCCATTGGAACAACCGCATGCACTTGCATTGCATGTACTATTGAGCACAAAGCTCCTCTGTTCTTAGGGCTTGGACTGCCTCTTAGTTAGGTGGGTTGCTGATGTCGAAGGGGCCTAAAGACTACCTGCACTGCCTGTTTCCTTCCCATCTAGGTTGTCGACATATTTCATGCATTTAACCCTTTAAACCCCAATGTCTTGTATATACATTGTATTGATAGTGTTGTGTTGATCTACTTAGTATTGCTGTGATTCTTTTTCTATGGGCTGAGTTACAAAGGCTGTAATAAATGTGTTTATATGTTTGATATAACACCTGTCTGGGAGTAATTTGTAAGTGTCCTTGCTCTGTGTGCTCATTGAGGTCTTTCAGTCACCCTCACCCTTCCTGAGACTTAGTCTTGACCGCCTGCCATAGCTACCTTGATTGGTCTGGCTTGTCCAGAGGTTACCCTGTTCCAAGAAACTAGGCTGGCCTTCTGAACATCTGTCCACCAGGTCAGAGTTTAGAAATCCATCTTAACCGGTGGTAGCTGTGCTTTAATTTTGGCTTCACCAAGGGTGCAAGCCATTTTACTGCATTGGTCCAATGCACCTTTTTGGTAGAGATTGAAGTATCAATGGGTCTTTCATAATCTTGATCCTGCCCATTTTGTTTTCTAGGATTTCCTTTTGCCTAGGTGACCACAAAGTGGCTTTAAAATGGCTGTTCTGACTATGTAGACCTTTTGTGAGCCCATCAGGGCAGCCTCCATTTTGGTCCTAAGTGGTTTAGGCTAGAATAGGTTCCTGGACTAGCCCTCTCATTTGCGGCGAGCGGCAGACCCAGTGACCAACCAGTATGGTTGGACATATGAGCCTCTGCTCCCAGCACCTTTAAAAAAGAAACAATGTTTTTGATTTGTTTTTTGCAAATTCCAACATTTAAAACACCACTGCATGCACATGACTTTCATCAAGACTTCAACGCACATTTCTCAGACCACCGTTTCAATACATAATGTCCATACAGTTCTTAGGATTATGTTTTAAGCAAAACCATTAAAATCCCCCCCATCCTCCGTCTGTCCCGCCCGCAAACTCCTTCCCCTCCTATTCCCTTCCTCCACCCGAGGTAGCAGTCAGCAGGTGTCTCTTCTCAGGATTCTCCGTATGCAGGTGGAGTCTATTCATACATTGTCAAAAAGTAGAGTGTTATTGCAGCACGCAAGAGCCTGGGCCTTTCAGGGAGCATGGCCAGGTGCACACACCTATATGGCGGGCATGGATACCAGTGACACCGCCATGGCCTTCACTTTTACACAGTTGGGTCTGGCCGAGTCTTATATTTAGACAGAAAGGGAGCCCATCTCTCTGGCTGGCTTGCGGTCATGGAGGGCTCTAGTCATGTTTTCCATGTCATAAATATATCTTGCCTACAACACCCATTGTTGTTCTGTTGGCAATGTCCGCTGTTTACAGAATATTACGACACGTGCACAGGCTGCCAGCAGAATTAAGTGCACCGTATGAGGGTGCCTCCTCCAACCCTAGTCTGTAGCTTCTACTAAAAAGTACCAGGAGCGGTTCCTGTCTCCTCTCTATGCCAAATAGTGCCGTTATCAAACCCAGGACTTCCCTCCAGTATACCTGCATGTTGGGGCAGGCCCTCCACATATGCAAGTAGTTGGCGTTTTGCCCCATTCCCTTCAACTGACCTCTGAGAACATCCTAGAGAGGCGGACGGGGTCCAGCTGCCACCAGTACATTAGTTTAATGCTGTATAGTTTATACTCGCATGCTATGGAGGTGAGGTGAGCATTCATGCACATAGTTTTCCACTGGTGATAGTCGAGCTCTACACCTAGCTGCCTCTCCCACCTCCTTTTGTAGGTGTCAGTCACCCCCCTGCAGGCAGCTAGCAGAGAGTAGTATAATCGGGAGATTAGGCCTTTCATGATCTGAGCTGTGCTGAGCATGGTCTCTGTGCTTGTCAGGTCCCTTTGGAGACATCCCATTCATTTTGGTGACATTAGTACTCCCTCAGCTGCAGGTACACTGGGAGAGTTCCTATGTGCAGGCTTGCCTCCAGGTTGCCCAGCTCCACGAATTCTGCCCCTTTCACTACCTGCCCCACTCTCTCCAGACATGCTCAAACCAATCTTGGAACCGAAGCAGGTCCTGTATGTCGTCCCTTATTGGGGGGCCCATATGTGCCCCTATTGACTGAGTGGAGAAGGCCATGTCGTGACCCCATCCATGTCCCTCTTAGCCCTCTAGAGCGTCCAAGAGGTCCCAGGATTGTGTGGTCTTTCAATTTGCGTGGGATATCTCACCAAGGCACACACAGCCATTCTCCCGCTGTTACTGGACGCAGGAGGAGGTTTTCTATTGCAACTCATTGCTTGTCGCCATCGACGCCTAAGTGCGGCACAGCGCCCAGAACTGTGCAGCCCTGTAGTAGACCTGCATGTCTGGGAGCCCGACCCCTCCTCTCTCTCCTTTGGCTGAATCAGGATATGATATGCCACCCTTTGCTTCCGCCCTTCCGACAGGAATTTTTTTATCCTACATTACAATTCGAAAAGTGGTCTTCTGGCATGACTATCGACAGATAAAGCACCTTGGGTTGTTTGGTAATTTTGATTATGTTTATCCTCTCAAACCATGATATTGTGAGTTGTGACCATGTCTCCAGGTTGGTAAAGAGCTTATGAAGTAGCAGGGGGAAGTTGACCTCATAGGTCGGCTAGCGTTCTGGTGACCAGCACTCCCAGATACTTGATTTAGTGCCTCTCTATCGGGATCCCTAGTTCTTCTAGGTCTGTGACTGAGGTGTGTTCATCCCTGCTACAGGGGAAGAGGGTAGATTTGGCTGCGTTAACCTTGAACCCTGAGACCCTTCCCTAGTCCCCCACTAGTTCAAGGACCCTTTTGGTCGAGTTTACTATATCTCACACGTGTAGCAGTACGTCATCAGCATACATGCGCAGTGTATATTCTGAGTCACCCACTTTTATCCCCTTCACCCCTTTGTCAGCTCGGAACCTGATACCCAATGGCTCCATCGTCAGGGCAAATAGTAAGGGGGACAAATAGCACTCCTGCCTCGTACCTCTCTGGCGGTTGAACACTGGGGATGTTTTTCCATTTACCACTATCTTGGGTCTAAGTAACATGCACCAATACCTCTCTTTGCCCTCTCTCCAAGGCCCACTTTGTCCACGAATGTGAATATCAACCCCCTTCGATGCGATTGATGTCTTCTCAGCGTCAAGACTTATCAACGCGTAGTCCCCTCCCTCCCGGGCCATGTGGTCCATTAGGTTCAGAGTCTTCTTCATTGTGTCCGGTCCCTGATGCCCTCAGATGAGCCCCACTTGATCCGGATGTAATAAACGGGGCATCATTCCCTCAAGTGTGGTGGCTAGCACGCAGGTGTAGATCTTCTCATCTTTGTTAAGCAGGGATATTGGGCGGTACGACTTGCATAGAATGGTGTCCCTCCCTTCATTGTGTATGACATATATTAAGGCCTTACTAAAAGATTCCAGCACCACCCCAGTATCGAGAATACTGTTGTAAAAGCTAGGCCATGTGCAGCAGTAGTGCACCTGCATTGTGCTTATAGAACCCTATTGTGTATCCATCCTCCCCTGGAGCTTTTCCCGAAGAGAGTCTTTTGATGTCCTCTGCAAATTTTACTGTGATTGGAGTTTCTAAGCTGCTTGCCTCATCCCCGGTGAGACTCCCCATAGCCACATCTCAAAGGTACTTCTCAGGCGTTTGCCCGCACACTGGGCTCTCACTTTGAGTTTTTCATAGTACTAGTTTTTCATAGTACTGCGCACAGCTAACTGCTATCTCATCTGCCCTAGTTTGAGTTGCTCCTCCCTCATCTATTATCGCCGGGACCCAACTTTCTGCCTGCTGTGCCCTCAGTCTGGCTGTCGGAAATGCATCTGCTCTATCCCCCTTCTCATAGAATTTTGCCTGAGGAACCTTAACTTTCAGAGTGTCACCGAGCCCTCTCGCCTTGAGCTCTGCCCGCTTTAACCTTAGGTCTTGTGAGTAGATGTCTGAACAGTGCTCCCCCGCATGCAACTTACCTCCCCCCTGTCTGATTTCCCTCCTGAGGGCTTCTTCTGTGAGGTTGCTCTCCCTCTTTTTCCGGGCCCCTTCCCTCATGAGGCACCTCCGCCATGTGGCGTTGCCCGCCTCCCAGATTGTGTTTATGGGTATGTCTCCTGTATCGTTAAAAAGTATTCTGTTATCTTGGTGCGTAGCTGTTCTTCAAAGACCTTGTTGCACTACCGTGATTCGTTACACCTCCATTTGGTATCCGCCCTGCTAATCCCCACTATGTCAATCTCTGTGCACGCCATGTCGTGGTCAGTCCAGGCCACTGGCCTGTGTTCGCAGCATGCCAACCGCCTACCTTGATCCCCATTCAGTAGTATATAGTCAATCCTTGAATTGGTGGAGTACGTTGTTGAATAAAAGGTGTATCCCTTCTGGCTGGGGTGTAATTGTCTCCATGCATCTATGATCCCCCTTGCTTCTATGGTCAGTCCTATGGTCCCCAGCTGCTCTGTTCTGCCTGCAGCCTGTGGATCTTGTATCGAGACTCTATCCAGACCCTCATCCGCACAGGAATTGAAGTTGCCCCTATTATTGTGAGGTCTTCACCTAGTGCTGCGACCATCCATATCCAGTGCTTCTTCGTTGAAGGCCGTGTGGCCTGACTAGGGGTATAGATCGGGGCAGTACCATCCTGAGGCCATCTAGGTCACCCTGCACCGTCAGCAGCTGGCCCTTTAGCCTCCTGGTTACCACCGTCCCTGTCAGGTTTAGGCGTTTGTGTATTATCATAGCCCCCCACCCCATGTAGCATCACTAGAGACCCAGTAGACTTTCCCTATGTGCTCTCCCCTGATCGATTTCCCATCCCTAGCCTTTAGTCTCGTCTCTTGGAGGAAGAATATATCCAGGCCTGCATCCCTGAATTCCCGGGCTACTAGTGATCTCTTTGTGGGTGAATTTAGTCCCTTCAAATTGAGAGTGCCCACTGTGAACACTGAGCCCCATGACTGCATCATAGTCTTTCAGGCAATACCTCACCACTCGCCAACTCGACTACAACTTCTGCCTTCTGAAACCCTCTGTGTTTCGACTGCCACTGAGACATGCACCCCATCATTCCCTTTCCCCCTCCCCAACAGGCATAGTAAGTAACTTTAAAGCAACATAGTGCCGGTTCAGGGTCGTGGGTTGACCTCTCCCTGGTCGACCCACCCTCCCCTTCTAACCACAACGACCCATAGGCACAACCGTGTGTCAACCATTGAGAACCACGAGGCGCCCTATAGTTCGGTGAGGGCCACCAGGGGTATGGGGCCCACTGGTCCATGTCAGCGTTCACATTAGAGCCTCTGTGCCTGTCCCTGGTGTCCCGTGGCTGCAAACACTCAGCCCCAGCATTTCTGTCCACCTGGCGCCATCTTCATGTGTGTTTTTCTCAGGGAGTGGCCATTGAGCCTCATGTATTGTCGACTGTTCCTTCCTCTCCTAGGACGCTGTGGGGTGCACCATCCTCTTACATGCTCATCCTTGCCTGCTGTTTCGGCGGGTGCCTCCATGGGTCTCTCTGCACTGACTCCACCTTGAACTGCAATGCGAATGGATAGGCCCAGCGGTAGCGTATACCCTGTTCTGTGAGCCATTTTGTCAATGGGTGGCAGTCTCTTCTCCTGCACAGGGTCATCCTTGAGAGGTCCTAAAAGATCTTAATCCTGGAGCCCTCAAGGTCGAGGTCCTGAATCACTTTGGCCCTGGCAAGGACCTCCGCTCTGTCCTTATACCTGAGAAATTTTGCAATGATTGATCTCAGGCCGTTTCCAAATGGTTTCCCCCCCCTTTGCGGGCTTGTTCCAATTGCACCCTCTTTGTTCATTCTGACATGAACACGAGGTTTACAATCCCTTGCACTGCATGCTCTACCTGCGCTGGTTTTTCACAGTCCCTTTCTTTCAGGCTGACAATCCTGATGTTGTTTCTGCCTTTTTGCGTTTCAGCGCCACCTCTTCTTCCAGCAGCTCCAGATCCGGCACGTGGGCGTCTAGTCGCATCTCCACCAGGTCTGCGTACAATTGGTTAGACTCAATGCCTTCCATTTTGCCCTTGATCGTAGCCGCTCTCTCTCAGGTCTGCAAGGGAGGTTTGTATGTCTGTGCATAGAGTTCTGATTTCAGCGGGGATGCCTCCCGCATCCTCTTTCATGGAAAATTGTGAGACTTCCACCTCCACTGGAAAGCTCGCCATCTTTACCTTGGAACACTTTCCTCTGCCTGCCTTTCTGCCCCCTTTGCCTTTTCCGCCTCCGCTCCTGCCAGTTTCACACCTCACGTCACACAGGGAGGGCCTCTCACCCCGTCCCGCTGTTCGTTTCGGCAGAGGCCCTGCTCATTGTGGCCTCACTGTTCACCAGGTTCATTGTCCTCCAAGGCCCGTCTCCAGGCCTGCCGTGGGGCTCCGCTCCTTCCCACACTCCTTTTTGCTGTGCTTTGCTGGCAGCCTTGTGTGTGTTAGTGCCGGAGTCTGGCCCTTTTTTGTGCTGGTCCACTCCTTATTTCAAGGCCAGAGCCCCTCTGGGGCTCCAGGCTATGCAAGCTGCAGATCACTGTCCCTGAACACAGTCTGCCACTTCTCTTCTCAGCTGGGGATAGCAAGTAGAGGCGGCCTTGGCCTGAGATATATTGGTCAGGAGGTTGCATTCGGGCTTGCTCGCTTATTGGGGCTTATCAAAGCGTTGCTGGATAAGGGAGAAACGGCGTGGGCAGTGGGTTCTTGGTTCCTCCTCTAGCAGAAGGAACACACAGTGCACTTCTCTAAGGTTATTTCATTAGCCCTGTGCAGAGGCTGGCCTTTCTGTGGCCTCACTTCCTTGTTAAGGTTCATGCAGACACTCTGTTTTGCCTAATTGCACGGAGGTGCAAAAATGCTTACGCACATTTTGCTTTTCCTGTTGGATTTTATGCACGATGTAGAGCGGTTAATGCAGGAGTGCTCAGTCAAGAATTGGCGCCTGGCAAGTGGGGCGTAGGCCTGTTCCCCTGCAGTGGGGCAAACCTGTAGTCATACAGTACTTTCACCAGATCCCACGCTGGCGCCGTCACCATTGGTGGCCTTTATACACACAGCAAACACCACCCCTGTCTCGTAGCTCGTGGCTGCACTGCACACTTCATGCACAGGGCCGAGCTCTTGGTGCCCCTCTCGCTACGTGCTTCCTACTGCATTTTCCCACAAGAGGAGGGAGGTCACTCTCTCTTCTTTAGGCCCTCCAGGGCCCTCCAGGGTGCTTCACACTCACAAATAGGGGGGCACCCCCAATGGCCTAGCGAGTGCCTGGGGGCGCTTCTCCATCTGCTCACCGTAAGGCATTTACTGCCCCTCGGCTGGTGCCGAGGCTTGCTTCGGTGGGGGATGAACGCACTCAAGCCGTTGCTGTGTTGTCCCTCTCTCCACTGCTTGCGGTGGTGCCGGTGCTGCCTCGCACAGCCGGCCCCCTCGCCAGGCACCCCTGCGGTACGTGGTTAAGTGTGCTGGACGGAGCCAATCTCTCCTGCCTGCTCTGATGTTGGATCCCCAATGTGTTTCGGCTCCGGTACCCTGCAGCGTGTCTCCCAGACCACTTCAGCACTGCTTTGGTCTGGCAGTACTCTTAGTCGTAGTTAGGCCCGCTTAATGTGCACCGCAGAGGGCAGCTTTCTCCTCTAGTCTGCGGCTTGGCAGCATCTTTTAGTTGCAGCCACGGGTTTCTGGACTTAAAAGTTCTGTAGCACCGTTGGCATTGAATATAGGCACGGGAGGAATCTGCTCATTTTCATCTCCTCACGCCGACATGGTCAGGAGCTCCTGTTCACCTGGCCATGTTCCTCCGCTCCCCCTTGTGGTCTCCCCAACCCCTTTTTTTGATTGGCTGGCTGGCCACACACCTTTCACAGGAATATTTAGGTTCTGTCCTGTCACTACCTCTCTTGTGCCTGTTTGTTCCTATAATTTGAAGGTAGCAGGTCTGCCTACCTGCAGAAGGAGATTGGTGCTGTGATTTCCAACAATTTTGCTGTTTCTAACCCTTACTGGGTATATTGGTCTGAAGTTTTTCAAGATGACAAGGTGATTCCCCGTCACCCATGTCCCCAATCTGCTGGGTCGAACCATTGCATCACTCAATTTCACGCCAGGATCTTCTGCTTGGCTGTGGGCTTCTACAGGTATCCAGAAGGGTGCTGAGAGTTCATCGCTCTACCAGATCTTCAGTTTAGTTTAGTTTAGTTTATTATTTGTATAGCGCCGCCTGGCCCTGGGGAATCCAGGCGCTTGGCATGGTTACAACATAGCAAGCAAGCATAGTCAATAGGTAAACAATACAGGTAGTATAGACATTATAAAACAGTTACTGGTAATGTACATAATATGACATAATTTACAAGGATTGAAGTTGTGCAGATTATACAGGCAGTAAGTACATTTGTGAGGTAATAATTGGCGTTTTAGGCTTCTTTGGCCAGTAACCAAGTTTTAGCACTGTGTCTGAATCGGTGAAAGGATGGTTCGGATCGAAGATCAACTGGTAGTGAGTTCCAAAGTTTAGTGGCAAGCAGAGGGAAGCTTCAACCTCCTGCTTTTTGGAGTTTGTATCTGGGGATATTTAGGCAGTGTGTTTGGGCTGATCTAGTTGGGCAAGATGGGGTGTGGTGTGTGAAGTTGTCTGAGAGGTATCTGGGTGGTTGGTTTGATAAGCATTTGTGAGTGAGAGGGTGTGTTTTGTATTCGATTCTCTGAGGTATAGATAGCCATTGGCAGGATCGTCTGGCGTCAGAGATGTGTTCGTGTTTGGGTATGTTCAGAGCTGCTCCTAGTGCGTTATTTTGGATAACTTGCAGCTTGTTGATATTCTTTTGGCTGTTACCCAGTTAGAGAGCGTTGCAATAGTCGACTTTGGAGAGAACTAGTGCTCTGGCTAAGGTGGTGCAGTTGGAGGACGAGAGGTAAGGTCTGCTGGCATTGATGAGGTTACATGTGTAAGCGGTGACGGATGAGATGGCGTTGATTTGTCTTGTCAGTGTAAGGGAGGAGTCGAGGTAAATCCCAAGAGTTTTGACGCTGTTGGAGATGGAAATGTTGTTGCCGTCGATGGTGAATGTCTGGTAAAGTTTGTCAAGTTTGAGTCTGGATTGGGAGCCTAGGAGAAGCTCAATCTTGTCGTCGTTGAGGCAAAGGCCGTGTTTGGCCATCCATTCTTGGATAATGGAATAAATGTTGTTGAGTACTGTGTTATCGGTGGAATAGTCGCATGTTAGTGGGATGAGTATTTGAGTGTCATCTGCGTAATTCGTGTAGATGGCGGTCCAAGCGGTCCAGTATGTCGAAGAGGGGTTTTGTAAACACATTGTATAGTGTGGGGGAAACGCAGGAGCCCTGAGGGACGCTGCAGGTGACTGGGGCTGGTTTGGCAGAGGCTGTGGGAGCAAAGACCCTCATGGATCTGTTGTTCAGGAAGGACTGAATCCATGCATTAGCCTTTTCGGAGAATTTGGCTGCTGAGGTTAGATGTTTGCAGAGGATGTCATGGTTGACCAAGTCGAAGGCGGCCGACAAGTCGAGGAGGAGAAGAAGGGCTTGTCGGCCGCCTTCGACTTGGGACATCTGAAGGTTTCACCAGCATTGGCGCTGTTTGCTGCCATGCTGTTACCTATTGTTCACCCTGCTGCTGGGTGCCATTCGGCAGGTTCTCTCATCTTCCTGGAGTCTCTTCCGCCTGATCTTTTAACTTCTGGCTCAAAGGTAGTTGAAAGGGAAGTAAAGGGGAAGTCCTGCACTTATATCCCTGATCCTTCAGGTGTAGTGTACTTATATCCAAGGTTGGATCAGCAGAATGCGATGACACTCCTTTAATACATATTCAAATTGTATTCAATAAATTCATCACACGAAAAAATCATCTAAATACCATAAAAATTGATAAGCACAATTTCATGCCAACAATCATCGCCACATACAAAACTCATTCAGACATTCACACAATAAGAACACCCACAGTGTTTCCTACATCAATAGGTATTGGAAATATAGTATTTCCTTTCATTTAAAGCAATGACCCAGTCCCTAATATTAGGTGTCGTGGTATATCAGATGCCGAATTAAGGTCAGATATCTTTCACAGAAAAGCGTTGACACGTGTTTCGGTCGGAGACCTTCTTCAGGACGTAGGGCAAAGAAAACTTTGCCCTGTTCTTAACAAGTATGGGCCCGTAACCAATCCCCAGGTTCCAAGTCGAGGGTTGGTGAACGGGATAATGGACATTAATCCTCCACTGGAAACAGTGTAAGTACTGTGCAGGCACCCGTGGTGCAGCTCAAAAATCTTCACCGAGATACCATGACCATTGGTCACTCACAGACCAGCGTAGAACTTGCTGGCTCAATAGAACCTTCACAGTGCTTTAGTGCGCACAAGAGTTTCAAAAGCGGCCGCAATCCATCATTCGGCTCAAACTACAAAGGTAGTTGTACAAGGAAGTTGTACTTTTACAGTGCTTCTGGGATCTTCTTTGGATCAGGGAGGGTGCACGTCCCGGAATAAAGCACCGGTGGGGAAGGCCCATCTACTTAGCAGGTTGTTTTGGGTTCCCTGGAGCCGTTTCCACTGTAACCGCTGATGTGTGTACCTACCTTGGGGTGCTAGGAAGGATGAATATTCACGATATTCTACCCTGGGGGAAACCCTTTTCTGTGGTAATGATTCCCGGGAGGTGAGGCCTAACCGCAATTCTACATATATAGAGTAACCTATGGCCTTCCCTGGGGTTGATCATCACATCATCTGCACCTGTGGGGAAGATCAGACTTAAATCCAGTAGTGTGGAAAAGCCTTTAACGTTTCCCATTACTTGCTATGGAACATTGAACAACACTGAACATCTCCTTAAAGTGACTTTGGGGTACTTACCTGCCCCTTGACATTTTTACTGGGTCTCCTTCGGTTTTCAGTGTGCACTGGATCAAGATTCACCATTTCGGTGCTTGCCTGTGATTTTCTATGCATTTTTAAGTCCTCTTTCATTCCTGCAATGGCAAATGTACTTGAAACACTGTAATTGCAACTGGTCCAATGTATATATCTGTCCATGAAATGTATCAGGAAGGTAATCTTACTGAAATGTTCGAGTCTTGGAAGCTTTTGCTAAAATGTATTGTGGTTCCATCCTCTCTGTGGCCTTAACATATTATACTCACTGACTGGGCTTTCATACTGTAAGACCCTAGGAGGTCTAAATTAATGTGGATTTTAGGCCTAGGGATTGTAAATAATTGTGCCGTCAGGTAGAAATTGTTTCCCTTCTTTCAGTCCCATACCCTGCCACATATGCTAGGTGCGGACTACCAGGATTAGGATCTTTCACATGTACTAGGGTGGGGATATGTCTTTAGGACACTAGACGTAGTTGTGCAAAGTTCTGGGTGCCTACCTGTTTGATAGGGTTTATAGTATCCTGGTTCTCCACACCCTTTTATATTGTCTTGGGTGCTCACCTCAAGAAAAGCACCCACATATAGAAATTGGGGTTGATAGAGTCCTTGTATAGGCATTACTGCTTTTAGAAGTATACTTGGTATTTACTTAATACTGTGTGTTATACTCTACAGTACTTATTTGACATGATAATTTTATGTTTGATTTTCTATTAAAGTATACATTTCTCATTATATCAGTGTGGTGTATTTTCTAGATGTATGTGTATGGACTCATTGTATCTCTGCTCTGTTTCAGTCTACTACCCCTACCTGGGAGTTAAACCTCATTGCTCTAAACACACTAACCGCGTTACGCCTTCCACCTCGGGTTAGATTTTGTAGCATCCTCAACAGATGGTGGTACACAACTACCTCAACTGTAGCTCTGGGGTGGCAGGACAAGTTGTGACTTTTGAATTTGCATATGCACTTAAGTTTTCTGGCTTGGCACACTGCAGTAGTGCACTCTATTTAGATGCACTTTATGGGTGCTGTTTTGCACTTTTTGCCAAACAAAAGTTACCATTTTATCAGAAGGTAGACCAGATTGAAAAAGGAAAAATTAAATATAAGTTGTATTTTTTGTTATAATGGGCACAAGTATTGAGTGGACTCTGTTGGGTGGCTTGTAAACACTTATTCTCTGATTTCTAACCTTTTATGATCTTTGGGCCTGCCTCTTCTTTGGACACTAAAATGTTTCTGAGCAAATATAGACGGGATACATTTGTGGTAATTTATTCTCACAAAATGGACATTATATATTACCAAGTATTTGTGGTTCTATATTTTGCCCAGGTTCTGATAGTAAGCAAAATAGTTTGTTTTATACTGAATGTCTGCAAAATGTTGATTCAAAACGTGTTTCTTTATCTTCTGAAAACGTTTCAAACTGTCACGACCCTCGCCTAAAACCCCCTCTGGCAAACCCATTGGCCAGGTGGAGTCAGGACTTGTGCCTCTAGAGCCTGGCATCCTCTTCAAAAGCCCTCATGGGGCCAGTCCTGGCGCCTTTGGCGCCAGGCTCATACACCATGAACAACAATGTGCTTGGGAACTACTTTATTGTATTGTCAGCCAACATGGAGGCATCCACATAGTTTGGTTCCTAAGAACCAAGCTATGCGGTCTAGTGTTTTGGGTGTGGCAGGCCTGGAACTACTTTCCCTGGTACTACTTTACCTGGGCTATATAAACCACACCCTGACTGCAGAACATGCTTCGTGTTACTTTGCAGCTTGCAATGTGACGCTCACCGTGTCCAGCTATTACCTCAGAGAAGCAGAACCTGCAAGGAGACAAAAGGGACATCATTAGCAGAAGCATCTTACGTGCAGTCTTCATCTTTAAACACTGGCAGCTACTGAGAACAGCTTCCTCGAATCTGCACGCCTTCCGGACAGAACAACCTGAAAGAGGAAGATAGAGGCAACATTAAAGAAATCTGTAGAGACATTTACAAATTACAAACTGCTCAAAAGGCTTACCTGGCTGGTCGCCTCTCGGCTGGCACCACTCCGGACATTCCACTCGCGCTGAAGAACACCGCGACCTACAAGGAAGGAAAACACAGGTTAGCAAAGGCAAGACTTCGCAGCGCTGCACATAGCGCTTACTTACCACCTCATAGCGCTTTTATTGCTCTATCATTTACCAGCGGGGCTCAACTAAGCCAGTTCGCCGCACTGAAGCTCTGCATACCTAAGGGAGAAAAAAGAGACATTTTAAACAAAGAAAGGCATGCAGGATAGCAACAAAACTAAAGAACAGCAATAAGACCTACCTGAACAATATCAAACGGGCCGACGTCAATGAAGTAACTGGACCGCACTCGCCCATGAAAGACAACGTGCCCCTGCAAAGAAGGCAGGACGGAGAGCACGCCTAATTCTACCACAAGGCAGAACCTTCCCCGCAGACCACATCAAGGCAAAGCTGAGAAGCATACCAGCGAGTAACCCAGCTGGGTGGCGTCCCTGTGGATACCAGGTGAGCGTAACACAAACAAAATGTTTACCTTACTGAAATTGCTATCTTTTGGGATTTCCAAATTAGTAGACTGTTTAAAAAATGGCATCATCAGTACTAGCTTGTACCTTTTTCTTGTCACAACCAGGTTGAGGGGTATCCCTAGACTCTCAGTCAATTGATTTTTCAGTGATCTTCATCGAATTTAGATGCCCCCTCCCCATTTGGGGCGCCCATTTTCTTACTTAAAGGAACTGGCCCTTGCGATCCAGCTGCAGGCAGGGTTAATTTGTGTTTGAAATCATACTTGCACCAACAACATGATCATGACTACCTATTTGGGGTGGAGTTAATAGACTCAATCTCTTTTCCTTGCCTATCACACCCGTGCTAATAGATTTTCAGCAGACGCATGATTTAGGTTGCGATCTACAAATTTAATGGTGTTTGAGAATTGCTGAGTAGAGTGCCAGAATCAAGTTTTCCCTGCTCTATTTTTTTAACATTTTTATTTATTTGTTTAAAATGCACTGTTATGGTCAAGAGTAAGACTCGGACGAAGACGAAATTCGTGAAGCTATAAAATCGCTCCCCAATGTGAAAAAAACGCCCCGGGGATGGATGGCATTACGGCCAAGTTCTATAAGGCTTACATAGATTTGGTCACCCCACACCTCCTGGCCATGTATGATAGTGCCATGGCCAGCGGTACTCTTCCTGAGTCCACCAGGTCTGCTTTGATCACTGTGCTGTTGAAGCCTGGGAAGGACCCCCAGCGTTTAACATCTTATAGGCCGCTCTCGCTTATAAATACTGATAATAAAATCCTGGCCAAGGTTCTTGTTAAAGCAGTTGCTCCCTCATATGCCTTCCTTGGTATTGCCGGTTCAGGCGGGATTCATTCCTGGGCGCTCTACTCAAAACAATCTCCGGCATCTAGTTACCCTGTTACATAACGTTAACCCAGACATACCGATGGTAGCAGCCGCTTTAGATGCCAAAAAGGCGTTTGATTCGGTAGAATGGCCCTTTCTGTTTGAGGTCCTACGCCGGTCTGGCCTAGGTCTCATGTATATTAATTGAATTAAGCTCTTATACTCGGCACCCAGGGCAGCAATATACACTAATAGTCTGGTTTCAACGCAGATATACCCCTCACGAGGCACGAGGCAGGGGTGCCCTTTTTCTCCGGTTTTATTTGCGCTGGCAATGGAACCTCTGGCTTGCCATATTAGAGAGTTCATCGCAGAGGGGTATATATGCATATACACACCTATCCATTATTTCTTTGTATGCTGACAATGTTGTTCTTTATGTTAAACATCCTCGCCTGAATTTTCCCCCATTGATGCAGGAGGTGGTTAGATTTGGGGAATTGCCTGGACTTAGGATTAACTGGGAGAAATCAGAGGTGCTCCCTTTGACCCCGGTGGTTCAGAGGGCAGATGTGGGTGAGGAATTTCGGTGGTGTCCAGATGGGATCCAATACCTTGGCATTATGGTTTCCACGGTCAAGGATAAGCTATATAAAGAAAACTACCTTCATTCGTTAGAGAGCTTGGAGCAGAAAGTGGAGATGTGGATACGGCTTCCTTTGTCTCAGGTGGCTTGAATCGCGTTGACGAAAATGGTGATACTGCCGAGACTTCTCTATGTGTATAATAATGTGCCGATATGGCCTCCAGCCAGTTATTGGGCTTGTATTAAGAGAGTAATGACAAAATTGGCGTGGGCGGGCAAGCAACCTAGGATATCGTATGACACTATTACTAGACCGTATGAGGGAGGCGGCTTGGAATACCCTGATGTGCACCTTTTATTATTTAGCTGCCCAGGTGCAATACATATCTGGATGGGACCCTCCGAATACGGCGGCTCCGCATGCTAGGCTGGCCGGGGCTCTCGCTCATCCATCTGCAGTGCTGGGTATGCTATGGGGTAAAAGGGATGCTGTACCAAGGGGGGGGGGGAGTTCAGCCAGTGGAGATAACATGTACAGCCTGGGAAAGGATTAACCAACTACTACAATCCGTAACACATTGTGTACCAGAACTACCAGAGTATAATGTAACAGGGATTCCACTTACGTATGAGAGATCCTTTAAGGAACGGTTCCAGGCGCTTGGAATACAAACTCTGGGAGACTTAGTGCAGGATGGGCGGTTCATATTATGGGACGCACTTAAGGTTAGAGGTGGCACAGATGCAGTGACCTTACTTCAGTACTACAGGCTGTGGAGTATCCTTAAGGTTAAATGGCCGGATTTCCCACAGGCACCACCCTGCCAACCAGCCCTGAGCTCGATAGTCCGGCCCCCAACATCTGTAAAAGTCGTATCTATCTATAAGCTGGTGAGAGAGGGGAAAGTGAGGCGGAAGCTTTCATTTAAGACCAGCTGTGAGGCTTCTCTTGGGAAAGCTCTGGGAGAGGAGCAATGGAAGCACATTTGCATACAAACGCGACGTATTTCGTTGAACTCCCGTTATAGGCTCATTCATTACAAGTACATGCATCAGGCCTACCATACTCCGCTCACTCTTGAGTTCATCGGCATGTAGACGGTGTGGGGTAGAACGGGTGGATTTCTATCACGTGTGCTGGTCCTGCCCCAAGATTAGGGTTTTCTGAGGGAAAATTGAAGAGGCCATGTCGATAATGCTGCCAGAGGTGCAACAATATTCACCTGAAATGTGGCTCTTGGCGTTGATTGAGGGTGGTAACCGCACTGGAAAAAAATTGCTGCGTATGGCTTCTGTGACTGCTAGATATCTTGTGGCTAGAGAATGGGGGAAGGCGCCCCCCCACTCTTGCTAAATGTCTGGACTGTATGGATTTATGTGAACGGCGGGAATCCATGTTTGCTTCTATGCTCCCATGTGTCAGTCGGCCGTTTGATTACTGGGGCCCGTACAGATAATACCAGATGGACATGGCTCGTACAGATCACCCCCCTGATCCCACATTGGACAGCTAAGTGGGAGGTGAAATAAGTGAGCTGCTGGGGTGGATTTTCGTTGTATGCGGGGGGCGACTTGGAACATTACAAAGGTGGATCAAGCTGTATGGATGGTAAAGTTGTGAGTCTTCAGTTGGGGAGTCGTGGGTGGGGCGGCGGAAGTTTGTTTATATGTTCTAGTGGTTGTTCATTGAAATAATAAAGTTTTTTAAAAAAAGAGTAAGACTCGGACACAGTGGCATGTTGAGTGTGAGTTACAAACTTTTAGTTATCACAAAAGAAAAGGGGGTTTGAGAAATCCTATCTGTCCCTATGCCCAAGAGGGATTTCATTGCCTCAATACAACTAAGAAATGCCTGTGTCAGGATGTTAAAAACAATAAAGCTTCCTGTATGCAAAACCCTACACTGACCCTTTTATGCTAAACTAAACACAATGTGTAAACGGGGATCTCAGCAAAGTCCAAAAATCTAATTTACTAAAGTGGCAAAAAGAAAAGGAATAACGTTCCACTAGGAAAGGGGGCTTCTCTTTCCCTAGATTTCTTCCAGTGGGTTTGATAATATTTTATCACAGTTCCAAGTTGTTCAAGGGGGAACACCCTCCCCTTGAGCCTCCTCAAAAATACACAGTTGCCTTGAAAGCCTCCAAGGATTAACCGAGAAGGTTGCTAGAGCAGGATCTGGAAAGCCAATTGAAAGAGATTATGCTGAAAATTATGGGTGAACAAGTAGGGCTACACCAAAACGGTATAGGGAAATGCAGGGTCAGTTGGATTTACTGAAGGCTAAATAGGCTGAGAAGAGTCTACTTAATATGAAGCAATGTTTCTAGGTAAAGGGGAATAGAGCAGTTAAGGTTGTTGGCCAGACAACTTAGAAAAAAGGAAGCATCTCAGACCATCCTGAAACTACAAAATGACACTGTGGAATCAGTGACAGAGAATGGGGAAATGGCGAAACCTTTTGAAAGTTTTTACAGTTCCCTATATTCATCCGATCACCCTCAGGAGGGACAACAAGGTGAATACTTAGACTCCATCAAGCTGAAGAACCTATCGAACAAAAACAGAGAATTTTTGGAAGGGGACATGAAGTTAATATCGCCATTAAGAAACTCCCTCTCAATTAAGCATGGTCGGATGACTTCCCAGCCACGTTCTATAAGAAATACCGATCAGTACTTGCCACGGAAGTTAACATCTTTATATAATTCATTTGGGACCGTCGGAGGTATTTCAGGGTCAATGGACCAAGCAAAGGTGGTTCTATTCCCAAAGGCTAATAAGGATCCCATGCTATGTGGCTTGTATCGCCCTTGTACTGCACGTTAAGTGTTGGGAGTCCTCGAGGTTTACTCTGCTAGAAATTAGAATGTTTTTTTGTCTATTTCTGATAGCTTGTTAAATAAAAATATTCAGGTTTGGTTACACTTCACTCCTCGCCTACGGCAGTGAGTTTTGGTCCATCCCATTGCCTCTGGAGTTTCCATCTTCCATTTGAGGCCTTCGAGAGTCCGTTGAGATGACAGACCCGAAAAGGAAGAGACTGTTCAAGGCCTGACAACATTTAACATGAAGAACGTTTACATTGAGGACCTTCATGAACAGTGTCTTTATTGCCTTTACACAGACCACGACTTGGCCAACTGTACCATCTGCCGGTCTATTTCATCCAAGACCCGCAAGGAATGCCACCAGAGGTTAGTGGTGTGGTTGGAAGAGGGTTCCAGGGCCTCTGACCCAGTCCATAGGTATGCCTTTGCCAGGCATAGCAGACGCCTAGAGCGCACTCCCTCTTCAAAGAGGTCGAGGTCCCATGAAGAATGTTCCCGGAGGAAGAAAGCTAAAAAGGTACATGGATCACACGCTCGGGCTGTACCCTCGTCAACGCCTATGCCTGCGGTCACCTCGACCAACATTTCAGCACCAAAAACACTGTTGTCGACTGTTTTGTCCTCCACTCATCAGAGAAACAACGCTGTTCCACGACTAAAATTCCTTCGTCCACGTCATCATCGTCGACGACCCATAGTCGACCACGATCCCATCGACCACCTTGTTGAAGACGAATACCACCTCGTCGACAGCCAAGGCAACTCCTTCTGGCAGGTCTACCTCAATGACCAAATCATCACCTGCGTCGAAAACTAAGTCTGATACCATTCCAATGCCGTCGGCAAGCACATCTGCATCGTCGGCGACATCTATTCAAAAGACATTGGTCTCCAGTTTCCCGAAGGGAATCACTGTGCACAGGGATGTTCCGTCTGCATTGGCCTACCTTACCAGACCACTGCTTTCTCTAGCTCCATATGTACCACCAGCCATTGCTCCTCCAGCGCAATTATTACAGCAGGGTGTGGATTCAGGCATGAATATGGACATACTGGAAGTTGTGTCCTCCGATGAGAATAGAGAGGAACACGTGCCTCCTATGGGCAACATGCCTCCTCCAGACACACCAAACAAGACCTTCCAATACCAAAAGGCCCTCAGCAACCACCATCTGAATCCAGGGATGTGTCAATGGACATACTCTCCACATTGTAGACATAAAATCCCACCTTCTTCATCCTGCCACGTGACAGCCCTTCTCTACTTCCTCCCCTGCTTCCCCCTTCCCCGGTTTATACCGAATGATCTCGGCATATTGTGCTGCATACTGTTCTTGTTTATTTGACTCATGAATTGTATTTTACTGCTTCTAATGTATTCTTGTTGTTTTATCTAAAGCGCTTTGGCGTAAAGCGCTATATAAAAGTTAATAAATACAAATAAGTCTCAGAGGTCCAACAATGCATTCCTACTACCCATCGTGGTTCTCTAGGCATGCACTCTTTGAAGATTTAGTGGCAGGTGATGGTAAGCCAACAGACCTACCACCAGGAGATTCGTCCCCTGACAAAATTGTCTCTCTTCATGCCCTCATGTCACTATCGGCAAAGCTTTTTGATCTTCTCCCAGAAGAGCAGAAAAGAGGGATTTCTCTACCAATGCCGGGAGGCTGCCAGAAAATCAATAGTAGCCCTTCCAGTACTGGAGGATATTTGGGAAGACGGACTCCTGGTAATGAGAAACCCCTTCTCAGCGCCTCATTAGAAGGACTGCTTCGACCATTAGTAGTACCAGAGTCAGCATCCAAATGCCTGCGCACACAACCTTGTCTAGACTCGGTTGTCTCCGAAGCTGCCTGCAAGCGTTCTATCAGTCCTTCCCCCTCCCTGTATGGTAGCTCCAGACATGGAGGCCAATACTAGACTTCCTCCCACATGACAAGCGGGATGAATCGATTATGCTGTTTCACGAAGGTACGTCGGCATCTGGCCGCACCATTTGTATAGCCGTGGACATTGCAGTTACCAGGTTCTGCCAGATGGGTAATGGCGCAGTGTTGCGCCGCCAAGGGTGGTTAAAAGCCACCAACTTTAACCTGACGTCCAATCAAAGGTGGTTGGTATGTCTTTTGACGGTACCAACATTTTTAGAAAAAAGGTTGACGAGACCCTGCAAGCCATCAAGTCTGACACCGAGACAGCAAATTCCCTGCGCACTCTCCAACAGTGCTGCCAGTCCTTTTGTTCCGGAAAAGCAAGGTTCTCACAGATTTCGAGGGACCACAGATCTTAGTACACTCCAAAGGCAGGTTGCACCAGACCACCCAGCAGGGGTACAAAGGTAGATCTCACCCCTGCAGAGGAAACCAGCTATGACGCACAGCTTCCTCCAGAAGTCAAATACCAAAGCAGACCTGAAAAGGTCATGGTCCCGGAGCCCTGCTTCAGCACCCCGGAAACACATTACCACCGACAAATCGGTGCTAGCCATCATTCAACAGGGCCATAAACTAGGGTTCATTTGGAAACATCCCTTCATTCCTTCCGCCCCAAGGGCATAAAAACATCAATCTTTGCCTCTTCAGGGTGGAAGGTCCCTCCTAATCAAGGGAGCGATTGAGTCTGTTCCACTGCACCTCTGAGGCACAGCAGTATACTCCAAATACTTTCTGATAAGGAACATGTCAGGAGGCTGGAGGCCCTAACTAGACCACAGGAGACTAAAATAATCATCATGGTAAAGTTTCAACACATCCTGGACCAACTGGAAGGAGGGCATTTTCTCTCCTCCCTAGACATAGAGGATGCTTACTTTCATATCTGCATCCACCGGGGGCACATTCGCTTCCTCCGGTTTCAAGTCCAGTAAAAGACACTACCAGTTCAAAGCTCTGGCCTTTGGCCTGTAATCAGCACCAAGAGTATTCACAAAATGCTTGGCTCCAGTTATGGCTCACCTCCAACGTTCATTTACCCATATCTGGATGACTGTTTGGTATGTGCCCCATCTTTACCACTAGCATCGCAACAAACCACAGATACCATCCAGTGTCTACCATCACTAGGATTCTCAGTGAACTTTACAAAATCATGCTTGCATCCTACTCAAAACTCACTGTCCTGGGCTCACGCCTCAACACTCTTGCGTGCGTCACCATGCTTTCTGAGGATAGAGTAAAGAAGATACTGAACAAAGTTCAACAACTATCGAGCCTCTGCATTGCATCGGTCTGCACACTCCAGTGAATTGTCATCTTGCATCACATGAATTCCTCACTGCAGACTCAAGATGAGGCCTCTTCATGAATTCCTGGACACGCTTTAGAAACAGATATTGTGGGCCTGGAAGACCAGATTCACCTCACGCCATCCTTCCGACAAGCTCTCCAATGGTGGGGCTGCAGCCTCAATCAGGGAGCCCCCTTTCGTTGTTCTGGCACATCAGATCACAATGACTACAGATTCTTCCCTAGAAGGCTGGGCAGCCCGCACAGGAGAGTTCCATGCCAGGGGTCTATGGTTACCTAATTGAAAACACCTTCATATTAATATTCTGGAGTTAAGAGCAGTGTTCTGGGCCTTGAAGTCTTTCAAATCTCAGGTGTGGAACAAGATGGTTCACAACACCACCACCATGTTGTATGTTGGCAAACAGCTTGGGACCCACTCTCAAGTTGTATCTGCTGATGCACAGGCGCTATGGAAATGGACACTAGCACATGACATTTTTCTACTTCCCTTTCACCTACCAGGTATCCACAATACAATAGCAGACTCAGTCGGGAACTCTGGTCCTTCCACGAATGGGAGCTTCACCAAATTCTCTATAGTGGGTCATCCAGACATTGATCTGTTTGCTACAGTGACCAACAAACAAATTTCACCGAGTTTGTAAGCCGGTTCCACCAGGAAGGCGGCCTGGGGAACACATTCTCATTCCTGTATGCCTATCCCCTAATCTCTCTGCTACTTCGAGTTGTCAGTAGACTTAAACGGAACAGCTGCAAGATAATTCTAGTGGCCGCAGCAAATTTGGTACTCAGACCTACCACTCCTGTCAGTGACACTCTACATCAGGTTACCTCCTCTATCCGACCTGCTCTCCAGGGAGGGCGGATCAGTGCTTCACAACCCTGCATCACTCAACTTGGTGGCCTAGCTCCTGCAGCCCCAGAGTTCAGAGACATTCCAATACCCACAGAATGCAAACAGATTCTAGCCAGGGCAAGAGCGACATCCACACTCTCCTGCTACAAAAGCAAGTGGAAACAATGTATCATCTTGTGTGCAAACCAACACCTAGATCCGTTTTGCATTCAATCTTCGCAATTCTTGCCGTACCTTAGCAGAATTCGGCCTGTCATACTCGTCCATCAGTGTGCATTTGGTAGCCGTTTCACGCTATACACGTTCCACGGGCCAGCCTTTTCTGTGGTCTTAGAGATTAGTGAAAGACTTCATTAAGGGCCTGTTTCGTGTCTTTCCCCTGGTTTGAGCCCCAGCTCCAAAGTGGGAACAAAATGTTGTCTTCTCCAAACTTATTGGCCCACCTTTTAAGCCTCTACATAGTGCCTCTTTGCAATTTCTCTCCTGGGAGACGGCATTCCTAATTGCCATCACTTCAACCAGACTGGTCGGTCAACTGCGAGCCCTCTCCTGCAAACCTCCTTGCCTTCAGTTTTCACCAGGCTAAGGTGATGTTGCAAACAAATTCGCCTTTCATGCCAAAGGTCCTTTCGGCATTCCACCTGAATGAACCCTTACTTCTTCCAATGTTCTTTCACTCTACTTCATCACCAGCGGAATGATCCTTGCACTCCCTTGATGTCTCCCGAGCCCTCAAGTTCTATGTGGCTCGCAACAAGGAGTTCCAAAAATCATTGCAAATATTTGTTGTCTTTGGTTCTGTTGCCCCGGGCAACACCCTTTCGTTTTCCACTGCCAGATGGCTGTCTGCATGTATTTCCTACTGCTATTGTCTGACCAACAGGCCCCTTTCAGGAAGACCTAGAGCATGCTCGATAAGATCTGTGGCATCTACTACGGCTTTCCTGTCCGGTGTTCCCCTGCTCGAGATCTGCAGGGTAGCCATGTGGAGATCGATCCATACTTTCACAAGATTCTACTGCATTGATAGGGATTCCAGAGAGGAGTTCTGAGTCGGCCAGGCGGTGCAATAGTTACATAAGCCTAGAAACTGTTGCATATCCCTCACTGTTTTAGGTGCTATGGTTTTCATGATTGCTTCTGCTGGTTCAGGTTTTACTTTTCTCCCTTCGTGCTTCTGCTCGTTCAGGTATTACTTTTCTCCCTTTGTGAAAGATCAACTGTCCTATGTACAAGACCTCTCCCTGACAATATTGTAACTTCTCCTTGTCTACCATGTATCCTTTCTCTGAGAGTATAGCCACAAGTTTAACTGAATCTTCTCTGCATCTTTCTTCTGTCTCACTGCACACCAAAATGTCATCCAGGCACTTGATTATTGCACTTTTGAGTTGGACGTTACCCAGGTCCATCTGGAGGACTCTATTAAAAATTGAAGGGGACTCGCAGCACCCCTTGGGCAAAAGAATGTTTCAGGCATGTATTTCTATACGACAAGGAAGTTGAATCTTGTGAGTCTTCATGAAGGGGAATCGAAAATAATGCATTTTTAAATCTATAACTGTAAAATATCTGGCCGTAGATGGAATGTTACACAGTATTGTCACAGGATTTGGAACTAAAGGAAATTCAGCTTCGACTATATTGTTTTGGGGCAAAGATCCTGTATACATTTGTTTTTCTTAAATCATCTTTATTGGTTTTTTCTTTTCTTTTTTAACCAGCATTTGCTTTTGTTACAACAGAGTATCTTGTTATGCAGGTATTGGTGATTGCGCAGGTGTACAAGAAAAGGAGCAAAAAACAAAACAAAATAAACCAAGGAATACATGTGGAGCAGAACTGCTTGAACTTTGCTTATAAAACTTCCCTCCCTCCCCTCAAATCCCAACTGCATTGCCTATGCTTCCTATACTGTAGAGCTGTGTGTGGTTCGTTGAGTGCTTGCAAGCTTTAGTTCATGTACGTGTTAGCACAGACGGGCTTGCTGGCATAGAGTCTGAGGTCACTGGGGCAAATAAGGTTGGAGCAATCCTGTGTCTAAAGTGGGTTCATCTGTTAGCCAGCCTGCCACAAATTGTAACTGTCCAGCCAGAAACCACAGTTTGTATTGTGGCACTCTGATTCTGCCTTCTTTGTGTTGCCTTTGAAGAGTTGTCAGTGCTATTCTACATCTTTTGTGTTGTCACAAGAATCCCCTGCCACAGGGTGTCTAGTGCTTTAAAAAAGGATTTTGGTATGTTATACGGGATGTTTGCAAAATAATGCAGTAACCTAGGGAGGGCCACCATTTTTAGCAATGCTGCTCTACCCATTAATGAGAGAGGTAAGTTGACCAGAACTTCAAGTTTTGTATATTTCCAAAAGTCTTCAGAGTGTTAGCTTTGTATTCGGCCTCTGGGTTGTGATATATATTGATTCCTAGGTATTTTAATGTGTATAAATTCTATTGTAGTGCCACTGTCAACTGCCAAATGTTGTGTTGTGTTTCAGCCAGTTTTGCCAGGGGGGAACAGGCATGATTTTTCAATGCTAACCTCAATACCCGACAGTGCTGCGAACTGATTTAGAACGTCTAATATGGGCTGGTTATCTTCAGGGTTTTGTACATACAGTAGTGTATCGTCAGCATACATAGATATTAGGTAACGTGTCCCACTTATGTTTATACTAGCGCCGTCAGGGGCGTGGCTTCGAGTCATGGCGGTCGGTTTGGCTCTGTGAGAGCTCCCGGCTGGTGCCACGCTACCAGCCACTGCCCGGTGAAATTTGAGAGTTGAAGCAGCAGAGGAAGAAAATCCTGTGGAGCAGACTCTGGAGCACGTCCTGATATGCTCCTGATGCAAATCCGCGGGGGCTAACGGCTGTTTCCCCGAGCCCTGATGGACACAGCGTCCGCCTGCAGGGTGTAAAGAAAATGGCGGACTCCACATAATTCCCGCCGGAGCGTCCCGATATTAGCCTGGGACAGAGGTTTGCGGCGGCGGGGCTTCAGGCCAGGCACCCGACACGCCGGACCTTCAGCAGTATCCCACGGTGCAACAAGCCGGGGCTCTGCTCCTCGCTCTCCCGGAGTCTGGTGGCGTCCCCACTTCCCACTCCGCCGCACGAACCAACGGAGCTGTGATCCCCCTGCGGGCCTTGGTGGAGTGGGGCCAGGGTCTGGGGGCCTCCGTCGGGGGGGACCTGTTTCTCCACTCTGCCCTGCATCGCCCCCCCGCCGGCGCGCGAGTTTTGGCCTCGGCATCGGAGGCGGGGCCTTCCCGGGGAGGCTCACTGGAGTCCCGCGGCTGTCTCCTCGGACCCTGGCGGACACAGAGCCCGCCCGCAGCTCATAAAGAAAAGGGCGGACTCCACTGAATCCAGCCGGAGCGGCCCGATCCGTGCCTGCGTCGGGGGTTGAGGGCGGTGAAGCTTCAGGCCCGGCATGCCGGACCATCGGCTATCTCTCACGGAGCAGCAAGCCGGGGCTCCTCGGGCGGGCGGCGCTCTCTGCTCTCCACTGGCGCCCCCCTCTTCCCTCCGTCGCATGAACCATCAGTGTGGTTAGCCCCCCGGCTGGCCGCAGTGGAGTGGGGCCCGGGCCAGGGGGACTCCCTGTCTCCCATCTCTGACACCCAGTGCCCCCCTGCTGAGACTTGGGGCTTGGGGTCAGAGAGGGGCCGGCGCCAACCCAGGAAGCGTGGCCCCCTCGCGGAGAAGCAGCGGCGAAGGGGGGGGGGTTCAAAGTGATCCAAACCTGTAACGCCGGGCAGCCTGGGGAGGTCCAGGTCCATGCACAGTGTAAGCCGGTCAGCTGGAGCCCCGAAGCCCTACTCTGCACCCGGACCTGCCCCCGGAACTCTGGGGGAACCTGCCATATCGCTCCCCTGACCCGAGGCCATCCAAGCTCGAGCACGTATCCACCCCCACACGGCTCCTCTCGGGGGGGGGAGTGCCTGGGTCCCACAACCTGCAGAGACCAAGGTAAGGCGGCACCTGCCGCACTACTCCCTGTGGGGCACCCTCCCCAGATTCCAAGAACTGGGGAGGCACCTACGGATCCCCCGATTGAGGCCGGCCTGGCCCCCATATTAAAGATTTGAGTCCAGGGCTGCGAGCTGCTGCCGAGCTCTAACCTGGCCCCCTGGAGAGACTTGATTCCCCTGGACGCTCTGCAGATTGGGGTTCTAACTGGGGTTCTGGGGCCTGGGACTGCCTCCGAGAATCTCTCTCCACAGCGAGATTCCAGGGAGTGATCCTCTCCTCCCGAGTTAGCCAACCCCCCCCCCCCCTCGGGGTACAAGACTGAGCAGGAGTCTCTGTGGCTCCCGCAGGATCTGGTTGGGGCTAGGGGCCTCCCGACACAGCGATGTCCAAAGCAAATAAATCAGTGAAGCAAGCGGACATCTCCACGCTGCTGAACATGCCGTCAGGGGGAGAGAAAAGCAAGAAGTGCGAGCGCGGCGAGGGTGGATTGGAAAGTGCCCTCCCCCCCCAAAGACCAAGGAACTAAGGCCTCACAATCTGTTACTAAAGCTGACTTGCACAAGCTCTTATCTGCCCTCACCAAAGAGTTCCAAAAGGGGACAGAAGAAGTAAAAACCCAAATTGCTTGATTGGACAAGAGGGTGGGGGAAATTGAGTCAAGAACCGAGGAAATTGAAACAACACTCTGTGAACAGAACTTTGAGATCGGAGAGGGAGCTGACAGAATCAGAGCACTGGAGTGCAGATGTGAGGCACTAGAAACCAAACAAGAAGATGCGGAAAACCGCTCTAGACGAAACAACACCAGGATTCGGGGTATTCCACTGGCGATCCCGGATAAAGACCTCCCATCTTACGTAGCCGATCTCCTCTGCCATATCATCACCCTTCCAGATGACGTTCCCCTGGAGCTGAACCGGGTGCACAGAACCAGACCTAGGCAAAATCCTAATGGCTCAGTTGATGTGTTCATCAGAGTCCACTTTTACAAGCTCAAGGAGGAGATAATGCAAGAAGCCAGGGCTATGGGTCAAGTCCACTTCCGGGACTCTGAGATATCCCTCTTTCAAGATCTGGCAGCAGCGACATTGGCAAAACGTAGAGCGCTCAAACCCATGACTGACTGGCTACGCGATCGCAAGATAACCTACTGTTGAAGCTTCCCCTCAGGCCTCGCCTTCCCCTGGGAAGGGAAAATCCGTCAAATCCCGTCCCCTCGAGAAGTGGATCTATTCATGAACCCGGAAGCGGAGGGGGAGGCCCCCAGGAGCGCGAGCCACTCACCCGAGGGAACTAATAGAGAGTCTCTCTGCTCGTGGTCCCGAGTGGAGAGGCGTCGCAGGATGCGGGGTCTGCCCGCCAAGGGGAAGAACATGAACAATCACTGAAGCCACCCCCTCGCTGTCTTCCCGAAAACACCATCGAGGAGTAGGGAACGCAGCTAAGGACGGGGCCCAGGGCCTCCTGGGCCCTTGGCCGACACAAAGATCCACGCACAACCCTGCACGGTTTCATTCTCACTGTCAATGCACGAGGCCCTAATGCCTCTCAACTAGCTGGTAGCCACGGCCCAGCCGACAGCCCCGTTGGTAGAAGGCTGGTCTGGATACCGAAACCGATTCTCTGTTTTAAGTTTGGTTCTTGTTTCTTTAGTTTGTTAACCATGGTCAGAGGGAAGAGGGGAGCTGGATCTGAGAAGATAGCTGAAGGAAGGGGCGAACCAAAGGGCAGGACGCAAGCGACATGGAAAGGGGAGTCCACAACCTGGCAGTCGGACGGAAGCAAGGAAAAGCCACAACTCAACCCATTGACGAATGGCCCAGCCGGATAGAGAGCTAACAATGTTATCCTGGAACGTCCAGGGCCTTAACGCCCCGCGGAAGAGGAAAGCTGTAGAGCACAGGCTTTCCCAGCTGGCTCTGGATATTATATGCCTCCAGGAGACTCACCTCCTCAGGACAGAAGAGAGCCGTATCGCTTTCCGATACTACACAACGCCTTTTTGTGCCTCTGCAGGCCTCAAGAAAAGAGGAGTGGGCATCCTGATAAGCCGAGATCTCCCTTTTACGAAGGTCACAATCAAGAGAGATCCAGAGGGGCGGTACACTCTTCTGAAAGGCCGGCTGGTAGAGCTTCCCATCACCATAGCAGCCATATACTGCCTGAACACAGCACAAAGCCTATTCCTCCGCAACCTGCTTCCCATAATTTCAACCTTTACTGAAGGTCTGTTGCTCATAGGGGGCGACTTCAACCTGACCCCAGATCCTAACCTGGATAAAACACTGCCTCCATCCAAGGAAGACTTCGGCAAAGCTCTCGCTATGACAGAGTTCCTGAGGGAAACCGACTCCATAGATGTTTGGAGGTGGGCCAATAGGGGAACCAGGGATTACACATTCTTCTTCCATGCCCATCTGGGACACTCCGGAATCGACCTCCTGCTTCTCTCAAGTTCTCTCATTCCCTGCGTGGAAACTATCCAAATAGGACACAGAGCCCTTTCGGACCACGCTCCAGTCATAATGAAATTGAGGGTTCAGAGCTTTCCTGAAACGACCCAGCGTCAATGGAAACTGCAAGATCAGATCTTGACAGACATAGCGACCAGAACAGAAATAGCGGAAGCACTTAAGAACTACTTCAAGGAAAACACCATCAAAGACACAGCGATTTCCACGATCTGGGACGCCATGAAACCGGTGATCAGGTGTACGGCTAATGATTGCACGCCAGGCTACGACGGCTACGCAAATTACAGCAGGGCAAACTCGAAGCAGAGGTAGCTGAGGCGGAACGCATCCTGAAACAAGGGCAGAACAGGAAAGCGAGTCGCGTCCTCCAGAAAGCAAAACGCTGCCTAGAAATGCACCTAGCAGACAAGGGGGCCAGGGCACTTACATACACCAAGCAATTCTACTATGTGCACAGCAACAAAGCAAACCGCCTCCTGGTCCACAAATTGAAAAAGCTGCACTCGAGGAACTCCATCCAATGCCTCCAAGACGCACAAGGAACACTGCACTACGCCAACTCAGAGAAGATGAACATCATGACGGCACACCACAGAGCAATCATGTCGGGTTCCCCCGCGGCAGCAGAAGCACATTCAAGATATCTAGATGGGGTACAGTCGGGTGTCCCTCACCAACAAATGACAACCCTTGAAGCCCCGATCTCTTCAGAGGAAGTGAGCGAGGTTATAGCAAAATTGAATAAGTCAACGCCGGGTCCGGGTGGGCTCACAGCCCCATTTTACAAGAAGTTCTCATTCATACTCGTACCCCAACTGGCTCTCCTTTTCAACTCCTTCCTCTCGTCAGGGACGACCACCCCCCCTCGATGGAAGTGTTGCTAACGGTGCTGCTCTTAAAACCTGGCAGGGATTGGAGCCTTTGTGCCTCGTACAGACCCATTACACTCCTGAATTATGACGCTAAAATCTTCGCCAAAATTCTAGCTAACAGACTGGCTCCCCTACTTCCGGACATCATACACCCGGACCTAACGGGATTCATCCCCGGCCGCCGCTCTCACGACAACATAAGAAGAACTATTAACGTTATTGAATCAGCCAGCAGGAAGGGCCAGGAGTTGATGGTGCTCTCGCTAGACGCTCATAAAGCGTTTGACGTACTTGATTGGGGCTATATACAAAAATCATTAAAGCACTATGGATTTGGCCCTAACTTCATAAAATGGACACTAGCTAACTACCAGCATCCATCCACCAGACTGAGAATCAACGGAACCAAATCCGACACAATTCATATCGCAAGAGGCACAAGGCAAGGATGTCCCCTCTCCCCGTTGATCTTCGCCCTCTCCATGGAGCCGTTCGCAAGCAGGGTTCGGCAAAACGAAGCAATCCAAGGCCTGACAATCAAATCCCAAATATGCAAAGCCGCCTTAGATGCCGACGATGCCCTCTTATCACTAACCAATCCCAGGGAATCTATGAAAGCTCTGTGGACCGACCTGGAAGAATTCGGGGGAAGCATCGGGGTTCAAGGTCAACAGGTCTAAGTCATCAGCGCTGAGCATCAACCTCCCCCGGCCTCTGACCACAGACCAGGAAAACGAATATCGCATACCCTGGGCGGAAAAGCACCTATCATACCTAGGGGTCCAGCTGCCAAACACACCGCACAGACTATACAAAGCTAACTTCCCGCCGCTGTTTAAAGAACTCAAGAGAGATTTACTACGCTGGCAGAAACAGGAGATCTCCTGGTTCGAAAGAATCATGGCTCTGAAAATGAACCTCTAGTTTCCCCAGCGTGTCTCGGAAAAATCCGTCTTGCCCAGAGTTCGGTGCGTATATTACCGCAAGGGTGAGCCGGAAACCCTCTATCGCACAGTTTGCAAATGCATATCTCCCATCCCTATCAGCCAGCGTGTCTATGAGGGTCGCCTCCAAATCCCCTTTAACTGCAATCAACACACCTGCTCTTTTATTGCCCGCATTCCCCTGTGTCCAGATCGAGTACCCTCTCAGGCGAACCTTCTGCCTATCTGGGGACTTGATATGTGTCTCCTGGAGGAGCAGAATGCTCGCCTGTTCCTTTTTTGCCAAAGCTTCAAGCTTCTTCCTCTTCACCGGCGAGTTGAGCCCCCTAACATTTAAAGAGAATATTCTGAGTTTTCCCATCGCTCATGTCTTCCGACTTAGCCTAAATTTTCCCGCTTTCTGTGTTCCCTTCCCTCTTCCAGAGGTCCCCCTCCCAATTTCCCCCAACCGTTAACAGTAACACAACTTTGATCCCGAGGAGGGCCCAGGCACCTAAGGTTGCTAGGGCATTGCGCCTATCGCTCCTTGCCCTCTCTGGACTCGGGGTACTCTTTGCGGGGGGTCCTAAACCCCGCATCTTCCTTCGACCTTGGGTAAATCCCCGCCGGGTCCCCCGCCCGGCCGCCAGCATTCTGATATTCCGATAGTCCTGTGATTTTCCTACTCCCGCCTACTCCATTCTGATAGCGAGCTATCTTTATAGCGAGAATTTTAACTCCTATTTCTCCAGTGGGTGCCCCGCCTTCCCCCTGCCGTTATGCTTTTTTATTCGCCGCACATCCTCCCACCCTCTGTCTCTTGTGTGCATCTCCCCTTGTCCTGGCCCCATCAGTGTCCTCCTCCTCCTCCTCCTCCGCTTGCTGGCCCATTATATGCAGACCTTCCTCGCTGGTGGTCACTCTCCTCTGTTTGCCTTCCCACTCAAATAGTAGCCCAAAAGGAAACGTCCATTTGTATCTTATTTCTTTTGCCACCAATTCTCTCACCAGGGGTGCCATCTGCCTTCTTTTCAATAATGTCACCGAGGCCAAATCCTGATATAATTGGATTTCCACTCCATTCATCCTTAAGTGGTCTAATTGTCTCGCCTTCCTTAGAATCTGCTCCTTTTGAGGATATGATGATAGGGCCGCCAGTACATCCCTCTGTCTTTTCCCCTGGTGCGCCTGTTCTTTTCGGACCCACCCTGTGGACTCTATCAATCCCAATGCTCTCTGCATCTTGTTCCTCTAATATGTCTCTAAAGACTTCCTGCACCGCACACTTTAGGTCTTTATCCGACACCGATTCCGGCATATATTTAATGCGGATATTAGATCTACGGGAGCGGTTTTCCAAATCTTCACACTGGATTTCAAGGTTATGGGTTAGCCGTACCAACTGCTCCTGTGTTTCGCTGTTCTGAGTCACTTCCTCTTCCACATTTTGCACAATTCTTTCCAGGGTATCTGTCCTTACCTCCAGTTTAGCCACATCTATTCGCAGTTCTTTGACGGCCTGCTTCATTTTTTGAGTTAAACTGTTCCTGTACCGTGGACATAAACTTGTCTTGTAGCTCCACAAACCACTCCCTCATGTCATCTTTAGTTAGTGGAGAGGAGGTCTGGGATTGGGGGGTGTTGTGCTTTGTATGCTCTTCTCCTACCCTGTCATTAACGTTTGGCGGCCCCTCTGCTGACCGCATTTTATGCAGATTAGTGTCCTGACAGGGAGGTTGCTGCGCTGGTTGGGAAGCACCCCCCTTCCCCTTCGCCCTCGACATCTGTCCTATTTGTCGGGTCCTGTCGTGCTTCTGGGTACCTCCCGGAAGGTTGAGGCGAGGGAGCTAAAAAGATAGTCTCTGTGGATTCCGGAGGGTCTCCCCCCCCCCCCTTCCTCCGGTGGGCCGCTGGCCGTGCTGTGTGGGTCCTCCTCTGTGTGGGGAAGATTGCGGCGTGTCTCTTGCCTTCTTCTTCGGATATATTGGTTTACAGACTGTGGTCTTATTCCTCCACCCCCGAGGCCTCAGCTCCCCCCCTGCCTTCCCACTCTGTGCTGAGAAATGGATGATGATGGTGGTGGGGGGGGGGAGTTGCTCCACGACCCGTGCGAGGAGCCGTGCGTTGCTTATGAAGTCGCCTCCAGAGGTACGCAGCTGTGGGGTGCCAAGCGGGCGCTCTCACCTCGTTCTCTTGGTCTCGTCTCCTCCTCAGGCTGTGCGCCTCTGGTTCGGGGGTGTGTCTTGTATCTCCCGCTGTGTGTGGGCCTGCCCGTTGGTGCCATAAGGTGGAGCGGCAGTTAGTTGGAGACCGTGCGGTGAGTACCGTCCGCCTCGCCGGAGGGGGGAGGGGCCACACTGCCCTCTCTGCGTCTGGTCCCCTGGAAGCAGGTTGCACCCACCGGGTGCCATGCATGGGCCCCAGTGCGGGTGTGTGTCAGGGGGGCGCAGGAAGCCCCTCAGCTGCTGCGTCTTCCTTCGTTCCGTCCCCGTCTTCTCTCACCCTCCCGAGCTCTGCCACAGGAACGGCCGGGTCTCTCTCGGTGGGGGATGGGCAGTTGTACCTCTTCTATGGTTCTCAACCCTGGGGGGGGGGTGGTTATGCTGGACGAGATTCTGGTCGCTGGTGCGCCCACCCCCGCATATGTGAGGCGGGAGGGGACCTGATTCAAATCCGCTCGGATTTCCGCGATTATGGTGCTTTATGTTGGCAGCCCGGCAGGGAGCGCGGCTCAAACGCGACTTCTCCTGCCGGCAGCCATCTTGAAGTGTTACTTGCTAGCTTGGTTTAGCATGGATAGTGGTCTATTTGATCCACAATCCGTTTGTGCTTTGTTCGGTTTAAGAAGGGGGTGATTATTGATTCCCTCGAGGTAGGGGGCAAAACCCCTGTCTCAAATTCCTCAGTGTACATGTCTAGCAGGGGGGAGCAAGGTCTGCCATGAATTCCTTGTAGAACTCGCACGGCAGGCCATCCGAGCCTGGTGCCTTGCCCGTGGGTAACAGTCATTTTGTCTGTTGTAGTTCTGTGTTAATCTCTACTTGTGTATTGTGTGTAGTGCCAGAAGCCTTGTGGATAGAGTATGTTGGTTTGCGCTTTGCTTCTTTTTTGTAAAGCCAGGCTAAAAGCCTGCTGGGTTTATCCCCTTCGGCGTGTTGTTTCTCCACATATCTGGATTAATTGTGCTTCCCTAATCTGTCCCAACAACTTATTTTGTTTCAGTGCAGTGCCCTTTGTAATGATCTCTTGTTGGTTCAAGGAGTTTTGCTCTATATCCTCTAGGTCTTGTTCCGCTACTGCTAGTTCCTTACAGAGTGTCGCTTGGATGCCTCCCGATTTGGCTATCGCCTCCCCTCTAATGACCACATTGAATGCCTCCCACATAGTTCCTGCCCCGGGTACACTACCTCCGTTCTGTGTAAAGTATGCTGTAATGTTCTCCTTAATGTGGTCTTTGAATATATTGTCTTGTAATGCTACACTCCTACATTTACATGTTAGGACTGGGGGCCTGGTGGGTGCATATTGCCAGGTGAGGAGAAGCGGGGCAGGGTCTGAGGGGACCATACTTTTGTATTCAGTCTCAATTCTATCATGAATAATTTCTTTCCCAATAAAAAAGTAATCTAATCGAGTCTGAATAGCTTGTGGAGCCGTAAAGTTTGATTAGCACCTGGACCCTGGGTGAAGTGACCTCCAGATATCTGTCAGATCAAACAAATCTAGAAGTGCTTGCAGGGCCCTAGCAGGAGGTGCTGGTCTCGTGAGTTTGTTATCCAATCTAATAGCGGATTCAGTGTAAAATTGAAATCGCCTCCCCAGAGCAGCGTGCCATTTCTGAAGGGGCTAAGTCTGGGTTAAAGTGCTTGGAAGAATGATGCAGCATTATGGTTAGGAACATATGTATTGGCCACGCAAATGTCAGCATTTTCTAAGAAACCATATGAGTGCCATTCTGGCCTCGTTATCTGTTTTGGTTAGGATTATTCTGAGGGGCACAGAGGGTGCTATCCAGGTCAGAACTCCTCTGGCATAAGCTGAGTATGTGGAGCATTTGTCCTCTCCATTTTTTGGTGATCGTGTCCTGTTTGGCTGCCGTGAGGTGCGTTTCTTGCAGTAACGCTACATCTATTTTGTTTCTGCGCAGGTATGTATACACTGCGTTTCTCTTTACATCATTATTAAGCCCTCAGACATTCTATGTTAGAAATTTTAGTTAGTACGCCATGGTGGCGACCTGGCCAGTCCTTGGCAGTATCCTCCTGTACCAATATAGCTCACTTATGTTGACTCCATTTCGAGGAACCTTGTCCACTCTTGTGCCGTCACATTCATATAAGGGATTTAACATAGGCAAACATTGGTCCCTTAACACCCTCCCAACTTCCAGAACTTGAAACAATTGCCCAGCAAAAAAGTACATGCTCTGGCTTGTCCGCATCTCGCTTCCACCCTTGGTCAAGGGACAGAGGCACAGGTGTGCAGCGGGTGGGTTCGTAAACTAAAACCCAGAGAAAGAAAAATGGGCACGGGGTGCCAGCAGTCTGGGGGCGGCCACCCTTCAATGGGTGTTGAAGATTGGTGTGTGTTAGGAGGTGGTTACATTTACTTCATTGAGTTTACAATCAAGTCAATTCAGCTGCTGCCATGTAACCTAGTTACCAAGGAACCTTTGTTGTTATGATTAAGCAAAGGTTCCACATTCTAGCAGCAGAGAGAGAGAGGATTGAGAGCAGGAGGACAGCCACAGCTGGGGGCCTTTCTCTTGGATGAACTAAAGAAATAAAGCCTCTCTATAAAGACAAGCATCAGCGTGAAGCGTGGTCATTTACCTATTAACATTGGCGACGAGGATTGGGCCAAGGAGAAAAGGCCCCCAGCAGCAGCAACACTGCAGCAATATTGATTACAGTTTGGATGCAAATGGACGGAGTGTTACACTAGATGTGTTGTGTAATAGCAGGCGAGAAACACGGCCATCCTCCTGGAGCGTAGTAAACCAGCAAAGCGCATTTTGGAGCGGAGCACCAAGAAAGAAGTCAGTGCCTGGCAGTGGAGAGAACCATAAAAGCATACTGGAGCTGAGCACGAATATTGAGGAGGTTGGATGACCTGTGGATCACAAATTGGATCACCTGTGGATTACGGAGGAGGCTGACCTGTGGATCACAAATTGCAACTACCACAGACAGCGCTGACAATATCAGCACAGGTTCCACCTGAAATCACACCTTATAAAATTTAAGTACAAGTAAGTGACAGTGTGGCTGTGTAAGGTTTCCTACCTGGGGGTGACATTAATTAATTCACAACATGGCAAACGTCCCAGCCCCAATTTTCTTCCTGCCTACACCAGGTGAGCCCAGAGTGCGTTGGATAGACTGGAAAGAGGGTTTTCAAAAATATGCACTGGCAGCATTTGGACCCAATTTCTCCAATGAGCGCAAAGAGGCGCTCCTATTTCACTGTTTAGGTGCCGCAGGACAGGAAGTGGTCAAAAAACTACCAGAACCTCCAGACATTCCTGATGGGGGTCCATATGAGAAAACATTAGCAAAATTAGACAAACACTACTGTGTTGAAGAAAATATAATTCTTGAAAGGTACACATTTGCCACGAGAACTCAAAAAACTGGAGAGAGTATTGAGGAATTTGTAACTGCTCTTAGAGGTTTAGCCATCAAATGTAGATTTGACCATTGTCGAGATGAGCATGTCAGGGACCAACTCATGATTAAGTGTTCTAATGATAACATCAGGAAGGAGTTATGGAAGGAAAGAAATCCTTATCTTGATAGAGCAATTGAGATAGCGAAAATGATAGAACACACAGACAAATGTATACAAATGCTTCAAGTGGATAATACATCTCAAGATAAGCCCAAAACTGATGACAATGAAGCTGCCATACATAAGGTTTCGAGAGTGATGCAGAGAGGTGCGGCAACTGCGCGTCGCACTTGGCAAATGGGTAGGAGACCTGAGGGTCGCCAAGGTCCCTTTACCAGAGCATGGGGACAAGGATCATCTACCAGAGGGTCGCCCAGTGAGAATGTTACATTCAGGGGTGGCAGGGACTCTGGTTATCCTAGAGGTGCATCAATTAGGAGGTGTTTCAGATGTGGGAGTCTATATCACAAAGCATCTGACAAAGAATGTTATGCATCAAACATTATATGTAATGAATGTGGGGTCAGAGGACACATGGCTAGATGCTGTAGGAATTTTTATACCGCCCCAAGTCAAATACATGAAGTCAATGCAGATCAAGAATTTATATCAATTGATGATGCTGGTAGAGAAGTTATATTTTCAGTCAATGCCATTGATGGGAAGGTCAAGAAAAAGAAACCATATGCAACTGTGTTAGTTGGAGGGGTGCCAGTATCAATGCTCATGGACAGTGGAGCAGATTATACTTTGATAAGTGTGCAAGTGTGGAAGGAGAAATTTGGATGTTGTACATTGTGGGAGAATGTAGTCAGAGCAAATGCTTATGGAGATGTGCCCATAGAAATTTTAGGGTGCTTTGAAGCTGAGCTCCAATTCAAAGACAGGAAGGCGTTAGGGACTATCCATGTAGCCAACAGAGGTGGAGAGCTGTTGTCCTGGAGCGATCAGGCAGAGCTCAAGATAAGACTTGAAGCAAGCCACCCAGAACAGGTTTTGACTGTTGAAGGTGGAAAATCCGGTGGAAAATCGGTCTCGAGCATTGTTATGGAAGGGGCCAGAGGGCATATGAGTGGCACTAAGTTAGGGTGCTTGAAGGGATTTGTGCACAAAATTCGTTTGAAAAGGGATGCCATTCCCAAAGTTGCCAAATTACAGACCATTCCCTTGGCCCTGAGAAAAGATGTAGAGAGTGAATTGAATAAAATGGAAAGTGAAGGGGTGATAGAGAGAATTGATTCCTCAGAGAGGGTTAGTCCTATTGTAATAGTGAGAAAGAGCAGTGGATCTCTGCGGATATGCATAGACCTTAGACACCTGAATAAAAATGTAGTGGCTGACAAATTTCCTTTACCCAGAATAGATGATTTATTGGCAGGGGTGTCTGATTCCAAAGTATTTTCTCTTATTGACCTCAAATCTGCATATCACCAAGTAGAATTACACCCTGATTCGAGAGATCTCACAGCTTTCATTACCCCTATTGGCCTTTTCAGATGTATAAGAATGCCATTTGGATTGATTTCAGCAGCTAGAGTATTTCAGAACGTCATGTACAGATTACTGGGAGGAGAGAGAGGTGTCATGTGTTACCAGGATGATGTGCTAGTATGTGGGAAAAATGAAGCAGAACATGATAAAAGGTTAGAGAGAGTGTTGAACATATTCAAAGAGGCTGGCCTTACAGTATCGTTAGAGAAATGCATATTCAAAACTGACAAAGTTGAATATCTAGGTCATGAAATTACAGGTGAAGGGATCAAACCCAAAGAAAAGGCCATAGAAGCTATTCGCAAGATGGAAGCACCAAAATCCAAAGCAGATATACTATCTTTTCTAGGTCTGGTTGAATTTTATGGCAAGTTTGTTAGAGGGTTGGCAAATTTGTCAAGGAACATGAGGATGTTGACTCGTAAAGGTGTTACGTTCAAGTGGAATGAATCTTGTGAGGAAGAGTTTGGTAAGATTAAAGATGCTATAGTCAATGCACCCATCTTGAAAACGTTTGAAGAAAGTAGACATTCATTACTATTTGTGGATGCAAGTGACTATGGTATTGGGGCAGTCCTAATGCAGGAAGATCAGGAGGGTTTACACACCATAGCATTTGCCTCTAGATCTCTCAAAGGACCTGAGAACAGATATTCAGTGGTAGAAAAGGAAGCATTGGCTTGTGTCTGGGGAGTGGAAAAGTTCAAAAGATATTTGTGGGGCAGAGAATTCACAGTATGTACAGACCATAAACCCCTAATAGGAATATTTACCAAAGGTGGTCTGGAGGGAGTCTCCAGACGCATCATGAAGTGGGTGACATCCCTACAAGGCCTGCAATATGATATGCTTCACATTAGTGGTGAAACCAACGTAGTTGCTGATGCCTTATCCAGATCAGTAGTGAGAGAAACAGTGTCTGAGGAGTCTCCTCTGACTCGTGAGAAAGGTGTTGAAATATTTCAGGTTCATTAGTCAGTAAAGAAAGAGGAGTGGGACAATGCATGTTCAGAGGATGAATTGTACCAGAGAGTTTTAACATTGGTGACGCAGAACAGAATAAGAAACTATATTGGTGATTTAGGCGGGTTTGCCAAAGTTAAGGAAGAACTCTGGATTGATAAAGGATACTTACATAGAGGACATCAGATGGTTGTACCTATTAAAATGAGAAAATTAATAATTGAGCTAGCTCATGTTGGGCATTTGGGACTGCCTAGAACCAAAGGCTTGGTTAGAGCAGAATTTTGGTGGCCTAATCTTGACAAAGACACTGAAGAAGTGGTCAACAATTGTTGTGATTGCATTGAAGGTAATAAGGGTCTCAGGATTCAAAAAGTACCCATGACTGTTAGAAAGCCATCCACAGTTCCATGGGATGAGGTTGCTTTAGACTTACTAGGGCCTTTCAATATCAAGGGTGGGAGAGACACCTATGTACTGGTTGTCATAGATTTATTATCCAAGTGGCCCGAAATATTTACACTAAGAGACATATCCAGCAGTAGCATCATTAAATGTTTGGAGCAATTATTTTGGAGAGAGGGATTCCCCAGAAAGTGTTTATCAGATAATGGGACCCAATTGGTTTCCAAGGAATTTAGAGAGTTCTTGAGTAACCATGGAATAGAACAAGTAACCACTTCATTATATCATCCCCAGACCAATGGGTGTGTAGAACGCTTCAACCGCACTCTCATGGATGCAATTAGAATTGCGGTAGCAACAGGAGGTGACTGGATCAGGACCATAATGGAGAGAACATTCCAATATAGACTAGCACCACACAGTGTTACGGGTGTATCCCCATTTGAACTATTAAGAGGGAGGAAACCTAACTCACACATGTGTCCAGGCTGGATGGGAAGGTCAAAATTCGTAGGAATAGATCTGGAGGGAGTGAGAGAGAAAATATTTGAATCTGGGGTCAGATCCAAGGAGCAATATGACAGGAAGAATGCTTGTAGAGAATTCAGTCTTGAGGAAGGTGATTGGATCAAGATCAAACTTCCCACCAAGGTGCGCAAAGGTGCATCCATATTTTCACAGCCCAAACAAGTTGTTAAAGATTTGGGATCTTCGGTGCTTGTTAAAGGGGGTGGGGTCTGGAACAAGGAGAGGATAGCAATTTGCAAAAAGGTAAACAACAACATGTAACTGCACTGCAAGGCATTTAAAGCAATTTAATTATTTCTTCATATAGCGGTGTATCAGATACTATGTAAATAATGAACTACTTATGTTCAATCAAATCTATTATCTAGTTTAGGCAAATACTTATATTTTGGTAAAAGGAAGGGAGGTGTTAGGAGGTGGTTACATTTACTTCATTGAGTTTACAATCACATCAATTCAGCTGCTGCCATGTAACCTAGTTACCAAGGAACCTTTGTTGTTATGATTAAGCAAAGGTTCCACATTCTAGCAGCAGAGAGAGAGAGGATTGAGAGCAGGAGGACAGCCACAGCTGGGGGCCTTTCTCTTGGATGAACTAAAGAAATAAAGCCTCTCTATAAAGACAAGCATCAGCGTGAAGCGTGGTCATTTACCTATTAACAGTGTGTGGATTCCGTCCTCCCATAAGGTTGTAAGTGTTCCTAGAAGGTGGCTGGTCTAGTAGTAGATGAAATGCTCATGTGAGCTGAGCATGCCACTTCAGTGCTGCAAGGTTAGTTTGATATCTTCTTGTACTTTAAGGTCCTGTATAAATCTCTACAACCCCCCCTTTAATTTCCTCACGGGGTACACAGCCGTGTTACATGATGAATCTGATGGCACTAATATACCTTGCTTCATTAAAGCAGAAATGGTCTCTATCTGCCTCTCTGGACATGGGATATTGCTTAGCTCGTGGTAAAAGGGCTCCTGGTTTTAGTTTAATTTTAACTGCACCTATCCCTTTTATAGGCCCACGTCATATGGGCTTGTGGTCCTCAAAATCTTTGGCACTTTCTGTAAGTCATCCTGAAAGAATGACGGTCTTCTTTTTACCAACACCATTCTATGCGGTATTTCTAAATTCTCTACTTTTAAACTAATAAGTTATAATAAACACTAGTTCATCGTTGGAGTATGTTAGGAGAATCACATGCAGTACCCTTTGGGAACACTACACACAATTAAGACTACAAGTGTCAGATCAATTTAATCTTTGGTACAAGCCTGTACTACACAGTAATGTGGTAGCAGTGGCTGAGTAGTCAGACTTATCTGAAGAGTAAAGTGAGCAGTACAAGGGGTTACACAAAGGACTAGCAATCACAGTGATTCAAACAAACACTTAGTCCAGGTTTCTTGGTAAAAGAATATACATTTATTGACACAGTCAGTTGGAAAACATGCCACTAGTAAGAGCAGCTCAATATCACAATATAATATACTGCAATACACAACCAATCAGTTTCTGAACAAGTTCAGCTCCCCTGAAGTGGGAGCAAAATGGCACTTCAGTTATTTTAAAAAGGGGTAAAAAGACAAGGCTAAGAAGAATCAAAGCACAAATACATTCAGAGGTGAGGCAAATAGTTTCAGTTCACTACAATCGTGCAATTCAATTCAATAGGCCTGTGCCAAAGTCAATGGTTCAGAGTCTTGTATAGGATAGCACAGTTCTGGTAGTAAACGGTTAAGTCTTTGCCACGATTTTTAGAAGTAGTTGGTCAGACAAAAAGTTAGATGTTGGTTTAGGGAAGGACAAGACTTCAAAGTTGGGAAAGCTTCACAAACTTTCACTGCGGCCGAACGGAGTTCTGCACCACACTTACACAGTACCTTTTAAATGATGAAGAGCTGTAGCTGAGGCAGTTGTTCCTGGCAGTTCCTGCAGATCTCGCTGTTCCTGAGCTTCAGTCATGGGGACAAGAAGGAGGACGTCGGGAGGTTCCTGCACTGCCCAGGAAAGAGGCCACAAGCTTGGCAAAACATCGGTTTAAGGTCTGAGTGCCTTAAAGACCACAAACTGGTATCCTTCCCACTGGCTATCCGGTTTTCAACAGCACTCTGATGAAAATTCCACCAGTATACGTACGGTGTCCAGGTGACTTGCGAGTTGGTTTTTCCCACCAAACTCAAGGGAAGAAGTTAATCTTGAAGGGCTTCTCTGTCAATGGAGTTTCAGGCAATTCGGACCTGCAGCAGGGCTTCACCGGTGGACCAGGAGTTGCAGCAGTCGTCTTCCTTCAGTTCATCTTCGGTTCTTTCGTTCCAGTGGTCGACTCTGGTTTCCAAGTCCCAGAGGCCTGCTTTTAAACAGTTTTCCCCCATTCATTCCAGCCTGGCTATCACTCACACAGCAGGGTGGCTGTCCTCGCCAGACAGCCAGTGGGCCAATCACGGCAGTGTATTCAGGTCTCCTAGGAGACTAAGCACAGGGAGTTTTGGGCACCTCCCTCACATCCTGTTCACCCCAGACACTCAGGAGCCAGAGGATGGCTTCAGCACTGAAACCCGCCAAAGGTCAATGAACAAAGGGGCCAAACCTGGTTTGGCGCGCAGAGTTAAACACAAGAAGGACCTTTCCTAAAAGAAATGGCGAAAAAGTTGACCGGAGTCTGTTTTTACAGATAGGTCTTGGGTGCCATATTGGAAAAAATGGCTGACCCGATTTTTAGCTACCGGTGTTCGCGGTCGGGAAAAATCTTGGTAGTTTGTTATAAACCACTGCCACCAGCTATTTCAAGTAGAAAAGGGTGACATTTGACTGTTACATGAGTGTTTAGACTCAGGGGATGCTAGGCAACCCCTCCAGCACTCTATAGGAAGATAGTGTGTGCTGGGTCTGTAAATATAAAGAGACTAGTAGAATCAATTTAACTTTACATGCTCTGGGAGACAGTAGTCAGTCCCAGAGAAGGTATTTAAACCTTGGAAAGTCTGAAAGACATCCCTGTGCCACTGCACTGAAGGTGCTGTGTGACACACAAGAAAACATTGATGCCTATGGAGTTGTTTTAAAACTCCATATCCAAAGAACACAAAAGTAAAACACACATCAAAACACATGAAAGAGTGGGAAAAAAGGCTCACACTCTTTCTAGGTAAATATGTAAATCCTAGAAATCCAGCAAAGTTGCTGGGGGTCTCCAAAGGTAAGGGAAATTAGCACATTCTTGAGAATTCTCCCTAACAGAGTAGTCATCTCTAAACAGTTCTTCATCTGTCAAAACTGTCAGCCTATATCCTTCACTGAGGGCTATCACTGTCCTCCATCCTCTTCCTTCATCATCTATCCCATGAAGCATCACCTTTTCTTCTCTGAACACTGCTGCTTCAAACTCTAAGGGGATAATTTGCCCTTCCTCATCGTCCATGGAAGTCTCTGGTCTAAACAAGAATTCATTAGATATTCTCAATATTTTACCTACCAGTCTGGGTAACCATGATAATAAGATAGTCACTCCATACAAAAATACCTCTGGATCTAAAGGAACTCCTTGTAATGCCTTCTGGCCTGTAAAGGCTAATATAAACTCTCCCACATTCATATAGTGAATCCTTGGAGTAGAACACACTATTCCTTTGTCAGTAAAAGATATTGTCATGTTAAGCTTTGTCATCAAGACACGTCCTAATGTTAACTGGTGTATGCCTAGAATATAGTCATGGCATTGACATGTCGTGTTCTCCTATAGAGATTGGCAATTTGTCTGTAAAAGGAACTAAACTCATCGCCCAGAGAATCCCTGAGCATACGTGGCATTACCTGACATCGGGTATTTTCCCTCGTGGACACAAGAAAGAGTAGCTCCAGTGTCTTCTAGAAATGAAAATGGCTTGACTCCTATTGTTACCCTGACCCTTCGTTCCTCTTGGGGTCGGGTTTCACTGATGAGACTGAACACATGAGGTCTCTCTGTGGGCTGTCCTATTGTGAATATAAATTCATCCCTGTACCTTTGAAAGAATGTCCTCCTATCAGTCACACTCCCCAATGTGGGTGCAGGTGCTTGTTGAGCTCCTGGGGTCATGTTCCATTGTGGTACCATAGCCTGCTGTGTCTGTACTTGCTGCGGTTGTACCTGTTGTGCCTGCATGGGTACTTGCATTTGCAGCGGCACTGGCTGCATTTGTTGGGGTAGCGGCGCAAATGTCTGAGCCTGCGTGTTTTCTTGGGCATAATATTCCTCTGGCTCTGTATTTTATTGTGGAGCATAACTCATCCCCTTCTTGGAGCTTGCCAATTCTGTTGAACGTCTCCTCTGCTTCTGCATATCCTAGTTATATGTCCCATTCTTCCGAATTTCCAACATTGTTGCCGGCTGTCCGCCATTAAATCCTCCTCTTCCCTGAGGGTTTTGAAATCCACCTCGTCCTACTGTTCTAGGCCCATTCCCTCTTCCCCTTGGCCAAGAGTTTTACTCACTCTGGTCTGTTGAATACCCTGTGTTATTTTGCTGCCCTAACGGCATCTCCTGTGTCACCCATGCTTCATTAATCGTCAATACCGCTCCCTCTATGGATATTTCTGACAGCTTCTTCTGGACTAACTTCGCTTTCTCCTGCTTTCTATTCTCAACTTTCTTTTTATTCTTCTCCTTCATCAATCGGCAGTGATGAACAATTGTCAATTGTGTTTCTGGTCATGGCTTTGCTTCCATTACCTACTGTTTTTTCAATTACCATTGTACTGGCTCGGGCAGTCGCTGGTACCAAATGTGGTAAAATAATGCTACCGTTTTATCCCATGGTTCACAAGTCTCTTGAATATCTTGCATATAAGCAACAGGATCTTCATCCTCCCCCATTTTCCTAGTCATAATCGCACCCATGTCTGATGTATCGGGATCTTGCACTCTGAGCGCCTGCCATATGTCTGCTCTGCAATTATTAAATGGCACTCCCTCTTGTGTCATGTTCTGTGCAGTCACACCTGTGTATCCTGCTAGTTTCCAAATGTCATCACCTCTCTCCCCTAGGATAGCTGCTAGTAAACCTTTATCTATATCTAGCATCATTCCTGATGTCATTCTTTCTAACTCATAAATCCAATTTTCCTGCACCAGACGTCGAACTGAACCTCTTAAATTGTCTTTAACCATCTGTGCCAATGGTATATATTGTGACATTCCCGGTCCATAATCATACTTGCATACACTCCTCATTTTCCAGGCGGGGTAATCCTCATTAGTTTGTCTCCTTCCTTTTAAAAAATCTTAATCTGCTTTCATATGGCGGGTATATAACCCCTGTACTGCGCAATCATGCTTGTGGACGCTAAGTATGCTTGTGGTCGCTAAGTATATGGTGTTGGTTCTGGTGTTTTTTCTTTAAGGTCCTCCAGGTCTGACCGTTTTACCCCCTTTTTTTTACACAACACTCTTATGAAAACCTGCATATGCCCTCTCTTCGCGCCCTCTCATTCTCCCCCATTTCTTCGTCTCTTATGCCCCAACTCGTGTGACCCTTGTCCTTTTCCATACCATCGAGATCTAATCTGTTTAAAGACAACATTCCGTACTCGTCTGTTATGACGTCATCTAACCTACCTTCAGTTTTCATTAATAGGGATCGCTCTGCGTTCTCTTGGGTTGTATGTCTGTCTTTATCCCTTATTTGCCTGTCTGAATTCCCAAGTCTTTGCACTATGTCTTGTGTATCTTGCCCATCAGCCCATGCTGATCTCGGCATTCCTTGCAGTTCCCTACGTGGCTGTTCTAACCCTCTCTTCTTCCAGTCATTTTTGTGCATCAATCGGCACTATGCTCCTATCACATAAATCTATCTTTTAATCCCCTACTCCTGTTCATTCCTTCTTCTCTTCTCTTCATCTCTATCAATTCATCTTCCTCCCCTCCTTTGCATCCTACTTACTTTCATTCTTTGGACTTCTATCTCTTGTTTCTTCTCTTCTAATCTCTTCTTTTCTTGCCTCATATCTTCTTCGTTCTTCCCTTCGCTTACATTCTTTATCGCTTTCTTCTTTGTATGCTCTTTCCTCTTCCTGTTCTTTTATCTCCTCTTTCTCGAACCCCATCAATGCCCTTATTGTCTAGCTTAAGTAATGTTTGTCCTCCCATCCATGCATTCTGTGCGGTTGTTATTCCCTTAGCTTTATCCTTGATTTCTTTCTGTTTAGTTGCTTCTTCCTCTATCTCCATTTGTCTCTCTTGTCTGTCATCACGCTGTTTACTTTAATCGCGTTTTGATATATCTTTGCATTCTCTGCTTTTGCTCTCTATAGCATTATCCTTGCTGCTATAAGCGGGGCACGCATACGTTGGATTAACAAACCCCACCGCTGCTTTTCATTCCTTTAAAGGGTAAAATTCCTTCTCCTCTCTATCTACACACTAATCTTCAGGTAGGGAAAGGGGAGCCAAAGGCGTTTTTTCCTCCCCTTTATGCTGATTGTGCACCCACTCCCTCTCGGCCGGATCTTCTTTCTCACTCTGCTACATCATCCATAATTCTAAAATGGCCAATCTTTTCTGTAACTTTTTCTTTTATATGTAGCATGCAGATATGTTGTCATATGTCTGCTTCTCTACATTCCCCCAACTGGTCGTGTCCTCGACCACCTCCTCCTCAATTTCGTTCATTTTTCTACAGAATGATCTCTTCGGGATCCATATCTTAGTCACCCCCCTCAGGTCACCTGCATTCTTGATGTGTTCATCCACACTCCAGGTCATATGGCAACACTCCCCAGTTGGTTGATGGAACACCCAACACCCCACATAATTCTTATGATCCTTTGGGTAATAAAACGTCCTGCCTGGGGGTGCCAGGGGACATCCTTTCAGGTGTTCTTGTGTGGTGTTATCGGTCTGTGTGTGTGCATCCATCACAGAATTCACATTGATCATAATCTACATCCCAGTAGCTTTCTTCGCTATCCGATAAACATTCTTATAAAACAGAATCCCAGCAATACTAACACTAGTATTTCTCCAAGTAGTTTGAAGGCATTTGCCAACCAGGTTTGAACCCATGACAATAGAAGAAAACCAATCTTCATCCTTGGTCTCGTCTACTTCATCCACCATCTTCGTATGCAAGGTTGACAGCATAGTTATTGCTTCTGTCAGGGTTCAATTTTCTCTATCGTGGGCAGGTATAAAATGTACAGAAAGAAGGCCCCATCTTAGCGCACACGCCTCCTTCCATTGCCGTAATTAAGTCCAGGACATACCTGTTCATGAGTCGGATGGCCCTCAGTTCTTCTCTGATCGCATTAAATCCTTTTACTGTCGTGTTAATTGTTTGTAGCAGCTCCCATGTGGTTATTTGTAGGCACTTGCATTCACTGCAGACTGAAGTCCTGGCAAGAATATAGTTGTAAACATCGCTGCTGTTCTGCAGAATAATTTATGCTAATGCAGAACGTCATAATAGGCTGCAGAATGTCATAATAGGGATCTATTGACTTTGCCGAAAAATAATTCTCTCTTTTGTCGTGTGAGGCTAAGCAATCTCTTCTTCTTCGGGTATGCATCAATTTTTTCGAAAGCTGTCAATATGGAGATCACTTTGGGAATCACCAATGCAGGAACATGTACAATCACCAGAGAACATGTTCCTCCCCATTCTTTAGGCAACTGTATGTAGGCTGTAGATACACAAGCCCAATAATGATCCATCAGCACGGCATCCTTTATTCTCTCCAACTAGGACCAGGCCTCTGTTCCTAAAACACAGTGTCGCTTTCTTCATTGTTAGTGTAATTAATGGTCCTGCTTCATTTTCAACCCATGTCAGTGATTTTGGATACTTGGCCCATGACTTTAGGCATTCATCATTCACCATTTGTACTATATTTACTTGTGTTGTTATCATTAAATTTGCACTGCATTCTAGCATTCTTTGTTCCCATCCTGTACTGGTGGCAACTCGTACATATACCAACACCTGAGGTCTCTCCCAGCATCCTGGCAATCCTGGTTTTTCCCATATGTCTGCACGATTCAGCCTTTTGTGTTCGACAGTCCTTATTGGTTCCCCAGTCAGACCACCAAATGAGTACAGGAGCATTTTGCTTGTCCAACCTGGATCTTTTTCCATCTTCTGCATTTGTATGCAAGTCTCTTCATATGGAAATGATTTCTTCGATCGCCATCGTAGGGTTGCCCATCTTCCTTCAAATTGCCCTTTAGTGGTGCAAGCTTCTAGATGGCTGAGACACTTTGCATCATGTATAGGTATTTCTCTTGCAATTAATGTCCGGCTGCGCTCATGGCATAAGGGATAAGAGAACATACAGACAGCCTTCGTCTGACGTCTCCTCCCCACTTCCTTCATGTGTTGATACCACTTGTTGTTCTTTAAATGGCCCGAATTATCAAGATAGGAATGTATACCTTCATTATCTTTCCCAACTTCTCTTTAAGTGCGGAAAATGTGTTCAGAAATATCAGAAACAATATCACTTGTGCCTTTAGCAGGGATAGTAAGAGATGTGTCATTGTCAGATACTTCATTTGATTGGTAAAGCAATATCTCACGAAATGTGAATAGCATAAAAAAATAGAGATAACACATAAAGCACAATGTAGCCGTAAGAAGTATTTCCCTAGTTTTCAAATGCCACATTATCACATTATCTCTTTTAGAATAGCTGGTCTTCTTGTTAGTAGTGTGTGTTCTATATAATGGAAAATTCCCATTTTTTTATTTTATTTTAATTATTTAATTTTGATTGTTTTTCAGAATTTGCACTTTGTCGTAACAGAAACTGAATTATAATGCTATAATAACTCTGCAAATGATAGGACTGTTTTTAGGATTTCCAATAAATTCAACATCCACGTTACGTTGCACTAGAGCTGGATATGTTCGAAGTATGTATAAAAAAACAGCATGCAGAAATGTGTACAAAGTATCAGGCAACATAGAATGTGTCATGCAATCTTTGTGTCTTATTTTTGTGTCTTATTTTTAAGGTATAGTGTCTTTTTAGTTCAACTGAAAAAATGCTAGAACTACAACAAGTCCATTCATTCCCTATTAGATTTTAGGAAATGTCAATTTGTTCCAGAATGTTCTTTTTTAATCCATTGATTTTGTCCTTGCCCTTGGTAGCCGATCTGGTCAGCATGCGCAGAACTTCTTCTCTTGCTTCACTGTCAACGGGTGCCGGAGGGGTCGGGGTCTCTTCTTTGTAGAGCTCCACCTCGTCCAAGTGCAGCCAGACTCTTCTCTGTTGGATCTTAACAGCGTTGGTGGTGACCCCCTCTACTTGTTACGGTCCCTCAAAACTGGATTATTCCAAGTTCTAGCAACGCTCATTATGAGCACTTGATCCCCTGGATACAAACTAGGCTGTTTGAGTGTGTCAATAAATTCAGTTGGTTGGCTGTCTTCCTCAATCTTCTTCGGCCCTTGCCTCCGTTTTTTTGATCTGTTGGGAAATAGAAGAAACACTAGCGGTCATATTTTTTATCATGCATCTCATCATCTAATGTTTTCGCTACACTGTGGGCATCAGTTTTTATTCCAGTGGGAGGAACAAGGGGTACTCTCATGCGACGTCCAGTCACCAACTCTTGAGGAGTGGTTATCTGAACCAGGCTGGTTTCTCAGGATAAATAAATAAAGCAAGGGGTAGGCAATGGTGCCATCCTTTCTGCAGAGTAATTTTAATTTTGCTATCCTTTCTTTAAGAAGTCTATTTAGCCTCTCGCAGTCACCATTCGCCTGTGGGTGATAGGCTGAGGAAAGCTTGTGTTTTATGCCTAATAGAAGAACTTCGCACACACCCCATCTAGGAAACAACTCACCACAAGAAACATGGCAGCACATGTGGCATTGAGTGCGTGTCAGTAAAAGGGACATACTAATCCCAGCAAGCGACCGTTACATACTTGTAACATATCTACATAATCTATATGTAGATGCTGAAATGGACCATTGGGCCTAGCGATTGCGCCTCTCACTGTTTACAAGGTGTGGCCTGCTGTAGATTTCTGGCACACAATGCAATTTACAAATAATAGTGGAACATGTTCTAAAATAATTGGTGTGAACCAGTCTTCTGCGATCATTGCAGTAAGACTCTCCCTGCTGGTGTGCGCGGGGTAGTGAAGCTGCTCCAGCACCACCTTCAATAATTCACACCGGCGAAGTCCCGCTTTGCTGCTGCTACTTGCTGTGAAGAATCTGAATCGCTACGGTCGTTGTGAAGTACTCCAACATCCACAAGGTGAAGCCTTCAGAAACAACAGTGCTCACTCACTTATATGAACTATACGAACTATACATATAATATATATATACTTATCCTGCTTTTCTTATACTTAGGCTTTGTGCTATCCCTCCTGTGGGCGTGCCTACATAAGAGAATTTGCGCGTGCACCGCGCGCGCACCAGCGAAGACCCGAGAAAGTCCTGCTTTGCCGCTTCGCCGCAGCGTCGTGAGCTAGCGGTCAATCCTTATTAATATCACTCTTGCTTCCATCTACAAAGAGAGCTTGTGAGAGCTCCTAAACCGTGAGTGTTAGATATTTATAGAGTCTAGTTATTACGGACGTTCTGATTACGGGCTCTTGATTAACCTTTGGCCCAAATGAAACCAAATCTATATACACTTCGCACTGGAATGCCTCCCTTACAAAGTGTATTGTCCAATTCCAGCGAAACACAAGCCAAGACTGTTCCATGTGTCTCAACACCGCGTTCAGTCAGAGTAGAACCTCAAAGCTTCCCATTGTAAAAAAGCGTATTGTTCATCCTGTAATTAATTCACTGAAACAAACTGCAAGCACCCAGGATATGCGTTTTTTTTATCCGGACTGTGTAATTCAAAGTTCTACCTTGGAAAACTCTAAAGACACTTCCCAGTCTCCCCCAAATATAATTAGTCATAATGAGGCGGGGTGTAGCACCACCTTACATGTCTCCTTGTCTGACAGCACAGTTTTAAGAGGGGATTCTATGGCTCAAATCTCCGAAACTAAATCCAGTCCCACTTCAGTAAAATCTCAGGGGGATGTGGTTGTGATTGACCTGCCTTCCCCTGGTTCTGACTTCACGGTACAAGAAACACTTGGCAATCTTTCCTTTTCACCTAAAATGTTTTCAAATGGAGGTTATACGAAATCTAATTTAACTTCCTCCTTTTTATTTCCCACTCCTCGCAAATGCCCTCCAACTGAAAAGCCCCAACCATCACAAAATGTGTCTAAAGTAGTTGAACTAACTTTGGGAGCAATAAATTTAACCTTACAAACCATCACCACATTGTTTAACACATTGAATACTAAATTGGATGTTCAGGGCGCTCAGCTGTTATCTGTCTTGGCTTGGCAGGCCAAGCAAGAAATACCTTGGGCGCATCAACGACTGATGACTAATGAGCCTATTGTGCTGCCAACAGTACCAGTTGATAATTGTGTAAATCCGCTCAAACTGTCCGTTGCCACCATGACTTCTATTATGGCTCCTAATAGTCCCTCTGTAAAAGTACCACAGAATGCATTAGAAATATCCAATCTGCACTCCCAAACAGAAATGCAATTGTCTCCCATCACCATAGACAATTCAGGTATATTGTGCTCTCTCCCGTACATTGGCCAGGTCATCAGAGAGATTGCGCCTGCTCCTGAAAAAGGTGCAGGTGGGGAGACTGAGTGCTCCAATTCCAGAACCATATACCATTTTTTCCAAAACTACGCCTCAATTACCATCTAAAGCTCTATCCTCTGGGAAAAATTTCCAACTAAAAAAGAAAAATTCAGAGGTGGTAAAAAAAAAATCCAAAAATGTAAAGAAAACTGAAGTTGGTGCACCAACAAGTTCGAAGCAATTTTTTAACATGCTTACTCTCCCTAACAAGCACAGTCAGCAAACGGCCTGCGCTATTACAAAAAAAGTATACGCAACTAAGTCAAATGCGCAAACTAAAACTTGACTCCTTAACTGAAAATCTTGTACCTCCAGTTTCTTATGCACCATTGGACAATTTGGTCCACGCAGTCCAAAATTATGGAAAACAACAAGTGAGTTTGGAAGTGCATCATCCCTCACTGGCTGCTGAACCCAGCGACAAACGAACCCCAGTGCAAAGAACTGAGGTTTTGATCGCTGAGCGCTCCACATTAAAAGAACCAAGATCGTCTCAATCTTGTACATCGACTGAACACGAACAGGAGGTGCTGGCGAACTGTCGTTCAGAAATTAGGAAGGAAGTTGATGCGTATATGAGCAGATTTACCTCGTTACCGATACTAAAAGGGCCCTCACTTGCACCACTCCGCCTCGATACTCCATCCATTCAGCGACCTGGATCTAAACCTTCGGTCTCATTCAAGTGTGACAACACCAAGAAAGTGGCAGTCTCGCCTACTTCCTTGTCTATTCATGATGCTGAAATTGCCTCTTTGCTGAAATCTTTACGCCCTCTTGCAAGCAATCTACCTTGCTCTACAACAACAACTTCCTTCAGTAATCCACCTGTTAAATCAATTCTGAAGACAAAAATGGTAAAGGAGAAAAACATTGCCTTAGTGCTCGGTTGTCGTCCAGCACCATATCCACAATATGTGCTAAACCGTCATAGTATCCTACAGGTGTTTTCCGATATTCCACTGTTGCAGGACATCGGAACTTCAGATATAGCGCAGGTAGAGTTCTTTAATGATAACTCAGTAAGTACGGCGTGTCTTTGGCTGACGTCCAGAGTTGTCAGAAATCTTATATGGGAAGCGAAGGATCAAATCCTAGCTTTGGGTTTTATACTTCTATTGGGTACAACAAACTCCTCTGACGGATCCCTCAGGGCGGAAACATGGACCAACTCAGCCATAAGCGAACTCAACAAGGGCACAGACTCCATAGAAGGATACTCAAAAGATGATGTGACCTCTAAATGCTGTTGTAATTGTGACTCCAGAAGTTAACTCTCGTACAAGGTTAAGAATGAACGTACTATTACCCTTGCCTCTTGGAAGACCAGAGGTTTTAGTCATTTGCTAAACAACACACTAGACACTCTAAATAATTACGATGTGACTCTATTACAAGAAACGTGGCTTACAAGCGTTCCCTCTTGGGACAATCATGCCATACACTTTCTACCAGCACTACAAGGCGGAAAGGGGCGTCCGATGGCTGGTCTTTTGACGGCCTCGAAATTAAGTTCCAATACTAGTATAATTTTTTCCTACGCCCCAAATTCTTTTTTCCAACTAACTGTTATCTCAATAGAGTCAACCTTGTACGCCATAGTCAACTTATACTGGAGTCCCAAGAGCATTGACAATCAGAGGTTTTTGGTTGATGTTTCTACGATGTTGGACTTTATTGTATTTATCCCAAAAATACAGTACACAATTGTTGCTGGTGATCTCAATCTACACTGTTTTTCTGCTAATTATGTTTTAGGAGATTCGAGACGCAGATTGTGGGAACAACTTATGCATTCCAGAGGCTTTTGTATGATGAATGGGAGTAAATTTGACATTAGTGATTCTGCTCAAACGTGGCAACAAGGTGCTGCAAAAGCCACAATTGATTATATCTATGTGGATGACAAGTTGTATTCGAAAATCCATTCCTTTAACTTAGAAACCAATCCAAATAGTGACCATCGTTTGCTCACTATTAACTGGTTGACCAATGTGCCTTCTACTAAATGCAACGCAGTGGCAAATTTGGGTCAAATAACTGTTTCTAATCAGTTAAATCGTATAATCTGGAATGAAAACAAACTAAATGACTTAAATAATTCCTTGCGAGCTGCCTTTTGTCACTCACGTGAAAAACATCTTCCACTGTTGTCCGCTATTATGATCTCATACAACATTTAGCAGATAATAGGGTGCGTAAAAATCAGACCTTTAGAGGCTCACATGTCTTTGATGTGGAAGCGAAAATCAAAAAATCTGAATTTCGGTTCCAAAAAAGAGAGGCCTTGAAGCTCCCATTAAGCATCAGGTTTATAGTTCTCACTCAAGTTAAAACCTCATATAGAAATTGGCGAAGACACCATCGCAGTAGACTATTCCAACAAGACGGAGAACTAATGCTGCAAAGCATCCGCGACCATAACACGGCTCAAATTTGGAAAGCTCTAACTAATGCCATATCCCCTGTGCAATCTATGTCGCAACTGCAGAGTGTGCCGGAAGCAAGTTGGATTAGCCACTTCTCTAAAGTTTACGCTGGTCCGCCCAATTCCCAATCAACTCTTAGCACCTTTCCCCATAAACGGTTTCATATCACCATCTCTAAATCTGACATACTGTACTTCATCAACAAAATAAGTCAGTCTAGAGCTCCCGGTCCTGACGGGCTGTCCAATAAAACTTTCAAACAACATCCAGTAATATGGTCATCAATTCTACACCAAATTTATGAACATATTAATGAAACTCAAGAGATTCCTGCATCTTGGAAACACTTGTTGATTGTTCCAATCCATAAAAAAGGTGATCGGAGTCTCCCTGAGAACTACAGACCCATTGCCTTACTAGATGCCCCTGGGAAACTTTATAGCCGTATCATTCTACAAGAATTGAACAAATGGACCATTAATGAGCTCAAAAGAGATCTGTTTCAAACCAGCTTTGTTGCTGGTTTACGGACATCAGTGAACTTGATCACCCTGAACATGCTAAAGTCTAAATATGCAGAAGTTAATCAACCATTGTATATGGCTTTTATAGATTTTCGTCTAGCATTTGACTCCGTCGACAGAACATTGCTCTTTCAGAAACTGCAGAAGTATGGTTGTCCTCTATCATTATTAACTATAATTAAAAAACTACATACAAAAACATCTATTCAAGTAAGACTATCTCTCGATGGATTACTATCTGCGCACATCGAGACTTTGAGAGGCTTCAAACAAGGGTGCATTCTGGCGTCCACTTTGTTTAATCTATTCATTCTAGAAATAGGTGTCTCTTTTGAACAAGTAGTATCCGATTCACCAAAACTAGGATCTCAAAAGATCATATGGCTCCTTTACGCCGATGATCTTGTCCTTATTTCTCAAACTCCTAAAGGACTACAAGAATTATTGAACAAACTAGACACTTATACCTGTATTAACAACCTGATCATTAATGTGGATAAGACACAGATAGTAGTATGTCAAAAAAAGAGACATACAAAATTGGTGAATTTCCAGTGGTATTTGCAGAAAGCCCCCTTAAAGATTGTACCATTTTATAAATATCTAGGGTTACCATTTTCTGGCACTGTGAAAAATCAAATTTATAATGATACCTTGAATGCAAAATCCATGACACTTATATCTCAAGCAAAAATAATCTTGCATAAGTATGGTAAATTTACCTCAGCTCATGTTGTCACTTTCTTTAATCAAAAAGTTGTCCCAATTCTATCTTATGGAGCTGAAACATTGCTTCCACAATCAAGAATTTATTGGGACAGACATGAAGGGAATTTTTGGAAAGCAGTTTTTTGTCTACCTACGTGTACTCCTATGTGTATGTTAAGGTACGAATTGGGCCTCATCTCTTTGTCTGCACTAGTTCTTTGGAAGTTCTGTAACTTTTACCGTAAATGTCTGTTGGGAATTAACACCATGAATTTGTTGGGCCCAATTGCAATGTACATCTGCTCATCCAACGATGTGTTTCCCAAAAAATGGGTGAAAGACATTTTGAAAGTATTAGTAAATGCTGACATCTCCATTGAGCTGCTACTTTCTAACCCTGATCAAGCAAAAAAAAGAATATACCGGCATGACTGGATTGTAACACAAGAACTTTGTTCAAATTATGTGGATTTTGATTTAAATCTCTTTCCACACAAGAAGTTCAAACAAATGGCCAATTATCTTCTAAAGTCTCCATTGCATTATGTACGTGCAGAAATGTTAAGAATGCGCCTGAATCTTCACCCTACAAATCAAATTTTGGCAAGATGTGGACTAATCTCAAAAAATGAAAGTTTCTGTCGCTTCTGCAAAGATTGTAAACAACTAGAGTCATTAGCTCATATAGTGGTTGATTGCCCGGCTTTGAATGGCTTACGCAAACACTACTTTCGCAAATTGTTGCAATTAAACTGCGATTGTTCTTCAAATGAAATATGGAGCTTATTAATGACGAGCAATCGAACTGCCATTCATATTGCTCTTACGCAGTTCATAAAAACAGTCTTGCCTTGAAATCCTTCTTTTATGTTTAATTAATAATTTTATGAATTTTTTAAGATATAGGTTGTTCTTTTTCTTTAATCTATGCTTGGCTAATATTTGTTAAATCATTTTTGTGAAAATCGAGAATAATTTGATTTCAATATTGGTTAAACTTGTTATGTCTATCCATATGTATATTTTTAATGAAAAAGATTATTAATTGATATAAATTATGTAAAAAGTATTTAATCATGTATGCTGTAATGAATAATATTTTGAAAGGTTGAATTTCTTCAGCCAACCAAAATAAAAAAAATAAAAAATAAAAAATAATAATTCTTGAGGCATAACTGGCGTTCCAGTGCTCTCCTGTCTCCATAAAGCCTAAGTGGGGGATTAAGAACATCCGTCGCTTCCATAAATCCTGCTCTTCCTGTGGAGCTCGACCTTGCATCTTGATTAACTGTACAATAAATGATATATTAAAACCTTCCTGCATTAACATGCATCACTCTGATCCTTGCTTCACATCTTCTAATTCAAAATCAGACATTTTTGAGAAATATACTTTTCTTTTGGCCTCTACATCTGCAGCTTCGTTACCGCGAGAAATCAAGTCTGCCCCTTTAGTGTGGGCTATGCATTTCACCTCGGCGATAGCCGGTGGGAGCTTTAGTCCTTTAATGAGCTTGCCCAATAGGGGCAAATGTTGCACTGGAGTGCCATCTGAGTGGAGGAAGCTCCTCCTTGTCCAACGTGACAAGCCTGCATCCACTGTTGTCATCACGTAGGCAGAGTTTGAATACACTGTCACCTCCTCATCTTCAAATCTCTGAAGCTCTGCAATAAGCACCACTAATTCTTCAGCCTGTGCTGAACATTGTGAAGGCAGTCTTGCACTTGTCACTACTTCAAATTCAACATTCTTTTGAAATTTCACTACCGCTGTCTCAGTATGCCTTTCACCAGTCATTTGGTCAATATTTGAAGAAACATCAATAAAGAAAAGTCTCTCCCTCCGAGAGCATTTTCTCTAACATGGGGAATATCATAAAATTCAGTATACGTTGTGCAGTCATGTACATGGTCCTCCTTTTCTACTGATTTTGCTACAAATGTCACTGGATTCACTATTCTACATCTAACAATTTTGATTGCTGGATTTAAAATAATGATTTCATATACAGACGCTCTTTGTGTAGTCAATGTACTCTTGGGCGTCTCCAAAATGTCAAATAGGGAGTGCTCAACAAATAATGTTATTAAGCATCCCATTGTAATGCTGGTGGATTTCCCTTTCGCGATAGCCGCAGATGCTAATGCTTGAATGTCCTTTCATTAATGGGTCTAGAATCCCACTATAATAGGCTAATGGTTTATGGCCATGTTCTAATGTCGTCTTCTGTGTAAGTAATCCTGTCATCACTTCTCCATTTGAATGCGAGAATAAGTAAAACTCTTCATTATAGTCTGGTATTCCTAACACAGGGGCTGTGCAAATCACCCTTTTTAATTCTTCAAATCCTTCAGACATGTCATCTGTCCATATTATCTTGCTTTTTGTCATGATGCCTACCCCCGGAGCACCAGGCCAGGCCCAGCACCCCCGGAAGCAGGCATCAGGCCCTTGGGTAAAAGCCCAGCGGCCCCTTATAGGGGCTCTTTGGACTCAGTCCTGGCGCCTTTGGCGCCAGGCTCATGTTGGACGTCAATCCTGGCGCCATGGGCGCCAGGCTCATAAAGGGAGGTGTTTTGTGCACTTACCTGATGCAGACCATGCTGCACGCTTCAGGCCTCCCTGAGACCTGAAAGGGACTATTTTTTCATAGGGACTATTTTTTCACTCGGGCGTGGCCAGGGAAGGATACATACCTAGTTGGGGAAGGATACATACCTGGGACTTCTTTGGAGGCTATTTAAGCCACGCCCAGACAGCAGCTCATGCTTCGCGTTGTTCTGCTTCCTGCAGCTTAACGCTCACCATGTCTGCTCCTGCTCCTGGACTCCAGCCACGCCCGCCCCGAACCTGGAAGACCTGCAAGGAAGGAAGAGAAGAGAAAGGTGAAAACCAAGGACTATTTCAAACTTCTTACCTGCATCCGGAATCTTCTCGCCAGCATCCCTGAAGAAAGACTTCCATTTAAAAGCATCGCCTTGCTCGCTGCAGCGCCACGCTTCACTCACCTGTCCTCGAGACATCTCCCGGCTCCATCGCGGCTGTCAGCACCGGACGCCACATCTCTGCACCTAGGGGAGAGAGGAAGAAACAAAAGGTGAGCAGAAGGAACACAGAAGGAAAGCCTGATTAACAGCCATAATACTTACCGGCTTTTCTTCCACATTTCGGGTCGGTGCCGCCCCGTTGGCAGGTAGCGTACCCCGGCCCCTATGGGGAAAGGACAAGAGACATTTCTGGGGAATGATAAGGACATTTAGAGGGATCGCCCTCATCACTACTCACCTCGGCAGTTTAACCCCTCGACGCATCGCCTTCATTCTGCACCTGAAATAAAGGACAGATCACAGGTTAGAAAGACAACATAAAGGGGGCCTCACTTGAACTTTGAACCTTCATACTTATGGCGCATCGCTCAGGAAAGTCAAGTGGATTTTGCCAGTGCCATTCTGAAAACCAGTGAAGTAACTGGACGAACACACGCCCCTGCACCAGAAGCAGGATGGAGAGTTCATCCTTCCAAACCATAAGGTGAGCTTAAACCGGGGTTTGGAGGAAGTTAGAGAGGAACGAAGGGGGAAGGGGGAAATGGGGGAGCTAGCACACTATTCTGCAGACTGTTAATCCCCTTTCTCATCTGCAGAAGGATATTCCTACGGGCCAGGCAAGCACGATTTGGAGGTCCTGTCCAATCGGTGTTCCGGGTCCTGCGCATCACGCTGGAAGAGGCCACAGCAATCCATACTAGACCAGCGCCCCCGTGGGAACCAGGTGAGCGTTACACTTTTACTTTATGTGCTTCCTCGAGTCCTTTTAAACATGGTTGAATATATGTACTGTAATTAAAAACCCAGGACCTACAATAATTACATAGGCCTAAGAACTGTTGCAATATCGTAGCTTTTCTTTGTCTATTTTGCATCCTTTTTCTGCTAGTATTGTCATTAGTCGAACTGAGTCTTTCTTGCATCTTTCCTCTGTCTCATTGCACACTAATATATCGTCTACATATTGTATTAGTGTGCCCTAGAGCTGTACTTTGCCTAAGTCCATCTGAAGGACTCTATTAAAGATTGGTGAGGACTCACAGTACACCTGAGGCAGCCTTGTGTGTTTTTAGATGCTGTTTCTATATGAAAATTAAGTCAAACCCTCATGAAGGGGGATTGAAAAGAAGGCATTCTTTAAGTCTATAACTGTAAAATATTTGGCTTTAGCTGGGATATTACATAATCTTGTAGCAGGGTTTAAAACCAGTGGAAACTCTGCTTCAACAATATTGCTTAATGGGCAGAGATCCTGAATCAATCTCCACGACCCCCAAGTTGATTTCTTCACTGGGTACACAGCCGTGTTACATGGTGACTCTGATGGCACCAATAATCCCAGCTTTATTAAAGCGGAACTGGTTTCAAATACGCCTTCATCTGCTTCTCTGGACATGGGGTACTGTTTTGCTCATGGCAAAATTGCTCCTCGTTTAAGCTTGATTTTAACTGCTCCTGCTCCACTCAATTGACCCACGTAATATGATCTGTTGGTCCATAAGATGCTTGGCACCTTTTCTAAATCTTCCTGGAAGAATGACAGTTTCTTTTTTACCAATGCCATTCTCTGTGGTATTTCTCTGTTCTCAGTTTTCATTCAATAAGTGAGACTAATAAAACATACAAATTCATCATCTGAATATTGATCTCTAAACAAGTCTTCGTCTGTCAAATCTGTCAGTCTGTTTCCTTCCTTAAGGGTTATTACTGTTTTCCATGCTCTTCTCTCATCAACTGTCCCATGAACAACCACCCTTTCTTGATTCACCGCTGCTGCCTCTAGCTCTATTGGAATAGCCTGTCCCTCCTCATCATCCATAGGTATCTCTGGGCTACACAAGAATTCATCAGGTATTCTCAACTTTTTCCCTGTCAGTCCAGGAAGCCATGTCAACAAAATATTTGCTCCATACAAAAATATTTCTGGGTCTAAAAGTATCCCTTGTAATACCTTTTGGCCTGTGCAAGCTAATATAAACCCTCTCCTAGTCCTATAATGTATCCCTAGAGTTGAATACACTATTACTTTGTCAGTAACCAGGATCACGACCATTCAGACAATGAGCATACCCGCTCCTGACAAGAACTCCCCCAAGACACTGAACCCGCAACTCACCACACAGCACCGCGAAAAAGGCTTGAGAGAAGACACAGCAATAAGGCTAAAGGACAGTTCTAGTTAATTGTTGTTCAAAGTTATAATAACAAGGCAGAAGTAAGATGCTACCAGATGTTATGAAGCAATAACCTGTGTTTAAATGCTATATATTTATCATTAATGCCAATAAAAACATTTAAAAATAAATTACTTTGTCAGTAAAATATATTGCCATGTTTAATTTTGCCATCAAGTCATGTCCTAATATGTTAACTGCTGCCTGCCGAGAATATAATAGTGACATTGACACGTCATGCTCACCTATAGATAGTGGTAATTAGTCAGTAAAGGGAACCAAAGCTCTGGCCCTAGAGAATATCTGTGCATTCATGGTGATCCCAGACATTGGTTATTTTGCCTTTCGAACACGGGAATTAGTTGCTCCTTTATCCACGAGGAACGAAAATGTCTTGCCTCCTATTGTTAGCCTGACCCTTGGTTCCTCTTGTAGGTCTGGAGTTACAGATAGTACTGAACACATCAAGTTGATCTGTGGGCCTTCCTATTGTGGATATACATTAATCTCTGTACCCGTAAAAGGATTCCTTCCCACTACTGTGTTCACCTTCCATTGTGGCACCATTGCTTGTTGCACCAGTGCATACTGTTGTTGCTGTGTCTGTGCTTGCTGTGGTTTCCCTTGTGGTGACTGTTTGCTGCGGGATCTGCTGTGCTTGCTGTGTTTGTGGTGCATCTGTCGGATCCTGCCTGTGATCTTGTGCATAATACTCCTGTGGTTCTGAATTGTACTACGGAGAATAGCCCATCCCCCTCTTGGAGCTTGCCAGCTCTGTTGCATGCCTCCTCCTCTGCTTCTACATGTTCGGCTAAATGTCCTGTCCCCCATCAAATCCTCCTCCACCTTGAGGGTTTTAAAATCAGCCTCATCCTCTAGGTCCATTCCCTCTACCTCGTGGCCAAGCGTTGCACCCACTCTAATCCATAGGGTGTACTACATTGTTTTGCTGAGCTGACTGTACTTCTTGTGTGGCCACACCTTCATCACTTGTCAATACTTCTATAGCAAATTTTGACAATATTTTCTGAACTAATTTTGCTTTCTCCTGCTTTCTATTCTGAGCATTCTTCTTACTTTTCTCTTGTAACAATAGACAATGGTGTATGATAGTCAACTGTATTTCTGGCCATGGCTTCTTTTCCATCCCTACCTGTTTTTTCATCTGCCGTTGCACTGGCTCAGGCAGTCCCTGACATAAAATATGATAAAATAATGCCACTGTTTTATCCCACAGTTCTCTTATCTCGAGATGCCAATGTTCCTGAATCTCCTAAATAAAAGCAACAGGGTTTTCGCCCTCTCCCATTTTCCTAGCAATAATCGCACCCCTGTCTCATGTGTCAGGATACTGTACTCTAAGCGCCCTCCATATGTCTGCTCTGCAATTATTAAGTGGCGCTCTGTCGTGTTTTGTGCTGTTATTCACATATCATGCTTGTTTCCAAATGTCGTCAGCTCTCTCCCCTAGGTTCGCTACCAATAGGCCTTTTATGTCACCTACTCTTAACATCATTCATCATTCGTCTCGGGAGGATAGCTCAGGGCAGCATGCTCGCCTTGGAAGCAAGACAACGTGGAGCAACACAGGTTCAAACCCCGTGTCCGCGTTTAGAAACCTCTGGGTATCAAGCACGTTGTAAATAAACAATTACAAATTACAATTACAATTCCGGATGTCGTTCTTTCTAGCTCATAAATCCATTTTCTTGCACCTGCAGTCAAATTGGGTAATTTACATTTCAGATTGTCCTTGTCCATTTGTGGCCACGGACTATAGTGCGGTCGTCCTCCTGTTACGCTCACCTGGTATCCACGGGGACGCCACCCAGCCAGTTGGTCGTTGGTGCCCTTCCCAGTGATTCCCTGGTGTGGTCTCGGTGTCGATGGGATTCCGCCTGGAAATTAAGATTATATTAGGACTGGGCGACCAAGGTAAGTTTTTCCCCCACCTCCCTTGTGTTTCCAGCCCCTCCAGGTTCTCTTCTCACCTGGTTGTCGGAATCGGTGGGCTCTCCGTCCTGCTCTCTGGGCAGGGGCGCTTTGTCTTTTGTGGGCGCGGGCGGTCCAGTTACTTCACTGACTGTTGCCCTTGCAGTGTCTTTCAGGTAGGTCTTATTGCGATTGATGGCGTCGTAATTCTTGCATGCCTTTTCTCTGTTCTAAATGTCTTTTTATCTCCCTAGGAGCGCGGAGTGTCCGCTTGGAGAACTGGATATGCTGGTTCTCACCGGGAGATGATGGCGCGCTACAGCCCTGTGATGCGGTAAGGAGGCGCTTTGCGTAGCGCAGTGATGTCTTGTCCTCACTGACCTGTGCTTTTCTCTTTTCATAGGTCGCGGTGAGTTTCCAGCGCAGATGGAGTTCCGGAGCTATGCCGGCCGAAAAGCAACCAACCAGGTAAGTCTTAGAGCGCTTTGTGGTTGTAATGTCTCAACTACCTCCTTTAATGATGTCTTTCTCCTTTTCTTAGGTCCTTCGATCCGGGCGGAGAACTCCACCAACAGAGCTGCCGAGGAGCTGCAAGCAGTGAAGGATGATGAATGCAGGTAAGATTCTGCTGCTAACGATGTTCTTGGTTTTTCTGCAGGTCCGGAATTCACCAGGCTCATGAGAAATCTGGACACGATGAGCGTCGCGTTGCTAGAAGCAAAGTAACGCGAAGCGTGTTGTCTTGTTTGGGTGTGGTTTAAATAGCCACTGTAAAGTATTCCAGGTAAAGTAGCCCCTAGGCCACCACACCCAAAACACTAGACCGCATAGCTTGGTTCTAAGAATCAAGCTATGTGGATGCCTCCATGTTGGCTGAAAGCCTAAATAAAGTAGTTCCTCAAGCAGATGTCTTTACGTACTGATGAGCCTGGCGCCAAAGGCGCCAGGACTGGCCCCAAGAGGGCCTGAGAATTGGATGCCATGCCTTATTAGTGATCCGAGCCCTGATTCCACCTCGCCAATGGGCTTGCCAGTGGGGATCAGGGCTGGGGGTTGTGACACCTCCCCCTTTCTCTAATAACGGGAATTGTGTAAATCCCGGTCCACAATCCTATCCACCAACACTTCATGTCTTCCATGAGGGGCTGGTTTCGCCCATTCGTCTTCCTGGCAGTGACCTCAACCTGCTTACATAAGGGGGGGACACCCTTGCACTACACAACCGTGTTGGTGGTCATTCAAAATATGGTGTAGGTTCTGGTGTTTTTTCTTCCGGGTCTTCTAAATCTGGCCATTTTCCTTCTCTATGTTTGGATCTACTGAAAAACTGCCTGCGCATTCTCTTCCCTTTCCTCGTCTGATATCATTATACCCCAACATGTATGGCTATTATCCCTTTCCTCATCATCAAGATCTAGTCTACTTAGGGACAGCTTTCTATGGTCGTCCATTAGTGTGTTATCCGCTCCATTTCCTGTTTCCTTTGGTGGAGATCCTGCAAATCTCTCATTTGCCTGTACAGATCCACAATCCTTTTCCCTATGCCTTCTGCCTCATGCTCATCGGCCCATGTCTGTACTCTCGGTATCCCTCTCGGTATCCCTTGTAGCTCCCTGTGGGGCTTTTGGGATCCCCTCTATTCTTCCCATCGCTGTCGTGCTTCAATGAGTATCATACTTTTATTAACAGTCTCGGAGGATAGCTCAGGGGCAACATGCTCGCCTTGGAAGCAAGACGACACGGAGCACCAAAGGTTCAATCCCCGGGCCCACGCTTCGAAACCTCTGGCTGTTAAGCGCGTTATAAATAACCTATCATATCATATATCATAACAATACGGTCTAGTTCATCATCTTTTTGTTCCCTTTTCCTTCTCATTTCTTCTTCCCTTCATAGCTCTCTGTTGTCTTCTTCCTCTCGCCTTCTCTGCCAACTATGTTCTTTCAATCTTGGGCTTGTATTTCTTCACGTTTCTTCTCTTCTATTCTTTCTCTTTTTTTTTGTTCTTCATACCTTCTAGGTTCTTCTTTTAGTTTCCCATCTCTTTATTCCTTGTATGCCATTTCTCGTTCCTTTTCCTTCTTTTCTTAATCCTTTCTTCTCTCCCTTTCACAACGTCAATGTCTTTTCCGTCTCATTTCTATAGTTTCTGTCCTCCCATCCACTCGTTTTGTATGATTGTCATTCCACATGCTTTGTCTTTCTCTCTTTTTTTGTCTTCTATCTCCCTCCTTTATGTCTGTCTCGTCTGGACATATATTTACGTTTTTTAGTCTTACTTTCTTCCATGCGGTCTTCTCTATTATAAACAGGAGGTGCGTATGTTGGATTAACATAACCCGCTGCTGCTTTTAATTCCTTTAGAAGATAGAGTCCCTGTTTGTTTTTAGGATGAGAAAGAGGATCTGAGGGTGTTACATCCTCATTAGGAGTGGATTGAGCATCCACTCCTTCCCAGGCGGGTCTTCACTCTAACACGTCTTTCACAGTTCTAAAATAGCTAACCTTTTCTGTAGCATCTTCCCTGTATATGTAGCATGCAAGTATGTTGTCATGTGTTGCAGTATTGGTTTTGATCACAAACCTTCTTGAGGCTTTTATGAGTGTGCTATTAGTCGTGCCTGTTACCCACTCAGCGTGGGACTGTCTAATTTTAGGTGTGTATCTTTGTAGTGTGCTGCATAGATGTAAAAGGGGAATGCCCCCCATAATGACGAGCCATTTTTAACTTTCAATACTTACCAGTTTTCTTTCATTTATTATTTAATTAATAAATCACACTTCAACAATCACTTCAGCCAGCACCATCAATCGCCGCCCATATATCAAACTATTTTCCCAAACTATTTTCAAATTTATACATCCATTTTATCTCTTCATTTATAGGTTTTGATCTATTAGTACTATTCGTTATTGTTTTTGATAATTTAAGAATCGTATTTTATTCAATTTCTTTCTCAAATACCCTCCTAATTTTGATTGGATTCTGCTTTTCTTTAAATACTACTCTCCTAAATTTGATTGGCGCCAATCGCTTGCTTTTCCATGGTCGAATAATTTGTCAAATTTTATTGCTATTGTTCTTATCGTTTTTGTCACCACTAATATAAAACATGTCAATATATTTTTTACACTGACATGTTTAAAAGAAAAAACAAACACTTGTGCACCCTTTTTCTACCATTGTCTTTTCTTATTCTCCTGATAGACGTATCTCATCTCTATTTTACTCCATTATGGAGTGTGTCGCGCACCCTTCATTGGCTGTAGCCGCAGGAATACCTTAAATAATACTCTGTTCCAGAGTTTGGTGTGGTCCCTTCTTCCTCCTTGAGGACAGGTATTCGAGGTATCTCCTTTTCCCTAATAAATCCAGTTAAGTTCCATATATATATGTGTGTGTATATATATATATATATATATATATATGTACACACACGTAATACGGCTCCTCCCCTTTTATTCGCCACTTTTCAATGCTTCTACTTACATCCGTTATTCAGCGTGAGGCCTTCAATATTGACTCTTCCCCAATCGACCACTTTGCCTTCAGTCCACGGTTCTGAAACATCCGTTGCTACCAAATTGTTCTCTAGTACCTTTGGGCGTTATTATGCACAGAATGGGATTACCATAATAAATAATCTAGAGCCCAAATAACTGGACACTCTCAAAGAATGTGGCAAAATACTACTTGATTATCAGTTCAGTAAAGTAGGGAAACATGACGAACAACCATTTGTAGTCCATACACTCAACTACATTTAAGTTTCACAAAGGCTTTATACCTCGATGTGCGTAAGCTATGGCGTCATCCTACGTGGCAAATAATAAAACATATCGGATGGAAGGATTGGTTAGGGGAACATATCTACTTATAGAAGCTATAAGTTTTAGTAACATGATTGGCTGGTTGCCCCACATGTAGTAGGCATTCCTTGAATTTCCCTCTGCGTATAATACAGATCATAGCAGCATAACAGTAGCGTTTTGGCCTCTGCTACAATGTATGCTCACCATTGCATAGGACCTCTGATTGGTTGGCATTCTCTGCCAACCTTGGACATTCGACTCGTTAGCAGCACTTAAGCAAAACGAAACCCAGGTGCAGAGAACAACATCAGACTACTACCCACTAGACCAATTTGCCTACCATCACTTATTAGCCAAGTCTTCTCTTTTGTACTTGATCTTGCATGATGGTGTCTTCCCTGGAATTTTAAGGGGAGTTAAGGTACATCGTTATCTTCGTATGGAGCTCATGAATATGCCTTGTTTTCTGGTCTTACACCACGTGTGAAGAGACCATGATTTTGTCCATATCGCCGTTCTATTTAATGCTATTTGATTTAATTATGTAGAGTGCCATTACCCTTTTGGGCCTCTGGAAGCTTGGTTGCCCCATCTCACATATGCTTTAAGCATCTTTGATCGTTAATACTTGGTATTTGCAAATTTCCGCTCATTACTTAAGTAATTTGTCCTGCGTATATTGCTTATCCTCGTTGATGCCCTTTGTACCCTTCAGTTACGTCTTGCTGTGGCATCCTTGATTTCTGGCCAACTCCTATTCCTATTCCTTGTTCATGCACAAATGTTTATTTCCAGCATCTGTCAGCTCTGCAAGCCCTGGTCTCTCTCCTTCAAGCCTTTCGCTAACTATTATTCAAAGCCAACGTCCATCTTTTCAACACGGCCGCTTCATCCATGTTATGTTTCTCCTTATGACATCACTTTCCCTCTGTCAGATGTTCCTTGCAGCTCTTCGCTATTCAGCGGTGTCTGCAAATCTGCTGCCACTTCAGTTTGAGGGTTCATTGGATACGGTTGTCTGTGTGCATACCGTCTCTCATACACTCGATGCAGTATTAGGATTATACCTGGTATCATGCAGTGTCTTCTGGTTCTTCATCCAGTATGCCGAGGAGAGGGGGCGGGTTCCATCAATGGGGAATACGTTTGCATCTCTACATCATCGTGCAGTCACCTCCAAGTTAATGAAAACAGAAGAACCTATGAAAAAAGGAAGATATGGTGAGAACACTGCAGAAGCAAGTAGGTGACCGCAAGATAGTACAAAGATGCTGGACGAAAGACCTCAAGATGCAGAAAACAGATCCTGTATATGGAATATCCAAATTGTGGACTGCCTAGAAAAAAGAGGGCGCAGCTGATGATCTATTTCTTATTGGATCGCTGATGTGATCTGTTAAAGAGGTCTCACAACGTTTTTTGTGTTGAGAGAGCTCCAGCTTAGTCTCTGTTGCCGGGGACACCGCCAAGGTGATTGTCACTAAGCTCTTCAACTTCCATGATACGGACGTCAAACTGAATGTGACCAGGAAGGTGGATGTTATTGCATATGGCAGTGCAAAGATGTCAATTTTTCCTGACTATTTGCTGCAGCTGCTTCAAGCAAGGAGATCATTCAAGGAGGTGAAGAAACATTTGCAACTTGCAAATATAACATACTCTTTTTCCAGCAAAGCTAAAGATAATGCATGAACACAAAACCTGATTTTTCACAAACAAATGGGAATTACCCCCCACTAAGCAACAGGTTTCCGGCCGGATCAAGCAAATGAGCAAGGGGTTTGCCAGGCAAAGGAGGCCAGAGTAAGAGACTATTGTGATGGTATCACAGCTGGAGCAGCCAGACCTCTCTAACAAACCCAAGAATGGACCAGATCCGGATGAAATGACACAGATCTCAGACCAGGTGTGAGGCCTTGCGAGGCCCAGGATAGAACGATTTACATGGCCTGTGTTGATTTAACAGCTATAGTAGCTGGTCGTAATATGTAGGAAAGGTAGCAAACTGTGAGACTTGTTGGATTTACCCGTCAGTGAGGTGACTTTAAGACCTACTTAGATCAGGTCAATATACCAGCCCAGAGGGCACTATATCTCAAATGTAGACTTGGTATTCGGCCTCTGGGAAAAAACTATGAATGAATGGAACATGCATAACCCAAAAATCTGCCCATTTTGCCCAGTGTGAGAAACCTAAGGCTATCCTCGCTCCTACTCTTATGGATTCTCTATTTAGGTGGCCAGGGAAAGGCCATTGCTCTTGGATCAGGACCCTGGGGGTGGACAAGCGAGGGAGGATCAACTGGGTGGAGGGTCCTCGAGGATTGGGAATGGGGTGCCAATAGGCCAGACATGGTATCACCCTTTGCCTATTGACGACCAACCTAACCCACCCCTGACCTTTATGGGCTACTACAAAGCCTGTCCACTCATTTTCCCACTTTTGACCTCTGATAGTACTGGGACAAGGAAGGGAGGACGGAGAGTAATGAACACTAAACCTTCATTTTACCACTCTGGTGCTGGGACGAGGAAGATGCCTGCAGAGTACTGTGAAGGTCAGTCATGTCCCTTTAATTATGGTCAGGCAAGCCCCATTGAGAATGCGCACTTGCAACCTGTCAAGTGGTTGCAGGTGTATACATGGAGAAACTGAGAACAGCATAGGGAGAAATAGGGAGGCCTGTATGGAAGAGACCAGCAAGGGACCCTTACTGAGGGCAGCCGTGGTTTCGACCGGAGAAGGAGCCAGGATGCCGGTTGAAATTCCGTAGAGCCTGGGGAACCCAAAGCAAGAGAAGCTGTGTGGCTATTTCAGATGTGGGAGACTCCCTATGCTAATCTGAGCATTTGGGGTATCGGACTAGTAGGACAGAAGAGGGGTCATCGTCTGCATCCCTGCTGAGACAACAGAGTTACCGGTGTGTGCAGAGCTGTATCTGGCATGCGAACAGCACTCGCAGGAGCCGATCCATTGACTGGAGAAGCAGGAGGAAGCAGAGGGATCTGCCAGGGAGTATGCCGAAGACTGGTGAGTGTTGGGGGAGAGCTACACTAGACCGGGGTTCTCCTGGCAGGCTGCGAATAAGTAATTAAGTATCGAATGAAGCAAAAACCTGAACCTAATGTGAATTCTGCATCTCGAATACCGAATTGAGTAAAAACCAAGCCGTAATATACATATTAAATACCTAACTGAATTAAAACTAGAAACAGTTGAATTATGCATATTGAGTATCGAACTGAAGGAAAACTTGCATTTAAACATATTGAATAGTACATGGAACACAACTTTATGGGCAAAGCAAATGGCAGATGACATCCAAAGGGAAAGTGCCCATGTGACAGCAACATAAAGAAAAGAGTGCAAATGTACAAGAGTGCCATACAAAGGTGGGGCATCAATTAGACTACCTGGAAATGAACTTTGTGTGACCAAATGCAGTGCGGCAAGGCCAAAGACAGGCAAGAGATGTGTGACACCTGGTGGCAAAGCCAAGGCGCTAACTAGGAGAACCCATAATAGTGTAAGCCTGCATATAAAGCCAAGAGGAGCGAAGTAAATGTGACTCAAGTTCAGAAGAACCTGTGTGGACTGAGGAGCCTGGGGATCCTGGTTGCACGGCCAGGGGTGGGTGGACCATGTGGTCTGATAACTGCGCCTAGACGAGTGAGCCCTAAATTGTGAAAACGAAGACATTGTGAAACAAGTCAAGAGTGATGTTGAACCTTTTTGAAAAGACTAAAGCAAATATCAGTTGCTACGTTGAAGTCTTGGGGAAGGGAACCCTGAGACGTGTTGAACTTCAAGTGCTGTCTTGAGAACGGAGCCTCAAGACCTGTTTTGTTTCTTTCTTTCCTTCTTTCCTTCTTTCCTTCTTTCCTTCTTTCCTTCTTTCCTTCTTTCCTTCTTTCCTTCTTTCCTTCTTTCCTTCTTTCCTTCTTTCCTTCTTTCCTTCCTTCTATCTTTCTTTCCTTTCTTTCCTTCCTTCTTTCTTTCTTGGACATGTACATGGCGCCTATACACAATTGTTTCCAGTTGCCACAAGACAAGATGGGGGGGGGGGGGTAGAGTGGAGCATGTGAAACACAAAAGTACAACAAAAAAACAGTTATATTGGCCTTGTGACAATCCTACTGTGCAAATCCATGGCAAAGGTGGTAAGTGCAGGGGGGTAGAGGGAGAAGTGTAGGAGTGGGCTGCCCCAAGGATGGGGAGCCGGGTAAGTGCTAGACGGGCCAAGGCGGCAGGTGCAAGGGGGAAGAGGGGTGAAGGGAGGATGAGTGCAGTGGACAGGGAGGACCAGGTTGGGCTAGTCCGGGTAAGGGAGACCGAGGGCAAGTGCTGGCAAGTGCTGGCAAGGGATGCTGGGTGGACTGGTAGGGGTGGCCCCAGACGCAGCGGCAGCGGGCGAATTAACACAAGAGGGGGAGAGGGAAGGAAGAGGGGAAAAGGAAAGTCTTGAGAAGTTTCCGGAACTGAAGAAGATCCGGCTCAAGTCTGAGGGGGACAGGGAGGCCGTCCAGAGGGAGGAGTCAGCCGAGGAAAGGGATCTACCTCCCACTTCCTGCTTGGAGAAATGTTTGACCTGCAGAGAGTTGGAGCCAGAGGACCGAAGCACTCTGGCCGGAATGTATTTAGGAAGGGAAGCTTGATGTAGAGCGGTCCCAGGCCCCAGACAGCCTTGTGGATGATGCAATGGGTCTTGAATTGTATCCTTGCGTTCACCGGGAGTCAGTGGAGAGATTTTAGTGCTGGAGAGATTCGGTCCCTGTGCTTGAGGCCAAGGATTAGTCTTGCCGTCCTATTTTGGATTAGTTGAAGGGGGCAAAGGGAGGAAAGAGGCAGGTTGAGGAAGAGGCTGTTGCAGTAGTCCAGCCTAGAGAGAACCCGAGCTCTGGAGACATTGAGCTTCTGGGGGAAGGGGAGGAAAGGTAGAATGCCCCTGAGGAGGTGAAGCTGAAAGGGTATCCCTACAAAATATCCCCAGCAAAAATATCGCCGTACATATGGCCGTTTGTCTCGCCATAGGTGATATTTTTGGGGAGGATATTTTGTGGGAGCGGGGGTATCCCCCGCACATTTAAACATAATGCGGGGGTGACAGGGATGTCCCCTGCAGGGTCCATGGGTCAATGTTGCCGCCAAAATATGGCGATATTTTTGTGTCGCAATATTTTTGCAGGGATATTAACACATGGAAACGCTGAAAGTTGGACTTCTTGGCAAGGTCCATGATGTGCGGAGAGAAACAGGAGTCAAAGATGATCCCAATGGTTTTTCCCTTCCTAGATGGGTGAGGGGAGGGTAACCAAGGAGTCAGGCCAGAGAGTGGGGAGAAAACTGGGAGCAGGCACCCCCACTTTAACTGTGTTGCATTAAACATGGGGAAGGGTATTGTGAGACTTTCATGGAACTTTCTTGAACTTAGTGAAGGGGAACTGAGACGGAAGCTAAGAGCAGTAAGAAGCTCAGAATTTTGTGTTCAAAACCATTTCTTTGATTATTGACATCTCTACACGTTGTTTAGCTTTAGCTGTGAGGGCAAGCATACGGTTTGGACACAGACTTTTAAGTTGAATACTTTGACCCAGACTTTCCTTAGTTTAGTTGGGGTAGGGAAATCCCACCTTAGCTTAGGGCAGGTTAGGCCTTCTAACATCCGGACATTTGAGATAATGAATGATTTCTGTTTGAACTTTGAATCTGTTGTCTGCCTTGCTTCAGGATGCCTTCACACCGGATAAATCTGAGTTTCACTTTTTGCTCATATGCCCTGCATGCAGTAACATTCGCAGGAAGTCCCTGAAGCCAATGTTTCTTGCGATAGTAACAAGGGGCAAAGGAGCACGATGAAAACAATAAGGTTCTGCAAATCCACCAGTCAAATGTTATTGTTACAGTAGAACAGTATTTGAAGAGTGCCTGGGCTGTTAGAATGGGAACAATTTGCAGAATTGTGAATTGAGGAATAATTCAATAATTAGCTCCCACCTGAACGCATTTTTGTAAATAATGAAAATATGGCAGCTGTGGTTTACAGATATGCACTTGATAGAGAAATTAAATTTAGAGATGCACGACGATGAGTATTTTTAGATGAGTATTGTGTATAGGTTATCACTTTTTATTCAATTTATCTCTTTCTGTTTTTAAATCATTGCACATGCACTTTAAATTGTGAGGGGTCAGTAACCTAAATAAACAAAATAGCAGAAATAGATTGGCAGGACACCATGAATATACATTTTAGATATGAGTTAGTCACTTGCAGTTAATTATGGACCTGATAATTGTATATTAAATGTTTTAACTACTATTTTATGTTGACGTTCATATATCTTTTTTTTTTATTATCTTTTTTTTTATCCGGTTTATTACAAACTTTAAATAAAAGAAAGCAACATTAAGGAAATGAAATACAATTAAAGATTGAAATGTTGAAATGACAGTCAGCATCTTCTTTCCCTCATAATTCATCTTACTCCAATTGCATTTCATACCCTTCCTTGATGACCATCCCTCACCTAACAAACCAGTTTAAATGTTCAAATGTTCATCCTCTAGTCAGATTGGTCATCCAGAAGTAAATGGTCAAGATTTATGCACAGAATAATGTTTTCCATTAATCCGTTGGTCACAGTATGTCTCTCACATGGCCCAGGAGATGAATCAAGGCAAATGTCAATTTATTATTCACTCCTTCAAAGAGTGCCGCCCACCAATCTTCACAACTCCATGACGATCTTTGTTCGATTTCCTTCCCAAAAGTTGCGATTCTTTATCTAGTAATGCTGGACAAAAAGCCACAAGATGTTTCGGGGTCTCTGTGCCATTGTTGCATAACCTACAGGTTAAGTCGTTCGTTGCCAAACTATTTCTTCGTCTCAGCACTTACTTTGTTTCAAATTGATTCAACCTGAACCTTAGAAAAGTATTACGAGAAGCACTATTTGGGAACTTTCTTATGTAGCTTGATAGTATATTATAGGCTTTGGCTTCAATTGGTACAAGTTCCATACATTTGTGGGTGGATCTCTGTTGACACGTTTCCATCCAGTCCCATTGCCACAGTTTTTTCTTTTATCTTGTTCGGATTACACCACAAGGTATCTTCGTTCATGCTCAGAGTTTCGAGAATTAACTTACAATTTTTTGCTCTAAGAGTTTGAATAGGATGAGCCATCGTACCATTCTGAACTTTTAGTATATTAAATTGAGGTGCAGCATTTGGGTCCGTCATTTTACCATATAATGATAGTTCGATCCACATAATTTTTGCTGAAATCGATATTAGGCCCAGCTCGTAGCAAATACACGCTTTTGGGACTCCATTTACCAGATTTAGAATTTTTGTCCAAAATTTTTGTTCACAGGTTTTCTAGACCTTATATGTGCAGCCGAATGTAGTCTCGGCTCCATAAATTAAAGTCGGTACAACCTTGAGTTTTTAGAAGTCTATCGCAGGTTTCAGACTAAATTTACCATACCTTTTGTTGATAAACAATCCTTGTGCCACCAGATGTTTGTTTTTTGCCTTTACTGCTTTGACCATTGGATCATCGTTAATTCTCGCACTTATTATGGCTTATTTGACTTGTTCTTTTTAGGATATCCGTTCCGATATTCCATTGAAAGTTCTGCTTCCGGATCCTCTTTTGACTGTGCAGATTTTTCAGTTCAATTATCTCTGTTTTCGTGCTGTTAGTTATCGTACCGTTCTCTTCAATGTTTCTTTGTAGGGCTGTTAATTTCCTCTGAAGACCGATCTCAGTTAGGTCTAGTGGAACAATATCATCTGCATAGAGCATCCACTCAATTTTGTTATTGATTTTTGAAGAAAAGGATTGTATATTTTCGAATGCGGAACCCACGTCTGCAATGAAAAAGTTGAAAAGGACAGCTCCAAGTGGGCATCCCTGTTTCACTCCACGTTCAGTTTTTATAGAACTTGACAGGGCCCCCTTGCCATCAAGCCGAATTCTGATATTCGTATCAGTGTATAGTTGTTTTATCGCACGGATAAGACCATCCGGACAGTTTTTTTCATTTTGTGCCAGAGCCTATTGCGATCTACTGCATCAAACGTGTGTGTGAGATCAACAAAGGCGGCAAAGACATTTCTGTTCCTGTTAATAGCCTCCATTTTCAAGCTGTTGATCATAAATAAATTTAAATTGCAACCAATACCTCTGATGCAGCCTGATTGCCTTATGTCAAATTCACCTGACTTTTAATCCATTTTGTCAACTGTTGTTGAAGTTGTGTTTCATAGATTTTTCCCACAATATCAAGGAGAGCAATTGGTCTATAATTTTTTGGTTCCGAGCGGATCCCCTTTTTAAAACTCGGAACAATTATAGCGCTCTTCCAAGATGTTGATATCTGTTTCCGTTGTATTACAATGGAGAAGATCACTTCACAAAAGTCAGCCCACCCCTGTGGATGCAATTTTAACATAAAGTTTGTTAAACCATCAGGTCTGCAAGCCCTTGAGGAATGCAGTCTTTTAATGTTATCCAAGATATCAGATCGATCAATTATTAAGTTCCAGGGCAAATCCTCATCAAAAAGCACTTCGTCAGTTCTATTTTGACACTTGAATAATTCAGAATAATGTTTAATCCCTTGGGCTTCAGTCACCAAGTTGCTTATTAGAGCTAGTTGTTGAGCTTCGCAGTTGTTAATTAAGGTCCAAAAGACTCTTGTTGTTTTCTTAGATAACCTTTCTTGCATTATTGCAGCATCATTTTGCAACATTATTCTTTTGTGGCTTTTTATCCAGTTGTTGTAGGTTCTCTTTAATTTAAGTATCGAATCTTGATTACTTTTGCATTCTTTACTTTTCAGATGTCGTATATTTTTACGTAATTTGCGTTTTTTCTTCATAATTTATGCATCAAAATTATGTCGCGATTTAAAGTTAGATTTCCCGTTATGAGTTTTTATTTCTCTGAATTGCTCTAGGAATGGTGGATAATTCAGGTCTACTTCATTTCCAACATGCCTTGTTAGTTCCACTATGTTTGAGCTTCTTAGTCTTAAGCGATTCCGACCAGGAACTACCTCAACCTTGTGATTAAATCTCTCTTTTTCTTTATCACACTGGAGGCTTTGAATTCCCACATGTACCAAGTCATGGTTGCTGTTTTCCATCTCACAAACCCTTAAATACGGGATCATTCCAGCTAGTCCGCTAGACACGAAGACATAGTCTAGGACTGAATTCTGGTTGTTCCTTCTCCACGTGGCTTTCGCAGGAATGTCGCCAGATGTTAAAACATTCAGTCTCTGGAATTCTCTCATGGCTAGTTCATCTTGTATGTGAGATGCAAGTTTGTTTCTTCGGATGTCGTTCGCATTTTCCGCTACCATTAATTGTATCAAGTAGTGCTACTAGATCAAGATTCCAATCTCCACAAATAAGAATATTAGGTGATTCTGTAACAGACATTATCTCATCAAGTTCATCACATTGCTTGTCTGCGAAGAGCATGGTTCCAGTTGAATTCGGTTGCCAATAGATGTTAATTAAGTAGACCCTTCGATTAGGGTCAGTTGGCCCTTCAATCCAGTCAATTGTAGTTGTCTGGATATGTGGTGACTTGTTGTGAGATTCTGTTATCCTGTATCTAGCTCTTCTGTGGATTAAGGTTAGCTAGCCAGACATTGGCCTCCCCCTTTGATCGCTGGATTAATGGCTATTTCGTATCCCTCCACCACAGGTATTTGAGGGATCCACGTCTCCTGTAAACAGAGGATATCCAATTCCAGGAGTTCCAACGGTTGGTTTTTAATCAAATGGGTAAAGCCTCTTGTATTCCAGGATCCAAGTTTTAGGATTTCCCTCCTTATCTCCTTTTGACGTTAACTTGAGCTATTTAAAGCACATACGAGCAAGCTCCAATTATTTTGAGGGTCATTTGGCTCGTCTTGTTCAAGTGGATCTGATCCTGTATTATCCGGCTCTTCCAGTGGAATTGTGATTTTAATTTGTCTCATGCTAGTCGTTGCTTTTTCAAATGGCATATCATTGTCCTCCAATTGACAGGATACTGAGTTCTTCAAGGTTGCCTGTAACTTATTTTCATTTTCCTTTTCTTTTGAGTGATCAGTTCGAATTTCGCTTCTTTGCGTAGGAACCTGAGCGGTTTTGCTGAGTGAATGCGCAGAATATTTGTTGTCCGTCTCCCGAATTACTCTTGTTAATTTGAATCCAAGACTCCGCAACACATCCTCAGCCTCCATAATTTGATCTTTTTTATAGTTGGAATGGATATGGAGAATTGCTCGATCCAACTGGGTCTCGTTTACAAATTCAACTGTTTTGATATCGCTCGATGTAATTGAGCACAGTTCTGGAATGTGTCTGAATAAACTAATTACGTTGTTCCTGTTCATAATCAGTCCATCATTCCTGATTCCTCTCCTTTCCAAGGCAATATAGTAGTTTGTTTTTGTTTTATTATTACTACTATTTTCAGATTTTATTTTTGTTGACTAACTTGATTTATAACACTTCTCCATTTTTTGCCATCAGACTTCGTAGCATCCTTTCATTCACCAGATTTCAAGGTTTGATTTGGAAGCAGCTGCGATATCTCCTTAGAGGACCTAGGTTCATCATTCGAGACCTTTTTTGCTGTGCATATGTTGTCGCACAATGCCACCTTCTCCTTCATTTGTAGCCCATGTGCATTAAGTCTTCTTCTTCCAAAGTTAGAAATTTGGGAGGATTATTATTTATAGAGATATTCGAATCAGGAGATTAGCTTTTTGGCAAATCCATCAGTTCTACAGTTCTTAGTCTACGTCCGTTCTTTTGATTTACAGACTCTATTTCAGTTGGTGTGACCACGTTGGTTTTAGTCCTTATGTCGACAGAATGCGACGGTGTATCATTTTCATCAGCAAACGAATCCTCAAATCTGCTCTGATCTTCATCACTTATTTCATATGTTGAAAGATTCATTAGGTCTTCCATGCTCATCCGAACTCTTATTAGTGAATGTATCGGAACTTTCATTTCCAGTAGTCACAGATACTTGTCTAGTGTTTCCACTAATAGCCACTGTTCCGTTAGTCGGTACTGCCGTCAAAACTGTGAGATTTAAAGATTTTAAATTTCTCAAAAGTTTTCTTGAACCATTTCCATTCGTTTTTTTTTTACATGTCATGTTTTTTTTTTTCTTGGTACACTTCCCTTTTTGAGGTTGATTTGTTGAGGCAGGTTGTACAGACTGCGTCTTTTTTTTGGCAAATATTGGGTAAATTTCTCTTTGTTTATTGAGATCCACATTCAAAATCGCATTAGGTACCACAATTAAGGGATTCGCCGATGTCGAAGGAGTAGATTCTGGGCACAGCAATTCGATTTCATTAGAAGGCGCTCCGGAATCTGTTTCTGGTGTTGCAGCAAACTCAGCAGCACCAACAGGGCCGGCTCAGTTCTCTTGAGTCAACATGTTGTGACCGTTTAAATTCTCAGTTGGTGCTTGACGTTAATCAGAAGATAGAGTGGTTTGGTCACTTTGAGACTCATTTTTCGAGCAAACCCTTTGTGCAAGTGGTTGTGATTGACCACAGTTACAGGTTTTCAGGGGCATCGGATTAGGTATCACACATTCATTTCATTGGGAAGACATTCCACTATCAACTGTGTTCTGCTGGGCCTTTTTCAGGATTGTTAGTGCTTCCCTCGCCACCTCGGCTAAAAGTCAGTTTCGTAGATGTTCTCCTAATACAGCATTTGATGTTTCCAGTGAGAGCAGGTCCTTATGAGACTGTAATTTCATTTCGCGCATTTCCAGGTCAATGGTTGCCATTTTGGTGTTTAACATTGCTAACAGAGTGTTCTGATCTCTGTAACTTTCATTAAATTGCTGGTACATTTTGGAGAAGGGAGCTGTTGCTATTGTTACTGCAAGTGAGATTTGAGGGGTTAAGGTCCGCGCACAATTGTTCCCTCAAAGCGTTCAATGAATGATTTAACTTTTTTGACTTCGAGTTTTGCTGGATCGTCCTCCTGACTTTGGGGAATTGTCTTTCAACAAAGGAAGAGTCAGAGGAGGAAGGGTCAGAATTCTCATCAGAGGATGAGCCGCAGTCCTCGCTTTCTCTTAGATGTCTTTCATTTCTACCTGCGGGCAACACTGTATCCCCTTTGGCCGAGTTCTGACTCGTTATGACCAGCCTTTTCTGTGAGCTTAAGATGCCATTTGAGGGGCTCATTTCTACTCGCCTCCTTTTAGCCGATCCTGAACTTGTGGCTGTTGCATTAGAATGTGCTGGATTATAACTTTGTGGTTGTTGCATTTTGTCTCCGTTCATTATTATCCTGGGTGCATTGAGGGTTCCATTCAGTACATTTGGCTTTCTTGCCACTCTCTCGGTTTGTAATTTCATGTTGAGGGTCGACAAGTCTAAAAGCAGTTGATCAGCAACTGCCAATGAAGATCTTCTGTGTTCATGTTCATGGATCACAACCTCAGCTAATATACCGTTATACACTGTATCATTTAGAGGACGGAAACTGTCCTTTGTCTCTAGTGAGTTTCCTTCGGCTAAGTGAATTTCACCTTTTACTATGTTGATACCCTTTTCCACGATCCTTTTGTGTGGCTTACACGTAATTCCAGACAACCCCTTTAGCTTTATTTTATTTGATCCCAGGGCGCTGTCAGACGTGTGATCCACACTCTTGTCTTCAACTTCCTTAGCTGAACCTAAATGCGACTTTAAGTCGCAAATGTCTGGCTCAGGGGTGGCGAATTCGTATGGTTCATTAGAGGTGATTGGGTCCTCTGACGTATTCCATATCTATGACAGTAATCACCACAGCTGTGCTGCTTTGGAAAATCTTTGGCGTCTGCGTCCTGAGTCGATGACGTCGATACGCCACCCTTGAGGACCTCCTCCGACGGCCGACGTCACTGGATGTTATAAGTAGGACGCACGACGCCTGTAGCCTCAGTTCCGTTTTTTCTGCGAATGTGTTTGCTTCGGACTTCTTCGGCGTGCCTCGACTCTTTGGAGTTCCTGTTCTTTCTCGGTTCTTCGAACCTGTTTCGTATTGTGAAGTATTTCTTCGTGAAGATGTCTACCTCATCTTCCACACCACGTCCGGGCTTTAAGAAGTGCGGGGACTGTGGTCCAAGATGTCAGTTACGGACTCGCATGACGCCTGCCTCTGGTGCCTCGGGGAGGCCCATGACATGGATGACTGTGTCGACTGCCAGTTGCTCACATCAAAAGCCTTGCGGGAGCGCAAGAAGAAGTTATCGGTAGGTAAGGTGTCTAAGCGATGGAAGTCGAGGTCTGCGGGGCTTTCGACGGACGATTTGAGAGGCGACTCTCCGCGTCGTCGTCAGAAGTCCAGTGGGTCTCGGTCGCGGAGTCGGTCCCGCCACTCCTCTGCCTCTTCGAGGCACACCCGGAAGCGCTGTCATCGGTCGCCTTCTCCGTCCCGTTCCGATGACTCCGCCCGTCGGCGGATCGCTTACCCCACCAAGCATGCGACGCCAGAGGAATGGGCTTCCTTCGGGAAGAAAATGTTGGCGATTCTCGAATCGCACGGCACTGGTCCGTCCGCGCCTCGGTGTGGGGTCGGTCGTGATTGGTCGAGAGACACCGCTCGCACGCCTTCGGGCTCGGGTGGTTGTCACGATTCGTGGGAGAGGTCCCGCTCGGACAAGGGGAATCGTTCTCGGCATGCCCGTTCCAGGTCCTGGTCCTCGACGCGCTCGAGACCGTGTGAACCTGTGGTGTCTTCAAGGAAGACGTTGACACCGGTGGCACCGAGGTCGTCGACAGACTCTTTCGGGGCCCCGCCTTCGAAGAAGTCGTCGACGCCATCGGCTACCAGGCTGTCAAGGGACACGCTCGGGGCCCCGGCCTCGAGGACTGTGTCGGCGCCATCGATGCTGTCGGCGCCGCGTTCAGCGTCAACGCCGATTCACTTGACGCCTTTCGAGGCTGTTTCGACGGGGGTTCCCCGGGGCTCGGTTGAACCGCCTAGAAAGGCTCTGGCAAAGGCCAGGCATGGCTTTGTTCCGCATTCTGTTTCTTCTTTCCGCCAGCTTAAGTTTATTTCGGAGGTGGATGAGGGCTCTGATGATGGCATGGTTCCAAATACGGTACCGGACGAGATTTTCACAGGCCATGGTCAAATTGAAGACCTGCGGCAATCCCTGCATGATGCCAGTGGGCTGGACACCTCTCCGCAGGTGGTGTTTTGTAGGCCTGAGCCTGGCACTCATGCCGACTCCTCGTACCGGCGCCTTATGTTCAGGGTCACCGAGTACTTGGGATGGTCTGCTCCCCCAGGGGATTTTCTTCAGAATGACCTTACGGATATCCTCGACCAAGGTCCACCAACTGACCCGGTACTGCTGTTCCATATGGCTCTACAGAGGAGGGTGGCAGCGGCTTGGACTGCTCTGGAGTGTCTCCCGGCAGTGGGCAAGTCTTTGCCGCGAAAATACCGCCCAGCCAATAGCGACCCCTGCTACTTGACCAAGCACCCCACTCCGGAGAGTTTGGTGGTGCAGGCGGCTACGGCCCCGTCAAAGCAGGCGTCATATCCTACCATCCCTCCTGATAGGGACGACAAGTGTTCTGATGGCTGGGCGAAGAAAGTGTTTTCTTCAGGGGGTATGGCGCTTCAGGTGGCCAACTCTGTATGTGCCTTGTCACGTTTCACGCACACTCCGTGGTGTATGTGCCTTGTCACGTTTCACGCACACTCTGGGGAACTGTGTTTCCTTAGCGGCTGAACATATTCCCGAAGGGGATGAACGGGATGGTTTCCTTGCCATGGTTCAGGATGGTAAGGACGCCATGTGTGAGGCCGTTCAGTCGGGTCTGGACATGGCAGATTGTGTCAGCCGGGCCATGCCGACGAGCACCGTGATACGCAGGTTTGCGTGGTTGCAGAAGTCTGGGTTTGCTCCTGATGTGCAGGCCCGGCTCCTGAACATGCCCTTTGACGGAGAACATCTTTTTGGCAGCAAGGCTGACGAGAGCCTTGAGAGGTTGCAGACCTCCAAAGCTGCAGCGATGTCGTTGGGCGCTGCAGTTCGCCAACCTCCGCCTTTTCCTCCTAGGGGACAGCAATGGAGGGGAGGTTCCTTTAATTATTACTCATCCTTTGGTAGAGCGAGAGGAGCTGCCAGTCAAAGGGGCCACCGTAGGAGTGCCAGAGGTGGAAAACAAGGTACTCGAGGTGCCAAGGCCACTCGGGCTGTTGCCTCTTTGCCCTCAGGCAACGCTGCAGCCGCTTCAGCTCAGTCATGAGGCCATGTCCCATGGTTCGTCAGTTGGGGGAAGGCTGGCGCAGCATCTTGCAGAGTGGCGCGCCATTACTTCAGATGTGTGGGTTCTGGAGATCATAACCCACAGCTACTGTCTTCCTTTCCGGCAGAGGCCTCGAGACAATCCACCGGGGGAATCTCTCTTTGAAGGGTCCGGATCCGCTCCTTGTGCAGGAAATTCGATCCCTGTTGGAGAAAGGCGCCATAGAACTGGTGCCTGTAGTGGAGAGGAACAAGGGATGGTATTCCCCTTTAATTTTTGATTTCCAAGAAAGACGGGGGATTGAGACCCATCATGGACATGCGCGGTTTGAACAAACTCCTCAGGAAGGACAAGTTCAAGATGGTTACTCTCTCTCAAGTCCTCCAGGCCCTTCAACTTCAGGACTGGTTGGTGTCTCTCGACCTCAAGGATGCTTATTTTCATGTGCTGATACATCCAAAGCACAAGAAGTACCTGAGGTTCGTGGTTGGCGACTCGCACTTTCAGTTTTGGGTCCTGTTGTTCGGATTGACCTCCGCCCTGAGGGTCTTCACCAAGCTCATGGTAGTGGTGGCAGCGCACCTCAGGAAAGGGGGGATACACGTCTAACCCAACCTGGACAATTGGTTGATCAGGGCGCGCTCTCCCGAGCAAGTCCTGGATCATCTGTCAGTCACCTGCCACTCCCTCCACAAGCTGGGCTTCTCCATCAACTTAAAGAAGTCCCATCTGACACCAACTCAGAGGCTCCAGTACATCGGAGCTGTGCTCGACACGTCCCTGGGGCAGTGTTTTCCTCCCCAGGTGAGGGCTCATCACATTCAGCAGATGGTGCACAAGTTTCAGCTTGCCCAGAGTCTCCCAGCGTTCGAGTTCTTGAGATTGCTCGGCCTCATGGCATCCTGTGTTAATGGGCACGCAAGCTCCAGTGGTCTCAGTCCTCCGGCAGGATGTCGGGCCCTGTTCGGGTGCTGTCCTTGGTCACCCAGGACCTTCTGTGGTGGGCCGTCGAAGACAATCTGATGAAGGGGGCTCCTTTTTGGCTACCCTGGCCGGAGGTGATGATCGTGACGGATGCATCCCTCACGGGATGGGGAGCTCATGCCAACGAGTTGAGTCAGCGGTCGTTGGTCTCCGTCGGAGTCCAGACTCCATATCAATCTGTTGGAGCTGAGGGCCGTCGGGCTAGCCCTGAAGGCTTTTCTGCTGACTGTGCAAGGGAAGAATGTCCTGATCCTGACGGACAACACAGTGGCCATGCACTACCTCAACAAAAAGGGGCGGCAGGGTCACTTCCTCTGTGCAGGGAGGCGATGCAGCTCTGGTTCTGGGCAATCCAGCAGGAAGTTTCGATCTCGGCAGTTCAACTGGTCAGAGACGAAAACGAGACGGCGGACGCTCTGAGCAGGCAGAGCGCAATCTCTCACGAGTGGGAGTTGGCTCAGGAGGTTCTCCTGGAGATCTTCGCCATGTGGGGGACCCCTCAAGTGGATCTCTTCGCCTCCAATGTCAACCGGAAGTGCGAGAGGTTCTGCTCGCGGGAATTTCCTCCAAAAGGAGCCGTAGGAGACGCGTTCGTGGTGGAGTGGTCATTCCCACTGCTGTACGCATCTCCTCCAGTCCCCGTCATCCCGCAAGTACTGCAGAGGTTACAGAGGTTCGGTTCCCGGATGATCCTCATTGCTCCGGCGTTGGCCCGGAGGATGTGGTGCCCGGACCTTCTCGACTTGTCCATCTGCCTTCCACGTCGTCTTCCCTACCGAGACGATCTGCTCTCACGGGAGGGGGGTCAGGTTCTCCATCCAGAGGTCAGATCCCTCAACCTTCACGCTTGTTTCTGAAAGGTTGAGGTATGTGGATTGGGACCTCCCTGAAGACGTAATGGAGGGTTTGCTGTCGGCCAGACGGCCAGCTACAAAGTCCCTGTACCGTTGCCGTTGGCATAAATTTTGCGACTGGTGCAGGGTTAAGAATGCGGATCCTTTTGCATGTGACATTCCATGGTTCTGTCTTTTTTGCTTTCTTTGGCCCACAGGGGCCTGCAAGTGGGTACCGTTAAATGTTACCTGGCGGCGCTGTCCATATTTAAGCGCTCGTCTGAAGAGTGTTCCTATTTTAAAATTCCTTTAATTTCTCAGTTTCTGAAAGGGCTCACTTATGTGTTCCCTCCGTCACCTTTCCTGGTGCCCGGTGGGATTTGAACCTTGTTCTCAAGTTTTTAATGTGTGCTCCGTTTGAGCCTTTGCATTCATGCCCTTTGAGACTGTTAACTCTTAAAACTGTATTTTTGGTTGCGGTCACTTCCGCTCGCAGAGTGAGTGAGTTACAGAGACTTTCAGTTAAGCCACCCTTCACTGTGTTTCATAAGGACAGGGTTGTCTTTAGTGTTCGTCCTTCCTTTCTTCCTAAGGTGGCGTCGGAATTTCATTTAAGCCAGAAGGTTGTTCTTCCGGCGTTTTATCCTCCTCCACATCATGGTAAGGAAGAGGAGAGCCTCCATAGGCTTCATCCTAGGAGAGCGTTAAGCTTTTATATTTCATGCATGTCCCGGGTCAGAGTGGACGATCAACTCTTCATTGGTTACGCTGGAAAGCGTTTGGGACAAGCTGTGACGAAACAGACTTTGTCTCGCTGGATTATTTTGGCTATCTCTGAATGTTACCGCTTGGCGAGTAAGGACCCACCGGTCGGCTTATGGGCCCATTCCACCAGGGGTATGGCTGCCTCTACTGCCCTACAGAGGTGGGTTCCTATTCGTAACATCTGTGATGCAGCCACCTGGGCTTCGGTACATACTTTTGTACGTCACTACTCCCTCGATTCCATCCCGGGGCAGGATTTGGCCTTTGGCAAGGCAGTCCTTTACTCCGCAATTTGATTGGGCATTCTAAATTTCTGTTTTCTAAATTCTTTTCCCACCTCCTTGCATTGGTACTGCTTTGGGAGTCTGTCATAGATATGGAATACGTCGGAGGACCCAATCCCCTCGAAGAACAAGTTACACTCTTACCTGGTAACGTTCTTTCGATGGGATGGTCCGACGACGTATTCCATATCGCTCCCTCCCTGCCTTCCCCGCTACAGAATTTCTTATGCGATTGCAGCTTATGTTTCTGCAAGGCTTTGTGTGTCAGACTGGCAGAAGACTGGTGCCACACGTTCTGGGGGAAAAAACTACAACTGAGGCTACGGGCGTTGTGCGTCCTACTTATAACATCCAGTGACGTCGGCCGTCGGAGGAGGTCCTCGAGGGCGGCGTATCGACGTCATCGACGCAGGGTGCAGACGCCGAAGATTTTCCAAAGCAGCACAGCTGTGGTGATTACGGTCATAGATATGGAATACGTCGTCGGACCATCCCATCGAAAGAACGTTACCAGGTTAGAGAGTAACTTTTTCTTCTCGCCATCTCCAGATAGGATCTGCTCATGCACATTTTCCAGCACACCAGGGCTGTCCATCAGAAGCAAATCCCGAGAGGAAGCAGCAGAGGCATCAGCCGCGGCATCACTGTGGGGAGCTCTGACAAGATTGGCGAGCTCAGCCTAACCGCCCAGACTCACTTTATCTTGCAAGTCCTGCAATTCCAATGCAACTGCATCCTCTGCAATGAGAGCTTCGGGTGCTCCAGCTTCCGGAGTACAAGTCAGAGTAGCGTCATCACTCAGCACCACCCCAACAGAGGACGATGCCACTCCTCCAACAGGCAAGCCGGAGACCAACTCCGCCCCCGAACAGGCAATCCCGACGCAATGGTTCTCACACCCTCCGGCACACGGACGTGACCCAGGCACAACCCGAGTCGGCACGACCGCTACTGCAGACACACCAGCCAATGGTGCTACCGGCTGAGGGGCACCATCAAGGTTATTTTTTACACTATTCGCGCCACTTCTCTTGTGTTTAGTATTCAAACGACGAAGGCATTCTTTGTTGTTAGCATTAGTAAACAACCTACTTGTACGCTGCATCCGCTCCGACGGCACGAGCAAGGTGGTTCTGTAATTGACAGAATCTCACATTCTTTGAAGTCTAACGCAGAATTGCAACGCCTATTATGTAGGCGAGTCTGTGGGTACCCAGTGGGAAGCATCGTTTTGGCAGACATTTTTACGGGTCGGTCCACAATGTTACTGCGATCTCATTCATGTAGAAAGTCAAATCCTTCTCGCATGGACCCGCCATCAGTAACCAATGAGCCTGGGTTAGTAGGCACGGCAAATTTTACCTTACCTCCCAGGCCTCGCACTGCCTCTCACCACGAACACCACCAACACATTCTGCACACTCTGCGACGCTCCGCGTCCAGGTACAGTATTAAAAGGGTGAGACTCCGCCTCTGCCTTGATGGCAATGGTAGACAGACTGTAGCTGCAGCTCCTCAAAAGACAAGGGTCCTCCAAACACCAACATCACCACACTCTGCACACGTTCATATATCTGAGATTCCCCAGTGACAAATATGATTAATTATATTTCCAAAACTGAAATTATGTTTTAAAATATAAACCTTGCCACACTGGATTAAACGAATATAAATGACGCATTTATGGAAATACGGGTGATTGGATAGCAAGGGATATCGATATTGCTATATAAAACGTTCATGACCGGACTAAACATGTGACATGGCAGATGTTGTATGCTTAGGATGGGGGAGGTTGGTGAACTTACTGCAATATGGATGTTAGAGAGTTCATGTATTTTATGATATGTACTCAGGTGTGATTTTAAGTGTTGTTTTATTGTGTTCTTTTTGGCTTTTGCCGAAATAAAGAATATTAGTAGTAATTGTCATGGCTTAAGGGATGGTTATAACTTTAGTAAATGTATGTGTAGCTAACAAATATGGTTGAAAGGTGGGGAACATATTTAGGAACTTGCAAGTAGTTGATAAATATGAATCGGAGGGTAATGAGGATGTCCCTACTATTCAGGAGTTAGTAGCTAATGCTTGGTAATTCAGTTTCCCACCAGAATTGGGCGGTGGGAGTGGTAACAGGAATGTGCAATTTGTATTTGCTTAAAATAGATAGTAAGATGGCAGCACACAATCCTACTTCCTTAGTAGACAGGTTTAGTTGAGTTACAGGTTTCAGTTGTTTAGCGTGACAAATGCTTTTGGTTTCGTTTTGCAAATACAGAAGATGTCAAACGGGAGGGCCCCTCTGTATGCCATAAGAAATTGTGGAAGGGAGAGCCAAGACCGACCTGGTGAACTTGCAGCCTGATTGTTACTTCATGGGATGGCCCAGCCTGATTCAATTTCAGTGGTGAAACCGAGTGCAGTCAAGTAATATGCTAGATGACGCGGCCCAGACACCATTCTGCTGCAGAAGACTCACCTCTCTAGGGAATAACTGTGGACGTCTGGGGAGAGGGTGGCCATATACTAGGGTACAACATGCTGGGTTCCCAAAGCGCTCCAGAGGGGTAACATAACATTTTAGAATGTCAATGCCCTTCTCGATGACTGGAACTATAACTGATGTAGCTCTAGATGAAAAATGGGCTAGATCAAATGCTAACAGGAGCACTGGGAATACACTGTCTTTTTTAGCCACTTTCCTTCATGGGATGAGCCTGGAGGGCACAAGACATTTTAAGAACCTGTGAAAAGGCCTAATGCTCATTTTACGCCAAAGCCCACAGATAATTTTCAAGAATTGACCACGTCCCTGTACCTGGCCCCGATCTGTTTGAAGGCAATAAAACAAATGATTTAGCTTGAGGTATCTCAAACTACTCCCCACTGATATTTGCGTTGCGTACAGGTTTGGCAGAGTGCAGCAAGGAATATGTTTCTTCTTTTGAATGAAGAAGTAGCGGGAGTTGTTGGGTGAAGCCACTGAAGAGTATATCCAAATTAATGAGGGCTTGGTTACAAGCTGGCAAACTCGCTGGTTGGCATACAAAGCTGTGATCGGGAGGGTAAAGAACATAATCTGGGGGCAGGAGAGGCAGAGGTTGTGGGACTTGAAGAGGAAAGGTTATTGCACTTAGACGGGGAATACACTTGAACCTGTCATACAATGTGCTGAGGGAATTGCAGTATTTTAAAGAAGGGAATAGAGTGATGGAATTTAAAACATCTCTGGGCATCAATCTGCCATCTATATGAGCATGGGGACAAAGCAGGGAAGTTGTTTGTCTGGCTAGCCTGTGGAGAATCCTCGGCAGAAAAGTGAACTGCATAAGAGGGGAAGACAGAGCTTAATGAAGGAAGGATGGGCCACTGTGAAGCTTTCGCTGCATTTTATGAAAGTTTATCTCCTGCACAAAGAGAAGTAGTGATGTGCAATTCAGAGACAACATGGGGGACCTTCCTGAAATAATTGGCAAACATAAAAAGGGAACTCCTTGAATGTGCTCTGACAGCAACCAAAATTGAAATAGGATTTGATCAGAGGAAAGATGGGAAGACTCTGGGCCTCACTACAATGGCAATCCCAAAGGATGATAAATCAACTGAGTGCTCCGATCGATTCTTATAGACCGATTTCCCTTATTAACAGGGAAAACAACATCTTTGCAAGAAATCTTGCATACTATCTGCTCAAAATAATTCTAGCACTAATGCATGAGGACTTGAACGGCTTTACAATTGCGACTTGCGTTAGAAACCCAGGCTAATGAAAATATGGAACTCCCAAGGGTATAAAAGTTAAGCAAATATCTACTTCATACAAAGTATTGAATTCATTTATGTATAACCAATCCCTTAACAAAATTGAAAGAGCAGCGGGCAATGATCTGGGTGAAATTACTGAAAAGGACAGGAATGCGGCCCTGCTGTCCAGACGAGTGGTTTGCGACCGCATCTGATTCAATACAGGTGCATATCATTAGCTCCAGTAAACACAGTGGCACACAATTGTGGCACTCGTCTTTCTAGGAGTTAGCATCACCAGTAGGCTATCTACAGCATTGTAGTACAGAATAATGCTCCCTGACAGCATATTCTGACCCTGCTCAGCACACCCTCACCCACACTCTGCACACCAGAGCCAAATCATGAACACTCTTATGACACATTTTAAGAGCATGGGCGTAGGACATGGGGGAACCAGGGGGAACACATCCCCCCCACAATTTTAAGTGGGGGGATATGATGGCGTTTACCCTCTCCCCCCCACCCAGAATATTTCTGTGTTGGGCTGGGCAAATGATGTATGACTGTGTGAAAGCGAACTCCTAGTGTATGTGGTGGGCTGTACCGATACAAAAGGAACCTGAGAAACTATTGAGGCTCTCAGTCTGAGTTTGTTAGAAGTGCTTTTATCCCAGGCATTAAACACTGCGTCATTAAGAGTTGGGATACTGCAAGGAAATCCCTGGTATTACAGCATCATTTTAAAAGTGGGGGGTACACTTATTTTTGCAACAAACTAGAGCTGTGCTCCCAAAAATCCTTTTCTTCTGCAAGTGAAGTGGCTAGCACATTCCTTTTATGAAAACCAGTTGGACCTTCGTGTGCAATTGCAAAAATCCAGGCAAGCTAGAGGGTTCTCAAGGCAGTGTACTAATATGCACACAATATTCACAAATGGAGGCACATTATATCACCTGTGCCTTTTTGCACAAGCAAAGATGTAATGACTCTTCTGTCGATTTCTTTTCAGGAGACAAAAGCTGCTGTAAAAATGCATTTCCATCCCCATTAGATGGATGAAAGCCATTTTTACACGTTTTGGAAAAGCAGACATAGGCTGATAAGAAACACTGCATGCAGTACTATTTTCACTGAATACTGTCTTTTAAAAATACTGCATGGATGGGTGGGATGTGTTTTCAACTCCCTAGTGCCTTAAGGCTGCTAAAAAAAAAAAAAAAGCAAAGTCCCCAAGGTGCCCCCTGTCGACCCCAGATATTCTGTGTCTCCTACGCCCCTGCTCGTGGAATTTTACAAGCTTGTAGTAATTCCTTGTATGCTCCATAGGGTGTTCTATGATCCTTAAGTGGTTAAACCCCCGCTTCACTTAGCTTCCTTTTATTTATTTTTCGCTTGATTATGCCGTAATCAGTCTGCCGACTCGTGCAGATATCACACTTATGCATATTACCAGCAGATCAGCAGTTGGCCGGCTGAACCAGCACCCTACGGAGTCGTTGTGTCGACAACTGATCAACCCCTCTGGGCTAAATCATGCAGATTGGTCGACTTACAGGGTTCTGCCGCGGTCTTCAAACAACACCAATATATCAAACGTGCACAGCAGCTCTTAATATGTATTTGAGTCACATACTGGATCCCTGTTACTCGCGTCCCTCAATGAAAAAAGTTCTTTACAGCACTGCTTCATTCGTTCATACTACGCAGCGGCCGTCCGCAGACTGTTCTGCCACTTCGGGCACGTTGTGGATTCCCGTGATATTTACGCCTTCGTGGGAGGGGCTACTAGTTGTTCACCAAGCTCAAGCCCTCCACAGCCAACAATCCAGCCAGAGAAAGCGGGTTGTATACGAATTGTTCGTATTACAATTGCACGTGGAACAATTGTTCGAATGCAAACTGTTCGTGAACACAATTGGTCGTTTGATGTCTGAACGCATTGTAATATATATACACACACACAGTTGCAAAAAGAAATTCATGTAACGATATTTAGCTTGTCGTATCATGAAATCAACACGCAGCCACACGGGTCAGACTGTAGACTGTTCTGACACTTCAGCCACTTCTCAGTGTATCCATCAGAGATAAGCAAAAAACGGTAGTAAATGACGTCTTAGTAAATGATGTCTAGTCTTGAGTCAATGTGAACGTTGAAATCTGTTTAATCAAAAACCTATCATTGGATGCTTTTCCATTAGACTTCAATACAATAAAGGGATATAGATACTAGTTGAATATTGTTTGCTAGGCATTCCCACTCATTCGAGTTTGCAACAATATTTACAGAATTGTTTGATTATTTATACAATAGGGAGAAAACATCTCAAGCCTGTTCTTCAAATTGGGCCTTAGGAAGGTTTCCATGCCCTTTTGATTGCTACTTACATGCACTTTATCAAGAGATGGTATTAACTGCAATTTATTTTAATACATTTGGCAAATGCCTCAATGGGCAAAACTAGTTGGTTAAAGCATTAACATTGCTTAAGGCAATTGTGTAGTTTCAAAAGGCCACCAATGTTCTTAATGAAAGGGCAACAGAGGAGGTTAGCGTCTGTATTATGTGCATATGTTAATATCGTGATGCTCTGAATATTATGCGTGGATATTGTAATAGTGAAAAGCCAAATCTGAGGTAGATTCATTGAAATATTAATTTGCAAATATTTTGTAATTGCAGCTCTCTTTGTCCTACCATCTATGGACATGAGGTAAGGATACTCTGCATGTGTACAGACTTTAAATGCATACGTTCTTTTCAAATGTGAAAGTGTACACTTGAATCTGCATTTTTCCTTCATGGATACTGTCGTTGATGGTACTGCACATGTGCATTACCATTTTAAGAAGATATCCTAGTTGGTTTCAAAACAATAAGAAATATGTAATGAAGTCAAGTGGCAAGTGACCCACACTCGGTGCCTTCTAAATTCTGGTGGTCCATTTCAGATTTAGTAAGATAGTTTAGTATCTTGTTGTCCTATACTGTCTGCTGTTTTATATTGATGTAAGAACCAAGTATTACTGTTATCCAATTTAACAATACTCAATTTAACAACATTGGAAGGATGAAGTGGCCTGCTGCTTACACGCAGACCTCAGCCGATAGTGGTTAAGTCAATAAATAGGTTAAATGGCAGTCTTTCCGTGTTATCAGACCATCCCTTTTACATGTACACTCACCGGGCCTATTTAAACTGGCTGCATGCACATTTAACATGGTGAGACTTGAGCAATAATCTCTGTCCCCCCGGTTTAATAGGCACAATAGTTGCCACACGGAACACCCGGAGAGCTGTTGATTATTGCTAGTAGCAACCCAGGTTTACATCCTGGGATGCTAATAGCAATGTATTTGTTTGAAACAGGTTGCGGCGAGCATGTGACCCGTTGTTTCAAATAAATACTTTCTCATGGCCGTCATGGCAATAGAAACGAGGTCAGAGGCATGGGAGGAACTTAGACCAAACAGCTAATGGTCAGTGGTAGGAGAGGAGGGGAGGAAGCAGCTGGGGCGCCACAGAGATGGAGGGAAGCTGGCAGGGGTGCGAGCAGTAGTGAGCTTTCCCGGGAAGCAGGCCATGGTCATGAGATTCAGTCTGCGATCCGAGCAACTTGTTGGATGCTGAACCCACCATGGTGCTAATTTATATTCCTGCACAGATTGGTTTGATTGTGCTGCGTTTCTGTTGTGAATGAATCATGCCCAGAATGTTTTTAAATTTAGAATGGGAAGCATGTGATTCTTGGAAACTGTTCGTACATTTTGGTTGTGTTGCACCTTGGCTTTACAGAACTGGCATCTTTCTCCGAGGCCATACCCATCCATTTCCTTAATTAACTTGAATCGCAGTGCCCATCTTATAGGTAAAGTAGAGTTTAGTAGCTGTAACAAACATCTACCCCTTTGGGGAAAGATCTTAGACTTTGGCTTTAGGCATGTGATGAGCACTTTTGCATGGACTGCCTCACATTCCTAACTAGCTATATCATGCTGGTTCACTGCACTGAAAACCTTGCACCAGTTTAAAGGCGTAAACCGAGGGGCCTGATGGGTACAGTCTCTATTCATCGTCTGCTCCCACAAGTCTTATGGCACACTCATTATGTCAATCATATGTTTCACTCGGGTAACATTTTATGTTTTGATATTTTTTCATGTTGAAAGTGGCCTTGGTCAAAGTCATGTCGGAAAACAAACAATTGCTTCAGGTCTGTATTAAAAGAAGTGTTACCAACCCCTCCAATACCAATGTCATTGTTCTCTTCTAGCCTGGTTTTGACCACTTTTCCTCCACTTGCGGAACTAGTTAAGTGTTGCTCTCTGACAACCATCTAGCTGGGGTGGATATTATCATTGAGAACACCATAGATTGATTGTTGTATGCCCCACAAAGGTAGGAACTGCACATTCAAGTTCTGTTTGTGGAGGATGCTGCTTGATTCTGTATACAGCACTTAATAAACACAAGTTAACACAAACACTAGATATAATTAAATGAAGGCTAGAAAAGTATGTGGATATGTCTATTCTTTGTGTTGGATAATATTGCTTCTCACTACATCGTTATATCGTCCTTAAAATACTGGTTTATGTTTCTGTTTGTTCTTCAAAAACAGCTTGTGAAAGCAGGTTTGTCACTGGCATTGTTTGGAGGGTGTCAAAAGTACGTGGATGACAAAAATAGGATTCCAATTCGTGGTGACCCCCATATTCTTGTTGTTGGAGACCCAGGATTGGGAAAGAGCCAGATGCTGCAGGTATGGCTCTATTCATCTCATTTTAGTATTTCACAACTCGGGAATTGATGTGGTGTTATTGTCTATTTCCCACTTAGATTGTTACAGGTTCTTGATCAGTAACATTTAGATTTTTACTATGTGGATATAGATGTGTAATTATCTCGTCACACACATTCATTATTGAAGCACTCAATATATCTTCAATATTTTATCTCTGCGCAGAAATGTATTTTTCTGAATGCATGGTTCATGATATCATCATCTGTAAATTGATGATATCTTGAACCATTGTCAGGTCACTGTCAAGGCTACAAAGCAGTGGAAAACGGCGTGAATGCAGCTTTTGCTGGCTAATTCTCCTTCTCAATGCTACTAACCAACCATTGGAGCTATCTTGCTTATTGAATGCCTGAGGGTACCTTACATCCAAGAGTACCCCAAATACCAGGATGTTTCCCCAACCTTGTGTTCAAGAATCCCTTGACAGTCCGTGCCTTGCCAAAATCATCTCACAGTGGGTGATTAGTGGCCTTTGAATGGTATGCACATTCCTCATGAAGGAGTATGCACCCATTTTGGGTTTAAACGGATGAAGCAAATTTGCCTGTGTACATAATCAGTGTCCAAATGCTAGAGAATAGGCCTATTCTTAAATGTGTTCCTCACTTTGTACAAAATTCATGTTTAATTTGGCGAAAAGGAAAACGTGCATATGCACCATTCACTAGCTGCTCGTTTGGCTGCCCATAGTGTGCTAAGAGTTCACAAATGCGTGGATGTGTGTGTCTGTGTTTTGAGGTAGTGGTGCAGTCAGTGCTCCAGGTAATATTTTGAGGTGGGAGTATTTTACGCATGATTTTTCAAATTAGAGAGTAAATGCAATTTCAAGTGAGTAAAAATGAGTTTTCTCCTCTGCAAGAGAGTAAAACGTATCCAACACGTATACCCAATGCATACGTAAAATCATACCCGTAGGCCAAAAGAGTTGTAGATCAAAGTTGTCTGTCTTGCACAGAGCCCTTCACTCCACAAGCAAACGGCACATCCCGTCTGAGCACATAGTAACAGCACATCACTCCACTTGATAATGGCATATATCCTCCCTGAACATGCTAGCTACACATCTCCTCTTGACACATACTAACGAGTACGACACGTACTCTGTGCACATGGTAAAGGCACATCTCCTTTCAGCATTTTCATAGATGTGCTGTTAGCACTCGAAGAGCAAATTTGTGTCATTTGCATGTGTAAATTGCACCTTTACACTGCACGCTAACAGCACATCTCTATGCATATGCTAATGGCAGACATTGTTTTCAAGTATTGATAGAACACGTTCTGTTTAGCCAGCCTGATATTTACACATGTTGATAGGACATATCTCTACCCATAGTGACCGAAAATCTCTTCTCTGCGCATGCTATTGGCACAGCTCTTTTCGTCTGCTAATGGTACATCTTCTCTGCACACATACTAGTGGGACAGCTCTCTGTACATGCGTGCTAACGGCGCGCATGTGGACAGGGGAGATGTGCATGCTAATGACATCCCTTCTCTACGCACATGCTAATGGGACATACCCTCTCTGCACATGCTAACTGCACATCCCATCCCTGTACAAAAGCTACTATCAATGCCCGGAGGCCGATAGACTAACAGAACGGAAAGAGTATCATTAGCGGATACTGTAATCCGATACAAAAGGCACTCCATTTTGAGAGAATGGTTAGGGGTGTTGCACAGCACCTTGTATTTAAACTTATAAATCAGGGCCAACCCACCAACAGGATGGGAGGACACATGATCTAGATGAGCTATAGCATCATTTGGGGGTAGGGCCTGAACAAGGGCTGGACCGGAGGAGTCTCTCAGCCAAGTTTCAGTGAAGAAAGAACATAAACTCAAAATCATTAGCATATAGAAGATTGTGGCAATTCATGGAGTGCGCAACGAGCGAACACATGTTTAAAAGGCCGCATTTTAAATCAGCATGTTGCTTGTGCGTGTCTAAGATAGCAGGGGACGTAGCAAATCCCAAAGGCAGTTTAATATCTTTGGGAGCGAGCGAAAGTAACATAGAACGTTCCCATATAAGTGGGGGCATAGTAACACCCTGGCATCCATCCAACACTTTCCGTGCATGGACCGGCACAGACGTGCTTGCCTTAAGCGCGCCTTCGGCAAGAGTCTAATGGCCACACAATATTCCCCTGAGAAAGTAAGGGGGGTACTAACATTGTTTCTTGGCATTGCTGCTACCTGCCTGACCAATGACCTAGGGCTACAATTTTCAAGAACCATGTGTGACATTTTTGAAGATGCCTGAAAAAGTTGAGTGTAGCAACCCCAACAGCCCCACGTGATTGGTTGGCAGCCAAAGGTTTGAATGAGAGCAGCCATGTGGCTGGGAGATAAGTGTCCCCACTTTTTCCATTAGCTTTAGCATGTCAATCCTATGGATGAGCCTCAATGCGCAGTAGACGCTCTACTGAAGAGGAATTGTGAGTAAGCTTTGCTGGTGCCAGCACAATGTCAAGATAAGAATTGTTCTGATGGCAAAGCGTTGCCTGATGTCTGATGACAAGGGAGTCTACTGTGTAGAAGGAACAGAGAGCCGGCAATCCCTTCCCCTGATCCAGCCGGTAGAGCTGAGTCACAAGTCCTCAAGAACAGCTTCATGCAGAAAATATTTACTGACCTTTCACTGCACCACCCCTAAATAAGTGGACAGAAGCACTGGACACCAAGTACAGATCTGCTGCCCAGGAGGGCAAGACGTTTTCCTATTTTGCAGTGCAAATAACTTACTTTGCAGGGCAATGTTGTTCTTTTGGAGTACAAACAAATATTTGGGCCGAGCTTGCCTTAAAAATGCAAGATGCTGCACCCTGCATGGATGTCCTAGGCATATCACTGCTGGGAGCATCAGCAACACACAGAGCTCAAGGCCTGTAGTTGTTACCTGCCATATAGAACTAAGCTAAAGCCGAGATGAATCCCAAAAGTTATGCCAGGACATCAAAGTGTCCATCTCCTGCCTGAAGTGCCCTGAATGTACAATCATTTGCACGATCAGCATTGGTGCTGTACCTCCAAAAAACAGACAAATCTGCTGTACCCAAGCTCTCACTTCACTTTATAGCTGCCATTTGTGCTTTAGAATTGCTGCTGCAGAAGAGCCAATCAACACCAGTACCTTGCGTGGACCAGCAGTCCGAAATTAACCAGAATTCCCAACCACGGGGTTGCCACCTCATTCAGAAAGACATCAAAACAATCCCAAAGTCTGATCTGTAACATTGGTCCTATTTTTAACATCAGGGACTATATTTAACATTGGAGACAGTGTATAATCGGGATCAGTATCACACTGAGCCATTCAGAATCTTGTCCCACTTTTCTACTATTTCCCATGAGAAGAAGAATCCCAGATTAGCAAGTGTAAGTTCTGTCCCTTGGGCCTTTGACTTGTGGAAAACCCTAAAAGCTAAAAGGTAGGGTTGAGACCTAAAAGTAATCCTCTAGACAGATGAGCTAGCATTACTTAATGGTAACATACATCTTACATACCTTTAGCGATCTATATATTTTTTGTACATGCCTGTTTGTGTCTGTGTGAGTAGTTTTTCTCTTATTTAATGTATTACTGCTTACCTTTTTTTCTTGCTTACCCAAACTCCTCCTCCTGAAGTTGGCCTTAACCGCTGAAACAAAGCTACCACTGCGTGAACCAAGGAAAGCTGAAGGCTTACCTGTATTTTTAGGTGTGGGAATTAACCATAACATAGGACCTCCTAATATCTCTGAAATGAAGACGAAGTCTTCAGGTATGAGAAAAGTCCATATTTATTGTTCAAGTAACAGGGTTCGAAATTGAGATTCAGTGAACAGGAGCTAAAACTAGCTCCATTTTGTATGAACCGTTGTGTTTAAATGTGTATTAGATGTGTTCTAATTATTCTTTATTAATATTCTCAATTACTCAATGTTAATGCCACATTTACATGTTTGGAAGGCACCAGTTGTCATTAGGAGCCAAAAGTAGCTCCTGGTAGCTGTTCGTTTTAAGCTAACCAGGCTCTACTATGCTAGAAGCAGGAGCTAAACAGCTCCCAGCTCCACTCAAATTTGAACCCTGAAGTAAGAATGCAACCATTGACTGCGGTAATGCCCAGCTCCTTCAGCTATCGGGCTTCAACTGACTTCAGCCTTCTTGATCTTTCCCCACATTCCAAAGTTCAACCACAAACATTCCAGATGGAAACTTGGCCTATAATCAGAGATGGCATTCTAATATGATAATGCTAAACACTACGTAACACACCCCTTCTCCTTTAACTGAAGAAAAGGTTGATACACAAAAAGGACAGAGGAGAGGGGCAAGGGGTAAAGCAAAGCAAAGTAATGACTGAAAGTAAAGTCTTGGTAATGGCCCAGGGAGGTGGAACTAACACATAAAAGACAGGATGCTACTCTCCAAGGCAGGATGTAGCTCTCCAGCTAGCCAACTCTCACCACACAAAAATCACCCCCTGCCAAATGTACAGCAAACCCATAGTCTCTTTCAGGGGCGTTGCCACGTCTGGAAAAGATCTGGGGCTACGCTAATGTTGGGACTGTCGGGACTCAGGGGGTATCTAGCCTTTTGGTTGTAGCCCCTGAGCTTCCATCCAGGGCTACAACCAAAAGACCTGGGGTTATAGCCCCCTCAACCCTCCCCCCTAGCAATGCCTCTGGTCCCTTTTAATCTTTTCTGTGCAGAATATCTAGAATCACATTTTCTGCCTTTCCTGGGAGTTGAATTTTCACCTGATCACCTGCAACGAACTTCGTTCTCTTGCATCCATGCTTGATATCATAACTCCATTTGGATGCCTCACGAGACTCCCCTATTTTGTCACCAGTGCTCCTGACACGAGTGACAACCATCTTGGAGCGATTCAATCAACGAGGAGTTAACAGGCTGTTGGGCTTCTGTCCTCTCGTAAGTTCAAATGGAGTGACACCCGTGGAAGGGTGAGGTGTCACCCTGTACTGAAAAATTCTGCAGAGTAAATCTCTCTGCCAATCCCCATTATTCATCACAGACAGCCTCACACCATCCATGATGGTACAGTTGAACTGCTCTACACAACCATTACTCTGAGGATGGTATAACACAGTTCTCTTGTGCACAATCCCTTTCTCCTTAAGCCAAGATTGAAACTGTTTTGACACAAACTGTGCTCCATTATCACTAATCATTTGTGCTGCAACACCCTCTCTCCAGAACACATTTTCCAAAAATCTAATCAAGTTCCTGGAAGTGACATCCTTGACTATTCCAATTTCAGGCCATTAGATAGCAGATCCATCAGCACCACAACCTAACTGTCCCTGGACCCAGAAAAATGTAACGCCCCCTGCAAATCTATTGCTACTGTTTTCCCAGGGCACCATAGGAACTTCCGTAAACAGCCATAGGTGGAACCCTGAATTCTAGTACTTCATCACTATTGAGACACTCGCATTCCTTGATCCAGATTTCAGTAAAATTGTCCATGTGCGGCCACCAAAAAACCAACCAAATTATGGATTTTGTCCTACAGACGCCCATATGGCCTTAGTGACCTAAATCAACAACAGTCTCCCTCATGCCACTCGGAACTAGCAATCTGTGTCCCCTGCATACAAACTCCCCTTTGATATTCAACTCATCATTCACCCACACCCTCAGTTACAACTCGCTCACCATTCCTCATTAGTCCTTTATTAGGCATTTGACCTCTTCATAAACCTAGTCTTCCAGAAATGCCACCAACCAATCACTCTCCTGGAGACTCTCCTCCATAGAGAATATGTCCCTAATATCCTCTTCCACTAGAATATCCAACTCATCCTCCTCTACTATGGATTCCTGGAGAGACCGTCTTGCTAAATCGTTCTCCTTGCCATGAACATGTTCTACAGTAAAGTCCAAACCTTGCAGTTTGGTGATCCACTTCGACATATGCCTGGAAACTCCTTCCAAGCCCTTCCTGTTGAAAATAGACACCAAGGGCCTGTGGTCAGTGCAGATCACAAATTGTCTCCCATACGAATACACACAGCCTACACAATAGCCAAGGCTTCCTGTTCAAAAACAGAATACTGACATGAAACTTCTTTAAGCTTCCGTGAAGCAAATGCTGCAGTGTGTTAAGCCCTCCCATCCTCCTGTGAGAGCATTGTGCCCAGGCCAAACCCGGATGCATCAGTATAGACTATAGTCCTCATCCCTTCTCTAAATCCCTGCATCACTGGGGCTTGTTCAATCTTCTGCTTCACCAAAGGGAATTCATCCTCACATTCAATTTGACCCCTTTTCTAGTCAGTTTCCTCAAAGCCGCAGTTTTGTTTGCCAAATTCTTCACAAACTATTAATTAGTAATATTCAAATAAATCCCAAAATTAGTCTACTTCTGCCTTATTCTTAGGGGGGAACCATCTCGGCAATGGCTTTAACTGTGCTAAACTTTGGCTGTATACCTTGGCCAGATAAATTGTACCCCAAATATTCCACTGAAGACTTGCCAAATCTCCACTTTCTCCAACCTCAACCTAACAACTGCATCACACAACTTCTCCAAGATGGTTCTCAAACTGGCATGATCTTCCTGTCACAGCCCCACACTAGAATGTCATCTTGATAAACCTTTACCCCAGCCAAACCAAGAACATTGTGCATCATCTTCTGGAACACACTGGCCGCTGAGACCAGTCCAAATGGCATTTTTACACACCTGAACATCCCTACTTTTTTTTTGTTTTAAATATTTTTTATTATTTTATAAACAACACCTCCAGGCAGTACAAACAATAAGGACTTTCGTGATTAAGCTTCAAACATTACATTGCAGAATACACTCTATGGTCCTCCCCCCTCCAACCGCTCTAACTCGAGCCCCTGTATCCGTGTCATCCACCTTTTCATCTTCAGGCGTGTCTACTGCCATCATCTCTTCCGTGTCATCATCACTGTTGTTGGCCTGGGAGGGACCCACCATTGAGGCCACCAATTGCCTCCATGCTATTAGGGGTCCCACCTCTTCCTCCCCTCCCCTCCCCTGGTAACTACTTCATACCAGGCAGCCGTTTCTGCCTCTGCCCACTTCATGAGGTCTGCCCACCACATCTCAATTCTAGGCCGATGAGCTGCTTTCCAGCACATTGCGATTCTCCGTTTGGCCAAGATGTAGGCCAGGTCCTTCATCTTACTAATGTGCCTCAGGTTGCGTGGTCTGGTAAAACCCCCAAGCATGCATGCCCAAGCTGACTCCACAGTGTAACCCCTTTTCCTGCTGAGCGTATCTTCAGCTCTGTCCGGAACCTTCTCACCTCCGGGCAAGCCCAAAACATGTGCAGCATCCCAGCTTCCTCCTCCCCGCACCTAGGGCATTTCTGTATCGCCGGCCACCAAACCTGTCAATTTTGCCGGGGGTCAAATATGCTCTATGAGTGACATATAATTGAATCTGCTGAAGTCTCGCATTTCGGGACACCTTCTTATGATACCTTTTGGGCTCTATCCCATTGCCCATCCGACATGGGTTCACCCACCTCCTTTTCTCAGTCTCACTTCAGTCGGAGCAGCTCCTTCCCCATCCTAGTCCCCAGTAGCTCATATATGCGAGATATTTCATGCCCACCCTCCGAGATATCATACATCGTCTCTATGGTGGCATCAGGTTGTTCCGCAAGCACTGCCTCAAGCCACCTTTCTCTCACCCGTTTAATGATTCTAGAATAAGTAATGTGTTGGCCTTTATGCACCCTAGTGTCCTCCATTAGTCTCTGAAAGTCCAATGCCTCCCCCTCCTGCCATATATCTCCAAGGGTAGCCAGGCCCATCAGTTCCCAGTCTCCACGGACCCCTTTTACAAGTTGAGTCTTCCCCGCATAACGCCACTAACAGCACCTGCAGGGAGAACGGGGCTGGGTCTCCCACAGTTTGCCATGCTCTACGCCACATTTCCCACCCAAGCACCAACAGTCTCGCCATTCCTAGTACCTTTGGTTTAAGCAACCACACTATCTCTCTGAGGAAGTAGGGAGCAGGATCCCTGCTCAAAAGCCTGGCTTCAGCCGTTTTTTCTTCAGACAACCACCTGGCCACATATTGCAGCTGTCCTGCCAAGTAATATAACTCATAATTCGGCAGGTTTATACCCCCCCTATCAAACGAGTTTTGTAGTTTCCAGAGGGCCACCCTGTTCCTGGAATTGTGCCATATGAAACCCCTGCACAGGCTATGGAGTTTGGCAAAAAAGTGTTTAGGGATCACATGCGGGATGTTTACAAAAAAGTGTAACAGTCTGGGCAGGACTACCATCTTAAGCAGAGCCGCTCTCCCCATCATGGCCAGGGGCAATCTGGACCAAAATCCCATGCTATTTTTAATACATTCAACTGCCTTTTCCGTATTGTGTTTGTGTTCCGCCCCTGTCGTGTGGTATATATCGATACCTAGGTATCGAAACATCTCGGTTTGCCAAGGTATTGGCAAAACCGGTAGGGTTCTCGGTGGGGCACTTTTATACCTACCCAGGAGGAACACGCTGGACTTCCTGGGGTTCACAGCTATGCCCGAGAGGGTAGCGTAACGTTCCATCACCTCCAGGACATATTGTAGGTTCTCCTCTGGGAAGCGCAGATATAAAAGCATGTCATCGGCATACAATGATATAAGATGCGTACCTTCTGCAGTGCAGATCCCTATCTCCCCGTATTGTTGTCTGAGGCAGACTGCTAGTGGCTCTTAACGCTAGGATATATAGCATGGGCGACCAGGGCCAACCCTGTCTAGTGCCCCTGCTAAGTTGCCATTTATCTGAGATTGTAGCGCCCGTTTTAACTCTTGCAATTGGGGAGCTGTATAACATCTTGACCCATCTCAGATATCCCAGCCTCATCCCGTATTCTTTCAAGGTCGCCAGCAACCAGGGCCACCTCACTGAATCGAAGGCCTGACCGCATGCAGCGAGATAATTGCCAACTCGCCGGGGTCCTTCTGTTTGGTGAATAATGTGGTGAAGTCTCCTATGATTATCAGTTATGTTCCTGCCTGGGACGTAACCTGTCTGGTCATGGTGTATCAGTCTGCCGATGACTCGCTTAAGCCTATTAGCCAGCACCGCTGTGAGGATTTTACTATCCTGATTGAGCATCGATAGGGGCCTATATGACGCATAGTCTGTGCTTGGCTTACCTGGTTTCAAGAGGGGGATGATCACCACCTCCCTTAGGGACTCCGGCAGCCCACCACGCTCATACGCCTCATTGAGCATGGCCAGCAGCGGCGGGAGCAACTCTTGTTTATATGTTTTATAGAATTCACTAGGGAGCACGTCCGACCCCGGAGCTTTGCATGTGGGCAGGTGCTGAATCACTGTCTCTAGTTCGTCTGAGGTGATTGGGGCATCCAGGTCTGCCCGTTTCAGGTCGTCTAAAGAGGGCAAACCTATGTCTTTAGTGTTGCGTGGATTATTTGATCCATATTTTCCCCTACGTCCTCATACAGACGTTTATAGTATCTGAGGAACTCTTCGTTTACTCCCTCTGGGGTATCCCAGATCTGGCCCTCATCATCCCTGACTTCTCTGATCGCAGGTTGTGGTGTCTCATTTTTATATAACCAGGCCAGCAATCTGCCCGGCTTGTCTCCTCCCACATGCTGCCTTTCCACATATTTCTTATAGCTCAATTTACATAATCTATCCCAGAGCTCACTGCTGGCTTGTTGCAGCAACCTCATCCTTACCTCATCCTCCCGAGAGGCACTGCCCTTACGCATCATGTCCTCCAACTCCCTTTCGTTTCTTGCAATTCCCGTGCTATACCCCCTTGGAGCCCTCTGGAAAAACTACCTTAAATGCCTCCCATACTGTTCCTACAGATTGCACGGTGCCGGTGTTAATGTCAAAGTACTCAGTGATCGCCTCCCTCAGGTCCTCCCGCAATCTTGAATCCTGCAGGGCCTCAGCTCTGAGCTTCCACGTCAGGATCCGCGCTCTAGGTGGTTGGTGTCACCACTCCAGGACCAAGGAGGGAGTGGTCCGAAAGCACCCTGGCTTTATATTCCGCGCCCACCTTTTCTCCTACTAACTCAGCAGTGGCAAACACATAATCCAGCCTCGTGTGCAAGTCATGAGGCGTCGCGTAGTGTGAGTACTGTCTGTCCGCTGGGTGCAGCCGCCTCCAGACGTCTTCAAGTTCAAAATCCGTCAGCAGGGCCTGTAACGCCTTAGCGGCCAGGGTGGGTTTGTCTAGTTTACCATCTGATCTGTCCATTTTGGGATTCAAAGTGCAGTTGAAGTCCCCTCCCCATAGGATCGCGCCACCCAATAGGGGGCTAATTATGCCATATAGAGTCCTAAAGTAAACCGCTGTATTTTGGTTAGGGGCGTATATGTTTATATTGCTCAGTTCCCGGTTTTCCAGCATCCCCTGCGCTACAACCATTCTGCCTTCCGGGTCCACCGGCGACCTAATCAGCTGAAACAGTACATGCGGTGCCACCCATATGATGACTCCCCTTGCGTACGCTGAATACGTGGCTTCCGTAATGGTCCCATTCCATTTCCTCTTGACCACCTCCAGTTTCTCCCTAGTGAGGAGGGTTTCCTGTAATAATGCTATATCAATCCTCATCCTTCTTAGGTACATCATTACTTTATTACGCTTTAGATAACTATTGAGGCCACTCACATTCCAGGTCACCACTCTGAGGCTACCCGACGCCATTTATTTGGTATCCCGCCTCCCCTCCCAGTTTCCCCTTCCGCCCATGATGACACAAAGTTTGGCTCGCTCCCCTCCCGCTCCCAACAAACTCCCCCTTCCCTCCTTCCCGTCCAGCCCCAACAAGTGCCAAGCCCCATCCCTGGATCTCAGGCCCCCCGCGTTTGGTCCTGCCACGGAATGCCGAGGTCAGGAACCCGGCAGGGTGTCACCGGACTACCGGTGACCTAACTAAACTTCACGTTGTGGGGGTACGAGGGTTGGCTCTGTAAGGCTCCCGCACTATTATCAAGGTTTCTCTGTGCTATCGGATCATGCATGCATGTATAGCCCTAGCAGCACCTTCCCATAAGCCATGTCTTATGCTATATTCAAGTCCCATTGTCTTAGGCTGTGACACCCTAGGTGCCGCAACCACATGTTACTTATCTTCTCCTTCTGTCTGGATTCCCGATTCTTGGGGGCAGCTCTGCGTGTCCAGCCACCCCATAGCGTCCTCCAGGGTTTAAAAAAACATGGTTCTGTTCTTGTGGAACACCTTCAGCTTGGCCAGGTAGATCAACATATACTTGTGGCCTGCTTCCCGCAATCTTCTTTTCAGTCCCAAAGTTCATACGTCTGCGCTGCACCTGCAAGGTGTAATCTGGGTATGCGGTTATTTTTGTCGACCGCCTTTCTATTGTTCCGCCCTTCCGAAAGTATTCAAGAATCTTTTCCTGATCCCGGTAATTCAGGATCTTGGCTCTCACCGGCCTAGGGGGGGTTCCCGGTGGTGGCCTCCTCATCAGGGCCCTGTGCTCTCTTTCCACAGCAAACCCTTGGGTCAACACTCCTCGGGTTATCTCCTGCAGCAGCATAGATTCAATACACTCCGTACCGTTGGATCCCTCCGCTCCTTCTGGCAATCCCACGATGCGGATATTATTTATTCGGGCGCGTCCCTCCACCTCCTCTGCCCCTTTTTCTAGGTTGCCCATGCGCTGCACTAGGGTGTGAAGTTCCGATTTATGGGCTGTGCGGACTGCTGTATTCGGGCCCATCTCTTTTTCTACGTCCCCCGTGCGCTCCGCCAGTGTCCTGACATCCTGCCGAAGAAGGTTCACCTCTTCCTGCACCGCCCTGACTTTGAGCTCCAGTGCCGCCTTTAATTCGTTCATGGCCAGTCCCAATTTGGTCTCCCAGGCCTTTTCAGATCCGCAATTGCAGCAAGAATCTCCTGGTGCGTGCCCATGGTGTCTGTGCTCCCAACGGGGGTTTTGTCTTTGCTCCTGACCCCTTCTGCACCCGGCGATGTTCTGGCATAGTCGTCGAGCGTGGGCTGCTTGCCCTTTGTTCCTAAGGGTTTGTTGGTCATCGTGCTGTATCAAAAACGTGTGGGCAAGCCCAACCACTTATAACCCCCGGCCTGAATAAAGTTAGACGGCTCAGCTGGGATACGGGCAGGAACGGAAGAGGAGGAGAAGTAAATACTCCAAGCGGTAGCCTGTGCTCCCCAGGGGCCAGTGATAAACACTTGCAGAGGCTCGTTGACGGCCGGGCTGCATCGAGGTGACACGCTGGGGGGCCCACTTCTGACCGGCTGACCCTCCCTCGCCTGAACAGCTGAGACAGCAGGTGATTCACCCGCATTAACAACAAACAAGCCCTCCCTGGGAATTAAGGAGCAAACAACAACTAATTAAAAATCTCTTCTCTTTAACATCCCATCATACAATCAGTCTTTCCTAATTTATTCAATGCGCTCTTAATTGAAACCAAAAAAACCCTTGCTCACATACATATGTCTAATTGCATCCTTTGTTCTGTCAAATAAATGTTGGGTACTTAAGAAGAACAATATTTCAGAATCCAATTGTCTGAAGTGGTTGTACTGAATAAGTGGGGAAGACAGAATTCCGAATTGCTAATAGACTGAATGGGGTACATATTATGATTAATAGGAGCCAGCTGTTGAACCTCAATTTTAATTACATTTTTGTTACACAATAGCACTGTCAAAAGCATGAATCTAAGGTTTAGTGTTGTAGGCACGTTTGTGCTAAGTTAAAGAGAAAGGATTGTGAATGTGTCCAGAATAAGTATGGCAGTTTCTAGTGCTTCCTGCTCCTTGTCACTCACTGTGTGAGGATGTAATTCTGTAAATAAAAGGTACATAGACTCTCACGTAGTGTCATTTAGTTAGAACTGATGAATCTGGTGGAGCTGAGCGTGTCCGTGGCACATCAGATGATAAACGTCATCCACTTGCGATGGGAAATGCAACAGGAATCCGGGCAATTCCTGGATTCATGTGGCATTTTCCACCTTAGGCCTAAAATGCCCTGGCTTACTGTGACTTATCACGTCTGTACGCACATATCAATAATGGCATGATGGCTGTCAATGCAAGAGATTCCTATGACTTTTACATGCTTTTTTCAGGCATAGAAAAGGGCAGAATCCATAGGCATTCCAGCCTCTCTGTTGTGATGAATCCAGTGAGATCATCACTGAGACCCCTGTATGGGCCTCCTTTCATGTGGCCAGGGATAGGCAGTCGCTCCCTGATCCCCCTGATCCTGACCCTCGGGTGGTGTTATGTGGGGGGACCACATGGGAGGGGACACATACCAGGGGAAATTGGTGACACCTTTTTGGCATGATTTCTCTAATGTTCCCAAAGCCTTCATGGCTCACTGCAAACAAACTGACGTTTCTGCTATAAAATACAGTATGGACTTCAGAACCCGTAATGCCTGTGGTACTGAAACGAGGGAGAGGAGCTCAGAGTAAAGGTGGTATGAAGTTTAACAAGCAGTCTAGTTGCTGTAATATGAAACACCCGAGCAGGACATTTAAATGACAGAATGAGTTTCAGGTGAGGGCAGAAGCAGAGGCAATAGGAGACGTTTGAGAGAGTGTATGGGGAAGCTGCAAGGCCGAATGCGAGAGACACTGTGGAGGCAGGGGAAGCACCAGCTGAGGCCAGTGGGGGAGAAGTTGCATGGCTGTGCAGAGTATGCGCAGCTGGACCCGACCTTGGGGAAAGCTGCATTGTCTGTGAGATGAGCTCCCGACATCCGTGACCTGCTCCAGTGAAGAAGCAGAGCCGGTGGTCTCACTGAGCTGGCAGAGCTCCCCTGCTGCAACAGCCCTATTGGAGGCAGCAGCGGTGCAGACCGACACGAAAAGATCGGCTACAGTATCCCGTAAGTCAGAAAGGGATGCAAAGGAAGACCAGTGAGTTGGCCTGAGACGCCAGGTGATCCCAGGGCGCTCGGAAAAGAACTCTCAGTTAAAATTAATGATTTTGAATACCGAACCAATGAAATAAGGCAGCCAGGGCGCAACATCCCTGATAAGGGATACCAATTGGGGAATAATTGTAACCCACATTGCCAGTAGCCAAGAAGTTGCAGAAGAAAGATAAAAGGGCAAACAGGGCACGACTCCCCTGATAAGGAATATCAATTGTGGGAGAATTGTAACCTGCATTGCCAACAGCCAAGAGGCTATAGAAGACTAATACAGAGACAACAATAGCCTAACTTCCCTTTTATGACATTCCAATCTGGGGAGAGCTGTAACCCATATTATCAAAAGTCAAGAGACTTGAAAGAGAAACAGTTATTGTTCAAACCTCGTCACATTCAAACCTCCTCACATGCGATGCTGGTATGGAGAGTTTTGGAACAAACATTACCACTGAATACAATTGTAGTTGTAGGAATTTGTATCCTGGCAGGTGAGTACACCAAGAGAGAGATCAATAGTAGTTAGTCCCGACAGGCAAGTGGACCAGGAAAGAAGATTCTTTGAAACACTGTGGTTGTGGGAAAAAGGTGTGTTGGCAAGAACTTGGTAATTCTATAACCTTTCTTTATCTTTTTTTTCTTTATTTGTTGTACAACATGTTAAACCTTCCCCCCGCTTCAACCCCTCACCTGCTTACCCCTCCCCCCACCCTTACACCCCCATCTCCCCCAGGACGGCAGTCTCTTCCTCTGACTTGGTGTCCTCTTCAGGGTTCATTTATTGCAGGTCCAGGAGTTTTAGGCATTGGGGGCACCATTGGGCCCTAAAGTCACCCTTCACAAATGCCAATGTCTCACCCAGTCTCTAGCAAACTTCTCCAGGTTAATGTTCATTGCATATGTGGCCCATTTCAGCACCACCACCATTGTTGCCAATGTCAATACCACCCTCGCCTTCTCTCTGCCCCAACTGTCCCCCTCCTCCCCAGTCTCTCTTATACCAAGCAAACTCGTCCGGGCACCTTCAGGCCCCTCCCCTTGGGGCATTTCCACTGTATGTGGGATGCTGTGCCCTCTTCCTCAGACATCAGGGTATATGCTATCAGGGTATATTCTATGTAGGCAGGTGGGAGTGTAGTGCCACCCGTACAAAATCACCCTTGCCAATTTGGGTATTCTTCTCCAGAGGTGCTCCCACTCCTCTCTGCTGATTCCCTGCCCCGTCATCTGCTCCCACCGTGCCATATACGGCCAGCTGGCCCGGGGGGAGGCATTGTCCAGTATTCTATAGAGGTTTGATATGAGGCCCTTAGACTGTCATGTGTTAGCAAAACCTTCTCAAAAGGGGTAACCTGATGAGTAGCGGCTGCCCTAACCTCTCCGTTCATCAGCCAGTGCGTTAGTTTGAAATAACAGTGTCTCCCCCCCCCAAAGACCTGCCTGCTGGTCCTGGAACATATCCTGTATCCACCTGCAACCCGCTTCTCGCCACTTCCCAAAAGGCCCCATGTTCCATTCCTGGAGTAAAATCCCCATTATTAAAGATCGGTGTAAATGGGGACGGGAAGGTCTTGCTCCTTCCCATCTCCATCCCCATTTACATATGCTCTTCTTGTTCACCAGTTTGTCCCAGGTATCCGCCAGCAATTTTGTCATGGCGCTCTTATACAGGTGTTTCGGCCTGAGATGTCTCGGCAGCCACAACACCTCCCTCAGGTCGTGCTGTGCTACTGCTCCCCCCATCGAGACCCATTGCTTCCCTCCTGTCCCCGATAACCATTCTCTTATTACCCGCAGTTGTGCTGCCTCGTAATATTGTTGAAAATTGGGGAGACCCAAACCCCCCTCCCTTTTAGGGGCCATCAATAGCTGGTGGCTAATTTGTGGCTTCTTCCCCTCCCAGATGAATTCCAGTTCCCTGAAAAAGCTAGATGATATTGCTAGTGAGATCGTCTGGAACAGGTACAGCAGCCGGGGGAGTGTGACCATTTTGATCATTGCCATCCTTCCCATCCATGATACCCTAGGTTCCTCCACTTCTGGAAGTTCTTTTTTATTGCCTTTAATGTGGGTGGGTAGTTGGCCGCGAACCACCCCAACAGCACCTGTTATTTTTACCCCCAGATATTGACCTCCCCCCAGACTCCACATGAAGGGCAATGTGGCCTTTAACTCCTCTGTTTCTTCCCTCGCCACAGTTGGGTTTACCAATTCCGATTTCTTGAGACTTACCCTCAAACCCGATACTTCCCCAAATCTTCCCAGCACCACCATACATGCCGTTATTGAATCTTTAGTCTGGTGAGAGTCAGGAGCATATCGGCAGAGAATGCTGCCACTTTATGTTGTTTACCACCGAAGGGTATACCCCGTAACTCCTCTGATTCTTGTATTGATTGTAATAGCCGGTCTAGGTAAATTGCATACAACAGGGAGAGCGGGGACCCCTGCTTTGTCCCCCTTCCCAGGCGGATGGGGCGTGACATGGAGCCGTTTACCATTAGACGCGCTACTGGCGTGTTGTAATTGGCTCGGAACATTTTAAGAAATCCCCCCCCCCCACCTCCTATTTTCTCCATCACCATAAAAAAGGACCACTACACTCGGTCAAATGCCTTCTCTGCATCTAGTGATAACAAGACCGATGGAGCGGCCGATTTATGGGCTTTCTATACTAGGTGTGCCATCCTCCTAATGCTGTCTGCTGTCTGTCTACCGAGGATGAAACCCGCCTGGTCCTGGTGGATCCGTGGTAGGAGATGGACTTTGAACCTCTTTGCAAGTATTTTGGTATATATTTTGGCATCTACATTAATAAGTGCTATGGGCCTGTCATAAATCACCCAAGTATCTTATGAAAAAGGATACAGTGAAACCATAAAGGATACAATTGGTAGGGCTCTTCCGGGTCCTTGATGAATCACACGGCTTGACAGTAGTGAAGTCAAAAATAGACCTTCCAAATGATACAACTCTCTGACTAGTAAAACAGGCAGAGAGTGGGATCACTGCAAAGGGTGTGGGAACATCATTGGAAGTCAGCCTAGGATACAATAAAGTATAATGAGAACGTGTCCCAACTTAAACTCTGACTAATAACACAGCAATAGCACCTAGTACAACACTAACCTGTAGACTTAGAACTGGAGGCTCCACCAACAAGTCTCTGAAGAAGAACAGCAATTGAACAACGACAAAAGGAGGGAAGGTTAGTAAGGGAAACATATCCCGAATGGCACGTGAATTGAAGTCCACCTGTTATCTCATCACAGGTGTCGGGGATTAAATCCAAGGCGAAGCACAACTTGCGTGTGGAATTGTTCGTTTAAAGAGTTCAGAAAACCGCGTGCAGTTTTACACGCAACCAATTTCCACGCAGTCAGGAAAGCCGCACGTTGAGTTCAAGGACCAGCGTGTGTTTTTACATGCACCAAAGTACACGCAGCCAGAACAGCTGCATTTGAAGAATTCAGGAAACCGCATGAGATATACACGCGACAAGCCTACACGCAGCCAGGAAAGCAGCACTTGAAGATTTCAGACATCCGCATGTGTTTTTACACGCAAAAAAGTACATGCAGCCAGGACAGCCGCGCTTGAAGAGTTCAGGAAACCGCGTTTGGTTTTACACGTGACAAACTCACACGCAGCCAGGAAAGAAGCACGCGAAGATATCAGGAACCCGCGTGTGTTTATACACGCGACTGAAGTACACGCCGACAGGGCTGCCAGAACTCGCGTGTGAAGAAAAAGCTGTCCGTTGGTCTTCTAATGGACGGTTGCCGAAGGTAGCATGTAGAAAAATACACGTGAACAGGAAAAGCTGCCGTAACTTCTTGAATGCAGCTCCAGAAGTGTGGAAGAAACACGCAGGGGAAAGCCAAAGATGTAACTGAAGAGATGCGAGGACGCAGATCAAGGTTTCAGCTATCAAACGCCATGTTGGTTCAATCAGAAGCAGCGAGTGACGTCTCCACGCTGCTTATGAACATAATGCAGTAACACACGTGACTACCCTGAATCACGTGAATTCAACGACGTGAATAATGCATATGTCGTTTTCCGGGCAAGATATCAAACAACCTCCATTTAGAATAGAAAGTTCTAGCAGTTCTATGAGCATAACCCATTCTGTGTGAAGACGGTGTTCCAGGTCCAGAGGTAATATGTCTACCGTGCATGACAGGGCCTATAGGAGTTGCATTCCGTGGGATCATTATTGGGCTTGGGTATGAGGGTGATGTTAGCTTCTTCCATGGAAGATGTGATGCCTCCTGTTAGCTTGAAGGTGTTAAACAGCTGTGTCAGCTGGTGGACCAGAAGGGGTACGTATGTTTTATAAAAGCCAGTTGTGTAGCTGTCCAGACCCGGCGCTTTATTCAAGGGTAGTTTTGCAATAGTACTCATCACCTCCTCTTCCGTTATCTCCCGACCCAATGATTCTTTTGCACCAGGGTCCGCTTTGGGCAACTGGATCTTTCCCAGGAAGTCTTTCTGCCACTGGCTTTGTGGGTATTGTGATGAATACAGGGAATCGTAGTACCTCGCCATGAATTCACCCCTCATAGTTGCTTGAATGCGTCCCACCAGATGCTCTCCCCTGTGTCTGATCAGATCGTCCCGAATTACTGGGTCCCTGAGCAACTCCCCCGGGATCTTCCAGCTCCATACACCCGAAGTACGACCCTGCAGGTTCATTCTCATTGACACAATTTTGTGGTCAGCTATCCCCAGTGGGCCTACCGCCACCTCCCCCACTCTCCCCAGTAGGTTTGCTGATACCCATATGTAATCAATTCTCGATTGCAACCCATGAACCCCCGAGAGGAATATGTATCCCTCCTTTTCACCCCCTCAGTGCCCGCCAGATATCCCTTAGTACCACACCCTCAACTCTATCCTGCAATTGGGGCAAAGCCACTGCTCCCCCTCCCGGTCTTCCATGGGCCGACCTGTCCCGAGTCTTATGCTACACCAAATTGAGATCCCCCATTAAGATTATAGGACCTCTCGTGAAAACCTCCATTAACTCTAGAAGACCCCTCAAGAATAATTCCTGACCCGTGTTGGGCGTATATATTGATGCCGTGGTATATGCTATTGCCTTATATTCGCCCCTTACTAATACGTGTCACCCACCCATGTCTCTGTTGACCTCTGCGACTCTGAAATCCATGCTGGTCTTAAAGGCTAGTGCAACTCCCCCTGTTTTCGTCTGACCTGATGAAAGTATATCTGTTGAAGTCGCTCTTGGTCCTTTTTAAGAGGTGGGCTTCCTAAAGAGCCAATATGTCCGGTCCTGCCTCCATAGTAAATCTCTCCAAATTCTTTCTTTTTTGAGGGGGGTGTTGAGCCCTCTCACGTTATGGGCTAGCCATTTGAATTTACGGGTATACAGCTCATGCCCATGTTCGCCTCCCCTTTATCCCCCTGCTGCGGTCCATGCTCTGGTCCCCTCCCCCGTGGTCACTTCCCCTTGTCTCTTCCAGGTTCTGCCCCTTTGTTGTGCGATAACCTTCTCCCCTGTGTTCTCCCTCTGTCTTCTTCCCTCCTCCTGCTGCCCTTCAACTCCCCCCGCCTCCCCCATCCATAACCTGAACATCGGGAGGAGCTCCTCCCACCTTCCCCTCCCTTGTACCCCCCACAGGCTTGTCCGCCCTCACTGTTTCCAAGATGTTTATGCTTCCAGTGCCCCTTGTCAAACCGATTTGTCCACCACCCCCTTTACTTCTGGTGCTGTGGGCTCCTCCTCGCCTCTGCTGTCGTTCCCCCCTCCACCCCTGTCCTCATCTCCCCTTTTGTGCGTGGGTCTCTTAATGTCGTTCTCCTTCTGCGCCTTTCCCCCACTGCTGTCCACTCCCACAGTCTCTGCCTTGTTCTATTCTCTTGGGGGTGGGGGATCCTCTCCCTGCTGCTCGTGCCCCAGGTCCAGATGAAGTATGTCCACTGCCTCCTGGGGGGAGACTGCTTGTTTTTGTACCCCTTCCCACTCGAACACCAGTCCAAAGGGGAATGTCCAATTGTACCCGATTCCTTTTTTGTTCAGCTCCCTGACGATTGGGCCCATTTGGCTACGCTTTATTAGTGTGCTGCTCGCCAGGTCTTGGTAAAACGCTATCTGCTGGCCCTTATATAGCGCCGGGTCCTGTATCTTCGCTGCCCTCAAGACTGCTTCTTTTTGACTGTACCAAGCAAATGCAGCCAGGACATCCCGGGGCCTAGCGTTGGGCTCTTTTTTTGTCGGCCCACTCTATGAACCCGATCCAGCTTGACAGTCCCTGGGTACTCTCCCCACCAGCAGACTCGTGAAGATCCTCTATATCTCCTCCATTAGATCTCTATCCTGCACCGAATCCGGCAGGAGTTTTATTCTGATGTTAATTCTCTGAGACCTGTTCTCCATATGCTCCATTTCTAACTCAAGATTCTGGGTAGCAACGTTTAGGCGTTCTATGGCTTCGCTATTTGCTGTGACCTCTTTGTCCACCTCCTGCGGGCCTCCTTCGAGTAAGTCCGTTGTTTCCCCTAACTGGCCTACATCTTGCCTAATTTCCGCCAGCGCAGAGTTGAGGTCCGAACTTAGCAGCTGCAATTGATCTTGAAACGTTTTGGCCAAAGTCGCCTGGAGGGACAGCATTTCCCCATGAAAGTCTTGTCTAGTTATCTGACCCGCGGCCTCTCCTGTTGCCTGGGTCCTTGCGTTCCGCTACACAGTCCAGGTTATTCTTTCCCAGGTCTCTTGCCTCGAGGGCTGGCCACATTGTGGGAGAATGCCCGGCGTGTACCTCTGCCCTTTGCTTTCAAAGCCCGGCCCCTTCCTTTCTGCTTTGTCCTTTGGGGCCCTTGGCCTCTTTGCCCCTTGCTGCTGGCCAGGGATGTAGGGGGCTTCTCCTCCTCTTGCCCATTGACCGCTGTCGTTCGCCCTGTCTCTGGGCTGCCTGTTATTATAGGTCCCGGTGACCCCCTCTTGGAGGTGCTGTCCCCTGGTATGTCCAGCTCCCCAAGGGCCTGAGAGACCATGACACTTGTTTGGGTCTTAATGCCCTCCTATCCGCACCTCACTGTTTTCTCTTCTGTTTATGGGCAGGGCCGGGGGCCCCAGTAGGCTCCCCCCACACCCTAGCAGGCTCTACATTGGTCACACTTAGGCCAAGGGCTGCCCCCAGACCTCATCCATCCCGGGAATCTTCGTTATAGGGACCCAGGCCTAACCCAGTCCCGGTTCCCAGGGCGCTTCACTCCTCCTTTACTTTGATGTTCCCTGGTGTTGTGGCGAGAGGGGGTTGGCTCTGGGGCACCGTAGTGTTGGCTACTCCCCTCCTGCCGGGCCCGACTCTATGCTGTAGTCCCCTGTGTGGGACTGGGCTCTCCCCACTCACTACCGTGGCCTCTGCCTTGGGGCCTTCTTCCTGCTGCCTGCTCCTCCGGACCCGGCCTGCTTCCTCGTGGTGGGATCCCGCTTACGTCAGAGGGCTGGGCCGGCCGCGCGCCCTCCTCTGCTTCTCCCCCACGGGACAATGCTCCAACTCTCTTCAGTGCCTGCAGCAGGACTGATGCAAGCCCAACATCTTCCCGCTCATGAGTGGCTGCCGGGGCGGGTGCCCTTATCTGCTGCTCCACTGCACGGGTCCGCTCCGCCGCCCTTCCAAGCGTGGGATGCAGCATGTTCACGGCTCCCTGCTTCCACTCCGGTCCGCCTTATTCCGCCAACATGCCACCTCTGCTTCCTTGCCAAGCCATGCCTCCCGGCCACCGCTCTGCTGCACCTGCTGCCAGGCTGGGTCGTAGGCTCCCCTTCTTGGGCACGCATCTTCTCACGGCCCCCGCGCATTCGCCACCTTCTGCATGGCGGAGCCTGCCCCCTCGCTTGGACCACTCTCTCTAGCCTCGATGACACTCTCCCAGCGGTCCGCTCTTCCACCCAGGTGTTTCACATGCACTCAGGGGTGGTGGAACCACTGTGCGCTTGGCCTGGATGCCAGAGCTGCCATCGACACGTCTACCTAGTGTCGGCAGCCATTTTGGAATCCTTCTATGACCTTCCTTGACGAACTGTTGCCTTGCTATGCTATCCTGACAAGAGTTTCCTTTGAAGAAGTAGTATGATGTGTTAATAATTACTTGGCCGCTGTGAAGAGAACAGTTGTCTTGATTTATGAACTTGTGTTTTGAGGGAGAGACATTTACTTTGCCAAGCAAGAGACTTGAGAATAACAGATTTTTGTATTTGTGACCAAGCATTTGTGGAAAAAGAAATGTTCTCACCAAGAGAAAGGATCCAGTGAATGGAAGAGACTTTTTGTGTTACATTGAGAGGAACTTTGATATTGCACTGAACTTTATTGAATCTTAACTTCGCTCAAGCGATTCCTGACTTGATCCAGGGGAAGGGAGTCGAACCCTGGTCACAAGTAATTTCTAAAGCTTTTGAATTTGAATTGATGTTATTTCGTGGAACTAAATGTAGCCAGATATTCCTTGTACTATTTTGTTGTGTGTTTTAGTGTGAGGATCAGACGGAATATCCCTGGAGGGTAATGAGCTGCTGTGGATATTGCTACACACACAGGGACCCCTCCAAACATATGCAGGAAGGCTCCAGTCCTTATCACCTTCATCCGGGGCTACGCATTGCGCCTGCTCCTCTGGGGGCTACCTGCCAAGTGAACGACATGCGCTGCGCTTGTTCTCTCGGCTCAAGAATAACAAATACATCTAGCCTGGAGGAGCTACACCAGAATAGGGTAAGCCACATCGTGCTCTGCCATTAGTGAGCTGCCACTTGAACCCCCTTGAGCATACATAGGTGGGAGAGACAACAGAAGGACACTGGCACTGCGCCTAGAGGCGCTACAGTATGCTGCTGAAACCCGCCTTGCCCTGAAATTGCCTCACATCCCATTAGGGCAGTCTCTGTCCCCGTACCTGGCCTATAGCTTGCACATCCTGGAATCCAACTGGGGAACCCTATTTTACCACCTTAGACTTCCCACTACTTCCTGGCCTGAACCAGACACATTTGTGGGGTACTCAGAACCGCATCTGGGGCACTGCTGCGCACCACCTGGTAGCATTACTGCACCCCTTCCTTGGTCACCTCGCCTTTACTTCCTGGAGGCCCGGCGGTGGCCTCTTCACCATTATACACGGGACCCCTCAACTGCTGTTCCTACAACACATTGACTAGGAGCATGCTTTAACCATTACATTTTGGGCCTTTTGACCTGCCGGATCCTCACAAGTATCCCCCCCTCTGCCCCTCGATGATGTCCCCCACAAAACATAACGGGAAGCCCAAAATCGTGGAGTCATTCGTAAACCGTAGCAGGCCCACTGAGTCACCCCAAAGCGCAGGTGCTGAGAAAGCAACATGTTGTGTTGAGCTCTGCCTGTATCTGGTGCAAGTGAGTGGAATGTGAGATGGAATGCAGAGCAGGGAATGTTTACCTATGAGAGTGTTCTAGGGTTGTCAGTTGCAAAGATGTAAGCCCTGAGAGAGGATGCCGGTGGGTGTCCTATGTCCCCATACTTACTTGACTCCAATAACTGTATCTAATTAACCTTAAACTAAGTATCTGGTGCAAGTGAGTGGAATGTGAGATGGAATGTTTACCTGTGAGAGTGTTCCAGGGTTGTCAGTTGCAAAGATGTAAGCCCTGAGAGAGGATGCCGGTGGGTGTCCTATGTCCCCATACTTACTTGACTCCAATAACTGTATCTAATTAACCTTAAACTAAGTAAAGGAGTTAACTGTTCATGTGGAGTTGTCAGAGTAATTTGTGGCCAGAGACAGAACCCAACACAACACTTCCGACTATCACCCATGACTCACAAGAAAACCAAATTCTAGCAGCGATTGCCTCACTTCGGACCTCCCTGGAAAACAAGATAGACGAAGTGAAATTGGACGTACGATTACTCCAACAAGATGTCAGACAATTGTCTGAACATGTCACAACTGCTGAGTCCACATTAAGCACCACCGTTGCTGCTACTACAGACATGGAGGTGAAAATTAAAGAAATGGAGAGACAAAATGCAACATTGGAGATGCATCCCGAAGACGCAGAGGGACGATCACGCAGGAATAACATATGCATGTTGGGAGTACAGGAGGGAACTGAAGGACCAGACCCAACCTCCTATGCCGAAAACCTTCCGCTACAAGAGGTCGGCCCAGGAACACTATCTCAAGGCTTCGCAATTGAAAGGGCGCACAGATCTCTCCAGAAGAGATCACCCCCAGGATCCCATTCCAGACCACTCATAGCCAGGGCCATTAACTTCTGCCACAGGGAGGTAATCCTACGATTCTCTAGGGATGGAGGTGAAATATTACGAGAACTCTAATTCAACTGGGGCTCAAGTGCATGCTTATATACCCTGCCAGGCTGAAGATCCTGCACAATGTCAAATCGTATTTTCTGGACCGCCCTGAAGTGGCCAACATGTGGATGGAACAGGAACACAACAGCCTAGCTGACAAAACGGACCCAGACACCAGATAACGTGATTGTTCCGGTGGCCCAGACCACGATCTTCACATCTCGCTAAAGCTGAGCCCAATACCGGTATGTGACAACCCCCACAAGAAGAAAGGAACTGCACCCAACATAAGCACTGCTGTTCAACCGCAAGTCGGTCAAATAGGTGTCCCCGGTTCACTTTGCGGGTTGACTTCAAATGAGGTCATCAGATGTCAGAACTAGTAACGTCTTATGAGTACAGTGGGGGCAAAACTCAGTTACCCACTGCTGGTCTCAATCACCCGCTCTCAAGTTGACACTGGGTATCGGCCCGTTGCTGAGCCCATTAGCTGGTGTACAGAGGCTACCCCTGGAAATATTAGTATGCCTGAACGACAAAGGTTTCTTATATGATATGGCATTTATAACATGCCTGTACACAAGTGTTTCAAGGCGCGACGAGGCAAGGGAGGGGGAACAGAGGGAAGACGAAAGCAACAAATTTACTAGGCCAGGTGACATTGAGATGATGCAAGTGCAGGGGAGGATGGAAAGAGAAAGTCTGGGGGGCAAGGGATAGGGGGCAGTTCAATACATAGGATCAACAGTGCAGAATAAATAAAATAAATAAAAACAATAGGTAAAAGTGTGGCCAGCTAGTGGCATGTCCAGGGGTGAGTGCGGACATCAAGTTTCAAGAGCTGGGGGGACTGCATGGATACAGAAACAGCCCCCAAGTGCAGGGGTTGACCGGGAAGCAGTGCAAGTGTGCAGCTGACAGGGGAGGGGACCTGGGCCCGAGATCAGAGGGTAGCCAGGTGACAAGTGCAGTTTCAGTCAGGAGTTCAACAGGGGAGAGGAGGAGAGAAAGCAGAAGCAAAGAGGAAGGTCTTGAGGTGCTTCCGGAACCGGAGATTGTTCTCCTCAAGTTCCAGAGGGAGGCCCCCGCTGAAAAAAGAGATCTGCCACCAACTCGTTGCTTCGAGAAGTGACTGACCCTGAGGGAGTTGGAGGCGGATGAGCGAAGAGCTCGAGAAGGAAGATATTTAGGAAGAGCGAGTTGGAGGTATTGAGGCGCCAGTCCCCAGAAGGCCTTGTGGACAGTGCAGAGGGTTTTGAACTTAATACTCGCAGCCACTGGGAGCCAGTGCAGAGATTTCAGTCCTGGAGAGATACGATCCCTGGGCTTGAGGCCAAGGACAAGTCTTGCAGTCCTGTTCTGGATGAGTTGCAGAGGGCGGAGGGTAGAAGCAGGCAGGGCAGATTTAGAAAGAGGCTGTTGCAGTAGTCCAGCTTAGAAAGAAACAGAGCTCTGGAGACAGTGGTCTTCTGGGGAAGGAGAGGAAAGGAAGAATACCTCTGAGGAGGTGCAGCTGGTAGTGTGACTTCTTAGAGATGTTAGAGATGTGAGGAGAGAAGGAGAGAATGGAGTCGAAGATGACCCCAAGGTTTTTTGCCCCACGGGTGGGAGGGCCAAGAGAGGCCGGCCAGAGAGCGACAGGAAAGGAGGGAGCTGGTGTGCTGATGATGAGAATCTCAGTCTTGTTGGCATTAAGGCAGAAATCGTTGGCGGCACAGCACACCTGGATAGCGGACAGACATTGAGCTTGTTGGGCAATGTTATATGGTTATGTTATGTAATGTAAACTTTTAAAGCGCACTGTCACCAGCGGTATCTTGGCGCTAAGAAGGAGAGAGGGAGGAATACCAATAAGGCCAAAGCATGAGTTTGAAGAGCAAGGTCTTCACAGATTTTCTGAAGGCTAAATGGTTAGGTATAGCCCTAATCTTTGGTGGCAGGTTGTTCCACAATTGAGCCGCAGCCACATAAAAAGCCTGACCTCCAATCCGTTCACGACGGTATGGGGGGACCACCAATAGATCGGCTGATTGTTAGGGAGAAGTCTCTCTTTAGGCTGAATTTCCTAACCTAGTGAGTCCCCCAGCAGCTTTGCTGGATTTCTGGAGTTTGTTTTTTTCTCCTGCCAAGAGTGAGACTCTTTTTCTCCCACTCTTGGACATGATTTATGGTGTTCCTTTGACTGTTAATGTGTTTTATGGGCTATGGGGTCCTTTACTCCATAGGGTCTCATGTGTTTTTCCTGTGTGTGTTACACAGCACCCTCCGTGCAGTAACACAGGGGTGTCATAGTGACACCCCACCATAGAATCCATACCCTGGGACTGACTACTGTCTCCCAGGGCATGTAAAGTCACCATTGGCTTTACTAGTCCCAAATTATGAACAGAAACCAGTACAAACCATCATATTGTGGACGTACTGGTCGGGGCAATTCAATTGCCCCGGGGTCTTAGTCGAGGGGGCACGTCTCCATCCCCCCTGATCGAGTTTTGGCTGGTGGCAGTGGATACTACTTTTTATATTCGACCGCGAATATATCCCTATGGGATTTTCCCATTGTTCGAGGCTACCAACTTTAATTATTTAATTCTCATAGCCTCGAACATACCGCCGGTTTATTTATTTAATATTAATTCTCCAGTTGGTAATTTTTGCCAGGACTCGATTCTAAAATGGCGTTTGTGTTCTCTTCTGTGACTCCAACCCAAGTTGAGCCCTTTGTTCCACTTTTTGGTGGGCTTCCCCACAGAAGCCTCCAAAAGTGGTGCCACTCTGTCTGGGTACCACAGGGGGTGTGGGAGGGGGTTTAGGCACCCTGGACTGAGTTACCTGGGTAACTCAAGTCGCACTCTTGTGTGATTGGCCCAAGTGGTGAGCCAGCCGGCTCACCACTTAGCATGTTTGATTGACAGCTAGGCTGGGTGAATGGGGGTGTGCTGCATAAAAGCAGGGCTTTGGGGACTGGAACTTCAGACGTCGCCACAGGACCTGAGAATCTGACGAGGGAGAAGCTGAGCCGACCTACCACGACGACACCACCGGTGGAGCCCTGCGGAACCGACTCACCTCTTCCCGACGCCAGAGAAGATCTCCCGGCTGGAGAGGCTTCTTCCCCTGACTGGTGGGCACAACCAGTTTACCTTCTTCTCTTCGCATCCCAGGCCGTCTTGTGGTCGAATTGCCTGTGCCAAGCACCCCGGCAACCGGATGGCCACTTACCACTGGACCGCGAATAAAAGGACCGCTCCTTTTACCTGAGAACTCCGCGGCTGGTTTCTTCCCTGGCAGTGCAACAGACTCCTGTCTTCCTCCCCGACAAGATCCTCTCTTCCCCCGGACGAAGCACCGACTTGCATCCGCTGCCAGGAACAACTGCCCCCGCTGGAGTATTCTCACCACCTTAAGGTACCGCGTCCGCCGGGCCTCCCTTTCTAAAGATTGCTACAAGGTAATAATAATCCCTTAACCTTCTGGACTGGACTGGCCACCTTGACCTTCTAACTGGTCCCTTTCTTTTGGTCCAACAGTTTTTTGAACCTTTGCAAGACTCTTGTGCACTTCAACCGTGTGACCTTGGACACATTTCGTTCTGATCCTCTTAAAGTGGATCCGGCCTTCTGAACTCTAACTTCACGGTTTTACTTGCCTTTCCCTCTTGTGTTGTTCTTATGAAAGTGTTGGGATCTGTTTCATATTATACTCTGCTTTTCTCTCCCTTTTAAAACAAATTTTTAGAGAGTGCCATCTGCGTTAAGCACTCACCGCTGTCTGAAAATAAGTGGGGCTTTACTTAAGACTTGTCTAAAATTCGTCTAAGGGAGTGTATATCTTTTAGTGACTGTGTTTTTGAATTGCTTACTATTAGTGCCCGTGTGTTTTTTTAGATGTGGTTTCAAATAAATAATTATATCTCTTTTACACCAAGCTCTGGTCAGTGTTTACTTGTTCTACGGTGTTCTTTTGACCTATTGTGAATACTCTGCATACTGCCTAACTCTTCTTGAGGGACGTCTGACTGCTCGGCCACAGCTACCAAGTGAATCTGTGTGGTACGGACTGCTACCAAGTGGGTTTACTGCCAAACACCTGTAGTCTTAAATCTTTTGCAGTGGTCCCAGAGGGAACTGCACAGGTTTCTGCCCAACACTGATGAAGAGCATAGTAAACGGGAGCGGAGATAACGTGCAAACTTGGACTGGAGATATACTTGCCCCCAGTCCATGAAGAGCTCGGTGAACCATGCAGAGAGACTTAAACTCAACTCTCTGGCCAACAGGGAGCCAGGGTAAAGCATGTAGAACCAGAGTGATAGAGGCACCGTAGGGGGAGCCGGTCACAGTGCGAGCAACAAGATTTTGAAGGCACTGGAGCCGCTGGATTAGGCCTTTAGGCTGCGCCAGATACAATGAATTACAGTAGTCCAGTCGACTGAGCACCATGGCAGCAACAACCGGAGGATGGAGGGAGACGGGCAAAAGTGGAAGAACCTTCTTCAGTATCTTTAGATGGAAAGGACCTACTTTGCACACGGCTGAGACTTGGTCATTCATAGATAATGACGCAGAAAGGGTGATACCGAGATTAATTTTTTAAACATCTTTATTTATTAATCGAAGGCATACAAGAACAAGGCATTGGTACATTTCCCGAAGATGGGTCCTTCTTGTCTGGCAGGATGCTGTGTATCCCCTGCATACTTGCTCTTCAGGGCGACAGTCATTTGCAAGCCCTCAAGTGTTTTCTGGTTTACCCCCCATCCCCTCCTAAACCCCCGCCCTCTATACCCTCTATTCTCCCAATGTTCAAAATTCAACTTTTGGGATGTAGAGATCCAACTGAATGAGTACTTTCGTAGGGCAATTGAGTCCTGGTTTATACTAAGTAGAAGTTCATATGATGTGAATGCTCCTGAGTAGGCGTGGCTTGAAATATTGGGCTTCTCTGTCCTTCACTAGGTCGTGAAAGGGCGACCATATAGTCAGGAACCTTAGGTATTTTCCGGAATTGAGGGCACATATCTTCTCCATAACCATTACACCCCAGACCTTGACCCACCACCAGGCAGTCTGTGGACCGGACTCGTTCTTCCAGTTCTGTGCTAGGGTCATTCTCGCCGCTGATAGCAGATGAGTGGTTAAAGAGGCCCTGGGCCCTGACATTGCATATATCCCTTCTATGGGCACTCCAGCAGGATTGTTTTTGGGGATATTGATACCGAGATTCTTAACCTTTGTCACTGGGACAGGTAAAGGACCCAGAAAAGAAGGCCAAAAGGTAGACAACCAGAGTGAAAGATCATGGGGGGCACCCACCACCAACACCCGTCTTGTCCCCATTCAACTTCAGCCCATCCACTCACCTACAGCAGACAGGCACTGATGGAGGCGCGACGACACTTCAGTCGGATCTAGAGCGAGACGAATCAGAAACTGGGTGTCGTCGGCGGAGGAATTGCACCTGACGCAGAGGGAGCAGATGAGACAAATAATAGGCCAGATGTATATATGTTGAAGAGAATGGGCGACAAGGCAGAGCCTTGCGGGACACCACAAGCAAGGTGGAAAGCACGAGAGAGATAGGGAGGAAGAGAGAGCACTTGAGCGCGGTCGGCCAGGAATGACCTGAACCATGCTTGGACCTGACCCGCAATCCCAATCTGGGACAGGCGGGTCAGTAAGGTGGGGTGGTCGACAGTGTCGAAGGCAGCTGAAAGATCTAGCAAAATCAGTGCCCCCACCCCACCAGCATCAACTAGCCTCCCATGTCATCCTGAACCGACACCAATACGCTTTCCGTGCCCTGACCAGGCCTAAAGCCAGATTGGGCAGAATCAAGCAGTGTAGATGACTCTAAAAGAGTGGAAAGAATAGGGGAGACCAATGATTCCAGCAATTTCATAGGAAATGGGAGGAAAGAGATAGGACCGAAGTTAGAAGGGAGAGAAGGGTCGAGCGAGGGCTTCTTCAAGAGAGGAATCGCAGTGGCGATTTTATGTTCAGCCAGAATAACCCCTGTCTGACAGGTTATGTTGTTCAAGTTTTATTTTTGTTCAACCCATGCATCACAGCTGACAGGAACACATGATTTGAGCGATGTACAACCGACACAAAGGCTACTAGCTACTAATCGGTCCGTAGCCTACTGCATTAAAAGTCATTTCACTGCACCTCTTGCCCGACTGGGGCTGGGAATAAGGGCTGAACCCACCCTTAAGTCTGGTGGACCCTCACAAGCCCATTGGGTAAAAACCTGCACGGATCACCAATATGGCCACCATTAGAATTCTAACCTGGAATGTGCAAGGTTTGAACTCCTACCTCTGGAGAAACCGGGTAAAATACTTCTTACAACGTAGATGATCTCCATTGCTTTATTCCAAGAGACCCACCTGTTGGCCAAGGAACAAGAAATGCTCCTGAACCGGTGGGGCGGGAGTGGTTACGAGGCAACATACTGTCAATTTGCTAGGGGGGTGCTTACCTGGATCAATGCCCGCTCCAACTACTGGAGGTAGAAAGAGACAAGGATGGTAGATATGTGATTCTACGAGGTTAACTCGAGCATTGAGCAATCTGCATTATAATTTCCTATTTCCCGAATCAAGCCATCCCCTCCCATGTACTTAAAGTATGCACCCTTATCGCACCCAGGCGGTGGGCTTTACGCTGTGGGGTGGATACTTCAACTGTGTGAGAGACGTTGTGCTGGACCGATCCTATACCCCCCGCGACCACTCTTCCCCAGCCACCACAGCACTGACTACCACCTTAATAGACCTAGACTTCGTTGACATTTGGAAGGAGTTGCACCCGGAAGTTAGAGGATACTCTTATTATTCCTCCCCCCCATGCCTTGCACACTATAATTGACTACTTCTTTATTGGGACAGACCACCTAAACAAATTCTTCAATGCAGAGTACTTGGGCCGCACAATGTCTGCCCACTCCACCCTTTTGGTGGAGTGGAACCTCGCCACTCCCAACCCCCCATTTCGACATGGTACCTGCCTACTAGCGCGCTGACCGTGAGCTCTTCAGGAGTGAGCTATTGAGGTCCTTGACTAACTTCTTTGAATGCAACATCAGGAGTGTGGGGAGCTGGGGCACTATTTAGGAGATTATGAAAGTAGTAATTAGGGGTAGGCCATAGCAAAAGCTGGCGGACCCCGACGGAAACTGTGGGAGGAACTGGAATCTATAGAGGGGGAGATAAATATGTTATAGGCCCAGAGCACAAAGTGTCACGCGCTCGGTGCCATGAAGCGTGGGGGAGGCTTGCCAAATTTGACTATGCCACACAGATGGCTCGTACCCACACAGAGGGAGACAAATCTGGGAGACTGTTGGCGTGGCTCTATAAGTGTGAACATCTCAGATCTGTAACCGTGCAACTTCTGGACGTGTGTGGGGCGCCTTGGCCATCCCAAAAGATGATTAACGACATTTTTACCACTTATTTCACGCAATTATACAGCCATGACCAGCCAGTTCCCCAAGTGGATATAACAGAGGCCCTTTTGCAAATCAGTCTCCCAAAACTAGCCCCTGACCAACAAGCCTCCATGGATCGCCCCGGAGAAGCCATCACCTCCCTCACCACCTGTACGTCACCTGGTAGCGATGGTCTGCCCCCAAAGTTTTATAAAGCGGATCACCCCACCCTAGCACCGATACTCCTGAAGGTATTTGAGGAGGCTTATGATAAAGGTAGACTACCAGCCAGCATGAGGGAAAACCTAGTGTTACCCATTCCCAAACCCAGTAAACCAATGGATAGTTGATACCGCCCTTTTGCCATACTAAACTATGACATCCAAATACTCCCAACAGTCCTGGCAAACGCGCCTCCGAACTCATATCCCTTCCCTGATGCACATGGACCAAACAGGTTTCATGCCTGGCTGCAACACCACCCTGAATCTCTGCAGGCTCCACCACATTATTGTCCAGTCAAATGCCTGTGAGGAACCCTACGTCATGGATGGCATCGGCCTTCGACTTAGTGTACTGGGAGTGGCTGTTGTCCACTCTGCAGTACTTCGGCCTAGGGGAACATTTAATCCGATGGGTGGTTTGGCTCTACACCTCGCCAACGGCACAAGTGAAATCTGGATGCCAGATCTGGGAAGTGTGAAACATATGCCGAGGTACCCGCCAGGGTTGCCCATTTTCGGCCATGCTGTATATATTGGCCATGGAGCCAATACATGGGTGCAGGTATACAGATCGGACGGTCCAGACATTTGGTGTCACTCTACGCAGATGATGCACTACTTTACCTGTGTGAACCACACCATAACCTTCCCATAATCCTAGGTTTGCAGACTTATCCGGACTCTCCTTCAGCAGACAGAAATCATGTATATTCCTCTTGGCTGGTCTCCGTAGGGTGGTTGGAACTGGTCTACTTGACCTGGGCCTTCTCTAGGAAACACACTCCTTTGGATAACTAGGTATTCAGATCACACATACACCGGGGTACACGCATGAACATAATACACTTAAGGTGGTGGGAGGTCTGAAGAAATCAATGTCCTTCTGGTCCTGACTACTGCTCTCGCTTATGGGTAGGATCTCCATAATCAAAATGATTGTCCTCCCCAGATTCCTTTATTACTTCACGAATGTCCATTACTACATATGGGTAACCTTTTTTCAACTTTTGCAAACACTGATTAGAGACTTTCTTTGGGGCACAGGCAGACATAGACTTTTTGTGGCAGTACTGCACCTGCCTTAAAAAGATGGAGGTGCACAGTTACCAAAACTTGAACTATACTATTTGGCTGACCCAATTTAGCTTTGTCACGAAATGGCTATCCGACGGCCCCACCTCGGAAACAGATCTGCTACAGCAATTAGTGACACCAGCCAGACTTAAAGAAGTACTGTGGCTCCCGGGAACATTCATGCAATTCCTACCCCTGCTTGTTCAGTTAGGTAGGAACATTTGGACTACGACTATGAAGGTACTTAGGACGCCCTTCCCTTACTCTCCCAATGCACCAATAGTTGCTGACACTGTGCAACCAGGGAAGACCTGAGAACCTTTAGATTTTGGGAGGAATACAGTATATATACTTGGGGAGACCCATACGACAGCGGGAAATTCAGGGATCTGGAAGATCTGACACAACAGTCAGGTCTGCCCAAAGGCCAATTTCTCAGGTGTAATAAGGTAAAACGGTGGCAAGTCCTAGGTGGAGTAGGTGGCCGGAGGAACAAATGGAATCAACATTCCTAACTCTGACTTACTTATTGGGGACGGCTGGAGACCGGTGGCTAGGCTATATGGTTACCTACAGGAGAATACTATTAGTAGTAATGCCAGTTTAAAAGATAGATGGGACATGGACATGGATATGGGTATTACTATCTGTGACACCAAGTGGGAACGGGCTCTTGGTTTCCCCAAAAACATAACCCGCAATGCTAGGTTCAGGCTCGTACAGATGAATGTACTTAACTGTACTTACATGACTCCTAGTAGAATCGCCAGATTTGCTAAGAACACATCGTCTACATGCCCCTGTTGCCGACAGGTCGACGCAAACTTAATACATATGCTCTGGAAATTTGTAAAAGTGGAATCCTTCTGGCGCCTTATTGAACAGACCTGTAGGGCAGCTGGGGTCACCAGATACAACTGGTCCCCAATGGAATGCCTGCAGGGGGCATACTCTAGATGCCAGGGGGCATACTCTAGACGCCAGGGGGCATACTCTAGACAGAGCAAATTTAGGCACGTACTTAAATTTATGGATTTAGCATGCAAAGTGGAGAATTGCCATATCTTTAAAATCTCAGAGCAGCACCAGTTTAAACAGTGGCTGAAAGACCTTGAAACCTGGTGTGACGCCGAGACAAGAGCATGGGCTATGGCACTACACTCCTATGAGGGGTGAGTGGGGCCTTGCAGATACCTTTGTAGCCTGGAAGGCCCTCGTCCAGTGTGTTTCACCCCTCAAATGATCTACCCCCTTGAACTCGCAGTCCTACCACAACGTTGTACAATTGCTTACTAGCAAGGCCTGCCCACAACCCAAACACACCCCACACAGGTTTGATTGCAAGCTCTACGCCAATCGCTTGTTGCTTAATATGAGTCACTACTGGTGGTCACGTGTCTATACTTTATCTGCCCCCAAGCTGACTTTGCATGAATGTTTGTGTTAACCTTTCCTTCCCCTATTCCCGTTTCTTCTCCCACTACCAGTTTGTAGTTTTGTTGTTAACATGACAATGCATGGTGCGCACAGTGCCATAACAGTAACCACTATGTATGTAAGAATTGATTTCACTGTCACTCTTTGCCTAATAAAGAAATCTAAAAATAGTGTGAGGATCAGATACTTTTTGGACACTGAGTAATTTTTCTTTAGTCTTAGTTTTTCAGGCAGGGCCATTCTTATTAGGTTAGGGAAAGATGGGCGTTTCTTACCCCTTTTTATTTAATAAAATGGCAACTTTTGAGACCACTTTACCTTTGTGTTCGTCTGGCATTTCTGACCCCACACACTGTCCTCATCAAAATTTGATGTAGGTGGAGATTCTGTTGCTTTCCTGCATGGAGCAATGAAACGCTCCCTGCCCCATTTCATCCGAGGAAACAAACCTTAAATGGCCTGGGTGCAAAGAGGTTGTGACAGTCTGAACAAAAATGGGTCAGATAGTGATATATGTGTCTTTGTCAAACTATTTGCTCGCTGTTTATTACGCTTTGTAAAATCCAATTCATAAAGTATGGAAATAGCCAGAACACAAGCTAATAAAATTGTCCAATATGTATGTAAAAAAGGAAAAAGGAAATGGGTCAGAAATGAATGTTCTGTAGTATTTGTAGTATGCATTTCAGGGCTCGCAAAACTATTAGCCCACTCTCATTGGTGAGGAGATTTAGTGAAGTGTGAGTACCATTTACATAGTACTCAACCTTGTTGGCGAGTATATGGATGTTTGAAACATTTATTTGACATTTACTGCAACAGTGGCAAATAAGTTTCACTGGGCATGACTGGCCTTTGGGTGGCAGAATTGTACCAAATTTGCAGTGTCCTTGTGGTGAAAAGAACCATAATTATGGCTCCCGTTACCATGGGGTGAGTGCATGTCTCTTACATCAAGTATGTAAACTAAGGAACTTACCTTACAGGTTGAGTGGGATTTTGAAGAATTTGCGAGCGTGCATTTAGGTACCAATGTGTTTAACAATTTGATTTGCTGTTGTTCTTTTTCAAGCATTCAATGTTAGTGTTTTTAAAAACACATACCGTTAAATCAACTTACTTAAATATGTTTTTTTCTGTTCTTTTTCCTGTGTTCCTTTGTAGGCAGTGTGCAATGTTGCACCACGTGGTGTGTACGTTTGTGGTAACACCACTACCTCTTCTGGTTTGACAGTAACTCTATCCAGGGACAGTGCCTCAGGGGATTTTGGATTGGAAGCCGGTGCTCTTGTTCTAGGAGATCAAGGTGAGCAAAGGATACTGCTCAATCTAACAGTGATCACCTTCATATATGGGGAATGTTTAAAATAGCTTTGCGCCATAGTAAAATATTCAGAATGTGGCTTCATATCAGGTCATGCCTGATATTGATATTTAGCCCAGAGTTGTACTTACTGTGTTTGTGAGTGACATTTGGACACATTTCTCTTTTTATCTCCTGAAATGGCCATCTCAACACATCTCCTCACTGTTGTGATCCCAAATTGTCTCTGATACAGCTATGCAAGATGCGATTTATAATTTCATCGCTAGGTGTCCCCTCATAATTTAACAGGGGTGGAAGAGCCTGCACCTCCATACCCTTTCAACAGTGCACATGGGTTGGACCATTGTTAAACACATGTCGTTCAGGTTTGCGTCATATTCAGAGCAATGTTGGACGAAGGGTAGAATACTTTGGGGCGCTTCGGGGGAAGAAGCGAGCAATTGAGTTAGCTCACTGGTTGCATCAAAGACGCTACCCCTGAAGCTTTGAATGTCTGTGCAATACCAAGCTAGATGCAGGAAACATGCTCACTCGGTGGAGCACCTCTGGCATTTGTGACCACTCTCGGATAATACTTATGCAGCTGTATTGGGAAGAACATTTGGTGGTTGTATTTGAGGTATATGCGTTTAAATTGAGCATTGAAGTAACCTCTGTATGTCTGCTTGCAAATGTAATCCCATTGTTCATCTAGTATCTCAATTTGCAGATCACTGCACCAATCCATGCATGAAGAGGCAGTAGCACCCTTAGGATTGTTAATTTTGTTGTGGTCCATTAGCAAGACCAGTCTCCCCTTGCCTTGTAAGGATATTACATTGTGTAATTGCTGAAAGGTGGCAAGGGGTGATGAAAATGTGGCAAATAGGTTGTGACATGTATCAAGTGTGGACCCTCCTCCTATGATTTGAAAGACTTTCGGGAAGATAAACACTCCATCTGGGAACAGGTCCCACATGTAGTGAGGCAGAGTTTATGCACCGTTATGTTGAACATCTCTTCCGCTGTGATGGGGATCAAAGGATAGGACATACTGGGAGCAGCAGAGAGTATAGCTCGAGTGCAGTTGGCCTGGGCAGCAATTGCATGCTCCTATTGGCCATAAGGCTGATCCGGAAATGGATCATACTAGTATGATAGATATCATGCTTGTGCCACTAGGTAGTAATATTCAAAGTCTGGCATGTCCAGTCCTCCCTTCTCCAATGGTAAAACAATGTTATTCCATGATATTCTAGATACCAAATGATTTGCAGCAAGATATGCTCCTCAGCCGATTAACAAACATTTTTGACAAGGCGATGAGGATGTTTGCAAATAAGTATAGGAATCGTGGAAACACTGCTATTTTAACAAGGGATACTGTGCAGATTAGTGACAAGGTAGGTTCTGCCATTTGTCAGTATCGTAATCGTTTATTTGAGGGCTTGTTCAAAATTCAAAGCAATTAAGCGCTCCTCAACCCTTTCCAGCTCAATACCTGTCTCCCGTGTGTTCACAATTCCACTGTAGGTCAGAGTTCACGCCTTGTTGCACGATCCTCTTTGTAAGGGGAAACTGGAATGCTTTAGAAGTATTAATGCTCAACCAGGAGAATTCCCCATACCAATTTATATTGTGCTTTTTAGTAGGCTGGTTTTATCAAGGGTGTTTGAAAAAAGCATCATATCGTCTGAATTTAGAATATAACCATCTTATGCGTATAAAATTGGAGTCCCCTGTCTAGATGGCCCTTTCTGATGCATTTTTTAATCAGTTCAAGTGCCAATGCAAATATCAGCAGGGACAAGGGACATCCTTGCCTTGTGCCTCCATGTAGGGGGATCAGTGCTGCTACTTATATATTAATTAGGATTCTAGCTGTGGGTTGGTTATATGTTAACTGTGCTAGCTTTACAAAAGTAGGATGTATCTCAATCTTGTGCTTTACCGCAAAGACAAAAGAACATTTGATAGAATCGAACGCTTTCGCTGCATCTAGCAGCACTGCTACTGCTTGACTATCAGGGACGGCCATTTGGGTGAAGCCGAATACCTTCCTTATATTGTCTCAGACCGACCTTTACAGGATGAATCCCACCTGATTGACCTCTACACAGTGGGACATTATACATAGCAAACGGTTGGTATGGGCTCTGGTAAGTATTTTGTTTTCAATATTTATGAGGGCTCTCGGCCGATATGATGAGCAACTATGATGATCTTTGTTCAGCTTGAGGATTAAGGTAATTATCACCTCCCTGGTAGTATTGAGCAAATTGTCATGATCTGGTTCCTCACTCTACATCTTGAGAAGCTGAAGTGCAAGGAGATCTATGAATGATTTTTCCGAGGTTAGTCCATCAGGACCCAGTGCTTTACCACCGGATAATGTAAGTATTGCCTGGCAAATTTCCTGCTCTGTGAGAGGTATTCCCAGTGCATCTGTCTGTCCTCTTGTGAGAAAGTAGTGGCTCATGTAAAGAAGTCATGGCATCAACAGTAAGACAGACACAAGTGACCACAGTTCAAGGGTGTTTATTGAACGTCAAAAAGGGTGTGATAAACGCCTATCTAAACCTAAATCTACAGATGGAAGCAAGCTACGACCATCAAATATTAATAACGCATTCCTAGTGGTGTCTTGTCAAAATAAAAGGGCCTGTACTAAAAAACCTATTTCCAATCCTTGCCTCTAAATACAAGTGAAAAGAAAGAAATGATACCTCAGGTTTTCAGGCCGTTGACCTCCCTTCCCCACGTTTTCAGCACGGGACACGACGGTTCACTTGAGCGTCGCACAGTCTCTGGCTTCGCTAGCACGAGGTTACATTACAATCATCAGCATCAGGGTTTTCAGAGCGTAAGTCTCCTTGCTTCTCACTTAAAGGGCCTGATGCAACCAAATAAACAACAAGTTCCTTTTCCTCTTCAGATTTTCACAAGTATTTACATTGGGTGAGTCGCTCTCCACACCGGATCCCCCTCAGCCGGGCTCAGAGCCTTTTAGTTCTGCTCAGGTTTCCCTCTGCCGGGCTCGTGGCTGTCTTTCACCTTTCACTTTATTACACAATGTTCGTAGGTTATTCTTTTTCATGTGATTCATGGTTCACCCCGGTTCCCCCTCAGCCGGGCTCGGACCGATGTCAATTTTACATCACGTATCAAAGACTTTTGAATGTGCACAGGGTTTGGCTTGACCCGTTACAGGACCACTTCGATTTCACAATTCTTTCTTTTAATGTTCGCACCCTTTCGGTTGAATACCTAACCAAGACTTTCCAATGAGCACCCACGTGATGCCAGACCACTCTGTCTATGGTATCATATTTTAGCTTCAAAGTTTATTCACTCATCTATTGTTTTAATAATCTTCTTTATACAATGTTGCCCCTTGCAACCCTGGTTTCCACACAGACCGGTCTGGTATCAGTCTCCCCAACTCACTGGCTGTGCTGACTTCACCGGTGCTGCTTTGTAACCCGGCGGCAAGCACTTCTCCCCACATTGACTATCGACGCGGGAGAGCCATGTGTACCTCTGACACACAATGCAGGATTCTTGAGCTTTCATTCCAAGTCTTAGGTTTCCTATTTTCGAAGGCTAATGAAAGATGCAGTCTTTAAGTGAAAAGGTCAAGGGCACTTCCCTCCTTGCAATCCTTTTCGGTCTTGCCGTCTTCCACCTCGTATTAAACTGCGATCTTCGAACTGCTGCTTCCTTGTGTGCTTTGCCTCGCTCAGAGTGTGCTTTCGTGCTCCTCCTTTTATCCGTGTGGGGAAGTGGGAAGTGTTATGGAACTCAGGTGTGTGTGTAATGATGAGTAATTGCCTGACCATTGTATTGGGACATGCCAGGTATATGGCTCGGGTGTTAGTCCGTTTTTGGTCACAGTGAGTTGTCCGTGGGAAAGTGTTCATGTCGGAAAAGGGGCGGGGTACCGCATCTCACCATCCAGTGTCCAACTTGACCTCTCATCCAGGTGATCCTCCCGCACTGGTCCACCCCCATGAGCTGGATCCAAAAGCAATGGCGGTGTCCTGGCCATCTGGATGACAGATTCCTGGGGACTAGCGGGTGAGACACCTTCAGGTTTCTCACACTCATCTGGTCTAAGAATTGATGGATTTGATCAGTTACCTTTGCGAGTTTGGACGAGTATAAATTGGAATAAAACGTAGTGTAGGCTTTGGCAATATCAGTGTCCAAGTATTGAACTTTTCCGCTGCTGTTGTGTATCGTTTGGATGTAGGTCGTTTTGCAGTCTGACTTTAACAGCCAAGCAAGTGTCTTTCTTGGTCGCTGTCCCTCTCCATACTGACCAACCTGATGTCGACTAAGGAACTTGACTTCTCTATGCTGCTTCATTGAACCTTTGCAGCAGACCTCCTGAGTCTCTTAGGGTGTACAAGTTTTTACTCACTTGATATTTTTGTTCTAGTTTGTCAGAGCCTGATAAGTTCAGCCATAATTGTTTTAAAAGATCCCAGCTTAAAGTAGCATTTGCAGGCCCCGCACACAGTTACCTGTTTTGTGACCATGTCAGTATTTATCTGGAAAGAGTTTGATTTCATTCAGAATTTCTTTTCTGAATATGTTATCAGTTAGGGCCTCCAATTTGAACCTCTATAAACGAGTATGGGGATTTGCATTATTTAACACAGCTGGTGTTTGTGTCAGACATAAATATATAGTCGATACAAGTAGGAGTAGAATGTGAATTACCTGGCATGTGATCGTCAGAGTCTCCAGATATATACTAGCCTGTATAGATCACATATTTGTTTTAGCTTTTTTAATAAACAAGACTGATCTTGGGCTGGTGGGTGGGCTAGACGGTCAGATTGTTTTATTCACCAGTGTATTAAAGTTTCCCCCATATCATAACTGAGCTTGTACATTTTATTAACTGTGATTCTATCCAATTGGAATATTCAGGACTGTACGTGTTTGGAGCATAACTATTGATAATTGTCACCAGGCAGCTATTGATGTCCCCTTCCACAATCAGGGTTCTGCCCTCAGTGTTTGCAATAGTCTCTTTTAACCTGAATCCCACGTCGCAGAAGATCAACACCGCTATGCCATGTGGGTAAGTGTAATAGGAGGCAAAATATCTCCCCCCACTTCTTGCCATATTTCAATTCACACAATGTGGTCAAATGTGTTTCCTGTATAAATGGCAAGTTTATTCCATGGTGTTCGGAGGGCTCGAGCCCTTTGACATTCCTTATTAGTGTGGTTAGGTTAAAACCATGCCTGCATTGCATAGTAGCCACCATCATGGCTGTTGGGTCTATGTATCTGGAAGTATAGGTCTAGTGTTGGGTGTAAGAAACTCATGGTGGCACCAGTAAAGACAGACACAAGTGATCACAGTTCAAGGGTGTTTATTAAACTGTACAAATGAGTTGTAAAAATGCCTAATCTAAACCTAAATCTAAGATGGGAGCACACTACGACCATCAAATAATAATAAGGCAGTCCCAGTGGCATCTTGTCAGATAAAGGGGCCTATACTAAAAAAAATAAAAATAAAACCATTGCCAATCCTTACAGCTAATTTAAAAAAGAGTGATGGATAATGTTCACAAGAAAAGAAAGAAGTTTTCACAACTGATAAGTCAGAATGTTATAGCCGGGGGGTCTTCCTTCCCCACGTTTTAGCACAGGACAAGGTAGGACCTTTGAGCACAGCACACTCCTGGGCCTCGCCAGTACAAGGTTACTGTTCCTTTCAACGATGCCAGGACCTTCTGGGGCCAAGTCTCTTTCGTGCAAAGTCTCTTGTCTTGGAAGCCTGCTAAACCATAAACAATAAACAAACAAAAGTTACTTTGGTAATCTTTCACGTTGGGCGATTGCTCTTCGCCCCTTCATCCCCCTCCTCCGGGCTCCGATCCTAATGTTTCACGTTGGCCGATTACTCTTCGCCCCTTGCATCCCCCTCAGCCGGACTCCGACCCTTCTTGCAACGTTAGCCTCCCTCAATCGGGTTCACTACGGTCTTTCACTCAAAAATGTATCACTGAACAGTCTCAATGTCTTTTTAACCAACTATCCATTGCAGAAATCCCTCTGCCGGGTTCACATTTGCCAGTTTCCCAGTTCACTCAGTTTTCTCCAATGTGTCAAAGACTTTCGAGTGTACGAGGGGTTTTGCTCGACCCTCGTAGGACCACCTTGACACTTCACACTAGCCTGTCTTAAGGCCTCTTGGTTTTCGTAGTTTCCACAAACAGCATAACCCCAAAAAAAGGCTTCAGTCACATTCCTTCGAAAGAGCATCCCCACAATGCCTGACCACTCTGCTTCTGAACCTTTTACTAGGGTTTCTTTAAAGTTTAATTACACAAGTTTTGTTCAACAAGGTGGCAGCCTGCACCCTTGGGCCCAGTACAGTTCGGTTTTACTATCTGACTCAACTGCTGTGCTGAACTGCTGGAGTTTCTTGTCTCTGGTTTCAAGGACGGCACCACGGTGGCAAGCGCTTCTCCCCGCTTTGACTATCAGTGTGTCACGTCTTGGGGTAACTGGCGACTTTGGAACCGATGGAAACGGCTTCCTCCATTGCCGTTTCCATCACGTTCCGCACAACGCCGAGTGCAGGTCTAGTCTTTCTGTTGCAGCACGTCCGACGCCGGTTGTTTTCTTTCCGCACTTCCGGTATTCGGGCGCATTGCAACGTCCTGTATTCCAGTTCATCTGCTGTTTGCCTGCGCTTCCCTTGCTACCTGTAGCTTTTTTGGCTTTCCCCCTTTGTTTTCCTTTCTGTCTTTGACTCCGCCGCTCTCTCTCTGCTTTTCCTTCGCTACACCCTTCCCCTGCTAGACTCTTTCCCTCTTGCCTTTCCTTCCAATCCGCCCGTCTTCCGTTGTTTTCCTTCTGCTCCCTTTCTCGCTCTCCTGTTTCCTTCGTGTTCAGTTCCTCCTTTTTTCCCCCGTTGCCTTGACTTCCCATGTACCGACTCAGCCTGCTTTTGGATCGCTTCGCCTTCACCCTGTGTTACGTTTTTGGCTCCCAGGATACCAGACCCTCGCCTGTCCCCGGACTGCTTCCTCTTTTCCCCTATACTGTACTTAATAGTCCATGCTGAGACTTCCTCTGCAACTTACCTTTCCGAGGAGTACTTACGTGGTCCGATTCTTCTCCACTTCCTGTTCCGCTGCCGGACCAGACCGTTCACTTCCCACGGATCCTCCTCAAGAGCTACTGGATTCCGAACACTACAACCGGCTCAGTGTGGACTTCCTTGGGGTTTTTTGTGCCACTGGCTTTTTCCCCACATTCAGGCGGCCGCAGAGGATAGCCACAGTTTACCTACAAGGTGACACTGTGGCGTCCTTCCACGGTCGCCCCTATCTGCATAAAAAAAAGGAGAGGCCCAGACCCAAAGGAAACCAGAAGCCGGCACTCCGGTGGAAAAACAGAGGTGAGGTGGAAGGGGAGGTGGGAGAGACAGATTCTTCCGTGGAGGAGGAAGACATTACAGACCCTTCTGACACAGTGCGAGAGGGCCTGTGTGCTGTTGACACCTGTCGCACCACACGCCAGCTGAACTTCCTGGTCTTATGCCTTCCCTTTCGGAGGCTTCGCGGCTCTGAGTTTAAAAGGGCAAGGGCAATTCCCTCTTCGTCGTCCCTCCAGGTCTCTCTGCCTTTCTCCTTCACTTGAACTGCCGGTCCGGAATAGCTGCTTCCTCATGCTTCCTCGTGCTTCAGCCTTGCTGTAAGTGTGCTTTCATGCTCCACCTTTTATCCCTGTGGGGAAGGGAAATGGCCGTCAGATGTGCGTAGTTATTGTTAATTGCCTGACCCTTGTGTTGGGACATGTCAGGTAAACGGCCCTGGTGTTGGTCCATTGTCTTTCTTGGTATAGGAAAGTGTTTGTGTTGGAAAAGGGGGGGTAGAACTTCTGAGTATCCTACGAGGTAGGATGGGGAAAAGGTGTTATAAGAAAAGGGGTACCGTGTCTCATCCGTCAGTGTCTCACTTCCACTCTCCAAGGACCCTCCCTCCCACATCCAGGTGATCCTCCCACACTGGTCCACCACCAGTAACTGGATCTAATAGCGACGGTCGTGTCCTGGCCACCTGGAGGATAGATCCCCAGGGACTAGCAAATGCGACACCGTCAGGTTTCTCACATGGGGGATAAGTGACTATGTTAAGATGGATAGACAAATCTATGGTCATCTGTACACTCTTTCTCTCAGTAGCCTGCAGGCAGTTATATTCTGCACACATTCACTTGTTTCCTTGTATAACATTAATAAACCATGACATTAAACAACCCAGTACCCAACAGTTCCCTCCTCCACCCTCATTCGTGCTAACAACGTTCACCCTTTTCCAGGGCATTTCCCACCCCTTTGCCCCTCCCTCACTGATAACATTGCTCAGTGTATATCCCTTCCTATAACCCTTACCCTACCTCGCAAGTCATACACCTCTACGCCAAGAAAATTGTTATTGTCTTTTCACACTCTAGGAAGGGTAGATAGGAAGTCCAGAGCTACCTCAGGAGATCCAGAAAAGTAAGTCTTCCTATTGTGGACAATTTGTAGCTTCACCAGAAAGATCATGGAGTAGGAGATATTTGTCAGAGTTCTCTTCACCTCCAAAAACATCTTCCGGGATGACTGAACAGAAGATAAGTACGGATAGATATGAATGCTATTGCCTTTGTATTGTAGACACCCTTTTTGCCCTTGCCAGTCTCAGCACAGTGTCGCAATTTCTGTAATTTGGCAGCTGCACTATTATGGGGGGCACAGAGGGGCAGTGGAAACCGGTTTCTGTCCCAGGGTTCTATGCACCCTCTACACCATGAACATGGTTGAAAGGTTGTCTGCTCCAAACTGTTCTTGTAGTTTGACACCCCTTTGTGCCACCATCCCCTCCCTCACTGATAACAAAAGCCCTCACTGCCACCACGTTTTATTCCTCTGCTGCCCCATCTTGTTATCCTACCAGTTTGTTCTCCCTGTTTGCTGCAGTCTCTCTCTTTAGATGAAGAAGTAAGGTTTAAAAATAACTCTGTGAATTTGGTTATGCCCTTTTTATAAGACAAATTACAGTGAGAGAGAAAGAGAAAATGGTGGGTTGCCATGTTTAAAGTTAATCTTAGTCTCCCAATGTGTGGCCAGAGAATATAAAATGCCTGAAGTAGCCATTTTCTTTGGGTCCGATGCCCCATTCATACAACACGACTAATGTCTATACTGTCTATAGATTGTCTGCTGACAGATGCAGTTGGAGACTGCAGTGCCAGATTGGAAACATATGTATGCAGGTTGTTCAGAGGTCTCTGGAGATCCACATATATACATCTTTCTGGCCCCGTGGGACAAACCCACTTTCTTGATAGAAGTACATTTTTTCAGCTACTCAACAACTCTACATGCAAAGTAACGGCTTAATATAAACATTTTGAAAGTTACTAATACAGACACACCATTGCCCATTTTCCTCATCTAATATCATTACTTAATTCACAATCCCCTTTTTCAAGCATCTTCAAAAACTGAGATCCTTTATGTTCTGTAAGTACTGTCATTTTTAGTGTATATCATTTTGCATTGCTGTATAAATTGCTGGCCTGCAAATACCAGAATACAACATGATGTGAGCAGAAATTCAGGTTGTCTTATATCACTCATGACATTTGGGAACTTGAAACTGACATACTACTTTGAATGGTTCGTGTCCTCCTACGTATTCCTCATCTTATGATAATTATCTCTCCAGCTTCAGCTGCTTCAGAATTATTTTTTGACAGGGGGTGCTGTGTGCCATTCTCGTTGAGTCGATGTTCATCAAGGGCCTCCGTTCGACTGTCGACGTCATCATCAGTATAAGTAGCGCTCGCAGCGCCCGTTGGCTTCAGTTCCGTTTTTCCGAGCGATCGCGTCAAGAGAATTACGGCACGCTTTGGTTCTTCTGTGAAACGTAGTTATTTTCGTTATGAAAATGTCTTCTTCATCGGCACCATCAACCCCTAAATCGGGCTTTAAGAAGTGCCAGGACTGTGGATCAAAGATGTCTCTGGTGTCTTGGTTCCGGGTATCGTACAGCCGATTGCGGCTCCTGTCAGGCGATGACCGAAAAGGTTCTCAGGGAGCGTAAAGGTAAATTGTAAGTGGGGAGGTTACCTTCGAAATCTCTTTCGAAGAGTTAAAAAAAGACTGAGTCGAGGGATTCCTCTCGATGTAAAAAATCAAAGCGGTCTCGATCGAGAAGTCGTCACGCCATTCTTCGTCATCTTCTGTGAAGAAGGCCAAGAAACTGCACCATAGGTCACCTTCAACCTCCAGTGATTCCTTGGCTGAGGTAATCAGGTGTCCCAAAATCTTTGAGAATGCGATCTCAACCCCCTCGAAAGACAAGCAGAAAGCCCATGCCCCTGTTGATCAGCAAAAGTACGACAAAAGGAAGTTGAGGACAAAATCTTCTAAACCGAGCCTTAAGCCGATGATGCATTGAGAAAGATGTCGATCGGATGAAAAATCGAGGGCTTTGAGGAGTCAGGAACCTAGCCCATCGAGGGTTCCGTCAAAGAAGCACAAGAAGTAGACTACATCCACGCCTTCACTGACTCTGGCATCGGAGCCGTTGACACAAGTATCGAAGTGGATGCTGACTAAGGCGATCCCGACTTCGAGGTCAATGTCGACGATTACTCCAAAATTTTCGAAGCCAGTGGTGGTACAGGAAAAGGTTTTTGAAACCTTTACCTAAAAAAGACTTTAAGTCTCTATCAGCCATCTATGGGGAAGATCAACCCTCTGATGATGGCGATCACCTTTTGGGCTAGAATTCGGCACCCCTAATGTGCCATAGAATTCGGCACCCCTAATGTGCCAGATGAGCTCATCTCTGATGAGTCCAGATTAAGGGATTGGTATGACAAACTTCAGGGAGCCAGTGGGTTAGATACCTCTCTCGAGTTAGTTTGGTAAACCAGACCCAACTCAACATGCATACTCTTCATATAGGAAACTGAGTAAGGTTATAGAGTTTTTAGGCTAGAGCAGACCTACTCCTTCTTTTGAAAATGATATGACAGACATCTTGGACCAGGGTCCCTAGAAAGACCGAGTTTAACCTTTCCACGCTACATTACAGAAAAGGGTCTCTGCAAATTGGGAGACACCAGAAACTACGGCTGCAGTAAATAAAAATGTTGCCAGAAATTACATACCATCCAGCAGCGACCCAGAGTATCTGACTAAACACCCAACACCAGAAAGGTTGGTGGTTCAGGCTGCTACATTTACCAAGCATTCAGCATACCCATCAATCCCTCCTGATAGGGATGATAAGAGAGTAGATGCCTGGGCAAAACAGGTTTTTACGGCTGATAATATGGCATTAAAGTCAGCAAGTGTGACTTGTACTTTGTCAAGATTTACGTTTTCTCTGTCGGACTACGTATCTATGGCAGCTGACCACATCCGCAAGGGGAGAAAAAAGCAGCTTCCTGGCCATCAAGAATGGTAAGGAGGCAATAAGTTAATGTCTTCAGTCAGGTTTTGATACTGCAGACAGCATCAGCAGACCCACAGTGGCTTGCTGGGTGTTACGCAGATTTGGGTGGTTGAGGAAGTCACGGTTTGCACAAGATGTGCAAGCTAGGCTACTCAACATGCCCTTTGACAGCTCGAGGCTGTTTTTGCAGCAAGGCAGATGAGAGTTTACAAAAACTGCAGAACTTGAAGGCGGCGGCTAAATCCCTTAGCGCCACCATTAGACAGCCTCAATACCTCTAGTCTGGCTCATCTTCCTGGAGGGGTAAGTCCTTTGGATTCTACTCCTCAATTGGAAGAGGAAGAGGACAAGCCGGTCAAAGAGATCAGAGAAGATTCCCTCGTGGTGGATGAGGGACAGGTGCTAAGCTAACCCAGGCAGCAGCAACTTTACCCTCAGCCGCTGCTTCAGCCGCCTGTAAACCACTCTGAGGCCTTAACACTCAAGACCCAGTTGGGAGACAGAGGTTACAGTTACTGCCTTCGTTTCCAAAGAAGGCCTCAGGATCATCCACCAGGGAACAACTCTTTCAAAAGTCCGGATCCGCTCCTTGTGCAGGAAAATGTTACCCTGCTATAGATAGGTGCAATAGAACGTGTACCTGTAGCGGAATGGAACAAGGGTTGATATTCCCCATACTTTGATTCCCAACAAGGACAGATGATTGAGACCCATCTTGGACTTAAGAAACTTGAACAAGTTCCTCAGGAAGGACAAGTTCAAGATGGTTACCCTTTCTCAAATCCTTCAGGCTCTCCAATTCCAATACTGGATGGTGCCATTGGACCTTCCGGATGCTTACTTTCATGCGCCTATCCATCTCAAGCACAGAAAGTACCTGAGGTTCGTGGTTGGCGGTTCCTATTATCAGTTTCGAGTTCTGCCCTTCGAGCTGACCTCCGCCCCGGGGGTTTTCACCAAGTTGATGGCAGTGGTGGCAACGAGTCTCAGGAGAAGGGGAATTCATGTCTAACCCTACCTGGTGGATTGGCTGATCAGGGTTTGTTCACCCGAGCAAGCCCGGGAACATCTCAGCGTAACCTGCCACTCGCTCCACAGGCTGGGCTTCTCTCTCAATTACAAGAAGTCTCAAGTCCCACATGATACCATCTCAAAGACTCCAATTCATTGGAGTAGTCCTGGATGCTTCCTCAGGAAAAGCCTTGCCACCCAAGGTGAGAACTCAACACATTCTGCAGATGGTTAGCAAATTCCAGAGTGCCCAGCATCTTCTGGTCTTCGATTATTTTGAGGTTGCTCGGTCTCATGGCTTCCTGCATTTTCCTGGTTCCAGAGGCTCACCTGAGAATGAGATCCCTCCAATGGGCTCTCAGGACTCAATAGTCCCAGTTTTCAGACAAAATGTCAGACCACCTGAAAGTTTCAAGCAGAGTCTCTCAGGACCTTCTCTGGTGGGCTTCCAAGGACAACATTCTCAAGGGAGAATCATTTTGGCAGCCATGGCCGGAGAGAACGGTAGTGACGGATGTCTTACTCAAGGGGTGGGGAGCCCACACCAACGGTCTGACAATCAGCCGTCGTTGGTCTCCATCCGACTCCAAACTACATATCAATCTTTAGGAGCTGAGGGCAATCAGCCTAGCGATGAAGGCCTTTCTACTCTCTGTATGGGGAAGAATGTCCTGCTCATGCAAAGAGCATATCTGACGCCAGCTGCGACAGCACGGTTTAAAGGTGCTAGTAATCGAGTCTGCCCCAAATGCAGGTAAGAGAATGTAGGCATGATTCACATGTTTTGGGAATGTTACAAGATACAGCAGTTTTGGAAGAATGTGGCACATAGAGTGACCCTAGGAGGCATTAACCTCGAAATCCAATCCCCGGAGCCATGCATGTTGGGGCTCTTAAAGAGAAGCACTAAGAACAAGACCATGGGGAAGTTCAAAGACCTGATCTCTGTACTGGCCAAACGCAGCATAGCAATTCAGTGGAAAGCCACTAATGGACCTAATATTGATAAATGGTAGGAAGACCTTAGGAAATGGCCAGCAGCAGAAACAGGAGTGTGGGAGAAAGCTATTGGAGAGCAGAAACAAGAGCTTGGTACTGACATTCTAAAGTGGAAAGCCCTAACTACAACATTATTTGATCGAAGGAAGGGTGAAAAGGGGCTACAGACTACACAAGACGAGGGCAGGGAGAGTGTATGGTGAAATGGAATATAAAGTTGGAACTATATGCAGGCAGTTAAGGGGTGGGAGGTTGGAAATTAAAAAGGGAATAATTGCAAAGAAGATTTGGAATATACGACTGTCACTGTGTTAAGTTACATGTTGTGAAAGAATGAAAATATTCACACACAAAAAAAAAATTATGTCCTGATAATGATGGACATCACAGTGGCCATGTGCTACCTCAACAAGAGAGGAGGTGTAGGGTCACTACCACTGTGCAGAGAGACAATGCAGCTCTGGTTCTGGGCAATTCAAGAAGGAATCTCCCTGTCAGCAGTTCACCTAGCCGGAGAGGAGAACACGGCAGTGGACGCTCTGAGCAGGCAGAGCAGTCTCCCATAAGTGGGAACCAGCTCAGGAAGTCCTTCAAGAGATCTTCACCCTTTGGGGAACCCCTCAAGTGGATCTGTTTGCGACCAGTGTCAACTGGAAGTGCGAACATTTTTGCTACAGGGAATTTCCTCCAAGAGGATCTCTAGGGGAGGCTTTTGTGGTGGACTGGGAGTTTTCACTCCTGTACGCGTTTCCTCCAATCCCCGTCATTCCTCACGTGATCAAGAGGTTGAGAAAGGTCGGGAAACCCATGATCCTAATTGCTCCAGATTAGACATGTCCATCTGCCCTCAAATGTGTCTTCCACAAAGAGAAGATCTTCTCTCGAGAGAGAGGAAAGTCGGGTTTCCATTCAGAGGTCAAGACTCGCAGCCTTCACGCATGGTTTCTGAGAGGCGGAGATGCAAGGATTGGACCTTCCGGATGACATAATGGAGATTTTGCTTTCAGCCAGTGGGCCAGCAACAAAATATTTGTACCGCTGCCATTGAAACAAGTTCAGCAGCTGGTGCAGGGATAAAAATGTGGATCCCTTTCTGTGCGACACACCTATTGCGCTTTCCTTTTTGTTACATTTGGCAAATATGGGGCAGATTGAAACAATTAAAGGTTACCTGGTGGCGCTGTCTATTTTCAAGCGCTCTTCAGAGGAAGATTCATATTGTTCGATTTGAAAAAGGCCTTACTAATGTATTTCCACCAGTTCAATTCAATGTACCTGTATAGGATCTCAGTCTCGTGTTAAGATTTTTAACAGGCATTCTTTTTGAGCCTTCTCACTCATGTCCGTTAAGATTGACATTAAAACTGTTTTGCTTGTTGCAATAACGTCAGCCCGCAGGGTATGCGAGTTGCAGGCCTGGTCCTGTAAACCTCCTCATACAGTTTTCCATAAAGACTAAGTTATTCTCAAGGTGAAACCCTCTTTCTTACCGAAGGTAGTCTCCGACTTCCACTTGTTGCAAAAAATTACTTTACCAACTTTCTATGCACCTCCCCATCTGGGGAAGGAGGAGGAAAGGTTACATAGACTGGATTCAAAAAGGGCTCTCAATTTTTACATATCCAGAATGGCAAGATTTTGCCAAAATGACCATATATTAATTGGGCATATTGGCCCCAAATTGGGTCTAGCCGTTACTAAACAAACCATATATAGATTGATCATCCTGGCTATTGGTGAATGTTACAGATTAGCGGGTAAGGACTCGCCGGAAGGGGCATTGCAACCTCTGCTGCTCTTCAAAGAGGTGTCCCAATCAAAAACATTTGTTCAGTGGCCACTTGGTCGTCTATTCATACTTTTGTGAGACATTACTGTCTGGATTCGTCTTCCAGTAAGGGAAGACAATTTGCAAAAGCAGTCCTTCATTCGGTCCATGATTAGAACTAAATTTAATTAGCACTCCCACCACCAAATTATTACTGCTTTGGGAGTCTATCATAAGATGAGGAATTGGTGGACTTGGGAGGACACAATCCATTCGAAGAACAAGTTACTTACCCCTGGTAGCGTCCTTTCGATTGGATGTTCCTCCCACATATTCCTTATATCGCCTCCCAGCCTACCCCGCCGTACAATTGAAGTGTTCTTACACTTTATGCTTTCTGTCAGCCTACGGTCTATGGTACGCCTGGTAATTCCTTTCCAGGAGGGGGGGGAACAGAATTGAAGCCAACGGGCGCTGCATGCACTACTTATACTGATGATCACGTTGACAGTCGAAATGGGAGGCCCCGGAAGGGACATCGACTCGATGAGAAGGGCACACAGCGCCCCTGTCGAAAATAAATTCTGAAGCAGCTGAAGCTGGAGAGATAATTATCATAAGATGAGGAATATATGGGCGGAACATCCATTCGCAAGAATGTTGCCATGGGTAAGTTACAAGACCTGGACACACCCCACAAATGCTGGTGATAATGCTGTCTGTTTGTATTGTCTGACACAGGCCTTTATCTGGTTGCTGTGCAAAATGTGCATCACATTTGCAGCTCGTCAGAAATTGTGAACACGTTTCAAACAAGAAATAGACATTAACAAGTAAGCTGCATGACGTTTTTTTACAGCAGGTTTTACTAAGAGAAGGATCACTTTATTCAGTCCCCAGGTCCCCACCTACCTTTATTTTGATGTTTAATTTTTAAATGTTGCCGATTTTACAGACATCAAACCTCCTCTGATGATGTCCCTTTCCTGACCTTTTGCGTGTATGAGAAGGTGACCATAGGGAACCAAAAGGTGATGACAGGAAAGTTCTGAATCAATTTTAACCATGGGCACAGCTTGGGGCAACCCTGCAGACCATCAATATTTAGTCTACCAAGCCATTACAGAAGGGGAAAGACCATATGTCAATCAGGCTTGGTCCCAACCCGAAAGGAGCAGTCCAGGATGGACCTCTAGTTCACATCTCTTCTGCACAAGACAACAAGCAAGCCCAGACATGTTTTGACCACATTAGGTATCATCATTGAGGTTTAGCTTGGTACTCTAGGCCAAGGTTACCATGGGGGCCAGGTGCTGCCACAAGCTTCATCATGCATGATCAGGGGCAGGCACTCGTAACGTGGATTCGAGAAAGACATTTGGCCCTTTAACTAAAACATGTACTGGAATTACATTTTATACGGACAGCATCGTTTCTGTAGGCCCTTTAAGGCAAGTGGCCCGGCAGAAGACATTGTTATGTTCACTGCCGGAAAAAGATACGCGTACAACAGATGTAAACCCGGTTAGCAAGTAAACAATAGGGAAACCGTTCCCACAGGTGTCCGGGCGCTCTGCTGCTGGAGTGTGGCTGACAAGCACGACCTCTGGGGTATCCACACATGTGTGGAACCTGGACTGATTTCAAGACTGAGAGCCGCATGGCATAGCTTTCGTCCAAGGACAGCGGGAGACCTGCATTTCACCAGTTACCTGATTTGAAATGTACATTCGAATACAACCAATCCCTCACAGAAAGAGAACATCACACATGCCTGTAGACATCACAGGGAGCCCACCTCATGGGGAGAGGATAATGTCATATATGAAGGAATCCAAGAGGAGCATAGGTGTGGTAGTTTGGTGATTGTGTGTGTTAGGAAAAGTCTGGAGTGAGGATAATTTAGAGGAAAAAAGGTGACTGAGAACTGAAAGGAGGTGGAGGAGAGCATGTGGTAAGAGGACGAGGTGGTGAAAATAGGTCAAGAGGAGGTGGATGAAAGAGTAATGTCAGAGCAGAAGGAAAATAGACCTGAGGAGTATTGGTAGAGGTTTAGAGAGAGGGAGAGATGCAGCCCACATAAAAAATGTGGGAGGGGGTAAAAGCAAGTGGTGAAGCATCGAGGCAGTGCTTGAGGAAACATTGACAGACCATTGTCATCCCTGATACTAATCTTTAGCTCCCAATACAGTTTCCGGCCAGAGACTTAGTACAGGTGAGGCATGCGTGAGGGAGAGTGGCAACAGTTAATGTGTAGTGTAGGAAGTGGGGAGGAGGGTGTATAAAAAGGGAGGGAGGAAGAGAGAGAAACCAATGTACTTGGTGTAGGAGATGGGTGTAGGGGAGTGGGGTTAGTAGTTAGTGTGAGAGGGAGGGAGTGAGTGTTAGGAGAGAGTGACGCTAGTTGAGCGATGTGTAGGAGAGAAGTGGGTAGTGGGTGAAAATAGGGAGTATATTGGAAGGGTGAGCAAAGCACCATATCTCTGAGTTTGGGGAAGAAGAGGGTTGTGCAGATAGGGGAAAGTAGTAGTAGTGCAGAGTGGGAGACTAGTAGTAGTGCAGAGTGGGAGGGTAGTAGTAGTGAGGAGATTGGGAAAGTAGTAGTCATGGGCAGAGATTAATAGTGTGGAGGAGGGAGTTGGATGGGGCAGTAAGATCAGGGAGAAGATAGTAACTTCGAAGGGTGAAGGTAGGTGGTAGAATGAGAGAGAGAAACATCAGAGAGACATGGGGTAGAACGAATGGGGGTGGAGTTGGACAAATAAGAGTAAGGAGAGGAGAGTATGATGGAGATAGGGTAAGGTTTGAGGGTCTGATGACACATATTTTTATTTTATTTTATTGAGCATTTGTTAGGCGCTTATACATCGCAATTGTGTTTCAAAGCGCCACAAGAATAAATGGGAAGGGAACAGGGGAAAAATAAGAATGTCAAGAACAGGAAAATAAAGTGGTGGTCCTAATAGGTCTTGTTGCATTCAGGGTCGGACTGGGACAAGAAATGGGCCCGGTCACCCCAAAAAAGTGGCCCACCCCTCGCCTCAAAAAAGTGGCCCACTCCTTGCCTCACAACCCTTGACCTCTGATGACATCACTGGAAGTGATTTGACCCCACCTCAAAGTGACATTTCGGGAAGCGATGAAACACAACCTTTCACCCCTTGACAAAACAGGAAGTGTCATCAAATAACATTGTTCCTAAGTACACTAAATTACTGTGAATCCAAGCAGACATATGTCCAAGGCCAAATGATAATCTGTTATTGTATAGCATTTACGCTTAAACTCTTTTTATGGAACAAATATGCATACAATATCACCCTTCCTGTGTTGGTACTCATTTATCGACCTTAAGAAGGATGAAAGGCTTTTTGAAAAAAGAAAAATAAATTGAAAAAAAGGTACCTTTTTTTCAATGTATTTTTTTCAAAACCGGCCCCCCACTCCCGAGGGATGATTTCGGTCCGGCCACAGGCGAAAGGCCGAGAAGCCAATCTGACCCTGGTGGCATTCGGACGTACACGTGCAGCGAGAAGTGTGGGAGATAGGGAGGGAGGCGGGGAGCAGAGGAGTGGACAAGTGCTGGTGGAAGGCCCAGGAGGGAAGTGCTAAGGGGGTCTAAAGAGGAGAACCTCAGGCTAAGTGCTAGTGCAGGCGACTCCCAATAGTGGGATGCAGAGCCGCCGAGCAGGGCCCACAAGGGCAGTGCAATGGAGAGGGTGGTGCTGGTATGGACTGGCAAGAAGGAACTGGAATCCTGTGAGATTCATGAGGATCAGGCTACTGGTCACAGTGACAGTGGGGTGAATTGCTGGGGAGGGAAAGAGGTAGAGAATAGCAGAGTTTTAAGCAGTTTCCGGAACTTAAGGAGGGGCAGGTTGGCAGTTCCAAAGGAAAGCGCCAGCCTAGGAGAGAGACTTGCTCCCCACTCTCTGCTTGGAGAAGCGTTTGACAGTCAAAGAGTTGGAGTTAGAGGAGCGTAGGCCTGTAGCAGTGGAGTATTTAGGGAGGGAAAGTTAGAGATAGCGTGGTCCCAGGCCCCAGAAGGCCTTGTGGATGATGCAGAGTGTCTTGAATTTGATCCTTGCAGCCACCAGGCGCCAGTTGAGAGGTTTTAGGACTAGAGAGATACAGTCCCTGGTCTTGAGGCCAAGGATAAGTCTTACAGCCCTGTTCTGGATTAGCAGAAGGGGGCATAGGGAGGAAAGAGGGAGATAGAGAACGAGGCTCTTGCAGTAGTCCAGCCTGGAGAGGACCAGTGCTCTGGAGACATTGAGCTTCTGGGGGAAGGTGAGGAAAGGAAGAATGCCTCTGAGGAGATGGAGCTGGAAGTGGGACTTCTTAGTAAGGTCCATAATGTGAGGGATGAAGGAGAGAACGGAATCTAAGATGACCCCAAGGTTTTTGGCCTCCCAGGATGTTGGGGTCAGGGGGCCCAACGAGGGTAGCCAGAGGGTAGGAGGAACAGAGGGTGCAGGTGTCCCAATGAGAAGAATCTCCATCTTACTGGTATTAAGGCAGAGATCATAAGCTGAACACCATACCTGAATGGTTGACAGACAGACAGGGATCAGAGTGGAGGCAGAGGAGGTACTAGAGGGAAATTTGAAAGAAAGCTGTGTGTCATTGGCATAACACTGGAAATGAGGAGAGAAGGAGGAAATGTGGTAACAAGAGGGCAAGATAGATACTGAAGAACAAGGGTGATTGGATAGAGCCCTGGGGACGCCCCAGGTAGAGATCAGGTGGTAGAGGAGAAAGGACCCAATTGTAACTGCGAAGGGCAGTTAGTGAGAACAGACGTCAGCCAATCCAGGGCCCAGTCAGTGATGCCAAGGGTGGCAGTCGTTTTATGAGGATGGAATGGTTGACTATGTCAAAGGGAGAGGAGAGATCAAGGAGAATGAGAACAGCGGCAAAGTTGGAGCCGAGATTTGTGAGCTTGGTTTCATGTGTGTTCAGCAGAATAGTTTGTGTGCCTCGGGATGCCCGAAATCCAGATTGATTGTGGTCAGTGTTGAGTGTCAGTTGGGGGGAGGACCAGCTTCTCCAAGAGTTTACCGAGGAAGGGGCTAGTGGAAATCGGCCTGGAGGGGTCAGCAGATTACTTTTTTAAGAGAGTAATATTAATAAGGGATACTCCCTGCTTGAGGGATAGAGGAAAGGGCCAGTGGCGAAGCAGTGGTTACAGAAGTCGGCAAGAGCCGGGGTGAGTGAGGAGATGTCCTTAATGGTTCTGGAGGAGCAGGAGAGTACCGGTTTGGAGGAGAAATTCATAGAGCAGACCACTTTAGAGACCTAATCCGTCTTTTTTTATGCTGAACAATCTATCCACAATGAAAAAGAATGTTTGATACTTTTTCCTTTGATTCTTAATGAAGCCTGTGAACATTTTATTCTAAGTTATTCTGGCCATCTGGGACTCTTGTTATGAGTTAAAGTCAGGGTCGCAAGGAGGGAGGACAGGAGGCGGACGCATTATCAGCCTATGACCCCAAAGAGACTAGTTGACAAAATGCAGGGATACAACACCTCATACCTTCAGTCCAACCCCCTTCCCAATGGTTGCTGACAAGTGCCTGTCCATCTGTGGTGGTCCAAGTTTTGGAAGACTGCCTTACACAGGTATGAGATCTCCAGGAAGAGGGGCAACAAGAACACCAAGAAGCATCCCCAAGCGATCCCGATAAGTTAAGAAGAATCTAAATACTTGACTCTGGGGAAAGGCCCAGTAAATCTTTACGGGCGTTTCTGTCACAGTAAGGCTTGTTTAGTTTTTACCGGGAAAAAAGGTTCATTTTCTACTACCATACTCCTGACTGGATGAGCAATTCCCACCTCTGGTAGAGACTAGTGAAAGACTATTTGTTTTTTCTTTTTTTCTAGAAATTACTATCCTGACAATCTGCTTTATACCCAAGTCTTTATTTTAAGTAGATGGGGAAGAATCTTAGCTTGGCAGGGAAGTGCTCAGTATAGCAGTACACACCGATCTAAAATAAATCCTTGTTATTATATCTTTGAATAAGAAGTAGGCGGCAAGTCTGGATTTTCTTTTGCCTTCTTAATAACTTTTTTATTTTTTAAGGAATCTTTACAAAACTTTGCAGTCTGGGGTGGTGGTGAGAGGGTGCTAATCTCTAACCACATTCAAGATTTCCGGCAAATCCATTACTCAAATCAAATGTTATTAACAATAGAAATGTTCTAAGTTCCTATTGGAGCCAGACTCACTTTAACTATAGGGCGGCGACTGCCACCCTGTAATATATATTGCTGTTGTGGCTCAGAAATGGAGGTGAACTTCAAGCGATGGCTACTGAGTGGCATTGTGGAATGTGTGACTTGGCTCAAATGGACTTTCCTACTTATACATTCTTATAGGGCCACAATAGATTGGTACAGCGGGCACCGCCCTATATTTAAGGTGAGTCGTGAGCTCCATAGGAAATTGAAAAAATGAATTGATAATAAGTTTTGAACCGTGTGACGGATTTAACTGACATTTTGCAGGCAATTTTGTACGTCCCCACCCACGAGACGGGAATGTTTGGGAAAGATTTTTTACAAAATAAAGAAGTTATTAAGAAAACAAAAATGTGCACTTTTGGCCTACTCCCCATTCATTTTTCCAAAATCTTCAGTGGTTTGATAGAGTTTTAAACAGATGAAAGCCTGGTAGTTTTGTAAAATGTACAGTGTGCACCGCTGAAGGTCATAGCCAGTGGTGCTGCAAAATACACAGTGGGCGAGGCCGTGCCCACTGGTGCAGAAAAATATAAAGTGGCCATGGACGAAGGCCAGTGGCATGTAAAAGAAACTATGGTATAACAAAACCCTTGAAATTCAGGGAAAAAACTTTAGTTGAAACACTGTTAAGGTGAGTAAACTTAACACAACAAAACCCTTGAAATTCAGCGCATTGGGAAACACTGTGTTCCTCTTGCAAGGCCCAAGAGCACATATATATATTATAAGAGAAGGAATTTGCAATGCCATACACAACAGCATTATGGGGATATGGCATTATGGGGAAAATCAACAGAAACTGGTCCAGTAGATAGTCTTGGCAGTGATCACACTTCACTGTACTACAGGTTTCCATACAGTGCTTTTTCGAAGTGATCCTGTTTTCTTCTTATATTTATTTTATTTGATGCAAGAGATAACTCGCAAACATATAATAGGAATATCCGAAAATAAAAAGTGGACAAAATGCCATTTGGAGGAGGGAAAAGGATGAAATGGCATGAGGATAGAGATGCAGAGGACACCATGTGAAATATGGGAGTGGGCTGGGGGCCAAGTTCAGAGCTCAAACATTTTCGCATATTCAGGGTTATTTTCCCATTTATAGTAGATATAGTAGAAAAGGGGATCGGAAATAAAACTGCATCACACGGATATCCACAGACATTTGCGGTAGTTTACGGATATTCAGTGTTATAGTGTAGTGCATTACTAAAAAAGAGATTTATATAAATTTGATTAATACACAAAAGTGGAATTTTACAGCTACAGTAAGATGTGGAGTAACCTATTGGAGAAACATCTCAAGGGTACAATGTGGCCCTGGCCAGTGGGCCCGAAAAACATGTATAGTGGACATGGTCAAAGGCCGTGTCCACCTAGTGGGCCCAACACAAACATATTGGGGGAACATGTACAGTGGGCACGGCCGAAGATCATAGCCAGTGGCTCGGTAGTGTTGTAAAATATACAGTGGGCACAGCCGAAGGTCATGCTCACTGGTCAGGGCTAAAGGCCCTGGCTAATGAGGCCTAAGGTGGCCACCTAGTGGGTCTAAAAGAGAAACCTATTGGGGGAACAGGTACAGTGGGCACGGCCGAAGGACATGGCTAGTGACCCGCAAAACATTTTGAAATTCACAGAAAATACGTTGGTTAGGGTGCATATTTAACGCAAACCCTTGAAATTCAGTAGATGTGGGAAGTTATGACCAGCTTAACTCGGCGCGTTCCTGTTGCAAAGTCCATGAGCACATGCATATTATAAGAGAAGGGATTCACAATGACATAGAAAATGGCCTTATGGGGGGACATCAATGGGCACGTACCGAGTTAAGCTAGTCCTATCTTCCCACATCTGCTGAATTTCAAGGGTTTTGTTGCATTAAATCTGCTCAACTTAAGTGCACCTTAACTAAGGTTTTTTTCAGTGACTATATGTATACATATGTATATATTATATTGTGTGCACCACTTCTGAAGTGGTAAATAGTGTAAGGAAGGCATGGTATCAATGTAAGACAGACACAAGGGATCACAGTTCAAGGGTGTTTTATTGAACTTTATCAGGAGTGTGAAAAATGTCTATCTAAACCTAAATCTAAGATGGGAGCAAGCTACGACCATCAAATAATAATAATACAGTCCTAGTGGAGTCTAGTAAAATAAAAAGGGCCTATAGTAAAAGAAAACTATTGCCATTCCTTACCGCTATGCTACAATATAGTGTGGGATTATGTTCACAAAAGAAAGAGGTGTTCACAAAATGAAAAGTCAGTATGTTAGGCCATTTGCCTCCCATCCCCACGTTTTTAGCACAGGACAAGGCGGATCACTGCAGCACAGCACACTCCTGGGCTTTGCTGGCACGAGGTCACAGTTCCTTTCACCAGCATCAGGGCCTTCTGTGTCGAAGTCTCTTTTATGCAAAGTCTCTTGTCTCAGAGGACCTGATGCAGCATAAACAACAAAGAAAGTTCCTTTCTCAATATTCACGTTGGGAGATTTACTCTTCACTGTGGAGCCCCCTCAGCCGGGCTCTGATCCTTCTTTCACCTTTAGCCTCCCTCAGTCGGGCTCAGACCGACTTCAATTTTCAGGCATCCCTCAGTCAGGTTCACATTTGCCACAACAATCTTTTTGGGTGTGTTATTTTTCACCCAGAATCCCCCTCTTCCGGGCTCAGACCCCTTTTCAACAATTAGTCCCCCTCGGCTGGGCTCAGACCAATTTCAGTTTACAGACAATCAAAACCTTTCGAATATGCACAGGATTTAACGTAACCCGCTGCAGGACCACTTTGATTTCACAGTTCAATAATTCTTCCCCATTCAGGGGCAAGGGCACCAAACGGAGACCTTTGAGTGAGCGCCCATGTGACGCCGGACCACTCTATCTGGTACCTATCTTGTTTTCACAAAGTTCAATTGTAGTCAAGGTCTCTTTTTTCCTACAGTGTTGCCACTTGCAACGTTGAGCATAACCCAGTCCGGTCGGCTATCAGTTTCTTCAACTCACCGGCTGTGCTGAACTTGTTAGCGTTGCTTTACTGTCGGAGACAAGGACAGTACCACAGTGTCAACCGCTTCTCCTTGCCTTGGCTATTGGTGCGGGAGTGCCCTGTGTACCTTTGGCACACGCTACACTGTTTGTCAGCTGCAAACCCTGGTCTTAGGTTTCTTTTCCTTGAAGCTTCTTGAAAGTTGCGGTTCTGTGTTGAAAAGGGCCAAGGGCATTTCCTTCTTTGTCGTCCTCTCCGATCTCGCCGCCTTTCTCCTCGGTTTAAACTGCCATTCCCGAATTGCTGCTTCCTTGTGCGTATTGCCTTGCTCAGAGTGTCCTTTCGTGCTGTGCCTTTTATACATGTGGGGAAGTGTGATGGAAGTCGGGTATGTGCAATTATCAGTAATAGCCTGACTCTGCCTGCCCGTTGAGGTAGAGTCAGGTAGAGTTGGCTCTGGTGTTAGTCTGTTGTCGCTCACAATGAACTGTCCGTGAGAAAGTGTTTGTGTCAGAAAGAGGTTGGGGGGATTGGGTAACCAGGTAGGATGGGGAAAAGGACTTCCAGGGAAGGGGACACCGCGTCTCACCCTTCGGTGTCCCACTTCCACTCCCCAAAGACCACCCCCCCATCCAGGTGATCCTCCCGCAGTGGTCCACCCCCAGGAACTAGATCCACTAGCGATGGCCATGTCCTGGCCACCTGGATGACAGGTCCCCAGGGACTAGCGGGTGAGTCACCTTCAGGTTTCTCACCATAGACGGGCACTAAAGGCAGATTTCTATAATAAACAATGGATCACCTAAATAAATATATAAAACAATATATTGTGACAAATCCTTGGATGTCGCCCCTTCTCCCCAGGAGGAGCCCCTTCTCATGAGGCCAGGGACGTGAGGCTGCTACCCAATAGTCCACCCGGGGGTGGTTCTCATGGGAAGGGACTAGGGACGACTATCCAGGGAGAACGCAGTATACTTCCCTTCAGTCCCCCTCATCTAACCCTCCTTTACCTTGCCATACCAGGTACATGCATCATGCACATAGTAATATCAGTAGTGGGACGATGAAGAACATAGTGGACCCAAGGGAGATATATGGTAATGGTACTGGGACTAAAAAGAGTCAGGTCTACCTTGGAGAGAGCTTTCAGGAAAATACTAGGATAAGGGGGAATGCAGAGGAATGAAGGGTGATCCTCAAAACACTATGGAGCAGTCAAGTGTTTCAGGAATTCTGATTGCCCAAAGTCAATAAATAATATAAGAGGTAAAACCAAGCAGAGAGAGAGGCTCGCCCTGGAGGAACCGCAAATGCAGATGCCGACCGGAGCGAAGAAGCAAAAGGGTTGCTTAGTCAAACTCAGACAGGCGTAGGAGTTGCAAATCGTCCAGAGAGGAAGAACAGACCAGTGTCAGGTCCAAACTTGAATCTTCCTGCAGGAGTGATGCTGGGCCCACCAGACCCCCTAAGTCTGCCTGCCCAACAGTCCTCAAACTGATGAAACTACCAAGCTAGCAAACCCAAGGGGAAAGGGGAATAGAGGAGAAAATAACAAAAGACAGATCTTCACTGGCTGGCACTGTAGTTCTCTGGAGCTGGAAATACACCTCAGTGTCTGTGAGATCTAGGAGACAAATATACATTTATATATTAATAATCAATCCACTCTAGCTAAGTTTACTAAATGTTATCACTCTCCTTGTAGTACCTGTAGCCTATGCTTTATTGCTGATAGGCTTATTCAGTTAGTAGCTGAGCTGAAGTCTGGAAATCAGAACTCAATGTTTCCTTCTTCTTCTACTGTGATAATATTTTTCATAAATGAACTTCTTAAAATACTTATTCTCGTATTTATTGCATATGAAAAGTCTATTACTTGAATTAGAGCTTTTATGAATTAGCAATAAATTATGATGTCAAAAAATGTAACCTCCTTAAAAGATCGGCATTGCTGTAGAGAGTTCTACTAGCCGTTTACTTCCTGAAAAACGAATGTCAGCCGACACGACGCTTCTCTACTCAATTGTCTTTAGAAACGATGCCTTCAGAATTAAAAAATGTCACGACGCTTATTGTGCTCAATATTATAGTCCTGCAATCGAGCACTTCCTGAAACGACATCACAACGCTTAAAACGTTCGTAAGATTCCTTCTTCTAACCTCAGAGCCGCGTGTGGCGTAATACTCGAACCGAAAAATAACGCTCCCGAAAGAACTGCGAGCGAGAAAAAACAAACATGCGAGTAAAAACACGAAGAGTTACGCGCGCCTGGTTAGTAAATATTAAACGCACAGTTGTTCAGGGAATACACCTTCAGAAGCAGAATGGAAGCGTTACAATAAAAGTTCAAAATAGTTGTAATAAAAAAAGTAATAAAACTTAGCTTGCTTCATCTGTACGACTTCTTCAGCTTCTTGGATAAACTTCACTTCAGCTTAGAATTAGTTGTAATTGGATATTCTAAAATCTTCTTAAAAAACTAGAATTAAATATACTTAAATATATTCTTTGCTAGAGCTAACTAAACTGCGACCTGTCTCAAAGGATACTAAAATGAAAGGCAGTTGGAAACTCGGAGCAACATTCCAAATGACCTCATAACTATTTAAACCAATCAGTGCTGCAGAAAAAACTCTCCATCTTGCTTTGGGGAGTCAAGTGATTCCTGAATGAACATTAAGGAATATTTATACTAGTTCAATTGTCAATCCAAACATAACCCAAACATCACACCTCTAAGTAACCTACATTCAAAAGGTTTTCTGATGCTAATTATGAATTCTTAATTAAGTAATGTAAATGTGTAAGTCTATTTAATTTACCTTGGAATAGTAATGGTATGTCTTTTAAGGTTATGAACCCTTGAAACTCTAGAAATGTACCATGGAATCCTGACAACCAGTCAGCTGGGAATTCCTGTGAAGAGCAGAACTCTGTAGGGTCACTGCAGCTCCAGAGAGACATAAGAAACCGCAGAGAACACAAAGAAGCACATGGTAAAGCCCAAGGCTTTCCGGAAAGGACCGGCAAACACCCTAGAGATGCCTGGGTGACCGGGACGGTTGGTGCGGCTGCGAAGAAGAGAGAAACACGGGTCTTGGACCCACACCTTCATAGAAAGAGCATCATAATCCCTCTTCCTTGTCGCGGTACCTGGCAAGGAAGTAAACCTGGTCTGCCAACACAGGTTTGGGACCTGCCTCCAACATAAGAAAGATGATAAAGCCTTTGTGAACTGTGATAAAGAGCCTGAGAAGGGCCCGGGGAAGGGAGTCATTCCCCCAGCCTTTGTGAAATGTTGTAAAGAGCCTGAGAAGTACTTGGGGGTGGGCGGGATACATTCCCCTTACTACAGTGAAACTGCAAGCCAACAGAGATCAGGGGAAGGAAGCCATACCACCCTGTGTTGTGTACCGTGAAGCAAAGCCAAGGAAGGCCCTTGGAAGGGAGCAATTCCCCCGGCACTGTGAAAGTACTGCGACCAAGATACCTGGAGAAGGGAGGCATTCGACAGGAATCCAATAGTGAAGAAAGCTATGGGCAAAAGCAAATGATGTTTGAATTGAGAACTTTACAGCACCACAAGCTTTAACTTTGTTTTGTATCTTGGAAAGTATGTCATACTGGGAGTCAATATCTCAGGCAAAGTTCCCACCTACTAATTTGAACTATGATCAGTTGTCCAGAAGAAGGGAGCCATTCTTCTGGACCAAAAAGGTCCACTACTTCTTTAGTTTAGTTAAGAGTAAGAGTGTGAGGGACAGAAGTAGGCATTTTGACACACAACAGTGAACTCTTTTCATTTACTTGAACATTCTGACAGAATCCATGGAAACCCCTCTTAGTGTTCAGGAGAGATAGGTTTCCCATTTACTTTTATTCAATAAAAGTTTATGCCAATAAGCATGCCACCTGTTTGCCAATCTGCGCCCTTACAATATATATATATAATGCATTGCGCACTGTCCTCCCGAGCCTTTGGTTGACGCACAATTGTATCTAAGGCTGATTATGGCTGCTAAAATGCTGAAGCGCCATGCCACTGGTGCAACTGCAGCACAAGCTGCTAAGAGTGTTGCCGTCAAGCGCCAAGTGACCCTGGAGAACCACGCGATGTCCTCAGCGCCCATCTGTGAGAAAAGTGAAGGCTCAATCGTGATGGTTAGTCCTACGCGATCAGAGAAAGAAGATGGTGCTCTGAGCCTGGCAGTAGTAAACGCCGCTGATTCAGAAGCTATCAATCATCTACGTCGATCTGCAAGGACATGTCCTCAAAAAACATGTAGATTTGGTGACTCTGGTAGGCAAAATAAGAAGACCACAAGAATTACTAATTATTTTGCAGCTAGAAGACCCTTCATCCTCTAATCCAACTAGAGTGACCAGCATGGAATTGGCGGAGGAATTTATAGCTTCTCTACCTTGCTTGGGCACTAAAATTATTGTGTCTGTGGCCAATGCATTTGAGCCGGTAAATTTATATCTTATCCCGCACCATAACGTACCTGACTTCTTCCAGCCCTGTGGCAGTTAGACTCAATGCTATGCCACGGTTGATAAGGCGGTTGATAAGGGAGCGTGTGATGACCTGATCATTGATTCAGCCACTCCTAACATTGTTGAAACTCGTGTCAATGTCCACCTCTTTGGCCGGGTTGTTACCAATAATTAATCTTTTACACAGGGCCAAATAGAGTCCTTAGACTATATGCCATTGTGTCCAAATAGAGATTTTAACAACACTAAGAAAGACTGTTCTATTGGCGGAAAGTCTGCAGTAATGTTTAATATATTGGAAAATGTACTTGTACAACTATCCGCTAAATGTGATGTACTTGTGAAAAGGCTTGAGAGTCAGGAATCCACTCTTAAGACCCATACGGGCTTGCTGAACCAGCTCATTAATATTAGTAACGTGCAAGTCCCTAGTATGGGAAAAATTCAGGATAACATTGCCCTACTATCAAGTGTATGTAAGTACCAACAGAGTCTTCAAACACTAATTGGGACAGGATTGAAAATAACTCAGCTGCTTGGTATAAGTGTAAGAACAGGAAAACTGTCCAACCAGCAATGTATGATGACCTAGAAATTAAGGACAAAAGGAAGAAATCAATCACTGACTCTAACAGCATTCCCCCTCAACTCCTATTAAGCATCCATAAATGACCACAAAAAAGCAAATGGCCGTCAGCATTGTACTTAACCATCCAGGTAGTAAGGAGAGGGGGGGTTACTGCGGAGGTCCCTCACTCATCACATTGTGCAGTTGACGCATCATTTCAAGTGGAAGAAGTGATTGAGTTAAAAGTGAAAGAAAGAAATGTTCACTCCAACAACAAAAGAGTGCTTCGACCTCTGAAGGAAACGCCGCCCCATGGTAGAACAATTTTGGATGGCCAGGTTAAAGGCTGTACCAAGAGAGGGAAGGCAGTGTCAGGGAAAAATAAAAAAAATAACAGATGATTCGACAGATGAACCTGTGTACAATCTAGAAGGTTTGTTTGTCATTCCTGACACTATTCCCCTTAATACGGAGGAGCACCGGGTCAGCAATGTTCTGGTTCAAACTAGTTCAGACAGATCTTTGCACTGCTGACCGAGTCACTCAACATGTAACCACAGGCATTAAATGTTTGTCACACTTACCTGTGTCTCTGCAGGAGCGATGGACGAGCCTCCCTTGACCCCGAGTCTTCACTTTCCCTGTTTCACCCGGAGGAATACCTGTCAAATACAAGGTGTACACTCAGAACTGAATTCACCTGATTCCCCTGGGTCCTTCCCTTCTCTTTACTGTGGGCTGTGATGTCCCCCTATGGGCTTACATTGAGCTTTGGTAGGGCGTGCACTCCATCCTGCATTTGCAGGGGCACGATTCACTCATGTGATTGGTGGCAATGTCTGTAGGCTGAGTTCAGTTGCCAAACGCTGTTTTATACTTTCACAGCGAGGCCAAGTGTTCAAGGCATCAGTTTCTTCACTGGCTAGAGAGTCCTTCCCACAAGTGAACATTGTGCGGAGAATGTTGAGTGTCCAAAATTGTCTGTATTGTCTTTGTTTGCCGGGATTTTCGTGGGTGAGTAGCACTGCGTGTAGAAGCTAGCTGCTGGTAGGTTTGCGCAGCGCCTTCAATTCGAGCGCGCCTGGTAATGTCTCTCCTTTTCCCTTGCAGGAGAAATTATGTGGTATTAGCGCTACTGGAGACTTGGTGGTTGGGTAAGTATTCACAGAGGCTTTTGGTAAGTATGCACCGTGAGCGCATTGAAATAAGTGTCTGCGTTATTGGGGCGAGCGCAATGAATAATGTCTCTTCTTTCTTTTGCAGGCGTTTGTGCGCTCGTACAACTGATCTGGATTCCAGTGTCGCAGGAAGATTCGGTGAGTATGCACAGCGTTACAGATGTGCGCGTGTTAACGCAATTCTTCTTTGTTCTTGCAGGTGCCGGTGTAGAAGTCCCTTCTTGACTGGAGACAGCTGCAGCGTGGAATAAGAACGGAGGGCCTTGCAGAGCAGGTAAGCTGAAGCAGAATGATCTGTAGCGGGTAAGCAGAAGTAGGATGATCCAGAGAAGGTAAGCAGAAGCAGGATGATCCGGAGCAGGTAAGCAGAAGCTGGCTGATCCTGAGCACGGTAAGTGTGTTGCTGATACAGCTCACAGTAAGCAACATGAAGCACTGGAATAATCTTGGGCGTGGCTTATATAGCCAGCCACACCCAAACACTAGAGAGCTCATGAATCATCATGCACTTCCTGTTTGGCAACAGGAAGTGGTAACCAGGAAGTTGCTAAAAACACTAGGAAGGAATTAAAGGAGGGATTTGCTATGGGTTCTTTGTGTGCCTATGCCAGGCCTGCCAAGCCTCCACCCAGCATGCCCCAACTACCTGCCTGATACCCATGACAATGCTCTAGCAAGGTAGAGTTCTTAGAATTAGCAGTTTATTCTGCGATGGGGAATGTTTCTATCTGAATAGAGGTTGTTGGAATTGTTCCATACTATTTTGCCTTTGCATTTGAAAGTAAGCCCCGGAACGCTCACACCAGGGAAAATACAACCCACTAGGGAAGAAAGGCCCTTATCACTCTTGTAAGGATAACAAGTTTTAATCTCATGCGCAGATGAGAGCCGCAGCAAAGAACTCTGCTGCCAAGAACGCACTGCCAAAGAAAGGTACAAGCAGAAGCTCTTAAAGCAAAACATTGTCATAAATGATGCAATACATACAGTGAAAACCTGCACGGCTGAGTGGATGGACCCTATACAGGTGCTGCCTCTATCCATATGGGATGGGAGTTTATTAGTCCCAGCCCAGTCCATCCATCTTCTATCACATGGGTGCTGCGGGGCTCATCTTCTGAAGTTGAAGGTCAGACAACAAATTAATTATGCTCCTGCTATACAGCTAGTTTATCACTCATACTGTACACTTAGAAGGCTTCAAAACAGACACACAGGAGGTTCAAGGGCATTCTAACCTTCACCCACACATTTCACTCACTCCCTCATCTCCACCCTCGTTTTGAACTACATTGTATCCCTCCCAGCACCTCGCAATACAAGTCACACGATTGTCGCTGCAACGATACATCCTGCGCACCCTGTTTGAACATTTCAGGACTTGCTACTTTGGGGTTGATGGTCAAAGGGTACCTGGTGTCATGGAATTCAGGGATTTTAGGGTTTAGTCGGTTATATGGGCTATAACTCGTGATCACTTGAGAATGGGCCAGGTCATATTTTGCCCAAAGTGAGATAACATGCCCACTAGGTGCCGGCCTCTAATCGCGGCCTTGTAGGGCGCATTCCTTTTGGGTGAAAGACACATCTTCACAATACTTTCAAGACCAATGTACAGACAGTGTGGCGGGTCGGGCGCAAACTGTCCTAATGGGAGCTCGGGCATGACTGTAGATTTTTTCGTTGCCTCCTGGATTTGGTCCCAATGCATGCAATGCTGCCTTTACCGTGCAAACCTTTGCTTCTACCTACAAATATTAATATCTATGCAAAATAGTGATGCTGCCGCACCTTGGGCCACAGCATATGAATATGCTATAATTGATGATGTTAGTATGTGCTCCTATTGGACGGGAAATGCCCCTTTCATTAACCCCCCTACCCCCTGGTTCATTACAGTGCCTTGAATGCATCTCGCCTTACTTGAAAGCGCCTAGGGGTGGGGCTGTCCTCTTCCCAACATTTCCCCCCTTTTGTTACTTCTACTGTAACAAATTCTGGAATTGCTCTGCGCTCTCACTCCCCAGTTTCGACATCCACATATGGCTTTTTTTTTTACTGTAACCCACATACTACCTACTGATTGCAAACTCTCACCCTACATGCATGCTCTTCAGGTGAACAAGTCATGTAAAAGCATCTCCCCTGCTCCGCCAGGCGCACCCAAACCCCTGTTTAGTTTTCTGGATATGGGGTTGGGTGTAAAGGATCAACTTAATCTCCATATTGGATGGGGCCCATTTCATACTTTGGACCACCCTGTGGAACATAGGTCTGCACTTCTATGTTTTTTGGTTTGCAAGGTGCTTTTAAACCCCAAATTGATACCATCATTCTTGTGCTATCAGGTGCCACAGGGGCACAGCATCGAAGAACCAGCTGACACATGCAGAAAATAACCAGGAATAATACAATGATGGGCATTAACATCTTCATGATGGGGCCCAGTTGAAAGTCATGCTTAGCCAATCATTGTCATGAATTCCTCCCTCCTTCATGTGAACACCTAGGCCATGGACAGCTGCAATGATTTGGGCTAGTGATGCATTTTCTGTGTCTTCTGGAGGTACGAACGTGCAACAGGAATCGCCAAATTTCTTGCAAACACCACCCTCCATTACTGTCAACATATCAAGCACATATCTATTTTGCATTGTCATAAGTCTTGGTGCTTGTAGCTCAACCTTGATCACGTTGAACCCATTCTCTGTATCGTTTGCTAGCTGGACCAGTTCCCATTGCACTGTCTGCAGCCATTTGGCATTGGCCGCTGCCTGTACCCCTGGCAAGAGTAGGGAAGCAAAGAAGGACTCTGCTGAGCTAAACAGCCAGTAGTCTTATGGTATTTCACCAAGCAAAGTGGAAAAGTCTTTAGAAATGTAGTTCAACCTTTTCATTCTCTGTAGTTGCTGAAAGTGTCCTTTTCCTAGCCGGAATGTGAGGCTTGTGTGTGGGCACAAGGCTCTTAGCTTCAGGTTGTATTTTGTGGAAGCTCGTTGGCCCCTCTGCAGGCAGCATTCCCCCTTCAGGTGCTCTTCTGGGATTACCAATAACGCTGAATGCAATGTGGCCAGCGAACAACAGCCCCTCAATGACGCTGGGAGGTGCAAGTAAGCTTGACGACCACAGATCCAGCAGTAATCCATCAATTCCGCCATTCCTTTATTCATGTCTGCGATCAAGAGAGTCTTATTACAATGTTCATTTATGGCAATATTGACTGTAGCCTTGCTGCGGAAACAGAGCTTGTATTCTTCTTCCTTATGCATTTGCACCGGTTTTTCCATCGTTGTAATCCACGTCAGCTTTGTGATATGCTCTGTCCAGATTTGTGCACAGAAGTTGAGCACTTGTGCTATTCTGTCCTTGCTGTATGTTACCAGTCTTTCTGCCAAGCAAGGTAGTTTGCTGTCCTGCCAATTATTGACATATTTCTGCCCCTTCACCATCCGATAAGGTAACTCCACACACTTGATGTTCCTTTGCTCGTCAGGACACTTTTTCGAAATCTGCACTTCCACACTGTGTGCCTGGAACGTTCCTTTTATTCTTCATAGTGCAAGATGCACCAGGCATTGTGCATCTATAATTGAGACTGCTTGTGGTACTAACACCTTGGAAGCCCCTGACGCTTGTGGAATGAGTAAACACACATAACAGCTCCCGTTTACTGCATTTCTCCTCACACCACTCATATCAGAATTCCTGGAATTAGAGGATGCAGGGTGATGAATATCCTCAATCACATCAAAACCCAACCCTTGATATGTGTCATATTTCGTTGTACCTTTTTTCATTCTTCTATACACATTCTCAAGGATAGTCGTTTTAGTAATTCTGTCAGAAATACCATTGTATACTTCCATAGTGGTAGACAATCTCCTATTTATTGTAAACAACTTGTTCTCTACTTCCTTCACAGACGGAACTTGCATATTGGAGTCATTGACCCGGTTACCATTATTATTGTTTGTATTCACATTAGTCCTAATATATGTAACTCCACTCGCATTATTGACATTTATATGTATCGTTCCATTTGGATAATATGCAATCCTATTTCCCCCTTATAGGACCTCCCCTTATAATACCCTCCCCCAATACACTCCCAGTCATATTCATATTCATATTAGCAATATCACACACAATCCTCCAGCAAGTGCTAACCAACAATAATAGATATTTTTCCATAGTCTTTCATTTGCATCTCTACGCCTCGGATCCCTACTTAGCAACTTTATGTACATGAGCTGCGTCCATCTTCTTTTCACCTGCAATAGAAGCACAGACGCACAGGACAACAAAAAGGTAACAACATGCAAGACCTACACTATACAAGACAGAACGGACACGGAAGAAACCAAGAGAGAGAGAGAGCGAGCAAAAGAGAGCAAGCTCCTATAAAAGGAAAAGTATGGAGCCACACTCGTGTTTCCTAAGGTGTTCAGGGTACAATCACCCCTGTTTTTAAGACAACTGCTGCACCACTTTACTTTCTGGTGGTGCTCTATGAACGTTGGAGAGGTGGAACTAGTAGCACAGCTCCTTCACTTTAACAGTGAGGGGAGTGCAAAACAGCACCTTGGAATGTCCCTGGAACCGGGGATTGTTCCAGCGGCACACAGAGTTGCGGACGTAGACATATTCCCCTGGCAGCAGTGGTCTAGCCTTTATATGCTCAGGATCTGTCCCCGTTGTCTATGCAGTGTCGGGCGTCTCTGCACCTTCCAGCACCGTGACTACAATCTGTCGGGAGACATATTTAATGGCCCGAGTTAGTGTCATCAAATAATCCATGAATTCCTCTCCCAACACTGCTGGAGTCCTATGCGCTTCAGAAAACGTTCTCACTGGACATAGGGGTATGTATGCGTTGACCAGTAAATACCTTGTGAGGCGACAAGTGATGGTCTTTGCTTGGCTGCATGCTTAAGCTAAAAAGGGCCAGGGGCAGACAGTACACCCAATTTTTCTTCAGTGTGGTGCCCAATTTAGATAACTTACTCTTGAGGAGGCCATTTATCCTCTCCACAATGCCATTGGCCTGTGGGTGGTAAATCAAACACATCCAATGCTTGATACAAAGTAGTGCTGTAACATGTTGGAATAACGCATTGAAGAAATGTGTGCCGTTGTCTGATCACAAGACCTCGCACACACCCCAGTACGGGAACACTTCCGACACCAGAAACCTTGCAGCACACTTGGGATCTGGGTGAGCACATGGCCCTGCTTCCACCTACCTTAAGAAGGAACAGACCACCACAATGAGGTACCTCGATCAATTACAGCATTGCCCCTTATCGGTGTAGTCTATGTGTAACTCACGGAATGGCCCAATAGGGTGGGCAATGTGCCCCATAATGTCCGTAGTGTCATCCCTGTGCTAAAACGTTGACTTGTGGTACAATGAACAACCATATCAGTGATGCTCTCCAGGATATTTGGTGTGAACCAATCCTTCTGTATGTCTGCAGCTATGTGTTGTTTCGAACTATAAGATGGGTAGTGTAATTATTCAAATGTTATCACTAGCAATTCCCCAGGGCATCACTGTCTTTCCAGAGCTCTCCTGCCTCCACAATAGATCTGTGGGAGACTGTTTACATCCTCTCCGTAACCACAACTCCTTCTCCCACTCATGCGCCCTAACTTGAAGCTCAATAATCTGGGAAATGGGCAATGCAGTGTAAGAGGCACTGGACAGTTGCCTGTCCGTGGGGCAGTCATAACATACTCAGTGGATGTGTCACTTGACTGATACACCGCCATTTTGGCTGCCGCATCAGCGGCTGTGTTCCATCTTGAGATTTTGTCAGTCCCGTGAGTATGGGCCGCGCACTTGACGACCGCCACAACAGATGGCTGTAGTAACACTTCTATCAGCATCTCTAACAGCACAGCTTGATCTTCCAGAGATCCATCTGCCCTCCTGAACCCCCTCCTCTTCCAACGGGAAAGACCTGCATGTACCGTTGTTGTAACGTACGCTGAGTCAGAATATATTGTAACATGACACCCTTGCAACGCTCTCAGCGCTTCGAAGAGCGCTACGAGTTCTGCCGCTTTTGCGCAATAGTGTGTAGGCAACCTCTTCATAACCACCGTCTTGTACTCCCCTCCCTCAAGTTGTACCACTGCTGCCCCTGTCTGCCTCTGCCCATCCTCCTGATCAATTGTGGATGACCCGTCAAAGAAAAGTACCATACCCTCTGTCAATGCGCGATCCCTTGCCTTGGGAGTGTCCTCCTCCTCCCCCTCATATGTAGCACAGTCGTGTACTGTGAAGTCCTCTGCCGTCGGCATGTATGTTAAAAAGGTGGCAGCATTCACTGTCTTACACCTAACCACGTGAATGTGAAGTTTTGAGATAATCTCATATGCCAATGACCTTTGCATAGTCAGGGTGTACTTCAACTTTTCCAAAATAGCAAACAAAGAATGTTCCACATAGAACGTTACCAAACACCCCATCACAACTGTGGAACTTTTTTCTATAGCAAAGGTAGCAGCTGCTAATGCTTGTTCACACAAAAACTGTCCTTGTATCTGCATCCAGAGTACCACTATAATAGGCCAATGGCTCATGGCACATAGTGCTCTTCTGTGTCAACACTGCTTTCATAAACTGACCATCAGAATGTGAAAACAAATACAATTCCTGTGTATAATCCAGGGTGGCCAGTACGGGTGCCGAGCTGATGACTTCTTTTAAATCATCAAATTGTCAAACCATTTCTGCCGTCTTCTGTGCTTCCCTTACGGCCTGCAAAAGTGGACTGGTGTATGCCATGTAATCGAGGATCTAGGCCCTGCAGTAATTGCACAGGCCCAGGAACTTCTGCATCTCATTAACTAAGGCGGGTCTGGGGGTGGCGCGTACTGATGCTGCCCTGTAAGGTAGTATCCTCTTCCTATTCACTCATATAAACTGCCCAAATAAATTACTTCCTGCGGGCAATATTGCAATTTGGCCTTGGCAATCTGGTACCCTTTACAAGCTAGTAGTTGTAGCAGTGCAACCGAGTCTCTTCGGCAATGCTGTTCATTGTCACTACACACTAGCATGTCGTTTGCGTACTGGATAATCATACTGGGTACCTGAATATTCCCTAAATCAGCGTGCTTTATTCTGTTAAATATACTCAGGCTCTCACAGTACCCTTGAGGTAATCTAGAATGCTCAAACCATATCTGACCCTGCAATGCTGTGAGGTACCTTGACTCTGGATGTAGTGGAATAGGGAAAATTCATTTTTCAAATCTACCACAGTGAAATATGTAGCCTCCATGGGATGCTGCGTAGAATCGCTGCAGGATTTGGAACCACTGGAAACTATTTCTGTACCACATCATTTAGGGGGCACAAGTCTTGTATTATTCTCCATTTGCCGCCCGTTGATTTTTTTTGACCAGATATATCGCCGTATTACACAGGGACATAGATGGCACGATAATCCTCTAGTCCAGGAGAGCCTGTATGCTCTTTCTGATGCCTTCCTCCACCTCGCTTGACAGTGGATATTGTCTTCTTACCCGGGGGAGCACCGCACCTGGTTTTAGGGTTATACACACAGGTGTTACATCTTGCAACAGCCCTACATCATGTGGATTCGTAGTCCACAACTGCAGGGGCACATGCCATAAATCTTCTTTGAAAAATGGGGATGAAGTTACTACAGCCATTAACGGACACTGCACTCTACCGTACTGTACCATCACAAGCGATGCACATTTCTAGAATAATTTCTGCCCTTTGTCGTTATTCTCAAACAATTAATCCTCCCTCACCTCTTTTAGCTGCACTGTTGGGTCTACACAGAGCACTGTGCGCCACTCACACCTGTCCATATCCACCCCTAATAGGACAATCCTTCTGTCCGACACAACCAACCCATGCAGGTCCAGCGATAGTATCGTTCCTGCCACCACCTCGGCAGCACAGCTGGACGAAAAATGAAATCAGCGGGCACTGGCCAGCACTGTTTGGCAATCTGGGACACCGCCTTCACAAGCACTGTGACACCGTAAATAAACATACTGGGTCTATGGGAATCCCGCGGACCATCACCTCGCTTGCCATTGTGTGGATTACCAACCTCGCCCTCACAGCACACATCCCGGGGTTAGAAAATACAACTCCATGATCTGTAAAGGATATAGTCATGTTTAACTTACTGAGCATGTCCCAGCTCAGTAGATTGACAGGGGAGCTCTCAGAATATATTAGGGGCGCCCGTACTATCTTCCCTCCTACCTTTACATCCAGCTCCTGAGTGTATGGAACCTTGGAAATAGCCCCAGAGAATCCCTGTGCATCGAGATATTTTCCTGGTAGTGAAGTTTCCTTCCATGATAAACTATTTGGTTGCACCAGAGTCCACCATAAATATGAATTTCTTGTTTCCTATCCCTGCCCCCACCAATGGTTCCTCTTCAAGGTGGATATTCATCAACAGGGCCAGACATGCAAGTGCTCTCTGTGGGCTGTCCTAAACGGGAAGCATACTCGTTCCAGGGATTGAGAAGGGGCTTCCTTCTACTACTGCTCCCCCAAAGGGAGTGGTCGCCCCACCTGGTGCCCTGATTACCGGGCAACACCACCTTGCTGTTGCTGCGGCAGGTATTGCGCTTGTGTGTCTGGCGCTTGTGTGTCTGGCTGCTGATTAAAAATTTGGTATTGCCCCCGAGGATACTCCTGGTTCTGGTACCTTTGGCTCTGTTGCTGGTATCCTAATCTTTGAGGTCCTTTGGGCCCTTGGCCCTGCTGCTGCGGCCCATAATTATACCCCACCACAGACCTGCTCCTGCATTCCCTTGGAAAATGCCCCTACCTTAAACAATTCCAATATTGGGACTGTCGGAACCCACCTCCCCTTGGTCCAAACCCTCCTTCTCTTGCTCCACGAAATCCCCCCTCTTTCGAATGGATTGTGTCCTCCCACGTATTCCTCATCTTAGATATTAGATATTTGTATCTTCTAGCTTTGTTGCTTCGGAACATGTTTTCCACCAGAGGGCGCTGTGCTCGAGGTCGCGGCTTTGGTGTCCCGCGAGGGTTGCCGTCGAGCATCAACGTCATCCTCAGTATAAAGGGCTCGAGCCGCGCCTGTTGGCTTCAGTTCCGTTTTTCTGATAGCTCTGTTTCGTATCAAGAAAACAGTGCTTCAGCTTTATGCGAAATGTCTTCCTTGTCAAATCCTTCCACGCCCAAAACTAAGAAATGTCAGAAGTGCGGGAAGAAGATGTCGACCACCGACCCTCATTGAAATTGCCTCTGGTGTTTGGGCCCTGACCATCGGGTCAACGAATGCTGTTCCTGTCAGGCTATGACCAGCAAGGCTCTTAAGGAACGTAGAAGTAAACTGGCAGTGGAGGAGGAATCCTCAAAGTCGTCTTCGAGAAAGCAAAAAGAAATGAGAGAATCGAGTGAGAAATCCCAGCATAGGTCGAGGAAATCGAGATCAAGAAGTCGTTCGAGGAAATCTTCCTCTTCTTCGTCTAAAAAATCAAAGAAAATATGACACTGGTCTCCTTCGTCCTCTTCGTCAGCTGACACAAGGGTCACCTCATACCCTTCAAAACATGATTCCCCCAAAAAATGGGAGGCCTCGAAAATTTTCGAGAACGTGGCCCAGCCCCCCCTCGAAAAAGCTGCGTGGAGACCACTCCAGAAGTGACAGGGGGAGGTCAAAGACCAGGCACGTGAAATCGGATGACAAGTCGTTGAAGGTGTCGTCAGAAGAAATTTCCCTGACACCTTGTAAAGAAGGATCAAACCTACCAGTGCATAAATCGGAGGTGGCGGCTAACAAGATGGCGCCGGGAATCCACCCACCATCGAAGTCGATGTCAAAGGATACATCGACGCATCTATCAAAGGCGCTCTCGAAGCCGACTTCGAAGATGGCATCGACACCTTCCTCGACTGTATCGAAAGCTCCTTCTACGTTGACGAAGCCAGCGGCGATGACATCGATGCCATTGTCGAGGCCAAGTTTAATTCCTGTGCCAAAATCGACACCTTTGACGAAGCCGAGGTCGATGCCTATTGAGTCACCCAGAAAGATATACCAGCCACAAGCTAGACAAGACCTTTTCAGGTCTATGTCATCCACCTATGTGGAGCAATCCTCTGAAGAGGACATTACTCTGGCTGGAGTGAAATTTGGGACTAGAGATGTCCCTGAAGAATTAATAGACTCTAGATCTAAGATGGCTAACCTGTATGAATGCCTACAAACAGCCAGTGGCCCGGATACCTCTCCTAAAGTAGATTTTGATACCATGCAGACTCTGGGTACAGAAATTTGATGAATAGAGTCATTGAGTTTATGGGATGGAACACTAATTATTTTGATCAAGACGACATGACGGCCCTCAAAAGGACCCTATCCTCCCCTTTCTTAAAGCATTGCAAAAAAGGGTAATGGCCACATGGAAAATCCCAGATTCTGGCCCAGCTATAAATAGAAAATGTGTAAGGAAGTACAGGCCTTCCTCATCTGACCCGGAATACCTAGAAAAACATCCCTCGCCTGAGAGCTTAGCGGCCACATCTACTAGGCATTCGGCCTACCCTTCGATTCCTCCGGATAGGGACGACAAAAGGATTGATGCCTGAGCCCGGAAGTTTTTTTCATCAGGCAGCATGGCCTTAAAATCGACGAATGTGACTTGCATCCTTGCAAGGTTCACATACACCCTGTGGGATTGTATGACGGCAGCAGAGCACATTCCTGAAGGCGAGGAATGGGAAGATTTCCTTGCAATCGTCCGAGATAGAAAGGAAGCTACGGGGGAATGCTTCCAATAAGGATTGGACACTGCTGACAGCATAGTCAGGTCCATGGCGTCTAGCACAGTCCTGCGCAGATTTGCATGGCTGAGGAACTCCGGTTTTGCACCAGATGTGCAATCCAGAAGACTCAATATGCCTTTTGACGGCTTGAGGTTGTTTGGCAGCAAGGTGGACGAAAGTTTAAAAAATCTGCAGACCTCGAAAGCTGCAGCTAAATAACTTAGCGCCTCTATAAGACAGCCTCAACAACACTCCTAATCAGGGTCATCTTCCGGGAGGAACCATCCTTTTCGATTCTACTCCTCATTTGGTAGAGGGAAAGGACATGCCAATCAAAAAGGACAACAAAGAAAATGTCCTTGTGGTGGAAGAGGAAAGAGTTTTAGATCAGCCACAGCAGCGACAACTGTCCCCTCAGATGCTGCTGCAGCCGCTGCAAAGCCACTCTGAGGCCTTGACCCACAAGACCCCAGTGGGAGGCAGGATCACTCGGTATCTGAACGAATGGCATGGCATTACTTCAGATGCCTGGGCACTAGAAGCAGTGGTCCATGGTTACTGTCTTCCGTTTCGACAAGGCCTCAGGACCATCCGCCGGGAGCCAGCTCTATCAAAATTCCAGACCCGCTCCTTGTGCAGGAGATTGTAACCCTGATAGAGAAAAGTGCAATAGAACATAAACCTGTAGCGGAGAGGACAAGGGTTGGTACTCCCCTTATTTTCTCATTCCCAAGAAGAATGGAGGATTGAGACCCATCTTGACTGAAGAAATTTGAACAAATTCCTCTTGAAGGACAAGTTCAAGATGGTGACCCTTTCTCAGATCCTTCAGACTCTCCAACTCCAAGACTGGTTGGTTCATTGAACCTTCAGGGTGCTTACTTTCATGTGCCGATCCATCTCAAGCACAAAGTACCTGAGGTTCGCGATTGGCGGTTCTCATTGTCAGTTTCGAGTTCTGCCATTTGAGCTGTCCTCCGCCCGAGGGTTTTCACCAAGCCGATGGCTGTGGTGGCAGCGAGTCTCAGGAGAAGGGGCATTCACTTCTACCCTTCCCAGGTTAATCGGGGCAAGTTCACCCGAACGAGCCCAGGAACATCTGACCATGACCTGCCACTTCTTGCACAGACTGGGCTTCTCCCACAATTACAAGCAGTCACAAATGATTCCAATTCAAAAGCTCCAATTCATCAGAGCAGTCCTGGATACTTCCTCGGGCAAAGCCTTGTCTCCCGATGAGAGAGCTCACCAAATTCTTCAGATGGTAACAAAGTTTCAGAATGCTCAACATCTACCAGCCTTCGATTTTCTGAGGTTGCTCAACCTCATGGCATCCTGTGTTTTTCTGGTGCCGGAGGCCAGATTGAGGATGAGAACCCTTCAGTGGGCCGTCAGGACTCAATGGTCCCAGTTTTCGGGGGATATGTCGGATCTTTCACAGTGGCTCAGTATTTTCTATGGTGGGCTTGCAAAGACAATATCCTCAGAGGAAAATCTTTTTGGCGCTGAAGGCCTTCCTGCCATCTCTACGGGGGAAGGAATGTCCTAATAATGACGGACAACACAGTGGCCATGAACTACCTCAACAAAAGAGGAGGTGTAGGGTCACTACCACTGTGAAGAGAGGCAATGCAGTTCTGGTTCTGGGCAATACAAGAAGGAATCTCTCCATGGGCAGTTCACCTAGCCGGAGAGAAGAACAAGGCGGCGGACACTCTGAGCAGGCAGAGCACAGTTTCCCACGAGTGGGCACTACTAGCTCAGGAAGTCCTTCAAGAGATCTTCAGCCTTTTGGGAACCCCTCAAGTGGATCTGTTCGCGGCCAAAGTGAATCCGAAGTGCAAGCAATATTGCTCAAGGGAATTTCCTCTGAGAGGCGCTCTAAGGGACGCGTTCGTAGTGGACTGGGAATTTCCACTCCTGTACGCGTTTCCTCCAGTCCCCTTCGTTCCTCACATAATCAGGAGGTTGAGAAAATTCAGGAAAACCATGATCCTGATTGCCCCGGATTGGGCCAGGAGAACATGGTACCCAGACCTTCTGGACATGTCCATCTGCCCTCCAATGCGTCTTACACAAAGAGAGGAACTCCGCTCGCAAGAGGAAGGTAGAGTTCTCTATCCAGCGGTCAAAATGCTCAACCGTCACGCATAGCTTCTGAGAGGTGGAGGTATAAGAATTGGGACCTCCCGGATGACGTAATGGAGACTTTGCTTTCGACCAGAAGGCCAGCAACAAAGTCCTTGTACGGTGTCGTTGGAACAAGTTCAGTAACTGATGCAGGGAAAAGAATGTGGACCCATTCCTATATAATACTCCTATGTACTCTCTTTCCTGTTACACTTGGCCAATTTGGGGCTCCACGTTGGCACTATAAAGGGATACTTGGCAGCGCTTTCTATTTTGAAGTGCTCACAAGCGTTATCTTATTTTAAAAATGCACTTGGTTACTCAATTTCTGAAAGGGCTCACAAATGTGTACCCTCCAACACCCTTTCAGGTTCCCATCACAGATTTAAATTTAGTTCTAAAGTTTCTCACATGTATCCCTTTTGAGCCATTACATTCTTGCCCGTTAAGGCTCCTCACTTTGAAGACAATTCTGCTAGTGTCACTTACATCAGCCCGCACGGTGAGTGAGTTGCAGGCGCTCTCTTGTAAGCCTCCTCACACCATTTTCCATAAAGACAAAGTTACTCTTAGGGTCAAACCTTCTTTTTTGGCAAAAATATTTCCACCTGTCACAGAAAATTACCTTACCTTCTTTCTATCCTCCTCCGCATGCAAGTAAGTAAGGAGGAAGAAAGGCTACACGGACTGAACCCGAAAAGGGCTCTGTTTCTATATCTCCAGATTGGCTAAATTTTGACAAAGTGACCAACTGGTTTAGCGGTATCAAAACAGACGCTGTCCAGATGGATAATTTTGGCAATTACTGAATGCTATAGATTGGCTGGTAAAGACCCTCCAGATGGGCTAAGGGCCCATTCAACTAGAGGCATGGTGACTTCAACGGCTCTTCAGAGGGGTGTTCCGGTGCAAGATATTTGTGCAGTGGCCACCTGGTCGTCAGTGCACACCTTCGTGAAGCACTATTGCTTGGACTCAACATCATCTCAAGGTGGCCTTTTTGCAAAAGCCGTCCTTCACACGGTTCATGAATAACATTTCTGGAACTCCCTCCTCCAAATTCATACTGCTTTGCGAGCCTATCTAAGATGAGGAATACGTGGGAGGACACAATCCATTCGAAGAACAAGTTACATACCTACTGTAACGTTCTTTCGATTGATTTTTCCTCCCACGTATTCCTCATTGACCCTGCCAGCCTACCCCGCCATACAGTTTACGCCAATTGCTCTCCAAATTCCTTAAGACCTGGAGGTCAATGAATGCCTGGTCATCTGATGAACTTCGTCATATCGTAAAAACAGAACTGAAGCCAACGGGCGCGGCTTGAGCCCTTTATAATGAGGATGACATTGACGCTCAACGGCAACCCTCGAGGGACACCGACGCCGCGACCTCGAGCACAGCGCCCTCTGGTGGAAAAAAAACTCCAAAGCAGCAAAGCTGGAAGATACGAATATCTAATATCTAAGATGAGGAATACGTGGGAGGAACATCCAATCGAAAGAAAGTTACAGTTGGTAAGTAACTTGTTCTTCTTGCTGCGGACCTGCTTGCTGCTACTGTGGGCCGGGGTACTGTTGCCCCACACCCCACTGTCCTTGTCCTACGTCCGACCCAGAGCGCCTCAATAGTGGCACTCACAAATTGCTGTGTATTCTTTTCCCTCCACCTTTACTGGTGTTGATACAGGCACCTGAACTGCCACTTTTGCCAATTCTTTCTCTACCAACTTTGCTTCCTCCCCCTGACGCCTTTGCACCGTTTCCCTCTCCAGCTCCTTAATCCTCTTGCAATGCTGCACTATTATGCTCTGAATCTCTGGCCACCCCTTCACCTCAGTACCCACAATCTTATCCAATGCCTTCTGCACATTCTTCAGCAAACCCCTCTTTACGATAAAATATAAAAATGTTATCGATTGATTCCGCTCTCCACTTCTTCTGCATTTTAAGAATAACTCCAGCTGGGTCCTCATCATCACCCATGGTATATTGCATCAAAGACTGTAGATCGGGGTGGCAGGAAAGGCCCTATGTAATGCATCCCATACCAGTGTTCTAACTCCATTGATTGATGCCCCATCATGCGCATTGTCCCCCAAGGTTACTCCCGGGTATCCAGCCTTAACCCATGCATCTCCAGCTAGCTTGATCTCCAACTATGGCAACCAGTAAGCTCTTAAGATCCCCTATTGCCAGGGGCACCCCTGCCGTTTGTTTTTCAAATTCGTTTATCCACTTGCCCCTGCTGTAAGCTGTGGGGGGGGCTTAATTAAATTGTTCTTATCCATTTGGGGCCAATGCACGTACTGTGTCCTCTCTTCCCCCTTATGTTCAAGGGACATCTGCATCTTTTCTCTACTTTCCATACCCTTCTTCATAATACCTCTTCTTTTCTCCAATGTCACCTAGCCAGCTCTGTTCCTGAACCTGCCTCCTGCCCATACACCTTCTACTTGGAGGGGGGGGTATTTTAGTCTGCCTCTTCACCTCTCCCTTCGTCTTCACTCAGGTCCTCTGTAAACGTGCCAGCATCCCCCCCTCCACATTTTCTCCCAGCACCCTAGTCTCCTCTCCCAAGACAATCCACCCACCCGGGCTGTTTTTCTTCTCAACCTCTACACATTTTATACCTTCAATGTCCATTTTAGGCAATATGTCTCCTGAATTCCACTCTCCCGCCCCTGTTCTTGGTGCACTTGCTTCCCTTCCTGTTTCGTGGGGTGTCTGTAACATCTGTAATTCCGTTAGAAAACCTGTCAACCTATCCTGAAACTCCCTAGACCTGTCCTCCATCGATGCTGGTGGGTATAGAGAGGTGGGGGAGCGAAAGCCTGTAAAGTTGCTGACACTGCAGGGGACCCTACTGCCGCGGGAGGGATCCCTATCATAGCGGGTACATAGCTTGGACTAGTGTACCCTTCTGTGGGATATGGTGTCAAGGGATATAATCCCTTGGTCACTACCTGTGCCCCACCTTCTTTCTCCCTTCCCGCACTTCTCACGTCTGTCTCTGTGCCGCCACTCCATTACCTTGATCTTCTGTATCTTCAAACATACGCCAAAGATCGAGGATCTCTTTTCTCTTTTGTATCTGCTTCCCCTTGTATTTCGCTACTAAAAATGTGGACATGTGTTCCAAAATGCTCTTGTTGTGCGAGCCCTGCCCTGGCCATGGGCAGGGCATCCCCCCTGATCCTGTGTCCGCGATCCACTACTTATATTTTTCCACCCGATTCAGTGGCAGGGCCTTGTACATGTGCTCTATTGGTGATCCTCCCCCCATGCCAATGACGTCTATCCTTTATCAGCCCTGCAAAGCCCCTCTAAAGCGATGCGCACACTGCCACTTACTAATAACAATAAAAGCAAAAGAATCAATCCCAACCCTTCTCTCTCAACTTTCCATACGCACACACGGCACTCCAAGGGATCGGGAAAACACCACACCACACTGCGACTTACACAATTACTACCACTTCTAGGGCCTGCTTCTTCACCCACAAAACACTACTACCACAAACTGAACCAACGCGCTACTTTTACAACCGCTTCTTGTGACAGGCCTACTACTTAAGAGACCACTACTTCCAAGAACCTCCTTTAAATATTATTCTGCTTCGTGGTACCACCTTCCCTACCCTTCCGAGGAGGGGATCCCTTGTCTTACCTTATAATGCCTTACCTTATAATGCCTTACCGAACCGATCAACTGATAATACACATTTTCACCAGCAATAACCCTAACCTCATCTATGTCACATCAATGACCTTGCTCTCCACGTTCTCACACTGTTGAAACTTCCCCATGCATCCGTCCCCTACTTGTTATCTCTTATAAGATTCTACTCACATGTGCGTGTTCATCCGAACTCCTCCGTCACAGGGTTCCAACTCCAGCCTTCACGCTCCTCAGAGCCACGCCCCGCTTCAAAGAGCAGAGAGGACTTTTTTTCTAAATGGCACGTACAGTGCTCCAGATAAGATTGTATGCATAATTTTTCGAATTAGAGAGTAAATGCAATTTCAAGTGAGTAAAAATGAGTTTTCTCCTCTGCAAGAGAGTAAAACGTATCCAACACATATACCCAATGCATACGTAAAATCATACCCGTAGACCAAAAGAGTTGTAGATCAAAGTTGTCTGGCTTGCGCAGAACCCTTCACTCCACAAGCAAACGGCACATCCCGTCTGTGCACATAGTAACAGCACATCACTCCACTTGATAATGGCTTATATCCTCCCTGAACATGCTAGCTACACATCTCCTCTTGACACATACTAACGAGTACGTCCCATACTCTGTGCACATGGTAAAGGCACATCTCCTTTCAGCATTGTCATAGATGTGTGCTGTGAGCACTTAAAGAGCAAATTTGTGTCATTTTTGTGTGTTAATTGCACCTTTACACTGTGTGCATGCTAACGGCACATCTCTAGGCATATGCTAATGGCAGACATTGTTTTCAAGTATTGATAGAACAAGTTCTGTTTAGCCAGCCTGATATTTACACACGTTGACAGGACATTTCGAGGGGATTGGGTCCTCCGACGTATTCTATATCTATGACAGTAATCACCACAGCTGTGCTGCTTCGGAAAATCTTTAGGCGTCTGCGTCGATGACGTCGATACGCTGTCCTCGAGGGCCTCCGTCGAGCTGACGTCACCGGATGTTATAAGGAGGATGCATGACGCCCGTAGCCTCAGTTCCGTTTTTTCCACAAACGTGTTCGCTTCGGAGATCTCGGCGCACCTCAATTCTACTGAATCCTGTTCTTTCAGTTCTTCGAACCCGTTTCTTCATTGCTATCGTATGATGTCTTCGGCTTCTTCCACCCTGCGGTCCGGGTTTAAGAAGTGTCGGGTGTGCGGGTCCAAGATGTCGCTGACGGATACGCACGATGCTTGCCTCTGGTGCCTCTGGTAGGACCATGATATGGACGACTGTGTCGACTGCCAATCGCTCACATCGAAGGCCTTGCGGGAGCGTAAGAAGAAGTTGTCGGTCGGTAAGGTGGCCAAGCCCCGGAAGTCGCGTTCCACTGGTCTTTCGACGGACGATTCGAGGGGCGACTCTCTGCATCGTCGTCGTGAGTCCGGGGGTTCTCGGTCTGGGAGTCAGTCCCGCCATTCCTCTGCCTCTTCGAGGTACTCCAGGAAGCGCCACCACAGGTTGCCTTCCCCATCCTCTTCCGAGGACTCAGCCTGTCGGCAGGTTGCTTGTCCCAACAAGCATTCCACTCCTGAGGAATGGGATTCCTTCCAAAAGGAGATGTTGGCGATTTTTTTCAATCGCAGGGCTCCGGTCCATCCGCGCCGTCTGAGGACGCCGGTCATGGCCGTTCTAGAGACACCATTCATACGCCTTTGGGCTCGAGCAGTCGTCGCGACCACCGGGCGCCTTTGAGGTCCCGGTCGGACAAGGATGGTCTCTCTAGACATGCCCGTTCCAGGTCCCGGTCCTCGACGCCCTCGAGACCGTGAGAACCTGTGAAGTCTTCGAGGAAGACATCGACGCCGGTTGCGTCAAGGTCGTCGACGGACTCTCTCGAGGCCCCGCCTCCGAGGAAGTCATCGATGCCATTGGCGCCCAGGCTGTCGAGAGACACGCTCGGGGCTCTGCCCTCGAGGCCTGTGTCGACACCGTCGAAGCTGTCGGCGCCATGCTCGACGCCGATTCCGTCGACGCCTTTTGAGGCGGCCTTGTCGGAGGTACCCCGTGGCACCCCCCAGAAAGGCGCTGGCCAAGGCAAAACATGTCTTTGTGCCTTTTTCTGTACCCTCCTCCCAGCCTATGGATTATATTTCTGAGGTGGATGAGGGGTCTGAGGAAGGTGAGGTTCCTGCAGAGGTTCCTGATGACATTGTTTCTGGTCATAGTCAACTTGAGGACCTGCCTCAGTCGCTGCACAACACCAGTGGTCTAGACACCTCTCCGGAGGTGGAGTTTGATTGGCCGGTGCCTGGTACGCATGCCGAATCCTCATACCGGCACCTCATGTCGAGGTTCACGGATTACCTGGGGTGGTCTGCCCCCCCCTGGGGATTTTCAGCAGGATTACCTGACTGATATCCTCGACCAAGGTCCTGCAACTGACCCGGTGCTGCCATTCCATATGGCCTTGCAGAGAAGGGTGGCTGTGGCTTGGACTGCTCCGGAGAGTCTCCTGGCAGTGAGCAAAAATATCGCCCAGCCAGTGGCGAACCCTGCTACTTGACCACGCACCCTACTCTGGAGAGTTTGATGGTGCAGGCGGCTATGGCCCCGGCAAAGCAGGCGTCGTACCCTACCAACCCTCCTGATAAGGACGACAAACGATTTGACGGCTGGGCGAAGAAGGTATTTTCTTCTGGGGGTATGGCGCTTCAGGCTGCCAACTCCGTTTGTGCCTTGTCTCGTTTCACGAACGGGATGGTTTCCTTGCTATCGTGCAGGATGGCAAGGATGCAATGTGTGAATCCGTTCAGTCGGGTCTGGACATGGTTGATTGCGTCAGCCGGTCCATGGCGGCAAGCACCGTAATAAGCAGGTATGTGTGGTTGCGGAAGTCGGGTTTTGCTCCTGATGTGCAAGCCCGGCTCCTCAACATGCCCTTTGATGGTGACCATCTTTTTGGCAGCAAGGCAGACGAGAGTCTTGAGAGGTTGCAGACCTCCAAATCTGCAGCAAAGTCGTTGGGTGCTGCAGTTCGCCAACCTCTGCCTTTTCGTCCTAGGCGACAGCAATGGAGGGGAGGTTCCTTTCGATATTACTCGTCCTTTAGTAAATCGAGAGGAGCTGCAAGTCAAAGGGGCAACCGTAGGAGTGCCAGAGGTGGAAAACAAGGTACTTGAGGTGCCAAGGCCGCGCAAGCAGTTGCCTCTTTGCCCTCAGGCACTGCCGCAGCCGCTTCAGCTCAGTCATGAAGCCCATGCTTCTCCGGGTTGGGGGAAGGCTGGCACAGCATCTTGTAGAATGGCGTGCCATTACTTCAGATGTGTGGGTTCTGGAGATCATAGCCCACGGCTACTGTCTTTCTTTCTGGCAGAGGCCTCACGACAATCCACCAGGGAACCTCTCTTTGAAGAGTCCGGATCCGTTCCTTGTGCAGGAAATTCAATCCCTGCTGGAGAAAGGCGCCATAGAACTGGTGCCTGTAGCGGAGAGGAACAAGGGATGGTATTCCCCTTATTTTTTTATTTCGAAGAAAGACGGAGGATTGAGACCCATTATGGACCTCAGGAGGGCAAGTTCAAGATGGTTACTCTTTCTCAAGTCCTCCAGGCCCTTCAACTTCAGGACTGGTTGGTGTCTCTCTACCTCAAGGACACTTATTTTCATGTGCCGATCCATCCCAAGCACAAGAAGTACCTGAGGTTTGCGGTTGGCGACTCAAACTTTCAGTTTCGGGTCCTGCCGTTCGGATTGACCTCCGCCCCAAGGGTTTTAACCAAGCTCATGGTGGTGGTGGCAGCGTATCTCAGGAAAGGGGGGATTCGCGTCTACCCCTACCTGGACGATTGGTTGATCAGAGCGCACTCTCCCGAGCAAGTCCTGGATCATCTGTCCATCACCTGCCACTCCGTTCACAAGCTGGGTTTCTCCATCAATTTAAAGAAGTCTCACTTGACGCCAACTCAGCGGCTCCACTACATCGGAGCAGTGCTCGACACGTGCCTGGGGCAGTGTTTTCCTCCCCAGGTGAGGGCTCACCACATTCAGCAGATGGTGCACAAGTTTCAACATGCCCAGAGTCTCCCAGCGATCGAGTTCTTGAGGTTGCTCGGCCTCATGGCATCCTGCATTCTTCTGGTGCCAGAGGCCAGGTTGCGGATGAGATCTTTGCAATGGGCTCAGCTCCAGTGGTCACAGTCCTCCGGCAGGATGTCGGACCCCGTTCAGGTGCCGCCCTTGGTCGCCCAGGACCTTCTGTGGTGGGCCGTCAAAGGCAATTTGTTGAGGGGGGGCTCTGTTTTGGCTGCCCTGGCCAAAGGTGACGATCGTGACGGATGCGTCCCTCAACGGATGGGGAGCTTGTGCCAACGAGATGACAGTCAGCTGTTGTTGGTCTCCGTCGGAGTCCAGACTCCATATCAATCTGTTGGAGCTGAGGGCCTCAGGCTTGCCCTGAAGGCTTTTCTGCCGACTGTGCGAGGACGGAATTGTAACGCTCACCTGATTCCCGCAGAGGCGCCGGTCTTGACTGGGTGAATGCCGTATCTTCAAAGGTGATGTGTAACACACGGTTGGCTCTTTGGGCTGGACCTCTGTGCACTGTATGTCTGACTCGAAGAGTAAGATGTCTGCAGATAGAAAATATGGGATTAATGAACTGGGGTTATTGGGTGCCTCTCTCCTCTTCCCTTTCTCTTCTCCTGTAGAACCCCAAAGGTTAACGCCCTCACCTTAGGTAAGTGAACGCCGAGCTCTCCATCTGCCTCGGGGCAGGGTGCCGTAACCAGTTTCTTCACTGGATAAGGGTGCAGGCCTCTTGACCTCAGAAGACTGCTGTTAACTGCACGAACGGTAAGTTCTGGGCACTTCAAATGTCTTAAAAGTCTTTTGTAATGATATCTCTTGTTTTGCAGGGTTCCGGCGATGGCGGATGGCGGGCTGATGAGAGTTGAGGATCGAACCCACGTGAGGAATAAAAGCGCCTGGAAGCACGTAAGTAAGCGCTTGTAGCCTGCTTCACGATGCACACTAACTGTCCCTTTTATCTTGCAGGTACAAGTTCGGAGCTTTAGAGAAGCTGAAGGGTGCTGGAATACCCACTGGATTCGGCGTGGGAAGGAGTAATGGCACGTGAGTAATAAAGTTGCCCAATGTCTTTAAACGCACCTTCTTTTGTCTTTCAGATGCGGGATGCAGCGCCGAAGGCCTCCGGAGCGTGCGAAGAGCTGGTAAGCTTTTGTCTTTCAGATGCCGGAATGCAGTGCGAAGACCTCCGGAGCATGCGAAGAGTAGGTAAGCCTTTGTCTTTCAGATGCCGGAATGCAGCGCGAGGCGTTGGTGACAGCCGATGGACCAGGAAAGAGATGCGCTGCCACTGAAGACCGTAGTGCTAACCTGTTCTTTCTTTGTCTTTACAGGTGCTGCTGAAGACTGGATTCCAGGATGGTAAGCCTTTGTTCCCTTAGGCCCAGGATCAGAAGCAGAAGACACGATGAGCGTTCTGCTGCAGAGAATGCAGAATAACGCAAAGCAAGATTCATCCATCGGGTGTGGTTTAAATAGCCTCCTGTAGTGCTTAGGTGTCTCCTTCCACAGCCACGCCTAGGTAAGGAAAGAGTTCCTGCTTTCCAGAAGAGTTCCAGTGTTCTGAACCTAGGGAGTGGCTCCTGCCCCACCCAACAGGAAAAGTAGTCCCAAACAGAAGAGGATCAGGGGTTCAACTGGCAGGTAAGTAAGCAGCATGGTCTGCTGCAGGTAAGTCCACCCAAGCATTATGAGCCCGGCGCTTCCAGCGCTGGGACTGGGCATCTTTATGAGCCTGGTGCCACTGGCGCCAGGACAGGGTCCAAAAGGTCCCAATTGGGACTGACTGGCACTCGGAACCGGGGTTATGGGTCTGCTTCCAAGGGAGTCGGGCAAGTCCTGATCTTTTGGAAGCAGAGATCATGACAGCACCCCCCCTCAAGGCCCCTCCCAAACCGGGCTTCTCCGGGGGTTTGGGCTTGTTAGGAAATGTTCGATGAAATCTTTTGATTAGACGAGGCGCGTGGACATATTCTGCAGGTTCCCAGGATCTTTCTTGGGGACCGTAGCCTTTCCAGTCAATCAGGTAAAATAGTTTAGATTTGGAGATCTTGGAATCCAGGATGCTTTTGACTTCAAACTCGAGTTCTCCATCAACTAGAATAGGTTTTGGAGATTTAGTTAGTCGGGTTTGAGGTTGCACGGTTTTAATAGAGAGACGTGGAAGACCGGATGTATCTTCATGTGAGGGGGCAAGTCCAACTTGACCGCTACTGAATTTACTATGGTAGTGATGGAATAGGGACCAAGGTATCTTGGGTTGAATGTGCGTGGTCCTTTTAGAGGTAGATATTTGGTGGATAACCAGACTTGATCTCCTACTTGATATTGGGGGGCTTCCTTCCGATGTTGGTCTGCTCCTTTCTTGTATGGTTCTTTAGCCATTTGAAGGTGAGAAACGGCTTCCTTAAAGGCTTGGGTGATTGTAGAATGCAGGTGGTCTACTGCTGGTGTTCCAAGATCTTGGAGTGGATCCAACTCTGAGGTTCGAGGGTGACTACCGTATAAAAGAAAAAACGGGGTCTTCCCAGTTCCCGAGTGGACAGAGTTATTGTAGGCATATTCGGCTATCCAAAGGATATCTTTCCAAGTTTTTTCAGTTTGTTGTAGCATGCAGCGCAAATACTGTTCCAGAGTTTGATTGGTCCTCTCGGTTTGTCCGTCGGTTTGAGGGTGGTGGCTGGTCGAAAGTCTCACATCAATTTGAGCCGACCGACAGCAACTTCGCCAAAAATGAGAAATAAATTGACTACCTCAATCCGAAATGAGAACTGAAGGAAAACCGTGCAGTCGGACGATGTTTTCGAGAAATTCTCGGGCCAGAGTTGCTGCTGTTGGTAAGCCTTTGAGTGGAATGAAATGCGCCATCTTGGAGAATAGGTCCACGATTACTAGGATGGTATTGTATCCGGAGCATGGAGGTAGATCGGTGATGAAGTCCATAGAAAGCGTATGCCAAGGGCGAGGTGGGATGTCAATAGGGCGTAAGAGGCCGGCTGGTTTTTCCTTTTGACTCTTGTTTTGGGCGCATACTCCACAGGACATTATAAAGTCTCTGATATCTTTTTTCCAAGACGGTCACCAGAAGTAGCGCTTGATCTTTTCCGAGGTCTTGGTCATACCGGGATGTCCTTCCGTTAAAGAATCGTAATAACAAGAGATTACCTTTTTCTGTAAATCTGTGCTGGCCAGGTATAACCGTTCTTGGAAATAGAATAGGTTGTCCTTCACCGTAAAGTCCTTTCCCTGCAGATGCCAATTCTGTATGTCTGCTGGAGTTACCAGTAGCCTGGCTTTATCCTTAACTTCCTCTATGGATTGTGTGGCGATTACACCTAGAATTCTTTGTTCGGGAATGATAGGTACAGGTTTAGGATTGATCAAATGTTCTTCCACTCCCATCCGAGAAAGGGCATCAGCTTTACCGTTTTTTGTACCAGGTCGATAGGTAATTATGAAGTCAAACTCGGCAAAGAATAGTGCCCAACGGAGTTGCCTAGAGGATTGAGCTTTTGCGGTTTTCAAATATTGCAGGTTTCGGTGATCTGTAATCACAGTAACGGTGTGTCGGGCCCCCAGAAGATAATGCCGCCAAGCCTTAAAGGCGGACTTGATAGCTAGAAGTTCCTTATCAGTAATAGTGTAATTGATTTCAGGAGGCGAGAATTTGCGGGACCAAAATGCCACGGGATGCAACTGATTGATTACTGGGTCCTTTTGTGATAGAACTGCCCCCATGGCAAGGCTTGAAGCATCAGTTTCAACGATGTAGGGGAGTTCTGGGCGAGGATGTTTTAAGATCGGTGCAGAGATAAATCTAGTCTTCAAATTCTGGAAAGCTTGTTCCGCCTCGGTAGACCATTCAAAACGTTTGTTTTTCTTTAACAAGGCGGTGATGGGCTGGACTATTCGAGAGAATTCGGGGATAAACCTGCCGTAAAAGTTAGCGAAGCCTAACATGCTTTGAACACCTTTTACGGAGGATGGCGATGGCCATTTGAGAATTGCATCGACCTTCTTTGAATCCATACGCACTCCGCTAGGTGATAATATGAATCCCAAGAATTCAACTTCAGTCACGTTGAAAACACATTTTTCCAATTTAGCGAAAAGTTTGTGTTGACGCAATCTCTCGAGGACCATTTTCACGTGTTTCCGATGTTCAGTTTCCGATGAAGAATAAACGAGGATGTCGTCAATGTAAACAACAACACACACATCTATGAGCTCTCTGAGGACATCGTTCATAAAATATTGAAAGGCGGCCGGGGCATTGCAAAGTCCGAAGGGCATGACCTGATATTCAAATAGCCCATACTTGGTGCGGAAGGCCGTCTTCCATTCATCGCCCTCTTTTACTCGTACCAAGTGGTAGGCTCCTCTAAGATCCAGCTTTGTATATATGCATGCTTTTCTGACTTGGTCCAGGAGTTCAGGGATCAAAGGTAACGGATATCTATTCTTAACGGTGATCTGGTTCAGGGCGCGATAATCTATACAAGTTCTTAGGTCCCCTTCTTTTTTTGGAACGAAGAACAAAGCTGAGGAAGCAGGGGACTTGGAAGGACGAATAAACCCATTCGCTAGGTATTGATCCAGGTATTGTCGGAGGTGAAGATTCTCAGGCTCGGTGAGGGCATAAATTCTACTACAAGGAGGAGTAGATCCAGGTATCGGGTCTATCTGGCAGTCATAAGACCTATGAGGAGTTAGAGAGTTAGCCTGATCCTTCCGGAAAACATCTTGGAATTCTAGGTATTCCGGAGGTAACTGGGGAGCCTCTGAGGAAATTGCTGCCAGTGCAACACCAGGTCGAGGGTGACAAGTAGAGACACATTCTGGAAACTGAACCGTTCTTGCCGGCCAATCGATCTGAGGATTGTGCTTCTCTAACCAAGGAATTCCTAGAATAATCTGGAAATGAGGGGCCTTGATCACATCGAACACGATCTTCTCATGGTGTCCATCTTGACTTACTAGCGTCACTTCTTGGGTGGTATGCGTTACTGGTCCGGAGGCTATCTCCGTACCATCCACCGTAGTAATGACGTCCTTTACAGCCTTTGGACAAAGAGTCAGATTCATCCTCAAAACCATTTCATGATCCACATAATTGCCGATGGCACCGCTGTCGACGTAAGCTTCAATCGCATGTAATCGATCCGGATGTTCAGGGCTAATGAGGACCATAGGTATCACGAAATGCGAGGTCACGGAACTGGTTTTAACGCTCGGCAAGAGGACCTCTATCCTTGTCGGGCGAGGTCGTTTCCCTGCTCAGAGTTTGTGACCCTGGTAACTGCAGCTCCTACTGCCTTCTTGGCTGGTTTCACCGGACAGTCTCGAAGAAAGTGCCCCTAGTTTCCACAATAGAGGCATAATTGCAGCTGTTTTCTCCTTTCCCGCTCCTTTTGTGTTAGTGGTCCTTTCAGGCCCCCTATTTGCATGGGTTGCCCGGAGTCTACTCCTTTGGTAGGAGTTGGTGGTTTGGAAAATACTCGAGCATCAAACTTGGAACGATCGGCCTTCCTGTTCTGCAGTCTGTGGTCAATTTGAACGACTAAGTCAATATAGTCCGAACAGTCTTGCGGGGGATTCACTACTTGGGCTAACACATCTTTGAGCTCTCCACGTAGACCTCTATAAAACAGCGTAATCCTTTTGTCCTCAGGCCATCGAGTTTCCACTATCAGTCTGTTGAAAGACGCAATATTAGCCAAAAGGTCTTGATTACCCTGTCGCAATGAAAGGAGCTCATTGTCCAAGGCTTGCCCCTGTGAATGTCTTGCAAACAGTTTTTCCATACTGAGCTGAAAAGCTTGAAAATCATGGAGAACCGGATCATCTTGATTAACTAGAGGGATCGATCAGTCTGCCGCATTGCCACTAAGGTACGAAAGCACGAAAGCTACCTTAGCTTGATCAGTTGGAAAGGCTGCTGGCCGGCATAAGAAGTGCAACCGGCACTGATTAATAAATACTGCAAACCTCTTTGGGTCACCAGAAAATCGTTCGGGCGGAGCCAGAGGTACATTCCCAGGTAGGTTGATCTGCACTGGGTTCGTAGAGGATGTTGAAGGAAGATTTGCCCCTGATGCGGGTAAAGGAGTTTGTCCGGCTTGTGACTGTAGCAATTGTCTAGCGAGATCGTCTGTTCGCTCCTTGGAAATAATCAGTTCCCTTCTTAGAGCATTCGTTTCCTGGCGGGCTGCATGCACTTCTGCTCTTAGTTCCCCAAGTAACTGGGCTAGCTGGTCGGTATCCGAGGTTTCCATAGCGCCTGGGTGGGAGTTTTGCGGTCGGCTTTGCGTTCTGTAAGGCTCACCTGATTCCCGCAGAGGCGCCGGTCTTGACTGGGTGAATGCCGTATCTTCAAAGGTGATGTGTAATACACGGTTGGCTCTTTGGGCTGGACCTCTGTGCACTGTATGTCTGACTTGAAGAGTAAGATGTCTTAGGCAAGTGAACGCCGAGCTCTCCATCTGCCTCGGGGCAGGGTGCCGTAACCAGTTTCTTCACTGGATAAGGGTCCAGGCCTCTTGACCTCAGAGGACTGCTGTCCGTCGTTAACTGCACGAACGGTGCGTGAGGAATAGAAGCGCCTGGAAGCACGTAAGTAAGCGCTTGTAGCCTGCTTCACAATGCGCACTAACTGTCCCTTTTATCTTGCAGGTACAAGTTCGGAGCTTTAGAGAAGCTGAAGGGTGCTGGAATACCCACTGGATTCGGCGTGGGAAGGAGTAATGGCACGTGAGTAATAAAGTTGCCCAATGTCTTTAAACGCACCTTCTTTTGTCTTTCAGATGCGGGATGCAGCGCCGAAGGCCTCCGGAACGTGCGAAGAGCTGGTAAGCTTTTGTCTTTCAGATGCCGGAATGCAGTGCGAAGACCTCCGGAGCATGCGAAGAGTAGGTAAGCCTTTGTCTTTCAGATGGCGGAATGCAGCGCGAGGCGTTGGTGACAGCCGATGGACCAGGTAAGAGATGCGCTGCCACTGAAGACCGTAGTGCTAACCTGTTCTTTCTTTGTCTTTACAGGTGCTGCTGAAGACTGGATTCCAGGATGGTAAGCCTTTGTTCCCTTAGGCCCAGGATCAGAAGCAGAAGACACGATGAGCGTTCTGCTGCAGAGAATGCAGAATAACGCAAAGCAAGATTCATCCATCGGGTGTGGTTTAAATAGCCTCCTGTAGTGCTTAGGTGTCTCCTTCCACAGCCTCGCCTAGGTGAGAAAAGAGTTCCTGCTTTCCAGAAGAGTTCCAGTGTTCTGAACCTAGGGAGTGGCTCCTGCCCCACCCAATAGGAAAAGTAGTCCCAAACAGAAGAGGATCAGGGGCTCAACTGGCAGGTAAGTAATCAGCATGGTCTGCTGCAGGTAAGTCCACTCAAGCATTATGAGCCCGGCGCTTCCAGCGCTGGGACTGGGCATTTTTATGAGCCTGGTGCCACTGGCGCCAGGACAGGGTCCAAAAGGTCCCAATTGGGACTGGCTGGCACTCGGAACCGGGGTTATGGGTCTGCTTCCAAGGGAGTCGGGCAAGTCCTGATCTTTTGGAAGCAGAGATCATGACAAGCATGTTGGGCTGAAATAATATCACTGTATCTTTATTTTCCACATAATGAATGGACAACTATAAGATGCCAAAGGCAAAACATCCTGATTTACCCACTTTATTTTCAACGCTTTAGGTTTGGAGATTCGTCACAAACCTCCACCGTGTTGTTATATATGGTTAAAGAACAATAAACTAAAGACATTGAAGTACACTTTACTTTTTAGCATATGAAGCTATTAGACGTTATGGGTATGAACACATTTTATGCTGCTGATGACAAAAGAAACGCTACAGTGCCATCTAGTGATAGAAAGTATGTTTTTTTTAAATGAATAAATAAAGCGTAAATGGTACGCAGTAGAAAATAAAATCATCCGTATTGGCTACAATTACATGCGTAAAAAGGCACAATACGCACCTTATCTGGAGGGCTGGGCATGTACTAGACCACTCGTAGCGTGTTTTTTTGGGGCTGGTCCCTGTAGGTGGGTGCGGTTCCTTCTGGAGAAGCGGCCTGGAAGCCTCTGCAGGTACGGGGGCGCTGGGATCACGTTGGGGTCACCAATTGAAAGTAAGCCCCTGAACGCTCACACCAGAGAAAATACAACCCGCTAGGGAGAAAGGCCCAAGTCGATCTTGTAAGCATATCCCGTTTTGATCTCATGCGTAGATGAGAGCAGTATCAAAGAACTCTACTGCCAAGAACGTTCTACCAAATAAAGGTACAAGCAGAAGCTCTTAAAGCAAAATATCATCATAAATTATGCAATACATACAATGAAAACCTGTGCGGCTGATTGAATGGGCCCTATACAGGTGCTGCCTCTATCAATATGGGATGGCAGTTTATTGGTCCCAGCCCAGTCCATCCATCTTCCATCACGTGGGTGCTTCGGGGCTCATCTTCTCCCGTCAAAGGTCAGACAACAAATTATACTCCCACTATACAGCTTGTTTATCACTCATACCGTACACTTGGCAGGCTTCAAAACAGACACACAGGAGGTTCCATGGCACTTTAACCTTCACCTACACATTTCACTCACTCCTTCTGCGCCATCCGGCTCCAAGGTCTCTGCCCTCATTTTGAACTAAAATGTATGCCTCCCAGCACCTCACAATGCAAATCACACGTTTGTTGCTACAACAATGCATCCTGTCCATCCTCTTTGAACATTTCAGGACTTGTTATTTTGGGGTTGATGGTCAAAGGGCACCTGGTGTCATGGAACTCGGATCTTAGGGTTTATTCAGTTATATGGGCTATAACTCGTGGTCACATGGGCTGGGTCATGCTTTGGCCAAAGTGATATAACATGCCCACCAGGCACCGGCCTCTAATCGCGGCCTTGTAGGGCATATTCTTTTTGGGTGAAAGACACATCTTCACAACACTTTCAAGAACAATGGACAAACAGTGAGGCGCGTGGGGGTGCGAACTGTCCTCATGGGAGCTTGGGCATGACTGGAGATTTTTCCGTTGCCTCGTGGTTTTGGGCCTAATGCATGCAATGCCGCCTTTACCGTGCTTACTGCGCAAATCTGCTTCTACCTAGGAATATTAATATCTATGCAAAATAGAGATGCCGCCCGCGCCTTGGACCGCACCCTATGAATATGCTATAATTGATGTTAGCATGGCGTCCTACTGGATGGGAAAGCACTCCTTTCACTGACCCTCCTCCCCCCTGGTTTATTACAGTGCGTCAAATGCATCTCGCCTTACTTTAAAGCGCCTAGGGGTGGGATGGGACTGTCCCTTTCCAAACACGCTTCATTAGAAGCAATGACATTAAAATTATTGGTCTCTGTGAAAATGTTAAAAATGCCACTTCTGTTCTGCATTTCCATGTGGGACACACTATTCATTATGTCATTGAATACTGTCCATCTCTTTTTAAAGATCGGTTATGAATGCACGGTTATGGAGGTGAATGAAGCGGGGTAAAATAGGTTATCAGCTTACATTTCGTGTATCCTATCGACATGCTGTTGGGCGGGCTATATTGTCACAGGGGGAGATGCTGGCTCTTCAACTCCAGGGTAGCAGTATTCAATCTTTTACCAATGGGAGCAGGGGGGTTGGTGCACCAATGCGTGTGGTTGGTCCACTCACAAGTTGTAGTGAGCATACTAACCTTAGTGGAATCAAGCACAGGTAAACGGGGGAGGAGTGTCATTGGGATTGGCTTGCCAGTATGATAGAACAACGTAGGCAACAGTGCTCCTAATCCCCCGTTCCTGCTGGTTTGTTGGAACACTCAGGGAAATCAACACTTATTCGGGCCGGATGTTCTGCTGGAGCACATTAATTATTTCAGCATCCTGGCTCTACACAAGACTTTGCAAATGGTGTCTCTTGTAATTGTCTGACAACTCCTGGTCCCAGAAGCTACCCCAAAGGAGGTCTGATCTTGGGAGTTAAAAAAAAAACGTGTGTGTGGAAGAAATAGTCTGTGTATCCTTGAATGTGTTAATAGGCAGAATCACTCGCCTAAGTTAGCCCCATAGGGTGGGCGTGAAATAAATCATTATTAATGTCTGTGACCCTCCGTATTGGGGAGACCACACTGCTGTATTTAAGAAGGTTGAAGACTTCATTAATTCTAGGATGGTTCGGTCCTGTACCGTGTAATGCAGTGATTTTAACTCAAAGTTCCCGGGGATGTTGAGGAGAGGGAGTGGCAGTTGTATCCCCTGTCATCACCGGAGAGAAGGCTGGAAAAGGCTTGCTGCAGGGGAATTAGCTGGGCTAACCAGCTCTATACTGCAGGCTTTAGTATGGTTAATGGTGCCCGACCTTCGGACACACCTCCACAGTTTACCAGAAGCTGCTATAATAGTTCTAGCATTATTGATTACATCTTCACAGTAAATACCCCCTCTGATTGCTGGTATGTGTTTTTCATGCATGGTGAGTGAACATTTTGCCATCATTGCCAGCTTAATGATTGAGGGTCACACCATTGAGTATGTCCCGTCTGGGACTCTTAGTGTCAACTCCACCCTGAACTTGGAGTGAGTGTAAGATTGGTGTTGCCTCCCTGGTGGCACAGGTCTCCCTCTGTGAAAATTCCCTGGGCAGTGCGAGGATGGAGAATAATCGGAAACCTTGAATCAGCAAACCGAGCTGTAGCTAGATTTGAGGAATATGTGGAGGGTATTAAATCAAGTATTTTGCACAAGAAAGTCAGCTGTCTCAGAGTTGGCATTGGCCCTCAGAGTGTACATCGCCACTCTTATGACAAGCACATTAAGGATAAAAAAAGGGCAGTTTGCAGAGAACTTTGCAGCCTGACTAAGTCTGATTTAAAGTCAGTTGAGCATGCCATTTAATATCTTAAGCGGCACCACAAGTACCAATTAGAATGTCCTCAATGTCGTGACCTGGTACTCATTGCTCTAACTAATATTATCATAGGGTTTTGGAAGATAGTTAATGGTAAGAACTCCCTAGTTAGAGATGTAAATGGGGTTCTGAAGCAGGATTGGGCCTCACACATTGAGTCAACGTTGGGTTGGAGTGCATATGAGGACGCCAAGGTTGATACATCTGCTTCGGCCAGACCTATATGGAAGCTAAAACTGACATGGCTAAGTTGATTAAGGGCTAAGGGCTAAGTTGATATTAAGTGTTGTATGTAACCATGCCTCTTGCTTTCCAACCAGGCAAATACTCCACAAAGCTATTCCGTGCATAGTCAGAATCAGTCACCAGGACAATTTCACTGAACTTTTTATCAACTGCAGTAGCAATTGCTTTATAGATGGCTGCCAATTCCGCCACCTGACTGCTCCTATCTCCAATCCTCATCCCTATACTAGGAACGCCTTCACATTTCAACCAGACATTTCCTATTCCTGCCACTAATTGTTTATTACTGTCATTTTCAATGTGAAAAGCACAACCATCCACATATACAGTTGGCAAATCCTTGCATGTTTTTTCATCAAAAGCTTTGTGTGGTGATTGTTCAAATTCCTGTAAACTAGCTTCCACATCCCTTTCATTTGTTATTTGTTCAGCTGCACAGTCATGTAAGTCAGCTAACCCTTGAGCAATTGGGCTCTTTTTATTTTGTCCATATCTTACTTCTACGGGAAAACCTTGTAATGCCAGTGTCCATGAAGTGATTCTGGATTGCGCTAGATTGCCTGATCAAATTCTTTTACTCTCTAAAAATTGCAAAGGTTGATGATTTGTTTCAATAATCACCTTTTCTCCCTGAACAATGGGGCGGAAATGTTGTAGCGCCCACACAGTGGTTAATAGGGCCTTTTCGCATTCATTAAATTTCATTTCAACTTGGGAAAATGCCTTACTTGCATATGCAATGGTTTTGTGATTCAAATCGTGTTTTTGTGATAACACTGCTGACATACAATGTTCAGAAAATCCTATTTCTATAAAGAAATCCCTGTCCTTTATGGGGTATGCTAAACATGGTGCCTTTACAAGACATTCCTTCAATCTAGCCACTGCATCAGACTGCTCTCTTTCCCATCTCCAGGGAGTGTTTAGTTTAAGCAGTTTAGTCAATGGTTGAGTGATTTCTGCATAATTCTCAATGAACTTTCTGTTATAGCCTGTCATCCCTAATAAACTTTTTACTCCTTTCTCATTTTTAGGATCTTTTAATCTTTGTATGGCCTCTATTTTCTTCCTTTGTGGATTTAGCCCATGTTCAGTCACTTCATGCCCTAGAAAGTTCACTTTTTTCTTGCACCATTGTGCTTTTTGCAAAGATACTTTGGCGCCTGCTTTCTGCAATTGGCCAAGCACATGTCTTATTTCATCAAAATGGCTTTTAAGGTTTTCATTTTTTATCAAGACATCATCTACATAAACTATTGTTCCTCTTTCCGCTGCATCTGGCATGGCCTTTCTCAAAAATATGCCAAATTCACTCCCACTATTGATGTACCCGAACGGAGCTCTAAGCCAGGCATATTGAGTCCTGTCAAATGTAAAGGAAAATAAGTGTTGTATCTCCTCTGCCAATGGCACACACCAATATCCAGATTTGAGATCTAACGTGGTAAATACATTTGAACCATGTATCTGAGCTAGGCCCTGATCAATGAATGGTAGTGGCCATCTAGATACTGGTACTCTTTTATTTAACTCTCTTAAGTCTGCACACAGCCGCCATTGACCATTTGGCTTTAACACACCTAAAATAGGCGTATTGGATGTGCTATGAATGGGCCTAATTATTCCCCGTGATTCCAAATTTTTAATAATCTCTGCCAATGATTCTAAACATGCCAGCGGTAGTCTATACTGGCGTACAAACACTGGATTTCTGCTACAACCTTCTGGTAGTGTGGCCACATGTAAATCAGTTAAACCACAATCATAAGCATCTTTTGCAAATACATCCTTAAACTCCATAAATATTTCCCTCAGATTGCGTCGATCCTCATCGCTGTCACATGCATCCGCTAAGGAGATCTGCTCTTCTACCATTCTGGAAAATTCTGGAAACTCTTCTGGTAAAGGAATCTCAGCGCTTTCCTCTAACTGTGTGGCTGTGTCTTTTTGTAGAGCTGCCACTTTCAAATATTTTGGCAGATCAGCTTCCACTTCAATGGGCTGATTTCCTGTTTCATTTTCATTTAAATTAAATATTATGCAATCCTCTTGATGGCAGCACACTGTCTCATTTGAATCATAAGGATACACAGAATGAATTTTAAATATTCCTTTGGGCTGAGAGTCCAGGTGTTCTGGCAACTCGCCCTTGGCATCTACATATTTTTCAGGAATATTCCCAATCACCATGTTATTTAAATCTGCCGTATAATGTGATTTTTGTATGGCCATTCCTAATGGGGAGTTTTCCTCTAAATGAATGTCCTGACAACCTTTATTATTTACCATGATTTTTACAGATCCTTCACCAATATCTACCAATGGAATGTATTCATAATCCAGGCCTTGCTGTCTTATGGATTCATTCAGGCATACAAATGCATCAGAGCCTTTCATCTGCTGTCCATTTTTGCATTTCAGTGTTATTGCAAACTGTTTTGTAAATGCAGGAACAATAGTATTTTTCCTCATCTGTAATTCGACTGCATAAGGAACTAGTTGTGCACAATGATAAGCCCTTCTTTTGTCTTCAAATTCAGGTGCCGGCCCACCTAGGCGTGACCATATTTTTTGATTAAGGAAATCTAACACCATACACATTCTGTGCATGATGTCATTGCCCATGTAAAATTCATTTTGTGCTCCACTCACTATCCATACATTATGGTAAATTGCTTTCTGCCCAATGCTAATTTTAAGCATGCATCTGCCTGTAATTCGGTTTTCAAAGTCTGGACTGTCCAACCCAGAAACATATTGGTTTTTAATCCTAAATTTCGAGATTTCTTCCCTCTCCATAATTTTTTGCAACAATTTCTCATTAATGAAACTCCTTTCATGTTCAAGCGCTAAAGTGGCTTTTATTGTTTTAAGATAATCATTTATACCAGCGTGAACCCAAAATTGCTCATCTTCCATGTGTATTTCTGCCAGAGTGGTAATGTGTTTTTCTGAATCTGTTTTAGGAACAATATTCTGTTTGCATGTATTCTCTTTTAAATAGAAACGTAATGTGTGTTCGTCTATGGCAGTCTGCCAATCTTTCCTTGGGTCCAAGTATATTTGTACAGGTAGTTTTTCATTGTCGCTCTGATCTTTGTCTTGACACATTAATATAACAGTGACACTAGGTATGCAGCTATTCTGGAGATATACCTCCACAGCATCATTTGTTTTGGCAACGGTGTGACATTCTTTTATATTGCTGTTTTGTGATTTTAGTTTCTTAGGCCTCAATGGTTTTTTGGTTAAGGACCACAGCACTCCATTCACCCCATCTATGAGAGGAGACAATCTTTTCAGGCAATCTGTCCCCATCAGAAATGGAATTTCACAAATAGATGTGATCAATACCTCTTGTTTCATTCTGTGCTTTCCTATTTTTATGTCAACCTCAGTTACACCTATGATGGGCACCTCCTCCCCATTAAAGTTATGCACTGGGCCTTGATTTGCCTTCACTGTGATCTGACTCTGTGGAGGCCTCCCTTCATTGATACTCTTTACCAGCTCCTTGGACATAATTGTGGCCTGTGCGCCAGTATCAATCATAGCAAAGGTGTGGCATTTTTCTTCTACAGTGATGGGTGCATAATATCTGTCCTCAACTTCCTCTAATACACATAAGAAATGTGAATTCTTACTGATTTCAGGGCTCACCTTTCTCAGGTCTTTTTCACTTTTGGCTAAGCACATTGGTAAATGAAAAGACATTTTTCCCTCCTTTTTACCCATTTCTGTGCGAGATATTTTATTCATTTCTCCATGTTCAGAGGTTTTTTGGAGTGTGGCCACCGTTCGCCCATCCATCTGGGTAACATCAGAGGCCACATTACAACCTTCCAACTGAACATGTGTAACAACATCATTCAGCAATTTGTCATTTTTTAATTCTGTGCATTTGTGATCATTTAGTGTAATACCAGCCCTTTCAGCCTCTTCAAAAATATGTGGCTCAAAGAATTTTTCAGGTGATTGACTTGTACCCTCCTTGTGAGTATTTCCTTTTTCTGTCTGTGTTTGGTCATTGTTTTGCTTGCCCAGGGAAGGAGCTATGGCATCCCCACTTACTCCCTGTTCACTGGTATTCCCCATGCATGAGTCATTTTTCTTAAATCTGTCCCTTTGTTCTTTTGGAATTCCTAATGTTTCTTTTTCATTTGTGCAAATCTTTACTGTTTTATTTAGCTCTAAGTTAAACCGTACCTCTTTTTTAGAAGTATTTGCACTTTCTATCACAATTTCATTTACTGGTACTTTCATTTTTAATCCATTAGTCACCTCAGAGTTGTCATGCAAAATTATATCAGAGCAATCTGTCATCTTGGCACTGCGATTATCATGAGTACTTAGTCACTTTTCGGAAGCCCCCCGGTCATTGCTATGGCCATCAGCCCCCTCTTTGGAAGGTTGTTTTTGCGCTGTATAGAGCTTTCCTATTTGCTCAGCTAACATTTTCACTTGGGCCTCAAGGCATTGGAACCTTTCCACCTCTCTAGGATCCTCTTTCTGTGGCCTAGGTCGATATTGGTTGTTTTCCCCCTGATTGGATCTATTCTGATACCTCTCAGGTGATTGATACCGGTTGGGATGGTTTCTGAACTCTTGATTCATTTGTGGAGGGGAGCGGGTTGCACCCATCCTTTGATTATAGTCCCCTGGTGGGGAATCATTGTACTGGCGTGGACTGTAGTTCACGTTTTGCCTCATGTCCTGTCTCTCAGATTGTGGGTACTGGCCCCTATGTTGATTTCCATTATCAGTAAATCGATCCACATATCGGGGCCTATCCTGATTACCATATATCATGGTGTTGGGATCAAACCTACTCTGTGTCCCCAATGACTGGTAGGGACCATCGTTTCTTTGATCTTGATTTTGTCTCTGGTTATTGTTCATACCTGCCATATCAGACCGGTATCTTACCCGGGGTCTATCTCCTAAATATCTAGGGCTGATGTAGCTCTCTCTATTACTAGGATCATGTGATTGGAACATTGGTACAGGAAATGGCGATCTTTGTTGATTACCCCTTTGTTCAGGTGTCACATTATTTTTACCTTGGCTTTGAGCAGACTCAAGGGACATTTTGGCTGACCTGATTTCCATTACTGTGGCTGAGGGTTCTTTAGATTTAGGCCTAGTATCTTTCATTTTATCACTTTCTCTACCCTGACAATAGAGTACCTCATATAGCTTTGTGCTTTGATGTACAATCCATTCAAGGGACTTGTCACGGTCAAATTCACGGACCAATTGGGATATGATGTCTTTCTGTAGCCCATAGAAGTATGCGGTTTTAAACTCATTGGAATTTGAGTCAAAAGATACATCAAAGCGAGAGAATGCTCTTTTTAAGTCTTGTAAAAATTGGCGAGGTGATGTATTAGGTCCAGCAGTAATAGTGTACGCGACTTTCTTTGCCTCCTGCAATGACTGAAAAGGAGAAAAATGACGCCTAATTTCTTTTTCAAACTCCAGCCATGTCATATTCTGCTGTTCATTTAATCCCCTTATGATGCTGGCCGTCGGGGCATCTAAAGTTAAATGAAAATATTGTCTGTACTGTTCCTTAGGTATCTGGAGCGCTTTAAAAATGTCATGCACCGCTTCTAAGTGATCCTCAATGCAGCATTCACCTCCCTTTTTAAATGGTTTGATCAGGGCTTTAATGGATTTCATTATTTTTATGGGGCTACTTGTTGCAATGCATGGAATTGCACTATTTTGTGATTCAATCCTGTTTTCAGGTATATGAGATTGGTGGCTGCCCCCAATGGGAGTATCAAATCCCCCAAGGGCGCTGCAACCAAGTTCAGTCACCGGCCCTGTCACTGGGGCACTAGCTCTTTGGGCAGAGCTAGAATTCACCTCCACTCCATTGATCCTCATCTGTATCCTGCCTAATGTGATCCACTAAGGCTTTTAAGTGTGTCAATTCTTGCTCACTATCTTCAAATTGTTTCTTGCTTTTGGATAACTGAGTATCAAAGTCTCTGCATTTTAATTGCATGTCTTTTTGGCATACATCCAATTCTGCTCTCAACATTTCCTGATTTTTACTTGCCCCATCTAATTCAGTCTTTAACCTGTTAATTAGCTGAGTATCATTCTCTTGCATTCGCAGGGACTTGTTTAAAATAAACCATATTTTGCCGCATAGCCGTATTAAACAGTCTTTCTCTGCACTTTTATCGGCTGCATTCAATAATCTTGTAAGGCAGACCTGAATTATGCTGCCTTCTGCAAAAATATTGTCTAGTTTTTCTTTCTGCACCTCACCCTGAATGCGGTTACTCCATTCTAAGGTACTGTTCGAAGACCAATTCCCATGTGCAAATAACTTTGCCTCTAAATATTGCACTAGATCTGAGAATGTGGTTTCCCTTTGTGACATTCTGAAATTCGTTTTTAGTGGTACACTGCTATTATAAAATGGGTTCCCTTTAATGTGCAAATGGCAGTGTGAGACACGCTTGCCACGCCCAGTAGGTACTCTGTGATCACTTTCCCGGCCTGCAACGCACCATAAATATGTAGGGTATTTTGTGGAGATTTGGGGCCTGACGGTATTTTATTACCGCCGAAAAATAACTTAGCAATAATCACTCTTTGTATTCAGATTTGGCCATGTGCAACAATAATACAATGGACATGCATTATTTCAGCACCCAGACCTGCTTATTTGGTATACGTGGTTGGTGGTATTTTGGTGAGCATAATTCCATTGTTTTATTTGTGGCCCCAATGTCCAGAATCCCTTATCTTCGCTTAGATTTTTCGTGTGATCACTAGAGAGACCTCAGACCTGCATTCTAGGGATACCACAATTTCCAGTGATAGTGTTGGTGCGCCACCATGGGCAAACTCACTGACTTATTTACGACAGAGAACTATATGTGGTAGTCTTGTGGTAATTTCCACTACCTTATATACGGTAGGGAGCTATGTTCAGAGAGTCTCTCTTCCCGTTGGCTCATGTACCTCCAACAAGTTATGCTACAGTTACTCACAATTATTCATACTGATTCTGACATGCACACATCTGTCTTAAAATGACCATTGCACTGTTTAAAAATCTCCCCACATCATTGGCATTGTAATGGTAAATAGAAAATAAACCACCCGTCTGTTTTCAACTATTTTCTGTATTATAAAAGTTGCATTTAGACATGATCTCATTCTTTACAGCAATAAAATGGAACAATCAAAGCATTTTCTATGACACACTGCAATTATAGTGGCGGAGAACAGAACTTAAATTGCAACATTAGCACTTGATTAGAACACGCACGGGACTTTCATTTTTCTACACTGACTGCATATTTCCGTGCACACACACAGCTCCCCCAGTTAGGTAATTACCTTATCTGTTCAGAGGCTTCTCTCTGTGAATGTGGCTCTCTTGGATTAACTCCAGCAAAAAGGAACGCTTGCCTTCTCAAACCGGGGTCATTGCCTGGAATTCTCAGCTTTTTCAGATAGTAATGCCTCTGCCAGTGGAAAGGTAATTCTTTCAGCTTTCCCCAGTCTCGACTGCAGCAGGACACCGGAATTTGCATTCAGTCAGGACCCCACAGCCAGGTCTTCTCCCCAGTAGTGCAGAAAGATGTCTCCCTGTCTTTTTCCCTGCTACTGCCCACTAAAACTTTCCTCTCAGCCCTCTTTATGACGTGTCCCAATGAAATCCATCATCTCTCATCCTCCTACTCTTCAACAATAGCTTCGCTTATACATTTGCAATTGTTGCAAATCTGACTTCCTCCTTCCTGCCGTTACTGTGCACAACAACACGGATAATCAGGCAGAGAAGAGAAGAAAAAAAAATCTGCACACTCATTTAACTGGTTTTCAGAGTATGCCTAATTCTGCAGTAGAGAACACATTTTATTAGTGGGTTATATTAAAATAAGGTTTTATTAGTCAGGTTAATGGTTAATAGGTTAGCTGTTAATTTTCAAATGTGTCTCTAGCAATATAGGCATTTCAGGTGAAAAATAGTGTGCATTTTTAAATGAACACGTGTGCTTTTAACTGCAAAAATAGATTTGCATCTTATATGTTAAAATCGTTTTTTACTGAATAGTCTGTCTTTCCTTGTTAATCTGCTAACCCATATAGCAATGCACCGCACCCTTGTGGTGGTGGTGCTGCAAAAAAAATTGTGCTACTTGTGCAGTATTGCTGTACTGTGTACTGTAACACGCCAAATATCCTTACAGTGAACATTTTGCCATCATTGCCAGCTTAATGATTGAGGGTCACACCATTGAGTATGTCCCGTCTGGGATTCTTAGTGTCAACTCCACCCTGAACTTGGAGTGAGTGTAAGATTGGTGTTGCCTCCCTGGTGGCACAGGTCTCCCTCTGTGAAAATTCCCTGGGCAGTGCGAGGATGGAGAATAATCGGAAACCTTGAATCAGCAAACCGAGCTGTAGCTAGATTTGAGGAATATGTGGAGGGTATTAAATCAAGTATTTTGCACAAGAAAGTCAGCTGTCTCAGAGTTGGCATTGGCCCTCAGAGTGTACATCGCCACTCTTATGACAAGCACATTAAGGATAAAAAAAGGGCAGTTTGCAGAGAACTTTGCAGCCTGACTAAGTCTGATTTAAAGTCAGTTGAGCATGCCATTTAATATCTTAAGCGGCACCACAAGTACCAATTAGAATGTCCTCAATGTCGTGACCTGGTACTCATTGCTCTAACTAATATTATCATAGGGTTTTGGAAGATAGTTAATGGTAAGAACTCCCTAGTTAGAGATGTAAATGGGGTTCTGAAGCAGGATTGGGCCTCACACATTGAGTCAACGTTGGGTTGGAGTGCATATGAGGACGCCAAGGTTGATACATCTGCTTCGGCCAGACCTATATGGAAGCTAAAACTGACATGGCTAAGTTGATTAAGGGCAGTAAATCTTTGAGGGCTCATGGCCCCGATGGCCTTTGCATCTTGCTAATTAAGACTGACACCAAGGTCTGGGCAGAAACTCTTTACTGGTTATTTCATTGGATCAGTGCTCCTCAAACCAATCTATCCTCGTGGAGCGACAGCATTATTGTTCCCGTGTTTTAGAATGGCTGTCAACACGATCCATAAAGTTATTGGTTGCTGGCGATGTTGGATGCATCAGCCAAGATGTTTGACAGAGTACTATTCGAGGGGCTGAGAGCCTGGGTTGAGGACGGAGCATCATACCTCTGAAATAAACTGGGTTTAGGAAAGGTCACAACACCACTATCAATGGCCTCGCCTTAATTACCCCTGTGCAGCAGGCCTGGTAGCTTCGTAAAACAATGGTGTATGTGGCCCTCATTGACTTCAGTGAAGCCTTTGATACTGTTTACAGGGAAAGGTTGTGGAGGAAGCTGCGCAGATGGAACATCCTGTTAGGCCTGCTCAACATGATTATCCATCTTCATGAGCAGACCAGAGTAAACGTTTGTCTCAATCAACATGGTGGGATGTCTAGCTGGATACTCACGTAGAAGGGCTTAATGCAGGGCTGCATCCTTGCACCTATGTTATTCAATTTGTATTTGTCTGACCTGGGAGGGACAATAGCCAATTTGAACACCATTACTCCAAAATTGGATGACGCCCCTCTACAGCTGCTCGGACATGTGGATGACCTTGCTTTATTTTACCTAACCCCATGTGGGCGCCAGCAATCCTTGTGTGCTCTGAATATACTCGGCTTTAACTTCTTTTAAGATTAATATCTCTAAAACCCAGATTATGATCTTTAGTCCTCAGAATAAAAAGGTGAAAAGGCTAAGGTGGAAGAAGGTAAAAAAAAAGGCTAAGGTGGTACCTGGATTGGGAGGATATCGAGGTAGTCTCTGCTTACAAATATTTGGGGATTACTCTAGATCCTAAATTGAGTGGAATGTTACATCCCGACCAACTAAAAATCAGGTGCTATTAATTCCTTTGCCCATAAGGGAGGGGGATACATGGTGGGAACCTTGTTTAAAGTTTACCAGGCAAAGATAATACCAGCTATTTCGTATGGGGCCGAAACATGGGCCTTTGGGAACCTGCATGAGATTATAAAATGGGAAGCTGTCATCCTCAGGCGACTCCTGAGACTCCCCCACCTCAATTAAACTGTGGAAATGTTTACCTTGAGTTTAATTTAAAGCCGATTATGGTGCAACTCTATCTGAGCTTCTTGACTACATTGTGGAAGATTATTAATGCCCCGGAAGACTCTCAATAAGCTGCTGCAGGGACTTATATTGAGCAGAATACTTCTTATGCCCTCAACCTCTTGCACAGATCAAGCTCATTGCCGATAGATGGTTGGCTCTTGCCCCCAAGAATACTACCTTGATGCCTTTTTTTTTTACTTTCCCCAAAAAACTATGAAGGCGCTTTATTTTCACTGGGCAAAGAGCAGCGGATTATCTAAATCTAAGGCGATTTATTACATCGAATATATCCAAGAGCGGGTACTAACTCTCAGGTATATACATAATTTGCTGGGTAACTCGCTGGTTGGGGACGATCTAAAATTAAAATTTTATTCAGTGAGGCTCCTGGAAATTACTGGGCATGGACAACAATAGTTAGGAACGAAAGAGATTGTTGATTCTGTGGGGAGGTCCTCTTGGAATCTGCTCAGCATCTACTGACTGAGGGCCACATCATGAGTTGGGCAGTATCCTGGGTGGGATACCCTGAGCTGGGGGTAAACATGCCAGACTCATTTAAGGGGCCAGCCCTAAAATCCGACGGTAACACGTTTACCACTGCATCAAAGGGCTAGCGTCCAACTCGTGATCAGGCCCTGAGTGTTCTTTCTTCATGAAACACGGTCCTTAGCACTGAGATGTGCCAGCATGGAGGAGAAGTGGCATGGCCGACACTCTCTGGAGCATCTGTATGAGTGGCAGCCAGGAAGCCTGTATCATCTATTTTACAAAACTCTGGAAAAGGATTGCTGCCGTCATCCCAATTATTGAATGTCTGTGATGGATATTGGGCCTGTTACTTAGTGGGTAAATGTTTTTTATTTGTTGTATAGTTTCATTGTTTTAATTTCCTTGCTATAGCTTAAGTTGAATTTTTGCTAATGTCTGTACCATAATGGCAGTATTAAAAGTTGACAATGTTAACTATATAATACTATAGAAATAAATAAATAAATTTGTGCTGCCATATTTTTAAACCAGGATATATATACAGATGGCCTGAACTATTCAGAGTCTCTTCAGGGAAGTTTAAAGTTTTTTTTTTTTCCAAATACAGAGGATTGAACCAATAATAAGATTTTTTTAGGACAGAGACAGACAATAGTTGTATCAAAGGCACTGGCTAGAAAAAGTGTTTGGGTAAGTGGCACTATTGCTGTCCCTCTCTGTCTCACCTCCCTAAAAGCCGGCTCACTAACTCCTTCTGGGACTTCCTATCTGGCCCTACACTATCATCGGTTAGTTCTAGTAGGATGGTGTATGTATGTGCCATTCAACCCTCTATCCACTTATTACACTCCTCCTCACCATGCCTTTCTCCTGTCTGTCTGATATTTCTCCCTCCAGTACCACCTACCTCAGCCCTCTGATGTAACTAACTTCCTACTACTCTCGCCTCTCCACTATACTACCACTCTACATTCTCTGCACTACTTCTACTCTCCCTCCTTTGAATTACTACTACCCTCATCACACTATTGCTTCTTCTCTCACTGCTGCTATTCTCCCCTCTCCACACTGCCTTTCGTCTATTTCCACACTTCTAATCCACGCATCCACCATTTGATGTTACTCCTCTGCCGTCCTACTACTATAACTCCCGCCACACTACTCCCAGGTCCCTAGCAGTACTACTCTCTATTCTCCAAACTCAGGGATTTAGTGCGCTGCTCACTCTTCCACTACACTCACGCTCACTACTCTCATCCCTACCCCACTTCTCTTCTACACCCCACTCCTCACACTCCACTCCTACATCCCTCTCTACTACATCCCTCTCTACTAGCCTCAATCTCTCCTAGCACTCACTCCCTCTCACACGAACTACTATGCCACTTCCCTACTCCTATATCCCACACTATCTATTGCATGCACGCACACACACACACCTTCTATACACCCCCTTCCTACAATGCACTACACTAAACTACACACAATTGTACCACTCTAACAAATACCTCACCTTAGCTAAGCGCTGCCTCCAACCCTACAACATTCTGTTTCCCGTCTGACCTCTGCCTGGTCTCTCGGTCCAGCTCCTCCTATGACTTCACCCATGCAACCAACACTCTCTTTCCTAATGCCTGTTTGTTATACTGTGGGGCTGATGGTTCAGTGCCTCCCTCCCTTTCCCACTGGCTGCAATGATCACCTGACCAATTGCACAATTTAGTGCCTGCCTTTACCCCAGGGGTTGGTTACATAGATGAGAGGCTTTAAAAGAATCCCTCAGCCCCTCCGCCTATTCCTGTACTGTTTTGTAAACAGTCTATTGGTTCTCCTGTTTCTCTGTCGTGTTGTGGTCTAGAAAGCCGTTTTTTGAGTTTAATGCTTTTCTGGGGTGCTGGTCACTGTTGGGTTGTGGTGCCGGTTTGCCGTTTGGATGAATTGTTCCACTTCTGATGCTCCCGTTTTTTTTTGTACCTGGTTTTTCTGGTTGCTCGCTGATGTATTCTGGGAGATGAAGCTCCGGACAGAAAAGAGAGAACTTTGGCCAGCAACTGTATGAGGAGGCATTGAGAGACAAGAGTGGTACCATCGGTAACATTTGAGGCACATGGTGGAGATTTTTCAGGGACTGAGGACGCCCCCCCAACCCCAACTCCACTTCACATATTTGGGGTAGGGCTGGTTCTGACTTTTGTTTTAGGGAACCACCTGCCACGAGTTGATGAGGTTCCATCTCCACCTACCATTAGCAGGGTCATGACCCTGGCCTTGTCACAAAATTCAAAAGCGCTACTCTTAAAAGCGGAATGCAAACTGGTAAAGCGTTACAAATGCTTAGAGGAATATTTAAACTTTTTGTTTTGAACACAGCAGAAAACTGCAATAAATCATACAAAACTTCAATAGAGCTTATATAAATTCTCCATATAATATTTAAATAATTTGTAAAAACGTACATTAAAATGAATTAGATTGTATATGGACATCCGTTCAAAAGCTGAGCCTAAAGGGATGTAGTTCGATTTTGTTAGTACAAAATAGAAACCCGGTGCATCGGAAACATGTCTGCAAATGCACATCTGAAACATCAGCTAGAATATGAACTTGCAAGTAATAAACTGCATCAATTGAACCCAACAATGAATCTTGAGATTCGAGTGTCATTGTTAAAGTCATTAACGGATAAACTTTCATTCTTTGGTACCCACATTTCTAGTATATAGAAACTGGAAGCTATATAAAATATGCTCTGACTGGAATGAAAACTGAGAGACATATATTGTTGAGCCTGATGGGATACTATGTAAGTAATATGTTATAAAATGATAAAATGCCCTAAGCCACTTGAGTTAGTACAAATTTTTAATGTCACACCATCGTTATATTCTCCCTAGCATCAACTCATAAACAGGATTGGTAGGTTTTTCAGTGATCATTTAGTGAACAAGGAGTATCATTACACAAAAGAGAAATGTGTACTTGTTACCATCTCGTGCAGTGGTGCCTAGAATGCTGCCTAGGGCAGTATACCTTTATTGGACCTATGCACACATTTCGGATGGCACCATAGGTGTATAGCCTGTTTGCAGTTTAAATACAAACCCCACCACCTACAAATAATTTTGGGTTCCCCAAAGGAGTATATGAAATAAAAGCTCAAGCTTGCTACAAATGCTTAAAATCACGTGTCCAGTATTTTAAAGTTCATGAGCAGGGCAAGAAGCGATAAGAACACTCTTCCCCACAGATAATTATGTGTTTCAGAAGCTGAGTGTCTGGAAATGATATCCTTAAGGTATATTTAGAGTAGAGATGTATACATGACCTCTCTTCTTTTATCAACTGCAACATCAAACAGCTGATCTCGCGCTCCGGCGCCTCCGGCGCACGCGTTCACTCGACTTTCCTGCAACAGAGTGTTTTTGAAGAAGGTAAGCCTCGTGGCTTCTGCATCATTACGCACAGGCCCCAGCACCTCAAAAGCAATTGTACTGTTTATTTTAATTGTATCTGCCATTTTTCGACGCCTGATTGCACGCAGCAGCAATTGCAAGGAAGCACATGTTACTGATGCTGTGAAAAAAGGGATGTATCTTTATTCTGGACACTGGCCCTGCTGCTCTCTCTCCTTCTCCAAGATTGCTGCACCCTTCACAATACTCTTCGTAGGCTAGGCCTGAACCCCCACCATTGGCTTCTCTCTCCTACTTTAGCCAATCAGTGGCCCCGGAGGCAGGAGCCGGCCCATTCCACAAAGGCCCACATCTAAGGCCCTGTCTGCTACCTGGTCATGTCTGGGGGTCTCCCCTACACCCCACATGTGCATATGGAGGCAGAGGCGACCCTGCACTGCCTTCAATGGGACATGTATCATTTCTCTGAAGGTTAGTACCCTCAACCAAATTCATCCATCCTTTATCTCCTCACCTGTCACCTGTTGAATGTCCCACTCCTTACTCCATCTCATCTGGACTTCCACTCATACCTCCAACAACAAATATCAAACTTAGTTGTGCCCAGTGGCTGCATTGTGTTTTCATCTTTCCTGCTAAAATCGAACTTAGCTGTGCCCAGTGGCTGCATTGTGTTTTCATTCTGTCCTGCTAAAATAGAACTTGGCTGTGTCCAGTGACTGCATTGTGTTTTCATTCTATCTTGCGAAAATGTGAACTTTGCTGTGCCCAGTGGCTGCATTGGGTTTTCATTCAGTCCTGCTAAAGTTGAACTTACCTGTGTGCACCAACCTCTGTCTCCCTCCCCTCCCTTGCTGCCCCCCTGTGCCTCAGTACTTCAGACTGGTAAGTGTCCCCCCTCACCACTGCAGCGAGCTATGTCACTATCTATCTCTCTTATCTTCTCTAACTGCTTCGCTATCTCCTGTCCTCCCCCTATCACTAAATCTGGCCGGAAGAAACTTAAGAAGGACATACTTGACTCCAACCCTGGGCTTCCTATTGCAATCACTTTGTCATGGCTTCCGCCAGAGAGACTCTCACTGATTTCCTTTTCTTCGTTAATGCACCTGACCTATGGACTCGCTACATGGTCGGCTTCCTCTCTCCTATCGCCTCTTCTCCCATTGATGGTGGCACTCGCTAGGAGGTTCTCCTTGACCTCTTTGCCATTTCCAGAGTCCTCATTAATGTCTATTTCAGTGGAACTATCATGGTTCAGGGTCCTCAACCCCAACCTTCTTCTCTTCGACAGGCTCCTCCCTCGCCTCTCTAACCTTACCTCTCCCTCTGGCCAGGCTCCACTGCCTTCTGTGCCTACTTCCTCCTCTGCACAGGCTCCCTTGCCCACTGTGCCTTCCTCCTCCTCTGCACAAGCGCTCTTGCCTTGCCATACTGTCCCATCTCCCTTGTCGACCTTGGCTCCTTCGCCAACCCCCACTATCCCTCTGGGCCTCTTGCCACCCTCGGAGGGGACCACTGTCCCCTGTGTCCCCCAGCGGAAGACCTTCAAAGATGGCAAGCTGCTCCACATTGCCACGCTCAACACTCACTCCGCTATCAAACATCGTCTAACATCTGCAACCTCCTTGAACTCGTGGATCTTGATGTGCTCGCCATAACAACTTGGTTCAGAGATAGCTCTGTCACAAGCTTTGACACACTCCTCCCCGAAGGCTACAAAATCCTCTCTGCGCCCAGGCCAAAGAAGACAGTGGGGTGTGGCGCTGATCTTCCCAGAATGGATACCTGTGTCCATCATCCCTACTCAAGCCTACTACTCCTTCAAGGGCCTAGTCTGCAGGCCCTCATTCTCTCCTAAATCCTCTCTCCTTATGGCCACCTTCTATCTGCCACCATGACAGTCCACTCTCTTCCTCTCGGAATGGGCTGACCTGGCCTCCTCTCTATTTTCCTCCTCCTCTCATCTCCTCTCCTGATGGGTGATCTCAACATCCATCTGGACTCACCTGACTCCTCAGGACCTTTTTTTTCGCAACCTATGCAACGCTCTCTATTCTACCCTCTGGCTCCACGCACACCGCGGGCCACACTTTGGATGCTCACATCTCTACTGACATCCATCTCTCTATACCTCTCACTGACTCTCTCTTGGACTGACCACTCTCTTCTCTCAACACACCTCAAGCTCTCCTCTTGCAGCAACACACTCAGCACGGCCACTCGGCTTCAAAGTCACCACACCCATGAGAAAAGGGACAGTGGCTGCCTTTGCCTTCACCTACTCTCCTCCCATTCCTGTGGTGCACTCCCACCCTGACACAGCACACGCTACCCTCAATCTCTCTATCTCCAACACCCTCGATACTCTTGCCCCTGTCATGAGGGTACGACTGAAACTTTAAAAAAAAGTGCAACTCTTGGTACAACTCGGATCTGGCTGCCCTTAAACGCAAGTGTAGGGCAGCTGAGCAGAAATGGAATGCGTCAGGCAGACCATCTGACAAACTGGCCTGCCGCCTTTTTCAAAGGCAATATCGACTCTGCATCCGCTCCAAGAAAATAGTCTTTATTCAAGCCCGCTTCTCCGCGGTATCAAACAGGGCCACACTTTTCAAAGTCTGCAAGGAACTGACCAATCCTGCAGCAGCCTCTTCTTCTGTCACACCCACCCAGGACCTTTGCTCGGCCCTGGCTGCACACTTCACAAAAACCCAAGACATCCTTTTCTCCCTCTCTTCCACACCACAGCATACACCAACACCAGAGCTTCCCTTGGGTCCCCCTCCTCTTCCCCTTTGTTCTGTCTCACCCGTCACACCCAATGAGGTCACCAGGCAAGTCCGTTTTATGAAGACTTCATTCGAACAGGTAGACCCTTGCCCCTCCAAAACCATTAAGGAATACCCCCTCCCCCAGCCTTGGCCGATCGCTGCAATCTCTCCTTTTACACTGGAGTTTTCCCAACTGCTCTTCAGCACTCCCTTGTGCACCCTCTGCTCAAGAAACCCTCTGCCGACCCCTCCATTCTGGCAAACTACCGCCCTATCCCTATCACGACTTTCCTGGGCAAACTCCTGGAGAAGTTGGCTATCTGTCAGCTGACCTTCCACACTGAAATCTTGACACTAACACTCCCTCTGTCCACATTCTCCTTGACCTCTCCTCTGCCTTCGACACAGTTAACCACAACATCCTGATCGCATGTTTTTGTGACACCCTGGGAATCACAGGTCAGGCTCTGGCGTGGTTAACCTCCTTTCTCTCTGACCGCCCATCCCAGGTGGAACTCAGAGCCTTTCTCTTGACTATCGCTCTCTCAACCTATGGCGTTCCCCAGGGATCTAACCTATCCCCCTGGTTCTTCAACGTCTATATGGCTGCCTTGGAATGTGTGATTGCCACTTTCACCTCTAGCTTCCAGTGTTACGCGGATGACACACAACTATCTTTCAAGCTACCCTCAGGCGCCTCCTTCTCCTCGCTCATTTCTGACTGTCTGCTATTCAGTCATGGTGTGCTGCAAACAACCTGTGCCTCAACGCCAGTAAGACTGAGATTGTTCTCATAGGCCATGCGCCCGCAGCCACCTGCAAGGCTAAAAACCTTGGGGTCATCTTCGACTTCACTCTCTCCTTCTCCCCTCGCATTTTGGACATCTTTAAAAAGTCTATCTATCAGCTACACCTCCTCAGAGCTACTCTACCTTTTCTCACTTTCTCACAGTGGCTCACTGTCTCCAGAGCCCTGGTTCTCTCTAGGCTGGACTATTGCAGCAGCCTCTCCCTCCCTTCTTCTGCCCTGCGCCCACTGCAACTCCTCAAGAACAGAACCGCGAGACGTATCCTTGGCCTCAAGCCCACAGACGGCATCTCTCTGATGCTGAAATCCCTTCACTGGCTCCCTGTGGCTGCAAGGATCAAGTTCAAGACCTCTGCATTGTCCACAAGGCTTTCTGGGGCCTGGGACCTATCTACCTGCAACATTGCCTACCTAAAATACTGTCTCTCTCCAACCTTCTGCGAGGGAGCTGGTTCTCCAAGCAGAGATTTGGAGGGAGATTCTTATCCTCAGCAGGTGCCTCCCTCTGGAATAGCCTCCCAGCCCCCCTCCGTCTTGAGCCTGATCTTCTTAAATTCCGGAAACTCCTCAAGACCTTCCTCTTCCTTCGCTCTCCCTCTGCCCTGCTAACCTAGCTCTCTGCTCTTTCCCTCTCTCCATCCTCTTCCTTACAGATTGCTGACTGCCCGCCTGATGTACCTCAGAGTCTCACAGGTCCCGTGCACCCCCGCCAGTCGTTTCTGGCACTTGCCTCAGGCCCACCCACCCTCACTGCACTTGAGAAATAACCCAAGAGAGTCTCTCTCTCTGCACTTAACCAGTCTCCACTGACTTGGTGACTTGGACCTCCCCATCTGTACACTTGCATGATCCGGCGGCACCATGCCTGAAGATCGTCTCTGTTCTCCATTGTTTTCACCCCTTAATTGCACTGGTAAAACTGCAGAATCGCTGTCGGGCCTATTTGCAGTGTCTCAACTGTTAAATGTATTAAACACACTTACTGACTATTATCGTCTCATAATTTCAAGGACTCTGAGCCACTGTTGTTTTTTCTCCTTGTTCCTACCCTCCTTCAGCGCTTTGAAACACTTGCCTGTGTATAGGCGCTTTCGAAACAAACAATACCATACCTTATCATTTTGTGGCAATAGAGCCATAAGATTGCCAAGTACAAATGGTAACCTACATCTGAAATTGAATTTCAGTTAGGGGACTAGGTTTGTAGCTGGTAACTAAAGTAAGCAATTTGGCCAGACAGTCTGAATACATTCAATGGTAATCGGGAAGTGTTATGCAGGCTTTGATTTGATCAGTGTTCCTGAGAATAAATCCAATTCTGCAGCTAAGTTAGAATAGCAGGAGATATTAAAAATACAAATCAAATTATTGTTGCTGGTGACATGTGCGCCTATTTTAACCCAAAGTTATTTGGCCTTTCCAAGCCAATGTCTAAAGCTCATAGTCACATGAGTCACTGTTGCTGGCACAAAGCAAAAACTGCTTTTCATTTAAAAGCGACAAAGAAAAAGAAATTGGCTAGTGACATCGTCACTCGTTCTATTTGTGCTTCAACACACTAAGGGACCACTCCACATGCTCAGATTTTCACTACACATCAAGAAATGAAATATGACCGGTAATATGTCACTGCAGTACATAGGGACAGTTCTGGGAGCAAGAACACTGATGACCGCCTTTCCTCCACTCGATGGGCTTCAGTCCATCAGGGCGACCAAGGACAACTTCAAGACAGGAGTCATGATTGCAGCTCTGTTGTTGCTGAGATTGCTGGGCCTGATGACCTTGTGCATGCTTCTTCTCCATTGTTAGGTAGAATCATATGCAGTACCCTTTGGGAACACCACACACAATTAAGAGTAGAAGTGCAAGTACAAATTCCCCTTTTGTACAAGCCTGTACTACACAGTAAGGTGGTAGCAATGGCTGAGCAGCCAGACTTGTCTCAAGAGTAAAGCGAGCAGTATCAGAAGTTACAGAAAGGACAGCAATTACTATGATTCAAACAAACACTGACTCAAGGTTTCTGAGTAAAAGAATATATATTTATTTACACCATCAGTTATAAAACAGTTCACTATTATAAAGCAGCAGAAAATCACAATCTTAATATACTACACAACACCCAATTAATTCTGGACACGTTAAGCTCAAAATGAAGTGTGAGCAAAATGGCACTCCAGCAATTTAAAAGGGAGGGAAAGGACAAGGTTATCAAAAATTAACAACACCACCAACAAATAATAGGCTGGGCAATTTAGAAAAGGCTTACTACAACTAAGATTCAAATCAATAGGTCTGGGCCAATTTTAATGGTGCAGAGTCTTTGCAGAGGATCACACAGTTCAGAGTAGTCTGCGGTTAAGTCTTTGCCAAGAGTTCAAAATGAAGTTGGTTGGAGGAAAAGTTATTCAAAAGAGTAGAGAAGGACAAGCCTTCGGGGAGGCGAAAGATTTAAAACACTTTCACTGCGGTCGGACAGAACGAACGACCGGATTTGAACAGTACCTTACAAGAAGAAGAATGCTGTAGCTGAGGCGGTGGTTCCTGGCAGCTCCTGCAGGCTCACGATTCCTGAAGTGACTGTCGGACTGACAAGAAGGAGGAAGACTGGAGGGTCCTGCATTGCCCAGGGAAGAAGCCAACAGTGGAGCAAAACGTTGAATAAAAAGTGCGATCCTTAAAAGCACAAATGGACTCTCTCTCACTGGCTATCTGATTTCCTGTAGCACAGCAAATCCGACCAGGCTGAAGAGGAGGTCCAAGGGCTTTGTGAGCTGGTTGGTCCCACCAAGCTCAAGGGAAGAAGATTCCTTGCAGATCTTCTCTGTCGTCGAAGTTCGGGCAATTCGGACCTGCAGCAGGGCTTCGCCGGGGTGTCCAGCAGTTGCAGCAGTTGTCTTCCTTCAGCTTTTCCTCGGTTCTCTCTATCCAGTGGCGACTCTGCCTTTCAAGTCCCAGAGACCTGCTTTTTATGCAATTTTCCCCCATTCAAACAGCCTGGCTGTCAATCACACAGCCAATCAAACTAGAGTGTGACTTGGGTCTTCGAGGAGACCCTGTGCAGGGGGCCTCAAACCCCTCCCCCACATCCTGTCCACCCAGACTCTCAGGTGCCTAAGGAGGGCTTCTGTGCAGAAGCCCGCCAAAGGAGGGCGAACAAAGGAACCAAACCTGGTTTGGCGCGCAGAGTAAAACACAAGAAATACCATTACAAAAAGAAATGGCGAATAAACCCAACCGAAACTAAATAAAATTAAAAGGGGTCCAGCAGATTAAAGTTCGAGGCTACCACCATAACCTCTCACAATACCGAGGCTATTTTCATAGCTCGTGGGAAAACAAAAATGGTAGATACCACTGCCACCAGCCAAATCTTAGAGAAAGGGGAATGAAATAATGTTCTATGAGAAACAGACAAAAAGGGATAACCATTAACCCTTTCCAGTACTCTATGGAAGATAGTTTGTACTGGGTCTATATATTTAAAAAGACTAGTAAAGTCAATGGCAACTTTACATGTTCTGGGAGACAGTAGTCAGTCCCAGAAAATGGAGTTTAAAGTGGGAAGTCTAAAAAGACAACCCTGTGTCACTGCACTAAAGGTGCTGTGTGACAGACAGTAAAAAGATCATGCCCATGGAGTAGGTGAGACTCCATAGTCCATGAGCACAAAATGTAAAACACACAGCAAAAACACATGTAAGAGTGGGAAAAAAGGCTCACACTCTTACCAGGTGAAAAAAACAAAATCCTATAAATCCAGCAAAGCTGCTCAGGGACTCAGTAGGTAAGGGAAATTAGCCATTCCGGAGAATTCTCCCCAACATCTCTCAAGCAAGACTGCAAATGAGGAAGCTCCACTGGGAGCTCATGTTCAGCTGGAATCAATTGACTGGATCCTTGGAGGACAAACTACCAGGAGCGCCAGCTTGATGGTGGACTTGGGTTGGTGGGACAGGGAGGAGAATGTCATGATAGGCAAACCATTTCACTTCCAGGGTTTCAGCGTTGAATCAGAGATGCTTCCATGACTGGGTACAGGGCTTGGTCATAGAGAGAGGTGAAGTTCCAATGTCAATCTACTGTAGCTAAGAGCAATCCGCCTGGCCATACAACCACTCCAATCACAGGTACAGGGAAAGAAGGTGATGGTCTTGATGGACAACACCATGGTGGTGATGTATGTCAGCAAGTGTTGTGGGGTGTGCTCCCTTAGTAATGCAGGAAGGTCCTGCCTCTTTGGTTGTGGATGATCATAACAATCTGAGTCCATGCCTTCTGTCTGAATGGTTGGAGCAGTGTGAGGACAGGTGCTCTAAGCAGAAGGCAGTCCATGTTGCATGAGTGGTCTCTGGACCAATTGGTGGTGGAGAACATCTTCCAGATGCGGGGCATACCACTGGTTAATTTGTGGGCCATTTCAACAAGAAATGCCACATATTTTGCTTTAGAGAGGTTCCCAGGAGTAGGATGCTGGGTTATGCCCTACTGGTTTGATGGACGTTCACAAGGATGTATACATTCCCTTCATTTCCCTCGTTGCATTTGGTCCTGAAGAGATGTAAGCACTACAGGGGAATGATGATCTTGATCGCCTCAAAGGGGCGGGATATCCCTGAACACGGTGTACGCTGGTAAATTCAGGTCTTTCCCAGAGTGCTGACTTAGAAAGTAGGCTAAGTTTTTCATCCGGACCCGGGGAGCCTTCTGTTGTTTGACCGCTGAATGCCTATGATTCCTGTGCCATGATTTGTCCGAGGAGGTGTTGGACCTTATGATGGGAGCCAGAGGGTAGAGTGAGCAAAAGCTTTATTTGTGCAGGTTGGCTCCGTTTCTGCATGTGGCTTCATCAACACAAGATTTACACCTTCTTAGCCTCGGCATCTGGGGTTTTAGACTACGATTTGTCATTTGTGAAAGAATGGCTGCAGGTATCCACCGTAAGGGGATATCTGTCTGTAATGTCAATTTATTTTTCTACCATTGAAGTTTTATTGAAAGAAGGAGAATAACAATACCCTGACACATATTCTGGACTAACTCGTAAAACCGTTGAGCAGCTTCGGTGTATGATGGCTTTCAAACATAAGCATGAATAACAAGTTTGTAACAGCACAAGACAAAATAAAATGATCACAAAAGTAAAAGCTGAAAAAACAGAAAGAAAAATTCACAGTCTGAGGGGGTACAGATTTTGCAGCAGTGGTGATTAACAGCCCAAAAAAAAAAAAAAATTAACAGCCCATTATCATCATTAACGGGTTGACACAAAGCATCATAACAATGTAAAATACATCATATTGTGTGGTTTATAACGTAGTCTGGAGTTATCATTCTGGGATACGAATTGAATAAAAGGTTGCCGCTCAGCGAGGAATTTGGGCATTTCGTCCTTAAGAATATCTTCGATTTTGCACATAGTCACCACAAACAACAATTTCACCCGCTTTCTTTTATATTGGGTGCGGTTGGCGCCTTTCAATTACGCTCAAGTACTACTCTGGCTGCAACTAAAAAGTGAGTAAGCTATCTAGCAGATTTTGCTGCCAGCTTTTAGCGCCCTTCTAGGTCTTCATCACTCAACAATATCACTAAAGGTCCCATTGGAAGATCTATTCCACTGATCCTCTCAATTTGTGCTAGAATTTTCTTCACAACCACCATATATGAAAGTGTCCCCGGGCCAGCGCACACCGCCAGCATCAATCAGAAATAATAGGGTCCATTTAATGGAGACTTTCGGGGGTGAAATACCACCAGAACAGCAATTTATAGCTACTCTCTTTCAGTTGCACACACCTGGATGATTTAGCAGCACTAGGCCATACATTTTACCAGGTTGGGTCCTCTACCGGGATATTAAAATCCTCCTCCCATTTTGACATATAGGCATGTGGGGGCTTAAAACGACAAGCATTGAGAACTCTATACAGAAAATAAATCTTGCAAGAAGGGGGATCCCCAACAAAGAGATCCTCAAATGTGTTTGTTTCACACTTAGCTTGATGGGACACTTCGCACATTATGTCCAGTGTCAAAGTTGAATGTAAGTATACTTGTCAATAACCCGTACCATGAAGACCTGTTGGAATTTATCAAAGGTCAGGGGTTGTTTCGATTCAAATAATTGACCTAACCCTTCCAAACCTCCCTCAATCCATCTAGTAAACCAACCCTGTTGACACTCATGTGGAAATTTGGGCTTATTCCATATCCACGTACAGGGAGAGGGGAACGTAGTCCCCTGATGTTTACGGGCCGCTTTATCCCAACATTGTACCAGAACCCGGGTCAGTGGTAGGAGATGGGACTCTTTCATCCGAATCCCAGGCGCTCTGCAGCACCAATCGTGCAGGGGAATCTGGATTACTGACTGCTCAATAGTTATCCAATGGTTAGGGTTCTCGGCTGCTACTATGAAACAGAGGAGCAAGCTGTGCTGCATAGATATAGCTCTCTATATCTGCAACACCCAGGCCACCCTTATCTTTAGCCGTCATTGGTGTACGTTGGGAAACCCTCAGAGTTTTTAGCCAAGATAAAACAAAAGAGATCAGTTTGCAGGTCCTTCAAATCTGGATTCCCAGATTGGAAGGGCCCAATTGTGGTAATAGAGTCATCTTAAGGGCCGTCACCCCTCCCCCGTCCAAGCCATGAAATATTAGATTGCGTCCATCTGAGCAGATCAGTTTTGGCCGAAGAAAAGAGGCCAGGAATATTTTTAGCGTGCAGTTGAGAGTGAGTAGGTGTGATCTGAACCCCTAAGTATTTTAATGAGACCGCAGTCTATTGAAACACAATCGCCCCTTGAAGTAATTGGACTGTCTTGAGTTTCTTGGAAATATTAAGAATTATAGATGTAGCATAATTAATCTTGAAGCCAGAAAACTAATGGAATGATTCAAGTAGAGAAGCTATTTGGGGTAGAGGTGTGTGTGAGCAATGCATAAAAAAGAGAAGGTCATCGGCTTAAAGTGTGACTTTATGCTGCCACCCCCCCCTATGCCAACCCCATTTATGGCATCCGCCAACTGAATCTTCTTTTCTAAGGGCTCCATTGACAACGCAAATGGGAGTGGGGACAGTGGACACCCTTGACGGTTCCCTCTGTATAAGGCAAGTGGTTGAGGCAAGGCTGCATTTAATTATATGCGAGTGGTCGGTTGGTCAAAGTTAGCCCTGCATTCTTTTAATAAAAGTGGAATCAAACCCGAAACTACCCAGCACTTGAAAGAAATACCCCAATCCATGCAGTCAAATGCTTTTTCTGCATCGGCAGACAATACCGCCACCCTTTTCTAACTTGCATACTCAATCACATTTAAAGTCCTACGAACATAGTTAAATGCCTGACGCCCTGGGATAAAACCTGCCTGATCCATTTGGACAATGCTGGGAAGAATGTCTGCCAAATGGGCTGCCAGAACCTTCGAGTAGATTTGTGAGTCGTAATTTAAGACTGTGATGGGTCCATATGATGTACTAAGGGTAGGATATTTATCCGGTTTGCCAATTAGTGACAATAAGAACTTGCCCATTGTAGGTGTGATTGCCCTAGTGTTGATTAAACTGTTAAATAAGGTAACCAAATAGGGAGCAAGCAGATCAGCACATTTCTTATAAAATAGAGCCGAATAGCCATCAGGCCCAGAAGCTTTATTATTAGGGGGAACGAGTAACTCAAGTTTCGAGGGGATTGGGTCCTCCGACGTATTCCATATCTATGACATGTAATTACCACAGCTGTGCTGCTTCGGAAACTTTTTTCGGCGTCTGCGTCCTGCGTCGATGACGTCGATGCGCCGTCGTCGAGGACCTCCTCCGACATCATCCGATGTGAGAAGTAGGACGCACGACGCCCGTAGCCTCAGTTCCGTTTTTTCCGCGAACGTGTTGCTTCGTGTTTCTCGGTTAAAACGCCTCGACTCTTTGGAGTTCTGTTCTTCTCGGTTCTTCGAACCTGTTCGTTTGTGAAAATCCTTCTGAAGATGTCTACTTCGTCTTCGACCCCGCGTCCGGGTTTCAAGAAGTGCGGGGAGTGTGGGTCCAAGATGTCGGTGACGGACTCGCACGACGCCTGCCTCTGGTGCCTCGGGGAGGCCCACGACACGGATGACTGTATCGACTGCCAGTCGCTCACGTCCAAAGCCTTACGCGAACGTAAGAAGAAGTTGTCGGTAGGTCGGGTGTCCAAGCCCCGGAAGTCGAAGTCTGCGGGGCTTTCGACGGATGATTTGAGGGGTGACTCTCCGTGTCATCGTCGGAAGTCTCGTGGGTCTCCTTCTAGGAGTCGGTCTCGCCACTCCTCAGCCTCTTCGAGGCATTCTCGGAACCGCCGACACTGGACTTCCAGGTCCTCTTCGGAGGGCTCTGCCCGGCACGTCGCTTACCCCTCCAGCCGTGCGACGTCGGAGGAATGGGCTTCCTTCGGGAAGAAGATGTTGGCGATTCTTGAGTCGCAGGGTACTCAGCCGTCCGCGCCCCCGAGTGGGGTCGGTCGTGTGAGGTCGAGAGACACCGCTCGCAAGAGTGGTCGGCACGAGTCACGGGAGAGGTCCCGTTCGGACAAGGGGACTCGTTCTCGACGTACCCGTTCCAGGTCCCGGTCCTCGACGCGTTCGAGACCGTGTGCACCTGTGAGGTCTTCGAAGAAGGCATCGACGTCTGTGGCGTCGAGGGCGTCGACGGGCTTTCTCGAGGCTCCGGCTCCGAGGAAGTCGTCGATGCCATCGACGCTCAGGTCGTCGAGGGACACGCTCGGGGCTCCGGCCTCGAGGGCTGTGTCGACGCCGCCGATTCTGGAGGCGCTGCATCTGACGTCGACGGCGATTTCCTCGACGTCGACGCCGATCCTCTCTGCGCCGATGCCGGTTCTCTCGACGCTGGCGCCGATTTGCTCGACGCCTTTCGTGTCAGAGGTACCCCTGGGCACGGGTGGACCCCCTAGGAAGGCTCTGGTTGAGAGCAAGCACTCTCGAGTGCCTTCTTTTCGCCACCTGGACTATATTTCAGAGGCGGATGAGGATTCTGATGGCCTGGTTCCTAGTCAGGTTCCGGATGACATTGTCTCGGGCCATAGTCAGTTTGACGAGTTGAGACAGTCACTGCATGATGCCAGTGTACTGGACACCTCTCCGGAGGTGGAGTTTTGTAGGCCTGAGCCTGGCTCTCATGCTGATTCCTCGTACCGGCGCCTTATGGCTAGGGTTTCTGAGTACTTGGGATGGTCTGCTCCCCCAGGGGAGTTTGTGCAGGATGATCTGACAGACATCCTTGATGTTGGTCCCCCAACTGACCCGGTTCTGCCGTTCCATATGGCTTTACAGAGAAGGGTGGCGGCGGCTTGGACTGCTCCGGAGAGTCTCCCGGCGGTGGGCAGATCCTTGTCGCGAATATACCGTCCAGCCAGTGGCGACCCCTGCTACTTGACCAGGCACCCCACTCCAGAGAGTTTGGTGGTGCAGGCGGCCACGGCCCCGGCGAAGCAGGCATCGTACCCTACCATCCCTCCTGATAGGGACGACAAACGTTTTGATAGCTGGGCGAAGAAAGTGTTTTCTTCTGGTGGTGTATGGCGCTTCAGGCGGCCAACTCCATTTGTGCCTTGTCACGTTTCACGCACACTCTGTGGAACTGTGTTGCGTTAGCGGCTGAACATGTTCCCGAAGGGGATGAACGGGATGGTTTCCTTGCTATGGTCCAGGATGGTAAGGATGCCATGTGTGAGTCCGTTCAGTCGGGTTTGGACTTAGCTGAATGCGTCAGTAGGTCCATGGCGGCGAGCACCGTGATACGCAGGTTTGCGTGGTTGCGGAAGTCGGGGTTTGCGCCTGATGTGCAGTCCCGGCTCCTCAACATGCCCTTTGATGGTGAACACCTTTTTGGCAGCAAGGCTGACGAGAGCCTTGAGAGGTTGCAGACCTCAAAAGCTGCAGCGAAGTCGTTGGGCGCTGCAGTTCACCAACCTCCGCCTTTTCGTCCTAGGGGACAGCAGTGGAGGGGTGGTTCCTTTCGCTATTACTCCTCCTTCAGTAAAGCGAGAGGAGCTGGCAGTCAAAGAGGCCAACGCAGGGGTACCAGGGGTGGACGACAGGGTACCCGTGGTGCCAAGGCCGCTCGGGCAGTTGCCTCTTTGCCCTCAGGTAACGCCGCAGCCGCTCCCACTCAGTCCTGAGGCCATGTCCCATGGTTCGCCGGTTGGGGGAAGGCTGGCGCAGCATCTTGTAGAGTGGCAAGCCATTACTTCAGATGTGTGGGTTCTGGAGATCATAACCCACGGCTACTGTCTTCCTTTTCGGCACAGGCCTCGCGACAATCCACCGGGGAACCTCTCTTTGCAGAGTCCGGATCCGCTCCTTGCGCAGGAAATTCAAGCCCTGCTGGAGAAAGGCGCCATAGAACTGGTGCCTGTAGCGGAGAGGAACAAGGGATGGTATTCCCCTTATTTTTTGGTTTCGAAGAAAGACGGGGGATTGAGACCCATCATGGACTTGCGCGGTTTGAACAAACTCCTCAGGAAGGACAAGTTCAAGATGGTTACTCTCAAGTCCTCCAGGCCCTTCAGCTTCAGGACTGGTTGGTGTCACTCGACCTCAAGGATGCTTACTTCCATGTGCCGATCCATCCCAAGCACAAGAAGTACCTGAGGTTCGCGGTTGGCGACTCGCACTTTCAGTTTCGGGTCCTGCCGTTCGGATTGGCCTCCGCCCCGAGGGTTTTCACCAAGCTCATGGTGGTGGTGGCAGCGCATCTCAGGCAAGGGGGGATTCACGTCTACCCCTACCTGGACGATTGGTTGATCAGGGGGAGCTCTCCCGAGCAAGTCCTGGATCATCTATCGATCACCTGTCGCTCCCTTCACAGGCTGGGCTTCTCCCTCAATTTAAAGAAGTCCCATTTGACGCCAACACAGCAGCTCCAGTACATCGGAGCAGTGCTCGACACTTCCCTGGGGCAGTGTTTTCCTCCCCAGGTGAGGGCTCTTCACATTCAGCAGATGGTGCACAGGTTTCAGCATGCCCAGACGCTCCCAGCGTTCGAGTTCTTGAGGTTGCTCGGCCTCATGGCATCCTGCATTCTTCTGGTGCCAGAGGCTCGCCTGCGGATGAGATCTTTGCAGTGGGCACTCAAGACGCAATGGTCGCAGTCCTCCGGCAGGATGTCGGACTCGATTCAGGTGCCGTCCTCGGTCGCCCGGGACCTTCTGTGGTGGGCCGTCGAAGGCAACTTGATGAAGGGGGCTCCATTTTGGCTTCCCTGGCCGGAGGTGACGATCGTGACGGATGCATCCCTCACGGGATGGGGAGCTCATGCCAATGGGCTGACAGTCAGCGGTCGTTGGTCTCCGTCGGAGTCCAGACTCCATATCAATCTGTTGGAGCTGAGGGCCGTCAGGCTAGCCCTGAAGGCTTTTCTGCCGACTGTGCGAGGAAAGAGTGTCCTGATCCTGACGGACAACACAGTGGCCATGCACTACCTCAACAAAAAGGGGGGGGCAGGGTCACTTCCTCTGTGCAGGGAGGCGATGCAGCTCGAGTTCTGGGCCATCCAGCAGGAAGTTTCGATCTCGGCAGTTCATCTGGCCGGAGCCGAAAACGTGACGGCGGACGCTCTGAGCAGGCAGAGCGCGATCTCTCACGAGTGGGAGTTGGCTCAGGAGATTCTCCTGGAGATCTTCGCCCTTTGGGGGTCCCCTCAAGTGGATCTCTTCGCCTCCAGTGTCAACTGGAAGTGCGAAAGGTTTTGCTCGCGGGAATTTCCTCCAAAAGGAGCCTTAGGAGACGCGTTCGTGGTGGAGTGGTCATTCCCGCTGCTGTATGCGTTTCCTCCAGTCCCCGTCATCCCGCAAGTGCTGCGGAGGTAACGGAAGTTCGGTTCCCGGATGATCCTCATTGCTCCGGCGTGGGCTCGGAGGACGTGGTACCCGGACCTTCTCGACTTGTCCATCTGCCCTCCACGTCGTCTTCCCTACCAAGACGATCTGCTCTCACGGGAGGGGGGTCAGGTTCTCCATCCAAAGGTCAGATCCCTCAACCTTCACGCTTGGCTTCTGAGAGGTTGAGGTATAAGGATTGGGACCTCCCTGAAGACGTGATGGAGGTGTTGCTTTCGGCCCGGAGGCCAGCAACAAAGTCCTTGTACCGTTGCCGTTGGCGTAAGTTCTGCGACTGGTGCAGAGTTCAGAATGTGGATCCTTTTGCATGTGACATCCCCATGGTTCTGTCCTTTTTACTTTCTTTGGCCCACAGGGGCTTGCAAGTGGGTTCTATTAAAGGTTACCTGGCGGCGCTGTCCGTCTTTAAGCGCTCGTCTGAAGAGTGTTCTTACTTTAAAATCCCTTTAATTTCACAGTTTCTGAAAGGGCTCACTAATGTGTTCCCTCCGTCTCCTTTCCTGGTGCCTGGTTGGGATTTAGACCTTGTTCTTAGGTTTCTTATGGGTGCTCCGTTTGAGCCTTTACATTCTTGCCCTTTGAGGCTGTTGACTCTGAAAACTGTGTTTTTAGTTGCGGTTACTTCCGCTCGCAGAGTGAGTGAGTTACAGGCACTTTCAGTTAAGCCTCCCTTCACTGTATTTCACAAGGACAGGGTTGTCCTTCGTGTTCGGCCTTCTTTTCTTCTGAAGGTAGTGTCAGAATTTCATTTGGCCCAGAAGGTTGTTCTTCCGGCATTCTATCCTCCTCCGCATCCTGGTAAGGAAGAGGAGAGGCTCCATAGGCTTGATCCTAGGAGAGCTTTAAGCTTTTATGTTTCACGCATGTCCCGGGTCAGAGTGGACGATCAACTCTTTATTGGTTACGCTGGGAAGCGTTTGGGGCAAGCTGTGACGAAACAGACTTTGTCTCGCTGGATTATTTTAGCCATCTCGGAGGGTTACCGTTTGGCGGCTAAGGACCCACCGGCTGGCTTGCGGGCCCATTCTACCAGGGGTGTGGCTGCATCTACTGCACTGCAGAGGGGTGTTCCTATTCGCAACATCTGTGATGCAGCCACCTGGGCTTCAGTACATACATTTGTACGTCACTATTCCCTCGATTCCATCCGAGGGCAGGATCTGGCCTTTGGCAAGGCGGTCCTTTGCTCTGCTATTTGATTGACTATTCTAAATTTTGATTCTAAATTCTTTCCCTCCTCCTTGCTCTGGTACTGCTTTGGGAGTCTGTCATAGATATGGAATACGTCGGAGGACCCAATCCCCTCAAAGAACAAGTTACTTTCTTACCTGGTAACGTTCTTTCGATGGGATGGTCCGACGACGTACTCCATATCGCTCCCGCCCTGCCTTCCCCGCTGCAGAATTTCTTTTGCGATTGCAGCTTACGTTCCGCAAGGCTTTGTGTCTGACTGGCAGTTGACTTATGTCACACGTTCTGGGGGAAAAAACTACAACTGAGGCTACGGGCGTCGTGCGTTCTACTTATCACATCGGATGACGTCGGACGTCGGAGGAGGTCCTCGACGACGGCGCATCGACGTCATCGACGCAGGACGCAGACGCCGAAAAAAGTTTCCGAAGCAGCACAGCTGTGGTGATTACATGTCATAGATATGGAATACGTCGTCGGACCATCCCATCGAAAGAACGTTACCAGGTAAGAAAGTAACTTGTTCTACTTACTCAATCGTGATCGGGCAATCAAGTCTCTGCCGGTCCTCACCAGAGATTGAAGATAAATTTGCCTCCCTAATAAATTATTTTCAAGCCGCAATATCCCAACTAGCAGCACTAAATAAAGATGCATAATACCCCACCAGAATGCACACTTTAAAGGCTTCATCATCCCTCAGTTGGCAATTACCGTCCTGTAGTTTAACGATAGTGTTTTTAGCTTTCTGTGCCTTCAATGTATAGGAGGTGCTAAAGTAAAATTGCTTAGTTTGGAGTAATTTATGGGAGACATCAGATGCCAAGAGCGCTTTAAGTCCAGATCTGGCTATTTGAAGCTGCCTATAAACCCTTCTTGCTGCACCCCCCTTATATTGCAGATCTAATAATAACACATGCTTCTCAGCTTCAACTCTTTGAGACATCAGCATCCCCTTCTGTGTGGAGGCCATGCTAATGAGCTTACCTCCCAACGTGAGCTTAAGAGCACCCCAGATCGCAATTGGTATATCACCGGTGACATTTTCCTGGAAATATAAAGCGATCCTCTCTGAAATGGTAGTGCTTTAAGCTACATCAGTAAGTAAGGAGTTGTTTATTTTCCACACTACAGTTTTCGTTGCGGCAAGGGCATCAACCTGACGCATATTTGGAGTGTAATCGGAAACCACTGCTAGGCCTGTGGTGGTGTTAACCACTTTTTGGACTAGAGAACAGGAGACTAAAAAGAAATCAAGCCGGGAGTGGCTACGGTACACATGTGAGAAGTAGGTATAATTCCTTTCTCTGCGGTGTTGCAGCCTCCAAAAGTCTGACAGTTGTAAATCTACCATCGTTTGCCAAAGGGATTCAGACCTGGTTACATCAGACCCTCCCGCTGAGGTGGACCTATCCACCCCTCCCCCCTCCCGTCTAGCACTACATTAAATCCCCACCCATTATGAGTTCACCCACCTGGAAATGGGCAATATTTGGGAGCATTTGGGCATATAATCCATCCTGGGATTGGTTTGGACCATAAACAGAAAATGGGGTGAGATTGGCATCCCCAAGATGAATGTGAAGACCCAAGTACCGCCCCTGAGGAGTTTTCATCATCCTTACCATGCTAACGTTTAGGGAATGGGCAAACAGAATAGTAACACCCGCACTCTTAGATTTCTTTTTTTAAAAAACATTTGTTTATTCAAGTTTTCAATATGCATAGACATCACAGTACAGTATTCACAATTTCCAATACCACCATACAGTTGACAAAAGGGTGCATTTAGTAGCATTCTGTTCCACTGTTCTGTCCCAGCATGGATTTAGCATCCTGTTTTCCCTCAAAACCTACTGCCCCCAACACCTTCTGCCCCCACCCCCTCCCCACATCGGAATGTGCTGTCAGCCCATCCATCCCCTCAGAGGCTTGCCCACCCTCTTAGTTGAGGGTGATGCAAAATTTTGACAGGGGAACCATTTGTAGTGGAGTCTTGGCCAATCCGCTGGTAGTAAGTGCCTCTCCTGCACTAGGACAATGTTGGCTTTAAACTCATTCAGCTTAGCCCACCCATTCTTCAATTTTTTTCTCGTGAAATTAAATCCTTTCACATTCAACAAAATCACCTTAATGTTTCCCATTCAAGTCTACATTCCCCAACTAATTAGCCCTGCAGCCCTGACCACCTGCCATGTCAAAGGCCAAACAATGCACAGAGAATTGAAGACAATCCTAGTACCTTCCATTCCCCCATCTAATGAACAGGGGCAATCAGCAAGAATCAGCCATGAAAAGAAAACATCAGGGCTCTGCACATTCTGAATAAAGAAGAAAACAAAAAAATCCATCCCATGTGTGACAAGCATTGGGTCATCAAAGAACCCAATGAGTGCGGGTACTCCTGTTGCCCTGCCTACATAGCCTAAAAGCTTGGAGCAACTACATGGACACCGCAGAATCAAATCAACATTTCAGCAAGAGCAGTGAAAGGATCACCCAGTTAGAACTACACTGCAAACCAGTGAAAATGAGAACATTAAAAAAAAACATTACATTCATGTAGGTCCCTCTGAGTTTCCAGTTTAGTATTTTTGAGTGGCATTCCACTCAAAGCCTTCTGGCAGCTGCAGATCGGCACTGGGAATCTTTAGCACTTCCATTCCTGCAGCAAGGGACACACATTGGTGATGGACGCCTTCATAGCTAGACCTAATGCGGAATGGTTACCCACCCCCCTGTATTGAATGTCCTTCTTCATCAGCCACTGAGTGCACAGTCTCATCTGATGGGGTCTCTGGATTGTCCTCTTCGCCGGGTCCTGGAATATCTGCAATTCAACTCCTCTGAACGTTTTGCTGCGTTGGGCTCTGATTTCCTATTAAATAATGTCCTTAGTCTGTAAGAATTGAATCTTGGACAGCACATCCGGGTGAAGACTTTGACATTGCTGGAAGTTGGAATAAACTCTGTGCGTGCAATCCAATGGGAGATCTACTTGCTCATCTTTTCTCAGTATGTTGCGTGAGAGATTGCGCGAATACGCTTCCAGGTCCGAATTTAAGACTTCACAGGGGATTCCGCAAATCTGGATGTTATTTCTTCTAGAGCGGTTCTTGCTGTACTCCAATCACTCATGTGTAACAGCTTTATGCATCTCCATGCTGCCACTCCCTTTTCAGGCTAATCGTAAGCATTGGCATGGTCACAAAAAGCGGTCTCCAGGTCACCCAGCCGATATTCCGCCTGTTGAATGTTATGAGTTAATTCCTGGAAAGAGCCCTTCAGCTCTTGAAGGGTGGCCTCCATTTCTTTTTGGATTGCTTGAAGCAGATGTGCGATATCCCCCTTAGTAGCTGGTGTAAGGAACTCATGGTGGCAAAAGTAAAGACAGACACAAGTGATCACAGTTCAAGGGTGTTTATTAAACTGTAAAAGTAGGATGGAAAAACTCCTAATCTAAACCTAAATCTAAAATGGGCGCAAGCTACGACCATCAAATAATAGTAAGGCAGTCCTAGTGGCGTCTTGTCAAATAAAAGGGCCTATACTAAAAAAACAATTGCCAACTAAATACAACCAGTGTGGGATAAGATTCACAAGAAAGAAAGAAGTGTTCACAAATGATAAGTCAGGATGTGGTTGCCGGGGGTCGTTTTTCCCCACGTTTTGAGCACGGAAAAGGCGGGACTCCTGAGTACAGCACACGCTCAAGCTTTCCCAGCACGAGACAACAGTTCCGCTCTCAGCTATCAGGACCTTCGGTGGTTAAATCTCTTTTCGACAAATGTCTCTTGCCTGCGAGGACCTGGTGTTGTCAAAATAAACAAAAAGTTCCTTTGCGCATGTACGTTGGGTGATGAATTTTCACCCCTGGGTCCCCCTCTTCCGGGCTCAGTGTCACGACCCATATAGGGGCCTTGAATCAGGCTTCAAACAAACTCAGGCTTCCTTTGCTGAAGCCCTCTTGGGGCCAGTCCTGGCGCCAACACTTTGTGAGGACTTATGTTTTGGGACTACTTTATTTCCAGTGCCAGCCAACATGGAGGCACCCACATAGCTTGGTTCCTTTGGAACCAAGCTATGCGGTATAGTGTTTTGGGCGTGGTAGCCTAGGAACTACTTTACCTGGACTACTTTTCTGAAGCTATTTAAACCACACCCGACTTGAAGGACACACTTCGCGTTACTTTGCAATCCTGCAACGTGACGCTCATCGTGTTCAGCTGCATCTGCGAACCTCGGAAGAACAGCATCTGAAAAACAAAAGGACATCGTTAATAGCAGCAGCTTATCTGTGATTCCACCGCTAGCTGCCCTCTGCTCCTGCAAACAGCATCCAAGGAATAGCGAGCCACCTGGACCGACGGATCTGCAAAAAGGAGAGAAACAGGACATTAGACATTTACAGTTGTCCCGGCAGCTTACCTCACGAGTCGCCCATCGACCAGCATCGCCTTGGGACTTCTTGCTCCGGGTGAGCACCGCAACCTACAGGAACAAAAGACAACAGGTTAGCAAAGGCAAGGCATCATAGTGCTGCGCATAGCGCCTACTTACTGCATCAAGGCGCTCTCGAAGCACCATCACCTGCCGGCGAGCCCCAACTCGGGCAATGTTCCACAGCGAACTTCCGCGCACCTAAGGAGAGAGAAAAGACATTATTTAAATCCAAGAAAGGCATACAAGTATAACAGTAATAAGACCTACCTGAAAGACTCTGTAACTAGATCGCCCACAAAGGACAACGCGCCCCAGCCAAGAAGGCAGGATGGAGAGCATGCCAAAACCCATAACAAGGTGAGGAAAGGTCCGGGGAGGGGCTGCGGGCATACAGGGTGTTGGGAGGCTCTTACCCCAGTTGCCCAGTCTTGAACATTGCCCACCTGTTTTCCAGGCAGAACGTCTCCGCTGATCATACCTGGGAGCGGCTGAAAAGGGTACCAGAGTCCCCACAGCTGGGTGGCGTCCCTGTGGATACCAGGTGAGCGTAACACTCAGACCCCTCTCAAGTATCAGCCTGCCTCCGTCGGGTTCACTGCGGCTTTTCAAAACAATCTCACCTGTGACATTCACAAGTCTTAATGTCTTTTTAAACAGTTCACTGTGGACATCCCTCTGCCAGGTTCACTCTTGTCAACACACTCACTGTTCATTGGGACTCCAGGCTTCACCCCGTTCTATCGGCATCCCTCTGTCAGGTTCACTCTTGCCATTCCTTTGCCAATCATACAGTTCTTTCTCTTGAACTTACTATGCAGGATTCATCTCTCTTAGCTTTCCAATTACGTGTGGGTCAAAGACTTGCAACTGTAATGGGGGTTTTGCTAGACCCCTGTATGACCACCTTGACCTTTTTCTTGCAGCTCTCCTAGGGCTTTCTGGTTTCGGTAGTTTCAACAAATGCCGGATCAACCAGAGTCTCGAGTGAGCACCCACGTGGTGCCGGACCCCTCTGCTGCTAGTTGACCCTTAATGTTAACAGTTCTTAGAACTTTCCTTAATTTGCCACTTTGTGACTTTCGTTCAGCACAGTTCATTTTCTTATCGGCTCTCCCCTCGACTCACTGGCTGTGATGAACTGCTTGGATTTTTTTGTATCTGGAGTCAAGGACGGTACCACGGTAGCAGGCGTCTCCTCCTCTTGAACTTCTGTGCTTGGATAGCTGTCTCGTCGTGCGGTATGCCTTGCTCGTAGTGTGCTCCACCTTTTATCCCTGTGGGGAAGGGAAAGAGCCGTCAAGTGTGTGTGATTCTGGTCAAACTTTGCCTGACCCCTGTGTTTGGGACATGTCAGGTAAACGGCTCTGGTGTTAGTCGGTTGTCTTGCGTAATGTGCGAAAGTGTTCATGTCGGAAAAAGGGGGTAGAGTTTCTGAGTATCCTACATGGTAGACTGGGGAAAAGATGTTAGAAGAAGGGGGATAACGTGTCACACCGTCGTTGTCCCACTTCCACTCCACCATCCAGGTGATTCTCCCTCACTGATCCACCCCCAGGAACTGGATCCAATAGCGATGGCTGTGTTCTGGCCACCTGGATGATAGATCCCCAGGGACTAGTCAGGGAGACACCTTTGGGTTTCTTAGACTGTTTATGAATGATCATATCCCTCTATGGTCTTGCCCCCCTACCTTTCCTCCCTTCTTACTTTCTATACCCCTTCTCGTTCTCCCCGCTCTGCTGATCTTTTCCTACTCTCTCCTCCTCCTCCACCACCCTGCGCCCACTCCCGCTTCTGCTCTTTCCAACTCCTCGCTCCATTCCACTGGAACCGGACATCCCTTCCCCATCCGCTCTTCTCCCTCCTACCCTTCCTTTCGCTCTTCTCTAAAATCTTATCTTTTCCATTCCCCTCCCTAACACCTTTCGCTTCCTCTCCTACTTCTCCCACTGCCTCATGCCTCACCTCTTACTCCTGTACGTCTTTACCCTCTCCTTCCTCTCTACTCCCTTCTACCCTACCTCCTGCTCTTATCTAGTCTTATTCTTCCCTCTCTTCTTCCTCACACCTTCTTGCCTCCCCTCTTACTTCTGCTTCTACCTCCCCTCATACCTCCCATTCCCTCTCACACCTGTCCCTCTCCACTCCCTTCTTACCTCAGCAATAATGTAAATTGTTCCTTGTACTGTTTTCGAGTTGTGATTCAATTGCCATTTTATGCTTGTTGTATTTTTCTTGTTCTCATGTAAAGCACTTTGGATTAAAGTGCTATAGAAATTCATTAAAATACAAATACAAAATACAAATTATAATCCAGTGCTGCGCTTGGACCCATGCCTGCCGACCCAGATGAGGCTGATGTGGACGGTTGCAACACATCTTTAATGGCGGTCGTAGACTTATCTTTAGATTTACTGGTCTTCATATTAAGGTGTTACACATTCCAGACCAAGAGAGTACAACTCGCTATTTAGAAGAAAGGAGACTCGGAGATAAACCGGAAGTGCAGTACGAAGAACCGCAAGAATGCTGAGATGCAATGCAGGGACCACTCAAAACAAGGGTCACCTTTTTCCCCTAAGAGGTACTCTTAGTCAAGTAGTAAATGTTCCACCAAGGAGAGGAGAGGTGGGGCATGATGACAATCATGCCATATGCAGGTGCTCAGCTGTTACAATGCACTATAATTGGGCTCTCACCTCTGAATTGTCCTACCAGTAGGTCACATAAGAGATCCCTGGGCAGAGTGAGGTTTCAGTATTATCACAGCCAGCTCCCTTGACAGACCCATTGACTGGCATCACCAACTGATGGAAGGACACCAACTTGGCCCCTGAGAGACTTACGGACCTGTATCTTCTGATGATCCGCCATCTGCTGTCTGCCGTCCAACCTACTCATACTCATGAGGTGCACCCCGCCAGCTCCAAAGCAATTTGAGCCAATACGCAGAGTGGTTCCTCAGTTCATGCTCCAAGCCCAGCGAGTCCCCAAATGTAAAGCTGCTCTGCCGTGTGCTTCTTTAGGTGCGGCAGCCGGAATCCACTGTCGCCACCGCTCACCCCTGCATCCTGTGTCTTCTGTGCTGCCAAGCCTCCGCAGGACCTGGCGAATCTGTCTGGGTCGAGGGGTGTTCTGCCACAGCAGGTGAGCCAAAGACGTGGCTCCTTCCACAGTGCCTCAGCTGCATTTTCTGCCACAAGGCAACGGTGAGTGCTGCCTCTAACCCCTGGACCCGACAGGGACCTATAACAACATACAGACTCAGCACACTCGATCTTCCGCTCTGGCTAGAACACACTGCCCCTATGTCTGCGGCAATCTCAGCCATCCAGATGATGCAAGACTATGGGCTTTGCCGGCCACTAGAAGGACAATGCAATCTTGAGCCATTGGGCCTCACACTGCTCCGGGAGCGCACCCTGATTTGGGCCGTATCTGCAGGGCAATCGTGTTGAGGCTTCACCAGGTCGTTCCGACAGGCTACTAACAGCAAAGCCTGCTGCTTTGACTGCTGACCATGGATCCAGGGCACCACAAAGTTGCACATTCCTTAGCAGGGCTATGGAACTCACAGGTCTCGCGACTCCATTAGCCTCCAGCCACGTCAGGCCCTGTGACGTTAACTGTTATCCAAAAGCCTGAGCAGGGCTTTTTCTAGGGGAGCCCGATTGTGATTCTTGAAGGGATTGGTCATTCGCTAACTGCTAGTGTTGTTTATCCAGATGCTTTGGGACCTGAACGTAGTCTTGGGGCACCGGAAGGCTCCAAGCTTTGAGCCCATGTACATCTGAAACTTCAAATTTCCTACACTAAAGACTGACATTCTAGTGGCCATTACTTCAGCCAGGTGAGTAATGTCACAGCCTGCCAGATGGCATTAATAATCTCAAGAGTATGAAAGACAGTTCGAGAGTTTTAAGAGCACTTAAAATGTGTCTTTACAATACTATTAAGACTGCAGGTAGACTTCACTAACAGATGTTTCTAACTGGACCCTCAACTTCCCGAAGGTTACCTCCACCCTAAGCCAAGCTTTCCTATCACCCAGAATGAGTTGAGTTCTAGTCTATCCTCTCTATAATAAAATAAAAGGGTGTCCTGTACTAGAAATAGCCCAGTAATGGCCTCAGTAATGTTTTTAATGGTGCCTGCCGGACACACACTCTTTCTCTCTCTTCCTCTCATTCCTTTCACTCCTTTTCCTGATCTTGCCTTCCTACTCGCTACTCCCTTTTTCTTCTCCTGCTCCCCTTCTTTCTCTCTCCCCTTCTTCTCCCTCATTCTCTGCCACTACCCCCTCTGGTCTTCTCACTCCCTCTCATCTCTCTTCCTTTTCACTCCTGTCTCTCCTTTCCTCTTTCCCACCTCTCTCCTCTTCTGTCCCTCCAGTCTAATTCTGCTCTCACTATCTCTGCTACTTCCCTCCGACATTGACTACTTCCAACCTTCCTCTCTCTTCCTGTATTCCTGCTCCAGCTCTTCCTTACCTTACCCAATGATTCTGCATTCTACCTGACCATTGCCCAATCTCCCTCTATCTTTTCCCCTGGGTTTGGGTTATTGTAGAGCCACTTCTGTTTGCAGTAAGTGAACTTCAGGTTCTTTCGGCTGAGTGGCCTTATCATATTTCATGAAGGACAAGGTAATGGTGCAAGTGAAGCCATCATTTCTACCCACAGTGATCACCTAGTTTCACATTAACCAAAATATATAGCTTCAACCCTTCTTTCCACCCCTCATCCCTCCAACACGGAAGAGAGGTTTCACAGACACGATCCGGGGAGGTATGTTAGCTGTTCTATAACTACATTGAAGGAGTATTGCATAGAGAGGCAACTGTTTGTTGCCTATGGTCATGCATCGAAGAAGTAGCTGTGACTAAACAGGTCCTCTGGATGGAGTGTGGCATGCATCAGGGGCTGGTATGTGGCGAAACACAAAAGTCCTTCAGAGGGAATTGTGCCACACTCAACCAGGGGTTGTGCACCTACACCCACTTTCTTGAGTGGGGTTCCAATTTCGGAGCTATGCATCATGGTCATGTGGTCGACTCTCCATACATCTGCAGATCAATACTTAGGCTCAGATACAAAGACTGAGGTGTTATTTGGCAGAGCTGTAGGGCATCACATCTTTCAGTGATGCATCTGTCCCTCTGTCTAGGTTGCTGAGGCTTCCATGTTTTTTGATTGGTATTGCTGCAGTAATCTTTCAAAGATGAGGAAACTGCTGATGAGACATTGTATCCATCTGAACCAAAATCACTGTAACACACGTAATTGATTATTTGAAAGAACTGCCAATCAGCTGACCCCATCACATGGGATTGAACAGCATCAACATACTTTGAAACTCATAGCCTTACCCTCCCTGAAAAGGCAAATCCCCTATTGTATGTAAAGGATCCATTCCTGTTCAGAAACTTGATTTGATCTAATGTTCTTAAGCCACTGAGACTCATTACCAAAAAAGCTTTTGTGTTTCTAATTTATTGCACTAAAAAGTGAAGCCCAATTTCAGCCATTTTGTAAATTCTTCTTGCTCCTAGCCAGATATTTATAGCAATTATTATGTTTTAATTATTTTGTCTGATATGGCAGACTATCACTGTTTGAGGTTTTATGAAGAAATGCTATATGATTTTTATTAGCCTATATTCCCTATGTAGTTCAGTTATACCAGGGTTTCACTTTCTTAGTTTCCCCACACCTTTTATTGTCCTTATTTTAGGTCTGAGATCGTATGTTTTCCACAACGGTTTCAAACCTCTTCATATCAAGAGATTTGAAATCATTGGTGGATTCGAGGAAGCTCATACAATTATGTGGGAGGATCGAGCATGCACTCTGATGTCATACTGTATTTTGATCTTTAGGTATTTCTAAGATTTTCTTTTTCAATTCTCCATGTTGTCATTGTAGTTGGGCTGCACCCAAACACAGACCAGCTGTGGAGCCATTTGTTTAGTCCAGGTGGAGCTTTATTATACATAGGTACAAATGTACATGAACCAGTTTCTCTTGTATATGTACAGCGGTTTATCTAACAAGACAGGAACATGGATAGGTGGTTACAAGACAGAAGAAGCAGAGCCACCGGCCATCCTATCATCCCCAGCTCAGGCCCCCAACTGACACTCATGGAACATTCACTCACAGACCCACTCTACATTCGCCTGAGCTGCTCATCATTCATGCATCAACATTCTAATGCACTCCTGGCCAGTGACAAAACAAGACTTACAATACAACAAGGAAGTTCATACAATTATGTGGGAGGATTGAGCATGCACCCTGATGCCATACTGTATGTTGATCTTTAGGTATTTCTAGGATTGCTTTATCATGGGCAGGAATGTGTTCTCTTCCGTAAACCATTTTATTTTACAAACCAGCGCAGAATGAGCAATTCTTGTTTCTTCAGTCACTTGCATTCCTTCACAGCTATAGAAATTGTGACAAACCCAGGGGTTACGTCCCTTCTACCAACAAGAGAACGTTGCTCCAGTCCCAAAAATCAAACATAACAAAAAGTCTTACTCTAAAATGCAACACAAAGCAGCACACTGGTGCAAAATAGCATCAATAGGTGTAAATGATACTGGGATGAGCAGGCCACTTGGCGATACATGGTAGTACCACAGGAACTGCTCTAAAAGTTTGAGTTACGGAAAACATGGAAAAAACGATGAGGGACTAAACCAGGAAGGAAGTAGTTGTAGTAGCCGCAGTGTAAATCGCAGTAGTCTTTCGGAGCCGAGATGTGAAAGAGCTAAGCTAAAGCAGGAAGCTTGTGGAAATAAAACGCAACAGAAACGTTGGCAATTACCTTAATTTATTTGGAGAGGTGGAAGCAGCAGGAATTGGAAGTCCAACAGATGGCAGAAGGAGGAGAGAACATGCTGAAAGAGAAAGAACATATGGGTGGGGGGGGGCTCTGGCTGATTCGCAATCACTGAAGCGGGCGAAATACCCAAGAGAAACCCCAAAGGGTAATGCACTGGAAAAGCTGTTGGAGTGGCGTGCCACCAACCCGTGGTTAGAAAACAATGCCTTACATGGGGCGCAATAACAGAGCCCACGATAACAGAATTTGTCATCAAAGGAAACCTTTGAAGCTCGACTTCAGGACGCCTGGAACAGCAGAGACGAGTGACCGTTGGCAGGAGTTTAAGATCACCATGCTTCAAAATGCAATTGAGCAGTGTTGTCTGTGAGCGGCAGCTAAAAACGAGACCCGCACAAACCTCAACGTCCCAGCACCTTGCTGCAGTTGGACTGAGAGCCGGGGACAGCAAGGGGGGAGTATACCTTCCCTTGGAGAAGGATCTCCAGAGTCAAGGGGAAACAGTTGCAGGCTAGGACCGTCAGTGCCACCTGAGATGAAAACAACACCAGGGACAAGTCGGTGAGCCAAGAAGTAAGCTGTGCTGCTGAACAAGTTAAACAGGTACCGTGTGGAGAGAATGGGAGAAAGCTATATGAGGCGACCATGGTGAACCAGACAAAGAGGTGACAAAGGTTGTGATACCATGATACCTTATTATAAGCTACCAAAAGAGGGACCAAGAGAAAAATTGGACAGTACTTTGGAATTTAAAAAATCAAGTTACCAAATGAATATAAATAAATATGCAACGTCATACACCTGTGCCTCTTTAAGAGGATTAATAATACCAATTCTTCCTCGTGCCTGTGATTCTAGGAGTAAAGAATTGGCAGTACTTGTCAGGGGAGTAGTCTAAGTCTGTTAGAACCAGACAAACATTGTCTAGGTAATTGTTCACCATTATCCATAACAGGAAAGACCAGGGGAAGAGGATTGTCCCCTTTGGCATTAACAATCCCATTTTTGGGGAAGGAAATAATTTCCACCTAGGAGAGGCAGCCCAATAGGTTGTAAACCTTCCTTTGGCGAACTTGGTTCATGACACATTATTTTCATTAAAATAACTATTATTTTGGAACACTTTGGCTGCTACCAACATATTGGAACTTTGTGCACTTAGAATTGAAGAGTGATGCAAGAAAACAGAGAAAAGACATTTTATTTTCCCCTTGTTATGCCTTTTGTAGAATTGGGAGTTTGAGGGTCAGAATAGGTTTTGGAAACGGGACCATTGAATTTTAATTTTGACATCCTTACGACTGTCTCATTAATTAATTTTATTAAGGAAGGGAAACCCCTCATAGGGCTATTGCAACATTTTTCCAACCACTTATATTATTTGAATAAAAACCTTTGGGCAAACGAACATCACTATGTCCGTCTCCTATGTCCATCCTCTCCCAAAATCTTTAATCCCTATAAACGAGTAGTCCATTATTGAATGCTGTATTTCAGTAATACAGGTTGCTGTACTGGGACATGTGCTTTTACTTCCCCATTAAAAGAATGTATGTGAAGTTGATATTACGTTTCTTCAAAAAAATGTGTTTATTGAGTTTAAAGTCAAACATAACAACAGTAAAACCTCTTTCCCCTTTCCCTTCCCCTATCCCCCTGTGTTTCACCTTGTTCATTACTTTACCCCTCCCCCCACCCACGAGCCGTATTTGTATTAGTCTTTTCTGCCACCGCCAATTTTATTATATCTTGGGCCCATTGTTGTAACTGCGGACCTTTAGAACTTTTCCATGTAATAGATATACGGTGCTTCGCCAGAACTAATAAAAACGTTGCTATTTTATTCGATTGTTTCCTTTCTTTCTTTCCTTCCCTTTTCTCCTTGGAAGAAGTCCCAACTGTTAGGAAAGATTTCATATTGTATGTAATTTTCCCTCCATGTGGCAACCCTCAAACTTTTTGCTGCTGTTTTACACACTGATCTAGACTTTGCCAGAGAAGCGCAGAGAAGCGCAGCCTTCCGCCGCACTCCTTTGGGCTTTCGCTCAATTCTTATGGGGAAACTGACATGCCCTTAAGACAGTCAGTACTGGGAGACTTTGTTTCCCTTAGTCCTTTCCTCATGTTGCAGCTTTTGTGCAACATGAAACAAGAGTGCACTGCACTGTAACTTACTTTACCGCACTCTTGGGTCTCTAGTCATTCCAAAGGCCCTAGAAACTCTTGCTGGACTTATTATGAACTGTGCAAGTGTGTCACGGACAGGACTGGTGACAGCTATCATTTCTCTTGTGTTTTGACAAACAATTGGCCTGGCTCCAAAATGGCCATGCCACGAGGTTCTTTGTCCTGTCCTCTGGCCATCTTGCCCCTTCACCTTCCCCAGGTCGAGCCGACCCGGGTTAGTCCTTATTTGGTCATGCACTTTCCCGCAAAACCCAACGCTTTCGCGGGCTTCTGCATGCCTTGTGTGTGCCTCCAGGGTGTGGGCTGGGATGTCTGTTCCCAATACACATCCTGGGTGCCAGAGAGTCTGGAGTGTCCTGAATGCCTGGGACCACCGTGGTCCGTGATAGGTCCACCTATGATGTGAGTGTTTGTGAGCAGATCTCCCATTGGGTCCTCTCCGTTTTGGCACGAAGGGAACTCTGGATAAGAGGAGGCTGAAAACACCACTACCATGTCGATCTCCTGAGTTCACACCGAACAAGGGATAAGGAGCCAAGTATCCTGCAACAAGAAGCTGAGTCGAGGAACCGCTGGTGACCCGCTGACGGTTTGGCACCCTGAACTGCTGTCGTCCTGCGAGACCCCTCTGCATCTGATCGTCCTAGAAGGTCTGCGAAGGCGCTTCGACCCATTGGAATAGTGGGATCAACTATTCCCGGCACCTTCATCAAACCCTGCAAGTAAGCCTCTTCGGAAGTGTCCCTGGGCCAACCAGTGGGCTGACCAGCTTACGCAGGACGCTTTGCTCTGTGTCATGATGCCTACCCCCGGAGCACCAGGCCAGGCCCAGCACCCCCGGAAGCAGGCATCATGCCCTCGGGTAAAAGCCCAGCGGCCCCTTATAGGGGCTCTTTGGACTCCGTCCTGGCGCCTTTGGCGCCAGGCTAATGTTGGACATCAGTCCTGGCGCCATAGGCGCCAGGCTCATAAAGGGAGGTGTTTTGTGCACTTACCTGATGCAGACCATGCTGCACGCTTCAGGCCTCCCTGAGACCTGAAAGGGACTATTTTTTCATAGGGACTATTTTTTCACTCGGGCGTGGCCAGGGAAGGATACATACCTAGTTGGGGAAGGATACATACCTGGGACTTCTTTGGAGGCTATTTAAGCCAGGCCCAGACAGCAGCTCATGCTTCGTGTTGTTCTGCTTCCTGCAGCTTAACGCTCACCGTGTCTGCTCCTCGACTCCAGCCACGCCCGCCTCGAACCTGGAAGACCTGCAAGGAAGAGAAGAGAAAGGTGAAAACCAAGGACTATTTCAAACTTCTTACCTGCATCCGGAATCTTCTCGCCAGCATCCCTGAAGAAAGACTTCCATTTAAAAGCATTGCGTTGCTCGCTGCAGCGCCACGCTTCACTCACCTGTCCTCGAGACATCTCCCGGCTCCATCGCGGCTGTCAGCATCGGACGCCACATCTCTGCACCTAGGGGAGAGAGGAAGAAACAAAACGTGAGCAGAAGGAACACAGAAGGAAAGCCTGATTAACAGCCATAATACTTACCGGCTTTTCTTCCACATTTCGGGTCGGCGCCGCCCCGTTGGCGGGTACCGTACCCCAGCCCCTATGGGGAAAGGACAAGAGACATTTCTGGGGAATGATAAGGACATTTAGAGGGATCGCCCTCATCACTACTCACCTCGGCAGTTTAAACCCTCGACGCATCCCCTTCATTCTGCACCTAAAATAAAGGACAGATCACAGGTTAGAAAGACAACATAAAGGGGGCCTCACTTGAACTTTGAACTTTCATACTTACGGCGCATCGCTCAGGAAAGTCAAGTGGATTTTGCCAGCGCCATTCTGAAAACCAGTGAAGTAACTGGACGAACGCGTGCCCCTGCACCAGAAGCAGGATGGAGAGTTCATCCTTCCAAACCATAAGGTGAGCTTAAACCGGGGTTTGGAGGAAGTTAGAGAGGAACGAAGCGGAAAGGGGGGCGCTAGCACACTATTCTGCAGACTGTTAATCCCCTCATCTGCAGAAGGATATTCTGCAGAAGGAATATCTGCAGAAGGATATTTCTACGGGCCAGGCAAGCACGATTTGGAGGTCCTGTCCAATCAGTGTTTTTCTGGGTCCTGCGCATCACGCTAGAAGAGGCCACAGCAATCCAGACTAGACCAGCGCCCCCGTGGGAAGCAGGTGAGCGTTACACTCTGTCACTGATGCCGTTTCGGGGAAGCCCTCGAAACTTGGTCTACTGCTTGCTCTGCGTCCACGGCACCCTCGCACTGAAATTCGTACACTTGGCATTCCCAGGTCTGAAGTGAGACGAGTGCGCACGGACCAGAGTAAACGCGGTTGCCGTGTTGCCCTGCTGCGGTAACAACCTGTGCACGTCCGGTGCATTTGGGACACCCTCGACCCTGCATCCTGCTACACAGAATCGACACGGTGTCGAGACGTCCTGATCATCGCAGCTGAACCTGCCAGCAATGTGAACTGAACTGGAGAAGTCTGTGTCTGCCTGCGTCGGAGACCGGTGAGTAGTCCTTACCCCAACCGGTGGCCCCTCGCGCAGGAGCCCGTTTCTGTTCTACCGCTGTTGCGAAATAGCGACTCTATCCCGCAATCTCATCCTGCCTCTGGCCACAAGTGGAGGCCTTGCTTGAGTAGTGGGGACTTGTTCTGCATCGCTTCATTCACCTTCCTGAACTGCCTGAGACCCTTGAAGAGACCCTACTTTATCCATTGGCACCAGCGCGTGCAGGTACTTTTGAGCATAAGGCTCCTCTCTTCGTAGGGCTCGGACTTTAGGTGTATTTAGTTAGGTGTATTTCTGATGTCGAACTGGGTCTTATGATTACTTGCACTGCCTGTTTTCCTCCCCATTTAGGTGGTCTACATATTACGTGCTCATAACTCCGTAGACCCCTCGGTCTTGTATATATATTGTATTGATTGTGATGTGTTGGTTTACTTTATTATTATTGTGATTCTTTGCTATGGTCGATGTTACAAAGGCCTTGTAATAAATGTGTCTATATAACACCTGTCTGGAGTAATTTGTAAGTTTCCTTGCTTTGTGTGCTCATTGAGGTCTTTCCGTCACCCTCACCCCTCTTGAGACTTAGGGCCTCATTACACGGTAGGCGGTAACCATGGCGCTATTAGCGCCATGGTTGCCGCCGGTATTTTACTGTGTCCGCCTTGGTGGATGGCGGAATTACCGCCCTACTCCAAGGTGAGCGGGGGCGGAAATTCCCCATTCACCAAGGCCCTTCCCCATTCCCATTTTTGCCCCCATAGGGCATAATGGGAATGGGGAAGGTGCTAATTACGGTACCGCAAATTGCGGTACCGTAATTAGCTCCGAGGTCCCTTTGTGGCACCCTACTTTAACGGCTGGTAACACCAGCCGTTAAAGTCGGGTCCCGCAAAGGGAACTCGTAGTAAGGCGGTAGGGGTTTACCGGTGCCCTTACCGGTACCGGTAAACCCCTACCACCTACCGTGTAATGAGGCCCTTAGTCTTGACCGCCGCCATCGCTACCGTGATTGGTCTGGCTTGTCCAGAGGTTACCCTGTTCCAAGAAACTAGGCTGGCCTTCTGAACCTCTGCCCTTCCAGGTCAGAGTTCAGAAATCGATCAGAACACCAACAAACACACTTGAGGTATGCATTCAAGCTGCCTACCCAGAAGGGTATTGACCTTCCCTATTACCGCCTGCCAGTAGGCTTCAACGTGCAGGCATGACCACACCATGTGACAAAAATCAGCAGACTAGCCTTTGCATCTTGTTCAGGTGTGCAGGCTTTTTGAGTCTTATGTGCAATTTTTGTTGCGTCATGTATACCCAGTGTATAATGTTGAACTGAATTAGTTTAAAAGAAACATTGCGTGAAACCCTAGAGATCCCAGTGCACACCCTGGACCATGTTTTTTCCTCCAACTGCGTTCCTAAGTCCCGCTCCCACTTCTCTTTAACCTTAAGGGTAGATGGCATCACGCTCTCTTGAAGCACCGTATACAACCTCATAATTGCATGCCTCTCGGTGCCCATTGTGAGGATGGCTTGAAGTACTGGGGAGACTGGAGGCTCCTCTGGGATGGAATCCCATATGCCAGACAGAGTTTTCATCAAACATGCAAAATGTAGACACTGCCCCCTTGGCATGTGGTATTTTTGCACCCAATCTGTGACTGTCATTAGGTGACCCCTTCAAACATGTCCCCCAGCGTGCTGACTCTTGCCCTTTCACATCCGCTGGATCCTACATCATTCAGGACCTTCTCTAAGTCGAGGAATGCCCTCAGTGGTATTTCTGGACTATAACCCTCTCCCAGCTTCAGTCTAAGGCGCGTCTTTCTCCACACCTGTTGCACCACCGGCCTGATACCCGTTGCCTGAGGATCCCCTGTTCTACCCAAGAGTGCCTCCATCCCTGTGTGATGCTACTGGGGCGAGCCTAGTAAGCTAAGAGCCTATCCGATCCTCCCATTTGGGCGTCCCACTTAGCTGCATCCTGCAAATGAGAGGCCATCTAATAAAGTTCAAAGTCGGTTAGGCAATATCCGCCGTCCAGATGTCGCCTACACAATGTGCCAAGGGACACCTTTCTCCTCCCTCCAGCCCATAGGAACTCTGAAACCATGCTATCTAGCTGCTTCAAAAATGGGGGCCTGAATACATGTGCTATATTCATAAATAGGAAGAACAGTCAGGGCAGGAGGAACATTTTACAAATCGCTATTTTGCCCATGAGCAAGAGAGACAATTTGCTTCAAAAGTTGATTTTGTCCCCTAAATCCGTGATTGCCCTCCCCACATTGTACTGGAATGTATCTGCGGCGACGCGGTGGATCTGTATACCCAAATATTTAAAGGATTCTGTCTCCCACTCTTTTCCCACCTTTGGTAGGTATGTTCAAGCCTTCGCTTTCAAGGACCCTAAAGGGAATGCCACTGATTTTTCCCTATTGAGGCAGAACCCTAGGCTGCACGCCCCAATATCAGTGGCTAATGTGAGGTGTGCAACTTCTGAGGGAGTGCAAGAAAACGAGAAGCTTCCAGAAGGAACAAATTGGCGGCGGAAGTCTGTGGGCCCACAAACAGCATCGGAAAGAGGGGCATAGGGCCTGGAATACAAACTGCCGGACAAAACCAAAGGCGGATGGGCAGCATCAGGGCCTGGGAGCTGGCACATTAGCAACCAGCACGGACAGCATGATATGGGCACACAAGAGTGGCCCATGACTGAAATTGATCGTAAGGAGGCACTGGCTACCCTCAAGAGTGAGAGGCGTAGCCCCCACAAAGCGGAACAGGACAAGGCGCAAGAACCGTATAGGCCAGGCAGTGCCACAGCCGGCTGCAACCACGCAGGAGGAACGGGGCAGCCGAACTCGCACCCTACAGAAAAGCGGGACCCTGGTATATAGGCAAGGCTGCACAATGTCGGTTAGAGGAGGCAAGACCAAGAGCAAGCAGCCCACAATGGACACTTTTGCCAAGACGGAACAGACCCTTACCACCCCGGCACAGGGTGCGGCAGCCGTGCCTGCAGAAGTATCCCCGACAAAAGAGGATCATCTGATCCTAACAGCCATCACAGAGTTGAAAGCCTCGTGGGGAACAGCAATGGCGGACCTAAGAACCGCTCTGGAAACAAAAATAGATGCGGTGGGTCTAGAGGTCAACCTGTTGCGACAAGATGTGAGCGCGCTGGCAGAAAGGACAAGCGGCCTAGAGAGTGCGGTAAACACCAATACAGAAACCAGCACAAGCAATGCAAAGGAAGTCCACATTCTGAAGCAACAAGTGGCCAACCCGGAGAACCGAGCGGAGGAGGCTGAAGGGAGAGCGAGACGTAACAACATATGTGTGGTCGGCTTCCGGAGGGGAGGAAGGCCAAGACCCCACGGACTGCGTGGAGAATATGATATTGCAAGAAATGGGAGCCGACAAGCTTTCACAAGGATTTGCCATTGAACGGGCGCATAGGGCCATGATGAGGAAACCACGACCCGGAGCCCCCCCTTCGGCAATAATGGAAAAGATCTTGAACTACAAAGATAGAGAGATGATCTTGGAATATTTTCGCAAAGGTGAAACGATAGAAAGGGCATCTGCAACCATCACAGCATATCCTGGTTACACTATGTTGGTGCAGAGACAGCGTTATAGCTATGTGGCGATCAAGAGGAGACTGCGCACAGCTAGAATCAAGTACATGCTTTGGTATCCCGCAAAGCTCAAAGTCCTGCACAGAAGCAGGGCGTATTTTTTTTACACCCCGGAGGACGCGGTAGCATGGCTGGATATGCAGGGCTGTCCGGAACAAGACGATGAGCAAGATCGCGAGGATCACGATAAGTGATGGGGACACACCATGTATGATAAAAGGATGGGGGGGGCCGGAAAAAGACTGTAGCACAGATAACATTGAAAATTGCAACATGGGACATTTGGACGTGTTGGACTAGAATATAAGATGCAAATGTAAATTGGGTAGCACTAAGCGTGTCAAATTTGAAGCAAACGGGCGTGGCAAGATGGAGACAACCTACCCCCGGGAGTTAGAGTAGTAGGACCGCCATTAGGGCGACTTCTCCCTGCAGAGTCGTGAGCACAGGCTATTGCCAGAAAAGGGCTAGATGCGGGGGTGCCTGAGATCCAGGGATGGAGCTGGGTAACAGTTGGGTGGGGCGGGAGGAAACGGGGGGGAGGGAGTTTGGGCAGGGAAGGGAGGTGGGGAGGGAGGGCGGTTGGGAAGTTTGAAGTGTTTTTCAGTTTGGGGAAGTTTAAGTTGGGAAAAGAGCCTACACAGAACGGAATATATTTGGTCACTTGTGGTGCACTTGTGGTGGGAGGAGCGGGAGGCTAATATGCCATGGTAGATCTTAAAATAATTACTTGGAAGGTCAGAGGGCTCAATAGCTATCTAAAGAGGAATAAGGTCATGCTGTACCTACGCAGACAGAAAATAGATATAGCCCTGCTGCAGGAGACTCACCTCACGCAGGATAAGATGGAGATGATCCGGAAGAAATGGAAGGGGACTGTAGTGGGTGCATCATATTCGGCCTATGCTAGGGGGGTGATTGTCTGGGTGGCGCTGCATGTCCTGTTCCAGCTGTTGCAGTCTACAGTTGAGGCAGACGGGAGGCTGGTCATAATGAGAGGGCTGGTGGAAAATAGGGAGATAAGCATCATAAACATGTATGCCCCGAACCAGAACACGGCGGCATATTTCAGAACTTTATGCAACAAACTCAGTGCGTGCCTGGGATGGGTGGTGATTTGGGGAGGAGACTTTAATTGCGTGTTAAACCCTAGGGTAGATAGATCAGATGGTAAAATGGATAGACTCAACCCAGCCACTAGAGCACTGCAGACACTGCTGGAGGATTTCGGGTTCGAGGATGTATGGGGGTCACACCACCACTGGGAAAGGCAATATTCGCACTATTCAGCTCCACAAAATGTACATACTAGGTTGGACTATATTTTTGCTACACAGGAGTTAATGACTGAGATAATGCAGATGGACTATAAAGCAAGGGTGCTTTCACGCCACTTGCCACTAATCCTGAGGTGGCAATATCGAGCCCCGAGAGCAACAATTCCGACATGGCGCCTCAGAGCAGAGGCGCTGAAAGACACAATTTTTAGGGAGGATACGAGGGAGGAAATAATATACTACTTTGAGATCAATGCTGACAGTGTAGAGACAGCGGGTATGCTTTGGGAGGCCTTTAAAGTGGTAATGACGGGGGTAGCTATAGCTAAGTCCAAGGGGCTACAAGGAGGGATCCTGGCTGAATTACAAGATACAGAGAGGGAGCTAGAAAGAGCGTTAAGTGGGGGAGGTAATACCAAGGAAGATAATGAAGTAATACTGCAGCAGAAATGTGCAGGGCACTGGGAGAGACTGTGCAATCTTAACTATAAAAAGTATATAGAGAGACAGCATGCAGGGGGGGGGAAACCAGGGAGGGTCCTGGCATGGCTATATAAGAGTGAGACCCCCAGGCCCACAATTAGAACAATAACGAGGGAGGATGGGAGCATAGTGGACACCCAAGAAGGAGTTAACCAGGAATTTGCAGAGTATTATACACTCTTGTATGGAGATGATGAGGAAAGTGATTATAAAGAAATAGTAGAAACACTGGAGGACATAGGACTGCCGCAGATCAGTGCCGAAGAGCGAGAGGAGCTGGACGCTCCGATTACTTTAGAGGAATTGGAAGAGGTAGTGAGGTAGCTGCCCACCAGCAAGACTCCGGGGATTGACGGACTCCCAAGCAAATTTTATAAAACTTGTAAGGAGGAGGTGCTACCTCCCCGCTTTTAAAAATGCTGAATGAAGCATATGAAGTGGGAAGGCTGCCAGAGTCCCTCAGAGAAGCGATAATTATACTGCTACCCAAACCAAATAAGCCTGGTCACAACTGCGGCTCATACAGACCCTTATCAATGCTAAATCAGGACAGCAAAATATTGACAGCTGTCTTGGCAAACAGAAGCAGGAGGGTTATTGGTAAACTAATACATCCCGACCAGACTGGCTATGACCCAAACAGGCGACTCCATCGAGTCGTTGAGCACGCAAATGAGAATGAAGGTGAACTGGCAATTGTATCGCTAGACGCAATAAAGGCCTTTGATTCAGTCAAATGGCCGTGGCTGATGGCGGCCCTGGCTGGCTATGGGATAGGGCCCGGGTACCTACAGTGGGCTAAATGTTATATAGCGCACTGCTGGCCAGAGTTAAAACAGGAGCAGTGATATCGGAGAGGTGGAAACTCCGTAGAGGTACCAGGCAGGGATGCCCGTGGTCTCCTATGCTGTATATACTAGCCCTAGAACCCCTGGCCATATACCTGAGGCAACAGTACGACCCAATAGGCATAGCTATAGGAGGGGAACCGCATCTAATCTCTTTATATGCGCATGACATATTGTTGTATTTACGGCACCTGGAAGAAAACCTCCAGTACATTCTGGAAGTGATGGAGAGATATGCCAGGCTGTCTGGTATAGCCGTGAACCCCCAAAAACCCAGTATATTTCCACTGGGCAGGTATAAAGGGATCCCATTAGAACAGCTGCCGGTGCTAAAGATACCATGGGAGATTAGCATGTTTCGATATCTTGGGATAGATATATACCATGCGGCGGAAGAGGAACACCGGTATAATACAGAGAAATCGATTAAGAAAATTGAAAATAGCATGAAATTCTGGGTGAAGCTACCCTTGGCGATGATGGGGCGAGGGGCAATGTTGAAAATGGTGGTCCTACCAAGACTCTTGCATTATTTTGGGAACATCCCATACCTGATAACAAGGCGGTTCTTTGCTAGGATAGATGGCATGTGCAGGGATTTCCTTTGGCATGGGACGAGGAATAGAGTGGCCCTTTGGAAGTTACAAAACTCACACGAGAAAGGGGGTATAAAACTGCCAAACTATGACATTTATTACATAGCAAGCCAGCTGCAATATATAGCCAAATGGAGAGTCAACCTCGGAGTCCAGGCTGTTCCGACAGGACTGTGCCCCATTCTTCCTAAAGGAAATGATGTGGCTGCCTAAAACAGACATGGAAGGGCGTCCAAAGATGATGATACTTGGGTGGAAGATGTGGCGCAGAGCCTGCCAGTTGATGGAGAATCCATTCCTGTGTTCCCCGCAGGTACCACTAGTGGCGCTGGCGGGTAAAGAAAAGCAACTAAGAATGATGATTAGGAAACACTGGGACCCGGTGGGGATAGCAACAATGGCGATATATGGCAGGAGGGGAATATAAGGGACTTTGCAGTGTTGGAGGGGGAAACCGGGTTACACGCGGGCCAGTATATCACATACCATAGGGTGGTGCGGAGAATCAAGGAGACATGGTCCGAAGTGGTACTAGAAGAAGAACCGGACACCACCATAGATACAATATATGACGTAGCAGAGGGGGGACATGAGGTATCTATAATATATGAGCTGATGATGTCCAAGGTGGGGAAGGAAGTAGCACAACTGAAACAGGACTGGGAAGAGGAAGTGGGAGCCCCAATGAGTAATGGGATGTGGGAGCGGGCACAAGGTTATCACAAAAAAGTGTCAAGAAATGCTAGATTACAGCAGATACAATTATATGTTACACATAGGGCGTACATGACACCCCAGAGAATAGCTAAATTCAAAAATGCAGGACGACATGCATGTCCCAAATGTGATGAGGAAAATGCTGGAATGGTGCATATGTTCTGGTCATGCCCAGTCATTGAGCGATTTTGGGGAGAAGTGGCACACAAGCTAGCCGAAAAGGGAATCAAGATTGTGGTGGATGCGGTGTGGGCCTGCCTGATAGGAGGGTTTCCGAGACCACGTAAACTCAGGTATGTGAGTAAACTAAAGGACCTAGCGTATGCACTTTCAAAGAGGAGAATCGCCATGGGGTGGAAGGCATGCCATAGGCCACGAATGGAAGTATGGTGGAAAGAGCTACAGAAATGGGCCGAAGCAGAAACTATAGTATGGCAAGGTTCAAGTAATGTTGGGGGGGAGGAAGAGGCTGAGACCCTGATAGCTTGGAAACAACTAATAGCAGAGTTATTTGGGCTAATACGAGACCCAACGGAAACCATGGAAGAGGAATCCCTTTTACATGGTGCAGAAATAGAACATGAAAGGGAGTAGGCTCGAAAGGGGGGGGGGAGTGGGAAAAAAAATCTAAACAGTATTATGAAAGGACTAACATAAAGTGTGGGATTCTTCTAGTATCCACCACCTCCAGTGGCATAGTTCCGAAGCATAAAGTTAAAACCAGTCTTATTTATTTATTTGTGATATTGTTTAAACAAACTTTTCACACACAATAACCACATTACATAGTAAACAATATTCATATCAACGTTTCACAATTACTCAAATACATAAACAATTAAAAAGATCATATTAAAACCCTTCTTAAATAATCAATACAGCAATACTAAGGGCCTGATTCACAGAGCTTTTTCCTATGGGAATGCACCATTATAAAACTCTTCTGTGAATAAGGGCCATAGTGAAATCTCAGAATAATTTAAAATTCTTTGCCAAAAGTGATCCGGGAGAGTGAGGCGTCACTGCAAACAAATCTACCAAAAACCTGTCTACGAATATTTAAAAAATACATTCCATAAAAAGATGCTTATGATTTTCCACAGAACTGCTACAATAATGACACACCTTTTCATTTCTCACTGTTATCTCTTACACCAATAATATCCCTGGTTGTGTACAAATTCAACTTGAGTCTTAAAATAGAATTTTGAAAGAGACAAGAAGGATGCTTACTTAAATATGGTGAAATTACATTAAAAGACTTAATATTCCATCTAAAAGTATTGAAAATATGATAATTTGATAGTAACTCCCTGATCTGGACCCAATCCAATTCTAGGACTTTATTTTTTGTGCCACCCGGGCGAAGACATAATTCTGCTTCGGAGGATCCAACACTTACCAACAAGGAAACACAAAAAGTCTTCCACTGGGTCAGAACTTTACACATATTTGAACACAGAACCTCCTGAAGTTTAACCAGTCTTATAATTATGTGTCCCTATCCCACTCCCGTACGTATAAAACTAGACTCTAGAGGCGGCAGCATTGCCATCATTGCTAAAACCAAATTAGACCTGAGAGCAGCCCTTTCGACAACATTCACCTGCTGTGAACTACTCACTGCGCAAATACCCATCTCCAACTCCTGTACCCTAACTGTTCACCTAGTCTGTAGACCTCCAGGGCGCATTGGCACCTTTGAGGAAGATATGGTGACATTATTGTCTGATTATACCAAAGCCTCCTGGCAATTACTACTATTAGGAGACTTCAACTTAGGATTCACCTAACATAACGACCAGCAAGTACTAGCAGTATCTAACACCATTACCAAACATGGCCTCACTCAAAGAGTCGCTCAGCCGACCATTGATAAAGGTAGAACCTTAGATTGGGCAGTTGATCTTTACTGCAAAACTGTTATCACAACAATTATACCACAACCCTGGGCAGATCACCACCTAATGTCCTTCACTCTCTTAGCCAACATTGGTACAACTATGCCTGATCTAACTGTACCTCCTCTCCTGACTAGGAATAAACGTACCATCACTGTGGACAATATCTTACCTCATGTTATCCCCATCCTTAACTCGTTGCAGGAGAACCTTGACCCAGACACATTGGTAGATGTCTATAACCTAACAATGACTAAAGAGTTAGACATAGTTGCCACGCTTAAAATGCGCAAGGTAAACCGAGAGCTCATCTGAACTCTTGGTTCACACCTCAACTAAAAACCTTGCGAGCTGAGAAAAGAAAATTGGAAGTGCTATGGAAACACCTCCCCTCCGCAGAGAACAAAATTAACCTGTTGAATATTTCAGCTAAATATAAAGAAGAACGGGAGATCTTCAACAACAGGATTAACAAAGCTAGTTCTAGTACTAAGGAACACTTTGTTATCCTCAGAGAAATGGAGGCCCCCATCCCTCCAACAGACAACTGTTTGAAGGATAAACTTTGGTGTACTAACATTCAAAACGCCCTAACCAACAAGGTCGTCACTCTCCAAAACAAAATAGCTGACAAAAGATCGAAACTACCAAACATGGGTACCTCCCATAGACCCCAAGGGCGTTCCACGAAACCTCCTCAATGCTTCAAATTCTCTAAAGTTTCTATTCTCGAGGTAGAAAACATTATTGCATCTCTCAAACCTTCGAGGTGCCAAGGAGATAGCTGCCCTGCTCAGATAATCAAAGATGCCGCCAGAGAACTGGCTGCTTTTATTTTGAAATTAATGAATGCCTCTTTTTCATCAGGCACCGTGCCTAGCAACCTAAAGGAGTCATGGGTATTACCTCTCCTAAAAAACAATCCTTGGACCCAACTATCCCCACTAATTACAGGGCGATAAAAACCGTCCCGCTCTTACTGAAGATACTAGACAGGGTGGCATACCTTCAGATCCAGAAGTATCTAGAGACTAACCATCTCCTAGGGGTTCGCTAATCTGGCTTTAGGCCTCAACATGGCACCGAAACTGCGTTGATCGATCAAAAGACCCAGATTGATTAATTTAAAGACAAAGGGAAGACTGGCCTGCTATTACTTCTGGTTCTGTCGGCTGCCTTTGACTTGGTGGACCACAAAGTACTATCTAATCACCTTGCCTCAGCGGCCCATTTTTCCCAGGACGCCATAGCTTGGATCCAATCATTTCTAAATAATAGTACCATGAGAGTCTTCTCCCCCTCGGCAGCTGCCGACCCCATCCCAATGACATGCTAAGTACCCCAAGGCTCTTGCGTGTCACTGACAATGTAAAACATATTCACAAAGCCTCTGTTTGACGATATCAATCATCTGGGTGTCACCTACGCTAACTATGCAGCTGGCACCCAGATCCTCTTACCCCTCGCTGGCAACTACGAGACTGATGTAGCGCTAGTGAATAAAATGTATCTAATCATTCAGGCATTGATGGCCACCCATTGCCGCTGCCTGAATGACGATAAAACAGAGCTTCTGATTCTAGGCTCCCCTGCTAACCTGGACAAGCTCAGCAAGGAATATACCTCCTTTAATATTGACGGGAACAATATTAAAGTGGCTAAAGAGGTAAAAACGTTAGGCTTTTATCTAGACTCAGCACTTAACCTACGTAGACAAGTCAACGCCACGGCCTCGGCAACAGCATGTACTTGCAAATTGATACAAGCCTGCAAACCCTTTCTCTCTAAAGAGAGTTGTCTTATCCCAACCCTCATCCTGTCAAAATATGACTATTGCAACACACTCTACTTACACGCAAGTAAGTACGTTGTCAATAAACTCCAAATTCTGCAAAAAAATGCACTGAGGACTGCTTTGAGTTTAGCGAGGAGAGAGCATATTTCAGAGTCAAGAAGACAGAATAAATGGCTTTCCAACAAGGATAAAATTCAACTTAAAACAGTATCTCTAACCTATAAATGTCTTAATCACGCTGCCCTTCTTTACCTAACTGAGAAAATCATCTTAAAATATTCACCTCACCTTACCAGGTCGGCACACTCTTCGTGCTTGGTAGTACAAATGTACAAGCTAAAAAAAGCAGGGGGGAGCAGTTTCCCGGTTATGGCGGCCCAGCTTTGGAACACACTCCCACCCTCCCTAAGAATTACCCAGTCCTTCCCTAACATCAGGAGAAAAACTATAAGCTGGTTGTCTGAGAAGGACCAATAATGAGCCTAGGACATCTTATCCTACCCTGGCATTTGCCTACTATGTTCTGCTTGTATGGTACATGTCGTATGCCTCCTTGTTATTGCCTGTCTCCTTTTTCATTTCACATCTTGTATCTATTGCCTTTAATTTTGTTTGGTTTCAGCATTCTTTTAATCAGGTTCCAGCACAGCCTTTGATTCAGTATTGTTTTGAGCAAGTCTGGCAACAACCTATTTGATCAACTTTCGTTTTACCAAGTCTCCTCCTGGATTTAGGGCTGGCTCTGTGTCCGCGTGTCAGGACTCATGTAGACAACAGATACTCCAACTGTGAGGGGGTAAAAGCAGAATTCATAGTATTTGTGTTATTTGTTTATTGTTCGCTTGTTAGGCGCTTATACAGGAAGTAAATACTGTTTCAAAGCGCCCAGAGGGCCACAGGGAGGGGACAAGGGATGAGAAACAATTAAAATACATAACAAATATTAAATACATTGGGTGGGCGGGGTGAACCTACTATGCGTTGTCAGTGTTCAGAATGTGCAAGTGCAGAAGGGAGAGGGAATGGGATCGGTGCTGGGGTGCTCATGTGTGAGCAACAGGTGAAGTGCAATGTAAGGTAAGTGCGAGCCTCCAAGGGTGGGGAGTGAGCCGAGGCAAATGTTGAGGATAGACAGAAGCTGGGGCGATTTGGTGTGTGAGGTCAAGCCCCGATTGATGCACAAGGGCCTTGAATACCAAACGAGCAACTATGAGATTAGCAGAGGAGAGAGTGAGGGAAGGAGGAGGTAAAGAGGAAGGTCTTAAAGTTCTGCTCAAGACAAAGAGGGAGGGGCACACTAAACTAAAGAAGGGGAGCCAGCTGGGGAAAGTGATCGACCTCCTGCTCTTTACACACAAGGAGTTGGTGCCAGAGGAGCGCAGAGGTCTAGAGGGGGGAAACTTAGTAAAAGAGAGTTGCTTATAGTGTGTTCTCCGGCGCCAGACAACCTTGTGGGTGATACAGAGGGATTTGAATTTAATCCGTGAAGCAACCGGGAGTCAGTGAAGACGTTTTAGGGCAGGAGAGCTGGAGGGGTCGCAGAGTGGAAGAAGACAGATTCAGGAGGAAGCGATTGTATGTATGAGACTGGAGTGGTTGACTGTGTCAAATGGAGTAAAGACCAAGAAGGATGAGGACAGCAGGGGAGTTGGAATCCAGGGATGCAAGCAGTTCTTCACGGGTGTTCAGAAGAGTAGTTTCTGTTCCTATGGATGCTCAGAATCTAGATTGATGGTCGTGAAGACCGCCAACAAGTTCAGTGTGAGAGTTGAGTTGGGACAGGGCCAACTTCTGCCAGCAGTTTCCCCAGGAAGGGGGTGATGCAGATGGGGCAGTAGTTGGCTGGAAAGGAAGGGCCTGCTGGCGTTTTTTTTTTTAAAACAATTTAATTTATTGATCAGAGACTTGAGACCTTACAGCATTTAAAGATAAGACAATAAATGAACTGTGTATCATATGATCAACAATGTACCAACTTTGTCGAGTTTGATGGCTGCTCAGCTGCCCCCGACTATTTTCAATATTGTCCCAATGTATGCCCCCCCTCACTCCTCTTCCTCCCTTTAACCCAATTCGTCAGTGTCCAGAGTCTTCTGTCTTTACTGAGTTCTTTCCAGACTGTGTCTGCAGAGTTTTGTCCGTAGATGGGCCTCCAGGCGACATGCATTTTCTTAAGTATTTGTGGTTTGTAGAAATGGGCTTCTCTGTCTTTCACAAAATCGTGGAAGGGGTTCCAGACCACCAGTAATTTCAGGTATTTCACTGTTTTGAGGGCACAGATTTTTTCCATTGCCGTAACCCCCAAATCTTGACCCACCACCAGGCTGACATTGGTTCCATTTCATTCTTCCATCTCTGTGCCAGGGTCATTCTTGCAGCTGACAATATGTGTATGAATAAAGTGGCTCTATGCCCCGACATTGCATAAGTACCTTCTGCTGCCGCTCCTAGTAAGATTGTCTTTGGTGACATTGGATGTTCCGCACTCATAATGTCCTTTATGTTCCCTAGCACTTCTTTCCAATATGTTACTGCTTTTAGGCATGACCACCACATGTGTTACAGGGCTCCCCTCTCCCACAGCATCTCCAACACGTAGTGGGATATTTTGTATTGATTTTGTGTAGGCGATAGGGGGACATATACCACCTATAACACAACTTGTAGGCAGATTCATTGATCGTGGTGCATTTGGATGAGACGTGTGCCTTTGACCATATCTGACTCCATTCCTCTTCCGATATTGTTTCCCCCATGTCCCTTTCCAAATTTCCTTTGTACGGGAGCTTATCCTCTGGTTGTGCATTATTCAGTAATCTGTATAGCCTAGCTATCCCTCTCGCCGTCAGACCCTCTCGCATAGTTCACTCCAGTCCGGCCAGTGTCCTTGTGCCCGCCATTTTCACCGTTGGGTGCGAGATCCAGTGTCTGATTTGTGTGTATTTATATCTCTCTTTTTACCTAATTCCAAATTTCAGTTGACAGTCTGTGAAGAGCAGAGGGGACCCTTGCATCTACATGTCCTTAAGGGTCAATGATTCCGCACCCGACCATACCTCCCAGAATTTCCGCTGTAGTCCCGGGGTGATCTCCGGGTTATGTGTTAAGGGGGGGGAGTGGGCCCTCCCTCACCGAATGTGTTTCCAACCCAGGGCTTTGTTCCAGCTATGTAAAGACATCTTGGTTGCTTCCTTTAGAGCCCCCCCCTTTCCCAGGCTCCTGCGTTAAGTGCTTGTAGTGCTTTCAGGGTGATCGTTGTGGCTGACTGCTCTATCTCGCACCACCCTTTTAGGTCGTCCTGCCTTGCCCACCTCAACATTGGCGCCAGGTGCCCCACCAGTACGTATCTCCCAACATCTGGGACTCCCAGGTCTCCTAGAGGTGGAGGGCGCATCAGCATATGTTTTTGTATCCTAGGTCTCTTGCCTTGTCATATGAAGGTAAATATTGCTTTTTGTAATTCCTTGATCAAACGGGGGGGGGGGTATAGCTATAGGCAACGAGCCTACTGCGTAGAGTAGCCGGGGAGGAGGGTCATTTTCACTGTGGCGATATGTTCAAACCATGACAGTTCTTGAGTTTACATTTGCATTTCCTCTTGTAGCTGTTTCCAGAGGGGTGTAATGTTTGTCCTGTACAAACTACCTACACCTTTTGATAAGCATATTCCCAGGTATTCCAGAGTTTTTTTTCCCAGATTAGGGGGAATGTCTTCTCCAAGATCTCAATCTCTTCCTTTCTCTCCGTTATATTTGCTTTAGATTTTGAGAAGTTAATGGAAAACCCCAATATTTTCTCGAACTCTTGCAACTTTGTCATGGCCCTGGGTAATGTGTTTTTGGTGTCTTTCATGAAAAGCATTATGTTGTCTGCATAAAATGCAATTTTATGGGTTGCCTTCCCACATATCACCCCCTTAAGCTCTGCGTCTAGCCTAATTTGGATCGCAAAGGCTCCATTGCCATCGCGAAGATCAAAGGGGAGAGGGGGCAGCCTTGTCGCGTACCTCGCCTTATTTTGATTTGTTCTGAGCTTTGGCCATTAACTATAAAGCTTGTTGATGGGTTCGGAAGTTAGCTAGAACCATTGTGGTAAATTCCTGGCCGCACCCAAAGCACTCCAGAACCAACCTTAGATATTCCCAATCCAGACTGTCAAAAGCCCATCTAGAGTCTAATGCGGCCACTGAGAACCCTTGTTGTTTACGCATTCCCATGTCAATGATATCTACAGCCCGCCTCACATTGTCCTGTGTGTGCCTTCCTGTGATAAATCCTGCCTGGTCGTCATGTATGATACCAGGGAGGACTTTCATCAGTCTGGTTGCCAGTATTTTAGCGTAGATCTTCGTGTCTGTCTTTAGGAGTGCAATGGGGGTGGTAGCTTGTGCATTCTGAGGGATCTTTGCCCGGTTTCAGGGTCAGTATGGTTGTGGATTTTCCCCATGTTGGGCGTGACCGGGCCCCTTTCCCTAATAATACTGGAGAGGTGTGTTAGTGGGGCCAGCGGAAGGTTTTATAGTAGCTGTTCCCCAGGTCGTCTGGCCCTGGGGCCTTGTTTGCCAGCAACGCAGAGATCACATTGCTGACCCCCTGAGCTGTAATTGGGCCCCCGAGTGCCAGCCTATCTTGTTCAGTGATCTGTGGTAGGGGGGAGTGACCTGCATATAGGATCTCTGGTTTTCGGGGTTGAGGTTTTTCGCTGTGTAGTAGTTCCTCATGGAAATGCACCATTATCTCTAGTTTCTCTTTCTCTGTTGTGTGTGGGTCCCCTTGCTTGTTTTTCAGTTGTGCTATGTAGTTTTGTGTTTTTTGTTTCTTCAGTTTCACAGCTAGAAATGTGTTTGCTCCCCCCTCCCCCGTGTATGTGATAGGATTGTTTCGTGTTCAACAATGTTTGGGCTACCCGGTCTGTGGTTCTCTTAGTGATTTATGTGTTTGCGTGCTTTGTGTAGATTCTCGGCCTCTTTTACCTCCTTTTCTAGCTTCTGTTTTATGAGGGCTCTTTCTCTGTTGCATGACGCCACTTGTAAAATAAATTCCCCACGGACTACCGCCTTCCCTGCATCCAGGACTACCCTCCAGTCCGTTTTCCCGTTATCATTCTCCTTGAAATGTTTATTGTGGTCTCCATGTGTGACCTGAGTGCGGTGTCCCTTGGTATCAGTTCATTTAGTCTCCAGGTAGGCTGTGTCCTTCCCCTTATTCCACCCAACTCGATGCATACTACCACTGGTGCGTGGTCGGAGAGATATTTCACCCCTATCTCTACTTTCGTCACCTGGGGGACCAGTGATGCTGAGATCAGGACCATGTCTATCCTAGAGTACCCCTTGTGGACAGCGTAGTATTGCGCGTATTCTCTGTTTTTCCCCTGGAAGAACTGCCATGTTTCTATCAACCCCCAATTCTCTAAAGAGTTTCCCTAATGCTTGCCTGTTTTTCTGGTCCGTTATTGTAGGTGGGAGTGTTTTATCCAGTTTGCTGTCCATAACTCAGTTAAAGTCCCCTCCTATGATTAGCTGAACCTCGCACCAGCTGCCAAACTTTTCCAGTATTCCAGTGATATATATATATCTTGTTTTTCATTGGGGGCGTATAGCACGATTATTGCGTAGGCTTGTTCCCCAATTGTGCCTTTAAGACCAAGGTTACCGCCCTTCTGTGTCTCTATGAAGCTGTAGTTTCTTAAACCCCAATTCCTGGTTGATCAGTATGGCCACTACCTTCATCTTTTTCCCACTGGATGCATAGTATTGCTAGGGGAAAGCCTTATGGGCCATCCTCTTCATCTTTTGGGAGAAGAGGGAGAAGATGAGTTTCCCTTAGGATCCCTATTGTCATCTGCATCACTACTAGCCTACCCAGGAGTGCATGGCATTTCGTGGGTGAGATCAGCCATTCAGGGATACTAATGTCGCTTCCGCCATTTCAGTGTGTACAAGAGTTGCTGCCTGCTATCTTTTTCATGTCCTTGCTCCCGGTTCGTTTCTCTTGGGGCCCACGCTGTGTATCCTGTCAAACTATTGTTTCAGGATGGGTGTCGGGTAGTAGGCTACTGAAAGTTTGTTGCATGGTATCTCGAAGGTCTCTGTCCATCACAGTTTCTGGCATGACCTCTGTGACCTGTTTTCGAGGTGCTCGGCCTGCAGTTCCAGGTTGCTGGTAGCCCTAGCCACTTGGTCTAGCAGGATGCTGTTCTGCTTTGCTTCTTCTGCGATGCTAGATAGTCTGTTCTCCATTGTGTCTACTCTGTCCCCTAGCTCATCCACCTCCTTTCAGACCTCTTGCAGGGAGGCCTTTAGTTCCTCCTTCAGTTGCCCCATTTGGGCCTGAAATGTTTGTCAGCCTGGTTTCCATACCTTTCAGGCAAATCAGCAGTTCTTCCTTATCGGAAGTCATTGTAGATCGTGGTGTGTCCGGATCTGTCTCCGTTGATTCCTGTGGGGACGAGGGTATTAGAGGTTTCAATAGTTGCTTCTGTCTCCAGCACTTGGCCAATTGACTCTTCTGGCATTTAGGTGTCCCCTTTATTCTCGGGGGGGGGGGCGCTTTTCAGTTTGGCACCTGGCCTCAGGGTCACAGGGGCCTCCCCAGAAGAGCTCCATCTCCGCTGACTGCACCCCAGGTTAGGTGAGAAGCGTTATTGCGTGAAGGCGGTGCTTTGATGGGTGACCCTCCTATTTACTACGCTGTACAGTTCTCCTTGATTCTTGACTCCCTCCCTGTCAAGTATACCCCTTCAGCTAGTAAGTTGCACATGTTCTTGGATCCTGTCGTGCTCTGGGTTCCCTGGTGGTAGTGGTCTCTATTTGCTTCCCCTTTCTGCCAAGTTACTGCTTATTTATGCTGTGTCTACACTGGACCTCCGCTCCGATTATTGTGGGCAGTGCTACCTCAGCGTAGTATTCGCCCCTCGGTCCACCCCGCGTTGCTTTCTAGACTCAGTGCTCAGCTGTAGGAGGCTAGGGGGCTCTACGGGATCCGGGATCCGCACCCACATCTGCTGCACCCCGGGAAGGGCTACTCTCGCACTTCCACGCTCCTACCCTTGTGGCTTTCTTCATAGGCGTTCCCTGGCCAGTCTGGGGGGTTAGGCGCATCTCGGGTCTGTGATGTAGCTCCCTGGCGGGCCCCTGCTTTCAGGGCTCTTCCCACCAATCAAGTTCGCAATTGGTCTGTACAGGGCCCTTACCCAGGTCTGTGTAGAGGGTAGCGAGGGATCAGCAGTGGAATATTCTCCTCTGCTGTTGTACTTTTGGATTGGGTGTGCCCTGCTAACTTTAATGGTTCCCTCTGCTGGGAGGCTTTGCAGGTATTTGGTGGGGCTCCATGGTGAGACGTTCAGTTTTATGGATTTCTATTGGGATAAGAGCTTTCTTCCACCCCTTGTCCCCCCTTGCGGTCCCTTGCCCATGATCTGCTGGTTTGGTTTTACAGCCAGTGTATGGAGGTGCTTGTCTCTGGCTACCCGTGTCAGTTCAGATCTGCTTTTGGGCCTCAGTGTTCTTTTTTGTGGCTCTCCCAATGCTCTGTTTCGGGGTAGAGTCTCCCCGGTGGGTCTGCTAGGACTCTGCGCGTGGACTGCTCAAGCGTGCAGTTTGGCGACCTCCTACCTCTTATTCCCGCAAACCAATGGCTCTGTTGTGCTTCTTGGGAACCAGGAGCCCCGCGGCCCGCAGTGTTTGGGCTGTACTGTGCCCCCGAGCGTGGCAGTCTTCTCTTGTCACCTGTGCCGTTGTTCCCCCGGCTCCTCCGTGTGACCTTGCGGTGTGGAGTATTTGGGCTCAGTGGCGTTGCAGGGCTCTGTCGGTCTCCTCTCCCCTCTTCTGCCGGCAGGCGCACCGCCTCACTGTGTGGTTTGGGGGGCCTGAGGGTCACTCGGCCAGAGCTGTTAGGGCCAGGTGTGGGTGTCTTTGTTCGATGGGGTCTCTCTTTCTGCAGAGGTGGCCGTTCGCCGATGCGGGTTGCTTTGGGGTAGGTGCCCAGGGGTGCCAGCAGATCCGTGGCGGAAGCAATTACCTCTCCATCACCGAGACTCCCTGCTATCTGTCGGATGTTTCGCTAACTCAGGCGGAGGGTCTTACTCAGCCTACCTGGCGGGGCCCACAACTGCACTATGGTCCTGCTGAATGTCCCGATGGCCCCCACGGAGGTCGGGGCGGTGCGGGACCACTGTCTGCTTCTCCGCTTCTTCTCCAATTCACATCAGGGACCGCTGTCAGTGGGGGGTGCTCGTTTCTATGGACTGCAACTGAGGTTCGTTGCCCGCCAACTTCACCCGGGTGTGGGTGCCACACTTCTCTCTCCCCACTCGCTGCACCGTTGGGGGGGAGTGGCTTCCTCAGGAGAGTGCTTTTCCCCCCGCTGTGGAACTCTGCTTTCTGGTGCGTTTTTGGTTTCTTTTGGTCTGCTTTCAACTCTTTTCAGTTCCCACGTGTGCGGAGCACTAGATATGTGCGTCCTCACGGGATGGCGATCATTTTGGAATCCCTGCTGACGGTTTTATAAGGAGGGGGCGCACAAGGGAGTGCTTGACGGAGGAGTGGAAAGAACCCATAGCAAAGGAATGGTTACAGAGATGAGCGAGTGCAGGGATGAGAGAGCCAATGTTGTCCTTGATGGTTCTGGAAGAGCAAGGGGAATCCTGTTTGGAAGAGACCTTCATGGAGCAGACAACTCTGGTGACTTCTTCTGGTGAGATCAGGGTGAAGGAGGAGGGTGAGTGGCAAAGGGAGGCAAGTGGGTAAGGGATGGGTTGGGAGAGTGAGTGACAAGGCTGTTCAGGATGTCCTGAGTTTTGGTAGTGAAGTCAGTGGCGAGTGCATTGCAGAGGGCCTGAGAAGGAATAGGGGAGGAGGATACTGTGGAACGGTTGGCAAGTTCCCTGCAGATTTGCAAAAGTTCAGCCGTGTTGTTAGCTGTGCCAGGTACCCGTGCCTGAATGTGGGCCCCTTTCTTGGCACGGATAGAGAATCTGTATAGCCTTTGGAGCAGACGGCAGGACAGTTTGTCAGAGGATGAGCCTGAGGTTTGCCACTTCCGTTCTGCAGCTGTGCGCTTTCGTTTCAGGTCTGCAAGTTCAGAGTCGTACCAATGCTGCGCTTGGAGGCGGATTTCAAGCAGATCCTCATGACAAAGTCAAGGTCAATGTCTTCAAGAAGGAGGTAGATGTCAGCAGAGTGTTTGTTTGCTAAGAGAGTCTCCTGGTGGGAGACGATCTCTGCCTTTGAAGGTTTTCTGAGGAGGAGTACAGGGGCGTGGGACTTCAGTCAAGTTGGGGGAAAAGAAGAAGTATTGGGAGAGGCAGGAGAAGGAAGAAAGTTAATCAGGGAAGGCAGGATCCAGTCAAAGAGAAGGAGGTGGCCTGAGGACTCTGAACCAGGATAGTGCCAGTGTGGTAGACAATGATGCAGTGTGATGAGAAGAAGCCAGCCAAGAGGACTTCACACTTGATGCCACTATTAATGGGAGAGGGTGAGAAAGGGGAGAGAGTAGAGATTAGATGAGAAGTCCATAGGTCTGGAGAGGGGACAGAGAAGAGGATGTCAGTAAAGATTTCTCTGGAGGATGCACTGGCATAGGTGTCTGCGATGGGAAGGTCAGGATCTGCAGCAAGGATGTCTTTTATGTGCTTTATTCGTCCAGATTTTATGAGAGAGGAAGTATAGGTGATAGTGTAGCAGTAAGAGAAGATTGGAGAGTGCCATCTCAGTTGCAGAGGATATACGCGAGAAGGGAAGAGAAAGAAAGGGTAGGGGGCTGCAATGCACAGTCCTGGCCCTAACTTGCAGGCGGCTTAGTAGTTAAGTAGGGCACAATACAAATGCAGAGCAATAGGTGGGGTGCTGGAATCAATTTTTAAAAAGCAATACAATGCAGCGTACACAGGGATGCAAGATGTGAAAGCACACCCGCCTAGATTCGATTTTTAATAACTGGAATACGATGCAGTGCAGCACAAAATTGATGCAAGATGTGAAAGCACACCACCTAGATTCGTTTTTTTTTAAACAGGAATACAGTGTACATAGGGATGCGAGAGGTAAGGAGAAAAACACAATGTGAGACGTATTTACCAAATGTAGAACACGGGGTGCAGTGTCGTAAAGAGAAGGTTCAAGGAGAGGCAGTCAGGAATGGCACAGTTACTGTTCAAAGAGATAGCTGGAGGAGGCAATCGGACAGTTCAGCCATCACTCACATTTTTGCAGAGAAACGTAGGCCATGGTATGAGGTCAGGAGCAAGAAGTGCCCAGGAGGTTTACAGCATTGTTTGAGGCGTCGGCAACAAGGTGGGGGCCCGTCCAAGCCTATTCAGGCAAATACAGGTCTTTAGCTGTGGGCCTTGGCTGGACGGGCTAGCTTCCGCCTGCCATTGCCTCTCATTGGATGTTGTAGGGAGAAAGGCAACCAATCTCAGTGGGGGCAGACCAAGGCTTAGACCCCATGTGTGGGGACGGCCATCCTAGAGGTGTCCTGAAGATGCAGGAAAACAATGCTGGTGGATTGCAAGAAGCCACAAAGGAAGGAATTGTGAGATTGCAAAAACCCACTCTTTGTGAAGGAAAACAGGCTTCACAAATTGCCTCACAATGATGGCGCTGTTTTCAAACAATAGGACGACTTCTGATTAATTTAAGAGCGTTATGCACGCTTGCCAGGAAAAATATTAAAATTATGCTTTTTCACCCTCCCCAGCCAGCCACTAAGCCCCACAGGGCCTACCTCAATTGGAATATGCAACAAAGTGCTGCTCCTGCAGATCAGGGTGCACCAGGGAGGTGGTGCTAGCTCGAGGTTTCTCCTCCTGCCTCCTTTGATGAAAAAGTAAAATGTAAATGCATGTGCTAGTGTCTTGTCATACAAATCAGAAGGCCGAACAGAGCTGGACTTCATCTTGAACGATGAATGTTAAAGTGGATAGAAAATAAAAGGTATATATTCACTGCATGCTTTTATATTTTGCCACTATTGTACAATTACAGTGTACACTACTACATGTCTGGAGCCAAGGGGGGACGCATAACTGATAGTTGTTAGTTGCAAAGATGAACTATTAAGCCATTGATCTACATCCCTTGCCAGGTGCCTTCTAATCTAGTCCTTAACTGAGTGTTCGGCCTGGAGTAATTGGGTCTAAATGGAACACCAACACAGCAAGTCATGCAGGGCCATCTTAAGCACTTTTGGGGCCCCCGCATGGACTTCTTTTTGGCCCCCCTCCACCAAACCAAAGAAATGAAGTGATTCAGAAGAAGCATGTTTACTCCCTTTAAGTCCCCTTACCCTCTTCATTCTTGCTCTAATCAGAAGGATAAACGAGTAGCATTTGAAGGCCAACATTAGCAGTCTTATGAAGAGTTTACTTTTTATCAATAACATCCAGGAAGGTATGCAGGCTGTGGTATTAATGCAGGACCATATGTAAAAGGTACATGTAACTCAGAATAGAGAACTCGCATTATCTGCCTTACAGAATGCAAAAATGCTCAAGCATTGATAGAGGAGACCAATTGGAAGAAAGGAGAAAGCTACACATACCATACCATGGATAGTGGATGCAGACTAGAAGCTACCAGGATGTTGTCTGTATCCAGACAAACTAGATTAGAAGTGGGACATTGATCTCTAATGACAACACTATTTGAAAACAAAGGAACATGTGCCTGTAGTGTGCAATTTATCAATGCTCACCATTACAGTGTAAGCAACACTGTAGCCAGTGAAACCATGAGTGCAGCTTTTTTGAAGATCATATCCTGAAATGGAAATCACTCTGCAGGGCTCACAATTTTGAAAAGTTTAGGGACTAGCAGTTTTGAGAGGTTAGGCAATACAAGATTAAATGAGATGCCCAGGATCCCACATTGGTTAAGGGGTGAAGCTGTGATGTGCGCCAACTCTGCATTTGAACACTTTCTTTTCCAGTTCTTACCATGAACTAAAATAATCAAATTTTATAAAAACTGACTTGGAAAGTACACAAATCACATTAACAAACATGACAATTTTTAAAAATGAAATACTATAGAAGGGTGTTAGGCAAAATGGGAATGATTCTAGCTTCATTCTCTCCATCATCAAGGGAAGTTTATAAGTACCAGCATACCAATTGATGTGATTTAACAGATTTCATCTGGGATTGTCTTTTGGATTTTAAAGCATTAAATACTTCCAAAACACTGATTTGTGAAATTGTAATTTATAAATGTGCAGAAAAATGTTTGACTTTTACAAAAAAGCAAACCGTTTTTGTGTCAAACGAGCAGACCTTAAAATATGCTTGCCCGAGGCCTACAACATCTGGTCCATTCTCTTCAGTCTACCACTCCTACCACTAACATGGCCTATATAAGAAGAAAGATTGTCTAATGGCCAGTGGTCAAAGTGAGCAGGAGCGCTTGGGAGCGCTGTTCCTCTACTTTTTTTCAATTAAGATTTACTGTTCCTATAGTTTATTTTAAAAAGAAACCATTCCGGAATGGAAGTGTAGGAAGAAGTTGAAGCCTGCTCTGCAGTGTACTGAGCGTACCATTAAACAGCAAGCACATTTGTTTGTAGGGTTATATTGCGCATGGGACGGAGCTTGGCAATGGCGTTTGTCGGTTGTGAGGGCAGGCCAGCAGGCAACATAGTTTCACTATTTCTTTTCATACATTTCGCCCACTGGTAATGGGCTAAACGATGCCACCAGCATGCGAGAAGGCAAACATCACAGAAGACAGCACAGTAATTTAAGAGATATAACATGATTTGACCAGGATCACCGTATTGTCGGCTGGCAAAGCCAGGATACAAGCATGAATGCTTTGGTTCACCAGTCTTGAATTTGGATACGTATTCACCACTTGGTCTAAACAGTTATGCTCATCATTGGAGGTTATTGCCTAGGTTTTACAACACCCCATCTGAACAAACCAATTTCTAGACCTTCATCATACAGATGACATGTTCCTTTTTATAGTAACCCCTACCTGGTGCAGGTACATTGCTGATAATAGCACATGTTGTGTTGCAAAACCAAGTACATATGCAGGCAGGTTTAGAAACTTCAAACATAGGAAAGGCTCAGTCAGCTTTGCTGGAATGTGCTATTCTAATCTTGCATATTACCACATATCTCTGCTATGAGTGCTTAACACACTGAGCTAACTTCTGAAACATTGTGGCAGTCAACATATCAATATGCATTTCAACTTTGGCTGTTGAACATGATCAGCATAATTCCCTCAGGAAGCAAAGAATGCTACAGGAGTTGTGCCATAACGAACACACATACTGTGTATACGACAGTGAACACAGAAAGCACTACATAATGAATTGATCAAGGCATAATGTACTTGTCAAAACGGAAAGACAATAGGTTTAGAGCCTCAGCAGCATGCCATAAAATATCCTGACGTGTGCTATTTAAGTCTGGTGAACAATGCAATCTTACTTTTTTAGATCAGGCAGCCTTTTGGTGCCCCCCTTCAAGGTGGTGGGCCTGGGCAAGTGCCCCTTTTGCCCTCCCATTAAAACGTCTCTGTAGTCATGAATGATGAATTTCACTCGAATGCGATCATAGAAACGTATATTGCTGGTGTGTTGACACCTATATGACTACTACTCGCTCTTTGCTGTTATGGGGCTTTCTCTGTCCGTTTTGAGTTGGTCTCTGGCAGCGCTGTGGAAATAAATATTTCTTCAAACTGGCCTAACCGAAACCTATCTGTGTGTCTAATTTGTGTCACAGCAAAGTCACCAACTTCTCTCAGCTGGCGTTCTTCCTTCTCCTGCAGCAAGCATCGAGGAACATGTCCTTCTGTCTTCTCTTTACTGTGGACTCTACTTCAGCTGCCGTGCTGAGTGGATTTTTCCAGCCCTGCTTACAGTGATTAGTACATTGCCTTCTTTGAGTCCGCCCTACTTGATTGGCAGGGCTCGATAGATGTTTGTTTCATGGCTCGGGAGTGGATGCTTTCAAACAGCTTTTCAAATGTCATTAATTGGGGCCCCCAGTTCACCACATGTTTGGAAGTTCTTCCAGGCGTGCTCATCGGTCAACAGCATTATGTGGTTGTGGGAGAATGCTCTGTGGCTTTCCGCATTGTCTGCTCCTGACCACTTGGGTCGTGGTCACTTGATTCCCGTTCTTTGGACACCACTTAAGTTCAGGATCTTGTCTCATCCATCCGCGAACTCTGCATTTGTCCATGGTAATGCGGCTTTAGAGATGGGCTAGGAGTGCAGCAGTCACTACGGTGATGAATGTTTCTATTTCACATTATACCATGTTACAAGTACATTCCCACCACTGTTTCACAACACAAAAGCAAGGTATACGTAGAAAAAAGACAAGGTCCGAAGAAGTGAATATCCGCAAACATAACAATCTCGCATTTTGATATCCATTTTATCTGGTGTCCTGCTCAGATGTCTCCATGTAGTGAAATACACCCTGACCTTAAACGAGTAAATCAGTGGGAGGTCAATCTCTCAAAAATTGAAATCTTTAAAAGCAATGTTTGTTTGAATGTTTGTTATGGTATGTTCTATGTTATAAGGTGTTAAACCATAATGTTGACCTTGCTAGGCATTCCTAAAGTTTAAAGCTTTTTTACATTTCATATATAATGTCGGCAAAAGCAGCTTTGTTGTAGGTGCGCATAAATTGTGGGAGAAAGATGCTGTCGGGGCCAATTCACATTCTTCACTTGCCATGGTGAAAACCCATCAAGCAGTTTTTCAATAAAAAGTGGGTTGAAATTAATGATCCCAAAAGATGTTGAGATATTTCGGGTATGCAGAGAAATCCGCAAACTCAGCTGATATGTGTACAGAAATGTGATGTGCTGAAGCCAGGCTGAAAAGTGTTTCTCTTGCCACTGTATTGTATTCAGTTCTTCCACTGAACATATGCTTGAAATGGTAATATAGCAGCCCCCTGGTATGGCCAGGGCATGTTCAAGTGGTGTAAAATATGCTATTTTCAAGGGAAAAAAACTGCATGGGAAGCACCAGGTTTTCAGAAATGGGGGTGGGACTGTGGACCTAATGTGGGAGGGCTACACAATTATTAGCGTCCTTTGACAAACTGATAGTGACATTCAACCATAAAGCAATTTTGTGCAGCTTATAAGTTCCCCCACCCCGAGGATGGAATTGAATGAAACCTTTAGGCATGCATGCTTCCTACTTTAAACATTTGTGGGGTGCATTGTGTGGTTCTGTACAAGAGGGGCAAAGTTATGAAAAGGGCTGTGAGACAGGCATGGTGACAAGAGAGAGACAGACTCGGAAAGAAAGATTTCAAAACCTTTTTTTAAAGTTCAGCGTTGGTGTAATACCTAACTGGCACTAACTCTAAGGGATGTTTCCCTGAAATGATGCCTTTAACGGTTGTCGATGTCTGAAAGTCCAAATAAAAAGTCTGTCTAAACCTATGCTTGCCCTCACTCTATGCAAAAATGTGTAAGGGTTTATTTGTTCAAAATCAAAAAGGTTTGGTTCAACTAAAAATAGGAAAAAATAGGGTTGGGTTTCGGTGGCCTAGCATGATTTCAGGCTCACAAAAGGAGTTTAGATAACAGGCGTTCTTGTGGGACCTTCGCCAAAGGGTCCTCTCAGCAGTCTCTCAGCCTCACTGGTTTGGGGTTCCCTTCCCCAAACTCCAATTCTTCAACTTATTCAAGTTGCAAACACCACAAACGAAACATAACACAGTTCCTTTTGAAGCTTTGCAGGGTTCCCTTTGTGGAAATGTTGATTTTTATCTGTTAATCAGTTCATAACAATATGACTTAAAGGAGAGCCTGCTACAAAACATAATCTGCTAGGGGTCAATCACAAACGCCATTCAAAAGATTAGGCCTCCTTGCTTTAACACACAAAGCTAAAACATTAGGCCTCACTTTAGAGGTCCCTGCTTAAAACTGTACAATGCACAAAACTTGCTTACGCTCGCTGGAATTCAAGATATTGTAAAAAAGGGAATTTACACCATCCCCACTTTTCAATCCTTTCAACACTATAAAGAAAACCAATACGTCTCCAACTTGCTGGCGCCTATTAGGGTTCCCTTCCCCAAGCTCAGGCTCCTTCCAGCTCTAAAACAAAATTAAATATATCACAATTCCTTTTAGCCCTCTCCGGGTGCCCTATTCCAAGTTTACCTTTCAGCTTTCAGACACAAAGTCAGTTGGTCAGGATGTGCCTTTCCTTACATACACCTTTTCTTACACACAATCCTCTCATGGGGTAGAATCGGAGGCTTTCAAAAACGCCATGCTCTTTGCTTTTCCTAAGCACGACCACTCTGATCCTTTGCCCCTCTCTTTATTTCTTACTCTTACTCTCATTTGCACTTTTTATCTTCAGGTGCTTCCTGCACCACTTTCAGATCTTCTTTTCCCTTTGTCATACACATTTGCACTATCTTTTATTTCTTTCACTTTGTTGTGCCCCTTGCACGCTCCCCTCCTTCTGTCGTGCACACTTCTTTCACTCTTCTGTGCACACATGCACTTGTTTCCTTCTTTTCCGGGTTGCTCGCACCCTTTCCTTTTATTCTGTACTTCACTTTTGCTTCTGTGCTGCTAAGGTACTTTTTCCTTCCTTCTGTGCCACTAGTGCACTTTCCCCTTCTTTCTTACTTTCTGTTTCTTAAAACTGTCTTTTTTGCTTAATACTTGACTTTGATAATCACAATCTCCTTAGTTTTGCTTATTTTAGGTTTCTTCAATACGAAACCCAAAATGCCTTTCTTCTTTTGACAATGCGGTTTTCATGGTTCCATTTACTACAAATCCCAGAATGCCGTTGTTCCTTTGCCTTTCAACTTAAAATTAACCTCATTTGCCTTTCACCATTTCTTCTGCTTACAGAGTTATACAGAATGTCATTTTTGCTCACTTTTCACTTTCAAATCTCTGCCCGCTTCAGCCACACGCATGCCACTGGGTTTCTCTCACTCTTAACTCACCCAGGTAGTGCGATGCTGGCGGGCAGCTCCTCAGGATCTGTCGGCTGAGCTCGAACACCACTGGGACTGGCAAACATCCCAGAGGAGGGAGCATTGGCCTAGAGCAGCTTGCTTTACTGTGGCTCCATGGAGACACGGCTCCTTTGCCATGCTGCAACCCTCCAGCCACACCGTTTCAGCGCCCCACTATCTTCTGGTCCTTCCAGGCTTCCTGTGCTGCAGCTTTCACATTCCAACCAGCATCTCCAGCTCGCTCATTCACATGTGAGAAGTCACACCTTCTATAGCTGAACACACAGTCAAGTGGAGTCAGGTGTGAATGGTTACTTACAAATGCCTGACTCTGCCTGACTCTATTATTTTCTCTAAAATAGGTTTCCCTTACTTTCCCCATGTTATTCCTATGGGTAATCATTACTGAGCTTAGTTGCCCCCTCCTTGTCTCTATATTGGTTGGAAATGGTGAGGGGTGATCGTATGAGTTTGACAATACCCCCTTGAGGTTGAGGGAAAGAGATTAGAGGTGTAATAAGATTTATATTGAGTTCTGATCATCTTATCAGGGCATTGACATGGAGTATGAGAACATCGCCTAGTTCGTTCTTCATCTAAGGAGAAAGTTGTCCCCTTATTTATGTCTGCCATTGGCTTATGTGTTTAGGATTCTGGGTGGTATTCTCTATGATTTGGAGAGGATGAATAGATCTGGTTATCAGTGCTCTGATCGTGTATTACTTGTGCCTTCCTCCCTCTGCCTCTTGGGTAATCAACTCTTTTCATTCTTGCTCTGGGGTCATGAATAATGGGTCTTGAGGAAGGAACAACACTGTTAGCGTCACGAGTTGTAAAATGGTTTGTTCTCCCACACTGTCCAGGATATTTTATATTCCGTTTTTATGAGGGAAGGTCGAGCGGTAGGATGGGACTCAGTACCAGTATCCCATGAACAACGAGGGTAGGTAGGATGGATTGGGGCAAGGAACGGGGGATACCATGTCTCCCCTTCGGCCGCAGTCCCCGAAGACCCCCTGCCAGGTGATCCTCCCTCGCTGGTCCACCCCCAGGTTGCCAATAACTACAGGTGATATTTTCACTGGTCTAGGCATAGTGCCCTTATAAATAGTGCCCTGGACACAGTGACCACTGGGCTTGGTGTGTGGCCATGCCCATTTGGGACTATTTGTGTTTGTACTGCATGGGCTATGTCCAGCGAGCAGTTTCCCTGGGTTTAGCTGAAGGCTATTTTCTGGCCACAGTGACTGCTGGACATAGACCCATATTTATAGAGTTAATTATATATAAAAAATGAATTACCTAAAAAAGCTTAAGTGCAGTTGTTATGGTTAGCCTTCTGTAATACAAACATTTGCAACAAATTGAAAAATGTTAAGGGACGTTGCGGTGAGTCTGCTGTTTGAAAAACCTTTTAAAATTGTGAGATAAAAATACTCCAATTAAAATTATGGTATAGTTTTATCATAAAACCTAAACGCCACTGAAATGTACCATTTAATGTTAGCAACACTCCCATAATTTGCTCTGGCGTCATGCACCCAGGTACACATGATATCACAGATTACAAAACATGAGGAAATAAAACCACTAAAGAAAACATTGGCACCTCAGAATGCTTATATTATGGGTTTTCTGTTTGTTTTGAAGGCCAACTCAAAACACAACCCATGAACAGTAAACATTATTTTTAAGAGACTAGTTTTCATATGAAACTTGTATTGTAATGATGTGAATATTCAAAAAGGGACATTTAAATACAGATAGAAGTAGTGCACTCATATATATATATATATATATATATATATATATATCATAAATTACCCTTTTCAAAAGTGAACCCTAGGTGAAGCCTGTGGTCCTGGAGCCTTGTATATCGGGTAAATCTTGCTCAACAGCAACCTTTAGAAACAGCTTCTGATACTCCACACTTGTATATCATCCAATGGGTCTTGTTTCATTGGGGTTACTAATAACAAAAGATGAAATTCCTAATGGTGGTTATTTTCTTTTTTAATTCTTCTTATAAGAACAGATTTTCCTAGTGGACCTGTGTACTGCTAATTGGGGATATTATTTGTGATGTCATGAGCAGTGCCTGGTGGTGGCAGATTATGATTGCTTTGCTAACCATAACTGACCAATTATAGTGGTTTTTAGGTTTTGCATAGCAATCATTGTCATTTTAACGGTTGTATACGAATTGTTCGAATGTCAATTGTTCGAATAACAATTGACCTTCTGCACAATTGACCGAATTTAAACGGTCAATTAGGATATATATGTAGGGGGAAACCCCCCGCAGTCCCCTACCCAATCCAACCCCCACCCCAACCCCCCTCCCAATCACCTTATATTATTATTACACCAACCCAACCCATAATATATATTAAAATGACCATACAGTCAATTGTGCAGAAGGTCAATTAGGACCCCTATTATTCGAACAATTGTGTCATTCGAACAATTGTAAACGAACAATTCGGGTAATACCCATTTTAACTATAGTTTGGCAGTAATTTACATATTTAACAATGTTTTTTCGATGCTATATAAATATAATACCAGTATGTGTTTTCTTTCTCACCTCCATCTTCCATATTGTGTCCGTTGCTTGTTGTGTTTTTATCAACTTTTCTATTGATTGTCTTTCGAAAGTTGGGTAGAGAAGTTGCAATGTATCAATGTATTTCAACTGATTTGCCCTAATGATGTTAAATTGATTTCTAGATCATATTTGTGCATTTTTATTCAGGCTAGCGCTTAGTAGTTATTATGCTTTCAGTTGAACCGCAAATTATTCAAAAAAGCAAAACAGAATTGTATATTGTTGATTTTGCTGTTTAAAAAAAGGTTTTGAGTTTGTTATTCCTTAATACGAATATTCAACAGTCTACAAACATTCAATCTCTCTGCCTGAACTCATGTAACAGATGTTTTTGCTTTCAGGCATTTGTGGCATAGATGAGTTTGATAAAATGGGGAATCAGCATCAAGCCCTGTTAGAAGCCATGGAACAGCAGAGTATAAGCCTTGCCAAAGCGGGCATTGTGTGTAGTTTGCCAGCCAGGACATCAATCATTGCAGCTGCCAATCCAGTGGGTGGACATTATAACAAGGCTAAAACAGTATCTGAGAACTTAAAGTAAGTCTCAAGTTCAACTGTGTGGCTTTATTCAAAGGATTTATTTGCAGGTTGAATTTACATGTAAATACTTAAACCGGTATACTGTGTTAAGGAGTTAGTTGAATGGAAGGAAGAATGACCATGCATTTGTCTGTGGGTATGTTTTTGATTATTTACACAAAGTATCACTAAAGGCAAAAATATTGCTACAAAGAAGAGAGAAACCAGAAAAGGTGTTGAGACGCAGAATATTTGGTGGACTGGCAACTGATGCTATTGTGTGCAGCAGTTGGATCCCAGAGTTTTTGTATCCTTTCACTCACCAGTCATTCTTCTATTCCTTCTCCGTCCAAGTCATTCTCCTTTACCCCTGTCCTCCTTCATTCCAGTTATGCTCCTTCTCTTTGTCAGTCCACTTTCCTTCATCCTTCTCCTGCTTTGCCTGCTTTGTGTAAGGCATTCTTCTTTTACATTACGCAAGTTCTTCTTCTTCACCTTTTAATACAGTCCCTCCCCTTCTTCGGTCCAGTTCTTCTCTTCCTTCATCCCACTCAATTTCATTCATCCCTGTCCTCCTTCATCCCAGACATTCTCCTTCATCTTACTCCTCCTTAATCTACTTCATCGCATTGCTTCTCCATCTCCTTCATCCCAGTCCATCTTCCTTGTCCCAGTCCTTCTCCTTCATTGCAATCCTCCCAGCCCTTCTTCCCAATCCTCATCTTTTGTCCCGGTCCTTAAAACTGTTCCCTTTTGCCCCAAGTTCTTCTCATTTGTTGCATTCCTTCCCCACCTCCTTTGTCCCAGTTCTTCTACTTCATCGTAGTCCATCTCTATCTCATTCGTTCCAGCCCTGGACCTCCTTTTTTTATTGCAGTCATTCCCCCTTCTCTTTCATTGCAATCATTCTCCTTCATCCCATTCCTTTCCTTAGACACCATCCTTCTCTTTCTCTTTTGTCCTAGTCCTTCTTTTTCCCAGCCCTTCCCCTCCCTGTGGTCTTCATTTGTATTTGTAATTATTGATATGTATGAAGTGTTTCAAACAAAGCATTTTACAAAATGTAATCAAACTATACAAAGAGTTAGCAAAAATTAATATAAAATCATTTGGGAGGAGGGAATCTGCGCAGTGAATCAATTGAAAGGAAGAACAGAGAGGCAATGGATTTTAAGATGGGTATGAAAATAGTGTAAAGAGGGAGTAGAATGAATGGGCAGAGGGAGAAAGAGTGCAAGCAAGAAGAGGGACAGGGAAGTTTAGGAACAGATAGGAAGAAAGATAAGTTGGAACAAGACCATTGATACACTTATAGGCAGTGGAGAGGAAATGAAAACGATGAGAATCAAATGTAAAGAAGGAAACAAAACGAAGAGAGGAAGTAATGGAGGAACGTGGAGGCAGATGAAAAAGAGCAGTAGCAAAATGATTAACCGAGCAAAGAGAGTAAAATGAAAAAGCGGGATACCAAACTAGAAGAGGGCTGGGCAATACACAAGAAAAGATTAAAGCGATAATAAGAAGTTTAGTAGTATGGATTGAAAGAAAAGTATGGGCACAATGACTATTGTAAAGTCGTAAACGACAAATACGGGCAGTGTTAGAAATATGTGTGGATTTGGGCCAGTGGTTGTGTGTGTGTGTGGTTCAGTGTGAATGTTCCCCCAGTTATTTGCATGCTTTGGGTTTTTGATTGGTTGTTGGGGGGATGAATACTCTTTGTGGTTTACATTGTTCTTGCTGTAGAATTTAATATTTGGATAGCTCATGATTTGTAATATTTGCTTGTTATGTGTACTTTGTAAAATAAAATTATTATAATACAAAAAGAAATATGTGTGGAATAGGAAAGCGAAGGATTGAAAATAACAGCAATATTACAGGCGGTTGTGGAAAATTAGAGGGGGAAATGATAGAGCGAGGGAGGTGGGGGGAGGAATAGAGGAAGCAGGAAAGTAGATAACTTCTGTTTTCGTTTTGGTTAAAATGGAGGAAGTGAGAATGCATCAAGGATTTGGTGGCAGAAAGAAAGGTAGAAGCAGTGAAATGAAGAGAAAGAAAAAAGATCTGTGAGTCATTCATGTAAAGTGGCATTGTAGAGTGAAGGAAGTGATTACAATGGAAAAAGGGATCACATAGATTGTAAACAGAAGCAGCCAAATAAAGAAGCCTGGGGAACAACATACCGAAGGGGATAAAGGAAAGGATATGACCAGCTCAGAAGACAGAATGTTTGATCATCCGTGTCCGTCTCCTTTTCCTCCTTAGTCCCAGTCCTTACCCTCACTCTGCCCATTTCTTCTCATTAGTCCAGTACTCTTTCTCCTGCATCCTTGACCTGCTCCTGTGTCCGAGTCATATTTCCAAGCTCTTTTCATTAATTTTTGTTTTTCTTCTTCATCCTAGCTCTTCTCCATTTCAGATCATATTCTCCTTCCACGCAGTCCTCCTTCTTTTCGTCCCAGTCCTTCACCTTCATCCCAGTCATTGTCCTTCATCCCAGTCCTTCTACTCGGCTGTCTGCACATTGTCACTCCGGCTCTTACATTTGCCTAACGCGTTTAGGCTCGCCTGCCTGGCGATTCTACTGTAATTTAAACGGATCTAATGTATACTTTCTTGCTACCTGCAACTGCTCACAGCTTGTACCCTTCTCTTGTAACCGGGTGCCGCTACTTTGCTGTTAATATCTATGTTAATATCACCTCTAACAGTATACTGTATCACCCCTTCTGCAACCTGTAACCTCCTTTCTGTAACTTGTAACCTCCTCCTAAACATGCGCCCGCAAGCCTCTGGGCAAGGTGCGCAATATAAATAAATAAATACAAAAATACAAATACTCCTCATTCACCCCAGTCTGCCTCTTTCTCCCCCTTCATTCCATTTCTTCTCCTTTGTTCCTGTTCTTTATCTACTTTTTGTATTTGTATGCTTGTATTTTAATGTTTTATATAGCGCTTTTTGCCAAAGCCCTTCACAGAGAAACAGGCGACAATACATTAAAATCAGCAAATCAATTGTGTTCGGAATCAGCCAATAGCAATCAAACGGGAGATTGAAGTAGATGACATTTTAGGGAGGAGCGTAACAGAGAATAAGAGGTTATGGATCGGAGGGATAGTGGAAGAAGGTTCCGGTGAAGAGGGGCCCGCAGTTGAAAAGATTGAAAACGAGATTGTGCACAGGGGGCATGTGGAACAGTGAGTAAAAAAAGTCCAGCGGAGAGGACGAGAAGGAGAGTAAAATGAAAGAAGAGAAGCAAGGTAATCGGGGCAAAGCCATATAAAGATTTTAATGCTAAACAGAGAAAATATAATTTCAGCTGAGAGTGAAAGGAGAGCCATCCAAGAGAGTCAAGAGAAGAGGAGTCATGAAAGGATAATGAACGAAGCGAGCGGAGGGAGAAATGACACATTGGGCCTCATTACGAGTCTGGCGGTAGCCATGCCGGTAAAACCGGCAGGCTGCCGCCGGTCCCGAAATATCATTCCACCTCTGTGATTGCCGGAATCATCGGGACATCACAACCCCAGTGACCCGGTAATTCCGGAGGTGGAATTCCGTAAATCCCCATTTCCATGGAGTAGTATAGGACTCCATGGGGACAATGGAAACACCTGTTCCGTCTATGACAGAGCCAGTGTTTCCATTTCCGCCTGCAGGCGGGTGGCGTTACTCCCGCCAGGTCAGACCTGGCGGGAGTGACATCTACCGCCTGCAGAACTCGGAATCAGCCGGTCCGGAAACAACGGTGGCGGCGGATTTACCACCACCGTTGTTTCCGGACCGGCAGGGTCATAATGAGGCCCATTGATTTGAGTGGAGCTAGGCGAGAGCGAGGAAGGCCAAAGAGTAGAACAGAGCAGTAGAAAAGTCGAGAAAAGATTACAGAACAGACATAGAGCTGGGTAGCATGAAAAGTGAGAAAGGGAGGAATTTTGCGAATATTAAAAAGATAACAGCAAGCACAAGAGGTAAGTGAAATATGATGGCTAAAGGAAAAGTTGGAGTCAAGATAGAGACCGAGGTTACGGGCAGTAGGAGAGATCAGAGGGTTGAGGGGGAAAGAATAGAAGGAGGAGGAGAAGGAGGTGGAAGAGTAGTAGCAGGAAAGAAAAGAACTTGTGTTTTTTCCGGCGATTAAGGTGAGAAAATGATAAGTCATCCATGACTTAATGGCAGTAAGACAGGAAGAGAGAGTGGCATGAATGTCTGGTGAGAAAGCGAGAAAGAGCGGAGTGTCATCTGCATAGAAGTGATGTGAAACTCCGAAGGTAAGAGATGACAGGAGCAAGAAAAGAAGTGTATAAAGAAAAAAGGACTGAGCACAGACCCTTGTGGAACTCCGTGATCAAGAGGAAGAGGAGGAGAAATATTGCCGCCCAAGATACGGCAAATGTAGATTGTACTTCTCATTTCTCCCATCCTTCTCCTTTGTCCCAGTCTTTCTCCTTCATCCCAGTCCTTCTCCTTTATCATAGTCCATTTTCTATGTCCAAGTCTTTTTGCTTCGTCCCAGTCCATCTCCTTCTTCGTTTGGGTCATTTCTATTCTTTGTATCAGTCCTTCTAATTTATCTTTTTTTAAAAAAAATATTTTTATTATTTTATAAACAGCACTCCAAACATTACAAATAATGTGTGTAAGCTTCACAACATTGCTTTACATATTACACTTTTTGGTCCTCCCCCCTCCCACCCCTTTAACTCGAGCCCCTGAATCCATGTTATCGTCCTAATTGTCTTCAGGCATAACTATTGCTGTTACCTTTTCCGTGTCATCATCGCTATGGTAGGCTTGGGAGGGGCCCGCCATTGAGGCCACCAATTGTCTCCATGCTATTAGGGGTCCCACCTCCTCCTCCCTGGTAACTGCTTCATACCAGGCAGCTTTCTCCACCTCTCTCCGCCTTTCTCCGCCTCTGCCCACTTCATGAGGTCTGCCCACCACATCTCGATTCTGGGCCGATGGGCTGCTTTCCAGCACATTGCAATTCTCCGTTTGGCCAGGATGTAGGCCAGGTCTTTCATCTTACTAATGTGCCTCAGGTTGCGCGGTCTGGTAAAACCCCCAAGCATGCATGCCCAAGCCGACCCCACATCCAGCATAATCCCTTTTCCTGCTGAACGTATCTTCAGCTCTGTCCAAAACCTTCCCACCTCCGGGCAAGCCCAAAACATGTGCAGCATCCCAGCTTCCTCCTCGCCACAGCGAGGGCATTTCTGTATCACCGGGCCACCAAACTTGGCAATTCTGCCGGTGGTCAAATATGCTCTATGAGTGACATATAATTGGATCTGCTGAAGCCTCGCGCTTCGGGACACCCTCGTACGATACCTTTGGACTCTATCCCTTTGCCCATCTGACATGGGTTCTCCCACCTCCTCTTCCCAATCTCGCCTCAGTTGGAGCAGCTCCTTCCCTACCCTAGTCCCCAATAGCTCATATATGCGAGATATTTCATGCCCACTCTCCGAGACATCATACTTCGTCTCGATGGTGGCATCAGGTTGTTCCGCAAGCACTGCCTCAGGCAAACTTTCTCGCACCCGTTTAATGATTCTGGAATAAGTAAGGTGTCCTCTATTAGCCTCTGAAAGTCCAGTGCCTCCCCCTCCTGTCATATATCTCCAAGGGTAGCCGGGCCCATTGGTTCCCAGGATCTATGGACCCCTTTTATCATTTGGGAGTCTTCCCCGCATAGCACCACTAACGGCACCTGCAGGGAGAATGGGGCTGGGTTTCCCACAGTTTGCCATGCTCTATGCCACATTTCCCCGCCTAGCACCAACTGTCTCGCCATTCCTAGTAGCTTTGGTTTGGGCAACCACACTGTCTCTCTAAGGAAGTAGGGAGCAGGATCTTTACACAACAGGCTGACTTCAGCCGTTTCTTCTTCAGCCAGCCACCTGGCCACATATTGCAACTGTCCCGCCAAATAATATAACTCAAAATTTGGCAGGTTTATACCCCCTGTCACATGAGTTTTGTAATTTCCAGAGGGCCACCCTGCTCCTGGAATTGTGCCATATGAAACCCCTGCACAGACTGTGGAGTTTGGCAAAGAAGCGCTTAGGGATCACTTGCGGGATGTTTACAAAAAAGTATAACAGTCTGGGCAGGACTACCATCTTAATCAGAGCCGCTCTTCCCATCATGGCCAGGGGTAGTCTGGACCAAAATCCCATGCTATTCTTAATACTTTCGACTGCCTTTTCCGTATTGTGTTTGTGTTCTTCTCCTGTCGTGTGGTATATGTCAATGCCCAGGTATCGAAATGTCTTGGTTCGCCAGGGTATTGGCAAAACCGGTAAGCTCATCGGTAGGGCGTGTCTATACCTCCCCAGGGGGAACATGCTGGATTTCTTGGGATTTACTGCTATGCCAGAGAGGATAGCATATCGTTCCATCACCTCCAGGATGTATTGTAGGTTTTCCTCTGGGAAGCGCAGATATAAGTGTATATCATCTGCATACAATGATATGAGATGCGACCCTTCTGCGGTGTGGATCCCTATCTCCCCATATTGTTGTCTGAGGCAGACTGCCAATGGCTCCAACGCGAGGATGTATAGCATGGGCGACCAGGGGCAACCCTGTCTAGTGCACCTGCTAAGCTGCCATTCGTTAGAGATTGTGGCACCCGTTTTGACCCTTGCAATTGGGGAACTGTATAGCATTTTGACCCACCCCAGATACCCCGGCCCCATCCTGAATTCTCTCAAAGTCGCTAGCAACCAAGGCCATCTCACTGAGTCAAAGGCCTTAATTGCATCCAGCGAGACAATCACTAGTTTGCCGGGGTCCTTCTCTGTTTGGTCGATAATGTGGTGAAGCCTCCTGTGGTTGTCAGTTATGTTCCTGCCTGGAACATAGCCTTTTTGGTCAGGGTGTATCAGTCTTCCAATGACTCGCTTAAGCCTGTTTGCCAGCACTGCTGTGAGGATCTTACTGTGCTGGTTAAGCATCGATAGGGGTCTGTATGACCCACAGTCTGTGCCTGGCTTACCTGGTTTTAAGAACGGGATGATCACCGCCTCCCGTAGGGACTCCGGCAGCCTACCGCGCTCAAACGCCTCATTGAGCATAGCCAGCAGCGGGGGGAGCAGCTCTTGTTTGTAAGTTTTGTAGAATTCGCTGGGGAGCTGTCCGACCCCAGAACTTTGCATGTGGGCAGCTGCTGAATCACTGTCTCTAGTTCTTCTGAGGCGATTGGGGCATCCAGGTCCGCCCGTTCCAGATCGTCTAATGTGGGCAAGCCTATGTCTACTAATGTTTCTTGGATCTCTTGATCCATTTCTTCCCCTGTATCCTCATACAGACATTTATAGTATCTAAGGAACTCTTCGTTTACTCTCTCCTGGGTGTCCAGATCTGGCCCTCGTCCCCTCTGATTTCCCTGATCACTGGTTGTGATGTTTCATTTTTATATAGCCAGGCCAACAACCTACCCGGCTTGTCTCCACCCGCATGCTGCCTTTCGACATATTTCTTGTAGCTCAACTTACATAATCTATCCCAGTGCTCACTGCTGGCTTGTTGTAGCAACTTCATCCTTTCCTCATCCTCCCGAGCGCCGCCCCCTTTACGCATTATGTCTTCCAGCTCCCTCTCCGTTTCCTGCAACTCCAGTTCTATGCCCCCTTGGAGTCCTCTGGATTTTGATATGGCTACACCCCACACTACTACTTTAAATGCCTCCCATACGGTTCCTTCAGACTGAACGCTTCCAGTGTTAATATCGAAATACTCAGTGATTGCCTCCCTCGGGTCCTCCCGGAATCCCGAGTCTTTCAGGGCCTCAGCTCTGAGCTTCCACGTCAGGATTCGCGCTCTAGGTGGTTGGTGTCGCCACTCCAGGTCCAAGGGGGAGTGGTCCGAAAGCACTCTAGCCTTATACTCCGCCCCGTCATTTCTCCTACTAACTCAGCAGCAGCGAACATATAATCCAGCCTCGTGTGCAAGTTATGTGGGGTTGTGTAATGTGAATACTGCCTGTCTGCTGGGTGTAGCTGCCTCCAAACATCTTCGAGTGCAAAATCTCTCAGCAGGGCCTGTAATGCCTTTGCTGCCAGGGGGGGGTTTGTCTAGTTTACCATCTGATCTGTCCATTTTAGGATTTAATGTACAATTGAAGTTCCCTCCCCATAGGATCACGCCGCCCACTAGGGGGCTAATTTTACCGTATAAAGACCTAAAGTAAGCCGCTGTATCTTGGTTAGGGGCATATAAGTTTATAATGCTCACTTCCCGGTTTTCCAGCATCCCCCGCACTACTATCATTCTGCCTTCCGGGTCCATTGTAGACTGAAGCAGCTGAAATGGTACATGCGATGCCACCCGTGTAATAACTCCCCTCGCGTAAACTGAGTATGTAGCGCCTGTGGTGCTCCCTTTCCACTTTCTCGTGACTACCTCCAGTTTCTCCCTAGTAAGGTGGGTTTCCTGTAATAATGCTATGTCAATCCTCTTCCTTCTTAGATACATCATAACCTTGTTACGCTTCAAATAACTATTGAGGCCCCTCACATTCCAGGTCACCACTCTAAGGCTACCACACGCCATCTATTGGATATCCCGCCTCCCCTCCCAGTTTCCCCTCCCGCCTGATGTGACACCGAATAACACATGATTGGGGTTTGTTCCCCTCCCATTCCCAATAAAAACTCCCCAACTAACCCCCCGCTCCCTCCTTGCCCAACTAACAACACTGCACACAACCCCTTCCCTCCCCCAACTCTCCACCCAACCCCAACCAGTGCCCAGCTCCATCCCCGGAACTCAGGCATGTGCCCAGCTCCATCCCTGGATCTCAGGCTCACCCGTGTTCAGTCCTACCTCAGAATACCGAGGACAGGAACTCGGCAGGGTGTCACCGGACTACCAGTGACCTAACTAATCTATTGATTATGGGGGTATACGGGTTGATTCCTTAAGGCTCCCTACTGTTATCCGAGCTTCTCGTGCTTCTGGAGCATGCAAATATATATAGCCCTGATTGCGCTCTCTCAAAGGCTATGATATCTGCGCCTTCTCCTGTCTGGATACCCGATTCCTGGGGGCAGCTCTGTGTTTCCAGCCACCCCATGGTGTCCTCCGGGATTTCAAAAAACAATGTTCTGCTCTTGTGGAACACTTTCAGTTTTGCAGGGTAGATCAACATATACTTGTGGCCTGCTTCCCGCCGTCTTCTTTTCACGGCCCTAAAGTTCATGCGTCGGCGTTGCACCTGCAGGGTGTAATCCCGGTACGTGGTTATGTTTGCAGACTCTCTTTGTGATGTACCTCCCTTGCGAAAATGTTCGAGGATTTTCTCCCGGTCGCGATAGTTCAGGATCTTAGCTATCATCGGCCTGGAAGGGGTTCCCGGGGTCGGCCTCCTCATCAGGGCCCTATGCGCCCTTTCCACAGCAAATCCCTGAGTCAACACTCCTCTGGTTATCTCCTGCAGCAACATAGATTCGATGTACTCCGTAGGGTTGGGTCCCTCGGCTTCTTCAGGCAATCCAACGATCCGTATGTTATTCCTGCGTGCGCATCCTTCCGCCCCCTCCGCTCTACTTTCTAGGTTGCCCACTCGTTGGACCAGGGCATGAAGCTCGGACTTATGGGCTGCACACGCCGCTATATTCGGGGCCACCTCCTTTTCTAGGTCACCTGTGCGTTCTGCCAGCGACCTGACGTCTTGCCGGAGAAGGTTCACCTCCTCCTGTACTGCCCCAACTTTGAGCTCTAATACTGCCTTCAGCTCATTCATGGCCAATCCTAGTTTGGTTTCCCAGGCCACTTTTAGGTCAACGATCGCAGCAAGGATCTCCTGGTCTTTGCTCAGTGTCCGTGCCCCCAGCAAGGGTTTTATCTTTGCTTCTTGCCCCTTCCGCCACTGGCGATGCCCTGGTATATTCTTCAGGTGTGGGCTGCTTGCCCTTTGTTCCGGGGAGTTTGGTAGTCATCGTGGTGTGCCTGGGCTGTGTGTTCAGGCACCACTACGTGTGGCCTCCGATCTTGGTGAGTTAAAATTGCTGCTTGGGTAAGAGCCCGGGCAGACCGTTTCCAGAGTGCCCCCCCTGCTACTGGTTCTGCTCCTGGAGTGGACTGTGTCCTCCCACGTGATTGTTATTAAGCTGTGCAGTCCTTTCAAGATTCGGGCCCCAGCCCTTGTGGGTCTGGGTCCGTGAGCGCACACCCCAAAGCTTAAGGGGCTCCCAGGGTGCACACAACGGCCCAGCGCGCATCCGCCATGAACCACACCAGGCTGCCGTCTCTTCCTCCACAGAAGTGGTGGTTATTGTGGAGCTTCCACCATACATGCCTCATTGAGCCCCTTGTTAGTTTCCTGCACAAGCTGGGGGTGTCACTACCAGCCTGAACGGGATCGTAATGTTCGTGCTTTGGACTCCAGGAGGCCCGATGCTGTATTCACACTGCCTTCTGTGGACTGCCCTTATTTGCAGGCGCCATGCTTGTTTTCGCAGCCCATGGTGCCAAGCCTGGCTTCAGGGCTGATCTTTTTGCGCCCTTTGTCGGAGCTCCTGCTTCCCGCTGGGTTATTCCTCGGCGGGCACCCTCATCTGTTTTGCCCGCCGCAGCTCCTGCTTCTAATGGAGTGCTCCCGCAGCCCTCCTTATCGTCGCTCACTTGAGCAATCTGCGTTCCAATCGCTCCCAGGAGTCCCGGGAGCTGCTGCTCACACCCTTTGCCCGTACTCCCTGTTCTGGATGCCTCTACACGGACCATCGGCGGGCCTCCTGTGCACGCCCATCTCACCACCAGGGGCCGCCGTGCCCCTCTACCTCCATCCGCGAGGGCGTTACGAGCCAGTAGTCTGCGCGGCCGCATCCGCTTCTAACCCGCCGGAGCGGCACATCAATGTCCCAACGGGTGCCGGGGGGGGGCTCCGATGCGCTGTAGCTTGTTTTCTTTTTCGGGCACCTGGAAGCAGACGCCTTCACCGCTCCGTCAGCTGGCTCCTTTGTCTGCTTCTCACATCCGCCATTTTGGGGTCTCAGCCCCCGAGTGCGTGGGCACGGCGATGCCTGCAGGGCAGCCCTCGGCAGTCAATCAGGCTCCGGACTTGCAGGATACAGGTGCGTGCGTGTGTGCACTTATTTGCAGGATCGAATGCCGGATCTCAGGAGCTCTCCCAGAGGTCGACTCCTCACATGGCTCACGTAGCCACGCCCAAGAGGGGTCAGAGTCTTATCACCAAGACCACTGTCCATCTGCCATGACTCTCACTCTGGGATGCCCCAGTACGTGCCCCAGTACGTCCAGCTACGTGCCTGCTGCTTTGTTGCTGCTTTGTTGCACTGCTAGCTGTGTTCCCCACTGCTTCCATGCAGGCTTTTCATCCGCTTCATGTCTTGTCTCTTGCATACATCTTTGAAATTTCCATTAATATATAGGAGGGTTTCTGCATCCGTTATCTGCTTGTGCACCGGGCCTTTGTTGAATCAGATGGCCCCCGCCATCATGGATTTCGCTCCCCGCTCGCCGGCAGCACTTCGGGTCTCCATCCGGTACACTGATTGGGTTAGCAATGCTGGTGGCTGAGCCCTTAACCTATCCGCTCTCCTGATTTCACTGCGTGTTTTCGCTCACGGTCTCTCACTCTCCCTGAAGCTCCCAGTTTGCGCACACAGCTCTCAAATCGCTGTAACAATGTATCTAAACACGATACATTGCATCTCTGATGTCGCGCAGCCCACACTCATTAATGCTTCAGCTGCAGGCATGCCAGCTCACTCAGCCCCATTACTTTGTAGCGCGCTGCCGTCTTCAGCCGGGCCGCACTGTGCCTCTTCTGGAGCAGCTCTCTCACCGCTCAGAGTCTAGTGATAGCTTTGGACAGACACCATTTTTAGTTTCCGGTTCTGGGAACCTCTGCACTTCCCGTCGTCGTTCTACCCTCGGCAGACCTCGTTTTTCCAAAGCAATGGAGCAGCATATGCTCTATATCTTCACACTGCAGGCTTTACAGTGCCACCTTCTATAGCACCAGTTCAAAGCCCATTATTGACGGATCGACGTCGGAGCCCTCAGGAACTACTACCTAGCTCATGGCTCTGTAGCCACGCCCCCTAATTTATCTTTATTCCAGTTCCTCTCCTTTGTTCTGGTCCTTCTCCTTTGACCTAATCCTCTGTTCCTCATTCCAGTCCTCTTCTCCCCCACCCCAAGTCCTAGTCCTTCTCCATCAACGTAGTCCTTTTCCACCTTATCAGTCCTTCTTTTTCGTCCCTGTCATTCTCCTTCCATACCAGCTTTTTTTTTCTTCATCCCAGTCTTCTTCTTTGTCCAAGTCCATCTCGTCCTTCTCCTTTGGCCCAATATTTCTCCTTGTTCCAGCCTTCCTCCTTCGTCCAGCCTTTCTCCTTTGGCCCTGTCTTTCTCCTTCATTTCAGTCCACCTCCTTCTTCCCAGACCCATCCTAAGCCCCCCAGTCCCTTTTCCTTCATCGCAGTCCTGGTCCTGCATCCCAGGCCTTCTCCCTCATCCCAGCCCTTATCCCTCATCCCAGTCCTTCTATAAACCTTTTCATTCCAATCCTTCTTTGTCCTGCTCCTTTTATCCTTCGTACCAGTCCTTCTTTTTCTCCCCCCCATTTGTTGTTATCTTCTCTTCTGTCCCGTTCCTTCTCATGTGTTGCATTCCTTCCTTTTTCTAAAGCCTGAGACAATAAATACCCTTCTCCTTTGTCTCACACCTTCTCCATAGTCTGTCCTCCTCCTTCATCCTAATCCTCTGTCTTCACAATCATTCTACTTCTCCTTCCTCCTATTTCTTTTTTCATGTTAGGCTTTCTTCTTCATCCTAATATTTTCATTTGTCCTAGCCCTTCCTCTCCTTTATCCGTCCTTCTCCTTTATCCGTCCTTCTCCTTTATCCGTCCTTCTCCTTAATCCTAGTTCTTCTCCTTAATCCTAGTTCTTCTCCTTAATCCTAGTTCTTCTCCTTAATCCTAGTTCTTCTCCTTCGTCCCAGTCCTTCTCTTTCGTCCTAGTCCTTTTCCTTCATCCCAGTCTTTCTCATTTGACCCAGTCTTTTTTCTGTGTCCTAGTCTTTCTCCATTGTCCCGGTCCATCTACTTCGTCCCAGCCCTCCTTTGTCCTAGTTCTTCTCCTTTTGAAGTCCATGTCCTTCATATTTATCCAGGACTTATCCTCCTTCTCCCCAGTCTTTCTCCTTCTCTTCCTCTATCCCATTTCCACTTTGTCCCATTTATCCATCTCATTTGTCCCGGCCCTTCTCCTTCCATCTAAACCTTTCTCATTTTTGTCAAATCTTCTTTTTTAGCCCCAGCCCTTCTCCTTCACGCCAGTCCTCCTTCACTTTATTTGCAGTCCATCTGCTTCTTCTTCATTCCAGTCAGTTTACTTCTGTTGCAGACATCTCCTTCTCCCAGATTGTCTTCTGCTTTTTTCCATACCTTCTCCTTCATCACAATCTTTCTCTTTAACCCAGGCCTTCTCCACCATGTCAGCCCCCTCCTTCGTCCTAGTCCTCCTCCTCCCCAGTCATTATTCTTCCAAGTCCTCATCCTTCCCAGTCCTGCTTCTTGCCACCCAATCCTCTTCTCCTCTTACCCAGTCCTTCTACTGTCTCCTTTGTCCCAGTCCTTCTCCTTTGTCCCAGTCCTTCTTCTGTCATGATTTACAACATACCCTGCATGCCAGAGCCTAACATCCACCCCAAAGGTGGTTTAAATGCCCACCTGGGGTTGTGGCAGGTTTTGCGGCAGAGAATAGTGCTGTACCCAAAGCAAGGCTCTGGAGACAGTTGGGTCTCTATGGTTTAGTGCAAGAGAAAATGTTACCACTGAGCACCTGTCAGGCTTACTATTGGACAGCAATTTTGTTGTGGGTCCATCTTCTGGGTTAATGGAAGTATTGATGCTTACTATCCTGGTGTGTGTGATGACAATTAGATGCGATCAATATCTTCCCTACACAGTTTTATCGCTAAACCAACAAATGTTTGCACTTTTAATATGGTGTCTTTTATAAATAGAAACACATTAATAATGCTCTTATTCTCTTGTTTTGTATTTATGTACATTTAGTCTCTTGTAGAGATAATATGAGTATTTAAAATAGAATAGTCGAACAATATACAGTGCCTAATAAAAACAATAAAGTAGTTGAGTAGGTACGCATCATCCAACTGTAATGGTCACTTCTAAAATGTTAAAAATACCTCCTACCAATCACCAATGTGTATGAAACACTTGTGTATAGGTGCGTTATGAATGCCATAACATATCATATCATATGTTGCCATTGTGGCCCAGCAAAACTTAAAGTCATGCTCAAAATTGTGATGCAGTGGATTGGAAAGCTAGGGGATGAGGTTATACAGGCCAACCTCATTTGGTGGAGAGGGTTAAAAACTCTGTCAAAAAGCTTGGCTTCTGTGGGCAATTAACTAAGAACTAACCTAAACGTGATCTACAGCCATGGATCAAAAATATATGTTGAAGACATTTGTAAACATTGCTTATTTCAGCCCCCAAAATATTAAAACGCCAACACAATTGCCAATTTTGTGCCCCACGAGCAGTTTACTCTTTCAGGGTGAAGGCATCTGAAAGCTCGCTCTGAATCATTGATTTCTTACCTGACAATAAAAGGGATTATGCCTTCACATTACTTTGTGATGACGAGGCTACGTCATACCACACCATCTCAGTGGCGGTTGACATTGTCGATACTGGTTTTCGCCAGATGGGAAATGTAATTGTGCTATATTGCCATGGGTGACTCAAAGCCACATGCTGGTGTTCAGACCAAGGTCATAGCTATGCCCTTTGATTGGGAAGAGCTCTTTGATAAGAAGATGGATGATACCCTTCAAGCCATCATTACAGACTCTGACACCAATACCACTTGATCCTTGGGCGCCTTGCAGCAACGTCGGCCATACCAGTCCTTTTGGTCCAAGCAGTCCTGGTTTTCAAGATCAGGCTGAGATTATGGACCAGCCTATCGATCCCAATCATACAGGTCTAACACCTATGTATCTGTAGGCAACCAAAGACGACGCAGGTCCTTGCAAGTGAGTGGCCATCCCAGCAAACAGGCCTCACCCCGAAACGGATCCATCCCTCCACTTCTGCACCCAGTGGGACGGTGAATCCCCTTCTTTCAACACCAGGGGCATCGGATTCCCACAGATAAGTGGCTGCTTTCACTTTTACGCCATGGCCATATCCTGGAGTTTATGCGACGACCGCCTGCCACTCCACCTTCCACAGAAGTGGAAAAAAAACATGGCATGCTACAACGGGAGATTTGGGCTCTGCTTTCAAAAGGAGTGATAGAACGTGTCTGTAAAGATTGGTAGGGGGTGTCTGTACTTCCGCTCTCTATATGGTAGAGGAGAGGCACAGAGGACCCCAGCCAAGATTCTCTATTTGGTAGCAATGGACGAGCAATCAAGGCCTAGCTTCTCAGGAGGTGATGCAGGCTGTTTCTTAAGTACAGTGTAGTCCTCGAACCCCCACAAAGGAATGTCCACACACTGTATTACTGAAAACACAGTCTTTATATAATTAATATTCGAAGGTATGTACACGATCACAATAACGCACTTTGTATTCGGAAATCAACAATGATAAATATATACAATTCTAACGTGGTACCACCAATGTTATCCAATCTCATTAAAGTGCATCAACTATACGGTTAAAATGTCACACAGATCAATAACGAGGAAACCAGCAATAGAGATAGGAAGGAACGCAAGATGGTTGAAACAATAGGCAGATTTCTGACCCCTACCCTTAGGCACAGTTCTGTGTGGAGATCCCCCCACCTGGGCAACCTGTAAATAAAGATATATAGCACAAGCCCAGTCCATCTATTGTTTAATAGTCTTATTTCCTCCTACTAAGGTTTTACCCCCCCAATGTACCTGGTGGAGTAGAGTTCTCCGAAGATGCGTCGACCGATCCTTCTTGAGTGACTCCCTTTAAAGCAGGAGCCACGGATCGTCGAGAGGCGTCGAGGAACTCAGCGTTCGGTGTCGGGGAATCGACGGCCCTTCTTGAGTGCCCTCCCTTTAAGGCAGGAGTCACGGGTCATCGAATGTCCGACGGAGAACAGGTTGAACTACGGCGGTGAAGTGGCAGCTTCGTTCCGAGCGGTGCTCGTCGACGACAGAGCGTTGGCGTCCTGCAAGGAAGAGGCGTGCGGGGCACCTCGGTGACGATAGTTCTGGACTGCAAAGAGATGATGAACAACTGTGGCCCAGCAAGGGCGTCGAGTCGTCGGCGTCTCTGTGGTCTTTAGGTGGCGGGAAAACCACCGGGGGATGCTCCTCAGCGCATCGACGGTCGGGCCTTCTCCAGCGGGATAAAGCGGGCGACGATGCAGACGAGAGCATCCGATGATCAAATGAAGTTCTTAGGCAAACGGGAGCACGGCGGCTCCGGTCGGCGACGGCGGTCGTCGACAGTGGCGGACAACAGTCCGAGTGCTTCTCTTTGGGATTCCGCAGCAGTCCCCGTCTCGGGTCGGCAGCCTGTCGTAGGTCTGTCTACCAGGGAGCTTTGGCAAAGATCAGCTGGTGCACGATGGTCCCTCGTAGTTCGGGAAGAGGGCGCCTTACCATGTACTCTCTGGGTCTGTCCTTGGAGGCACAGCAGCTTTCAGATTGTGAAGGAGAGCAACAGCAATTCTTCTCGTCCAGCGGGGCTTCAAGGTCAAGCTTCAGTTACTCCAGTTACTCGTCGTAGTAGACTTCAACTTCTAAACACGATTCCTAGCAGTGAGAGCCCCCCAGATATACTGTTGATCTCCCATTCATTCCGCTAGGTCACACTCAAGCATCCAATCACGACTAAGGGCATTCATGCAGGCAGGCAGCCAATCAGGCACACGAGGTATTCAGGCCATTCACTTCTCTCCAGACACTCGCAACAAGTTATGTGTATTGGGACAAGTACCGAGCCATTCAACACTCCAAACTGCATTCATACCGGTTTCGGGCAGGGCTGTCTCAGTCATTGTGTCAACCACCAGACATCCAAAACACAGAATGCATATTCGTCACACACTCTATTCACCCGGGTCCCACCCACAGGAGGTACCCACAACATGCATCACTGGGAAGGCTCCAGCTAGTCTGGCCGGGCCTTCACAACAACACCATATATGGCACTTCCACCCAACAGCCAGTCAGGGGGAAGGGACAGAGTCAGGGCTTCCCAGGACTTTGGGAAAACAAGGTAATAGGTAATAGAAAGCAAGAGGCCACAGGGGCCATTTTGTTTTCCATCAGGAATCAACTGATCCCAATGGCAGGGCTGGGGTATCCCCAAAATGGAGGATACTCCGCGCACCTGTCAAATTCAGCATGGAGCTGCCACCAGCCCATACCCTGCTCTGCGGGCCAACCACAGTTGCCCAAAAACATACACTAGGGGCACAGGGTTGTACCCCCACCCATGGATGCCATAAGGCTATCCCACGGGTCAGTTCACCAAACCAAAAGAGAGAGAGCTGCACCACCAGGAGTCCCACATGAACTCCTGCACGGAAAACACGACAGAACACACAATAAAAAGCAGTAAAGGACAAGGATACGGAGGCCCTGTCCCTCCGATGCATTTGCAGCATCACAGTGTCCCTCACTCCCAATAGCACTAGACGTTTACTCACGCTTCTTTCTTGCGAAGACAATGTCGTGCCACTGGAGACCCATAGTGGACCTCCATTTTCTAAAGAGATTAATTTGCTCTCAAATATTTCAGATGGCCACAGTTGCTCCTGCGGTGAGTAACATTTTTTTCCTCCTATTTGCTGTCCCCTTTCCTCCAAACATATGGGAGTTTGCAATGCATGAAAGAAAACCAGGGAGAGGAAACCTTAACTCTCTCAAGCAAAGCGACTCCTCGGGACAGATTGCCAAAATGAACCATCTAGCTAAGAACTCACAACCATAAGGTAGTGTTTGCAGAAGGCAGATGAGAAGTAGCCATTAAAATCTTTGAAAGACCACAGATATAACCTTCATAGCATGAGCAAGGAGACCACTTTAGAAGCTTGTAGCATTCCAAAATGCGAGTAACTATCCGCATAGCTATCAATGACTTAGAATACAGATACACAGGAGAACAGCCACCTAAAATAACAAACCGAGCATTCTGATTTTCAGAAATGCATGTTGCAGGACAAATAAAATGTCAATGCCTGCCTTACATGCTGAGAATTCAGAGTTCTCTCCACATCTAATTGGGAGCTGGAAAGAAAGTCAGTACAGCTACCTACTTGTTTTGAAGAAGAAACCACTTTCCGGAGGAATGCATTGAAAGTGTAGAGTTCAGAGGCTGTGTAGCTTGAGAATCTCACTAATGCTCCTAGCGGATGTGAGGGCTGCCCATAAGCCGGCTTTCCAAGTGACCAATCTGAGATTGTTTCGGGCCATCGGCTTGAAAAGTTTGTGTGCCTGATAGCTAACGTCATATAAAGAACCCAAACAGGGGGTAGGGGAAGCTTACTCAGACCCTCAATGTCTTGATTACTGGAATAACATAGAGCAAACAGGGCCAGGAACAGCATGGCCACGTGTAAGAAAATGCAACCTGAAATGGAGTGTGGCTAGAGGAGTCTATGCAAGTTTCCTGAATGGAAGGGGAGAGCTATAAAATCCCAGCAGGAAAGTCATTGTTCATTGTGAGTTTCAGCATGACTAAGAGAGAGTACTTACCTGTTTAGAGAGAGTAAAGATAAGATGTTGGGATTGAGAAAGTGGTAACAATGGTAACAATTCGGTGATTGAGGGTAATTTGGGGGGTTAGGCAGAAAGGACTGAGAATGTGTGAGGAGTGGTAAGGAGGGGAGAATCAGGAGGAGGAGGGCAGAACTGTGAGGTGGAGTCAGACAAGGAGTGAGAGATTGGACAATTAGGTTGACCTGGCTCGGGGAAGCGAGAGACCCTATTGCCAAGGAATAGGCTTGGGCCACCAACTCTAGAACTGGCCCTCTTGTCATGATCACCAGCAAACCAACCTTCTACCATCGTATTAGACGTACACATCAAGGGAGGAGGAGGGAAGGCTGGACACTGGTGTGGCGTGGTTGACATTCTCACCAAGCATCCTCTGCCAGTGTTGTCTGTTAAGTGCTCTATCTGGTATGGGACCTCAAAGATGGCCTATTTGGCCTCCTCGCCTATCCCAACATGGCTGCTGAAAAGGCCCATGGATGTGCTGTTATTCATGCAGCCTAGTTGTATGGGTGTGGTTGCTATTTAAGCCACGCCCATACCTGTTGGCTCTGCTTTGCGTTTCTCTGCCTCCTGCAGCGGAATGCTTACCGCCGGCATCCTCCCCGTGACCAGATCCTCCGTCCCCTGCAAATAGAAAAGGAAGAACAAGTCAGCTTTCGAGGCACACATTCCCGCGGAAGCCAGACAAGTACTTTTGAGGACATTTCCAGGACATTTCCATACTTATCACAGCGCGCGCTCGCCCGCCTGTCCCTCAATGCAGCACTCTTCGCTGTAAATTGCTCAGCTGCACGGCCTGACCTCCCCAGTTCCCCAGGGTATTGCACACCTGAAAGAAGCAAAGAAGACATTAGGAGAGACCGGCCAAGCAACCAGAAAGGGGGTAGCATCACCCATGAACAAGCGCAACAACTTGTGAAGGAAGAAACTGTATCCATGAGTTTCTTTAGCCCCAATAGACATTGCTAGCACAATTTACCTATAAGAGAAGGAGGGGTTTTCAGCCCCACGGGCATTGTCACCAACCACCAGAGCTGAGCTTACCAACCAGAGGACTAACACACTCCATCTAGGCGCAGTGGGTCTGGGCAACACCAGTGACGTAAACTGGCAAAGAAGCAACCAGGAAACCTCACACCTGTGCAGTCCAACAGGTGATTTCAGCCTTTCCTGGGTGGGGGAACAAAGGGTCCACTCGCTAGCAGCAAACACTGATCTGTGTTCTTTGGCCCCAGGATCCTCATACCTGATTCCTGGAAGTCCTGGGTAGCTGCTCCACAACACACCTCCGACAACATATCCCACTCCTTCCAAATCACACTTGGGTGGTACTACGCGGGTGTGGGACAGCTAGTAGTGTGGAATCGGCCCGGGAGAGTCCAGGCGCTCCTGCAAAGACCAAGGCAAGCGTTACACCTCCACCCTTATGCACAAAGAATAAAAAATGTAAACCTACTATCGCAGTCTGAGAGAGTATATTGCTAAGTGGAGAAACAGAGGGGGTGGATGCCAAACCGACCTCCCCTACTGCTTTAACATATCCTAAGAGGGCTCGAGCAGCACACAGTCAGCTGATGCAATGCTCATCAAGTCTGAGAACTACACTCTTGCTGGCCAATGAGTGGCTATAAAAATTATGCAGCAACCTCTGGACTTCCTGAACCTGCTCATCGGGCTTCGAAGGAGGGGAGCTGGAGGGAATTTGTAAATGACGGTGTGATCCCTTAAGATCTGAAACGCGTGCTTCAAGGATTGCACTCCTTGGTGTATCCATGAAGCATAATTGTGGCATTTTGAGCTTTCCTGAGAAGCAAACAAATCAGCCGATGGCTGGTCCTACTGTTGAAAGATCTCCTGAACCACCAGAGGTCTAGTTCCTACTCGTAACTTGTATATCTTTATCAACACACCCTTGTACTGAACTGAGGGTCTCATGGCTATTTCATCCAGATGCATAGTGGCTACCACTGCTTTGAAGAGGGGTTTCCCTTTGTTGGGCATCTCTCAAGTGGTTATGTGGGCCCCACTTCACCAGTTTGCCCAGCATTACTGACTGGATTCCTTTTCCGGTCAGGATTCTCACTTTGGCCACAAAGTCCTCCAGAGTTTTCCGGTGTAGGTGGTGGTTTCCCACTCTCTTCCCTCTTCCAAGTATCTGTAGCACTAAGATGAGGACATGGTGTGCCTCTCTGTAATGTTCTTTCTGATGAATGAGTCCTTCATCCCACAGATTCATCATCACCCTCCCAAACTGCTCCTCTTGGCAGATGGCTTGTACACCTCAACTGCTATGGGATAGGAAAATAGGTAGAAATTAGGTCATGGGGTGTTGCTGGCTCTGCTTCCTGCCCTTGATATCACAACAAGCTTTATGGTTGCCCAAAGGCACTGAAAAAGATTCAGAAGAAACCTGGTGCTGGAAAAGTTATATATAATGTGAGGAATTTGTGGGAGAAAGGGTTAATCCGTCATTAAGAACATTACTGAGAGGTATGTAATTTGATATTTACTCTTCTTTTACCCTATTGTGCAACTCTAATCTTCCCTCATAATTGACAATACGGTCCGGTGTTCAGAGAGTTGTGGAAGCTGTTTGTAAAACCATTGGACTGCAATCCCCATCAGCCCTAGTCTGCATAGTTAATGGGGAAGGATAACAAGAGCTGTTCAAAACATCTGGAGAGCCACATGTTGTTAGATCTGTGCACTCAGCTTGCAATGGCATCCCCTGATGTTCAGTTTAATCAATTGATATGCCCTTTTCTGACTTCCCGTAGGTCTGCAGCCTCCCAGTATTGTGCTTACAGACAGAAAGGTTCAGAGCAGGTTTTTTTAATGCAGATATTGATTCAAAAGGAATAGGTAAATATTTAAATGAATAAATGGGTCTGTATTTATCTGGGTTATGCCTCGTCCAGGGGTTATGGGAGTTGTTTGGTGTGTCAGAGTAATAGGAGGTTTGAATGGTTGAGGAATAATGTGTGTAAGCCAGAGGTGGATGTGAGGGAGGCTTGCTTGACAGGGGGGACAAAGGCCACTGGCGCAGGTGAATGGGGACACAAACAGGGGCATGCATGTTGTAGGAGAACATGTTCCTTAATGTATTCCGATGTGATCACTGTGAATTTCATTTTGACAAACAGAATTGTGGTTCTCATATCAAGTAAAAGGGATGACTTGATGGCCGACCCATCAAAGTTAACACTGTTTAAAAGTTACCCACTGTTAGAACAGAATGCTGACCATTTTACCAGCAAATTTTGCAGTTGCTAAGAATGACCTGCTCATCCTCTGGGGTAATAACTTTCAGTGGGTAGTCGGGCAAAGAGGTACTTGTGTTTTTCTTCTTGTAATCATGGGGTGGGGGTGAGCTATCCATGCTAACACAGAGAGTAAATGAGGCTGAGGATTGCGAGGTAGGGATGTTGTTACTGGTGCACTAATGCATAGTACACAGGGTTGCAGTGTTATGAGGGATGCTGTCATGGGCGATGCTGAGGTCTTGAGGGGATCAATAGTCAGGTTGGGTAGGCAGGGTGACAGAGAGGATTGAGGCTAGTGTAGGGAAGGCATGGTATCAAACATTAAGACAGACACAAGTGATCACAGTTCAAGGGTGTTTGTTGAACTTCAATTGGGTTTGAAAAACACCTATCTAATCCTAAATCTAAAGATGGGAGCAAGCTATGACCATCTAATAATAATAACTCAGTCCTAGTCGAGTCTGTCAAAATAAAAAGGCATATGCTAATAAACCTATTGCAAATCCTTACTTCTAAATACAAATAGTGTGGGAAACAATGTTATGCAAAAGAAAAGTGTTCAATAAATTATGTGTCAGGATATTCAAGCCGTTGGCTCCACTTACCCACGTTTTCAGCACGGGACAAGGCAGCACACTTGAGCTTAGCACAGTCTCAGTATCAGGGCCTTATGTGCTAAAGTCTCTGTCATTCAAAGACTCTTACTTCAGAGGGCCTGATGCGACGAACAAAAAGTTCCTTTCTCCTCAGGATTCTCATGTACAACTTCTTGGGTGATTTTCGATTCACCCCGGGTCACCCTGTGCCGGGCTCAGACCCACTTTAACACAAAGCTTTCAATTGATCTCCCTCTGCCGGGCTGGGACCAACTTTCTCTACTTTCTCTACTTTTTCTAAGCTTTCTTTACTTCAGAAATCGATAACTTGCGATTGTGCGCGGGATTAGCTCAACCTGCCGCAGGACCACTTTGATTCACAATTAGTCGCTCTTCTCTTGATATGCTCTCCTTATCTTCACTTTGCCAATTCTCAGTTGGATACCTTACAGAGACTTTAGAATGAGCGCCCACGCGGTGCCGGACCACTCTGTCAGGGGTAGCATATCTTGTTTTTTAAAAGTTAAATTGCTCATCAACAGTTCCACTTTACTTGCGTTCTTTTGTCACACGCGTTTTAACAATATTCGCTCCAGGGCTCGCCATACAATGTTCCTGCTAGCAACCTTGGCTTCAACACAGGCCGGTCTTGTATCGGTTTCCCTAACTCGCCGGCTGTGTTGACTCCACTGATGCTGCTTTGTTCTTGGAGCCAATGACAGTACCACGGCAGCTGGCGCTTCTGTCGAGATCACAGGGTTTGTCACTCAAATCCAGCAATACTTCTTTGTCCTCACCTGTTCCACTGGAGCTTGTCTGCTTCTCCTTTCCTCCTCTTCTCGTCTGTGATTTCTTCTTCTTCTGGTCGAGGTAAGGTCTCCCTCTGAGGGAAGCCACTATGGGTGCCTACTGGAATTGGCGGTCAAGTGGCCCCTTCTCTGAGAAAGCTGTGAAGGGGAAAAAGCCTCTTGAGGCAGAAAAAAGCCCTTCCCACAAAGAAGTCCAATTGCCCAGCATTGAAGTTCTGGACCGGAAGGGTAGATATGCATGGAGCAAAGGTTAGCAACCTTAGAGCAGATGATCCGGAGAAGGCAACAGTAAGTGACCCTTCGTCGGACAGAATGGTAAATCTCCAAAGTGAGAGAGGGCAATCCGGAACCTTGATGTGTAGCGAGAAGCCAGACTGCAGAGAGCAGCAGAGGAGCGAGGGGAGAAAGCTAAACCGAGAAAGAGTTGCTGCGCTCCTAGGGAAGCGCCGTGAATCCACACCCAGAGTAAGGAAGCCCCTGTCACTGAAGCAACTGGAGGAGTCGAGAAGGAAAACACAGAAGTTAGAGGGAGCAAAAGAGAATGGCGGCAGAACCACTGAGAAGCCAGAGAGAGCCAAAAGTGCCATGAACAGCGCAGGGGGAAAAAAAGAGAGAACAAAAGGCAGGAAAGCAAGCAGCTCGGTATCAAGTGAAAGCGGAGTACTAGCGCCTACCCCAAAGACCGAATATCAGTAGGAATGCAATGCGCCGACTGCCGGGTGCATACTGACTAAATGCAGCCTGGCGGTGGCCATATTGGAAACAACTAGACAGGTAAGCACGTTCGAATAGTAACGTGGTGTGCAAATCAATGGAGACACATTCTCCATCTGTTCCATAAGTGCTACCGGAGGAGACACGCGACAGCTTCTTCCCGCCTTGATTTTTGACGCGGGAGGGCCCTGGGTACCTCCAACACACAATACAGGATTCTTCAGCCTGGTTTCCTGGTCTTATGCTTTCTATTCTCGAGATTTCATGATAGTACCGGCTCCTTGTCGAAAAGGTCAAGGTAACGTCCCTCCTTGCGATACCCTTCTGTTTTGTCATCTTTCTTCTCTCATTAAACTGCCATCTTGGAACTGCTGTTTCCTCGTGTGCAGTAATTGTCTGACCTTGTCTGACCATTGTATTGGGACACATCAGGTATACGGCTCAGGTGTTAGTCTGTTTTCCCTAATTGCGGGCCATCCGTGTGAAAGTGTTTGTGTTGTAAAGGGGTGCAGGGGTAGAGTTTCTAAATATCCTACATGGTAGGATGGGGTAACAGTGTTACAGGGAAGGAGATACTGCATCTCTCCATCCTGTGTCCCACTCCCGGAAGACCCCTCACCCAGGTGATCCTCCCACACTGGTCAACCCCTAGGAACTAGATCCAAAAGCGATGGCCGTGTCCTGGCCACCTGGATGACAGATCCCCAGGGACTAGTTGGTGAGACACCTTCTGGTTTCTCACACTAGCAGGCACTGGGATGAGCGATAAATGTGTTGAGGGTTCTGGCTGCATATCATGAAATGTTGGGGTAAGTTATGGTCATAACACAATATTGTATTTCAGTAGTGGAAGTGCTCCTTGTTGCAACTTCGCTTATGCAGCCAGCGACCCATTCTCCTTTTGTACTGTCTTTCTTAACAGGCACACGTTATCCTTTTGAGGCCCAAATGCTGTACAGCCTTTGTAAGGAAGGCATGGTATCAAGAATAGACGGGCACAAGGGATCACATTTCAAGGGTGTATATTAAGTTGAATAGGTAGGGTGGAAAAATACCTAATCGAAAACTAAATCTAAGATGGGTGCAAGCTAAGGCCATCAAATCAAAATAAGGCAGTCCTAGTGGCGTCTTGTCAAATAAAAAGGGCCTATACTAAGAAAAACCTATTGCCAATTCTTACGCTAAATACAAAAGAGTGTGGGATAGGGCTCATCAGAAATAAAGAAGTGTTCACAAACAATATGTCAGGATGCGGTAGTCGTGGTCTCCCTTCCCCACGTTTAAAGCATGGGAGAAGGCGGGACTTTGGAGCACAGTAGACGCTCGAGCTTGCCCAGCATGAGACGACAGTTCTGTTTTCAGCTATCAGGATCTTCGATGGACAAGTCTCTTGCTCTATAAAAAGTCTCTTGCCTTCGAGGGCCTGATGTGTTCAAAATAACAACAAAGATTCCTTTCTGCCTGCACGCCCCTGGGTCCACCTCTTCAGGGCGCAGACTCCTCAACTCAAACAGTTCGTATCAATATCAGATCTTCCTGCTCCCGAGGATCTGATAGTTCACATAATCAAACAAAAGGTTCTTTCGGATTGGTCCCTGGGGTGACGATCCTTAACCCTTGGCTTCCCTCTCTTCCGGTCGCAGACCCCTCTCGAATATCAGCCTCCCTCCCGTCGGGTTCACTCTGGCTTTCTTTCCTCACTCTTCTGTTTGCTGGCCTTCCTCGGTCGGGCTTAGGCCTTTCTTTCGAGATCTCCCTTTCCAGGGCTCTGACCCGAGTGCCAAGGGGTACAATCCACTTCCCCCGGTCTTTCACAAACACCTTCACCTGTTGTACTTCACAGGTCTTAATGTCTTTTTAAACAACACACTGTTGGACACCCCTCCGTCGGGTTCACTCTTGCACCACAGTGCTTTCCTGCATTCTTATTAAGCAGGATATTTTCCCCTCATTGTTTCACTATTATTAATTCAATGTGGACCACCCTCTGCCGGGTTCTCTCTAGTCAACACACTGTTCCTCTGTGACTTTAGACTTTTCCCCTTTTCATCTGAATCCCTCCTTCGGGTTCACTCTTGCCAATCTCTTGAGTTCCTTTTACTTTCTTACGATGTCTGATTCACTTCCCTTATTCACGATCTGCAAGTCAAAGGCTTTCGACTGTACATAGGATTTTACTAGACACACGTATGACCACTTTGACCCTCTTCTCGCCTTTCCCAAGGCCATCTAGTAATAGTAGTACTCCTACGTCCCGTCCCCTTTCCTCCATACTTGTGGGACATTCCGTCCTTCGGGATGGGACCGGAGCACTTTTGTTAAAAAGCATCAAAAATGAAAAATGTTGTCCTTCTCTTTTTACATGGGGTACCGCACACGGCCGTAACCCCGCCCTCCTGAACTCCTTCCCGCGCATCGCCCTTCAGTTCTTTTCTCCACGCGGTCGGGGCTGGACGCACTTGCATCACCGGGAACACATTTTTTCTTGTTCCCATTGTTCTTCTCTCCTGCTCTGGTTCTGCAGTCGCTTAGTCCGCCGTCTATGCCGGAGCATCTGGGATTTGTGTCCTGTTCTTCATGCGAAAGTCGCTTCGCTAGGGCGGATCCCCATTCTCTCTGCTTGGAGTGTCTCGGGCCAGACCATCGCTGGGATTCGTGCTTCTACTGCGATTCCCTTTCCGTCCGGGCACTCCAAAGCCATCTTCTTCGGTGGTAGGACGTCTTTCAGCGTGTTCCTCCACCTCATCTTCAGCTTTTCATTGACGAAAAGAAGAGACGCCTGGTAATCCTTACTTTTTGGGGCGCCCCGGCCGAGGGACTCCTTTCTGGGGTCTTCTCGGACCGGGAGGGGCTCGAGCAGCTCTTCCACCAGGGCTTCTCCTGAGGTGCCTCGCAGGCCTAATAGGCGTACCAGAGTTTTCTCAGAGGGTTCCTACAACGGACCTGCCAAGACCGGAACACGTTTCGAGGTTCACCATTCAGGTGCTAAACGTAAGCCCATTTCATCTGTGCCTTTGGACACAGAGTTTCGCTCCGAGGCCTCCGTTTCTGGAGCTTTCCATTGAGACACTGGGGTACGCCCTGAGGCCTCCTTTTATGGAGCTTTCTGTGCCAAGCCGCGGCTTGAGGCCCCTCACGAGGGAGCTACACATACTAGACTATACCCAAGGTTCCTCTTCGTGAGGCTAAGGTCAGTACCGACAAAACCGAGAGACCTGTCCCTAAGGTCTTAGCCTCAGCTTTCCCGCGCTCAGAGTCGCAGTGATACCGGATCTGTCGAGGGGGCTAAGAGGGTGGTCATGCACCATAACTCCTCTGTTACTTGCTCTGCCAAGGTTCCTCCTCTGGATGCTAATTTTGGGGCCACCTCCAAGATGTCAAGTAAACATCCGAGACCCCCCAGTTCTCGCTCTGCCGAGGATCCTTGTGTCAAGGCTAAGGTCTTACTTAAGTCCCCTGACCAGCCTGAGGAGACAATTGCCTCATCTACACATGTGACGCAGTTCTCTTCAGGCATTGACAAAATGGCGGCCCACACCTCATGGTCCACGGTGACCATTTTGGATTCTTTGCTTACACCTACGTTCTCAACGGTGGGTGCTGGGAATCTTATGTTTTGGGGCTGAGCAGCCTTTTTCACCTCAGATGAAAGGAAAAAAATCAGTTCCGCCCTTCTTATGACTGGCGTGCTCGGATGCCGATGCCACATACTGTCTCGCTTCCGCCTACTTCTACTCCATTGGTCTATGCGGACCCTATTGGTGGTGGGCCTTCCTGGCAACCATCCTCCTTGCGTTTGTGGGGGTATGCCCCATCTGAGAGGCCTCTGCGTACCCCAGCGCCTAAGCCTTCATCAGAGGATGCATTTTTCAGGAAATTTCAGCAGCTCATGCATTCTGATCCTATGAAAGAGTACTTTAAGGGTCTTTTCAATGAAATCTACCCTGAACCTCCGGCTCCATCTACCACTCCTGCGGTTTCAGCAGCTCCTGCGGTGGTACCACCTCTTCCTCTTGGTCCGCCTCCAGCTCTTCCTCCCCTACCCTCGTTATCTCCCATAGAGAAGACACCGGTAGAACGGGGTAGCATTATAAAACCTGCGGCGGTACAACCGTCTGCTCACGATTCGCTGCACGACCCTCATGCAGATCAGGATAGAGATGAGCAGCCCCGCTCTGTCAGAGCATTCCATAACCGGGTCCTGGATATGATGGCCCTCCTTGACATTCCAATACCTGAGGCCCCCGCTCCACAGGAAAGGGTGCTTTCGGGAGCTTTCACCTTGTCACCACAAGAGCGCACCTGTTCCCCCAGAGGGACGTTTTGTCTGAGGCCCGCAAGGTCTGGGATAAGCCCCACACCGGGCTACATGTCAATAAGAGAAATGACACACTTTACAGGCTCCACACCTCTAAGGAGATAGCCTTGGTGTCTTGTCTGATCCACTCATCGACGGCGGTGGCTGCGGCCATGCTTCAATCCAAGCCGGCCTATGCGACCTCTACGGCTGCGGTGCAGATTCTCTCCAAGGAAGACAAGATTTTGGACTCCTTGGGCAAGAAAGTCTTTGCCAACTGAGCACTGCAACTTCGCCAAACAAATACCGAGCTGATCCTGGCTGCAGCTAATATGAAGCTGTGGAAGGAGTTGGCCGATTTCCAGGAGTGTATTCTTGCGGAGAGGCTAGACGACTTCAAAGCCGGTTTTTCGGATGCCAGGGTGTTGTCACAAGATCTCCTGGAAGCTGCGGAACACCATGTGGATACCCCAGCTCGGAGCCTGATGGTGTGAATTGACACCTTCTGCCAGGCATGGCTTCATGCGACAAAGTTTTTCGAAGGAGGTGCAAGATAAAGTTCTGGACCTTCCCTTTCATGGCAAGGAACGGTTTCATTCTTCTATGGATGACAAACTTACAAAGACCAAGTTGAGCACCCAAACCGCTAAATCTTTGTCGGTCCTGGCAAAGGTCCCAGCTAAGGCCCCTTATACACAGAGGTCAGGGTAACAGATTGGGACACCCTCCCTCAGAGCCGAGGTTCAGAAAACTCTAGACCTCAGAGCAGTGGAACCTGTTCCCCTTAGGGAACAAGGGGAGGGCTTCTACTCTCGTCTGTCCACAGTGCCCAAACCCAACCAGGCTGGCCTGCGCACTATCCTCAACCTTTCCCAGTTCAATCTTTCTCTTTTCCAAGAGAAATTCAAGATGATCACGCCCTGCCAATTAAAGTCCTCTCTTCGGAAGGATGACTGCCTCATTGTAGTGGACCTTCAGGACGCACATCCTGATATGGAGGACCCTTGGCAGGGGAACATTTCCAGTTTTTCGAATACTCCCTTGTGATAATAGCTCGGCGAAGCGCACCAGAGACTCCTCCGAGGGCTCCTCAGCGGGTCTGCCAAAACCGTATCTTTTTCCGAGGATCCCCGTTAGGGGGCTAAGGTGGGCCCCAGTTCTTCTGTGGCTCTCGATACCAGGGTTTGCCCTGAGACTCCCACTTCTGCAGCTAACTCTACTGAGTCGCGGCTCGAGGCCCCCCTCGAGGTGGCTATATGTACCAGGGGTTAAACCTGAGGTTCCCCTTCTTGGGGATAAATAGGACACCAACAGAATTGAGGGTCTGGGCTGTAAGGTATATCCCTCAGTCTTCCCACGCGCACGGCCATGGTGATACCAGTTCTGTTGAGGGGGCAAAAGAAGGTAGTCATGCACCACAGGCCTTCCAGTACCGGCTCTGCCGAGGATCCTCCACTAGAGGCTAATTCTGGGGCAGTCACTAACGTGTCGAGTAAACACCTTAGATCTGCCAGTACCGGCTCTGACTAGGTTCCTTGTTGCAAGGCTAAGATAGCACACAATGCCCCTCACTCCCGTGAGGAGACTATTACCTCACTTGCTCCTGTGACCCAGTTCGGCCCAGGCGTTCACAAAAAGGCGGCCCAACCTCTGCAGACCACAGTGGCCATTTTGAATACCTTGCTTACAGCAACAGTGTAGTTCATGTTCGCATGGACAATTTGGTGGCAATGTTTTATATTAACAAGTAGTGTGGCACCAAGTCCTCTATCCTTGTTCTATCCTTGTGGATCTTGACATGCAAATTCGGGACTGTGCCATCCAGCACATTGTTAGGCTCCAGGCTGTACACATCCCGGGTCACTTCAATGTTGCTGCAGATTCACTCAGTCGCCAGGCGGCAGCAGTTACGAGTGGGAGATGAACAGCAATGTCCTTTCCAATATTTTCCATCAATAGGGCACTCAAGAGGTGGACCTCTTTGCAACTTCTTCAAAAAAGAAACTGCGTCTATAGGCGCCCAGGGACAGGCTTGGAGCGTCCTCCATGGGTGACGCCCTCGAGATCTCATGGGACAGCATGAAAGCTTATGCTTTTCCTTCATTGTGTCTGATACATTGGTCGCCCTGCAAGTTCAGGAGCACATCGAATTGCGCTCTCCTGTTCAAAGCTCCTTTGTGGCCAGCCAGATTCCGGTTTTCGAAACTACAGCATCTATCGGAACTTCCCCTGATCAGATAGCCACAGATTCCCAGCCTGCTTCACCAGACCATTCACCAGATGTGGTACCCCTGCCCACAATCATTGAGCTTGGCGGCCTGGTGCCCGAGCTCAGATTGTTAACACAGTTCGATCTGTCCGAAGACAATGTGCGCATTATCCAAGCGGCCATGAAGCCTTCTACGGGGCTCAGTACAATAGCAAATGGCTTTGGTTTTGCCATTGGTGTTTAGCTAAACAGCTCGATCCCAGGCATTTTGCTTTTCTGATAGCAATAACATCGGCGAGGCGAGTACGTGAACATCCGTTCTGTACTTTCCACAGGGATAAGGTTGTGTTTTGCACTCATCCTTCCTTCCTGTTTAAGGTGGTTACTGATTTTCATTTGAACCACTCAGTCTCTTTACCTGTCTGCTTTCTTAACCCGGCATCTCATGCCGAGAGAGTTTTTACACAACTTGAACGTCAGGCGAGCCCTAAAGTTTACCTCGATAGAACGAGTGAACTCAAACTCCTAACAACTCTTTCTCACATTCGGAGACCTGAAGGGGAAACCAGCTTCCGAAGCAACTCTCCCTGCTGGATTGCTCCATGTTTTTTCAGAAGCCTATAGCATTCAAGCCTTCGACTACCGAAGAGCATCCATGCACATCTAGTTTGGGGCAAAGCGACTGCTGTTGTGTTCCAAAGTGTGTCCCTTGGGAGTCCATTGCCAAAGCGGCTTTGTGGGCCTCCCCATCTGCTTACCTGAACTCCAGGGCTGATACCCTTTTTGGCCAGGAGGTTCTTCAGAACTTATTCCAGTAAAGGGGTTTTCCATACACCCGTATTACCTGCGAGATGTGCTTGGGAACCTCCCACAAGTATGGAGGAAAGGAGACGGGATGTAGGAGTATAACAAAGTTAATCACCATAGTGACTATCTTACTCCTAGTCCATAGTTCCCTTTCCTCCATACGCCCGCCCGCCGTCCCCTCTAATAAGTTTCCTCTATTATTGCTTAAGTGGGCGCAGACCTGGCGATAGAAAAAGACTGAAGGGTGATGTGCAGGGCGGAGCTCAGGAGGGCGGGGGTTACGGCCGCGTGCGGTACACCGCATAAAAAGAGAAGCAGGACAAACATTTTCATTTTTGATGCTTGTCAACAAAAGTGTTCCGGTCCCGTCCCGAAGGACGGAATGTCCCAGAAGTTTCAAGGAAAGGGGACTATGGACTAGGAGTAAGGTAGTCACTACGGTGAGTAACTTTGTTATTTCAACAATCGGGTAATCGCCCAGAGTTTCTCGAGTGATCACCCACGTGGTGCCTGGATTATCTTCAGCTGGCTTTCCCCTTTAACATGAACAGTTCTTTGTAAATTCTGCAATCAGCCGTTTGCTACTTTTGTTCAACACAGTTCGGTTTCTTTATCGGTTCTGCCCTCGACTCACCGGCTGTGATGAACCGCTTGGCTTTCTCCGTATCAGGAGTCAAGGCTGGTATCATGGTAGCAGGTGTCTCCCTCTGTCCTGCTTATCAGCTTCGGCACGCTCTGTGTACCATTGACATCTGCTGCAATACACTTGGGCTATTGTTCGCAGTCTTACAATTCCTTCTGTGAAGGTCTCACGGGCCTTGGTTGGAAACGGCAAGGTCGCTTCTCTCCTTGTCACCCTTTCGGTTTGCGCCATCTTTCTCCTCTTGACTGCCGTGCCTGGATAGCTGTCTGGTCGTGCTGTCTGCCTTGCTTCACTTGTGCTTTCTTGCTCCACCTTTTATCCCTTTGGGGAAGAGACAGGTCCGTCGATGTGTGTGATTCTGGTTAATTGCCTGACCCTGCCTGACATTTGGTTTGGGACATGTCAGGTAAACAGTTTTAGCATTTGTCCGTTGTCTGTCCCATTGTAAGGAAGTGTTTGGGTTGGAAAAGGAGGGTGGTAGAGTTCCTGAGTATCCTACAGAGTAGGATGGAGAAAAAGGTGTTATACAGGATTACAGCCCTCGTACTAGGGGGTTGGGTAATTTTTTGAAAGAGTGAGTTTAGTAGGAGTTGTGGAATGAACAAAAATGACCAGAGTTTTTATCGTGACCTGAACAGGGGGTATTGCAGGAATGGTAGTGTGTTGTCAACGCAGTATACTGGGGTTTCGGGAAAGAATAATGAAAGGGACGTGGAGAAGAATGACTGGAAGGAAACAGGGAAACCGGGAAACAGGGATTCAGGGGAATGTGGTTTCTAAGTGTAACAGGGTTTCTAATGGATTCAACAGATGCAGAGGGGATGGTGGATTCTCAAAAAGGAGGTTCACTGGGTGGAAGGGAGGTCAAGTTGATATAGCCCATAAAAGCCTTGAGGACATTGTCTTCCTCGTCCCTTTCTCCGGTATAGTACCACTTCTCACCTGGGGCATTTTCCTGAGCATAACCCTGGGCTCCCCTACTCAGGTGATCCTCCCTCCCTCGTCCACCCCCCGAGTAGGGATCTGAGAGCAGCATCCCTTCCCTTCCCTGACCACCTGAATAAGGGATTCTAAAGGTCTGCTTGGGAGAATACCCACAGGTTTCTCACACCTTACGGTATCTGCATACGTTATCAAGTCCTTCCAATGCCAAAAGAAAGTAAAGAACACCATCACAAATAGGAAGAACACAATACAACACACAGTTCTGTCTCTCCATATCAAATGCCAGTGGAAAATGTAGTTAAAAAGCTTATAATAGCGGAAGAGACAGGAAAAAGACAAACCATACAGTGCAGCACCTTACCCTGCGCACTAAAGAGAGCTGTGTTCTTCTTTGGAGGACATGGGATTTTCTTGGCCTCAAGCGTAATTCACTGTTACCATCTGAGATCTCTTCTGTTTCATGGAAGGCACCTCATGTGCCAAAGTTGATCTGTTGACTTGTGTAGAACCCGTTTGTCTCCATTTGGAGATGTTTGCAGTCAGTGATCTGGTCTTGAGAAATGCACTTGAACCTGCAGTAATAATGTACCTGGCAATCTCTCCCTCAGTTTTAAGACTGGAAGGACCATTGTCACGTCAAAGAAAGTTCTATCATGCAAATTCCTTCCTTTGTTTTATTTGAAGTGCTGCCTTGCTTTTGAGGGAAAGGTGGTGCCCTCAAATGCATTGATTCCCACTCTCAGAGGAAGGAATAACAGTAGTACTTGGGCTGCAACATGGTGCAAAGCACCATTGATAGTATCCTGGATGGCCCCAAAAGTGTCGCTCTCTACAGTCAGTCTGGTGTGAACGTGAGGGAGAAAGGATGGGCGAGCACTGATTTTAAATAAGTTGGGGATATCGCCCGTCCGAAGGAAGCATTTGTATCTAGTGCATTACATAAAAGATTCCACATTACTTGCACAATATGAACCCATTCTAAAATGCAAATAAAAATGGTGCACCTCTGCATTTGGCCTGGAATTAGAGTGTGTACTATGCCCACTAATTTTTGTAATAAGCAAAATCTTCTTAAAACCCTCACTTTTATAATACTGCCTTTTAATGTGACAATGCCAAAATGCATATTATCTCGCTACTTGCCAGCTTTGCACCCTCTCTAAATTGTATTCGGTATGCAATGTATTTAAACCTCTGCTCATGAAGTACATGATTGTTGTTGAAAGTAGGGCTTTCGGTTAGCCAGTTCCATTCAACTGCTGACACACTGCCAGACTCAGTGGTGTAGAGAAGCCCCTCAACACTCACACCAGAAAAAATACAACCCACTGGGGAAAAAGGCCCAGCACACCTCTTGCAAGAAAAACAAACTGTATTTCCATATAAAGACAAGGACGCGTCAGCAAAGGACTCTGCTGCCATGGAGTGCTCTGACGAAATCAACATGGGCGATAGTTTCTAAAGGTACAAAGTGTCACAGCTGACGTTCACTGCACAGATTCGCGTAGATGGTTGGTGCAACCCTATACATAGGCAGCCTGCTCCATATGGAATGCCAGGTCATTGGTCCCAGCTTCTCCTGTCCATCTTCTTCCACATAGGGTTCTTCTTTGCACGTCATCAGGCTCGAGGTCTCTAATTGCCAATTATAAGTACTAGTCATAGTCTTCCCAATCTGTGGCCTAATGTGCACCTGGTACTGCAGACATGGGCACAGAGGATACTCTCGATGCCATGATAACTCTAAAACCCCAGCTCGATCCCAGCCACATCGGCCGTTCCAGTTCTTCCCAGCCCAGTCTAAAATGTCTTTTCCTCCCTGGCACCTCACAGCACAAATCACACGGGTCCCGAATATTCTTTATGTGATCTCTCTGATAAATTGGCAATTTAACCCTTTTTCTGGTTGGTGTTCTGGGACTGGCTGTGTTAGGTAAGATTTTCACAGAACTGGTAAATCTTCCTGACCTGGGTCAACCCCAGAACTTTTTTGCTTTACTAGTGGGATATTTTTCCTTGATACCTCAGTGAGTGGGAACCCTTTTTCACACTCACACAAGCTTTAACTCTTTTTATGAGTCTCATTTCTTTGACTCTCCATAGTGTCTTTTCAAAGTTATCCTCTTTAACAACTTATTGGCAATAAGTGCCTGTTGTTGCTGGGTTGCCCTTAGGGGCTCCTCTTTTAACTTTCCTTTGCTAACCTTGAGAGAACTGCCGTTCCCAAGGGTAGAAAGGATCTTTGGATCCCTTTTACATTTTGTTTTGTGAAACTAGCACATCCACCTTATGTGGAGTGCTGGGGAAATACAATGTATCCCCTTTCTCATTAAAACTGAAGCAGTTCTGTTACAGGGACAAGCTTACCCTAAATGATTGGTGGCAGTGATACCTTGTATTCATCTGGTGCACCTTTACCACGGGCTGTGTTCACAGCTGCAGTAAAGGCACCTAAGGGTGCTCATTTCACCAAAATGGCCCCTCTCTTCTTTTTTCGCCATTTTAGTGTCTGTTGTCCTTTCTTGTTCCTTCCCCTGACATGCAGGGCGGGAAATTCCTTTGTGTGATTTTTTTTTTAATTTTATTTTATTATCTTCGGCGGGAGACACCTGGACTCCCCGCCCAGGCTCCAGTCTGTCTGTGAGGGTAGGAAGCGAAGGATGAGTCCAAAACTCCACAGCCCTTTGTCTTCCCCCTTGCCTGAATGGGGACAAATACCAGTGGGGGGCTGGATGTCCTGATTGGACAACCAGACCGCCCCTTCTTGTAAAATGCAGGGAGAGAATGCAGAAGTTGTGTTGTAATTCCTGATAAATGCTGCGAACCTGGAAGCGGAAGAAAAGTCGACCACTGGAACTGAAACCGAAGAGGATGATGAAGGAAAAGTGGCGGAGACGATTTCCAGCGAACTGAGAGCCTGCTGTGTGACCTGAACCTGCTGTAGCCTTCCTTTCAATCGACCTGGGGACTCCGAGAATGACGACCCTGACCCAGAGCCTGGTGAGACCCCCTAGACTCAAGAAGACTGCGTTTTGAGCCATCCCACGTGTTGCTGTGACCTTGCGTTGCTGCAATACCCAAATACCCTGGGACCTCAAGCCACTGTGCGGTGCGCAGTCTTCCGAATTCCGTATCTTGCTGAAATTTCGTGGGCATCCTGGTGGATCTTCAGAGACACAAATTGAGCCCGACAAGTCCCCTCAATGGAGTGTTGGACCTTTGTAACGAGAATTCAACCACGATTTTCTGTCTTCTTCTGTGCTCCTTGAAAAGGTGTCAAATCCGCAGAACCGCATTCAGCCGCGAGAAAAGTCCTGCCTAGAGCCTTCTCCATCGATCCCTCTGCAAAGTCCCTTCCAAGGTCCTGTTTTCAGTCACCACGACAAGGAACCCACTGACCGGGTTTTTGGCTGCAGATCCTGAAGTAGTCCTGCTGCAAAATCCTCTTCAATGCTGAGGTGGTGTGTTGGCTTGGGTATGTACTTACCTTAAGTCTGTTAGGATTTCTGTGTAGCTGTGGGTTGTTTTCTGTGATGGGGAGGCCTCTCATCCAGTGCACCCAGTCCCACTGGTAGAATTCTGCTAGGGTGTCTTCTGCGAAGCCCCTGGACCCTCTTCTAACTGAGAAGTAAAGTACTCACCTGTTTGCCCAGTCTTCCGAAAGACTCTGACTTTTGCTACTTAAGAACCTATCCTGACACTGCCTGTTGGTCACTAGATCCTAGTGACACCCCTTCTGCCACTGAGAACACTCATGCTGTCATGAACCGTCGGACACGCCCCTTTTGGACCTCCTGGTCCTTGACACATCGGGGCTTACACTCTGCTGTACTTCCAACATGGCCATTAAACACAGAACGCTGCCTATCAGCTTTCACATCCGACGTATCACGTTCTATAAAGAAGCCACGCCCCGCGGCCCCGCGCTTCTTAACGCTACTAATTGCTGTGGCTGGACGTGTGCTCCGTAGTTCGCCTTCGCTGAACTCTGTTGTTTCCTGGTTCTCGGACCCCCCGCTTCCTCCTTCCTCCTTATCCTGTCTTGCTTCCTGGACTCCGTGTACCCACCTCCAAGTACACCTCCTTCGAATCCTGGACTTCCTGGAGTTTCCTATTGACCCTGGACATAGAAGCTGAACGAACGCTGGAACCCGAAGACGGCCGTACGGGGTTGTACAAAACCCGAACCGTACGGAAGAAGACTCCTCCCAAGAATTCCAGCAAGCAGCGAACTCAGGTGAGAAAGGGGGAAACCTGTGACAGATTGAGACGCCACCTAACGGACATGGAGGCGGCCATTCAAGATCATATGTGCGGCATGCAAGAACTAACGACGAAGTACAAAACCTAAAGGCAGAGAATGCCGCATTAAAACAATTAGTCTTGTCCCGCGACTCCGCCACAAAAGAAAGCGTACTATTGGGCGGCATTGTGGACAAATACGATGGGTCTGCAAAAGACCTTTGTGGATTCCTTGATTCCTGTTTAGTCCACTTCACCTTTAAGCCCTATTAGGGCTTTATTATTTCGCACCTTTCCGGGAATGCATTAACCTGGGCCACACCTTTAGTTAATGCCGGAGATGCCCTCCTGGATGATTATGACGGATTCATTCAAGCTCTTAAGACCATATTTGACCGCCCAGAACAGGTCTATAGTGCTCAGGAACGTCTACTCGATTTCCAACAAGGCTCCCAGGATGTCACATATGTAACACGGTTTAAACAATTGGCTAAAGAAGCGGATTGGTCCTCAGAAGCCTGCTTCACTCTTTTTCGAAGAGGGCTAAATGAAGACATCAAGGATGAACTAGCCAGAGTGGCTCGCCCAAGTTCATTCCAAGCCCTTATGGATCTCGCTCTGCAGATTGACTTCCGCATCCAGGAAAGGAAGGCAGAGAAAAGGAAGACCAAGATACCCTTCCAGAAAATCCCTATAGAGACCTCCTCGAAGTCTGATTCTATTCCTGCCCCTAGTAACGAACCCGAACCCATGCAACTAGGGGCTTTCCGTGGACCCATAACCCCCCAAGAAAGGATGCGAAGGATCCATACGGGGTTATGCATGTATTGTGCCTCGGACAAACATTTAGTGAGAGAGTGTCCTATAGCCCCTCCACGTCGTTCGGGAAACGCCAGCTCCCGATCCTAGATGGAGCACAGTTTCAGGAGAGAGATGTTTGCTCCACATCTATTCCATCCTTGAACTCTCCTGGACAAAACAATCTGGTAATATTACAGGCCTTTCTATCGCCATCCAAGAAGGAAACCTACCCCATTTTGGCATTGGTGGATTGTGGAGCCATGGGGATATTCATAGATCAAGATTGGGTCTTTAAACACCATATTCCATATGAAACCCGAGATATCATGCAACCCGTAGAAGCAATCGATGGAAGACCCCTTTCTTCAGGACCCATAACCCTTCAAACCAAGGAAATTGAGCTCGCAATAAACCACCATCGAGAGAAGATAAAGTTTGACATCATAAAGTCCGCCCATTACCCAATGATTTTGGGTATGCCCTGGCTATAAAGACACAACCCATACATCAATTGGGCAGCAGGTTCCTTGTTTCTGGGTTCCGAACATTGCATGTCTCATTGCTTACTCCTGGATTCCGCCCCGACACCATCGGAAGGAGCTTCGGCAGACCATCAAGGCCCGCTCACAGTCTGAAATATCATCCAGGTTCCTAAAGTCTATCAAAAATACGCCGATGTGTTCTCTTCTGCCATTGTTCAAGCCTTACCTCCTCATAGACCCGAAGACTGTGCTATTGATACCGAACCTTCAGCTGTGATTCCTTTTGGAAAAATGTTCATCTTATCCGAACCTGAGAAAAGGGCCCTCCGTGAATACCTAGATACTAATCTTGAAAATGGCACCATACGACCATCCAAATCCCCAGCCGGAGCCTCACTGTTTTTTGTTTCAAAAAAGGATACCAATGAGTTCAGACATTGTCTTGATTGAGGTTTAAATCAGTGCACCCTGAAAGATCGCTATACATTGCCCTTGATCTCAGATATCCTGGAAGCAGTAAGAGGAGCCGTAATCTTCACTAAATTGGATCTCAGAGGTGCCTACCATCTGATCCGTATTAGAGAGGGAGACGAATGGAAGACAGCCTTTAGAACACCCTTTGGTCACTTTGAGTACTTGGTCATGCCCTTTGGACTTTTAAATGCCCCGGCGGTCTTCCAACGCTTCATGGATCGGGTGTTTTCAGATATGTTATTCCTCTTCGTCATTGTGTATCTGGACGATATCTTGATATTCTCTAAGGACCATCTTAAGCATGAGGAGCATGTTAAGGCAGTGTTACAACGGCTACGTGAACACAAGCTCCTGGCTAAACCTGAGAAGTGCCTTTTCCATGTCTCTACTGTTCACTATCTAGGATTTGTCCTTAGCCCAGAAGGTATTGGAATGGATCACTCCAAGGTAAAAGCCATACTATCCTGGCCTGTTCCGACTACCGTGAAACAAATCCAATCCTTCTTGGGGTTAGCTAACTTTTATCGGAAATTCATACCTTCCTTTTCCGAGATAGTGCAACCGATCATTGCCTTGTTGAAAAAAGATAGTCCCTTTCTTTGGACAACAGCCCAAGAGGAGGCATTCCAACGGTTAAAGACAGAGTTTACACAAGCTCCAATCCTGGCTCAATCTGACATCAATCGACCTTTCCTAATGGAAACAGACGCCTCTAACTACGCCATTGGAGCAGTTCTAAAACAGGAATTCGAGGACAGCCTGGAACATCCCATTGCTTATCTTTCATGGACACTAACTCCCAGTGAAACCCATTATTCTGTTTTGGAAAAGGAACTGCTAGCCATCCGTCAAGCCTTCACAGAGTGGTGCCATCTACTTCTAGGAGCAAAACATCCTGTCCAGGTCCGCACGGACCATCGGAATCTTCAAGTTTTGCAGGCTCTGGAATGTAGAAATAGCCGTCAAGCCCATTGGGCCTTCTTCTTTGCCCAGTACCAGTTCCAGATTCATCATGTCCCTGGAACACAGAATATAATTGCTGACACCTTATCCCGACGTGCCGACTACGAAACTCTTGAAGACCTGTCATTCCCTAAAATGTTTCCACATACGATATTTGTGGCTCAAGCAATCAGCCTCCTTGACGATGTTTGGATACAAACCCAGTCCTCTGAACTATGGAAGGAATTTTCAGGAAAGAACCGATGGAATCTGAGAACAAAGGACGGATATCTTTTCAAGGATAAAGGTTGAGTCATCCCCACACAGACTACAGCAAAAGATAATAACCCTCTGCCACGATACCCTTCGCTCCGGACATTGTGGCATCACAAACACCCTCCATCTAATACAAAGACAATTTTGATGGCCGAGAATGAAAACTGATGTACTACTGTACATCCAAGCCTGTGCAGTCTCCAGTCAAAACAAACATGATAACAAAAGACCGGCGGGTCTCCTACTTCAGCCCACACTACCAACAAGGCCCTGGGAAATTATTGCTACGGACTTCATTGTGGAAATACCACCCTCCAGAGGGTACACGACTATCATGGTCACCATAGATATATTCACTCATATGGCTCATTTTACACCATTATATAAGCTACCTTCTTCCTCATAACTTGCTGGAATCTTCCTGGTACACATATTTAGACTTCATGGACTCCCTTCCAAGATCATATCAGACAGAGGACCTCAATACATATCTCAATTTTGGAAACACCTTTGCCGGATACTAGGAATCCAACACGCCCTCTCTTCAGGGTATCATCCACAGACTAATGGGGCTACCGAACGTGTGAATCAAACCCTGGAACAATATCTTCGTTGTTTCACTACCAGGGTCCAGGACGATTGGTCACTTCTAATACCTGTGGCTGAATTCTCCTATAACAATTCGGATCACTCGGCTGTCAAGACCAGCCCCTTTTTCTGCAGCCAAGGATTTCACCCTTTGGTGCTACCTTCCGTCCTCCGACATCCTACACCTGTTCCTACAGTTGATTCCTGGATTGAAACTCTCATCAATGTGCAGAAGGAATCCAAAGAGCATTTAGAAAGGGCCCGAACTCATGCCAAGCATTATGCGGATTCCAAGAGAATACCATGTCCCTCCTACGAAGTAGGAGACAAGGTCTGGCTATCCTCGAAACTACTGCCACAACATCTACGACCGAATAAACTGGCTCCCTGGTATTATGGGCCCTTTCCCATAAAAGAAATCATTAACCCAGTGGCCCTCCGACTCAAATTACCAGACTCCTGGAAGAAAATTCACCCATTTTTTCATACGTCTCTAATGAAACCATACATCCAGTCCTCCCGGACTACTCTCAGGCCCAATCCTGTACTTGTCAATGACCAACTGGAATATGAAGTGTCCAGAATGTGACTCCAGATACAAACGTGGTCAGCTTCAGTACCTGGTTGAATGGAAGGGATACCCTCCCAGTGAACGCACTTGGGAACCAATCACAAACTTAAATAACCCCAGATTACTCAGAAGGTACCATCTCATACACCCGGGCAAACCCGGTGGGACGGGTTTTCGGAGGAGGCATGCTGTCATGAACCGTCGGACACGCCCCTTTTGGACCTCCTGGTCCTTGACACATCGGGGCTTACACTCTGCTGTACTTCCAACATGGCCATTAAATACAGAACGCTGCCTACCAGCTTTCACATCCAACGTAGCACGTTCTATAAAGAAGCAACGCACCCGCGGCCCCGCGCGTCTCAATGCTACTGATTGCTGTGGCTAGATGTGTGCTCCATAGTTTGCCTTCACTGAACTCTGTTGTTTCCTGGTTCCCGGACCCCCCGCCTCCTCCTTCTGTCCTCCTTCCTCCTTATCCTGTCTTGCTTCTCGGACTCCGTGTACCCGCCTCCGAGTACACCTCCTTCGAATCCTGGACTTCCTGGAGTTTCCAATTGACCTTGGACATACAAGCTGAACGAACGCTGGAACCCAAAAACGGCCGTACGGGGTTGTACAAAACCCGAACCGTACGGAAGAAGACTCCTCCCAAGAATTCCAGCAAGCAGCGAACTCAGGTGAGAAAGGGGGAAACCTGTGACACACGCTCCAAGAATAAGGGAAAGACTTTTAAGGGATTGGGACTTTTGCCTAGAAAAGAAAAGAAATGTTTAAAATGTACTTACTTGTAAAGAGATGGTTGGTAACTGTAACTCGAAGAGTGAACAATTAGAAAAGTTCTTACTTATCTTTGATGTGTGATGCACTATTCTAAAAAGTATGGTTAACATCTTTTCTTCCTTAGAAACAGTGTTGCAATTCTAATAGAAAGTAGATGTGACGGTATATTACTCTCCTGTTATTAGGTTGTGTGTCTTCCCAAAAGTAATGTGTTGTTTTCACCAGATTATTTCTGCAGGATAATTGTATGAGTGTCCTCCAACTGTTGGTATCACCAGATTAGTCCTGTTAGGATAATTTTATGAGTGTCCTCCAACTGGGTCTTGCTTCCCCTCACTTGCTGTTAGCCTGTCCAGAATAAGTCTGTATTAGGTTGTTGCCTACCTAGAATAACTTTGAGCCATTCAGTAAAGTGTAACATTAGGGTTTACTTTCCCTGCGCTATCTAACCCAGAGTCTGTGGTTCTGAGATTGAAAATGTAGATGGGTTTTACATACCTTGTGTTAGCTGTGTGCCATTCAAAAATAAGTTACAAGAGTTACTGCTTATCTCTATCTGTGTTTCAATGATTTCAAAAGCACCTGTAATTGAATATTACATCCTTAGGTTTTACTCGCCTTGTATAACTGTGTTATCACAAATGTAGTTATAGGTTTTTACTGTACCTAGAATAAGTGTTCCACTATTCACCAAAGGTATATTGTCCAGTTGACTGACTGTGATTTGTACTGAGAGTCCTTGTACAACTGGAAGGGTCTACTGCCCTTGCATTACTGAATGTAATTGTGAAAGTAACCATTGGTTTTTACGCCCCAAGAATAGGTGTGACCTATACTGAATGTGTATGAAAAGGTTTTCACTTCCCAAGAACTACTGTTAGGTATTCCAAATAAGGTTCATACTTTGGTCTGTGTACCTTCAAGTATAGTGTTGTGTTTTTATAACTGTGATGTCATATAATGAGTTAGTACTTATTTACCCCTAGATTTATCTGGGCCTACCTGTATTTAAATAAATCATTTATTTTTACATGCATAGTGTTTCAGTGTTTCTTTGGATCATTTGTATTACAATGTCTTCTGTACTGATTCTACAGCCCTCTCTTCCTCTAAGATAAGCCTGGCTGCTCTGTCTACGCTACCATGTACTCAGGTGGTACAGCCTTGTACTAAGAGTGGAGACTTGTACTGCCTCATTTCAATGGTTTTGACGAAGCTGGTAGCACTTCAGAAAAACTGTCCTAACAGGCTGGTACTCTGGAATGCCGGGGTCTTGGGACAGGGGCAGCTGGGCACTATAATTTAGGGTTTGGGCTGGGGAAGGTCAAAGGCTTGTGCCCTTCTTCTCGTGGAATAACTTTGTACAGGGAGTTCCCGGCTCTCTCGTGTCCTTCTAGGCCGCGTTCCTTCTTGGATACAAATGCTAATAGTATGAGACAATGGGCCTCATTACACGGTAGGTGCTTAACCATGGTGCTATTAGCACCATGGTTCATGCCGGTAATTTACCGATTCCGCCATGGCGGAATGGGGAATTACCACCCCATTCCGAGGTTGGCGGGGCGGTAATTCCCCATGCCGCCATGGCCCTTCCCCATTTTTGCCCCATAGGGCATAATGGGAATGGGGAAGGCGCTAATTACTGTACCGCAAATTGTGGTACCGTAATTAGCACCAAGGTCCCTTTGCGGGTCCCTACTTTAACGGCTGATCTACACCAGCCGTTAAGGTCGGGTCCCGCAAAGGGACCTCCTAGTAAGGCGGTAAGGGTTAACGGTCACCGGTAGCATTACCGGTGACCGTTAACCCTTACCGCCTTCCGTTTAATGAGGCCCAATGAGTGGTATGACTTTCCACGGTTTTAGATTTTCTCAATGTCATCTATGCTGCAACCTGATCCTGTATGCACTCTATGCTCTGAGCCTTGACCTACTGGCCTGGTTGCAGCATGGCACTAGGCCTTGATTGCAAAATGACAGCTAGTTTCTAAAATGGTGTTTTACTCTCAGCACAACCTACACCTAAGCAAATAATACCTAACCATGAGGCAGCTTCCATCAACGCCCCTTTCTCCTATATCCTTTCAAGTACCTATAACATGTTTACAGGTCTCCGCCTCATCCGGAACCTCTTGGGGGCCTGAGACAATCGTCCCCGCTTCCAAACAGTGGCTCAAGCTCTTTAATACCTACTTTATAAGCGTTCACTGGAGTGCAATCCTTTGTTTATAGCCATATGAAAAACATTTAGTATTAAAAAACAGTTTGCTTAACTTTATGCAGCACAATTAAATGTATCTTGACAAAAAAAGGAGCATAAGTTGAAGACAATCCCTCAAATTCTGGTCCCCCGCTAAGTATAGCAATTGGTGATTTAAATGCATATGTGCATGTGTTAGGGAGTTTTACAAAAGTCCACCTTGTGTAGTACTTTAGAAGATGCACACTTGGGACACAGGGCTCCAACTCTTAGTATATGTCTGAACCACCCACGTTTTGTTGGTAGCAATGGCTGAGCAGCCAGGCTTATCTTAGGAGGGGGAATGGGCTGTGTGTGGTCCAAAGAACTTATACACGTAGGCCAAAGAAATACTGACACACTAAAAGTTATATTTAAAAAAAATTGTTTATTTTATATATACACTAAGGTAAGGATAATTTTTCAAGAAGGTAAATAGTATAACATCCAATTAGCACATAGAAGAACCAATGCAATATTCACAGTGACACACTTTTGTATACTTTGAGATTGGCATTATGCATTTCAAAAGGTAAGTAAAATACTTGTGGAATAACTGTTTCAGGTAGAATAAATGAAACAAAACCAACATAAGGTAAGTAAGTATTTTACAATAATTTCACAAGGCCTAATACTTTAGATGTCCATCCCTATAAAGTTATATGTGTCTCAGAGTCGGATTTGAGGGCAAAACGGGCAAGGCACAGCTGTAAAAGTTCCAAGGTTCCAGAGGAAGTCTTCAGTAGCAAGTAAGTAAACTTTTTGTTGGGAAAAGGGGTCAGGGAATTCGGAAAAAGGCTCTCTGTAGGCACACAGGCGTTCGGCCTGGGCAAACGTGTATGGGCAAACTTACAAACGCACAAATCAGAACTCTAGCAAAACAACTCTAGGTAAGTTCTACCAGGAGTCTCACAGTACCTTAGGATGGAAGAAGAGGTTGCAGCACGATGCCCCATGATGCAGCAACAGCAGACCTTGTCACCGCATACTTGGACAGGCAGACATAAGAAGGGATACTGAAGTGGATCTTGCAGCAAATGTCAAGTGAAGAGGCTTCCAGCAAAGGATTCTTCAAGGTTCTGGGATTTTGGGACCTTTTGGGAAGCACCAGTGAAGAACGAATACCGGCTGGTCGATTCGTCTCGCTTTCTGGATCTAGCACTCTGGTGAGGGGACTTCAAGGAGTGGAATCCTACCTCTGGAGGTCCGGAAGGAGTCCACCAAAGTTTCGGAAGGATTCAAGCTTTGGAAGACGTTGCACTGCACATTGGCCACAGGTCCCAGGGTATTGACGGTTTGCAGCCTGTGACGATCTAAAGGGGAGAGTCGTCCTCTTCAGAGTTGTCCTGATGCTTGGAAGAAGGGGTGGAGCAAAAGCGATTACACAGAAGGCATCTCCTGTCGGTTGGAAGCAACTGTGAACATCTCTCCTCTTCTTCCTCATTAATTGTTCTGTTCATGGAGTCAGCTTGTCTTCAGCCTCAGGATCCATGCCTCTTATGCAGATACCCAGTCCAATCAGCACCCATGGACCATTCAACCTCTGGGTGGTGACTGTCCTTTCAAGACAGCCAGCCCCCCAGTTGGAACTTTGTCCAGGCAGACATACCAAAAGACAAAGAACAGCAGAGTTTCTGAATCCTCCCCTGTTTCCTTTCCTCACAGAAACACTGGAGGCTTGGCAGGCTTCGCAAAGGATTCCCGTCGAAGATAAAAGTCAAACCAGGACATGAAGAAATGGCGAAAAAAGAATAGTCGCCATGTTGGGTCAATGGTGAACCTTCTTTACATTACTGTGGCTGTGAGTACACCCTGGAAGTGAACATTGCACGACGATAGGTAGGATAAAACCACTGCCACCAGCCATTCAGATTAGCTTTTCACTTTAACCAAAAAAGTTACAGGAGCAGTGAGAAAGGGTATACTGTGTAACCCCTCAGCACTCCACATAAGGTGGGGTGTGCTGATTGCACAATATAAAAGATGGGAAGGATACTAAATATCCCCCTGCCCATGGGAACATAGGTTCTCACAAGGAAAATTACAGAAAATAAAAAGGGATGCCCAAGTGGCTCCCAGCCACAGTGCACAGAGTATGTGGCAAAAGTCAATGACAGATGCCATGCAACTTGGAGGAAAGCATTTCTCCAAGAAAAGAGGTATGAAAAGAAATACAAAGTATCCCAAAAGATAAGGTAAAGGAATTGAGTGTGAAAAAAGGTTCCCAATCACTCAGGGGAACACACCAAAACTCCATTATTCCAGCAAAAAGTATTGGGGGGGCTCACATGTGGAGGAGATTGTGCATACACATGAACTACCCTAACAGCACGAAAGGGCATTTATGTCACACCCACATCACAGTACATCTGTGTGTGTTGTGGAAAGAGCATGCAGTTGCAGGCACTTTGACACCTGTTGAATGACAAAGAAACAACTAATGGCGGAAAGAAACACAGTGCTAAAGAAGGCAGTATCAGTGTGTTTTGGCGATACGTTGAAGCCAAAATACTGTGAAGATGTGTTGATGAGTTGGCTGTTTGGCTGATAGTAAAGCAATATGTCCAAATGTTGCCCTAAAAGCAGTGGAATGCAATAGTTGGCCATATGCTAGCAGTGCCTGCCAGTTAGTGGGAATACCCAAGCATATTTTGCCAGTACCTGAGCATGAAATGGAAATGTATTAATGTATTTTCATTTGCTTTATAAAGCACTGGTATGCTTCCTCTTTGCCACTTAGGAGCACTTAATTTTGGAGTTGTTCATATATCCTCAGGGATGTGTGTGTGTTATTGTTACAGGGTCATCAGATGTGATATTCAGCTCTGGAGGGCAGAGGAGGGGTTCAGCTTCCACCTCATGCCATAAGGCTGGTCACTGTCCAAACTGTTTTTCCATGAGTGAGCTCCTTGCCCCCTAATGGTTTTGGCCTATGTTTATTTCACCTGAAACTGGCTTAGTGAACAAACGTAGATTTAATGGTCTTAAGATTCCAGACTGGCTTGTAGGGGAAAGATGGCAAGATACCGGACATGTCCAATCCTGTTCATTCCTAGGCTTTGAACATGGTACACAACGTTTGTTCTATCTATCTATCTATCTATCTATCTATCTATCTATCTATCTATCTATCTATCTATCTACCTATCCTCCTATCCTCATTTGTATAGTCCAAACATAATCACCAAAGGCATCAAGGTGTTGACAGATGCTGGTAGGCAAACACAGATTCTACGTAGATTTAAGCAAACAGATGGGTTTTAAGTGTAGCCCTAAATAGGTCAAAGTCTGAAATGCATTGCAAGGACAAGGGTAGAGCATTCCAGAGTTTCTCACCAGCCACTGAAAAGGCCCTACCACTACAACGTTCCAACCTATAAAATGGTACCGCCATTAGGAAGGTGGAGCAGAACGCAGCATCCGTCCTGGTTGATGGAAGAATTTTTCTTGCAGTAACAGCCCTTTCCATGGTAAGATCAGAAGATAATACAGAGCCACTTAAACTGAATGCACAATGGAATGGGGAGCCATTGAAGATCCCACCAAGCTGATGGAAGAGGCTGGGGGAGTTCTGCAGTATTTGCAATCGGTTGAGAAAATATGCGGGTTGGCCGATAAGGTGGCGTTACAGTAATCCAGACTCCTGTTAATGGAAGCCGCAAAAACAAGTGTATGAAAGCAATCTGTAATCAAAAGTAATACCTTTTTAATTGCTTAAATTTAAAGAATCCTGCACTGCAGACGGCACTAATCTGGGCCTCTGCAGAAAACGAAGATGATAACTTTAGGCCTAGATTTTTTACTGTATTAACTGGGACTGTTAAGGGGCCCAAAGGGGGCAGCCAGAAATTGGCCGTCCTAGGAGCAGAAACCTCTGGGGGACCCACAACCAAGACCTCCATTTTCTCCCCATTGAGTTTAAGCCAATTTAAGGCCATCCACCATTCAAAACAATCACGCAACTGTAGTGCTGTTCCCTTGCAATCAAGATCAAGTCGGAACAGAAGCTGCGTGTCGTCAGCATAAGAAAGAAAATCGGAAGTCGCAGGAGTGGATGAGCCGGGTCAAAGGTTGTATGTATATATTAAACAACAATGGGGAGAGTGCGGAGCCCTGAGGGACCCCGCAGATAACTGAAATGGGAGAAGATCAAAAAGGGGGAGAGAGACTGATTGGGTATTAGTGGAAAGAAAGGCTTGGAACCAGTCCACAACCAGACCAGAGACACCAATATACTGCAGCCTGCGCAAAAGAATAACGTGATGAATGGTATCAAAAGTGGCAGACCGGTCGAATAAAATCAGACCTGCCATGCCACCTTGATCCCTAATACAGGTAAGATCATATAACACTGATACCAGCACCGACTCTGTACCCATAAAGGGGAGAAATCCCAGCTGTTAATGGTCTAGAATAGAGTGATCTTCTAGAAAAGACCTAAACTGGGGAGTTAAAATTGCCTCAAGCTATTTCATAAATGTAGGGAACAAAGAAATTGGGCATTAATTTTATGGAAGAGAAGCATCCAATGTAGGCTTCTTTAAAAGAGGTAATACCAGGGCATGCTTTAGTGATGCAGGGATTACGCCATATATGAGGGAAGTATGAATTGCGTCAGCAAAGATGTCATCCAGCCTCATAGCAATAGACTTAAAGTAGGCAAGAGGCGAAGTCATCTAGTGCTGAGGCTGACGATGCGCATCAAATACTTCCACAGAATTGGTCAAACAAAAAAAGCAAGATAGAGTAACAGTTTCACCAAATGCGGGTGTCACAGTCAAGAGGGAGGAACCACCTGTTCCTCCAATCATAGCTCTTATAGACTCTGTTTTGGTTATAAACAAATTTGATAAATTATCACACCAATTTTCTGATAGGAAGAAGTAATCCTTTCCCAGTTTGAAACAAATGTTTTGAGGTATTTACCATTGAATAGATAGCAGTAGCAAAGTGTGACATTTAGCCAATTTCCTCTCATTATGGTATTTAGTTTGTTGTTTCTTAAAAATTAATAATTGCGATTGGTCATAGTTTTTCCACGATTTTCCAGGGTGCTGAAAGGTGGGCAGGCTTCTGAGCCCATTTTGTAGGAACTCATTGATCCGCTAACTCAGAGCAGGCTGTAATAAGTCGCAGTAGAGGGGTAGAGAATCTGGTATCAGGTAATATTATCCCCACCAAAAATATCGCCGTATATATGGTCGTTGGGAACGGCCATAGGCGATATTTTTAGTGGGGATAATATTAGGTTTTTTTCAGAGCGGGGTGTCTCCCGCTCCTTTTAAAATAATACAGGGCTCGCGGTGTTGTCCACCGCAGGCTCCATGCCTTAATATCGCAGCAAAAATATGGCGATATTTTTGCATGGCGATATTTTTGCGGGGATATTAACACATGGAAATGATAATCCATAGCTAATGAATGATAATTAGAGAACACGTTTAAGGTTTTTGAGTGAAGCGGCTGAGCAGAAGGCATCCGGTAAGTAATCTCAAACAAGACCAAATAGTGATACGACCAATTTACAACCTGGCACAGTGAAACATAAAAAAGGTGGCGGGGGACAAAAATAAGATCCAAGGTATGTCCCTTAGAATGAGTGGGGGCGGAAACTAATTGCTATAAAAAGAGACTTTCTATACAGCCCAGAAACGATACGGCCACAGAGTTTTCAAATTAGTCAACCCATAAGTTAAAATCTCCCAAAGCACATATATTGCTATAAGCTACAGCTAAATCAGAAACCAATGGAAAACATTTGTTTTCAAAAACAGTTAAACTATGAGAAGGGGTACGATATCTAATTAGAAAGTGTAGGACAAAAGATGGGGAAATCGGTACTCACCAGTAGAGCTTCTGACTTACTCTTCCAGGACAATGGTAAATATGTACCTGTTTCTGCATTTAGCCTAATTGTGTAACCGTATTCTGCATTTAGCCTAATTGTGGAAGGTAGCCATATTGTGCATTTAGCCTTATGGTGTAAGGTAGCCATATTCTGCATTAAGCCTAATTGTGTAAAGAAGCTATATTCTGCATTTAGCCTAATATAGTATAAGGTATCCATATTCTGCATTTAGCCTCACAGTGTAAGGTTGCCATATTCTACATTTAACCTTATGGTGTAAGGTTGCCATATTCTGCATTTAGCCTAATTGCGTAAGGTAGCCATATTCTGCATTTAGCCTAGTTAAGTAAGGTAGCCACACCCTCCATGTAGCCTAATAGTGTAAGGTAGCCATATTGTGCATTTAGCCTAATTGTAATGCGTAGCACTGCTCTTTGTACATAGATCAAACCCAGGATGCAGACATTGTTTGTACAGCTAAACTATTTTCCTCCCACGCTCACTGCACCTTTGTAACTTAGCAGAAGGCATAGGCTCATTCCACACACTCTGCACTCATATATAACACCAACACTATTGCACAACACCTCTGCCATAAGAATGAAGCTACCTTTAAGGACAAAAATTCGAACTGTAGCTTCTCACATAAATCTCCTTAAACACAATACACCCTTGCTTAGTTCATAGTTTACCTCCGCTGCACCCATCCACACGGCATGCAGACATGAGTGACTAGCAGGGTCTTGGTTACCCTCACGTAACTTTAATGGCCTAAATGCACATACGCATAATAGCACCTCCCAATTCTACCAAATTTGGACTCTGGTTCCTCTAAGTGTGTTGGGACCATAATTATGGTGACAGGCGCTATACAAATGACAAAATAATTGAATTAATGTGCAAATAAAACATAAGGGCGACACCTCCACCAGGATGTCTAGAATCACAGACTACATGACAGATGGAATAGTCAGGAGGCAGGATTTGGACCAAACCAGGTCTCAGTGATGCAGACCAAACCAGGATCGTGATCTTGCAAAAAAGAAAACATTTCATATTTATGAGCATGCGTTAACCAAACAACCAGTTCCAGTTAGTGAGGGGCTAACGACAAGCCATCTAATGTCATCAGGAGCCAAAGATATAAAAGCATCATCCGTTGCTGCTAATGAACATTTTTATGCCGACCATAATGCAGACTTACCGCGGACGAGCAAGACTTTGACTGGACTTCGCTATGCTCTGTAAGGCGTATTTTATAAGATTTGCCCATAATATTATTGAAAACAGTCCAAGCAAAGGCTTCTTATGGAAGAAAGACTCCCAACTGCCGTTGCGTGAAGGATGGAACAAAAAGATGCAATGGGAGCATATGCCGTTATGAGCCACTGGTCTTCCCTTCAAGCCCAGGCAGGCTTGGTGCCATTAGCAGACAGCTACAAGGAAATAAAAAGAAAGCAAATACGCAAGAAAAAGAAAATACATTTAAAAACAAACAAACAAACAAACAGGTGTAAGCAATATTTTTGAAAAAAGGTGTCTTCATCCAACAGTGCCAGCAAGGACTTTGAAAGGGACCATAAAAGAAAAACAATTCCAAATAAACCCACACAAAACATGAGCATGTGCCTTACCACGTTATACATTTGATTCACTTCTTCCACATGGAGTACATGCTGGATAATTAGTACAGGGTTGATATGGTCTGATTTCCTTAGATGTTAGCAGATCCATGTTGCTTTTTTATAGACCCTCCACAGTGTCTGCAGGAGTAAAGGCTCTGGTGACGCCAATCTTGGTATTGGAATGAAGAAGAAAAAGGACGTTCTTCCTCAGCATCCTGATATGAAAGTTAGTGTTTGTAGCAACAATGTTTGCCTTCAAGCATGATGAAAGCTCTGAATTTAATTTAGTTTCTGGGCTGGGGAAGGGTATCTCTAAGAACCTTCCATTACCTTGGAGTGCCTGGTAAAATAACAGGAAAAATGTGCATATGATGCATCCCGGGAGGATAGCTCAGCGGCAACGAGTTTGCCTTGGAAGCAAGACGACACGAAGCAACACAGGTTCGACCCCCGGGTCGCACTTAGAAACCTCTGGGTATTTAAGCGTGTTATAAATACGCAACTAAGACAAAAAAAAGAAACCATTACGCAACTAAAAAACAAACAATTTCTGTAACAGCGCCTCGATGCCCACGGGCTGTGTGAGCGCTTTCAAAATGCAAATAAATAAATGTGTCTACTTTGGCTTGTGATGACACTACCTGTCTGGTTTCCTGTCTGATGTTAATGTTAAAGGTATTTGTACCACACACCGTCACCACCAGAGTGGTCCCCTGGTGCTCTGGTGGATCTGAAAAGGAGGGTGTGAGAAAGAGGGGCGGTGAGTGTTAGTAGGGCATAGTGGGAATAGGAAAGTGAGAGTTGGGATGTCCTGTTGGAAGCTTCAGTTCGGGTTTTGCCCGTTCGCTGAGCTTAAGTGCGGTTTTTAGCGGTGCAAAATCCCATGTGCTGTTGTTCAGGGCTATCTGTTGTTAGTCTGTTATTGGAATGTGGTGAAGTACATGTGCATTGCTGTGCAGTGTGAGTTTCTGTATGAGAAGTGTATGCGGAAAGTTGGGTTAGCAGGTTTTCCTTACCTCTTTGTCTTTGCGTTTCTGTGCTTAACATCTATGATTATCCTGTGTAATTGGAATTGTTGTTTGGCTGCCCAGTTGGTAGGGATGTTGAGGAGTGGCAGTTTCCTCTGTATTACTCTAGTGGTATGTGTACTTGGCTAATGCAGGCATGTTTCCCCTGCCCTGGGTTAGCAAAGTTTATGTTAGAGGATTCTGGTTCCTCCCATGTGGTATCCGTTTCTTTCCTAAGTTTCCTTTGTAGCCTAGCAGTATGTGGACATGGGGGTTGGGGCACCCCCCCCCTCCCCCCCCGCTGCCTCTTTTTAGGGAAGATTAAGTAGGGGTCATGGGTTCCTCCCTGGGATTCTTGTTTCCCGCTGGATCTATGCTTCCTTGTCGTTTTCCTTCTGGTTCTCAAAATGGTAGAAAATGAGAAAAGGCCTGGGTTTCCCAAAGTGGTAGACCATGAGAAACACCTAGATTTCAGAATTCGTAGATAGTGGGAGAAAAGGCCTAGGTTTCACAAAATGGTAAACAGTGAGAACTTCACAATTCTATCCAGTTGTGGTACATGCTAAACTTCACAATTCTATCAAGATGCGACACATGGTAAACCTCACAATTCTATCTAGATGTGACACATGCTAAAATTCACAAATCTATTTAGATATGGTACCTGCTAAACTTCACAATTCTATCTAGTTGTGACACCTGTTAAACGTCACAATTTTATCTAGGTATGACGCATGCCAAACCTCACAATTTTATCTAGATGTGATGCCTGCTAAACTTGACAATTCTATCTAGATGAGACTGGTTACAAGATGGCTAACCTTATAGATGTGAGATGAAAGCTGGCTGCGGCCGATAGGGGAAGAAGGCTAAGTGCCTGGTGGGTGGGGGGAGCGGGGGTAAGAGTATGATGGCAAACCCTAGTACTAGAGAATACCACTAGGGCATTTAATGGCGCTGCCTGATATATGATGTGACTAGTTAGGCACGCGATAGCAATACATCGCAGGTGGAGGGGCAATACCTCATAATATTATGATTAACATACCTGCTCTTGTTGGGGGGTACCGTTGCATGTTTTACATCAGTGCATGGCATATGTGTGAGGAATATCAGCATGACTGGCAACTGGTCTGAATACATAGGTATACCTGAGTTGATAATGCCAATATCTGCCATGAAAGGGGATTAGCTGCACAGCTGATGGTGTCAGGAATGTCAGGTTTAGGCCTAACCTTATATCTTTTGGTGGGTCTTTCAGGTTAGCGGTAAGGTCTGTCCATCCCGGGCAGCCACCCTGCTCCCTGGGATAACAGAGGAGCAAGATGGCAACCTCGGAGGGGAAGCCCAATGAGAGGGAAAACTGAAGAGAGAAAAACCCCTCGGTGCATAAAAACTGCTGATGGAGTTTTGGAAAAGCAGTAGCAGCTGGTGTTGTTCCAAGTAATCGAGGTATAATGCAGAAGTAAGAGGTTGAGGATAACAAGAACACAGAGTGGCAGGTTCAAAGGCAGGAAGGACACCTGAGGGAAAATCAGCAGCACAGGAGAGAAGGGAACACCAGGCAGTAGGTTGAAGGCAGAGGGGACAACGGTTAATCAAGGATAGAAATGGAGTGTTGTGGCAACACAGGAAATTAGGGCAGTTGCGACACAAGGCTTACCATCTAGCCGGTGTTTTTATGGAGACTGCAGTGAGAGGAGCTGTTCCTGGTTCAAGGCATGACGTGCACACCGAACGCGGCCGCCATTTTGGTAGGAGCAATGATGGACGTGAGAAAGCGCCATCTTGAAGGGACACTGTGGCACTTCTGATGCACAAACAAGGACCAGTGGTGCTAGGATGTAACAAAATGCCCCCTCCCAAGCCCAGAGGGGCCAGGTTTGCTGGGATTCCGCAAATGAAAGCAACACACAAAAGAGAATCATGGACATCAGTAGCATCTTCCCATGTCCTGTCGCAAGGAGCATATCCTTTCTGTGAGGAAAGCATGGTATCACAAGGAGGACGAAGACAAAAAAGATACAAATCACCAGCTTTATTTACTTCAAAAGGGGGTTGGAAGAACTCCTGTCTTGCCCTAACACGAAAGATGGGAGCACACTCTACCATCTAAATAAAAAGAAACAGTCCTAGTCTGTCGTAAGTTTAAAACAATAACAATTAAACTAGAAAAACCTGTTGCCTACCCTCACTCTAATAACATACAAGTGACATAGGGAAATGTAATGCCAACGGAAAATCAGTGGGAAACAAAAGGGTGTCAGAATAGCATATCAAGATTCTTGCCCACGTTGTATAGTACATGGGTGGGGTGGAGCACTTGACGTATGGGCACACACTGCTACGCAAGTACAGCTGGGGTAGCTGGCTCGACCCTCCAGAGCCTGCTTGGAATTCACATACTCCGTCTCAAAGTTCAAAGTTTTGACTTCTCAGGTCTCCCTTTCCCCGCAAAGTCCAAGTCAATCCCCTGCGTTTTACAGCACAAACGCAAAAGTTCCAAAGAAAAGTGATTTTTAAAGTCTCTATAGGCCCCCTCAACGGGGCCCCAGCCTCACTTTCAACTTCTTTCTTGGTTACCCTCTCTCGGGCTCAAACCGTTTCAATTTACTTTCGCTGTGTTCCCTTCCTCTAGCTTTAATTTTTAGTGTTAGCTATGCCTTATGGTACTCGTATGCTTTTCACACAGTTCTAAGCATTTGACCAGATTCAACTGTTCGCACAATCTTCTCAGGCTATCTTCAGCCTTGCTTTGCCTCAATACTTTATCCACAGTTTCTGTACCCTTCTTCACACCCGACCCGTCGAGTTTTCCTTACCCAAGTCCGGGTCTCTCAGAGATTGCAAAGTCTTTCCCCTTTTGTCAGAATCAAACAGTTTTCATATAACTTCTTCAAACACAATTCTTATGTAGGCTTCCCTCTGTCGGACTCGAGCCTGTTTGGTTCACAAAAGATTATCACAGTTCAATTCCTTTAGGCTTCCCTCTGTCATGCTTGGGCCTAAACACAGTTTACAGAGTCTTTCGAATGGGCAAACTTTCGTTTTCGCTGGACCACACTTGTTACTTTATTTTACAGTTCAATTTCACTTAATTTAAAAGAACTTCAAGTCCCATATTGCCTTTCATGGGCCTTTTTTAATTTCCTGCTTTCTTTCTCAAATTCAGTGCTCAGGGTCCCGCTCCAGCCCCACACACGCTCACCAGGATTTCCTCGCTTGCCATGAGACTCACCTAGTTAGCGTGGCTCTGGTGAGCAACTTCTCTCAAGCTTTCTTTGTCGAGGTCAGAGTTTGCCCACCTGCCCCTCGGGTACCTGGGCTTCCCTTCATATGCCATGGGGAAACGACAATCTCTGTGGACAGAGTCAGCAGGATATGATCTGCCCTCTCTGGCTCTTGGAAGGCACAGCTCCTCAGCCCTGCTGCAGCCCTTCAACAACACAGGATCAACATCTTGGCCCTCAGCTACCTTCCAGACTCTCCAGGGTTCTTTAAGCACTCTCCTCTGCTCTTCAGCTCCTCTGATCCACACTGCATCCCCAGCTCGCTAAATGTGTGTCGCAGTGCTCCAACTTTTATACTGACAGGGAGTGTTAATTGGAGTCAAGTGTGGGTGGTTGAAAAGGGAGGCCTGACTCTGCCGGTCCTTGTTAATGGGACAAGATGGAGATTGCCATAGGAAACTTTAAAGCATCTAGTTTTATATTGTACCTTCTTTGACAATAGCAGAGAGTCGATATTGGCCCAATATATACATGGTCATTCATCTCACTCGCGTGAATTCTTCTGGACAAGCTGTATGTGGGGTAACAGTACTCCTTTAATTCTAGCTTTAGTACGCTTCTCAAATATCTTAGAAACAAATCTTATTGCATGGCCAGACTAACTCTACCTCAAATCTGGTTTGGAACTACTGACTAGGTTTCCTCAGCTCTTAATAACGTCATTTTATAACAACAAATATGACCTTGCTTTTGCATTCTCAATAATGTTTCTTTAAACTGAATAGTCTGCAATTTGCCTGCATTTGTCTCAATTATGGTATTGTTAGTATTTTCCTGTCAGATGATGTATCATTAGCGTTCACATGACTACTGGTTTACTCAGCGAGAGGTTTTAAACTTAAAATTGATATGGAATCTTGGAGGGTTGTGAGAAGAAAACACATGAAATATTTACTTATTCCTTTTCCTCTTACTAGCTTTTGTTAGATGTATTGTATTGTGCACTTTTTTTGTTGACTATAAGGTTTTAAATTACTATGTAAACAAGTGTATTTTAATTGTAAGCTTTTATGATTTTTGAGTCATGTTTTATGATTTATGACTTATGATAATGAAATTTTGTAAAGATGTTCGCACCAAATACAATTAAAAAAACCAAAATCGAAATATCTATGGTACGTTGGTTTCTATGGGCAATCTTCATAGCGCTATTCCTCTTCTTCTTCATCCCAGTGGTTTTGACAGAAGGCAATGGGGAGGAAGTTATAGGAGTTGTTGTTTTCCCTAATGATGGAGGGAAACTTCTGTAAGGGTTTGGCGGGGCGATGGGGGCAGATGTGTGGTTGTAGGTGAATGGGTTTTAGATGATAATGTCTCATAGTGACTTTGGGGATGTCGGATAGGGATATATTTCTTCTCTTATGCCTCCATTTGCCTCCATTTAATGGTAGTACCTGTTGGAATTGGGGAGGGGGCAACTGGACAGGATTCATAACCTCATACCCTTATAAAGGTGGAGGAAGTGTTGGGTCAGGGTTTATCAGACAGGGGGGAATACCGCGTCTCTCCCAAGGGCATTCTTCCAACTGACCCCCTGCTCAGGTGATCCTCCCGCACTGGTCCACACCCAGGGTTCTGGTTCCAAAAGCTGACTTATTTGTACTCCTGAGGGTAGTTTATTGTGGGCAGAGAATTGGAAAACGAGTCGATTATTACCATGATTGCTGGGCAGTCACTAGAAATTGGTATGTCAATGATAAAGTCAGTAGAGATCTTCTGCTAGGGTTTTTGTGACAACTCAAGTTGTAGCAGACATCCAGAAGGTTTGGTTCTGGGAATTTTATGCTGAACACAAACGGCACAAGTTGAGAGATACTGAGCTACTCCTTGTTTGAGATAAGGCCACCAGAATTGACGGCTCAGTAAATCTGTGGAAGCACGTATACCACGATGACCTGCAACCGCTGAGTCATGGCATTGTGTGATTAGTTTGCTTTGTAGGGCTGCTTGAGTTTTTGTGAAGGCATCATTAAGTACGACACAGACAACAGACTTCAAGTTCAAACAAAAGAATATTTATTAACTTAAATGTTAGGATGGTTGAAGGCCTAATGTGCCCTATTCTAAGGAGGGATTTCCCTACCGAAATAAAATGAAGTAAAGTCTGAGTCAGAGTTTAACTCAAACGTCTACCTCTGTCCAGATACTATCCTTGCCCTCACAACTACAATGAACCAATATGTAGGGATGTCAAAGTCAAAAGAAACCGTGTTTAACTCAAAGTTCTGAGCTTCTTCTAGCTCACAGCTTCCATTCAGCTCCCCGTCCCCAAGCATAAGGAAGTTCCATGAGAAAGACTCAAAGTTTTACCTTTCTCCAGTTCAAGATGAGAGAGATCAGCATCAATCATTAGCAATCATTGGGGTTCCCTTCCCCAAGTTTCAAGTAGCAAAACCAAAGGAGTGCTGAGACTCGTGTCCCAAGACAACAGGTGTAGCACAATCCAAAGCAAAGGGGTTCTGAGACTCCAGTCACAAGACAAAAAGTGCAGTTCTATAGGTCTCAAAGTTCCCTTCATCAAGACTTTTAATCCCTTTGAGGACACTTGTCTTAGTCTCTTCGAAGGTCTTTAACAAAAACCACCAGGTCAACCTGACCCTTTTCTGGCCAGCCTTGCCAGCTCCTTTGCACTGCTTGTGGTGGGCTTGTCACACAGTGTTCTTAGCTTTCACCATACAGGGTTCTCTAGACTAGGCACAGTTGTCGGACCACATGGTCCACCCATCACAGGTCACACAACCAGAACCCCGGGACTCCTTAACACACACCCATAAGATACCTGGTGCTGGTTCCTGAGCACCAAGTCATGGTTGCCTTTTTAGCTTTGATAAGCTGGTGGCCTAGGGGTATTCCTTGTGTTCCTCTGGCGTCTTCTTGGTCGCCTCATGGGCCTGCCCCCATGCTTCACACACCCCTTTCCAACCTGTAGCCTCGCCATATGGCATTTACTATTAAAAGTACACTGTTGGGCTTTCTTCTGCCTTCACTGTGTTCTTTAGAGTCCACTTTTAATTCATAGTTCAAATGCTCTTGTAGGTGGTTTAAGTTCAGTATTCAATGTATGCTGTTCATTTTAAGGTAATATAGCGCTTTAATGCAATCTTCCAGGTGCTTGGGGTTATCTCAATGTTAAGTGTGCTATTCAGTTCAGTGTTTAATATGGATGGGCTTTTAAATGTTAGTTTTCCTTTGGTTCGGTTTTCAATATACATGGAATTTCCAAAGTTAACTTTGCCTTTAGATTGGTATTCAATATACGCTTTTTCATTCATCCGCATGGACCATCACTCACTTTATTTATGTATTTTTATTTATTTATTGGTTAATATTGTGCCAAAAGCCCACAGGCATCGGGGCGCACACACAATGACAAAAGACATACATATAAAACGGGACCAAAGAGTCTGCCTAAGAGACAGGACGTGCTAGCTGTGTCAGAGCCTTCACTTAAATAAGTGTGTTTTCAGGGTTTTTCTGAATGTTGTGTAGTTCGATTTGTGTCTTAACTGTATTGGTAGGCTATTCCATTTTTGGGCTGCTTTCACAGGGAAAGCCCGACCCAGGCCATTAGACTGTTTGTAGAGCGGGCATGTGATCTGTCCCTGTGTCTCTGATCTTAGTGATCGCCTAGGTACTTGCTGTGTGATCCATTCTTTAAGGTAGGCCGGGGCTTGCCCGAAAAGGCATACATGCACTACTTTCATGTTCTTAAAGTGTATCCTATCCTCAACAGTTAGCCAGTGGAGAGCCATTCTGTCAGCAGTAATGTGTTCACTCCTTGTTTTTCTTTTACTATTCTGACAGCGTTGTTTTGAATGATCTGGCACTTGGTTAAGCAACCCTTGCTTGCGCCTAGCAGATGTGCGTTGCCATAGTCTAGCCAGGATAATATTGTGGCCCTGGCAATGGTTGCACAATTTTCCTCACTCAGGTCGGGTCGGATGAATTTAAGGAGACTTATGTAGTACTGGCAGATTTTATTTAGGTACATAACCTGCGCTTCAGCCCCATGGAGACTTCTAAGACTAGCCCCAGAGTTTTCACTTTCCCACTCACAGGGATAGGGGAGTCTTTGATGGTAAACAACTTGTCCTGCGGGCTTAACTCAGCTCGAGCTTGTAGAGAGCCATAAATCATCATCTCCGTTTTGCTTCCACTTAAACACATCCAGTTCCTTTCCATCCAGGCTTTAATGTTGTTGTATATGGACCGACCCTGATACTATCTCTGGTACAACAACCACTCAACTCCACCACCAACTAGGTGTCATCTGCATAGTTCTTAAAATAATCTCCGATGTTATCAAGCACTATGCAGAGATACCTCAGATAGAGGTTGAATAAGAGTGGAGATAGACTAGCCCCCTGCGGAATGCCACAATTGATGGGCGTTTCGCTTGAGAATTCTTTCCCCCAGTGGATTTTAGATCTCCTGTCTGATAAAAATGAGACTACCCATCTGGTGGCTTCTGTGCAGCAGTTGGCCACATTTTCCAGAGCCCATTGGAGCTGTTCTAGTAGGTCAAATGCTGCGCTTAGATCTAATAGCACTAGTAGACCCATTTTGCCTTTATCCATGATGCTCAGCATGTGGGTTTGTAAGTCCAACATAGCATTCTCAGTGCTATGGGCTGCTCTGAAACTTGATTGTCGTATGTGCAGGATATCCTTTGCCTCAACAATGGTTTGAAGCTGTGCTGTGGCCACCTTGTCCATAACTTTAAGTAAGAAGTTACAGTTGGTTATAGGACGCAGGTTACCCGGGACCTTCTGGTCCCTGCCTGTTTTTTTCACCAGAGGTGTAATGGTGACTGTCTTGATACATTCTGTTATCATTCCATCTCTGAAAGAGGCATTCACCATCCTGGTAAGCAGAGACGCGAAGATCTTTGTTGTCTAAGATCAAGCCTTACCTTACCATGTCCTCTGTGGTAATAGGTGAAATTCAAAACTTTCCTGATTGTTCTGTGACTTAACCGGGGTCGGCATGCCTAGCTGAGGTTGTGATGTGGCTTGCGTTGTTATTATCTCCCTTGCTTTCTTTATTTTATTTGCGAAAGCCTCCTGTACCTTTTCAGTCTTCCTGTGATGGTGAGAAGGGTGGAGTTAGGGCATTGGGTTTCTCCATAGATTTAAGAATTTCGAACAGCTTACTTGTCGAATTGGAGGACGATATAATCTGGTCATTAAAGAAGGTTTTTTTTCGCTTCAGTGATACTTTTTTTTATAGAACTTCTCTGTGCCCTTCCAATTGTCCTTGTTGGACTGTGAGGATTTTTTCAACCATATGCCCTCTCTTCTCCTCTTTTCTCTTTTCAGCTCAACTAGCTCGGGGTTAAATCACTTTTGATGGCTTTTATTCGCCCTAACAAGCTTGGTCCTGATGGGTGCGAGCCAATCTACTATTTCTTGTACGTGTGAGTTATATTTTTGTATGATTTCATCACATGTGCTGCCCTCTGCACTGTCCATGTTGAGGCACTGTTGTAATTGTGCTGAGGTTATTTTCTTAAAGTTTCTGTTTTGTATTTCTTTATGCTCATTGCTGCTTTTCAGTTGGAAATCATTAATGAGTAAAGTGATCCGTGTATATACACAGAGTGGTCTCTTCCATCTGGGTCTTGAGGTTACATGTAATCACCCAGTCCAATTGATTCCCGTTTGATGTGGTTCGTTCTGTGTTGACTACCCTGAAATCATTATTATTCAATGCTTTTTCGAAGTTAATTGCCTCTTTATCCTTGGGGTTTCCACTCCATCTATTAAGGTCTAGCAACACCAAGGTCGCAGTATTGGTGCCTTTAAGGTTGTTAAACTGCTGCATGATGTCTTCGTTGAAGTCCACGGTTGGTGATGGGTGTCTATAGACCACTATCACATTAATGCAACTGTTTGTTGGGGTGTGTTTAAGATGAAGTACTTCACGTCCCTGGCAGGTTGTTGTGGAAGGAAAAATGTAAATTGAATCCCTGACTGTGACCGCCACATCTCCCCCCCAATCCCGGTCTCCCTGTTTTTGTGGAAGATAGTGTAGCCCTCCGGTACTGCCTTGTCAATTGTCGGGCCTCTGGGGTCCTGGAGCCCTATTTCGGTTAGACATAACATGTCTAAATCGTCCTCTATGATGAGGTTGTGGATGCATTGGGCGTGCTTATTCATAGATCTAGTATTTAGTAAACATACATTTAGCTCTTTAGTGTTTTTTCGTTTGGTGGTTGTGCTTTCCCCAGGTGGAGGAATAATCTTCTTTCTTTTCTTGTGTTTTCTATGAGATTTTTGGTGTATTTTAATGATATTGACCGGGACCTGTTTTTCAGTGTGTGTTGGGGTGCGCAGAGAATCCTGTGCGAGTAATCTCTTTGCATCCATAGCGTTCTGTACAAATTGTTGCACCGTAGTCATGTGCGGCTGGCATTTATGGTCGTGTAACACCTTCCTGCAGTTTGTGTGACCTATTCTTACCTCCAAGGGAGCAATCCACTACCCGCGAGGGGGGAGGAATTCCGTGGTTCACCTCCAATGGCTTGGCTCCGAAGCGCCAGCGCTGAAGCACCTGACGTTTCTCTAAGTGCCGAGCGGTGTGTCCTGGGAACTGTTGTCCCTGGGGGGGTGTTTGCACTGCTAGAGTTGCCTGGATCCACTGCGGCAATAGCAGAATAGTACTGTTGCTTTACAATAACAGACGCACAATGCAAGTAAGATGAAATATGTTGCACTACAAATACTTTGCTAAATGGTAAATGCTAGCGCGCACATGTACAGAACACAGCTGCTTTAAAAGTTCACAGCGTGTATGTGCGCAACAGTGACAAATAGGTAGAAGAAATGATGATACAATATTAGCTTCTAGTTTCTACTCTTAGGCAAATCAAACCAAGATAATAGTGGTGAGATCAAAAGAATGCACTGCGCTCAGTGTGTTACCTTGGAGATGGCAAACAAGCCTTTGGGCGTAATAATGCACCAGAGGCTTAAGTAAGAGCCGGCGGGACCGGCAAAGACTGGCTTGGCTCAGAAGCGCCTAACGTTTCTCTAAGAGCCGAGCCGGGTGTCACTTGTGGTCCTTTTGGAGCTCCCCGGTGCTGGCACTCCTCTCCGACACACGCCGGCCTTTCCTACTTTCACCCGGTAGTTCCCACAGCTTCCTTTCACTTCCCGAAGTCGAGACCTGCCACTGTAGCAAGCTCTGCTCGCTTGCTGTGTGCTTTCTGCTTCACACTGGCACTTCTCCTGCTGGATTTTGGACGCAGAGAGCGTTCTCTGCATTCCGGGCTCCTTGGCAGCTCGTGCTGCACACGCTGCTGTTCAGAGGCTCCCAGGCTTGTGGGAAATACAAGGCCCACTTACACCGGGGCCCACAAGTCCTCTGGGACTTCTGCCTGCATCTTTGTCTCCTCCCCTGGACCCCCACAGCTGCCTCCTCTCATGGGTCTCCTGCTGCTTCACCAGTCATGCTCCCTGTTGCTCTACACATGGGCCTCCCTGGTGCTCTCTTCCCTGCTGGGCCGGTCTCCCTTTATGCACCTACAGCCCCTTAACAGGCTGTAGGAGTGGAACTCTGATTAGTTCTGCCTGATCACATTAACAAGGACATGCCTGACCCTCCCAGTTCCTTGCAGGCATCTTATTCATCCCAGTACCAAAGTGGTGTGAAGGGGCAATCTTCATTTCTCTTAGTTGCATCTTCTTCGTCTTAGTACTGTCAACTGTTATATAGGGAGAGTTGAGGGGAACTGGCTTATAATAGACCATAAAGGTTGGGGAGGGTTAGGGTGGTTGTCAGTAGGGAAAGGGGATACCCTGTCTCGTCCATCTTGTGTCTAACCATTTTCCCTCTCTTTCTGGTACGTTTGGGTCGATGATGTTTCATACTCTTTTCTTGGTTAATGGGACAGGTATGACAATATCCCATTAACGCCCTTGGAATAGAGGGTTCTTCTTGGAAGGGATGGGGGAAACTGCATCTCACCTGAGTATGTCTCATTCCCAATCCTCAGGGACCCTCCACCCAGGTGAATCTCCCTCACTTGTCCACCCCCAGGGTCAGGATCCAAAAGCGATGGCCTTTCCCTGGCCAACTGTGCAGAGGAGTAGATGTGAGGACGCCCTCAAGTTTATCACAGTATATCGAGACAACTGCCTTGAAAGTATAGACCATCCCAGTGTGTAAGGTTCCATTTCCGTAAAAATGCAGAACTAGGGGGAGTTGTTTGCAGCGAGATCTTTACTCTATGTATGAATGGCTCTATAAGCATTACAAAAAACGTGTGTGGTCGTAATTTTTCACGAGGTGTTGGGTTGTCAAATGACTCAAGACCCCATCTAGAGAGCATGTCGGCAAGCAAGTTCTTTGACCTGGGGATGTAGATCATGAACAAATTGTATTGAGAAAAGAAGTTAGCCCACCTGACTTGTCTGCTGTTCTTGCACTCAAAATATTGTAATAATTGCAGATTGCATGGTCCATTCTAATCTCTGTTGCTTGTTCAGCCCCCAACAATAGATGACGCCATTCAGTACATGCTAGCTTGATGGCTAGGAGTTCTTTTTCTAGCACAGTATAATTCCTTTCGGAAATGGCTACATTTTAGAAAAGAACGAGACAGAATGTTCTACTTGGTCAGCTTCTACTTGTTTCAGAACGGCTCCCACCGCTTTGTCAGACGCATCTGTCTCAAGGATGAACAGTGTGGTGGTATCAGGTTGAGGCAGGACTAGTGCTGAGGTGAAAGCCTCTTCTATGGACTCAGAGGCTTTTTGTATGTCATCAATCCACTCTAATTTGTGTTCCTTTTTTAACATATTTGTCAAAGGGAGAGCACATCTAGAGAATCTGGACATGAACTTGCGATACAAGTTCACCAAACCTAAGAAACGTTGAACTTCATTCACTGAGTATGGTGCTCTCCACTTGAAAATTGCAGTAACCTACTGGGGGTCCATTGCAACACCTTGGTCGGAAAGAATCTATCTCCAATAGGGGACTGAGGTTACATCAAAGAGACATTTCTCTGGCTTGGCCTTTAGATGTTTCTTCTGTAACCGTTGCAAGACTTCGACTACATGCGTTGTGTGTTCTTGAGGTGAGGTGGAAAACACCAGGATATCGTCCAAATAGGCTATTACCGAGCGCATAAAACAGTCAGAAAACAGATGATCAATGAACCTTTGGAAGATCACTGGGCCGTTAGCAATGGCAAAAGGCATTACGTGGTACTCGTAATGGCCGAAGTGCGTTCTAAAGGCAGTCTTCCACTCATCTCCTTTTTTTATCCATATGAGATGATAGTTGCCTCTGAGATCCAATTTTGTAAATGTCCTAGCAACTTGGATGACTTCCAAAATGTCTGGAATCGGGGGTTACGGATATTCATCCTTGAGAGTTATTCGGTTCAAACTCCTGTAGTCAATACATGGTTTTAATTCAGATGTGTCCTAATTTGATACATAAAATAGGGCGGCTCCTGCAGATGATGTAGACTGGTGAATCCGACAGTTTCCAGGATTTTCTGCGAGATAGAACTTGCGAGTGGCTTTTTCAGTTTGAGACACGATAAACATATGGCTGAAAGGTACTGTGGTGTCCGGCAATAGTTCAATAGAACTGTCATCAGGCCTGTGTGGAGTTAAAGACTTGGTTTCTTCTTTCCGAAAGACATCTGTAGTATTTGTTATTCTGAGGAATGGTACACATCAATGCAATGATTGTTGTTCCAGACGCGGAGGTGGAGAAGGTTGACAAAAGGAACAGCAAAATTCAGAACCAAGGAAAAGTGTATGTGCCGTCCAATTTATGTAGAGATTGTGTCTTGACAACCACGGGATAGCCATGATAAGAGGAAAATGAGTGGCTCTGATAATGGCAAATGTTAAGGTTCCTGATGCTGAGCGATCGGCATCTACTGTGTTGAGAGTGATGTGGCCATCATCCAAGGGCGTTCGTCTACTCCTTCCACAGCTAATGCCACAGATTTCTTCATACAGGGGATCCTAATCTCCTTGGCCCAGATATGATCCATGAATATCCCAGCTGCACCGGAATCAACTAGAGTGTGAACTTCCAAAGCAAACGTATTGTTAAACCAGTGTCATGAACCAACGGACTCGTCCCTTCTGGACTTCCTGGTCCCTGACCCATAGAGGCTTACACTCAGCAGTACATCCAACATGGCCATCGACTGCGAAACGCTGCGCACCAGTTTCCGTGTCGCACGCATCACGTTCTATAAAGCGGCCACGCCCCTGCGGCTCTGCGCGTCTCAATGCTACTGTTTAGTGTAGTTGACGTGTGCTTCCGAAGTTCGCTCTCGTTAAATTCTTGTTCCTGGTTCCTGGCTCCATTGAATCTTCCACCTACCTCCTTTCCCTTGCCCTCCTTTTCATCCCGGATCTCCGCGTACACTCTGCCGAGTGTAAGCTTCACTGTTTCCAGGAATTCCCAGACATTCTGAACGATCCAGGACTTGGATCGTGGAACGCACGCTGGAAGCCGAGGAAATTCGCGTGGGCTTATATAAGACCCGTACCGTGCGAAGGAAGACTCCATCGAAGAAAGAACACAAACAGGTGAGAAGGGGGGAAACCTGTGACAACCAGAGCAAAACACGCAAAACCAGGAGCTGGTTGTTTTCAGCTTGTGCGTAATCGATGGGCATAGAATCAGTGGGACTCGAAGGTTTGCGCTCCCGAATCGTCGTCACTCCTAGGTTCGGGAGCTGGTGTTTCCCTGTCTACGTGGGGGGGCCAAAGGACAGTTCCGTAGTAGGTGTGAAGAAGATGCACAATATAAACGCAACCCCTTGGTACTTCTTCTGGTCAGTTCTTCTTCAGATAGGGATCCATGTGATGCCCCGACTTGCATAGGCTCAGAGATGTTGGGGGCAATAGCGAAAGAGGTTTCTGTAGACAAAACGGGTGGTAGGCGAGGTTGTTTCATTCAGTGCTGTCTTCTTTCTATTCTTATCTGAATTCTGAAATCCATTGGCAACACCAGTTTAATTAGTTGTTTGAAAGAAGTAGGCCTGGGAACCCTTGCTAGTTCATCTTTTTTTTATTTTTATTTAATTTGTAATTTGGTTCTTAAACAATCCTTAAACACAAGCCTCATCTTTTAAGTCTTCCGATAGTCCTCTGCGATACAGGGTGTAACGGGTCTTCTTGGACCAGGCTGTTTCATGAACCATTCGCTTTAAATGTGTTATATTGGTTAACAGGTCCATTGAACCCTGTTGAAAATTCAGAAAGGACTCTTGTGTGGGATAGGTCAAATCCGGTCTGTCAAAATAGGCCTCTAGGGCATTCAGAAATCCAGGACAAGTACTCAAAACTGGATCATCTTCGATAACGAGGGGTTTTGCCCAAACCAGACCGCTAGCACCCATTTTGGTTATTAGAAAACCAACCTTTGAGTTGTGTGTCTGGAAGGCGTCTGTATGAAAGAAAAGACAATGGCCCTCATTACAAGTCAGGCGTTAAGGGTTAACGGCGCCGTTGGCGCCGTTAACCCTTAACGCCTGATTCACACTTTAACGCCAGCTTTTTGCAGGCGTTAAAGTCCAAGGCGCTAAGCGACCTTGGTGCTAATTACGGCACCGTAATTTACGGTGCCGTAATTAGCGCCTTCCCCATCCCCATTATGCCCTATGGGGCGAAAATGGGAATGGGGAAGGGCAAATGGTGAATGGGGAATTACCGCCCCACTCACCTTGGAATGGGGCGGTAATTGCGCCATCCACCATGGCGGAATCCGGCATGGACCATGGTGCTAATAGCACCATGGTCCACCGCCTGACTTGTAATGAGGGCCAATGTTTGCATCTCTGTAATGAGATTCGGTACTGCTGCAATTAAGTCCTGTAACTGAGCCAGTTCTTCAGTATCTGGGTGTCGCAAACTGTCGGGCTTACCCTTACCTTATCTTTTATTGGCTCTTTCGGGGTAGAGGTAAGGACCGTCCTTTCGGGCAGCCACCCTACTCCCTGGGATAACAGAGGAGCAAGATGGCAACCTTGGAGGGCAAGCCCAATGCGAGGGAAAACTCGAGAGAAAAATCCCTTGGTGCAGAAAAGCAACTAATGGAGTTTTGGAAAAGCAGTAGCAGCTGATTATGTTCCAAGTAACCCGAGTTATGATGCAGGAGTAAGTCATCTGAGGTATGATGAAAAAGTAAGAGGTTGAGGCTAACAGGAACACAAAGTGGCAGGTTCAAAGACAGGAAAGACAATGGGGGGAAAAGCAGCAGCACGGGAGAGATGGGAACACCAGGCAGTAGGTTGAAGGTAGAGGGGACAAAGGGTAAGGAAGGATGAAAACGGAGCATCGTGGCAACACGAGAAAATAGGGCAGTTGCGATGCAAGGCTTTCCATTTAGCTGCGGGAGACTGCAGTGGGAGTAGCAGTTCTAGGTTAGTGGCGTGATGGCATGCACACCGAATACTGGCACCATTTTTGTAGGGGCAATGATGGACGCGAGAAAGCACCATCTTGAAGGGACAATGCAGTGGTTCCAATGCCCAAACCAGGACCAACGGTGCTGGGACGTAACAGATGGCCTTGTATGGCAGGTAATTATGATTACATGTATTTATGATGCTAATAGCTGCAATATGGTAGGCTTACCAGAGTAAATAATGGCATTGTTAAGCCACATAGCAAAATACTTGTGAAAGCGATGGCAGTTACCAACATGCGGTGGTCGTTCTCATGAATATCTTGCCACTACTTGCATAAAGGCATCCATACAAATGCATGTGCAACCAAAGTTTTAACTCCCAAAAGGGCTGACTTAGCCCTTTATGCTTCAACGGTCAATAAATTGAGTACCATTAAATTAGATGTTAAACCCTACTACAGCACTTTGAAAAAGGAATAATCCAGCTTCAAATGTTTTTTTAATCTTTATATCATTATTTGAGAGGGTTATGTGGGCATATTACAGTAGTAGTTATATGAGGACAGTACATTTTCTAAAGCACAAAACTTCCCGTTTGGTCAGGTTTTTTGAATTTCATTGCAAAGTTGGTCAGAAGGCGGACTTAACTTCTCTCCAAATCAACACCTTATTGCTGCATTGAAGCAAAGCGTATGTGCTTCTATTAAAGGCATGAAAAACGTTTTTGCTTCCACCATAATATGGTGGTAATTACCACAGTCTGCATCCTGGTGGAATACCTCATGCATTAATTCTGCCATGCCCATAATCAGATGGGAAGGAATGACAGTTGCCACCTGTAAGCCGAAGCTATTGCATTGGTGTACAGCTTGGAGGGAGATGGGATCTGAGGAGGGATACACAGCTTGAGGGTGTTGTTTTGTCATTTAACCACCCATTTGTCCGCCTATGGCCTTGCTAATGCCTATGGCCATTCCCACATACTTATGCCTCCCACCCGCCCAAAACACATCCTCTTATGATCTCTTTGAGCTAGCTTTTCAAGTAGTAACATCAAAACGTAGCCTGTCGGTGGTTTTTCTAAACTGTGTGAGAAACCAGAGGGTGTTCTCCCCTGTAGAGCCCAGGAATCCTTTATTCAGGTGGCCCGGACACAGCCATTGCTGTTGGATCTAGTTCCTGGGGGTGGACTAGTGGGGGAGGATCACCTGGGTGGGGGAGACTGTGGTTATGCTCGTGGAGATACCTCCGGTGAGACGCGGTACTCTCACGGGGAGAATGGTGATGGGAACGAAGTCCCTGAAGCTTTTATAAGCTATTCCCTTTCATCATCCCTTCCACCCAGTGAATCTTCCTTACCCAAAGGTAAAATCAACAACCCATTCATATCTGGTAAATCCATGAAAAACCACAACTCCCACAATCCCTGCTATCCTGTCTTCTACTCAAATATTTCCAATCATTCTACTCCACATCCTTCGGGTTATTCTTTTCTGAACACCCAGTCTACTAGGATAAAACACTAACATTCCCACAATCCTCCTTGTTTATTTCAAGATAGGAAACATGGTCACTCCCGTCTGTCTCACAAATCCTATCAGTTTCACCCTACTAAGTTTATCAAACTCTCTGGTCCAAACACTATAGTTTCATATAACACCTCTTCCCCTGTCTGTCCCACAAGATACTCGACCACTCTACCTCCTCCCATTTTTTTTTTACACGAACCAAAACCGACAACGGACTGGTAATAAAACTGTTTACCTACACATGTCCTGACACCCGGGTCAGGCAAAGCCAGGCAATTGACTTAAATCACACACGCCTGATGGCCCTTCCTTTTCACCACAGGGATAAAAGGTGGAGCAAGAGATCACAGGACGAGCAAGGCAGACCGCACAAAGAGACAGCCATCCAGACCCGGCAGTTCAAGAGGAGGAGAAAGGCATCAAACATCGAGAGGCTGACGAGGAGGGACACGACCTTGCCCTCTTCGACAAAATCCTGCTAACCCTCCGCTGAAAGAATCTTAAGGCTGAGGATAATGGCCCAAGTGTGCTGCAGCAGTTGTCAATGGTACACAGAGCGTGTTGATGCTGATGAGCGGGAGCGAGGGAAACTCCTGCTACCGTGGTACCGGCCTTGACTCCAGTTACAAGGAAAGCCTAGCTGTTCATCACAGCCGGTGAGTCGAGGGGAGAGCTGATAAGAAACGGGCTGTGGTGAATGAAAAACCAAAGTGGCAAGATGAACCAAGTTCAAAGAACTGTAAAAGTGTTGAGGGGAGACAAGCTGTAGATGAAACTGGCACCACTTGGGTGCTAACTCGAAAGACTCTGGTCAATCCCCATCTGAGTAAAACTACAAAAACCAGAAGGATGCAGGAGACACGCTGAGATAGGTCAAAGTGGTCATACAAGAGGTCAAGCAAAATCCCTTTACAGTCTAAAACCTTTGATCTACGAAATATAAAGAAAGCAAGGGAAGTGAATCTTGCCACATGAGAAAACAAGGGAAGAAAATCCTGTGAACAGTGAAAGTGAACATGAAGGTGAAATTGGCAAGAGTGAACCCTGAAGAGGGATGCAGACGAGAAGGGGCAAAGTCTAAAGTCCCAAGAAGCAGTGTGTTGACAAGAGTGAACACGGCCGAGGGATGTCCACTAGAACAGTTTAGAAAGACATTAAGACTTGCGAAGAAAGAAAAAGCCATAGTGAACCCGGTGGAGGGGGACTGACTGACGAGAGGGGTCCGAACCCGAACGAGGGAGATCCAGGGGTGAAGTGATCACCCAAAGTCCATTAAGAGAAGGAACTGTTATTTGATGTGTCGAGCACAATTTGTGAAGGGTCAGCGCCCAGAAGAGGGGGGGACAAGGGGTGAATCCATCACCCGAGAACTATGTAGAACAGAACTTTGTGTTAGTTTTGTTGTTTTTATTGAAAAACCTTTCAGGCCCGCAGGACCAGGAAAACCACAACCCCAAAGGCCTTGATATCGATAAGAACCTAGATTTAGGTTTAGATTAGGCATTTTTTCCACCTGCATACAGTTTAATCAACACCTTTGAACTGTGATCACTTGTCTGTCCTTACTGTTGCCGCCAGAAGTTCCGTACAACTGTCTTCTGAGAGTTCATGGTTTAATTGCAGTTGTAAACCTGTTACTGGTGTAACAAAAGCATGCCTTCAGCCACTTAATTTATAGAGCTGTAAACCGTGTGAGTGTCTTTGCAGTGAAAGCCCGTTAAAAAGATGCATTGGCAAAGCCAACAGTTTTGGCTTGTGTTTTAGGTATTAGATATGCATTTGCCAGGCACTGCTATCATAACCCCAGGTACTTGCACCCTTTTCCAGCTATTACCATCTTGTGGCCAGGAATTAAGGTGCAGGAAATGGTGAACCAAAGTAAATGGTTTTTGATGATTACTGAAAGGTGTGAGCGAACAAGTACTTGAAACTATTGACTCATTGTGAACTGTGTTGTTTTTTTGGGAAAAGGACCCCAGAGATCTTGTTTTGGAACTGTGCTGTCTTCTTGGGGAAGGGAACCACGAGATACCTTTTGAGGCTTGTGGGATTTGCTTTGAACTTGGGAACTTGGGAACTTCATGCCTTTAATAGAAGCACATACGCTTTGCTTCAATGCAGCAATAAGGTGTTGATTTGGAGAGAAGTTAAGGCCGCCTTCTGACCAACTTTGCAATGAAATTCAAAAAACCTGACCAAACGGGAAGTTTTGTGCTTTAGAAAATGTACTGTCCTCATATAACTACTACTACTACGTGCAGTCCTCTGCAAATGCTTATTTCAGGGCTACACAGAATCCAAAACTGTTGGTTTTGTCCGTGCTTATTTCTGTTTCCTCTGTGCTTGTCATAAGTCAGCGTGTGGTTTCCTGGGCACTTCGTGGCAATGCCTGTGTTTTGTCTGTATGTTTGTGTGTACTGATGTTTGCCTGAAATGTACCCTGTTTTCTGGTTGGGCAAGGGTGCTTGGATATGTGTTCTGTCAGTGTGCATTGGAGCTTTTATGTCTATTGTCTGTGAATATGTGTATGAATGCAAAGACATGCTATCAGCTGCTTCCAGCTACCTACGAGTTAATGACAAGCATAACTTACCTCACCACTACTTCACACCGCCAGGCTTTTGCTTCACACTGTTGTCCACATTCAACAACTGCGGTCCATGGTCCATTAAATAAATCTTTTAAGAATAAAAAAGGCCCAAACAATTGATTTTTAGCACTGGCAGATGTTTTGTTTGCCGATCCGATTTGATCGTATGTGCGGAATGCTGCTAAAATGTATTTGAATTGTATTCTCATGTATATTTTATGTGTTCTAGGTTGGGGAGCGCATTGCTGTCTAGGTTTGATTTGGTCTTCATCTTGCTGGACACGCCGAATGAGGATCATGATCATTTTCTTTCTGAACATGTCATGGCGATGCGAGCTGGTAAAAAAGGAGTGTTGAGCAGTGCAAATGTGACTCGTGTCAGCGGCACACAGGAATCCAACACATCTATTCTTGAAGTGGTCTCGGAGAAGCCCTTATTAGAGCGTCTTAAGGCAAGGCTTAAATAACCACTGATGGTAGATTTTGAGTAAAGGCCTTATCTTGGTTTAGCTTGCACATATTTACATTTGCTTTTGGACGAGGTCCTTTAAGACAAATTAATTTAAACTTTGTACCAAAGCACCATAGTTTTTGATTTTGCATGGATTGCTTGAGTTTTATGTTTTCCAAATTTTGAGAGAGCTTTGGCTCAAGTGTACCAAATTATTGTCTTAATATACAATCAGGAAAAACCCTTGTTTTAACAAATGGTAATCTAATTTTGGATTTTGGTTTATTTTCTTGAGGAATATAATAATTTCCAGAAACAAATCTTTTTATACTTGAAAATCTCTGATCCTCATGCCAACTTGTAAACACTGCTCATCGTAGGCTCATGATGCCCTTTATTATTTTCCAGCTACCACACGCCATTTCATTAATGAACCTTGCATCATCAGTTCATTAATGAAATGGCGTGTGGCAGTTATATTTGTATGTATTCTACTGGGTCGAAAGAAGGAGTCGAACACAGACTGGACATTTCGATCATGTTTATTCAAAATAATAAAGATAATACCTATCTTGCCCTATTGCTACAAGGATGTTCCCTACCTATCCAAACAAACTAAGGTGCTTGTGTGTCATCAGGAAGTCCAACTAAATTATTTTTTAACCTACTAACTCAAGTTTGCCAAAAAAATGTCTCTCTTTTAGCTGCTTCCCTTTGGGTGTCGGTCTCAAGGCTTTACTTCAGAGTTAACTTAGTTCATATATACATCAGATCAAAACAATTGTCATGAGGTTGATACTCTAAAGCACTAGATTGTGATATGTGAATCTTTAAGAAATCATTGTATGATATGTTTTGGAAAATGTATTAATGGCCCGAAACCTTCTCCTTGGGACACTTTATGAAAGCAGCTATTTCATTATTTGTCCTTGGCACTACGAAATGCATTGTATCAATTCTTTATCAGAGCAAACTTAATTGAAGGTTAATAATATGAATGACTCCTCCTGATTAGAAGGATGTTTTATTGGTGACAAGATCTCTTTTATTATATTATAGAATTACATTATATAAATTGATTACTGAACCCGTTGTAGAATGATGGAAAGTTCATTATTGGTGCCGGTAATTTTAGAATGAATTATCTACTTTTATGTGTTTTATTGAATTTGATGATGTTTCATATGTTTTTTTTTACTTGTTTACTTTTTCTGTTAAAATGGTTGTGTAAGACGTTATATAAACTAAATAAATACACAATGAAGAAAATATCATCCTGTAGAAAAATGTTAATTAAGATGGTCCCTTCTGGTTCTAAATGTCTGATTTATGAGCTCCTGCCAACTACTCATTGATTTGGTTTTCCTGTTGGTGTACTGCGTAACCATAATCTCAACACTTTTCTTAATGATTTTCTTAAGATAGTCCATTATAGTCCTTACTCTGACTTGAATATCTCACTCTCGTTCCACTTGATCCTTGGTCTTTGGTATATTCTTATTATGGGTGAGACACCACCACTCGTGTGATCTTTCTGCTAGCTCATTCTCTGAGCCCTGGGCATAACATATAACCTTGACTCTTACTGCTTCTGACAGTTTTTCATTAAGGGATTCCCCCACTCTTCAATATTCAATCTTTGCCAATTCTCCATCCTTCATAGGATATTCTTTGAGGCCTTCTCATGTTTAATATCGGCCCTTACTTTCCTTGGCTTTTTGGGACATATATCTGTTTTGCTTTGGCTTGGCCACGTGAGGGGAACCCTTACAATTACTTTTACCCTGCAGCTGGCAAAACAAGTTATTGGATTCTCATATAGGCACAAAATCACACTTAGACTAATCATTATGGTACAACTGAAAATGGCTAGTTTTAGGCACTTCATTGAGTCGATATATACATGAACGTGGCATATATAAACAAACATATAATCAGATATATAAAAACATATAAAAAGATGGCATCACCGTTAGTAAGGACGTAGAAGACACCTTCATCTTGGCCACTATGACACTGCTTAGTCCCAAAGCAGGTAGGCAAAGAGATCACTTGTACTAACGGGTTATGAGACAGGGCTTCCTCCCTCTCAGCGAGACAGCATCACCCAGTGGTCCAAGTTCTAACTAACTTTTCCACAAAATGCCCTCTTCTCTTTATGGGGGCATGTCCCCACCCTTCTCAGTTATGACTACCCTCGGCCGAAGAGCAGATCACAAGGGGAACGGGCAGAGAGTGGAAAAATCAGTCAGTAGTGGAAAAGCCCAGTGCCTCTTTCCTTGCATTCATTCCCAGAGCCCCTTGTCATGCACCTGCAGACCGCTCCGACTCCCTCCCCGTATTCGTCCATTCAGCAACAATATTTATGTAGTTATGTGACCTTGCTCTGCTCTGCTTTCGCTACTGAAATGCTCGTTTATTTTCCGAGGCCTGCAGAGACGCAGGTTTTTATTACGGTGATGGGAGATGAGTGTCTAAAATGGCTGCACACTGACGCCATGTTGTTTTAACTCGCATTTCGCACAAGCATTACACTATCTTTATGCTTTCTCAATGTCCCAACATCAGTACCGTAGCTTTCCTAAGTTCCTTTATTTAAGATATGCTTCCCAGAGGGCCTCCCCCTTCCTCGTTCCACCCCAGTACCTTTATTCGTCACGGGTGAAGTTTTGGGTTTTGGCGCTCCTTTGGGTTTCCTGCTTCAATTGGTCTTCTTTGCGCTCCAGCCTCCCCAACCGCCCCACTCTGTGGTTCCACAGCTTGCCTCGCACTGCAAGGGTTCGTCGAAGGGAGGCTTCAGGGCTCTCTCCTTACGGTTATCAGTGTAGTTGGCCAGGCCCCAGGCCCATCACAGTGCTTTTGTGGTCACACCACCATGTCGGACAGTCCCCCACTCTATGTCCTCACAGCAGCTCTTCTGCTGTTTGGGTTGCCGGGTCTCCAGTGTCTGTCTGGCATTCTCTGCTTCTCGGATTGCTGCAGGCCCTGCTGCTCCAGTCTGCTTGCCCCTCCAAGGATGTAGCTACGCCAGAGGGCTTGCCCTGTGTATGGATCTCTCTAATCCTTTGTGTTCCTTTCGTCCTGGTTACATACAAGTTTGTTCTTAAAGGGATATTCCCTTTTCCTTCAGGCGTCCTGGTTGATCCAGCGTTGCCTGGAGCCATGTTAAAGGGGGGTATGTTTTCCATTACTGAAGGCAGTCCCATATATGCAAGCAAGGTGGCTTGCACAGAGGTTTCTCTGTGGGAATGAGAGTCCTTGTCCCCTAAGGGGAGTCACTCCCAGTGCGGTCCCACTTGCCAAGGCCAATAGGGAGGGTCTTGTGTAGCAGGCTCACCTCCATAGCCTCAAAGGGGGTGGCTCCCCCTTGGGGAGAAGTGATGAATACTCTCGATTATTCACAGTATGTGCTACTATTTATTATAGTAAAAACCTAGTTGTGAAGCCATTGAGCATTGTATTAATAGAGCATATGATATTAGGATACATTAGCGCCCTGTCGGGGGGTGCTGGCCAATCGGGATGCTGGAAGCATGGGCTTTATACACAAGTACAAACTTACGTTCTGAATAGCCTGACTGCAACTCTTCCTGCATCCCCCATCCCACTTTCGTTTCCCCAACCACCTGTCAGGAAACACCTTACCATCCACAAAAAACATCACACATGGGTGATAATTGTTGTTTTATATATCTTTGCATAAAACACTATGCTCCAGTGTGTGACTGTAAGTCATTGCAGTAACTCAAACACAGACAGCACATGAGGCAGTGGTGCTGTTAACTCGGCCGCCTGCTCGTACTCTCTGGGGACTGTGAGGAACCCGAGGGTGTCCTTGCGTCTTTCTCCCAATTATCCTCTGCTCATTTGGCAAGGGAAGGGCCATCACTTTTGAATCGCAACCCTGGGGGTGGAGATGCGAGTGAGGATCACCTGGGTGGAGGATCCTGGGGGAGTGGAAGGAGAATGCCATCCGGTAAGACATGGTATCCCCATTTTCCAATTGAGAACCAACATCACCCTCCCTCTGCCTTTATAGGTTATTGTAAACCCACTCCACTCAATTCCTCTTGTCATTCCACTATAGTACTGGGACGAAGAAGAAGTGACTAGGAGGAATGCACACTAATAGATCCTTTTACCATTCTATTACTGAGACGAGGAAGAGGCCTACAGACTGGTGTACGGATCAGGCATGTCCAGAATGCTTCACTAATGGTGTTGAGGCAATTGAGCCTAAAAACTCATATCCTCAACCTGTTAACCAGTTGCAGGTGTATAAAAGGTGTAGTTGGAGAGAACACGGAGAGACCAGCAGGCAGTCCTGGATGGAGAAATACTGCAGAATATGAGGCAGCGGAGGGTGGTCCTTTCAGGCAAAACAGGACGCCAGCGAGAACCGAAAGAAACTGTGGCGCCGGCCCCAGGAAGGGCAGTGCGAAGGCCACAGTATTGGGAGCCTCACAGGTCCATGCCTGCATTAGAAGCAAAGGCTAGAGAAGAGATCCAGTTATTGAAAGTCACTGGCAGTGTCCCCAGAACATGAGGGGGGGGAGGGGGGGAGAGAGAGAGAAAGAGAAAGAGAAAGAGAAAGAGAAAGAGAAAAAAAACAAAAACAACACACTGCGAGCGGGGCTCGCCAATCATCGAGGAAGTGTACGTGGAGCCGAACAGGAGGTGACAGCTGCCCAGAGGAGACGGCGGAGACCAATGAGTGAGGAAAAGGGATCACTCAAACCGGGGCTCTGCAGGGACTGTTACATGGCAAAAAGGGAATGCTGAATGAAAAATAATTATGGTGCAAAACACAGTGAACCAAAGTAAATGGGTTTTGATGATTACTGCAAAGTGTGAGCGAACAAGTACTGCAACCTATTGAATATCGAAGTGAACGAAAGCGTTTGGTGAGCATGTGAAAGCTTTGAATAAACCACAAACGACAAGTGGGTGTGAAAAGAGAATATCATATATTGCAAGTTAAGAGGGAATCTGATGAAATGCAATATAAACCAACAATGGAACATTGCAAAGGAGTGTGAAAGCAACATGGTGAAAAGAAGCGAGCATCACAAAGTGAAATGCATAACTGAACTCATAGTGGCAAAGTCCAGAGATTGGCATAGAGTGAAACAAGCTGTGGCAAATGCAAAAGGTTGGCAAAGAGAGAGAGAGCCAAGTGAATGTGGATCAGGATACAGGTGGAGCTACAGAAAAACCTGTGTGGGCAAGCAAGCCCAGGGTGACCGGTTGCATGACCTGTGATGGGTGGAACGTGTGGTCCGGCAACTACGCCTAGACCGGGTCTACCCTATCTGTGAAAGCCAAAGAAATGTACAGAAAGTGATTGTAAGTGACGGAAAGAGATTGCTAAAGTAAGGCAAAAGAAAACAATCTGCATGAACTGTCAATGAGTATAAAGTTGACCTGGGACTGGTGTTGAATAATGAGAAACTGACCTTTAGTACAAGTTGGCAATTTGAGCAAGCTGGTGTCTTGGGAGAGGAGAATCCTTAGTCTCATTGTGAATTGTGTTGTTTTTTTGGGGAAAGGAACCCCAAGATCTTGTTTTGGAACTGTGCTGTGTTCTTGCGGAAGGGAGCCCTGAGATACCTTTTGAGACTTTGTAGAACTTTTGTGAACTTGGGGAAGGGGAGCTGAAAAGTAAGCCCATAGTTGGAAGAAGCTCAGAACTTTATTTGGAACACTATGGGGGTAATTCCGAGGTTGGAGGTAAGGGATAAACGATGCCGGTAAAGGATTACCGGCATCGCTTACTGCCCCGGGCTATTCCGACCAGCCAAACCACTATTAGCGGCACTGTAAATAACGGTGCCTCTAATAGCGGCATGGGCGCAGGCACGCGGGCCATCATACCGGCAATAGCGGCATGCCGTAAACTGGAGGAGATCACAAGTGAAGCGGACATGCAAATACCGGCATCATGAAGGCGTTAAAAGTGGATTCCGGCATCTCTGACCAACCGTAAAATGCCATGTGCAGTGTTCCCAACTGCCACAGGTGCACACCATCAGCACAGGTAGAGGCAATGGCGTCTGGGCCTGACCAAAAGGAGCACACCCACACACCACACCCCTTTCCACACCAAGATCAATCCAATAGTAGCATCAAAACTTCAGCTGGAGGACATGCATGCATTGCAACACCAGCAACAACACCAACACCAACAGCAGGCACCACACAGGAGACGCAGCAGGAGAAAGGGGGTGAGACAGGCCGAGCATGTCCCACCAGTGCAGCCAGCGTAACCATGCATGCAGCCACAGGATCACAAACATCAGAGCAAGTCCCACAGCACAACCACACCCTGTACCGTCTGGACCGGGACACCATCAACACCATCGTGGACATGATACACGATTGTCAGCCTCATTGAAATATGCACCGCCATCCCCCCTCTACTGAAGGTAGTGTCGGTGCTCCACTTCCTTTCCACAGCCACCTACCAGCACACAGTGGGGTACATGCATGGCATATCACCACCCATATTCACTTGCATCCTGAAGCAAGTGCTGGATGCCCTCCTCAAGCACACAACGGAATACATATCCCTACCACAGACTCCCCAGGAGATTCTTGAAACAAAAGGTGGCCTCCATGCCATGGAGGTGGTTTACCGCAATCGCAAGCTATACCACTACAAACAGGTGCAGATGGAAGGCGACGCAAGCAAGATCATCACACATTGTTGTGCCCGATATCCCGGATCAACCACAGGAATGCTGCATGTCACCATGGGAAAAATCAGCACAGAATGCCTAACATTGCAGACCCTACTGCCAACGCTCCCCATCAGAAAATCCTACAGAACACAACACATCACTAAATTTACACAAACACAGCTGTATGCGTACACAATGCATGAGCTACAAGACGGCAGAGCACACTGTGTTTCATCTTGAAGATGCAACCCACACCATTATTCCATGGCACAGGACACATTGAGGGCCTAAAAATGGCGTGCATACAACCAGGGACATGTGCATGTGACCAACGATAATCTGCCGACATGTGTGACTAGTACAGCTGTCCATCATCAATCGACTGACATATAGCTTTTTATGCCTCCCATGCAGGTGACAGTGGCTATCCCTTGATGCCGTGGCTCATCACCCCTGTCCGAAACACACAGAACAGGCATGGGGAGGACTACAATCGATCCCACACCCTTACCCCTGTGGTCATTGACCAGACCTTTGGGCTGTTGAAGGCATGGTTTTGCTGACTTAGCCTGTCAGGTAGGGCACTCCTCTACAGGCATGTGAAGGTGGCCAAGACCATCATGGCGTGTGTTATGCTGCACAACATGTGTATCCGACGCAACATGCCCCTGACCCCTGACATTGAACTGCAACCACCTGGTGATGATGAAGGGGATGAAGAAGAAGTGGCTAAACATCATTGCGGTGCCGATGCACAGGAGGGACGTGCTGTGCGTCAGTCAGTGATTGCACAATATTACTGACAGACATGGCTGCAGAGGGTGACATAATATTCTGACAGAGGCCACTGGGTGTGTGGGTACATGCACACTATGCACTGTATATGAATAAATGACACATGCGCAATGATGAATGTCCACTCAGGTCTTGCTTTTGACACAACGGGTGTATTAAATTTAACAATGATAACGATAGTGCAATAACCCTCCACCACCCTCACTCCCTCTCCCTCCCCCACAACTCCCCCACACACCTCACCCCCCTCCCCCCACAACTCCCCCACACATGTCCCATCAAGTCTCTAATGCCTACACAGACTATAAATTCGCACTCCCTGGCGGCATGTCTGGCCGGCGCAGGGTGCGTGATGACCTGCGGTGCGGGCTCGTCTGGGTTGAGCTAGACGATGACGGTGTGGCCGCCTGCTCGAATTGGGTTGCCGGACGCCCTGCCTCCATGGCATCGGCTATGCGGCCTAGTACCTGGCGCAGGGCGGAGACTTCCTCGCAGAGGGGGCTAGCAAATATTTTGCCCATGGAGCCGGTGTTCTCAGTGATGATCCTGCCTAAAGAGGCGATGTTCTCCTGCCACTCCTGCCTAGCCTGTGTGTTGTCCTCAACAAACTGCTGCACAAGGGCAGTCAGCGCGGCCCTGCGGGTGCACCTGTGGAGGTGGATGGTTCCTGGATGTCCTGCTCAGCCTCAATACTTGCCACTATTGGACTGAAGTGCCCTTCAATTTGCTCCTGCCCAGACTGCTCCGGGTTGGTGGCGTGGTCTGTTTCAAGGGATGATATTTGGGGGGATGTCAGTGGACTGGGCGTGGGGGGCAGTTCTGATGAATTGTCCTCAACGGGCACCCAGACCTCATCATGTGGCTCCTCCACAGCCTGGGGTGTTGTGGCTGCCACCTGCCCAGCCAAACTTGACTCCTCGGTGTGTGGTGCCTCTGCTGATTCCTCAGGCTGGGCAATGAGTGTTGGTGCTTCGGCCTCTACGGCCCTTGGCAGCACTGGTGCACTGGCAACTTGGGGTCTCTTGCCTGGTGGTGCACGGCGGCCCCTGGGTTGGCCCTTCGATGTGGAAGGGCGGTTGGCGTCATCCCGGGACCTCTTCCGGGGTGTGGTCTTCGCGGGGGTTGATTCCTGGCCATCTCTGTCATGGTCAGAGCCTGTGGGGGTCAAAGAGAGGGACGACATGAGTGATGTTTTGATAGGCATCATAAATACATTTGGACAATTGATCATCCAATCGAGGGTAATAGGCATTTGAGTTTGGATGATCACGTTGTTTGATACATGGGTGGGTTGTGCAGGCATACGTCGAGTTCACTCATGTTGGACAAGACCTATGCTATGTCACATGCATATTTGTTGTGGCCTGCATGATGTGTGACTCATGGCATTTACATCTTTGTGGGGTATGTGTCTGGTACGGCATTGTGTGTGTGTTGGGCCATGGCTTGCCTCTTTGGACTGACATATTGGTTGACTTTTCATCAGACTCTGCATTACAGTGTTTTCTTATGACACTCCCCTCCATCGGGCGATGTTGTGGCGCCACACTCCATCTCGCCGACACCTTCTATCCCCTCCATTCCAATCATCCTGGCGCAGATGTCCTCCCATGGGGTCTGCTTGATGGGTGAGCTGGCACTTCCTCCCGTTGCCATTGCCTGGCTCCTGTTGATGGAGAGTATGTTCCTTCCTCTGAGCCGCAAGTCGTCCCAGCGCTTACGGCAGTCTTTTGTGGTGCGTGGGGTGTTTCCAACTGCACTAACTTTCTGCGCCACAAGTGCCCAGATCTTTTTTTTTTTCAAGATGGCCTCCCTCTTCATGCTGTTGGCAAACACAATCCCAGCATGCTCCTGCAGTGTCCCGGCGAGCATCTCCAACTCATGCTCTTTGAAGCGCTCCTTGCGCTGGCGGGCAGCTCCCTTCTTAGGGGCCTTGGGCATTGTGGTGTGTTTGAAGAAGTTTTTCTGACAAACAGCAGAGTCCCACATGTCCTGTGTGCTGAGGATGGCAATGAATTGTGTTTCTAAAGATGGCCGACCGCCGTGCTCCTTCCCGTTCCTGTGCGATGACGCTACTTCTGGTTCCGCTTGTTTATGGTGACCGTTATTAGCGGTGACCGTTAATAGCGGTCACTGCTAATGCATTGGTTCTTGCCGCTAGTGCCATCTGCGCTATGCATGATGTCGCTAAGGGCATTTTTAGTGCCTTTAACGGCATGGCGGTAATGACCTTACCGACATGGCGCAAAGCTTGTGCCCGCAAAGTCGTAATAGCCCTCTATTAGCGGGCTAATTACTACACGGACATGCTATTTGCGCCATGACAGTAAGGACCGTTACTTACCTCCAACCTCGGAATGACCCCCTATATCTTTTGTTGCTGACATCCCTACACATTGTTTAGCTTAGGTTTTGGACACAGAAAGACTTTTAAGTTGAACTTCCTGACTCAGACTATCTTTAGTTTCTTTAAGTAGGGAAATCCCACCTTAGCGTAGGGCAAGTTCGGCAAGTCTTTGTCGCGGGCAGAATGGGATGCATTCCGCCAGCAGTTGATGGCGATTTTCAAATCGCAAGGCACAGTTCCGGCCGCGCCTTCGAAAGAAGCCGACAGGGAATGGGCTCAGTCCACCACTTGCACGCCTTCGGGCTCGGGCGGTCGGCGCGATCATCGTGAGCCGTCGAGGTCCCGACCGGACAAGGAAGATCGCCGCAGCTGTGCCAGATCCAGGTCCTGGTCCTTGACGCCATGGAGACCGTCGCAACCTGTGAAGCCTTCGAGGAAGGCATTGATGCCGTCAGCGCCTTGTTCGACGCCCTCGACGCCTTTTGTGGAGGATTTGCCAGAGGTGCCCCGGAGGGCTGTAGAAGCTCCGAGGAAGGCTCTCAGTAAATCTGTGAGGCCTGTTTTTGAGCCCTACTCTGTTACTCCTTCCAGATTGGACTTGTTCCAACCTTTGGAGTATATTTCAGAGGTGGAGGAAATGTATGATGAGATGGTTGTGCCTCCTGGTGTCCCTGATGACCTTTTGTCTGGTCACAGTCAGATGGAAGAACTCCGTCAGTCCTTGCATGATGCCAGTGGTCTTGACACCTCTCCGGAGGTTGAGTTTGGCAGGCCTGAACACATGCTGAATCCTCCTATAGGCATCTCATGTCCAGGGTGACGGAATACTTGGGGTGGTCTGCTCCACCTGTTGATTTTGATCAGGATGATCTGACGGACACCCTGGACCAAGGTCCACCGACTGACCCGGTGTTGCCATTTCACATGGCTTTGCAAAGAAGGGTGGCGGCGGCTTGGACTGCTCCGGAGAGTTTTCCGGCAGTTGGTAAGTCGCTTTCGAAAAAATACCACCCAGCCAGTAATGACCCCTGCTACTTGTCGACGCACTCTACTCCAGAGAGTTTGGTGGTGCAGGCGGCTACGGCTCCAGCGAAGCAGGCTGCGTACCCTACCATCCCTCCTGATAGGGACGACAAGCACTTTGATGGTTGGGCGAAGAAGGTATTTTCTTTTAGGGGTATGGCTTTGAAGATAGCCCACTCTGTTTGTGCCTTGGCGAGATTCACTCACACTCTGTGGAATTGTGCGTCTTTGGTGGCTGAGCATATTCCCGAAGGGGCAGAACGGGATGGTTTTCTAGCCCTCGTTCAAGACTGCAAGGATGCCATGTGTGAATCCGTTCAGTCGGGTCTGGACATGGCAGACTGTGTCAGTCGGTCCATGGCTGCGAGCACCGTGATACGCAGGTTTGCGTGGTTGTGGAAGTTGGCTTTGCTCCTAATGTGCAATCCCGGCTTCTCAACATGCCCTTTGATGGTGTCCATCTGTTTGCCAACAAGTCTGACGAGAGCCTTGAGAGGTTGCAGACCGCCAAAGCTGCAGCGAAGTCTTTGAGCGCTGCAGTACGTCAACCTCCGCCTTTTCGTCCTAGGAGACAGCAATGGAGGGGAGGTTCCTTTCAGTACTACTCTGCCTTTGGTAGATCGAGAGGAGCTGCCAGTCAAAGGGGCCACCGTAGGAGTACCAGAGGTGGAAAGCAAGGTACTCGAGGTGCCAAAGCCGCTCGGGCAGTTGCCTCTTTGCCTTCGTGCACTGCCGCAGCCGCGTCCGCTCAGTCATGAGGCCATGTCCCATGGTTCGCAGGTTGGGGGCATGCTTGCGCAGCATCTTGGAGAATGGCGAGCCATTACTTCAGATGTGTGGGTTCTGGAGATCATATCCCACGGCTATTGTCTTCCCTTTCGGCAGAGGCCTCACAACAATCCACCGGGTAAGCTCTCTTTGAAGCGTCCGGATCCGCTCCTTGCGCAGGAAATCCTATCCCGGCTGGAGAAAGGCGCCATAGAACTGGTGCCTGTAGCGGAGAGGAACAAGGGATGGTATTCCCCTTATTTTTTTATCCCGAAAAAGGACAGGGGATTGAGACCCATCATGGACTTGCGTCGTGTGAACAAACTCCTCTCGGAAGGATAAGTTCATGATGGTCACTCTTTCTCAAGTCCTCCAGGCCCTTCAACTTTAGGATTGGTTGGTGTCTCTCGACCTCAAGGATGGTTACTTTCATGTGCCGATTCATCCCAGGCACAGGAAGTACCTGAGGTTCGCGGTTGGCGACTCAGATCTTCAGTTTGGGGTCCTGCCGTTCGGATTGACCTCCACCGCGAGGGTCTTCACCAAGCTGATGGTGGTGGTGGCAGTGAATCTCAGGAAAGGGGGGATTCACGTCTACCCTTACCTGGACGATTGGTTGATCAGGGCACACTCTACCGAGCAAGCCCTGGATCATCTGTCTGTCACCTGCCGCTCCCTTCACAAGCAGGGCTTCTCACTCAATTTAAAGAAGTCCCATTTGACACCTACCCAGCGGCTCCAATACATCGAACTGTGCTCGACACATCCCTGGGGCAGTGTTCGCCTCCCCAGGTGAGGGCTCATCACATTCTGCAGATGGTGGACAAATTTCAATGTGCCCAGAGTCTCCCAGCGTTCCAGTTCTTGAGGTTGCTCGGCCTAATGGCATCCTGCATTTTCCTGGTGTCAGAGGCCAGGCTGCGGATGAGATCTCTGCAGTAGGCTCTCAAGATGCAGTGGTCGTAGTTCAGGATGTCGGATCCCGTTCAGATTCCGCCCCTCGGTCGCACAGGATCTTCTGTGGTGGGCCGTCGAAGGCAATCTGATGAAGGGTGCTCCGTTTTGGCAACCTTGGCCGGGGGTGACGATCGTGACGGACGCATCCCTCACGGGTTGGGGACCTCATGCCGTCGAGTTGACAGCCAGCGGCCATTGGTCTCCGTCGTAGTCCAGACTCCACATCAATCTGTTAGAGCTGCAGGCTGTCAGGCTAGCCCTGAAGGCTTTTCTGCCGTCTGTGCAGGGGAAGAATGTCCTGATCATGACAGACAATACGGTGGTCATACACTACCTCAACAAAAAAGGGGGGCAGGGTCACTCCCTTTGTGCATGGAGGCGATGCAGCTCTGGTTCTGGGCCATCCAGCAGGAAATTTCGATCTCGGCAGTTCATCTGGCCGGAGACGAAAACGCGGTGGTGGACGCTCTGAGCAGGCAGAGCACGGTCTCTCACGAGTGGGAGCTGACTCAGGAAGGTCTGTTGGAGATCTTCGCAACCTGGCAAGTGAATCTCTTCGACCACCAGTGTCAACCGGAAGTGCGAAAGATTCTGCTCGCGGGAATTTCCTCCAAGAGGAGCCTTAGGGGACGCGTTCATAGTGTAATGGTCCTTCACTCTGTTGTACGCGTTTCCTCCAGTCCCTGTCATTCCGCAAGTGTTGCGGAGGTTCGGTTCCCGGATGATCCTTATTGCTCCGGCATGGGCCAGGAGAGCGTGGTACCCCAACCTTCTAGACATGTCCATCTGCCCTCCACGCCGTCTTCCCTACCGAGACGATCTGCTCTCACGGGAGGGGGGGTCGGGTTCTCCATCCAGAGTTCAAGTCTCTCAGCCTTCATGCTTGGTATCTGAAAGTTTGAAGTATAAGGATTGGGACCTCCCCGAAGACGTTATGGAGGTATTGCTTTCGGCCAGAAGGCCCGCAACGAAATCCCTGTACCTTTGCCGTTGGAGACATTTCTATGACTGGTGCAGGGTACAGAATGTGGATCCTTTCCAATGTTCCATTCCTTTGGCTGTGTCTTTTTTGCTTTCCTTAGCCCACAAGGGCCTGCAAGTGGGTACCATTAAGGGTTACCTGGCGGCGCTATCTATATTTAAGCGCTCGTCTAAAGAATGGTCTTATTTTAAGATTCCTTTGATTTCACAGTTTCTAAAAGGGCTCACTAATGTGTTTCCACTGTCGCCTTTCCAGGTGCCGGGATGGGATTTGAATTTGGTTTTAAAGTTCCTGATGGGAGTTCTGTTTGAGCCCTTACATTCTTTTCCGTTGCGACTGTTATCCTTTAAAACTGTATTTTTAGTTGTGGTTACTTCCGCACGCAGAGTGAGTGAGTTGTAGGCACTTTCCGCCAAGCCACCCTTCACTGTGTTCCATAAGGACAAGGTTGTCCTTAGGGTGCGGCCTTCTTTTCTTCCAAAGGTTGTGTTGGAATTCCATTTGAGCCAGAAGGTCATTCTTCCGGCGTTTTATCCTCCTCCACATCCTTGTAAGGAAGAGGAGAGGCTCCATAGGTTGGAGCTTAGGAGAGCTTTGAGTTTCTATCTCTTACGGATGTCCTGGGTCAGAGTGGACGATCAGCTCTTTGTAGGTTATGCTGTAAGGCGTTTAGGTCAGGCTGTTTCCAAGCAGACCTTGTCCAGATGGATCATTTTGACGATCTCTGAGTGTTACCGTTTGGCGGGCAAGGACCCTGCAGTAGGCTTACGGGCTCACTCTACTAGGGGTATGACGGCCTCCACTGCTCTACAGAGGGGCATTCCGATTCGCAATATTTGCGAAGCAACCTCGTGGGCCTCTGTCCATACCTTTGTGAGACACTATTCCTTGGACTCCATCCAGGGGCAGGATTTGGCCTTTGGTAAGGCAGTCCTCTATTCAGCAATTTGATTGGACATTCTAAAATTCTAAATTTGTAAATTCTTTTCCCACCTCCAGACGTTGGTACTGCTTTTGGAGTCTGTCATAGATGTGGAATACGTCAGAGGAGACAATCCCCTCGAAGAACAAGTTATTTTCTTACCTGGTAACGTTCTTTCGATGGGATGTTTCTCCGACGTATTCCACATCGAACCCTCCCAGCCTGCCTCTCTACAGAATTTCTTATGCGATTGCAGCTTACATTTCCGCAAGGCTTTCTGCAGTCATACTGGCCGGAGATTGGGGCCACACGTTCGAGGGAAATAAACTACAACTGAGGCTACGGTGCCGTGCGTCCTATATATAACATCCGTTGATGTCGACCCTCGACGGAGGCCCTCAAGGGACAGCGTATCGATGTCATTGACGCAGGACGCCTACGCCGAAGAATTTTCCGAAGCAGCACAGCTGTGGTCATTACCTGTCATAGATGTGGAATACGTCGGAGGAACATCCCATTGAAAGAACGTTACTAGATAAGATAAGTAACTTGTTCTTTTAAAACTTTGAATCTGTTGTCTGTGTCTTGCTTCATGATGCCGTCACAGGACCGTCACGGGACCCACGTAGTGTGACATCATATTTATTGCCAATACGGAAGAACGTATGTGCCACTGGTGCCTTAAAGGCACAACTCATAACACTCTTCCTTTATCATAACAATAAACAAACAAAATATTGCATTGAACATAATGATAAACTACCAACAGGTAAATGCAATGCTGTTTTTCGCAACAGTCCTCAAGTTCAGTTGTGCATTAGTCCTCCCAATACATAATCTTCCAAATGTGTAGGCATGTGCTTTGATGACCTAACAGGATACCGATGCTGTGACTCTGCTATTCCTGGTGAACCAGTAGGTGCATCATCATTATCACCTTTTGGCTCCCAGAGGATACACTGTCCACATCATCCTCATCTCCGTGGGACACACATGCCTCACTCTCCGTGAGAGCTATACCCGCATTATATATCATCGCATGACCTTAAGAGATTTATTTTAATAGACTTGAGTTAATGGTTACTGCGTCTAAGCCATTGAACCCGGTCATCATTGATCTTTTCTTGTCTACTACCAAGAAGGGCTGTGGTTCATATGGAAGACTCGACTTCCTGGTAGGGTGACGCGTCCTCACTAGTACTGAATCCCCAATCTCCAGATCATGACACTGCAGACCTCTGCGAATGCTTTCCTGTTCATTGGTCTGTGTTCTATGCTGGCTCACAACCTCATTTTCAATCCTTCTTTGTTTGATAGACCAATGGTGAGGTATAAGGCCACTAGGGCACCACCCAAAGAATGCTTCCGCTGGTGCAACATTAGTCGCTGAATGCAGCGTCAGACGGTATTCAAACAGGAACTAGTACAATGCCTTATTCTTGTTTGTCCCTTCACTGTGTGCAATCCGGAAACCTTAGTTAAGCATGCTCATGAAACTTTCAGCCTCCCAGGGTTCTTTTTCTGTGATGAATGCCTTGTTCCTCCTGGAAACGACAAAAGTTCTTCCCTTGAAAAGGTGGGCCATTATCAGAGCATATCCTTGGAGTATCTGTGTGCTCCCAAAACCTTTTCTAACACTGGCAATACATCCCCCGCCTTTGTTGACGTTACAAGCTCCACCTCGGGGTATCTTGGCCACTGATCTATCCTAAATAGGAAGTATTCAGGGACCAGAAATCCACACTAATATTTCCCCCCCCAGGTATCCACTTTCTCCTCCAGTCCCGGAAACCAGACTTTTAATCGAAGGTATGCTTTTGTTTTCACCCTTGATGCCCATGATGGGCAAGGCCCACAACTTTCAACTCCAACTTTGCGTGAATCACAATACAGGAGTCTCGTAGGAAGAGTCCCTCAGGGGTTAGTGTCAATACGAGCTTCATCTTTCAGAGTGTCCCCAGTGTTAGGCAGAAACCTGTGCAGTTCCCTTGGGGACCACTGCAAAAGATTTAGGACTACAGGTGTTGGCAGTAAACCCACTTGGTAGCAGTCTGTACCACCCAGATTTACCTGGTAGCTGTGGCTGAGCAGTCAGACTTCCCTCAAGAAGAGTTAGGCAGTATGCAAAGTATACACAATAAGCACTCAGATACAATAGCACAAGCAAACACTGACCAGAGCTTTGGTATCAAGGTATATAATTATTTATTTAAAAAATACACTTATTGAAACACTCCAGCACTCTTATGGTAAATCACTCTAAACACAGTTACTATTATTATATATACATCCCTTCCTCCTTATCAGACAAGTCTTAGTTAACACCACTTATTTCCAGACAGAGGTGAGCGCTTAACTATAGATGGTACTCCAATAAGTTAACGAAAAAGGGAGGGAAAAAGGCAGAATGTAGGAAAATACACCACACTAATACTTAGGAACTCTTAAGCAAGGCAGGAAAGTCAAAACTTACTTGTGAGCCGAAGTCCATAGGCCGGGCCCACTCTTGGAGAGAGCAGGGCACAAATGCACCCAAGATCACACAATGACAACAGGCTTAAAAAGTCTTGCGGGGAGTTCAGAAAGGTTTTAGTTAGGTTTCAGAAAAGTTTTGCCAGGGTGTCCCAGGCTAACCCAGGGTCGAAAGCCAGGGGCTAAATCTACCCCGTACAGTCGGTTGCAAGGGAAGCCAGGCGGAACACGGTACCTTATGTGGAAAGGATCCTCCAGCGGGGGCAGTTGTTCCTGGCAGCGGGTGCAAGTCACGGCGTCGTCCAGAGGAAGAGAAGATCTCGACGTGGAGGAAAGATGAAGGTCGCTGCACTGCCAGGGAAGAAACCAGCCGCAGAGTTTTCCGGTTAAAGGTACTACACTTTGATTCGCGGTAGTGGTAAAACGTGGTATCCCGGTTGCCGGGGTGCTTGGCACAGGCAAGGCACCCACGAGATGCTCCAGGAAGCGAAAAAGGAAGCAGACTGGTTATCCCCACCAGTCGAAGGAAGAAGACTCTCCGGGCTGGAGATCTCCTCTGTCATTGGGAAAAGTGGTGAGACGGTTCAGCAGGGCTCCACCGGTGGTGTCATCGTAGCAGGTCGGCTCAGCTTCTCCCTCGTCGGATTCTTAGGTCCTGTGGCGACTTCTAAAGTGCCAGTCCCCAAAGCCCTGCTTTTATGCAGAAAACCCCCATTCACTCAGCCTAGCTGTCACTCAAACATGCTAAGTGGTGAGCCGGCCGGCTCACCACTTGGGCCAATCAGGACGGAGTGCGACTTGAGTTGCCTAGGCAACTCAGTCCAGGGTGCCTAAATCCCCCTCCACCCCTCCTAAGTACCCCAGACAGAGTGGCACCACTTTGGAGGGCTTCTGTGGAGAAGCCCGCCAAAAAAGTGGAAAAAAGAGCTCAACTTGGGTTGGAGTCACAGAAGCAAACACAAACGCCATTTTAGAACCGAGTTCTGGCAAAAAATACCAACCGGAGAATTAATATTAAATAAATAAACCGGCGGTATGTTCGAGGCTATAGGAATTAAATAATTAAAGTTGGTAGCCTCGAACAATGGGAAATCCCATAAGGATATATTTGCGGTCGAATATAAAAAGTAGTATCCACTGCCACCAGCCAAAACTCGATCAGGGGGGACGGAGACGTGCCCCCTCGACTAACAGAGGTCCACAATATGATGGTTTGTACTGGTTCTGTTCAGAATTTGAGACTAGTAAAGTCAATGGTGACTTTACATACCCTGGGAGACAGTAGTCAGTCCCAGGGATGGAGTCTATACTGGGGGGTCACTATGAGAGTCACTGCACTGAGGGTGCTGTGTAACACACATCACAAAATCACATTAAGCCCTATGGAGTAAAAGACCCCATAGCCCATTAAACACATCTAGAGTCAAAGAGACACACTCAAATCATGTCCAAGAGTGAGGGTGAAAGAGTCTCGCTCTTGGCAGGAGAAAAAAATAAACCCCAAAAATCCAGCAAAGCTGCTGGGGGACTCACTAGGTTAGGAAATTCAGCCTAAACAGAGAATTCTCCCTAACACTCGCCCCCCCAGACTAAGGGACAGGAGGATTTAATCCACTCCTGGATGAACCTCATACCTCTAGTCGATGACATACATCCTAGAGAGTCCATCAGCATTTTGATGGTGTCACCCTGACCTGTGCTCAATGGTGAAATCAAACCCTTGATGGCAGATTGACCATCTCAATAGTTTTGGATTTTCCCCTTTCATTTGCATCAACCATCTCAAGGATTGGTGGTCAGTCTGAATGACAAAAGTAGAACCATACAAGTATGGCCTAAATTTCTTCAGTGCCCACACAATAGCAAAGCATTCTCTTTCGATTGTTGCCCACCTTGTCTCAGGATCCTTCAGCTTACGGCTAATGAAGCAAATGGGGTGCTCCCTACCCTTCTCATCCAGTTGGCTAAGGGCTGCACCTATACCTACATTGGAAGCATCAGTCTGTACAATGAAAGTTTGGTGGTAGTCAGGAGCTCTTAGTACTGGTGCTTGGCACAGAGCTTTCTTCAGGTTTTCAAATGCCTGATTGCACTCCTCATTCCATTTTACCTTTTTAGGGAATTTTGGAGAGGAGATTACATTCAGTGGAGAAGCTATGGTCCCATAGTTCTCTATGAAATTCCTGTAATACCCAGTGAGGCCTAGGAAGGCTCTCACCTGGGTTTGAGTAGTAGGTGTTGTCCAATTCTGCACAGCTTCAATTCTGCTGAGCAGAGGCCTTATTTCTCCACCTCCTACCTCATGCCCAAGGTAGACCACTTTACTCTGTCCAATTTGGCATTTACTTGCCTTTATCGTCAGATGGGCCTGCTCAAGAGCCTGCAAAACATGTCCCAGGTGGTTCACATGTTCCTCCCAGGAGTGGCTGAAGACTGCAATGTCATCCAAGTATGCCATGCAGAAGTCCTCCATCCCAGCTAGAACTTGGTTTACCATCCTTTGAAATGTAGCAGGTGCATTTTTCAGTCCAAAAGGCATAACCTTGAATTGGTATAAGCCAACTGGGGTAGAAAATGCAGTTTTCTCCTTGGCATGGTCTGTCAGGGCTATTTGCCAATAGCCTGACGTAAGGTCAAATGTGCTGAGGTACTTGGCTGCGCCAAGCCTATCCACCTACTCATCTGTCCTTGGCAAAGGGTGGGCATCAGTCTTGGTGACTGCATTAAGAGCTCTATAGTCCACACAGAATCTCAACTCTTTGGATCCTGCCTTTGGTACTAACACAACTGGGCTAGACCAGGGACTAGTAGAGGGCTCTATTACCCCGAGATCAAGCATCTTCTTGACCTCACCTTTGATGTGGGTTCTGACATGTTCTGACATTCTGTACCCTCTGCTTTTGACTGGCAGACAGTCACCATTGAGAATATCATGCTGGCCCCAAGGCGTCCAGCCTGGTGCAAGTGAGAACAGGGAGGCAAACTGATTTAACATAGATTTGCACTCCTCCTGTTGCTCAGGGGTCAGATCTGAATAGAGATTAACTCCTTCAACCTTTTCGTCCAAAGGTAAGCCTCTAAGGAGGTCAGGTAGAGCTTCACTCTCCTCCTCCTCTTCCTATGAAGCTAGAAGCAAGGCTCCTACTTCAGGTCTAGAGACATAGGCTTTGATGCGGTTGGTGTGGAAGACTCTGGGAGCTTCCCTGGGTTTGCCCAGATCCACCAGATAGTTGACCTCTCCAAGTTTTCCCACAACCTTGAAGGGTCGAATCAATTTGTCTTGCAAGACCCTCTGCCTTGTTGGGAGCATAACGAGAACTAGTTGGTCTTGAGTGAACCCAACCATGTTAGCCTTCTGATCATGCCAATGCTTGAGCAGAGCTTGTCCAGCTTTCAAGTTGTCACTTACTTCTGCCATCATGTGGGACATTCTCCGTCTGAGACCTATCACATATTCAGTCACTCTGACTGGCTTGGGGGAAGGAGCACTCTCCAACCCCTCCTTGATCAGGGCCAATGGACCTCTGACCGGATGGCCATAAAGAAGCTCAAAGGAAGAATAACCTACTCCCTCCTGAGGGACTTCTCTATAAGCAAAGAGAAGGCATGGCAGTAGAAGGTCCCACTTCCGTTTAAGGGGTTTCTCTAAAGCACCTATCATGCTCTTCATGGTTCTGTTAAACCTTTCTACCAACCCATTTGTCTGAGGGTGGTAGGCTGTTGAGAACTTGTAAGTAACTCTGCAGGTTTTCCACATGGCTTTCATGTAGTGGGACATAAAATTTGACCCCCTGTCGGAGATTACTTCCTTAGGAAACCCAACCCTGGTAAAAATACCAAGGAGGGCCTTAGCCACAGCCGGAGCTGTAACAGTCCTCATAGGAATTGCCTCAGGGTACCTAGTAGCATGGTCTACTACAACAAGGATAAACCTGTTGCCTGAGGAGGTTGGGGGATCAAGGGGACCAACAATGTCAATCCCTACCCTCTCAAATGGGACTCCCACAACTGGGAGAGGCACTAAAGGTGCCACATTCTTGGAACCAACCTTACCAGAAGTCTGGCAGGTATGGCAGCTCTTACAGTGCTTATCTACTTCAGCCCCCATCTTTGGCCAATAAAAGTAGAGAGAGAGCCTTTCCTTGGTCTTCTTGAAACTCAAGTGACCAGCCAAAGGTATCTCATGGGCTAGTTGGAAGAACTGTTGTCTGTTTGCTTGAGGTACTACAAGGCATTTGTAGTATCCAGGTCCAGACTCAGTTGGTTCACTGTAGAAGAGGCCATCTTCCCAGTGTAACCTGTACTTCCCAGGTTCTTGCCCATCAGCCTGAGAAGTTGCCTGTTGGCGGAGACCTTCCAGAGTTGGACATTCTCTTTGGCCCTTAAGGAAAGGTGATCTGCTGGGTCCACCTTCTGCCAGTAAAGACTGCAGCTCAGGATGGTCAGCTGGATCTAAATCTCCAATAAGGTCTTGGCCTCCTACTAGCTCTTCTTCAGAGCCTAGTTCAACCACACAGGGTTCAACCAGCCTCAGCTGGAGGGGGAGTTACTGGTGTAACCTTGGACAACCTAGGGGAAGTCCTTGTTGGAAGCACTGGAGTGCTTGCTGCTGGCTTTTTCCTTGGAGTTTTGGGTTTCCCCTTGGCTCCTGATCTGGTTGAGACTGCAGTAGTTTGCTCCAGTGGAGGAGGAGTGATATCTTTCTTCATCATCTCCTGAGAAGAACCACTCAAGGTTTTCTCCCTTGCAGGTTTAGTGAGCTCCTGTAACCTTTTACTAGGAGGTCTGGGGGTATGTGACACAACTCCAAGAGCTTTCAGGTCATTACCCAACAGAACCCTTCCGGGCACCTCGCATTGTACACTGACAGGTATCTTTACAGTCATATCATTGCACTGGATGGGAACTGGTAACTGGGGACACATCTGCACAGGTCCTCCAGCTAACTTGGTGAGGCATTTGGGTGCCTTAGCAACATCCTCTGCCTTGAAAAATGATTCATCCACCAAAGTTATGCTGGCCCCAGTGTCCCTAATGGCAGGAGTCTCCTGACCATTCACCTGGACACTGTCCTTATAATACTCTTTAGTATTATCTGGGATCGAATTATATACATCTAAATTCTGTTGTTCCCACAACCCCAGAGAGACTAAAGAAACACTGGCTGAGACTCCCATGGGTTCATCAGCCAGCAGTAGAAAGTTTCCACTTGCCATTGGGACTTCCTCTTCTTGAGCGAAGGCTAAGGAGGCAAGCTGGATCCCTGAAGGTTTACCCTTACATCTGGGATCTCCTTTCACATGGTCAGTGGCCTTACAAACATAACAAGAGCCAAAGGCTCTCTGGAATGGAGGCTTGTTCTGACCTCCTTCTGGTCTGGGACCAGAAGGTACACTAGCCTGATTCGGTTTCCCTTGTGGCTTACCCTTATGGTTTTGTTTGGGGCCCTCTTTGGAATTTGCAGTATTGGAATTCTCTTTGGAGTCCTTTTTAGGCTGTCTCCCCTCATCCTTTTTCTGAGTTACCCCAGAATCCTTGTGAGTGGCCCGGTTGGCAACCCACAAGTCAGCAGCCTTAGCTAGTTTTCTGGAATCTAATTCCTTTGAATCAGCCAAGTGCTGTCTGAGCTCAGGAGAGCAGGCATCATAAATTGACTCCAACATAAACAAATTTCTCATACCTACATACGTGTTCACTTTGTAACCCTTAATCCATCCCTCTAAGTTTTTCAACCCTTCACGCACCCAGGTAGCCCAAGGGGTACCATCATGCTGTTTGAGGGTTCTAAACCTCTTAAGATACTGGGAAGGGGTCTTCCCAAATCTAGCTATCAAAGCTAGTTTCACACATTCATAATCCTTCTTATCCTCCTCCCCCATTTCCATTACCATATCAGTTGCAACAGGGGGAAGCCTAGAGAACAACCAGGTGAGTAAGTCATTTCCTGTGATGTTTTGGAGCCCACGATTATATTCAAACAGAGACAACCAATCCAACACATCCAACTTAGGCTCATACATACCAATCAATTCCTTAGGCATCCGTGGTCTTTTAGGACTGGAACTTCTAGAGGAGTCAGAGAGAGAAGCATTGTCTACAGATAATTTCTTCATTTCTAACTCATGCTTGAGCTCCATTTCCCTTAGCCTGAGTTCTTGATTCAGTTCTTGGTGTCTTTGTTCAGCCTGAGTATTCAGTCTCTTGAATTCTAATTCAAGTTTCATTTCCTCTAGCTCAAGATATTGAGGACTAAGTGTGGGACCTAGTAAAGGTCCAGTAGGTACAGCTGGCAGAGCAGACAGAGGCCTCGGGGGGACAGTCACAGCAGCCTCACCCTCCTCTTCTGACTCTTCCTCAAGATTATCAACATTTTGCTCAACATCAATCTCTATACTGTTATCTACAGTTTCTGGCATGGTAGGTTCCTCTGAACCATCACCCAGACTTTGGTTAGCTAACAACCTTTCTATCAATTCCATTTTCTTGCCTTTAGTCAGGAGATTGTTATGCTTACAGAGAACTCTTAAACAATCAGCAGTTTTTTGTAGCAAGGGACTCTTGACTATAATTTTCCATAGTTGACATGTTATAGATTACTTTTTCAGTGCTAAGCTTTGTGGTTAGTTGCACTAAGGTCTCTTAAAGCACTCTAAAATGTGTACTCAATACAAATCCCACCGCTGTACACCAGTGTTAGGCAGAAACCTGTGCAGTTCCCTTGGGGACCACTGCAAAAGATTTAGGACTACAGGAGTTGGCAGTAAACACACTTGGTAGCAGTCTTTACCACCCAGATTTACCTGGTAGCTGTGGCTGAGCAGTCAGACTTCCCTCAAGAAGAGTTAGGCAGTATGCAAAGTATACACAATAGGCACTCGGATACAATAGCACAAGCAAACACTGACCAGAGCTTTGGTATCAAGGTATATAATTATTTATTTTAAAAAAACACACTTATTGAAACACTCCAACACTCTTATGGTAAATCACTCTAAACGCATTTACTATTATTATATATACATCCCTTCTTCCTTATCAGACAAGTCTTAGTTAACACCACTTATTTCCAGACAGAGGTGAGCGCTTAACTATAGATGGCACTCCAATAAGTTAACGAAAAAGGGAGGGAAAAAGGCAGAATGTAGGGAAATACACCACACTAATACTTAGGAACACTTAAGCAAGGCAGGAAAGTCAAAAGTTACTTGCGAGCCAAAGTCTATAGGCCGGGCCCACTCTTGGAGCGAGCAGGGCACCAATGCACCCAAGATCACACAATGACAACAGGCTTAAAAAGTCTTGCAGGGAGTTCAGAAAGGTTTTAGTTAGGTTTCAGAAAAGTTTAGCCAGGGTGACCCAGGGTAACCTAGGGCCGAAAGCCGGGGGCTAAATCTACCCCGTACAGTCGGTTGCAAGGGAAGCCAGGCGGAACACGGTACCTTACGTGGAAAGGATCCTCCAGCGGGGGCAGTTGTTCCTGGCAGCGGGTGCAAGTCGCGGCGTCGTCCAGAGGAAGAGAAGATCTCGACGTGGAGGAAAGATGAAGGTCGTTGCACTGCCATGGAAGAAACCAGCCGCGGAGTTTTCCGGTTAAAGGTACTACCCTTTGATTTGCGGTAGTGGTAAAACGTGGTATCCCGGTTGCCGGGGTGCTTGGCACAGATGCTCCAGGAAGCGAAAAAGGAAGCAGACTGGTTATCCCCACCAGTCGAAGGAAGAAGACTCTCCGGGCTGGAGATCTCCTCTGTCGTTGGGAAAAGTGGTGAGATGGTTCAGCAGGGCTCCATCGTTGGTGTCGTCGTAGCAGGTCGGCTCAGCTTCTCCCTCGTCGGATTCTTAGGTCCTGTGGCGACTTCTAAAGTTCTAGTCCCGAAAGCCCTGCTTTTATGCAGAAAACCCCCATTCACTCAGCCTAGCTGTCACTCAAACATGCTAAGTGGTGAGCCGGCCGGCTCACCACTTGGGCCAATCAGGACGGAGTGCGACTTGAGTTGCCTAGGCAACTCAGTCCAGGGTGCCTAAATCCCCCTCCACCTCTCCTAAGTACCCCAGACAGAGTGGCACCACTTTGGAGGGCTTCTGTGGAGAAGCCCGCCAAAAAGTGGAACAAAGAGCTCAACTTGGGTTGGAGTCACAGAAGCGAACACAAACGCCATTTTAGAACAGAGTTCTGGCAAAAAATACCAACCAGAGAATTAATATTAAATAAATAAACCGGCGGTATGTTCGAGGCTATAGGAATTAAATAATTAAAGTTGGTAGCCTCGAACAATGGGAAATCCCATAGGTATATATTCGCCGTTGAATATAAAAAGTAGTATCCACTGCCACCAGCCAAAACTCGATCAGGGGGGACGGAGACGTGCCCCCTCGATTAACAGACCCCGGGGCAATCGAATTGTCCCAGCCAGTACGTCCACAATATGATGGTTTGTACTGGTTCTGTTCAGAATTTGAGACTAGTAAAGTCAATGGTGACTTTACATGCCCTGGGAGACCGTAGTCAGTCCCAGGGTATGGAGTCTATACTGGGGGGTCACTATGACACCCCTGTGTTACTGCACTGAGGGTGCTGTGTAACACACATCACAAAAACACATGAAGCCCTATGGAGTAAACGACCCCATAGCCCATTAAACACATCTAGAGTCAAAGAGACACACTCAAATCATGTCCAAGAGTGAGGGTGAAAGATTCTCACTCTTGGCAGGAGAAAAAAATAAACCCCAAAAATCCAGCAAAGCTGCTGGGGGACTCACTAGGTTAGGAAATTCAGCCTAAACGGAGAATTCTCCCTAACACCCAGAATGCCTTTTGCTTCTTGGGTCTTCTTGTTCAATTGGTGCAGGGCCTGTTTCCATTCATCAGTCAAGAGGGCATTCCGAATAATTTGGAAACACTCGTCTTCCCTGGAGGCTGCAGCAATTTCCTCGACAAACATAGATTTGGGCATGGTACTCTCCGTGACCAAAAACAAGTGGTTTTCTGCATCCAATTCGTGTTCCAACATACCAGTTTTGTGATAACTCTGGTGTCTACAGACATAGTCAGCTGGGTTATGAACTACGGGTCGGTATGGCAGTGTGACATCATAGTCCAGAAGCACGAAGAGCCATTTCTCAATTCTGGCTTGGAGGTGTACAGATGATCCAGACATAATGAGGAGCAGTGGCTTGTGGTCAGTTATGACTGCAATGGGCTTCCAATATATGAACAGATGGTAATGTCGACAACCCCACAACACTGCCAGTTCCTTATGTTCGATCTGCGAGTATCGCTGATCTGTGTCTGACAGTGCCCTGCTAGCATAATCCACTGGTTTAATTTCACCTCTTTGATCCTCCTGTAACAGTACAGCCTCCAAGCCATTACGGCTTGCATTAACCACAAATTCAGATCTCTTAATTGGGTCAGAAAATGCAATGGCCAACTCCAATGTGAGAGCAGCTATGATCTCTATAAACGCCTTTTACACTAATGGGGTCCACTGCCATGGGAAATTTTTCTTTTTCAACTGTCGAAGAGGTTCAGAGAGAGTGGCCAAATTCTTAATGAACCTACCACAGTACATGGCTATGCCCAAGAAACTGCATACTTTCGACACATTCATGGGTGCAGAAGCATCCTGGATGTCCTGCACCTTCTTTGGATTGAGATGCCGCCATCCTGGAAGATGTATCCAAAATATTCCAGCTTTTTTTTGTAGAAATATACATTTCCCTCTGTGATAAGCCAGACCTACAGACTGTATCCTTCCAAGGACTTTCCTCCAGTCTCTAGTCTATCCACGTGTTCCACTTCTGTTTTGGTGAACAGCAGAAGATCATCGCTGTTGTTAATTGTACCAGGCAGTCAGGCCAACAAAAACCTCACGGCATGCTGAAACACTTCAGCTGCAGACAATAGACCAAAGATGAACTGCTTATAATGATTTAGACCCTGTTGTGTGTGGAAAAGGTTGTGATGTATCTGGAGGATTGATGCAGATTCAACTGATGGTAGCCAGCTCTTAAATCCAACTTTGAAAAGAATGCAGCACCATGCAGATCTAACACAATTACATCAATGACTGTGGTTATGTGTCTTTCCCTCTTAAATAGCCTTGTTTAACAGTCTCATGTCGACACAGATCCGCACTGAGTCAAGCTGTTTTGGTTTGCGGGCCACCATTATTGGAGATACCCATGTAGTGGGCCCTTCGTCACGCTCAATAATGTCCAATGCCACCAGTTTTTCAAGTTCTTCCCCACTTTGCCCCTCAGGGGAAATGGGACCCTGCCATGCCGAAAGGCAACATCCTGAATAGTTTTTGTCCAACTAGTTACCCCATTACTTCATTGGGGCAAAAGGGGTGGGGGTCCCTTTGGGAAGAAACCCAACCTATGGTGCCATTAATAAGGTGATAGAGGATCATGAGGAAAAACATCCTCGTTTTGTAACCCGAGTAACAAAACAAAACAATATTTCCTGGAAAGATCATTTCTCAAATTCCTTGAGGTTTAGGGGATATAAATAAACAAATGAAATCAATTTATGTCCCTTGGGGTATTAGTACTAGCCAATGGGAGGAAAGACCCTGTGGTCTGACTGGGGTTCAGGGACCTGAACATAGTGTGGTGTCTTTGACCAATGTCCCCAAACTCCAACAAGGGAGCTGGGAAGGAAAGGATAGTCTTTTAAACAAATGCACCCATTGGATAAGACATAAAAAGAATTGCTTGTCTGTGGTAAAATCATATATATTGGATGCACAGAGTTTCTCCCAAGACTCTGATAGGGGGCTTGATTATATTAGGCTGTCCTTGGCAAACAACAAATTAACAGGTCTTTTATCAATTGACATGAGGACTCTGCAATCTTGTGATATAAAGATTGAACTATGAGGAAAGCTACCCTCTGGGTAAAATGATAGAGGTGTGTATGAAATCATAATCCAGGCGATGAGATTGCCCCCTGCCCCTACACCTCTTTGATGTGTTACACCCCCCTGCCCCCTTGTGCAGAGCATGGGTAAAGCCCTGGATAAAGGAATTGTTATAATAGATAGATCAAGTAAAGATTGCCTTTTGAAATGTTACTGGCCTCCAAAGACATTTGGAGAATGCAGATTGGGTAAATAATCTTAGAATGTATGATATTCTTTGTTTTCAAGAGACATGGGCTTTAAACCAGTGTATGATTGAGGGTTTTTCTCTGTTTTCAACTGCAGCGACTAAACACGAGCGGGGTTGGGCGACCGAGCAGGGGTATGAGTGTTTAGATTAAGACTGCCTTTAACGCATTAATTAGGGTGGTGGAGACTCAATCGCTGGACTTGTAATGTCTTGTTGTTGAACTTGCCTTGCATTGTTTTAATGTCTATAATACACCGTACCGTCTATATAGTATGGGGATTCTAAGTAAATTAGAAGTGTTCAAATTCGATCTAGCCCAGCCATATGGTACGATTTCTTGTGGGGGTATACATTTGCAATATGAACCCCAAATTGAACTAGCGGATCTAATGGAGGAAGAGGATGTTATCTAAACAGACTACACATATACTCTATTAACAGCTGAGCTTTATTTTTAGAAATGGCCTTATGCCTGTAATGGTAGGGTGGTCACAGATGTACCTCCATCCATAATGAATAATTCAGGGGATAAAAGTAGTTATATTGACTATTTTAGTTGATCTTGAAGCCTGGAACAGTTATATCCTTTGGGGTTGTGGAAAAAATGGACAGCGACCCTAATTATCTAGCCCTGATTTTTGCCACGAACATGGTGGCTATGATTATAACTAATGCTGCCCAGAAAATATGCCCTACTAAAATGGGATGAAGTTGCCAATGGTGATAACCTTGTTGAAGCCTATTAATTAGTGTGGCCCGAAATCGATATGGTTTGTAATAGTAACCTAACAAAGGACTCTGATATCATTGAGTCGGCAAGTAGGATATCATCACCAATATGTAGTACATATTTAACAAAAACAGCATGTAACATAACTGACCAACAACTACGACAAACAGGATGGTATGACCAGGATTGCAGGTCTGCCAAATCTAAATTGTTGGCAGCAGTTAAAAATGGGTACCAGAAGCATAGGGAAGAAATACATTCCCTTCAAAAGAATATAAGAGAATACTGTTTTTCTACCTGGGTCTACGAGAATCTCGATAGAATGAATGGGAGAATAAGGATGTAAAAGCATTTTGGAGGATTGTGACCTTGGGTGGTAGTGATCAGCCCAATGCTGTAGAAGCGGCATAAATGAGGGGGCGTGGTATGATCACTTCTCAGCCCTCTACCAAGAAACTATGCCTGTTTTTATTGACCAATCTGCTTTTTTGGACTAGTTTAATCAATGGTGCGGGGGGTGGTGCCCCTCAAATTGAGTCCTAATAAAGTGGCTATAGCAGTGGTTTACCAAAAAGCTCCGGGTGTAGACCATATGCCAGGGCACCTTTTTAAAAGCAATCTAGACATTTGGGTCCCATATCTTTACACCTTATTTAACGCAGTCTTGAGATCTGGTCTGAAACCTCTGACATGGAATTTTGTGGAAATTGTCCCAATTTTCAAGAAGGGAGACCGCGGTATACCTAGTATACCAATCGGCCAATCTCCTTGCTGTACTCTAGAAGCAACATTTTTGGGAAGATTCTGCATACAAGAGTGGAAGCTTGTGCCACAGAAGAGGGAACTCTTAGTCAATTACGGGTGGGGTTTGTCAAAGGGTTAAGCACAACAGACCAGGTTCTAAGATTGAGTCTAATCCACGATAAATACGTTAAATTAAAAAAGGTTAGTCTCTTCTGTTTATTTGTCAACCTCAAGGTGGCTTTCAGCAGCATCCCTAGGGTTGCCCTTTGGGATGCAATTTGTTAATAAAGCAAGATGTAATTCTGTGAAGCCAGCCGTGGAGATTTATCGAGCACAGGTATTATCGGGCGCTCTGTATGGTGCCGAGATTTGAAGGTGCTGTAAACCTGGTGCTCTTGTAATCACAGAAAACAACTTTCTAAAGCATCTTCTATGCCTACTGGGCAGCTGCCCACACATTCCTGTCCACATGTAATTGGGCCTATTTAGCATCAAATACTCTAATATTATCAAACCCCTACTGTTGCGGATTTGCATCTTGTCTGATGCGAATCATATGAAGTTTAGAGATGTAATAAAGGATTTATTGTCTTACAATAATGTGCGATTGCTACATGGTTTAAACACATTAAGTCCCTTGCAATTAAATTGGCCATGGAGGACTTGTAGTTCCACCCAGAGAATACTAATGTAATGTGTAAATCTATTGTTGTAGATATACACTAAGTATGTTTGGGGTGATCACGCAGAAAAGTGTTTAACCCTAGCTATGGGACACACTTTTTTTGTGTACCTTATATCTTTATATTGAAAATTTTAATAAATTACAATTGAACAATCAATAAGCATGAAACAAATAAGTAATTATAGCACAACACCATAACTAAAACAAGACCATGAAACCTATATACAATCACAGTGAACCCCCCTGTTCCCTACCCAAGAAGATAGACAGAAATTCAAAATGAGACTAGTACAAATCAATAAATTTCCCCCAGATCTTATTATAAGTGACCAATCTATTGTTCTTCCTGTAAATCACCTTTTCAACACTCGCAAGTTTGTTCATCTCATCAATCCATTCATCAAACAGTGGTGCAATATTGGATTTCCATCCCCGTAGGATCAACCGTTTGCCAACAATAGTACTTGAACAACCACTTTTTCTGAGAAACATTCAAGACATTCAACAACTCATTGTCTCCCAAGTTCATTGTTTTGAAATGCAAGTCAAAATTCTCACCTAACACAATCTCACATGCCTCACATACTTTCATCCAAAAACCACAGACTCTAGCACAATTCCACAACATATGCTCAAGTGTACCGAGCTGCTGGATACAACCCCAACATTCATCTGAATCCGAAAGGGCTCGCTTCATCAAACGTTCCAGACATCAGTATACTTTATTCAAGATCTTAATTTGCGTGGATCTCTCTGTACTTGCTTGATCATACTACACAGGTGTTGCCTGTTTTGCTTGATTCTTCTACCCTGCTCCCCCCCTCACCCAACTCGAGCCTACTTCTGCAGGAGTCTGTCCTGGTACATTCTGGTTTCACCATCACCGTCTTGTGGACAATGCTGGATTTGACTTTTATGGACTTCATTCATTCATGGTGCGTCACCCTTTCTCAACTCTCATGCTGAACTTCTTTTGCATCTTGTACTCATGGTGGCCCTGAATCATGCTGTTCCCATCTTCATCTTGTATCCTGGCTTGCAACATTATGTGTTACTACTGACTTCTGCAATTGTATTCACTCTCCCCTCTTGCTTCTCCACTCTTTTGACTGCTAACTCTCTGTTCTCTCCTCCTTTCCCTTCTCCCTTTTCCTATCTCCTCCCCTTACTTTCTTCTATGCACTTACTCTATCAGAATTGTCCCTGGACCTAGTATGATAGCAACCCCGTCTGTCTCCTCCTCTCTCCCCTTACTGGTTTTTTCCTCCCCAACCCCCCTCCAGCACTATCTGAAATGTCGTCAGGCCTAATATGATAGTCGCTGGTTTTGTTCCTCCCCTACCTTTCTGCACCCCTCTCCATCACCTCTTTGTTTTTTTTCCGACTCTACCAGAAATGTCGTCAGGCCTAGTACGGTAGTCGCCTGTCTGTTTATTTCACATCCTTACTGTTCATGGCCTGTAAGAATGTCATTGTTTTTTCCCTTGTTCCCTCCCTTGCCTTGAAGCGCTTTGAAACACATTGTGTATAGGCGCTATATAAATAAACTATCATATCATATCATACTATGCCAAACATCTGGGGTTATATTGAAGTCAATCCTCCTGCTCCATTCCTCCCGGAGGTCATCGTTACCCCTGTAATTCGCAACTATCAGCTTGTATAATCTACTAGCCATAGCCAATCCCCCTTCCCTATGTTTCGGCTTAGTCAAGACAAGTTTCAAGTCTATGGTATTTGACCAGTCAATTTCACGAATCGATTTCTTCAAACGTCTATAACCAGCCTTCGAAAAACCAACATTTTGTCCCATTAATCTTCTGCTTTGTCTGCAGATAGCCATCTTCCATCTCTCTCAAAATCTCTGATCCATTTCACTCCGCCTAAGAACCATTGAGGCCAAAACAGCACTTTTCCATTCTCTCTTATCATCGGATTTAACCAAACGGAAGCTTGTGGTGATTTCATCAACTCCCAACAGCTCTAATAGACTTCTCCAAGCTTCCCGTAAAAATTCCGTGGTAGGTATCCGCCCATCGCCCAACTTCGTTTGAGTAGTCAAGGGCGCTCTTGGGTTCAACGGGCCAGAAACACCCGCCTGCGCAACAGACCAATCGTCCAACTCCCTATCCAGAAATGGAACAAAAGACTGAATCGAAAAAGCCAAGTGATAGGCTTAAAAATCTGGCACTCCCAACCCACCACGATCCGCTGGCAGCTGGAGTTTACAGATTTTGAGCTGTGGGGGTTTGCGATCCCAAATAAACTCCTGCATTATCCGCTCAAATTCCTTCCAATAGTGCAGACGAATCTTCAGAGGCAACATGTTAAGAATGTAATTCACCGAAACCAACAGGCTATACCATCCGTGTATGCCACTCTGGGGAGACCCACAAACACCCTTCAGTGCAGATAGTCAAATCGCGATGCATTAGACATCCAAAGGGATCACCCAGTGGGGACAACTCTTCCCTGACCAGAGCTTTATCCAGTGGATAGACATCAGAGAGGTTGTGGGAAACACGAACAGACATAAACAGCAGTATACCCAAGTGCGAATGGCCATACAAGAAGCATGCCCCACATTCCCCAGCGAACCAGCGATAAATATAGGTCTGGGCTACATATTCACAGGGGGGACACAAAAAGTCTTGGCGGTGGCATTGTGTAAGCTGCTACTTCAAACGCGCCCTGTAGAGAACACCGCAGCTAAGAGTCAATGGGAACAAGACCTGGGACAGCAGATTGATGACCAGGAATGGGCACAGATTTGCTCGCTCACCAAGCAAATATCGTGTAATTCCAGATATAAGGTAATTCACTACAAAATAGTGCAGAGAACGCATTATACCGCAGCAAAACTTAAACGACTATATCCCAACATGTCGGGGACCAGCCCTAGATGTCAGACTGAGGATGCAAATATTTATCATATGCTATGGTCATGTATAAAGCTAAGGGGCTACTGGGAAGACATCTGTGCCGCCTTAGATGAGATGGCTGACCAACCACTGGAATGGTCACCCAAGATATGTTTGCTGGGAGCAGTGAGGAAAATGAACCCGACTTGGCTTAGACTGTTGAATCTGAGCCTACTAATAGCCAAAAGGGCAATTTTGATGAAATGGAAGAGTGCATACCCCCCAACTAAGGCTGATTGGGATAGGGACATGGTGTGGACTAATGATACAGAAGAACTCTACATAGACTCGGTGCTACCCCAGTCCAGACCAAGGAACATATGGGATAGATATAAACAATACCTTTTTGATAAGGCAGAGCGAGATGACTCAGGATCGGAAGCTAATTGATTTTGTAAAATGTAATGAAGCAATGTGCAATATATGTAAGCATTAATGTTACCTGTGTGCAAGAAAAATAAAGTTTATAAAAAAAAAAAGAATGTAATTCACTTTTGGGGCCGAAGTCATCTTGAGGGCGTTGACCTTACCCCACGGTGACAGATTCAATAAGGACCATCTTTCCAGATCCATCTTGAACTCTTTACAAACCTCCTTCAAATTCTCATCAACCATGTCGTTAAGCAAAGGTGTCAACCAGATACCTAAGTAACGCATTCTCGTTTCGCACCACCTGAAGCCCATGGATGTGACCAAAGACTTATCACACAAATAGGTAAGGGGCATGACCTCAGATTTTATCCAATTAATTTTGTAACCCGAGGCCTAATGAAAACTGGTTAAAAGTCGCATTACTCTGATCAATTCCTGAGTGCAATAGCCAAAGGTTCAATTGCAATAACAAATAAAAGTGGCAAAAGCAGACATCCTTGCCTGGTACCCCTTTCTAGTTGAAAGGATTCCGATCTCAAACCGTTTGTTTTCACGTCCGCAGTAGGTGTGTATACTGTACCTCAAACCATGAAATATAGTCCTTACTTATATTCATCTCGCGTAGAACAGAGTATAAGTATTCCCAATTTACTCGATGAAATGCCTTTTTGGCATCGAGAGAAAGGACTGCAATATCCTTATCTGAGTTCAAGGCCTGACCCATTGTTTGTAACAATCTGCGGATATTGCTTGAGGTACGCCTATTCTTTAGAAATCCCGATTGATTATTATGGATTAATGATGGAAGAAACTTTTCAATTCTCAAAACCAGAACTTTGGACAAGACTTTATTATCAGTATTAATAAGACTAATAGGGCGGTAGGTAGATGACAAGTTGTCTTCCGTCCCTTTTTTAAGCAATACCGAAATCAATGCATGATTAGTACCCTTAGTCGGGACGCCAAATAGATATCTTTTAAAAATCCAGGGGCCGAGTCTGGTATTCTGTAAAATTCGACTGGAAGCCCATCCTGCCCCGGGGACCTACCAGTATTCAATATTTGAATCGCCGCCCTCAGTTCTTCAGTCGTCAGTCCCTCTTCAAGGAGTAAGCTATCTGCATCAGAAATCTTTGGAATTTTAAGTTTATGAAAGAAATTTCTCCTTCTACCTGAAATCCTTGACTCATTAGGATACAAATCCATGTAATATTGCCTAAATATACTATTGATCTGTTTTGGATCAAATGTAAATTTACCGTCAGGATCCAAGATCGAAGTGATTGCTGCATCTGAATTTCTTTTTCTTAATCTATATGCTAGCCATCTATCACATTTCTCAACCGTTTCCAAATAGGTGCACTGTGAGTAACATAGGTTATGTTCTGCTCTGACAGAATATTATCCATTTCTCTTTTCAGTTTCCATAGTCCTTTTAATTTTTCAATGTCCTTCTGATAAAGCATCAAATCTCGAGAGATACCTCTTATACTCAGATCCAATTCCAATCTATTTCTCATCTTTTTTTTCTCTTCCCGCTCGACAAGCCTAATACAATCCCCTGCATGGTACATTTAAACGCCTCCCACACGTTCTGCAAACTGATCTCATCTGAGCGGTTCTCATCCACAAAGTGGTTCGCCTCAGAAACAATCTGGTCAAGTATACCCTCGTCGTACAAAATGGAAGTGTTCATTTTCCAGGAGAATGACTTACACAAATCAAACTTTGCTTTCAGATGCATAGTGATCGGAGCATGATCAGCCAATAAAATATTTCCAATATTACTCGAAAGATAATTCTCAGTCAATGTCCCACTAGTGAATAGCATATCCAGCCTTGAATAAGTTCCATGTGCCCCAGAAAAGAAACTATACTCTCGCACGTTAGTGTGTTCCAACCTCCAATTATTCTTTAGATTGTGTTCTTCCAAAAGGGCCTTTAGAGCAGGGCAATGAGAATCCATTTTCTCATCCCTTCTATATTTACTCCTATCCACAATGGGGTCCAAAATAGTATTAAAATCACCCCCAAGTAGAATATTTGGAGAATTCAAGTCCTGGATCACTTGAGAAACTTGTCTAAAAAAATAACCATCATCCACAGAAGGAGCATATATATTGCACAGAACCATAAATTCCCCCCCCCCCCCCGAGTCTCCACCAACAAGGCAGCCAACCTCCCTTTTTTATCTGAACACTCTTTCAGGACTTTCAAGGGGGCCTTTTTACAAATAAGAATTGCAACTCCCCTAGATCCTGATGTAAAAGAAGATCCAAAAGCATATCCAATCCATTCCTTTTCCAATCCTTTGATCTCATCACCCAATATGTGGGTTTCTTGTCAAAAGCAAATATCGGCTTTCATGTCATCCAAACAATTTAATATGATTGTTAATTCTGTTAACATTGCAAGATACCACACACAAATCCCCACCAGGTTTCCCAATCACCTTCCGCGCCATTCTCTTACTGTCGCTACAAATTAAATATCATAAAATCACAATGTGCACAACTTTAAAGCAGTCAATAACCGAATATTTAAATATGTAAAGGTGCGCATTAAATTATTTGTGACAAGAAAGCACTACCCCAATAATAAAGCCCGTAGCTATATAGGGAGGTGGCACCATCAACAAAAAGCAAGGCTCCAAGTGATTAATCTTTGATGGCCAGATGGACAAAAACAAAAAACTAACCCCCAAATAATGCGCCATCCTAAAATTGTCAAACAAGTGTGGGCCATTGGGAACAACTGGTGTAGTATGGTAGTACCACCTCACACATGTAGTCATCCATAGATAGTCATATCAAACTGTCTATACATAGGCTAGACATGTGAAATAACATGAACCAAACAAAGTCTCGAAATGAATACATGAGGGGAAACAGAAAGGAGAGAAAAAGGAATAAGAGAGTAGGAAAGGAGAAGAGTCAAAGGGCTCAAGAATCTATACCAGAGCAGTAAACCAGGGCAAACCCGTTCAAGAAACAGAGCGAAACATCAAAGAAAGAATAACAGCTCATAACTGATATCTCCTAAAATGATTCCCTTCCACCAGACATCAGGACCATATAAACAGACCAGAAAGGAAAGGTATCCCTGGTCTACGACATGTAAGGGCATTTGCACAGAAGGCATCAAGTCATAGATCCATAAAATATGTAAAATATGAGGTCAGGTGGAACAGTGAAGGATATGAGTTTAAAAACCTACAAAGTTATAGTACAGCATTAATGTAGTAAGGCATAATTCTGGGTCAAACACTCCGTGTGACTGAATGTCATTAGGGGAGCGAGCGGAAAGATGTAATTCCAGGGTAAATGTAATCCTCCAGGTATGGACAGTGGAAACACAAGACTGCGTGGTGCTCGAATGCAAGTCCATCTGTAGTCACAAAGAGACATTCATAGTCTAATCACTCCAATTGACAGTATAGGAGCAAACTGAAGAGACATACCCAGGGCTAGTGTTGCAATCTTCCTGGTGCGGGCTGTAGAAAATTCTAGCAGAAACACTCACATGAAAGGATGAACGCAAGAGTTGGCTCTGCAAGGTTCCACGCAGTATGTGTCACATAGAAAGCATGTTAATCGGTGGCAAGGCCAAAAACCCTTTGAAGAACCCTCTGGCACAAGGACGTTAATTTGCTTCCCTTCCCAATTAGCCGAAGTCTGTGTCATTTCAGATGTAACCGAGTGTGTACAAGGCACCGTGAGACTATCCGTACTCACGGAAAGGCACGCCGGTTCCACTGCTTTGATGTACGGTCTGCCGCCATTGGCTTTCCACATGCCCTTAGACTAAACCACCAAATTCCTTTGACGAGAGCAGGCGAATGGTGGGACACGCCAAAGTTAGATGAACGAGAGCGCTGCAAAAACGTCAAATACGATAAAGTAAACTGCCCCACGAAAACAGGAACGTCGGGTCAGCTGTTACGTATAGGAACTTTTATAAATCCAAGTTATTTACTCGGAACGTCCAAGGCCAGGCAAACGAAAAAACAATGAAGAATCCAACTTGTTTACGTTCGGAAAGAAACGTTAAACTGATCTGTAATATGGGCACCATTTTATTCAATGTAAATAACATTGAACCAAATCCATAAAATATAATAAAGTCTAAAATATAATAGTACCACCCAGGAGACAGGAAACATCTGGTTAATTTATGAAGAGGTGGCAGCGTCCCCTTTACATTTTTCCAACCATTGCAGGGCTTGAGCAGGGTCTGAAGTCGTTTTTTTCACCATCCGGCAATTCCAGAGTGATCACATTATTCCTGTTCAAAAACACTTTCACGCTCAGCTCCTTTGCCATATCTTTAGCACTCTTAGGAGACCTTCTCAACGGCAGAACCTTTTTGGGGTAATCAGGATATAAGAACACAGGGTTACCTTTATAGCTGGCGTTCCCTTTGAGTCTAGCAGCATTCATCAGACCTTCTCTTGTTTTGAAGCTCATAAAAGTAATCGGGATGTGTCTTGCCCTGGGACCTTGATGTTTCCCAATTCTGAACGCATGGTCAATATCATTCATGGAGATGGAACCAAAGTTGAAGCTCTCCTTAAGCACTTGAATTCCTAAAGGGATTAGGTCCTCATTCACAGAACCAGCCAGGTCCTCAACACCAACCAGTCTCAAGTTTTGACCCCTTAGTTTCAAATCCAACTCAAAGTTCTTTTCTTTTTCCTTTTGCAGATCTGATTTCAGATTGTTATACGCCCGAAAGCTGCTAGCTATATCTGTGCCCATAGTGACTGATGTTTTCTCCAGATCAATGACCCTGACATCCAGCTGGGACACTTTCATGTCTGCCATAGATAACTTGACTTCATTGACATTCTGTGCAACTTGTAGCAGAACAGTGTAAACATCTTGAATGTTAGGAGTGTCACCCATCTCCAGGATCTGCTTGGGTTTTTTAGAAACCGGATTTTCAGCCTCTTCAATCTTCTTTTTTGAGTTCATAATCTTCAATAAATATCTTTAGGGAGAGGACCCAGGAGCTGCAGGACTAGGCTGCTGCTTCAAGGCCCAACATTCCGGAATCCCGGGACACACTTTTTTAATGTGCAAAAATTCCTATCAGGTAGAGGATTACTTGGTTATGATAGATGATCCTATGAAAAGGTCTTTGTATGCAAAAATGGAACTTGGTAACTTGCCCTTTGCTACTGTAAAAGCTAGGTGATATCCGGATTCCTCTCCTATGTGCCCTTATTATATGGATACCAGAGAGATATTTCCATTTTGATTGTCCTTTATATTAGATAAGGAAAAGAAATGTAAAACCCTTTATGACCAGCTGGGGGGTAAGGATGATGGACCTTGCAGAGTATTCATGTAAACAAGCAATAGCAACTGATGTAGTTTTTGCTATTTCAACATACCGAATATGTGATCGGAAAAAAGGCAGATTTTATGAGATCTGTGCAATAATCTCTTATGTTTTAATATGGATTGTTTTATCAACTGCAGATATTTTTTTTAATACTTTTCAATGTGGGGTTTGTTGTATGTATTGTATTGGACTGTAACTTGTATGGAAGCAATTTCCAAAATAAAGTTGAACAACAATAAGAATAGTTTGGTCACTGTGCAACATGACTGGTTCCACCTTCAAACACCCAATTCCATCGAAAATGGAGTGAAACTTTGCTACTAGGGAATTAACGTCCTCAGTATAAACACTGAAAGCACAGTTTACAATGTGAGTTGCTTTGGCAGCTGCACAACTCAGTAGTAGGGTGTCCTCACTTATAGATGTTACATAGTACCTTGCACTTATCTGTTGAGGTCAATGTCCAACTGTGCCGAAGAATATACCTTCAAGTGGGATGGGTTTCACGCCCCCAAAAATGATTATGCGTACTGCAGTCTTTAGAAGTGGCACTGAATGGCATAGCTTCTTGTAGTGCGACTACACTATTACATTCACTGACGCACCAGTGTCTATGATGACCAGAGTACCTGTCTCTTGAATGCGAACCATGCACTTAGTTTGGCACTTTGGTTTATGTTCTGCAACCAATACATTGGAAATATAGAACACCTCTCCATCTTCCTCATCCAGGACTTTGGGATCCTCACCAGGGACTGATGTGTCTACCTGTGCCACTTTCTGCTTTCGCCTGGCAAACTGTTGTTTTCTTTTGGGCTTGTTTTGTGACAACAGTGGAGGTAGTTGGGCCTGACATGACTTTGCAAAGTGATCAATGGGTCCGCACCGGCCACAGGTGTGACGTTTCGTTGGGCACTCGCCTGTTTGAGTTAGAGAGTATGAGCAGTACGGGCATATGCCTGGTTATTCAAATGGCGTGTCTGGCTTGATGGCTCCCCCTTTTTAAAAATGTTTTGGGGTATTCTTGCTGACTGCATGGGCATCCTCAAATTTGACAGTCTTGAACGTAGATACCATCTCAGAGGCCCTAGCTTCTGCTCATTCTGTTTTTGCAACTTGACAGACAGCCTTGTATGACTTGAGCACAAACCTCGTCTTCCTCATCTTTAGAATGCAAGTGAACGTAAGCTGGCGCAGTCTGACGTGGAATGCATTCAACGATTCATCCTCTTTCTGACTTAACAGATCATGTGTTGGTGCCTCATCCGCCTCCCAGTGGATTCTGGAGAAGTGTACATCGGCTGGACACAGTCTTGTTTTTGCTTCAAAATTAAGCTTTTTGTTTTTACACTTTAAAAACCAGCCCAGATAACCTGGGGTGGACGGTGGATGCCCATGAGCACTCCCACGGGGTGCCCTGAGAAGAAGGAATGCAATCGTCTGCACCTGGCGGTCAGCACTGTGTGCTTTGCCTCTAGGGGGCACCTACAGCTTTCGTGAAATGGTGGTCCAGTGTCGGTCTCAACTTGGAACAGAGAGTGCGCCCGCTTTGTCAGCAATGTTGTTTTATGTATCTTCGCATACAACACTATGTACCGATGTGTGATTGTAAGTCGCTGCCATAACTCAAACAACACACGGAACACAGGAACTAGCTAGTGGTGCTGTTAGCTCAGCTGCCCGCTCATGCTCTTTGGAGACCCACAAAGCTTGACGCTGTATGTATGGCCCAGACGGAATGACGTAGGTTTCCTAGTGCCCTGAAAATCGCAACTCATAACACTAATGGGACTTTTGAATAAAAAAAAGAAACCACAATGTTGGGCATCCCTGAAGCCACGCTGTGCTTTTGAAGTCTCCTTTCCTTGTTAATGATTACATGGTAATCGACAAAGAAAACGGACCTTAGAAGTGCAGCTCGACTGATCACTTAGTGAGATTTGATCGTTCTTTTTTAAATGTAAAAAAAGCCCTCGGCTCCCACTTGTCTACTGTGGCGGCAGGCCAGCCCTACTAGGAATGGTAGTGGTGCACATGTTAAGGGATCATCGCTTCGGTCCTTAAATTGGGCGGTGGTCAATTTCCAGCAGGTTCAGCCCACTGCCTTGATGAACATCGCTACAGTTATATGAATAAATTTAGAAGATGGATATAATGTTCACAGTAGAGTTGGCAGGATATGGAGCGAGGGGCTTCAGTCAGAGGATAAAAGTTAAAGGCATGGTCTAGTAAACATTTTTATTGTCCCTACGGGTCGGCGATATTTTTTTAAGCCTAAGAGGCTCGATTTTAGAAAACTTTCCTATGGACCTTACCCGAGTTTTCGTCCATTAAACGCACGCGAAAACAAGCACCAGGGCGCCGCCATCTTCTGATAATCCTATCACTTGCCGCATCGCCCTGGCTGACCTGCTTTTGCGGCACTAAATCAATTCCCCCGCCCCTGAGCCTCTCACAACACAGCGCGCCACAATTCGGAATATGAAACTGTACTTTAAAATCAAACAGCAACACGGTACATTTGGTAAAGTACATTTATTTTACATTAAATGTTTAGAGAATATTCAGCAATTGCCATATGAACTCCGAAAGCCATTTATTTTCTTTTATCTGTATCCGCCATGGTACACAGGGTGTTGCTTTTCGTTAAAAGAATCACTTTGGAAGCACGGTGAACCGCAAGGCTGTTCCATCAACTAGGCACTAGTCCATCGTAAAGGTTGATATGTTGCTTCTAGCCACTAGTACAGTGTAAGGGCATGTGGGCCCTTGGCGATCTTCCCATAAAATTGTCAGTGTGCTCCAGTTGTTCACACAAAGCTGCAGGTGTCTACTGTAAAAGCCATCTGCTGGTGTCTCAAACCGATGGCAGTAGCAGAAGGGGAGCAAATACCTGTTATGAAAACAAAAAAATTATAATTAGTCTCGCCAGCCGATATTCATTAATATTACTTATTTTATTCATTACAGCCGATCAGAAACTATTTTCTTGCAAGGATAGTTCAATGGAGTATGTTCAGCTCTAAAATCAATGCGAAAAGTAACGAAATAAATCGAGGCCAACACACAATGATAAACAACAGTCTACATGCGTGAGGAATGATATGATATATGATATTCACATTTGTAACGCGCCTATAATCAAGTGTTTCTAGGCGCGACGAGGCAGGTGGGGAACAAGGGCAGACAGACAACGATCCTACTAGGCCAGGTGTCTTTCTGATCGCGCATGGGGAAGGGGGGAGGAGGGGTAAAAGTGCTGTACATGGTTAGTTGAATACAAATTAAATAATAGGGCCAGCTGGTGGCAAGTGCAAGGTAAATGCTGGGAAAAGGGGCTGAAGGATACAGAGACAGTCCCGTAGTGCAGGTAGGCAGTGCAGGGAAAAGTGGCTGGGCCAAGGACCGAGATCGGTGAGACCAGTGGAGCTGCATGCCCATGTGCCCACTACGAACACGTTTTCCTTGCTTTTCCTAGCTCTTCATTCATTCATTTATTCATACATCCATTCATTAAATCATCATTCCGGTATAAAAGCGTGTAAAGATTTACTTACATTATATTTGAAATTTCCATTGTGTCTCTTCGTAATCCAGTCTGTAAAACGGACCGTGCTCTTGACAACGATTTTTCGTATACTGAACTAAAATGAAACTCGGTCTAGTCTCTGAATTTTCTGCCTTATCGTTTCTTACGTTATTGCACACCCCCTTCAAATGTAGTTCTTTCGGCATAGTCCCTGTCTCAAGGTCAAAAAACAATAGACCCTTATACTTCCCGTGTGACTTGTGGGCCTCATCTGGGCGCGAGCTGAAAATCAAAGCCGCTGTCCTTCGCATTCTTTATTTGCAGCATCACGTAGTATAGGCATCTGTGAGAACTTGAAGTTTAGAATCCTTCTATGTAGTGCGCCTCAATGTGCAAATGCGAACTGGCTTCTCTCCGAAATGCCACGGCCCGCTTGGCTGGCGCGTTCTAAGTGCCCCAATTTTGCCCCCGTTGTCTGCGAGCTTTGCAGCCCAAATTGAGACATTACATTTTTGGCAGAAGGTCAGGGAAAGTATAAAGTACCAAAGGAGTTGAGTTAAAAGTGAGATTTATTGTTTGTTGTTTTGTTTTATTATTTGCAATACGCAAGCCTCCCCTCCGTTAACCGTGCGCAGCATTTACATTTACATGAGATGAGACATGAGAAAAATACATACATACACATATATGAGGTGAATAGAGAGAATTCAAAGATGACACCCAGCTTGTTCGCCACCCATGATGGTGAAGGTAGGGGTTAGGGTTATAGGTACACTGTACAATAACATTTATTTACAAAAAGACAATCGTATTGCAATTATTTAAATCGGGATTTGTACTTCACAATCAGCTGTGCTTCGGGTGGGCATGGCACAGTCGCAATGTTCGGTGGCAATGGATCACTGCTCTGCACAGAAATGTCCAAAATTCCATATCTGTGCTTCTCTAACACAGCAACAATAAGGCCTTTCACAAAGTCGAACTGCATTTCATCATAGACTGGTTTGATCACCCATTGCTTACTTCATTTTGAAAACACCTTAGTGTAGCAAGGCATCCTTACTTTACCCCTAGTCCTAGATTGTTCACGTCCGACATTGCTGTTATGGGCCAAGACCGCTAGTAGAGTGCGATGTTTCATGCCCCGAAAGCTAAAATGCAAGCGCTTTGGCCTGTACTTTAGGCACATATTGTGGAACACCTCCAAATCTCCTGTGTGACAGAATTCTGTCAGTCCTCTCAAATCTCTTGATAGAGTTTTGTCGAAAACAATCTTCTCAATGGCTTTGTGTGTCGGTGAAGATGGAATCAACCACTTCTTCTTCTGTGCCTCCTCTGGGGAGAAAGGGCCATGTTCACATTGGTGGAAATGTTGATTTGCTGTCTAGCGGTGTACGTTGGTACAGTGGTGCATCAGTGACCGCCATTTTTCAAGTAGTATTTCCACTGACCCTTCACAAGTTTTTGAGCTCCACCAAAGATGGTTGGTGATAGAATGGGACCACTGCAAAATACTTTCAAAACCTTTTTTTTTCCCTGCAGCCGAGATTTTCTTATTGATTGATTTAGCAAGATGCCATACGTCAAATTGATGTTTAATATGTGGGAACTGCTCTCTCATTGTCTTGGCAATTGAAACGTGTCTATCCGTGGCTATGAGGTCGATGTGCATTCCCCTTGATTGTAGATATTCCACTGATTTTATAAATCCTTGTTTCTCCATGGCCACTGACGATGTACATTGTGTTACCTGCACGACCACCAAACTCACAATTTCCTTACTATCCATGTCCTGAAAGTGGTAGGTGCAGTACTTGGCAGAAAATCCAGGGCTGTCGCACTGTCCATCGCCGGCTAGCCTGAATCGTTTGCCTTCGAATGTACTTGCTAGAGACAATTGTTCAATTTTCCAAGCATCACTAATGGCCGGAAACAGATAATCACGTTGGTATATGTAGTACAGCGCTTTAGAAATGAAATGGAGTCCCATAAACTGAAAGAAAGCCTCTAACTTTCTAAAACAGGAGCCACTAAAAAGTGATGCAGCTGCACACAGTAGATTGCCTGCTGGCAGTTTCCCCAGCATTGGTTGTGCAGACCATGAGAACCTATGATTTAATCTACAGGCGGCATTTATTTTGACGTTACTGCCTTTTATTTGACGAGTCACATTAATCAATGGCTTCCCACATACTTTCCCTCTAATGGAATGCACACATTTCAGCATACTTATAATTTCCATCAAACAACTGTCGAATACAATGTATTTGCTCTCTTTCATTAGACTGTCATTCTGCGTCAACGTTGTTTCGGCCTGTGACGTTGTGGAGATTTCAACACATTGGAAAGTAATATCGCTGATATCAAGTTCTGATGCGTCTATGGATGCTGCGGCTGGTTCATTCTCTGTCATTTCGACATCTATTACTTCAACATTGATGGGAGAACACAACAATGTCGACAGGTTCTTTGGGGGCAAATTTTTGGCGGGTGTAGATTGTGTGAATTGATCTGCAACTACTTCAGAGCTATCTTCAATACATTCAATAACATCTTCTTGTGGTGGTGCGGTCGCACTGTAGCTATGGTCCAATGCAACTTTGCTGTAGTCTCCAAACACGGTTAATTCATGTTCTGGCCATTGGACATGAGCATCTCGAGCCTGAACACGCCTCGCCTCAATTAATAGTTCCTCCATAGTGTACATGGTCTGGCAAGCCACATCTCTCATTCGCTTCACTGTCTGTGTATGTATAGTTCTGACACCCACGGGTACCTGGAGGAGAGATTGGAAAAGGGATGTTCAGTTTAAACACAAGATAAAGTGTAGTACAATTGACTGGAAAAAACCATAAAATAGTCCCCAGCACAAACATTTTTTTAAAGTTATGAACTGTTTGTAACTAACCTTTTTTTGTTTTTTTTTCTTTGCAACTTTTTTGACTCGACCTTCAACATCTGCACGCTGTAGCTCCGATTCGTTTCCGCATGTCCTCCCTTCCTCTTGCGCTGCAACGACTATATTTTCTGTATCCGCATAGACAGCACGGAATGAGGCTCCATCGTCTCCCTGAAACATAGTACTTTCATTACTATGTATCAAAATATTGTTAGCATAAAACACACGTGAGGACGAACACACGGGTACATCTCAATAGCCAAACACGATTTAAACATTGTGTGCAACAATCAAACGACAAGTATTCGACCAGTGATGATCTATTTCGATGGAGCTGTCAGTATCCATACCTCTGGCTCTGCATGGACTACCATGAATGGTTGTATTGGAGAGGAGGCATCCGCATCTCCCTGAAACACAGTACTTGCATTAGTATGCTTTTCAATATTGGAAACACAACACACACTTGGGGTCGACGGCACAGGTACATATAAAGAGATAACCACAAATGATGCATTGTCCAAAAGAATCAAGGAAAATCTAAATATGATCACATTAATCGACTTATTTCTCCGATTCCTTTACATCTGCATCATCTAAATGAGATGTTGTGATGTGGTGGAAGCTCCGTCGTCTCCCTGAAACACAGTACTTGGATTAGTATGGTTTTCAATATTGGAAAAGTAACACACACTTGGGGTCGAACGCACAGGTACATATAAAGAGATAACCGCAAATTATGCATTGTCCAAAAGAATCAAGGAAAATCTAAATATGATCACATTTCATCGACTTATTTCTCCGATTTATTCACATCTGCATCATCTAAATTGGATGTTGTGATTGTAGTGGAAGCTTTGTCGTCTCCCTGAAACACAGCACTTGCGTTAATAGGGAAGAAAGTATAGCAAATGGAATCACGTTATATGATCACGCATGATGGAGCTGTCATTATCCATACCTCGTGCTGCTGAAGAATATCTATGGATGTTGCAAATGTAGTGCGCACTTCTGAAAGCTGTTGCGCTGATTCGTATACGTATGGTCCCGCTTCCACTTCCCCTGGAATTACTTGAAGGTCAGGCTCTGCATCAAGTGCAGGGGTTGACGCTCCATCAACTGCCTGAAACATAGTACTTGCATTAGTGAGGATTACAATAGTGAAAACATAACACACACCTGGGGTCGACAGCACAGGTACATATCAACGGCTAACCACGAATGAAACATTGTGTAGAACAAGCAAACGACAAGAATTCCAGCTCTGATGATGACGCTCGATGGAGCTGTCAGTATCCATACCTCCTGCTGGTGAAGAACATGTTGTAGATGTGGCGGACGCTTCAGCATCTCCCTGAAAGACAGTACTTGCATTAGCATGGATAACACTAATTATAACTGAAAACAAACACCAGTGGACGATAACTAAGGTGTATATCAATTGGAAAGCACTAACCAAACATTCAGTAAAATAATTACACGATAAAATAAAACTATTACTTGACATGCATAAAACAAGTCTGTAGCTGATTAGCCTAGTAAGATTACCTGATACACGCTAGAAGTGGTTGATAACTGCGACCACGTCAAGGATGTAGAATGTTCTTGCTTCAGATTCAAGGGATAGTCAAGAAGTTGTAAAGGTAAATTAATGATTGATAATGAAATGCCAATATTAAAAATAGCCATGTAAGGCGCCAGAATACTTGAAAAATGCTCAATACAGCACAGTTCCCTGTTCCCATATATATACATTGCGTTTGTGGGTTATGAAATTGAAAAAGAATATATTGATAAATGTCATTATTCAAAAAACTATACACCCATATCAATATCGAAATTATTCCAAGGGATAGAGCACCTACAATATCAATTAATCCGTTCGGATACCTACACACTACCGCAAGGCCTAAAGCTAAATCCGGACACTTGACTCACCGGTGGCGGAATGTGGACGAATAGAGTGGGAATAGCGTTTTCGAGCAATTTCCGTGTCGTTCGCCGTTTATTCTTCTTTGTTACCCAAGATGTTGCGTACATGTCCAAGGAAAAGTGCCCGCTGCAGATGCGGTATCAATCACCCCTCTTGTCCTGTAAGACTTGTTGGACTCTACTTTCCAGCTCATCCAGTGGATATCCGCAATGTCTGACCCATTCTCTTATTCGATCAACAGTTTTCGGGAATACATGCATTTTAGTGCCTTCAGATTTCGCATGGGTCTTCGAAGGGCAACCGCTAATCGAACAGGCAGGCATTGTTGATAAATCTGAAAAGTAAATATCGACATTATTATACAATCTTCAAGAATAAAGATTTGATACAAAAGTAAATGAATCATACAATGATCAATGCAAGGTTTATTTTGGTCGCAGGAACTATACCAGTTCATTATGTGCGGCTTAGTATTTGCATAAATTGCAGAAATGTATAAATGATGTGACTAAAATCTGAACATATGACTCATCCCTTGGATGCTCTGTATTGCACGAGAAGGAAACATGCTTACATTATAGACTGGACCCCCGAAGGATGCAATTCGATGACAATAGACACAGATGAAAATAAATAGATCTATTGATAGCATAGCAATGGAAACTCAAGTCAATAGCAATGAGACCAATGAACATAGCACTATTGTGTACTCTACTCGCAAATAGATAGAAATTTAAAAATCTGCGAAATATCACTAGGATACATGGCCTTACCTTGACCAACAAACAGTTGGATTCAGCAAGCAGAGCAATATGTTGCAGGAAAATAGGTGGGTGGCCACAGGTAGCACACTGATGGGTTTGCTCTAAGCGGTCACAGAAGTTCACGGATAGCACGACGACGAGCAGATTAGCGTAGATCTCAGTGGTTGCCAGGTAACACGTTCAGGAGTTGACTTGCAAAGCACAAAGATGTTCTCATGAGACATATCAAGTGGTTTATAAAGTATTAGAAACAGGGGTGTGTTTGTGAATGAATGACGTATGTATGTCGTGGTTTTAGGGGGGCGGCCTGCTTCAAGGGGAGGCCTGGCTGGAGACACGGGGTCTGAGGAGGCCATGTGACCGATGGCCCCATGGCGTGGGATACCTTTTGAAGTGTACATGCAGTTTGGCACCTTGGCTTTTCGCGGCGCCCCTGACAGCCCCCCATGCCAGCACTCATCCACTGGCGCGAACCACCTTTGATAGAGGGGGGTGGGATGGATGGACCTGGGGCGTGCAGATAAGGCACAGGAAGACTGCTGAATGGAGACACACTTATGTGGATTGCAGGGGGGCGGCCTGCTTCAAGGGGAGGCCTGGCTGGAGACACGGGGTCTGAGGAGGCCATGTGACCGATGGCCCCTTGGCGTGGGATACCTTTTGAAGTGTACATGTAGTTTGGCACCTTGGCCTTTCGCGCCCCTGACAGCGCGCATCCACTGGCGCGAACCGCCTTTGATAGAGGGTGGGTGGGATGGATAGGCCTGGGGCGTGCAGATAAGGCACAGGAAGACTGCTGAATGGAGACACACTTATGTGGATTGCAGGGGGGGCGGCCTGCTTCAAGGGGAGGCCTGGCTGGAGACACGGGGTCTGAGGAGGCCATGTGACCGATGGCCCCTTGGCGTGGGATACCTTTTGAAGTGTACATGCAGTTTGGCACCTTGGCCTTTCGCGCCCCTGACAGCCCCCCATGCCAGCGCTCATCCACTGGCGCGAACCGCCTTTATATCAATATATAGTATATCGCCTTTATATCAATGATAGTATATCGTTGCTTATCAATAACAAATGCCACATACCGGAGATTCTTGTGAGCACAGACCCACACTTCAACCGGTGTATTATAGTGGTCAAGACCCTAAGGCCTGTATAATCCAATGGTAATTGTTAGTATAGATATATGTGTGACTTTTATAGAGACATAACCTACTGAAAGACTTTGAACAAGTGTTATTTAGTGCATGCATTATCGAGAATGTTATGTTAGCTTAGATAGATAGTGACCACCCTGCTTCACAGCGACCAGACCTTCACCCATTCGGGGCACAGATGTCTGACGTCCATCCTTGAATGGAGACACACTTGATTCATTTAAAAAATCGAAACAACCTTTGTTAAAATATATGTGGTGTTTTATTTTGTATCTTATTTTCATGACACAAAAATACAAGACTTTAAAGATTATACAGGTCAGGTTGCAGCACAGTGTACTGACCGCTGTCACTCGGGAACGTTTCTCTAATGGCACGAACGGCACAGGCGGGTATCACTCTTCGAACGCGGTGTCCAAGCCTCCCGTGGAGCCACCATGTAAAGGAACGATAGGCCACCAGCCTGTACCACCTGTGAAAATGAATGAAACAAACTGTTTTTAAATGACCAAGATAAGTTTAATAAACGTTTGTTGTCAATGACAATTCTTGTAACTAATGGCATTCTACACGGACAAATGCTATCTAGACAATGCACACTATTGAACGACTTACATGCGTTACAATGATATGTAGATGTAATTTTGGATATAGTAGAAGAACATGAAATAGGAGTGGCATGACAAGCAGAGTATACTTACTCGTTACTCGGATTACGAGGACGAACAGTTGCGCGAAGTTCGTGCATAAGCACCATCATTATCCTCAACACGGCCCGTGTGAGGCAGGCTGCCCTGAAGTCTGGCAGCTCGGTGATGCATTGCGGTCGTGGCTCGCCTTCCGAAATGTAGGCCAGGCATCCTGAGTTTTCTCGGCAGCAGCAGTTCTCCTCCTCGGTCGGCATTAGCTCGCACCGATTTCATGTGCACCAGGTGGAGACGCCGTCCATGCGACTAGGCCCAGGCTCTTCATCTGTTGATTCGTCCTGCCAACTGCCATCCGAATCCCCATCGTTTTCGCGTGCTTCCCTTTCCAGTAGTTCCTCCTCGGTATACTCTGGCTCGTACATGTAGGGCGTTATTGTAGCCATTGTGTGTTAAACAAACTAAAATAATTTATAGCAGTGGTACTGGTATCTGTTCACACGGGCTACAAGCGGCGAAGGTAGCTGACCAGAGCACTGAAACGAGGCACAGAATACTCAAAGTAACACAGAGAGAGGAATGGAATCGAAAATCTGCTGCTGTGTGTTGTGAAACGGTCTGTTTATACTTATTGAGGAAAGAGGCGTCCTGCCATTTCCATGGCGACACGTGATTAGCTGAAGCGCAGCGAATGTTGACACAAGACGTGCTTTGGCGTTGGGAAATGGGCGGTACGAGTCTGCTGATGACAGGCTCAGGGGCGGGGGATTTGATTTAGTGCCGCAAAAGCAGGTCAGCCAGGGCGATGGGGGAAATGATAGGATTATCAGAAAATGGCGGCTCCCTGGTGCTTGTTTTCGCGTGCGTTTAATGGACGAAAACTCGGGTAAGTTCCATAGGAAAGTTTTCTAAAATCGAGCCACTTAGGCTTAAAAAAACATGGCCGACCCGTAGGGACAATAACAAATTTTACTAGACCATGCCTTTAAGGAGGCAAAGGCTGTTGCATTTCTTCAGTGGATCCGCAGGTCCTGTTGAAATAGTTTGTTTTTATGATTTTCACAGAATCTGACCTTCCTGATTACCTTGTCGCCTTCTGCTCTAAAAGAAGGGCTACAGTGTGTTCCCTCTGAATTCCTTCAGAAGACCCCAAATGTGCCCAGTCATTAAGCAACTCCTCCCACAATGTTCCACCTTTTGCTATTTTTGCGATGTAGTTCTCTACCGCATTCCACACTTCTATTTAAATGTCCTTACTTAATTGAATATGTTGTAGTTGGATTTAATTGGGCAATAATATCCATCAAACAAGAAGCACTTACTGCTGTAGAGTTTACTGCATAAGTAAAGGGCACAGTTGTTATGGCAAAATGGTAAATAGCAGCCTATCAGTGCTAAATGGGTATCCTTAATCCCAAAGTCAGAAGCCATTACAGTAGTGCTAATGCGAAGGAGCATCAGGAGGAAGATTCCAGAGAGGTCTGGTGAAGGAATGGGCTCTAATATATCAGTGCAAAATACAAATACAGCAGCACATGCCTCACATTTCTACTTCTATTCAGCAAATACAGCAGAACACCATTGTTCACTCAGGACATAACTTTAAAATTGGGTCAGATCCCCTTGCTTAGGACAGGCCACAACAGCTTTAGCACTGGCCTCACATTTGTGTTTCTAATGGATTGTGTCCTCCCAGGGATTCCTCATCTTTGATATATTCGTATCTTGCTTTGCAGTTTCTGAAAAATATTCGACAGCAGAGGGTGCTATGCGTCATTGGCATAGAAATCCCTTGACGGTTTCCATTCCCGCATCCGGTCATGATGTTGATGATAGTATAAATAGCACACACTGCACCTGTTGTTTCAGTTCTGTTTTTCCGCATGCATAGTATGCTCTCAGAATGGTTTGCCTCTCCTCAGCGGTTCTCTTCGAGTAACGTTGTATTACTTTTTGTGATTTTTTTTTTCACAGTGTCTATGCTGAAAACAAACTTTAAGAGATGTGCAGACTGTGACTCGAAGATGTCAATCACTGATCCGCACAGGATTTGTCTCTGGTGCTTCGGCGAAGAACACATTCATCGAATGCGGCTCCTGCCAATCGATGATCAGTACGGTTTTGAAGGAGAGTAGGTCGAAGCTCACCCTAGGTCAGTCAGTTTCAGAATCTGGGTCTTCCAAAACTTCGAAAAGATAATCTCCCGAAGGTAGGAGTTCTACCGGAGACAAGTCTCCAGAAAGGCCCAAAAGAATGCTCCAAACATTCAAAGCGATCAAGGTCCAGGAGTGCTTCCCGTCACTCTTCTTCTTCGTCACAGAAGAAGGTTAAAAAACTATGCCATTGTTCGTCATCTTCAGATTCCTCGCCTGATAAGTGTCAGGTGCATTTCCCCAGAAAGATTGCTTTGCGGCCGAATGGGAGAACTTATGTGAGAAAACGATGGAAGTGTTTTCGAAGGCGGCCCCACCTAGTCCCTCGAATGAGCCAAAAAAGGCTATTGATACCACTGCTTCCTCAAAGACCGTCAGGGAGTCAAGTAAGGTTTCGACCCTCACACCCAAAAGCTTGACTCGAAAGACCTCTGAGCGTCTTCTGGAGTAGCATCAACGTCGTCGTCGCCTGAGATAGCACTGAAGCCAAAGGCTTCAGTGATTTCCTCCTCGAAGGAGTCGAAGGGACCTACGAGCCGACCACTAAATACAAACCCCCAATCTAAATCGGATTTCTTTAAATCCTTTGGGTCCATTTTCGAATAGGGTGAGGAGGAAGATGACGTCGCCCCCTTTGGGTATGAGCACTTTGGAACTCCTAATGTTCAAGAAGAATTGATTTCAGATCAATCACGCCTAAAAGACATGGCCTCATGTTTGAAGGATGCAAGTGGTTTGGATACCTCCCCTGAGTTTGAATTTGACAAACTGGATATGCACTCTCGGCCTCATGCTCCAAACATTCAAGCTGCTCTCTAACCTTGATGCTAATCACACCTCTGTCCTCATCCTACTCGATGGCTGAGAGGAAATGGCTGGCATCTTGTGCATCCTCTGACAAACTGGTCTGCCGCCTGCTCCAAAGGCAATACCGGCTCTCTGTTCTCACTTAAAAGAGAGCCCACATCCAAGCCCGTATCTCAGCAGCATCTAAAAACTTGGCTGAACTCTTTGAAATCTGCAAGGAGCTGACTAATCCTGCTCCAGTCTCTACTTCTCCTGTCCCCTGCCAGGCCCTCTGCACGGCCCTGGCTTCTCATTTCATATCTAAAACCAGGACATCATGTCCACCCTCTTGTCCTCTCCTCCTTCTCCCTTTACTCTCTCCTCTACCTCTGACCCCCCTGTGGCCACCTCTACTCCCCCCTTCTCTGCCTTTCCTCTGTTTACGTATGATGAGGTTTCTAGACAAGTCGGTTCTATGAAGGTCTCGTCAAAACAGTTTCTCCCTGTTCTTCCAAAACCATCATGGACCACATTGACACCCTTGCTCCAGCCTTGGGCAACTTCTGCAATCACTCTTTCGCCACTGGAACTTTCCAATCCCTCCTGAAGCACCCTCTTGTGCACCCTCTTCTCAAGAAACCCTCAACCGACCTCTCCTGCCCGGCTAACTATCGCCCAATCTCCGTCACTCCATTCCTGGGCAAACTCTTGGAAATGCTGGCCATCTCCCAGCTTAATCTTTACACAACATCAGTTTGGCTTCAGAGCAGCCAGTATCACGGTACCTGCTCTCCAGAACAGCCATGAAGATCTGCTCCCTAACCGTGATGCTAATCACCCCTCTGTTCTCATCTTACTCGATATCTCTTCTGCTTTTGACACGGTCAACCCTGCCATCCTCTCAACCGGCTCTGTGATAACCTGGGTACGACTGATCAGGCCTGGCCTGGCTGACCTCTTTCCTCTCGGACCGACCCTCCCAGGTCCAACTTGGGTCCTTCCTCTCCTCTATCTCACTCTCTACCTGTGGTGTTCCCCATGGGTCTAACCTTTCTCCCTGGCTGTTCAACCAATATCTGGCACCTCTAACCCACCACATTGCTGTGCTCTACTCAAACTTTCAGTGCTATGCGGATGACACCCAGTCTGTTTTCAGGCTCCCCTCTACTGCCTCTTCTCTCTCTCATCCGGGATTGTCTGTCTGCAATCCAGGAGTGGTGTGCCGCCAATGATCTCTGCCTTAATGCCAGTAAGACGGAGATCCTCCTCATCGGCACACATGCACCTTCCTTTCCTGTCACTTTCTGGCCAGCCTCCCTTGGCCATCTTCCTGCTCCCCACCTGTGAGGCTAAGAACCTCAGGGTCATCTTCGAATCCACACTCTCCTTCTCTCCTCACATTTCTGACGTCTTTAAGAAGTCAAACTACCAACTACACCTCCTCAGAGGTATTCTTCCTTTACTCACCTTCCCCCAGAAGCTCACTGTCTCCAGAGCTCTGGTTCTCTCTAGGGAGGACTACTGCAACAGCCTCTTTCTAAATCTTCCTGCTTCTACCCTCCGCCCTCTACAACTTATCCAGAACAGGACTACGAAATTTGTCCTTGGCCTCAAGCCCAGGGATCATATCTCTCCAGCCCTGAAATCTCTCCATTGGCTCCCAGTGGCTGCAAGGATCAAGTTCAAGACCCTCTGCATTGTCCACAAGACCTTCTGGGGCCTGGGACCGCAATACCGCCAACTCTCTCTTCGGAAATATCTTCCTACTCGAGCTCTTCGCTCCTCCACCTCCAACTCCCTCAGGGTCAGTAGCTTCTCCAAGCAACAAGTTGGGGGTAGATCTTTCTTCGGCTGGTGCTTCCCTCTGGAACAGCCTTCCTGCCTCTCTGAAACTTGACCAGAACCATCTCTGGTTCCGGAAGTACCTCAATACCTTCCTCTTTGCTTCTGCCTTCCCTTTTCCTCTCCGATCTCCTGTCTGATGCTGCACTGGTCACCTGGCTACCCTCTAAATTCGGGCCCAGGTCCCTGGCTGCCCAGTTGCACACCCGCACAGCTGCCTGGCAACCCCTGCACTTGGGTCTGTATCTGCAACCCTACAGTCCCCTTACCTGCACTTAGTGGACACCTACTGTCTGCACTTAATCCTCACACTTGCCACCTGCTCTCTGCACTATTTGTTTTTGATCCCATGTCCGGCACTTGCCCATCCTCCCCTGGCACTTTTTCCCCTCATTGCTCCCCTACACTTGCGCAGTCTCAATGTCACTAGGCCTAGTAAGATCGTTGTCTTTCTCTACCATCTGTTTCCCCTCCCTTGCCTCGTTGCGCCTTGTAACGCTTGTGTATAAGCGCGTTATAAATGCCATATCATATATCATATAATGCAGCCTACAGGACTGTAATGAATAGGGTAGCAGAATATTTGGGATGGGGTCATCCTGCAAAGGACATAGATCAAGGTGATCTCACTGACACATTAGATAAAGGGCCTCTTAAGGAATCTGTATTGCACATCGCCGCAGATGGTCTTTGTGGGCACGTACCCGCTTGTGCGGTACTCTTCTTACAGGTAGTTCCAAGATGGATGCCTGTGGGATTCCCCATACTACCTGTAGCGGTCCAGTCTTTGCACGTCTCTCCGACGTACGGCCAAGCGCTCACGTGATCCTTTATCCGGAATCGAAGCGGACAATGCTTCGCGTCGCTACTGCTTTTGGTGCTCCGTGAGTTCGCTTCTGATACTTTCCACTTACCTATTCTAGTCCAGTCTAATTGTGCCTCTCATCTCTCCTAACCCTGTTCTTTCCCCTTTTCCAGATTCATCCTTCAGTCTTCCCCGGCTTATTTCTCCGTCAGACCAATCCGGCAGACCAGAGTGTTTCCCTTTCCTCCTAGACTTCCGTTAGAGTAAGTTCAGTCCCTTGAGAGCTCCCCCTTGACTTCGATTAGGATTCTCACCTGTTGATTCCTTCCAGAGTCTCTCCCGCTGCTCCACTAACCATCCGATCTGCAGTCCTGAATATTCTTCCTCCATCTTCGTTCCTTCGATGGTGAGAGGATTATTTTCTGTTTCCTACTATACCATTCAACTTTCTTCCCGTCTCTTACTTTCTCCTGTTTTTCCTCTCCCGTGTACCTAGAAGAAGCCTCCCGTGTGACTTCCTTGTTCTGCCATCGATCCGAGACGCTTCTACTTCAGCCTCCTGCTGCGCACGAGTTTGGACTCGACCATGGTTTTCTTCCCATTAGAGGGTTTCCGTGGCGGTCCTGTCCTCTTCCCTGGGTTATCCTATCCCGGGTCGGAGAGATCAGGGCTGTCTCAGGGGAGCTTTCACTGCTGCATTGGTCCTCCCATTTGGATTCATCGATCTGTCAAGGTGAGCTTGTTGCAGACTTTGGCGGTAAAAGTCTGTTTGACAACAGCTTTATTAAATTGCATACTGCAGTATTAACAATCTTTGCTGAAAAAACTAGACACCCCTGCAGCTGTCAACAAGGAGCTGGTAAAATAAATACAGAGCTTCTGTTGACCCCGATTTCCCCTCTGGGCATCCAACTCTAGAGAGTTTAGTTGTACAGGTGTCAAAGTCCTCTTCAAAAGCCACAGTTTACCCTAGCATCCCTCCAGAAAGGGGCGATAAACGTTATGATGCACTCGCAAAAAGAGTCTTCTCTGCTGGGTGCATGGCTTTAAAAGCCATCAATGCAGCTTGTGTATTCGCAAAATACACCTGCACCTTATGAAGTGTAATTGCGCAAGTTGCGGAAAACATTCCTGAAGGTGAAATGGGATAAGGGTTTGAGAACATTGTTAATGATGAGAAAGAGGCTGCCTGTCAATCTCTACAGTCAGGCCTTGACACGTCAGACTGCAACATCCACCATCCTCACAGGCCTGGAAAGAGTGGTCCTTTCACTATTACTCCTCCAATGATCAAAGAGGAAGAGGTCAGACAGTACAAAGCCAAGGACACAGAAGGTTTTCACATGCCCCTAAAGGTCGTGAAGGAAAAATTGCTCAGACAGCAACCTCCTCTTTGCCCTCAGCCACAGCCACTAAACCTCTCTAAGCACTTTGTTCACAGGATCCCAATGGGAGACAGACTTCCCCAACATCTGCAGGAATGGCATCTCATTACTTCAGATGCATGGGCTCTACAAACAGTGGCCCAAGGACACTGTCTCCCATTTCCAGATTGTCCCCTGAGCTTACAATCTCTTTGGGATCCAGATCCGCTCCTACAGAAGATTCTTTCCTTGTTTGAGAAAGGTGCTGTGGCGGAGGTACCTGTAATGGAACAAAACCAGGACTGGTACTCCACCTATTTGCTAATCCCCAAGAAAGACAAAGGACTGCGACCCATTCTGGACCTGAGGCACCTGAACAAGTTTCTCAAGAAAGACAAATTCAAGATGGTCACTCTTTCAAAGATCCTCCAGGCCCTTCAGCTCCAGGACTGGATGGTGTCACTTGATCTTCATGATGCTTACTTTCATGTGCCTATACATCCAGGACACAGGAAGTACCTCAGGTTTGCCATTGGCAGTTCTCACTATCAGTTTTGAGTACTGCCATTCAGACTCGCCTCTGCCCTGAGGGGCTTCACCAAGTTGATGGCGGTAGTGGCAGCAAATCTACAGAGGGGAGGGATTCCCATCTTTAACTACCTAGATGACTTGCAAATCAGAGCTTGTTCTCCCAAACAGGCTCTGGAACATTTCAGCAACACCTGCCACTCTCTCCACAAACTGGGATTCTCACTCATTTTCAAGAAGCCCCAGGTGACCTCTTCTCAGAAGCTTCAATTTATTGGAGCGGTATTAGTCTTCCTCTGGGACGGCTTCACCTCCTGAGTTGAGGGCTCAACATATCTTGCAGATTAACGTGATTTCAGAATGTCCATTATCTACCGGCATTGGACTTTATGAGATTGCTGGGCCTCATCCTGCCTTTTCCCGGTGCCAGTGGACCACCTAAGGATGAGGTCCCACCAGTGGGTTCTTAGATCCCAATGACCACTGTTCTCAGGCAGGATGACAGACGTTCTTCAGGTCCTGAGCAAGGTCACACAGGGCCTGCAAGGGGAACGTGATAATAGGGGAACCTTTTTGGCAACCCCAGCAAGAGATAACTGTAGTCACGGATTCTTCCCTCATGGGAAGGGGAGTTCACATCAGCGATCTCACAATGAGCAGACTTTGGTTCTCTGCAAAATCAAGAGACCACCTAAAATATTTGGAGCTGAGATTGATCAGACTGGCGCTGAAGGCCTTTTTGCCTTCCATCCATGGAAAGAATGTCCTCATAATGACGGACAACACAGTGGCCTTACATTACCTCAACAAGAGAGGTGGTTAGGGTCGCTACCACTGTGTAAGGGGGCAATGCAGTTCTGGTTTTGGGCTCTACATAACAGGAGCTCTCTGGCATCTGTTCACCTAGCTGGGGAAGAGAATATAACAGTGGACGCTCTGAACAGGCAGCACACACGCTCCCATCAGTGAGGATTAGCTCAGGAAGTCCTTTTAGAGGTCTTAGCCCTTTGACAAACCCCTCAAGTGGATCTGTTCGCGTTTAGTATCAACAGTAAGCGCAACCTGCTCTGCTCCAGGGAATTTCTTTAGAGAGATCATATGGGGGGACGCTTTCATAGTGGAATTGGATTGTCCACTCCTATATGCGTTCCCACCAGTCCCCGTCATCCCACATGCCATCAGGAGGTTGAGGAAGTTCTGGAAATCCATGATACTAATTGTCCCAGTTTGGGCTAGTAGCATGTGGTATCCAGACCTTCTAGAAATATCCATCTGCCCTCCATTCCGTCATCCCCAGAGAGTGGATATACTCTCACAAGAGGGAGGCCGTCTTCTTCACCGAGGAATCCAAACACTGGATCTTCACGCCTTGTTTCTGAGAGGCTAAAATGTAAAGATGGGGACCTCCCAGAAAAAGTTATAGAGGTGTTACTTTTGGCCAGAAGATCAGCATCCAAAGCCCTATACCGCTGCTGTTGAAACAAGTTTTGCAGCTGGTGTACAGACAAAGATATCCTTTCTCTTGTCATACACTTGTGGTGCTTTCTTTTTTACTGCACGTAGCCCATAAGGCGCTGCAGGTGACTACTGTTAAAGGATACTTGGCGCGTTATCCATTTTTAAACGCACGCCAGAACAAGGCTCTTACTTTAAGATGCCTTTTGTAGCACAATCCTTGAAAGGACTGATGAATACATTCCCACCGGTCCCATTTCTGGTTCTGTCTTGGGATCTGAACTTTGTTCTTACAATTCTGATGGCAGCAACTTTTGAGACGCTTCATTCCTGTCCCATCAGGTTACTAACCTGGAAAACTATCTTTTTATTAGGCATCACATCTGCTTGTAGGGTGAGTGAGCTACAAGCTCTATCATGCAAACCACCTGTTACTGTATCCTCTAAGGAGGAGGTAATTTTGTGGGTTCATCCCTCCTTCCTTCCCAAGAATGTTTATTTCGAATGGATTGTATCCTCCCACATATGCCTTATCCTTGATATTTCCATATCCAGCTTGCTGCTTCGGAAATAAAATATCAGTAGAGGGCGCTACGCATCGATGACTGTCGAGTCGATGTTCCTCGAAGGCCTCTGTCTCGATGTCATCAGTGGTATAAATAGTCGCGCGCAACGTCCGTTGCTCAGTTCCGTTTTTCTGCGCTTCATGAGCTTTGGGAACGTGAGACTCGGTTATGTGAATAGAACAAATTCTTCAAGTTTTTCTCATGAAAACCTTTGATTCCTCGATACGAGATGGCCTCTTCGTCGGCTCCATCTACGCCCCGATCCGGCTTCAAGAAGTGCTGGGATTATGGGGCAAAGATGTCCTTGACAGAGCTCCACAGGGTCTGCCTATGGTGCCTCTGGCACAACATCCCTGTTCGGAGTGCGAAGAGTGCCTATCGATGACGGCAAAAGCCTAAAGGGAGCGCAGAGGGAAGCTGGAGGGAGGTAGGCCTAAAAAATCCATTATCCCTACCAAATTTACCTCCGACGAGTCGAGACTGCTGTCTCCTTGACGAAAAAAACACTCCCGATCTAGATCTCAGAGCGGATCTCATCACTCATCCGCTTCGAGGCACAGTAAAAAAGGCATCACAGATAGCGTTCGACATCAGCCTCCAGTTCACCGGAGAGAGTAACATGCCCTCCCAAAAACAGCTCCATGGCTCAGTCGGAGGAATTTCGTAATAAAATTATGAAGGTGTTCGAGAACGCGGTCTTGCCACCCTTGGAGACACTTGGAGGCGATACCGCAGGAGAAAAACCTGGTAGAGACAAAAGCCGTGAGTCATTGACCTCGGGAAGACATACTCCTCGAGAGTGTGACAAACCCTTGAGTCGAGTCAAAGCCTCTTCGATGCACAAGGCGTCAACACTATCGACTCAAACGTCTACGCCGAAAACTGCATCATCGAAGCCTTCGGCGCTTCAGTTGAAAGAAAGATCTTCGACGCCTCGAATGTCGACCCTATCGACGTCGATCACTTGAATCCCTTCGACGATTTTGTCGAAAACGTTGAACCCGTTGTCGATTCGATCAACGTCCTCGAGGCCAATCACAAATCCATCGAGGCCAGTGACGTCTACTTCGACAGTGACAAGTTGAACTCCTCCTATAATGACTGCTATTGCTCCTCCCTCATTGGAGAAGAGCTACACACCTCTACCACGCTCTGATTATTTCAAGGTTTTATCCTCCGTTTATGAGGAGGGAGAGGATTCAGATACAGAAAGACCCTTTGGTCTAGACCGGGTTAGACCTCACATTCCAGAAGAACTAATTACAGAAGAGGTCAGATTGAAAGATCTGCAGGATTCCCTGCAGGAAGCAAGGGGAATAGATAACTCCCCACGGATAGATTTTAGCAAGCCTGAACCAGGGAAACATGCTGAGAGTAATTATAGGTCACTTATGAACAGGGTCATGGGATATATGGGGTGGTCTAGGCCTGCACCCATATATGAACAAGATGACCTCATGGACATACTTGATAGAGGACCACAAGAAGATCCTATCGTACCCTTTCACAAGGCTTTACAGAATAAAGTTTCCAGCAATTGGGAAACGCTGGACGTTATTCCTGCAGTAACTAAGAAACTGTCAGCAAAATATAGCGCTGCTTCTGCAGACCCTCCATACTTATCTAATCATCCAACCCCAGAAAGGTTGGTTGTTGAAGCTGCAACTTTGTCAGGAAGACAAACTGCATATCCCACAATCCCGCAGGATTGTGACGATAAAAAGGTTGACGCCATGGCCAAGAAGGTTTTCTCGGCATGCAGCATGGCCCTAAAGTCTGCAAACGCCTCTTGCACGTTGGCAAGATTCAGTCACACCCTTTGGGAGTGTGCTTCAAGGGCGGCTGACCGCCTAGCAGAAGGGGAGGAACGAGATGGATTCTTGAATATTATCAAGGACGGGAAGGATGCAATGTGTGAATCCCTCCAAACCGGTCTCGACTCACGATTCACAGCATCAGCAGAGTCATGGCGGCTAGTACCACAATCCGCAGAGTCGCGTGGTTGCGGAAGTCTGGCTTTGCTCCTGACGTACAGTCCAGACTTCTGAATATGCCCTTTGACGGCACCCATCTATTTGGTGAAAAAGCTGATGACAGTTTGGAGAAGTTGCAAACCTCCAAGGCCGCGGCCAAATCCCTTGGAGCTGCGATAAGACAAACTCCAAACCGCCCCACAGGTGCGCCCTGGAGGGGCTGGTGCTTTCGCTATTATTCTGCATTTGGGAAAGGCAGAGGACAGCCAGCTCAAAGGGGCCAGAGACGATTTACCCGTGGTGGACGAGACTAAAGCCGCAGCAGCATGGGCTATTTTACCCTCAGCCTCTGCATTAGCCTCCTCAAAACCTCTCTGTGGTCTTATATCACAAGACAGCAATAGGGGGCAGGTTAATTCAACATCTGACAGAATGGCAGTCTATTACTTCAGATGCCTGGGCAATGGAAACAATTGCCCAGGGTTACTGCCTGCCTTTTCTACACACACCTCAGAGTCATCCACGGGGAACAACTATTTGAAGTTTCCAGACCCGCTCCTTATGCAGAAGATTCTAGACCTGCTAGAGAAAGGTGCCATAGAACAGGTACCTGTAGTGGAGAGGAACAAGGGTTGCTACTCTCCTTATTTTCTAATTGCGAAAAAGGACGGAGAAATGAGACCCATCTTGGACTTACGAGAATTGAACAAATTCCTCAGGAAGGACAAGTTCCAGATGGTTACCCTTTCTCAAATCCTTCAGGCCCTCCAGCTTCAGGATTGGTTGGTATCTCTGGACCTTCAGGATGTTTACTTTCATGTGCCAATCCATCAAAAGCATAGAAAGTACCTGAGATTCCCCATTGGCAACTCTCACTGTCAGTTTCGTGTTCTGCCATTTGGGCTAACTTCCGCCCGAGGGTTTTCACCAAGCTAATGGCGGTGATGGCAGCGAGTCTCAGGAGAGGGGGGATTCGTATCTACCCCTACCTGGACGATTGGTTGATCAGGGCCAGTTCCCCGGAACAAGCCCTGGAACATCTGAACCATACCTGCCACTCCCTCCACAGGCTGGGCTTCTCCCTCAACTTCAAGAAGTCCCACATGATACCATCACAAAGACTCCAGTTTATCGGAGCAGTCCTGAATGCATCCCTGGGAAAAGCCTCACCACCAGAGGTGAGGGCTCAAGACATTTTACCAATGGTGACAAAATTCCAGAATGCCCAACATCTCCCAGCCTTCGACTTTCTGAGCTTGCTCGGCCTACGGCATCCTGAATTTTTCTGGTGCCACAGGCTCGCCTGAGAAGGAGATCTCTCGAATGGGCTCTCAGGACCCAGTGGTCACAATTCTCAGGAAGGATGTCAGATCTCCTACAAATCCCAAACAGAATCTCACTGGACCTTTAGTGGTGGGCCTGTCGGGGAAAACATCTTGAAAGGAGAACCTTTTTGGCAACCATGCCCGGCGATAACAGTAGTGACGGACGCCTCACTCACGGGGTGCGGAGCCCACACCAACTGCTTGACCATGAGCTGTCGTTGGTCTCCATCGGAGTCCAAACTACATATCAACCTTTTAGAGCTGAGGGCAATCAGACTGGCGCTGAAGGCCTTTCTGCCCTCTCTACGGGTAAAGAATGTCCTGATAATGACGGACAACACAGTAGCCATGTACTACCTCAACAAAAGAGGAGGTGGAGAGTCACTACCACTGTGCAGAGAGGCAATGCAGCTCTGGTTTTGGGCAATACAAGAAGGAATCTCTCTTTTGGCAGTTCACCTAGCCAGTGAGAAGAACATGGCAGTGGACGCTCTGAGCAGGCAGAGCACAGTCTCCCACGAGTGGGAACTAGCTCAGGAAGTCCTTCAAGAGAACTTCGCCCTTTGGGGAACCCCTCAAGTGGATCTGTTCGCAAGGAACGTCAACAAGAAGTGCGAGCTGTACTGCTCCAGGGAATTTCCCCCGAGAGGAGCTCTAGGAGATGCGTTTGTGGTGGACTGGGAATATCCACTCCTCTATGCATTTCTTCCAGACCCCGTCATTCCTCATGTAATGAGGTTGTGGAGGTTCAGGTGAACCATGATCCTAATTGCCCCGGATTGGGCCAGGAGAACATGGTACCCGGACCTTCTAGACATGTCCATCTGCCCTCCGATTCGTCTTCTACAAAGTGAGGATCTTCTCTCGCAAAAGGAAGGTCAGGTTCTCCATCCGGATATCAGGACTCACGCATGGTTTTTTGAAAGGCTGAGGTATAAGGATTGGGACCTCCCGGACGATGTAATGGAGGTGTTGCTTTCGGCCAGAAGGCCAGCAACCAAATCACTATACTGCTGCCGTTGGAACAAGTTCTGCTGCTTGTGTAGAGATGAAAATGTTGACCCTTTGGTTATCTTTCCTTTTACACCTAGCACATTTAGGACTCCAGATCGGCACATTTAAGGGTTACCTAGCAGCGCTGTCCATTTTTAAATGCACGTCTGAGGAACCCTCATACTTCCAAATACCCTTGGTTATTAAATTTTTGAAAGGGTTGACCAATGTTTACCCCCCAACTCCTTTTCAAGCCCCTCTGTGGGACCTAAATTTAGTCTTAAAATTTCTAATGGGTACTCCTTTTGAACCACTTCATTCGTGCCCGCTTAGATTCCTTTCTTTCAAAACGGTTTTTCTAGTGCCAATAACTTCTGCATGGCGGGTGAGCGAGTTACAAGCTTTGTCCTGCAAACCCTCTCACACTGTCTTTCATAAAGATAAAGTTGTTCTACAGGTGAAGCCAAATTTCCTCCCAAAGGTTGTGTCGGAATTTCATATTACTCAAAAGATAACCTTGCCTTAATTTTACCCTCCTCCTCAAGGGGGAGTTCCGGTAAAAGACATTTGTGCAGCTGCCACATGGTCGTCTACACACACCTTTACTAGATTCTATAGTTTGGATTCCTCCACTAGTCAGGAAACTAAATTTGAAAAGGCAATATTGCTTTCTGTGCATACTTAAAGAATAAAAATGTTACTCCTGCCTCCTTTATACTTTACTGCTTTGGGAGTCTATCAAAGATAAGGAATATGTGTGAGGACACAATCCATTCGAAGAACAAGTTACTTACCCATGGTAAAGTTCTTTCGACTGGATGTTCCTCCCACGTATTCCTTTCTTTGATATTTCCATATCCAGCTTGCTACTTTGGCAATTTCTTTTCAGTAGAGGGCGCTGCACGTCGATGACTGTCTGAATAAATGAAAATAACTTATCAACAATAAAAAAGAATGGCAAATGTTGGGGTACTGGTGCGCAGCCGGCAAGAAGGCTTCTTGATTCCAGAGCTATGGCAGGTCAGTACTACTGCTTGACAAATGCTGGTTCCCCCCAGCCCTACATCTAGATATCGATTAGAGAACCAGCCACAGGAATGCTTGGACAGCGACCAGTGCGACTCCCAGCTTGATCTGCTCTGCATAGACAAACCATGATGATTGTTGAGGCACAGGCCCGGCGGGCGCTACTGTTCACTGGACTGAACAAAGGAGGTCGCTGGCAACACGGTGGCCACTCTGACACCTGGGCTCCCCACCAGAGATGCTGTATCATGTGCGACAGAGGTTGCCATTGGTCCGCAAACCATGGTCACGGAGTTGAAGCTGGGGCCGCGCACACGCTGGCGGAGTCCCGCTCTGAGGACGTCAGTCTGTGGCCTGATCTGTGCCGTAAATGGCCACCGCAGGCAGTGGAGGCAGAAGAGTGGATGGATCGCCTCCTCACCTGTATTTGTATTTATTATGTTTATATAGCGCTTTCATCCGAAGCGCTTTACATTATAACAACAGAATACATAGAATATTATAACAGAAGAAGCAATTTACAATGAATCGAACCAATAAAAACAATACGCAGAGCAATTAATCTGTGAGGGGGAAGGGGAGAGGAGAGGAGGGTAAGGAGGAGGGGGGAACAGAAGGGATATAAGGGTGAAGTGAGGGAGGATAAGGGGAAGGGGGAGGGAGGAGAGGATCATAGGGAGGATTCGAGGGAAGGGGAGAGTATGAGAGGTGGGGAAGGTTTCAAGGCGGGGAGTGGAAAAGGAGAGATTTCAGGGAAGTGCAAAAGGAGGAAAAAATAGGTATAGAGCGGATCAAGAGACGTAAGGAGTTCCAGTGGAGGGGGGCTAGAAGCTGAAAGGAGCAGAAATGGGAGGAGGCACATGGGGAAGGGGGAACGGTGAGAAGGAAGTGGTTGGCTGAACGGAGGGAGCGGGAGGGATTATAGAAAGAGAGGAGAGATACGGGGGAGCCAGGTCACAGAGAGATTTAAGGACTAGACAGAGGAAATGAAATTTAAGTTGGGAGTGAAAGGGAAGCCAGCCAAGAGAGGAGAGCGAAGAAGAAATGGAGTCATGTGGGGCAAGGAAACAGAGGGTACGGATTGCTGAGTGGTAGATAGATTTGAGGGGAGCAAGATGAGAGGCAGGTAGTCCAAAGAGTAGGGAGGAGCAGTAGAAGAGGCGAAAGAAGATAAGGCAGGAGGTTATAAGTTTTGTTGCGTGGAAGGTTAGAGAGAAGCAGATCTTGCGAATATTGAAGAGGTGGTAGCGACAGGCGCAAGAGGTAAGAGAAATATGGTGGGCAAAGGAGAGGGAAGAGTCAAAGTGAATGCCTAAATTGCAGGCGTGGGCAGAGATAGGAAGATTGGAGGGGGGAAAGTGAATGAAAGGTGGAGGAGAGGGAGGGGGAAGAGTATTGGAGGGAAAGAACAGGACTTCAGTCTTATCAGTATTGAGAGAAAGAAAACGGGATGAGATCCATTTTTTAATGGCAGTAAGACAGGAAGAGAGTTTAAGGTGGAGGTCAGAGGAGAAGGAAGCGAAAGAGAGGAAGAGTTGGGTGTCATCAGCATAGAAATGGTGAGAGATACCGAATGAAGAGATAACAGGGGCAAGGAGAGAGGTGTAGAGAGAGAATAGGAAAGGGCCAAGAACCGCACCTTGGGGTACACCGTATTCCAAGGGGAGGGTAGGCGAGGAACAGCCGCCCCAGGAGACAGCGAACGAGCGGGAGGAGAGGTAAGAGGAGAGCCAGTTAAGAACAGAGCCTTTGAAACCAAAGGAAGAACTAGTACCTTCTCATCTGCCGAGCTGGGTCCTCCGCTGGGGTTGCGCTGCCCCATTCTGGTGAGTGCCTCACGTAGAGGAGTGAACCCTGTGACGAATCGCATTAATTCGTCAATTCTCCCCAGATGGGAGCCCTTCCTTGTGAGGCTAGGGAGATGAGCCCCCGCTACGCAATATTCCCCCTAGGGGTGGTGGCTAGCGGGACCTCACAAGGAGAGACCCTGCTCTTGGGGACAAGTACTCCTGTTTCGTCAAGGAACTCCCTAACCCTCAATCATATGAGCCCCTCAAACCATCAGGCTTCAGGAAATCTAACTTGATCAAACCACCGTTTGCTATTGTGACACTACTTCTAACACTCAAATGAAAATCAACCATACTGTGAAGAAGAAGAATAGATGAGTAATGCTGATCACTCCATCATTGAAAATGGATACTACTGTGAAGAGTAAGAAACGTAGAGTGATGAAGAATACTTCATGGACAGTAGTTAAAGAAGACTATGATCCTACACTGGGGAGGACCCAACCAAGCAGCTTAAAAAGAGAAGGACTCTGATCAGGGAGTCAACGCCGGGAAGGAGAAGCTGGGATTTTCAAACCTGCGTTTCAGGAACGAAGCGAGGAAGTCCTGTGCCCCATGAAGGCAACCAGCTGGTGTACGGAGGAAGTACAGAGGGAGCTGGAACAAGGAGCAAGAAGGGGAACAAAACCCTAACACAGACAACCTGTCGCGAGTGGTGGCATGACCAAAGAAGGATCGACAGTGACTTCTGTGAATGGCACGGAGAGCTCCACGACCAGGATTACGCAGAATGAGTGTCTAGAGAGCAAGGGAATCAGAAAAGACCACAAAGCCAACCTGACCAGAAGGAGAAGAATTCTTGTCCTTAGAACAGGCCTGGTGACATTAAACCTCTGGAGAGACGGTAACAGGGACGGTGGCAGGCCCAGGACAGATGTGAGAACTAACAAACATCTAAATCATACTCTTCTCAATTATTTTGCTGATTGAAATTCAAGAGTTAACTGTTCCTGGGCTGAAGGCCAAAATTCCAATGATTAGGAATTAATAAATATCAGAGAAGAGAATAACAATAATAATTATCTCGGTACCAGTGAAGATGGGGCAAGCAAGCGAGTAGTAGAAGAATTAATGATGAATACCTGGGGACACAGCTTACTCGTCCCAATACAAGAAGAAGCGAAGAATACTTGGGGACACAGCCTACTTATACCTAACAAAAAGAAGTGAAGAATACTTGGGGACATAGCCTACTCGTCCAAGTACAAGAATAAGTGAAGAATACTTGGGGACACAGCTTGCTTGTTCCAGTACAAGAATAAGTGAAGAATACTTGGGGACAAAGCCTAGTCGTCACAGTACAAGAATAAGTGAAGAATATTTGGGCACATAGCCTACTCGTCCCAATACAAAAGGAAGTGAAGAATACTTGGGGATACAGCCTAGTCATCCCAGTACAAGAATAAGTGAAGCATACTTGGGTACACAGCCTACTTATCCCTAACCACAAGAAGTGAAGAATATTTGGGGACATAGCCTACTCGTCCAAGTACAAGAATAAGGGAAGAATACTTGGGGATACAGCCTGCTCATCCCAGTACAAGAATAAGTGAAGAATACTTGGGGGCGCAGTTTGTTTGTCCAAGTATATCCATAACAAATAAAGGAAACAAGTGGATAAAGAGTCCACAGAAGAAAAGTTGGTTTGGATCAGAACAAGCAAGTCTGAATACAGGGAGTGAGAAAGAGACACTGCAAGTTGCCAACAAGGGGAAGGGTCGCAACCCTCATTGGATAAACAAAGTGACTTTTGTACAGGAAGAAAAGGGGACAACCCGGAGGGAGAAAAGTCCCCTGGAAGAACTAAAAGAACTGGTTCAAGAAATTGAGAAAAGCTATTTAAAGATAGCCTACTAAGACTGAGCAAGCCTGTGCAGGAAAAGAGTCATTCTCCTGGACCCTTTCTGGTTGTTTTGTTTAGTGGGAGGGTCAGGACAGATTCGTTTTGGTGGACAGAGGACAGACTATTGTTTTTGGACTACACTATTGACGATGAGCACACTAGTTTTGTGCTAGGTAGTGTGATGTATCCCCGGATGTCGTCATTTCTCCTTTAGAAACTGCTACCCGATAGTCCCCCTGGGGGTGGTGCTCAGCAAGTGTATTTCATTGGGAGGGAAGCCCCCTATGGATTAGTGACGACCTGGGGACACTGCGGTATCCCCATGGCCTACCTTACCTTAACCCACCTTCCTCACCAAACCCCTACAACACCATCCCTAGTGTTCCTATCCGTTTCCTTAAAACCAGTAAAGTAAGAAGCACTGTGTTGAAGAGTGTGGGTTCCTCAAGGTACCTATATACCTTATGTACTGAGATGAGGAAGAGACCAACTGACTCACTGGGAGTCCTCAAGACCAGTACTGGGACGAGGAAGAAGTGCAGAAGCATAAAGAGCACCTCTATAAACCATACCTGGTGGTCTAGTCTTTATAGACTTCCTTTTGGCCAAGTCACAGCGGAAATAGAAGAGTCAAATTCAAGCACAGAGAGAGAGAGATCCTCCCTGGAGAAACCAGGATTTGCAGCGCCCGCGGTCAGAAGCCGAACGAAGCAGTCGACAACGGGACGCTTACCCGTCGGCAGAGACATCCCAGAGAGCTCTGCCATGGCTGGGCCCTGTCTGGAAGGAGGACGAAGCGCCAGCTGGTTGAAAGAGCTGGAGAGCATGGTCCGCCTGGGACGTGGCACCCGAAAGCAAGAAGCCGTTGCAGAGCTTGGATGGAAGAAGAGGGCGAGAGACAGAGAAGTAGCAGAGGGAGACCGGTGAGCAACCAGAGGAGGGTTAGGAGACCAGGAGGCTTTCTGGGATCCCTGAGGGACCAGGCCGCATTGGGACACAGGTCTGGGACCCGCATCCAATAAGGAGTGGAATCCAGAGTCGTCTTCCACTTGGCAGTCCCTGGGAGACCAGGGCTGCGTAGACCACGAGTGAGGGAAAATAAACCAATACTAAAGGGGTCTGGGACTTGAGAGAAAGAAAGCAAAGGGGTCTGGGACCAGAGAGAAAGAAATCAATACCAGAGGTGTCTGGGACCCAACAAAAAAGAATATCTAGCAGGATAGTGAACCGGGTACAATTATAAAGAATCAAGAAGAGCTCAGAAGGGATTGGGATCCACACCCAATGATGATCTCCCTCCAAAACCATTGTCGTAGTCACAGTACCTGGCAGGATTGTGAACCAGGTGGGCTGTGAACACTGTGAGCATTGTGAGAAAAAACAGGTGAAGGGAGACTTACTCCCTGGTGTTTATGAATATTGTGGAAGGCGCCAAGAGAAGTCATTTCTTTGGCACTGTAAGAGCTTGAGAAAAGCAAGGGCAATGTCATAAATCACCAAAGTATCAACTGAAAAGGATACAGTAACCAAAAAAGGATACAATTTGGCAGGGCTTTTTCCGGATCCTATCTTCACACGACTTGATTGTAGGCAGGTCAAATTAGACCTTCCAAATGATACAACTCTCTGACTGAATAAAACAGGCAGAGAGATGGATCACTGGAAAGGGCGTGGGAATTGTACAGGAAGTATACCTAAAATAGATAAGTATCATAAGACACTGTCCCAAGTTAAATACTAAGAAACACAGAATTGGGATTAATTCAGACACTGACCTTAAGGCTAAACTGAAGAATTCCAGGACAATATCTTGAAGAGTCCCAAGAGTTGAACAAATGACAAAGGAGGGGAAGATTAGTAAGGGAGACTTATCCCGAACGGCACGAGGCTCTCGCTAGATACCGGGTTGGTGCACCACAGGATAACGTCCAATGTACTGCGCACATTCACCTTCCAATAGTTCATGAAATACTTCCTTTCCCACAAAGAACAAAATAAGAATCTCACCTGTTGACTGTCACAGGTACCAAAAGTTCGAAGTAGTTCAGAAAAACACGTGCAGGATTGCACGCGACAGCATACACGCAGCCAAGCCAGCCGCGCCTGTAGACAGCGTTTCCACGTGAAGAATTTGGCACGCGAACTGGATTCACGCAGCACAGGACAGCCGAGCTAGCAGACAGCGTCCGCGTGGAGATTTGACACGCAAACAGGATTCACGCAGCTCAGGACAGCCGCGATTGCAGACAGCATCCGCGTGGAGATTTGACACGCGAACAGGATTCACGCAGCTCAGGACAGCCGCGCTTGCAGACAGCGTCCGCGTGGAGATTTGGCACGCAAACTGGATTCACACAGCTCAGGACAGCCGCGCTTGCAGACAGCGTCCGCGTGGAGATTCGGCACGCGAACTGGATTCACGCAGCTCAGGACAGCCGCGTTAGCAGACAGCATCCGCGTGGAGATTTGGCACGCGAACAGGATACACGCAGCTCAGGACAGCCGCGCTTGCAGACAGCGTCCGCGTGGAGATTTGGCACGCAAACAGGATACACGCAGCTCAGGACAGCCGCGCTTGCAGACAGCGTCCGCGTGGAGATTTGGCACGCGAACAGGATACACGTAACCCAGGAATTAGCGTGTGGAGGAAAACAAGCTCAAATTAGGCCAAAGAAGTTTGCTGAAAGGAATTCGAGAACGCAGGTCTGAAGTTCAGCTACAAACGCCAAAATTGACTTAATCAGAAGCATCGAATGTAGTTTCCATGCGGTTTATGTACGCACTGCCGTGATACACGTGACGGACCTAAGTCACGTGAAAATTAACGACGTGAAAAATGCAGACGTCGTTTTCTGGGCAATGTATCGAACAACCTCCATTTTGAGTAAAAAGGTCTACTGGTTCTATGGGCGTAACTCATCTTGTATGGAGAAGTTGTTCCTGGTCCAGGGGAATGTCCGGCAGGCATGACAGTGCCACCCCCCAAAGGAGCAGCTACTCCACTTTTCGAGTGGAATCGCCTTAATAAAGCAGGAGCATGAATGTTCGACAGAGGTTCCCAGGATCTATCCTCGGGACCATAACCTTTCCAATCTACCAGATAAAATGGTTTTCCAGACCGCAACCTCATGTCCAGAATGTCATGCACTTCATATTCGTCTGACCCTTTCACTGAAATAGCAACAGGCCGTACAGGTAATCTAGTAGCATCCGAACACGGTTTGATGAGCGATACGTGGAAAACGGGATGCACTCGCCACCGTTGTGGCAAAGCCAGACGGACAGCAGCCGGATTTATAACTTGGAGAACTTCATATGGCCCAATGTATTTAGGCAACAATTTCCTTTTGCCGGGTATTCTCAAGTTTTTTGTGGATAGCCATACCTTCATTCCTGCTTTGTAAACAGGTGCAGGAATTCTATGAGTGTCGGCATAGTACTTGTCTCGTTTTTTAGCTTGTTCCAATTGCTGCTCAACTTTTTTCTGTAGACTTTTAAGATCCCTAAAAGTACGTCTTGCTGCAGGAGTATCCAAAGACAAACTGGAGTCAAAAGGAATGGAACGTGGGTGTTGCCCATACAAAGCATAGAAAGGTGAAGTACCTATAGCACTCTGATAGGAATTGTTATAGGCGAACTCTGCTGCCGGCAAAACATTGAGCCAATCTGACTGAAACTGCAAGCACAAACATCGCAGATATTGTTCCATAGTGCTATTGACTCTCTGTCTGTCCATCCGTTTGAGGGTGATAAGCACTAGACAACCTGTCATCAATTAATAATGCCGAATTTAGTGCCTTCCAAAAACGTGACGCAAATTGTGATCCCCTGTCAGTGATGATCACTGAAGGTATTCCAAAAAACCGGAATATATGCCGGATGAATAGATCAGCCAGACCAGCAGCTGTTGGTACACCAATACAGGGAATGAAAAGCGCCAATTTTGTAAAGTAGTCCACCACCACCCATATGGTATCGTAGCCTTTATTTCTTGGAAGTTCAACCACAAAATCCATTGATATCATGTCCCATGGTTTTTTGGGAACTGGTAGAGACTGGAGTAAACCCACTGGTTTGCCAGGAGTAGTCTTGCATTGACTGCATACCGAACATGTTGAAACATACTTTATAACATCTTGTGTTATAGACGGCCACCAACACCATCTTTTCAATAGCTCTAGAGTCTTCTTCTGTCCAGGATGGGCGGCAACCAAAGAATTATGACCCCAACTGAGGGCTTTTTTCTGCATGGTATCAGTTGGTAGATAGAGTACTCCTTTTTTAAAAGGCAAACCATTGTATAAATCAATTTTCAATTCTTGGATCAATTGCAGATTTAGTTTCACCCACTCCTGTAAGTCGTTTTTTAGAGAAGGTTGTGCAGAACAACTACATATCACGTGATCTGCCAACAGCTTATTTTGTACCGATGATTCTTCTTTCACCTCTTCATTGATGCGAGACAAAGCATCAGATTTGACATGTTGTCTGGCAGGGCGATAAGTAATTTGAAAATCGTATTGAGCAAAGAAAACATGCCATCTGGCCTGTCTAGCTGTGAGACATTTCATAGTTTTAAAAGCCTGAAGGTTTCTATGATCGGAATACACCATCACCTGATGTTTGGCCCCAAGAAGATGATGTCTCCACTCTCGGAAAGCATCTTTGATTGCAAGTAATTCACGCTCAGTGACAGTATAGTTCTGTTCATAAGGGGTAAGTTTACGTGAAAAGAAAACAACTGGATGCTCCTCCTTAGTTTCTGCACAAACCTGCGAGAGAACTGCTCCTGTAGCGACACTGGATGCGTCTGCTTCAACGATAAACTGACCATCCGGATCAGGATGCTGAAGTACAGGTGCAGTTGTAAATGCTTCTTTTAACTTCTCAAAGGAGGCTTGGGCATTCTGGTTCCAACAGAATGGAATTTTAGAGCTAGTTAAAGCTGTCAATGGGGCCACTGTTTTGGAGAAAGAAATAATAAATCTGCGATAGAAATTCGCAAATCCTAGAAATGACTGTAGTGACTTGACATTGTGTGGGATAGGCCAATTCAATATAGCTTTCACTTTAGAATGACTCATTCGAACACCATGATTGGTAATGTCATAACCCAGAAATTCCACTTCTTGTGTATGAAAAACACATTTCTCAACTTTAACAAAAAGTTTATTCTCTCTAAGTCTTTGTAAGACAGCTGAGAAGTGTTTAACATGTTCTGGAAAGGATGATGAATATATCAAAATGTCATCCAAGTAAATCACCACGAATTGATCCATCATATCTTTGAAGATATCGTTCATGAAGAATTGAAATGTGGCGGGAGCGTTACAAAGACCAAAAGGCAACACTAAATATTCGTAAAGGCCGTACCGCGTCTTAAAAGCGGTCTTCCATTCGTCTCCTTCACGAATGCGAACCAGATTGTAAGCGCCGCACAAATCCAATTTAGAGAAGTACTTGGAAGTTCCTAATTGGTCTAACAGGACATTAATCAATGGTAAAGGATACTGATTCTTTATGGTGAGGTCATTAATAGCCCTGTAATCAATGCAAGGCCTTAGGTCTCCTTCCTTCTTTGGAACAAAGAATAATGGAGAAGCAGCCGGAGACTGAGATGGCCGTATGAATCCCATATCCAGAGCTTTATCAATATATTCTTTCAAGACAGCATCTTCTTTGAGAGTCAAAGAATAAACTCGACCAGTAGGAATTTTAGCTCCAGGAATCAATTCAATTGGACAATCATATTGCCTATGTGGAGGAAGCTGTTCTGCCTGACCTTTGTCAAACACATCGGCAAAATCTGCATATTCACTTGGTATATGCGTACCTTTCTGATGTACCACATTGATAGCAAAGATTCCCTCAATAGAGGCCAACATATGTGATTTATTTGATACCACCTGGCTGGTAAAGCAATGTTCATTACAAAAAACTGAAGGATATTGGATTAATCCCGTAACCCAGTCTATGGCGGGATTATGAAGAGTCAACCAATTAAGTCCAAGTATTATTTGGTATTGAGGAGCCGCAATGACATCGAAGACAATTTCCTCCGAATGACCATTTGATAAAGTCATCTGAATAGGTACAGTCTCCTGAGTTACCATACCGGAAATCAAGATTGATCCATCCACTGTATTAACAGTTTCAGGTTTGTTCTTGTCTATAAGGGGTATAGAACATTTCTTGGCATATGTGATATCAATGTAATTATTAGTGGCTCCCGAGTCAACCATAGCCTTGGAAGCCAAGTCTTGATCATTGAAACGTAAAATCATCTCAACAGCTATCGGTGCATGAGCTGGAAATGTAATGGAGTCCGATGTAACACTCGACACAGGGACTCCTGCTACTGTCGAGTTTTGGCGTTTCCCGAAGGCTTATTTGGTCTTTTAGGACATGCCGCCAATAAATGCTCGGAGGAACCGCAATACATACATAAGTTATTTCTCTTTCGGTTCTCTCTTTCGGCTTTAGACAACCGGCCTCTCACTGCGCCAATTTGCATTGGTTCAGGATCATTCGAAGAATGTGCCGGTGTATCAGAACGAACTGGTGCCGGAAGAAAAGGTTTTTTCTCTCCTTTGAGGGCATTTCTTCGGGCATCAATTTGTAAAATTAAATGAAGAAAGTCTGAAAAACCTGTAGGAACCACTGGAACCGTGGACAAAGCGTCCTTGAGTTCTTCTGAAAGACCCTTGTAGAAAACAGCCGTCTACTTGTCTTCCGGCCATCGGGTTTCGGCCGTTAATTGGTTAAATCGCGCAATGTAAGCCAACAGAGGTTGAGTACCTTGTTGTAAATTCAACAACTCCAGATCTGTGGCTTGAGTAGCATAGCGCATATCAAAGACTTTGTTCATAGCCGCCAGAAGATCATCGCAATCGTACAACAAGGGGCTATATGACTCCAATAAAGGATTTGCCCAAGCAGCAGCTGTACCCCCCAAATGAGAAAGCATGAATGCTGCTTTAGTAGTAAGATCAGGAAATGAATTAGGCCGGCAAAGGAAATGAAGTCGGCACTGATTAACAAAGGTTCTATAGGTTTTAGGATCACCTGTGAACCTTTCCGGAGGAGCCAAGGGAAACTGTGTGGGCATAACCACTTTAAGAGTTTCCTGTGATACTGATGGTATCGTAGTCCCAGATCCAGATGTAATGGCTGCTGGAATTTGTACTCCCTGAGGAGTGACTTGCATGGCATCTTGCATAACATCTATTCGATGCCGTAGCATATCCTGTGCCGTAATCATTTCATTTCTCAAGTCAGAAATTAACTGAGTCAAAACAGTTATAGGATCCGTACCCTTCATGGCTTCTGATTCTGTCATAAATCACCAAAGTATCAACTGAAAAGGATACAGTAACCAAAAAAGGATACAATTTGGTAGGGCTTTTTCCGGATCCTATCTTCACACGACTTGATTGTAGGCAGGTCAAATTAGACCTTCCAAATGATACAACTCTCTGACTGAATAAAACAGGCAGAGAGATGGATCACTGGAAAGGGCGTGGGAATTGTACAGGAAGTATACCTAAAATAGATAAGTATCATAAGACACTGTCCCAAGTTAAATACTAAGAAACACAGAATTGGGATTAATTCAGACACTGACCTTAAGGCTAAACTGAAGAATTCCAGGACAATATCTTGAAGAGTCCCAAGAGTTGAACAAACGACAAAGGAGGGGAAGATTAGTAAGGGAGACTTATCCCGAACGGCACGAGGCTATCGCTAGATACCGGGTTGGTGCACCACAGGATAGCGTCCAATGTACTGTGCACATTCCCCTTCCAATAGTTCATGAAATACTTCCTTTCCCACAAAGAACAAAATAAGAATCTCACCTGTTGACTGTCACAGGTACCAAAAGTTCGAAGTAGTTCAGAAAAACACGTGCAGGATTGCACGCGACAGCATACACGCAGCCAAGCCAGCCGCGCCTGTAGACAGCGTTTCCGCGTGAAGAATTTGGCACACGAACTGGATTCACGCAGCTCAGGACAGCCGCGCTTGCAGACAGCGTCCGCGTGGAGATTTGACACGCAAACAGGATTCACGCAGCTCAGGACAGCCGCGCTTGCAGACAGCATCCGCGTGGAGATTTGGCACGCGAACTGGATTCACACAGCTCAGGACAGCCGCGCTTGCAGACAGCGTCCGCGTGGAGATTTGGCACGCGAACTGGATTCACGCAGCTCAGGACAGCCGCGTTAGCAGACAGCGTCCGCGTGGAGATTTGGCACGCGAACAGGATACACGCAGCTCAGGACAGCCGCGCTTGCAGACAGCGTCCGCGTGGAGATTTGGCACGCGAACAGGATACACGCAACCCAGGAATTAGCGTGTGGAGGAAAACAAGCTCAAATTAGGCCAAAGAAGTTTGCTGAAAGGAATGCGAGAACGCAGGTCTGAAGTTCAGCTACAAATGCCAAAATTGACTTAATCGGAAGCAGCGAATGGAGTTTCCACGCTGTTTATGTACGCACTGCCGTGATACATGTGACGGACCTAAGTTACGTGAAAATTAACGACGTGAAAAATGCAGATGTTGTTTTACGGGCAATGTATCGAACAACCTCCATTTTGAGTAAAAAGGTCTACTGGTTCTATGGGCGTAACTCATCTTGTATGGAGAAGTTGTTCCTGTTCCAGGGGAATGTCCGGCAGGCATGACAGGCAAGGGGGACATACCCACTGGTGTTTGTGAAAATTGTGAAAGGAGCCAAAAGGAGGGAGTCATTCTTATGGCATTGCGAAAAGTCTGATAAAGTCCAGAAGAAGAAAGACACTTGCCCTGGCATTGCGAAAACAAGTCTTTTGGTTCTGTGTGCCTTACTGGAACCTCAATCCAAGGAACTTTTTTGAGACTTTTTGATTTGTATCCTTTGAGAGGATAAATCATTTGCATCACCCAGAAGTGAACTTTTAGCTGTCATTCAGGAGAAGGAACCAGTTTTCTGGGTGTTGGGAAGCAGGCGCGAAAGTCCCAGGCCCCTCGGCGATTCAGGACGAGGTGATTGTAGAAGGAGATGCTGTCGGGAAGCTCAGAGAATGAAGTGGGAGGGGGTCTCACTTATAGAAGCTGGGTTGTAGTGGAATTATAGTGGATTTCGACATTAGTACCACATGTGTTTTGAAACTCTATTGTAAACCATAAACACCATCTTGAAATCGAGACCTAGTGCCATGGCTATGATAGTACGCTTATGTTCAGTTCCGAGGGTTAGAAGGGTGTGCGTGCATTCTTTTCTCACAGCCCTGACAGCTCTGCAGAATGTTAATTTTGTGAACACACACACACACACACACTTCTTTATTGTGGCTTATCAGTAGTGCATGGAACCCAGAAGAAATTTGCGCTGCAAGGCCAAGAGAAGGCAGGAATGGATCTTTAAAGAAGTTATCCCATGAGTAGGGGGGGGTAAGGGCTTTACGTTATAGCGGCCCGAGACCCCCAAGCCCAAGACCCCACATTCGAGTACACTGACCAGCCCAAGACCCCTGGCCATAAAACTTTAAAGTGACCCATAGAGCAGGAAGATCAGAGAGCAGGGGCTGGCTGCCCCCACCAACAGTTCATGCGATTTGTGCTGCCAGGTGCCAGGGGATGAGGTAACAAATTTATGCCATGGGTGGGAAAGTTGTGGAGGCGCCGGCGTGTCTGGGAAAGGAGCAGGGGTTTGCATAAGTAGTTCGAGAAGATGATCATAACCTCGAAAATAGTCGCATCGCTCATGTCCTTGTTACCAGGTGCACTGAAGGGCTATGAGCTAACGAATTGTGTAACCAAATTGCCAATTATCGTCTTTGTACTGGATGATGAAAGAAGAAGATCCCCACGTAGACGATGATGGACAGAGGATGCTGGGACCAATCGCCTGGCATCGCATATGGAGCAGGCTCTATGTATATAGGGTTGCACCAGCCAGCTACCTGGATTTGTAACCTATGTAGTGTACGTCACTTATGACGCTGTGTATCTTTAAAACCTATTGCTCATGCTTTATTTGTCAGCGCGCTCAGTGGCAGCAGAGTTATTTGCTGGAGCATACTTGTATTTTTGTGAGATTAAACCTTGCTCTCCTTGTAAGAGTTGTGCTGGGCCTTTTTCCCTAGTGGGTTGTATTTTTTCTGTTGTGAGCATTGAGGGGTTGCTCTACAAATTTGGTGACCCTGACGTAATCCCAGATTTTCTGTAGAGACGGAGGATTCCAGGCCGCATCTCTGGAGGGGCCGCGCCCACCTTCACCAACCAGTCCCAAACGTGCAACCCGTAGTGGTGTACAGGAGCCGTTTTGAAAAAATTCCTGTCTGCTCTTTGGAGCGGGGCACAGCTCCTAGGTTTGTGCAACCACAAATGGGACCCTGTGAGTGAGGAGCTTGGGTGAACACGCTGATGTTAGTACACCTCTTGCGGTTGAAGGCAACAGGGACAGACGCTGAGAGGGAAGATGGGGTAACCAGGAAAAGGTGTGTGTGGGGTATGTGCGTTGAAGAGGAGGAGACAAGGGGGTATGGTGGAATGCTCTGTGACTGAGTTGAGTAGTGTGTAAAGGCCACATGGCGGTAATATCTTTTTTTATCTACCCTATAATGTAAAATCATAAGTGACGATTTTGTGTAACGTTTTTATGTAATGATTTTTGTAAAACTTGAAATTGGGGTCAACGTATGTCTTACAGACTTGGTTCTGGTGTCATTCCCTTCCACATTTAGCCCACTTTAATGGTATGCTGTCCAAATCTGCAATTCCGAAGGCGTTTGAAGTTAATTCACTGATAAAGTTGTGTATACGTGACGATTTCATGTAACATTTTTATTTTTTTTGTAACGCTTTTAATTGGGGTCATTGTATATCCTACACACACGAGTCTGGTGCCATTCCGTTCCACATTTTGCCCACTTTAATGGTATACTGTCCAAACTGCAATTCCTAAGGCGTTTGAAGTCCATTCAGTGGAGTTCATTCACTGATGAAGATGTGTATAAGTGACAAACACCCCCGTCCCCCCCTAAAATTACGCCCATGCGTTTCCTATGAGTCTGGTGGCGTTCCGTTCCACATGCATCCAGCTTTGATGGTAAACTGTCTAAATCGACAATTCCTAAGGCGTTTTAAGTTCATTAACTGACATTAACTGATGAAGTTGTATGATGAACTTGTGTTAGTGATAAGTGACGGTACCGTAACGCTTTGTATTGGGGCTGCTGTCATTCCGTCCCACATTTCTCCAACTCTACTGGTATACTGTCTAACTTTCCAATTCCCCAAAGGGGTGCAACCAAAGCAAGCCCTTGATGGAATATCCCTAGAAGCGACCAGGCCGGTAACTTCAAAGTGCAGCAGTCGCCGGGGTGGGGGCCGAGGGGGTTGAACACTGCTAGCCCCTCAGGGGTTGGCTGCCAAAGGCACCAGGGGGAAGAGCCCCCAGGGTTGGGCGCCAAAGGCGCCGGGGGGGCCCTAGTTATTATAATATATAAGAAGAGAAACAGGGTGGGGGAATAAGGTGAAGTAGTGGTTGTTATTTGAGTTCATTATTTTAGCTTGTTGTTTTAGTGTTTAAAATGTGGATTGTGTAGTGAGTGGTTGCCAGGGGAGGGCCAGTGGAAGAAGTAGTGTGGGTATTGTGCATGGAGAGATTGTGTGCGCAGATCTTCTCAGGCTCTCTGCTCATCCACCTCCAACTCTGAGGGTCAGACACTTCCCCAAGCAAAGAGTTGGGGGCAGATCTATCTCCTTGGCTGGGGGCTCCCTCTGCAACAGCCTCCCTGCCTCTCTCAAACTTGAGCAGAACCACCTTCGGTTCCCAGAAGCAACTCCAGACCTTCCCTTTTGCTTTCGCTTTCTCTTTTCCTCTCCCCTAATGATGCATCTGATTGCTCTAAGCACTGATCACCTGGTCACTCTCTGAACTCGGGCCCAGGCTCCTGCATGTCCAGTTGCCCTCACAATGCCTCTGGGCTCCACAGCACTTAAGGGTCTGTATCTGCAATCCTACAGTCCCTTCTCTCTGCACTTATGAACCACCCGCTGGCTGCACTTGTGAGTTAACTGCTCTTCCCCCTTCGCCTCCCCCTGGCACTTCTCTCCTTCCCTCTTCCCCGCACTTGCGTGATCTGAATGACAGAAGGCCTAGTAAGATCGTTATTTTGTCCTCCCTTTGTTTCACCCTCATTGTCTTGTTTCACCTAGAAACACTTGTGTACAGGCGCGTTATAAATGCCACATCATATCATAGCATCATATCGAGAGAGATGAGAGTGTGGGTAGGGGCGTCGAGCGCAGGAGCAAAGCACTGGTAGGAACGCGTAAGAGGAACTATTTCTTGTATATGGTGTGACATTTTTGCATATAAGGTTTTTCATCATGGGGTAATTACACTGATGGAGTACATGTGTAGTGCATTGCCATTGTATAAGGAAGACATTTAGAAATATCATAAGCGGTGGGTGGCAGAGACACAGGGGGGAATGTTCTGCCTATGGCCAGAGCATGGTACAAACAGAGGGATACTGGAACACATGTACGCATTCCTGGCTGCCAAATATAAAGGTAAAAAGCTCCAAAGGGGGAAAGAGATTTTAGAATTATGGAAAATGGTGGAGGACATAGAGGACAATGATGAGTGCAAATCCCAGTGTGATAACAGCCCAAACCCGAGTGTAGTACCTGAGGAAAAACAGTCACCTGTGCCCCCAGTAGGTGTTATCCAACCCTTGCCTCCAGATTATAAACAAATCCCACATTGTGCCTTCGTCCCCCACAGCACCACCCACATCGTTTTTAGCGGCCCCATACCAAACAAATACAAACACTACTGGATAGAAAACCACAGAAAGAGTTAGAAGAGGCTTTAAAAAGGCAGCGCAAATGGAGTTGGCTCGGCTGAGGGCCCTTGGAGAAGAAGGGAGCAAATCGGGGTGGGGTCTAGATGAATGAAGGGCTGTAGACATTTTATTTAGACAAGACAGCACCGTGATCAAGGATGTGCTTATTGAGAAGGGGAAGGTGATTAATGAGGAGCGGGAGTGTAGACTCTAGGACTGTGAGTTCGGTTGGAGATACAAACGGAGAGTTGTGGGAGGACGAGTGGGACACGGTGGATGAATTAGAGGATGAATAGGACGTACCGGCAGTTACCTCACGGGTAGAGAGCTTGTGTGGTTCACAGTTGAGAAACAGATTTGGGTGGGCAGCAGTGGCAAGGAAAAAGGCAAGTGACGGCAGGAAGGCAAGGAGGGGAGTGGGAACACAGTTGCCATTATTGCATAAAGGCCCCAGGAGGGCGCGGTATGTACCTTGGGCCGAGATGGACAAAAACAACTTGATTAAAGCCACCCGCCTGTCAGTGCAGGTGCTGGGGAATGGATATATGCTTTTGAAAAACAAACAGCTGCAATCCCTTTTGCTGTGGGAGATATAAAAGGTTTGCTTGTAGCAATTGTGGGAGATCAGGCAGGGGATATTTGGGTAAAGGCTGGATACCCAGGAGTTAAAATAGACGATGATGTACATGATGGGGCGCACTTTAACAACATCAAGGCGCAGATGGGGGCTGCACTTCAGTGGGCATATCCTGATACACTGTATTTGCAGTCCATAATGCAGTATACAATGGGGGATGACCCCGCTCAATATATTCTGAAAGTATTGAAGATGTGGAGGGCAGGGACGGGCGAACAGTGGGACCGATCAGTTCCACTTTTCTATTTTCTTATCAAATGGAGATTGCCCAAGGAGGTACAGAAAGCTCTCAAAAAGATTGTGGGTATAGAAGTGAAAGGGTAGGCCGAAATACAGACTATAATTATACATCACTGTAAGCGGATCAAAGAAAGTGAAAAGGTAACAGCGCAAAGGTTGCAGGCTGAGGAGGCAAAACTGTTGCCGAACAAATTGGCAAAAATAGCAGTTGTAGGGGCAGTTGTGGAAGTTACTCTAATTGACTCAGCAGAGCAGGCAGCAGCATGAATGGACGCGTGAATAGCAGCATTTTGGCCAGGTGGAGGGCAGTGGAACGCTGGATCTCAGTCACAGAACCCTGCGTGGTTCCAAGGAGGTCAGCAGCATGGAAGAGGGGGGTTCAAGGTGGAAGGGTTTGGGGGGGCAGAAGTGGATTCGGAGGGATGGGGCGGAGAGGTGGAGCAGGACCAGTTCAGTGTTGGGGATGCGGGAAAATGGGTCATTTTGCGAGGGAGTGCAATCCATACACTCCCATCGGCCCAATACCATAGTAGCAACACCTTCTTGTGCCCCAAATGCCCACATCAATACCATATGAAATACACCAAACGTATACACAGCTGCCACCACGACCCCCTCAGACACAGTTGCCTGCCCAGCCGTGTGCCCCAACACAAGCTGCTCCGGCAAACCAATCATATGCCGCCCCAATGCCTGGAAGCACTGCTGCTCCTGATGGGACATTGAGACACAATATCAGGAGGGAGTGTCCTGGGAGGCAATCCTTTCTCGTTCCCCCAAACAAATACATATCCTGACTAGGGCACCCCACAGAAAGCTCTTGCGTACCCTTTCCTGTCCGTGCCAACCCACCCAGACGTGGAACCCTTAGTAGGCTCTAAGATCGGAAATAAACATTCTCCAGCATGGGGTCTGGCATGGATTCACATGCTCATGAATATTCCCCGTCGTCAGGCTGGGAATCCTCGGTAAAGAAAAAACCAGTATCAGTTTCGTTTCTGATCTGTCTTTCGTAGTAGTAACCAATCACTGGTCTCTGCGTCATACTGACCACAGCCAATGACTGCCCTCTACCTAAGCCCCGCCTCTGGCAGCCATCTTCAGATTTTTACCGCACGTTCATGTGTTGGGATCCTCGTGCTATTGCTCTAGCACAAGTGCTATTTTTCACGTTTTTTCTCAAAAACCTCGTTTTTTTCGGTCAAAAGAGCCTCAAGCTCCACCGACTCTCCATCCGATCAACGGGGACCCGTGTCGGATTGGTCTACGCCCCTCAAGGGTGAAGATTCGTCGAGCTACGCTTTTGGAGGACTCCAGAAGTTTCTCAGGCCCATCTCGGTCATGGCCCAGGAGAAGGGAAGCTCGATGCCCTGAAAGCTGTTCAGGGTCTGCCCTGGATGCCAGCTGCAGAATGTCTTTAAGGAAGACGAACACTCCTTTTGTCTTTACTGCCTACATGAAGACAAGACGCACGTGGAGAAGGACTGTGCATTTTGCGGCAACATGTCGGAGCGGACCATGAAGGACCGCCATCAACGTCTCGCCAACTGGCTTTAAGGGAAGAGCCCGTCCGGCGAGAAGAAGAGGAAGAAAGCCGAGCGGTCTTCTAAGACCTTTGAGGACGCCCCGGCGACGGGGGTCCAACATAAGGCCAAGCACCGCGAGTCCGCTGGCACCGGGAGCGCCGAACGGTCGGGCTCTACGGGCACCAGGCAGGGCGCACCCTCCCCGGCACCATCAACCACGAGCCAACGCTCTGGGTCGGGTAAGAGGAAGGCCGAGCACCCGGCGAAGCTCCTGGAGAGGCCCCGGTCAGGCTCGAAGGCGGAGGGGGAGCGAGGCAGTGTCCCCCCCCCCTCAAGGAGAAGGCGGTGAGCGCACCAAGGGTGGTGAAAGCCTTAATCCATCCGGCCAAGGCCTCTCTCGAGACAGTCGCGGCGGCCCTGGCTCAGCCTGTGGAGGCTACGCCGGTGGTGGCGACCTCGGGGCTCAGAGTCTCCCTGCCACCGCGGAGGGAGTCCTCTTTTATGCCCATCGACAGAACCCCCGTGAAACCTCCGACGGAGAAGAAAAAGGGGGGGCAGGAGGTCGCCGTGGATTCGGCCTCAACCTCTGAGGAAGAACTGATCGAGGTCTTAAGCCACGGCGTTGGCGTGGAAGAAGACCAGCCCGTCGGGAGGGATCCCGACGCAGGAGACGACGACATCGTCGAGGGTACCGACGGGGCCCCTGACCGCCCGTCAGATTCCCCTCTGCCAGTGCCGCAAGACAACTCGGCAGCCATTTTGTTGGCTATACAGTCCTTATGATCAGAGATAAGGACGAGACTGCCGTTACCAGTGGAGGAACCACTCCCGTCGGGGGACCCGGAACCAGGCCCTTCGGGCAGCCCCCCTCCTAAGAAAAGAAGGATTCACCCTCCACCTCCTTTTCAGCCGTCGCGCCCCGTTCAGCCCTCCTCTCCGTCCACGACTCGAGGGGATGATACGGGGACTGACACGGCCGCAACGGGTACGGACGACGAGGATCTGCCGTCGTCTCCTCCCACCCGGGCTTCCCCGCCCGACGAGATTGGATCTTTTCACTCCATGATCGCCAGGGCATCCGAGCTCTTCCAGCTCTGCCCTGAGGAGAAGAAGAAGGAAGGTTTCCTTTATCAGCGGCGCGAGGCCAAGAGGAAGACGGTCCTCGCGGTACCTCTACTGGACGATATTTGGGATGAGGGCCTCGCCCTCCTCAAGAACCCATCCACGACGCCGGCTAGAAGGGACCGGTACGAGAAGAAGTACCGGGTCCCGGACGCGGCCCCCTTGTGCCTCCGGGCACAGCCTACCCCGGACTCCGTCGTCTCTGCGGCGGCCAGGAAGAAAGCGGGGGGGGTTGCGGCCTCCACGTCGACTTCCCCGCCGGACGGCGAGGGAAAGAAATTGGACATGATGGGGCGCAGGGTCATCTCGTCTGCAGCGACGACGATTAAGGCGGCTAACGCCTTGGCTATCGTAGCCCGGTACGACAGGGAGCTGTGGTACAAGCTGGCTCCCCTGCTGGACTTCCTACCGGACGACAAGAGGGCGGATGCCCTGGAGATCTTGCAGGAAGGTGAGGTGGCGTCGGACCACGCCATCACTATTGCGACAGACATCGCCGACACTGGATTTCGCCAGTTGGGCAACGGCGTGTGCCTTAGGCGGCGTGGATGGCTCAAGGCTACTGACTTCCGTCAAGACGTACAGACCAGAGTCCTGGACATGCCGTTCGATGGGAACAACCTGTTTGGGAAAACAGTGGACGATTCCCTTCAAGCCATTAAAGCGGACACAGAGACAGCCCGGGCTCTCGGGGTTCTCAAGCAACGGCGGCCGCCCTTTCGGAGCGGCGGAGGCAAGGGTGCCTCCAAAGGTTCCGGCGGCGGATTTTCCACCTACCGTCAAGCGGCCCGTTCGTTGTCTCAAGAAGCTTACAGGGGACGAGGCAAGTCAGGCGGACCCTGCCATCGTCGCCAAGGAGGTCAAGGCGGCAAAGCCTCGTCTAAGCAGGATTGAACCGGCCGTGGGGTCGGGCCCCCACCGAAGCACCCCGGTGGGAGGCCGGCTGGCGAGCTTCGTCAGCGTGTGGGAGTCCATCTCCACCGACCGTTGGGTGCTGGACGCCCTAGCCCAGGGCCACGCACTCGAGTTTCAAAGAAGGTGCCCGCGCGTCCCCCCTGTGGCCAGGAAAGAGCTTCACGTCCCTCAGCTTCTCCGGGAGGTAAGGGCGATGCTAAGGAAGGGCGCCATCGAACTCGTCCCAAGGAGGCTTCGGGGCTCCGGAGTTTACTCAAGATACTTCCTCGTGAAGAAGAAGACGGGAGGATAGCGCCCCATCCTAGACCTACGACGGCTGAACAAGTTCATCAAAGCTCAGAAGTTCCGGATGATCACCCTCCAGCACGTCCTGGGTCAGCTGGAGGAGGGCGACTTCCTGTCATCGTTGGATTTGGAGGATGCCTACTTCCATATCCCCATCCTAAAGGGGCACCGAAAATTCCTCAGGTTCGTGGTCCAAGAGCGTCACTACCAGTTCAGAGCCCTTCCCTTCGGTCTACGGTCGGCACCCAGGGTATTCACCAAGTGCCTTGCACCAGTGGCGGCGCAGCTGTGCCGAGAGGGGATCCACGTCTACCCCTACCTGGACGACTGGCTCATCCGAGCCAAGACGAGGGAGCTCGCCGTGGAGCACACGGCAAGGACCGTCCAACTTCTCACGGACCTGGGATTCTCTGTGAACTACGCCAAGTCCCACCTGGTACCCGCGCAAAACGCACTGTTTCTGGGAGCGAAGCTCGACACAGTGTCCCTTCTGGCCTCCCCGTCGGAGGAAAGGACCAGGTCCATCCTGGGCAAGGTTCAGCGGATGTTGGTTTCCGACGCGGCCAAGGTGAGGTCCATCAAGTCCCTCCTCGGAATGATGTCTTCTTGCATCTACCTCATTCCCATGTGCAGGCTCCGGATGCGCCCGTTGCAGGAGTTCCTGGACGCGCGCTGGATCCAAACGACGGGCGGCTTCGAGGAGAGGATCACACTCGACGAGAGTTTCCGCCGAGCGATCCGGTGGTGGGGCACCCGCGCGCATCTGACGGCGGGCATGGACTTCCAGACCCCAGACCACCAGGAGACAGTGACCACGGATGCCTCCCTGGAAGGGTGGGGAGCGCACACCGAAAATCTGCATGCGAGAGGCCTTTGGCTCCCGACGGAGAAGTCCCTCCATATCAACGTCCTGGAGCTCCGTGCAGTGTTCTGGGCCCTCAGGTCCTTCCTTCCGTCCCTCAAGGGCAAGGTGGTGAGGATCTTCACCGACAACACCACCACCATGTTTTACATCAGGAAACAGGGCGGAACAAGGTCCCCAGCACTGTCCAAGGAGGCGCAGGACCTGTGGCATTGGGCCGTCGCCCAAAGGATGTTTCTGGTGCCGTTTCATCTGGCAGGGATACAAAACACCATCGCCGACTCACTCAGCAGGGAGCTGCGCTCGTGCCACGAGTGGGAACTACGGCAGGATCTAGTGGATCGCCTCTTCCGACGGTGGGGCACACCCCAGATCGACCTGTTCGCGACGGCGACGAACTCCAAGTGCCGGAGGTTCGCCAGCAGGTTTCCCCAGACGAGGAGCATGGGCGATGCTTTCTCGTTCCCCTGGGCGGGCCTGTTCCTATACGCGTTCCCTCCATTGCCACTACTGATCCGGCTCATCAACCAGCTCAAGAGGTCACGGTGCAGGATGATCCTTGTCGCACCTGCGTGGCCGAGGCAGATATGGTTCCCGGACCTTCTGGACTTGTCAGCGTCCCCGTCAATCAAGCTGCCAGTGGACGCGGATCTGCTCTCCAGGGAAGGAGGCGCCATCCTCCACCACGACCCGAAGTCGCTGAACTTGCAGGCCTGGCTCCTGCAGCGCTAGAGTTTGGAGGATACGACATACCGGCCGACTGCAGAGAGGTTCTTGCAAAGGCCAGGGCGTCCTCGACTCTTAAATGCTACAGACACAAATGGAAGAGGTTCTCTGTCTGGTGCCACGCACAGAAGATTAACCCTCTAAGGATTACGGCTCCCCAAGTACTGCCGTACCTGTTGACGCTGACCAAAGCTGGACTGGCACACGCGTCCATCAAGATTCATCTTGCTGCGATCTCCCAATACACTAGAACCACGGGGCGGACGTCCTTGTGGTCTCATCGTCTGGTGAAAGAGTTCATGAAGGGACTGTTCAGATTGTTCCCGCCGGTGAAGGCTCCGGCCCCGGCGTGGGAGCTCATCGTGGTGCTGACCAAGCTCATGGGACCTCCGTTCGAGCCTCTGCACTCGGCCCCGTTGAAGTTCCTGTCGTGGAAAACAGCGTTTCTTGTGGCCATCACCTCCGCACGACGGGTGGGAGAGATCCAGGCCCTTTCCTGCAAGGCCCCGTACTTGACTTTTCACGACACGAGGGTGGTGCTCAGGACGCACCCCTCCTTCATGCCCAAGGTGCCGTCGGACTTCCATCTCAACGAACCCTTGGTGTTGCCTGTGTTTTTCCCGTCGCCTTCGTCGCCGGCTGAGAGGACTTTGCACTCGCTGGATGTGGCTAGAGCGCTGAAGTTCTACGTGGATCGCACGAAGTGTTTTCGGAAGACGTCACAACTCTTTGTGAACTTTGGACCTGTCAATCAGGGGAAGGCTCTCTCGAAGGCTTCCATTTCCAGATGGCTCTCCGGCTGTATCATGTACTGTCACCGGTTGGCAAACCGACGGCTGCCTGGCCGTCCGAGAGCACATTCCACCAGAGCGATCGCAGCTACCACGGCGTTCCTATCTGGTGTGCCCCTGCTGACCATTTGCAGGGCTGCTACGTGGAGGTCGACGCACACCTTCACGAAATTCTACTGCGTCGATCGGGATTCCAGGGAGGAGTCCAGGGTCGGCCAAGCAGTGCTGTGCAACCTGTTCGCCTGAGGTGAGCCTGGTGAGGAGGTAAGATTGCTTAGTGTTGAGTTTGATGTGATGCTTAATGTTGAGCCTTTGCCACCTCCCGTGGTTGTGCATGTGGGTACTGCTATGTATTCTTTATTCATGAGCATGTGAATCCATGCCAGACCCCATGCTGGAGAAGGAACAAGTTACTTACCTGTAACTGTTGTTCTCCAGCATGGGTCTGGCATGGATTCACATGCGAACCCTCCCGCCTACCCCTCTGCGGCTCTTCACTTGGTCATACTGCCACTTCATGTGCTTCCAAATCTGAAGATGGCTGCCAGAGGCGGGGCTTAGGTAGAAGGCAGTCATTAGCTGTGGTCAGTATGACGCAGAGACCAGTGATTGGTTACTACTACGAAAGACAGATCAGAAACAAAACTGATACTGGTTTTTTCTTTACCGAGGATTCCCAGCCTGACGACAGGGAATATTCATGAGCATGTGAATCCATGCCAGACCCATGCTGGAGAACAACAGTTACAGGTAAGTAACTTGTTCCATCTTTATGATTGACACAGGTGCCACTAAATCATGTTTAGTGACAGAAACTTCCTGTTATCAGGTGAAACTCTTGACACGCAAGGCTTCTCTGGGGCTGTGGCAGCAGATCCATTTACAGAAGATGTAGCTATCAAAACAGAAAGCAGAGTGGCGAGTGCACCTCTATTATATTCAGAAACCTCACCAGTAAATTTGTTAGGGCGTGACCTCCTAAGCAAATTAAATATGACCATGTCCTTTACAGATCGGGGAATAGTATGTGCTACCCCAGGAATGTGTGCTATGAGAGCAATGTTGATAGTACATGCCAGAGGAGGGGAGGTGGTGGTTCACAGCATTCCTGTTTATCATATGTATGTGCATGGGATTACAGTTTTACTTGATGCAGTACCCCAAATTTGTGAAGCATTTTGGCAGTGGGAGGGAGGCATGGTATCACAAGTAAAAACAAGAGCTGCAAGTTTCAAAACATGTATTGAAGGTTTAAAAAGGGGTTAGAAAACTTTTTTCTTGCGCTATAACTGAGATGGGAGTATTCTTGACCATCAAACAAAAAGAAAATACAGTCCTAGTCAGTCCTTAATCAAAATAAAATGGCCTATACCAATAAACCTAATGCCTGCCCTCTTTCTAATACAATAAATGTGTAAAGGGAATGTGTAATAGAAAATGGAAAATCAGTGTTCAAAAGTAATGTCAGTATGGCTGAGTAAACTCCCTTCCCCACGTTTTGTAGCACGGGTTAAGGTGGCACACTTGGACCTTGCGACACACTCTGGCTTCGGACACAAGGATGCAGTTTGTTTCATGGACCAGGGCCCACTTAAGAAAAATCACTAATTTATACGCTGGACCTCTTGGCTTTCTCTCACTGCAGCCCAGGTCACCAGATTACGCCGTTCAGTGTCTATTTCACCCAGTTCCGATTGCGGTATTTCTTGATTCATTACGGATATGGCCTAGGTCAGGAGTGGTGTGCTTGGTGTGGGCTACAGTGTGGGCCGATGGAGTCTACTTGATGTGATCACTTGTATTATTGCCCAGGTGATTCGCGCTAATGGTCGCCAGACTCGGCAAACAGAAGTTCACCCCCCCCCCCGCTAGATCCTTTTTATTCTTGCTGCTTGAACAGCGTGCACACAATCTTTAATGTACTGGGTTGTTTATTGGGCGCCTTTGTCTGAACGTTCAGCTGGTTCTGCGGGAGTGGCAAAGGATATTGTGTGCTTAGCATGGTTGGCTCTCACCCTCCAGGATTCGATTCAGGCCGACATAGTTGTCTGACCTGTCGTGGCTAGATACTGTTCATGTTATGGTCTGTTGGCCATGACATGGAGTCCTGCTGGCCGTGGGGTCTCGCAGTGTGTGTCCACCCGAAAGGGTTCCATGTTAATCGGACAACCGCCGCCCCAGGCGTTTGTTTCGACTCCGCCTCTGCCACTACACCAAAGTAATGATAGGGCAGAGGCTTTATAGTCTCCCCGGGTATTCGTTTACAGTGTCTATGTGGTGATGTATCCCAGTTTGTTCCGGCTAATATGGTCTCCACTGCCAGAGAGCCCAAGGCGTATTAAGGAACTCTGCTAGGTTCGGGACACCGGTAGGCCCGCACCGGCTCCGTGACTTTCACACTATGCTATGAACAAGGTGGTGTGAGAGCACCTACCGTGCCACGCCGCACAGCTGTGACGTGTATCTCAGCGATCGGGTCCAAAGTTCATCACTTAGGTCCTTTGGTAGCCTCCCGGATCTTCTGGCTGTGGCATGGCGGGTGCTGTGTGCCTAGTCCAGACCGTGCGGGCCGGGACCTCTCCCATTCAGTCTCTCTTCTACTGTTTGGGGAGCGATGCACTCGCCACGTTGTGGGGGTCTTCTGCCCTCTGTTTCCCAGCTGGGTGGGTGCTGATTGACCGCCGAGGCAGTCGCTGCACGGATGTATTCCGTCCGTGGGCCGAGTGGGCCAAGGTTGGAGCCCGCGTGTTTTGGAAGTGCACTGCATCGCCGTCTGCTGGGCTTTGAGCCGATACTCTCTGCTTCCATCAGTTCCACATGGGGACTTGGATGGGCCTTGCAGATGGTCCTGGAAGTGTAGGCGAGATGCGTTGCTCGACCTGTCAGTAGTCACGGCGCGATTCGTCCAGTTTGTCTCGCTACTGCAGGCTTGGCGGGAGCAGGCTCCTCCCTCCCCCCCCCCGTGGTGATGGCGCGGCCGTTGGTGTAGTTATAGCCCGCCGTTTTGCCCCAACTTTGGTGGGCAGGTGCTCAAACAGTTCCTGTGCACAGTTGGCCTCTTAAGGACTGTGGCCCTCATTATGAGTTTGGAGGAAAAAATTATTCCTTATTAACGGCATGCCGTAGCTACCGATACCGGCATGCACTGCCAGAGGAATCAACGGCTGATTCCAAGCATGCTTAGCCGCACCAAACGGCATGCCGGTAACGGTAGCACCGGCATACCAGTAAAGGAACCAAAAACCCACATAACGGCACCAACAATGCCATCCACACCGACTCCGGCACCTACAATCTGTAAATAACAGTAGCAGCAATACCGGAACTGGAAATAACATTGCGCCAACGGGAAATGCACCGGCGTCCATCTTTAAAAACACAATCCATTGCAATCCTCCAAACACAGGAGTCGAACACAGGAGCTGGAAGTGAAGGATCACAAAGGGACATGTCTGCTACACAGGGGAACGTCCGATGCCGCAAACTGGGGTTCAATGAGCCAGAACTCACCGTGCTTGCCGACACCCTTTTTGAGAATGCGGACAAGGTATTTGGAGCTGACCTGCGCAGGGCTGCAGAGCTGCGCAAGAAGGAGATCTGGAACGAAGTAGCCAACAAAGTGTCAGCGGTGGGCACTACACAGAGGACAGTAAGGGACTGTCGGAAAAGATGGGACGACCTGCGTCTCAGAGTCCGCAATCTACTCGCAGCCGAGCATAGCCATGGGCAGTCCACTGGTGGAGCACCACATTCACCCCTGAAACTCCACCCACGGGAGGAAAGATGTGCCTCCATCTTGAACATGGCCAGCATCGAGAGAGTCGGTGATGCCGAGCATGGTGCAACAACATCTGGAGATGCAGGTGAGCAATTACGACCAACATCCCATACCCAGTAATGACCCCTTATTGCCAATAGTGCCTTGTGCATGACTGACACCAGATGCCTGCCGCCCTGCAAGACCCGACCCTCATACCGAAACATCATCACACCACAGAGAATGTCAACGTGCACCACAGGCACACGCCACATGTACATTGTTATGCAGACAGACCCACGGTCAGCATGTGTCAACACACTCCACTGAGCACAACATGGCCCCTGTGACGTGTCAGCATGGCACCAACAACCCATGTCCACAATGCATGCACCATTGCCACCATTCATATGCGCACACCCCTACCCCATTAAGGCCATCAACATACCAATGACCCTACCCACACAAGCATACCTCTACCCCCTCACAGCCAGGTCACACATGCGCACAATCCAGGGCTGCATATGCACACTACCAATCGTGGAACCCAACAGCAACCCAAACAACATGCGCATTCCAAACCGTGCACACATTTCATGATGTACCAACACCCCTCAACATGTGTGCTGCCCCATACTGGCCCCACCATGTACCAAAGGAAGCACATGTCAATGAATTGAACAAAGTGTGATGGTCGTCACATGGATGATGACACAACAATAAGGTACCCCTGCATGTCATGAAACCTGCTTCTCATGTCCCCAGCCCTCCAAGATGTCAGGCTGGAGCCAGGCCACGATCCCCTACATGGCCCTCAAGGGCCTCTCCATCCCTCCAAAGACCCAATTGGAGTCAGACTTGGCGCTTGTGGCACCAGACTCACTCACTCCCATAGGATAACATTGGGGATTGGACTTGTAGTGCATTGATGGGGACAAGATGGATGCCCCCACATATTTCGATCCAGGCTGAGAAACATGCTTTGTGTTTTCTGCACCTGCAGCGTGACACTCACCGTGTTCGGATCGGTCTCCAGTAGGCCTGCATCTTTCTTCTGCGCTCAGCTCCTGCAAGAACAAGAACACTGTTAGGAACAGCCTTACCTTGCGGCACTTCTGCCCATCATTCATCGCTTCTTCTGTTCTGCGGGCATCTTCGGCGGAGTCATTCCCATCCCGGCACGCCGTTTCCTAAGGAAAAGGGAAAAGAACAGAAAAAAGGCATTAGTAAGCATTCAGCAAATCTTCACTTATTTTTGAAGACTGTACGAGCTTCAAACGCTTACCTGAATCCCAGCCGCTCTGGGGGAACTCTGTCTCCGGAACTTCTCATCCATCTGCAAGAGGGAAAAGACACTCCAGGTTAGCGTGGAAACATCTAGAGGCGCCGCATACCGCGCTTACTCACCGCATTTCTTCTTCATAACCGGCTTCCACGCTGAACACGTCGCGGCACCTAAAAGACACAGAAATAGAACTCCGTTCAATACAAATACGCAAATGGTTGCATCGCGCATCGCGCTCTCACTCACCTTCAGCGCTACTCATCTCAGCAGCACGTCGCCATCCCCGGACGCCGGCCATCATCTAAGGAAGAAAAGGAACGAAGATAGAGAACTGTTCAAAAGACTCATTATACTTACCTGTCGGACTCTTGCCAGTGAAGTAACTAGGCAGCAACAACCCTGCATCAATCAACGCGCCCCTGTGCTGAAAGCAGGACGGCGAGCACACTTTCTAAGAAAACAAGGTGAGCTGTGGATCAAAGGGAAGGGTTGGACCCCGGGGAAGAAGGGGTTCAAGCACACAGAGACAATAGGGAGTTAAACTCAACCAATCCTGTGTTTTAGGCCCAGTCTCCAGTCGAGTAGATTCCAGGGAAGGGTTTGAGGTCGTAAGAGGTCAGAACAGGCTGAGTGACGTCCCCGTAGATACCAGGTGAGCGTTACACTGCATTGTTGCCCACAGGCACCTCTACCAGCAGCGAGGGCGAGCTCGCCACTACACCCACCACCGCTGCACGTCGCTGCAGCCAGAAAAAAAACCCAGCAGCCTGGAAAAAGCCACCAGCAGCCAGAAAAAATCCACCAGCAGCCTAGAAAAAGCCTCCAGCAGCCATAGAAAAGCCCCCAGCAGCCAGGAAAAAGCCCCCAGCAGCCAGGAAAAAGCATGCAGCGACAGCAGACGAGGGTCAACTTCCTCCACTGTGCAGCCACCCTTGCACACCTGCCAGCCTCAAAAAGCATGCTAAGACACCTGCAGGCCTGCGGCAGCATAGCCCAGAATCAGTGGGCGACCCGCCACGACGCACCAGTATGAAAGGCATGGATGAAGCTACAGAGGATGCAGAAGCAGCAACTCCACAAATGGAAATGGAGGAACCACCACTGTCGACAACAATGAGCATGCCTCCCAATCCCCTATCACCAATAGGAAGCATGCCCGACCTGGAGGATTCTGACTCACCAACACATACCCCAGACATGCAGAGTGCACGCCGTCTCACAGCTGCACGCAGCGGCATGGAGGCCACTGGTCCTGGAGACGCCGCAAATGTACACCATGAAGCGGAACCTGGGTTCAGCCTACCCGGCCCATGCAGCCCACCACCCATCCCCCTTCCCGAAATGGTGCACGTACGAAACATTGAGACCCGCCTCACCTGTACCGAGGAGCGCCAGGAGGTGATGCATGTCCTTCTCAACAGGTACATCACGAGGCCGAACTCACGAGGCAGACCATGCAGGACAATACCGGAAACGCTGCACGGATGCTAGGCCGGTCAACTGAGGCGGTGTACCAACTGGCCAGAAGGGTGCGTGAGGGCAACGAGGTAATGTCCACCATGGCCGAATCCATTAACCTCCTCGTCACGGCCATTGCCGAACAGCGGCACATCATTACGCCACCGGTTGAGTCAGCAAGTACTACACCTAGCCCACCTGCACGTGGCAAACCAGTGCGGCGCTCAGTGAGGCTAACATGGCTGATGGGGCCCTCAAACACCAGCACTGAAGAGGGGGCGGAAGTTGGCCTTGCACGACAGTGCGTGGTAGTGGAAAGCTATAGGTGAAGGGATGTCGTTGGTAATCTCCTGTTCAAATTGGAGTTTGTGTTGGACTTCGTGGGGTGGGGAGGTGGGTGCAAATGTGAGTTACTGGAGTAGGGTGTGTTGAGCCATTGTTTGGGGGGAAGTTTGTTTTGGGAGTTGTACCAATCATGATTGGACAGAGGTGCATGTTCAATCCCTTACATTTAGTAAATAGTTCGCCATACAACAATACACATACGTTTGGAAAAAAAAACAGTTGTCCGTGCATTTTTCAATGAGTTTGTAACTATTTAATGTAACACAGTGCACGTCACCCAGTGGGTACCACAACCATATCCATGTGTGAGGTATTCGTCAAAAATATTCTGCAACCAATGCCTGTTGTGTAGCCTGTCTGTCAAGGCCATGGTGATGCTGAGGGATGCCAGCATCCTCCTCATGATCATCATCGTCCTGTGGCAACATGTCCATGTCCGCGGGCAGGGGCACATTACGACAGATGCACATGTTGTGCAGTATTGCACAGGCAATCACGATACACCCCACACTCTCGGGACCATAGATGAGGGACCCCCTAGACCTGCTCATGCAGCGAAACCAACTCTTCAGTAGCCCAAATGTCTGTTAGATTTTGACGCGAGTCCTTGCATGTGAGCGATTGTACGCCTCTTATTGTCGGTTACTTGGACGTCTGATTGGGGTCAGCAGCCAGCCCATCAGTGGATACCCAGCATCACCTGCATGTAGGCAAGAGAAAGGGTACCTGTGATGATTTGCATCATTTGACAAACATGGTTGTGTCTATTGTGTTCAGCCAGGAATTACAGGGATTCAGTTTTTCTGGTCTGCACCAGTGCTCCAGGAAGGTGGTATGCTGTGATCTGTATACACGCCCCACATGGCCCACCCAGCAGGCAGCTTCCCAGTGCTGGCAAATGACCCCCCCCCCTAATTTTACCCCACATGGCCCACCCAGCAGGCAGCTTCCCAGTGCTGGCAAATGACCCCCCTCCCCAATTTTACTCCACATGGCCCACTCAGCAGGCAGCTTCCCATTGCTGGCAAATGACCCCCCATACCCCCCCCATTTTACCCCACATGGCCCACCCAGCAGGCAGCTTCCCAGTTCTGGCAAATGACCCCCCATCATCAATGCATCTGCCCCTGTGGTCACACTCACCCAGCAGCCATGTGTGGGGTCCGGCATGTTGCTCCATATAGCGGGGCAGCATTGAGTTCCACAGGACCAGTGCGTCATGTGTCGACCCTGGGTATCGGGCACAGGAGTGTGTGATGATTTTGCTGTCATCACACATTTGGACATTTATTGAATGGAACTGCTTCCTGTTGCGGTATACCACCTCAACGGCATGCCGCACCACCAGCTCTACATGTGTGCAGTCTATCGCACCTAGGACGTTCGGCATGCCAGCTATGGCATGGAATGCGACTTTGGTTGCATAGATCTCAGCTGTGGTCCGTGGCATGCTGATGTGGTCACGTACATGTTTGAGGAGTGCCTCAAGTATCTGCGTCAGCACGAAGGAGAAGCAGGGTTGTGAAATCCTGTGCAGTTGCCCCACTGTGTGCTGATAGGTTCCAGTTGCCAGAAAGTGTAGCACACACGCAACCTTAAGCAGGGGGGGGATGGCTGTCCGTATGTTGATGACACTCACAAGGTCATCGTGTATGATGCCCGCTAGTGCGATGATGGTGTCCCTGTTCAGCTGGTACAGGGTGTGGATTTGTGATGGGGTTAGGGACAATGGGCTGGATTGTTGGGCGCCTGTGGGGCACAATGGCCTGCACATTGGGCATGTGCTGTGCCCTTCCCGCCCTCCTTCTCCTCCTGTGCATTTGCTGCAAGGCCTGGCTCACTGCCTCCTTATAGAGTAGCTGTTTCTGCATGTACTCCACCTCCAGCAGAGCTAGTGCTAGTGGTAGCATTTTTGCTTTGGGAGGGGTGTGGTGTGTGGGTGTGCTGCCTTTGTACTGTGGCTGGGTTCAATGGTGTGCACATGTGCTGATTTGGTACACCTGTGGCAGGTTTCTGCTCACCTGATCCATGTTAACGCCAGTCCCGCGATGCTGGTATTTACGGCATCTTACTTGCCGTTATCAGCGGTATGTACATGCCGGTATTTGCATGTCCGTGCACCTCGTAATGTGCACTGGTTTGCGGCATGCCGGTGTTGAAGGCATGGCAGGCATCTGTCAGGGCTGCTACCGGCATCAGGGATGCCGCTCATGGAGGGGCATGTGCCGGTGATTACGCACTCACGGGCCGTAATGATCCGGTCCAGTAATCGATGCCGGTATTTCCGTAATGGCATCGATTTTACCGGACCGGCAAGCTTGTAATGAAGCCCTATATTTCTTATCTGGTGATGGCAATTTTAGTACAGGATTTATGGTGGACACAGAGCTCCACAGTTAGGCGGTCATTATGATCGGCTGCTCAACAGCACCACGCACATGCCACTATTCTTACCGGAATAGATTACTGCAATACCTTATTGGGAGGCGCAGATAAATCTAGTGTCAAAACAAGTCCTCCAGAATGATGCCATCAGCATCGTAAAAAAACAGCCACGTCACTCCCATGTATCCAAACTGCAGAAAGAATTGCATTGACTTCCAGCTGCCGCCCGCACACAGTTCAGAATACTCACACAGGCACACACGTGTGTACGTGGCATGGCACCTGGTTATCTGACCGAGAAATTGATCAAATACGAGCCTAGTAGAACCCTGAGATCATCGAGGTCTACACTAATCACATGTACTAAGGCAAGACATACGCAAAGCAATGGACGATCTTTTGTTACAACAGTGCATCGGACCTGGAACAAGCTACCCATTACTCTTTGCCAGGAAACCAATCTCTTGCGCTTCCGCAACCAACTAAAAACCGTCCTGTTTGCTCAAATATTACAGCTTGCGTTCCCTGCATTACTGTCCTGTGCTTCATGTTTTATCTCTAGACTTTTTGTGCGCCTCGATGCCTGCAGGTTTTGGTCCTATGTAAATAAATAAAATGAATAAAGAATTCCCAACTGCCACCATAGCTAAGGGAAAAGTGGCTGTGAGGAAGGAGCAGGCATTATGCCAGCAGTTCAGGCCAGCTCCATCCCTGTTGTTCACAGTGGAAAAGCCAACTTTCCAATGACACAATGCTGGTTATGTTGGACATAGAACGTTAATGTTGCCTTAAATTAATGACTTTTCCCTTAGTGTAACTTTACATCCATCACCATACACTAATACACAAGGGGCACACAATGTGGTAGTTGATGTACGTCCTAAAGATATCTACAATTGGCCTATAATTGTTCTTCATTTTCTATGTATGTTAACTTTATGTATCTTTATTTGCTATGTAAGAATATGTGTTAACAAAATTGAAAAGATTGCAAATATCGGCATGTTTGTTCATTTCTTAGGTTCATCCAGGAGAACACATTGATGTAATTCCTCATCAGTTACTAAGAAAGTATATTGGATATGCTCGCCAGTATGTTCACCCGAGGTTGTCCCCAGAGGCTGCCCAGGTTCTCCAGACATTCTACCTGGAGCTTCGGAAGCATAATCAAGGAGCTGACAGCACACCAATCACCACAAGACAATTGGAGTCATTGATTCGCTTAACCGAGGTACACTTTCTCATGAAATAGATACATTTCTGCGGTTTTAAAGAAACAGTGGCGCACATCTTAGACTCCTATTATCAGTTTGAATTTGAGTGATGAGTGAACATGGTAAATGTAACACTTTAATGACATGCAGATCAATGCAAGTGTATCCTTAAGGCACATTTGTATAGTAGTTTGTTTGCATTTTTTTTTATATATATTGCGTTCAAGCAGCTCGTTATCTTGTAAATGGAAAATTATTAATATAATTTTGGGAACGTGTATTGCTGCTAGATTAGAAATTGGGATGGCCTTTTTGTCTCCCATTTTCCTTTTATCTGTGACATAGAGTTAAATAGGTATGGTAGGCAAACTATCTGTGTAGTTTTATTGACCACAATGTGAGTCTTTAGACTTTTTAGCCTAGGAAGGGACCATTTATTTTTCTTTGACTCATGTATGAGGGCTGGTGGTTTTATACACATCTATATAGAGGTAACTGACAGCAACCCCCATGTATATGTTATGTGAACAGGCGTTTATATTGCTCCGGTCTGGGCAATCAGGCTGTTTGGAAAATGACTTATTGTGCACCCACCAAGGATAAGCAGATCTTGGTCTGTGGAGGAAATGAGAAAGGGGAAAAGATGAAGGGGAGAAATCAATAAAAGTTAGGATATCAGACAGACATACAATGGGAGGGATATGAATGGCTTGAGGGATGAATTATGTGTTATTAATAGTAGGGGTGCATGCATACACATTGGCAGTAGATCCAGTGTAATGCTGATCCAAAAGGAGAGGAAAGAGGCCACCAGGGGGCGCGCTGATGGAAGTAGCATCAGCGTAGCTCTCCCACAGCAGGGTCTGAAATAGTGGATTGAGCCCCCACTTAGAGACCACCCCCATCTCAGAGACTTCACCCATGGCTGGATAAACCCCGACGGCAACTGCTGATGAAAAAGCGGGCGAAATTGCCCCGTCACGACGGAGATACATGCAAGAACTCCATAGCCGAAAACAAAAGCGTTTCTAACGGTGTCCCTGGCACCTCGGAGAAGATGCACATGGAAGAGGATAGCCGGCGGGCTGACTCCAGGAGAGGGAAGATGAGCTGGTGAAGCCCCCCCCCCTCATCTGTCAACTGGGCGGCCGGCGCGCCCTGGAAAGCCGGGCCGCCTAGTGGAGGCGTCATTGCGGCCAGCAGCGGGAGCGGAGGCCCGCTCCGTAACACAGAGGACACCTTCCCAAGACTGCGGGAGGCCCGCAGGGATGAAAGATCACAGAGTAAGATAGGGTGAAGCGGGGCAAAGCGAGGCCCCAATAGCATTTCAGAGACAAGGGCCTCAGTTTGGAGGTCTCCAGGGACAGTGGAGCCGATGCTTGGAGCCACATAAGGGGGGGCTCACTCCGGGGTGCATTACAGAAGTCAATAAATTGGCGCCAACACAGACTGAAACAAGGCGCAACACAAAGGAAGAGGGAGAGAACCAGGAAGACCAGAAGCCAGAAGGACAAAAAGGTGGACAAAGAAAAGGCTGTGGGGCACATAGAAAGGGACCCTGGCAAAATGTACAGTGCCACTCCTGAGGTGAAGGAATACTCCACATGCCAGTGGAAGAATCCAATTGATTGGACCTAGGGGGTGGTCCCAAACCCCCCCACAGGGAGAAGCGATCCACTAGAGGTGACTGCAACATCTTCCTCCCCCTGGTACGGTGAAAAAGAGGAATGCCAGAGGGAGAAGGATGGAGCCTGGAGACAGCACATGAGCAGTGAAAAGAATCCAAAGCAAGCTGAGATAGGACAGGGGGATCCTTGAGAACCCAAACCATCTAGGGAGCAACAACATAGGTGTGGGACCCCGGGACCGCCCCTAGGGCGTGTGCCCGCCTTGGGGAGGACTCACCGCACGGTGCTTGCCCAACGAGAGAGGACCACCCTCATGGTGTAGGAAGAGAGGGGTCGATACGAGGGGAGAGGACCGGATCGGAGTACGCCCCCCCCAACCCTGCGCGCATTGTGGGGACCTGGCAGGGCCATATGGAGCCGAATAGGTTGAGGGCCCCAGAACTCACCCTTGGGGCGTGTGCCCGCCCTATAGAGACGCCAAGTGTCTGGTGCCCTACGCCTAGGGGGACAACACAGGAATTGGAGATAACCGGCCTACCGAGCAGTGAGAAAGTGAAGTGGTGGCTGCGTCGCCCAACCCCCCTCTCACACTACGAGCACCCAGAGGACCCGGACTGTAAGAGGTGTGGCCCCCCGGAGATGGCGCAGGGGTGTGTGCCTGCCTCCCTCTGACTACAGTCAACAAGAATACCTGCGGCACCCAAGGGGGTGCCACCTAAAGAGTGCAGTTGTGACATAGAGTGATGCCAGGGGCCACATGCATCAGGGGCCCCCAACAGGAACAAGATAACCCTGCCAAACGGGAGAGGAGGTGGGGTGAGGCCCCCCTCCCCCGGGTCTTTCACGGGGGCGTGTGCCCACCCAACCACAGCAGAGTCTGTCTGTCAAGGTTTGGTCCCAGAGGAGTCAAGAAGTAAAACAGAGGCCCCCCCTGAATTGGAGTGGGAAGCCCGGTGGGCCCCTGGGAGCACAGGCCATACCAAGGACATCACAGCGCAGGTGTGGGTGGGGGGGTTGTGGTACATGGACGCAAGGAAGAAACTGGCCCCCTTTGTGTACACCACACGAGCACCTGAGAGGAGAACGCCCGACCGGGGCCAAGGGTTGACGATGGGGGAAGACGGCGGTGCCCCCAAAAAGGATGTAGCGGCCCTTCTGGAAGAGATCAGAAGCATGAGGGCGGACATTGGGGTAAGAGTGGATAAGATCACTCATAGAATTGACAAGATGGAGGAAAGACTGGAGGAGGTGGTACATAACCAGTCCTACATAACCAGTCCTCCCTGGACTGTTTGAGACCCAAATCGACGTGCGTCTCACGGAGGTAGAAAGAAGGGAAGAGGAAATCCTCCTGAAGATGGATGATCTTGAGAATCGCGAGAGCGCAATAACCTCAGGTTATTTGGGGTCCCTGAGAAAGAGGGGGAGACCGAGGGAGACCTGCGAAGTGCACTCTTCGCCATTACCAAACTCATCTTTGATAATGACGCTATCGACGAGGTCAAGATAGAGCGGATACACAGGGCCGAGGGTGCGGCAGGTGGCCCCAGAACCGTTCTGGTTTGCTTCCACAACTATAGTGACAGACTCCAAATTCTGGAACAGGTAAGGAAGAAGGACTCCATAATGTACGGTTCAGCAAAGGTGACAGTCTTCCAGGACCTGTCCTCCCGCACCCTCTCTAAGAGAAGGCTCTGTGCTCCCCTCACCAGGTGGCTGAACGAGAAGGGGATCAGATACAGGTGGGGGCTCCTTTTTTCCATATCGTTTGAAGCAGAGGGGAGCAAATACAGACTAACCTTGGAAAAGGAGATTAAGAAGGCTATGAGCGAAGTGATGAGGGAAGGAGAGACCCCCCCCACACACTTCAAGGGAGCGGAAGCTGGACGGAGGACAGTGGCAAACACAAGGATCAAGGCGAAAGCGAGTTATGGGGCATGGAAGTTTAGGAAGCTGAACACTTCCCTGGCAGAGGGGACCTGAGGCAACATGTCGCGGCAGGCCACCATGGGGTGGCAGAGCAACAGATGAGCGTCCTGAGGAACCCGGACCTACGGGCCAGGGTAACTTTGTCAGTCACTGCCTTAAGGGGGGAGCGCGGTATGTTGTGGGTTTTTTTTGTTTTTTTGCGGGGACAGTTGGACGCATGGGTCAGTATGATAAAGGAGGGTGGGGGTTAGCGGGGGTATTAAGTAACCTTAAGGGGGTAAGTGTTCAAAAATTGGGGAAGTATTGGGCCTCAAGAATACAAGATGTGGAAAGAAGGGGCTCTCCCCAGGTGGGGGATCCCATAGGTGGTTCGGTCTTCACCCGGTGATGTCAACAGGGTGGGACCAAGCGCCGGGGGGGAAATGGGATTGGGGGAGGGGGACTCAAACTGCTACTGGGAGTTCTGGAGGTAGAGCTAGGAGTGTGTAGGGTTCAGGCTGAAATATTGAGACCCCGGAGGAGGAGTGCAGGGCACCCCCAGACTGGGATAACAAGAGCACATCAGCGGGGAATAGATCGGGGGACGGTTGCCTACGGATTGGCAACCTGAATGTGAAGGATTTGAACTCGCCTACCAAATGATCTATGGTGGCAAGGGAATTTTGTAAGGCGGAACTGGACGTTGAGTTTCTCCAGGAAACAAAGTACTCCAAGCGAGAGGAAAGAAGTGTTCCCTGTGGGCGGGTCGGCCGTTATTTGTGGGGCTCCGACCACCTGAGAAAAGCAGGGGTGGGTATTATGGTACAGAAGGGTCTGAGGTTGTAGGTCACCAAAGTCTGGTCAGACGTAGATGGGAAAGCCTTATTGGTTTCAGGTGATATCAGAAAGACAAGGTTTACCGTTGCTACAGTGTATGCACCCAATCAGGGGCAGTTACGGTTTCTGAAAGATACTATGGCAAAAATCCTAGTGTAGAGTTTGGGGCACCTGATCACAGCGGTGGGGGGATGTCAATACATGGGCAGATCCGCTCATGGATGGGCACAGCCCTGCGGGTAGAGGCGGGAAACACCGAACCCTGGTCACCGCAAGTTTCATGACTCACTGGGAGAATGGGGGTTGAGGGACATATGGCGCCACTTTCACCCGGGGATAAGGGGTTACACTTTTTACTCCCCATCCCATGGGACCTATACAAGGATTGACTACCTGTACGTCTCGCGATATATCTGGGAGGAGGAACGGGGCTCGGAGATCATCCCGATCTCGCAGTCCGACCATGACATGGTTACAGTGGATATACAGTGGGGGGTCTTTGTCCCAAAGGGTCAAATGGAGATGCAATGACTCGCTTTGGAAGGATCCGGTGCTCTCCTCAGAACTGAATAAGGAAATATTGGAATACTTTAAGGTTAATGATGATGGGGAGATGGATATGCGGACCGTATGGGACGCCGGGAAGGCAACGTGGAGAGGGATCCTAATTCGGGAGTGTGCCTGTAAAAATAGGGAAAAGGCCGTTGTTGAGAGGAGATTGAGGGAGGAGATAAGACACCTGGTCCTCCCGAGGGTATTGTATCTATTCCAAATGCTCCCAGTACGCATACCGGAGGGGTTCTTTCAGGAGGCACTACATAGGTTCCTCTTGCAGGGGAAGAAGGCTAGAATCCCTAAGACTATGCTAACGTTACCAACAGAGAAGGGAGGGGCTGGCCTCCCAGATGTGCGGCTCTATTATAAGGCAGCCCAGCTCAGAATTATGGCTCCCCCACTTGAGGGCCCAGACAGATCAACAGTGGGTGGCGATGGATAATTTCCACCTGAGCCCGGCCACGGTTGGGGAATGGTTGTGGGTACCCAGGAATAAATTGCCAAGGAGAATACGGGATCACCCCATCCTGGGAACTATATGGGATATCTGGACACGGGGCAGACATGAAGGGGGTCACTACGTGGCCTTCGCCCCTGGGACACCTTTGGGTACTAGGAATTAGAGACGCCATACACAGCCTAGAAAGGTTTCAGGATTGGTTTGAAGCAGGCCTAGAGAGGATAGAGCAGCTCTTCAGGGGGTGCACATTCATTTCAATTATGGACCTAGAGGAGGCCTTCAACCTAGGCAAACTTTCTGTATTCCTGTTCTTGCAGCTAAAAGGAGCCCTCACAGATGCTAGCATAAGGGACAAGACTGGGAGAGAGCTCACTGCGTTTGAGAAGGTGTTGGACAGGAGCACGACAACGTGTGGGTTAATTTCAGCCATGTATGCGGTTTTGGTAGGGGCGAGAGGTTGGACAACGTAGCATTTGAGAAGGCAACGGGATAGGAACTTGGGTGTAGAAGTAGATGAGACCCCCTGGAACAGGCTCCGTAGGGGAGTAAATAAGACAATCACTATCATGCCAGTACAGACAGCATTCCATCAAGCTTCCCCATAGATGGCAGTACGACCCGGTCAGACTTTCAAAGATGTTCCCCGATGTTACTCCTCAGTGCTGGAGGGGTTGTGAAGGGAGGGCGGACTACTGGCATATGTGGTGGGCTTGTTCAAGGATATAGGTTTTCTGGGATGAGATCCTCGGATGGATTATAGACCTTGAAGGGATACCTAGAGATACAACTCCCCTGTTGGTTTTGTTTGGGATGGAGGGGGAATGCTCCAGGCTTCCTAAATGGCAGCTGCTTTATAGTTGGCCGCCAGGGCATGCATTGCCACCAAATGGAATAATGAACACATACCCAGTAAAAGAGAATGAACCAATGTGGCCAAGAGTATTTATACGATGACAAGAATTGCAGCAGGGCTCCATGGGAGGCCGGGGCCGACGGAGATGGAGTGGTACCCCTTCATTGTCAGATATATGATCGCGGACATGCAAACGGAGTGAAGGGAGGTGGATCTCGTGGAGACTGGTATCACGGTAGGGAGGGGAAGAAATGGAGGGGATTAATGAAGGAGTACGGGTGTTGCTCGGAGGGTGATCACAGAGTAACGAGGGGGGGGTAGACTGAGGGGGCCTAATCGTGGACTGTTCACCGGACAAAGGCCTGGAACCTGAACATTGGAGGAACAAACAGTACCAGGGGGGTGGAGGGGATTGAAGGGGGGGGGCAATGTGGGGGAGATAGAGGGTGAGTTGGAGGGGTTTCTCTAGTGGGTGATGTTTCTGGTTTTTATTTCTCTGTTTTTTTGAAACACCAATGTTGTAATGTTGTAACAGTATGTTCTCCTGTAAAACAAAATAAAACCAAAAAAAGGAGAGGAAAACATATCATGATAATGAGCATTTTCCAGTGATGACAGTTTCTAATACTTGGAGGTTGGTGCCAGAACTACTCTGAGCATGAAAGTATGATGGACCAGAGAGGTACTCCGGCATGCCGTTGAAGCATGGTGGCTTGACTGTCAATTACCGTTTTTAAGGATCCCCTCCAAATCGCCAGAACTGGGTCTGTCAAGTCAGCTGTCATAAGTGACAGAGCAAAGATATGGCTGGATAAAAGGTAGAGGTGTGAAGGAGGGGTTGGCCTGGAGCACCAGCGATGTGGCAGCTCCTCTAATGGCCTCTGCATGGGGTCTGCAGCATTCATTGGAAAATCCAGAGTTCCTGCTATGTCTCGACATTGCATATGCTAGATCTGGTTTGCGGAAGCCTAGTGGCCCTGATGGCAGTAATCTAAGCTTTTAACGCAAGCAGGAAAATCAAAAACTCAGTGAGTGATCCTGCTGGGGCCGCGAGCCAAGCAAATCCAAGATGGCGGGTGGGCTGCGTTGGCCCCATCTTTGCGGCTATCCACCAACCCTCGTCGGTCCCGGGACTGCACCGAGGAGCCCCTGTCCTCTGGAATTCTCCCCCGCCCTCCAGTGGACCCCGACGGCGGCCATCCAGTAAGCGGTGTCCCATCTGCTGACGCGGCACTGACTGAAGCTCCGCCAGGAACCCATCCCGGACCCGACCTCTGTCGACTGCACCTGGCTGTGGCAGCGCCTCCAGTCCAGCGCCTCCAGCCTGCCTCTGCCCCGCCAGGCACTCCCTACTTACCTGCCGGGGAACATCTGCCTCCTTTTGGGACCGGACCGTGGTCCGCAGGAAGCGCTGGCGCAACTTCGCGCCTCAGCAAGGCCGAGACCTCGGAACCACCTTCCTCTCCCCCGCTCTACAACAGTTCACACCAGCGGGGCGCTTGGTCTCCACCTCAAGATGCGGGAGAAGAGAGGTCACAGCTCTTCAACGTTGCTCTTGGAGGGGGGCCCCCCAGCTTACCCGCTACTTCTCCCCGCCCATGTTACAGCCTCAGGGCGGCGACCATCATCTCTGCCCCCCCTCAGATTATTTTGAGCAAGCTTTGCACCCGCACGGCTCCTGGTGGCGGTCTCACATCCCCAGCCAGGGGCGCTGAGGCAAACTACGGGGGCCTAACATGGTCCTGAAGAGGTGGCTACCTCTAGCCCTGAGCCCTTCAGGCACATCCAAGAGCCACCCAGCTACAGCCCAGACTCCCCCAGAAGATTCCGCCAACGCGGGTTGCGGACTGGACCTTCAAGTCCCACAAGACCTGCCCCCCCCCCACCCCCCTCCAGAGCCCAACCTACACCTCTCCCGGAATCCCAGACCTTCCAGAACCTCCACAGAAGACCTTGCTGGCAACATCACTTTCAGCTTCCTGGGGTGCCCCTGCCCACTTCCAATCACCACCAGAACGGAGAAGCCTGATCCCCTTGCCTTCACCCCGGGAGCTCTCAGCAACCGGTGAGCAGATCACCAACTGTCATCGTAGCTTTTGATCCCCATCTCTCCCCCTTACCCGCGCTCTGACCACTATTCCACCGCAGCAAAGGAGCCTATGATCAACTACCTAACCCGCTACTTCCTGCAGCGCCCCAGCCCACTTCACTCCCCCGCTGCCACCAAAGTAAGACTGCTTGGTCCCCCGGCTGGTGTCCGGGGGCTTTCTACTGGCCAATAAACAACTCACCTGCCCGCCAATGACCGTAACGCTCCATAAATCTCGCTGGGAGCCGTCCCCCTCCCTGGAACAATGGCTAAACTCCTGAAACCTCCCAAATCTGCCCAACATAGTCTAGTAATTACCATTGATCCTCCTATCTGCTTGAAAAGTATAGATAATGTTTGACGAGCAAATCAAATCAACTGTGTACTTTAGAGGTGATGATCCTATAACGATATTAATATTTCTAATCAATTCATTCCTCTCATAGATTTCTCAATTCAGCTGCCTCAGTTTAGAAATATCCTCCATGTGCAAGTCTGGCTGTAAATAATTTCAGCTTTAGGGGGCAGCACTGCATCTCCGCTCCGCGTAGTTGGCGCCCATGATTCTGAAAGTGAAGTCATATGAGTTATATATGTAGCCGGCTGTGTGGGCGTGGCTTGCAGTCGAGTGGAATCGATGCAAGGCGGCTGAGCTCCTCTCCCGATCGGACCAATATCCTGATTTAATCCTGATCCCCAGCGACATTGGTGATATTCTCAAGCTCGGGACAGAGCAGAGTGCCGGTGGCTGCATTCTCGGCTCGGGGCACGGGTGGACTGGTTGTGAGCGGGTGACAGCCTGGTGCCTGAGCGGTGCAGTCGCCATTTTGGAGCCCTGAACCGGTGGCTTTCTGCTTCCCCTGGGCGGACCCTCACAGCAACAAACAGCGGTGCCTCGAGCAAGGACAGCAGCGAGGCGAGGCCTGCCAAGTGCAGTGGCGGGCCAGAGACGGCCTGGTTGGGCTGTTCAACAGGAAGAAGCGGCCCGCGGGGGTCTCTGCCTGAGCTCCACACTCCTGAGTGTTCCTGGCACCAATGCTGGAGTGCTACCTGAGTTGACTGAGCTACCGGAAGGGAGCTGGAGGAATCTGAGGACGGAGCGGAGTGCTGGTGGCCACATTCTCGGCTTGGGAGCTGAGCGGACTGGATGTTAGCGGGCGACCGTGCAGTGGCATAGCAGAGTAGTCGCCATTTGCAGCCCCTCCACTGCGGCTTTCTCTTCTCCCTCGGCGGACCCTTCCAGTGACAGACAGCAGTGTCATGCACACGGACGGCAGTGAGGCCTGCCCGGTGCAGTGGTAGCCTGCAGAAGGGCTGGCTGTACTGTTCAGTGGGACGGAGTGGGCCACGTGGCTTCCTGAAGGGAACTGGTGGAGTGCGAGGACACAAGTAGCTGAGTCCACACCACCACGAACGACGGGGCTGCTGATCTGCTGGATAGTTAGGTGTGTCACGGCTGGCTGTGCCGCGTGCAACCTTGGTGAAGGGGCAGCAGCAGAAGCTGGATCAGTTTGTGGCCAGCAAGGGGGGACAGCCCGTGTCAGTGCAGGCCCCTACGGATGTGGTGACTGCAACTCCGAATGGTGGTGGGGCCACGTTGCGAAGACCGATGGGGGCCATCCAGGAATCAAGGGCCTCCCTTGAGAACAAGGTACAGTTGGTGGGAGTGGAGGTGTCATTGGTGCAGGCTGACCTGAAGGTCAACAAAAGGGTTTCAGAGGTGGAATGAACAGTGAGTGACACTAAGGACCTGTTGGCCTCACTGAGTGCATGGGCCGATGTCCTTGATACTGCCACAAGGATGCTAGAACATAGAGCTGAGGATGCTGAAGGTCACTTGAGAAGATGCAATGTGCAGGTTTTGGGCATACCAGAGGGTGATGAAGGCCAGTATGCAGAGTTGTACTTCGAGCGTCTGCTGACCAACACGCTGGGTATAAAGGGGCTGATAAAGGGTTCACAATTGAAAGGGATCACAGGGTGCCCGGTAGGAGTTCTGATTGCAAAGTTTCTGAATTTGTGAGACAGGGATGCGGTCCTGCAAGATGCCAGGAGGCACATATCATGCCAGGTTGGTGGATAAAGGATTCTTATATTCCCGGACTTCACACAAGAAGTGCAGAAATGGAGGAAATCATATGAGGCAATGAAAAAAGAAACTGTGGGACCATGGCCATAGGTATATGACGTTTTACCTTGCAAAGCTAAAGTTGTTAGCCCATGATAGATCCTTTTTCTTTGACACTCCTAAAAGGTTGTTCTGCTGTAGTTCTAGCTCTGTTTGGCTTTGCTTGGCCTGAGTTTCCGCTTTGGGACCCGACTGTAGACTCCCTGTTACTGGTGGGAACCTCCATTTTGATAATGTGCGTCTGTGGGTTGGGGTGGCAGACGTAGGGTGGGGAGTTGATGGGTATGGGTGGTTTTCGCTCTGTTATTGTTACCATTCACACTTTGGTCGCTTTGGGAACACTGATAGGGTAGAAGGCTCCTGCACTACTTCAGGGCACCCTTCTATGGGGGAGGGGTAGGTATACAGGGATTGGGTTCTATGGCAAGCCTAAATATGATAAGTTGTAATGTATGGGGCATTAATAATGTTTTCAAGAGATGTAACATCTACTCGTACTTGGTGAGGCATAAGGTGGATGTGGCAATAATCCAAGAGACGCATTTGATGAAGGGTGAGTTGGATAAATTACAGACCAGATGGAAGGGGTTTGTGGTGGGATTCTCCTTTTCTTCCTACTCCTGGAGAATCTTGATATGGGTCAGGGAGTTGTTCCCCATATAGGTTCAGCAGACATTGGTCAACCCTGAGGGGATGTATATGGGGATTGTGGGCAGGTTGATGGTGCGCCCAATGCTACTGCTGAGCACTTATGCACCAAATGTGGATCCGGCATCCTTTTTCGAAAGGGAGAAGAGTTAATGGGGTGCTATTGTTGGGGGATTTTAACTGTGTGTTATGTAACCAGCTGGATACATCCAGCACGGGCGGGAGGGTGTTGACGAAGGCGTCTAAGACACTGACGCAGATTGTGGCTGATATGTTACTTATAGATGTGTGGCGCCAAAGACATAGGTCGGAACGCTGCTACTCCTAATATTTGAGCATTCATGGGTCCTTCTCGCAAATTGACTTTGCTTTCGCAGGGGAAGAAGTCATCATGCCCACTAAGGGGGAATTTGTGGATAGGTCACTGTCTGATCATGCACCCTTATGCATGTCCTTGGTGAAGCGACAATGGGGTGCCCCCATTCCCACGTGGGGATTTCACATTGTTATGCTCTTGGGTGGGGCGTTTAGACTTAGAAATTGGCAATTGTTTGGAATAAAATTCGGGTACGACTGCGCATTGGTCCACTGAATGGGAATCTTTGAAAGTGTTTCTCAGTGGTCTCTGTATATCAATGAAAGTGGGGGTCCAAAGAGTGCTCCCAGACACAGTGTACTGGTTGGAGGGTGAGATGGTTAGAGGGTGAGATGGTTACTCTGGATCAAGGAGTGATGGGGGGGGTGAGACATTTGGGCTTTGAGAAAAGAGGTAGGGAAGGATCTTAGTAATGCTAGGGAAAGATTGGTTGCGTGTGGCTATGCAGGATACTTGGCACGACAACACGCAGAAAGGGATAGGATGGGCAGGCTCCTTGCCTGATTGGTGAAAAAGGAGCGGAGGCAGTGGTTTTGTAATGGGATTCGGGATGTGGCTAGCGACATGGTCTTCGACCTGGAGGATATGTATGATGTGTTTAGGGTGTTCTATGAATCTCTTTATGCCAGACTGGCTGGATTTGATGCCGCCAACATGCAGTGGCGTAACACAAGATCTGGGTGCCCCCCTGCAAGCCATGCTGGCCCCCCCCGAACTTGGCAACAAATCACGGGTTGCGCCACACTCTGGGCCGGCCTAGATTACCACACTTGCACAATACACACTAACGTGCTGCTAAAGGGGTATACCACACACTGCACTAAGAGAAAGATATAAATATGTGTTTTAATGCAATATACAGCACACTTTCTGAGAAAAATTGGCCAAAAAGCCACAGTGTTTGCTATTGCATAGTGCCTCATACACAAGTACTGTGCCATACACAAGTACTGGGATGAGGAAGAATATGGCTAGGAGTGATGAAGATTGCCAATAAGTAATCAAGTCATTAAACACAAGTAGTGGTGCAACATCTTTGAGCTGACTGGGCTCCAGCACCCCCCCCCTGAAATTGTGGGCTATGTTGACTTGACCTGGCTGACTTGCAGAGCAGTTGCCGGTAGTTGTTAAACAGCACCTGGGTTTCGCTGTTAACAAGGCCCCGGCCCAGCAATGACAGCGTTTCACTGTAAGTACCTGCATGCCAGGTACCTAAAAAATTTTAAGCAATTGAAATTGTGATGTGGGTGTAGTACTTGCATGCCAGGGGAGTGATTGGAAGGGTAGAGAGGGAACAGGAGACCAGTCATTCTCACAGCAGCTCATAAGTGGGTGCTTTCAGACTTAAAGGAGAGAGTTAACTGCTTGTAACATTGAAGCTGCTGCACTAGAATAGTCTCATTAAGAAGTTAGATGCCCCCACACAAATAAGTTTGCTCCTCCCCACCACACATGAAGTTAGCGCTTCTCCCAACATTTGAAGGGTTATCCCCCCTGAAATGTAGGTTTTGCTGTACCCCTGAACACAAGCACCCACACCATTCACCATATATACACATGCACACCCAGGCATCCATACATTTAAGTGTGCACCCCTTCACCATACAGGCACACCCAGGCCGCCACCCATACATTTCAGTGTGCAACCTTTCACCATACAGGCACACACACCCAGGCACCCACCCATACATTTAAGTGTGCACCCTGTCACCATACAAGCACACCCAGGCAGCCACCCATACATTTAAGTGTGCATCCTTTCACCATACAGGCACACCCAGGCACCCACCCATACATTTAAGTGTGCACCCTTTCACCATACAGGCACACCCAGGCACCCACCCATACATTTAAGTGTGCACCCTTTCACCATACAGGCACACCCAGGCACCCACCCATACATTTAAGTGTGCACCCTTTCACCATACACTCACACAGGCAGCCACCTATTCAATTAAGTGTGCACCCTTTCACCATACAGGCACACCCAGGCAGCCACCCATACATTTAAGTGTGCATCCTTTCACTATACACACACACATGCATACCCAGCCAGCCATACATTTGTGTGCACACTTTCACCATACACTCGCACACGTCATGGGGTTGAGGGGAGTCATAATAGTTCAAAAATAAATTGTTTCTTAAGGACTTCTGTAAAGGACTGAACCATAACGGAAATAATTTCTTTATAAAGGCAGAGTGACTTCAAAAATAAACTATTTATTTTTGAAGTCATAGGGCTTCCCTCACCCATGACATGGCGGCCTCCAGCCTAGGGTTTTCATGTCATTGGGTGGGGGTAGCTCCCGGACTTCAAAAAGAGGTTTTTTGTATTCACTCTGTCTCCATAAAGAAATTATTTCTGTTACAGAAATAATTTCTTTATAAATGCAGAGTGAATTCAAAAAGAAAGTTTTTTTTTTTTTTTTACTCCAAGTGCAGCCCCCTCCCAGGACATGTGGTCGCGGCCCACCCGCACCACGAGGGCTGCGGGGGCCCCTGTTACGCCAGTGCCAACATGGGCAGGTTCTTGTATGAAACGGGGCTGAATAGGGGAAGGCGCTTGGCACTCCGTTGACACTACAAGACGCTGAGCACACAATAGATGGCTTGGGGTGTTAGGCAGAATCCTGTGCAGTTCCCTTAGGGAGCACTACAGAAGATTAAGACTACAGGTGTGAGCAATAAATCCCCTTTGGTATCAGTCTGTAGCACAAAGATTTAGTTGGTAGCTGTGGCTGAGCAGTCGGACTTAGCTCAAGAGGGAGATTAGCAGTATTCAGGGTTTACACAATAGACCTACAGTACTATGGCACAAGGAAACACTGACCAAAGCTTTGTATTAAAAAGAATATATATATTTATTTTACACACTTCAAGTTAAACACATTTATCACAAATTATTAAGCAAGTTAAAATCAGTCAAGAAAAGTATACACAACTTCCTAGTTAAATTGTAGACTAGTTGAACCAGAGTGAAAACTGAGCAAAACGGCCCAATGAAAACCAACCACAAATGGTACTCTAGCAATTTTTCACAAGGGAGGGAAAGCACAAGTTATACCGAAATATCTTCTTACACACCCTAGCAACACTTCCCAGTAGTTTGTGAACAAGTTTAGGCAAGGCAGTACTTTAGCATAAGAATACTTAAATGAAAACCGAGCAAAATGGCACTTGACAGGTTTCTTTAAATGGGAAGGAAAAAGGTGGTTATAAGAAGTAGGTGCACCAACACAGTTCTAGTTGAGAAGCAATCTAGATAAGGCAGTTCTAACAAATTTAGCCAAAGTCAATAGGCCTGTGCCAGAGTCAGTGGTACAGGGCAGAGGGCCCAGGAGCAAAATGTTCTTGTAGCTGCAGTCAAGTCTTTGGTTAACGATTCGAAAAGGTGGATGCAGAAGATGAAAGACAATGTTAGAAGATAGGGGCGGCCAACCCAACAGGTAGGTAAAGGATTTAAAACACCTTTAGTACTACCACACGAAAAAGAGCGGCCTGGCGGAACAATGTACCTTAATATGAAGAAGTGGCTCCTGCGGTGGCGGTTGTTCCTGGTAGTTCCTGCAGTTCGGGGGATCCAGCAGAGGAAGAGAGGCTCTCGTCGTGGAGGAAGGTTCGAGTTACTGCACTACCCAGGGATGAAACCAGCCGCGGTGCTGCCCAACGAATAAAAGGTACGCTCCTTTAAATCGCGGTCTGGGTGGACAGGTGCCTGGCTATCCGGTCTCCGAGTACAAGGTACTGGCGATTCGACCAGGGCAGGTCCAGGAAGGCAATTGGCAAACTGGTTGGCCCCACCAGTTACAGGGAAGAAGGCTCTTGCAGAGGAAGATCTTCTCTCGTCGTGTGGAGAAAAGTGGTGAGACGCTGCAGCAGGGCTTCTTTTTAAAAAAATGTTTATTTGGTTAGTTGTTAAAAACAACTTTTCAAATATTTTACATTTTACAGCTAACAGAAGGAAAAAAAACCAGAAAAACAACACAACATCTATCTATAAGAACATTATACAAATTACAACATTTTTACAATATGGTTACAATTTTCTCTTTAAAAAGAAATCATGAAGACCACAATGAACATAGGTATTTACATAACTAAACCTCTCGGTCAATCATGAACTTAATCATCAGTAAGAAGAAAAAAAAGACAAGACATAGCTAAAATAATCATTATTACAAAAGAGAACAAGAAAATTGTATGAATATCATCTAATATAACTGAACTCAGATCCCTGCTTCCCCATGTTCTCCTTCACACTTTGTGCTGTTATATTGGCACAAAATGTGGGACTGTGGCTTCAAGGAAGTGCACAATCGCAACCTTTACGGCCAATCTAGGACTTGTAAAAACTGATTTCCAGGTTGTGCTCACATCCAAATCAGAGAATACCATAAAAACATTTTGGGATAGTTTCGTTCGGAGCAAATTTAGACAGGGACATGCCACAATCAGATGTTGAAGAGTTTCTTTTTGTTGTTTATCTGCACAATATCGACAGTAATTTTAATTTGGGGTAATTTGGTTTCTCCTCAGCAATATTTCTCGGGTGTGCCATAAATTAAATCGAAACCTCATGTTTTGTCGTCGTATATGAGGCGATCGACATTTGATTAGGTATTTAGCCATCACACTGCCTTTTTGACCCTAAAACTGAGACATCAAAGTCCTTATACGTCTAAGCTGCTAAACTCCTAATCCAGTCACATTCAAAGAATTTTTTTTTGTTGCTAAATCTGGATTGGTCACCAATATCTCAAAACTCACTGCAGCATCAGCCATTTCATTATATAATAATGTACACCAATCTCTGGGGAATCCAGTTGAATTGGAAAGCAAGAACTGTGCTACAATACCAAGTACATTCAAAGTATTATGGCCTAACAGGCACTTCCGCAGGAAAGCACACATCTTCCACAAAACCTGCGCATAGAGTGATAATGAGCCCAACTCAATGCGTATCATAGGGAGAGGAGTGCAGTTTGGTAATTGTAGCACTTGTGTCCAGTATTTGGCCTCTATTTTATCCCAATGTACCCGATTTTGTGGTTTTCCGGCTTCAACTCCATATAAAAGTATAGGGACTACCTTCATTTGGTAGAAGGAAAATGCGTGTTTAAGCGAACATTTTCCAAATCTAGCAACAAGAATCTTAGTTTGAGAAGTCAAAGTCTGTAATTTGGATTGTAGTACCCAGTTCTCAATCTTCGTTTTAGCGGAGTTGGTAAAAAAAGAAGCCTAGGTATTTATAATGTTCTACCACTTCAAGTACCTTATCTTGAATTGTCCAAGTATAGCTCTTTATCTTGCGCTTGAGTGTATTATGACAGACTAAAATTTGAGATTTTGTTGGATTTATTTGTAAGTGATTAGTTAGTGTGTACTGATTCAGTTTGTTTAACATTTGCTGTAAACCAAATGGCGTTTGAGACAGCAGTACCAAATCATCTCCGTAAAGAAGATAACTAACTTTATTGTTACCCAATTTTGGGGGGTCACAGCAGATATTTGTAAAGATGTCTCCCATATCAAATATGAAAAAGTTAAACAAACTTGAGGCCAACGCGCACCCCTGTTTCAATCCTCTCATAGTCGGGATGGCTGCGGAGAGTATACTTTCGTAAGTTAGTCGTACCTGCATTGTTGTCTTTACATGCAGTAGCATCAGCGGGATTAATAGGGACTTTGGGCAATTATGCTTTTTTTGTTTTTTATAAAGCAGTGCTCGATCTATGGAGTCGAACGCTGCCTTAAAATCAATAAACGCTAGGTAAAGAGGCTGTCCTCTCGCAGCGTAATGACTCTTAATCAAATTTAAGCACAATATGTTTGGCATTGTTCCCAAACCAGCTACAAAACCCGATTGGTGTCTGTCTCTTATTTGTGCTTGGATAGTCCAGGCATTAAATTTCCTCAAAAGCAACCTGCCAAAATGTTTTCCTGAAACATCAAGAAGGGAGATTGGGCGATAGCTACTGGGAGCTTGACGATCACCCTTCTTGAATATCGATACAGTGATGGAGTGCGTCCATGTTTTCGGTAGAGCTTGGGCTGCATTAACCGCTGAGAAGATGGTGTATAATATCGATGTCCACCGCTCAGGATGGAGCTTTAGGGCATAGTTTGAAAGACCATCTGGTCCAGCTGCTTTGGAATTAGATGCTGTTTTTATTAGTAACAATATATCTTCATATTCAAACTCGATATTAAAATGGCCATCTAAAACATTAGTATCAAAACATTTAGCACCTTGAGGCACTGAGTATAGCTCATAGAAGTGCTGTTCCCAAGATTGTTCAGTCACAGCATTTGCTTGAGCCGCAATTTGTGAAGGCCTCGTGGCACAGTTAATTATAGACCACATTTTTGCAGTATTCTTCGTTGCCAGGGTGCACAGCATGACAGCACCATCATTTTGATACATCTTTGCACAGTGGCATTTTGCCCAATTGGCATACTTCATTTTGATTTTCCTTACAAGTAGCCATCTGATGTCCGGAGGATACCTATACGCTTGCCTCAGTTCAGCACGCTTTTCAGCTTTTCTTAATTTTATAACTAAGTCAAAGCTATGTCGGTGTTTACTTTTTGGTTGCGAATTCGATCTTAGATTCTGAAAAAGTTGCATTGTATTACTATATTGCATTGCCATATTATCCACATCAGTCGGATTTTTTAGGATCGAATTGACCATATATTGATTAAATTGATGTAAGGTGTCCTCCGACCATCAGAGTCTATTGAGCCCCTGATTCACCTGTAGAGCACCACCTTGCTGACCAATATGATCAACTTTTCTTAGATCTTTCTGCCTCCATTTCATTGTCAAGATATTGTGATCACTCTGTTTGGCATCAGTGATCACAAAACTCTTAACCATTGGCAGCAGAGTATCACTCACAAAGATGAAATCAATGATTGATTCCATTTGGCCATTATGCCAGGTTGCCCTCGGTGGTGTGTCTTCTTTAAACATACCATTTAACATGTGTAATTGATGGGATTTACTGAGCACATGCTCTGCCCTCACTTGATGGAATGTTCTTGGTATGGAGATTGATATTTAAGTCTCCGGCCAATATTAAGTGAGAGACTGCATTATCCATGGCAACCAGATCAAGTAATGTTATTATGTCATCAAAGAACGAGTTATCACCCATGGTAACCGCATTCCAATAGATATTAAGGACCGCATAGCCGATTCCTTCACCAAAAGCATATGCTTATTAGGACAAGCCCATAGTTCCGATGACACTCCCTTACACATTTTTATAGCTGTGAGTAGATCAGAAGATGGTCTACCAGAGGATGGTCTATGAGCAGCGTTGACATGAATATCAAAACCATTCCAAACTGGTGGCTCTATGAGCCAGGTCTCTTGTAAAAGAATTAAGTCGTGCATTCCTAGCTCATTTGGATCATTGTTAAGGAGGTGGGTGAACCCTCTGGTGTTCCAACTCAGCAGGGAAAGCTGATCCTGCCAACAGACAGGATCTAGTTAAAGATATTCCTGGGCACATTCACAATGACACTAACCTTTGGAGTTTCTCCATGTATTCCCTGCTCTGATGACCCCCCTATTTGTTTTACTGAATGTGATTGGGAATTGTTAGACGGGGAGCTTGTAATGTTGTTTTCTGTTAAAAGCTCAAAGCCCAAATTATATAAATGTGCTTTAGTTGACCAAATGAGGGTTTGCACCACCCGAGAGTTCAACCACAATCTTGAGATTCTCGTCTCACACAAATTCCACATACTCAATATCAGTTGATTGAATATCCTCCAACTTCGTTATTTCAGAGAATATGGCCATGACAGATTTTCTATTAAGATCATATTGCTTGCAAGGTGCTGATCTGCAAGCCAAGATTAGGGAATAAGATGCCAGTCTTTTTTTCCCCACTGACTTCGGGAGATAGTATCTGTATAGTAGTGGTGTTATGTTTCGGTAGATCGTTTTTAGTTTTCGCCTGTATTTGTTTTAGGGCAGTCTCTACCAACTCCATCATTTCTGCTGCCTTATCAAGGCCCTGTGGAAAAGAATCTCTAGGTGTTGTTTTTATGTGCAAATTTACCCTTGGATTTAAGTAATCTCCTGCTATTAAAGAAGTTACAGAAAATTGATTTGGTGGTAAGCGTACTTGTGTATTGTCCCCTCTAATTTGCGAGGAGTCCATATGTTTTGTAGCCTTTTGATGTAGGTCAGGCCTTACATCCTGTTCATTCATTCTATTAGGTACACACGATCTCATTGTGGGTACAATATCTGACCTTGGAGGAATTGGTGCATAATGTCCAGACATGTATGCATCAACTGCCGTTCTAATATCAAGTCTGTATGCCCGAATAGCTTCTTCATTCCTCATATCCGTCAGATTACTTTTAGGCACATTGGAAGACTCTAATGATACCTCTCCACTTTCTTTCTGTGGGTTTACAGCATCGTGAAGGTCCACTTCCTTCATCAATGCATCCAAAGGTGCATAGTCTATGGGCTGAGATGACACATGAGCCTGGGTCAATTTAACTTGCATCTGATGTTTATATTTTTTTTTAATTGCTCGCCAAGCCGCAATCATGCTTTTCTTCGGCAGTGTGAGAGCCCTAAAAAATTGCTTGGAGCTAGAATTCGCTAGTTTTAGGAATACTCTGATTTCTGGATAGTTTACCATTGGCCGCATTTTTGTTTGTTTTACCCATGTTAGTGGTGAAGATGGTATACACTTTTATTTTTAACGTAGTAGTTATGGGTGCCACCAAATTAGCTTCAGATTTGTTTTCTGGGATTTCCACAATAATCCCTTCAATATGAGGAATGACAGAATCTAGTATTTGTGTTATTGTGGACGTTTGAACAGCAACTGTTGACATTGCTGTCTTTTTTTGTGAAGTAAGCCTGAAGCTCATCCTCGAGGTCAATTACAGGTATATCCTGTATACTGTTCTCCTCTAATTTCTCTGTAATATTCAATTTTGCAGTGGGAGGGAGCGCTTTTAACATCACACTATCGCTTATAGATGGATGATTAGTTGACATTTGGACATCATTAGACACATTAAATTAATTCGTATCATTCACAGCAGATATGGAAGAAGAGGACAACTTACACCTCTCCACCCGATCTATGCGGTCACATTTTAGGTCCATGGGCGCCTTTTTTTTCACTGTTGCAGTCGCAGACTTGGAGGATTTCCCCATCAGCTTAGAGGGTTATATTGATAACACTGGCTTGGCAAGTCCACAAGACCTCCCTGTAATATCCTTATAAAATGCGCGAATTTCAGCGTCTTTTAATATCTTGTCTGTTGTTTTCAGCATTTTCGTGTCTATGCGGGGAACCGGCGTGGAAGATATGGGAGTGGCAACAAGCGTGCACCCACTAGGCGCGGACATGCCTCCCCCTTGAACAGAATGAAGGCCCTCACAAGGCTTTAACAGAGTGTGCTTATACGAACGCAATTGCATACCACAGACACAGCACGAAGCGCGAGCACCCGAAGCACCTCCGCGCCGCTCCCCCGCAACTCAGCTTTGCCGTCTTTATATGCAGTTCTTATGTTCCTCTTAGTTCATGCGATGCTGTCCGGTGAGTAATGCACGTTGCGTGGCACTGTTTCGCCTTTTATATTGGTAACCTGTGTCTCTTCTCCCCTTGCAGGTCGCGATGTTCCTCGCCGAGCGCCGTGATGTTCCAGCAATGATACTGACCAGGAGATGACTACCCAGGTAAGAATTGTGTGGTTTTCTTCGTTCGGGAGGAAACGTGAGTAAACGTTTATTAATGCTGTCTTTCTTCCTCCTCTTTCCAGGTTATGGTATTCCAGGATGCATGCGGTGCCGGATGATGGAGTTCGTACATTCAGGTGAGTGGAACTGAAGTCGGCGATGGATTGAAGACAGGATACTTTTCCAGGTAAGTTTTGTAGTGTTCTTTCTCTCTCTTCAGGTCCTTGGTTTCCGGTAAACTGGCATCAAAGAACTGGACATGGTGAGCGTTACGCTGTCCACAGCAGAATAACGCAAAGCATGTTCTACTGTTTGGGTGTGGTTTAAATAGTCTCAGGTAAAGTAGCCCAGGTAAAATAGTCCCAGGCCTGCCACACCCAAAGTAGTCCAGGTAAAGTAGTCCTAGGCCTGCCACACCCAAAAGACTAGACCGCATAGCTCAGTTCCTTGTAACTGAGCTACGTGTGTGCCTCCATGTTGGCTGATCCCCCCCCCACACCCCAAGTTAAATAGTCCCAAGTAAATAGTCCCATTCTAATGTTGGTCTTCATGATGGTTATGAGCCTGGTGCCAGAGGCGCCAGGACTGACTCCAAGAGAGTCTTGGATGAGGTTTTAAGGCCTTTGACCTGGCCCTAACTGGAAGGCTGATTTGCCAGTGAGGGCCAGGGGCAAGGGTCATGACACTGGGCCCCTCCTTTTTCAGCCCGGTGAAGCTATAATCTGAAGCGTCGACATCCAGAGTGAGGGTAAATGTGAATGTGTCTGCCTTGTGGCCAGTGCAGAGAGGCACATGCCAGGGTTGTCCTCTGTTGGTCATGATTTTTACACTAGTTATTGAACCCCAAGCGAGGGTGATACAAAGAAGACAACTGGAGGCTGGGTTGTGTGAGAAACCTGAAAGGGTCTCATCCGCTAGTACCCGGGGATCTGTCATCCAGGTGGCCAGGACACGGCCATCGCTTTTGGATGCAGTTCTGGGGGTGAACCAGTGCAGGAGTATCACCTGGATGAGGGGTCTTCGGGGAGTGGGACACCGGATGGTGAGATGCGATATCCTCTTCCCTGTACCACCTTTTCCCCATCCTGCCAGGTAAGATACTTAGGAACTCACCCCCACCCATTTCCTGACACAAACACTTTCTCATGGACAGCCTTATAGCTGACATGTCCCAACACAATGGTCAGGCAATACCCCTACGTCCCGTCCCCTTTCCTCCATACTGTATCTGCGTCCCTCGCTAGGGATGGGAGACGGACCTTTTTCACTAGAAAAATCATCTTCCCCTTTAAATTTAGAGGCACGCGGGGGCACGGCCCTGGCAGCATGCGCTTCCCTGACACCGCCCACTGGCGCCACTCCCCAGTCATCTTTTCGGCGTCGATGGGAACGGACCGCTTTCACAAGTGCTCCTGGGTTAGGCCTCTGGCCTAGTAATTCCACACGCTCTTCCCCGGAGAAGTGTTCTTGTCTTCTTTTTTCTTTTCAATTATCAGGTACTGCTTTGTCCTCTGGCGCCACGCTCCTCCACGGTGCATGTCAAAGACGGCGTGCTTCAGCAGGTGTCCAGCCTGCGAGGGCCCCTTCCCAACGTCTGACCCTCACACCCTCTGCCTCCAGTGCCTAGGTCCAGAACATGGCTGGGTCGACTGTACCGCGTGCAAAGCCTTGACTTCACGCACGCTCAAAAAATGACTAGCCAGGTGACGGGAGCTCTTCGAAAGATCGCCTCCAAAGGACCTCAAAGCCAGTAAAGACAGCACAGCCGGCGAGACGGGAAGACTGATAGCAGACCGGTCTGTGTTGGAACCAAGGTTGCAAGCAGCAACATTGTAAGGAGAAATCTGAAGAGAACAGTGTGTGAAGCGTATGTGATGAGTGACGTAAATATAATTGAACATCAAAGGAGGGACTGAACTTTTAAAGCCCTTTTATTTTGACAAGACTCCACCAGGACTGCATTATTATTATTATTATTTGATGGTCGTAGCTTGCTCCAAGCTAAACATTTAGGCGTTTATCACCCCCTTGTTGAAGTTCAATAAACACCCTTGAACTGTGGTCAGCTTGTGTCTGTCTTACTGTTGATGCCATGCCTTTCTTACAGTTGCGAGTGGGGGAAGGGTGCCACTGCATATCGTTGTATGCCGACTATGTATTGTTGTATATGCATGACCCGCTTCATAAACCTGGAAGGGGGTACTCAATTTGGTCAAGGAATTTGGCGAGCTATCGGAGCTAGAGATTAATTGCCCTAAATCAGCCCTATATACGATATCTGAAGGGGTGGTTGGCAGACGGATGAATTTTGGCATGGACCCCCCCGAGTAGTGGATTTAAATAGCTGGGGGTAAAGGTGGGAAAAGGACTGGGAATGGGTATATGAAAATAATGTGATGCAGAGCCTGATTGCTTTTGATGGATGTGTGGAATTCTGGATGAAGTTTCCCCTGTCGGTGGTGGGCAGGGTGGCACTGGTGGAAATGATTGCACTTCTGCGCTTGCTATATGTCCTACAGTCCATGCCGATGCCTATATTGGCTAAATATTTCTGCAAGTTGCAAATGATGCTGGGAAAGTTGTTATGGAAGGGGGGAGCCCGAAGGTCGCTTTGAAAACGTTGCAGCTCCCGGCAGGGAAGGGAGGTATTGGAGCTCGGACTTCCACTTGTACTACTGGGTGGCAACGCTACTGGAATGGTTTGCGGCCCAGCAGCCCTGCTTGAGGAGATGGTCACCAGGATGATTGCTTCAGAATATCGACCACTGCAAAAGGTATGGTGGCAGGCGACTAGAACTCCGGGTCAAAAGGTACCTTTTATGCTGGAAATGAGGTTGTCTCGCAGCAGGCTTGGCTGTCATGGGAAAGAGGTGCAGGGGTAGAGTGGTACGAAGTGGGCAGGGGGGGGTCGCATTAAGGACCTTTACGATGACAATGCTTCAAATTGATCCTGGCGAAGCAAGCCATTGCAATGGTTTGGAAGTCAGCCAGGGGTCACCTCTTTAATTCTTGGATGAGGGAGATGCAGAAACGTCCAAAGCAGAAATGGATGCGATGGATCGCGCAGTGAGACTTGATGGGGAAGTGGTTCACCACAGGGTGTGGCATGAGGTGTGGGACATGCTTCATGCAGCCTCTGATCTTATGCCCCCCTGAGGCAGGGGCAGGGATGTGGAAATGGGTTGCAAAGCCGTCATCGATGTGATGTCCGTCACAAGGGAAGACCGTGAGATGTGACCGGTGCGGTGGGGCCTCAGGACTGGAAGGAGGAACTTATGTCATGTACTGTACGAACAGTTGAATAAACTGCACAACTGTGAATGTATACCTTAGGTTTCACAACACTACAGGCTCTTTTCAGATGTTTGTAACTAGGATGGGCCTTGTTGGGCGTGAATCTGTATATGTTGATCAACTAAAATTGAATAAAATATATATGTAGTCGGCTGTGCCCATGACCTCAGTTCCTTTTTTGAATGCTCAGGAGACTGCTTTTGCAAAATGCCACTGCTGTTGCTAATTTTGACCTGTGAGAACTACTGGAAGCTCATGCCTGTGTCCGACCTACATAAGCGCTGTGTCTGGTGCTTAGGTCCCAACTATGATTTCAACTCCCGACAATCAGTGCATCTAAAGGCTGTAACAGAGTGTGTCGCAAAGGACCTTACCATTCTCTGCAAGGTGGTGGAGGAGGGCATCCCACTCTGTGGGTTCATCCGTGTTAGGGAGAATTCTAATTTCTGTGCTAATTCTCTTCTTCCTTAGAGACCCGCAGCTCTTTTGCTGGACGTTAGGACTTTTAATTTTTATCCTGGAGTGAGTGAGGCCTTTTCTCACTCCCTCATGTATTTTCATCTGATTTGAACTCTGTTTCTTTTGGTTTTGGAGTCTGACAAACTCCATAGGCATCACCTTTTGTATTGTGACACACAGCACCCTCAGTGCAGTGTCACAGAGAGGTCCCTTGGATTTCTCCTAAGGTTTAAATAACTTCTCTTGGATAAACTACTGTTTCCAAGAGTAGTAAAGTTAAATTGACTTTACTTACCTTTTTCTCTTTGTAGACCCAGCACACACTATCATAGATAGAGTGCTGGAGGGGTTACTTACTACCCCCTTTGTCTACTTTCTCATGTAACATTTTTATGTTACCCTCACTACAGTTAATGGCTGGTGGCAGTTGTTTAATTGTCCTACCATTGTGCATTTATACCGAAGGCAGAATCCTCAGCTGCAGTATTGCACCCATGGGTTCCCATTTTGTCAAAATGACCCAGTCTTCTTTTTTGCCATTTCTTGCTTCTGAGGTCTTTCTTGGGTTTTACTCTGCGTGCAAAACTAGGTTTGGTCCCTTTTGTCTTTGGTGGGATTCAAAGGTGAAGCCCGCCTTTGGCGCCTGCGTGTTTGCCAGGGCAGGAAGCGAGGGAGGTTCCCCACACTCCCTGTGCTTAGTCTGCTTGGTTGCAGGAATGCAGCCAAAGGTGATTGGCTGGCTGGCTGTCCTTGGAGGGATGGGAGAAACCTGCATAAAAGCGAGGTCTCTTGGATAGAAGGCAGAGTCGACCACTGGACAAAGGAACCGAAGAAGAAACTGGAAGAGAAGCTTGCTGCACCCCCCGGACCGTTGTTTTGCCCCGTGAAGCCCTGCTGCAGTGCTGAAGCTCCAAATTAAGTATCGACTAGAGAAGCCCGGAACAGACGACTTTTTCCATTGGGTTGGTGGGACCAACTGACCCGAAGACGAACTTGACTGAAACCCCTCTCTCTGCTGGCTGTACTTCTTCGCTGCTGCTGGAACCGAGTGCCAGGGGACAGGAACACCAGGAACAAGTGCATCGTCTTTAAGCCGGACCCGAGCTCCAGGAAGATCCTGAGGACCCTCCAGAAGCAGGGTGAAACCAAGCCTGAGCCGCCTCAACAGAGTCCTGGACCCCAGAAGCAAGAGGAGCCCACAGGGTGTCCAAGAACCGCAGTGGTGCTATTTGCCGGTAGCTGAAACCGCAAAGTGTCGCTGATCTGAAGTAAGCCCATTGCTGCCGCCGATCTGCAGGACTGCTTGCTTGCTCTCACTGGAGACTTGCATTAGCTGCCCTTTGCAGAGTTGCTTGCATCTTTGTTTTCACAAGCCTCCCAGCTTGTGGTCCAACAGTGATTCTTTTTTACAAACTCTCTATATAACACTGTGCAAGACTTTTGTGCTACCTAAAAGAAGTGCCTAAGCTCCCCTAGACTTTCTTCAATTGGCATTGCCTGTCCTGGCTCCCTGCAGACTCTTCTGACCCTTTTACTTTGTGTTTATATTTCCCTCAAAAAGTCATACATAAGTTACTTGTATTGCTGGGAAAGGGTTAACCTGTACTTTATTGGGGGATTGGAAAGTACTTACCTGTTCAGAAAACTTGTTAACCTTTGTTCCCTTCCCTAAACCTTTGCCTTTTTCCATAATCCAGTGTTACATTAAGTGATAAAGTGATATATCAATGTCCACAGTGTCCTAACTATTGGGCAGATAAGTAGTTGAGGGGGGGAGGGATGGGTATAGGTAAAAATAGGTGCAGGAAGAGGGGTTGGGGGGCCCTAAAAAAATAATAATAATTCGATGAACTGTCAAACACGTTTAAATTGCAGGCTTTGAAATGCCTGACGATGAAATGACATAGAACCCTCTTGTGAAAACTCGTTCACACAGGCTTCTGACTAAGGCATAGTTATTGTTCCTTTCCAGAAGACCAGTGTGTGGGTATAACTGGTCTCTGTTTCCAAGGTGCAGTTTGACCTCCGTGATTTTGAACAAGGCCACCTAAGGAAACCACTTTACTACTCTAGTCTATGAGCCTGTCATGGCTGTTTGGCTCAAACCTATCTCGGCTGTGGACAGGCACCTGCCAAGAAGCAGAACCCACCTCCCTCAGACCCTGCTTTAGTCCCCATCCACCATATTGTGGAGATCCTGGTGGTTCAGGAACCCACGGCGGGAGTGAAAACTGAAACGTTATCCACCTTGCCACCCTGACATAGAGAGTGCAGCTTGGCATTGCAGGCTGTTAACTTAACTTTTTTACTTTAGCTAGAGAATCCGACACCTTGTGAAATGTTGCAAAGGAGATGGCAGAGAATGTAGCCCCTGAAATGAAGGTTGATTTTGCCAACTTGGTAAATGATGGGAAGGGGTCCCTCAAGCTGATTATGCAGATGGATTTTGACATGGCTTATTGTGTGGCTTACTTGATGGGCTCTAGCACTGTACCCAGGAGGCACTCCTGGATGCCAACATCTGAATTTGCACCTGGTGTATATGCAATATTCTTGGACATGTCCTTCCATGGGGACATTCTTTTCTGCACCATGGCTGATGTGTTGCTTGGCAAGTGCAAAGCGTCCAAAACCACTGCCAAGGCTCTTGGGCTGGCACTCAAGCAGCCCTCCACATCTTTTGTCGAGGGATGTCTCTTTGACTGCCTTTGCCCAAAGCGGTATTGTTCAGAGAGCAGTCTAGCAAGCAGCAGCAGAGGCATTTCCACCATCAAGGTAGAGGAAGGGGTGCTTCATTCCTTTCCTGTGTGGGTGGCTGTCTCAGTTTGTCCCGAAGTGCACTAAACCCACCTCAGACATCTGGGAGCTACTGCCTCCCTTGCCTCCACCTTCTCCTGGATACCCTGCATCTCGAGGGAATCTCAGCTTCTTTCAAAGGCTGCCATACAGCTTGTGCCTGCTTCGGAGAAGGGCATGGTGATAGCATATTATTTTGATGTAGAGGAATGATGTGATCAGTTTCTTCTATGCCAGTTTATTGGTACTGTGTGGGATTTGGACCTTGCTTTGCCTTTTCTCATCGCAGCTCCATTTGAGCCTTTGCATTCATGTCCCTTGAGGTTGCTCAGCCTTAATGCGATTCTCCTGGTCGCCATCACTTCTGCTAGGCAGGTGAGTGGGCCCCAAGCATTTTCCGTCAGACTTCCCTAACTTGTATTCTCAAAGGAGAAAATGACTTTGAGAGTGAAGCTGACTCCTCCATCCCCCACCACAAGGTTGCGTCAGACTTCCATGCTCCACAGAAGATCCCTCTTTCTGCTTTCAACCCTCCACCTCAAAGATATACCATGGGGGAGACGCTCATCACCAGGACCCCAAGCGGCTCTCAGCTACTGTGTTTCTCAGACAAAGGACAGCAGAAAGGACTATCAGCTGTTTGTTGGTTGTACTGGCGCACAAGCGGCCAGGGCTCTTAGGAAGCAGACCACCCTGTACAGATGGATTATGCATGAGGTTCTGAGAGCCTGTTTTATGAGGGGCCTTGCTGCTGTCTTTGTTTTTTAGAGGTTGGTGTCCCTACTACGTGAGCTTCTATGCAGACATTAACTAAACATTACTGCCTGGATTCTGTATCAGGTCAGGATGCCAGTTTTGGTCATGCCGTCCTCCAGAGTTTCCTGGTGCAGATGGTGGGTTTCCCGCTCTCCTCTGCCCTCCAAGCAAGTGCTATGCTGCTTTTGGAGGCTTAGATGAAGACTCTGTGGGAAGTAGGAGCCCATTAGAAGAACGAATTACTTAGCTCTCATAATTTTCTTTCTGACAGATTAGTCCTCCCACAGATATCGCTGCCCTTCATGAGGGTAGCTCGTCACTTCTTGTTGTTCTGCATTTCCTCAGTTGCTGAGTGTAGGGGAAAAGGGTGGAACTGTGATCATGGGGTGCCATTGGCTGCATACATAATGCCCATATCGTCACAGCTGTAGTCGTGGGTAACAACAACTCTGAGCAGAACCAAGTTGAAGCTATACTTCACCCCCTGGTTGCTGAAAGAATTCTGAACCCAGACTGAAGCTGGCAAAGATCTAAGATGAGGGATCCGTGGGAGGAAAGACTAATCTGGAAAGTAATTTGTTATTCTTAGTTGCATAAATAGGATGGTGTCCTTTGAATGTATTGTTTAACATAAAGACTGCAAACCGTGAACATGATTTATTCTCTTCATTCAAGGCACGAGCAAAGTTAGAAATGAGGGAGAAATCTACAAAAGAAGATGCTGAAGAAGTGGTTGAAATAATGAAGTTCAGGTATGTCGGGTTCACTCTGAAAGCTTAATATGTATGTATGGGCCGTTGCTGCAACCTGTTAGTAGAAAGGTTAATGCTCTTTATGTGGGTGTTTTTGGATTGAGAGATTAGTCTTCACACGTGTAAATGTGTAATTCTTCTGGGAAATTGAATAGACAATCACGCCTCTCTGTTTTAACAAAGTATAGTTCAATAGCATGGTACACAGTTACACTTTTAACCTTTAAACCTTCCGTGCTATTATTTATTTGTTTAATCGGCAGAGACCCTGGTAATCGAAGAATTATCGATATGGTTATAATAATTTGTTAACGTAAAGTCAGTAAGGTTTGTTTTATTGCTTTTTAAATAATCCCATGCAAAGATGGCATCCATACTGCACTTTGTGCCCCATCCACCCCATGACTTCTGTGAGCAACACATTCTAAATGCTTATTGTGAATATTTCGTAAAGACAAACACAGTGGCATTCTGTGAGTAGGTTTAGCAATTTTTCTTAAAATTTTTGTATCAACTGGCAAATATTTTTTTACGTTTTTGGTATTCCATAGTATCTCCATTTATTAGGTCTATTATATATTTGTATGATTTTTGAAATAGGATCTCACTTACTACATTGTTAACAAAGTCATATTTTTGAATTTCTATTGTATTCATTGTTCTCTTAAGCAAATAATCTAATTGACTATCTCAGATTTAAATAGTTGTTTTCCTTGCATTAACATTTAACCATCTAAAAAATATGCTGTTTTAAAATCTGCCAATGGCATCAACTATCTAAAATGTTTCGTCTGTGTGGTCCTTAAATGACAGGCGTGTGTGACAGGTGCAATTGCCAGGCTCCTCTGTAGTCTGACTATGCCTTTTTTCTCTTCCCTGATATGGTTTTTTACTGTCATCCCTCACCTAGACCCACTTCCGAAGAATGACGTTTACCCATTTGTGGTGACTGAAAGGTCCTGTGTGGGAGAGGCTTAACGTTGTATCTTGTTGGTGCTTCATAAATTGGTGTATGTGCCTAAAACCACGGAGTTCTCTTTAATTCCAACAGATTTAGTGCCAACAGGTGTTTTTCTGCCAAGTGGTCTGACTAGAGTCTCTTCTAAACAGGAAATTGACATTGCAATTGTTAAAGCGTTCATTTTAAGAGTTTATTACTCATAAGTTGTGCATAGTTATCAGTGTCATTATTGTTAAGAAAAATGTACAAACTAACATCAGAATCAAGAGTATAGAATGTACAGTTATCCCGTTCCCACTTGCTTAGGCCAGACATCGGTAGGCATAAAATAGTAATTCTTGCTTTGAATTGTTTTTTTTCTTATAACACAATGTATTGCTTTTACGTGGAGTCATAATCATTTCAGTGTATTTCAAAAGCAATCAATTCAACATACAGCCCACATCAGATATTAATCTGCCCCCATCTCCTAAGTGTAAAAATTAACAGCAAAACTATTGTCTAACAAGCATCTTTCCATTTATCCCATATCTTCTGGAATTTCCCAGGGCACCCTCGGGAGTTGTACATTATTGCTTCAAGCAACATGCAGATCCACATCTGAAGGTTGCTATGAATTCTTAAGCTGTTGTATGGGTAAACATTCTGTAGCCTGGCCCCTCAGCTGTGTGCTCCTGATCCTGCCGATCACTGCCTTTTGTCAGGCCACTTCTCATAAAACCCACAGCTGACAAAAGCGACCCAGCAAGCTACTGCCTGATCTCAAACACTCCTTTCATTAGAAAGGTTCTGAAAAAATGCATATGCCGCCAGCTCCTGGGCTACATAGACATAAACAACCTACTTCAAAAGGCCCAGCATGGTTTGGGTCAATGAAGTCAATGAGGGTACAGAATTGGCCCTCTGTTCAATCTGTGACATGCTAAAGAACAACACGACCACAACTCCGAAAGTACTCTCATCGTGCTGGATCTTGGCAGCGTTTGATGCCATCCGCCACAAAGTTCTATTAAGGAGACTAGATGGATGACGGAAAGAACCAAAATCACCATAACGGCTTCCTATAGTTCCCAGTCACATTTACCATTCTCTGGAATTACCCCACGGATTGTCATTGTCGGTCCCTGCTCCTATGCTATACCCCTTGCTGCAGTGTGCCCTATAACTCTGTAAAGCACTTTCCAAAGCTTGGTTCACACTCAATAAATACCCTAATAAACAGATTTATGTGACTCCCATATTGGACCTCATCAGCCTGTCTGGTCCAACCTGTTACAAATATGCAGATGACAGACTGATAATTTTCAAACTCAAAAACAACTTTTTCAACTAAGTCACTTCACCTGACCTAAAAACATGTCTCACACAGGGAGGCACTTGGATGGCAACAGACTAAAGCTTAACCACCCCACTAAAACTGACCTCATTATCTGTAGTGGCTGCATCAAACACCACTGCATCCCTTGGCCCAACTTGTTGGGCCTATGCCCAGTACTTACATTCCCTGTAAAGAATCGTTTAACCACAATGGACAGTGGCCTCACACGTGAACCACTGGTGATAGCCATTGTCAGAAGTTGCTTTTTTCCAATTTAACACTGCAATAATTCAAGGTTCGAAATTGAAGGGGTCTGGGAGCTATTTAGCTCCTGCTTATAGCCTAGAAGAGCCTAGTTAGCTTGACCTCAGCAGCTACCAGGAGCTACTTTTGGCTTCCCATGCCTTGCCAAACAAACACATCTATGGGAATTTAACTATGTGCATTTGGGCCACTCTATAAATAAGCATTAGCACACATGTGTGACATAAAAGTATAAGGGGCCATACAAATAAAGCAAAATGTAATGTTTGCATTTTATATTGATGTGAGATTATGCGGACGGCTATGAACTAGCTCCTGGTACTCCAGTAGTAGCTCCTGGTCACTGGTTAATGCTGGATACAGAGACATGGGAGACACATCACCTATAAAGAGAATGAGAAGCACTCATAAACAATAACAACGAACGACGATCGAGAACAATTCCACCACGATCTGTTCATGGAATACACAGGGCCACTCTCACTTATTTAACATGATTTCTCCAACTATCAAATCATATGTCTCCAAGAGACGTGGATCTACCACCAACTGTTATGTGATGGTTTTACCACATATATGAATCCAGCAATACAAAAGAAAAAAGGGCGCCCATTCTCAGGTTTGCTTATACTCATAAAGCTGAGTGCCAATCTAGAGACAGTTGAATCCATCAATATAAACCCCTTGGCACAATTAACAATATTCCAAAAACTGATATTAACTGAAAGAGATATTAATAAGGAGGAAACATCATCCCAAATAGAGAATTTCAGGATACTAAATGTCTATTGGAATCCAGCAAAAATCCAGGACGAAATATTTATAGACGCAGTATTTTCAGCCATGGATATGGTGTTTCAGAAATATCCTCTGACAGACTTCATAATATGCGGAGACCTCAACGTCCATCTCTTTAATCATGCTGGAATCTCATCTGAGGATCCCATGTTACAACCTCGTGCCTTGAGATGGAACACACAAATTAAAAAAATGGGCTGCAAAAGCAAAAAAAAAAGCAATTAGACAAACTGGCTTTGTCAAACAAGAGGGCACAAACGTCAACCTCTTCCTCCTAAACCTTATGAAGCAGGAGGCATTAGAGAGCAAAACCCAGGTCTATGCAGCCTTTGTTGACCTCCTTCTTGCATTTGACATGGTAAACAGGGACATCTTATGGCACAAACTATCTGAGTGAGGCTGCCCCCGGGAGATCCTAGAGCCAATAAAGTTGCTATATTCAAACACCAATATAAAAATCAGAATGTCAAAAGAGGGCTTGGTAACAAATTCGATTAACACTTGGCATGGTCTTAAACAGGGGTGCCCCATGGCGGCGTCCAGGGGTGTTACTAAGTCAGGAATAGGTCCGGGGCTATGCTAATGTTGAGACTGTCGGGATTCTGGTCTAGCTAGCCTTTTGGTTGTCGCTCCTGGGCTTTTATCTGGGGCTACAACCAAAAGACCCAAGGCTATAGCCCCCTCAGCCCTCCCACCCCTAGCAATGCCCCTGGCGGCATCCCTATTTAATCTGTTCACATCAGACTTCGAAGACAATATATACACACCAACCATGAACCCTTCGAAATTGAATGTGACCACATTATCCTGTATGATGTATGCAGATGACATTGTGATGCTGGCAAAAACGCGAAGAGGCTTACAAACAGCTCTGAACAACCTACAGAAATATATGGGCCAAAATCAACTAGAAATAAATGCCAACAAAACAAAAGTCATGACACTGACTCAGGAGCACACCAATACAAAGAATTCATATTCCTTTTTCTTGAAAAAACAGAAACGTACGCAGGTTAAAACCATCAAATAGCTTGGTGTCGGGATTAACCAATCCCAAATTGAGAAGGACTGGGCTGCACACCTCAAATCTAAAGCCTGGTCACTAGCACGCCAACGACTTATTTTGCACAATAAATTTTACACGTTTTCTGTTAAGCCGCTGATAACATTCTACAAGCAAAGGGTGGCAACAATTCTGACCTATGGTGGTGAAACCATTATCAATATAGACTCGCAAATTTGCCAAAAACTGGCGGGGATATTCTGGAGGAAAGTTTCATCTCTGCCAACATCATTTCCGGTGCCCCAAATCAGATATGAACTCACCCTTCAGTCCCTAGAATCCATCATCACGGGGAAGCAACTAGATCTTTACAGGAAAAATGAACAGTGATGATCACATATCTGCGCTAGCGATATTCCGCTCTAAAACTGTTACGAGCAATGAGAATACCTTAACAACATGGAAAAACTATGTAGACAATAAAAGAATAGAAGCAGAGATATCTACGGACATGCTGATCCAGCAATCCCAAAAAGCAAAAGTAAAGCTAAGGTGAAATAAGAGCATTACATCAATTACCAAACTATCTCAATCTGTTTCCAGAGGGATGGATTTGCAATACGTTTTTGAGACTGCGACTTAATATACTCCCAACACGGGAAATTATGGCAAAAAGTAACCTGATACAGAAGAACTATCAGTAGTGTCGGTTCTGTAAAGAGATAGACACAATAGAAAGCCTTCATCATATCGTAATGAAATGTCCAAGCTTGACCCAGAAACGTTGTTTATTCAGTGGTCTGTATCTTAAACCGACTATACAGCTAGATAGCAGAGAACGATGGGCACAAATCCTACTGGGCAATAATAAAAAATTAGTAACGACCATCATTCAATTCTGGTCAAATATCATCAAAGATACAGGAATTGAACTATCTGAAGTAAGGACACGAGCTGTAAACGGATACAAACAAGATGGCAACAAATTGAACCTACAACTCCTGACCCATGGATTCTAGAAAATATGCAAACATTCTAGAGTTTGAAGCCTGTATGTACAATATATATATTTCTGAGGCTTGTGGAATCTGCTTAGATCACATGCTGTGCATAGGCCGACATCTAGTGGAAGCTGCGGAGTATTAGTTTGTTTTTCGAAACTCGAAAATGGGTGTCGAAACAGGGCGTACCAGTAATACTATCCCTAGTGTGACGTCCACTGTACTCATGATCCCTCACGCGTCTAGGACCCTCAGATTGTTTTTTTCCGCCATACGGGTCGGAAGCATTTCGCAGAGTTCCCTAGCTTTAGCCATACCTTTACTAAATATTGTTATAATTACCCATTTCTCCACCCCAACGTCGAGTCACCGAACTTCCACACTCGACGCCGGCCCGGAGAAGGATTCGACCGCTGACAGCTGCACGACGGATTTGGGCCTCGGAAGGCCTCTGGCCTCGGCCCGGGCCTTGGAGGGCCTCTGCCCTCGGCCCTGCAAGTAGGGAGAGTGGGTGGTGGACATACTCTACACTCTTTTGGTATATAGGTACATTCTTATATATTCCTACACTTACCAGCCCGCTGCCACAAGGTGCGTATGGAGGGTACCCCTTTCCAATTCTGCCCCAAGTGCAACCGCAAGTACACTTGGGTCGACAGGCACAACACGTGCAATTTCTGCTTGCCGAGGGACCACCCCGAGACGAACTGCAGAGCGTGTAGTAGGTTTAAACCAAAAACACTTAAGGACCGTTCAATCAAGCGTTGGGCCCACCACGCCAGGCGTCAGGAGGCCATGGCAGCGGAGGGCGCCTTGAGCGATGGCAGCGACGCCGTGCTTTCGGACGGCGAGGGCATTATGGCGTCGAAAGACAGCCGAGCGCAAGTCCCTGACCTCGGAAGGTCGTCCGGCAGGGCGGCTATGGGGAAGACCCCCGGCGACACAAGCGCTTCCCACAGCACTTCCACAAAACACATGAAGTCCAACCGGGACTCGACGCGCACGTCGAGTTCTCGGAAAGAGGCACATAGAGAACGGTCTGAATCGGCGTCCTCTGGGCGTTCTCGATCTAGATTGCTGCATGACTCCAGGCAATCATCCACTGTTGCCAAGAGTGCCTCGCTCCCCAAGGTAACGGAAGTTCAATCGTCGGAGGACGAAGCCGACTTCCACCCTCAGACCGCACTCCAGGAGTCGGCGCCCACAGACCACGTTACGGCGGCTCCTGAGCCCCTACCTCCACGTTCGAAGGATAGGGACACTACGGCCGAACCTCGACGCCAGGCGTCGAAAGGCTCCAAAGGGGCGAAAAAGCAGGGCAAACACTCTTCCACTCACGGGGAGGGGGAAAAGCAACAAAGGAAGCAGCCTCAGCCTCTTTCCACTCCTCATAAACAGAGAGACAGGTCCAAGTCTTCTGCTATCACAAAGACCCCTGCTCAAACCAGCAAGTCTAGTCAGGATAAATCAGAGAGGTGCTCAAGAGGAGAGGGACTTTGCCGAGGAGTTAGTGAGAGAAAGGAGGCCTGTTGCTCAGGCCATCCCTATCCTTAAGTCAATACAAAGGAGGATAGACCCTTCCCTTGTTAACCCCAATCTCACTAGGGCAGTAAACCCCAGAATTGAAAAGCTTTTCAGGGCAGCCCAATCTGACCCACTATACATAAGGGGACATCTCAAACCGGACTCCCTGGTTGTCACAAACACCCGTAAGAGGGCGGGAACACCCTTGTCATCGTCCGAAGCTCCCCCCGACAAGGAGAGCAAGAAGATTTATGGCTTGGGTAGGAAGGTAGCCTCCACTTCCGCCTACCAGGCAAGGATTGCCAACTCCACCACCCTGCTGGCTAGTTACAACTGCCACCAGTGGGAAGAAGTCGCGGCTCTCATAGACTCTGCCCCAGAACCCTTAAAAAGCCAATTGGCACGAGTTTCGGCAGAGGGGAGAGCCGTATCAGGTTGCATTTTAACATCAACCTTTGATGCCGCGGATAACGCCGGCAGATTAATTGCTGAATGCACGGTCATCAAGAGGCATGCTTGGCTACGGCAGTCTGGTTTCAAGGCCGAGACCCAAGCATCATTGATAGATAAGCCGGTGGAGCCGGATCTATTGTTTGGAAAGGCGGTCGAGGACGCGCTAAAGAATGCCAAGGACGAGTACGAGACACTCAAGTCCCTAGGGCAACTAACCAACAAACCCCCTAACCAGAGAGGGAATGGCAATTTTCGTCGGCCTCACAGACAAAACTCCCAAAGAGGCTCAAACTATTCCCAAGGCCAGGATACTACATGGAACACTAACCAGCAGTCTACCCAGAGTTATGGCAGGGGTAACAAAAGAGGTTGTGGTAGGGGCATAGGCAGTCCCAATAAAGGAGGGGGCACGCCTCCACCAAAACAGTGACGCTCCGTTCAGGGTCCCTTCTCACGCATCCCCAGTAGGGGGACACATTTCCATCTTCACCCAAGCTTGGGAAGGGATCACATCAGACAGATGGGTGCTGTCCACAGTGTCCGCAGGATACTGCATAGAACTCCTAGAGCGTCCCCGAAACCACCCTCCACGACAAAGAATACACTCCTTAGACCACCAGAAGATCCTACTCGAAGAGATCCAAGTTCTTCTCGCAAAGGACGCGATAGAACTCGTCCCGGGACACCAGGTAAACAAGGGTATTTATTCAACTTACATCCTTGTGCCAAAAAAAGATTTGACAATGCGCCCAGTATTGGACTTACGGCCTGCAAACAAGTATGTCAAGCCCCAAAAATTTCGCATGACTACTCTCCAAGAGGTAATTCCCCTCCTAAAAAGGGGGATTACATGGCAACATTGGATATGAAAGATGCCTATTTTCATATTTCCATGTTCCCAGCGCACAGAAAATATCTGCGCTTCAAGGTGGACAGTCAGCACTACCAGTTCAAGGTACTGCCCTTCGGGATAGCCTCGGCTCCAAGGGTATTCACCAAGGTACTGGCGGTGGCGGCGGCACACCTACGCAGGCAGGCAATCCCAGTGTACCCTTATTTGGACGACTGGCTCATCACGGGGGAGACCCCAGTAATTTACAGGACAAACATTCAAAGAACTATCAACCTCCTCTTCGAATTGGGCTTCTCCATAAACGAGAAAAAATCAAGTCTGGTGCCCAGCACCTCCAAGCAGTTCCTAGGAGCTGTTCTAAATACTCAAGAGGGGTTGGCTTTTCCTTCAGAGGAAAGAATTCGGAATATACTACTGCAAATTCCGCAATATCAAACCGGTCGCCAGATAACAGTACGCAAAGCAATGCGTTTGCTGGGCATGATGGCGTCATGTATTTACCTGGTCTCCCACGCGCGCCTGCGCATGCGTCCCATGCAAGAATGGTTGGCGAAACTGTGGTCTCAGGCAAGTGGTCAGTGGGACGATCTAGTGGTCGTTTCGCCAACACTTGTACAAAGCCTCCACTGGTGGACAAGAGACAATCTATCCAAGGGAAAACCCTTTTACGATCCCGAGATACAGGCAGTAGTCACGACAGACGCATGCCTGACAGGATGGGGAGCTCACCATCTCCACCACACAGCTCAGGGTCTCTGGTCTCACACAGTGGCCAAGAATCACATCAACCTGCTAGAGCTTCTGGCAGTTTTCAGAGCACTTCAAGCGTTCGAGCCCCACCTACTGAACCTGTCGGTGCAGATCCGGACGGACAGCACGACAGCCATGTTCTACCTGAACAAACAAGGAGGGACTCGTTCGCCAAATCTGTCCAGACTTGCCCAGAAAATTTGGATATGGGCACTCAGACGGAACATCTTTCTGTCATCTCAACATGTTCCAGGGGATCTCAATTCTCTAGCGGACACTTTGAGCAGAGATCCCCTTCCGGAGGAACACGAATGGTGTCTACACAGAGATATCGTAGAAGATCTCTTCTCTCAGTGGGGTTTCCCCACTATAGACCTATTCGCCACAAGCGAAAACAGACAGTGCCCAGGATTCGCATCCAGGTTTCCCGAACCAGGCTCCCTGGGGAACGCCCTGTGGATGAACTGGTCGGGGATGTTTGCGTACGCTTTTCCACCAACTCCTCTCATTAGGAAGGTGGTGAACAAGATGAACAGAGAGTAGATGACGCTCGTCCTAGTTGCTCCCATGTGGGCGAGACAACCGTGGTTTCCACACCTACGCAGACTCTCGGTGTGCGATCCCATCAAACTCCCGGGCTGGTACAACCTTTTGTGCCAGCACCAAGGTCAGAAGGTGCATCCTCAACCCAACTCCATGAACCTAGCAGCATGGCTCCTGAGGTCATAGAGTTTGGACATCTCAATTTACCACAGAGATGTTTGGACATCCTAAAAGAGTCTAGGAAACCGAACACGAGGCATTGCTGCTTCGACAAATGGAAGAGATTCGTTATCTGGTGCCAGTATAAACAGATCAACCCAGTTGATTGCACTCCTTCCAAAATCGTGACATACATGCTCCACCTGCTGGACGCAGGGTTGGTTTTCAACTCACTAAAGGTACACCTGGCAGCACTGTCAGCGTACACCACCTCACATAGCAAGGTGTCGTGGTGGAAGGTACCCGTGGTTAAAGCCTTCATGGAGGGAGTGAAAAGACTTCATCCTCCTATATCTAACCCACCACCAGGATGGGACCTGAACGTGGTGCTATCTAAACTCATGGGCCCCCCATTCGAGCCCATGCATAAGACAAGTCTCAAACACCTGACCTATAAGACTGCCTTCTTAGTAGCCATTACATCCATAAGAAGGGTCAGTGAAATTCAGGCTCTGTCAGTGCAGGATCCTTTCTTTACTATTCATAAGGATAAGCTGGTTTACCGACACACCCTAGGTTCTCACCTAAGTTTATTTCTAAATTCCATGTAAACCAGTCCATCGAGCTTCCGGCTTTCTTCCAAAACCCACAAAGCTCGGCTGAGGTTAAACTACACACCCTAGATGTGCGTAGGGAGGTCCTTTACTACGTAAACAAGACCAGAACGCTTAGGAAAACAGATCAACTGTTTGTCTCCGTAGCCACAGGCAAAGAGGGAGATCGCGTCTCTAAGGGTGCCATCTCCAAGTGGATTGTCAACTGTATCCAGTTGTGTTACTCTCTTTCTGACAAAACTTTGCCTTTTTTTAAGCCCAGAGCCCACTCGACAAGAGGCATTGGGTCCACTCTGGCTTTCATTGCAAATGTTCCCCTTGACACCATTTGCAAAGCAGCTACTTGGAGCTCTATTCACACTTTTACTCAGCACTACTGCATTGACACCCATTGCAAGACAGAGACTCAAGTGGGACAAGCGGTTCCAAGACATTTATTTGCTCATGACCCTTCTCAAATCCCACCTCCTTCTAACACTGCTCGCTAATCTATGCACAGCATGTGATCTAAGCAGATTCCACAAGCCTCAGAAGGGATACATTACTCACCGTAATCGTATTTCTGATGCTTGTATCTGCTTAGATTCACATGCGACCCACCCTTCCTCCCCTCTGAGAGAAGGCGCATGGATGCTTGTAGTCTTATCTTATCTATCTGCTTGGATAATCTGTACTCGCGCTACTCCTCATGCTACCTCATGTCAGAAAAAATACAATCTGAGGGTCCTAGACGCGTGAGGGATCATGGGTACAGTGGACGTATTACTGGCACGCCCAATTTTCGAGTTTCGAAAAAACAAACTGTAATACTCCGCAGCTTACACTAGATGTCGGCCTATGCACAGCATGTGAATCTAAGCAGATACAAGCATCAGAAATACGATTACGGTGAGTAATGGATCATATATATACACAATACACACCATCGAGGGCGCTACGGTCCAGTAAATCCGCTTTAGCACTAGTTCCTAACTTCAAAGGAAAAAGGCAGGGATGGTCCTCTTTCTCGCTACTGGTCACTAAACTCTGAAACTGACTTCCCAAGCAATTTTCCATTGATCCAGATGACTGGAGTTGCAGGAAACAGCTCAAGGCGTGTCTCTTCAACTAACTGCTATAACCACAAGCAAAGCCGAGCACATACTATAGATCTCATCGACAGGCAACTCGTATATGTTTTTCTGAAAGCCTATCCACAGTCTTCTAACACGATTACAAATGGTGAAACCAAGGAAGGAGCCTGCCTTGTGTCTGCAGATGTTTTTTCCTCGATCTTCACTACCATTCCTCCTTTTCCCCATGATTCCTGCCTCACTAACGCCTTCACTGCTGAAATCGTGCATGCGGTACACCTCTCTCATTCTCTATGAGGGGGCCCACATGGCCCATTTACAAATCAAACTCATACCCTACACTGCTGTATCAACACTCACACCGCATCAATTGCAGCTCACCCAACCCTGAGGTCTCCCTTATGGTAACCTGCTCAGCATACTTTCTCCCCTTGAACACAGAGAAGGCCTACTGCCACAGAGGTAGTTGGTGCTACCAACCTGCACTAGCCAACACAACCATTACTACACCTGCCCTTCTTTCTATCCCACTAGCAATCCTCTAGCCCATCTTTTGACAGAGCTTTGTGCAGTGAGGCCAAATTTACTGGCAGAAGGGTGCTTTACAAGACCACTTACCTTACCTTACCTTCTTGGTAGACCGAGCTGTCTTGCTATCCTTAGTTCCATTGGGCATTTTACACAATCCGTCTTGTATATGAACACTTTCACATACAACAAAGCAAGCAGCTTCAACGTTGTATTCTGCAACGTTGAAGCTGCTTGCTTTGGTGTATTTGACGGTGTTTATTTTTGTAAAAAAACGAATATGTCTATTTTACAAAAATGCTGCTGAGATTTCAGGATTGCGCCTGCTATGACAAACTGGCGCAATCCTGAAGGTGCACTATTGTGCACTACGAGGACGCCCAGGCCCACTTGAAAATACTGGTTGAGTCTGGGCGTACTGATTTGGCGCAGTGAATCCTGCTTTTTAGCACATTCACTGCACCAAGTTCAGAATCGGGCCCTGAGGGTGTTCTAATAGCTTTATAGACCTGCAGCATGGGCCGTACCGGGCGTTATGGTCCCTCATACCTCGTTAAAGACCTTTGCTTCGCTCGGGCCCTTAACTTGGTCTTCAGGGCCCATAAAGCCCGGTACGGCCCTCGCTGCAGGTCTATAAAGCTATATTATGCTTCCCAAATGAGTTGACTAATATGTTAATAGTCGATATTCATATTGTGAACAGGTCGTTCATTAAATGGTTTAGGCAAATAGTTTAGGTCCTGCTTCCCACCTTGAGCAATAAACTCCTAGCTCAGTGGCACACCCTCTATAATGTTACTGAAATTGTAGCCAGTCTTAATCAAGGTACAACAAACTAACAGGCGCAGAAGAGAAAAGATATACCATATTCATCTGTTTAAGGCATGGAATCGGGACAGAAGCCCCAATTTCATGTCCTCTCTATAAAAATAAAATACTTGAGTTGCTCACTTACCAACCTGGCCACCACTTGGGTGCCGGACGATTTATCCACCACCAAAACAGCCATTGGCAAATCCAACAGTTTTGGCTTTTGTGCAAGCATTGGATAGGCATTTGCTGGGCACTGCCATCATGGTACTACCTGGCTCTAAAAGGGCAACTGCTAGGAAATTCTTCAAACAAAAAGAGGGATGCCAGGGATAGCGCTACAAGGTCATCCCTGGTACCATACAAATCAACTATAAACAACTAGACCTCGAGCTTGTGTGTGTCAAACAGTGTTCAAGATACAAGACAATGGCGTTATACTTGCTAAGAAGGCAAAATGACTGTCTTAATTGCAGTCATAGTAAAAAAATATAAATTGCATTATCAGCATGAGCAAAACATTACATATAAAATCTTGTTCAAGGCAACTGAAATCATCAACCTTACATGTAAAGTGACTCGTGCATCACAGTGCTAATTTTGAACTATCAGGGAAAAATGTGGTCAAAAAATGGTTGACTAGATACCAAAAGAAAGAAAGATTACAAACACACACAAACCGATATGAACATTCTAACCATAGAGTAGTGCACAACAAAAATAGTTAATTCTGCATGATCTCGAACATACAAAAACACCCTATTGTTACATTCACTTGTTAAGAACATGTCTAGGGACAACCCCCAACATGTTCCTTTCCTTTCAAACAGTATAGAAAGTCTCTGGAAATTCTTCTGTTGTCTGTAGCAATGCCCTCATCAACAACCACAGATATAGTTATGTTATGTTATGTTTATTATTTGTAAAGCGCACCTAACCCGTGGGTAGCAGGGCGCAAAAGCGACAAGAGGATTGTATAGCTTAGGTTGCAGAACACACAGTAGATGAATCCAACTGGGTTACAATGTTGGAAACATCAAAACATTAGAACCGATGCATCAAAATATAATTACAGATAAATATACATAGTTTAAAGGTTGTAAATATATCTAAGCATAGAAGATGAAAGGATATACAATTTATACACAATTTACAGAACTTATAGTAAACGCGGCAGTGGAAATGCATTAGATGTCATGTTCCTTGATCCATAGGATGGTATTGGATCTGAATTGTGGGTAGGGAAGGTCTTCCCTGAGGGATGGTGGTAGGGAGTTCCAAAATTGTGCTGCTTTGACAGGAAAACTGTTCCCTCCAGACATAGTGCGTTTGACTCTTGGTACTAGAAGAAGGTTTGAGTTGGCCTTTCTAGAGGGGCGGCACGAAACCGGTCTGGTGAATCTCGTTATCAAGTATTGAGGGGCAGCTTGGTGTAGGCATTTATGAGTCAGAGAGACAGATTTAAGAAAAATGTTGTCTTTTGTAGAAAGCCAATTGACCGATCTTCTAGTCTCTGAGATATGGGCTTTCTTCGGGAGGCTTAGGGCTGCTCTTAAGGCATTGTTTTGTAAAGTTTGAATTTTATTCGTGATGCATTTGTTGCTGCGTACATAGAGAGTGTTGCAATAATCCAGCTTGGACAGGATCAACGCTCTAGCTAAAGTGATGCAATTATTCGGTGAAAGGAACGGTTTGGCTGCTCTAATAAGTTTACATGTATAAGATATGGCGGATGCCATAGCATTAACTTGTTTTTTGAAGGTGAGTGTTGAGTCTAAATAGAATCCAAGGGTTTTAACCTCCTTGGCTACAGTGATGATATTATTGTCGATTCCAAAAGAAGAGTAGTTTTGGCCTAGTTTATTAAGGTTGGGTGCGGTGCCTAGGATAAGTGGTTCTGTTTTGTCATCATTCAGGAATAGACCATGAGGGGCCATCCATGCCTGGATGATGACGTACACTCTATTTACAAAGGCCTAATCCTTGTCATAATCCCCCGTCAACGGGATGAGGTTCTGGGTATCATCATCGTAGTTAATGTAGGTGATACCCAGGCCATCTAGATCGTCGAAAAAGGGGCTTTGTGAAAATGTTGTACAGTGTAGGGGAGACACAGGAGTCTTGTGGCACACCACAGGTAATGGGCGTAGGGTCAGCAGCTGCTGATGGGGAAACAACTTGCATAGTACGGTTGTTGAGGAAGGACTGAATCCATTTGGTTGCCTCTGGGGAGAAATGAGCTGCCGACTGTGTGGGCAAAGGATCTCACGATTGACCAGATCAAATGCAGCTTAGAGATCGAGAAGTAACAGTAGTGCTGTCTTGCCCTCATTTCTCAGCTCCTCTATCTGTGCCTTAAGATCTATAAGCGCAGTCTCAGTCCCGTGCTGGGGTCTGAAGCCTGACTGTCGGACTCTAAGAAGGTGGTTAAGTTCATGGTAGTGTTGAATTTGTTGGTACGCTATTTTATCAAGGATTTTGAGTAATAACGGCACTGTAGTGATGGGACGGTAGTTGGTGGGAGTGGAGGGATCTAGATAAGGTTTTTTAAGGAGTGGGAGGACCCAAGATTGTTTCAGATTGTTGGGTATGGTGCCTGATGTAAAGGATGCGTTTATTAATTTGGCAATAAATGCTGAGAGTTCACGAGCTGCATCTTTTATCAATTGTGCAGGGCATAGGTCCCCATGGCAATTTGAAGGTTTGAGTGTAAGAATAACTTTTTCAACCTCTTTAATAGATACTTTACTGAAGTTGAAGTGGGGAATAGGCACAGGAGGAGGCATCGGGATGGATTGTGCCAAAGAGGAGCTAGTGGTGCTCGATTTAGAGATGGAGAGAAGGGATTCTTTTTTATTACTAATCTTAGTTTGCAGAGAAGTAATTATATTGGCTAGAGCATTTTGTATATCTGTGCACCACTTTTTGTACTTGATAAAGGAGTCGGGCGACTGGACAGGGGTTTCTACTTCTTTCAGAATTGCAAAGAGCTCTTTCGTGTTAGATTTTGCTTGAGAGATTCGAAGGTTGTAAGAGGTTTGTTTTGCAAGGATAATTTCTTTTTTGTACTGGTGTTAGGGAGAATTCTTTTATAAGGCTAATTTCCCAAACCTAGTGAGTCCCCCAGCACCTTTGCTGGATTTTTGGGGTTTGTTTTTTTCTCCTGCTAAGAGTGAGACTCTTTTACTCCCACTCTTAGGCATGATTTGAGGTATGTCTCTGACTGTTTGTGTGATTTTGGGCTATGGGGCCTTTTACTCCATAGGGTATCATCTGGTTTGTTTGTGTATGTGTTACAAAGCACCCTCAGTGCAGTAACACAGGGGTGTCATAGTGACCCCCAAACATAGACTCCATACCCTGGGACTGACTGCTGTCTCCCAGGGCATGTAAAGTCACCATTGACTTTACTAGCCTTAAATTGTGAACAGAACCAGTACAAACCATCTTATTGTGGAAGTACTGGAAGGGGTTAATTATATTGCCCCTGGGTCTGTTTTCAAGGGGGCACTGTCCAGTCCCCCCTTGTCCAGTTTCTGGCTGGTGGCAGTGGTTACCACGCGAAATATTCCACCGGAATATTCTCTATGGGATTTTCCCATTGATTTTAAACGCACCACTTTTTGGTGCAATGTTAAAGATACCGCCGGTTTATTTATTTAATAAATTAACGGTTGGGTCTTTTTGCCAGAACTCTTTTCTAAAATGGCATTTGTGTGCGTCTCTGTAACTCTGACCAAGGTCGAGCCCTTTTCTTCCACTTTTTGGCGGGCTTCTCCACAGAAGCCCTCCAAATGGTGCCACTCTGTCTGGGTTCCACAGGAAGGGTGGAGGGGGGAATTGGCACCCTTGACTGCGTTGCCTCGGAAACCCAAGTCGCACTCTACTCTGATTGGCCAAGTGGTGAGCCGCCCGGCTCACCACTTAGCATGTGTGATTGAAAGCTAGGCTGATGAATGGGGATTTTTCTGCATAAAAGCAGGGCCTTTGGGACTGGAACTTCAGAAGTCGCCACAGGACCTAAGAATCCGAAGAGGGAAGAAGCTGAGCCATCTGCAACAACGACACCACCGGTGAAGCCCTGCTGCAACTACCTCACCACTTTCCCGACAAGAGAAGATCTTCTGCTGGACGAGTCTTCTTCCTCTGAGCTGGTGGGACCAACCAGTTCGCCCTTTTCGCCTTCCAAAGACGTCTCTTGGTCAAATCGCCTGTGCCAAGCACCCCGGCGGCCGGATAGCCAAGCTTCACCACTTTGACCGTGAATAAAAGGAACGCGCCTTTTATTGACGAACTCCGCGGCTGGTATCAAAGCTGTGCAGTGCAGCGACTCCACGTTTCCTCCTCGACGAGCTCCTCTCTTCCCCAGGTCGAAATAACGAACTGCAACCACTGCCAGGAACAAATGCCACAGCTGGAGCTTCCTCTCTGTTTAAGATACTGTGTCCTGCCTGGCCTCCCTTTCTTCGGTTCGCCCAAGGTGACCCTTAAATCCTTCGCTTGCCAACTGGGTTGGCCCCAGACCTTCTGACTTTACCTTCTTGAATCGCCCCAACCTCTTTTGAACATTCTGCAAAGACTTTTAGTGCATTTTTAAACCGTGTGATCCTGGGCACATTTCGCTTTGCTCCATTTAAAGTGGGCCTGGCCTATGAACTTTGGCTCTACAGTATATACTGCCTTTATTCCCTTGCTGAGAACTCCTAAAAGTGTTGGGACCTGTTTTATTTCTATGCTCTGTCTTTTTCTCTCCCTTTAACCTAACTATTGGAGTGCCATCTAGGTTATGCGCTCACATCTGTTTTACCAAATCGTGGTGTTTTAACTCTGACTTGTCTAATAGTTCTCAAGGGAGGTGTGTATACTTTACGTGACTGTGTTTTAACTTGCTTTTTATTTAGAGTGCTAGTGTATTGCCTAAAGTGTGTTTTAAATAAATAATTATATACTTTTTATACAAAGCTCTGGTCAGTGTTTGTTTACTCTACTGTGTTTTTGGCCCTATTGTGTATACTCTATATACTGCCCTACTCTTCTTGAGAGAAGTCTGAGTGCTCAGCCACAGCTACCAGGTAAATCTGGGTGGTGCAGACTGCTACCAATTGGGTTTACTGCTTACTCCTGTAGTCTTAATCTTTTTGCAGTGCTCCCCAAGGGAACTGCACAGGATTCTGCCTAACAACTGGGAAGCTAAGTTGCTTAAGTTTTTCTTATTATTTTCTGATGGATCTGATCTCCAGATTTTTTCATAGCGTTGTTTCTCCTGTCTGATAGCCTTAAGGTGGGGAGACAACCAGGTATTCACATGTTTGCGAGGTTTGCTCTTTCTCAGCTTGAGAGGTGGTATGGCATCAAGAGAGGATAGCATTACTTTATTATACAAATCTACCATAGTTGAAGGATCTGTGTGGTCCGGAATGGAGTTAAGGGTAGGTAGAATCAGAGGGATAAGGTTTTCAGGAGTGATGTTTCTCTTATTTCTGGTTGGGACAGCTGGAGCTATGCTGTCGGGTTGCGGAGGTAGTACAGGCTCTAGGGAGAACGTGATCAGGTGATGATCAGCCCAAGGCTGTGGCATTATAGATGAGACAGTAAGTGGGCAGTTATGCACAGCTAGCCAATCAAAGGTTCTACCTTTGGTGTGGGTGGGAGCTGTGATTTTCTGGGTGAAGCCTAGTTCCTCTAAGGTGTTATTGATTATGGTGACGTTGGCATCTAAAGGGTCGCTAAGACCAAGGTTGAAGTCCCCTAATATGATACATTGGGAGGAGTTCTTGAGATTATGAGATAGAATGTTTGTTAGGTCCTCTTCAAAAGATCCTAAAGGGCATGGAGGTCGGTATATGAGGTGAATAGATACAGACTGCGTATTAGATAAAGTTAACTTGGCTATTAGGGATTCATTCACATGAGCTTATGTTGTGGGGTGGTGAGAGTTTCAGTGTTAGGTTAGTTTTAGCTATAATGGCAAGACCTCCACCTCGAGAGGTGGTACGATCAAGTCTTAGAAGGGTGTAATCGTCTGGTACGGCTAGCATAATTGCTGGGTGGAGCCAGGATTCGGTAACAGCTAGGAAGTCTAAATTTTCATTGTGTAGTGAGTCGGCTATGTCTGTAGTGTTGGCTACCATAGAGCGGGCATTTATAAGTGCACCCTTTGTCCCAGAGTGTACTGGTTTCAGGAGTGATGGTTGTATTTTAGGATTGCATTACGGGGGAAGGATAGGTTCTCGGAAGAGTCTGCTGTTGAGTTGGACTCGGTGCCGGGGATGGCTTGTGTTGCGCAGGCTGATAGTAGCATTTCTATGCGCTGATTTAGTTAAGGGGTCATAAAGCCTAGGGAGTCTGGCACGTAATTTAAGGTTCCTCTGTGATACAGAACAGGGTGCAGTAATCATGGCATCCTGTTTGAGGACATTCTGCACTGGCGCAAGTGGAGGTGAGTTAAGCAACATAGTACGTTCCTGTAGGCTAGTGATGTATAAGAGAGTTCTTAGTAGGACAGTGTAAAGCAGTGGGAAATACAATGTGTTCAGAGAACTAGTTAGGGCTAATGCAATGTGGGGCTGCTGTCTATTTGCATACGTAATAGCGTGAGTCTAGCAGGTCTGACACAATAACATGCATAGAAACCAAATGCTATTCAGTGGAGGCTAGGCAGGTATCACACATGGTAATAATGCAGTCTAGGGCTAATAGCATACATGGCAGTGCAAATTTAGCAGTTCTGACACATTTAGGGCACATTGACGCCTGGTGCTCTGCAGCAGGAGCTGAACAAATACTGCACCTGGAAGATTGTGTGAAGAACACGCTAGCATGCAGGTGAGGTACGGTGATCGGGTATAATCCAAGGTATATGACAGAAACCTAATACACTGCAAGTAATCAATGCACGTATATATTCCGCAGTTTGGTCTAGGCTGGAATACTAGATGGCACATAGAAGATGGTCATGCACAGATGGAGTTTTCAAATTTGTAGCTAGGGACTCTGGCACACACGCAGGTCGTAGTGTAGCTTTCAACAAACTAGGCGTCAGAGGGCAAACATAGTGGCAGCAGAGAGATCATGCGGCAAACGTTGTGGGCAGTAAGTCTATTTAGGATGTTGTGGCAGTGTACGAATATGTGGCAAGCCCTCGCAGGGGTTGGGATAAATGTTACCTTACTTGGAGGTTGGTGAGACAGGATGCTGGTGTGGCGTGAACGACTTCCAGCGTTCCGCACCGATGAGCCTGGCTGCGCTCGGTCAACTCAGTCAAGGGTTTGGCCTTCTCTCTAGGCCCTGCCTCGTTGGCCGGCTCTCGCCTGCCGGTGATTGGACCAGACAATATGATGCCAATCTGCACCAATCCAGAGGCAGCATAGGTCGGATGCAAGTCAGGCAAGCATTCAAGACCGGGTCAGGCACGGGTAGAACAAAGAGCGGTGGCCATCTTTGAAGTGCCTAAACGGACGATTTTCAATCGGAATAGGAAACACACGGACAGTGTGTACATGGAAGCCACAGGCAAATAAGGTGGGCAGACTAATCTGCATTACAAGGCCCGCCAGTCCTCAGGCCAATTAATGGGCTGTAAGGCAGTGTAAGTGGGAAGAAATCAATGCTTCCTCATATTCTCTCTTGATAGTGAGGTACAGGTCATAATCTCGTCATCAGATTTTCATAGAAGACTTGAACGTAGTATTGGATCGGTCTTCGCTCTTGTCTCATAAGTCACAAGGACAGAGGCAGGATGTTAGAGGCAGTCAACGTCTCCAACATTAAACAATTACTGACTGGTTCCAGATTATCGTGAGTTTGTGCGGCAAGGCTAGAAAAACTGCATGTCACAACAAAGCTGTTGCTGCTCCTGTATACACTGACAATAATTGGTCTGTGTTGACGGCAAATCCGCTGGAAAATTGAATTATTATATGGACATATTTTAGCAGTGCCTGGCAAATGCCTATCTAATACCTGTACAGAAGGCAAAACTGTTGGCTTTGTTATGCTTGTTTTAACAGGACTTCAGTGCAAGTACAGGTTTAAATCAAGTAGCTGAAGGCACACTTGGTTAAGACATTTTATAACACCAGTAGCAGAACCATTAACTCTCAGTAGACTGCTTAGAAGTAACACTCTCACTCCAAAGTTTGATGTTACTTCTTTATAGAGCTAGCTCAAAAAGATCCCAGGAGAATGTGTTTTTGGCAGTGAGAGGCAGAGAGTGGGTGATAATGGTCATAGGGATTACCATGGTTATGGCCAGTCAAATGGTGAGTAAATAACCAGATAACACCCACAATCTGTGCGCCCCTCCTCGCAGCTCATCTCCCACCTAGCTGTGCTCCAATGCAATAGTTTTGGTTTATAGTTTGTCACCTAATAACCAAAACTAAAAAGGGATTTGCAAGACTTCCTGAATCACTTCAAGAATTCCTACTGTTAGCTATTCGGTACAGGGATGTTGTCATCATACCCCTCCATAGAAGTCAATACTTCCTAAATCGTGTACACTTGCCAAGGCCAACCGTCAAAGTGAGATATAGAAGCTGCTGGACCAAAAGGTTTTAGGAAGATCCCAGCGTCCTTGGTCATCTCTTTCTTCTGGTGGGGGAAACTTGATGGGACTTGGTAATGCTGCATACATTTCAGAAAAGTGAAGACACTCTCCCTATTTGTTACATACCTTATGCCTATAGTTGATAGAGAAGACTGGATTCTCTGCAATCATCTCCAACTTTGATCTCATATAAAGATATTGGGCCTCATTACGAGGTGTGAGGTAAGGGATTACCAGCACCGGTAAGGGCACCGGTGCTGGTAATCCCTTACCTCCCTACTACGAGTTCCCTTTGCGGGTCCTTCTTTAACGCCTGGTTTTTGCAGGAGTTAAGCACAGGACCCGCAAAGGGACTCTAGAGCTAATAACGGTACCGCAATTTGCGGTACCGTTATTAGCACCTTCCCCATTCCCATTGAGCCCTATGGGGGCTCGAATGGGAATGGGGGAATGGCCCTGGTGTATGGGGAATTACTGGTCCCTCCGACCTCGGAATGGACTGGTAATTGCTCCATTCACCAGGGCGGAGTCGGAAGGGTTTTGGAGGCAGCCATGGAGCCAATAGCTCCATGGCTACCGCCAAACTCGTAATGAGGCCCATTGACCGGTCCGGCTAGTACCTGAAGACAAGAGGAAGACTGTGTTTTTCATTCCTGAAGGAGTATCCTGGTCTCTCCTTTGGGTTACATGGTGTGCCTGCCACACTTCAGAGTAGCATGGACTTCAAATTGTGACCACAGAGGTTTGGACAGGCTTACATTAATGGTATTGCAATCCACAGTAGGTCCTGGTAGGAACTGTGCATCGCTTATACCTCATGTGCCAGATCCCATGCCAAGCCAGACTGACCACTAATCCCGCCAAATGCTGGCTTCCCCGATCTGAAGCCAACTATTTAAGGTTCTCTCTACGGAGCGGATTAGCCCAGTCTTAAACGGGGAAGGTAGAGGCTGTCATAAAGATTACTCCTCTGTCCACCAAGGAAGAACTGAGGGAATTTCTAGACCTTGTTGGGTATTACTGGAAATTCAGACAGAGCCTCTCCACTATAGCTGTGCCCATTACAGATATATTAACAGCTGCCCAACTTTCCCATGTGTTAGGGAAACAAACGGTACCATGAAAAAACAAAAAGGTACCATGTGTGCATAAGGTAAGGAACCCTTAAGGTCTCTTATGTCAGCCTGGAAAGGAAAACATTGGAGTAGCAGTTTTGTTTTGCTCCTTTTAAGGCAGGCAACATACTCTATGAATGATGTCATAGATGCAGGCTCATGGGGCATTGAGCTGTAAATCAGTCTAAATAAGCACTGACCTGACCACTGCCCTGTGGTGATTTCTATGTAGGGAGGAGAGCGGACTTGCTATGTTCCAGGCTGGAGCAGAAGCGCTCTAATTACTACTGCACATGTTGTGCTGTTGGGGGAGGCTGTTATTGGTTCTTGTGTGGATATTGATAGTCTTCAAGGTAATGGACGTATATGTATGGGCAAGAGGTGGTGTCCCGAGATTGGGTGTTGTGTAGGTATCAATGTGAAGAGGTGTAGTGCGGCTGGCTGCTCTGAGGGAGGCCAGGACTGGAGCAGGTTCAAGCATTCTCGAGGTGAGAGGACGTATATACTGGTAGAATGCAGGAATCATGATGCGCTCCTCTGTCCACTAGATTGTGGTTATGGTTGTCCACAGATGGCCTAGGAGCCAGTTTCCAGGCCATTCATCAGTGCTGGTGGTGTCATTTGCTTTGGCCTCAGGTTGAAAGTATTGTGGGAGTTGTAGGAAGACCCTTCCCTGGTGCTGTTTGAGCCCTTGAGCTGCTGCTGTGACCTGCAGGCCGACAAGCATGGACACAAACAAGACTCATTCTGGCACTAGAAGCTGTGAACTGAGGGGTAGGTGCTAAGTGCACTATTGGTGTGCTGTTGGTGGTTAGAGTGACAGCTCTTTATCGACAGCAACAACTAGTCTCCAGTTTAGTGGATATGCCGGCTAGAAGGTATGTGGGTTTCTTTGTGAACTAGGTATGGTTTCGTCGATCTGTCTCATGGTGTCGTCTACTAGGCGGACACTTGGGAGCTGCTATGGTATGGGCAATATGCTTGTTACCTGCACTATGGGACATAAACTGAGTGAACTTAAGTGTTACAGCATTTTGTAAGGTCTCTGCAGTGTCTTTTCCAGTAGCATTGAATTGTCCCAGTGCTAGGATTGGGAATTGTTGGTTGTAATATTTGTAATGTTAATGTTCATAACTTGTTAGTGCATGTTTGGTCCCATGTACTCTGTGTGGTACGTAGGTGATTCTGGAATTGTCAGGTTGGTCTCTGAAATGTATAATGCCATGGGTATTTAGCTCAGCGGGGGATTTACCTACAGTGCTGTATGTGTTGTCTTGGAATGGCTGGGTGGGATCTAGGTAACATAATCATTTGAATGTGTTATGTGTTCATTTAAACTGCTGCACTTGTTTTGGGTTAGGACTCTTAATTCTGGACATCATTTGCTGTCAGATGTGAGGAATACCACATACTGGGCAGCATAACTGGGTATTCTGAAATGACCAGGTGGATTCTGGAACTTCATTCAAGTGTATGTAGTTGTGGTTGGGTATTCAATCTGTCTTATTTGGAGATTGTCTTGTTCTGTTGGTCCTCCCTTTTAGTTTGTCGAGGTGATCCGGATGAGTCCTTCATGCAGTGGCATTGAAGTGGATTGTGTGGTGGGCTGCGCATAGTATAGTGATGGTTGTTTTGTAATAATTCTGCTTCTCCCTAGTTTTTTGTTGCCCTTTCTTGCTCCATTTTGGTTTTCTGGTAATATACAAGGTGAGATGATATGAGATAAGTCATTTATAACGTGCCTGTACACAAGTGTTTCTAGGCACGACAAGACAAGGAAAGGAAGACGGAAGGAGGACAAAACAACGATCTTACTAGGCCATGTGTCGATCTGATCGCGTAGGTGCGGGGTGAGGGAGGGGGAGAAGTGCCAGGGGGGAGGAGAAAGTGCAAAGGAATGCTTAAGTGCTGCCAGGGAGGTGGCTCATAAGTGCAGGGAGTCAGGGGACTGTAGGATTGCAGATTGGGAGGCCTGGAGGCAGTGCAAGGGCAACTGGTTCGTGCAGGAAGCCTAGTCCTATAAATTCAGTGGGTGGCCAGGTAACCAGTTTGCGCACCAGATAATGGTGGTTGGTCTTCTATCATCTCTCAGCCATCTGATTGTATAGTGGCAATATGTTGTAATGTGCTTGTCTGATCTGCCTGGATGCTGCTGCATGTAATGCCTGTAATGTCATGCGGATTGGTAAGCTGGGTCTTGTGTGAGAGCTTGAATGAGCGTGTTCTGTGTTTCAGTTTGAGTAACAGCTGGCAAGGCATGGCTTGAATTTTCGGGGGAATAACTCCTGTTCGAAGCCTAGCAGAGAATGTCGAGCTTGATACTAGCCTCTATAGCAGCAGTGTTTTGACTCCCGAGGCAACTTGTTCAATACAAATGGTTACATGTGTTTTTAGAAGAGAAATTTCACTGTTGTATTTTTTTACGCTTTCTTTTACTGATTTTATTTGATGCACGACACCCACCTACGACCACACGCTCCCCATCCCATATCGTCCCACCCAATTCCTCCCCAGCGTTTTGCTGTGAAAAGGCACGGTAAAGGAATTCTGTGGTGAAAAGTCTGCAGTAAAAAGACGGAATGCCATACAAGCATACCTATGTGACATTGTTTGTGACAGTCTATAAATGATCATTAGGGTACATTTAGAAGACATTTAAAATATTATTGTTCATATTTAAAGGACTGTTAGGGAGAATTCTTATTCAATGGCTAATTTCCCTTACCTAGTGAGTCCCTCAGCAGCTTTTCTGGATTTCTGGAGTGAATTTTTTCCCCTTAGTAAGAGTGCAAGCTTTTCCCCCACTCTTACCCCTGTTTTGCCATGTGTATTTCATCTGTTTTTGTGATTGTGGGCTCTGGAGTACTCCACTTCAGCAGCCCCCTTCTTTTGTGTTACACAGCACCTTCAGTGCAGTGACACCGTGTTGTCTTTTAGACTTCCCACCGACTCCATTTCTGGGGCTGACTACTGTCCCCCAGAAAAGGGTAAAGTTGTCGTTAACTTTACTTGGTCATTTAACCACAGATGGAGTACTGGAAAGGGTTAATCCTTCGCCCTTTTTATCTGTACCTCCTAGAGCATTGTTTCACTCTTTTAACATTTAGACTTGGCTGGTGGCAGTGGTATCTACCCTAACTTTTTTACCGCGATTATACTATATAAACGTGGTATTGTTTTAGGCTATTATAGTAGCCTCGAACTTAAACCCGCTTGACCAAATACTTTTTCTTTTGGCTCCAGTCGGGTTTATTCACCATTTCTTTTTGTTAAAGTCCTTCTTGTGTTTTACTTTGCGCGGCAAACCAGGTTTGCCTTCTTTGTTCACTGTCTTTTGGCGGGCGTCTGCCAAGAAGCCCTCCTCTAGGCGCCTGGATGTCTAGGTGGGCTGAATGTGAGGGAGGGGTGTAGTGATCCCCTAAACAGGGTATCCTAGGAAACCCAAGTCGCACTTTGCCATGATTGTCTGAGGTGGTTGTCCAGGCTGGACAACCCCCCCTCCTGCGTGATTGACAGCCAGGCTGTGTGAATGGGGGATTTTCGCATAAAAGGCAGGATTCTTGGGCTAGAAGTCATAATTGCCACTAGAACTACAAGGAACCGAAGAGAAGCGGAGAAGAAATCGGCTGCTGCAACTATCCTGTCCCGGTGAAGCCCTGCTGCAGTCCTAAGCTATCTACCCTTTGACGACCAGAGAACATCCAGTCCGGAGTCTTCTTCCCTTGAGCCTGGTGGGGATAACCAGCTCATCATCTTCAGCCAGAGGATCCTCTTCGTGGTCGAAATCGCTGCACACTGCTGTAGTGGTCCGGATAGCCATCTGAAGAGCCTCTCCTGTTTTTAAGGAGCACACCTTTTATTCACCGTCGCTGTTGCCGGCTTCAGCCCTGTGTGGTGCAGACCCCTTCAGACGTCCTCCTTCTTGCCGAAGCTCCAGGAACCATGGGTCTGCAGGAAACTACCAGGAACAACTGCCGTGGCACCAGCTTCTTCATTGAATAAGGTACTGTGTTCTGCTGGAGGAAATCAGGTGAATCCCCTTTTCTCCTCCTACAAGGCTTCCACTTATCTTCCCTCCTTCTTATAACTTTTGCTTCCTCCATTGACAATATCTAAGTACTCCTGGCTACGTTGAATCGTGAACTGTCCGACTGTGTGATCCTCGACAACAGGAACCCGGTTCCACTTGACACTGGCTCCGGCCTGTTGACTCTTGAATTTCTGTCCATGAGTGTTCTCTGATTCTGTCTGCCTTGACAAAAGTATTGCCTATGATTTTTGCCCCCAACTCTCTCTGGGTATCTCACGTGCTAAGTGTGTTTTTGCCCCGGTAACGTTTCTTGCCGCGGATACGCATTTCTTTAGTAAGACCGAACTGTCATTACTGTCAAAAAGTGATTGCATATGTATTCTCGGTTACGTCTTTTGTTTCAAAACACCGGTCCATCAAAACATAGGGTACTTACCTTGAAGTTATACCGTACAAAGCGAATTGGTTGGTTGTAGTATATTTTACGTGTGGATTTGAATTGATAGAAATGTTGTGTTTATAACAAACGGTTTAAAAATAAATGTACTTTGTGTTTTTACCTGAAACCTTGATTCAGTGTTTGCTTGAGTCACAGTGATTGTGGTCCCTTTATGTAATCTCTGCTATTGCTCATATACTCTTGAGATAAGCCTGGCTGCTCCGCTACTGCTACCACTTTAACATAGTAGTACAGGCTTGTACCAAAGGTAAAACTTGTATTACCACTTGTAGTCTTAATTGTGTGTAGTGGTCCCTAAGGGCACTGCACAGGATTCTGCCTAACAAGGACAAAACATAATAGTTTGAATTTTATGTGGGAGTTGATTTGCAGAATGCTGTATGGTGGCTCCTCGTTCTCCCGAGGTAGTAATGTGTGATGTCTGATACACATGAGCTGCTTTTAGCTTCTAGTCATCAAATCTATATTTCGGTTCCTGCAAGTAATGGATGTTCAGCAGGTTTTGCCTCAATCTCTATCATGTTCATGGATGGAACTGGAACCAAGCATACCTTGCTAGGAACTGAAGAGGCCACCATGTGTATTTAAGGATGCAGCTTCATTACTGCAACAGCATACATGACAACATGCCCTGTGTCATCCTTGAGTTGCTCATCCAGTCCTGTTTTGTATACATTCTGGGACTCGTAGTCCTAGAGTAATAGCGGCAAATGCAATAACTACAGGTCGCAGAATGCAAAGAAAAGGCCATGGTGTGGGTGAGACCGCGTATGGAGGGTTGGCTCATTAAATCCTGGATCTTTGGAGAAAAACAAATCATTCCCACATGTCTAGTTCTGCTTGTTCTGTCCATGAGAAACCAGGGTGAATTTTGAAGGAAAGTGAATACGAATCTCTCAACTACAGCATGGGTTAGAATTTGCTGATGCTTATTTTTGTGGTAAACAGTACACGTTGCTGATCTGTAGTACACCATCTCCTGGCAGCTATAGACAGCTGACTTGAAGATTGAAGCCATACCTTAAACATTGTTTTAACCGTCTGTTCTAAAATGGAACAAAAATGAAAACCACCTCTGATTTCCTGCTTGTCTTTGAGTGCAGGTTACATTGTGGTGGGAGTCGCGAAGGCCCCGCCTGCTTACTGCCCGCCCCGTTCTCCCATTGTCCTACACAGTTGATTTCTTACACACACACACACACAATCTATTACCAGACATAACTGGACATGCACATAACAAAACGCAACAACGTGACTTATATATATTTTATTTTATTGTGCTTTATGTTCAAAATGTGAACTTTTACACATCCACATTACTAAGTTAATAAAATAATAAGCAATAATATCTAATTTTTAAAGAATAAAAATAGATGAATCACTGATACATTCTTCAATTTAAATATACAGTACTAACATTCCTCACTCATTCACAATTCAATATAAAATATACAAATTCAATACAAATAAGATAAGCACAGCCCATTCTATTGATTAATTATTCAACGTACCAACATATACAACGCTATTCTATTCATATAAAAGGAATCATAATTTCATCTTAGCACTTACAACGCATTCTCATCGCTTCCTACTAAAGCCTAGTAAAGTCAAGCTCATCCATCGTTCTGATCAACTCCGCAGTTAGAAAAACCTCATTACCTCCACTCAATCTGTCCCAAACCTCTTGTGCCAAATCTGCCCTGCCCATTGAGAAAGAATCTGCTCAAGAAACGTGTTCTAATAATTTTTTAAAGCCCCGCATTTTACCATTAAATGACACAAATAATCAATGGGAACTTTACAATAACGACACATATTTTCTAGTGAATGTGTTGATCTCTTGGCCAGAATTTCCCCTGTGGGCAAAAGATTGAGACGGAAACGGAGGAATTGACTTCTTATTCTTGGACAGGGTAATTGCTTTAAGTAAGTTGGCAGCAGACCCAATGGCTTGTCAATCCTAGCAAATGTGGTATGAATTTTGTAATTCCTGACTCTGGTAATTGTCCTAATCCAGTCCATCTCTTTTAAGCGTTTTTTGATTGCTTCTGGATTTCCATGCATCTCTCTTCTGCCCTTACCACATTCATACAGAATAGTATCAGCTCTATTGGCCATATCGGTAAGAAATTGTGAGTTATTTGACCCCAGTTATTTTGCTAAATTCTCAAAGTGTGTTTCTCATTGGATTATAAATGTTTGCCATTGGGGTCAAAACATTCAATTGAAACCAATATGCCAAGGACAATAGGCCAAGTTCATATCGAATTGATGGCATTGGTGTCCCCATTGGCAGATGTAATACCCTTTTCCATATGTGGCCCTCGATCTTGACTCACAGGATAGTAAAACTCATTGGGTTAATTTCCACCCCATACATTATCTTGAGGATCATTTTACCTACATAATAAATCAGCAGTGGCTTAATTGTGAATCTGCAGTATTTACCAATTTTCCTTTGCATTTGATAAATCTTTTGATCACTTTTGTTCAATAATTGATTAACACTGCCCTCACAAGATGTTTTATCCCATACCTGGAATCCCAGATAGATTTTCTCCCTTAATATTGTTTACCTGCCAGTTGTATTTTGCTCTGGCCACCTTCAGATGAGATAACTGGATAATCTGGCGCTTCTTCTGGTTGATTACCAGTCTGTTTATTTTCGCATACTCACTCGTTTTTGTTATCAGACGTTGTAAACCTACAGGTGTATAATCAATAATTGCTGAATCATCCGCAATGCTAACCAGTTTATTTTTTCCCCTCCCAATTTAGGTGAAACCAGGCCGCCGCCCTTCATTGCCCGATAGAAGTCTGCCATAAAGAGATTGAATAAGCATGGCGTGAATATACATCCATGCCTTAAGCCTTTGTCTTCTGATTGGTGATCTTAATACTCCTTCTGAGTTCAATCTTATTCTGATCCTAGTCTCTTGATGAATGTGCTCTAATATTGCAAGTAGTGATACTGCATGCTTTCAATTTCTTCCATATGAATTCCCCGTCTACTAGATCAATGGCTTTCGAAAAAGTCTATTAGTTCCACAAACACTCTTATCTGGCTTCCTCTATGATCCTTTGCAATTTTTTGTCCTTCATAACAGATAGGATTAAACCATTGAGCATTGTTCCCATCCCCGAGGACTATTGTGGCAAATATCTTACTGTCCGGGACCAAAAAAGCGATCAGACGATAATTCAATGGGTCTGTCAGAAAACCCTTTTTATGTATTGGTATAATGATGGATTCTCTCCAAGATTGTGGGCTTCTGCATTTCCGCAGAATATCCTTAAAGAACAAATTCAATAACCCAGGCCAAAATTTTACATTGTTCTTAAGGACTGTATTGGATAAACAATTTGGGCCACACGCAGCGGGCATAGATGCTTTTACAATTAGTCTTTCTATATCTGGTACATCAAATTCCAGTGTCCCGGGTTCATTGCAATTGGCTGCCAGTCTAGACCCTTCGGATCCCACACCATTTATATTTGTCCAATGTGTAATCCAAGAGTCCTCAGACACACTTGTCGATTGGATTACACATTGTGGGTGTTCATTATCATTTAATATGGTCCAGAATTGCCTAGTGTCTTTTTTAATGAGTACCTCCAACATCCTCTCCCCGGTTTTGTTATTAAGTAGTTGTCTATGCCAAAGCTTATAGGCCAACTGGACTTCCTTTTTCTTGGTTCTATATTTTCCTGTACCATACTCATTGATTCCGAGTTGCCTCTCCTTTTATTTAGCCAGACTTCTTTATTGAAGGTATATCTATGCCAATTGGTTGTTGTGTGTATTGTGTTAGGAGTCTCCTGATCCAAGAGAAACTCATTCAAACCATCCACTGAACAGTTATCCAGCAGGACCTCCTTACTATCCCACTCTACATGGTCTTTTAACTTCTGATTCAATGTACTTCCCTTATACCTATATTTCCGTATACGGTTTCCTGCTGGATTAACCGTCAGGTCTGTTGGTCCTCGGGCATTAGAGTAATTTGCCTTTATTGTCAGATGAGTGACTAACATATTATGATTGCACAAGGTAGTCTCTTTCACTGAGAAATAGTCACAAACATCTAACAAAGGTCTAGACACTATTGCATAATCAATTGTATAGCGTGATTCCCCTCGTTCTCCAGCATTGGATCTTTCATGGATTCACATGCTTAGAATATTCCCCGTCGACAGACTGGGAACCCTTGGTGCGCTTATAGCCGTTTCCCATAGGAAAACTTTCGACACTTTTGTGTCCTATCTATGTCGTTTTGGGGCCGCACAAGCATGCCCCACTAGGACGTAGCGGTATAAATGCCCCACCCCCGCGGCTCCCTTCAGATTTCAACCGTCTCCAAAGTAGTGGGAGCACCTTGTGTAGTCTATTTTGTCTAGGTTGTGCTTTTGGAGTTTTCTCCCGATGTCAGGGAAAGCACTGTTCCACCCGTGCGCTACGTGCAGGTTGAAGAAGGTGTACGAGGGGGACGGACATATGGATTGCATATATTGTCTACACCCTCGTCATTCGGCAGACAAGTGCGACATATGTAAGGGCTTCTCCCAGAAGACTCTTAAAGATCGAAGTCGAAGTCTTGTTGCATGGTTAAACGATGGAGCGGTGGCATACCCGCCTTCGGAGGTGGGCTCCAAGGGCAGCGTGGCCTCAGTGTCAAAATCTTCAGGGGCCCCGCACCGCTCGACATCGTCGGAACCCCCGGTGAATAAGTTACGACCGGCGAAGAAGGAATCATCGAGAAGCCATTCTAAGGAGTCTTCGTCGAAGAAAGCCTCGTCATCCTCATCTTCGACGAAGAAAGAAGAAAAATCAAAACCCTCCTCGGGCGATCATCATAGATCGACCTCGAGTCGAGATGCAGAGAAGCGTAGGTCGAGTTCGGAAAAGGCGGGAACGCCTCAAGGACCTGCACGACCACCACCGTCGTGGACGGCAGGGCAGTCATCGACCACTTCTCTGCCACTAACACAAGTGGTCTCAACCGTTCTTGGACTGCAGACGGTAACGACAACGACGGGGCCAGCTTTAGCTTCGTCGACGGAGATCCCGCAAGAGGCCTGGCGACCTGAGGTATACGACCCAGTTTTCCCGGAGACACTACTGCAGCAAGAGGCCTTGTCGGTGTCCTCGGGAGATGAGGATGTGAGAGTAGCTGGCCCTGCAGACCTCAGGTTATGAAGGATTACCAGACCTCTCTCCGGGAGCATTCCGGGCTCTACCCTCTTCTCAATCCGCAGTCACTCTTGTCGCTGGAGGTCTTATCCACGTTGCAAACGTTGCTGAAGACACTGGACGAGAGACTACCTCAAACAACTCCGGCTAGGTCGGCCATCGACAAACCGGGCCCGTCTCGTCGGCCACCTCCGTCAACCCCCACGGCAGTGCCTGCGAGTGGAGACCTCTCGGCTCCACGCCACGAGGAAGGAGAGCTGATAGATTCGGACTCGGACAGTAGAGCCTTATCAGATGTCTCGCTTTCCCCCTCCAGGGATCCAACCTGGGAGTCTGAAGCGGAATTAGAAACCCCGAAAAGCCTGGCTCAGCCGTCTCCCCCGGACAACATTGGGTCATTGCACACCATGATGGCCAAGGCTTGTACAGAATTCGGGCTGGCCCAGGAAGAGGAGAAAAAGGACTGTTTTCTTTTTCGACCACATCCGAAAGAGGAGAAGGTCAGTGTTTTCAGTACCCATCCTGGATCATGTGTGGTAGGAGGGGTTACAGACCATGCGCCACCCTTTCTCGGAACCGGTGATAAAAGGTCGTCTGGAGAAAAAATTCAAGGCCCCAGAGGTTACCCCCAAGTGTCTCTCCTCCCAACCAACTCCTGACTCAGTGGTGTCGGCAGCGGCGGCGACAAAGGCGATGACCCAGCACAAGTGCACGACTCCCCCCTGACTTTTCAGAATTTGGTGCCTTGAGCATTTCGTCGGACTGTTGGAGGATCCTGCAAGCAGCGCGAGCCCCTTCCACCAACAAGTCATACGAGTGTAAGTGGAGAAGGTTCTGTACGTGGTGTCAAGGACAGACGGGAGTGCAACCTCGAAGGGACACTACGGAACAGCTTCTGCCGTATCTGCTACACCTAGCGAAGAACGGATTATCTTTTTCATCAATAATGGTACACCTGGCGGCCATGTCTAGATTCACGAGGAAGAGGAAGTCGTCTCCCTTGTTTAGTGACGGGTTGGTGAAACACTTCATGAGGGGTTTGTTCCGGACGTTCCCTCCGGTTAAACGTTTTTCACCAAAGTGGAGCCTTAATATGGTGCTAGCAGGGTTAATGAAACCACCCTTTGAACCAATGGCCACATCGTCGACTAAGTTCTTGTCATGGAAAGTGGCCTTTCTAATAGCTATAACATCAGCTAGGCGGATATCGGAGTTGCGAGCATTGGTCTTTGACCCTCCATACCTAAGGTTTTTTAAGGACAAAGTGGTTCTGTCAACGAATCCTCGTTTCATTCCAAAAGTTCCTACGGCTTATCATAAGCACTCATCCATAGTCCTGCCCACCTTCTTCGCGACCCCCTCATCGGCTGTGGAAAAAGTCCTACATACCTTGGACGTAAAGAGAGCTTTAAAATTTTACCTTCACCCGACTCAGCAATTTAGATCTACGCAACAACTCTTCGTTGCATATGGTCCTTCGGCGAAAGGAAAAGCAATTTCAAAGCAGGGACTGGCCCGATGGGTCTCGTCGATGATTGCCTTCTGTCATTCCAAAGCGGGAAAACCGCTACAAGGGCGTCCGAGAGCTCATTCCACAAGGGCAACTTCGTCATCGGCGGCGTTGTGGGCAGGAATCCCGCTGACACACATTTGCCAGGCGGTGGCATGGTCGGCGCCTCACACATTTACCCGCCATTACTGCCTCGAATGGCAGCATGCGGACGAGATACAAATGGGAAGAGCAGTCTTGCGCCATCTGTTTCAATAAGGTAAGCCCTTTTCAAGAAGGGTGTGTGCTTAATTTGACATATGTAAATATAGATGTATATAAGGATGTATATATATATATTTATTTTGTATATAGGTATTGATCTGTGCATGTACTGTTGCGTATTTTACATTGGCATCCTACGTAAGCGTGGTTCGCTATACATGTGCTTAGGAGGGTGACGGATTGCATTCACACCTCCTCTTTTTCAGGATCACTGCTGTGCATTCTATTCTAAGCATGTGAATCCATGTGAAAGAAACCAATGCTGGAGAAATGGAGTTACAGGTAAGAAACTATTCCCTTTCCACGTACTGGCCATTTTTTTTATTGATAGCCATTGTTTTGTTAAGAATATGGAGATCCCAGGTCGTACACAGATTATCGCATTTTTTCCCTTTCAATCGCTCGGACAATTTAAGTCGAGCCCCATGATTAACACAATCAGTATTAAAGTCTCTAGCTATGATGATGAGAGAATCAGCCTCCATCAGCCACTCGCCAACCAGTTTGGAAATATGATTAATATATCTATCCAGGGTGTGTCTACCTGATTATTCCAGTATATATTTATCACCAATAGCCTCCTTTTTGTCCCCACACATGCTACCTCCATTTCGACCACCAAGATCCCTTCTATTGCATTCAAGAGAATACAGGATGATGCTATTTTTGTGTTTCTCATTGCCAGCAATAATCCACCTGTTGGTCTACCTTTATTAGGCTTCTTGGCTTCTTTCTCTAAAATGGAAAATCCATCTCGGCACAATTTGGTGGTGAGACAGGTTTCCTGAAATGTGATGGTGTCGTACTCATCAAAAATATGATTCGCCGCCTCAAACCCCAGGAAACTATATAAACCTCTCGTGTTCCAGTCTAAACAGCGCAAATGTTCACGTGTCGGAGATTAGCCTGGCTCCCCCTTACTCCCAATAATTCATTTTTCAGTAGCTGTCAGACAGTCAGGACCAACCCATGTTGTTCAATTGGTGTGGGATAAGTTGTCAGTTTATTCACATTTGCTGTTCTTGTAGCCATCCTGTTCGCTACACCAGGTTTCACCACCCCAATTTCACACGGTTTCGAACCGTGAATAGGTTCAGAAAGCATATTTCTAACTTCCTGTCGTTCTTCATACACCACACATCCAAACTTCATTATTTCCTCCCTTTCCTCTAATACCATACGTTTTACAAATGCCGACCTCCAGCCCACTTCTGCGAGGTAGCATCGATCCTCAAATGGGAAGCTGACAAACATTATATCACGTGTGGATATTTTTGCCAGACTACTGGCCTGCCTCAATAATGTTAGAATGGTGGATCTGTTGAGCATAATATTAAAGTCGACATAGGGGCACATTTGTAAGTACATAATATTCTGTTCTTGTGACAGCTTCATCCTCCATTCGCCATTGACCCCTTCTCAGTTTGCTGGTTCGAACTCATTCGTAAGTGACTCTGTCTGTTGGAATGATTATCTTCCTCCAGCATTACTTTTGTGACACCAAACCGACCTCTCAGTCGATCCCCTTCCTCTGACATGGCCGGGGCATCTGTGACATTGAGCCTCATTACAAGGTTGGCGCTCCAGTAATAACGGTACCGGTAAGGCAATACCGGCATCCATTACCGGACCGGTGTATTACAACCATAGATGCCGGTCAAGACCCACTGTGGCCGTGCACCACCATACAGGCGTACGTGCGGGTGCCATGCCAGTAACACCGGCATGCCGCAAGGACGAGGACATTACGAGTCGCACGGACATGCACATACCGGCAGATGCCGGTAAGAAGGTATGATACCGGCAATACCTGCATCGTGGATCACCCGTAAATAGCAAACAGAGGAGGAGGGTGAGACCACCCCAGCAAATCCCACCAGTGCAGGCAGTGGTTCCTTGCAGGCAGCCACCAATCCCTCGCATAAGGACCAGTCCATTCATACAGGGACACCATCACCACCATAGTGGATCAAATACATGAAGATTTGGTCAGCCTGATCAACATCCTTGCCGCCACCCCCCCCCCTATGCTGAAGGTGGTGTCTGTGCTTCACTTCCTGGCCACAGGCACCCCACCAGCACACAGTGGGGCAGCTGCATGGCATCTCGCAACCATGTTTCTCCGGTGTGCTAAACCAAGTGCTGGATGCACTCCCAAAGCACGCAAGGGCCCACATATCCCTACCACGGACGGAACCAGAGGTGAATGACACCAAAATAGCATTTCATGCACTGGCAGGCATGCCCAATGTCATTGGTGCCCTCGACTGCACCCACGTGGAGTTAGTAGTCCCGAATGGCGTGGAGGTGGTGTACCGCAATCAGAAGCTATACCACTCCATCAATGTGCAGATGGTGTGTGATGCCAGCAAGATGACAACACATTGCTGTTCTAGATTCCCAGGATCCACGCATGATGCAATGGTGCTGCGGAACTCCTCCTTACCACACTATATGGAACGAGATACTGCACGACGTGCCTGGCTGCTGGGTGAGTCTGCCCTCTTGGCCATGGGAGTGTATCGTGGGGGGGGGGGCATGCATATGCAACCTGGCTGCCCTTTGAGCCATGGTAGTGCATCGTGGGAGGAGGGTACATGCATATGCAACCTGTCTGCCCTCTGGGCCATGGGAGTGCATCGTGGGGGTCGGCGACGACATGCATATGCAACCTTGTCTGCCCTCTGGGCCATGGGAGTATATTGTTGGGTGGGGGAAGGACATGCATATGCAACCTGTCTGCCCTCTGGGCCATGGGAGTTTCCTCAATGGGGTGTCTGGACACTGTCAATGGTGGCAAACAACATGCCCATAATCCTACAAATAAGATGCATGGCACAGAAAATGGAGGCCAACATATACGGGCCGCACACCAATGTGTAAATTTCAAACTCACGATCAGTGCACACCCCTGAATCTGTCCACTGGACATCACCTGACCGTACCCCGACAGCACCACAATGCACCATTATGCAGTCACAAAGATGAAGACACATGACCGCATCGAAGCACCTTGCAGCTCATGCTTCCATGAGTGCGCCCTTATGAATTCTCCCTCAGAGAAATCCCCTGTCACTGCCCCTCCCCAACAGTAACACTGCATAACACCATGGCAACATGTGCAGATGAATACAAATGGGAAAGCACATGTGACAAGGATGCCTCAAATTGGAGCCATTAAGTATTGAACAACAACTACATGGGTGCGATTGGTGCGGGAATCACCCTCAGCACATGACTGCCAGCATACAAGTCGATACCCTGCAACATCCAAGGAACACACCCCTACACTGATGGACCCTACCAGCAATCATATTGTGCCATTGTGACTGGTGTGAAGATGTCGAGGGACACGTGCATTGCGTCAACAATTATCCAAAAGCATGATAGACTAAACAAGCTGCATCAAATTGGGCATTAGCCTAATGCATCAAACATTGCCCAACATGCATTTTGGTCTCATCCCCTGCCACACAACCCTCACATGTGAGTACATCATGGACCTGTTAGGCAGAAACCTGTGCAGTTCCCTCTGGGACCACTGCAAAAAGTTTAAGACTACAGGAGTTAGCAGTAAACCCAATTGGTAGCAGTCTGCACCACCCAGATTTACTTGGTAGCTGTGGCTGAGCAGTCAGACTTCTCTCAAGACGAGTTAGGCAGTAAATAGAGCATACAAGATAGGGCAATTTACACAGTAGAACAAGCAGACACTGATCAGAGCTTGGGTGTAAAGATATATAATTATGTATTTAAAAACACATATATGAAAAACACACTGGCACTAATATGGCACACAACTTCAATCACAGTTACTATAAGTATATATCAATCCCATAACAATATTTTGACAAGTCTAGGTTCAAAGCCACCACTTATTTGCAGACAGAGGTGAGTGCTTAACCTAGATGGCACTCTAGTATTCGTTAGGAAGGTAGAGAAAAAGGCAGGGTATGAAACCAACTCAGTACCAACTTTTACGAAGCAAATGCAAGGCAAGCAAGGCAGGGTCTACTGTAGATCACAAAGTTCAGAGGCCAGGCCCACTCGGAGAGAGGCAACGCGGAATGTCCCAAAAATACCACAGTGGAAATGCACTTCAAGTCTTTGTAGCAAAATGTCACAGAAAGGTTGGACCAGTTTTAGAACAAAAGTTAAGAAGGTCTGGAGGCGACCCAGTGGAAAGGTAAGGATTTAAGACACCTCACGCTAACCGTGACAAGGGAAGCCAGGCGGACACAGTGCCTTGAAAGTGGAGAGACCGCTCCGCGGCGGGGGCAGTTGTTCCTGGTGGTGGATGCAAGTCGGGGCTTTGCCAGAAGTAGAGATGATCTTGTCGTAGAGGAAAGTTGAAGATCGTTGCACCACCAGGGAAGAGACCAGCCGCGGAGTGCTCAGTCACAAGGCACCACTTTTTGGTTGCGGTACAGTGGTTAGTGGCTATCCGGTTGCTGGGGTGCTCAGCACGGGCAATTCGACCACTAGACGTCCTGGAAGCGAAGAAAAAGCAAGGGACTGGTTGTTCCCACCAGTTAAAGGGAAGAAGACTCTCCAGCAGGGAGATCTCCTCTGTCGTTGGGAAGTGGTGAGTCGGTTCAGCAGGGCTCCTCCGGTGGTGTCGTCGTTGCAGGTCGGCTCAGCTTCTCCCTCGTCGGATTCTTAGGTCCTGTGGCGACTTCTGAAGTTCCAGTCCCCAAAGCCCTGCTTTTATGCAGAAAACCCCCATTCATTCAGCCTAGCTGTCACTCAAACATGCTAAGTGGTGAGCGGGGCAGCTCACCACTTGGGCCAATCACACCAGAGTGCGACTTGAGTTGGCAAGGCAACTCAGTCCAGGGTGCCTAAACCCCCTCACATACCCTCTGTGGTACCCAGACAGAATGGCACCACTCCGGAGGGCTTCTGTGCAGAAGCCCGCCAGAAGTGGAACAAAGGGCTCAACCTTTGGTTTGGAGTTACAGAGGCGAACGCATACGCCATTTACAAACCGAGTTCTGGCAGAAAATACCAACCGGTGAATTTATATTAATTTAATAAACCGGCGGTATGACCGAGGATATATAGAAAAAGTATTAGCCTCGAACAATGGGAAAATCCCATAGGAATATATTCGCGGTCGTATATAAAAAGTAGTATCCACTGCCACCAGCCAAAACTCGACAGGGGGGACGGGACAGTGCCCCCTCGAACAACAGACCCAGGGGTAATCGAATTACCCCTACCAGTACGTCCACAATAGGATGGTTTGTACTGGTTCTGTTAGTAAAGTCACCAATGGTGACTTTACATGCCCTGGGAGACAGTAGTCAGTCCCAGGGTATGGAGTCTATGGTGGGGGTCACCTAGGACACCCCAGTGTTACGGCACGGAGGGTGCTGTGTAACACACATAGCAAAACATGTGACCCTATGGAGCAAAAGACCCCATAGAACACATTAACATTCAAAGAAATACCACCAATCCTGTCCAAGAGTGGGAGAAAAAGACTCTCACTCTTGGCAGGATGAAAAAAACAAACTCCAGAATTCCAGCAAAGCTGCTGGGGAACTCACTAGGTTAGGAAATTCAGCCTAAACAGAGAATTCTCCCTAACACTCACCCCCCCGAACTAAGGGACAGGTGGATTTAATCCACTCCTGGATGAATCTCATACCTCTAGTCGATGACATAGATCCTAGAGAGACCATCAGCATTTTGGTGGTGACACCCTGACCTGTGCTCAATGGTGAAATCAAACCCTTGCAGGCAGATTGACCATCTCAGTAGTTTTGGGTTTTCCCCTTTCATTTGCATTAATCATCTCAAGGGTTGGTGGTCAGTCTGAATGACAAAGATAGAACCATACAAGTATGGCCTAAACTTCTTCAGAGCCCACACAATAGCAAAGCAGTCTCTTTCGATTGTTGCCCACCTTGTTTCAGGATCCTTCAGCTTGCGGCTGATGAAGCAAACAGGGTGCTCCCTACCTTTCCCAACCTGTTGACTGAGTACTGCACCTATTCCTACATTTGAAGCATCTGTCTGCACAATGAAAGTTTGGTGGTATCGGGAGCTCTGAGTACTGGGGCTTGGCAAAGAGCCTTCTTCAGGTTTTCAAAGGCCTGATTGCACTCCTCATTCCATCTAACCTTCTTAGGGAATTTTGGAGAGGAGATGACATTCAGAGGAGAAGCTATGGTCCCATAGTTCTCAATGAAATTCCTGTAATACCCAGTGAGACCTAAGAAGGCTCTCACCTGGGTCTGAGTAGTAGGTGTTGTCCAATTTTGCACAGCTTCAATCTTACTGAGCAAAGGCCTTATTTCTCCACCTCCTACCTCATGTCCAAGATAGACTACCTTACTCTGTCCAATTTGGCATTTACTCGCCTTTATGGTCAGACTGGCTTGTCCAAGAGCCTGCAAAACATATCTTAGGTGGTCTACATGTTCTGCCCAGGAATTGCTGAACACTGCTATGTCATCCAAGTATGCCATGCAGAAGTCCTCCATCCCATTCAGAACCTGGTTTACCATCCGTTGAAATGTAGCAGGTGCATTATTCAATCCAAAAGGCATTACCTTAAACTGGTATAAGCCAACTGGGGTAGAAAATGCAGTTTTCTCCTTGGCATGGTCTGTCAGGGCTATTTGCCAATAGCCTGACGTCAAGTCATATGTGCTGAGGAACTTGGCTGAACCAAGTCTATCCACCAACTCATCTGTTCTTGGCAAAGAGTGGGCATCAGTCTTGGTGACTGCATTAGGAGCTCTATAGTTCACACAGAATCTAAGTTCTTTAGATCCTGCCTTTGGTACTAACACAACTGGGCTAGACCATGGACTAGTAGAGGGCTCTATTACCCCGAGATCAAGCATCTTGCTGACCTCACCTTTGATGTGAGTTCTTACATTTTCTGACATTCTGTATCCTCTGCTTTTGACTGGCAGACAGTCACCAGTGAGTATGCCATGCTGGCCCCAAGGGGTCAAGCCTGGTGAAAGTGAGAACAGAGAGGCAAACTGATTCAACATAGATTTGCACTCTTCTTGTTGCTTAGGTGTCAGATCTGAAGAGAGATTTACTCCTTCAATCTTTTCGTCTAAAGGTAAGCCTCTGAGGAGATCAGGAAGAGCTTCACTCTCTTCTTCTTCCTCGGATGATGCTAGAAGCAACGCTCCTACATCAGGTCTTGAGACATACGCTTTGAGTCTGTTGGTGTGGAAGACTGTTGGAGCTTCCTTGGGATTGCCCAAGTCGACCAGATAGTTGACCTCTCCAAGTTTACCCACAACTCTGAAGGGTCCCATCCATTTGTCTTGCTATCAGGGTTGTCTGGCTGTGCAGGCGTCCCCACGGGGGTATCAGTTATATCGTCCACCCCACTCGATTCCTGAGAGTCTTCGAGCTCCCCTTCCTCCTCACCTGATGATGACGAGAAATCCAACTTCCTTCCGCGGGATCGACGTGCAGAAGCTCCCTTTTTCTGGTGTAGATAGGGTCGGCCTCGGAAGGAAGCCACCGTGACTCTGTGAAAGAATCAACGGTGACCTTCCCCCGCGACAGACAAGCGAGACCAGGGGAAAAGCCTTGCGGCACAAAAACCCCTTCAGAGTGCAGGAATCCGATATGTCGGAAATGAAGCGGAGGGAATCCAAACCGAGTCGGCAGCTGACTGGCGAGGCTTGGGCAGGAAGCAAACAGAGCCGAAAAGGATGCAGGGAATGCGGGAACCGGAGGGAGCAAGGAGGGAAAGAACCAGAGAGAGAATAAAGGAAGCACCGGAGGGCTAGAGGAAAAGAGGGAGATGGAACGAAGCACCCAGGAGGACCGGGTCAACGGAGAGGTGAAACAGGGAGGGAGCGAGGCAAAAATGGGAGGACAAGAGGACGGGGGCGGATCTCCGCCAAGCAAGCTGAACAAGGGAGCGCAAGCAACAAAGGGGAAACCAAAAGTTGCAACGCGCCGAGCCGCCGAGCGTAAGCTGGTAAATACACTCTGCGGCGGCCATGATGGAAATGACTAGACCGCTAGCGACGTTTGAGAGCACAACGTGGCGGCACAGTTTGATGGGCGTCATGTTTCCACCTTTTCCACAAACGCCAGGAGTCTGCGGTTGTGACAGTATGCCCCCTTCCAAGGCGGTCTCCACCCAGCTTGCTGGGATGTAATCTGTGAAACTGACGCAACAAACGGGAAGCATGTACATGCGTCCGGGGTTCCCAAGTATCCTCCGATGAAGGATACCCCTTCCAATGTATTAGGTACTCAAGACGACCTCTGTGGTACCGTGAATCCCGAATGTGGGAGACTTCATATTCCTCCGAGGTGGGAGCCGGCAATGTGTGTAATTTGGGGGTTATATGCTTTCTCCCCCCAGGGTAGAAAGGACGCAATTGAGAGGAATGAAAGGTTGGATGAATACGACTAAGATTCTTTGGCAATCTGAGGCGATAAGCAACTGGATTGATCACGGACAGGACTTCGGAGGGACCTATGAATCGGGGAGATAACTTAGAGGGGCGTACCCAGCGGGGCAAAAACTTGGTAGACAGCATGACCTGGGAACCTCTGTCCCAAGCAGATACAGATCTTCGATGTTTATCGGCTTGTAGCTTATTCCGAATGTTGGCCCTTAGAAGACTTTGGTTGGCAATCTTATGGGCTTCCTTTAATTCCGCCAGGGAGGTTTCTATAGAAGGTATGAGAGTCTCAGTCCAGAAGATGGGTACTATGGATTGAGGATGGTAACCTTAAGTACAAAAGAAAGGGCTAATACCAAGTGCGCTGTGTACAGAATTGTTATAGGTGAACTCAGCCGTGGGTAGAAGGGAAACCCAGTTATCTTGAAGCTGATTGATGAAACACCGCAAATATTGCTCGAGGGTCCCATTTAACCGTTCTGTCTGTCCATTGGTTTGTGGGTGGAACCCGGAAGACAGGGCTCTCTCAACACCCAGTAGTTTGCACAAATCAGCCCAGAATTTAGAGGTATATTTGCTCCCCCGGTCCGACACAATCTTTTTGGGGAGACCATGCAACCTGAAAATATCTTTCATGAAGACTTCAGCCATGACAGAGGCCGAGGGTATCCTGGGTAGGGGGGAGAAATGAGCCAGTTTCGAGAAAGAATCCACCGTCACCATGATACATGTACAGCCCTGGGAAATCGGTAGGTCCACAATGAAGTCTGTAGAAATGTGTTTCCAAGGCCCTGGAGGGATTGGGTCTTGTTGAAGCAGGCCTAAGGGCCTTCGAGTAGAATGTTTATTTTGCATACAGGTAAGACAGGTCTGGATGTAAGCCTGAGTATCGGCTCTCAAGTTAGGCCAGTAAAAGGACCTCTGGAGCAGTTCTAAAGTCCCTCGTAAGCCTCGATGACCTGAAACCTTCGAGTCGTGACACCACCGGAGAGCCTGTAACCTGAGGTCTTGTGACGGAAGGATAAGTCTCCCTTTCGTGAAGTACAAATCGTCTCTCTGATCCACCGGTACCCTCCCCACGCGTAAGGGAGACTCTTCTGGGGAGAAATATTTTTGTCTCACCTCTTCCAAGAAAGATGATACCACAGATATGATCTGGGTATGGGGAAACATGAGCTCTTTCATACATCTCGGGGATGTTTCGTCCTTACGAGATAAAGCATCAGCCACCAGATTCTGGGTACCGGGTATGTATGTGATGAGGAAATGGAACTGGGCAAAGAAATGTGCCCATCAGGCTTGTCTGGTGTTATAGCATTCTTGTTGACGTAGAATCTGTAGGTTCTTGTGATCAGTACGTATCATGAACGGGTGTAAGCTTCCTTGGAGTAGATGTCTCCATTCCAGACAAGCCAGTTTCATGGCTAAGAGTTCTCTTTCTATGACGGAGTAGTTCTGCTGGCTCGGGCTAAGAGTCTTGGAGAAGTAGGCAATGGGATGTTCTCGGCCTTGGTTGGATTGCAGGAGAACGGCGCCTACTGCACCAGCGGAGGCGTCAGTATCTAGAACAAAAGGTAACTGTTGGTCCGGCTGTCTGAGAATAGGGGCTGAACAGAACCTGTTTTTCAGACAGGTGAAGCTCTCCTCCGCTTCATCGGACCAGCGAAAGGGTAAGGAGGTCTTCTTCAATAAGGAGGTGATAGGTAAAGTAAGTCTGGAAAATTCGGGTATAAACTTCCGGTAGAAGTTTGCCAGACCAAGGAACCTCTGAATCTCCTTGACAGACGAAGGGGAAGGCCAGGCTAGAATGGCTTCGACCTTTTTGGGGTCCATGGTGATTCCCTTGTTGGATAAGATAAACCCCAGATAGGATACAGAGGGTTGGGCGAAAGCACATTTTTCTGGCTTGACTAACAGATGATGTTGCTGCAGCCTGTGTAGTACTTCTTTCACATGCAGAGTATGTTCTTTGGTCTGACGGGAGTAAACTAGAATATCGTCTAAGTAGACAACGGTGTTTAGGCCCAACAGATCCGAAAATATGCGGTCCATGAATCTTTGAAAGATCGAGGGAGCATTCATCAGTCCGAACGGCATAACCTGATATTCGAATAACCCGTAGGGCATGCGGAAAGCCGTCTTCCATTCGTCGCCGGACCTGATTCGGAGTAAATGATAGGCATTGCGTAGGTCAAGTTTGGAAAAAATCACAGAACCCTGAACAGCCTCCAGGATCTCAGGGATTAAAGGCATGGGATATCGGTCCTTGATGGTAAGTCGGTTAAGGCCTCTGTAATCGATACAGGGCCTTAATTCCTTAGAGTCCCTCTTTGGAATGAAGAATAGAGATGCTCCTGCTGGCGATCTGGATGGTTGGATCAATCCGTTGGCCAAGTTGTCGTCCAAGTAGCATCTAAGAACCTCCTTTTCAGACAGGGAAAGAGGATACATCCTGCCAAACGGAACCAGTGCCTGAGGGACCAGGTCTATCCTACAGTCCTCCGGTCGATGAGGAGGAAGTTCCATGGGTGGTTGTTCTTGGAAAACCGTGGTGTATTCCTGAAGATAGCCTGGAATGCAATGGACCGTGCTCCTCTCAGGGGCACACGCCGTCTTGACAATTTCGAACATGGGTCTAGGAAGGCACTTCTCCTGGCAGTAGGTAGAATGAAAACTCAGAAGATTCATAGTCCAATCAATGGTTGGGTTGTGTCGTCGGAGCCAGCCAATACCCAAAATAACCAGAAAATGAGCTGTGCCGATGATATCGAAGCTCAGTACTTCCGAATGTTGTTGAATGGAAACCCTTACCTTCTCTGTGGTATGGGTGATGGAGCACAGAGGGGTACCGTCTACACCCTCTACCTTCTGGTCTTCCTTCTTAGCAACCCTACGAAGGCCTACCTTGTCGGCCCATTAGGTGTCCAGGAAGTTCCCAGCGGCTCCGCAATCCAGCAGGGCTAGTGTTTCCATTTCCTTTCCTCTGAACAGAAGTTGGACGGATACCACCATCAATCGTTGATCTTCCGAGGGTTTGGCTGAGGTCACAGAAAGAGTAACGTAGGAACTGGGGAAAGCCCCTCGGTAGTCCGTCCTGCCAACTACCGAGGGCGTTCGTTTCCCGGACGTCTGGGGGGTACATCCGGACGTCTCTCAATAGGTGTGTGGCGGCTCCGCAATATAGACAGAGGTTGCCCTCACGTCTCCTCTTCTTTTCTTCGGCTGTCAAGGGGGCTCTGGTTGTTCCTATTTGCATGGGCTCTTCCCGAGTGGATGGGCGAGAGGCAGGTGAGGAGGTCGAAGGATGTGGCTCTAAGAAAGAACCAGTACTGCGGGTCTTTCGTATTTCATTCTTTCGTTCGGTCAACCGGAAATCAATCCTTACAACCGCCTTTAAGAGATCCGAGAAAGAGTCGGGGCGAGGGATTCTGGCAAGCTCGTCCTTCAGTTCTTCACGCAAACCCCTCCTGAAGATGGTGTATTGGGCCTCCTCTTGCCAGCTGGCTTCTGTGGCCAATCTCTTGAAGGAGGATATGTAGGAGAGCAGGTCAGAACTACCCTGGCGTACATCCAAAAGGTCTTCACTAGCTAGATGAACACTTTCAGTACGAAGGAAAGTCTGCTTGAGTAAATCCTTAAATGCAACAAAGTTCTGTAACACTGGGTCGGACTGTGACACCAAAGGAGTAGCCCAAGCTAGAACATTCCCATTCATGTGTGTAATCATGAACCCCACTTTAGCGTGATCGGTGGAGAAGGCATTCTGTCTGAAAGCGAAGTGGATATTACAAGCTTCCAAGAATTCTTTAACTCTTTTCTCAGATCCGTCGAACTTGCCTGACACCAAAGGTAGAGGGGGTAGATCAGTGGCCTGCTGTTCTCTGGCGGTAACTCTCTGTTGGAGGGCGGTATTGGCAGTCTTAAGGGTTTGTACTTCCAGGTTTAAGTTTTGTACTGCCGCTACCAGTTCTTGAAGCTGCTGGGGAGTTGCCATGTCTGTATTCAGTATTCGGGCGTTGCAAGCTATCAGGGTTGTCTGGCTGTGCGGGCGTCCCCACGGGGGTATCAGTAATATCGTCCACCCCACTCGATTCCTGAGAGTCTTCGAGCTCCCCTTCCTCCTCACCTGATGACAAGAAATCCAACTTCCTTCCGCGGGATCGACGTGCAGAAGCTCCCTTTTTCTGGTGTAGATAGGGTCGGCCTCGGAAGGAAGCCACCGTGACTCTGTGAAAGAATCAACGGTGACCTTCCCCCGCGACAGACCAGCGAGACCAGGGGAAAAGCCTTGCGGCACAAAAACACCTTCAGAGTGCAGGAATCCGATGTGTCGGAAATGAAGCGGAGGGAATCCAAACCGAGTCGGCAGCTGACTGGCGAGGATCGGGCAGGAAGCAAACAGAGCCGAAAAGGATCCAGGGAATGCGGGAACCGGAGGGAGCAAGGAGGGAAAGAACCAGAGAGAGAATAAAGGAAGCACCGTAGTGCTAGAGGAAAAGGGGGAGATGGAACGAAGCACCCAGGAGGACCGGGTCAACGGAGAGGTGAAACAGGGAGGGAGCGAGGCAAAAATGGGAGGACAAGAGGACAGGGGCGGATCTCCGCCAAGCGAGCTGAACAAGGGAGCGCAAGCAACAAAGGGGAAACCAAAAGTTGCAACGCGCCGAGCCGCCGAGCGTAAACTGGTAAATACACTCGGCGGCGGCCATGATGGAAATGACTAGACCGCTAGCGACGTTCGAGAGCACAACATGGCGGCACAGTTTGACGGGCGCCATGTTTCCACCTTTTCCACAAACGCCAGGAGTCCGTGGTTGTGACACTTGCAAGGCCCTCTGCCTTGTTGGGATCATAACGAGAACTAGCTGGTCTTGAGTGAACTCAACCATGTTAGCCTTTTGATCATGCCAGTGCTTGACCAATGCTTGTCCAGCTTTCAAGTTATCACTTGCTTCTGCCATCATGTGTGACATTCTCCTCCGGAGACCTATCACGTAGTCAGTCACTCTGACTGGCTTGGGGGAAGGAGCACTCTCCAACCCCTCCTTAATCAGGGCCAATGGACCTCTGACGGGTTGACCATAGAGAAGCTCAAAGGGAGAATAACCTACTGTCTCCTGAGGAACTTCTCTATAAGCAAAGAGAAAGCATGGCAGTAGAAGATCCCACTTTCGTTTAAGGGGGTCCTCTAAAGCACCTATCATGCTCTTCATGGTTATGTTGAACCTTTCAACCACCCATTGGTTTGTGGGTGGTAAGCTGTTGAGAACTTGTAAGTAACTCCACAGGTTTTCCACATGGCTTTCATGTAGTGGGACATAAAGTTTGACCCCCTGTCAGAGATTACTTCCTTAGGAAACCCAACCCTCGTAAAAATACCAAGGAGGACCTTAGCCACAGCCGGAGCTGTAACGGTCCTCATAGGAATGGCCTCAGGATACCTAGTAGCATGGTCTACTACAACAAGTATAAACCTGTTGCCTGAGGAGGTTGGAGGATCAAGGGGACCAACAATGTCAATCCCTACTCTCTCAAATGGGACTCCCACAACTGGGAGAGGCACTAAAGGTGCCACATTCTTGGAGCCAACCTTACCAGAGGTCTGGCAGGTGTGGCAGCTCCTGCAGTGTTTTTCTACTTCGGCCCCCATCTTTGGCCAATAAAAGTAGAGAGAGAGCCTTTCCTTAGTCTTCATGAAACTCAAGTGACCAGCCAAAGGAATCACGTGGGCTAACTGCAAGAACTGTTGTCTGTTCTCTTGGGGTACTACAAGTCGTTTGTAGTCTCCAGGTTCAGACTCTGTCGGTTCACTGTAGAAGAGGCCATCTTCCCAGTGCAACCTGTATTTCCCAGGCTCTTGCCCTTCAGCCTGAGCTTCTGCCTGGTGGCGAAGACCTTCCAGAGTTGGACATTCTCTCTGTCCCTTACTGAAGTCTGCCCTGTTGGGTCCACCTTCTGCCAGTAAAGACTGTAGCTCAGGATGGTCAACAGGATCCAGATCTCCAATGAGTTCCTGGCCTTCCATTAGCTCTTTCTCAGAGTCTAATTCTACCACACAGGGTTGTACCGCCCTCTCAGCCTCAGCTGGAGGGGGAGTTACTGGTGTAACTTTGGACAACCGAGGGGAAGTCCTTGTTGGCTGCACTGAAGTGCTGGCTGCTGGTTTCTGTTTAGAAGTTTTAGGTTTCCCTTTTTCTTCTGATTTCCTTGAGACAGCAGCTGACAAATGCAGTGGAGCAGGAGTGATATCCTTCTTCATCATCTCCTTGGGAGTACCTCTCAAGGTTCTCTCCCTTGCAGGTCTGGTTAGCTCCTGTAACCGTTTACTAGGAGGTCTGGGGGTATGAGACACAACTCCAAGAGTTTTTAAATCGTTACCCAACAGAACTCGTCCTGGTACCTCACTTTGTATGCTGACAGGTATCTTCACAGTCATGTCATTACACTGGATGAGAACTGGTAATTGGGGAAGCATCTGCACAGGCCCTCCAGCTAACTTGGTGAGGCGTTTGGGTGCCTTAGCAACATCCTCAGCCGGAAAAAAAGATTTATCCACTACAGTTATGCTGGCCCCAGTGTCCCTAATGGCAGGAGTCTCCTGACCATTCACCTGGACACTGTCCTTATAATACTCTTTAGTATTATCTGGGATAGAATTGTAGACATCTAAATTCTGTTGTTCCCACAAACCCAGAGACACTAAAGAAGCACTGGCTGAGACTCCAATGGGTTCATCAGCCAGCAGTAGAAAGTTTCCACTTGCCATTTGGACTTCCTCCTCTGGAGCGAAGGCTAAGGAGACAAGCTTGACCCCTGAAGGTTTACCCTTACATCTGGGATCTCCTTTCACATGGTCAGTAGAGCCACAAACAAAGCATTTACCAAATGCTTTCTGGAATGGTGGCTTGTTCTGGCCTCCCTCTGGTTTGGCACCAGAAGGTACACTATTCTGCTGTGGTTTTCCTTGTGGCTTACCTTTATGGTTTTGTTTGGGGCCCTCTTTGGAATTTGAGTTATTAGAATTCTCTTTTGAGTCTTTTTTAGGCTGTTTTCCCCTCATCCTTTTTCTGAGTTGCCCCAGAATCCTTATGAGTAGCCCTGTTGGCAACCCATAAGTCAGCAGCCTTAGCTAGCTTCCTGCAATCCAATTCCTTTGAATCAGCCAAGTGCTGTCTGAGCTCAGGAGAACAGGCATCATAAATTGACTCCAACATAAAAGGATTCTTCATACCCTCATAAGTGTTCACCTTGTAACCCTTAATCCATCCCTCTAAGTTTTTCAACCCTTCACATACCCAGGTAGCGCAAGGGGTACCATCATGCTTTTTGAGGGATCTAAACCTCTTAAGATACTGGGAAGGGGTCTTCCCAAATCTAGCTATCAGAGCTAGTTTCACACTTTCATACTCTTTCCTATCATCCTCCCCCAACTCCATTACCGCATCAGTTGCAACAGGGGGGAGCTTACAGAACAACTAGGTAAGTAACTCATTACCTGTGATGTTCTGGAGCCCATGATTATACTCAAACAAACTCAGCCAATCCAACACATCCAACTTGGGTTCATACATACCAATTAATTCCTTAGGCATCCGGGGTCTTTTGGGACTGGAACTTCTAGAGGAGCCAGAGACAGAAGCAGTTTCAACAGACAACTTTTTCATTTCTAACTCATGCTTGAGCTCCATTTCTCTGAGCCTAAGAATGTGTTGCATCTCTTGGTGTTTCTGTTCAGTTTGAGCAGTAATCCTTCTGAATTCCAAGTCTATTTTCATTTTTTCTAGTTCAAGGACTTGAGGACTTAGTGTGGGACCTGCTATAGGCCCAGTAGGTACAGCTGGTAAGGCAGACAGAGGGGTAGGGGAGACAGTTTCATTAGCCTCTCCTTCCTCTTCAGCCTCTTCATCACTATCATCAGAACTTTGATTTAGAGCAACACCATTACTGTCATCTACATTTGCTGGATAAGTTGGTTCCTCTGAACCAATACACAGACTTTGGTTTTCCAGCAATCTTGTTATCAGTTCTATTTTCTTGCCTTTTACAGAAAGATTCTCTTGTCTACAGAGAGCTCTCAAACTCTCAGTATTTTCACCTGACAAGGACTCTTGACTGTAAACTTCCATAGTAGACATGTTTTTAGAAAGTTGCTTTTTAGTGCAAAGCTTTGTGGTTAGTTATCCTAAAGTGTTGAAAAGCACTCTATAGTCGATACAAATCCCACCGCTGTACACCAGTGTTAGGCAGAAACTTGTGCAGTTCCCTCTGGGACCACTGCAAAAAGTTTAAGACTACAGAAGTTAGCAGTAAACCCAATTAGTAGCAGTCTGCACCACCCAGATTTACTTGGTAGCTGTGGCTGAGCAGTCAGACTTCTCGCAAGGCGAGTTAGGCAGTAAATAGAGCATACAAGATAGGGCAATTTACACAGTCGAACAAGCAGACACTGATCAGAGCTTGGGTGTAAAGATATATAATTATTTATTTAAAAACACATCTATGAAAAACACACTGGCACTAATATAGCACACAACTTCAATCACAGTTACTATAAGTATATATCAATCCATAACAATATTTTGACAAGTCTAGGTTCAAAGACAACACTTATTTGCAGACAGAGGTGAGTGCTTAACCTAGATGGCACTCTAGTATTCGTTAGGAAGGGAGAGAAAAAGGCAGGGTATGAAACCAACTCAGTACCAACTCTTTTACGAAGCAAATGCAAGGCAAGCAAGGCAGGGTCTACTGTAGATCACAAAGTTCAGAGGCCAGGCCCACTCGGAGAGAGGCAAGGCGGAATGTCCCAAAAATACCACAGTGGAAATGCACTTCAAGTCTTTGTAGCAAAATGTCACAGAAAGGTTGGACCAGTTGTAGAACAAAAGTTAAGAAGGTCTGGAGGCGACCCAGTGGAAAGGTAAGGATTTAAGACACCTCACGCTAACCGTGACAAGGGAAGCCAGGCGGACACAGTACATTGAAAGTGGAGAGACAGCTCCAGCGGGGGCAGTTGTTCCTGGTGGTGGATGCAAGTCGGGGCTTTGCCAGAAGAAGAGATGATCTTGTCATAGAGGAAAGTTGAAGATCGTTGCACCACCAGGGAAGAGACCAGCCGCGGAGTGCTCAGTCACAAGGCACCACTTTTTGGTTGCGGTACAGTGGTTAGTGGCTATCCGGTTGCCGGGGTGCTCAGCACGGGCAATTCGACCACTAGACGTCCTGGAAGCGAAGAAAAAGCAAGGGACTGGTTGTTCCCACCAGTCAAAGGGAAGAAGACTCTCCAGCAGGGAGATCTCCTCTGTTGTTGGGAAGTGGTGAGTCGGTTCAGCAGGGCTCCACCGGTGGTGTCGTCGTTGCAGGTTGGCTCAGCTTCTCCCTCGTCGGATTCTTAGGTCCTGTGGCGACTTCTGAAGTTCCAGTCCCCAAAGCCCTGCTTTTATGCAGAAAACCCCCATTCATTCAGCCTAGCTGTCACTCAAACATGCTAAGTGGTGAGCGGGGCGGCTCACCACTTGGGCCAATCACACCAGAGTGCGACTAGAGTTGGCAAGGCAACTCAGTCCAAGGTGCCTAAACCCCCTCCCACATACCCTATGGTACCCAGACAGAATGGCACCACTCCGGAGGGCTTCTGTGCAGAAGCCCGCCAAAAGTGGAAGAAAGGGCTCAACCTTTGGTTTGGAGTTACAGAGGCGAACACATACGCCATTTACAAACCGAGTTCTGGCAGAAAATACCAACCGGTGAATTTATATTAATTTAATAAACCGGCGGTATGACCGAGGCTATATAGAAAAAGTATTAGCCTCGAACAATGGGAAAATCCCATAGGAATATATTCGCGGTCGAATATAAAAAGTAGTATCCACTGCCACCAGCCAAAACTCGACGAGGGGGGACGGGACAGTGCCCCCTCGAACAACAGACCCAGGGGTTATCGAATTATCCCTACCAGTACGTCCACAATAGGATGGTTTGTACTGGTTCTGTTAGTAAATTTAGGTCTAGTAAAGCCAATGGTGACTTTACATGCCCTGGGAGACAGTAGTCAGTCCCAGGGTATGGAGTCTATGGTGGGGGTCACCTAGGACACCCCAGTGTTACGGCACAGAGGGTGCTGTGTAACACACATAGCAAAGCACATGAGACCCTATGGAGCAAAAGACCCCATAGCCCATAGAACACATTAACATTCAAAGAAATACCACCAATCATGTCCAAGAGTGGGAGAAAAAGAGTCTCACTCTTGGCAGGATGAAAAAAACAAACTCCAGAAATCCAGCAAAGCTGCTGGGGGACTCACTAGGTTAGGAAATTCAGCCTAAACAGAGAATTCTCCCTAACAGGACCTTGTCACTCCATCTGGGTGGTTGGTGATTCCAATGTCAAGGCCCCTAAATCGTGTATGTCACCCAAGACCAGCACCCTGGAGTGCTAAGTTGTGCATATGTGAAGTCAATAGCTGCCATTCACCATATACTGCATATGAGCATGAACGATGTACAGGCTGAGCACAAATGAAACAGAAGAAATACCCTTACGCAAACCTTATTGTGCTCCCATGCAGGTGATGCTGGCTTTCGCTTGAAGCCGTGGCTCCTCACCCCTGTCAGGAATCCGCAGAACAGGCACGAAGAGGACTACAATCGTGCTCATACACGCACTCGTGTGGTCATAGAGCAGACAGTTGGCCTGCTGAAGGCACGGTTTTGCTGCCTCGGCAGGTCGAGTGGCGCACTCATTTACGGTCCTGAGAAGGTGGGCAAGATCATCATGGTATGTGCCATGCTGCACAACATGTGCATCCGGTCGAACGTTCCTCTGCCACCTGACATGGACCAGCCACCTCAAGGTGAAGAAGAAGAAGATGAGGAAGGAGAATATGTTGCACATCGGCCAGGCCGCGATGCACATGAGGGACGTGCTGTGCGCCAATCATTGATAAACCATAGTTTCTGATGCACTGGGATGCAGAGGGTGACCTGGATGTGGCACCCTGGGCACTGTGACAGGGGGAATATGGGCACTGGGTTTGGGGATGAATTTGCACTGTACACTGTCATTCAATAAATTGACACACGCTGAAGAAGCAATGTCAAGTCATGTGATTTTTTTAACATAACACAACAGGTGTATTGTACAGATGATATTTACAACATGAATGAACCCTCCACCCCGCACACGCCCCTCTCCCCTCCCCCAACATCCCCACACACCCCTACAGACTGCCCCCTCCCCCCAACACCTCCATACACCCCCTCCGTCCTCCCCCACACACCCCATCCATCCTCCCCCAGTCCCCCACACACCCCCTCCAGCCTCCCCCCTGCACCCAACACCCCCACATACCCCCTCCAGCCTCCGCCTCCACCCAACACCCCCATACATCAAGTGCACAACATGTGTCCAGATGCACTGCCAGTCAACACGTGCAGGGTACCCCTGCTACTGCCACCCCGTCTTTGGAGGAGTGGGTTGCATGTCAGTGCGCTGCATGCTGCGTAGGGACTTGCGCACAGGCCTGGTCTGTGTGGAGCTGGCAGGCGTGGCAGTCAAAAAAGTTGATGGCTGTGGCTCGGATGCCACTGGACGCCGCTGCTCCATGGTGTTGGCCATTCTCGCAAGGGTCTGGGCCACAGTAGGAAGCCCTCATGGACCCGCTTGGAATTTCTATTAATGGCCTTGATGATGGCCACAGTGTTCTCCCTCATTGCACGGCGTGTTGCCTTCCCATCGACAACATATTGCTTTACAAGTTCGTGCATTTCCTGTTGGCGGCCCTCCATCCTTGACAAATGTCCAGCAAGGTCCTGTATTGCGTTGGAGGTGGATGGTTCATTGGCTGGTGTTGATGTGGGCAATATGGGGCTGTCCTCTGATGGAGCCCACTCTTCATGTCTGCCCTCGCCTTCAGGCTCGTGCTGAGGGGTGCCCTGTGGGGTATCCTGCGGGCTGGGCGTTCATACAACATCCCCCAACAAGATGCTTCCTTCATGGGTGTACTCTTCATCTGCACTATGTGGTGCGGAAGCAGCTGCCTCTCCAACAGAACTAGTGGCTGCTGACTGTGTGCCGTAATGCTCGGTCTCCACAGATGTGGGCTCATCCTGTGAGACGTTTGTCTCCAGGGGTGCAGGGGCAGGTGTTTGCTGGTCATGCGTTAGGGGCTGTGCAGCTAGTTGGGCACTGGTGTGTGCCTTGTGTGTGCGCCTTGTGTGCCACTTGGATCAACCTTGTGCCCCTGGATGTGAATGGCTTGGTGCCATCGTCCCGACCCCTGGACATTTTGGCTGGTGTCCTGGGCTGTGCACCAGCATCATGCCCGTCGATGTCTGCATCCGTGCCTGGGGGGGACAGAGCGAGGCAGGGCATCAGTGATGGGAGTACTTGCATCATGTATGCATTGGTGTTTGTGCAGTTTGTGCCATGTGGATCGTTGCATGCTTGTTGTTGTGGCAGACGGGGTGCGTGCAAGATTGGAGGGGGTAGTATTGGCATCCCTCAGGTGTTGACATGTTTAGCATGGTGTCTGTTGTGTGGCCTACAGGTGTGTTGTGGCTTGCGTGCTGTGTTACATGTGCTGTTATTCTGTGTATCGGGTGTGTATTAGGTATAGGAGCGGCATGCAGTATGCATTTTGATGTGACCGTGGTGGGACCAGCATCTAGACGGGGATATGTGAATGTGTGTATGACGGGCCATGTAGTAGCTCTCATCAGATTCACATTTGTTAGACAACATTGTACTTTGGATGTCAGGTGTTTGTGGGGACTTGTGTTGTGCGCAAAGGGTCACTCACCTTCATCAGCCGATGATGGGACTCCATACTCTGCCTACTCCTTCAATGGCCTCCATATCGATTGTCGAGCTGCAGGTCTCTTCCCACCTTGCCAACTTTATGGGGGAGTGTGCATCGCCGCCTGTTGCCAGCCCTTGGCTGCGATTGGCCGACAAGATGTTGCGTACTCACAGGCGCAGGTCGTCCCACCGCTTCTTGCAGTCCTTTACGGTGCGTGCGGTTGTGCCAACTGCACTCACCTTTCTCGCTACATCCTCCCATATCTGTTTTTTTTCTTAACTGTGCTGGACGGCTCAGGTCTACACAGAATACTACATCGGTCTGCTCCACTAGCGTGTCGGATAACATATTTAGCTCCTCATCGCTAAATCTCGGCTTACGCAAGCGAGCTGCGGCTTTCTTGGTAGCTTTGGGCATCTTCTTCCAGTAGTGTTAGGGATTTTGCCTGCACAGGTCCTGTCTGCAGAGGATTACAATGGATTGTGTTTTTGAAGATGGCCGCCGGTGCATTTCCCGTTCCTGTGCAATGTCGTTACTTCCGGTTCCGGTAATGACGGACCCGGTAATAACGCTGAAGGTATTAGCGGTACCGTTATTTAGGGGATGTCAGTGGAGAAGGACGTATCAGCGTGTTTCATGATGCCGCTATTGGGGGTTTGTGGGACGTTACCGGCATGGCGCTACATCCATTAATGGCATGCCGGTATGCGCGTGCACGCGGACTCGTAATCAGCCGCTGTTTGCGGCATCAAAGCTACTCGGACACGCTCATACCGGCATGCCGGTAACGACGGATTTTTACCTCCGAACTTGTAATGAGGCCCATTATCTCACTCGCTACCACTGATGGCCCTAGGATAGATCGTTGTATGGACGTGGCCAATACTTGCCCGTGTTTGTTACAGTCCTGTTTGGTTTGTGGGACTAGAGAAGAGTGAAGCCCATTGCTCCTTGGCCACTGCTGTCACCGACATTTCCTTTACCTGCTCATCAGGAATGCATGGTTTCCATTGACCATTCTTCTCTTTCTCTTTAGCTGGTGTTGCAGACTTCGCAATCCTTAGTCTAACCTACTTCATCTTTGACGAAAACTGCTCGTTGGTCATTAACCTTTCTTTGTTTCCTAGTTTGGTATTTGATGATTGGTTAAGACCATCACTGTCAGACGTAATGTATTCCCCCAACTGCGATCAAGCTCGTAGAACCCTTTGCCTGATCCATATCCAGTGAGGACTCATTCTATGCTCTGTCCACCACCAGAGACACTTTTCTTACTTTATTAGTGCCTTCACCATTGTTCTTCCAATCTTGATTCAAATTTGACTCCTCATCATTCTTTGACTGCCGGACCACATCTCTCAAGTACTTTCTTGAATCCTTCTTCAACTGATTTCTCCTACAATACAATTATTTTTTTTGATGCTTTTTAAAAAAATCTCTGTGAATAGTATCTTTTTCTCCATGGGGACTTTTACTAAATTGGGGAGACTTCCTCTATTCTGTCGTTGGTTCCCACGGCCTTCTCGCTTGAGCTTTTTATAATTGTTTGCACATTGAAACAACTGGTGCTTAATATGTACATTTTTACATTTAGCTCTGAGAGGAATTAGCGTAAGGGCTCTTACTTCATTCCTGATATTGTCATATAGGGCAACTTGAGCGCTCAGAATTGAATTTAATTCTGAAATTGATGGCGATGAGTTTTATACATTCATCTGCTTCTTGTAATGTGTGGTGGAGTATATTAATTCTGGTTGCTTCCGGACCTTGTGCAAGATTGCTAAGAGACCAACTAATTCTGATGGTGATCTTTCCAAGGGTTCATGGTCCCATAGTGATGCTCGTCAGGACTCGCATAGCTCTCAGCTACATGTCCCTTACTTGCAGATTCAGCCGGACACATACTCTTATTTTCCAAAATGACTCTTTCCGGTTTAAAGAAGCTTTGTTGCCTCTGTATCACGCCTGGAGTAGCCAGATTTTCTCTCATGATGCTATCTGTTGATTTTGTAATTTGTGCTGTTTCCCGCGAGATGCCAGAGTTATTCACTCGAGCCACAGTGATTGAGGCTTGTTTTGCCTCTGCAAACCAGCACAGATAGCGTTCAGTAGAAATTTTTCTTGCAGCATTTGAGCTGGTATAATATTCACAGAATCAGCCAGGCTGATTAAATCCCCTGATGTCACGTCCAGAGATGCTTGGGGTGGCTGTACTGATGGTGGTGATTGCACCTTAGGCCGTGTTTTCTGCTTAGTAGGTTGCTTTTGCGAACTGTGACTGTCAATGTAGATTGTTTCTTTCTTGTTTGAACAGGTGGCATACTTTAAACTTCCCGATGGCTTATATGCAATTATAAGGTTAGTCGTGCCGTTTTAACGTGGTGTCCAATCTGTCCAAGCACGTCAATTTTGACACGCTGTATGTGGCAGGGAAGCTCCAAGGCACCAGTACCCACAGTCACTTCCCCACCAAGCCAAGTAGACCTTGTAGAAGCAGCCGAGAAGTTCAAGAGCACGTGTACGTGTACCCTTAAGTCTGTGCTTAGTTATACTATTAGCCACCTCTCTGCTGGCTTAGTATGCTTTATGTACCCGGCGCTCCCGAGTGTCTGCTGAATAACCGCTGTCCAGTGTTTTTAACAGTTCTCCCTTACTTCAGCTCAAAACAGTTTGCGACTAGAAGCTCAAATGCTCTGAAGCTTGCACTTCCCCTCGCTTCTGAGAAAAACAAAGTTACAAAGATACTTATGTTGCTCCCGGAATTATGTTTACATCTCACCTTTATCTCCTGCGATTTGATGATAGCCCAGTGGGCTTCAGTTCCCCAATGGCTGCTGCCAAACGAAACGCTTGCAGTGTATCACAGTTTAGAGGGGATGACTCTGTCCCCTCTGTCCAACTACAGACCACTTTGTAACCACTTGGTGTCCGCACAGCGCTCTGCGCTGATAGTGGTGTTTTAAACCTTCTGCACAGGCAGTCCGGTTGAAAGCTCCTCCTCCGTAGTATGACAATGACAAACAGACTCCGACTCAGGAATTCAGCAATTGTAGCCCACTACAGACCACTTTGTAACCACTTGGTTATATTTATGAACCCAACGCACTTGCTGCTGAGTTCTAAAATGCTGGCCGCACATGTGGACTACTGCCTTATATTTAAAGGTCGTAACCCCCCTGTTATTAAATTAGATGGCCAAACCGATAGAGAAAAATCTCTTTATGAAGAGAGCACCCGAGAGAGATTTGCCATCACCAAAATGGTGGCACAGGCTAAGGTATGTATGGGTTTTCTCCCCCCCATAGGGAGTAAGAACCCCCATCCCAATTTACCAGTCAAGAAAGTCCCACTCTGCCCCTTCTGCAGGAGAACATAATAAGCACACTTAGCTCCAGAAAAGTTGGTGCCACCAGTTGTCCCAACTCATACCGCCACATCCGCAAAACTACTTGCATCTCTGGCACCCTATCAACTACCCACACAACCCTCAACTAAGCTCTACTGGACACTAGCAAATAATTTCTTGCTTGCACGATGCATTTCCAATCTGCTGGCAGTGCTGGCTCCCAATGCAGTGCTGAAAATGGAAATTAACAACTGTGGGATCCCCCAGCCATGGGAGACAGGGAAGTGGGGGTGAGTTGCAGGAAGGGGGTGAATTGCGGGGAGAAGTGGGTGAGTTGCTGGGCGGTTAGGAGCACATGCAGAGGTTGGAAGTCGAGGTGAGGGGGCACTCACAAGATGTTTCTCTGCACCCCACCCTCCCCTATAAATAAACATTTACATTTAATTAATTAGTAAATTAGAAAAGGTGCAAATCTTTTAAATGTACAACGCTGTTCTTGAATATTTTCTCCAGAGTGCAAGTCTGACAGGAATATTTCCAAGCTTTCAAACCAGAAGTTCCTGTAGTCTAGTGGTTAACTCACTCAGCGTTCGTCTTGTTGATCCAAGTTCAATTCCCAGTGTGGGAACAAGAGCAGATTGGTTACATAAATCTGCCCAAATAGTTTTCCCGAATCCAAGACCCAGGGAGAAATGTTTTGCCATATCTCGGATGTGGGAAAATCCAGCCCAATGACCAACGCCCTTTCCTATGGCATTCTTATTGGCTCGTGTGTCAGAAAAAACCCTTGTAGAGGATAATCACTATGGTTTAACAGCTTTTTATGTGCAAACTGCTCACCATGCATGCCTGCCACCAGGACCTTTCATACCAATTTCCGGGGTGAAAAATCCACACCTTAAACCCAGATGGGGTAAAGAAGGATGAGGTAGAAATACCCAGGCCTCCCCAAAGGGCACGCAGTAGGCCAAAGGAAACATAAGTTCAATGTGAACTGCAGTCTGTCCTTTAAATGGGTAAAATGTACTGCGGTAACCCTCACCCCTCTTTGTAGTGTTGCGTTGGGCTGAGGGGCAGAGCTATGTGTCGAGTAAAGTGGGTGCCCTGATGTCGGATGCTGGCTACCTTGCATAATAACGAAGTGCTTTTGTTTTTATTTTTTTATCTGTTACATGGTTGAGGAAAAAACTCAACCTTTAACAATTAATCAAATCAGACACCAAAAAAAGAAAAACAAAAAACAGAAGAGGAAAAAAACACAAATACATTTTCATAATTTCCATCTAAAAGAGAATACACCCAGAATTCATCACAAAATCATCATATACATCAAAACAGTATATACATAAGTGTAAGGTACTGCATTGTATCGAAGTAAGACAGACACAAGTGACCACAGTTCAAGGGTGTTTATTAAACTTTCACAAGAGGGTGAAAAACGCCTATCTAAACTTAAATCTACAGATGGGGCAAGCTACGATCATCAAATAATAATGGAGTCCAAGTGGAGTCTTGTCTAAATAAAAGGGCCTATACTAAAAAACCTGTTGCCAATCCTTACTGCTAATTTACAGATAGTGTGGGTGAATGTTCATGCAAAAGAAGGAAGTGTTCACAAAATGATAATTCAAGATGTTTGGGCCGTTGACCAACCTTCCCCACGATTTCAGCACAGGGCAAGGCAGGTCACTCGATCCAAGAACACGCTATGGCTTTTACAATGCAGTTGCCATTCAGTTGGATACCTAACATAGACCTTCGAATGAGCACCCACGTGGTGCCAGACCACTCTGTACAGAGTATCTTATTTGGCTTTTTCAAAGTACATTCACTTCTTTAGCTTCCACTTGTATGCGCCTCTCATTACATGCGCTTCAAACACTGTCCTTTGTGGATTTCTTCATAAAATGTTGCCGCTTGCAACCTTAGTTCAAACACAAGCTGATTTCGTATCAGTTTCTCCAACTCACCGGCTGTGCTGCTTTTATTGGCGCGACTTTCTTGCAGGAGCCGAGGCCATTACCACAGTGGCAATCGCTTCTCCTGGCCTGGGTTATCAACACAGGAGCGCCCCGGATACCTTTGATGCACAGTGTAGGATTGTTCAGCTTCAGTTCCCGGTCTTAGGCTTCTCACTTTCCAAGGCTCGTGAAAATAACGGTTTCTATATGTCAAGGGTACTTCCTACTCCGGTCTCTCCTCCTTTCTTCTTGTGTTAAACTGCCATCTTGGAACTTCGGCTTCCTCATGTGCTTTTCCTTGCTCAGAGTGTGATTTCGTGCTCTGCCTTTTATCCCTGTGGAGAAGTGTGATTAGATTTGGGTGTGTGTAATGATCAGTAATTGCCTGACCATGGTGTTGGGACATGGCAGGTATATGGCTCTATTGTTAGTCCATTGTCTCTCACAGTGAACTGTCCGCAAGAAAGTGTTCGTGTCGGGAAAGGGGTGGGGGGTTGAGCTTCTAGGTATCCTACCTGGTAAAAAGGGGAAAAGGTGTTACAGGGAAGGGAATACCGCGTCTCGCCCTTCAGTGTCCCACTTCCACTCCCCGAAGACCCCTCATCCAGATGATCCTCCCGCACTGGCCCACCCCCAGGAACTGGTTCCAATAGCGATAGACGCGTACTGGCCACCTGAATGACAGATCCCCGGGGTCTAGCGGGTGAGACACCTTCAGGTTTCTCACATAAGTCTGTCTATAATACAAATCTTCCTTTCTTACAGAACATTACCTCAAGTTAAGAACATCACTACAGAACTTCCAAATTCTGAAATTTTATAAAATGTGCAATAGCTAAAACCGCTGAAGTCATATGTCCCGATAAGCAGATCCCCTGCACCAGGTCCTCTTCACCCAATGCAAGAGTCCTGAGAATGTTTTCAAATAGGTCTGCCTACTACTTAGGAGAGCTGGTCATTGGATCACCAGATGTTTGAGGGTTTCACATTCAGATGGCACCCCACAAAACAACATCCAGTCTCGGCCACTGTCAGATAGCCATATCTTACAAGGATTTGTTCAGTCTTGAGCAAATTCCAACAAAAACGCAGGAAAATAAGTCTTACTAGATTTGCTCGATATAAGGCCAAAAATGGAGCAAGTGTTCCCAATTTCTTGTGTTCACTCTAAATATGGTTGTACGAAGCATATGAGTTACCTTTCTCAATGGTTTGAATCCAGTCCCGCTCAAACAATAATTTCTTAACCTGTGTAGGATTATCCTTTAAGCTAATAAAAGAACTCCCAATCCTCAATAAAAGGGAGCTGCACAAAGAGTAAGTTTCATCCAGCCAAACACAAGCACATGCCTCCATAATCACTTTAAAATCATCAAATAGCAAGTCATTCGATGGATACAAAATGTTCCTCAACAGAGATAATAATTTTCACCGCGCTCGTACGTGCAAGGATACCATACCCAGGTATTATCTAATTACGTCCATGGGGACAGAAGTGGGTAAACGTAAGATCCTGCGCCAAAATCAAGGCTTCAAGAGTAGGCAAATAGTCCATTATTGTCCGAGGATAAATGGCACACCCATATAAGATCTTAGGGACGATTTTACATTCATAAAACTTTAGAATGGGTTTCAAACTATAACTATCATGTCTTACATCGACCTTCACTGATTGATTGACAAGCGGTAAAGTACGTCACTTCAGCCACTCTTGGAGCCTTGTATGACCAGGTTTTGATGATAGCCGAAATCCAAGATAGATCAATGAATCCACCTTCCCAAAAACCTCTTGGCCAATATTCCAATGAAAAGTAGACTTCTTTCTCCCCCCTTGAACAATGCATTATTTTCGAATTTACAGGGCTTATCTGGAGGACATGTTTTTTCATATAGACCGAAAAAGAATCTATTAGTCTTTGAAGCCCCACAGAATTGCAATCGAAAAGGAGAAAGTCATCAGCATATGATAACCAAAATGTCCTTAAATGAGAAGTTTCAGGGAAATAAAGACTGCAGATTTGAAATAATCACCAATATCAGATAGACACAGATTAAACAGGCAGCGAGCCAATACACAACCCTGCCTGACACCCCGCTAAGTGGGAATTTGACACGGTAATAAGCCCAGGTGATTCAAGCACACTTGTATTTTTGAGGTAGAATATAGGCCAATTATCAACCTAAAAGAGCCAAAGACAAACCCCACTGATGTAACTTGGTCCACAGTAAACTCTGGTCCACCGCATCAAAAGCAGATCATAAGTCTATTGAGGCGATATACATAGAATCATACTTGCCCTCCAGTTCCATCGGAATCCCGTTTGCCATTTTTCCTACCTGTCCGAGGACCCGGCCCGTAGTTCCAGATGGGACAACAGGATAAGGGCAAACACCTTGCTTTGCGCGTCTAAAATTGCAATAGTTCTATAATTCAACAGGGAGGTCCGGTCTCCCTTTTTATAGATTGGCACCAGCGTCGGACTGGCCTCATTGGCCGATCGGCCACTGGCTGAGGGCCCTTGAGCACCTGGGGGGTCTTTTTTTTCATCAGCTAACCCCGGGCCGGTTTTTGGCCGACGTTTTTTGAGTGCGTGCAGCTGCGTGAGGAACTGGGCTGGCCCTGGGCACTGCAGCATCAAAGCAAGGTAACAACGTTTGTGTGTGTTTACATGTTGTTACCTTGCTTTGATGCTTTTTTTTTGCAAATTGTTTATTTGTATGCATTCATCAAGGGCCAAGTCAGCCAGGCCGTGGAGAGACACCATGGTAGCACTTTTGTCAATTGTCTCCAGTGTCGAGACAATTGACAAAAAGTGCTACGAATGTGCTATGAAGAATCTGTGACCCGGTGACCGTGGCTAATTGTAGCATGGTGGGGGGAGCGGGGGCTGGGCTCATGGGCTGAGGCCATAACAAGTACTTTAAGTTGCAAGCAACTTGTGCTTGGGCCGGGTCCTGGGGCTCGGGCCGCAGGGGGAAGGAAAGTTAAATAGCAATTAATGCAGGCAGCAGCGCCCGCACACAGAGACTTGGAGGCGCCAGAGAGGTCAATTCCATGACGTGGGAGTGGTGTCAGTGTCACATGAATATGGGCCTCTTTTGCTGCCTCCCGCCTGTGCATGATTTTGCACAGAGTCAGAGTCTCACTCAGAGACATACACAGCCGTGCACTCAGTGCAGCAGCAGGGCAGGGCAGGGCACTGCAATGGCAGGCAGTCTGTGTTGCACGGAGGACAGGTGCACTGCAGGCAGCCAGGCACCGTGTGCAGCAGGCACTGTTTGTTGCATACAAAGCGATGAGGAAGGCAACCAGATCCTGCAGCAGGTAAGTGCGGGAGAATGGGCTGCACAGCGGATGAGGTTGGGGGGACAACGTCCATCTTGAATCCTCGCTGTTCTCCGTTGGCGCCTGCCCCTGGCACCCCACCCTTGCCACTTCTCATCCCAGGGAGATGGAAATTAATGGATTTGCATTGAAACCGCCTTTGACGATTACCGGAGGGAGCGCAGAGCCAGAGACGAGCTCTGATGAAATCAGCTGGTGTCATTTGCAGCAGTGATGCTTTAGCTCTTCTATTGGGTGGGGGTGCGGACAAGAGGTCTGCAAGTTTGCTTCCCTCTTCTTACGTACTGGAATACGAACTTCCAGCAGTCAGGGATACTTTGCATTCTGACTGGTGTCATTCAAGGTTCTTGGAATGCTCAGTCATCTGAACAAGTGAGCTCACTCAATGTGAAAACATCCACGTTCAATCTTTACAACCCATAACATGGCCATTGTGCATCTTCAAACGGCTTGTATCCATCCACACGAGACTGCGCTGAATATGCCTGGTGGGAATGGGAAGCTCCTGTTTTAAGTGTTTGCCACTGACATGTAGACAGCATGCAGCCAAAAAGTCCTACAGAGCCTATCCCCCTTTTGGTGGTCGCTAAATGAACTACTTGAGTCGGCCCTGGGCATGGGCGGTCTGAATGGTGACCCAGAGCAGGGTCGGACTGGGGCATAATGTCTCGGCACCAATGAAAAAGTGGGCCACAGTGGCAAATGGCAATTCGTTCGTTCCTTTTGTGACAGACTGTTTGAATAGTACCCAAGGGGGAGTTTTAAAAAAAATAAAATGTGATGCAAATTGTGCATTTTAAAGAATATTTATGCAGCAACATTGGTCATAACTACGACTAGCCGCACAGCGAAGTAACTCAACAAATTGGCACACATTGGCCAAACAAGTGGCCCACTTTGACCAAAAATACTGGCCCACACTAGCATTTTGTGCTTTTGGTTGGGGCATTGCCCTTTGGGCTTGTCCAAGCCTGGCCACTTAATATGTTTGAAAAGTTACATTAAGAGTTGGATGGTTGTCTGTTGCCTGTAGCAGAACAGTGTCCCTAAATGTCCAGGAGGCTGCGATGAACATTGTAAGGTTGTGTGTGCTCGCCAGAGTGAGAATGCTATAAATGAATACCATGCCGAGGCTGCATCAGTGTTTATCTATGTTCCTTTTAGAACAATATCACTGATTTTACTGAGGGTTTGCAGTAAGTGTTGTAAGCTTTTTTGTTTCCCACTCAGATAACATTTCAACAAACAGACTGTGTAAATGTAGTAAGCTTGGCAAAGTTGTGTTTTTTGGATTTTTCATACATTTTTTACTGAACCTCCCATGGTCTTGTGTTTGTCAATTGGATAACTAATATACTTAAGATACTGAACCCAAGAAGGGATTGTGGCTAGACCACAATGCTGTGCAGCATTACATTAACCATGAAACAGCATGTGGCACGTTAGAGTATGTAGCCTGCCCCTGACACAGAAGCTGCCACGTGCATGCCCCCCGACCCGGGGTGAGTGAAAAGGGAGCACACACAGACCCAGGGTGAGTGATGGGGGGAGCATGCACAAATCTGGGGTGACTACCGGGAGGGTGCAGGTGGCAGAGCTGCCGGGCACTGGTCCCTGCTGCAGGGCGTGTGCAGCCCTCGCCGACATCCTCTACCTCTCCCCATTACCATCTGCCAGCGGCAGCCATTTGCTCTCTCTCCAGTCCCCTGCGGCCCCTTTGTCTACCTCCTCGCCTGTCTCTGAAGATGCACAGGCCCCCAGCTCGCCTCCACAGGTGGGCCTCTACTTCTCACGCTGGCCTCTCTCAGGTGGGTGTAACGAGAACAACCTAGTCCTAATAACTCACCCCAAGAATGCTATAGTACCCGTTACCGGACTGTGTATAGCTAGCGTATACCTCTCATAGATAGGTGCTAACATTAACCAACTTGTGGTACTAATTTTATCACCAAAAGGTGAAAGGTTGGCACTGGCTCTCGAATGACAAGCGATCGACCATCTGCCCTCATGTGACCATTTTTGTCTTTGCATTATGGCACCTGCAGTTCTGCGAAGGGAGGGGATTGGGGGTGAGGAGTGGGTTTAAATGTGTTAATACATAATAAATAATATGCCTGAGTTCGATATTGCCAGCTGATCTGTGGTGGAGAGTGTCGCGATGAGACGCGTATGCAGTATTTTAGCGACTATACTGGCTATGTCTAGGTGCTATCAGTAAGACATTTGTCTCGTCCTTTAGCGAGGCAGATGTCTGGTGTTTTTTCGCAGTGCAACTCTGGGATCCTGTTTACTGGGAATGCCTTTTGTGGTCTGGAAGGTCCAAGGGGGCGTGGGAGGCTAATTTGTATCCAACAGCACACATGTTCTAATTAAACCAATAGATCCGGTGTGGCGTTTACTGGAGAGCTTCCAGACACCTTTCTGTGGCGTTTACTTGAGAGCGTCACTCCAGACACCTCTCTGTGGCGTTTACATGAGAGCTCACAGACACCCCTCCTTGGCATTTACTGGAGAGTGTCACTCCAAAAACCTCGTTACAGTAGAGGCGGTGAGAGGTGGAGCTAGATTGGGCATGCAGTGGGTGTTTGTTTTAACAGGACCTCCGTGAAGGACACACATAGGGGCTGAAGGCAGACCTCTCTTAAAAAAAAATTATTACACCATTAGCGGGTTTACAGCTCCTTAACTCTTGAAGGCTGCTCTGAGAAAACACTGCCGAGTTTGATATTAAGGCTTGAATAAAGCAAGCTCAAAGAATTCCCATGGAGGTGTTTTGGACAGGGAGGGGCAGGAACTGGGTGGCACCCTATCACTTGCAGCATTTGAACAGCTACTATGACGCTTCAACACCATCTTAGTAATTGTAGACTTGTTCTCTAAAATGGCACACTTTATTCCTTTTAAGGGTCTTCCAAATACATCCAGTTTAGCAAAAGTATTTTTGGAGGAAATCGTATGGCTACATGGCTTTCCATCAGTCTTGATCCCACATCGAGGTAGTCAGTTTGTATCCAACTTCTGGAGGAAATGCTGTTCAATGGCCCAAATTGACATTCGACTATCCACAAGTCACCATCCTCAAACAGATGGCCAAACAGAAAGAACAAACCAAACCCTCGAGCAATACTTACGTTGCATGTTACATCAAGTGGAAAGAAATTGGAAGGACTTGTTATGGATAGCTGAATATGCCTATAATAATTCATTACACACCAGCACTGGACAAACCCCTTTCTACACTATATATGGTAGACATCTACGTACTTCAGAATTGGATCTCCCAACCCCTTTGGAAATGCCAGCGGTTAAAACCCTACATACGACTATTTCCCAGGCCTTCAAAGAAGCAGCAGAACATTTACTCCAAGCCAAGAACAGACAAAAGAAATTTGCTGACCAACATCGTAGTAAAGCCCCCGACTATCAAATTGGAGACAAGGTCTGGTTAGCATCAAAATATGTGCCCATAAAACGGACTCGGACCTTTCGGCCCGATATCTGGGACCTTATTCTATTGAATCCATAATAAATCCAGTGGCAGTTAAATTAGCCCTACCACCCACTATGCAGATTCATCCTGTGTTTCACGTATCACTCCTGAAACCGGCACAACCTGGTACTCGGGTTACAACACCACCAAAACCAGTATTAGTTGACGGAGAACCAGAGTTTGAAGTAAAGGATATCCTAGACTCAAAATACACCAGATCCAAACTATACTACTTAGTTGATTGGAAGGGATACGTCCCTCAAGGCAGATCATGGGAATCTAGTGAATACATCCATGCACCTCGCTTAATTAAAAGGTTCCATCAGAATTACCCAGCCAAACCAGGACCAGGCAGAAGTGCCACCATGAGTGGGGCCTTGGGGGGGGGGGGGGAGGGAGTGCTGTCATGACCCTTAACCCTGGCCCTCACTGGCAAGTCAGCCTTCCAGTTAGGGCCAGGTCAAATGCCTTAAAACCTTATCCAAGACTCTCTTTGGTGCCAGGCTCATAACCATCATGAAGACCAACATTAGAATGGGACTATTTACTTGGGACTATTTAACTTCGGGAGTTCAGCCAACATGGAGGCACACACATAGCACAGTTACAAGGAACTGAGCTATGCGGTCTAGTCTTTTGGGTGTGGCAGGCCTGGGACTACTTTACCTGGACTACTTTGGGTGTGGCAGGCCTGGCACTATTTTACCTTGACTACTTTACCTGAGACTATTTAAACCACACCCAAACAGCAGAACACGCTTCGTGTTGTTCTGCTGTGGGCAGCGTGGCGCTCACCGTGTCCAGTTCTTTGATGCCGGCTTGCCTGGGGCCGGGGACCTGCGGGGAGAGAAAGAACACTACAAAACTCACCTGGAATAGTAAGTATCCTGTCTTCAATCCATTGCCGACTTCAGTTCCACTCACCTGAAGGTACGAACTCCATCATCCGGCACTGCATGCATCCTGGAATACCATAACCTGGAAAGAGGAGGAAGAAAGACAGCATTAATAAGCGTTTACTCACGTTTCCTCCCGAACGAAGAAAGCCACACAATTCTTACCTGGGTAGTCATCTCCTGGTCAGTATCATTGCTGGAACATCACAGCGCTCGGCGAGGAGCATCGTGACTTGCAAGGGGAGAAAAGACACAGGTTAGCAATATAAAAGGTGAAACAGTGCCGCGCATCGCGCATTACTCACCGGACAGCATCGCGCACACCACGCTTTCGCCTACCGGCCCATGCTTATCTTCAAACTGCATGACAACACCAAAATACCTTTCCATACCTAAAAGGAAAGAAGCAAGACATTATTATTCGAACTAAGAGGAACATAAGAACTGCATATAAAGACTGTAAAGCAGCAAACCTACGGAGTCGCAGCAGGCCTGGATTCCCACAGGGGGCTTGCACCAGTGAAGTAACTTGGTCGATGCTCGCCCCCCACTTCTACGGGCCCCTGCCACGAGGAGCAGGACGGAGAATCCACCTTTTACAATATTAAGGTGAGGAGAAGGCCCAAGGGGGAGAAAGGAGTTGAGGCCAAGGGAGGTGGGAAAACAAAGACAATCTGGTATTGAATCCAACTCTCCTATGTTGCAGACCCATCTTTAACCAGAGGCCTTACCAAGGGACCGGGAGAGGGTTCGAGAGGGCAAATCATCCAACAAGGGCTGGGTGGCGTCTCCGTGGATACCAGGTGAGCGTAACACTCGCTCAACGAGGAGTTCCATCGGGCGATTCAGTGGTGGGGCGTACGGCCACATCTTGTCCAGGGATCTCCGTTTCAGGTTCCTCCTTACCAGGAGACCGTCACCACGGACGCTTCTCTAGAGGGATAGGGAGCCCACACTGCACAGTTGCACGCCAGAGGCCTCTGGCAACCGGAGGAGAGGGCTCTACACATCAACGTCCTGGAACTTCAGGCTGTTTTCTGGGCCTTCAAGTCTTTTCTCCCCTGTTTGAAAGGCAAGGTGGTGAGGATCTTCACAGACAACACCACCACCTTCTTCATCCGGAAACAAGTTGGGGACCCTCTCACCGGTGCTTTCCAAGGAGGCCCAGGACCTGTGGCACTGGGCCGTTCGTCAAGACATGTCCCTCGTTCCGTTTCACCTAGCGGGAGTCAAGAACACCATTGCGGACTCGCTCAGCAGGGAACTGCGTTTTTGCGACGAGTGGTAACTTTTTCAGCACCAGGTGGATTTTCTGTTCAGCAAATGGGGCCAGCCCCAGACAGACTTCTTTGCGACGGCGGCGAACTCCAAGTGTCAGAGGTTCGCCAGCATGTTCCCTCAACCGAGGAGTATGGGGAATGCATTCTCGTTCCTGTGGGACGGACGGTTACTGTACGCCTTCCCGCCGTTCCCACTCCTCTTACATGTGATCAACACAGTGCCAATGCAGGATTATACTTGTCGCCCCCGGCGTGGCTGAGGCTAATCTGGTATCCGGACCTACTACGTCTATCAGTGCCCCCGTCCATCCGGCTGCCGCTGTCCCCTATAAGGAAGGCATGGTATCAAACAGTAAGACAGACACAAGTGACCACAGTTCAAGGGTGTTTATTGAACTTGAATTGGGTTATGAAAAACGCCTATTTAATCCTAAATATAGAGATGGGGGCAAGCTACGACCATCAAACAATAATAACAAAGTCCTGGTGGTGCCTTGTGTTAGGGAGAATTCTCTGTTTAGGCTGAATTTCCTAACCTAGTGAGTCCCCCAGCAGCTTTGCTGGATTTCTTGGGTTTATTTTTTTCTCCTTACCCTCACTCTTGGACATGATTTGAGTGTGTTTCCTTGACTCTAGATGTGTTTAATGGGCTATGGGGTCTTTTATCCCATAGGGCTTCATATGTTTTTGTGATATGTGTTACACAGCACCCTCAGTGCCGTAACACAGGGGTGTCCTAGAGACCCCCAAACATAGACTCCATACCCTGGGACTGACTACTGTCTCCCAGGGCATGTAAAGTCACCATTGACTTTACTAGTCTTAAATTCTCAACAGAACCAGTACAAACCATCTTATTGTGGACGTACTGGTCGGGGCAATTCGATTGCCCCGGGGTCTGTTGTTCGAGGGGGCACGTCTCCGTCCCCCCTGATCGAGTTTTTGGCTGGTGGCAGTGGATACTACTTGTTATATTCGACCGCAAATATTTCCCTATGGGATTTTCCCATTGTTTGAGGCTAATACTTTTTACCCTAGCCTCGGACATACCGCCGGTTTATTTAATCAATATTACTTCTCCGGTTGGATAGTTTTTGGCGAAACCCAGTTCTAAAATGGCGTATGTGTTCGCTTCTGTGACTCTAACCCAAAGTTGAGCCCTTTGTTCCACTTTTGGCAGGCTTCTCCACAGATTCCCTCCAAAGTGGTGCCATTCTGTCTGGGTACCACAGGGGGTGTGGGAGGGGGTTTAGGCACCCTGGACTGAGTTGCCTTGCCAACTCATGTCGCACTCTGGTGTGATTGGCCCAAGTGGTGAGCCGCCCCGCTCACCACTTCGCATGTTTGAGTGACAGCTAGGCTGAATGAATGGGGGTTTGCTGCATAAAAGCAGGGTCTTTGGGACTGGTTCTTCAGAAGTCGCCACAGGACCTAAGAATCCGACGAGGGAGCTGCTGAGCTGACCTGCAACGACGACACCACCGGTGGAGCCCTGCTGAACCGACTCTTCACTCCCAACGACAGAGGAGATCTCCCTTCCGGAGAGTCTTCTTCCTTTGACTGGTGGGGATAACCAGTTTGTCTTCCTTTTTCGCGTCCTGGAACATCTCGTGGCCGTCCTACCTGTGCCAAGCACTCTTGGTAGCCGGAATACGACGCTTTTACCGCAACCGCGAACAAAGGGTTGTACCCTGTGGCTGGGTAACTCCACGGCTGGCCTCATCCCTGGCAGTGCAACGACCTTCATCTTTCCTCTTCGTTGAGACCTTCTCTTCCTCGAGACGACGCTGCGACTTGCACCCACTGCCAGGAACATCTGCCCCCGCTGGAGGATCCTTTCCACTTAAGGTACTGTGTTCCGCCCGGTTCCCTTGCAACCGATTGTACGAGGTAGTTTTAGCCCTCGGCACTCGATCCTGGTTAGCCTGAGACACCCTAACTAATCTTTTCTAAAAGTTCACTTCCTTCTTTAAGAACTATTTGCAAGACTTTTTCACTCTGTCTAACCGTGTGATCCTGGACACATTTGCGCCTATCTCTCTCTAAGAGCGGGCCGGCCTTTGGACTTTGGCCCACCGATAGACTCTGCCTTTCTTGCCTTGCTCTAAACGTTCTAAAGTCTGTGTGTTGTGTGCTTTCCAAACTGTCTGCCTTTTCCCTCCCAAATTCGTTAACTTATCAGAGTGCCATCTGTAGTTAAGCGCTCACCTCTGTCTGGAAATAAGTGGTGTCAACTAAGACTTGTCTGATAGGGAATTTGTGGAGTACATAGTAATAGTAACAGTGTTTTTGAAGTGGTTTACAATATTAATGCTGGAATGTTTCTATAAGTGTGTCTTTTTAAATAAATAATTATATACCTTTTGATACCAAAGCTCTTGTCCGTGTTTGCTTGTGCTATTGTATCTGGGTGCCTATTGTGTATACTTTGCATACTGCCCAACTCTTCTTGAGGGAAGTCTGACTGCTCAGCCACAGCTACCAACAGTGAATCTGTGTGGTGCAGACTGCTACCAAGTGGGTTTACTACCAACACCTGTAGTCCTAAATCTTTTGCAGTGTTCCCAAAGGGAACTGCACAGGTTTCTGCCTAACACTGGTGTACAGCCGTGGGATTTGTATTGAGTATACATTTTAGTGTGCTTTAAGATACCTTAGTGCAACTAACCACAAAGCTTAGCACTGAAAAAGTAATCTTCTAACCTGTTACCTATGGAAAGTTATAGTCAAGAGTCCCTTGCAACAAAAACTGCTGATTGTTTAAGAGTTCTCTGTAAGCATAAGAATCTCCTGACTAAAGGCACAAAAATGGAGTTAATAGAAAGGTTGTTAGCTAACAAAAGTCTGGATGGTGGTTCAGAGGAATCTACCACCCCAGCAAATGTAGATCACAGTGAAGAAATTTATATTGACCAAAGTATTGATAATCTTGAGTCAGAACCAGAAGGGGAGGAGGATAATGAAGTTGTCTCTCCAGGGCTCCTGTCTGCTCTGCCTGCTGTACCTACTGGTCCTTTGCCAGGTCCCACACTTAGTCCTCAATACTTTGAACTGGAAAAAATTAAGCTAGCATTAGAGTATAAAAGGATAAATGCTCAAACAGAACAAAAGCAACAAGAACTGAGGCTAAGGGAAATGGAGCTCAAGCATGAGCTAGAAATGAAGAAACTGTCTGTCGAAAATTCTTCTCTCTCTGGTTCCTCTAGAAGTTCCAGTCCTAAAAGACCCCGGATGCCAAAGGAGTTGATTGGTATGTCTGATCCTAAGTTGGATGTGTTGGATTGGTTGTCTCAGTTTGAATATAATCGTGGGCTCCAGAACATCACAGGCAATGCATTATTACCTGGTTGTTCTCTAGGCTTCCCCCTGTTGCAACTGATGTGGTAATGGAATTGGGGGAGGAGGATAAGCAAGAGTATGAAAGTGTGAAACTAGCTTTAATAGCTAGATTTGGGAAGACCCCTTCCCAGTATCTTAAGAGGTTTAGAACCCTCAAAAAGCATGATGGTACCCCTTGGGCTACCTGGGTGAGTGAAGGGTTGAACAACTTAGAGGGATGGATTAAGGGTTACAAAGTGAACACTTATGAGGGTATGAGAAATCTGTTTATGTTGGAGTCAATTTATGATGCCTACTCTCCTGAGCTCAGACAGCACTTGGCTGATTCAAAGGAACTAGATTCCAGAAAGCTAGCTAAGGCTGCTGACTTGTGGGTTGCCAACAGGGCTACTCACAAGGATTCTGGGGTAACTCAGAAAAAGGATGGGGAGAAACAGCCTAAAAAGGACTCCAAACAGAATTCTAATACTGCAAATTCCAAAGAGGGCCCCAAACAAAACCATAAGGGGTAAGCCACAGGGAAAACCGAATCAGGCTAGTGTACCTTCTGGTCCAAGACCAGAAGGAGGTCGGAACAAGCCTCCATTCCAGCGAGCCTTTGGCTCATGCTATGTTTGTAAGGCCACTGACCATGTGAAAGGAGATCCCAGATGTAAGGGTAAACCTTCAGGGGTCCAACTTGTCTCCTTAGCCTTCGCTCAAGAAGAGGAAGTCCAAATGGCAAGTGGAAACTTTCTATTACTGGCTGATGAACCCATTGGAGTCTCAGCCAGTGTTTCTTTAGTCTCTCTGGGGTTGTGGGAACAACAGAATTTAGATGTGTATAATTCTATCCCAGATAATACTAAAGAGTATTATAAGGACAGTGTCCAGGTGAATGGTCAGGAGACTCCTGCCATTAGGGACACTGGGGCCAGCATAACTGTGGTGGATGAATCATTTTTCAAGGCAGAGGATGTTGCTAAGGCACCCAAATGCCTCACCAAGTTAGCTGGTGGGCCTGTGCAGATGTGTCCCCAGTTACCAGTTCTCATCCAGTGCAATGATATGACTGTAAAAATACCTGTCAGTGTACAATGTGAGGTGCCAGGGAGGGTACTGTTGGGTAATGACCTGAAAGCTCTTGGAGTCGTCTCATACCCCCAGACCCCCTAGTAAACGGTTAAGGGAGTTAACTCAGACTGCAAGAGAGAAAACCTTAAGAGGTTGTTCTGAGGAGATGATGAAGAGACATATCACTCCTTCTCCACTGGAGAAAACTACTGCAGTAGTAACCAGATCAGGAACCAAGGGGCAACCCAAGACTCCAAGGAAACAGCCAGCAGCAAGCACTCCAGTGCTCCCAACAAGGACTTCCCCTAGGTTGTCCAAATTTACCCCAGTAACTCCCCCTACAGTTGAGGCTGAGAGGGTGGTCCAACCCTGTGTGGTTGAACTAGACTCTGAAGAAGAGCTAGTAGGAGGCCCAGACCTTATTGGAGATTTGGATCCAGCTGACCATCCTGAGCTGCAGTCTTTACTGGCAGAAGGTGGACCCAGCAGATCAGCTTTTCGGAAGGGCCAAAGAGAATGTCCAACTCTAGAGGGTCTCCGACACCAGGCAGCTTCTCAGGCTGATGGGCAAGAGCCTGGGAAGTACAGGTTGCACTGGGAAGATGGCCTCTTCTACAGTGAACCAACTGAGTCTGAACCTGGAGACTACAAGCGCCTTGTAGTACCTCAAGAAAACAGACAACAGTTCTTACAACTAGCCCATGAGATACCTTTGGCTGGTCACTTAAGTTTTAAGAAGACCAAGGAAAGGCTCTCTCTCTACTTTTATTGGCCCAAGATGGGGGCAGAAGTAGATATGTATTGTAAGAGCTGCCATACCTGCCAGACTTCTGGTAAGGTTGGTTCAAAGAATGTGGCACCTTTAGTGCCTCTCCCAGTTGTGGGAGTCCCATTTGAGAGGGTAGGGATTGACATTGTTGGTCCGCTTGATCCCCCAACGTCCTCAGGCAACAGGTTTATACTTGTTGTAGTAGACCATGCTACTAGATACCCTGAGGCAATCCCTATGAGGACTGTCACAGCCCCGGCAAAGGCCCTCCTTGGTATTTTTACCAGGGTTGGGTTTCCTAAGGAAGTAATCTCCGACAGAGGATCTAACTTTATGTCCAACTACATGAAAGCCATGTTGAAAACCTGTGGAGTTACTTACAAGTTCTCGACTGCTTACCACCCTCAAACCAATGGGTTGGTTGAAAGGTTCAACAGAACCATGAAGAGCATGATAGGTGCTTTAGAAGAACCACTTAAAAGAAAGTGGGACCTTCTACTGCCATGGCTTCTCTTTGCTTATAGAGAAGTCCCTCAGGAGGGAGTAGGTTATTCTCCCTTTGAACTTCTCTATGGTCATCCGGTCAGAGGTCCGTTGGCCCTGATCAAGGAGGGGTTGGAGAGTGCTCCTTCCCCCAAGCCAGTCAGAGTGACTGACTATGTGATAGGTCTCCGGAGGAGAATGTCACACATGATGGCAGAAGCAAGTGACAACTTGAAAGCTGGACAAGCCCTGGTCAAACATTGGCATGATCAGAAGGCTAACATGGTTGAGTTTACTCAGGACCAGCTAGTTCTAGTTATGCTTCCAACAAGGCAGAGGGCCTTGCAAGATAAATGGATGGGACCCTTCAAGGTTGTGGGAAAACTTGGAGAGGTCAACTATCTGGTGGATCTGGGCAAACCCAGGGAAGCTCCCAGAGTCTTCCACACCAACCGCCTCAAAGCCTATGTCTCTAGACCTGAAGTAGGAGCCTTGCTTCTAGCTTCATCTGAGGAGGAGGAGGAGAGTGAAGCTCTACCTGACCTCCTTAGAGGCTTACCTTTGGACGAAAAGGTTGAAGGAGTTAATCTCTCTTCAGATCTGACCCCTGAGCAACAGGAGGAGTGCAAGGCTATGTTAAATCAGTTTGCCCCCCTGTTCTCACTTTCACCAGGCTTGACCCCTTGTGGACAGCATGATATTCTCACTGGTGACTGTCTGCCAGTCAAAAGCAGAGGGTACAGGATGTCAGAACATGTCAGAACCCACATCAAAGGTGAGGTCAAGAAGATGCTTGATCTCGGGGTAATAGAGCCCTCTACTAGTCCATGGTCTAGCCCAGTGGTGTTAGTACCAAAGGCAGGATCCAAAGAGTTGAGATTCTGTGTGGACTATAGAGCTCTTAATGCAGTCACTAAGACTGATGCCCACCCTTTGCCAAGGACAGATGAGCTGGTGGATAGACTTGGCTCAGTCAAGTACCTCAGCACATTTAACCTTACGTCAGGCTATTGGCAAATAGCCCTGACAGACCATGCCAAGAAGAAAACTGCATTTTCTACCCCAGTTGGCTTATACCAATTCAAGGTTATGCCTTTTGGACTGAAGAATGCACCTGCTACATTTCAAAGGATGGTAAACCAAGTTCTAGCTGGGATGGAGGACTTCTGCATAGCATACTTGGATTACATTGCAGTCTTCAGCCACTCCTGGGGGGGAACATGTGAACCACCTTAGACATGTTTTGCAGGCTCTTGAACAGGCCCATCTGACCATAAAGGCTAGTAAATCCCAGATTGGACAGAGTAAAGTGGTCTACCTTGGGCATGAGGTAGGAGGTGGAGAAATAAGGCCTCACTGGGTACTATAGGAATTTCATAGAGAACTATGGGACCATAGCTTCTCCACTGAATGTCATCTCCTCTCCTAAATTCCCCAAAAAGGTAAAATGGAATGAGGAGTGCAATCAGGCATTTGAAAACCTAAAGAGAGCTCTGTGCCAAGCACCAGTACTGAGAGCTCCTGACTACCACCAAACTTTCATTGTACAAACGAATGCTTCCAATGTAGGTATAGGTGCAGTCCTTAGCCAACTGGATGAGAAAGGTAGGGAGCACCCCATTTGCTTCATCAGCAGAAAGCTGAAGGATCCGGAGACGAGGTGGGCAACAATCGAAAGAGAATGCTTTGCTATTGTGTGGGCTCTGAAGAAGTTTAGGCCATACTTGTATGGTTCTACTTTTGTCATTCAGACAGACCACCAACCCTTGAGATGGTTAATGCAAATGAAAGGGAAAAATCCAAAACTATTGAGATGGTCAATCTGCCTGCAAGGGTTTGATTTCACCATTGAGCACAGGTCAGGGTGTCACCACCAAAATGCTGATGGTCTCACTAGGATGTATGTCATCGACTAGAGGTATGAGATTCATCCAGGAGTGCATTAAATCCTCCTGTCCCTTAGTCTGGGGGGGGCGAGTGTTAGGGAGAATTCTCTGTTTAGGCTGAATTTCCTAACCTAGTGAGTCCCCCAGCAGCTTTGCTGGATTTCGTGAGCTTATTTTTTTCTCCTGCCAAGAGTGAGACTCTTTTACCCTCACTCTTGGACATGATTTGAGTGTGTTTCCTTGACTCTAGATGTTTTTAATGGGCTATGGGGTCTTTTACTCCTCATATGTTTTTGTGATATGTGTTACACAGCACCCTCAGTGTCGTAACACAGGGGTGTCCTAGAGACCCCCAAACATAGACTCTATACCCTGGGGCTGAATACTGTCTCCCAGGGCATGTAAAGTCACCATTGACTTTACTAGTCTTAAATTCTCAACAGAACCAGTACAAACCATCTTATTGTGGACGTACTGGTCGGGGCAATTCGATTGCCCCGGGGTCTGTTGTTCGAGGGGGCACGTCTCCGTCTCCCCTGATCGAGTTTTTGGCTGGTGGCAGTGGATACTACTCGTTATATTCGACCGCGAATATTTCACTATGGGATTTTCCCATTGTTCGAGGCTAATACTTTTTACCCTAGCCTCGGACATACCGCCGGTTTATTTAATTAATATTAATTCTCCGGTTGGTAGTTTTTGACGAAACTCGGTTCTAAAATCGCGTATGTGTTCGCTTCTGTGACTCTAACCCAAAGTTGAGCCCTTTGTTCCACTTTTGGCAGGCTTCTACAAAGAAGCCCTCCAAAGTGGTGCCATTCTGTCTGGGTACCACCGGGGGTGTGGAAGGGGGTTTAAGCACCCTGGACTGAGTTGCCTTGCCAACTCATGTCGCACTCTGGTGTGATTGGCCCTAGTGGTGAGCCGCCCCGCTCACCACTTAGCATGTTTGAGTGACAGCTAGGCTGAATGAATGGGGGTTTGCTGCATAAAAGCAGGGTCTTTGGGACTGGTTCTTCAGAAGTCGCCACAGGACCTAAGAATCCGACGAGGGAGCTGCTGAGCCAACCTGCAACGACGACACCACTGGTGGAGCCCTGCTGAACCGACTTTTCACTCCCCACGACAGAGGAGATCTCCCTTCCGGAGAGTCTTCTTCCTTTGACTGGTGGGGATAACCAGTTTGTCTTTGTTTTTCGCGTCCTGGAACATCTCGTGGCCGTCCTACCTGTGCCAAGCACTCTTGGTAGCCGGAATACCACGCTTTTACCGCAAACGCGAACAAAGGGTTGTACCCTGTGGCTGGGTAACTCCACGGCTGGCCTCATCCCTGGCAGTGCAACGACCTTCATCTTTCCTCTTCGTTGAGACCTTCTCTTCCTCGAGACGACGCTGCGACTTGCACCCACTGCCAGGAACATCTGCCCCCGCTGGAGGATCCTTTCCACTTAAGGTACTGTGTTCCACCCGGCTTCCCTTGCAACCGATTGTACGAGGTAGTTTTAGCCCTCAGCTCTCGATCCTGGTTAGCCTGGGACACCCTAACTAATCTTTTCTAAAAGTTCACTTCCTTCTTTAAGAACTATTTGCAAGACTTTTTGACTCTGTCTAACCGTGTGATCCTGGACACATTTGTGCATATCACTCTCTAAGAGCGGGCCCGGCCTTTGGACTTTGGCCCACCGATAGACTCTGCCTTCCTTGCCTTGCTCTAAACGTTCTAAAGTCTGTGTGTTGTGTGCTTTCCAAACTGTCTGCCTTTTCCCTCCCAAATTCGTTAACTTATCAGAGTGCCATCTGTAGTTAAGCGCTCACCTCTGTCTGGAAATAAGTGGTGTTAACTAAGACTTGTCTGATAGGGAAATTGTGGAGTACATAGTAATAGTAACAGTGTTTTTGAAGTGGTTTACAATATTAATGCTGGAGTGTTTCTATAATTGTGTCTTTTTAAATAAATAATTATATACCTTTTGATACCAAAGCTCTTGTCCATGTTTGCTTGTGCTATTTTATCTGGGTGCCTATTGTGCATACTTTGCATACTGCCCAACTCTTCTTGAGGGAAGTCTGACTGCTCAGCCACTGCTACCAACAGTGAATCTGTGTGGTGCAGACTGCTACCAAGTGGGTTTACTGCCAACACCTGTAGTCCTAAATCTTTTGCAGTGTTCCCAAAGGGAACTGCACAGGTTTCTGCCTAACACCTTGTCAAAATAAAAAGGCCTATACCAATAAACCTATTACCAATCCTTACTTCTAAATACAAATAGTGTGGGAATATTGTTATGCAAAAGAAAAGTGTACAAGAAATGATATGTCAGGATATTCACAGCGTTGGCTTCCCTTCCCCACATTTTGACCACGGGACAAGGCGGCACACTCCAGTTTAGTACAGTTTCTGGCTTCTATAGCACTAGGATGCAGTTCAAATCTCAGTGTTAAGCCCTTTTGTGCAAAAGTCTCTTGTCATTCAAAGTCTCTTACTTCAGAGGGCCTGCTGCAACAAACGAACATTCAAAGGTTCCTTTCTCTTCAGGATTCTCATATACAACTTCATGGGTGATTTTCGATTCACCCCGGGTCCCCCTTTTGCCGAGGTCAGACCCACTTGAACACACAAAACCTTCTTGGGTGATTCACTGTTCACCCCAGACCCCCCTCTGCCGGGTTCAGACCCACTTTAACACCAAGCTTTCAATTGATCTCCCTCTGCCGGATTTGGACCAACTTGATCTACTTTTTATAAACTTTATTTACTTAAGAAATCAAAGACTTTCGATTGTGCACAGGATTTTGCTCAACCCGCCGCAGGGCCACTTCGATTCACAATTACTCACTCTCTTCTTGATGTTATGTTACTTTGCATTTATATAGCGCCTTATGTACCATTGCTATGGTCTCAAGGCGCTGGTAGGTTAAACGCCCTCAGGAACCGAAGTTCTAGTCAGTGGAGAGAATAGAGAGAGTCATAAGGTGCATGTGAGCACCGGATATGTGTGCAGCTGGTGTGGCATTCGTGTGATAGCTGCTTCTTAGCGGTAGGTTTGGTGGTTGAGAGATCAAGAGTGTGTGTTTGTTCTGGCAGGTTGTTATCTAGACCAATTCTGGCTGCGTTAGGCCTGAAGAGAATGCCTAGGCTGGAGGGTGGTGGGTAACTAGCAGTGTTTAGTTAGGGTGATGAGTATGAGGCATATGTTGGTATGAGAACAGCTATACCGAATGGTGCCATTGTATCACTGTGTTCTAGTTGAGTGGTGGTGTTAAGAGGAGAGTAAGCGTGGAGATGTGATATGGTGGTTTACCTTCGGAGCTTGAGATCGACCCCACTCTAATGGTTCCATGTACTCCATCCGTTTCATGTACTCCGAACTGTTCCATGTATTATGACCGATTCAAGCACTCGGAACCGTTCCTTTCAATGCTCTTTCAAACGTTCCGTGCACTCCAAACCGTTCCGTGCACTCCAATCCGTTTCGTGCACTCCAATCCGTTTCATGCACTCCAATCTGTTCCATGCACTCTAGTCTGTTCCATGCACTCCAAGCCATCTTATGCACTCCAACCATTTTATGCACTGCTCCTTTCATTCGTTCTACCCACGTTGCCTTTCTCTATGCATCATCGTTCCACATAAGTCGACTTCACATGTTCTATCCATTTCACTGGTTCAAGCCATTTCACCCGTTCCACTACTTCACCGGTTCCACCCACTTCACCAGTTCTGGACACATCACCCGCTCATCCACCTACTTCATCCGTTGTACCATTTCATCCATTCCACCTACTTCATCCATTCTACACCAGTTCGTTCCTTTGATCCACATACTTCACCCTTTCCACCCAGATCATCCGTTCCAAGTAGTTCATGCGTTCCAAGTGGTTCATCTGTTCCACCCAGTTCATCCGTTCCACTCACATACTTCACCAGTTGCAACCCCATACTTCCTCTGTTTCAACTACCTTTTTATTTTCTCCACTACATCTGGTCCTTCCAACCACCTCACCCGTTCATTCCAGCCACTTCAACCGTTCCATCCATATATGTCATCCATTTGCTCCACACTCGACACCCGCTCCGCACTCAACACCCACTCCACCTTCTATACCCTCTCCACACACTACACCGGGTCCTCGCTGCGCATTCTACACCGGTTTCGCACTCTACATCCGCCCGAAACCCTACAACCGCTCAACACCTTACATCGGTTCAGCACCACCGCACCCTACCTGCTGCTCAGCACCCTAAATCTGCTCAACACCCTATATCTGGTTAGCACCTTCACGCCGTACGTCTGCTCAACACCCTAAATCAGCTCAACATCCTACATCTACACCACAACCTACACCCTCACCATGCTCTTTAACTGCTCAATGCTCTCATCCATTTTATGTGCTTATTCGTTTTGCGCACTCATCCACTCTACGCACTCATCTGCTCCACGCACTCCTCCGCTCCACGCACTCCTCCGCTCCGCGCACTGCTCCGCTCCACGCACTCCTCCGCTCTGCGCACTCCTCCGCTCTGCGCACTCCCCCGCTCTGCGCACTCCCCCGCTCTGCGCACTCCCCCGCTCTGCGCACTCCCCCGCTCTAGGCACTCATCCGCTCTACACACTCATCCGCTCTACACGCTCATCAGCTCTACGTACGCATCCGCTCTACACACTCATCCACTCTTAACATGCATCCGCTCTACACACGCATCCGCTCTACACACTCATCCGCTCTACGCATTCATCGCCTCTTCACGATCATCCGCTCTACGTACTCATCCGCTCTACGTACTCATCCGCTCTACGTACTCATCCGCTCTACGTACTCATCCGCTCTACGTACTCATCCGCTCTACGTACTCATCCGCTCTACGTACTCATCCGCTCTACGTACTCATCCGCTCTACGTACTCATCCCCTCTACGCACTCATCCCCTCTACGCACTCATCCCCTCTACGCACTCATCCCCTCTATGCACTCATCCCCTCTACGTACTCATACTCATTCCCTCTATGTACTCATCTGTTCTATGCATTAATCGCCTGTACACAATCATCCTCTCTACGTGCTCATCCGCTCTACGTGCTCATCCGCTCTGCACGCTCATCCGCTCTGCGCGCTCATCCGCTCTGCGCACTCATCCACTCTGCGCACTCATCCGCTCTATGCACTCATCCGCTCTATGCACTCATCCGCTCTATGCACTCATCCGCTCTACGCACTCATCCACACTATGCACTCATCCGCTCTACGTACTCATCCGCTGTAAGCATATCCGCTATCTTTCATCCACTCCACCAACTTCACCCGCTCCTCACACTTCGTTCATTCATCCTGCTTTATCGGTTCAGCCTATGTCTCTTGTCGCACGCACTCAATCCGTTCCATGCCCTCCATCTGTCCCGTGCACTATACCCATCTCATGTACTCGAATCGTCTATCCTGTACTTTCCATTTATACCCTGCACTCATACATTCCATGCCATCTGTCTGTGCACTCACCCGTCTCGTGTCTTCATCATTCCATCCTCTTCATTTTATTCCTTTCGTCCATTTTGTTCCTTTCGTCCATTTCAGTTATTTCATCCATTTCATTAATTTCGGCCGCCTTACTGCTTTCGTGCAATTTCTTTATCCACTTCGCTGCTTTGATCTACTTTACTCATTCTATTTAGTTTGTCCTTTTTTGGTAACATTGGAGGTTATTAGTTTTCGATTTCTTGGATGGAGGTTGTATTGTTATTTTTTTTAATTTTATTTGAGATCAAATAGTTTGGATTCGTTGAATTGTTGTTATCCACTTTAATCCTCATGTCCACAGTGCTCCTCTTGTTCATTACATTTATTACTAATTTCAGCCACTTTACTGCTCTCGTACAGCTTATTCTTTTATCTACTTCACAGGTTTGATCCTTTTTTACTCATTCTGTTTTGTTCTTTTGGCTAACCCAGTAGAGGTTATTTTTCGATTCTTGCTCGGAACATGATGCTGCATTACTATTACGATCTAGCATTTGGGTAAAAGTAATTGAAATGCTGTTATCCAGTTTTAAGTTAGAGTTCGGGGTCAGTTTTTTAGGGGAAAAGCCAAGTTTTCAGTAATTTGCGGAAAGACATGAGGTCTTCAGTGAGTCGGATGTGGGGTGGGAGGGTGTTCAACAGCGCGGGGGCCAAGGCTGAGAATGATGATCCGCCTAGTCTGACTGAGTTTGTTTTTGGTATGACTAGGAGACCGGCTGAGCTTGATATATGATATGATATGGCATTTGTAACGTGCCTATACACAAGTGTTTCAGGGCGCGACGAGGCAGGATGGGGGGCAAAGGGAAGACAGACAACGATCTTACTGGCCCAGGTGTCATTCAGATCGCGCAAGTGAATGGGAAGAGGGGATGGGAAAGTGCAAGGGGAAAGGGAGGGGGGAAAGTGCAGTACAGAGGTAATAGAATAACAAGATAAATAATAAAGGGCCAGCTGGTGGCAAGTGCAAGGTAAGTGCAGACAAGTGCTGGGAAGGGGGCTGTAGGGGTACAGAGACAGTCCCGCAGTGCAGGGGTTGCCAGGGAGGCAGTGCATGGGGAGAGTGGCTGGGCCAGGGACTGAGATCAGTGAGCGTGGCCCAGTGCATATTCAGTGCAGTTTCAGTCGGGAATTTAGCAGGGGAGAGGGGGAGAGAAAGCAGAAGCAAAGAGGAAGGTTTTGAGGTGCTTCCGGAACCGGCGATGGTTCTCATCAAGTTTCAGGGAGGCAGGAAGGCTGTTCCAGAGGGAGGCCCCTGCCGCGGAGAGAGATCTACCCCCAACTCGTTGCTTGGAGAAGCGGCTGACCCTGAGGGAGTTGGAGGCGGATGAGCGAAGAGCTAGAGAAGGAAGATATTTAGGAAGAGAGAGTTAAAGGTATTTTGGCCCCAGGCCCCAGAAGGCCTTGTGGACATTGCAGAGGGTTTTGAACTTGATCCTCGCAGCCACTGGGAGCCAGTGCAGAGATTTCAGTCCTGGAGAGATAGTCCCTGGGCTTGAGGCCAAGGATAAGTCTCTCAGTCCTGTTCTGGATGAGTTGCAGAGGGCGGAGAGTAGAGGCAGGCAGATTTAGATAGAGGCTGTTAGAGTAGTCCAGCTTAGAGAGAACCAGGGCTCTGGAGACCATGAGCTTCTGGGGGAAAGAGAGGAAAGGAAGAATACCTCTGAGGAGGTGCAGCCGGTAGTGTGACTTCTTAGAGATGTCATAAATGTGAGGAGAGAAGGAGAGTGTGGAGTCGAAGATGACCCCGAGGTTTTTTGCCTTGCAGGTAGGCGCAGGAAGAGGGCCAAGAGAGGCCGGCCAGAGAACTGCAGGGAAGGAGGGAGTGGGTGTGCCGATGAGTAGAATCTCAGTCTTGCTCTCATTAAAGGATAGTTCCGGGACTTTTTTTTTATTGTTCCTACGGTTCGGCCATGTGTTTTTAAGCATAAATCGGTAGATCGTAGAAAACTTTCCTATGGACCTTACCCGACTTTTTGTCCATTAACGCACTCGAAATCAGCCGCCATTTTGTGAAAATCCTATCATTTCCCCCCATCGACCTGGCTCACCTGCGTTTGCGGCACTAAATCATATCCCCCGCCCCTGAAACAGACTTTATCAAAACATTCATATTCCCCGCCTCTATCCGTGACGTGACTGTGCTGCGTAGGCAAACGCGCCCAGGTGTCTTCTACGCGACTCCACACAGAACCCGGAAACCAACACAGATCAGCTCACAACACAGCGCGCCACAATTCGGAATATGAAACTGTACTTTTAAATCAAACCGCAAGATTGTAAATTTGGTAAAGTACATTTATTTGATATCAAATGTTTAGAGAATATTCAGCGATTTGCATTTTTCTTTGCTCTCGATCCAAAATAGTTTGTCTTGAGGCAAGCGATGTTCGTGTGCAGTACACAGGGTGTTGGTTTACGATAAAATAAGCTCTTCGGTCGCACTGATAATCGCATGGCTGTTCCAACAACGAGGCACTAGGCCACCACAACGGTATGTATGTTGCATCTAGCCATTAGTACCGCGCAAGGGCATACTTGTACTTGGCGATCGTCCCATAAAATGGTCAGGGTGGTAACGTTGTTCACGCGGAGAAGCAACTGGCGGTTGTAAAAGCCATCCGCCGGTGTCTGGTACTCGTGACACATACAATAATGAAGGATGTACCTGTTTTAAAAACATAAAAAATGAAATTAGTCTCACCATCAGATCTTTATTAAAATTATTCATTTTATATATTAGGTCGGGAAATTATTTCATAGCTAGGACAGTGCAACTGGGTACTATACGTCATTTCCAGTAACCCACCCCCTCTCCTCCGCCTTTTTCAGAGCCGCCTGAGCGCCAGTGGACCACTTCGTCACTGATATGATATAATATGGCATTTGCAACGCGCCTATACACAAGTGTTTCAAGGCGTGGCGAGGCAGGGAGGGGGGGGGGGGACAAGGAGAAGACAGACAACGATCCTACTAGGCCAGGTGTCATTCAGATCGCGCAAGTGCAGGGGTAGGGGGAAGGTAAAAGTGCAAGGGGAAGGGGAGGGGGGAAGTGGAGTACAAGGTAAGTAGCATAAAATAATAAATACATAGGGCCAGCTGGTGGCGAGTGCAAGGTAAGTGCAGAACAATTGCTGGGAAGGGGGGGCTGTAGGATACTGAGACAGTCCCCCAGTGCAGGGGTTGACAGGGAGGCAGTGCAGGTGGAGATTGGAAGGGCCCAGGACCGAGGTCGCAGACAGTGGACCAGTTGTAGCAGGGGAGAGGGAGAGAGAAAGCAGAAGCAAAGAGGAAGGTTTTGAGGTGCTTCCGTAAAAGGAGATGGTTCTCCTCAAGATAGTGCGCGGTACAAAACAATATGCCACATAGAACGAACAAGTACAACTTAACCCGTCTTTAAAGCTACTGTATAGTAATTAAATTGCGGTATAAACTCATCTAAAGAGTTACTTACATTATATTTGCATTTTCCATTGTGTCTGTGCGTAGGGCAGCCCCGAAATACCACTCCTTCTATGCCGACGTTATTTCTTCTAATGAACGAACATTAAATGGCTTTCGTTTCTGAAATTCTATTCATTATCGTTTACGTTATTGCAGCACACCCCAAAAAGAAGTCTTTCGGGATGGTCCCGGCCTGTCAAGGTCAAATAACAATAGAACCTTATACTGAGTCGTGGGCCATTCCGGCACCCGAGCAAAAAATCAAAGCAGCTGACCTTCACTTTGAACGAGCACACATTCCTAGTTAGCTACATTCATTGTAAGGCCATCTCACAGGACTTGAAATTTACACTCCATCTTTGCATTTTGTCTGCGTGCATTTGCAGCCCCAGAGAACCATAAATACGGAGACATTCTATATTTTTTGAAAAATGATTTATATTACTGTTTGGTTTAATTTAATGCGCAAATGAACAAGGTTGGATAGACACATTGCATGTACACTGAGCAATCACTTTTATTTACACAATACATAGCTACACATATTCAATGGGCCTGCGACATGAGGAGACTCCAGAGCAAAGTCACAGGTGACACCCGGGTGGTTCGCACAACTGCACGGTGAAGGGAGGGGCAACGGTGGAGAGACACATTGCATGTACACTGAGCAATCACTTTTATTTACACATTACATAGATACACATATTCAATGGGCCTGCAACATGAGGAGACTCGAGAGAACAGACAATCAAATTACAATCATTTAAACCGTGATGTGTATTTCTCAATGAGCTCTGCTTTAGGTGGACATGGAACAGAGGCAATGTTGGGTGGCAATGCAGTTGTCCCCTGCACAGGTTCGTTCACAACTCCATGTATGTGCCTATCTAGGACATCAACAATAAGTCTCTCAATAAACTCATATTGCATATCCTGAAACACTGGTTTGATCACCCATTGTTTACTTCTTTTAGTGAAGGCCTTTTTGTAGCGAAGCGTCCCTAAAGTTCCGGTCGTCCTACTTTGTTGACGGCCAACATTATGGTTATGTGCCAAGACCGCTAGAAGAGTCCGATTTATCATGCCCTCCATGCCAAAATGCAATCGTTTTGGCCTGTACTTTAGGCACATATTGTGGAACACCTCCAAATCTCCTGTGTGGCAGAATTCCGTGAGTCCCCTCAAATCTCTTGTTATAGTTTTATCAAATACAATCTTTTCAATGGCTTTGTGAGTGGGTGATGAAGGAATCAACCACTTCTTCTTCCGTGCCTCCTCTGTGGACAAATGGCCATGTTCACAATTGTGGAAATGTTGGTTTGTGGTCCAGCGGTGAACGTTGCTACAGTGTAGCATTACTGACCGCCATTTTTCCAGCAGAATTTCCAACGACCCTCCACATGTTTTTGAGCTCCACCAAAGATGGTTGCTGATTGACTTGGACCACTGTGAAATACCTTGCATATCTTTTTTTTTACCTGCAGCCGACATTTTTTTATTGATTGTTTTTGCAAGATGCCATACGTCAAATTGGTGATTTATATTTTTGTACTCTTCTCTCATTGTCTTGGCAATTGAAACGTGTCTGTCCGTGGCTATCAGGTCGATCACCATTCGCCGCAATTGTAGTTCTTGCAATGATGCTACAAAGCCAACTTTCTCCATGGCCACTGAGGATGTACTTTGTGACACCTGCACGACCACCGAACTCACATTTTCCTTACTTTCCATGTCCTGAAAGTGGTAGGTGCAGTACTTGGCTGAAAATCCTGGGCTGTCGCACTGTCCATCACCGGCTAGCCTGAACCGTTTGCCCGCGAATGTACTATCAATAGACATTTTTTCCATTCTCCAAGCTTCGCTAATGGCTGGAAATAGATTATCGATTTGGTATTTGTAGAACTGAGTTTTCGCAATGAAATGGATTCCCACAAACTGAAAGAAATACTCTAACTTTTTAAAACTTGAACCACTAAAAAGTGCGGCCGCTGCACAAAGTAGATTGCCTGCTGGCAGTTGCCCAGCATGGGTTGTGCAGACCATGAGAAAGGATGATATTTTGTACAGGTGGCATGTATTTTAAGGTTAGTGCCTCGAATTGCACGAGTCACATTAATCAATGGCTCCCCACATACTTCCCCACCAACCGAATGCCCACATTTCATCCTAATAATAATATCAATCAAACAACTATCGAATACAATGAATTTGGCCTCTTTCCTTATACTGTCACTCTGCATCCCAGCTGGTTCGGCCTGTAACGTTGAGGACATGTCACTCACATGAAAGGTAGAATCTCTGATATCGTCTTCCGCTATGTTCAGTGATATTGATGGTGTTTCATTGTCGTCCACTTCATTCTCTTCCATTGCAACATCTGTTCCTTCTCCGGCGATGGGTGAATAAAACAATTTCTTCAACTTTCTCGCGGTCCTAGTTTTTGCGCGTGTGGATTCTGTGAATTGATCTCCGGCTGCATCCGAACTACCAGGAGGACATTCACTATCAATGGCTGGTGGTGGTATAGCTCCGTTGTCAATCACTTCATATTCTTCCCATTGGCACGATGCATCTCCAGTCTCTAGTCCCTGCCAAAAGGTTTGACAAGCAACATCTCTCGTTCGCTTCACTGTCTGTGTAGATCTAGTTCGTACACCCACTCGCAACTAGAGGACAGATTGGAAAAGGGATGTTCAGTTTAAACACAACTTACAGTATTGAACTATTAACAGTGAAAAACAACATAGTATAGTGACCAGGACACTAACCTTCTTTTGCTTTCTTTTCTTTGAAACTTTCTTGCCTCGAACTTCAACATCAGGACGCTGTTGCTCCGACTCGTGTGTGCATGTCTCCACTTCCTCTTGCGCTGCAACGACTATATTTTCATGATAAGCACATCCATCACGCACTGACGCTCCATCGACTCCCTGAAACATAGAACTTTCATTAGTATGTATAATAATATTGAAAACACAAAATGTACTTGGGGACCAATACCCACGTACATCTCAATAGCAAAACACGAATGAACGCATTGTGTAGAACATTCAAACGACAATTATTCACGCATTGTTGATCTAGTTAGATGGAACTGTCAAGATCCATACCTCGGGCTCCGCATAGACTTCCATTGATGATATTATTGAGGATGCCGCTTCAGCAACTCCCTGAAACACAGTAATTGCATTAGTATGGTTTTCTATTTTGTTAAAAAGAACATAAACTTTGTGCAGGCGTCAACGGCTCATCTAAATAGACCTGCACAAATGATCAGTTGTCTAAAATAAGTAATGGATATCTAAATATGATTCGATTTGCTCGATCGTTGGAAGTGTCACCACCCAGAGATCTGCATCAACTACTAGGGGTGATGTTCTTGTAGAACATTGTGCCGACCCGTAACTGCATGCTCCCCCTTCTTCTTGGACTAATGCTCCATCGACTCCCTGAAACATAGGACTTTCATTAGTAATGAACACAATATTGAAAAAAGAAGACATAGGAGGGCGACGACAGAAGGACATATCAATGGCTAAAAACGAAAGAAACATTGTGTGTAACAATCACGCTACAAGAATGCAAGATCTGATGATCTCCATCGATGGAACTGTCCAGAAACGTACCTCGAGCATCTGAGTGACATCAACGGTTGTCGTCAATGCGTTGGACTCCTCAGCATCTCCCTGAAAGACAGTACTTGCATTATTTTGGATAACAATAATTATAACTGAAAACAAAGACTATAGGAAGAGTACTAGGGTGTACCATTAGGTAAAATAATTACACGATAAATTAAAACTATTGATTTACATGCCTAAAACAAGTCAGTGGCAGAATAGCTAAGTAAGATTACCCGATAGGTGCTTGAAGTGGCTGATGACTGCAATAACGACACGGATGGAGAACCTTCCGCCTTCATATTGAGTGGATACATAAATGGGGAAATTATTGTTAGCTAATGCTACACACTACCGCAAGGCCGAGAGCTAAATCCGTAAACTTGACTCACCAGTGGAGGGATGTGGACGAATAGAGTGGGAATAGCGGTTGAGAGCAATTTTCGCTTCGCTCGCGGTGTGTTCTTCTTTATTAGCAATGATGTGGAGTACATGTCTGAGCTAAAGTGCCTGCTGCAGATGCGGTATCGATCACCCCTCTTGTCCGCAAAGACTTCTAGGACTCTACTTTCAAGCTCAGACGGTGGATATCCGCAATATCGGACCCATTCTCTTATCTGATCTATTGTCTTAGGGAAAACATGCATTATAGTACCTTCAGATATTTTATGGGTCTTTGAAGGGCAACCGCCAATGGAACAGGCAGGCATTGTGGAAAGTTCTGAAAAGTAAAGATCAACAATTCTCTATGAATACCAATGTGTTAAAAAATTAAATGACACATAAAAGGTTCAATGCAAGGTTCGTTTTGGTTCTTGGAACTATACACGTTATTCACATGCGGATAAGTATTTGAATAACTTTAAAAAAATAGAAAAATAATTTGACTAAACTCAGAACATGTGACTAGTTCCTTGCATGTACTGTCTTGAACGAAAAGAAAACATGGATGCAATTTGATGACTACTAGCAAATAGATATAAATTAAAAAATTGGACGCAAAATGATTATGGTACATGGCCTTACCTTGACGAACAAACAGTTAGATGCAGGGATCAGAGTAGTTTCTTGTCGTAGAACAGGGAGCCGTTCACAGGTTGCAAACTGACGAGTTTGCTCGAAGTGGTCACGGAAGTTCACAGAGACGAAGAGCAGATAACCAGCACCTTCACGGGTTGACTAGCAAAGCGCAAAGAAGTTCTCATTAGAAATATGAAGTGGGTTATAAAGAATTCGAAACAGGGGTGTGTTTGTGAATGAATGACGTGAATATGTCGTGGCATTATGCGGTTTGCAGGGGGGCGTCCAGCGTGAGGGGGGATGCTTGGCAGGAGACACGGGGTCTGGAGGTAGACATGGGAACAACAACCCATGCTCTATAGACCACTTTGAAGTGTACATGGTCTTTGGCACCTCTTGGCCTTTATCGCTCCCTGACAGCTCCACTTGCCAGCGCAAGTACCCCGGTGCGAACTGCCTTTGATAGGGCGGGGGGTGGATTGGGGCGGTGGTCGTGCAGACAAGACTCGTTTGCCGCAGGGCCTCACCAAGGAGAGGCCATCTAACTGCATGTAAGAGGCAGGCTGCAGGATCTAGTACATGGGAGGCAGGGGGGTGAGTTTATAAATACCTCACCCTCCCAGGTGAATATATGGGTGCAGTTCACCCTGGAGACCCTGGATGCCTAGGCAGTTAGTCAGCAGCAGGCTGGCCTGTGGTGGCAAGGCGGCACGGGCCAGAGGGTGTCATCTCTGTACCCGGTGCCCAAAAGGATGATTTATTATGATCAACCATATTGATTATTTACCTATAACCATGTTTTGTATCAATAAAATCCAACGGCCTTTTATTGCCAACGCTTGAACAAAGTGGTGTGGTAAGTATTTTTGGGGGAGGAGGCAAGGCCGGGAGGCTTGATGCCAACCCGCAAAATAACATATGTATGTCTGCTGCATATGGGTTCAACGGTTATGTGGATTGAAGGTGGGCGGCCAGCGTGAGGGAGGATGCTGGCCGGAGACATGTGGTGTGACAAGACAAGGCACAGGAAGACTATTCAATGGAGACACACTAGATTCATTTAAAAAATCAAAACAACCATTGTTAAAATATATGTTGGGTTTTATTTTAGATCTTAATTTCAATTGAACATAAATAATAAACATTACACATTATAAAGTTCCGGTTGCAGCACATCCAGGGAAAATCCGCGGTATTGTCCACTGTCGCTGGGGAAATGTTGTCTAATGGCAAGTACCGCACAGGCAGGTATTACTCTCCGAACGCGGTGTCCGAGCCTCCCGTGAAGCCATCAAGTGAAGCAACGATAGGCCACCAGCCTATACTACCGGTGAAAAAGAAAGATGCAAACGGTATTAAAATGACAAAACTTTCTTATCAATGTCGATGAAGGTAAAAAATGTCATTCTGCTTTGAAAAAAATTCTATCTAGAAAATGCACAATATGGAACCAATTTACATGCGTTCGAATGATATGTAGATGTAATTTTATATGTGGGAGACGACCATGAAATAGTAGTGGCATCACTGACATCACAACCAGAGTATACTTACTCGTTACTCGGATTACGCGGACGAACAGTGCCGCGAAGTTCGTGCATAAGCACCATCATCATCCTCAACACGGTCCGTGAGAGGCAGGCTTCCCTGAACTCTGGCAGCTCGGTGATGCATTGCGGACTTGGCTCGCCTTCCGAAATGTAGGCCAAGCACCCGGAATTTTCACGGCAGCAGCAGTTCTCCTCCTCAGTTGGCATTAGCTCGCACCGATTGCACGTGCACCAGGTGGAGACGCCGTCCATGCGACATGGTCCAGGCTCTTCATCCGTTGACTGGTCCTCCCAACTGCCGTCCGAATCCCCATCGTTTTCGCGTGCTTGCCTTTCCAGTAGTTCCTCCTCGGTGTACTCGGGCTCGTACATATACGGCATTATTGTAGCCATTGTGTGGTAAAGAAAGTAAAATAATTTACAGAGATGGTACAGGTGTTCACAAGGCCTAGAAGCGGCGAAGGTAGCTGACCAGAGCACAGAAACGAGTCACAGAATACTCAAAGTAACACATAGAGAGTAATGGAATCGAAAATCTGCTGCTGTGTGTTGTGAAACGGTGTGTTTATACTTATTGAGGAAAGAGGCGTCCTGCCATTTCCATGGCGACACTTCATTAGCTGAGGCGCAGCGATTGTTGACACGAAACGTGCTTTGGCGTTGGGAAATGGGCGGTACACGTCTGCTGATGTCAGGCTCAGGGGCGGGGGATTTGATTTAGTGCCGCAAACGCAGGTGAGCCAGGTCGATGGGGGGAAATGATAGGATTATCACAAAATGGCGGCTGATTTCGAGTGCGTTAATGGACGAAAAGTCGGGAAAGGTCCATAGGAAAGTTTTCTACGATCTACCGATTTATGCTTAAAAACACATGGCCGAACCGTAGGAACAATAAAAAAAAAGTCCCGGAACTATCCTTTAAGGCAGAGGTCATTGGCGGCACACCACTCCTGTATAGCAGACAGACAGTCAGATATGTGAGAAGGAGAGGAGAAGGCCGAGGGTAGCCTGAAAATGAGCTGGGTATCATCCGCATAGCACTGAAAGTTGGGGCAGAGAGCAGCGATGCGGTGGGCAAGGAGTGACAGATATAGGTTGAACAGCCAGGGAGAGAGGTTAGATCCCTGGGGACACCATAGGTAGAGAAAAAAATGTCAGAGAGGAAGGACCCCAGTTGGACCGGGCAGGGTCGATTGGGGAGGAAAGAAGTCAGCCACGCCAGAGCTTGATCTTAGAGTACGTGCAGGGTGATAGGGTTTTAGTTTGTCTTGAAGATATTGGGGTCCGGTTTTATGCAGTGCTCGGTGAGAAATGCATAAGGTTTTGAAAGTCACCCTTTGGGCAATTGGAAGCCAGTGCAGAGTTTTGAGGGCTGGGGAGATGTGGCCTCTAGGGCCAAGCGCTAGTAGCAGTTTGGCTGCAGTGTTTTGTGCTCTTTAAAGTTTGGACAGTTGGTATGCGTGAGGTAGAGTGGGTTAGCTTAGTCCAGTCTTGATATAACAATTGATTGGACCGCGGAGAGTCTGTTGGGAAAGGAGAGGTATGGAAAAATGTGCTTCAGAGTTTTAAGGTGGTAGTGGCAGGACTTAGAGACGTTGTTGACTTGGCGCGAAAGTGTTACGTCAGAGTGTAGGGTGCATCGAAGGTTTTTTACTGAATTAGAGGGAGTCGGGGGGGGTTGCCCATGGCAGGTGGCCAGGGTAGTGGGCGTGGAAGAAGTTTGGTGTTGCCACATACCATGATTTCGGTTTTGGAGGGGTTTAGCAAGAGGTGGTTTGTGGTCATCCAGAGCTCTATGTCGAGGAGGCAGGAAGCGAGGTTAGGTCGGCAGTTTGTTTTTGACTTCAGGAGTTTTAGAATTAGTTGAGTGTCATCAGCGTAGTTGTAGCACAGGATGTTGTGTGAACTAATTATTCGTGGGAGGGTGGCCATGGAGAGATTGAACAGGAGGGCTGATAGGCATGCTCCTTGTGGGACACCCGTGTCGACTGGTCGCGCTTGGGAGGAGTAGGTGGAGAGTAAGGTTATTTGTTTCTTATTTTTGAGGAAGGATGCTATCCATTTGAGAGCAGTTTCACAAATTCCTAGGGAGTGGAGGCGGTCAAGGAGGATTGAGTGGTTTATTGTGTCGAAGGCGGCGGATAGGTCAAGAAGGATTAATGCGGCGCACCCCGCAGAGTCTGCCGTGTTTTTAAGGTCATCCCAGATTGAGGTTAGGGTGGTTTTGGTTCCGTGTCGGGCTCTGAAACCTGATTGTGCGGGGTCTAGGAGCTTGTTGGCTTCGACAAAGTCATTTAGTTGGGAATACGCTGTTCGGTCACTGAGTTTGGAAAGGAACCTGGTGTTTGAGATGGGGCAGTAGTTTTTGGGCTCGAGAGGGTTGAGGGAAGGTTTTTTTATTAGCGGTTTGACATGACCCGTTTTGAACGAGTCCGGAAAAATTCCCGAGGAAAGGGAGTCATTTATGATGGTTCTTGCGTGTTCTCCTGCGCAGATAGATGCGAAAATTTCTTTGAGGGTTGGGGCTAGGCAAGGGTCCAGCGGAGAGCCGGATGGTTTGCGGGCAGAGAGGAGTTTGAGAAATTGGTCAGATGATATTGGACTGAAGGAGTCGAACGTTGGTTGGGTAGAGGTCGTAGGCTGTGGGGTGGCCGGTATGGGGGGAGGGTTGCCTACTGGGTGTAAGAGAACTAGTTTGTTGGTTAGAGCATTTGTTCTTTCGGGAGCTTTGGAGTAAAAGTGGAGAGAGAGTGAGTCGCACAGCGATTGTGAGGGGGTCAGGACGGTGGTGGTGCATGATGGTTTCGTGAATTCGGTGATGATATTGTGGAGTTCTTTGCTGGGGTTTTTACAGTTTAGGATTCGGGAGTTGTAATGGGCTTTTTTTGCTTTCCGGATTTCGGCCTTGTACTGATGAAGATGACGAGCCAGGGTGGATCTGTTCAGCGGTGTGTTTTGTCTTTCCGTCATTTACGTTCTAGGTATTTATATAGTTGTTTACTGGACTTCAGTTCAGGTGTGAACCATCTAGGGAAAAGGCCACAGTTGACTGATGGTTTGCAAGAGGGTGTGAGCCGCATTAGTGAGGTGTTGAGCCATGAGTCAAAGGCGTCAGGGGTTAGTTGATTGAGTAGGCAGGTAGGCGGTGGAGACTGGAGGAGTGCTTCGCCTAGGTCAGGAAGGATTATTAGTTTCTTCCAGCATTTGCATAGATTCGGAAGGTTCAGGTACAGGAAGCGGGTTGGGTGAGCGAATGGCGAAAGAAACAATGAAGTGATCTGACCAAATCATAAGGTTGGGGGGGTTTAGATATATCAGGTTGTGGGAGCTGAAGATGGCATCAAGAGTATGTCCTTTATAATGAGTCGGGCCGTTTAAGTGGGGTTGGAGGTTAATTGCGTTTAGGCCGTCAACCAGAGAGTGTGTCATAGGGTGGGTGGGAATGTCGAGCCATATGTTGAAGTCTCCTAAGAGGGTGAGGTTGGGATGGTTTAGTTGGAGGGTGGCAATAGCGTTGCAGAGGTTGTTTGAGAATTGTCTGTCGTAGCCGGGGGGTCTGTAGATTATTAGGAAGCTGTTGGAGAATGAAGGGGGAAGGGATAGTTTAAGGAGGAGTGATTCGCAGGAAGGAATTGAAAGTTGGTTGTCGATGATTGAAGGTGGAAGTGAGACTTGAAGGCGAATGCTATTCCACCTCCTCTAGAGGGACGGTTCAGTGGGATGAGCGAGTAGTCGGGGGTGGGGGGGAAGGCTTCATTGGCGATAGGGGTGAAGTCATCAGAGAACCAGGTTTCGGTGATGAAAACCAGGTCTGGTTTGTCAGAGGCGAGGAGGTCAAAGATGCTGTGTCCGTTTCTTGCTACGGATCGGGCATTAAATAGGATGCAATCCAGTTTGGTAGATGAGGTTGATGATGGAGTTGCACAGATGGGAGTTCGGGGGGGAGAGGGTGGACCCTGGGAAGCGAGAAGGGTGGGGTGGTTGATGGTCGATGGGAAGAGTGGGCGAGCAGAAAAGGTGGTGGTTTCGGGTGGGAGTAGATGGACGGACGTGTTAGGATGATTGGGTTTGGCACGGGGGTTTTGAAGGAGGTGGGTGGAGAGTTGTGAGTTTCAGTTGTGGTCGGTGAGAACTCGAGGGAGAGGGGTTTCAGGGAGGGTGAGGCGTGGGGGGAGAGTGGTGATTGGGGGGATGAGGTGGTGGGTCGAGATAGGGGCTGCGATGAGTGCTGAGAGATTGAGGGGAACCAGGTACGTTTCCTCTTTAGTGTCTTTGTTGCGATTGGTGTGTGCGAGAGGGTAGGGGGGTCAGAGGGCGAGCGGGAAGAGGCTTCTGATCTTGCAAGGGCTAGACGTGCAGTTTTTAGGGAGGGGAAGGAGTGCAGTCGTGGGGGGTTGATGGTGGGGGTTGATGGGAAGGAGTGGGGGTGGATGATTGTTGGGTAGGGTGTGCCTGGGCGGCTAGTGAGGGGAGCGGGCATGATTGTAGTAGGCTGATCAGTGGAGGGGTTCGGCGGAGCAGTGGTCTTAGGGCGGTTGGCTCACCATCAAGCCCCTCTGGCTTGGTGTTTGGAAAGGGGATGGGAAGGGCATGTGGTGGAGGGTGGGCTGAAGTAGGGAAGAGGGGATGGGAGGTATGGCGGGCAGGTGGGGGGGGGGCAGTGCACGGGGATCGTTTCCGGCAGACCTTGGTGGGATGGGTGCACTCATGGTTAGTAACTGTGTTATAGATGTGTTGGGAGATTCCGTTCACATCATACGACTTTAGCTATAACTCCGGCTGTTGAAAATGATCAGTCTTTTTGTGATTTGCAATACCATGGCACTACCTGCTGTTAGGTACAGTTTCAGATGTAAATTACACTTTATATTTGGACTTTGGAAATTCAGTTATACCACGAGGTGAGATTATTCACTGTTTCTAAGTTCAACAGGGTGATATTATTCACGTATTCTAGGTTTTAATGTTCTAATTGCAGACTAGGCTGCAGATATGCCGTTAGGCAATTTTGAAATGTAGCTAGACCATAGAATATGCTATTAGGCAGACTATCTAGTTGCACTACAGCCGAGTTACATTAATAGGAGGACTTTCTTCTAGCAGGCTTGGATACAAGTATGCTATTTAGGCAGAACTTCGAATGTAACAACACTGCAGATGTGCTTATAAGTGGACTTTTAAGCACGATTTAGGAGGACTTTCTAAATGCGAATTATGACCCAGATATGCTATAGGGCAGACTTTCTAAGTGCAATTATGACACAGATAATCTATAGGGCAGAATGTCTAGACTTTGGCCCAGTGAACGTTATTAGGGACACTGTTTAAGTTCCGCTATGCCAAAGTGATGTTGTTATATACACTTATAAATCCAACTTTGCACAGAGAGGATATTAGACACACTTCTAAATTCAGCTTTGTACCGCCAGGATATTAGGCATACTTCTCAATTCAATTTTGCACAGCCAGGATATTAGGGATACTTCTAAATTCAACTTTGCCCAGAGAGGACGTTGGGCACACTTCTAGATTCGCCTTTGCACAGAGACGATATTAGGCACACTTCTAAATTCAAGCAAGGCACGCTATTGGGCATACTTCAAGGTTCAACTTTGCACAGAGAGGGTATTAGGCACGCGTCTAAATTCCAGCAAGGCATGCTATTAGGCACACTTCTAAATTCAACTTTTCACAAAGAGGATATTAGGCAACTATGTACAATTTTGCACACCGAGGATATTAGGGATGCTTCTAAAATCAACCAGGGCACGCTAATCGGTACACTTCAGAATTCAACTTTGCACATAGAGGATATTAGGGACACTTCTAAATTCAACAGAAATAGGATCGCACAAATAGGATATTAGGCGACCAAATTAAGCTTTGCACAGAAAGGATATTGGGGATGCTTCTAAATTCAACACAAGTAGGATTGCACAAATCGGATATTTAGGCAACCAAATTCAGCTTTGCACAGAGAGGATATTAGGGATGCTTCTAAATTCAACACAAATAGGATTGCACAAATAGGATATTAGGCAACCAGATTCAACTTTGCACAGAGAGGATATTAGGGACGCTTCTAAATTCAACCAGGGATGCCTCTAAATTCAACCAGGGCACGCTATTAGGCACACTTCTAAATTCAACTTTGCACAGATAGGATATTAGGCACACTTCTAAAAGCAACTTTGCACAGAGAGGATGTTAGGCACACTACAAAAGTCAGCTTTGCACAGAGAGGATATTAGGGACGCTTCCAAAATCAGCCAGGGCACGCTCATCGGCTCACTTCTAAATTCAACCAGCGCGCGCAGTTGGGCACACTTCTAAATTCAACCAGGGCACGCAATTAGGCAGACTTCTAAAAGTCAACCAGGGCACGCTATTAGGTACACTTCGAAATTCAACTTTGCACAGAGAGGATATTAGGGATGCTTCTAAATTCAACACAAATAGGATATTAGGCAACCAAATTCAGCTTTGCACAGGGATGATATTAGGCACACTTCTAAATTCAACTTTGCACAGAAAGGATATTAGGCCCACTTCTAAATTCAAGCAAGGCACGCTATTAGGCACACTTCTAAATTCAACTTTGCACAGGCATGATATTAGGGATGCTTCTAAATTCAACCAGGGCACGCAAATAGGCAGACTTCTAAATTCAACTTTGCACAGAGAGGATATTAGGCAAACTTCTAAATTCAACTTTGCACAGAGAGGATATTAGACACACCTCTATATTCAACTTTACACAGACAGGCTATTAGGCCCACTTCTAAATTCAGTTTTGCACAGGAAGGATATTAGGCACACTTCTAAGTTCAAGCAGGCACGCTATTAGGCACACTTCTAAATTAAGCTTTGCACAAAGAGGATATTAGGCACACTTCTAAATTCAAGCAAGGCACGCTTTTAGGCACACTTCTAAATTCAACTTTGCACAGGGATGAGATTAGGGACGCTTCTAAATTCAGCTAGGGCACGCAAATAGGAAGACTTCTAAATTCAACTTTGCACAGAGAGGATATTAGGCAAACTTCTAAATTCAACTTTGCACAGAGAGGATATTAGGACACCTCTATATTCAACTTTGCACAGACAGGATATTAGGACCACTTCTAAATTCAACTTTGCACAGAGAGGATATTAGGCACACTTCTAAATTCAAGCAAGGCACGCTATTAGGCAACCTTCTAAATTCAACTTTGCACAGAGAGGATATTAGGGACGCTTCTAAATTCAACCAGGGCACGCAAATAGGCAGACTTCTAAATTCAACTTTGCACAGAGAGGATATTAGGAACACTTCTAAATTCAAGCAAGGCACGCTTTTAGGCACACTTCTAAATTCAACTTTGCACAGGGATGATATTAGGGACGCTTCTAAATTCAACCAGGGCACAGAGATAGGCAGACTTCTAAATTCAACTTTGCACAGGGAGGATATTAGGCACACTTCTAAATTCAGCTTTGCACAAAGAGGATATTAGGCACACTTCTAAATTCAGCTTTGCACAGGGAGGATATTAGGCACACTTCTAAGTTCAAGCAGCGACGCTTTTAGGCACACTTCTAAATTAAGCTTTGCACAAAGAGGATATTAGGCACACTTCTAAATTCAAGCAAGGCACGCTTTTAGGCACACTTCTAAATTCAACTTTGCACAGGGATGAGATTAGGGACGCTTCTAAATTCAGCTAGGGCACGCAAATAGGCAGACTTCTAAATTCAACTTTGCACAGAGAGGATATTAGGCAAACTTCTAAATTCAACTTTGCACAGACAGGATATTAGGACCACTTCTAAATTCAACTTTGCACAGAGAGGATATTAGGCACACTTCTAAATTCAAGCAAGGCACGCTATTAGGCACCCTTCTAAATTCAACTTTGCACAGACAGGATATTATGGACGCTTCTAAATTCAACCAGGGCACGCAAATAGGCAGACTTCTAAATTCAACTTTGCACAGAGAGGATATTAGGAACGCTTCTAAATTCAAGCAAGGCACGCTTTTAGGCACACTTCTAAATTCAACTTTGCACAGGGATGATATTAGGGACGCTTCTAAATTCAACCAGGGCACACAGATAGGCAGACTTCTAAATTCAACTTTGCACAGGGAGGATATTAGGCACACTTCTAAATTCAGCTTTGCACAAAGAGGATATTAGGCACACTTCTAAATTCAACTTTGCACATAGAGGATATTAGGCACACCTCTATATTCAACTTTGCACAGACAGGCTATTAGGCCCACTTCTAAATTCAGCTTTGCACAGGGAGGATATTAGGCACACTTCTAAGTTCAAGCAGGCACGCTATTAGGTACACTTCTAAATTAAGCTTTGCACAAAGAGGATATTAGGCACACTTCTAAATTCAAGCAAGGCACGCTTTTAGGCACACTTCTAAATTCAACTTTGCACAGGGATGAGATTAGGGACGCTTCTAAATTCAGCTAGGGCACGCAAATAGACAGACTTCTAAATTCAACTTTGCACAGAGAGGATATTAGGCAAACTTCTAAATTCAACTTTGCACAGAGAGGATATTAGGACACCTCTATATTCAACTTTGCACAGACAGGATATTAGGGCCACTTCTAAATTCAACTTTGCACAGAGAGGATATTAGGCACACTTCTAAATTCAAGCAAGGCACGCTATTAGGCACACTTCTAAATTCAACTTTGCATAGAGAGGATATTAGGGACGCTTCTAAATTCAACACAAATAGGATGTTAGGCAACCAAATTCAACTTTGCACAGGGAGGATATTAGGGACGCTTCTAAATTCAACCAGGGCACGCAAATAGGCAGACTTCTAAATTCAACTTTGCACAGAGAGGATATTAGGAACACTTCTAAATTCAAGCAAGGCACGTTTTTAGGCACACTTCTAAATTCAACTTTGCACAGGGATGATATTAGGGACGCTTCTAAATTCAACCAGGCCACACAGATAGGCAGACTTCTAAATTCAACTTTGCACAGGGAGGATATTAGGCACACTTCTAAATTCAGCTTTGCACAAAGAAGATATTAGGCACACTTCTAAATTCAACTTTGCACAAAGAGGATATTAGGCACACTTCTAAATTCAAGCAAGGCACGCTATTAGGCCCACTTCTAAATTCATCTTTGCACAAAGAGGATATTGGGCACACTTCTAAATTCAACTTTGCACAGAGAGGATATATTAGGCACACATCTAAATTCAAGCAAGGCACGCTATTAGGCACACTTCTAAATTCAACATTGCACAAAGAGGATATTAGGCACACTTCTAAATTCAACTTTGCACAGAGAGGATATTAGGCACACTTCTAAATTGAAGCAAGGCACGCTATTAGGCACACTTCTAAATTCAACTTTGCACAGAGAGGATATTAGGGATGCTTCTAAATTCAACCAGGGCATGCAAATAGGCAGACTTCTAAATTCAACTTTGCACAGGGAGGATATTAGGGACGCTTCTAAATTCAACCAGGGCACGCAATTAGACACACTTCTAAATTCAACTTTGCACAGGGAACACTTTCTAAATGCAAACTACTCAGCAATAGATTAGCTCTGGGTTCAAGTGGTAGGAAGGTATGGCGTGAAGTAATTGCTTCCGACCCCGCCCTTGCCACACTTACTTATTGTTGTCTTCTTGCTTCTCATGCGGATACCTGCAGATACCAACTGGAGCCGTCCTTTGCCTCAGGTCCTTAGCCGATGGGCTGCCGGGCAGAGGGCTGCCCTAGGAGAGCTGGCAATGGAGGGGAATCCTCTTGTCTGGATCAATCAGGGTGGGTGTGTGCGGGATGGGAGGGGCGACTAGTAGACAGGAAATGGGCCGGGGAGGAACGTGCAGGGGAGAGGGAAACCCCTGGCACGAGCCCTACTGAAAATACACACCAATAATACCAACGCTGTTTGCTCCAACCAAAAGGGGGCAGCAGCTCTACTCGCCTCGCTCTGGATGGAAAGAGCCGAGGGATCGAAGCCAGCAGGACTACTCTGTGCCACAGGGATGGATGAGCCAATCAGGGCAGTGTGGGCGGGATGGGAGGCTTCCGACTAGTAGTCAGGAAATGGGCCGGGGAGGAACGTGCAGGGGAGAGGGAAACACCAGGGCACGAGCCCTACTGAAAATACACACCAATTATACCAACGCTGCTCACTCCAGCAAAAAGGGGGGCAGAAGCTCTACTCACCTTGCTCTGGATGGAATGAGCCGAGGGATCGAAGCCAGCAGGACTAGTCTGTGCCACAGGGATGGATTATCCAATCAGGGCGGGGTGGGCGGGATGGGAGGCGGGAGGGAGGGAGGGCCGACTAGTAGTCAGGCGCTCTTGCTCCCTTTCACTTTGCCAATTCTCAGCTGGACACCTTACAGAGACTTTCAATTGAGCACACACGCGGTGCTGGACCACTCTGTCAAAGGTATTGTATCTTGGTTACAAAGTTAAATCACTCATCAGCAGTTTAACTTCACTTGCGTTTCTTATCACAACCATTTTAATAATGTCTTGCCATATTGCCTCTTGTGTTAAACTGCCATCTTGGAACTGCTGTTTCCTCGTGTGTTCTGCTTCACTCAGAGTGTGCTCTCGTGCTCCGCCTTTTATCCGTGTGGGGAAATGTAATGGAAGTCAGATGTGTGTGATGATCAGTAATTACTTGACCTTGCCTGACCATTGTTATGGGACACGTCAGGTATACAGCTCAGGTGTTAGTCCGTTTTCTCTCCAAGCGGGCTGTCCGTGAGAAAGTGTTTGTGTTGTAAAAGGGGGTGGGGTAAAGTTCCTACGTATTCTACTTGGTAGGATGGGGAAAAGGTTCTACAGCAGAGGGGAAACCGGGTCTCCCCATCCGGCGTTCCACTTCATGAAGACCCCTCACCCCTGTGATCCTCCCGCACTGGTCCACCCCCAGGAACCGGATCAATGGCTGCGTCCTGCCCACCTGGATGACAGATCCCCGGGGACTAGTGGGTGGGACACCTTCTGGTTTCTCACACCCCGGACCTTCTCACCAGAGAAGGGAGGGCAATTCTGCTTCAGGACCCACAGTCCGTGAACCTGAGGGCATGGCTCCTGCAGCCTTAGAGTTTGGAGGTTATGGTTTACCCGCAGAATGAAAGGACATCGGGGCCAGAGCCTCGTCAATGTTGAAGTCTTACAGACATAAATGGAATTGCTTCTCTGTGTGGTGCCGGGCTCTGCAACTTCTACCATACTTAGTTTTCTTGGCCAAAGCAGGACTGGCTCACGCCTCTATCAAGGTGCATCTCATCGCAATATCCAGGTACAACAGGTCCCTGTGCAGACCTTCTCTGTGGTCTCACAGGGTTATCAAGTAGTTCCTCAAGGGTCTCTTCAGGACTTTTCCACTAGAGATGGCCCCTTCCCCGGCTTGGGAGCTCAATGTTGTGCTCACTATTCTCATGGGAGCGCCCTTCGAACCTATGCATCAGGCCAGCTCAAGTTTCTCTCGTGGAAAACAGCTTTCCTCGTGGCTATCACCTCGGCCAGGCGGGCGGGTCGGGGAGATTCATTCCCTGTTTTACAAGCAGCCTTACTTGTCTTTCCACGCTTCAAAGGTTGTACTGCGCACACATCCAACCTTTATGCCAAAGGGAGCCATCAGAATTTCACCGCAACAAACCTTTGGTGTTAACTGTTTTCTTCCTGAATCCATCGTCAGCAGCAGAAAGGGCCTTGAATTCGCTGGAAGTTGCTCTTACCCTGAAGTTCTACATGGGACGTACGAAGAATTTTCAGGGGACTTCTCAGTTGTTCGTCAACTTTGGACCTGTAAATCAAGGAAAGGCCTTGCCGAAGCATCTCCAGGTGGCTCTCCAGCTGTATCATGCACTGTCATTGACTAGCAAGCAGACCGCTGCCAGGCCGGCCGAGAGCCCACTTCACCAGAGCAGCAATGACATCTGCAGGGCTGCGACGTGGAGGTCCAGGCATACCTTCATGAGGTTCTACTGCGTCGACAGGGATTCCAGGGAGGAATCCCGAGTCGGCCAAGCAGTGCTACGCAACCTGTTTGTTTGAGGTGAGCCTGTTCCTGAGGTGAGTGTTAATTGCTTCTGTTAAGCCTTGCCACCTACTGTGGTTGTGTATGTGTACTGCTGTGTAATTGTTATTCATGAGCATGTGAATCCATGGCAGACCCCATGCTGGAGAAGGTTTAAGTTACTTACCTGTAACGGCATGTGTCTGGCATGGATTCACATAGTTACAGGTAAGCAACCAAAGGACTTGGATGACCAAAGTATGAATAAGACATACAAGTTATGTTGCCTTACCAGATTATCTCCCTAACTTGGTTCAGACCGTGGTGACTTTCTGCGATGAAGAAGTGATAAATTATGACAATGGGGCAAGGTTGTAGACTCGTATGACAGAAAGAGAATGGCTGACATCTGCATATTTTTGGAGATTCTAAGTTTGCAAACAATTTGCTAAAATAATATTTCTTTACCATTGTGTTGCTGTTGTGATGTCATTTTAGAGAACTTAACTGATATTGTGATTTAAAGACACATTCATATTCTGGCCAATAAATGCATTTCTTTTCATCACTTCCGTTCTTTTGGACTTGTAGTCTTCTAGGAACATATTCAGATGAATTTGGGAAGTTGAACTTTGAGCGTTCCCAGCATGGCTCTGGAATGAGCAATAGATCACAAGCAAAAAGGTTTGTTTCTGCGCTCAACGGAATCGCAGAAAGAACATACAACAACCTCTTTGAGTTTCAACAGCTTCGTCAGATTGCAAAGGAAGTGCAGATACAGGTAAACCTCTTCAGCGCACAGCCTTTGTATTGTCAGGGCATGTTTTCTTGCTAGAACACCCAACAACCAAATCATATCTTTGACTTACCATGGTAGCTAGATTCAAGAAGCTCCCAGTAAAACATGTCTGTCACAACCTCTCTTGGTCATTAAAGCGCATTATGGAATGTCACGTATTTCTCTATTTGTTTTTGCAATCTGTTTTTTTTATTTTAGCTGTCTAAGTCTCACACATCGCAGTTTATTTTTCTGTTTACCTGTAGCATATCCTTAATTTGTTGTTGCATTGTAAATGCTGTGTCTATGACATCTGTATTCTGTCTATGACGTCTGTAAAATGTCTGTATCTTACTCCTACGTCCTGTCCTCGTTTCTCCATACTGTATGGGCGTCCCTCGCTAGGGACGGGAGACAGAACCTTTTTTTACCTGAAAAATCATCTTTCCCCTTTACATTTAGATGCGCGCGTGGGCACGGCCCTGGGAGCATGGGCTCATCTGACTCCACCCACCAGCCCCACTCCCCAGTCCTCTTTTTGGCATTGACGGGAACAGACTGCTTTCACCAGCACTCCTGGTTTAGCGCTGCGGCCTAGTAATTCCACACACTCTTCCCCGGGGAAAGTACTTTTGTCTTCTTTTTCTTCTTTTCAATCAGGTACTACTCTGTCCTCTGGCGCCACGCTCCTCTGCGGCGCATATCGACGTTGGCGGGCTTCAGCAGGTGTCCAGCCTGACAGGGGCTCTTCCCTAAATCCGACCCCCACGCTCTCTGCCTCCACTGCCTTGGCCCCGACCACGGCTGGGAAGGCTGTACTGTGTGCGATGCGCTGACACTGCACGCTCTGAAGAACAGATTAGCAAGGTGGAGGGAGTTCTTTGAGAGGTCGCCTCCAGAGGACCTAAAGGCGTTCGTTAAACAGAAGACCAGGCCCATGGTAGGTGCGCTTTTCTCATCCGCACCCTGCAAAGGCGACTCCTTCCCCAGGAGGCGCACGAGCGGGAGGGACCTATCAGGTCCTAGTACTAGCATAGATACCGGGGCTGCTTCAGCTACCGGCCACCAGGCAGAGGGGTTGTGAGATCCTACCAGTGACTCCACTGAGGGACGCAAGGTTCTATAACCGGTTCTCAACCCGAGCTGCTACACCCTAATACCATATTGAAGTTTGAGGGGGCGCCTCTACGCAGCACTATCGGCGCCACAACCGAGGGCACTCTGCCTACCAGGGCCCACCCTGAGGTGCAGGGTAGGCCTCAATCTCCAGCGTCCTGGAGGAAGCTGGGCCCAGCGCAGCAAGCGCCACGACGCAGGCACGTTATATGCAGCCAGACAAAATGTCAGCGTGCCTGACACCATCCCCCTTTGGGCACCAGGTAGGGGAATGAGTTTCTAGGTGGGACTGGTCATCGCCTGGCACTTGGCCCAAGGCATATCCATCAGTGTTGCAAGGCAGCTACACCTCGCCAACCGCAAGACAGGGTGCGGCCAGGTCTCAGCAACCTCAGTGCCCCGCGCCTATGCCTGCTCCACCAAGCGCTCCTCCAGCCTGTGAAGACTCTCGTGAGGTCCCCGCAGATGGGCATCAGCCTTAGGGATGTTATCAGGGACATGCTCCCTCCGGTACAGCCGCTAGCACCCACAGCCACCCTGCCCTTGTGTGCTGCTCCTCCGGGCCCAACGCAGCCCTAGCTGCCTGTGCCAGTCCCTACCACACCGGCTTGCATGCCTCTAGCAGTCACAGCAGCCCCTTATCCGCTCCCGCAGCAGCTTCTGGTGCCTATTACTACGCTACAGCTCCCTGCTCCTAGCACTTCTCCAGCTGCACCGGACCAGCAGGACACACTGGCGGACACGGATGAAGAGGAGGACCCTGACACGCCATTGTTGGCCAAGGCCTTTCACGAACAGCTGGCGGGCCTGGCTGAGTATTTATGGATCCTACAGCCAGAGGTGCAACAACCAGAGGCGGAGGTATTGGAAGAGGTTCTCACTCTACGCCCCACGGCTAGAATGGGAATCTCGATGCAAAGGATGTGGTGGTGCTTGCCAAAAAAGGATGGCTCAAGCCACACTCTACACAGCCTACCAATAGGCACCTCAACGCCAAGTTTAGGCAAATGGATGGGGACCCCCCTCTTACTGTCGGCGCACCCCCAGCCACACTCTACAGTGATTGCTGCAGCTTCACTCTACTCGAAGCCACAATCGTCCTCGGCCACATCAGCCTCTGCACTTCTTGGTAAGGAGAAGATCCTGGAAGCATATGGAAAGAAATTCTATTCCAACACTTCTCTTCATCTGCCCCAGTCCAATGCAGATGCCATGCTTGCTGCGGTCAACCAGAGGCTCTGGCGAGAGATCGCCGATTTCCTTCCTGAGCTCCCTCTGCAGAGCCAGGCATCCTTCAAGGATGGGCTGGCTGAAGCCAAAATAGTAGTACAGGACATAATGGAGTCCACGGTGGCTCACATTGACACCTCAGGGCGTGCCATATGTATTGCTACCGACATGAGAAGGACGGCCTGGCTACGAGCTACAAAGTTCAAGTCTGATGTCCAGGAACATATACTGGACCTTCCTTTTGAGGGGGGCGATCTGTTCCATTCTACCATGGACGAGGAACTTGATAAGAAGAATAGTTTGCAGACTGCCAATACCTTATCGATCCTCACTAAGTCCACCCCAAGGCATATAGCCAGGCGCACCAGCCCTCAGACAATGGTTGGTCTTTCGGGGGCTTCAGGGGCTTCCAGGAGAGATGATCCTGACAACCGGACAGATCCCTGAGCCAGCACAGGCGCAAGCAACACAAGGGGGCTCACAAGGGCTTTTTCCAGTCCCCCTCCTCAGCCCCAGCCTGAGAGGGCAAAAAAGGATGATACAGCCACCCGGATCCACAAGTCTCTGGTGGGGGGCAGGCTTGCCCTTCACTCTCAATTCTAGCGGACAAGGTTCACGACTCATGGATCCTTTCAGTAGTATCCACAGGCTTCTGGCTACCAATTCCTCCTTCTCCTCTCTCCTCCCACAGATTGTACAGCAACTCTGTTGGCGGAAATTTGCTCGCTCGTAGAGAGTCAGGCAGTGGAGGAAGTCACAGCCTCGCAGAGGGGTCTGGGCTTCTATTCACAGATTTTCACCATACACAAGAAGAACCAGGCTGGCCTGAGAGTTGTGTGGGACCTTTCCACCTTGAACCTTTCCCTTACTCTCAAAAAGTTAAAGATGCTTACCCCAGCGCTTATAGCAGACACATTGTGTGCAGGAGACTGTATGTGCTCCCTGGATCTGAAGGATGCCTACCCACATGTCGCAGTCTGGCAGTCCCATCAGTCCTTTCTGAGGTTCAGGATCATGGGTTTTCATTTGCAGTACAAGGTTCTACACTTTGCCCTCAATTTGGCCCTCTGGGTCTTTACAAGACTGGTGAACGCGGTGGCAGCCCTGCTCAGGGTCACCACATCTACCCATACCTAGAGGACTGGCTCGTCAGGACGAGGTCTCCAGGGGCAGTCCACTACACCTTGCTCCGCCCTCATGAATACACTACACGAGCTGGGATTTTCCATCAATCTCAAGAAATAAAAGTTGGAGCCCACGCAGAGTCTAGCCTTTCGGAGCCTTATCTGGAATACGAGCTCCGAGAGGATTTTCCCCTCAGAGGACAAGATCGCAGCCATCAAGAGGGCCACAGGGCATTTTCTCTGCAGAGCAGTGACCTCGGTGTGGTGGTACCAACACCTCCTGGGTATCATGGCGGCAAGTCTTCCTGCTGTACCCCATGCGAGGCTCAGGATGAGGCGCTTGCAGTTGCACTTCGCAGCCTCCTGGAGCCAGGAGAGGGGTTCCCAGGGGGAAATGGTCTGCATTTCTCATTACCTCCACCAGGATCTAGTCTGGTGGAGCACAGACAACAGCCTGCATATAGGCAGGCCCTTCCGGCAGCCAGCGCCTCAGGTCACTGTCACCATGGACTCGTCCCTGGAGGGCTGGGGAGCTACCTTGGGCAGCCACACCGTCAACAGGGTTTGGTCCCGCCAGGAGCAGGTGGCTCACATCAACTGGCTCGAGTTGATGGCCATCTGGCTCGCTCTCAGAGCCTTCATCCCGATGATCAGCGGGAAGTTGATGCTTATTCAGACCAACAGCTCCACCAGCATGCATTACATCAACAAGCAGGGTGGCACCAGGTCTCCTCCCCTCTGCACTCTAGCAGTCGACATTTGGGAGTGGGCTCTGGTAAACGACATGCACCTGGCAGCAATACACCTCCTGGAGGAATCTAACCTGAAGGCGGACCGGCTCAGCAGGCTGGGTGCGTACAACTACGAATGGCAGTTCAACAAGCAGGTCCTTCAGGGGTCTTCGATAGGTGGGGTCATCCTCAGGTGGACCTCTTCAAGACCTGGTACAACAGGAGGTGCCCCCAGTTTGCGTCCTGGCAGGGACAGGGCAGGGGCAGCATGGGCAACGCCATGCAGATCCAGTGGAACGACATGAATGCGTATGCCTTCCCTCCAACCCCCCTGGTCCACAGGGTAATCTGCAAGATCCGGGAGGCCCGGCACCTACGTATCATCCTGATAGCTCTGTGGTGGCCAGCAAGACCATGGTTCTCTGAACTACTCAGCCTGTCGGATCAGGACCCGGTGCACCTTCCATTGGGCCCAGCACACCTACTCTCTCAGCAGGGAGGGACGGTCATCCACCCCGCCCCCCAGAATTTAGCCCTCAGAGTGTGGTTCCTGAACAAGTCACACTGAGGCATCTGCAGCTGTCGCAAGCTAACCTAGACATCATACAGGGGGCAAGGAGCGATGCTACCAGGAGCCAGTACAAAAGCAGGTGGACTAGGTTTTGTCACTGGGCAGAATCAAAGGAGGTCGATCTGTTGACCTGCACACCTCACACACTCGAGGTGCAGGTAGACACATGCTGCACCTATCTGGTGGCTATTGGAGCCTACAGGAACTCGGAGGAGGAGGTATTTTCTTCTTCTCATCTGGTGGTTAAAAGACACTTGGCGGGCCTGAGCAGGCTTTATCCGCCCATCAAGAAACCACCCCATGTTGGGGACCTCAACGTGGTCTTGGGCTCCCTGGCGCATACACCATTCGAACCTATGGCATCTGCAGACATCAGGCTAGTCACCATTAAGACGGCCCTACTGGTGGGCCTTACCTCGGCACGCCAGATCATTGAAATCCAGGCACTTCAGAACCTTATACTACTTTTCATAAGGACAAGGTGGTGCTTAGAACTCACCCCGCATTCTTACCTAAGGTTGTCTCCTTTCTTTTCACCTGAATGAGGAGATAGTGCTACCAACGTTCTCTGTGACCCCAAGGATGACGCTCAGAGAGTTTTGCACTGTCTGGACGTCAGGTGTGCGCCGAGATACTACCTGGACAGGACCAAGAGTTTCCGCAAATCAGATGCTCTCTGTCACCTTCAGTGGGTCAAAGCCGGGCTGTCGGATCTCCAAGGCTTCCATAGCAAGGTGGATGGTTACGGCCATCAAAGAGGCATACAAGGGGCAGCACAAACCTCTTCCAGCAGATATGCATGCCCACACAATCAGAGCTAAAGCCACGGTGGAAGCGTTCCAGTGGCACGTGCCGTGGCAGGTTATCAGCAAGGGGGCAACATGGGCTACACCCTCAGCCTTCTGCAAGCACTACTGATTGGACGGTGGCTCCAGGTCTGACACGACATTTGGTCAGGCAGTGTTAAGAAACTTGTTTCCTTAAGAGAGCACCTCTCCACCCTGGGGCTACATTCAGTTGTACTCGCCCATACAGTATGGAGGAAAGGGGACGGGACGTAGGAGTAATTATAAGTTACTCACTGTAGTGACTAACGTACGTACTAGTCCATAGCCCCCTTTCCTCCCACCACCCCCCCTAATAAAATGGGTGTCATTAGGCAATGGTAATATTGTCGACGCGTCAAAGGGGACTGAGGAGTGGCACTGATAAGCGGAGTCAGGGGAGCCCATGCTCCCAGTGCCACGCCCCTGCACGCATCTCGATTTAAAGGGGAAGATGATTTTTCTGGTGAAAAAGGTTCTGTCTCCCGTCCCTAGCGTGGGATGCTCATACAGTATGGAGGAAAGGGCACTATGGACTAGGAGTATGTTAGTCACTACGGTGAGTAACTTATAATTTTCTTTGGTTTTACCTTTTTTAATGACTTGCATCTTCTTTTTGACAATGTATTCAGTTAAAATGCACACATTGAACATTCCAAAATATATACAACCGAAAAGGATTCTTCAATTCAGTCATCTTTTAGCATTGGGCGATTGCTACAAATATGTGACTATAACCACCAACAGATGTGTTTCATCTCAAACAGTTCTCATTTCAATTAACCCCAATTTAGCCATTTTACCAAAGTCAAATACACTCAAAATAGTATTTTCTGCTGCGTTTACTATACATTTAGGTCAGGGTCATGTGAAAGTAAATCTTCTACAGATTTTGGTAGTTAGCCTTGTGATCTCCAAATTTAAGTATGTGTCAGGTTGCAGATCTAGTCCAGTATTAGAATTGAGTGTAGGGTTCACTAAATCTACTCCTAGCCTAATTCACAAGCAGCGTTAGGGTGAAAGGAATCACCTATTGCTGCTTGACTCCCCTCCTGAGAAGGGTAGCATTCGAGCCCTACAAAGAAGGGGTTACACACAGCTCGACATTACCCTTCCTTTGCCCTGACACATACACCTGAGCTTAGTGCGACAAGCTAACCCTTCTGACGGCGGGTTATCATCTCTTGAGGACTCCACAAGCTCCTGTTGGTGAACCTACATGCCAAAAGAAATCTTGTAAATCCAGGCTTGTATGCCACAGAGAACTAGAAGCTTCCATGAGCTATCTACTGAGAGAATTATTCTTGTTTGCTTAAAACGAACAATGTTGAAACATTGTTATAACACAGACAGTGTGTGTGCTACTTTGAGTTTTCAGGCATCGTTGCCGAAGAAGTCCAAAAATAAATTTTGCAGGACCCATCCCCATAGAAGATAGCCATTTTCATTCACAACAAACCAGGGAAAACAAATGTGAGTCTTCCATGTGTTGCCACAGTGTAGCAAGCATTGTTCTCCTGTGCCATCACACATTGTAGTAGAGGAAAGGTTGCAATTTCAGCATCACCAACAATTGGCAATTGAAAATACAGTTTCCTTTTATTCCCTAGGCTTACCATAGGGTTTCAGAATGAAGAAAACGCACACTGAGTCTATGGAGACACACAGAGAGAAGCAGGCAGCCTAACGGTAGAAGGATGATAACACCCCACAGTCAAGATCAATTTAGATTTCAAAATGGCTACTGTCCCTTATATCACCTTAGGCCAACCCTGTGTGAGACCACGTGACCTGAGCACATGGCTCAATAAGGGACCAGCACATCCCTCACTACACAAGTGCAGGCTACCCATCTAGGGCCCACCCAATGGGAGGAGCAACAACCTGTTAAAACTAAGCCAGCCCAGATTTTGTCAGTCCCAGGAAGAACTTCGATGTGGAAGGCCCCTCCTGGCAGACCCCAAATTTGGAGACTTGGTTTACCCAAGACAGACCTGGATAGAGCTGATCAAATGAGAGTAGCACATCCTAGGAGCCCTCGGCCAAGAATATTCCAGAAGAAGAAGAAAGTAAGATGGCAAAGTGCTACAGAGAGGAATCGGGATTCCTGATGAGTAGTAGCTTAAGGGAAGCAGGGAAAGTGTTACCATCTGGGGAGAGAGAGTGAGAAAGTGACAGTCATGGAGAAAGAATAGAAGAGACCATTGGAGTTATTTGAGAATAAAGCAAGAAATGTACCAACTTCACGATTAAATCAAGGGGTACCATGTGAAGAGAGAGAGAAACATTAGACAGAGGTGAGAAGGTATAACAAAGAGTGTTGGGAAGTGACAGAATAAGAAACTGTGAGATGTTAACAGGAAATGGAAGAGAGAAATCACTGAAGAGACTTGGAAGTACTATCAAAAGCAGGAGAATAGCTGGCATCAGGAAGGAGATAAGTGTTGTTAGAGGGCCAAGGAAGAAGAGCTACAGAAAGCTAAGAATAGAGCCTCCTGAAGCTAATAGGGTTGGCGAGGGGTGGGGTGGGGGGGCTGCGGCTAAGAACAGGGAGGCTCCTAAGGACAACATTGGTCATGGGGACAGAGTATAAGTTGGAGAATGCTTGAGGTGACTGTTACACCAGAAGGCAGATGACAGTATTGGAGAAGGCATAGGAAAGGCAGACACTGGAGAGAGAATCGAGCTACAGAAAGCTAAGAATAGAGCCTCCTGAAGCTAATAGGGTTGGGGGGGGCTGAGGCTAAGAACAGGGAGGCTCCTAAGGACAACATTGGTCATGGGGAGAGAGTATAAATTGGAGAATGCTTGAAGTGACTATGTTACACGAGAAGGCATAGGAAAGGCAGACCTGGAGAGAGAATCAAAGGAATAAGTGGACAGCTAGGAACAGGGTCAGGCTTCTCAAACCAACCCCACCAGGGCTTGCAAGACATCCCAACAAGCAAAGTCAAAACACCCAAGGGGCGAGAAGCGTTAATTCCCGAACCCTGGGAGAACCAGGAGAAAACGACATACGAGTCTGAGGTCTGGCAAAGCATCAGTCTGCCCAAGAGCCATGGGACAGCGGCAGAGGACTTTGTGAAAAATCAGAAGGTGTCTCACCCACTAGTCCCCGGGGATTTGTCACCCAGGTGGCCAGGACACAGCCATTGCTTTTGGATCCAGTTCCTGGGGTTGGACTAGTTAGTGCGGGAGGATCACCTGAATGAGGGGTCTTTGGAGAGTGGAAGTGAGGCACCGAATGGTGAGACCCGGTATCCCCTTCCCTGTAACACCATTACCCCATCCTACCAAGTAGGACATTTAGAAACTCACTCCCCCCACCCCTTTTACAACACAAACACTTTCTCACAGACAGCCTGCTATGAGAGAAAACAGACTAACACCCGAGCCGTTTACCTGACGTGTCCAAATACAATGATTTGGCAAGGTCAGGCAATGACTGACCATCACACACACCTGACTTCCATTATGCTTCCCCACACGGATAAAAGGCAGAGCATGAGAGCACACTCCACACAAGGAAACAGCAGTTCCAAGATGGCAGTTTAACAAGAGGATAAAGACGGCGAAACCGAAGGGGTTTGCAAGGAGCAAAGCTACCTTCACTTTTTCGACAAAGAAACGTTACTTTCATGAAACCTCAAGAATAGAAAACGTAAGACCAGGAAACCAGGCTGAAGAATCCTACATTGTGTGTCTGAGGTACCCGGGGCCCTCCTGCGTCAATAATCAAGGCTGGGAGAATCGCCAGCTGCTGTCGAACTGTCCTTGGCTCCAACAACAAAGCAGCATCAGTGAAATCAACACAGCCGGTGAGACTGATACAAGACCGGTCTGTGTTGAAGTCAATGTTGCAAGCGACAACACTGTATGGAGAGCACTGGGATCAACATTGTATGAAACGCATGTGACAACCAACCCGAGTAAAGTTAAACTGCAGATGAGTGATTGAACTTTGAAACCAAGATATGATACCTTTTACAGAGTGGTCCAGCAGCACTTATGTGCCCGTTCGAAGGTCTCTGTAAGGTATCCAGCTGAGAGTTGACAAAAGTGAAAGAGTGGCAAAGGATTGTGAATCTAAGTGGTCCTGCGATGGATCGAGCAAAATCTCATGCACAATTGAAAGTCTTTGATGTTGATACCGTAAAGAAAGTTTAAGGCAAAGTAGAGAAATTGGTCTGAGCCCGGCGGTGCGAGGACTGATTGAAGAGTTTTTGTCAAAGTGTATAAGAACCCGGCGGAGAGGGATCTGGGGTGAACAGTGAATCACCTAAAGAAAATATTATTTATGTGCAATACAAAAGGAAAGGAACTTTATTGTTTGCTTTTTGCATCAGGCTCTCTGAAGGAAGAGACTCCGAATGGCAAAGAGATTGTGGCACAGAAGGCCAGGATGTTGAAGTTTTGGACTGCACCCTTGTGCTAGAGAAGCCAGAGACTGTGCTAAGCTCGAGTGTACCGCCTTGTCCCATGCTGAAAACGTGGAGAAGGGAAGCCTGTGGCTTGAATATCCTGACATATAATTTCTTGAACACTTCATTTGCATAACATTTTTTCCCACACTATTTGTATTTAGAGGTAAGGATTGGCAATAGGTTTATTAGTATATTCTCTTTTATTTTGACAAGTCACCACTAGGACTGCATTATTATTATTTGATGGCTGTAGCTTGCTCCCATCTTTAGATTTAGGATTAGATAGGCCTTTTTCAAACCCAATTGAAGTTCAATAAACACTCTTGAACTGTGGTCACTTGTGTCTGTCTTACTGTTGATACCATGCCTTCCTTACAACTTTCGCGGGGCACTGAGAGAACAGAAGGATCAAGTCACCCTCTTTACAGCTCTGAAAGGGCCAGAAGAGACAACCTCCTTAAACGGATTAGTGCAATTTTTTCTTGAAACCTTGGAAGACACATTTGTTCAACTTTGGGGCTTTATACTAACACGGACATGGTGGGAATTTTGTTTAATCTTTGAACACTGAACATTTTGATGTGGACACCCTTTGGAGCAGGTGATGTCCCAATTACTTGAGTTCTTTAGGAAACCCCATTGGCTCTATCCGCACTTTAGAGACAAATTCTTTGGGAACATGTTCCAGGCTTACATTTTGCCACTGTTATCATCCTGATACTTTTTTTTTCAAAAACCTTGTATTTAACATACTGTGGGAAATGACATGAAAACACAGATTATATTTCGGAGAAACATAGTAGAAAAACTTACAGAGGTCATGCTCTGTGCATAATATAGGACGTTTTCCAAACCGAGACACCATAACAGCATAGGTACCAAAAGGACTTGCCAACCTCCCCCAAACAGACAGCATTACAATAAGGAGCGGGGATTTTGCCACAATAGCCGGGTATCTGTCCGCAAAGTCAATGGAAGGCATCCAGGTGGTAACATATTTGGAATATCTCCCCTCACATAGAGAAGTAATTGTATTCACCACCACCTTCACCCACCACAGCTGGGTCGCCGACCATTCCACAAATTTCCACTTTCGGGCAATGGTCAGTTTAGCCACTAGAAGGAAGTGTCCGATTAGTGTGGCCATGGAACCCGACAGAGAAAATACCCCATCACCCTTATCGCCCAGCAATACCACCCGGCGATCCATAGGTAGAGACAGACCTGTGATATCCTTGATTTTAGAACGTACCTCCTTCCCACACGTCCATACCATGTGATAAAGAGAACCCACTTCAGCGCATTCCACGCCAACAATCTGCTGAGTAATCGGCAGACGTGGTGTAGCCTCTCTGGCGTTAGATACCATCGATAGAGAATTTCCTATCCATAACACATCTAGAGGACTTATACATACGCGCCCATATTCTCAACCAAGCATCATCCTCTATGACCACTCCCAGGTCTTCCCATTTTCTCATGTGTAGTAGGTGCACAACTGGGTCCCCTGTATCCAACAATGTATATATTTGAGATACCCGGCCCCTAGAGATCCCTCCCGCGTTGGTCAGTCCAAGTGCGTTCAGCGGCCTAGTGGCCCCTGCTTCGTGTGCGAGTGAGAAGCCCAATGTCTTAGTTGAGCGTTGCAAAACCTCCAATTTGTAGGTATGGAGAAAGCTTCTTTGCACTCATTAAAGGTCAGCGGGCACCTGTCTCTGAAAAGTTGCTGCAAGTGAATAAGCCCCCAATCTGCCACTCCTCAAACCTCCTTCGGTCGCACCCTGGTTGGAAGTCTGGTTTGTTCCAGACAGGTGTAAGTGGCCCTATAACTGGCGCAGTGCCCTTCGGCAGAGCGCCCTCTCCATGTAGTAAAGCATGATTTCGGTCGTTAACAAGGCGAATCTGAAAAGCGCTCACAAACCCTTTTTCTTCACATATAGTGGCTCTGCCAGTGCTACTGCCGAGTGGACTGCTCAATTGTTTCCCATTTCAGCTGCATGCTGGCATCCCCCCAGGTAAGCAAAAATATATACAGAAGACCAGGTAACAAACCTGGTCACACAGCCGCTCTCTGTTTAAGCCCTACCAAGGGCAGTGCAATTTGTGAAATTATAATCAACTAGTAAATGTTCACTGTATTTATAAAATGTGACTCATCCAAATAAATCTCTTAGTCGGGTCCAAAAGTAATATGCGTTTATCAAAAAGAAAATTCCAAGTTGGTCACTAATAAAATCTTAGTGAGGCCGCGGCAAACTCATCCCATAATTGTTATAGACATAAAGTGCCAATGCATTTCGGAGCATACAGCTCCTTCATCAGGGCAAATCCAATTTACACAAACTGTGGAACATTAATACCAAAAGTATCAAGTTTTGAAAGACATAAACAAAATCGTGATTGTAATACAAAATATAAACATGCGTGAAAACAATGTAAAAATAACATACCAATTTTCGATGAGTTGCACGATATATGGGAAAGGTAAATTAAGCCACACAGTAGGGAAAAGAAAAGATACCGAAATAAATAATGTGTAACTGAAATAATACAGTTGATTTAAACATGATCAGAAAACCAAGAAAAGTTACCTCAAGGGATCGAGGTAGCCCGTGGAAAAAATGTGCGGGAAGTTGGCAACAACTTCACGCAAGATCAAAGGTCTGGATACCAGACCAAATCTATTCTTCAATCTGTAGGTACAACAACATGCGTTTTAGTGGATTGTCCCAAAATTTGTCATCGAAACTAGTTGTGGAGGTCTGCATGCTTACCTGTACTCGTTACGAGTGTACTGAGGCTGGGATTGCGGTCAAGCAGGGGACGCCGTTCCGCATTGCCAGGGAACAGCGTTCCCAAGGTTACTCATACTAATATAAACACGTGACCCAAATGTGTCCATTAATCGACACAATGCCGATAGGCCATTGTACTCTATGCAATCAGGCAATTCGGACTAAGAATCATAGAAATAAGGAATTTACAGTAAAGCTGATGATAATTACAGAATTGTAGAAGGAGAAAAAAAATTGCAAATAAAAAAACGGCTGATAGACATAGAAAACATACTGCCGATTACACTCTATGTAATCAGACAATTCAAGCCAAGAATTCAAACAAAAAAGAATTTACAGTAAAGCTGGTGATGATTGCGGAATTATACATGGAAATCAATCGAAAAAAATTTTGAGAAAAAAAGCTGATAGACATAGAAAACATACTGACGATTGCACTCTAAGCAATCAGGCAATTCAAGCCAGGAATCCAGATGAAAAAGAATTTACAGTGAAGCTACTGATAAATGCAGAATTATAAAAGGAAAATAAAAGAAAATTAAATATAAGAAAAAGGCTAATAGACATAGAAAACATACTAACAATTGTGTATAAATGAGTGAAAATGTCATAAATAAAATAAACAAACATTGTGATACTAATAATGATAATGAAAAAGCATATTTGACACACTGCACTAAATGGAAAAAATCATACAAGGGTAGCATATGTATCTAAACCATTACATAAACAACTAATGGGTGTAATCGTGGATATATCATGTACATTCATATTAAATACACCAGTCGCATGCGGTAGCCCCCAAAAGGCGCCACCTTGGGTCCCAAACCTAAGTTCGGAAAGGGCGACAAAGGTGTGTGAACGTTGGTAATTAGATCCTAATGTGATAACAATTCATGTTGAATCCTATAATAAAAGACATGAATGACCCCCTCAGAGAGAGAGGTCATCCAAAGTGTCCCGGTACAAATGTACATTGATAAAGGAAGGGAATCTTATACTAGTCACTCATGTATCAACATAATCATCTTAAGTCAGGCATGGAAAACAATGATTCAAATATAACAGTGATAGTTAATCTCTTCATTTAGGCCATTTGGGTAAAGACTCCCAAGTTTGTCTATCCAAAAGGTTTCTCTTTGGTTGAGTCGCAGGCCCAAATCCTCATGGGGATTCAATTTCTTTAACACTTCAAGAATGACAAATCTAATTTGAGTCAGGTTATGGCTCTCATCACGCCAGTGTCGTGCCACCGCCGATTTGGTGTTACATGTACGTATGCACGAACGGTGCTCAATCCAACGTGCCTTTGCTGATCTCGTGGACTGTCCTACATAATACTTACCACAGGGACATTTTATGCCATATATAATGTTCACACTATCGCACGTACCAAATGTCTTCAGGAAAATCTTGTTGCCTGTTCTGGGATGGTATATCGTGTCACCCTTGATCACCAAATTGCAGTTGATGCAATGTAAGCATGGATATGTTCCTGTGCGTGAAGTAATGGGTTCTTTCATCGGTGGCCTCGTGCGGACCAGTTCATCTCGTAGGTTTTTGCTCCTTTGATAAGCAAAGACTGGTAGTTGTTCAAATAGATTCTGGACCCTTACATCATTCTTAAAAATGCTCCAATGTTTCTTAATGGAATTCTTAATTTTGTTACTCTGAATGGAAAATTTAGAAACATATACTGGAGTTTTGAGTTCTTTCTTGGGTTTGGTGGTACGTTTCAATAGGCTGTCCCGATCAAGGGAATTAACCCTCTGGACTGCCAAATCCAATTCTTCCTTTCTGTATCCACGTGCTTCAAATTTCTCTCTCATGTTTAATTGCTGTGCTAAGTAGTCTTCAGGATCGCTCACGATCTTTTTAACTCTCAACAATTGACTGTAAGGAAGATTTTTGAGTAAACTGGGCTGATGAAAACTCAGGCGGTGAAGTAAGTTATTGCGATCTGTGATTTTTCGAAATAATGTAGTAGAATAGTTGGCGTCTTTTTTCTCAATCTGAACATCAAGGAATGTGATTCTGTCTCTGGAGGTCTCTTTGGTGAACTGAATGCGCTGGTCGATGTTGTTAAGATATGTGAAAAAGTCACTGAAGCTCTGATCCGTGCCTATCCATATTCCAAAAATGTCATCGATAAACCTTAACCAGAGGTGTATATTTTTGTTCCATTCCTGGTTATTAAGTATATGGTCCATTTCATACTTATGCATAAAACAATTCGCATAAGATGGTGCCATAGTGGCTTTTAACAGTAGCCATTCAACTGAGCACCAGAAATTCGAGCACAGAAGGAATTTATACTATCTCTCCTTCACTTCATTTCAGAGAACTCATATTTTCAATTTCAAGACAAATTCTTCCTTCAAGTGTCTGGTACATCAATGGGGGCCATTGATGTACCAGACACTTGATCGGGACAGCCTATTGAAACGTACCACCAAACCCAAGAAAGAACTCAAAACTCCAGTATATGTTTCTAAATTTTCCATTCAGAGTAACAAAATTAAGAATTCCATTAAGAAACATTGGAGCATTTTTAAGAATGATGTAAGGGTCCAGAATCTATTTGAACAACTTCCAGTCTTTGCTTATCAAAGGAGCAAAAACCTACGAGATGAACTGGTCCGCACGAGGCCACCGACGAAAGAACCCATTACTTCACGCACAGGAACATATCCATGCTTACATTGCATCAACTGCAATTTGGTGATCAAGGGTGACACGATATACCATCCCAGAACAGGCAACAAGATTTTCCTGAAGACATTTGGTACGTGCGATAGTGTGAACATTATATATGGCATAAAATGTCCCTGTGGTAAGTATTATGTAGGACAGTCCACGAGATCAGCAAAGGCACGTTGGAACGAGCACCGTTCGTGCATACGTACATGTAACACCAACTCGGCGGTGGCACGACACCGGCGTGATGAGAGCCATAACCTGACTCAAATTAGATTTGTCATTCTTGAAGTGTTAAAGAAATTGAATCCCCATGAGGATTTGGGCCTGCGACTCAACCAAAGAGAAACCTTTTGGATAGACAAACTTGGGAGTCTTTACCCAAATGGCCTAAATGAAGAGATTAACTATCACTGTTATATTTGAATCATTGTTTTCCATGCCTGACTTAAGATGATTATGTTGATACATGAGTGACTAGTATAAGATTCCCTTCCTTTATCAATGTACATTTGTACCGGGACACTTTGGATGACCTCTCTCTCTGAGGGGGTCATTCATGTCTTTTATTATAGGATTCAACATGAATTGTTATCACATTAGGATCTAATTACCAACGTTCACACACCTTTGTCGCCCTTCCCGAACTTAGGTTTGGGACCCAAGGTGGCGCCTTTTGGGGGCTACCGCATGCGACTGGTGTATTTAATATGAATGTACATGATATATCCACGATTACACCCATTAGTTGTTTATGTAATGGTTTAGATACATATGCTACCCTTGTATGATTTTTTTCCATTTAGTGCAGTGTGTCAAATATGCTTTTTCATTATCATTATTAGTATCACAATGTTTGTTTATTTTATTTATGACATTTTCACTCATTTATACACAATTGTTAGTTTTTCTATGTCTATTAGCCTTTTTCTTATATTTAATTTTCTTTTCTTTTCCTTTTATAATTCTGCATTTATCAGTAGCTTCACTGTAAATTCTTTTTCATCTGGATTCCTGGCTTGAATTGCCTGATTGCTTAAAATGCAATCGTCAGTATGTTTTCTATGTCTATCAGCTTTTTTTCTCAAAAATGTTTTCGATTGATTTCCATGTATAATTCCGCAATCATCACCAGCTTTACTGTAAATTCTTTTTTGTTTGAATTCTTGGCTTGAATTGTCTGATTACATAGAGTGTAATCGGCAGTATGTTTTCTATGTCTATCAGCCGTTTTTTTATTTGCAATTTTTTTTCTCCTTCTACAATTCTGTAATTATCATCAGCTTTACTGTAAATTCCTTATTTCTATGATTCTTAGTCCGAATTGCCTGATTGCATAGAGTACAATGGCCTATCGGCATCGTGTTGATTAATGGACACATTTGGGTCACGTGTTTATATTAGTATGAGTAACCTTGGGAATGCTGTTCCCTGGCAATGCGGAACGGCGTCCCCTGCTTGACCGCAATCCCAGCCTCAGTACACTCGTAACGAGTACAGGTAAGCATGCAGACCTCCACAACTAGTTTCGATGACAAATTTTGGGACAATCCACTAAAACGCATGTTGTTGTACCTACAGATTGAAGAATAGATTTGGTCTGGTATCCAGACCTTTGATCTTGCGTGAAGTTGTTGCCAACTTACCGCACATTTTTTCCACGGGCTACCTCGATCCCTTGAGGTAACTTTTCTTGGTTTTCTGATCATGTTTAAATCAACTGTATTATTTCAGTTACACATTATTTATTTCGGTATCTTTTCTTTTCCCTACTGTGTGGCTTAATTTACCTTTTCCATATATCGTGCAACTCATCGAAAATTGGTATGTTATTTTTACATTGTTTTCACGCATGTTTATATTTAGTATTACAATCACGATTTTGTTTATGTCTTTCAAAACTTGATACTTTTGGTATTAATGTTCCACAGTTTGTGTAAATTGGATTTGCCCTGATGAAGGAGCTGTATGCTCCGAAATGCATTGGCACTTTATGTCTATAACAATTATGGGATGAGTTAGCCGCGGCCTCACTAAGATTTTATTAGTGACCAACTTGGAATTTTCTTTTTGATAAACGCATATTACTTTTGGACCCGACTAAGAGATTTATTTGGATGAGTCACATTTTATAAATACAGTGAACATTTACTAGTTGATTATAATTTTACAAATTGCACTGCCCTTGGTAGGGCTTAAACAGAGAGCGGCTGTGTGACCAGGTTTGTTACCTGGTCTTCTGTATATATTTTTGCGTTCCACGAGTCAGGGTGTCTCCAGACTCATCGTAACCAGCTCCTGTGAATTTTTTGAAGAAGATTTATAACTTCAACTTTTTTTGATCTATTTTGAAAGTGAATTTAAACAGGTGGTGCCCACTTACTTACCTTCCTCCATCCCCCCAGGTAAGCACATGTAACAGCTGCGTGGCCAGGTTGTAGCGAAACACATCAGGGACTCCCATATCCCCCATCCGTAAAGGTTTCAACAGTACCCTCCTTGAGACTCTCACCCATTTGTTACCCCATATCAACTTGAGGATTTCCCCTGCAGTGTACGAAGCTCCGGGTCCTCAACAGGCAACGCCAAACAAAGGTAAAGTAACCGAGGAATTAGGTTCATCTTAAATGAAGCAATTCTGCCAAACCAGGACATTTCCTGCCTCCCCCATCTGACTAAGTCCTCAAAAAACTCCTGAAAGAAAGGTGGGAAGTTGCACCGAAAAACCTCTGAAACCTTATTGGGAATAGAATCTCAAGACCATTGTATCTGAGCCACAGCGCTAATGCAGAGAGACATCCAGACCACGTGACTTGCCATAATAAATTTTAGAATCTGAAACCGGGCCAAAATCTGCCAGTTCACACAACATCTCAGCCAATGAGGTACAGAGGTTCCGTAGAGTTAGTAAAATGTCATCTGCATAGAGAGAAACCTTGTAGCTTACCCCCTTACTACAATCCCTTCTATGGCCACGTTGTTCCTCATGTGACAAGCCAGCGGCTCCATACTCAGAGCGCACATACGTGGGGACAGCGAACATCCCTGTCTCGTGTCCCTAGGAATTGACAGGGCAGAGGAGAGTCGCCCATTAACTCAGAGGGAGGTTGACTGATCCCGAAAAATGGCCATCATCCACTTGATGAAGCCGGGGCCAAAACCAAATTGCTACATAACACCCTGGAGATATTGCCATCCCACCCTGTCAAAAGCTTTATGGGCATATAACGCGACTATCCCCATATCAGCCCCAGATGAGTGTCCTACCCCAACAGGTTCAGGACATTCCTCACATTGTCATGGGTGCTGCGTCCTGTAATTAACCCATTCTGGTCACTGTCAATAATCTTTGGGAGAACCTCCATCAACCGACGTGCCAGAATTTTAGAGAATATGTTCAAATTGATATTGGTAAGGGTGATGAGGCGATAGGAGTAGAATAGCAGCAGGTATTTTTTCGCGGTTTGGGGATCAGAACGGTAGTCACTAAAAGTGAGTTAAAGAGATCCACCAGGGGGGCAACCAGAAGGGACCGACATTTTTTATAGAACGGAGCGGTAAACCCATCTGGACCCGGAGCCTTTTTTCCAGCGACTTAATAGCCAATTCTACTTCCCCGGTGATATTGGACCCTCCAGGGCTTTGCGCTTCAATACAGACAACCGCGACAAGCCCGCACTCCCTAGATATTTAGCTTAAATGTCAGCCATACTATCCTCTTCCCGGAAAAGTGCTTTAAAGTGAGCCTCAAATATACCCAACTTGTCGGCTTCACCCTGCTGCACTACACCCTGAACATCCTGCAAGGCCAGTACTGTGTTCCGGTTCTAAGGTTTTCTCAGTTTATCCACTAGAAGACGATTAGCCCAGTTCCTGTTGGCATAGTAATACTGCCTGGTTTTTAACATTGCTTAGACTGTCCTATCTGCAAGGTGATCTTGCAGTTTCTTGTGTGCTATCCACAGCCAGCGCAGAGCTGCATGCAACCCCACCCTTTTGTGCTCCTGCTCAGTTGTCTTTAGCTCCTTTTCGAGTCCTAATGGGATTAGCTGCCGCTCTGTAGTGTACGCTGCAGATTTGCTAATTAGTTCCCCCGAACCACCGCCTTCATGGCATCCCACAAAATCCTTGAGGGAGGGCCCAGAGCGCTGTTCTCTTGGAAATAGGTATTAAATCACCTTTCTCACGACAGTGTGCCGGGTCCCCTAGCACTGGATCTTATTATTTCCATGGACGCCTGACTTTCTCCAGCCTACCCACCACAGACAAAGTGAGTGAGATTCGGGTGTGGTCCGAGAGTGTCTGCGATTCTATTTCCACCTCACAACACACGGGTGTAGCGTGCTAGGGATCAGTATGACATCCAATCTGGAGAAGCCCCTGTGAACACGTGAATGGAATGAGAAGTCTTTCTCGTCCCCATGAAACAATCTCCAGGCATCCACCAGCCCCAGTTCCCGAATGAGAGACGCAAAAGATGTTTCATGCTTAAAGTCGAGCCTGGTAGCAGACAAAGTCTTGTCCAACAGAGGGATGGGCACCAGATTGAAATCGCCGACCATCAAGATCTGTCCCTCTGTGCACGGAAGAGCATGCAAAAGGAAGTCCTCCAGAAACACATCCTGCCCAGCATTAGAGGCATACAGAGACACTAGTGTAAACAGGCGTTCCCAAAGCAGACCCTTGACACATGCATACCTCCTCTGGGGTTCTCGTTAGACTTTAACATTGGTTAAAGGGACCTTTTCACCCAGCAGTATTGCCACACCCTACTTCTTCTCCCACCTGAGGCAAAGAGCTGTCTCGGGAATTCCCTGGCACGTAGCCGCTTCTCATCTTGCGCAAGCAGGTGAGTCTCCTGCAGGAAAGCTTTGGAGAAAGACATTTCGTCTAATTTCCTCAGGACAGATTTCTTTTTCATCAGGTGTTCAGCCCCAGAGCATTAAATTTGCCCAGCTGGATGTGGTTCTCCCCCTCCAAATCCGCCATTACTATAGCCGTGAGTCATATCCCAGCCTGGCAATGAGTACCCATTCACCCTGCCATGAGATGTACATCCATATGTAGTGTGAAATCAAAATCAGTCCCACAGTAAACATTTGTAACTTAACCCCCCTCCCATTCCCTCTGCCCAACAGCAAACATGTCGCAGCCATAAGTGTAAGCCAGTCAGCCTGAAATTCAGAATGGGAGCCCGACTTTGAAGGCATCATGTAACACTCCCAGCCCATCCTCCACCAAGGCCCAATCCAACCATCCTAAACTCCCATCATGCACCAAGCGAACCCAACCACAATAGAGCCAGAACTCCTGAACGTGATCATTCTGGGCATAAACCCACTCAGGTCTTCCTGACCGGACCTTTCACCTTCTTCCCCTGCCCACTTTCATCCATTTCTGCAACATCTCTTGACAGGGACCTGGGTTGAGTCCCTCCATTTCACCTACCAGTTGCTCCCCCCATCCTTCAATAGACACTCTGCTTCCTTCAGTGTTCGAACAGCCCACTTTCTCCCCTGGTACGAGAAGTGGAGCGCAGTAGGAAACCCCCATCTGCAGTTCACCTTGTTACCCCACAGCCATTCAGTCAATGGGCGAAGTGCCCTACGTCACCTTCTCCCCTGGTACGAGAAGTGGAGCACAGTAGGAAACCCCCATCTGTAGTTCAACTCGTTACCCCACAGCCATTCAGTCAATGGGCGAAATGCCCTACGTTTCACCAGAGTAGTGGAGGCCAAGTCCCAATATAAGGAGAGAGACATGTTATGAAAAGCAATGGGTAGCAAGGACCTAGCGCAGTTATCATGTGCTCTTTTAACTTAAAGAAGTGCACTTGAGATGAGACATCCGAAGGCTTGTCTTGAGGCGAGGAAGTCCGCGTCGTCGTCTGGTGGGTCCTGTCTAATTTAATCATTGAGTCCTCAGGAAGGACCAGAAGGAAGCGAAAGAGGTCCGCCACAAAGTCGGGAAGTTCGTTGTTTCGCACCGCTGAAGAGATACCACCGATCCGGATGTTGTTTTTGTGGGAGCGATTCTCCCCATCCTCCTGTTTATCTTCCAAGCCATCACAGCGAACCTCCAGAACCTCTAGTCTGTTGGAGCATTCCCCAACCTCATATGACTACTTGCACAGCATATCCTCCACCTCAGAGACTCTTTACTCCGTCCCCAAACCCCTTTTATGTAATGCCAAAATCTTGTGGTAGAGTTCCTCAGCGCTATTGTGGATTTCTTTTCAAATTTCTGCTTGCAAGTCTGTCTTGGTAGACATCTGCATCAGCAGGGCCGGAAGCTGGTCAGCCCCATGGACCTGGCCCGTGACCACTTTGCTGTGTCTGTTCTTGTCAGTTAGCTGTAACATTGCAGAGATGTCCCCCTGCTCTCCCTGCTTGGGTGTTTTGGCCTTGGCACATTCAAGAGCCAGAAAAAACTTAGGAGGAACATCCACAAGCCCCCACTGAGTGAGCTTCACCACCTTGCTGCAGGTTAGCTCAACATGCTGGGGTGTTACGCTCACCTGGTTCCCACGGGGGCGTCGACCGGAACTGGGCCGCTGTTATTTCCACCAGCGTGACGTGTAGCGCCGAGATGACTGACTGGACTGGCCCGCTCAGCCTAGTTTGTCTGGCTCGCAAGAATATTCTTCTGCAAAGGAGAAGAGGAATTAACCACCCGTGGAATTGAGTGTCAACCCACCTTCCCCACTCCCGTTGTCTTCCCACTGATCACTCTTGATGTCCCCTCCTTAGTCTCACCTGATGGTTTGGAAGGATGAGCTCTCCATCCAGCGTCGACCGCAGGGGCGCGTTGAAGACCATTTACTTCACTGGCGTAGAGGAATTGGTGAGTTCCAGTATTGACTCTAAAGTCCAATTGTTCATAAGAGTTCAAATGTCTGCTCTTCACTCTGTCCGATTCCTTGCAAGTTGCCGATTAATCCACTCGAAGATTTCCAAATGGCACTCGGTAAGATTCAGGTAAGTCTATTGTGTTTTTCCCCTTAGGGGCCGGGGTACGGCGATGAAGCAGAGTTGACTGTGCCGACCCGAGATGAGGTGAGACCCCCGTGGTAAATCAGGTAAGTTTTGTGGGGGGTAACTGGTATTGTCCTTGCTTTCTCCCCTTAGGGGCCAGGGTACGGCGATGAAGCAGAGTTGACTGCGCCGACCCGAAATGAGGTGAGTACCTCCCGTGGTAAATCAGGTAAGTCCTTGGGGGTAGCTTGTATGGCCTTAGAGAGTCCCCTTGCTCACCTTGCTGTCTTTGTCTCCTTAGGTGTCGGAGGGCGGCCGCGAGATGGAGAGAGCATGATGGAATGCTGAAGTACCGCCAAGCAGGTGAGTTCAGCGCGGCGCCGTAGGAATGCGAAGCGATGCTTCAAAGACTTCTGTCTTTCAGTTCCGTGGCGAAATGGATCAGGATTCAGGTAAGGATTAAAGTTAAAACTCCTGTTCTAACCTTTATCCTTTTTGTCTTCTTGTTTCAGGAGTCCCAGGACTGAAGCGGGCGTAGCTGAAGACTGGAGCTGCTGAAAACACGGTGAGCGTTACGCTGCAGCAAGCAGAATAACGCGAAGCACGTGTGGCTGTCTGGGCGTGGTTTAAATAGCCTTGGAAGAAGATCCAGGTAAGTATTCTTCCACAGCCCCCACCCAAGTAACAAAATAGTCCCTTCAGTAAAATAGTCCCTTTTAAGCCTCATTTGGCTCGAGTCTTCATGCAGCATGTTCTGCCTCAGGTGAGTATGCAGCATGGTCTGCTTCAGTTAAGTTATCAATAATGAGCCTGGCGCCCATGGTGCCAGGACTGACTTTATCTTTATGAGCCTGGCGCCATAGGCGCCAGGACTGTACCCAAACAGCCCCTAACTGGGGCTTTTGGGCATGCTCCAAGTGGCATGATGCCTGCTTCCGGGGCTGCTGGGCCTGGTCTGGTCTTCCGGGGGCAGGCATCATGACAGCACTCGCCCTCAAGGCCCCTCCTAAAGTCGTTCTCTCCCTTGGCCGTGGTTTGTCTGGAAATTCTCGATGGAACCTCTTCACTAAACGAGGTGCATGCACGTGGTCACTAGGTTCCCAAGACCTTTCCTGTGGACCATAACCTTTCCATTCAATTAGGTAAAAGAGTTTTGATCTCACTCTTTTTGAGTCCAAAATATTCTTGACTTCGAACTCGGGCTCCCCGTCTATGAGGATAGGTTCAGGTGGAGTGGTTAGCCTTGTTCCTGGTTGCACTGGCTTCAAAAGAGGCACGTGGAAAACGGGATGGATTCGCATATGAGCAGGTAGGTCCAACTTGACGGCCACTGGGTTAATAATTGCCTTCACAGAAAAAGGTCACAAATACCTGGGGTTAAAGGTCCGAGTACCCTTGAGTGGTAAGTGCTTAGTGGCTAACCATACTTGGTCCCCTATTTGGTATTGAGGAGCTTCACTTCTGTGCTGATCCGCATGCTTTTTGTATTTTTCCTTAGCCTTTTGCAAATGGATGGTTGCTTCTTTAAAGGCTTGTGTAATAACAGCGTGGAGATGGTCCACTGCGGGCATCTCTAAATGCTGGGGTGAGTCCAAATCCGAGGTTCGAGGATGGTGCCCATAATTGGTAAAAAAAGGACTTTGTCCAGTTCCTGAGTGTACAGAATTATTGTACGCATACTCTGCGATCCACAGAATGTCTTTCCAATCCCCCTCAGACTGATGTAGCATACAACAGAGGTACTGTTCAAGAGTCTGGTTGGTCCTCTCTGTTTGACCGTTGGTCTGAGGGTGGTGACTGGTCGAAAGCCTAACATCAATTTGTGCCAGTTGGCAGCATTTCCTCCAAAAATGTGAAATGAATTGACTGCCCCGATCTGAAATTAACACTGAAGGAAAGCCATGCAGGCGGACAACATTTTCAAGGAATTCCTTGGCCAGGATTGAAGCTGAAGGTATCCCTTTTAAAGGAATGAAGTGGGCCATTTTAGAAAAAAGATCTACAATAACTAGAATGGTATTGTAACCTTGGTACGGGGGTAAATCCGTGATGAAGTCTAATGACAAGGTATGCCAAGGGGTAGGTGGTATGTCTAATGGTTGCAATAATCCAGCAGGTTTTTTCTTTTGCCCTTTATTTTGTGCGCAAATGCCACAAGACATAACAAATGACTTGACATCCTTTCGCCAGGTAGGCCACCAAAATTGCTTCCTAATTTTAGCTTCGGTTTTTGCAATACCCGGATGCCCTTCTATTAAGGTGTCATGGTAATGGGAAATGACAAGTTCCTGTAGTTCCTTTTGCGGTAAAAATAGCCGGCCTTGGTAATAAGGTAAATAATCGATGACAGAGTACTCTGGACCTTTCTTTGCCCAGTCCTGTAGGGCAACGGAATCAAAGAGTTGGTGGATCTTGTTTTGAATGTTCTCCAGTGTCTGTATGGAAGTCAGGCCAAGGATTCTCTGTTCCGGAATTATGGGTACGGGTTCTAAAGTTATTTCTGCTTCTCCCATTCCAATCCGGGACAAGGCGTCTGCTTTACCATTCTTACAACCTGGTCGATAGGTTATTACAAAATCAAACTCGGCGAAGAACAATGCCCAACGGAGTTGGCGCGAAGATTGGGCTTTGGCTGTCTTTAGGTATTGTAAGTTGTGGTGATCGGTGGTGATCGGTGGTGATCGGTGATGACCGTGATGGTATGTCTGGCACCCAGTAGATAGTGCCGCCAAGCCTTGAAGGCGGACTTGATGGCCAGCAGCTCCTTGTCGGTTATGGCATAGTTTAATTCGGGGGCTGAACATTTTCTTGACCAAAACGCCACTGTGTGAAGCTGGTTAGTTTCGGGATCCTTTTGGGAAAAGACTGCTCCCATGGCTGAACTGGATGCATCTGTTTCCACTATGTAGGGAAGCTCGGGGCGCGGGTGTCTTGATATGGGAGCAGATGTGAATTTAGCTTTTAACTCTTGGAAGGCGTTCTCGGCTTCCTCTGTCCACACAAAGCGTTTGTTTTTTCGCAATAGTGTTGTGATGGGATGTACAATGTGCGAGAAGTCCGGGATAAACCTGCGGTAGAAATTGGCAAAGCCAAGCATGCTTTGAACTCCTTTGATTGAACTTGGCGAAGGCCAATTAAGAATGGCATCCACTTTTCGTGTATCCATCCGGATTCCTCTCGGGGTCAGAATAAATCCAAGGAATTCCACTTCCTTAGTGTGGAAGATGCATTTTTCCAGTTTAGCATATAATTTATGCTGGCGTAACTTCTCTAGGACTGCTCGGACGTGTTTTACATGCTCAGATTCTGATAGAGTATACTAAGATGTCGTCGATGGAAACGACCACACAAACGTCGATAAGCTCTCGGAGGACATCGTTCATGAAGAACTGGAAGGCTGCTGGTGCATTGCATAGTGCGAAGGGCATCACCTGGTACTCAAATAGTCCGTACTTGGTGCGAAAAGCAGTCTTCCATTCGTCACCCTCTTTGACATGTACCAGATGATATGCCCCCCCGAAGGTCTAGTTTCGTGTATATAGAAGCGTCCTTCACCTGGTCTAGTAGTTCTGGGATCAAAGGCAGTGGGTATCGATTCTTGATGGTTATCTGATTCAGTGCGCGGTAGTCTATACATGTTCTAAGGTCGCCTTCCTTTTTCGGTATGAAGAACAAAGCTGAAGATGCAGGGGATTTGGATGGGCGAATGAAGCCATTAGCAAGGTACTGGTCTAGGTACTGGCGCAAATGAAGATTTTCGGGCTCCGGAAGGGCATAGATTCTGCTGCAAGGTGGTTGTGCTCCAGGTACAAGATCTATTTGACAATCATACGATCTGTGAGGTGGTAAGGTGTTTGCCTGTTCCTTTTGGAAGACATCATGAAAGTCTTGGTATTCAACAGGTAATTGCATGGCTACTGGAATTACTGGGGCCAGGACTGAGTTTTGCTTGGGTAGCAGGTGTGAGCACATTCTGGGAAGGTTAGTCTCTTCTCTCACCAATCAATACAGGGATTATGTTTTTCCAACCAACGTGTCCCCAGTATCAGCTGAAACAGTGGGGCCTTGATTAAGTCAAACATCATAGCCTCTCGATGCCCATCTTGACTCAGCAATGTCATCTCTGCAGTGGAATGAGTTACGGGTCCAGAGGCGATTTCCGTTCCATCTACAGTGGTGACAATATCGGCCGTGGTCTTGCGGGTGAGAGATAGATTCATCCTGGTAGCCAATTCCCAGTCCAACTAATTTCCTATGGCTCCACTGTCTACGTACGCCTTTACCGCGTGCATGCGTGATGGCTGCTCTGGATCTACAAGGACCATGGGTATGGTGAAATGCGAGGTCAGAGTGTCCTTCTTTAAGCTCGGCAAGCGGACCTCTACGCTTGCCGGGCGTGGTAGTTTCCCGAGTCAGATTTCACATGGTTTTCGTCTGCTGCTCCTATAACTTTCTTGGGTGGTTTTACAGGGCAGTTCCGAAGAAAATGACCAGCAGTTCCGCAATATAAACATAATTGCGGTTGCCGTCTTCTATCTCTCTCCTTTTGGGTTAGGGGTCCTTTAAGCCCCCCGATTTGCATTGGTTCTGAGACATCTACTCCCTTGGAGCTTACGTGGGTTTTAACCAACACCCTGTTCTCAAACTTGGTTCGGTCTGCCTTCCTGGTTTGAAGTCTGTGATCGAGCTGGACCACTAAATCTATATATTCAGCACAGTCTTGAGGCGGGTTCACGATTTGGGCCAAAACATCTATGAGTTCTCCTTGAAGTCCTCGATGGAATAATGTGATTCGCTTGGCTTCAGGCCATTCGGTTTCCACTACTAATCTATTGAAAGTTGCAATGTAAGATAAAAGATCCTGGTTACCTTGACGTAGGGATAAAAGTTTGTTGTCCAAAGCCTGTCCTCGGGAGTGTCGGGCAAATAGTCTTTCCATGCTTGTTCGAAAACCCTGGAAATCTCGAAGAATCGGGTCATCCTGGTTAACTAGTGGAATGGACCAATCCGCCGCACTGCCGCTGAGATATGACAGTACAAAGGCTACCCTGGCCTGATCGTTTGGGAAAGCTCCAGGTCTACATAAAAAGTGCAAGCGGCATTGATTCCTGAATGTTGCAAACCCTTTTGGGTCTCCGGCAAAGCGTTCAGGCGGAGACAAAGGAACGGCTCCAGGTAAATTTATCTGCACCGGGTTACTCGATGGTACAGGAGCTGGACTTGCCCCAAGTCCTGGTAGAGGTGTTTGTCCAGCCTGGCTCTATAATAGTTGTCTGGCCAACTCATCAGTTCGTTGTTTTGACACTATCAGTTCCCTCCTGAGGGCCTTGGTTTCTTGGCGGGCGGAATGCACTTCGGCCCTTAATTCCCCTAATAATTGGGCCAACTGATCAGTTTCCGAGGTCTCCATGACGCCCAGGTGGGTATTTGTGGGTAGGCTTCGCATTCTGTTACGCTCACCTGGTTCCCACGGGGGCGTCGACCGGAACTGGGCCGCTATTATTTCCACCAGCGTGACGTGTAGCGCCGAGATGACTGACTGGACTGGCCCGCTCAGCCTAGTTTGTCTGGCTCGCAAGAATATTCTTCTGCAAAGGAGAAGAGGAATTAACCACCCGTGGAATTGAGTGTCAACCCACCTTCCCCACTCCCGTTGTCTTCCCACTGATCACTCTTGATGTCCCCTCCTTAGTCTCACCTGATGGTTTGGAAGGATGAGCTCTCCATCCTGCATCGACCGCAGGGGCGCGTTGAAGACCAGTTACTTCACTGGCGTAGAGGAATTGGTGAGTTCCAGTATTGACTCTAAAGTCCAATTGTTCATAAGAGTTCAAATGTCTGCTCTTCACTCTGTCCGATTCCTTGCAAGTTGCCGATTAATCCACTCGAAGATTTCCAAATGGCACTCGGTAAGATTCAGGTAAGTCTATTGTGTTTTTCCCCTTAGGGGCCAGGGTACGGCGATGAAGCAGAGTTGACTGTGCCGACCCAAGATGAGGTGAGACCCCCGTGGTAAATCAGGTAAGTTTTGTGGGGGGTAACTGGTATTGTCCTTGCTTTCTCCCCTTAGGGGCCGGGGTACGGCGATGAAGCAGAGTTGACTGCGCCGACCCGAAATGAGGTGAGTACCTCCCGTGGTAAATCAGGTAAGTCCTTGGGGGTAGCTTGTATGGCCTTAGAGAGTCTCCTTGCTCACCTTGCTGTCTTTGTCTCCTTAGGTGTCGGAGGGCGGCCGCGAGATGGAGAGAGTGTGATGGAATGCTGAAGTACCGCCAAGCAGGTGAGTTCAGCGCGGCGCCGTAGGAATGCGAAGCGATGCTTCAAAGACTTCTGTCTTTCAGTTCCGTGGCGAAATGGATCAGGATTCAGGTAAGGATTAAAGTTAAAACTCCTGTTCTAACCTTTATCCTTTTTGTCTTCTTGTTTCAGGAGTCCCAGGACTGAAGCGGGCGTGGCTGAAGACTGGAGCTGCCGAAAACACAGTGAGCGTTACGCTGCAGCAAGCAGAATAACGCGAAGCACGTGTGGCTGTCCGGGAGTGGTTTAAATAGCCTTGGAAGAACATCCAGGTATGTATTCTTCCACAGCCCCACCCAAGTAACAAAATAGTCCCTTCAGTAAAATAGTCCCTTTTAAGCCTCATTTGGCTTGAGTCTTCATGCAGCATGGTCTGCCTCAGGTGAGTATGCAGCATGGTCTGCTTCAGGTAAGTTATCAATAATGAGCCTGGCGCCCTTGGTGCCTGGATTGTATCCAAACAGCCCCTAACTGGGGCTTTTGGGCACGCTCCAAGTGGCATGATGCCTGCTTCCGGGGCTGCTGGGCCTGGTCTGATCTTCCGGGGGCAGGCATCATGACATGGGGACACCCCAGGTAGCTTTAAGATACTACCTTGTGGTCTTGCAGCAATCAGTAAACTCAGACCACACAGAGAGTGTGAGCTGGATTGCACACCCAACACCCTTAAAAGAGCTTCAGGTCTCAGCACAAACGGGCTTGGTCACCAGGGAACACTTAGATGCACCTGCAACATAGGCTTCTGTTTCATGTGGGGCTTCTAGAGGCGCAGTGTGGCAGATATGCAGAATACTTTTTTAGCTGATCAGGGCACCATTGGAGGTATCACCAATATGCCATTCAGATGACAGTTGGAATGTAAAAGTGTGCAGTTGCACACCTTCAGCTGCATATTCGTGGGCTGGTGCATGTTAGAAAGCTTGTCGCCCCACAGGAGACTGTATGCTTTGGGTAGTGCTCCATGCTTCTTACGGGTGTGGATCCCATCACGCACCCCCCAGGACCCAAAGTGAGGCATCAGTAGTATAGACACCATCCGGGGGCCGTAGGACACTGGAATGAGCTCCAGAGCGGGGGCCCAACACCAACCTGCACCGCAGTCAGATTGGCCCGGGTTCCTGAGTAGTTTCAATCCACACACCATTACAGGCAACGTCAGCTCCAGAGCGCACTCCGGAGTGGAGGATCCGGCGGGTAGACACCACACGTCACAGCGACACACCCCCTCCAGGAGTAGAGGGGGGAATCCCACTGCACACAGCCGTGGGGTCAGGCGCGACACTTCACAGCCCCCAACTTGCGTGCCCGCTAGCATAAGCACAGCTTCATAGCCCGCAGCAGAGACTACCATACGGGCGCGGCTGCCCAACATTCAATGAAGAACAAGCTGGGTGAAACTTGAAGGTGTCTCCCAGACTAGTCCCCTGGGGGTGGACCATTGTGGGAAGATCACCTGGATAGAGGGTCCACGGGGAGTGGAAGTGGGACACCGATGGGTGAGACGTGGTATTCCCCTTCTCATAACACCTTTTCCCCGGTACGACGTCCTTTCATCGCCTGCTTTTACATCGCCAGGCTTTTAAACGTACACATTCCATCGAATGTGCTCCTCGTTTTTTTAGGGGGGGTCGGAAAGGGCAAATTAAGGGTTTGGGCGGGTGGGCAATAGTAAAAAATAAGTGTGGATGGGGGGGCACGTTTAAAAGCCTGGCGATGTAAAAGCAGGCGATTAAATGACATGGAACCCTTTTCCCCATCCTACCATGTAGGATACTCAGAAACTTTACCCCACCCCTGTACCCGACACAAACACTTTCTCACGATACGAAAGACAACAGACTAACACCAGAGCCGGTTACTGGTCATATTCCACACAAGGGTCATGCAAAGTCAGGCAATTGACCGGAATCACACACCTGGCAGCCCTTTCCCTTCCCCACCGGGATAAAAGGTGGAGCACAAGGGCACACTACGTGCAAGGCAGATGGCACAACGAGATAGCTATCCCACGGCGGCAGTTCAAGAGGAGGAGAAAGGTAGCGTGAACCGAAGGGGCGACAAGCAGAGAAGCAACCTTGCCCTTCCAATCTGTTGCTTTTGGGTTATTTGAGTGCTGTCTTTTTTCTTTTTCTGTCACTGAGGAAATTAAGAATTGTAAAAGTAAAAGTTTTCAAAAAGTTTGTAAAAACTAAATGAAATTTAAAAAAAATTTAAAAATTTAAAAAATGAAGCAACCTTGCCCTTTTCGAGCCGGACCCACAAAGTCTCTGTGAAAGGAATCATAAGACCACGAATAATAGCCAGTGTGTGCTGCAGCCGATGTCAACGGTACATGGAGCCCGCCTGCACTCATAACCAGGACAGGGTGAGACACTTGCTGCGGTGGTACCGTCCTTGACTCCAAAGACAAGAAAAGCCAAGCACTTCATCACAGCAAGTGAATCGAAAGGAGAACTGATAAGAAATCGAACTGTGTTGAACGAAAGTTGCGAATGGCAAATTAAGGGAAAATCAAACAATTGTTAACACCTCAGGGGAAACCATCTACAGAGGGGTCCTGCACCACGTGGGTGCTCATTCGAGAGACTCTGGTTGATTCCCCTATTGTTGAAACTACTCATACCAGAAGGCCTTAGGAGAGCCGAAGGGAAAAGGTCAAAGTGGTCAAACACGGGTCTAGCAAAACCCCCTGTACAGTCAAAAGTCTTTGACCGACAAGTAATTGGAAAACAAAGGGAAGCGAATACCACATAGTGCGAAAGTTGAAAGAACTGTGTGGCTGTCAAACGTGAACCCAACAGAGGGATGCCTGCAGAATGGGGCGAAGCATGATGCCCCAACAAACATTATGTTGACAAGAGTGAACAGGACAGAGGGATGTTCACAGTGGATTGTCTAAAAGGACATTAAGACTTGTGAATAAAGGCCATGGTGAACCTGACGGAGGAAGGCTAACATTTGAGAAGGGTCTGAGCCCGGAAGAGGGGGATCCAAGGGTGAAAAGCCCCAAAGACCCGTGAATGCAATAAGTGAAATCTTTGGAATAAGAGCCCTAGTGAACCTGACGGAGGGAGGCTAACATTCGAGAAGGGTCTGAGCCTCGAAGAGGGGAATCCCAGATTGAAAAGCCATCATCCAAAGACTTGTGAACGAAATAGATGAAATCTTGTGGATAAAAGCCATAGTGAACCTGACGGAGGGAGGCTAACATTCGAGAAGGGTTTGAGCCTGGAAGACGGGAATCCCAGGGTGAAAAGCCATCACCCAACGTACTTACGGAAAGGAACTTTTTGTTTGGTTATTTTGAACACACCACGTCCTCGAAGGTAAGAGACTTTTTTTTGTGTAAAAGAGACTTAACCACCAAAGATCCTGATACCTGAGAACGGAACTGTAGTCTCGTGCTGGGAAAGCTAGAGTGTGTGCTGTGCTCAGGAGTGCCGCATTTCCCGTGCTCAAAACGTGGGGAAGGAAGACCCCCGGCTACCACATCCTGACTTATCAATTGGTGAATACTTCTATTGTTCTTATGAACCCTATTCCACACTCTTTTGGTATTTAGTTGTAAGGATTGACAATAGTTTTTTCTTAGTATAGGCCCTTTCATTTGACATGACGCCACTAGGACTGCCTTATTATTATTTGATGGTCGTAGCTTGCTTCCATCTTAGATTTAGGTTTAGATTAAGCTTTTTTCCAACCTACATGTACAGTTTAATAAACACCCTTGAACAACTGTGATCACTTGTCTTTACTGTTGCCACCATGAGTTCCTTACATGTGCCACCAACCTGAGATCTGCCAAGCTTTCTACAATGTTCACTAGTGTGTTATGCTTTCCTAGATCTGTTCATTAAAGAAGGCATACGTTTGTTAATCAGAAGGAGATCTGGGCAAATGTCTGTACATTTCGTATGATATAGTCTGCCCTGATTCTTTTCACAATTTAAGCACGTCTCCCACAGTCCATGTCTGAGGAAATCAGGAATACGATAGGCAGCGTGTTCTCTTAGTATGGCAGATCATGAGACGAGTAGTCTTGTTGCATATTTAAGTAGAACCTACATCAGGAATTATATGATTCTCTACCACATAGCAGGTGCATGCTGTGTTTGTGGCAGTGGTTACCGTGGGTATCCGGTATAAAGTCCCACTATCTGCTAATGAGTTATATACACACTGCCTTTCATCACGGAAGAGATGGAAAAACAGGACTGGACTTGTATATAATGACTAGAGATCTCGGGCATCTCTCAGCATTAAAATCACTATTTCATGCTGGTGGGAAGGGCCCAGGGTGTGCAAGGAGTTCGTGGCAGTCTCCTGGAACACCATTCCTTCATGTATGCAACAAGAAGACATTAATACCATCAGGACAACACGTTTCAGTTCTGGGCTTTCCTGTTTCAATTATATTTTGTTAGGTTCACAAAATGTTAAGTTCAAGTTAACCAGGATTACAATTCCTAGAATGTGTTGCTTTGTTAAATGTTAGCCCAAGAACGAAAAAGTGGTGTCCTAGTGGAGTCTTTAAGTCTCCTGAGTCCTGAGCCATACCAAACAGCCTAATGGGTTATCATACATGTGAATACTGAAAGGGATTTCACTCTCCAAAGACAAAAACGATATGTTTTGCCAATGTTTGATGTATGCCTCTGTGCTTTAACTCCCACTTTAGAGAAATTGCAAGAAAATGCAGTGTTTCTTTTGGTAGTTATTTGCCGTACATAAACAGGATTTGTGCAGAATGTGTGTCACTCCATGGACATGGACAGCTAGAAATTACCATTTAAGATTGATTTATTTTTTATATCGCCCCATAGGTAGCTGATTTTGACAGCTTTATTGGCTCGCTGAATGACCAGGGATACCTCCTTAAGAAAGGACCAAAGGTTTACCAACTTCAGACGATGTAATTCAGTTGAACTCTGCCAGACAACAGGATCAACACAATGCAATGTGTGGGTGATGCTAGAAGTGCAGGAGGATACAACCAATGGAGTTTATCAGTTTGCAAAAGAAGACATTTAAAATGTTATTGCAACCTTACCAATCCTCACTTTTAGACTAAAACATGTTTCATCTGGGGGGTTTTGCGCCAGTGATATTTGTATGGTTATAACATGTATCTGTGTTTGCAGAGTCATTATGTTTTCATCCTGTTTAGCCACTACTGTTTTCCTCAGTGTTGGACAACATTCGGCAGATGGCAACTTGCTGCCAGCACCAAAAGTAGTTAAGTATATTTCTCTCATAACTATTATTGACTTTCAAGGGTCTGCAACCTTCGACTCTCCAGATATTTGGGACTACAACTCCCATCAGCTCTAGCATGCATTGTCAATGGAGCTGGATCATTGGAGTTGTAAAGCTAAACAACTGGAGAGCCACAGGATGCGGACCCCAGATTCGGTGATGTATAGCATTGGGACACTGTCGTTTTTCCAATGGAATGGTTTAGCGTTCGTTTTTTTTTAAACACGTTAATGTTCAGTACTTAATGTATTGCTTTATATAGTTAGAGAAAACATTGTGAGTTGAATTTTTATAGTAACTCTATTACTACGTTCTTCAAATATTTCTTATGTTCACATCTCGCTTTCCTGTACGGTGTGGACACCTATCACCACAAAATAGATGTCTACAGGCAGCAATTTGAACAGCTCTTTAATTGGCACCTTTGCACATCTATTTTGGTTGAACCTGCTCTGCTTTGAAATGGTATATTTTACATCGCAGGAATGTGGTAAGGCATTGTTCTTTCAATTGCATGACTCGCTTTAAAGCTTTTAATCTAGAAAAACTAGGCAACTGAACAAGTGGAGGTCGAGGTATTTTTTTTAATTTTTAAAGTATGTGTCCGCTCTATGATTTTGTTTTTGTAATGGTCCAACATTTTGGTAAACATTTAATTTAAAAATAAAACAAGTTAGTAACTATAGCCAAAGTAAACATTTGAGAAGTGTGTTTCTCAAAATGCATTTCGGGGTACTAAGCAGCCATTTGGTAGGTACATTGATGGCTACTGTTAGGGAACGTTTATTGTTGCATTCTGTGTACTATAGATGTTGGTAATGATGAAACAAGTTGTTGGTTGCTATTCTAAGTAACATGTTCTGGATTGCAATTGCTCCTTCGTCACACATATTTCACTTTAGACAAATACTTTATGTACAAGTGCAAACATGAGAGGCCATGCACCAACAATCCCTTTAGCCATGGGGTAAATTAGATCTCTTATCCACTGCTCTCCTTAACAAAATGTACTGGATGCAGATTTTGGAACCCCCCCACCTCCCAAAAAGGGTTTTGAATGGCAAAAGCAGCATGAGAGCCAGTGGCATGGCTGATTTTCATTTCTGATGCACAACAGCTGGCACAGTAACTACAAAATATTGATGCCAGCACCCAGCCTCACGTTTTGTTTTTGGAGATTTGGGATATGGTTTTTATTTTGCAGTATAGACAATTTAAGCAAAGGACCATGTTTTTCCTGTAATGTTATTTTCTACCTTTGGTGGGGAACACACATTTAAAATACTGTTTTATATAGACTTATTTATGTATAAACATCTATGTCTAGGCAGATAGTTCCATATCTGGATACTACTTTTATCTGAGCAGAGAAAAGAATTGTAACAAAAATTTAGATTTTAGAATGTATTTACAAAGTGTCAGACAGTTTTTTTCATTACTGAGTGTCATTGCATTGAACGAGGATGCACTTTAAACAGAATATAGCTTTTTTCAGTGTAAAAACAATATTAACGTTGTAATAAAAGTGACGTTTGCCTTCATTGATTTGTAAATGTCCATACAGTCACTAACATAACTTTGGTCCGGAATTCCCAAATCCCCCCCTTTGATCCGCAATTAAACCAATGATAAAGAGGACATCAGCATGTTTGCAGCATCCACCATTGGAGACTTACTTTATGAAGAAAGGAATATGGTAAGAGGTATTTATTATGGTACAGGTGCTGCCCTGCTATTGTTCTTTCACCTTGCATGTTTGATTGCAGGCAGTAGCATTGTCTCTGTAAACCACACTCTGAAGTGGAGCGGCACAAGCCCATTTCAGTTTTTAATCCTGCAAACCGATGTCGGGACCGAACCTGCCACTCTGTTTTTGCTTTTTGCTATGTCTCCCCTTACATTGTATAGTTTCAAGCTTTGTTGGAGTTGAAAATGTCAGATGTCAGTTAATTGTCTGATCTACGCTGGAACTATTTATGGCTCTTGGTGCTGGACCAATGATATTGATGACTTGTTCATGCAAGTCGATGTATCCAGAGGCATTCAGGGAGCGAATGGCTACAGTCTTTACTGTTTTCAAGGAGCCTGACTGGAAAAGGCCATGCTGTCCATCCCTTTGGTGCCATTCTAATCTACCTATAGCTTACATGCTATCTCTGGAGCCAGACAAGCGGGAATGAATCGCTGGTGAGAAGAACAAAAAGAAAATAAGAGGTCTCGTCAAGAGTGAGCCCTCTTCCTCCAAACACCATTATTTCACCTTCTATAGAGAACAGTGTCATCAACTTTTGGGGTAAAATGGTAAGAGCATTCCTTTTCCTACAGCCTCTCCCACTTCTGTTGAATGGGGGACCTTCAAGGAGGTACCTGTCCTGTTTACTTCTGTCCTAACACCATCTGCGCTAGTCCATAGGCCCACTGCTCCATCACTGGACACATTCATATTCTTTGCCACTGGGTGGCTGACCAAATCAGGCCCACAGTTGGCTCATCTGTACCTTTTGGACCTGCACCACAGTTGTGCCAGATGCTGGACCCTCAGCAGCTTTAACCTTAGTGCCGCCAGGGCCATCCTTGGCTTGGCACAGCACTCTGCATGATCAGCTGCATGCACCACATTTTCTTTCTACAGGACCTGAAGGAGGAACCCTGAAACTCGTTTTTGCCCCAAGGAAGATCTCAGCAATATTTGAGTATTTTCGATGTGGAGGATGGCTTAATCCTCTTTAGCAGTATACATGAGGTCAACACAAAGCAAAACGGTCCCCACAGAAAGGTCCGTTGCATAAACCTACTGTTTCCACTGTCTGGGGACACCATGACAATATTTTATAATATAGAAGAAAACAGATCTAATTAACATTTAATGAAAAAAACAGGTGTATCACAGATTGGCTATATCATTAGAAAAAGTATTTTTATTGTAGAAAAAAGACATCATTCTCATTAAAAAAAAACTGTGTTAAAGACTACACAGAATAAGAACAACCCTAAAACCAGGTTTTCTAACAGGACGATTACGTAGAAAACATAAATGTGAATTGAAAAACAACCATACCACATCGAAAAATAAAAAAACAACGTTTAACATAGAAACATCAGTAAAAAATTAATTTGTTGCATTCTATATATGACCCAACATGTTTCTGTCTGTTGACTTCTAAATGTCTGACATTCATCAGGGGTAGCTCTTCTCAATGTTATACAACAATCGTCCCCTCCAGTCCTGGTGGGCGTGGATCTTGACTTGATCCTTAATGCAATCTAGAAAAAGCACATAGCCATATTAAGAATTGTGCGTGCACCACATTTTCAAAGATGTATCTACTCATAATGCAATACATCAACATTACACAACCAAGGCAACCTAAATTAATAAAGCACCTCATATCTAGTCCCCATTCGGCAAACCTGTAGCACCAAAAAATCTGCTGTAAACATATCTACCTTGAGATCAGCATATTCCAAGGGTCCAATGTAACCAAATACACAACCACACACAGCCGTATTTCAGCTGCTTTTTCGATTATCCTTTTGGATGGATATTGAGTAAAACACACTATAAAAAGGGAGGAGACACAAACAACAAACACACTGTGTCACACTATAACATTGTCAAAGCTTAAAACGTGTTTCGCACCAACCATATTTAGTCTATAGCAAATAGAAACAGAGTTGCATCATTGTGGGGCATGTTATTAAGACTGCACGAACATTTTAAGATAATCTATTTGTGATAATTGGTGATATAGGAAAGCCTCTGAGTGTTTGTAAAGGGCTCCTGGATTATGTGATAGCTGAGCATTCTTCCTGTTCAATATCCATTTTATAGATTGAATTTGGAATTAGTCTGAAGAGAAACAAAGAATTCGGTACAGTGGCCAATTCTGAAAAAGATTTGGGACTCAGTTCAAGGATTGCTCTGGTTTCGGAACACATTTGGCCAGTTTTCATTTGGATGTATGTGCAATGGTTGCTATGGTTGGTGCAAAACACGTTTTAAGCTTTGAAAATGTTATAGTGTGACACAGTGTGTTTGTTGTTTGTGTCTCATCCCTTTTTATAGTGTGTTTTACTCAATATCCATCCAAAAGGATAATCGAAAAAGCGGCTGAAATACGGCTGTGTGTGCTTGTGTATTTGGTTACATTGGACCCTTGAAATATACTGATCTCAAGGTATATATGTTTACAGCAGATTTTTTGGTGCTAAAGGTTTCCCGAATGGGGACTAGATATGAGGTGCTTTATTAATTTAGGGTGCCTTGGTTGTGTAATGTTGATGTATTGCATTATGAGTAGGAAAATCTTTGAAATTTTGGTGCACGCATAATTCTTAATATGGCTATGTGTTTTTATAGATTGCATTAAGGATCAAGTCAAGATCCACGCCCACCAGGACTGGAGGGGACGATTGTTGTATAACGTTGAGAAGAGCTACCCCTAATGAATGTCAGACATTTAGGAGTCAACAGACAGAAACATGTTGGGTCATATATAGAATGCAACAAATTAATTTCTGACTGATGTTTGTATGTTAAACGTTGTTTTTTTATTTTTCAATGTGGTGTGGTTGTTTTTCATTTCACATTTATGTTTTGTACGTAATCGTCCTGTTAGGAAACCTGGTTTTAGGGTGGTTCTTATTCTGTGTAGTCTTTAACACAGTTTTTTAATGAGAATGGTGTCTCTTTTTTTCTACAATAAAAATACTTTTTCTAACGATATAGCCAATGTGTGATACACCTGTTTTTTTCGTTAAATATTAATTAGATCTGTTTTCTTAATCCTCTTTAGGCCATTTTATTGGTGAGGTGCCCTCCCTAGAGAATTTGAGCAGTAGTCCCTGCAGGATCCTGATTGTGATGACTTAGTTGGGGTTGTAGGATGCCAGCAGTATGGATACTTAACTAAAGACAATGTCTGGGGTAGTTATGCATTCTTTCAGGGGTGAGGATTGGCCTTCGTCCATAGAACTGTACGCAAGGTTTTGATGTTTTTTGGTTTTGGACCATTTTGCACTTTCAGTGGTCAAGAAAGTGCATGTGCATCTGAATATTTGGGAACCAGAGTCCCGGTGAGAGAGTTTACTTCCACTCAGAGTAATCCTTTCAAGGTGAATTATGGCTGTTTGGCCCAAATAATCCTCTGTTCTGGCTGTTTTTACAAGGTGATCTTCAAGCATTGTCCTGATCCTGGGGATAATAATTTCGTATCCCTGGATCCCATCCCTGAGAATCTAATAATTCAGAGCCAATGCTTTGCCTCATGCCACAGTTTCCTGCTTTGCATGTGGAGTAAGAGTCCAAGAAGATGTTTGTTTTTGGCCAAGCGGTTTTAGCCTCAGTCTGTCTTTATGGGCGGCTAATCCCACATGTACCCTGGCCAGCTATCTTTCGATCATCTCGGATGTTGTAAGAAAGACAATAAAGCCCATGCCGCTAGACATGTGGCTTCCATTTCAACAACTGATTTCTGATGGTAAGCAGGATGGCCAAGCACATTTTGAAACAGGTTTGGTTAGAGTGGACTGCTAGACTATTGTGAAGAAGGTGTACCATAGGCTGCACTTGTTGCATTCTATACGGGTCTGCAGCTGCTTGGGATTCTCCACAAAGACCGATGGGCAGATGTCTGGTCTCAGGCCGCGAGCAGTGTGGGAAAGTCCCCCTAGTCAGACCCAGAGAATCAACCCTAGGTCTAGCCGATGGGGTCCCTCCCAGTACCACGGAAAAGAAACACCACTCATGATAAATGTGGTGCCAGGCCAGTGCGGACACTGTAAGTGGGTAGTAAATGTTAGATGCCCAAAGTCGAAGAAAGACATAGGGTTATAGTAAAAAGAAGCAGGGTTTGTGAGTAAGAGACCGATGCAGAAATAGATTAAGGCTTGGCAGAAAACCAGGCTCCATTGGAGGGCCAGGACAGAGGAAGAAGACACAGGACAAAGAGCCATAAGGAAGAGGGTTCTGGAGCAGAGGAAGGAGCCAGGAGCAGGGTAAGAGCAGGCAAGACCGGTAGTCATCTCCACACATCACCTCCAAGGACTAGGAGGGGTTGCCAAGTGACGGAAAAATGCTGAATGCACTGCGCATACAGGGAACCGGGATGCTTGTTCCCCACAAATGCGCTCTTTTGGCAACTTGGCGTGCTCAGTGGAGCCGGGTGCCACTGCTCTATGATCTGCCATGCATGACCCGCAGGCCTACACGTGACAACCTTTCCCTGGTGCCATACATGGTAGAGGTGCCAGTGGCACAAGGGCAGGCTGCGTTGCAGGTAAGCGCGTGCCGCAACATTCTGATCACAGCCGAGACCAAACGGTGCACCACGTTACCATGGGAACCACCGAAAAACACCCCTGGGCAAGGAAAAAAATGACTGGAAGCGGGTTTCCACAAATTGTCACAGGCAGCATAGCCCTTCCAGGTGATCAAAAACTGCAGAGAGCCCATGCGCCACTGAGAGTCACATTTGTCCTCCATCTCGTAGTCTGTGACACTGGAATTAAGCAAAGGACCTGGGTGTGGAGCAGACTGGTCAAACTGGTCAAATCATTGGAGCTTAGGCAGAGAGACATGAAAAACAGGGTGTATGTGCCAGGAGAAAGGCAGCTGCAGTCAAAAAGCCACGGGAGACAGCGCCGATCAATGTGAAAAGGCACCACCGAACAGGGGACCAGTTTTCAGGGCATGTTGCAGACAGGCAGGTGATTCATGAGTAACCACATCCTGTCCCCTACTTGATGAGCAGGTTCAGGGGTACTCTTCTTATCAGCTGTGGATTTACTAGCAAGTTGAGCCTGCAACAAGTGTTCCGATATGACATGGTGGATGTTTTGCAGTTGCCTCACTTGTGAGTCGGCTTACATAACCTGGCTGGGAAAGTTGGTGGTGGCCAGTAAGAGCTTCGGCTGTAGTTGCAGTAGAATGCACTAAAACCATTAGTAGCATGAGGGGCATTGTTCTAGGCCATTTCCGTGGAGGAAATATAGAACGCCCAATTAGATTGAGTGGCATTGGCATAACAACGCAAGTATTGATCCAAGGTCTGATGCGTTCTTTTGGTCTGGCTCCTTAAACGTTGTACCTTGTATTGATTTAACTGTTGCCACCATTGCTGCCTGCTGCCACCACTGCTGCCTTAGACATAACGCATGCCTTAGCCCTTGTGTGTTTGCCATTGCATTTGCTTCTGAATTGTCCAATGTCACCATTGTTGCCATAGCCCATAGGCACCTTTTTAACACTGTATTGAGGATTGACTTGCCCACTGCCACCATTGTGCTTTAACCCAGGTGTGCCTCATCAACATGCATTTTGCACTGTCCTGCCTGCTGCCACCCGTGCTCTGAGGCGTGCTCTGAGGCCTACTGCCACCTTGGTGCATCAACCATATGTGTTTCGACCCGTAGGGTCTTTCTCAAGGCTAGTCTGTTTGCTGATTGCCCTCAGTGGGGTGTTGTTCAATTTGGAACTGTCCTCTCGGCAGTCCTGGCTCCTATTGGGCCCTTTGTATTGTGTCTACGTCCCTGGGCAGAGTAGCAGATCACTGCCCAGGGACGTAGACACAATACAAAGGGCCCAATAGGAGCCAGGACTGCCGAGAGGACAGTTCCAAATTGAACAACACCCCACTGAGGGCAATCAGCAAACAGACTAGCCTTGAGAAAGACCCTACGGGTCGAAACACGTGTCGGCTGACCACAAATAAACGAATCACTTCGTACCAACCAAAGTATTATGGATATCATTTCAAAAATGTTTATAACCAAGATAACCGGGAGCCAAAAACCTTTTCCACGTACCAAATAGGGGCCTAGGCTTAACCCCAAAACGGCTCCTGTGATCTTGCCAAACTCACAATCTAAATATAACTATTGCACAGCACAGGCAGGTTCCATTCCTAGAAGCCTCAAACCACAGTACATCAACCATATGTGCCCACCGTAAATGCGGTACTCCGCACCCCATTGCAGCACTAGCCCACACAGATGACCCAGATGGCCAACCCTAAACCTACATCAGTTATGCCAACCTGGATCATCCTCATCATGTTTCCCTACTGCCTGGTATAGATAAACCTACCCTGCACAGGTTTGCATTTCCTCTCCCACCCCAACGGTCTCAGTAGACCAGTATGCCCTAGACACCATCCTATCCCTTGTCCCACCCCATTCCTACCAAACATAAGCCCATTCCAGCCCCCTCACACTCAGTCCCACCATAAGGTAGACACATGTATTACCCAAAAAGCCATGCCCGCCGCTATCCCTTGCAATCCTACTCCAAAGTACAACATCATCAGTAACGCCTATCCTAGCATAGGCACAATGAGACATGACCGCCTCAGGTCTAGGACACTCATCACCTCAATTCCTACTAACATAAGCGCAAGCAAAACTAAACCCAAACCAAACACCCCTATCACACATGCAACAGCATTCCCTGACCAGCTCATTCATCGCTCTAGTGATTTCTCCCCCCGCACACTCAACAGAAAACCACACCAATCCACCGCCGAAACCATCAAAGGTGCACTTATCAACGCTAGATCATTAGCCGCCCACGCAATAGACATAGCTGATATCATCGCGCTCAACAATCTAGACTTCATAGCTATTACCGAGACATGGCTCCACGCAGCATCTGGCCCCACCCTAGCACTAGCCATCCCTAATGACTGCACCATCTACCGCACAGACAGACAAACAACCAAAGGCGGCGGAGTAGCTATTATAGCTAGAAGCTCCCTCAACATAAGACGCATACAAAACCAATCACTCCCTTCCGCTGAATTACTCACATTGAAATTATCCACATCTAGCACAAGCACTATCACCACCCATCTTATCTAGAGACTGCCGGGCCCCATATCATCATTCAACGACGATATAGCTCTCCTGCTTTCTAACAAAACCAAACTTAACTCACGGATACTCATTCTAGGTGATTTCAACCTGGGGTACAACGATGAGAAAGATGACAAAGCAAGCATAGTCGCTAACACGATCTCAGAATTAGGACTTACCCACCACATCTCTCAACCTACACACAATAAAGGCAGCATCCTTGATTGGATAGCAGACCTCAACTGTAATACCACCATCCTCTCCAACACACCTTGTGCCTGGACTGACCATCACCTCTTCACCTTCACCATCAACAAAGATAAACACACACCAGCGCCCCCTCCTAACACTCCACCCACACTCACAAGAAACAGTAAAAATATCACTGTCGAGAAGCTCATCCCACTACTCCAACCCATCATCGACTTCACACCCATCATTACCAACCCCACAGAGCTAGTAGACCTCTACAACACTATCATTCTCAAAGCCTTGAATACGGTAGCAACCTCTGAAACTACGGAAAGCCAAACCTCGTGCGCACCTCAATTCCTGGTTCACTCCTGAACTTAAATCTCTCCGCAAAAATAAAAGACAAGCTGAATCAGCTTGGAAACAGTCTACATCGGCTAATAATAAAACCTCCTACTCCCTAGCATCCTCTAGCTCTAAGTCAGCAATCATCCAAACTAAAAAAAAATATGTTCAATAAGAGAATCTGCAATGCCAAATCTAACACCAAAGAGCTTTTCAACATCCTGAGAGACCTCGAGTCCCCATCCCCTATCCCTGACACATGTACCAAAGACATATCTTGGTGCACCAACATAGAGGAAGCACTCCTTGGCAAAATTGCAATGTTACAAACCAAAATTGAATCAAAAAAATACACATCCCACGAATGGAAGACATCAACCCATTTGAATTCTCCACCATCACGACCAAAGAGGTCGAAGACATAATTAACTCTCTGAAACCTTCCAAACGCCAAGGCGACATCTGTCCTGCTCCAGTCATCAAAGGTGCGGCCAAACATCTTGGCCCTTTCATCACATCTCTCATAAACTCATCCTTCTCCTCCAGCGTAGTACCCAACAACCTAAAAGACTCTTGGGTTCTACCTCTACTCAAGAAACCCACACTAGAACCTGGTGTCCCCACCAATTACAGACCCATTACCACTGTGCCCTTCCTTCTAAAAATCCCCGATAGAGCTGCCTACCTGCAGATCCAGTACCACCTAGAGAAAAATAACTTGCTAGGACTAAGACAAACGGGTTTCCGCCCCAAACATGGCACAGAGACATCCCTGATTGATCTCAAGACACAAATGGACAACCTCAAAGACAACGGCAAACTAGCCCTTCTTCTCCTCCTCGACCTGTCTGCCGCCTTCGACCTGGTTAATCACGACATTCTCTGCAAACACATAGCCGTGGCAGCTAAATTCTCCGACAATGCGAACGCTTGGATCAAGTCCTTCTTGAATAATAGATCCATGAGGGTCTTTGCTCCCACAGCCTCTGCCGAACCAGCCCCCGTTACATGCGGCGTCCCCCAGGGGTCCTGTGTTTCCCCTACACTTCACAATGTTTTCACGAAACCCCTCTTCGACATACTCGACCATTTGGGTGTCATCTACACGAACTATGCAGATGGCACTCAAAATACTCATCCCACTACCAGGCGACTATACTACCGACAGCACAGTCCTCAACAATATCTACTACATTATCCAAGTATGGATGGCCAAACATGGCCTTTGCCTCAACGACGACGAAACCGAGCTTCTCCTCATAGGCTCCCAATCCAGACTTAACAAATTAGACAAACTCTACCAGATATTCACCATTGACGGCAATAACATTTCTGTCTCTAACAGCGTCAAAACTCTTGGGATTTACCTTGACTCCTCCCTCACACTGACCAGACAAATCAATGCTATCTCATCAGCCACCGCTTACACATGTAAGCTCATCAATGCCAGTAGACCTTACCTCTCGACCTCCAACTGCATCACCTTAGCTAGAGCTCTAGTACTCTCTAAAGTAGACTACTGTAACGGTCTCTACCTGGGTACCAGCCAAAAGAACATCAATAAGCTTCAAGTTATCCAAAATGACGCACTAAGAGCAGCTATGAATATACCAAAACACGAGCACATCTCAGATGTAAGACGATCCTGGCAATGGCTATCCATACCTCAGAGCATAGAATACAAAATACTCTCTCTCGCACACAAATGTTTATCCAACCAAGCAGGCGGCACAAGCTTCCCTGTGCTTGCCACTAAACCCTGGAACTCACTACCAGCCGATCTCAGACACAAACCATCCTTTCAACGATTTAGACATAGTGCCAAAACATGGCTATTGGCCAAAGCAAACTAAAATATTTACCTATCTACACACAAATGTATATACTGTCTATACAGACCTGCCCAACCGCAAACCTTTGTAAATATGCTATAATGTATATACTATTAGCAAATGTTTATAATGTCTTTATTATCTGTAATGCTTTTAGATTGAGCTGTTTGCAACATGTTGGCTACTATGTAACTGGCCAAGCGCCTGGATGCCCCAAGGCCAGGCGGCGTTATATAAATATTAAAATGAAATAAACTAAAGCTGCTGCTTTTAGGATGGCATCCAGAGCTAAAGGCCAGACACATCCCCGGATGGCGGCAGAGGGCAGACCAGATGTGAGATGTGTACTGACTGTTATGGTCAACAATGATCTTCTCTGGAAGCCTGTTGAACCGTACGAGCTGGTGGAAGAACACCTGAGCCTTCTGTGAAGCGGTGGGAAATCCAGGCCAGGTAAAGATAAGAAATGGGCCATCTTGCTGAAACAATCAACAACCATAATGCACATCTGGCTAGCCAATGGCAGTAGGTCTGTAATAAAACCAGCAGAAATGGTGTGCCATGGGTATGGCAGGATTTCAATGGGATGCAACAGACCCAAGGGTCTCCGCCGTTCCGATTTCATCTGTGTGCTGTGATGAATCCTTCGGAGTCCTCACAGAGACCCTGCCTAAAGTCTCCTTCAAGGAGGCCAGGGAACAGCAGGTGCTTTTAGATCCTGACCTTGGGGGTGGTGATCTGTGGGAAAGTCACCTGGGAGGAGAAAGGGCCCAGGGGAATACGAGGACTCAGTTGGATGAGATGCAATATTTGGCTTCCTCTAGGGAAGACATTTACTTAATGCTAGAGTACGTAATGGCTTGCTGTCCGAACAGTCTTTGTGCTCCCAAAGTTGAACATCTTAGTATGGGTGAAAACAATCATAAACCCTTAAGGCATTGGGACCAATAAAAACACTTCTGAAATCATGGAGCCTATAGAGCTGGAGGCTCCCGTAACCCCCAAGTTACAGTGAAAAGGAGTCTGTGAATAATAACTTAAATTCTAAAAACCTTTATTTCTCTGTAAAATCAAGTGTGGTTGATCCTTATGATATTCCGGTAGAGAATATTGGGTTGAGGGGACAGAAATTAGCTTAAGATAAAAAATCAAGCTATAAAAGCAACATTTTGCACTAGGGATTTCAAGTCCCATAATAAATAATAATAATAATTTAGCATTTATATAGCGCTACAAACCCTCAGGTATCTGAGCGCTGTTTATTATTACCCACGGTGTGTGATGCTCATTTATCGACCTCGGAAGGATGAAAAGCTGAGTTTGGCCCTGCCGGGATTCGAACCTGCGTCAGCAGGCTCTGCACAGGTGTCAAAGCGAGCGATCTACTCGCTTTGACACCTGTGCATAATTCCTGAAGTACTGGGACAAAGAAGAGGGCTCAGGAGGAACAAGACTGCAGAGTACAGCTTGTTAGTGGGAATCACCCACACCTGAGGGAGACTCAAGGGCTTAAAAGGACCCCTCCGGTGCAGGCTATGGGAGGGAAGCAGGAGCAAAGTAGCAGTCATAGGTGGAGGAGTTGTGAACTCTCCACGTTGCAGCAGAAGCTGATACTGGAGGAGGAAGATGACGCCGGGACCACTGTCAAGCAGCAAGCAGTAGCTGGTCCTGAGAAGGTATTTGCCTCCAGAAGCCTTAATTGCAGAGGTCGCGCAGCGGGAAGCATGAGAGAGGGACACTTGCCCCTGGAGACCTGTTGTGCAGATGCTGCCTGGCAGGAAGCAAACATTTGGAAAGCTTTCCGTTCCACAAGGCTGTCTCTGGTGGCAAGTGAGCACCAGAGAGCCTCTGGAGCAAAGGAAGCTCTGTGAACAAGTGGTGCCGGCGGCAGCAGACTGAAACCAGCAGATTGCAGGGTCACGAGGAGCCGCTGAAGCGAGGAACCTGTGAGCAGCGAGGGAAACGGATGTGCAAGCCTTACCCGGTGAGTTCAACAAGTGATTGTAACACCTGTGAGAAACCAAAAGCTGTTTTACCCTCTAGTCCCCAGGGATCTGTCCTCCAGGTGGCAAGCCACTGCTTATGGATCCAGTTCCTTGGGGTGGACCAGTGCAGGAGGATCACCTGGGTGAGGGGTCTTCGGGGAGGGGGAGTGGGAGTGGGACACCAGATGGTGAGATGCGGTATCCCCTTCCCTATAACACCATTACCTTGTCCTACCAGGTAGGATATTTAGGAAGTCTACCCCCGACCCCTTTTACAACACACATGGACAACCTGCTATGAGAGAAAACAGACTAACACCCGAGCAGTATACCTGACGTGTCCCAATACAATGGTCAGGTGAGGTCAGGCAATTACTGACCATCACACACACCTGACTTCCATTAAGCTTCCCCACAAGGATAAAAGGCGGAGCACGAGAGCATACTGAGCGAGGCAAAGCACACAAGGAAACAGCAGTTTCGAGACAGCAGCTGAACGACAGAGGAAAGATGGCAAAACAGAAGGGAATTGCAAGGAGGGAAGTTCCCTTGACCTTTTTGACAAGGAACCGTTACTTTCCAGGAACCTCGAATAGAAAGCATAAGACCAGGAAACCAGGCTGAAGAATCCTGCATTGTGTGTGGGAGACACCCGGGTCCCTCCCGCGTCAATAATCAAGGCAGGGGGAAGCACCAGCCACTGTGGTACCGTCCTTGGCTCCAAAAACAAAGCGGCGTCAGTGAAGTCAACACAGCTGGTGAGTTGGGAGGACCGGTCTGTGTTGAAGTCGAGGTTGCAAGCAGCAAAATTGTATGGCGAGTACTGCAACGTACATTGTTAAAAAGCGTGTAATAACAGACGCAAGTAAAGTTGAACTGCTGATGAGTGATTGAACTTTAAAAGCAAGATACAATACCTTCAAAAGAGTGGTCCGGCACTGCCTGGGTGCTCAATCGAAGGTCTCTGTAAGGTATCCAGCTGAGAAGTGGCAAAAGTGAGAAAAGGTTAAATTAAGGTAACAACAAGTAATTGTGAATCGAAGTGGTCCTGCGACGGGTCAAGCTAAATCCTGCACACAGTCAAGTCTTCGATTTTGATGAGGTAGAGAAAGTTTGGAAAAGTAGATAAATTTGGTCCGAACCCAGCGGAGGGAGACCTGGGGTGAACAGTAAATCACCCGAGAAGTTGTATATGTGAAATCCTAAGAAGAAAGGAACTTTAATATTTGTTGTGTTGCATGAGGCCCTCTGAAATAAGAGCCTTTTAATGGCAAAGAAACTTGTGCTTGTCACTACCCGTGACCCAAAACCCCACTGGCATGGTCACATGCCAGGTAGGGTTAAGGCTCAAGGTTCACTTGGGGCCCAAGGGCCTTGCACTATCCTCATGGACTCTCCTGGAGTCAGTCCTGGCGCCTTTGGCGCCAGGCTCATGTTCAAGGTGGAACACTGTCTTGAAGGGACTACTTTTTCATTGGAGGCCTGCAGCCAACATGGAGGCACCCACACAGCCTAGTTCCTAGAGCCAAACTGCGGTGCAGTGTTTTGCGTGTGGTAGCCCAGACTACTTTACCTGGACTACTTTACTAGGGGGGCTATATAAACCACACTCAAGTTACAGAACGTGCTTCGCGTTATTCTCCAGCCAGCAGTGTGACGCTCATCGTGTCCAGAGATCAGAAATTGGCAATCCTTGAACAGCGGACCTCCAGAGGAGACAAAAGAACATCATTAGCAGTCTCTGCTTACCTGCACCTTTCCATCCATCGATTGTCCGTCTTCCTGCTGCTCACGGTCTTCCATCCAGGCAGCAGCATCATTGGGACACCTCGCACTCTCCGGAATGAAACACCTGGAAGGAGAGAGAAAGAAGGACAACGTTAAACAGGTTCCTCATGGCATTTACAGCAGTAAGCAAGAGAACCTCACCTGGCTGGGCATTTCTTGGCCAGCGCCGCTCCGGAAATCTTCACACGCCCAGAAAGACCATCGCGACCTGAAAAGGAATAAAGAATACAGGTTAGCAAAAGGAGCCATTACCGCGCCGCACTTCGTGCTTTACCTACCATCGGTCATACGCTCCTGCGTCCCGTCATCCTGTGGGGGCCCGTTCCAAGCTGAGCATCCACCGAATCTCTGTGCACCTAAGGGGAATAAACAAGGAAAAGACTTTAATCACAAGAAAGGAAAGCAAGGACATTTTAAGACTGCTATAACCAGACTTACCTCTTAAAAGACACTTAAATGGGTTGGCACCAGTGAAGTTAACTCGGTCACTCAAGCCCACAGAAAACTATGCGCCCCTGCACAGAAGGCAGGACGGAGAACACACCAGACATCACAACCAGGTGAGGAGTGGGCCATCAGATCGAGTCCAAGGGGCAGGTGGGAGGAAACAAAATCCGTTCCTAAATCCAGTCCTCCTGTGTTTTTAGGCCCGACCTCCAAAGATGGCACCATCCGGAAACCGGGAAGGGTCCAGGGTGAATCCGGCGACCAGGGCATAAGGGCGTCCCCGTGGATACCAGGTGAGCGTAACTGTGCTAGAGAAGTCAGAGAGTGTGCAAAGCTGGAGTGTACCGCCTTGTCCCGTGCTGAAAACGTGGGGAAGGGAAGCCAACGGCTTGAATATCCTGACATATCATTTCTTGAACACTTTTCATTTTCATACCATTGTTTCCCACACTACTTTTATGTAGAAGTAAGGATTGGCAATAGGTTTCTTAGTATAGGCCCTTTTATTTTGACAGACTATTAGGACTGCGTTATTATTATTTGATGGTCATAGCTTGCTCCCATCTCTACATTTAGGATTACATTGGCGTTTTTCAAACCCAGTAGAAGTTAAATAAACCATGTCCATTTATACTTGTTTTCCCATGCCTGAAAGGTCCTTACCACTGTCTGCCTGTCTCTACGTTTTTGGAGGGTCGTCAATGATAAATCGTAATAAAGTTGGACATCCACTCCGTAATATGTTATTCCTGCAGACAATCGCGCTGCTCTTAAAATGTGCTCCTTCTGTGGGTATAAGGAGCAGGCAGCAAGTGCAGGAAGGTAGAGGGATTATCGGGGCACCACCAACCGGATTTGGTGGCACTCCAAGAGACCCATATACAGAGGGCAGACACAGGTAAACTCTGTTTGTGTCAATATCCATTAATATTGCAGGCAAATGCCGAAGGGAAGGTGGCAGGGGTGCTTATTGCTGTTAGAAGGGGTATCATAATCAAAGTAATACGTTCTAAGATCCACAGGGAGGGCAGATATATATTCTCCATTCTGCAATTGAGGGTTAAGATGACTGTGGCCTCAGTATATGCCCCCAACATAGGCCAGGAAGGCTTTCTGAAAAACACCCTTGGACTGCTGGAATAGTTCACGAAAAGGGGATAAACTGATGTTAGGAGACCTCAATAAAGCATGGGACCCTGTGCGAGATCGCAGCACACAAGCACGCTATATTCAACCCCACCCCCAGGGCTTTACAATAAAAATGTGCACAACTTTACCTAGGCGATGTTTGGGCTGCCCATGGGGGGACGTATAGGGGTTTCACATATTACTCACACATGCATAGTTCATTCTCGCCTTTTGACTGTTTGGGCCTCACTCCCGCTCTTGGGAACAATAACACAAATCACGACACACCATAACAATATCAGACCACGTGTCATGGATATGACGGTTCCGAAAGAAAAGCCATGGTTATGGACATGGAAATGCCCTTGAGGATTACTGCAAGATCAAGTTATTAGGGGGAATATTGCGAACATATTTGAGATTTCTTTGAAATTAATAAAAGGGGGACACAGCAATACGGGTAACCTGGGATGCCTTTAAGGGTTACAGTGAGAGGTCTCATTATAGCGCAAGAGGCCATTAAACAGAAGCAGAAGGTGGGACTGAAAATAGAACTAGAGGGGGAAGTCCAACATGTACATTCACAGATGGAAACGAATACGGGCCCGAAGTTACAAAAGGCGTATAAGGCCGCTGTCGGGAGGCTTAATCTTTTTCACACAAAAAAAAGCTGAAAAATGCCTTCTTTACCTGAAACAAAAATATTACCTTAATGCCAATCAAACAAATTGGGCCTCATTACGAGTCCGGCGGGAACCGTGCCTCAAATTCCGGCAGGTTACCGCCGGACTCGTATTACCATTCCGCCTCCATGATTCCCGGAATCACCGGGGCATTACGACCTCAGTGACCCAGGAATTCCGGAGGCGGAATTCAGTAAATCCCCATTCCCATTGAGTCCCACAGGACTCAATGGGGAAGTGGAAACACTGGCACCATCTCGTGATGGTGCCAGTGTGTCCACGTCCGCCTGCAGGCTGGGTGGTGTTAAACCCGCCAGGTCAGACCTGGCGGGAATGACAACTCCCGTCTGCAGAACTCGAGATCACCTGGTCCGGAAACAGTGGCAGCGGGTTTACAGCCACCGTTATTTCCAGACCGGGTAACTCATAATGAGGCCCATTGTCTCCTAGCTAATCAGCTTAGTCAGCGGGTTGCCTCGCAAACTATACGGCAGATTAGGCTCCCCAGTGGTGATATAACTACAGAAACCGACCATATCATTACTCAATTTCACTTATTTTACTCAGATCTTTATCGATCCGACTCTCCAGACCTGCATGCTCAATGGAAATAGTTAGAAACTGTCCACCTTCTGGGGGCGAAGGGGTGCTGTTGCGTGGAAAGAAAAATAGCCGCTGCCTGAGAAGCTCTGGCTATGACAGACACATCCTTCTAGAAATCCTCCACCCTGCAGCCCCGTCCACCCTCTGGAACCTTGGCTTATGTGCATGAAGCTATTGGGACCCATATGATCTAAATATTTGCTCAGAACACCGTGCCTGAACAGAGAACGGAGCGCCTGTCAGCAGCGTACCCAGCCAGGCTTGCGCTCGGCCGCTGTGGAGGGCCGGCTGCCAGCAGGAAGCGCTGTGGCTGAAGATCCCTGCAGCGGACTACGGTGACATTTGAACACCCATGTTGTAGCCTTGTGCCTCCAGCCTGAGAGTAGTTACGGGAGAAGCACTGTGCGATTGCCGTTCACCGCAGAGCTACAGCCCCACAGGCCATCAACGACTCTGGGTGAGCTGTGCAACAGCGTGGAGCCCAGATTGTGCCTCACCGTCCCGAGGCTGCGAGGCAGGCCTGCACCCCCACTCTGGAGAGTGGCTCTGCCGGCACAGGAAATTCGCTGCTGGTGAGCAGGAGGAGCCCGCTGGATGGGAGGGAGAGGCCGGTCTCCCTGCGGTAAGCGCTGAATGCATTCTGTGCGTGCCTATCCCCCTGCCGCTGCAAAGCCCTCCAGTGTGGAACCCAGAATACTCCCCATAAGCACGCACACGCTGGGGACGTTGCTGCTGCCCCACTGGACTCTGCACTGTTGGGTACTTCCCACGGACCCCGGACCAAATTGGGCATAGGGGGAACAAAACAAAAAAAAGAAACCAGAACTGGGACATCCTCAACCCTCGGAAACCCCTTGGGGAGCACCAAATGCTGCTAAGAACCCCCATCCAGCACTAAGATCAAGGGGAGACGCTGGCACAGCGGCAAGGCTCCACCGGACCAACCAGGGTCTGAGACATAGAGATTGGGTAAAAAATAGGGCAGCATTATCGAGGAGGGAGGATAAATCACAAAAGGCTTCCTTAACCTGATCCTGGTCAGCGCCCCCGCACTGAATCCAGGACTTTCCCCCGGTCTGTGACGGAGGCTGCAAAATAAAATACAAAAGCTGATACAGAAGACCCAAGCACGGATGTAGTAAAAGGGCCCCATCTTTACATCAAGGAACTGCACGGACAATAGATGACACGGTCTGTCTGGAGGTATAGACCGGCAGAGCCCGCTCCACAACACACTGCACATTCTGCAGAGACAGTCATCCGATAGATTGAGTAAACTCCACAAGGTCATAGGCGATAAAAGCGGGATCGGCTGCACTCTGGGTACTTGGTAGTATAAGGGGCTCCTCCAGCTCAGGAACCCCCCATCCCCCATTGAAGCACCGACTCACAATCTGGCCGCCTCTGGAGAGTAAATGGGGATAACGCAACGCACCAGACCAATGCAAATGGGACATCACCACGCCCCATACTAACGCAATACCCAGTGAAATAACCTCGCAAACACTGACATTATTCCACCATCGACCCCCACAAACAGAAGGGGGTAGGCCCATCACCGGAGGGAGAAGTAGTGTACTGGGTATATCCTGCTAACCTCGACAACTAAAAAGAACGGACAACACAGGCCCGCTGCTCCAACCCATCATCCATATTCCAGAATCAAATGCTGCAGAGCGGAAAAAATTACTAGCCGAAATTCTTGGTGCAGCAGATTCAGTGACATAGCTAGTGTCACCAACAGCAGCAATCAAGGGAGACCCAACTGGAGGACCGCTCTACCATGGTCAACCCAAAGAAGCAGGGCAAAATGGATCAATTTGCGCGTGCTGACCAGCAGTAGCCAACACCATCCCAGGAGCAGAACCAAGCACCATCCCAGATAGACGTAGCGGCTCTGAACCAAACTCTACTGGCCCTAAAAAGCAGCACTGATAACCTAGGGGCAAAGATCAACGCCCTGACGTGCAATGTAGACATATCGGCCATACAAATTGACAAACTCTGCAGGCGCATGTCTGAAGCTGAACAACGGATAGGCGAAGGAGATGACATGGTGGCTACCATGCAGTGTGAAGTGGTGGCGCTACAACAATCCGTCAAGAATATAACAGCCGGCTCGCCACCAGGGGGCGCCGAATGAAGACCTAGCTTCACGTCGCTCCGCCAGGGCCGCCTAAATCCTCCATAATCCTGCCGTTCCTTCGACCCTTCTGTTGACCAGCACCTCGCACCACGGTGGGGGAATGCACCGGCACCCCCTCCGAAAAATCCAGAGGAAAATCGGACCTGCCGGAGCCTCCCGCACCGTGTGAAAGCCCGGCCGGGGCCGCGGGGCCGCGAGGCGGGCCGCGCGAGTGAGCCGGCACGAACACCAGTCGCGACCAACGCGGCTCCGCCAAGGACACATTGGGCACTTCGGAGATCGCTGCGGGTTCACCGCCCCGGGCCGCGGGACTGCTGCTGGAGGATCGGAATCATCGCCCAGCGAGGCGTGAGGTGAGGACCCCCCGCCTCCCCCTCCCCCCCTGGGCCTCCGTTACAGCCGTGGCCGCCGGTGCCGAGGGACTGGGGCTGCCTCCTCCCCCCCCGGTGCGGCAACCGTGCGGGCTCTCCCTCCCCGGCCCCTGCTGTGTGCGGGCCGCCTGGGTCGAGGGGGAACATCGAGTGCGGGGGGGGCACGCGCGACAGCTGGGGGAGGGGAGGTGAAATTACCAGCGGATCGAAGCGGACCTGCTGGGGGACTGCACCAGGTACTGCAAACTGGGGCCCCCTGCCATCGGGCAGCCCAAAAAGCACCCGCCACGTATTGAAGAAACGAGGGATTCGCCCCCCCCTCCCCCAGGCTCAGACTTGCCAGCCCGGCAACACCACCCTCTGCCAGCATAATCACCCCCGGAACCACACGACAAAGCAGGCCCTGCGCTAGGCCATACGGGACATAGCACCAGATTGTGCAGGCCAAGGCCAGATGAGGGCCTAAGCAGTGCGGCGCAAACAGTGATAAGGCCACCAGCCAGCGACACACAGGAGGCCACAGGGGCGGAGCGGAGGGCGGAAGACCATCCAGGAAGGAACCTCAACCCAAGGAGACACACCCGCACCTAGAGTCGCCCCACAGGGTCAGGATGGGCAAGGATCAGCCCCGTAGGGGAGCGACCCAGAACAAAATAGACAAATACACGATGAGCACCCCGGTGGCTCTCCCGGACCCAATTAGTGGGGTGGAAAATGAGACTATTAAGGGGGGTGCGGCCCAAACGCTGTCCCTCACCGACATCATGGCAGCAATTAACGACTCCAGAACCTCGGTAGAGACCAAAATAGACGGGTTGGCCTCCGAGGTGTCCTTTGTGAGGCAAGACTTAAGGAACCTCACTACCAGGGTTGGGGAAGCAGAACAACGAATATCAGACACCGAGGACACGGTTAAAAACCTGGGAAGCCGCCTTGAGCAAATGGAACGGAAAATCACCACACTTGAAAACAGAGCCGAAGATAGTGAGGGTAGGTCCCGCCGGAACAACCTCCGCATACTCGGCCTTCCCGAGAAAGAGGAAGGGCCCTCTATGGAGCTCTTTCTGGAACACTGGCTAGCGGACTTGATGGCTCCCAAGCAGCTCTCTAAATTCTTCTCAATAGAAAGAGCACACAGAGTTCCGACGGGCAGACCAGTTCCGGGGGCCCCCCCCAAGAATGGTGATCGTAAAAGTCATGAACTACAGAGACCGGGACACACTACTGCACATGGCAAGGGCGACCGGCCCCATCACCTACAATGGTCACCGAATCGGGCTCTTCCCCGACTACACGAGGGAGGTCCAGAAGTTGCGACAGTCCTACGACTCTATCAAAAAGAAACTGTGCCCCCTGGGCATCAAATATGCACTCTTCTTCCCGGCAACATTCAAAGTATACCACAACGGCAAGGTCCAAGTGTTCTACACTCCCCGCGAGGCCTGGGACTGGTTGGAAACACAGGTCCTCTCTACTCCACGCCCGAATAGACCGGATGGAAACACACCCCGCAGGAACGATGGAGACAACAACCGCCTTACTGGACAGGTCACCCCATCACGTGGTGAGGCGGGGGAACCCGGCCCCCGATAGACACAGGACACACCTGAAAATGTGCAGCTGCTGTGGGACAGGAACAAGGAAACAAGAAGAGATCCTTGCGACCGGCGGCCCTGGCCGGCTACCACCTCTTCACCCCCGGAGGGGGACTCTTCACGGCTAGCTGTACTTTAAGTTCAGTGGTTATTTTGAACCACACAAGTTGCGGGGTAGGGTCCTCCTGACCCCCCCCCCGCCTCCGAGTTGGGGCCTTCGCCTCTTTAGTAGTTTAAATGGTTAGGGAAACAGGTACTTCAGGTTGGGGGGAAGTGCGGGGTGGGGGGAGTTTGGGGTTTTTGGAGAAGGAAGAGACTGGCCTCATGTCACAACCGCTAGCAACAGTGGGCTGCAAAACAGAAGTTCACAGAAAGTCTTGTCCTAGATATGAGTGGGACCGACACGTCCCCCCCACTGGCCAGCACATATCCACCTGCACGGACGGGACCTATGGTTCACAGGATGGGGTTCTAGAGTTTGCACATGAAGTACACAAAGTAGATCACCAAATAAGCAAGGCAGAAGGGCTCAGGCGTCAGTTACACCTTAGAACGACAGGCAAAAGAAGAAAATGGGAACCACCCCGCATCCTTACATATGACACCAAACCAAATCCCACGCTGATATAACACAAAAGAAACAGATATCCCTGTTGACTTGGAACGTGAACGGCCTGGGGTCGGGCATAAAGCGTAAACTGGTACTCCAGTACCTTAACCGCCATTCCCCAGACATTGCATTCATAACAGAAACCCACCTGATCGGTACTAACTGTGGGCTCTTTAGGAAATCAAATTACCCGCACACATACCTCGCTGGGTTCTCCAGAGGCTCTAGGGGAGTAATGATCCTCTTGCATAAAAGATTTCCGTTTACTACAAGGAAAGTCAAAGCAGACCCTCGGGGCAGGTTTGTGATGGTGCTGGATGAACTGAAGGGGGAGACGTGGGGCCTCGTGGCAGTGTATGCACCTCCCACACTTACAGCGGAACTCCTTGCCGAGCTCCAGGACATAATACTAGAAGAACAGGCAGACTCATGGGCGATTGGGGGGGATTTCAATGAGGTCATGGAGACAGCTCGGGACAGAACACGCGTGGGCAACAGAGCTGTAGCCATCCCGAGCAAACTCTACACCGTTGCAGAAACTATGGGGCTATCTGACACATGGAGGGCAGCCCACCCAATGGACCGGGGCTACTCGTTCTATTCCAATGCACACCGGTCCCTATCCAGACTTGATTATATCCTCACCCCAAGGAATATGGGCCATCGACTATTGTCCGCAGAATTCCTGGCGAGAGGGATCTCCGACCACTCCCCCCTATTGGTAAAACTCAAGGGCCTATCAGCAAAACAAGAACCCACCTGGCGCCTAAACACCTATTACTTAGGGATACCCGAAATACTGGAAGGGCTCGAGAATAAAACATCGGAATATTTCGACCTAAATGTGGAGGCAGTGGACTGCCCAATAACAAGGTGGGAGGCATACAAGACCGTCATACGGGGGGAAGCAATATCCTTGGTGGCAGCTCACCGCAAACAACATAGCGAGGCAATCTCCGAAGCAGAAGCCCAGGTAACCAGGCGGGAGGAGCAATTCCTCGAAGAGGGAACCCAGGAGGCACATGAAGCCTTGGTAACAGCCCAAATAATCCTGAAAGACAGGGCCTTAGATAATGCCCGAACCGCCCACTGGCTGGCCCGGAGCCATATATACGAGAGAGGAGACAAGGCTACCAAAACACTAGCCTGGCTGGAACGTAGGGAGCAGAGCAAAGGACAAGTACGGGCCATCCAAACCCAGGGCGGGAACTTATTAACCGGGGACGCTGAGATCGCGGGGGAATTCGCAAACTACTATAGAGAACTATACTCCCCACAAATACGAGACCCCACAATATACGTCCCAAACTTCCTGGACGAGATCACGATCCCCCGCCTTTCTGAACTTCAGACAGAACAGCTAGACACTGCCATCACTGAAGAGGAGGTAGGGGAAGCCCTTTCACAACTACAGACGGGGAAGACCCCAGGCCCCAACGGTTTCCCCGTAGAACTGTGGAAAAAACTGAGCGCAACGACAACGAAACACATGCACGACATGTTCCTCCGTAGCAGAGAATTGGGCACCCTCCCCCCAGACCTCCGAAAAACGACAATAGTGGTGATCCCCAAAGCAGGGAAACCCCCAGAGCACTGCGCCTCCTACAGGCCCATTTCTTTAATAAACGGGGAGGCAAAAGTGCTAGCCAGAGTCCTCCCCAATAGACTGCTGGGGGTGATTGGATCTCTAACTCACCCAGATCAGTGTGGATTTATGCCTGGCAAGTCCACCCGAATGAATCTCCGCAGGGTCCAGATTGCCCTCGACAGAGCTGACGAGATCCGGTCTCCACTGGCCCTCCTGGCGGTGGACTTTGAGAAGGCTTTCGGTACAGTGGGATGGGATGCCCTGTGGGACATAATGGAACGCATGGGCTTTGGACAATACTTCATGTCATGGGTTAAACTCCTTTACTCCCTCCCCGAGGCCTCTGTAAGAGTCAATGGGAAATCATCTGCCACGTTTCAGCTGAGTAGGGGGACCAGGCAGGGATGCCCCTTCTCCCCCCTGCTGTTTATCCTCGCCATTGAACCTTTGGCAATCCGGTTGAGAACTGATACACGATGGACAGGATTCGCCTGGCCACGGGGCGGGGAGGAACGGGTCTCGCTGTACGCGGATGACCTTTTGATATATTTGAGCAACCCAATAATCTCCTGCCCGATTGTGACTAGAACCCTGGAGGAATACCAACACTTCATGGGACTACGGGTCAACACACAGAAAACAATCTACTTCCCGGTACAGGGAGGGGAAGAAGCAATCCCAGATCCCTGTCCATACTCCGTTTCAATCCTGGGCTTCACCTATCTAGGTATACGAATTAACCAAACACAGGAGGACTTCCCCAAACTGAACTTACACCCGATAATGGAAAAACTGGAGAACGATGTCACCCACTGGCACTCCCTCCCACTTTCATTACTCGGGAGGGCGGCACTTTTTAAGATGCTGGCTCTCCCGAGATTTCTGTATGTCCTCCAAAATGCCCCGCTCCCTATCCCGGCCACAATATTCGCAGATATAAACAGGACTCTCCGCACACTTCTCTGGGGAGGGAAACAGCCGCGCATTGCCCTGAAAACGCTCTATCGCTCTGTGTGGGATGGGGGTATAGGACTGCCCAACATCCGTACATATTATTGGGCGGCACAAGCGGGAGTGGCAAATGAATGGCTACACGGAGACCCGCGGCTACCACATATCCGCGTGGAGACAGGGGACACTGGCTTGCCATCCCCCCTGCACGTACTATATGATAGCCCAAGGAACCTAAGAGCAACGCCGACAGGGTCCTGTCACATACAGCGAGTTTGGAGGGAGATACATAGATACTTAGGCTGGGCAGACAGACCAACCCTGATCCAACCCCTCTGGCGTAATGCACACCTTCCCGAAATACAAAAAATGGGCCATTTCGATACCTGGGAGAGGAAAGGGATAACCACACTGACGGACATAGTCCAGGAGGGGCGAATGATGGACTTTGAAACCCTGCGAACGAGACACGGGCTGTCACCCATGGACCGCTTCAGATACCTCCAGCTCACACAGGCCATTAACACCCAACTCCCGAACCTGGCCGATATACCTGCCTGCTCTCCCCTGGAAACAAACATACTCCCGCACCCCATCCCCCATAAGGTAACCTCCACCCTCTATCAGGCAATTAACTCCTTTGGATCCAGGGAACTTGACATTCTCAGGGCTAAATGGGAACAGGACCTAGGGCCACTAGAGGCGGAGGAGTGGGTGGAGGCCCTGATGTCCCCGAGGGAAATAGGGATAGATGCCAAACTCCGGCTGATTCAGCTCCGAATTCTGCACAGGTCCTACTACTCCAGAACGCAAATGGCCAGTTGGGATGGGGATGTAACCGCAGAATGTAGTCGATGCAAGAGGGCAGAGGGCACCTTCTACCATTTGTTATGGGAGTGTGGGGTACTACAGGAGTTTTGGACTGCGTGTTTACTCCGCCTCTCCGGAATACTTGGCTCCACAATCCCGAGAGACCCTAAGCTTATCCTACTGGGTATAGGGGGCGAAACTGACCTTAACAAGCATGAAAGATTGTTTCTAGGAGTAGCACTTGGTGCTGGAAAGAGACTCACGGCAGCCACATGGGGCTCGGGGGACGGGATAACCATTGACAGATGGTCCAATGAAATGGACAGATGCGCCTCCCTGGAGAGGCGAATTTATAATGCAAGGGGCTCCCCCCGTAAGTTCCAGAAAATATGGGGAAAATGGGAACTATAAATGCTAAGACCAAAACAAGGGACAGCGGCGACGCCCTACGCAGCTGCCGGGTGGAGGGTGCGGATTTCCGAATTCGAACCCCAGTCCCCCCCCCCGCAGAACCACACAACTGTCAAGGAATATGTTGAGCACCCTGTCTATTGCGATCTTGATGATAGGTCTCCTAATGTCTTTTGTGTACTCATGCTGAAAGTGCTACCTTTCTTTTTCTTCTTTTTGTTCTCTGTTTAACAAACCAATAAAAGAAGATTTATTAAAAAAAAAAGAATATAACAGCCAAGAACGAGGATTTAGACGGTCGATCGAGACAGAATAACATCCAGATTCTAGGGGTTCCAGAGGCAACCCTGATCAACAACATGGAGAAGTTTGTAGAAACCCTTGTAGTGGAAATCCTAGGTAATTCCCCCCTAACGCCTATGTTTAATGTGGAGCGTGCTCACCGATCACTGACAGCCACACAAACCCCCCCCCCCCCCAGGCGCCACAGAACGTCCAATCATAGCAAAAATATTCAGATACAGAGCTATCCTGCTCTTTACCGCCAGGGGGAACGGGGAGCTGCGATGGGGTTCCTCAACAGTCTGGCTGTTCCCGGATTTCAGCCCGACGGTGCAAGAGCAACATAAAACGTTTCAAGCTGTCAAGAACATTCTGCGCAAGAAATAAATACAATACGCAATGCTATACCCAGCTAAGCTTAGAGTTCAGCACAACGGCACAACCGTATTCTTCACCTCACCGGAGTCAGCAGAGAGATTTGCAGTGAACCTCCCCGACCCCGGGGGCTCACTGAGACATTTGTCCTGACAGCCATAACATAAGGTCGCTTTGAAAGGCAACAAGACAGTGGGTCCCAACCCGAAAAAGCTGAATAAGTTCATCACGAGCTGGACAGGTGTGGTACACAAAAGCCGTAGCCTAATGGAGTGTACTAGTCGCCCTAAGTGCCCCACTTACCGCAGGCACTGCAAAGTTGTTTTGTTACATTAAAATTGGGGAAGTTTGAGGAGGGTACAGGGGCTGGTAGGTTTAATGTTGCTGGCGTGGGAGGCCGAGGGAGGGCATGGGCATATGACATTGGCTGCTTACACCATGCAACAGTTGTATGGGTTACAGGGGGGGTTCAGGGACTCACACATGGTACACACTCCAAACGCACATGGCAAACATAATGTCACACAACCCGTGTCCATCTATGACCCACAAACAGGCACCCCTAACATAGACACAAGAGCTGACATAAAACACACAACATGGGTCCACATACCGTAAGCGAGAAGGCTGATAGACCGCTGTCAATAATTTCCTGGAACATACGGGGCCTCGCAAACCAGAAAAAGTCTTGTTTAATAGCCAACTATGGTCGTACCCACAGGGTTAACATATTATGTTTGCAGGAGACCCATCTCGCCCCGGGAACACCCCTCCCCAAGCTAGCCGGATGCGGAATTCATAGATACGACGACTCCTATTCCACACACTTCCGCGAAGTGGCTATTTATACACACGGAACCCTACAATATAAATGACATGAGCAGATCAAGGACGCAGAGGGGCGGTACATCATGCTGGCACAGGAAATGTATGGTACAGAATTCCTACTCGTAAACATATATACACCCAATACGGACTCCCCAGAGTTCTTTCTGCAGTGCGCTAACCACATACATACATTTCCTGGTTATGAAATCATATAGGTAGGTGTTTTCAATATAGCCCTCACGCTAAAACTGGATAGATACGCAACTACTCAGATGTCCCCCTCCGCCCTAAGCGGTCAAAACATGTCTCTCCATTGCCGAATACCACGATTTACATGATGTATGGCGTGGGGTGCACCTTCTTCTCAGGGGCTCATAGCAGCTCATCGAGGATAGACTACATCATGGCTACCCCCACAATTAACAGAAAGTTCTCGGAAACTATCATACTACCTCGGACCCTATCCGACCACTCACCAGTGCTGGTCTGCATTACTGGCCTCACGAGGACTCTGGGGCAACTCCGGTGGCGCTTCAGGGACACAGCCCAGGAGGATGTAGCCTTCCGCTCAGAGATCAGACAGGACATGCAAACCTTTTTTCCGGTCAACAAAGGTTCAGTACTGGACCCATGCACAATCTGGGAGGCATTTAAAGTGTGTGAGAGGGTGCTGCATCTCTAGGGAGGGTGGGGTGCTGAAGTCGCTGAGAGGGCCCATGCGATCACTGGAAGAGTCCATCCGGAAACTGGAAAATGATCAGGGGACCCAAGATAAACCCGAAATACGCCATGACCTGAGGCCTTGTAGAGGAGATCTGCTCCAGCTGACAATGGGAGAGGAGAGGTTCCTGGGAGACCCAATAGTAGCAGCAAAGCACGGGGAGGGGGACCGCCCTAGCAAACGCTATCCTGGTCCATTAGGCAGGAACACCTGCCCACAACCATAAGGGAGTTCGAGGACCCGAATGGGGACTCCTTTAAAGACCTTGAGGGGATCAATAACGCATTCAGAGAATACTATAATCGGCTCTACGCTTCGAGACCCAATGCTTTGACATAATATCTTCATGAGATTTCCCTGGGGTAGCTGGATCCGGACCAGGCAGGTGCACTGAATGTTCCCATCTTTGAGGAAGAGGTCCGCAAGGCAATACTGTCCCTCCCTAATTGTAAAGCCCCTGTGATGGACGGAATAACAGCAGAGTTGTACAAGAACTATGTAGACCTCCTAATTCCCAACCTCCTGAACATGTACGACAACGCTCTGTGTGGTGGCACCCTCCTGGAATTCACTCGGTCGGCGCTAGTAACAGTACTTCTAAAAGCCGGGAAACACCCCCCACCCCCGACAATTGTCGTGATATAGGCCGTTGCCATTGATCAACACCAACAATAAAATACTCGCCTAAATAATGCCGGACCGCATCCTTCCCCACATACCGGCTTTAGTCCTACCGGACCAGGCTGGATTCATACCGGGCCGGTCAACTCGGAACAATCTAAGAAGCCTTTTCACTCTAATGCACAATGTGAATCCAGAGGTGCCGATGGCGGTCCTGGCCCTTGATGCAGAGAAGGCCTTCGACTCTGTTCAATGGCCCTTCCTCTTCAAGGTCCTCTGACAATCTGGATTTGGCCTCACATATATCTGCTAGGTTAAACTACTTTATACAGCTCCTAGAGCAGCAGTGTACACAGTCATCTCAGAGTTTATCTACCCCTCTAGGGGCAAACGCAAGGGCTTCCCCCACCCCCCCATCTTATTCCCCCTCGCTATGGAACCCCTAGCCTGCCATATCTGTGAACTGCATGCGCACCGCAGGATCTGTGTGCACTCGCATCTCTTCATTATTTCCTTATATGCTGACGACATTTTGTTCTATATCAAACACCCCAGACATAACTTCCCCCAGCGACACAAGAGGTGGTAAGATTTGGGGAACTCTTGGGATTGAGAATTAACTGGTCTAAATCTGAGGTACTCCCCCTGACACCAGGAGTACAACAGACAGATGTGGGAGACGAATTCCTCTGGTGTCCCCAAGGGATACGCTACCCGGGCATCATTGTCTCTACAAGGGCGGGCAACCTATATGGGGAAAACTACATGAAAGTATTAGATACGCTGGAGCAAAAAGTGGAATCATTGATCCTACTGCCAATATCCCAAGCTGCCTGCATTGCTCTAGCCAAAATGGTGCTTTTACCTACACTATTGTATATTTTCAATGACGTCCCACTGTTGCCCCCAGCACACTTCTGGTCCCGGGTCAGGCGTATGATGACTCGACTGGTCTGGGCGGAAAGACAAGCCAGACTAGCATATGACACCCTCACAAGATCCTATGAACAGGGAGGGCTGGAATACCCAGACATGTACCTATTTTACCTGGCAGCACAGGTCCAATATATTGCAGAATGGAAGGCCCCCACTTCTGGCCCCCCACACTCTCTCCTGGCCAAAGCAATTCAGAGCCTGAATGATTTGTTGGGAATGATCTGGGGAAACAGAGGGTCGGCACCCTGTCGCAAGATACAACCATTAGCTGTGACATGCAAAGCCTGGGAACAGATCGGCCAACTCCTGGAGACGGAAACCTGCTACCTGCCCGATCTCCCAGTGTACAAAGTTGTCGGAATCCCACTCACACATGAACAATCCTTCCAGATGCACTTTCATGCCCTGTGGATCCAGGTCATGGGGGACTTGATACATGATGGTCAATTCATTAAATGGGAGACACTCCGGACCAAGGGGAAACACAATGCAGTGACACTACTTCTGTATTAGACTCAGATAGGTACTGAAAACCAAATGGCCTAAGTTTACACAAGCTCTCTTACCACAATACGTGATTAACCCTCTATCCAACAAGAAACTTGTCTCAACCATCTACAGATTGGTTAGGGGAGGGAAGGCGGTGAAAAAAATTGCCATACAAAAGAGCGTGGGATGACTCACTGGGAATGTCATTGAGTGAAGATCACTGGAAGATTGTGCGCATGCAGACCAGGAGACTGTCCCTGAACTGTCGTTTCAGATTAATTAATTACAAATTCCTTCACCAAGCATACTACACCCCCCCTCAAGCTAAACACGTTCTTCCCGGAGCGGACACCCTTATGTAAAACATGTGGCGCGGAACCAGCAGACTTTTACCATGTAGCAGGGGCTTGCCCTCACATCGAAACATTCTGGGGGAAAATTGAAGGGGCAATGACTACAGTGCTCCCCACGACTCTGAGCTATACACCAAAACTGTGGCTCCAAGCACTGATCACGGAAGGATCCTGAACCGAAAAGAAACTGCTGGGAATGGCCACGGCCAGATACCTGGTGGCAAGGGCATGGGGAAAAAGTACTGCACCCATGTTAACGAGATGGTTGGAAACTAGGAATGCGTGCGAACAAAGAGAAACCAGATACGCTTCAACGCTCCCAGACAATAGTTGCCCATTTGACTACTGGCCCCCATTCCGTCAATACTACTTAGGAGTGCAACAAGAGGCACAAACCCCCAAAGAAAGTCAATGAAAAGCGAACTCTAGGGGCCAATAAAAAGCGCTCCACCCATGACAGCCTAAAGAGGTGGGACACCTGCCCATGACACAGGTCATGAACAACGCCACAGATTGTAGAATATACACACCGGAGAAAAGGATGTCAACACAACCAGAGAGAGATTAGTGTTGTTCAAACTGCTCCAGGATGTAGAGGAAGAGGTACCCGTAACATCTGCTAAGATCGGTAGAAAAGGACTAGTGTCAATATAATGCCATGTCTGGAACTACCATGAGCCGGGAGGGATGGGATGAAGAGGGGAAGAGAAAGTGAATTGTTATTTACCTGCTGTAAAATCTATAAAGACAGTTTTAAAAAAAAGAAACTGTCTCCCTTCCGAGGATTAAACATCAGGAAAGGAAGGCGATAGAAACAGAAATCACACAAGTAGAGGTTCACCGGGTGATACATGAACTACCAGTGAATAAATCCCCATGCCCTGATGGTTTTCCGGCATCCTTTCATAAAATGTGTAGCGAAATTCTAACCCAAAAAATAACAAATCCATATAATTATTTCGTGCAATCAGGTGGTATTACTCCTTGCATGTAAGAAGCGAAAATCATACTGCTCACCGATTTGGTCAAATACCCAAGCAGTTGCGGGTCATATCATCTGATGGCCTTAATACATGTAGATGCCAAAATGTACACAAATATGTTAGCCAATAGCATAGAAGTCCTTTTACCACTCTTATTAAACTCAGACCAAACAGGATTTATAAAACATTGACAGACGCACGATAATATCCGGAGGGTATGTCATATAATAGAAAAAACAGAGAAGGCGGCGATTCTTGCAGTCCGGGTCTCGTTTGATGCAGAAAAGACCTTGTATCGGGTTGAATTGTCTTTTATTTTTCCTCAGATTGGGAAAGATGGGGTTCGGTCCAAAATGTGTCGATAAAATCAAAGCCAATTATAAACACCCTAGTGCGTGATTAATGGTATACGGGCAACTATCTCCGTATGTCATTGCAATGCAGGACTAAACCGTGCTGTCCCTTGTCAGTCCCTTGTCACCCTTATTATACACACTCCATTTAGAACCACTACTCGCAAAGGTTAGACAGACAGAATATTAGGGACATTTGGTTTGGAGGCATGTCGCATAAAATCATGCTCCTTATCACGGCTGATCCTCACAATATCTTGCAAGCGGCCATGCAGGAATTTAAGTAGTTTGTTAAAGTGGCAGGCCTAAAAATAAATAATGCTAAGTCGGAGGTCCTGAACCTGTCCCTATTGGCGGCGGAGGTAAAATATTTGAAGTTAAGCACGCAGTTTGGGTGGGCGAAGGAAGGGATAAAGTTTCTGGGAGTGACTATAACCCCCACAATAAATGGGTTATACACTACTATCTTCCCCTCTTAAAGGGTATTGAAACGCAACTGTTGAAGTGGGGCTGCCTCACCATCTCCTGGTTAGGCAGGATCAATTCAGTGAAAATGGTTACTCTCCTCAGGGCTTTGTATTTTTTTCAGGCACTACCTATACAGGTTCCAGTGGGATTGTTTCAGAAGCTGCAAAGGGTGATATCCAAGTTCATTTGGAATGAACAACAAAACCCGAAGGTTATCCTAACGCATATTAATGACTCCAACTGAACAGGGTGGGTTAGGTCAGTGAACACGATAGACTACCTATCAACTGATGGGTACTCCCGTTCCCTGAACACCTATCAATACTGAAGGTAGCCTATCAGTCAAAACTTTGTAGAGATAATGGGGGTCATTCTGAGCTAGGAGGTAAGGGAAAAACCATGCCGGTAATGATTTACCGGCATCGTTTACCGCTACAGGCTATTCTGACCTCTCAGACCGCTAATTATGGCACCGTAAACTACGATGCCGTAATTATCGGTCTTGGGTCGCTCGCGCGCCCCACCATGCCGAAATTAGCAGCATGGCGTAAACCGGAGCTGATCACAAGCAAGAAGCACACGTAAATAATGGCCTCCTTAAGCCCGTAAAGTACCTTACCGGCATGGAGTACATACAGGCATCTCGGAGAAGGAGTAAAGAACCCTGAGCAGTGGTTCCCAGAGCCACAGGTGCACACAATCGGCACAGGTTGAGGCAATGGAGTCTGCCACAGCAGAAAAGGAACACACCCACACACCACACCCCCTCCCACATCAAGATGATACCAATAGTGCCAGCAAGGGCACAACAACAATAACTACACCTACAACACCATGCCCCCCCATTGAGGAGACACAGGGGGAGAAGGAGGGGGAGACAGGCCCAGCATGCAGCACCAATGCAGCCTCCGTCACCACCACAGCAGTCCACATTGCCACGCAGCATGTCCGGTCCCTCAAGGAAACCCCTGAGCAGATACACACCCCCTACCAGCTTGACTGTGACACCATCACCACCATAATTGGGCCAAGAAATAACGAGATAAGCGAGCAGCATACAAATACACACTGCCATCCTGGCACAACTGAAGGTGTTGCCTGTGCCCCACACCCGTGCCACAGGCACCTACCAGCACACAGTGGGGCCCATGCATGGCATGTCACAACCGTCCATTACACAGACAAATAAACAAGTGCTGGCTCACCTCCCCAAGCACACAAGGGCCTACAAATCCCTAACATGGACTACCCAGGAGATATACAACACTAAAGTTGGCCCCCATGAATTGGCAGGCATGCCAAATGACCTGGGTGCCTCTGACAGCACCCACGTGTCGTAGGTGGACCAGCATGGCAAGCAGGTGGCGGATAGCAACTGCAAGCAATACCACTCCCCCTACGTGCAGATGGAATGCAACGCTACCAAGAACATCACACATGGGTGGGCCCGACATCAAGGAACAACTCATGACTCAATGGGCCAGCTGATCACCACGCTACCGTGCTGCATGGGGCCACATGCAGGATGACGTGCCTGGCTGCCTGGTGAGTCGTCTGACTGTGTCATGCCAGTGCATTGGTGCTATGAGGTGGGTGCCTGCATGAACAAACTGGGTCGAAATGATGAAGCCAGTGCACGATGTTCACCCCACCAACCACCCTGCCACAGAACCAGTGCAACGGCACATCAGTACAGATTCCCACATCGATGGAGTAAGGCACACACAAAACACAACATTTCCAACATCTGACAAGGCCAAATCCCACAACACATGCACCACTCATTGGCGGCCACCACAACTGTAAGTGTCAGGGGCAGACCTGGGGTAGCACGCAAAAAGCATGCAGCGAAACCTAAAGTGAAGAAGCTGGTATGTGCCCTGCACTATGGGACACGTGTTATGGATGTGTGTAGTGTTAAGGTAGGATGGGGAAGGGTGCTGCCCTACAGGAGACTGCTTTGTCCTCCATGTAGGCTGCAGGCACTGCAAGTACATCGGGACTACACTACCCAGCATTCCTCGCGCACAGACAACCAATCAGGGATCGGACCGGGCGTGGTACGCCCCAACGCGCATGCGCGAAAACATCAGCACGGGGCTTGTGCTTGAGATCGCTGAGGAGAAGGACGTGAGACACCAAGCTCCGCAGGAAAACTCGTGCAAGGGGCCCCGCCCCCCGATTGAGTTTCCGGCCCCTCGCCTTTACTCAGATAAGTTTGGGACGCATACCCAGGGGATCAAAGCCGCGCAACACCCAGTCCTGAGAAAACCCGTAGAGGGAGTTTTGGGAAGCGCAGGGGGCATAGTCTCCCAGTCCATATCGCTCGCCCCTGCGCCGGCATACGAGATAAGTACTAGTCCTGGGGATCGCGAGCAAGTTATTGACATAAGTTCTGGGATGAACAAAAAGCGTTTAGCAGCGCGTGTCATGCAGATCTGAGGAACGCAACATTGGCATTGTAAAACAGAGAATACCCGCGCCGCAAGCCACGCGCAGCGAAGGTCGCACTGGCATTTATACTGACGACTTGTTTTGCTAGAAGACAAGTACGGCGAACAGCATAGTCCGTGGGGAGCCGCGTCATTAAGCCTGGGAAAAAAGTATGAATGCGGCATGGAGTGAATGACCATGTGTACGAGTGACCAAGGATAACACATATTCTTTCTTTGTAGCGGAAGACGTGACCAGCCTGCACCGCCTCGGAGACGCAGCACAGACTGACAGCTTATCAAGGACCGTGCAGTTGGACCGGACAATGGACCCAAGCTAAGTGTTGCATGCTAGACTAACTGTGTCAGTGGTTGCCCACTGCCAATTGTACTGCCCACAGGGCTTAATTGTTTATGTGATTCATATATTCAGAAAGCGTAGTGTTTTTGCCAGTCTGCAGGCACCACAGGAATTACCATTTGGTGTGTTATGAAGATGACGATGAAGGTGTGCAGCAGTTGAGCCTCACCCAATCTCCCCCTACCTACCCATAACCTCGCCCTATTCCTTTTCCCGGTTTTCCTACAACTCCCCAACCTATCCAATCAACGAGACCCTAACCCTCTTTCCCTGCCCTGGTTGCGAAGGCCTACGTAAGCTTCGTCTTGCAGGTATCAAGACCAGTGTGGGGGTAGTTGGTACATCCACTCCTGCGCCAGGTACCGGTGTGCAACCTTGACAGTAAGGGCATATAGGAAGACACACTGCATATGCACAATGTGGCTGCCCACAGCATGGCAACACACTGGAGACTCATCCCTGCGAGTGGATAGAACTGAGGGCAGCAGGGATACCACACCACGTCACCAGTTTGGCACACCCATAGGAGTTTTGGAATTCACCATAGTATGGATCCGAGCAGTATGAAGATTACGAGCCACTGACTACATCCAACACACCCAACGACGGATTCACACAGTACACAGCACTGCATGGATATAACATCAGGACTACTGCATGCATCAACGAAGCATGTACCACGAGATGTCCGTGCCATTGTTCATGGACCATCTTGTAGACGCACCCCCCTACAACATTTCATTGAACTGGACACATAATGTGGCCATGAATGGGCGAAATGCATCCATGGACATGTGCGTATGGCCATCAGTTACACGCTGCCATGTCAGCCAAGTTCAGTTCTCCACCGTGACAGTTCAAACACTTAGCTCAATTGGCTAAACATGCAGGTGTTGGTGGCTGTCCTTTGACACCATGGTACATGACCCCTGTCAGTAACCCACAGAACAGGCCCAGGGGGCACTTAAACACTGGCCATACCCGTGCATGTGTGGAGATGAATCAGTCACCTGGCTTGCGTAAGGCACATATGAGTTGGCAAAGCTGGACTGGTGGGGGGACCCTTCTACTGCTATGTGGTGTCCAAGATCCCCATGTCATGTGTAAAGCTGAACAAATAGTGCATCCCTTGGATTGCGTCTCTGTCCCCTGATATGGGACTGCTAGCAGCACATGAAGATGGAGTGAAGGAGGAGGAGGAAGTGGCAAGATGGCATCATGGATGCGGTGCACTTGAGGGACATGTCGTGTGCCAAACAATGATTGGACATAATAAACAGAACACAAGTCAGCAGAGGGTGGCATTACATGGGCACACGGGGCACTGGGTGTGTGTATACTTGTAGACCATGCACTGTCAGACGTCATAATACACATGCTCAATGAGGAATGTCCACAACGGTTAAACTTTGCAACACCAATAGTGTATTGAAAATAAAGGATGAGTGTGAACATTCCCTCCAGCCACCCCCCTCCCCCCAACTCCACAACAAACCCTCACCCCTCTCCCCCCAACTCCACAACAAACCCTCACCCCCCACCCCACCTCCCCCCCAACTCCACAACAAACCCTCACCCCCCAACCCCCTCCCCCCAACTCCACAACAAACCCCCACCCCCCTAACTTAACAATAGTAGTCCCATGTAGTACGTGAAGGCCACATGTGGCAGCATTGACTATTGATTCTTGCTCCCGGGGCCCGGGGGAGGCATGTCCCTGTGCCTCATGGAACGCAGAGTGCGTCTTGGTGGGCTTGCTGGAGTGGCCCCACTGGATGAGGGCGTTTCCTCCTGCTGATGCTGCGGATTTGATTGGGCAGCCTCAAGGGCATTGGCTATGCGTCCTAGGACGTGACACAAACGGTTTGTGCTGTCAGTGACTGTCTCACACAACCTGTTGGTGCTGTCAGTGAGTGACTGGCGCATTTCCCCGAGTTCATTGTGCCATTCCACCCTGGCCTGGCGGGTGTCCTCAATTAACTCATTGATTTGATCAGCGAGCTGATTTGCAGGACGTGTGCCAAATGATGGTAATCCATCGCTCAATCGACTTGGCCCTGCGTGCTCTGGCGAGGACTGTACTGGTGGACTTGACCCACGATCTTCGTGCCCCTGCGTGTCGGTAGGAGGACTACGGGCAGGTGTTTGTGGATCTCCAGAGTCACTGCATGAGGCCAGCGGGACATTGCAGGGCTCCGGGGTGTGGACTGTCGGATAGAACTCATCCGCGGACGCCCCACAGATGGATGGAGAGCTGTCCACATTCTCCACGGGGCCTGTAGCTGCTACCTCCCCCGAAATGCTGGACTGTGCTGAGGTTGGGGTGGGCACTGTGGCAGGCGCTGATGCTGGGAGGGATTGGGGTGGTGCGGCCTCCACTAGCCTTTCCGGAGCCGGGGTAGGTGTTCTCTTCGGTGCAGGAATGCACCGGACCCTGCCACTGCCCATGGAGGTGGTTGGGCGGCTGGACTGTGGCTCACCGCTGTCATGATCAGTGCCTGTGGGGGTAGAAGAGAGGGCCAACATGAGTGATTGTATGATGTCCTAATTGCATACATGGCTGCATTCACATTTCTGTCAATTGGGCTTTGTGGCCGTTTGGGTGTAGCAACAGCAGTGGTACATGTGCATGAGTATGACATGTACGCAGGTTTCGGAGTGACTCATCATGGCCTGGTAATGTGCAGTCTGGCTGGCACACTGCCAAACCGGCTACACAGTGTGCATGATGTGATGTGCAAGTTAATGCACTATGGTTGATGTGCGTTATGTACTTGCACTTGGCCCTTGATTGCATGCCAGTTGGCTCTGCATTAGTTGGATGGGGGGGTAGAGTTGGATGGGGGGGGGAGGCAACATGAGAAGGTGCCTTTGATGGCCCTTGGGGGAGTTTTAATCATGCAATGGCCATTGGCAGTGTAGACTTTGGACACTCACCTCCTTCGGCAGACGACGTTGCCCCACACTCCATGTCGCCGACGCCCTCAATGGATTCGGTACCAATCAATGCGGCACATGTCTCCTCCCAAGGCTCAAGTCTGACAGGGGAACTTGGGCCCCCTCCGGTCTGCATAGCCTGACTCCGGTTTGCGGAGAGAAGGACCCGCACCGGCAGGTCATCCCACCGCTTGCAACAGTCCCTGGGGGAGCGGGGGGTGGTGCCTACAGCGCTCACCCTCTGGCCGATTTGAGCCCAGATGTTTTTTTTTCCGGATGATGGATTCTCTGCGCATGTCAGGGCTGAACACAACGTCCGCATGCTCTGCCAGGTAGTCCACCATGGCCTGCAGTTCTTCAGGGCTGAATTTCTGCTTGCGGAGCCAGTCTGCAGTCTTCTTTGGGGCTTTTGGCATTCTTCCTTGTGGTGTGATCCTTTTCCCCACTTCAGTTTGCTCCCAAGGGTGCTGGCTGATGAGGATTGCAATGGATTGTGTTTTTAAAGATGGCCGCAGCGCTCCTTCCCGTTCCTGTGCGATGACGAAATTTCCGGTTCCGTTTTTTTGCGGTGACCGTAATTTACAGGATCCGTAAATTACGGTCACCGTTATTTACAGACGCTGCTGCTTCCAAGGCGGTGTTATGTACGTGTCGCGGCATGCCGGTAGGGGTTTTTTTGGGTCGTTTAGCGGCATGCCGCTCGGAACTTTTCCGGCATGGAGGAAAGCGCATGTCCGCGAGGTCGGAATGGGCCGCAAATAGCGGTCTGACGCCAGGGCGGTGTCGTACTTTCCGCCATGCCGTAATTTACCGGTACTTACCTCCTAGCTCGGAATGATCCCCAATGTGTTTAAACATTCAATGTAGTTTCTTTAAGACAAGTTTTATCTACTTAAAACAACCACAATTTATTAATAAATTCTTAAGTAAGAGGTAAGTAAGGGTATCTATTTGGCTTTCATAGTTAATCTGTTAGATCTACCAAATTAAATTCATTTGCCATAATTTCTAAATTACAATTTTTACATCAGGGCAAAGTTCAACACTAATATGCATTTACAATACATACGCATTACAAAATACACGTGAATTTCTAAAGTAAATTTCTTAATCATGAATGCTCTACGCGTTTCGAGAGATAACTCTCTTCTTGAGGAGCAGTAACTTGTGACAGATTTTCATCATTTATCAATATTTAATGATTCCAACATTTTCTTATTTTTTGAAAACCATATTTTCAAAACATTTTTCGTTCACTGTCTTTGATGCCAATGTGAAGTAATGGGTACTCGTCCTCTGTCTATGCGAGTGGTTTAAGTATTCCTATAATGTAAAATGAGCGTACATTAGAATTCTGCAGTGGTGTAGTATAGAGTAAGATTAGATATTAGTGATCTGTATAAGTTTGTTACTTATAGTAGAGTTCTATCTATATGCTAGATGAATGGTGGACACTTGAATCTCTTCTGTTCCTTGTCCATACAGTGCTTTTCCGTATTTTTCACCTTTCCTGTAATGTATATGCAGAGATCAGATGCGGGCTACACCCCTTTTTTTGGCTATTACAGCTAAGTAGCTTTAGTAAGGAGATGTTACTTACAAGCTGATCAGAGTTCTTCTAGCCATTCTGATTGCAGTTACCACATCTATTCTTTCCTTGCGTGTCGTGTTGACGTGTATTCCACCTGTCTGAGGAGGATGGGTAATGTTAAGAATATTGTGTCTGCTATTACCCCCAAGTACAAGACAGGCAATCCATCTTGAATCCATATAATGTACATATATCCAACACACGCCGTTTTACCTGGTAGTATTGCATGTGAACGCGGCGGGGTGATCTCTAGCAGTAAGACCTAGCTTTCACCTTTACTCGATCCGCGATAGTGGCTCTACCTGTGAAGAACTTTAGATGTGCAATAGTTAGGAGTAGTTCCCTTGTTCTAAGTGGCTAACAATCTCTCTCGTTCTGCATACTGGCAAGTGGGTACTTACTCGTCCTGTGCGGCATTCGCTTCTGGAGTCCCTGTCTCTGCTGTTGTGTTGAACGCGAGTCTGTTGCCAGGGTGGGTTAGGTCTCCTGAATTTCATGAAATATTATCAGGCTGCACAAATAAGGGTCCTAAAAGACTGGTCTATGGGGGATACAGAGAAACAATGGCTACAGAAGGAGAAGGTATTGGGAGGCCAATGTCTTAGGGATGTTCTTTGGCTGCCAAGACAGCATCGCCCTCCTAATATACACCTCAGTGTGATCACAGGGACAGTAGAGCATATATAGGATGAAGTAGTTAAAAAACATAACCTAACAACATACCCTTCCCCTCTTACGCCCTTGTTTAACAATCCGCAATTCACCTCTGGTCTCGATCCCAATGGATTTAGAGAGTGGAAGCATGTGGGTTGCGAGAGATTGAGAGATATGTTCCAGGGAAATGACATTGGAGAGCCAGTCAGTAATTTTGATGGTTGTAATATGCTGAAACTCCAAATATAAACACATTTTAAAAAACGTAGCAGTAGGCCTGACATGGAAGTAAACCAGGTGGAAGTTGGTGAAGTGGTGTTAACAAATTATCTTGATAAACGTTTCATTGCTAAAGCAAGAACCGTATAAAATTGCTTCAGAAGTGCTCCATATCTTTAAACCTAAAACTGTTGTTGCAGAAGCATCCTGACAAAGATCCTTCTTTTGTTGAACAACTCTGAAGAGTTGGAACTTTGTGTTATGTGAGAAACCAAAGGGTGACTCACCTACTAGTCACAGGGGATCCCTCAGGTGGCCAGGGCACGGCCATCACCTTTGGATCCAGACCCTGGGGGTGGACCAGAGCGGGAGGATCACCTGGATGAGGGGTCATCTGGGAGTGGGGGTGAGACAACCGATGGTGAGACATTGTATTCCTCCCTTTCCCGTACCCATGACCATCCTATTTTGTAGGATCCTCCAACGTCCCAACCCCTCCCCTTTTCTACACAAACACTGGACCAAGGACTAGGGCGACTGAGATTATCTCATTGGACATGTCCTGCTAATCGGGTCAGGCACTTGACTTTAAATACATACATCTGATACCCATTAGCTCTCCCCACATGGATAAAAGGCTGAATATAGAGACACACTCTGAGCAAGGTGGAACACGAGAAGTAGCAGAAGTTCTGGGGCGAAGGTGAAGCTACTGGAGCAGAGCGACCGAGAGAGGGATGAGAGCAAAGGGCGGAGAAACCCAGGCGATCCCTGCAGCTGTGAAAGATATGCGGAGAAGGCCAAATCCCAGATAAGAAGACTGCATTGTGTTTCAAGTGTGCCAGCAACCTTCCCGGGTGAATGACAGAGTTGGGGAGGCGAGGCCAAGCCTGTGGCATTAACCTTGACTCGTGAATTAAACCAGAAAGGACAAGAAAGGAATGCACACAGCCGGTGAGTTGGTGAGCGACATGAAAGGCCGGTGTGTGTTTAGGAAAGATTGAAGTTGCTACAGTATATCTCACAATTGAAGGCTGAATGCGTGTGGATGAGACACGAAGGAAGGCAGACCCGTGAGGAACTTTTAATTACTGATAACAGTGAAAACCCATGATACAGAATAGCAGAGTGGTCCGGCGAAAAAAAGTAGCCCACTCGAATGTTTCCGCAAAAGGTGAAATGGTTTGCTATAAAGCGACAAAGTTAATGAACTCCAAAATGTGTAATGACCAAGAGTAACCCTGACAAAAAGGGAAGTGAGAAGGTGAATGTGGAACTTTTGTGTTTGTGATGCTGAACTACCCAGACCAAGAAACACTGGGGCAAATAATACAAGAGTCTGAGCTGAAGGCAAAGTCGATATGATCCTGTGGAGGTCCATAGTAAAAACCTCACACATTTGAAAGTCTTCGACATTGGGAAAAGGTCTGAGCCTGACCGAAAGTGTGATAAATTAGGGGAAGGGAACCCCTAAAGAATGTGAATTAAGCTTGGGGAAGGGAACCCCTACACGTGCTGTGATTGAAATGTCAGAGCCGGACCAAGGGAGATCTTTGTGAACTATTTGCTTTGAAAGGGCCAAGCGGACCTCGATCCATGTTTTTGAACTGCCTTTGTTTTGAGCACCTGAGCCAGAGTGTGTTGTGCTGTTCACTGGGATAGCCTTACTCTGTGCTGTCCATTGTGAAAAGGAGAGCCACATTGATTCTTTGTTTTGACACTGATTTTTCTTTATATACTTATTCCCCTTTACACACGTTTCGTATTAGAGCTAGTGCAGTCATTAGGTTTCGAGGGGATTGGGTCCTCCGACGTATTCCAAATCTATGACAGGTAGGTAATCACCACAGTTGTGCTGCTTTGGAAAATTTTCGTCGTCTGCGTCCTGCGTCAATGACGTCGATACGCTGTCCTCGAGGGCCTCCGTCGAGCCGACGTCACCGGATGTTATAAGTAGGACGCACGACGCCCGTAGCCTCAGTTCTGTTTTTTTCCGCGAACGTGTTCGCTTCGGAGATCTCGGCGCGCCTCGGTTCTTCTGAGTTGTTCTTTCGGTTCTTCAAACCCGTTTGTGAAGATTTCCATGATGTCTTCGTCTTCTTCTATGCCGCGGCCAGGTTTTAAGAAGTGTCGGGACTGCGGTTCCAAGATGTCACTGACAGACCCGCATGACGCCTGCCTCTGGTGCCTCGGTGAGGACCACCCCATGGACGATTGTGACGAGTGCCAGTCATTAACGTCAAAGGCCTTGCGGGAGCGTAAGAAGCAGCTTTCTGTCGGTAAGGCGTCCAAGCCCCGGAAATCGAAATCCACTAGGCTTTCGACTGACGATTCGAGGGGCGCAAGTCCAGGGGGTCTCACCCCGGAGTGGGTCCTGCCATTCCTCTGCCTCTTCGAGTCACTCACGGAAGCGCCGTCACCGGTCGCCTTCCTCGTCCGAGGACTCCGCCCATTGGCGGGTTGCTTGTCCCAACAAGCATTCCACTCCTGCGGAATGGGATTCATTCTGTAAGGAGATGTTGGCGATTTTTCAGTCGCAGGGCTCCGTTCCATCTGTGCTATCGAAAGACGCCAGCAAGGAGCGTGCTAGAACCACCGTTCGCACGCCTTTGGGCTCGAGCAGTCGGCACGATCAGCGGGAACCTTCGAGGTCCCGGTCGGACAAGGTGGATCGCTCTAGCCGTGCCCGCTCCAGGTCCAGGTCCCGGTCCTCGACACCCTCGAGACCGTCGGAGCCTGTAAGGTCTTCGAAGAAGACATCAACGCCTTCGGAGCCGAGGCCTTTGAAGGACTCTCTTGAGGCTCCGCCTCCGAGGAAGCCATCGACGCCATCGCTAGGGGCGCCGCCCTTGAGGCTTGTGTCGAAGCGATCAGCGCCACGTTTGACGCCGATTCCGTCAACGCCTTTCGAGGAGGCTTTATCGGAGGTGCCCCGTAGACTGGTGGAAACTCAGAGAAAGGCACTGCAGAAGCCAGTTAGGCCTGTATTTGAGCCTTTTTCTGTGCCCTCATCCAGGGATTTATTCCAGCCTATGGATTACATCTCTGAGGTGGATGAAGGGCCCGAGGAAGGTATGGTTCCTGAAGAGGTTCCTGACAAACTCATGTCTGGTCATAGCCAGCTAGAAGACCTGCGTCAGTCTTTACATGACGCCAGTGGTCTGGACACCTCTCCGGAGGTTGAGTTTGGTAGGCCTGAGCCTGGCACGCACACCGAGTCCTCGTACCGGTGCCTTATGTCGAGGGTGACGGAATACTTGGGGTGGTCTGCACCACCAGTGGATTTTCTGCAGGATGACCTGACGGATATCCTAGACCAAGGTCCACCAACTGACCCGGTAATGCCATTCCATATGGCCTTGCAAAGAAGGGTGGCAGCAGCTTGGACTGCTCCGGAGAGTCTCCCGGCAGTGAGCAAGTCTTTGCTGAAGAAATACCGCCCAGCCAGTAGCGACCCCTGCTACTTGACCACGCACCCCACTCCAGAGAGTTTGGTGGTGCAGGCGGCTACGGCCCCAGCAAAGCAGGCGTCGTACCCTACCATCCCTCCTGATAGGGCTGGGCGAAGAAAGTGTTTTCTTCAGGGGGTATAGCTTTCCAGGCAGCCAACTCCGTGTGTGCCTTAGCACGTTTCACGCACACTCTGTGGAACTGTATTCCATTAGCGGCTGAACATATTCCCGAAGGGGAGGAATGGGATGGTTTTCTTGCTATCGTGCAGGATGGCAAGGATGCCATGTGTGAGTCTGTTCAGTCGGGTCTGGAAATGGCAGATTGTGTCAACCAGTCCATGGCGGCGAGCACCGTAATGCGCAGGTTTGCGTGGTTGCGGAAGTCGGGGTTTGCTCCTGATGTACAAGCCCGGCATCTCAACATGCCCTTTGATGGTGAACATCTTTTTGGCAGCAAAGCTGACGAGAGCCTTGAGAGGTTGCAGACGTCAAAAGCTGCAGCAAAGTCGTTGAGCGCTGAAGTTCACCAACCTCTGCCTTTTCGTATTAGGGGACAGCAATGGAGGGGAGATTCCTTTCGATATTACTCTTCCTTTGGTAGGTCGAGAGGAGCTGCAAATCAAAGGGGCCACCGTAGGAGTACCAGAGGTGGAAAACAAGGTACTTGGTTCGCTGGTTGGGGGAAGGCTGGCGCAGCATCTTGTAGAGTGGCGTGCCATTACTTCAGATGTGTGGGTTCTGGAGATCATAGCCCACGGCTACTGTCTTCCTTTCCGGCAGAGGCCTCACGACAATCCACCAGGGAATCTCTCTCTGAAGAGTCCAGATCCGCTCCTTGCGTAGGAAATCCAATCTCTGCTGGAGAAAGGCGCCATAGAACTGGTGCCTGTAGCGGAGAGGAACAAGGGATGGTATTCCCCATATTTTTTGATCCCGAAAAAGGATGGGGAATTGAGACCCATCATGGACTTGCGTGGTTTGAACAAGCTCCTCAGGAAGGACAAGTTTAAGATGGTTACTCTTTCTCAAATACTCGAGGCCCTTCAACTTCATGACTGGTTGGTGACTTCGACCTCAAGGACGCTTATTTTCATGTGCCGATTCATCCCAAGCACAAGAAGTACCTGAGGTTCGCGGTTGGTGACTCGCATTTTCAGTTTCGGGTCCTGCCGTTCAGTTTGACGTCCGCCCTGAGGGTTTTCACCAAGCTCATGGTGGTGGTGGCAGCGTATCTCAGGAAAGGGGGGGATTCACGTCTACCTCTACCTGGATGACTGGTTGACCAGGGCACGCTCTCCTGAGCAAGCCCTGGATCATCTGTCAGTCACCTGCCACTCCCTTCACAGGCTGGGCTTCTCCCTCAATTTAAAGAAGTCCCATTTGACGGCAACCCAGCGGCTCCAGTACATCGGAGCAGTGCTCGACGCATCCCTGGGGCAGTGTTTCCCTCCCCAGGTGAGGGCTCATCACATTCTGCAGATGGTGCACAAGTTTCATCATGCCCAGAGTCTCCTGGCGTTCGAGTTCTTGAGGTTGCTCGGCCTCATGGCATCCTGCATTCTTCTGGTGCCAGAGGCCAGGTGACAGATGAGATCTCTGCAGTGGGCTCTCAAGATGCAGTGGTCACAATCCTCCGGCAGGATGTCGGATCCCCTTCAGGTGCTGCCCTCGGTCGCCCAGGATCTTCTGTGGTGGGCCGTCGAAGACAATCTGATGAAGGGGGCTCCATTTTGGCTACCCTGGCCAGAGGTGACTATCATGACGGACGCATCCCTCACGGGATGGGGAGCTCATGCCAACGAGTTGACAGTCAGCGGTTGTTGGTCTCCGTCGGAGTCCAGACTCCATATCAATCTGTTGGAGCTGAGGGCCGTCAGGCTTGCCCTTAAGGCTTTTCTGCCAGCTTTGCGAGGGAAGAATGTCCTGATTCTGACTGCCAACACAGTGGCCATGCACTACCTCAACAAAAAGTGGGGGGCAGGGTCACTTACTCTGTGCAGGGAGGCGATGCAGCTCTGGTTCTGGGCCATCCAGCAGGAAATTTCGATCTCGGCAGTTCATCTGGCCGGAGACGAAAATGAGACGGCGGATGCTCTGAGCAGGCAGAGCATGATCTCTCACGAATGGAAGTTGTCTCAGGAGATTCTCCTGGAGATCTTTGCCCTTTGGCGGACCCCACAAGTGGATCTCTTCACCTCCAGTGTCAACTGGAAGTGCGAAAGGATCTGCTCGCGGGAATTTCCTCCAAGAGGAGCCTTAGGGGGAACGTTCGTGGTGGAGTGGTCCTTCCCACTGCTGTACGCGTTTCCTTCAGTCCCCGTCATCCCACAAGTGCTGTGGAGGTTGCAGAGGTTCGGTTCCCGGATGATCCTCATTGCTCCGGCATGGGCCCGGAGAACGTGGTACCCGGACCTTCTCGACTTGTCCATCTGCCCTCCACGTCGTCTTCCCTACCGAGACGATCTGCTCTCACGGGAGGGGGGTCAGGTTCTCCATCCAGATGTCAGATCCCTCAACCTTCACGCTTGGCTTCTGAAAGGTTGAGGTATAAGGATTGGTACCTCCCTGAAGACGTGATGGAGGTGTTGCTTTCGGCCAGACGGACTGCAACAAAGTCCTTGTACTGTTGCCGTTGGAGAAAGTTCTGCGACTTGTGCAGGGTTAGGAATGTGGATCCTTTTCCATGTGATATTCCTGTGGTACTGTCTTTTTTGCTTTCTTTAGCCCACAAGGGCCTGCAAATGGGTACCATTAAAGGTTACCTGGTGGCGCTGTCCATATTTAAGCGCTCGTCTAAGGAGTGTTCTTATTTCAAAATTCTTTTAATTTCTCGTTTCTGAAAGGGCTCACTAATGTGTTTCCACCGTCACCTTTCCAGGTGCCCGGTTGGGATTTGAACCTTGTTCTGAAATTCCTAATGGGTGCTCCATTTGAGCCTTTACATTCTTGTCCTTTGAGACTGTTAACCCTTAAAACTGGATTTTTAGTTGCGGTTACTTCCGCTCGCAGAGCGAGTGAGTTGCAGGCACTTTCTGTTAAGCCACCCTTCACAGTGTTTCATAAGGACAGGGTTGTCCTTAGGGTTCGTCCTTCATTTCTTCTGAAAGTTGTGTCGGAATTTCATTTAAGCCAGAAGGTCATTCTTCCGGCATTTTATCCTCCTCCGCATCCTGGTAAGGAAGAGGAGAGGCTCCATAGGTTGGATCCTAGGAGAGCTTTAAGTTTCTACATTTCCGCATGTCCCGGGTCAGAGTGGACGATCAGCTCTTTATTCGATACGCTGGAAGGTGTTTGGGAAAAGCTGTTACTAAGCAGACTTTGTCTAGATGAATTATCTTGGCAATTTCTGAATGTTACCGCTTGGCGGATAAGGACCCTCCGGTAGGCTTACAGGACCATTCTACTAGGGGTATGGCTGCCTCTACTGCCATCCAGAGGGGTGTTCCTATTCGTAACATCTGTGAAGCAGTCATTTGGGCTTCGGTCCATACTTTTGTACGTCACTACTCCCTAGATTCTATCCATGGGCAGGATCTGGCCTTTGGCAAGGCGGTCCTTTACTCTGCAATTTGATTGGGCATTCTAAATTTGTATATTCTAAATTATTTTCCCACCTCCTTACGTTGGTACTGCTTTGGGAGTCTGTCATAGATATAGAATATGTTGGAGGACCCAATCCCCTCGAAGAACAAGTTACTCTCCTACCTGGTAACGTTCTTTCGATGGGATGGTCCGACGACGTATTCCATATCGCTCCCCCCCCCTACCTGCCCCGCTACAGAATTTATTATGCAATTGCAGCTTACGTTTCTGCAAGGCTTTCTGTGGTCATATTGGCAGAAGATTGGTGCCACACGTTCTGGGGAAAAAACTGCAACTGAGGCTACGGGCGTTGTGCGTCCTACTTATAACTTCCGGTGACGTCGGCTCGACGGAGGCCCTCGAGGACAGCGTATTGACGTCATCGACGCAGGACGCAGACACCGAAAATTTTCCGAAGCAGCACAGCTGTGGTGATTACCTGTCGTAGATATGGAATACGTTGTCGGACCATCCCATCGAAAGAACGTTACAAAGTAACTTGTTCTTTGTTAGTATAGGCCATTTTCATTTTGACAGAAAGTGACTAGGACTGTATTTCTTTATTATTTAATGGTAGAGACTACTCCCATCCTAGCAATAGGGCAAAGCAGGAGTTTTTCCAAACCCCAAAAACTGAATAAAGGTTTTGAAATTGAGTCTATTGTGTAAGTGTCATACTTGTGATACCATGTCTCCCTTACAGTTATCAATTTGGATTTGCAAAGAACTGTGTTAAAACTTTTGTTATCTCAGGGGAGAGAAAGTTCATGGGCAGTTGGGAAAGGGAGGTCAATCAAGAAATTAGCATTGATCGGTGGCAAATCCCATGGGCGAACATACGCAAACTGACGAATTTCCTGCAGATTCAAAGAATTTGGGCAAAGCTGATTTACCAGTGGCACCTCACCCCAAATAGACTTGCGAAAATACATCGGAATACATCCTGCGCTTGCTGGAGGGGGTGTGGAGTGGTAAGGTCCTGGGGCCATATATGGTGGCAATGCCCAATAATCGAACCATTTTGACGGATGTTCCAAGAAGCTATGAAGGACATATTGGGCCTAGAATGAGGGACAAATTTAGGACTGGATGGAAATTCTGAAAAACTGCCCACGAAAGTGCATAGGAAAATCTATGTAATCCTAATAATGGCAGGTGCCCTGCTGGTGGCCCACAAATGAAAAGCCAAAGTGGCACCCACGGAACACGAATGGCTATGGAAAATATGGACTATGGCAGCCCTGGAGAAAGTGATGTACTCAATAATGGGAGAACACAGAAATTTCTAATGGGCTGGGACCTGGTCTTACAATTTCTAAGGAAGAACTCCAAGAGAGACTGGTACACAGCTCCTGCTAAGGGAAGCAGGAAGGAGGTGCCAAAAGGGAAGGGAAGAAGGAGGCCGGGCCACTGGCATGGACCGGAAAGGAGAAGAATCCAGGAGTAGGCAGAGCGGGGTCGACTAGCAGCGATCGAGAGACAAGAAGGGGAGTGGTGGCGCACATGACCCGGACGAGGACACAGGAAAGGAGAACTCTGACCTGGGGAAGGGGGGCAGTTCACATTTTACAGTACAAGTTGTTTAAGAAATGCTAATAAAAATGTATTTGAAAAAAAACAAATTTTGTTATCAAGTTGGGGTCACCACAAACTGTGTTGGAACGTCTGGTTGAAAAGCAGGATTTCCTTACTTCTTTTTGGAACAGTGGAGCAGAATCCTATTTCAATCTGGGGAAGGGAAATTCACCCTGACAAAAAGGGGAAACTGTTATTATTTTTGTGAGCTTAACTGTTATAATTGTTTTGCCTTTGAACTGCCATGCATTACCTTGTTAAGTTATTGTATGTATAAGTGTGAGGGACAGAAACCTTTTGTTAGTGTTTCCTTTAGTTTATTTTAGGCATGGAAATACTTGTCAAGGTAGGGATAGTGAGGCATTTATCCAACCTTATTAGTTAATAAAATGGCATTTTTTTTCAATCTTTTTTTTAATTGGTTTTGTACAAACAATATTACAGCGTAGAATTATATAGCATAAGCATTATCCGACATTTGATTGTTTGGTAACAGAGCAGATAAAAACAAACAACACGTCCTTAAAGTCCAACACGTCCTTAAAGTCTTGGTGAGGACAGGGGAGGAGGGTGAGACAGGGTTGACGGGAGGTGGGAGGGGATTGAGGCAGGCGTTTACAGTTCGACTGTGGGATAGGGGGGCGCTATGTCTCTGTGGCCGTGGACCTTCGGTGATCAGCTCTTCCGGCCTCCTCTTGCGTGTTCATCCATAGGAGAGTGGGATGTTGTATGGCCAGCCCTGGGTATTGTTTGAATTTCGCCTTGCAGGCCTCGAAGTCCAGGGGGCTTCCGAGCTCGAAGAAGTCCTGGACCTTCTCCAGCCCTCCCTCTTTCCGTCTGTGAAAGTTATTTGGGCAGGTCCCTGGAGAGAAGTCTGGGTTATTCCAGATGGGGGTGAGTGGACCAGTTGTGCTTCTGCATTTCCACAGTCGCGCTGCCTTGCCCCAGCTCAGGACCGTGTTTTCCGTCGCTGCAAGAGGATTCGCGACTGCAGGGTCGTTGGTCCTCTTCCTTTGTGGCAGTGAGCTTATTGGGATCGGGCTCCAGGCTTCCTCCAGCTCCGGCCAGCTGGGTTTCTGGGCGTCGGTGTTCCAGGCGAACGCTGTTGAGAGTTGTGCTGCGAGAATGTATCTTGCTGCATCTGGGGCCCGAGGGCCTCCCACCGCCCGTCCTCGAAGCACGATCCTCCTCGGAATTCGTGGCTTCTTTCCTTCCCATATGTATTTCGTGATGTTCCCTTGTAGCTCCTCTACCGCTTTTTTGGGATAGCTACTGGTAAGGCTAAGGCCATGAGACAGCCTGTTTCCGCCAGCGAATCAGGTCACTCTTGAACTCTTTAAACAGTGAGGGGAGGTTTGCTTTGTATGTTCTTTCCAGTTTATTAGGTAGCTGGACCCCCAGGTAGTTCAGTTGCCCCTTCGCCCAAGGTATTGGATAGTCGCTTTCCAGCTCTCTTGTCAGGTTTCGTGGCAGGTTGACACTCATGGCTGTGGACTTGGAGAGATTTACCTGAAATTCTGAAGCTCCCGGAATTCGTTCAGTTCTGACCACAGTGCTTTCATGGACTCCTTGGGCTGGGATATAGTCAACAGGACGTCGTCGGCGTATAAGGCTGCTTTGTAGGATTGGCCATTGACTACAAGGCCGTGCAATGCCGGATTGTGGCGGATTCTGCTGGCGAATGGCTCCATCGAGCGTGCAAATATGAGAGGGGATAGGGGGCCTCTCCTTATGTTGATTTTGTCTGATCTGGCCCCGTTCACTTTGAGCCTGGTAAAGGGATGTTGGTAGTTGGCGAGTGTCCATTTACTGAAATTTGGGCCAAACCCATAATGCTTTAGTGTTTCTCGAATATAGCCCCAATCTAGCATATCAAAGGCCTTATGCGCTTCGAACGACAGGACCATCACTTCCAGTCTCGTTCTGTTAGCGGATTCGATTATGTTTATGGTTCTTCTGATGTTGTCATGGGTGCTGTGACCGGGGATGAATCCTGTTTGGTCCGGGTGGATTATATCTGGGAGTAGGTGCGCCAGTCTGTTTGACAGTATTTTCGCAAACACCTTCATGTTGTTTAGCAGGGTGATGGGTCTGTAAGAAGCGCATTAGTTGCAGTCCCTCCCAGGCTTTAGTAAGAGTACCATTAATGATTCCTCCATGGAGGGAGTGGTGGTTCCCGATGAGAGGAACGAGTTGAACACGGACGCCAATTGAGGTGCGAGGATGTAGGCACATTTCTTATAGAATTGGGCTGAAAGCCCGTCCGGGCCTGGGGTTGTGTTTTTTTAATGTCTGGATAGTGTCACTCACTTCTTCAGTAGAGGTTGGGTCTTCTAGGGCTTCCAGTTGAGGATGCGGAGGGCCAACATGGACCCCTGCTAAATATTGGAGTTGTGCGGATCTTGCAGTTGGAGGCCCTGTCATGATTCCCTTGTGATGTGCTGTCATGATTTCCAGTTTTTCTGCATTTGTCTAGCGGCGGGTACCTTGATTGTCGGTCAGGCATTGGATGTTGTTTCTCATCTGCAACTTCGCAAGTTTGTGGACCAGTAGCTGCTTTGCCTTATTGCTGTTTATGTAGTAGAACTGCTTAGTGTAGGTTAGCGCTCTGCCTGCTCTGTCCGCTAGGTGCATTTCCAGCATTCGTTTGCTTTCTTGGTTTGACCTACTTTGAGGTTTCGCTCTGCTTCTGCGACCTCCGCTTCTAGTTTGTCCAGTTGTATTTTTTTCAGGCCTCTGAGTCTTGCTGTGCAGTTGCATGCGACGCCCCGGATGACTGGTTTCATTGCGTCCCATATGAGCGGTATCGGAGTGTCCTGGGTGGAATTCTCCTTGAAATAATTCTTTTGAAATATCTTCACAAAGGTGTCTGCCTCAGATTTCTGACCACTGACCGTGTACACGGGAAAAGTACTGACCTGCTCCCGTACCTTTTGTCCAAGACCCAGCCACCAAAATTCTCGGGTAAGCAATTTGGTGGTAGCTCGAACACCACAATGTCCAGCCAATTCGGAGTCCTGAGAGGCAGAAAAAAGATGTGTGCATAGATCTGAGGGAGGGACGAAGAAGAGTATGAAAAGCCTGGTCTTGGCTCATAAGTGATTGTACCTGTTCCAAGAGCGGAAGGATGTCAGAAAATGCTTGGCCGATTCATTATAAAGCCTTGTAAGTCCTCCGTGGCTTCTGAGAAATAGCGCAACACAGCATCAGCCTTCCTGTTGTGAGTGCCAGTAATAAAGGTAATATGAAACTTATATTGCATGAAAATAAATCCATCAGGCCTAGCTGCCGATTCTGGCACGGTAATGAGCAGAAGTACTACAGGTTCCTATGACCAGTTTGGACTTCCACCTTATATTACTCTCCATTCTTCGAAAGCAGTCTTTATAGCTACCAATTATTTTTCATGATGGAATAGTTTTACATGCAAGGCGTCATTTTCTGAGAGTAGTAGGCCAGTGGGTGCTCACATTGCGTTGCAACAGTAGTGCTCTGATGCATTGTCACAGGCATCAGCTTCCACAATATATGGCAAGGTGTTATCGAGGTGTTATACAACTGGTACCGTTATAAAAGCTTATTTCAATTTTTGAAAAGCTATGTTGGACCGCTCTAATATTTGATTTGAACGCAGAGGGAGGATGATATCCAAAGCTATGTGGGCATAGTTGGATAAGAAACGGCGATAATAGTTTGCAAATCCCAGGAAATGCTGGACAGCCTTGCGATTCTGTGCGGCCTGCTAACGACTGATGGCCTCAACCATCTTGAGATCTATATTGATTTCATCACAGCTGATGTTATCGGCCAAAAATCCCTTTCTGGGTGCGTGGAAGATACATTTTTCTATCTATGTATACAAATGGTTGGTGTAGAGGCATCTAAATGCTTCCGTACTTGTGGAATATGGATCTCCATGGATGGTAATAATATGATGATGTCATCAAGTAGACCCATACTGAGATGCCCAATAGGTCTGAAAATATTGAGTACATAAACCGCTGAAAAATAGCCGGGGCATAGCACAAGCCAAAAGGCATTACGTTGTATTTGAAATGGCCCAAAGATGACTTAAATGCAGTTTTCCACTCATGGCTTTCCTTTATACAAATTAAGTGGTAAGCACCACGTAGGTCCAAGGTTGTAAAAACCTTTGCATTATTTAGGGATTCCAAGATAAGAATTAAGGGTAGCATATACCTGTCCTTAATCGTGTGATTATTAAGGTAGTGATAGTCTACACATGGTCAAAGAGTGTCCTCCTTCTTGTGTACAAAAAAGAGGGGAGCCCCTACCAGTGATTTGGATGGTGAAATATATCCATGGTCCAGGCACTCATTTTTTTTAAGCGTCTCCTTTTCCTTCATTGTCAGCGGATATATGTGACTGTTGGACAGCGGTTGGTCCAAGGTGAGGCAAATCAGATGAGGGGGGAAATGGTATGCGTTTGGGCTATGAAAAAAAACACTTGCTGGAAATCAGAATATTCAGCAGGTAGGACTTGACAAGTATTAATGTGGGTAGCTATGGTATTTGTTTCTGTTCCTGGTACTACTCACTGGATCCTGGGTTCTTCACTGACAGCAACTCAAAGTACATTTATCAGAGAAAAACATGATACACTGAGTAATCCAATAGCTCATAGGATTATGTTCTGTTAACCATGGTAGGCCTAGCACAACCAAGTATGCTCGGGTAGCGATTCTATCGAAAGTAAGCATCTCTGTGTTGATTAATGGACACCGTCAGTACTGTAGTTTGGTTAATGATGGGGCCGAAGGTTCCTGAGCAGCAACCTGAGAATGGTGGAGAAGAACAGGCGATCAAGAGCTTCAAGGAGCTGGGAGTGACCAATGTCCTATGTGAAGCCTGTGAACAGCTTGCATGGAAACAGCCTCCCAAGATCCAAGTGGAAGCCATTCCTGTTGCACTACAAGTGTTTCAGTGTTTCTTTGGACCATTACCCAGTGTGAGGGCTGATCACCTGCTCTCTGGACTCAAGTGACCACAGACTTTGGCCACGCCCCATTGGCCTTTCCATCGCCCCCCTACCTTCATAACATCACACCTGGGCAAAGTCAGGGCAAAGTCTCTACGCTGCTGTCTGCAGCTGTCAGCAACGACCACTACTAATTTCTTCTTTAATATTTGTCTTGTTTCCTGCTTCTGACTCATGTGGCAGTTAAATCCCTCCCATCTGTTGCAGTATTTTGACTTCCTGGCTTCTCCAACGCTGCACACCCAGCTGGCTCAGTGGCTGGTCTTGGAGCTTGTTCTATCTTAGCGGTGGCTGTATTTTTACTCCTTCACTCTGGTTTTCCTTCTCCCTCCACTATGCCTCATGCTGTTTTGCCTATTCAAACCCCCGGCACATCTCATTCTTCTGTTCCTTGTTCGTCTGCACAAAACTTAATCTTACCCATCTTCCTTGTTCCCCTTATTCCACCTCTATTAATCTAGCTCTTTGGAATTTTTGCTTGCTATGTAATAAATCTCATTTGGTTCTTGATAGTTTTCTACATCTAAATCTTCACTTCATGTGTATAACTGAAACATGCTCTCATCTTCCAATATCTCAATACGCAGGTTGGTACTGGCATTCTCTATTCCTCATCTTTTGTCACCTCTCCTCCAACTCTTCTCCTTACCTTTCCGTCCTTTGAATATTCCTTAACTGCCTTTGTAAAACCGTCTTCTCTTACTTTTCTACTTGTTTATCGCCCTCCGGGTTCGACTGTTACTTTCTGTGAAGATATTGATGCCTTACTTTCTGCTGTTCTACCTTCTCCTACTCCATTTATACTCTTGGGTGACTTTAATCTCCATCTTTCTTCCATTCATTCTTCACTTCCATTTCTTGCTACGCTCTATTCCTACCACCTCTCTGCTCTTCCCACTCCACCTTCCCATGTTTCCGGCTCTAGCCTGGATCTTCTATTTGTTTCCTCATTACTGAGCTCTCCTGTATCGGCTTTACCTGTCTACTCCTCTGATCACCACCTTCTATGTTTATCCTGCTCCTATCTTACCTTACATAGCCAGTTCTGAGGTGATCACCTATTTCCGTTGTGATCTCCCAGCTTTCAATACTCCCTTATTTGTTTCATCTTGCATTCCTGTTTTCATCTCATTCTTCATTTTCCGTTCTCTCTGCCGATGATGCTGCAACTTCTCTCTCCTCTTTCCTCCTCTCTTGAAATCCTCCATCCGACCTCTTCCTTCGCCTCCCCCTCCCAAACCCCCTCAACCCTGGCTCTCTTCCCATCTCCACTCAATGCAGCGAGTTTGTCGTCTGGAGTGGTGTTGGTGCAAATCCCTGCCCGAGTCTGATTCTCTGTCTTTCTCATCCTATCATTCTCTCTATGATGAGGCTCTTCTTGCAGCTAAATGTGCTTATTACTCTAACCTTCTGCATGCACAGTCTGCTCACCCCAGGCATCTCTTTCAGACTTGTTCGTTCTATTTTTCTATTTTTCTATGCTTCTCTTCGTGCTGCTATTGTTCTGTCATCCTTTTCCTCTGCTTTTTCTTCCCCACCGCCTTAATCTCTTCCTTTTTACCCATTCCTAATTTGGAGACCTCTTCTAACTCGCTCACGTTCCACTGGCTCACCCTCTGATCCTATTCCCTCTTCTTTAATACCCAAAGTGTAGCCTTCTCTTGTCTCCTACTTTAGCACTCTTCTTAATACTTGCCTTCTCACATCGATCTTTCCTTCTTGCTTTAAGCATGCTTCTATTCTCCCTATTCTCAAGAAACCATTGCTTGACACCTCTCCTCTTCCGACCTTGCCACTCAACTGAAACTGCTCTTTGTCTCTGTTTGTGATTCTTTGCTCTCTGCCCGCTAAACCAAACATTCTTCTCTTCTCTTATACTTTTGGACTTTTCTGCTGCATTTGACACTGTTGATCACACTTTACTTTTATCTTCTCTTTCTTCATTTGGGTTTGCAGACTCTGTTCTTGCCTGGTTTTATTGTCATGTTTCTAACTGTACTTACTCTGTCTGCTGGGCTGGTTCCTCCTCCAAAACTTTTCTTCTTCTTCTTGGCGTCCCCAAAGGTTCTGTTCTTGGCCCCTTTCTCTTCTCTGTTTACACTTCTCCTCTTGCTGCAATTATTTCGCCCTTTGGGATTTTCTACCACTTTTATGCCGATGCCGCACAACTTTTTCTCTCCTTCTCTTCGTTTACTCCTGCTATTCACGATAATTTAACTTCCTGTTTGCTTGCAATCAAGTCTTGGATGTCAGACCACTACCTTGTCCTGAACTCATCTAAAACAGAAGTTCTGTTCTTCTTTGCCACCACTATTTCCCCCACCTTCCTCTCTGTTTTTTCCTCCATCTTCATTATCTATTTCCAGCAATGCTTGAAATCTCGCCTTATCCCTTGACATGAACCTATCCTTTTCCCATCACATTTCTCCTACCTCTCGCTCTTGTCGCTTCCATCTCTATAATATTTCCAAAGCTCGTTCCTTTCTGACATTTGGTGCTACCAAACTCCTTATTTTATCTCTTATTTTTTCTCCCCTGTTTTACTGTTCTACTATTCTCTTTGGTCTTACTCTCTCTCGCTTGGCCCCAATTAAGCCTGTCTTCAATGCTTCTATTCGCCTTCTCTACCAGCTATCCCCCATGATTCTATTTCTAAATCTCTTCCTTCGCTTGGCTGACTCTCCTCCTCCTCTCGGCTCAAATAACATTTTCTTTGTAGTGTTTTCAAATCCCTATATGGTCTTGCTCCCAGTTATTTGTCATCCTTGGTATCTTTTTATGCCCCCACTCGCTCCCTTCGCTCTCTATCTCAATTTCTATTATCTGTCCCTCCAGAGGCATAGCTAGGAGGGGAGCAAGTGGGGCATACAGCTAATGTAGGTGGGCCCACCGCAGTGACATTAACCTTTGTAAATACCCACACAGCACTGCAAAGTGGGCATTTACAGATTTTGGCTAGGTCTTGCCCTCTCAGGTCCTACCCTGTCTATGCCTCTGCGTACCTCACCCTCCATGTGCCCAATCCGATTCCATTCGTTTTCTCTTTTTGCCCCCCACCGCTGGAACTTTCTCTCTCTCCCCCTCCGTTTTACTACTTCTTATTCTTCATTCTGTACTTCCCTAAGGAACGATCTTCTCCAGTCTTAAATCTCTCCCTTGAACATTTTGTAAACTGAATCAATCTGCATATTTATTGTACTGTAACTTATTTTTGTTCAGCGATTTGAAGTAAAGTGCTCTATAAATGCCAAATAATAGAAAAAATAAAGGTGTGCTGTCTGACTTGTACGAAAGAAGCTCGATGCTTGAGGGAAATAGGCATCCCATTTATCTGTAGAAATTCATGATCCATATAATATGCTGAGGCCCCCAGTATCCAGTAGGACCATGGTGGTAATGGTTCCCAATTCCATTGCAGACAAATGTACAGGGAAAACAAGAGAGCAGGCAACATGGGCTGTAAAGTTTTTACAGGAAGGTATTTTGGTGTTGCTTGTGGGCCTGCTGCCCTCCATACGTGGGCAGCGTGCCATTCAATGGTTCGCCGCTTGTGTGGGACGTACTGGATACTTCCCTATGTAGTGCCCTACCTCCTTACAATAGAGACATAAGCGGTTCATCCAGTTTTGGCATCTTTGAGAGTCGGTAAGCGGGGCTCATAGTGCTCCAATCTGCATAGGCTCTGGACTGGGTTCTCCATCGCCGGCTGACGTATGGGCATTAGAAGTAAGGGGCAACTTCTGAAACACTCGCCCCTTGCCTTTCTGCAAGTCGATTATGAATCCGAAGTATATGGTAGATCATGCCCTGTAAAGTTGTAGATTCTGGCACATTTTAACTCCTCCTTATATCTGTCTCGTAACCCTCTCTTGAACAATGTTAATTGTGTAATTTTGGGCCACATTGACTCAGTTGCCAACTGCTTGATGCGGCCAATATGTGCCCATCTCCGGTTTCCTTGTTTAATATCCAACAACTGATTTTGTGCTGCTGCCGCTTGATTGAGACATGTAAACACTTATAGGAAAGCCTTTAAACTCACCATAACCCTTGCAACCTCCCTAAAAAACCACAAACTCTCAATATTAGACCTTTACTCCTCCAGGAGGTCAGAAAGGATCTCCATGTCATATATGGGCTGAACCTTAGCCACCCAATCCCTTTCCGTGGGGAGATCCCTTCTCTTCCAGAATTGGACCAGACAACTTCTGGCTGCCACCAGCAGAACGTGCTCGATTTATCCCCTGCCTAGGCCTTATCGACCTATACCCCAAACAAGACCATCTATGGTGATACTTCCCTAGGGACCCCATCCAGGAAAGAATGTACTTCCAATATTGGTGGACCCAGGGTCACCCCCACCACATGTGGACATTATCACCACCCACCCAGCGGCACTTCGAGCATCGGGAGTGATAGCCATTGTACATGTGAAGCAATTTTATGACCTGCATCCTGTATTTCTGTTAAACCATGAATTGGGATACCCGTCTACACATCTGCAACCACAGTCTATCATCTATTTCCCTCCCCAAGTCTTTCCCCCATTTTCACCCTGGTTGGCAGTTGGTTTCTAGGCTTCACTAACGTAATAGCTTTGTACAATCGTGCGATCAATCCCCTTGATCTGTGAAATCCCTGCGCAGGTTGTTTCCCCATTTGCCATCTCAGAACCCTGTTTAACTGGAGGTAGTGGAATACTGACAGCCTTCCAATGCGTAGGCATCCCTCCAACTTTTCCAAAGTAAGAAAGTCCCCCTCAGACCACAGCAGGCCCGCCCTGCTCAACCCCACCTCATACCACATCTGAAACTGTAGCGGCTCCACCAATCCGCCTCTCAATTGGGGAGCCCATATACAGCTATGGGGAGATGGCTACGTGGATAGCCACCATGTGTCGCTCCCCTCTCTCCAGATGGATCACAGGACCGTCAACATCGTGTGATCCAGCACTCTCTTTGGAATACGGGACCAAGGGACCCACAGCCACTCTCCCAACGAGACCAGGGCCAGTATTGCATTGTCCATGTGGACCCATTGCTTTGCGAACTGAGGATCAAGGTGGTCAACCAAGATTCAGAATTGTCTGGCTTTCTAATAAGTTATCAAGTCCGGGAAGCCGACCCCATCTTTCTGCCCTTGAACGGGTCAAAGCCCTATATGAGATCCTGTGTTTCGTCCCTGTCCATAAACATTTTAACAGGTCCCCTTTGGCCTCTTCCAGGAAGGCTGGCTGAGCCACCACTGGGATCATTTGGTAAAGGAATAGAAACTTCAGCACCACCACCATCTTGATGCAATTTAGGTGCGCCATCCAAGAGAGCAGTGACCGGGACCACCTACGCAGGTCCTCCTGCACCGCTCGCCAGAGTGGCAAATATTTGCCTGCAAGGGGATTCCCATATTCCTGCAAGACCTCTATCTCCAGATATCTAAATCGTTCTGCCTGTTCCCGGACCGGGAGCCCCCTCACAAATTGCCTATCCGCACTTGAGAGCCCTCCCGCCACAAAAGCTACTGACTTGTCCAGATTGACCTTGAAGCCGGAAAGTTCCTTATAATGGCCTAGAGCCTCCATCAGCCGTGGGACCGACTGTTCGAGGTTTGTAATATAAAGCAGGGCATTGTCCGTGAAGAGACTTAACTTGTGTTCCACCCCTCCAATCTTACCCCCAGAGATTCACACATCCTTTCTAACTCCTATGTCCCAGGGTTCCATGACAAGTGCATATAGGAGGGCAGAGAGCAGACAATCCTGCCGTGTGCCTCTCGTTAGCGGGAACCTTTGGACTCGCCCCCATTAATACCACTTTAGCCTGTGGCCTTGAGTATAGGGCGAGATCCAGCCTAACCACCTCAGGCCCATCCCCACCGCCGAAAGAACCCCCTTTAGAAATGCCCAGAAAACTTGCTCAAAGGCCTTTTCAGCATCTAAGGCCAGGAGCAAGGCCCCATCCTTTTTGACCATTGGGGCATTTAGGATACGCAAGCTGTCAGACCCCTGTCATTGCAATACAAAGCAAGGTGATTTGGGTGGATCCACCTGAGCAGATGGAGCTCGAGTCGATTTAACTGAGTGATGGGCCTGTATGCAGAGCAATATGTGTGGTCCTTCCCCAGCTTCGGGATGACTGCAATGAATGCTTATAAAAATGATGGCGGAAGCTTTCCCTCCCCTGTGATTGAGTTGAAAAGCCTAGCCAAGGGTCCCACCAATAAAGTCTGTAATTGCTTATAAAAAAGTCAGTGGCGAAGCCATCTTCTCCCGGGGCTTCGGCCACCTTCAATTGCTGTGTTGCTGCTGCTACCTCCTCCCTCATAACCGCTGCCTCCAAGGCGGCAACCTCCCACTCTGTAAGTCATGGCATAGACATGTCACCCAGGTATTTATGTATGTCTTCTCCCGGGATCGTGTCCGACTCGGAGTATACCTGTTTATAAAAAGCAGCAAATTGTTCTGGGATATCGCCTCCTTTTTGTACTCAGATCCTGTCCTCCCTCCATACCTTGTGGACCCTCCTCTCGACCTGACACTCCCTTAGCCTATTCGCCAACAGAGAGTCCCCTGCATCCCCCTTTTTGTAGTCCTTCTGCCTGGTAAATCAAATTTTTGACCACCTCCCCAATTAGGACCAAGTGAAGCTCCAGCCTTTTATCTCTCGTCTCTGCTAATAACCCCTCCCTGTTTGCGCCCACCCTTTGCAGCTGAGATCGTAGCACCCTCAATTCCTCTCACAGTCTACCCTTCATCAGACCCCTCTCCTTTTTCTTCCTTGCCCCTTCTGCTATAAGCAGACCCCTAATCGTGGCCTTAGCTGCTTCCCATATCATGGCCATAGCCACTTCCCCGTTGTCATTCACCTCAAAATAGGCTGCTATCTCCTTCCCAAGGAATTCCTTAAACACCCGATCTCTCAGGAGGGTATCGTTACATTACCACATATACGCTCGCTTCCAAGGTGGCTCCAGTTTCCACACCACTATTACTACCTTGTGGTCCGACCACGTGACTGTCTCAACCTTAGGAGCCCTTACATCCCCTATTTGTTCCTGCAAAGCGCAAGTATGAGGTCTATCCTTGTGTATGTCTGGTGCGGGGGCGAGAAAAAGGTGTACCCCCCAGGACCTGAGAAGTGGTAGCACCAGACATCAACCCAAAAATAATCTGCTAGCAGGTTCCCACAGTCTGTGTTATCCTTATTGACCTTTTTATTTTTTTTAGCCCTTTTCCCTTTGTGGACCACCGATCCAGGTCTGGGTTCACTATGATGTTGAAGTCCCCCAGGCCGCAAGTGAGTGGCCCCCTCAGCCTATCCCTCCAACAGTGCAAAGACCCACCCCAAGAAGCGTATCTGACAGGCATTAGGTGCATACAATGTGGTCAGGGTAATCTTCACCACTTCATAGAGTCCCTTGACTGCCAGGAATCTTCCTCCAAATCCCCTTTTGACCAGAATGTCTCCCAATTGGAGGGATTTCCCCAGCAAGATGACCACCCCCTCCTTCTTGCAATCCTAATATAAGGCCCAGAAGACCTGCCCTATGTCTCTACCCTTGATCGCAAACTGCTTACCATGCTTGTAGTGGGTTTCCTGTCGAAAGAGGACAGCCAGGTGTTGTTTAAGAAACAAATTACTTGTCAGGGACCCCTGTGACTGCGAGATAAGTCCTTTTACATTTAGGGTGACCACCTTTATTTCATCCATACCTCCCCTTCATGGCTTTTCCCTTTCCTCCCTTCACCCTGTTCGAGTAGCATGCCCTGTCACCCCCTGAGTTGCTGTATGAGTTCCCCCGCTCGATTCCCCATCTGTGGCCCCCCTTCAATCTTAAACCCTTCCCCACCATAAGAAAATGAGCCCGCCTCCCTACCAAAATGAGGCGTTTGACCGCGCCCCAACCATGGTCCCATCAGTCCAACCACCAGAGATTTGTCCCCTGCCCCAAAAGCAATAACAACGTATGCAACTTTTCACAAGCCCTCATGGGCATCTGTCTCGCTGCCCCAATCTAGAGTGCCTTTGTCTCTACCCCCTCCTCCCCAAGCTCCCCTTCTCCCCTCAACCAACACATCTTAAGCGTGCCCCCCAGGATCAGGTTCTGCTCTTATCATTGCCCAGAGTTGCAGTCCTTCTGTTCCCCCCAGCCAATTTGTTCCATCATCTCTCTGGACTCCCTAACTCGAGGAAGACCCCTAGAGAGCCTGAGGGTAAGCCAGAGAAATGAAGGGCCCCGACCAGGGACCGACTCCCCATCACGTGTTGCCCTTCCACAGAGAGGGAGTGTTGAGCTGCTGAAACTTCCTTGCTCCCTAGATTTTATGCCACTCTGGGTTTTCTTTGAAGGTCTCTGCAAGGTGCACTCCTCTCCTTCCACCATCCGAAGGCCCGCACATCAGCAACTGAAAGCTCCCCCGCCCCCATTGGAAAATGAGTGTGAAAGGGTACCACCAACGGTAATTTACTCCTTTCTCCTGCAGCCATCTGGTGAGTGGTGCATATTTCTTCCGCCGCATGAGCATGTGGGCTGATGGATCCTGAAAGATCGCCCTTTCCAAGATCCGTGCCTTATCTCCGTAGTAGTGGAGACCCGCTAGGACCGGGCGCGACCCTTTGCCACCGTCCTAGCTGGATGAACTCTATCAAAAATCCCCTTGTGCCTTCTTTCGGATCCAAGGTCATGCCAATAATTTCCTGGATTTGTACCTCCAGGCCGGCTGGCGTCTCCTCTCTTTTTCCTGGAGGCTGAAAAAACAGAGGTTGTCTCGCCGCTCTCGGTTCTCAATGTCATTCACCTTTAGGCACGAATCTTCATCCCGTCTCTCAGCCTCTGAGAGCTGCGCGTCTATTTGCGGCTCTAAGACCCCCCACCGAAGTCTGGATCGCCTTCAGGCCTTCCACTCTCTCCTCGATAGATTTTTTCACCATTGGTATGGTCTCAACGCACTGTAGGTTGAACGCCTTTGGGACCGAAGTCCAAGTATGGGAAATTCGTCAGGGAGTTAAAGAATGCATGTGCATTTTGGTCAGTTCGGGGTAGGTAGGGGTGGCCAAGTCCCTGCTGGTCACTCGTGTTGAGCAGGTAGATAGGTGGGTGGGTGCCGATAGGTCGACTGGAGAGTATGTGAGAGAGATATTATATGTGCAGCCAGACCAAATTGTATCGTAAGGGATAGCTGCATTCGAATGGCAGAGGTGTTGTGCAGATATATGAGCAGGAGAGGTTATCGGGTCATTACGAGTTGGACGGTATCCCGGCTGTAAATATGCTGGAATGCTGCCCAATGCAATTACTTACCGCCACTTGGTCTGGTGGTACCACCGCCAGATTACAAATGGCAATTTTTTCGAGTCTGTTGAACTCAATGGGGCATTTTTGGTGCAATTACTGTGGCACTAATTCTGCTGCGGTAATTCTGCTGAAAATGTGCGGAAAGTTGGCAGATTTACCGCCGCATTTTTACTGCACCGCCCAACTCGTGATGAGGCCCTATATGTGCTGTGTGAGGTATATAGCAACATAGTCACTTATTCTCGGGAGGAAAGCTTCTCCTACATGGTCAGGGAATAGCAGAAGCTACCGGACTCTTACCCTGGGGTGGCTATCTGCAGGAGGATCTCATAGTGGAAGACAAACTCCAGAGGGACAAGAAAATACTTGACCGAAATAACCTTACAACCATAATTTCTAATGACATCCATGGGCCCGTACAGCATAGATATATGGCTTATTGTGATGTAGATGAAGAATATCCACATTTTCCCAGTCAATCACTTTATCTCCCCCTGCCCCCATATTTAGTACTGAGACTAGGAAGAGGGATGGAGCAATGAAGATGAACAGAAGCAGTAAGCCAACGCTGTGGTCTACTCTATGGAAATTGTTAAACCATTCCGGGAAGGTTAAAACTGCCAGAGGTGACAGACTTACGAGAGAGCGGCAGAGACAGAGTTGGATGCTAACTTGTTCTGATGCCGGTCAGAACGCTGGAGGTGAACAAACCGAAGCAGCACGCAGACTGACCTGAACGGCAGAGAAGCCGGAACGAAGGAAGCTTCCAGATGAGAGCCTGAGCCAGTGAGAGCTATATGCAGCAAAAGGAAGCAAAATGAGACCAGCCGACTAACGGGATGCACACTGAGTCAGCAAACTGTAGCAGACAGAAAAGAAGAGACGCAAGGGACACTGAAGGGTTACTGGAGTGCAGTGCTCCAGATAAGATTTTGGAGGTGGGAGTATTTTACTCCTTATTTTTAAACTTTGAGAGTAAATGTGATTTCAAGAGAGTAAAAATGACTTTTCTCCTTTGCAAGAGAGTAAAATGTATGCGACATCCAGCCGACGTGTGCAAAAACGGTCTGGAAATCATTACTATGCGGTAGCGTTCTGCATTGTGACAGAATACACCTTTCCTTATTTCTGTAAGGTCTGGCCATTTCATCTCTCCTGTATATATTAAAATCTTGAAAACACAAACTAGCCAATTACATAGTAAAGCAAACATGGATTTTATTGTGTGTTTTGAGGTTCGATAGCAGAATTGTCTTTTGAGGTTTAATGAAAGTCCTCATTTCCTGGAGCTATTTCTACCTAATGGTATGGCAATGTTCTGATACAACAGTGTAAAGAGGCAAGGACTCCATGCTAAATTCTATATCTAATCTCATGTTCAAATGGTTATTTATATAGTGATTTTGGCAAAGTGCTGTACATAGAACATATTTATCACAATTATCACCAAACCAAAGTCGGTACTTCTTTATCGACCTCGAAAGTAAGAAAGGCCGAGCTGGCCTTGCCGGGATTTGAACCTGCAACTTACAGATCGCAGCAATGAGCGCTCAACCAGCTGAACTAACATCCTTCAGAGGTTGGTAAACTGAGTATCGACTGAGGTATAATAATCACAGTGCCTAGATGTTGGACAAACCATGCATGAAGGGCTACATAAAGTTAAATACCTATCTGGATTATCACAGGGACAAGGTTTAGCTGAGTTTCTATTTCAATTACAAATGCAACTTTCATTTGTTTGTTTTTGAAAAGTGCTTGCACTTCGTGGAGAGTCAGGTTTTGGATGTTTTAATTGTAGTCTTGAAGATTCGAGAGGCTAGAACACCTGTGATTGGTGTAATGGCAATCACTCACCCTTGACCAAAGACTTCCAGGTTGAATGGATTTAACTAGACTGTGCATACTCATCATTTTACACACCCGTTTTATATAGAGTGTGAATTAAATTGTAAAAATGATCTTCCTCTGCATGATTATGCACACAGCACAGGAACTCTGAAAAATACAATTGTGCAATACTGGTTTGCTTTCACTGGAAAAAAGCATAATTTGTTACAAAAGATTAATTCTCAATTGCAACTTATTTTCCATCTTATTAATTATGCAATCCTAAAATGCCAGGAAAATAAATATGCACAGTGCTTCTGTTTGCTTCATGAGCATCAACACAGCAGAAGATGAATGGAAAGAAACCATTCCTTTGAGTGTGCAGTTTCTTTTTTTGAAAGGCTTCAGAGAAATACATTCTGTTTCAGAGGCTTTTCTCCATGGCTTGCAATCACATCCAAGTAGATCAAAATCAAAAGAAGCATACTGGTTTCTGTCAAGTAACCTGACCTTTGCTCTAAACTTGTGTGTAAATGTACACAAGAAAATAATAAAGCTGTCGTATTTACAAGATTTTCATGTGTAATAAGGCCTCCTGGTACGCACCTTATCAGGAGGCCTGTCGGAGTGTCTGAAAGTGTATGCCCAGACACAGAAACAGCATGACAGAGGCAAAGTTAAACATTTGAAGGAGTTGAAATATTTGTGAACAATATTGAAAATGGGTCAGCAACCCGATGCTTCAAAAGAGTAGTTAATGTAAATACGAACGTTATTGGAAAATGGGCAGAAGCCCAATGTTTCAAAGGAAGAGTGGAAACTGAAACGAACATTACTAAACAAGTGTCAAATATAATATAATGGATAAAGACAGACTGATTGGAGAAGGGAGAAGCCTTGGCAGGTTAGTGAACCAGGCGCACAGTGAGTCTGGGACTCGCACCTATGAGAGAAAGACAAAGAGTCTTACTAATTTGACATCCTGGCAGGAGAGTTAAGCAGGAGGAAGAAGAGAAGTAAACATGTTAGGTGAGCAATTGTTGCAATATCTCCACGGGAGAAAACCATCTCTCTATACTTTCAAAATCTTCATTAAGCAAGCTTAGAAAAGAGTGGGGAAAATGTGGAAGGGGCTACTTAATGGTTTGGTAGCTTGAAGGCCATTTAAGGGATAAAAAGGTGAGCGATTTTTCCTAAGTTCCCATACCAGGAACAGCCTCAGAAGAAAACATTGATGCAGACCCACTGGCTGAACATTGCAGTTTGGAAGTTCAGATGTACTGGAACCTCACAGAAATGTAGCTTCAAGGTTGGCACCTGCGTTTTATTAATGTGTAAGTGCTTCCTATTTGAGGTTAAGTTCTGTGAAATAAACAACAACTCTAGGAGTATATGTTATAATATTGTCCTTGGACCTATTATGATAACAACCTTGTTTTGTCTCCTCCCCCACCCCTTACTTATTTTTCTCCCTTCCCCCTCCCCCTCCAGCACTATCTGAAATGTCGTCAGGCCTAGTACGATAGTTGTTTGTTTTGTTCCTCTCCCTCCTTTCTGCTCCCCTTCTCCCTCACCTTTTGTTATTCTCCGGCTCTACCAGAAATGTTGTCAGGCGTAGTACGGTAGTCACCTGTCTGTTTCCCAGTTCCTTCCCATTCACCCCCTCCCTTCCTTAGCTGTGTCTTAGAGCTCTTGCACTATCTGAAATGTCGCCAGGCCGAGTATGATAGTTATTTCACATTCTTATTGTTCATGGCCATGTAAGAATGTCATTGTTTTTTCCCTTGTTCCCTCCCATGCCATGAAGCGCTTTGAAACACATTGTGTATAGGCGCTATATAAATGAACTATCATATCATGAAAGTGTTATGTGGCATCCTGGCATGAAAGTAAACCAGACGTGAGAAGCAAAGTGAATGTGGAATTGTGGAACTGCGAGAAACACATATAAAAGTGTGGAATCATAACCCTTATTGGAGGACTGATGAGAAAGTCACAAATATGCAGGCAGGAGAGTACACCAGGGATATACAAAAACAGAACCGCTAATAGAGAAAGGAAGAATGGTAGCCAGTTAAAACTAATTGAACCACTGAATGTGAGAAGCTGAACAATAAGAGAATCACATGTATGAAGGAAACTCATGGGAAGATTCATGCCCCTTAAAATTGTGAACACTAAGAATAAAGTTTGAACAGTGAGGAGAAGAGGAGCTAAGGAAAAGTAGGACTTTTCCTTAAAGAAAGTGTATAAATCTAAACAAGTGGTGAAGCTCGAGGGAGATGTCGTTCCCGCTGAACTTGTAAAACAAAGCCTTGAAAGGGAAGAGAAACACTGGGAGGAGTTTCCACTTTTGTTGTATAGTGAAACTTGGTGGATACTTATCTAGGAGTGCTGGATAGAAAGTGAAGGACCAGAGAAAACATAGGGGAAAGGAGGAGCCCTTTCCCTATTAGAACTTTTATTTATTTTCTATTCTGCACCTTAAAAACTTTATGTTGAGATCTGTGAAAGAAAGCTACATGGCTTACCAGAATCCTCTTGTATATATTATATTGAGTTTAGAGTGTGAGGGTCAGTTTAGGATTTTTGGACACAGGGCGGAGGACGATCTTTTGTTTAACATCCTGATACAGACACAGACGTTCCTTAGTTTGGTTGAGGCAGGGAAACCCCTCTTAGGTTTAGGGACAGATAGGATTTACCCAACCCTCCTTATTCATTTCTTATCAATAAAACACTACGTTGGTACCAAAACTGATTACTGTGTCCGAGTCTTACTCTTGATCCCTTGTAGCGGCTAGACCAAATTTTAACATATGGGGTAGCTGCATTCTAATGGTAGAGGTGTTGTACGAAATGTAAGGGCAGGAGAGACATTATGTATATAGCTAGGATGAATTCTATTGTGGGGGATAGCTGCCTTCTTGTGGCAGAGCTGATGTGCAAGGTATGTGAGCTGTGATGAATCTGATGATGTCATCACTTCTTTCCCGGGGATAACCACTCCTCATGTGGCCAGGTAACGGCAGCCACTACCTGATCTTGACCCTGAGGGCGCCTATTTGAGGAAGGGTCAGATGAGGGAGGGGGACCCTCAGGGGGGATGACACAACATCATCAGGTGTGACGTGGTATCACAGCCCATTAAGGAACCCTAAACCCCCTTCTTACAACCCTAAGGCCGATCCCTTCCCTAATGGACTCATGGGTTGTACTTATTTATTTATTTTTATTTTTATAGCGCGCAAACAGCCCAGGGGCATTGAGGCGCTGTTACTTGCAAGAGCTTAGTTACAAAGGTACAGGAATGGGAGCAGTCGTTGACACATTATGAATACTACAAAACATAACACTGTTGTTATCGATATTGCACTTGGTCATTACATTACAGCTTATCCAGTGGTTCATTTGTTAAGTATTCATGCTGATGTGAAGGACTTTATGTGAAGAGGATGGTTTTCATAGCTTTGCAGAAAGCAATGAGGGAGGCATCAGCTCAGTTTGTGGGAGGGAGGGCATTCCAATGAGTGGGTGCGAGATATGGGAAGCTGGATCCACCCGCTCTGGCTCTTTTTACTAGTGGCACAGAGAGCATGTTGGTATACGGTGATCTGGTTGGCCTTGTAGAGGAGACGGGGTGGATCCTTTGTGAGAGGTAGGCAGGAGCAGTGAGATGAATGCACTTGTGGGTCAGTGTCAGAGCTTTGAAGACAATCCTTTCCTTTATTGGGAGCCAGTGGGCTAGTTTCCTGGCCTCTGAAATGTGTTATCTTTTGGCAATGCCCAGTGATGGCTCTGGCTATGTTTGTGCAGTTCTCTTTGGAGAGAAAGGGCCTGACTGCATTGATTATATTAGCATGATATGCAGCTGCAGAAGCTATTGCGTTGACGTGTCGATCCATGGATAGGCTAGAATCCAGGTAGACTCCAAGAGTTTTGACTGATTCTGAGACAGGTATTTTGATGGCGTCGATGGTGAAGTGACTGAAATGGGAGTCTAGATTTTTTAGCTTGTCTGGGGAACCTACCAGGAGGAGTTCAGTCTTGTCGGCGTTGACGCATAGTCCATTGTCTGCCATCCAGGCATGGATGGTGTTGTAGAGGTTGTTGAGGGTCAGGGAGTCAGTGTCATAGTTACCAGTGAGGGTGAGGAGGATCTGGGTGTCGTCGGCATAGTTGGTGTAGGAAATTCCCATAGCATCGAGGAAGAGGAAGAGGGGTCGTGTGAAGATATTGTAGAGGGTGGGGGAGAGGCAGGAACCTTGGGGCACACCACAGAGTATGATGGTTTGAGAGGGGCAATGGAGTTGATAGCTGCTTTGATGGCAACATCATAGGCTGTTGCGAGTGTTTCTGGGTCTGTGGAGAAAGGTGGTCTGAAGGCTGGGCCTTGGAGGAAGGGCAGTAGCCTTTCCTTTGTCAGCTGGCGGAAGCTTCTAGCGAGGCAGGGTGGCAGGGGTTGGGGTGAAGGGGTAGCGCAGGAGCTAGTGGTGAGGATGCTAAAGGTGATGATATGGTGGTCAGACCATGGGGTGGGAGTGTTTCCAGTGATGAGTGGGCACTTATGCTGTGCGATCCAGAAGAGAGTTCTGCCCTGGGTGTGAGTTGGGCTAAAGATGGTGTTCTTGTAACCTAGAACCTTGAGCGCTGAGTCTAGGGATTTCGCTGCTGAGTCTTTACTATCCAAGAGACCTAGGTTGACGTCTCCAAGGAGAATGGCTTTAGACTGTTGTTTGAGGTTGTCAGAGAGGAGGTGGATGAGAGCGGCTGGAAAGTCTCCTATTGGGCCTGGAGGGCAGTAGACAGTGTGCACAGTAATGGTGCAATGGGGAGAGAGGTTTATTTTGACTTGGAGGTAGTCGCTGTTGTTATGCAGGGATTGCTCTACCTTTCTGATACAGAGGCAGCTCTGGCAATAATTGCTACACCTCCACCTTTAGAGAGGCGATCTTGTCTAGTGATGGAATAGCCCGGGGGTAGTGCGAGGGAGAGCGCAGGGCCGGAGGCCTCATGTAGCCCAGTTTCTGAGATCATGAGCAAATCGAGGTCATGGGTGGTTAGGAGGTCGTGGATGTCTAGAGCGTGGGCATTGATAGACCTAGCGTTACTCATGGCGCATTTATGATGGGGTTCATTAACGGCTGGGGGGGTTCATGAGGATAGTGGGTGAGGTAGTGGACATGGTTGCGCTGTGGGAGTTGGAGGAGTTGCACATCACAGATTTTGCACTTGGGGGCTCATTTTCAGTGGTGGGGGACACATGTGGAATCACATTTGGCACAGTAGCATTCAAAATGGGGGTAGAAGAATTGCACATCACTGATTTTACACTGGGGGCTCATTTTCAGTGGTGGTGGGCACATGTGGAATCACATTTGGCACAGTAGCATTCAAAATGGGGGTAGAAGAGTTGCACATCACAGATTTTACACTGGGGGGCTCATTTTCAGTGGTGGTGGACACATGTGGAATCACATTTAATATGGAAGCAGCACAATTGTGGATGGGGGTAAAGTACTGCATTGGCCGCTATATTGGCAGTAATTGTTGTGGTTGTAGGCTTAGAAGTTGGGCGGAAGAGTCTGGCCTTGTTAGCCTGTAGAGAGGGAGGCATGGTATGAGAGCATAGCCGGGCATTGCGAGTGCTCGTGGGGAGGGGCTGTGAGCTGACGGTGGCTTGCAGGGTACGGGTGCGTAATCTGAAGCACCTTGTGGCAGAGCATGGGATAGAGAGAAGCTTGCAGTGGTTATGCTTCTTACCTTCCGGATGCAGCATTGTTTTTGGGCACACGGCAGACTAGCAGTGAAGAGCTGCAAAGAGCACAGGAGGCCTTTTCTCCTGGCCTTCGCTCGTCAGCTTCGCCCCTCGGTCCTCTCCCCCTCCATTTAAAGCAGGAGGGGAGGGGCGGGCAGGCGGACACAACGAATAGGAACCTGGGCCTGCGGCGGTGAAATGCACGGCACCAGTTGTTGTTGTGGATGCTTCCATGCAGGCCTTCAGATAAGGTGCGTACTAGGCCTTTTTACGCATGAAAATCTTGTAAATACGCCAGCTTTATTATTTTCCTGTGTACATTTACACACAAGTTTAGAGCAGAGGGCAGTGCGAAGGTCAGGTTACTTGACAGAAACCAGAACGCTTCTTTTGATTTTTACCTGCATGGAGGTAATTGCAAGCCATGTAAAAACGCCTCTGAAACAGAATGTATTTATCTAATGCCTTTCAAAAAAGAAACTGCACACTGTGACAAAAGGAATGGTTGCTTTCCATTCCGCTTCTGCTGTGTTGCTTGCTGCAAAGGGAAGCACTGTGAATATTTATTTTCCTAGCATTTTAATATTGTAAAATTAATAAAATGGAAAACTTGCAATTGAGAATTAATATTTTGTAACAAATTATGCTTTTTCCAGTGAAAGCAAACCAGTATTGCACAATTGTATTTTTCCGAGTTCTTGAACTGTGTGCATATCATGCAGAGGCAGATAATTTTGACACTTATCGTTTAATTTACACTCTAACTATAAAAACAGTGTGTAAAGTGATTATGCACGGTCTAGTTTCCATCCATTCAACCTTGCAGTCAATGGGGTACATTACTATAAACGGTCAGTGGCAGCAGAGTCTTTGTTCAAGGGTGAGTGATTGTCATTACACCAATAACAGGTGTTCTAACCTCTCAAATCTTCAAGACTACAATCAAAACATCCAAAACCTGACTCTCCAGGAAGTGGAAGCGCTGTTAAAAAAAGAAATGAAAGTTACATTTGTAATGGAAATAAAAACGCAGCAAAAACGTCCCCAGGATAATCCAGATGGGTATTTAACTGTATTTAGCGCTTCATACATGGTTCGTCAAACATCTAGGACTGTGATTAGTATACATCAGTTGATACTCAGTTAACTGACTTCTGAAGGATGTTAGCCAATAAGATAGCTCAGCCGGTGGAGCACTCGTTGCTGCGATCTGTGCGTGATCTGCAGGTTCGAATCCTGGCAAGGCCATCTCAGCCCTTCATGGTCGATAAAGGATTACCGACTTCTGTTTGTGATAAATATGTTATATGTACAGCGATTTGCCAAAAGCGATATAATGGGCTTTAATACCCAAAGGTTTCTAAGCACGGACCTGGGGATCGAACCTGTGTTTCTCTGTGTCGTCTTGCTTCCAAGGCGAGCATGTTGCCCCTGCGCTATCCTCCCAAGACAATAAATATAGAATTTAGCATGGAGTCCTTGCCTCTCTGCACTGTTTATTGTATCATAACATTGCCATACCATTAGGTTGTAATAGCTCCAGGAAACAAGGACTTTCATTAACTATCAAAAGACAATTCTGCTATCAAACCTCAAAACACACAATATAATTCATGCTTGCTTTACTATGTAATTAGCTAGGTGAAAGCTGCTGCATGGTTATGATTTCCATACAGTTTTTGCACACGTCGGCTGTAGGTCACATACATTTTACGCTCTTGCAAAGGAGAAAAGTCATTTTTACTCTCTTGAAATCACATTTACTCTCAAAGTTTAAAAATGGGGAGTAAAATACTCCCACCTAAAAATCTTATCTGGAGCACTGCATGACAACGGTATCCATTTTAGGGCTTCTCCAGACGGCACACACGGCGGCAAGGAAGAATAGGGGTTACATAAATGAAAATCCCTTTCCCAGTACTGTGACGAGAAAGATCCCCAATGACTGACAAGGGAATTATACGATCAGTACTGTGATGAGGGAGAATAATGGAGTAATGAGGATTACATGTATGAACCACATACAGCAGTCTAGTCTTTCCCAAAATCCTATTGGCCAGAGCCAGTATAAAATCAATGTAAAACTCAGGAAGTATGATAGAGTCCCTCTCTGGAGGACCAAGGAACAGTAATCGTTTGTTGCAGAAGGAGTTTTGAACTGCTGTTCCACAGGCGAGAAGGAGGAACCCTTGCACCCCAACAGCTTGGGGAGTGCTGGGGTAACCCAGGGAACCGCTGTGAACCCCAAAAAGGGGGAGAATCCCTGGGTACCAGCAGTGTGCCAAAATGAAGCTGGGAGTTCCCTCATTGGGAGAGTTCTCCAGCTCATCGCAGAGAAAGGTACTGGTGGTGGCGCAGGAGTCCAGACCGCTAAGAGGTGTGAGAGGGCAGCCCAGTGAGCAATGCGCTTTGGAGAAACTGGAGCGGAGCACGAGTAAGCAAGTCATGCTTCTGCAAGGCTGCAGAGGCTGGTACGCCGTCCAGAGTACAGATGCCTACGAGAGATGCTGCCTGGGGAAGCTTTGCCCTCTCTGAGCTGACCAAGGGACTGTCGAGCTGCAGAGAGGACTCTGGAGCCAGCCGGCCCAGGTAGGCAGCCAGAGAAAGCTGATTGCAGGGGCTGGTACGCTGTGTGGAGACCGCAAGAGGAAGAGAAGGAAAGACTGCCTAAAGGCCACGGGAACCAGAGAGCAGTATCTGTGCCGCCTGAACACAGAGAAGCATTTGGCAGGGAAGCGAGAGCTGCAAAGGATGCGGAAGGCACCCAGTGAAGCCGGTGACCCTGTGAAGTGGAGGCGGAACACCGAAGCGCTGCTTCCCGTTTACTGCGAGGGAACAGAAGAACGCCACAGAAAGCAGGTGAGTCCTCAGGAGGGAAACTGAGACACTGGGGTGCTTCGGCAACATTATCAAGTACAAATAAAAACAAGGGAAGTGAATGAAAGGGAACTTGAGACCTGATATTTCAAAAGGAGACCAATAGAATGAACGTGAGAAAGTCAAGTTTGCAAATGTGTGAAGTGAACCACATGAGAAAGCCCTTGCAGGAGAGTATACCAGGCAACGTCAAGTTTGCAAGTGTGGAAAGTGAATCACACGAGGAAGTCCTGGCAGGAGAGTGTACTAGGCAAAGCCAAGCTTGTGAGTGAAGTTACATTAAAGTGGAGAGGAACCTGGCAGGGGAGCACACCAGCTATCATACAAAGTTGGGACTCGTAGCCAAGTTGTTTTTGGATACAAGTTGTTTTTGGTGACTAGAGAATTCCAACGAAGACTCATGTCCTTAGGAGTTTAACGTGTCTTGAAGAGATACCTAAGGGAAGGGAGCCATCCCCTGGAACTGTGAACTTTATCCATTAGGAACTTTTGTGTTGGCGTTACATCTTCCTTTTGAGTTTGAACATTTGTGCACTTTCAAGGCAAAAGACATTACTCTTAACACCTTAGAATTACTTTTAGAATGTGACGGCCAGAATAGGATTGCGGACACAGGCCATTTTGCTTTGGACATCTTGACAATCGGACTGACCCTTAGTTTTGGTTGAGGTAGAGAAATACCTCTTAGAGCAGGGACAGCGAGGCATTTTCCAACCCTCTTATTATTTAAATAAAAGTACATAAAAATCAACAGGCCAGGACTCCTCTGTGTCTCATTCCTGGTTCATCACGGAGCATGGGGGATATGATGTGTGCAGCTAGCCTGAATTTTATCGTGGGGATAGTTGCATTGTAATGGTGGAGGTGTTGTGCCAGATATGAGAAGTAGGGGAGGCATTATGTGTAATATTACATGTGCTTATAACATTTAGGCATTCCTTTTGACATGTTAAATAATTTGGGCTGTATGCCACAAAGGTTGCCTGTAAGGGTATGATATGATATGGCATTTATAACGCGCCTATACACAAGTGTTTCAAGGTCCAACGGGGCAAGGGAGGGGTAACAGAGGGAAGACAGGCAACAATATTACTAGGCCAGGTGACATTCAGATCGCGCAAGTGCGTGGGAAGGGTGAACGAGCGTGGGGGAAGAGGGAGGGGAAAGTGCAGTACATGGGATAATAGAATAAATAAGATAAATAAAAAATACGGCCAGCTGGTGGCAAGTGCAAGGTAAGTGCAGACATAAGTGCTGGTAGGGGGACTGTAGGGATACAGAAAAACAGTCCCCAAGTGCGGGGGTTGCCAGTGAGGCAGTGCAGGTGTGCAACTGGTGGGGCCTGGGCCCGAGATCAGAAGGGTGGCCAGGTAACCAGTGCAGTTTCAGTTACAGCCAGGAATTCAGCAGGGGAGAGGGGGGAGAGAAAGCAGAAGAAAAGAGGAAGGTTTTAAGGTGCTTCCGGAACTGGTTATGGTTCTCCCCACGCTTCAGGGAGGCTGTTCCAGAGGGAGGCCCCAGCCGAGGAAAGAGATCTACCACCAACTCGTTGCTTGGAGAAGCGACTGACCCTGAGGGAGTTGGAGGCAGATGAGCGAAGAGCTCGAGAAGGAAGATATTTAGAAAGAGAGAGTGGAAGGTATTGAGGCCCCAGGACCCAGAAGGCCTTGTGGACAATGCAGGGGGGTTCAACTTAATCCTTGCAGCCACTGGGGGCCAGTGCAGAGATTTCAGTCCTGGAGAGATACAATCCCTGGATTTCAGGCCGAGGACAAGTCTTGCAGTCCTGTTCTGGATGAGTTGCAGAGGACGGAGAGGAGAAGCAGGCAGATTTATAAAAAGCTCTGGAGACGGTGAACTTCTGGGGGAAGGAGAGGAAATGAAAGGAAGAATACCTCTGAGGAGGTGCATCTGGTAGTGTGACTTCTTAGAGATGTCAGAGATGTGAGGAGACAAGGAGAGTGTGGAGTTGAAGATGATCACAAGGTTTTTAGCCTTGCAGGTGGGAGCAGGAAGAGGGCCAAGAGAGGCCGGCCAGAGAGTGGCAGGAAAAGAGGGAGCGGGTGTGCCGATGAGGAGAATCTCAGTCTTACTGGCATTAACGCAGAGATCATTGGTGGCACACCACTCCTGACTAGCAGACAGACAGTCAGAGATGAGTGAAGGAGAAGAGGTGGCTGAAGGTAGCCTGAAAAAGAGCTGAGTGTCTTCCGTATAGCATTGGAAGTTGGGGCAGAGAGCAGCCATGCGGTGGGCGAGAAGTGCCAGGTATTGGTTGAACAGCCAGGGAGAGAGGTTAGATCCCTGGGGAACACCACAGGTAGAGATAGAGGAGAGGAAGGACCCAAGTTGGACCTGGGAGGGTCGATCAGAGAGGAAAGAAGCCAGCCACGCCAGGGCCTGACCGGTGATACCAAGGTTATCGCTGAGACAGTTGAGAAGGATGGCATGGTTGACGGTGTCAAAGGCAGAAGAGAGATCAAGCAAGATGAGGACACAGGGGGTGTTGGAATCAAGGTTGGAGAGCAGGTCTTCACGGATGTTCAGGAGAACAGTTTCCGTACTTCTGGCAGCTCTGAAGCAAGAATGATGATCATGAAGACAACCAACAGATTCAGTGTGGAGATTGAGCTGGGAGATGGCCAGCTTTTCGAGGAGTTTGTGTGGAGATTGGGCAATAGCTAGCCAGGCAGGACGGGTCGGCAGAGGGTTTCTTAAGAAGATGGTGCACAAATGAGTGCTTCAGGGGGATGGGAAGACTCCAGTGGTGAAGGAGTGGTTGCAGAAGTCGGCCAGAGCAGGAGCCAGGGAGTCGATGTGGTCCTTGATAGCTTTGGAGGAACAGGCATGAACCTGTTTTGACGAGACTTTCATAGATCGGACTTGTCTAGAAGCCTCGTCTGGGGAGAACAGGGGAAAGGCAGGGAAGGAGGGAGGAGAGGTGGCCGAAGAAGGGCCAGAGGAAGAGCAGGGAGTAGAGGGTGCAGGGGAAGAGGAAGAGAGAGAGTACAGCATGTCTTGACTTTTAGAGATGAAATGAGAAGCCAAAGCCGTGCAGAGGGCCTGGGAAGGGACAGGAGAGGTAGAGACTGCAGCAGGATTGTCCAGTTCCTTGCAAGTTTTAAAGAATTTGTCCGAGTGTTAGCAATAGGGAGGCCTGGGTTGGAGAGCAGGATATCCTTTTTAAACTTCTTCCTACCAGATTTAGTGAGGAGAGCAGGATAGTTGATAGAGAAGCAGTTAGAAAATATAGGAGAGACAGAGAGCACCATAGAGTTGGTGGGGATAGGAGAGAAGAGGAAGGGGGGAAAGGAGCGGGGGGAACACCAGGGAAGGACGCAGGGAGGGACGCAAGCGGACGAGAGAGGGGGGAAGGGACAGGTGGACAATATGACAGGCGCACAGATGCTGGTAGAAAGTAAGCTAGATGAATGCTTTGCTAAGAGGCAACCATAGAATGGTACTACTTTCACAATGTCGTTTAGATACGGGGAACAAACACCTAAGTCTGAGAGTCCTGAGTAAGGGGAAGGTTCCACAGTGCAATTTTTAAATACTTGCCCAATGCAAATTTAGAGACTAACAATGCAAATGTTTAAAACAGGAGGAACAACACAGCTAAGTTGGAGGTTCTGCAATGTGGTCAGGGGGTGGACAGGGAACGTGGTAGCTGGCTAGCTTCCCCTGCGGACACCTGCAGACAAAGCCAGGAGCCGACTCTGTGGGAGCTGCCCTTCGCCTATGGGCCCTTAGCCGCAGAGGCTGCCAGGCAGAGGGCTGCCCTGGCAGGGTCAGTAATTGCCAGTGTTCAGACCAATAAGAGGAGAGGGGGTGGGCAGGGAGACAGGAGGAGGGAGAAGGCGGAAGTGGACACAGGGAAGGGGAACCGGGGAACAAAGGGTCTGCGAGCTCTGCAAGGAGCATGCACAACGTGGCACAAATTAAAATATCAGGCCCAGGAGGCGACACAGATGGAACAACTCACCTGCTTCTAGCAGCAATGTGGAATGGAAGCGGAGAGCATTCCAGGCAGTAGGCCTCCGGTACCAACAGCACACAAGCCAATCACGTTGCGGGGGCGGGCAGGGAGGTGGGAGGAAGGAGAAGGAGGAAGTGGACACAGGGAAGGGGAACCGGGGAATAAAGGGTCTGCGAGCTCTGCAAGGAGCGCGCACAACATGGCAAAAATTAAAATATCAGGCCCAGGAGGCGACACAGATGGAACAACTCACCTGCTTCCAGCAGCAAAGGGTAACATGTTGAATAGCTCTTGAAAATGTCTTTTAGAAATGAATATCGCCAAAAAACACCCCCTCAACTTAAATGACTTGAAGAAGACATGTTACTTATTCACTCGCTTTTTTGTTTGTTTTTGTTTATCCCATGCCCCTAATTCATTGCGTGGTGTTGTACACTAGACTCAGATGGCATACCTTCTTCAGAGGGGATTTTGAGTACCAAATAAACTGCTCCCACCAATTATAGGTAGCCTGTGATTCTAGCAAAGCCATTTCTAATGGATTTCTTACGCCCACGGATTACTCATCTATGATTACTATCTCACAGTGCAGCTGCTCGTCAGAAACATTTCTGCTACCATGCGGGCAGAGTGGCTATGCATGGGCCAGTTGATATTGTGGCGCAGTGCCCCGTGACATTAGTTCCTTTTTCTGCACACTCTGCTCGCTTCATGAACATGCTTTGTTAGATATTTTGTTGATTTCTCGCCATACTAATTTCTTCAAAAGGTCTTGAGTTTCAAGACCTGCGCTGACTGTGGATGTCAAATGTCTGTTTTCAACCCCCAAAGAATTTGTGCCTACTGTCTCTGGGAGGAACAGGACACAAGACTGCGGGTCATGTCTGTCGATGCACACTGAGGCGCATCGTACGCTGGCTACAAAGCAGTTTACCTTTTTCCATAAGGAAAAAGATGTCAAACTTACCCGTTTGGGCGGCGCTGTTGAGCAGCTGACGTGATGGCCCCCTAAGAGGAGAGCTCCGTGCCCTACATTAATCCGTCAGTTATAACACCGCTGCTGGACGTTTATTACAACTTTTGTAACTACAGAGAAGCAAGGGAACTAACTGGGCAACTTCCCACCAAATCTCATGAAAAACAGCGTGCCGGCCCACCCGTGGTGACTGCTTTCGCAAGTGCCATTACGACCCGTGAATCCAGCGGGAAAAAGAGGGGGAATAGCCTGCATAGCCGTGCAGTGACTGTGGGACGAGCTGAAGGAGCTATGACGAGCCGTATCCTTTCCAACGGCTCTAACACCTGCGGCACCTACTATCACCTGAAGTATGTCCGGGCCCAGGGGGGAGCATTGCCCGGGGATTGCCCAGCCGCGCTGTAAGACACACGCTGGTGGTTTGCAGACACTATGGACAACATAATTCAGAGGCTACTGGAAAACTGCGATAGCCGCTTGGCAAACCGACACTGGACCACTGTTGGCAGCCTGCCGGTCTAGACCCTTTGGTGGAAACCGTACTGGACACCGGCGGCCGTAGACCCCTCGCTGCATCTACTGGGTCGTCCGGGTGGTGGCACCGTGACTTGTCAGCTCTGCAACCGTCTACTGGTGCGGATCCCTGATCCAAGTAGCTGAGCCGGAAGGACGATCCTACCGGCGAGCTTGAACAGACATCCCAACGGAGAAGACCAACAATAAGGTGAGAGCTGGTTCGCCGGCTACAACGCACCCACACGCGGTTGAGGCGAGCTACTTAAACCGCCTAAGACCTCCGCTAGCTAACACATAACATGCAGAATACACGGAACACCGGTGAGGCGCCCTGGCGGTTGCTAGACACCGCAGCACAACAGATGCTCCTCCTTGCCACCCCAAACCCTGCACAGCTGCCAACATGAAGCAAGACCACGAGGGATAGTACTGCTGGAACCTACACCATAACGTGCACAGCGCTTGCACCGTGCGACCACATACATCCCTGCAAAAGAGTTGGAGCTGGAGAGGTCTGGTCCTTCCCCGTTACCAGCATACTGCGGCAACATACCCTGCAATTTCCTGCACCAAACATTAGGAGGCCCGGGGACAGCATTTACCCGGAAGCCATTGGACTAAGTGGTGAGGTGGCATGATGAGACCGCTACTTCCCAAGTTGAACAGGAGCGAGAGGCTAGGAGCCCGCGACTGGCCTGATTAGATCCTGATACAGATACAATCAGGCGGCCGACAAAACCGCCCTCCTGGCCACGGCCAGCCCCACTGTAAATTAGCCCAACAAACCGGAATAACAGGGCCCACAATACCAGTAATCAAAGTATAACGTGAGGTCTGAGCTGAGCATTTTGGCGGCACCCTGGTTCTGTATATTGGACATTTTCAAGAGTACACGCTCATAACCCATAACAGACACAGCACTCTGAAGGAGAACACTGCACAGCTGAAACGTGGAAGTACTGAAGACCTAGGTTGCGGGTCATCTGGGAGAGCGGCGGAGCAACTGGTGCTCCCTTAAACAACACAACCGAGCAACAACTACAACATCACTGGTTCCCGGTACTCGCATGCTCCCACCACGGCATGTGCAAAGGTGCTAATAACAATAGAAACAAGAAAAAGAGCCCCATGGACACCTTTACCAGCCCTAAAAACATGGCGACACAGGCCTCTCCAGCCTCCAGCCCGGTGTCTACGGCCTATCGCAAGGCTAGTACCAGGGATGATCAACTACTCCAGACAATGCAAAGTGGCTTCTTAGCAATTCATGTCAAACTGGACGACATCATGGGTACAATCGGGTCCCTGAAGGCCAGAGTGGAGAAGGAAAGCACCTGCACCACAGAGGCAGAGACACGCATCAGTAACAATGAGGACACATTGCAGCGACAGGAACATGCATTGAACACCATGCAGACAGAACTCACAAAAATGACCAATAAATGCGAAGACTTGGAATCCAGATCGAGACGCAATAATATTTGCATAGTGGACATTCCGGTGGCAGCGTGCAAATTCCCTATGGAACAGTTTGTCGAAAATTTCCTGAAGGACATGTTCAATTCCTCAATACTATCACCCCCGTTCCTGGTGGAAAGGGCACACCGGACATTGGAGCCAGCCCCTCACCCAGGGGCCCCGCCAAGAACAGTGATACCTTGCATACTAAACTATAGGGACTGTGACATGATACTACGTCTTGCAAGAGAAAAAGGGAAACTACAATTTGATTCCAGTGCGATTCATATATACCCTGATTTAGCAAAAAACGTCCAGACACAATGAAGATCTTATGATGCAGTGAAGCAACTGCTCCGAGCCCGCAGAGTACCCTACTCCCTGATGTCCCCGCCAGGCTAAGGATACAACATGGGGGAAAACACAATTCTCTGTTAACCCTGCACAGGCACTGTCCTATGTGGAAGTATCGATTCCCTATCCCCCCAGGGTCACCCAGACCGGATCAAAATGCACCCCGAGCAGATGAAGTCAGCAACTTGGATGATGACTATTGACTGCACCCTGAGTGGACCGAGCTGCAGTGCCTGATAAAGATATCCACAGACAGCAGCGACAAACAAGGATTGAAACTTTGGGCACGTTGAGCGATACGATAGGCCACGAGCGCCCAACATCGGCCTCCAAGGAGTATCCAAAAGTTATCTGGGGTCTTATCAAGTTGGGGCGGATGGTGAGGGTAGGGGCAGGGGGGGCAGGGTGGGGGCAGGAGGGGCAGGGGGGCAGATGGGTCACGGGTGAATTGAAAGTTAAAGTTCAAATTAAGTGGGTTTTGTTTCACCCAGTGTTGTTCAGGGAGGAAACCTTAAAATCAATGGCAGATGTCGGCCAGACGGTACTTACTATAGATTGGCCCAATGTGGACCCTATGAACGGTACATCAACATTTGCACCATGACAATTCACATGGCAATGCATCTCAAAATGATCACTTGGAATGTGAGGGGTCTTAACCTGATAAAGCGCAGAAAGATCTGGGTATACCTGGACCGACATTCCCCCAATATCGTTATGCTGCAAGAAACCCATGCATTAGAAACTATACATCAGCATATGTCACTGAAATATGGGAAAAAATAGATATTACACAAACTACTCATCACAAACTAGGGGGGCAACAATAATGATACACAAGAATGTTAATTTCCAGGCCGGCGCGACATACATTGACCCGGAAGGTAGATATGTAATGGTATCCGGGACTATTGGCAATACACCGGTGACCCTGGTCAACACCTACGGCCCTAACAGGGACTACCCAGCATTTTACATTGCAGCGGGTGAACCTTATACGTCACAACCCAGACATTCCAGTCGTATGGGGGGGGCGATTTCAATACAATAAAGGACCTCTCAATAGACAGAGTCAGCATTAGGCACAAATCCAGTAGCAATGCCTCCCAGACCATCCAACAAATGATGACACAATTTGCCCTGACTGATATATGTCGCACACATCATCCAACCATGACTGAGTTCCCCTACTATTCCTCTGTACAAAACGCACATTCTAGGATTGACCTATGGCTCCTTTCAACACATTGGGCCGGCCACGTACAAGAGCCCAAAATTCTTCCAAGAACATGGTCGGACCACTCCCCCGTGTGGCTCGAGATTCAACTACAACACTCTCCCAGACCGCCCTACACCTGGAGAATGCCCCCGTCGATATTACTAGATGAACCCCTAGCGGAAACCCTCAGAATCAACATAGAATAATTTTTTGCTGAAAACGAGGGCACTGTAGACAGTTACGCAACGATCTGGGAAATGTTCAAAATCGGGCTTTGGGAAATAATGATTGCTACAACACTGGGCACCTTAAAAACGATCAGAATCGAGCTAGACGATAAGGAAAGGGAACTCCGGGATCTGGAAAACCAGTATGGAGAGTCACACGACAAGGCCCTAAAAGGCACCAGGCAGAAATTCTGTGAGCTGGCGGATCGCAAGACACCATATATGACGTGGACAGTGCAGGCTAGAAGATACAGAGCCAGCGACCGCCCTGGTAAGCTATTAGCGGGCATAGTCAAGGGGGAGCGTGGAGCACAGCACATAGGAGGGATAACCAGACCCAACGGATCCACCACAGGGGATCCTGTCGACATAAATGATCTCTTCCGCCAATACTATCAGACATTATACAACAAAAACGACAGCATGCCACCTGAAGAGGTGACAGAATACCTAGCACGTACTAACCTCCCGACATTAAACATGGAGTCCAGACAGAGACTGAGTAGCCCATTCACTGAGGAGGAGATTGAGGAAGCGATATCCAGTCTCACCCCTAATAAAGCCACCGGTCCTGATGGTATAGGCATCCAGTTCTACAAAAAATACAAAGACATACTTGTGCCCAAACTATTGAGGGTGTGGGAGGAGTCCTGTTCAAATGGATCGCTGCCCCCTCACTTAACATAGCGGTTATAACTGTTCTCGCAAAGCCAGGGAAACCCCCAAACGAAATGTCCTCATACTGCCCCCTCTGCCTTATAAATTCGGATATGAAAACTTTTGTTAAAATTCTGGCAAACAGATTGCTTCCCCATATGTCCACACTAGTACACCCGGACCAATCCGGCTTTATACCGGGTAGATCCACGGCACTAAACCTGAGGAGATATTTGGCACATTGGCGCAAATTAACCCTGAACTCTCTGCGGCAGCAATGGTCCTGGACGCCAAAAAGGCATTTGACTCAGTGTCGTGGAACTTCCTCTTCGGGGTCCTACGACGCATGGGTCTGGGCGAAGGCTTTTGCAAATATACTAAACTACTATATACTGAACCCATGGCCATGATCCGAACTAACGGTAACCTCTTGACGGCAATAAAATTGCCCAGAGGCACCCGTCAGAGATGCTCCTTCTCTCCCCCGCTGTTTGCATTGTCAATAGAACCCTTCACCAGCAGGATACGAGAACATCACGGGCACAGGGGAATAAACATATGTGGAGCCCCACAGAAAATCTAAATGTATGCAGACAACACCCTAATTTACCTAAAACACCCTGAAAGAAACATAGGTCCAGTACTGGCAGAGGTGGAAACCTTCACTAGCTACTCAGAATACAAAATGAACACCCAGAAATCGGAGTTATTCCCATTGACTAACAACACCATGAAACCCACCCAAACTTATGAAATGAAGTGAAGCGTTGAGTCAGTGAAGTATCTGGGGGTCATGGTGCAAGATCTCACAAATCACTGTATGAAAACAACCACCTTGATTATCTCGGTAAACTTGAGCACAAACTCAAGCAGTGGGGTACATTTCCACTGTCCCTGATAGGACCAATAGCCATATTAAAGATGATAGTGGCACTTAAACTCCTGTACTATTTCACTACCATCCCTATGTGGCCGGGAAAACAGTTCTTCAATACTCTTAGGAAGTTATCAACACGATTCGTATGGGGTGGGAAGAATGTAAGGGCTAAGTGGAGCTCCCTCACTAAACCTTACGACAGGGGAGGGCTGGCGGCCCCCGATTACGTGTTATATTACCTGGCAGCCCAGGTCCAATATGCAGGCATGTGGTATGACCCTGGTAACGTACACTCCCATATTAACTTAGAGAAACAGTCTGCGTCACCAACCGAGATAAAAACTACTCTGATAAGCAAACATGAACTAGACCCGTGTCCCTTCGACCCGTTGCGAGCCACATTCGATGCATGGCGACGATTACAAAACAAACTGAAAATCCTTACACTAAACATATTCTGCTCTGGGGCAACCCTAGTCTTGCCCCCACTATGGATCCCGACATCCGTAATTCCTGGGATCCAAACCACGAGATGGAACTAGCGGACCTCTTCCCTGCCGGGAGGTTTGTCACATCCGAATTCCAAAGTAAGCTGGGAAACAACCCGGTAAAGACTCTGCCACTATCTGCACACTGCTGCCCTCATACGGTAATACTGCAGTCATTCCCTACCGAACCAGCGCCCAATACCCATCTTGAGATAATTGTGCAGCCAAACAACAAACGCAACCTCCTATCGAGGCTGTACTCCATGTTCCAACAGGGAATGCCTCAATCCAACAAACTGAGAGAAAAATGGGAAGAAGATACAGGGACAACGATTGAGGAGCATAAGTGGGGGAGAATTTGTAATCTGACTAAGGAAGTATCTTTGAATGCCCGACTAAGGCTAATGCAGTATAAAGTACTCAACAGTCTACATTACACACCCATACGCATCTCCAGATTCGATCCATCCAAACCACAAAACATGCACAAAATGCAACTCCTCAGATGCAGACACCATACACATGTTCTGGAGCTGCCCTCACATAGCAGAATTCTGACACCATGTTGCCTCGACATTACACTAAATGTTAGTTGTCTCCCCGACGCTCCTTCCACTAAAATATTAACTGGGTGACATAGGCAAAGCAAACATCAAAATCCGAAGGCTGTTCAATGTAGGATGTATCATAGCCAAGAAATGCATATTGCAGAAGTGGAGGGCCAAGGAAGCACCAACACTGAACCACTGCTATCACGCAATGGCAATCGTGAACGACAATGAGGTAAACGTCATACAAACTGTTACAGCAGTTGCTAGGCCCAAGGACATATGGTCTCCATCCCGCTCACACATGGAGAAAATATCGTCAAGCAAAACGTGAAATCTGTAAACGCCACTGTAATTGTAACCTGAAATAGAAACATGTATCCATAAATATCAAGTATACAACAATATCACAATGAAGATGCAATATCACCGTACCAGGTATTGTATACCCTGCTGCTTACCTCTGTCATATGTTAAATAACGTTTTAAAAAAAAATAATAAAACATACCCGTTTGAGATCACACAGTGAAGAGCAGCATACGGAGGACCGTTCTCCAGTCAGAAAAGATAAAAAGAAGCAACACTGCAAAAGGTCCCTCTCACCCAGCAGTTCCTTTATGCACTCATCAGAAAAGTAGCCGCTGTTGGATGGAGTACTCTGAGGATCAGGCACCAAAAGTATGATCACCCTGATCGCTTTCCTTTCTTGAGACAAGAATGTGATGGTCTTGACAGACAACATGGTAGTCATGCACTCCCTCAACAAGCAAGATGGTGTAGGGTCATGGTGTCCGTGTAGAGAAGCAATGAGACGGTGGTTCTTGGCTCTAGAAAACGTGTCTGTCACAGCGGCTCATGTCAGCGGAACAGAGAACATGATTGCTAATGCCTTCAGCAGACAAAGTTTGGGTCTCTGTCAGGATGTTTTAGTGCAGACTGTCTCATCAGCTGATCCTCTTCGCGACCAGTATCCACAGGAAGTGTGTGTTTTTCTGCTCCAGTGGATTTTGTTGGCGGGGAACTCTAGTGGATGCACTGACTGTTGAGTGGACGTTCTACCACTTGTATGCATTTTCACCAAACCCTGTCATCCCATTTGTTCTCAGGAGGCTACACCCATTTGGGTACATGTTGATTTTGATCCCTCCATAGCAGGTCTGGTGTTGCTGGATATGTATTTGCAGGCCTTCTTGGCCACCTCCCCAGAGAGTGGATCTGCTCTCTGAGCTGGAGGTGACCAATCAGAACCTCAACAGCCTGGCCCTTCACGCGTGGCTGCTGAGAGGCTGTGATATAAGGAGTGGGATTTGTCAGAGGATACCCTGAATGTGCTCTTCTCGGCTTGGAAGCCGGCCACCAAGTCCATTTATGCCTGTGTACATTTTTGGCTTGTGCTGGGATCTGGATCCACTTACTTGTCCCACATGGCCTGTACTGGATTTTCTGCTTTCCAAACAGGCCTGCAGATTGCCACATGCCGCTAATTTGGTTTTCAAGAGGACTCCATAGCAGGGCTTGTTCTTCACGATTACCACAGTTATGCAGTTTTTGCAGGGATTGTGCAACCAGTTTCCCCCATGCCAGTTTTTTGTTCTGGCATGGGATTTAAATGTATTGTTGACATTTCTTGAATTTTGTTTCTTTAAGGTTGCTCACACTTAAGGTGATTTTCTTGGTTGCTATCACTTCCGCTAGATGGATGAGTGAGCTCCAGGTGTTATCTGTTAAACCTCCCTATTTGTTTTTTCCAGTGAGATAGTGAAATTGAGAGTGAGGCCATCCTTCCTCCCAAAAGTAGTCTTGGAATTCAATCTCTCTCAAAAGATTAATCTCCCTGTCTTTTTTCCTCCGCCTCATCCTTCAAAGGCAGAGGAAGGATTCCATCCGCTGGACCCAGTGCGTGCCCTCAGCTACTACGTCTCTCGGATGAGAGATGGCAGGAAAAATGACCAGCTGTTTATGGGTTATGCTGGTGCCCATGCTGGCAGACCTGACCAAACAGACCATGTCAAGGTGGGTCATCCTCTGCATTTCAGAATGTTATGAGCTACCTGAAGGTCTTGGGGCTCATTCGACCAGAGGGCTGGCTGTCAGCTCTGCCCTGCAGAGTGGGGACCCTGTTCTGGACATTTGCCAAGGGGTAGCATGGGACTCAATGCATATGTTCGGCAAACATTACTGTTTGAGTTCCCAATCAAGGCATGACACTTCTTTTGGTAGAGCATAGCTCCAGAGCTTTCCGGTATAGGCGGTGTGCTTGCTCACCTCCCTCCTCCAGATCTACTTACTACTTTGGGAGTCTATCATAGATGAGGAATCAGTGGAAGGAAGGTATCCATTAGAAAAACAAATTACTTACCTCTCTGTAATGTTCTTTCTGATGGAAGTTCCTCCCACAGATTCCTCATCACCCTCCTTGCTTGCCCCTCTTGGCACACAGCTAGTACACCTAGATTTGGAAAAAGGGTGGAACTAAGGTCACGTGGCACAGTGCCTGTATGTATAAGCCGGTAAGATGGCTCAGCGGGTTGAGTGCTTGCTGCTGCGATCTGAGCCTGATCTGCAAATCACAGGTTCGAATCCGGCAAGGCCAACTCAGCCTTTCATTCTTCCGAGGTCGATAAATGAGTACCAATTTCGGTTGTGTGATATTGTATGTAAATATGTGCTCTGTAAAGCGCTTTGGTTTAAGGCGCTAAATAAATAACACATCATTATACTGGCCTCGGCATCACGTCCGGTGTGTGGCGAGTAGAGGCATTGGGCGGAGCTGACACAGAGCCATACTGTGCTCCTTGGCGGCGGAAAGCTTTCTAAAGAGCAGCTGCCCTGTTAGGTAGATATCAAAGATGTGAATCCATTGGAGCAACGTCCCTCAAAAAGAACATTACTGATAGATAAGTAATTTGTTTTTCTCAGCAAGCAGAGGATCATCCACATTTTGGTTCCCCAGGTGATGTTGAGGATGTCTGTTATCTCAGTTTTGGAGCAGCGTTCAGGTCCCTTGCCAGTGTGCCCTCGATTCTATTGAATCTACACTGGTAGACTGGTCAGTCCAATCTTCAAAAAGGAGAACTGTTTGGTCACCAATGGCTCAAGTCATATTAGTGGCAAATGCATTCCTTATCGGTTTGGGTGCTCACCTCCAAGATCTCTCGGGAATTGACCTCTGGGAGGAGGAGAAATGCTGCAATACAAATTTCCTTGCGTTTTGGCCAACAAGACTAGGTCTTTCACCTTTTCTCTTTTATATCTCATTTAAGGTTGCTCAGATTCTAAGTGACATTACATCCATATACTACCCAGGAGATCATGCAGGAGACCACCAAAACGTGCACTTGCATGTTGCTGGTCCCCTGCATGCAAGTTTCAACACTCACAACGAGGTGTGTAAACATGAAGCGTAAATGAAAGCGAAATCGCCTTTATTCTTCACTTTTACTGTCTGCTTTTTGAGAGATAAGATGGAAATTATGCTTTGCAGGATGCATTTTATAATGGATTCCTATGAAATCTGCCTGCTATACACCAGCTGCAAATGCAAGGCGTATTTCTTTGGTTTTACGCCTCCATGAATATCTCATGCAGGCGTGAAACTGGGTGCTCAACCACAGCGGAGAAAGAAAGTAAAGTAGAGATGCAAACTGCTTTGCTGCCCTCCTACGCCGTGAAGAGACACAAAAATGAGATGGAGCACAAAATGACATTATAAAGCATGTTTGCATTTTCATGTTATGCTTCACTCAGTGCAAAATAGGCCCCTCATCGGAACCGTTATAGCACGCTCTTGAACGGTTATGGAGGCAACACTCTTTTATTTTGCATTTATATAGCCCATTGCAACACTGTTACTCGTGGCAGTCTTAGTTACAAAGGAGTTATATACATGTGATGATAAAGGTCAGGGCATAAGAGTATCTTCATCCAGGTGATAAAACAAAGCCAGATGGAGAATTAGATACATTTTGCGGGTGCCTAAATATGCTAGCCCTGGTGTGGATGAAAGTGTACATCTTGGATGGGTTTTAGTCTTCCCATCATTCTGTTATCAGTGCAGATGACAGGTGTTTTCTATGTGGTGTATTGATAAATCTGTTGACCCACTGGCATACACCTGGACTGTAGTTCTTGAGGCTTTGTTGTTGCAGGCCAAGGCCATTTGAAATGGGATTGTACATTTTCATTCTTATTGCCATCCAAATGTGCAAGGCACCAGGAGATTATCTTCCTTCAACCCCTTTTCTAGCTTCTTTTTGGGTCTTAAATCTTATTTTGGTTTTCTTGATGGCGGCTCCATTTGAACCTTTATATGTGGGTGCTTTAGGACTTCATACATTTAATCAATTTTCCTAGTAGCGATCACCAGGTAGGCTGTGTCTGAAGTGCGGGTATTTTGCATTCAGCCTAGACTTCTCTGAGGATATTATTTCCCATAGAGATTGAACATTTACCTTTGCATTAGTTGGTGCCTAAATTTCACCTTTAGCAGAAGACACTGTGACGTAGGGTCAACAGAACACACACAAGCCATAAGTGAAGTTCAACATCTTTACTAAATCAGAATAATTAAAGCCTACAGATTCTAGCACAATCAAACTAAAATAATAAGGGTTATTGTAATATGGGCGTCAGGATGGGCCAATTCTGCATGTCTCAAAGGTCAAACTACCAGAGTACTGATATTCCCAGGATTTCGTAAACTACCACACAGTCTCAGGGATATTGCATCTGCCCAGGACACTTCTTGGTTCAACTCAGTCTCTGAGATGTAGCGTTCAGGTTGCGTTTTGTTGATCTTGGTCTAAGGAATACAGAAACCTGCTTGTTCCATGGCAGTTCTAGAGATAAAGCACCCTGCTTGCTTCTTGAGACTCCATCCAGCAAGTACTTCTTCCCCCTTACTTTAGGCTTATAGTCAGGCACAGATAGTCTTGCCTGTCTGTGTCTCGCCCTCTTGGGCCATGATTGGTACCGTCTAACCCAGTCCTACCAGCAAGTATTTCATGCCTCTGGCTTATGGTCAGGCTGTGATCTTATAACGCTTTAGCCAAGGGTTGTACTCCTGGCCTTGCTGTTGTTCACAGATTTACAAATAGCAGAGAATCTCACCCTGCAGTAAAGTAGCATTTCTGGGCCAGTTAAGCAGCTTCTTCTTTGCACATTTACAGGCCTTTTCACACTCTCCGGCACCCGCTGGCCTAAGTAGGAAAGGTTCTTGGTATGTGGTTTCTTAGCCACCCCTTTTTTTCGGTCAGTCTCCTCCTCCCTCTCTTTCTCTCCACAATACACTGTTCTCTCCCCAAAATGTGCCTTGATCGGAGAGTTAGTCTGTGACTCTAATTGAAGAGCATTGAGCTCTATTATAGTCCTTTTAATTTGTGTGATTGCTCAATAAAGCATTTGATTAGTTGTTTTCACCCTATTCTCTGAGTGAAATGTGTTATTCCCCCATTGTTCTCCTTCTCCTATTAAGCTTGTTATTGGGTTATTTATTAATGGCTCTTAATTAGCCTTGGTGAGGTGGTGGCTGAAAATGGCCTGTCTGCCAAGTCGGGCTGAAGTGCAGCTTTGTCCTTGTGGCGCTGCAGTTGTCCCCCAATGTCTCTGTGTTGGCTTGCTGCAGGAATGCGGGAGTCAGGTGAGTTAATTCAATCCGTATTGGGAGCCACCACAAGAAGGTGGGATGCGCTTGTGAAGGGAAACTTTGTACCCCGCAGCCCTATAGGGTGTTTTAATAAGGCGACAACTAGTTTGGGAGAATTTTCCACCCACCCCAAATCAGGCACGCGCAAGTTCTTTTCCTGAACCTGGGACTCGCCAATTTAACAGCATGGATTCCCCATAGTCTGCTTCCTCTTTCGGGACAAGAAACATACAGGTTTGCACAGAAGGTCTATTTAGTAAAACTTGAATAATTAAATCAATTTAAATGTAAACATGCCATACATCTATGAGATCCCAATGTCAATGGTTACTGCTATAAAGAACGATCAATACACTGGTCACTTGAATGTTCAAAGCTGTATTAACTTGACTATAGACTTTTTAAAGCACACGCATCTCCATATGGATATTTGTTTTGCCCTGTACTCACATCCACCATGTGTTGAAAAGTGTATGAGGGCTCACGATAAAGCTTTCGCTTGCTAGAAAATAAATGGAATCAGAACATCTCTGCCTATTTAAATCTCTCTATTTGGAATAAACACCTCCTCCCTACCCAATAGACATGTGGGCATCTCAAAAAACGCATTCTGGTCAACTCAATTTAAAAACAGGTCACTTGATAAACCTGCAAGTAAATCGCTTGTAAACAGAAGAATGAATGTCTAACCTGCATGATTTCTAGATTACATTCAATGGTGTTTTTATTGTATTAATATGTACAAGTGTACATTTGCCATTTCCAATGGGCAACTTAAAGGTGGGAAAATAGGCAGCAGTTAATAACCCTTCTTCTTGAGTGGTTTAGCGCCAGTAACAGAACTTTGCTTGGTGATATAATCACGGAATGACTTCAATTACATTATTTTTCTAGGAATGCACCGTGAGGTATCATTTTGGCTCCCAAAATAATTCTTCTGTGCTTAAGCATTACACAGAGAAGGAGTTGGGATTTCCCAATATATGCACCATTTAGATCTATATGATCAAATCTATAATTTCAGAATCACATACATTTGTGAAATATTTTCTAATTTCCCAGGATGTGCAGTCAAATAACGTACCCCCTCGGTATATTCACCAACACAAAGGGCTGGGATTTAATCTATTCCCCTTTAGATTATACTTCCCTTAAATCATGATATTTCCCCTTAACATTATACCTACATAAAAAAGGTATTTTGGCTGTCTCACAGACAGTTGGGCACCATCTTAAGGAATGGCATCAGTCAGCAAGATGGGTCAACTTCACTCCACAGCCTGGTTGCTCTCCTTCTGTATTGGGCATGTAAGGGTCCAAAAGGAGGAGTCCAACACAGAGATGGCATGATTGTTGGCCTACACTTTTATTATAGTCATTGTAGCTGCCAGTCTTTCTCATCCACCCGCTCTCCCCTGTGCCCCTCTCCCCTCTTCTTGTTAAATTCTGGCACTACCTCAATTGCCGTAAGGCATAGTAATTGTAGCCGCCTGTCTTTCTCATCTACTTGCCCTCTTCTCCTAGCCTCCCCACTTCTATTCATTGCACTTACTCTAACATTTGTCTCGTGACATTTGTGATAGCAGCTTGTTTGTCTCTCCCCCCTTCCCTCCTTGTCTTCTCCTCCCACTTCCCCCTCCAGCATTTTTCTGAATCGTCCTCAGACCTAGTATGATATTTGCTTGTGTTTTTCCTCTCCTTCACTCCATACCGCCCCCCTCGCCTTGTTAATTTTCTGGCATTACATCAAATGTCGTCAGGCATTGTAATGTAACTGCTTGTTTTGTCTCATTTCCCACCCCCCCAAACCCCCATCCCCTCTTATTGTTCCTTGCACTATCTGAAATGTCACCAGGCTGTTTAAGATGGTTTGTTTTCACATTCTGAATTGTTTCAAGGACTTAATGTAGAATAATTGTAACTGTATTCTCCCATGTTCCTTCCCTCCGAGAAGCGCTTTGAAACACATTGTCTATAGGCGCTATACAAATAAACAATCAATTCAATTCAATACCAGAAATAAAGAAAAAGCCTACTTCTCCCTTACTCTGAGGGGTTTCCCTACCTCAACTAAAATACTAAGGATTCAATCAGAATGTCAATGTAAATCAAGAGTCCACCATCCTGTGTCAATAACCTACTCCTGTCTATTACACTTATAACAAAACTAAAGAGGTAGTGGATCTTCTTGGTTCAGAAGAATAGCTCCCTTCTTCTGGACAATGGATCAAAGTTCCAATTGTTAGGTCGGATCTTTACCTGATGGAATGACCAGGTTGTAAAGCAGTAAAGTTCTCAGTTCAAACTCAACTGGAAAAGTTCCAGTTCAAACATCAACATTCCTTATCGCCCATAGTTGTTTCTTTACTATTGGGTTCCTGGAGAATGCCTCCCTTCTCCAGGTATTTTGCTCTGTGTTTTCACAATGCCAGGGAAATGACTCCCGTCCCCTGGCCTTCCTTAACTTTCTCACACACTCTTGGATTTTATTTTCACAGTTCACAAAACCCCTGGCCTTTTCTCAGGCTTACTCCACAATTCAGAACACCACAGGGATGTCTCCCGTCCCCTGACCTTTTTCTATGATTTGTTCACTTCTCCCCAATATAGACTTGTCTCCCAGTCTTGTGGGTCCCAGACCCATAGGATTCTCTGTTGGTAGTGTGGCAGACCTGGTTCACTAACCTGCCAGGTTCTACGACTATGAACATGACTGATGAACTTTCCTACTTATGTGTGTGGGTCCCAGACTCAAGCTTTGTTGTTTTCACCACTTCTTATAGTCCCAGCAAGTGTCCCGGCAACCCTGCTACCTGTCTAGGGCTTGCCAAGGCTATCGAGTTGGTCTTGGGCTGGTCTGTGTACCCTTTTGGGTTTCTTGTGGCTTATCTTGCCTTTTTGGATGCTGAAGCGGCTCTGCAGTGTTTGGTGGCCAACAGCATGCATGTCTTCACCTGCCTGCATTGTTCCTGGTTTTCTCCCATCTGGACCTCTGCTGTTCTGCTTGGCCAGATGGTCCTTCAACACTGGACCATTTGAGGACCACTCTGCCCGATCAGTACATTTGTCTGCAAGTCTTTCAATTCAGCAGTGACTTGAGCGTTCCCCATGCTAGCAGTTCCTCTCAGGAGGATGCTCTCTCTCTCTGGTTTTCTCTCTTCTGTTGTGAATGTGATTTGACCAATAGACATTCAGTAACCACTAGAATGTTCACTAGTGGCTCTAGGAGTGTTCTTCATGCTTCTGCATTGCCTCCTCATCTCAGTACCTGTCCTATATTCCTCCCTTGGGTAGGCTAGACTCTTCCTCGTCTCAATATTTGTACTATACTTCTCCCTTGGGTCAACTAGATTCATCCTTGTCCCAGTACTTATCATTTTGGTTACATGACACATGTACATGTACATGGGATTACAAGGCAAGGGTGGTGAAGGTAAGGGGGATTGGAGTGGTGTATATTTCATTCTCCTTGGATAGTCGTCCCTGCTCCCACAGGGGTTCCTCCCCATGAGATCCTCCCTCTGTGTACCACCACCATGGGGACTATCAGGTAGCGGCCTCATCTCCCTGGCTTCATGGGAAGGGGCTCCCCCTCGGGGAGAAGTGACAACATCCAAGGATTCATCACAGGCCTTTCTGGTGTCATTTCCACTGAAGAAAGCCTGGTGTTTTAACCCTAGGTGGGCCTCTCTTACATTGCACTGCTAGTAATCCAAAATGGGTCCTAAGGAACACAATCTATTCCATTCTACTTTCTGTTGTCAATTCTCCTTTCTCTCCTTCCATTCAGTCTGTCAATCAGTCCATCCCAGAAAGTGTGTCAGAGAGTGAGTCCCCCAGATCTATGCGTATGGATGTTTGTAGATTAGAAACCCCTCCCTTTAGAGCTGTGTATCATTTCTCTTATGTAATAAGTCATTGTATGCGATTGAATAATGTTCCAAAAGTGAAATCACACTAAACATCCCCTTTGTACTCATTGAGCTCATTACTTCTAAACCCAGCCCCCTCCCCCCATTTGATGTGATATTATCTTGGATATTTCTACATTAAACAATTGTGGTTTCCTGGAACTTCATGTTCTTCACGTGATCATGTTAGTAATCAGTTCATAAAATGTCTCTCCCTCAGGTGAATTCAATGATGCTAGACTAACTTCGGCACAGCATGTGATGTATGTGTGACCAATGTTTGCTGTTTACTGTCTGAACTTTCACAGCAAATCCTTTTCCCAGGTCACAATAACGGCTTAGCTGGCACAGACGCTAGGATCTATAACCATTAACGTGCAACATTTCTGTGCAAAAATGTCTACATTCGTCTAATTTTCATAACTAAATAAATATTAAAAAATATTGTTTTACATACAGCTTAAAGAGATTTTCTCCCTGAACAATTAAAGAACAGTAAGCTTCTATGACATTTCTTTTAAACGTTATTTAAGAAACTATGTTCCATATGTAAAATATAAATATGTGCATTTTATTTTCTGTACATGTAATGGTATGAATCACAACATGAAATGGCATTCCATTCCTTGCCCGGTAACAGAACATTTGGTGGTGTTCCCATTGCGGCTCAGAGCTGGACCATTTATGGAACTTTAGAGAGTGGTTGTCATGGTACCAGTGTCGGAAAAACAAATTGAAATTAGACTGCCTTGGCCATTTGTTGACACAGTTTCCTGCAACTAGAATGATTCTACCGTCTGGCGATTACATCCCCCTTAAAAGACCTGGCTGAAGAGAAGGTCTGATTTCTTGGGAGGCGACAACGGCAGGTTTGCTCTCGAAATATATTCCTTGTATTTGTAGGGAATTGTTGGTAGGCCCAATGACAGATGGGGTTTGTTAATGAGAGTATTTGTTTTTCTCCCAAGATCTGTTCCCAGAACAAAGAAAGCATATGGCCTTGGTGAATCCAGGCAGTTTTATAGTTCAGCTGTAACGCCTGAGTTTCTATTCTGTTGGAAATCCATCCCCCTCCTGTAGCTGTTGTGGGAGGAATGTAATTTTACTTTCTCCAGCATTGGATCTTTCATAGATTCACATCCTCATTTATTATTGCTTCGACTATTCACAAAATGTTTACTTTAGAATAATATTCAACGAAAGATTTCATCTTTTTTGATGTCTTCCCGACAACCAGCATTGGCGGTGAAGTTGGTGAGTCCGTGGACCGTTCCTGCCGCTGTTAATCTTCGATTACTTATTGTCTGAATAGTTGGGCCTATCTCATGGCCGAGTCCACGAGGAAGAGCCTGTTCAAGGCCTGTTCCCGCTGCGGATTGAAAAATGTCTATGTGGAAGATCAGCATGATGACTGCCTCAACTGCCTTCACCCTCATCACGTCATTCAGGACTGTGAAATCTACCAGTCATTCTCCAACAAGATGCTGAGGGATTGTCACTGCCTCGTTGCGTAGCTCGAAGCCAGCGGGGGCCTCGGACAGCGCGTCTGTACGGAGCCATGCCTCACTACAGCTGGGCAGGACAGGCCAGCGAACCACCTTTAGTAAGAGGTCTTGGTCACATGAGGTCGTCGCATGAGGTCTACACCACTGACAAGAGAAAGCACAAGGAAACATCTGATGACGATCCCAGATCCTTGCACAAGGACCAGTCTTCTCCAAAGGTCAGTGCACAGTTCAAGGGTGCTTATTAAACTGTATAAATGGGTTGGAAAAACACCTAATCTAAACCTAAATCTAAGATGGGAGCAAGCTACGACCATCAAATAATAAGGCAGTCCTAGTGAAGTCTTGTCAAATTAAAGGGCCTATACTAAAAAACCTATTGCCAGTCCTTACAGATAATTTCAAAAAGAGTGTGGGAAAAGAAAAGAAGGAAGTGTTCACAAATGATAAGTCAGGATGTTATAGCCGGGTGTCTCCCTTCCCCACGTTTTTAGCACGGGACTAGGCAGGACCTTTGAGCACAGCACACTCCTGGGTTTCGCCAGCATGAGGTTATCATTCCTTTGAACAATGGCAGGACCTTCTGGGGCCAAGTCTCTTTCCTGCAAAGTCTCTTGCTTTAGAAGGCCTGCTGAACCATAAACAATAAACAAAACAAAAGTTCCTTTGGTAATCTTTCACCTTGAGCGATTGCTCTTCGCCCCTTGGATCCCCTAAGCCGGGCTCTGATCCTTCTTACAACGTTAGCCTCCCTCAATCGGGTTCCCTATGGCCTTTCACTCAAAAGCATATCACTTTCACGTTGGACGATTGCTCTTCGCCCCTTGGATCCCCTAAGCCGGACTCTGATCCTTCTTGCAACGTTAGCCTCCCTCAATCAGGCTCACTACAGCCTTTCACTCAAAATGTCTTTTTAACCAACTATCCATTGTGGACATCCCCCTGTCGGGTTCACACTCGTCGTCACAAAGTTCACGGATATATCACTGTTTTACCCTCAACTCGCAGGCATCTCTCTGTCGGGTTCACATTTGCCAGTTTCCCAGTTCTCAGGTGTCTCACCCAGGATCCCCCTCTTCTGGGCTCAGACCCTATCTTTACAATTAGTCCCCCTCTTCTGGGCTCAGACCAACTTTTCCTGGCTTCTTTTATTTATTTATTGAAATTTTTTATAGTGCGCTAGCAGCCCATGGGCATGGAGGCGCTGTTACTTGCAAGAGCTTAGTTACAGGAATAGTGCCATTCAGTGGTACATTATGAATTCTACAAGGCATAAAACTGATATTTTGGTTGGAACAGTTAGTCATTACAATACAGTTTATGCAGTAGGAACATATGCATATGATACGGATACCACTGGTGCAGTGCAACTTATGTGAATAAGATGGTTTTCATGGTTTTGCGGAAGGCACTGAGGGAGGCCTCACCTCGCATTGTGGGAGGTAGAGCGTTCCAGTGGGTGGGTGCGAGATATGGGAAGCTGGATTCGCCCGCTCTAGCTTTTTTTACTAATGGCACAGACCGCATGTTTGAATATGGTGGTCTGGTTGGCCTAGTAGAGGAGACGGGGTGGATCCTTTGAGAGAGGTAGTCAGGGGCAGTAAGGTGAATGCACTTGTGGGTCAGTGTCAGAGTCTTGAAGATGATTCTTTGTTTTATTGGGAGCCAGTGGGTTAGTTTTCTGGCCTCTGATATGTGTTCCCTTTTGGCAATGCCTTGGGCTGCCTGGAGAGCACTGTTCTGTATGATTTGTAACCTCTCTAGGTTTTTGTTGGAGGTGCCTAGGAAGAGTACATTACAGTAGTCAAGCCTAGATCCAGTGATTGCTCTGGCTATGTTTCTGCAGTTTTCTTTGGAGAGAAAGGGCCTGACTGCGTTGATTAGTTTGGCATGATATGCAGTCGCAGAGGCTATAGCGTTGACTTGTCTATCCATGGATAGGTTGGAATCCAAGTAGACTCCAAGGGTTTTGACTGATTCTGAGACAGGTATTTTGATGGAATCTATGGTGAAATGGCTGAATTGGGAGTCTAGGTTTTTCAGCGTGCCGGGTGAGCCTACCAGGAGGAGTTCAGTCTTGTCGGAGTTGAGGCATAGTCCATTGTCTGCCATCCAGGCTTGGATGGTGTTGTAGAGGTTGTAGAGGTTGTTGAGGGTCATGGAGTCAGTGTCATAGTCGCCAGTGAGGGTGAGGAGAATCTGTGTGTCGTCAGCGTAGTTAGTATATGAAATGCCCATGGCGTTGAGGATGAGGAAAAGGGGTCATGTGAAAATGTTGTAGAGGGTGGGTGAGAGGCAGGAGCATTGGGGCACACCGTAGAGTATGATAGTTGGTGAGGCGTATGCTAGGTCAGAGAATACTTGCATGGTTCTGTCTTGTGGGAAGGAGGTGATCCATGCTGTGGCTTGAGGGGAGAATTTGGCAGTAGAGGAGAGGTGGTGGCATAGGACGTCGTGGTCAACGAGGTCTTGATAGGTCAAGAAGTAAGAGAAGTGCAGGTTTGTCAAGTAAGGCGGTTTCAGTCTCGTGTCTGGGGCGGAAGCCATATTGGCAGAGTCCTAGGAGTTTGTTCTCTTCAATGAAGTGTTGAACCTGCAGGTAGGCTGCTTTGTCCAGTATTTTGAGGAGGAACGGGACAGTGGTGATAGGTCTATAGTTGTTGGGGGATGTGGGGTCGAGAGTTGGTTTTTTTAAGAGAGGGCGGACCCAGGCTTCCTTGAGGGAGGCGGGGACTTTCCCTGTGGCAAATGAGGCGTTTACAAAGGCTGTAAGGAAGGGAGCAAGCGCTTCAGTGCAATCTTTGATAATGGTGGCTGGGCAGGCATCACCTTTGCAGTTGGAAGGTTTGATGTTCCTCATTATGTTGATGATGTCTTTTTCTAGAATGGGTTTGAATGAAAAAGGTTGGGGGTGGGGTCCGGGGCTGGTGGTGGGATAGGGGTGTGCATGTTGGGTAGGGCTTGCTTGGTGGCTAATATTTTGTTTTGGAGCAGGCTCCGTTTATTTTTCATGGCTGTTTGTATATCATCAAACCAGGCTTTGTCTTTGGTGAAGTTCTGGGGGGCAGGGGTAGGTGTCTCTAGCTCCCTGGAAATGGCAAAGATTTCTTTGGTGCTGGATTGGGCTTCCGAGATTCTAGATTCAAAGGATTTGGCCTTTGCTTGGGTGATTGCTTTTTTTATAATTGGTGGAGCAGGATTTAAAGGTCATTTTGTCTTTGGGACATTTGCCACTGAGTAAGAGCAGCCTTTTTTTTGTTGCGGAGTGTGAGGAGGTCCGGGGTGAACTATGAGTTGGAATGGGTGGTAGGTTTAGACTTATGGGGTTTAAGGGGGGCAATGGAATTAATAGCTGCTTTGATGGCAACTTCGTAGGCTGCAGCGAGTGTTTCTGGGTCAGTGGAGAAAGAGGGTCTGGGGGGCTGGGCCTTGGAGGAAGGGCAGTAGCCTTTCCTTAGTGAGCTAGTGGGAGCTTCTGGCGAGGCAGGGTGGCAGTGGTTGGGGTGGGGGGTGGTGGAGCAGGTGGTGAAGATGCTGAAGGTGATGATGTGGTGGTCTGACCATGGGGTGGGAGTGTTCCCCAGTGATGATGAGTGGGCAGTTATGTTGTGTGATCCAGTCGAGAGTTCTGCCCTGGGTGTGGGTTGGGCTAAAGATGGTATTATTGTATCCCAGAGCCTTGAGGGCTGAATCAAGGGATTTGGCTGCTGGGTCCTTACTGTCCAGGAGACCTAGGTTAACGTCCCCAAGGAGAATAGCTTTAGATTGTTTTTTGAGGTTGTCAGAGAGGAGGTGGATGAGAGAGGCTTGGAAGTCACCTGTTGGGCCTGGGGGGGGGGAGGGGGGGGCGGTAGACAATGTGGACAGCAATGGTACATTGGGGAGAGAGGTTGATTTTGACTTGGAGGTAGTCACTGTTGTTATGCATAGATTTCTCTACCTTCCTGATAGAAAAGCAGTCTTTGGCAATGATTGCTACACCTCCACCTTTGGATAGACGATCTTGTCTAGTGATGGAGTATCCAGGGGGTAGTGCGAGTGTGAGCGCCGGGCCGGAGGCCTCGTGTAGCCATGTTTCTGAAATCATGATCAGATCGAGATCATGGGTGGTTAGGAGGTTGTGGATGTCTAACGCGTGGGCATTGATGGACATAGCATTAATCATAGCGCATTTAATATGGGGTTCAGTGGTGGCTGGAGGGGGTTTCATGGGGAGAGTGAGTGGGGTGGTGTGCACGGGTGCGCTATGGGAGTTGGAGGAATTGCAAACCACAGATTTTACATCGGGGGGGCTCATTTTCAGTGGTGGTGGACACAAGTGGTAACACATTTGGGACAGTAGCATTCAAAATGGGGGTAGAAGAATTGCAAACCACAGATTTTACACTGGGGGGCTCATTTTCAGTGGTGGTGGACACAAGTGGTAACACATTTGGGACAGTAGCATTCAAAATGGGGGTAGAAGAATTGCAAACCACAGATTTTACACTGGGGGGCTCATTTTCAGTGGTGGTGGATACAAGTGGTAACACATTTGGGACAGTAGCATTCAAAATGGGGGTAGAAGAATTGCAAACCACAGATTTTACACTGGGGGGCTCATTTTCAGTGGTGGTGGACACAAGTGGCAACACATTTGGTACAGTAGTATTCAAAATGGGGGTAGAAGAATTGCAAACCACAGAATTTACACTGGGAGGCTCATTTTCAGTGGTGGTGGAGACAAATGGTAACACAGTTTGTTTGGGAGTGGCACCATTGTGGGTGTGGTAGAGTACTTTATTAGCCACCATATAGTCCGTATTCGTGGTAGCTGTAGGCTTTGGAGTAGGGCGGCAGAGTCTAGCCGTAATCACAAGTGGAGAGGGCGGCAAGGTGCGTGAGCCTAGCCGGGCATTGCGGGAGCTCGTGGAGAGGGGCTGGGAGTTTCAGTTTTCTCCAATGTGTCAAAGACTTTTGTGTGTACGAGGGGTTTTGCTCGACCCTCGTAGGGCCACTTTGACACTTCACAGTAGCCTCTACTAAGGCCTCTTGGTTTTTGTTGTTTCAACAAAACAATACAACTCAAAAAAGGCTTCAGTCAGAGTCCTTTGAATGAGTGTCACCATGCAACGCATGACCACTCTGCTTCTGAACCTTTTACTAGGATTTCTTTAAAGTTCAATTACACAAGTTCTTTGTTCAACAAGGTTGTCGCCTGAAACCTTGGGCCCAGCACAATTCAGTTTTACTATCTGTCTTCTCCGACTCACCGGCTGTGCTGAACTGTTGGAGTTTCTTGTCTCAGGAGTCCAGGACGGCACCGTGGCGACAAGCTCTTCTCCCCGCTTTGACTATCAGCGCGGGAGGGCCCTGTGTGCCGTTGACCTGTCACACCACACACCAGCTGGACTTCCCGGTCTTATGCTTTTCCTTTCGGAGTATTTGCGGATCTGAGTTATTAAGGGCAAGGGCAATTCCCTCTTTGTCGTCCCTCCAGGTCTCTCCACCTTTCTCCTACGCTTGAACTGCTGGTCCGGAATAGCTGCTTCCTCATGTGTTCGGCCTTGCTCAAAGTGTGCTTTTGTGCTCTTCTGTTTATCCCTGTGGGGAAGGGAAAGGGCTGTCAGGTGTGCATGGTTATTATTAATTGCCTGACTCTGCTTGACCCCTGTGTTGGGACATGTCAGGTAAATGGCCGTGGTGTTGGTCCGTTGTCTGTCTCGGTGTAGGAAAGTGTTTGTGTTGGAAAACGGGGTTAGTGTAGAACATCTGAGTATCCTACGAGGTAGGATGGGGAAAAGGTTCTTATAAGAAAGGGGGCACCACGTCTCACCCGTCAGTGTCCCACTTCCACTCCCCGAGGACCCCCCATCCAGGTGATCCTCCTGCACTGGTCCACCCCCAGGAACAGGATCCAATAGCGATGGCTGTGTCCTGGCCACCTGGATGACAGATGCTCGGGGACTAGCAAGTGAGACACCATCAGGTTTCTCACACTCCCCAGAGAGACATGTCACTAGACATTTTATCCACCTTAACCACATTGGTGGCAACCTTGCAACAAAAGCTACCTGCGCCGGCTCCAGTTCCGGTACTGCCTAGACAGCCTCAAGCAAATGTCCCTGGACCATCCAGGGAAGATAATGGCATTCCCTGCCCTCAGGAGGGGTGAACGCCAGTCAAGGCCCCAGCAACTGTTGGATACAGGGACAGATAAAGACCCCAACCACTTGGAGGATGTGGCTTGCAGACATGCATCCCACACTGACGAATTTGAAGATTTAATTGCGGCCTATGGGGAACTGGATGATATTCCAATCAGGGACTCTCACCCCCTGATGAGGTAGGGGCTTCCACATGCTTATGGCCAGGGCAGCCAAGATGTTCGTCCTTACCCTGGTGGAGCAGCGCAAAGACAAGTGCAGAAAATCACTGATGTCCATCCTGCTGTTGGAGAATGTCTGGGATGATGTCTTGGTCACCTTGGCTAATCCCGCAACGGCCCCACCGAAGAAGGACCACTTCGACAAAAAGTACAGGGCCCCGGAGAGCGCTCCCACCTACCTCCTCACCCAACCTACCCCAGACTCTGTTATCTCTGCTGCCGCAAGGAAAAGATCAGCTAACCCATCGTCCTCCTGCTCTGTTCCCCCGGACAAGGAGGGCACACGCCTTGATGCCGTCGGAAAGAAAATTATTACCACTGCAGCCACGACTATCAGGGCAGCAAATGCAGTGGCCATACTGGCATGTTATGATCGCGAGTTGTGGTACAAGAAACAGGAAGCGATGGACATCTTCCATGGGGCGAATTGGCGTCGGACCATGCCATCACAGTCTCAGTGGGCATCACCAATACTGGTTTTCTACATTGATGAGAGATTGCGGAAGTGGTGCACAAGTGGTGTTTCTTGGTGTTTGCTGGTGAGGGTTGGTGCCTTACCTGGTCGAATACTCCTGATGTAATTGAGCCTTGAGGAGCTGCACAATGATGAAAAAGTGACTGGAAATCATCAGGAAGCAGTGGGTGAGTTGACGGGATGCCGAACAAGACTGCAGGTGACACAGCCAGGAAACTCGCAATTTTCAACAAAAAAAACTCACTCGCCCTCAAAAACTGTTATCCCAATCTTAAAACAATTGCGCCTTCCATATAGTGCTCGCGAGAAAATGGGTTTGGCTGCGGATTTAACTTCACCAACTACGATCTCCAGGATGGTTAAAGAACAAAAGCAAAGGAAAACACTTGACCCACTTTCCCTTGAACATGGCAGAAAGCAGGCAGTGACTAAGGGTGTGGGAATAGGAGGGGAGGGGACCTCTATACCTACCTTCATAAGCATGGCAACTAAACCGCTGACGGAAGGTAGTAAACAAGGTGACGAAGGAAGGGAGGAATTCATCGAGGAGCATGTGTATATTTCCCCGTTAGTGGATACTATTTTAATATCGGACCTCCTCTCCCCGACTCATACCACAGCTCTACCATCGGGTGAGAATGAACAAAGGGTTATTGACACCTTGGCCTCCATTTCAGAAACATCGTTACCCCTAGACTTACCTGTCTGGGAGTCTCGCGACCAACTGAAAATCGCTGAAGTCAACAAAGAAGAAAAGGCTGGTGTCACGGGACCAGGAGACAGCGAAGACAGCTCCCCTGGGCACCTTTCTACTCAGTCATGGGAGGATTCCGCTCTGCAGACATCCAAGCGGTCAGCCGTACTAGAGGAGAGTGTGGAAGGGGGGAATGAAAGAGACCCCTTTGATCTTAGAAAATGCAACAACCCTGCCGAATGAGATGCAAATAACAGAAAGTTATGATAATGCAGCGCCTTTGTCACAGCCCTCAAACCAGTCTACACTGAGGGCGATATTCAAAGACTGTAACTTAGCAGAAGCTGCCGAAGGGACCCGGGACAGGGTGACAGAACGACAGGAGTGTAATGCACGGGAAAAACTGCATCAAACACCAAACCCAGTCAGTAATGTAAATGAAGATTGTAATGAGATTTCAATCTGTTGACGATTGGGATGTTTTTGATGAAATTCCCCTGGTGCCTGGCAGATGTGAGGGGCTGGGGATCCTAATGTTGGTGATCTAATGGATGAAGATTCTACCCAAGAGGTAGTGGATGTAGGGGGAGACACGGAAGATGTGGGCCAGGAAAGAAGTGTGGGCATCGAGGAAAACGACTAACCTCCTAATAAATCAGTAATCACGCCCCCCGATATGTTATGTGAGCTGGGCAAAAAAGATCTAAGCAATTCAATGCTGGCAGAAAAACGTATTAAAGACATTTCGGCACTCACAGGGAAAATTGTTCGAGATAAACAGAAATGTTTATCATTTATCAAAGACAAGATCGCAGCCCTTGATAAGGATTCCAGCCCCTTGTCAGATCTAGGGGTGGCAAAAGCCATCTTTGGCTGTGGACAAACGTTATCTAGCGCAAATCTGGAGAAACAACAAGCAACCTAAGCACTAAGTGAAATACTGACCGATAAGGCCACACTATTGAAAATGGAGAAGTCTAGAAAGGATAGGATGGAGGATTTAGCTCACATCCAAAATACAGTCATGGCAGCGTTAACTATAGTGGTCGCACCTTTTCTTAAATTATATGAAAACATAAACAAATCTTTACAGGAGTTACTCGTGGCCAATCTTAAATCTAAGGCGCAGATGAGTGACCTTGATAGCTTCATGAAAACAGTTGAACGAAGACTAGATAAAGAAGCGGAACAAACAAGTGTGTGGCAAAATCGCCTAAGAGATCTGGCAAGAAGTGAGTCAAATGGCAAATCACTCTTAATGGAGGCGGTTATAGAAGACTGTAAGTGGATGAGGAGCCTATACAAGTCTGAAAAAGAGCGTACCATCCAAGACCAGAGTGTGGGGTCAAGAGTGGGAGAAAGTGGAATGGATAAAGGGAATCAGTACCCAGCTGCGAATAAGGATAACCCTGAGATTGGTAGCCAGAGCAAGACCAAGAGTGGACCAAAAGGGTGATCCACTCCAATTGCTAAAAGGCAAGTCCAATACGCTGACAGGGGCTGTTTGTGGAGGAAAGTCAAAGGATAAGGCTCAAATGGCAACCACACCACAGCAAATCCCTGACAACTCGGGCAAATCAAGTTTTTCGATTTTTCAGGCTACCAACTCAGCTGTGAAATCTAATGGAAACCATTTGGTCCAGGATGGATCTATGAGGGGCAAAAAATCTAAAAATCAAGCAAGAAATCGGAAGACAAATGGATGAAGGTGCTTCCTAAGAAACATGAGAACACCTCCAAGACTGGATGATCCACAATGTGCTACAAAGCCCAGAAGAGAAATGGTATTAGAAAGAAACTCTCAAGACATGCTCGCTCTTGAGGCTCCCTGTATGTTGAATAACAGCACAGCAGCCAATGATTCCCTGGTTTCTGAATCGTGCCTGAGCGATCTCAATGAAGTTCTGGAAAAAAATCATGAGGAAGAGGCATGGGATAGCTTCAGTCCTTTGGATTGGCAAGAAATTGAAAATCAGGTATGTGACCTGCCAGCGGAAGTGAAAAGTGGTCATCCCGCCCACACAAGTGCTAAGAGAAGCAACAATGAAGTGAAAACGACGAAAAATAGCCCAAAGGAGAAAGATAAAAGATGTTCAAGAAAAGAGGAAAGGAGAAAGAATGAGGATTTCTGAACATTAGAAGAAAAAAGGAAAGGATGTATAATGAAATTAGTTTAAAATTGAATATAAAAGAGAAGATGAAGAGTGATGTTAAAAAGGGGCAAGGCAGGCTCGATCATATACCACCGAGAGAGGTGAAGGAGTGTATTGATGAGGCAAAATGGCCAAGAAAGAATGTAAAGTGAAGTTAGAGAAAATCTCAAAGGACTCAAAGAAGGTGCTTCTAAACCATGGAAAGATGATGATCCTCTTGTGGCAGATTCCTGCCTTGCGTTTTATTTCATCAGACAACATTGTAATTGTGGAATTTGCCAATGAAAAGAGGTTAGACTTGGTGATACTGCATTTAGGATCTGGATTGATTAAGGACTCTCTATTAGAGATGAAGGATAAAATCGCCAACAGAATTCATAGGTCATGACAGGAATCTGAAAAAGTCTTATCTCCTGCAAAGGAAAGAGGCCAAGCTAAGTCAACTAAAGGAGATCAACCTAGGAGAAAGTCAGACACTAAGCAAAGAGCTTGTATGTAAAAGTCCCATAGTGTTACATAGTGTTACATAGAACATGTGGAAAAGAAGATAGGATGGGAACTCCTGGAGAGAAAAAAGAGGATAAACGGAAGCGTCAGATGAAAGCTGTGGAAGTTCCAAAAACTGTCATACCATCAAGGGCAGAAGGGAAAAAGATCAGCTTCACTATTGACAATTCCAGAAAGCAATTAAAAATGATAAAAGCCAAGCAGCAAAGAGTACAAAATGAAGTTGATTGGTCATGGATGGCCGAAGTTTTTGCTGCGAAGAAGAAACAATAGACCGAAAAAGAAAGACTATGTCAAAAAAGTGAAAATTGCCTCATGGAACACCTGAGGATTCAAGCATTTATACACAGGGGAACACAATTTTTTAGGGTAATGTGAAATGATTTGCCTGCAAGAGACGTGGGTAAGGGAGAAACCGATGTGTGAAGAGAAGGAAGTCTATATAAACCTTGCAAGGAAAGGTGAAAAGGGGATGCCCTATGCTGGTCTATTAGTTATGGTAAAAATCAACAGTGAACTGCAAGTACTGGAGCACCATCCCCCGAACCCCTTTGTACAGATCCTAATGATCAGGAAATGCTTGAAGAATCATGAGGTAAAGATACTCCTAATTAACACATACTGGAGCGAACATAAATGTCCCACTGATAAATATATAGATGAGATCATGGAATAAATTGATAAATCCATGATAGAAGAGCCAAACCAACTAATAATTGTTTGTGGAGACCTCAATATTAAACTGTTAAATAAAGACGGGAAGCCTAAGAAGGATTCACATCTGTAAGAAAAGGAGCAGCGATGGAAAGTGGAAATGGAAATACGCTCTATGAGGATGCTAAATGGCTCGATTGCGGGGGAACCTCCAAGGTGCAGATACTTGGTTTTGTGGTTTAAACAGTGCTTGTCTAGATTACTGTTTAGTCGCAGGAAACACCTTGAAATGCATTAAATCGTTTGCAGTGAAAAAACAACCAGCCAGCGACCATGCTCCTCTAGATATTGAACTGGACTGACCAGTGGGAAGAGGCGAAAGGACCAAAATAACCCCATCTGAAGTAACATGGTCACGTAATAAACTAAGAATAAAGCAGTGGGCCCTACCAAAACTGGTTGGGTGCTATGGTCTCTACGTGGCTAGTAATCCGGACGAGGTTGACTATGGATGGCTACTGAAGGAATTTGAAATTAAACATGACTCAATCAAGACTGCAATGGTAAGTAGGAAGCATGCCCACACTAAAGCGTTAGTGGAGAAAAGGAATGAATATAGAGCCCAACTACTTTGACTATTAATGGGTGACTGTCCCGAGAAAGAGAAGGTAATTAGAAGGTGCAAACAAACCTATAGAAATTGACTCAGGTCCACCAAGGCAAAAAGAGCACAGCACGATGCAGAAAGAATGGTGGCAGCGATATGTGTATGTAATCCAAAGCACCTACGGGACATCATTAATAAGTGGGGATGATTTTCAAGCAGCAGTAGCAACCAAGTCTCTGAGGAACGCTGGCTTAGCTACTAAATGTCCCTTTTTGAAAGTAAGGAATCCATAAGTCAACAAGAGAAGAAGAACAATCTGCATGCGTGGTCAATAGAATTTGACTGTGCTGAAATACTATGAGTAAACTCAGCTCCTCAAGGGCCACGGGGCCCGATGGTGTCTCGAATCAGATGCTTAAAAAAAATAAAGAAAGCTGGACTGACCTGATATACTTGTTATTTAGACAAGTAAAGAGAACAAGAACAATACCATCTTCTTGGAAGGATGCAATCAATGTCCCAATTTTTAAAAAGGGGGGTCATAGTGAACCTAGGAATTACAGGCCAATAGCCTTACTTGATTCTATTGGCAAACTCTGCGTCAATTCTCCTACGTGACCTCAAATGTAGGGCAATGAAGTCGGATATCTTAGATAAACGCCAAACAGCTTTCATAAGTGGAGTGGGCACATCCTTGAATTTGTTTATTTTGAACCTTCTGAAACAACGAGCACTAGAATCCAAGGCTAAAGTTTACCTTGGTTTCATAGACTTAGAACAAGCATTTGATGGCCAAAGCCGTGAACTATTATGGGCCAAATTAAGGCAGTGGAATTGCCCGGGAGACCTTTTAGAAGCAATACAAGCTCTGTATACTGATACAACGATACAGATTCAACTATCTAGAGGCTGCACCATAACTAAGAAGATTCATACCTTTTGGGGGATTAAACAAGGTTGTGCCCTGGAACCTTTTCTTTTTGCACTCTATCTGGCAGACATGAAAGACTCTCAAAAGCAAATTGGGGCCTTTCCACCAAGATTGAAGATGGCGAGATCCCGTGGATCTTATATGCAGATGATTTGGTCTTTATCGACTTGACCGCTATGCGACTCCAGAGGCGATTGAAAGCATTTAAAATCTACTTGGATGGAAACGACATAAATATCAACATAGAGAAATCAAAGGTGTTGATAATGAAATCTGCGTGTGGCAAGCATAAAAAGCTGAAAGCCTTTAAATGGAGCATGGAAAATCGATCGCTGGAATTAGTGGAGTCAATAACTTATCTTGGGATACGAATCAACAAAAATGTCAACGAGTTAGGCCATTACCTGCTGATCAGGGAAAAAGTATTGAAACTAACCAACCAGGGGAGAGCATTACATCGCCGCTACGGGACCTTCTCTTTGATCCCTACTGTCATCTTCTCTAAGAAGAAGGTGTCAGCAGTCTTAACGTATGGAGCAGAAGCTCTCGTTAATCTCTCTTGGAAAACCTGGGAAATATGCGAAGCCTTCTTTTGGAGGAAGATTTTGAGGCTACCCAACTCAGTACCAGTAGCCAAAATAAGACACGAATTAAGACTCCAATCGTTAACTTCAACTGAAAGTCATGTGGAAATCAATCTCCCTTTTTCGGAAATGTGCTTTAGACTCTCCGCCAGCACCTTTCGAGATACTAATGAGTTCTGTGACAACAAAGGATAAAAAAATTTTGAGGTGGAAAGTCTGATGCAAAGAATAATTAGACCGCTTTAACATCGAGCCAGAAACTTTAAAAGGAAATCCTAATAAGGTGAAAAAGACCCTGCTGGAGAAAGATTGGTAAGAAACCATAGAATTAAAAGCAAATGTAAACTATGCACCAACATCATATGGGAACGCAAAAAAGTAAATGAATTGCCATTATATCTGAGAAGGTTTCCATCGGCCCATTACAGAGACGTATTGCTACGATGTAGGCTCAACATCTTGGCCTCAAGAGAAGTGTTGTTAATAAGGAAACAAATTACATCTAAGGAAGCAAACTGTCGTTTTTGCAAAGAGGTGGACAGACACCTGATATTGACTTATCCCTCTCTAAGCGAGCAAAGAACAAAGGCCATGGGGGCTTATCCCCAGGAGTGTGATCCCATTCAGGAAGAGCAATTGTGGGAGAGGATACTAACTGCAGACAGAATTGGTCAAACAATTGATGCACTGAAACTTGTAGAGTCACTGTTGACTGATACCATGGTCGGATGACAGCTAAAGGAAAAGACTGGATGTCTGAGAGACACAAGTCCCACGGGCTAATGTAATACGGACATGATTTTTTGTTCCCTTGTTGGTTTGTTTGTTACTGACGTATGTTAAAGGTTGAAAGATAATTAACCAATAAAACATAAAAAATAAAAAAATTTAAAAATTGTGAATAATGTGAAAAGAGGAATGTTGATGGACTATAAATTGCAGACAGATAAGAAAGAAGTTAAGCAAGAGGCTTGATAAGATAAGATATTTTCAGGCGATAGGTTCGAGCCTGGCAGAGAGAAGTCTATGTAACAAACTGTGATGTGGAAGTGGTCATGCAGAGTTCTAGTCAAAGCCTTCAACTAAACTTACTGAGTTGTGTTTTCTATGTGGATAGAAAACTTGGGGAAGGGAACTCCGAGGAAAAGTGTAGAGACTCAAGCCCGACTGAGGGAAGCCTATACGGAATATTGGTGAATTGTGAACTAAGGCACGCTCGAGTCCAATTGAAGGAAGCCTGTTTTGAACTGCATTGAACTGTGTTTGAGAAAAAACCCGGACTCGGGTGAAGGAAACCCTAGGGGTCTATTGAAGGAAGATGAACTGTGTTGAACTGAGCTTGAGAAAGCAGGTTTGAGCCCAGCGGAGGGAGACCTGAAGGACGTGTACCCAAATGCCAGAGTGTGGCTGAGTGCAAAGCATACCTCCCAAACCCGCATGCTATACAACGTGGGAAAGAGGAGACATAGTGATACATATTTTTGCAATTGTAATATTTTTGTTAAACACTGACTTTTTTTTTTTGAAAACACATCTCCCTGAACACATTTATTGTAATAGAGTGAGGGCAGGAATTAGGTTTTCTAATTTAAACCATTATGATTTTGGACACAACTGACTAAGACTGTTTTTTTTATTATATGATGGTAGGGCACGCTCCCATCTTGGCTATAGGGCTAGAAAGGCGTTTTTCAACCCCCTTCACTTTCAATAAAAATGGTCAACTTTACATCTTTTGTGTCAGTGTCTTCCTTGTGATACCATGCCTCTCACACAACCATCCTGACATTTAAGTTAATAAAGTATTTTATTATAAATTGTGAATCTGTTGTCGGTTTCCTGCTTGATGATGTAATGATGTATTCACAGCTTGCATCGTTCGTACCACAGGTGTTTCCCCAATTTTATGAAAATGGAAAGAAATATACATTTTATTTTCTTCAGTGCTTGCTTCTTGCTGAATGCGTTTCTGAAAAGCCCTTGGAAGCAGCCAGGGCTCGGCAAGCGAGTCAGAAAGGAAGGCGGCCTCTTTGTTAATTATGGGAACCCGAAGCAGATGCAATTCGGTTGATGATATAATGTATGTGTAGTGAGTGAGCTGCTTCTTGGGCTTTTAAAATTGCTCAGTCTCTGACCAGCAGCGTTGTTTTTATTAATATTATTAATGTCTTATCGTATGCACAGCTCCCCATCTTGTTGTTGCCAAGAAGGCAGCCATGCGACAACAGACTGCACCTCCCTGTTTTGGCGATCAATGTTGATCATTATCTTCGGTCTTGTAGTCTCCTCTTTCGATATCCTTCGTGTGAAGGGAGGACACAGTCCTCTGTTCCTGCCGAGCGCTTAGACTCGGCATGTGTAGGCGGAGCTACCGCCAAAGTTTTCGTCAGTTGCCTTAGAAATGAAAGAGGTTAACACGCAATATGCACCAGTTCCTTGTTTTATTTGTCTATGTGTTCACTGTTGCAGTGTCACTGTCTAGATTTAACACTGGACAAGGTTTTCATAGAATGGATACATGCAGCACGGGAAGACACGTGTTCAGGTGCTCCAGGCTCCAGCGGTGTCCACTGCGCTGAGCGGAGCTCCCGCTGATGTCCTGCCACCACATATTGAAGTCCCGGCAGCCCCAGACAAGATCCGCCAACGCGCCGGAAGGCCAACAGTGAGTCTGCAATCCTTTTGCCTGCAATTGCACACCGCGATATACAGTGCAGTGCCTTCCCAGCGATTGAGGGACAGCAACTGGGATTAGAAGCAACACGCAGCAAGGAACTACCTACACCTTCCTGCTACAGCTACCCTGGCACATGCTCCACGTGCCCCAAGTCTGCATCTTCATCTTGTCTGCTCTCACCTGCTACAGCTACACGGGCACAGACCTCATGTGCCTCCATGACCATAAACGTCCCCCCATCACGGTGGGCCATGTGCACTGTGCCTCCAAAATTCAGTGCACATAATGAAAAACATATCACAACATGTCGGGGGATGAGGCAGTTGGCAGCTCCTCCTCACAAGCCTCCCCACCCCATATATCCCTGCATCATGAAAGAACTGAAAGGGGAAATTAATCACTGCAGCTATAGGCGGTTCCCCACTTCGACATCACGGACACCAGCAGCCTTGCTCCACGGTGGAACCGATGGTTACAGGAACTCCAAATATACATTGATGCAACAGGGGTGAGGGAAGAGCGCCGCCTCATGGGAATACTCCTACACTTGTTAGGACCAGTAGTCTGCAACATCGTCCTTGAAATGCCACAAAGCTCCACCAATACATTTCAAGGTATTATTGACGCCCTGAACAACTACTTCGCACCACTGCGAAACATAGATTATGAACGCCATATTTTTCATACGACCACGCAAGAAAAAGGGGAAACCCTCTACAATTTTGTCATGAGACTCAGGAAAAGGGTGAAATATAGTGACTTTGAACATTATTCGACTGAAGAAGCCCTAAAATCACAGACAATTTTCCGGGCTCGAATCAGCAGGATTTCAGAAAAAACTGCTACAGAGGATCATGTCATTAGAGGAAATATTACAATTAGCCAGAGCGGACGTGGCTCTCTCCATGCAAACCGAATCATTAGGAAACCTCAAAATCACGCAGACGCCGTCCATTGCACCAATATGTCAGATCCAGGCATCAGAACGAGACGGTAATAAAGAACAAAAGAAATGCTACAGGTGCGGCCACAATTTCCCTCAGGTAGGGCCATGCCCGGCAGTTGGTCACATGTGCAACAAGTGGGATGGCGAAAACCATTTCCAGTTCATCTGTAAAAACATCAGACATTAACAGAAGTCTACGATCTACAGTGAGCCAAGCAGGCGACGGGACAGCTCCCGCTCCAGACAGCTAACATCACCGAAAAGCAGAAGTCAACGATCTCTGAACAGGAGGAGGGAATCCCCGTGCAGATCCAGACAAAGAAGAGAGATGAATCTAGAGGAAGATCCACAAGGCACAAAGTGCGCTATATTGAAGTCTCACCAAGACACAGAAACGCATCAGGCTCATCGTCGTCTAGTGATGACCGCAAACGAGGCTATGTACATGCCTTAGGCAACAAGACGGCAACAGAATATAGCCTGACATTATTAGTGCAACTCAACGGCAGCCCCAGAGAATTCCTAATTGACACCGGGGCAACAGTGAATGTAGTCAATGAGGCAACATACCAAGGACTCAAATACAAGAAGACGCTTCAAACAGCTGACATTGACATTTATCCGTATGTAGCTAACACACCATTAAAATGTAAAGGTATGCTCAAGGCCACCTGCACCTACAAGGACAAAATAGCAATATTATTGATATATGTAATAGAATGAGAGGGACCGGGTGGCAGCATCCTCAGCTTTAAGTCTGCTATACAGATGGGTTTAGTACACATCATGTAGCAAATAATGACAGCATATACAACAAGCCCAAAAGACATGATGCAAAAACTCTTCCCAGCCCTATTCAAAGGGCTTGGCCACCTCAAAGGAAAACGAGTCAAGTTGCATATCAATCGCCATATCAAGCCTGTGGCACAACATTAGAGGAATACCGCTGAACATCCAGAAGCAAGTTGGGATGAAATACAAGCTCTCCTAGATCAAGACATCATAGAGCATACAACCGAACACGCACCCTGGGTATCCCCTATCGTCCCAGTCCCGAAGAAGGAAAACAGGGAAAACATCTGCATCTGCGTGGACATGAGGGCAACAAACACAGCCATTGAAAGATAGAGGCATATGACACTGAGAATGACGGACATGATGCACCTGCTACATGGAGCAAAAGTGTTCTCAAACTTAGATCTCAATAAAGGCTATCATCAGCTTGAGTTAGATCCCGAATCCCGATACATAACCACATTCTCCACCCACGTGGGTCTATTTTGCTACAAGCGACTCCATTTTTTAGTGTCTTCAGCCACGGACATTTTCCAGCATGAAATATACCAGGTAATTAAGCACGTTCCACAATGTCTTAATTATAGTGATGACATCCTAGTGTTTGGCACCACTCGGGAATCTCATGACGACGCACTGCGGTGCGTGTGCATGGCACTGGAAGAGGCAAATCTAACCCTGAATGTTGACAAATGTGAACTCAATAAGACAACGCTCAAATTCTTTGGCACATTTTCTCACAAGAAGGCCTCCAACCTGACTCAGAAAAAGTTCAAGCACTTGTAGAAGCTCCCATGCCACAATCTGTTGCAGCCATCCGTTCTTTCCTGGGAATGGCTAATTACTGCCCCAGATATATACAGGACTTCACATCCATCAGCACCCCGCTAAGACATTTAACAGGAAAGGGACAATAATTTGCTTGTCAAATGACTGTGAGGACGCTTTTCAGGAAATAAAACGCTGAATTGCATCAGCCTTGTGCATCGCATACAACGATCCAAACCTGGATACAGAACTGACCGTTGATGCAAGTCCAGTCGTTTTACGGGCAATCCTTGCACAATTCAAACCTGGCTCTCCTTCTTCGGAATCATGTCGAATCGTAGCATATGCCAGTCGCAGTTTATCAACGGCAGAGTGGGCATACTCACAGCCAGAAAAAGAGTTTAGCTTGAGTGTGGGCTTGTGAGCACTACCATCTATTTCTATATGGACAAAACTTCACCATCATTATAGACCATGAGGCCACCACGACCATATACGAAAAATCAACTGCAAAAATGCCCTCACGAATTGCTAGGTGTGGGGACTCTTCCTCCAAGAATACTCTTTCAAAATACTGCACCGACCCGGGAAAGAAAACAACCTGGACGATTTCTTGTCAAGATACCCTCTTCCCGTAAAAGACGAATCACAATCTTGCACGGCAGATCTATATGTATACTACATCATCAGCAACGCGCTTCACAAGTCACTCACCATTCCAGAACTACTCCACAACCTGCACAAGGACCGGGTCCTCTCCATGATGAAAAAAAGAGTACTTTCCTGCAGATGGCACAATGAAAAACAAATGGAAATATCTCTGCTGGAGCAAGAACAGAAACACCTCTGAACACTTAATCTTCTGAAGCATTTCCTGTCACTGTCCCCGGAAGGTCTGCTGCTAAAGGAAGACTGATTGTAATTCCACATACACTACAAGACCCAGTCATTGACATTGTCCACGCTGGACACAGGGGAATAGTCTCCACCAAACGACTACTGCGAACGAATGTGTGGTTTAGCCAAATGGACATGAAAGTGGAAGAAACCTTGGAAGTGTACAATATGCAAGGCAGTTGCTACCTGCACATTCCCAGAACCTCTAAGGATGATAGCCATGCCGACACAAGTATGGAGTGAATTGGCAGTTGACATTTTTGGGCACCGTCCCAACGGCAAGCACGTCTTGGTAATCATGGATGAGATGTCACGGTTTACAGAGGTACACTTCATACGCTCCACGGCAGCACATGCTGCCAAACTAGCTCTAGACAAAACCTTTACTGATTATGGCATCCCAACATCGTAAAGTCCGACAATGGTCCACCGTTTAGCGAACAGGAATTCAGAATGTTCGCTGAACACTTAGGATTGCAACACAGGAAAATCTCCCGGCTATGCCCACAGGCAAATGGCACTGTATAACGTTTTATGGCAAATCTGAAGCGCATCCTGCAAATATATCACATCACCAGAGGATGACTCATGCAAATGATTTGCAATTTACTGCAGGACTATCAGAACACATCTCACACCTCCACGGGAGTGTGTCCGTCAGAACACATGTTCGGCAGAATCGGCAGAACCAATATCCCACACTCTAGCACAAATTAAACAACCGCTGACACAGAACTAAGGGCGAGAGAAAAGGACAGAGAAAGCAAAGAAAAAATGAAGACATACGCAGATGCAAGGAGAAGGGCAGAAGAACCAGAAGTATACATCACGGATCAAGTACTTGTGCGTTAAGAACAAGGGTCCAAAGAGACACCGGCATTCAATACACAACCCATGACAGTCACCCACATCAAGGGGTCCATGGTGACCGCAGCGAGTACCCAAGGTACGGTCATCCGAAACTCGTTTTTCAAACGGATAGAAAGTGAAGCAACACTGCAGAACGAAGGGAGTGCCTCATCTGATGTTGACTCTGACAGCTGCTCTGACTTCATAGACACTGATGTGGACACAGACAACAGTGACGGTGAGAGGGATGATCACCTCCCAGGGATTTGCAGCCCATCTAAAAGAACAATACGAAGACCCACAAGATGGATGGAAGGGATGGGTTAAAATTCAGACTTTCCACACATTTGTTACAGAAAGTCATAATTCTATTAAAGACACAGAGGCAAAGGATTAAGCTCTCTCTCTTTACTCAAACTTGAACCTCATAAATCAAACAACTTTAAATCATCAAAGAATAAACACATTTTAAAAATTACATTTCCTATAAAGTCTTTTGTGTGCGAGTTTCATTCTTTTGATGTCCATGAAACAACAAATCACGTGACTCCTTGCACCAATCATCTCATATATTGTCCTTTAGCCTCCTTTACACTCCTGTGTCCTTCCTCTTTCTTTGTCTGTGTCCAACTTTAGTTCAACCTTGCGTCCCAACCGGTAAACGCTGTAAACCAGAACCTTTTATTTCTCAAGTTTCCGTAAACCATGACCTCATGAACCATTCGATGTGTTCTCTGCCGTAGAACCTGGCCACAAACCATATTTCAGACTACTGTACCCAGGGTGGATAATCGACATGAAAACTTTTCCATATACCTTTTTGACAACAATATCATCTTTTATAACACTATCATCACAGAATGCAGTACATTCACATTTACAACATCGATTCTTGGGTGGGATAATCCTTCGCCTCCGTGTCTTTAATGGAATTATGACTTTCTGTAACGAATGTGTGGAAAATCTGAATTCTATGTCAAGACACGGAGGCTCGTATTATGCTTGTTTAAAACTTACTTGCCACCAACGTAGCTATTTTTTCCACTGGCTTAAAATAAAAGGTTTTAAACGTTGATTCTTTAGACCAGTCTGATGCCGTCATGATGTCCTCTAGTCTGGCTCCTGCTAGGAAACCCTTAGAGGCCATTGCTCCTCCCCATATGAATCTGTGTCTACTCCAGCCTGTGACATCACCCATCTAATCCATCTCGCTAGCGTGGCTGTCGCTACTGCCCCAAATGGTTTCCTTATGGCTATGAGCAACTGATTTACCCCTGGGGGTCTCTTTCCCCTAGTCATGGACTCATATTCTTTAATACATCTCACTGGACATAATTTTGGTTGCTCTGGGAATGCCTGATATGAAATTGTTCTCAACCACGTTTTAGTTCTCTTCATTATATCAAAGGTTATACCCTGAGGAGATAATGGGCCTTGTTACAAGCTTGGAGGTAAGGGATTACCGGCGCCGTTAAGGGTGCCGGTGCAGGTAATCCCTTACCTTCATATTCCGAGGTCCCTTAGCGGGTCCCGCTATGGGCGCTTGGTTTTACCAGGAGCCCTTAGCGGGAGCCGCTAAGGGACCAGGGAGTTTATAACGGGCCCGCTATTAGCGGGCCCGTTATTAGCGCCATCCCCATTCCCATTGAGCCCTATGGGGGCTCGAATGGGAATGGGGAATGGTTCTCGGAATGGGGACTTACCGGGTCCTCCAAGGTTGGAATGACCTGGTAAGTCCCTATTTCGCGAACCCGGACCTGGAATGCAGTAAGGAGGTAGCCATGGTGCTAATAGCATCATGGCTACCTCCAACCTCGTAATGAGGCCCAATGACTTCCTATTAATCTCTAAAGCCTTTACATCTGAAACCCTCTTGCATGACAGCAAACATAATAACATAGTTAACTTGGCTGATAAAGCCTTCCTAGATAGTTCATCATTGTCTGGCCATGATAGGAACATTTTCAAGTCTATGTCTACATCCCATACCTGATCATATTTATGTTTCAGAGGTCTAATTATTCTAACCCCTTTCAACAGTTTGCAAACTAAAGGATGTTCTCCCATGGCTAACCCTTCAATTCTCGGGTGTCCTGCAGAAATAGCTGATCGGGCTGTATTAATTGTCCTATAAGCCCTTCCATGGGCTGCTAGCTGAGCCAAATAATTAACTACATGTACTACATCTGTTTAAGTGGGATGTATGTCCCTTGCTACACACCAACTGTGCCAACCTGACCAGGCTGTTCTATATGCCTTCTTGGTCCCAAGTGCCCAAGCCTCGATGATAATCTGTTCAGCTTCTTCCGATAATCCTGGTCTAGACCAGGCTCCCCTGAAATTGCCCATGCAATGTAGCTGAGGCTGCCTGATTTCACTAGAGGGTGAACTTCCCCTGTGGGATCTCTCACTATGAGATCTAATCTCGGCAATGCTATCGGATTGTCGTAAATCATCTCTAGCAGGTCCGGGAACCATGCTTGACCCCTCCAATCCGGCGTAATCAGTATCATGGATACATGCTGTCTCCTCGCCTGCGCTAGAGTCCTCGCAAGCATCGCAAAGGGAGGGAACGTCTATTCTTTGCTCGGACCCCACTGTTGCAGAAAAGCATCTATCAATTCCGCCTCCGGGTCCGGTCTCCAGCTGTAAAAACAAGCAAGTTGCTTGTTCAACCTCGATGAGAAGAGGTCTGTCCTGCATGGATCCCATCTCTCCATCAGCGCATGGAAAACATTCTTGTCCAGCTTCCAGTCGCTGGCATTCCTGAGAAATCTGGAATTCCAGTCTGCTATCTCGTTCTGACGACCTGGCAGGTATTCTGCCATCACTGTTTTCCCTCTCTGTAGGCACAGGTGCCAAAATTCTTTCGCTAGCACCGCTAGCATCCTCTATCTCGTGCCTCCCAGTCTGTTTATATAACGAACTGCTGACACATTATCCATCTTGAGGAGTAGGCAACATCGTGCCCTCTCCTGTGTCCAGCATTTTACAGTAAAGGAGCCTGCTAGAAGCTCTAGGCAGTTTATGTGGATATTTAATTATTCTCCTGACCATCTGCCCCCTGTCGACAGATCTCCGTATCTGACTCCCCATCCCCACTTGCTGGCATCTGATTCTATCACTAGGTCCGGGAATGAGCCAAATATTGCCCTTCCATTCCAGGCATCCATGTGCTGCAACCACCATTGCAGTTCTTCTTTCGCCTCTATAGACAGGGGTATCCTTTGCTCGTATGATGCTCCCCTCCTGAGGTGTTAAATTTTTAGTCTCTGAAGAGCCCTGTAATGTAGGCTCCTGGGAATATCGCCTGTATTGACGACGCTAGGCATCCCACTATTCCCGCTTGTTCTCTCAGGGACATCGTCTCTACTGTTAATCTGTTCCAAATCTATTTCTTTGTGTCGTTCACCTTGCTCAGAGGGAGGTTTAACGTTCCCTGTAATGTGTCTAATCTGAAGCCTAGAAATTCCATGTTCTGTTCTGCCTGCAGGCTTGACTTCTCCCAGTTTATTTGGAAGCCCAGTTGTTGTAACAGCTCTATAGTAAGTTCTATCTGTTCCCTGATCAGTGTTTTGTCCTGGCACATTATAGAAATGTCGTCCAGATAAATGATCAGTCTGATCCCTCTCTCTCTCTCTGAGGAAAGACCAAGGGGCTGATGCTAGCCCAAATGTTAGGCAGGTGAATTCCCGAACTTGTCCCTGCCAACGAAACCTCAGAAACCTTCATTGTGCCATAGGTATGGTCAGATAAGCGTCTTTGATATCTATTCTCGCAAGCCAGTCCCATTGTTGTAAAATATCTCTCAGCAAGTGTATGCCCTGCATTTTGAAATGCCTGTAAACTACTAACGTATTTAGTTCTCTTAAATCTATTATCGGCCTTGTCTTGTGACGGCCTCTCACTATAAACATGTTTCTTATGAAGCTGTCTCCTATGTTTGTCACCTGTTTTATGGCATCTTTCTGTGCTAATTCTCTGATCTCTGTATCTAGTAATTCTTCATCTGCTGTGCTGAGCCTTAATAATTTCGGCCATCTCTCTTGTTTTGGTACGCTTATCCAATTTATGTGGAAGCCCTGTAAAGTGTCTAAAACCCAAGCATCTGAAGAGATCAATCTCCATTTCTCTACACATTTCGCTACTTTCCCCACTACTGCAGAAATATGCGTCTGGATTTTCTGTGCTTGCGCATTTCTCCTCACCTGTGTTAGACTGCTGTTGGCTTCCGGGTAGTCTCCACCCTCGCCCTCTTCCTCTTCCTCTTGACGGGAAGAATGGGTTTGACTTTCTTTCATCTTGTTTCCATTGGTATCTGTCACCTTGGAACCTGTTACTGGTGAAACGGCTGGTGGAGCGGCTCCTACCTCTTCTCGCCCTGTCAAAACCTGTCTGTCAAATACTCTCTTCAGAGAAGCTTGTGCTTTGTAAATCGCCACATCAGAGTTGGCAAATTTCGTTAGCTCCTTTATAAAGGCATCTCCAAATAGCTTCCCTTTCGCTGAAGCTGCTGCCTCAGATGTGCCCAACTCACTCAATTTGGGATCAATCTTTACTAGAATTGACCTTCTTCTTTCTGCCATAATCACACTGTTGGCCTTACCTAATTGGCAGATAGCTCTCTGGGCCCAACCCGATAAGATAGTTGGGTCGATAAGCTAATTTTTACCTTTTGCCTCTTCGGCCATTTCCATTATCTTTGTAAGGGGTCCAACCTCATCTAGCATTTTATCTTGACATGATCACCAGGATCTCTCTAATCCTTTCTTTATGTCCTTCACGTACCTCTGCATGAATGTGACCATGCCGTCATCAATGTCCAGGGTTTCTGCGATCCCTTATGGCAGGTGTGGCCTAGGGCAGCCAGCCCTCAATTTGTTTCTGGCTTCTATTGCCAGCGGTGTTCTTAACCTCTTTCTTAATATATGCTGCAATCCTGGACGGCAGTTCCCATTTTGAGAACCTCAGATGAATGAGTGCATCCAGATCAAATTCATCTCCGTCCCCCTCTGTGTCCTCTGTTTTCCTTTTCTTAGGAGCTCTCTCTTCTTCTTCTTCCGAAGATATCACTTCCACCTCCTCTGATGATGGGCTATCCCAATCATCTTCATCATACCCCTCTGAGCTATCAGAGGTGTCATCACGCCATTTCTGTTCTTTTCTTTTTCGGCTTGTAGCCTTGCTTTTGCCCTTACTCTTTTGTGGTGATTCGGGGGGATGGGTTTGCCTTTCTCGGCCTTGCAGGCTTTTTTCCTTCCCCCTTTATCCTTTCCTGTACCCTTTATCCCCATCAGCTCCTCCATTCCTCTGGAGAACGTAATCCAGTCCTCCATGACTGCCAGTTGTTGACAACTCTGCCCCATGGATTGACTCAGGACTTGATGTAGTATCTCCCCCATGCCAGGCTGCAGTCTTTTCTGGCTCACTTGAGCCCTGCCTTCCTCACTTGAGCTGGACATGTCGAGGTATATAGGGGACAGTAATGCCACTGTATGTATTTCTAGGTGTCTTGGGCCTGTACCCATTTTAGTATGTTTTTAGGGCAGATATTATTTCTTATTTGCGTGATGAAAATGCTCCTTTTTCTGCTTTGAAAGGCTGCTGTGCCTTATTTGGCCACTAGGTGGCGCTATCATGGCGTTAATAAGCTCCTTTCTCCACGGTCTGACAAGACCAACTTATCTCCTCTGAACGCTCTGGCGTGTTCGCTCTGTAATCCTTTCTACCTTTGATCTATTTCAAGTTGTGAAAAGCTCACTTTTCACTCCTCTCTCCTGCGGATCAACTCTCCTGTGCGAGCCAACTGTCATTCATAAAGTAAGTAATGGGCGAGGAGCACCAAAACCCTTAGAGAGTCACAGGGCCTCATTACACGTTGTGCGCTAAAAACCGCATATTAGCGGCATGGCGCTATTAACGTGTCCGCCCTCGTAAGAGGGCGCTAATTACGTACCATTACGAGTACGCGGACACGAGCATAGCGCCATGCCGGTAATGACCCTACCGCCATGCCGCAAAAGTCCCAAAAAAGTCCCTTACCGGCTTTGACGAAAGTGCAGATAGCACCTCCGCCCTCACGCTACATGCAAATTGCGGTGACCGCCATTAGCGGTCACCGCTATTAGCGGTGACCGTAAAATTGCGGAACCGGAAATAGCGTCATCGCGCCGGAACGGGAAAGAGCCCGGCGGCCATCTTTAAAAACACAATCCATTGCCATCCTCTGCCCCCTGGACCTGTATTGATTCGTGAGCCGTGCCAAACAATTGTGGACACCTGCATCATGCCTAAGGCACTCAAGAAATCAACTGACAGGCAGCGCAAAGAAAAATACACCAATGAGGAATTGGTGATGTTGACACAGACCCTTGCGGAGAATGCTGAGGTGGTCTTCGCGAATGACATGCGCCGGCCAACCCTGGTGAGGAAGAAAGCCATCTGGGAGGAGGTCGCTGCCAAAGTCAGTGCAGTGGGCACCAGCACGCGCACTGTGCGCGAATGCAGGAAGAGGTGGGACGACCTCAGGCTGCGGGTGAGGGGCATCCTGGCTGAGAACCACCGCATTGCCAGTGCTGGTGGAGATGGATCCCCAATCCGGATGAAGGAATGGGAGGAGACGTGCGCTAACATGATTGCCGTCGAGTCAATAGAGGGAGTAGGCAGCATGGAGCTCGGCGTGGGTACCACTTCTGATGGAGGTGAGTGTACACATGACAGGATGCGATGTGAATGTACTGTACCCCCCATATGTGAGCACAGACTCCTCTCATGCATGGACACACATCCACACATGCATCCATCCCTCACCATGCCTGTGTCAGACCCACACACACACACATGCACACAACACCACAGACAAGTCCCAAACACAACCATGCATGGATGAGGCACTGAACTGGCACATCACCTGCATCCACAACCACTAAGTCCCAATTGCCACAACTGCATCATTCATGTAATCTGCATCAAGTATATTGAAACGCAACCAATGCCATCCCCCGTCTCGTCCCTGACAGGCTCACATACAGATGGGGAGGATGCCGCTGATGCAACACAGGCAACAGCTACATGCAAGAGGCCAAGGGCACAGGAGCCGGCGGATACCCCAACAACATCAAGGGGCAAGGGGGGCAGGCCCCACCAGACGAGTGCCAAACTTCATCGGAGTGCCACTGCCACGGCAGTACTAGCTGCACCACCAACTGCGGCCCCACCACCGGTGGTGAACCCACCCGCACCGATGCCAGCCACCGAGGGCCCACCATCAGCTGCGGCAAGCTCCACTGGTGAGGCAGCCGCCACTGCCCCCCTATCCGATCTGGAGGACACCCTAGACCAGGCCATGGAGATGCACACCCCAAGCCCCCCTGGATCACCAGAGCCAGTGCCATTCCAGACCCCTGCGTCTGATTCCACAGTTGAGGACACCAACCCTGCAATCATGTCCCCCATGTTGGCATCACCTGCTGTAGTGGATGCATCCGAGGGCACAGCCTCAAGTGCACAGTCACCCAGCACTGGCCTCAAATTGACCACCATCCTGCAGCGCCAACAAGAGCTGTCTGTGCTGGTTGGCCAGCATGTTGAGGAGGCTGCCAATCGCAGTGAGAACATCGTGGAGGCGTTGAGGCACTCCACAGAGCGGATGGACGCCAACACCAACAGGCTGTGCGATGAGATAGGGAGGCTCAGGGAGGTCCTGGTACGCATGGCTGACACTATGGACCGCCACATTTCCCAACAAGGCCAGTCTGCCCCATCCTCATCTTCTGGGTCGAGACAAACAAGCCCCCTCCGTCGCTCAACGCGCACCACCAGGCGCACATCTGCCAGCCCTCTGAATCCCCCCGAGGACTATTGAAAATAGGGGGTCGATAGAGATCCCTATGTGTGCATAGGCCAGGGCAAACTTGGCAAACACATGAGGGACTGTTGTGGGGGGTGGGAAGGGTGTTATGGGTCTGTTGTGGGGGTGGGGGGAAGGGTGTTATGGGTCTGTTGTGGGGGTGGGGGAAGGGTGTTATGGGTCTGTTGTGGGGGTGGGGGGAAGGGTGTTATGGGTCTGTTGTGGGGGTGGGGGGAAGGGTGGTGGGATGTTTTGGGACTTGCACTTTCACACCTTAATGTTACTCAATACACTGTTTTCTGATCTAAACACTGGCTTGGACAACTTCATTGTGTGTGTGTACTTTATTGGGGACAGGGTCCATTGTGTGCTCGAAAACATACACCAGTGCATTACTCCCCATTACCATGTGACAGTACGAAAACATGTTCCTCAGAATATTTGGTTGATCAGATGCTGTCTCACAGCACGTCCCTCCTGCCCATCCCCTCTTGCAAGACCTGCATCCCCTTCACCTCCGTCCTCATCACCATCATCATCCTCATCAGGTGCTTCTATTTCAACGTCAGGGGGCAGTGGCACATTCCGTCTGATACACCTATTGTGCAGCATGACACATGCCATGGTGATCTTGGCCACCTTCTCATGTCCATACAGGAGAGCACCACCAGACCTGCTAATGCACCTAAAACGTGACTTCAAAAGTCCAAATGTCTGCTCGATCACGATGCGGGTACGGGTATGTGCACGATTGTATTCCTCCTCATGCCTGTTCTGTGGGTTCCGTACAGGTGTGAGGAGCCAGGTCTTCAGGGGATAGCCCGCATCACCTGTATGGGGGAATGAACAGGGTCCTGTTACTGTTCACCTCAAGAGTGGCCTGTTCACATCACACTAATTGACATTGCATTGTGATTCAAGTACTGAATTGACAGCATACATGCAGATGGTCTGTGTGGCAGCAACGTGCAAGGGGGAGGTTGACCCTGCAAGTAGTAATGCAACATTAATGCCTCCAACAGTATTTGACATGTCCTGGGTGAGGCCAGGTCTTAGGTGTCCCTGTCCCAGGCAAATTTGGTACCACACTGCGAGTGTACTGACATTCTGACACCAATGTGGCCATGCTGTGAGGCATCACTTCAGTGGTGCTATAGGTGTGTGGTTCAGTGCTATGTCTAGGGGTGATCCCTTTGCATGCATTCAAGTGCGCATTGCTGGATTGATGTTGTGCTGCGCTGATTGTGTATTACTATCTTGACGCCATGTTGCAGATTCGTGTGAAATGTGGCGTGGTAGGATGTTCAATGTGGATGGATGTGATATTTAGCATCCTGCATTGTTGTCGATGTTGTGCAGCTTCAAATTGCATGTGGGTTCTTCTCAAGTACATCGTGGCCTTCCCGGATGCACATTGGTGTACATCTGTATGTCCATTTCTCCTACGGACGACAGTCAACACCCAGTTGCAGTATGTATCTCCCCCCCCCAATCACTCCCAGTTGCAGTATGTATCTCTCCCCCCCCCAATCACTCCCAGTTGCAGTATGTATCTCCCCCCCCCAATCACTCCCAGTTGCAGTATGTTTCTCTCCCCCCCCCCCATCACGTTGCCATGTGCTTGCCCTGCTACTCACCGAGTAGCCACAAACGTTGTCCGGGGTGTCGCTCCATGTAGCGTGGGATAGTTGAGTTCCGCAGGACCATGGAATCATGTGTTGATCCTGGAAATCTGGCACAGCAATGTGTGATTATCTTGTTGGCGTCACATACCATTTGGACATTGATAGAGTGGAATTGCTTCCTGTTTCGGTACACTACTTCATTGTGATGTGGGACCACCAATTCCACATGTGTACAGTCGATGGCCCCAATGCAACTTGGGATGCCTGCCAGTGAATAGAAGCCAACTTTTGTGTTTGCAATCTCCTGGGCAGTCCGTGGCATGGATATGTGTTCAGGTGCATGCTTCAGGAGTGCATCGAGTACCTGGTTCAGCGTGCGTGAGAATACTGGTTGTGAGATGCCATGCATGTGTCCCACTGTATGCTGGTAGGTGCCTGTGGCCAGAAAGTGGAGCACACTCACCACCTTCAGTAGCGGGGGGATGGCAGTTCTGATGTCTATGAGGCTCACAATGTCGTCGTGGATCATGTCCACGATGCTGGTGATGGTAACCCTGTCCAGACGGTACAGGGTGTGTATCTGCTCAGGGGTTAGGTTGAATGGACTGGCTCTGATCCTGGGGATTGGTGGGTGCCTCTGTGGTATGAATAGGTGCCGTTGTGGTGCTTGCTGTGCCTGTCTTGCCCTCCTCCTCCTCCTCCTGCGTCTCCTTTGTGCTGCCTGTTGTAGTATCAGCTGCGCTGCAATGAGGTCCCCCAGGCCATGTATTGCTGCCAGTATTGGAACCATCTTTGTGTGGGAAGGGGTGTGGGAAGGGGTGTGGTGTGCTCCTTTTGAGCTGCCACAGTCTCCATTGCCTCCACCTGTGCTGATTGTGTCCACCTGTGGCAGGTGGGAACACTGCTCATTCCTCTTAACGGGTGGTCCGCGATGCCGGTATTAGCACCATGGCGGTAAGGGGTTTGGGTGGATTTACCATGCCGCCATTAGCATGTCCACTGGCCTTGTGATGCTGTGCTAATAGCGGCATGGCGTAATTTACGGGATGGAGGGTCGCGCGCACACGGCCTGCCCGCTATTAGTGGCACCGTAATTTGCGATGCCGCTAATAGCGGTGTGCCGGGTCGTGATCCGCATGGGGATTTAACGTTACCGGTATTCCATTACCGGTAACGGTAAATCCCTACCGCCATCCGTGTAATGAGGCCCACTGTCGTGCTCCCTGAACCTCCGTGAAAGCAGTGCCCTCTACCTAAGCATAGCTCTCAACCTTTTTCGATGCAAAGGCGGGTGAAATCACCCGATTTTGTGTTTGGCGGGTGAGAGGCCCATTGAAATGAATGGGCGTGCACGAGGCTTGGCGGGTGACTCACCTGTTTACAAGGCGGGTGACACCCGCCAAAAGCGGGTGAGTTGAGAGCTATGACCTAAGACGCGTTCGCCAGAACGTTCGTCGCGTTCAAAATCCCTTATCAGCTCTAAAATTGTGGCTATGCTCCGCCAAACTTCATTGAACGATGTGCGCGCGCTGCGCTTACACCGTTAAAGCCTTACACATGTTCAAGCATATCATTAAACAATAAGCCACTTTGTATATCTTTAGGTTAATGTAACGCTAGGTACTTAACTGGCTGCCCGAGCAGCAAAGAAAGAGGAAGGACACAGGAGTGTAAAGGAGGATAAAGGACAATATATGTGATGATTGGTGGAAGGAGTCACGTGATTTGTTGTTGCATGGACATCAAAAGAAGGAAACTCACACACAAAAGACTTTATGGGAAATGTCGTTTTTTTAAATGTGTTTATTCTTTGATGATTTAAAGTTGTTTGCTTTATGCTGCTCGAGTTTGAGTAACAAGAGAAGCATAATACGAGCCCCCATGTCTTGACATAGAATCAGAAGTTTATTGTTAAAATGAAGGGGAGATGTAGTGTCCTCTTTTGATATGCTTCGTGTGAAGGGAGGTGGAGCTACCGCCAAAGTTTTCGGCAGTTGCCAGTAGGAGATTAAAGAGGTTTACACGCAGCTCGCACCGGCTCCTTGTTTTATTTGTATACGTGTAACTGTTGCAGTGTCCCTGTCTAGATTTAACAGGTTTCTCCACGTTCTAATTTCTGTGTGCTTTATCAAGTTATTTATTCCCTGCCCAAGGCAATATTACTGCCTATGTATATGTTTGTATGATGAACTCTAAAAGAACTGCAAAAACTATGCGCTGGCGTGGAAAGCCCCTTTTACAACAGAAAATGCACGTTTCTTTCCCCACGGCCGGGCTCCACATGAATATTAGTGACCTGCGAGACAAAATGTGCATGCGCTGCCCTCTGAAACCGCGATGCTCGGGTGTTAAGAGTGAAGCCCAGCGAGGTTCTACGCATACGGTCTGTAGTTGTAAGCATGGCCCCGCCTTGAAGGCAGAGAAGTGCTTGCCCGGGGTTAGTGGGGTGGCACAGCACAGTAGAGGGGTGCATTGCGTGGGGTGCACCCTCATATAATACTTGCTTCACAGCCTGCATCAGTAGTCAATGTTATCAGCACTGCAGTATACCATACCTGCCTAAACTCTGGGAACACCCTGGAGTCTCTCGGTTTTCAGGTCCCGTCCAATCCTCTGTGGTGGCCCACTCCAAGTGTCGGGACCACCCGACTCTGCTAATGTGCTGCGAAGGTTGCCCCCGGGCCTCCTGACACCCCTGCAACCTGTGCCACAGCCTACGGCACACACCTTTTCCGCTTTGCCAGGGCGCACCCCTGCTTCCATCCGGGATGCTCTCACTTCACATACTTCCTGGCACCGACCCAACTCAAGGATGCAAGGCAAGGTGATGCCGGGCTCCTGCAGAACCTGTCTGCGGAGCTTGCCTGATGCACACCCCTGAATCAGCTGGTCCTGGATCATTGTGTCAGGGATGTCCCAGGCGCATGACACAGACAGACAGCCGGCACAGGCGACCATAGAAGTTATCCAATGTCTCATCGTTTTTTTTGGCGAGTAGACCTCATCACAAAACATTCATAGCCCACGTTTGCAACCGCTTTGGTGTTGGGATCACACATGGCCGTGAGCGCACAGGCACCCCACCCAGTTTAAAGATGGGGCTGCAACTTATCCAGAGAGTCCTCTCACAATGCCCTTGCTGCAATGATGGACCAACCTTCCAGGCGTAGTAGGGCACCTTCCACACCCACACAGATGGTAGAGCAGGCTTCTGTTTACTTCACCCCCAAAATGTCTAAAATAAACAAACACTGGGGGCCATAGACATGCACCCCAGTCCAGAGTCCAGGCAGGGAAGAATGGATTGCCACTGGAGAAATTAGACACCACAGTGACTCCAGAAATGTATGATATGATATGGCATTTGTAACACGCCTATACACAAGTGTTTCAAGGCGCGACGAGGCAGGGAGGGGGGAACAAGGGGAAGACAGACAACGATCCTAATAGGCCAGGTGTCATTCAGATCGCACAAGTGCAGGGGTAGGGGGAAGGGAGAAAGTGCATGGGGAAGGGGAGGGGGGGAAGTGCAGTACAAGGTAAGTAGAATTAAATAAATAAAGAGGGCCAGCTGGTGGCAAGTGCAAGGTAAGTGCAGACAAGTGCTGGGAAGGGGGGGCTGTAGGGATACAGAGACAGTCCCGCAGTGCAGGGGTTGCCAGGGAGGCAGTGCAAGTGGAGAGTGGCTGGGCCCAGGACTGGGGTCGGTGAGAGTGGCCCAGTTGCAGATTCAGTGCAGTTTCAGCGAAGAATTAGCAGGGGAGAGGGAGAGAGAAAGCAGAAGCAAAGAGGAAGGTTTTGAGGTGCTTCCGGAACCGGAGATGGTTCTCCTCAAGTTTTAGGGAGGCAGGAAGGTTGTTCCAGAGGGAGGCCCCTGCCGCGGAGAGAGATCTACCCCCAGCTCGTAGCTTCGAGAAGCGGCTGACCCTGAGGGAGTTGGAGATGGATGAGCGAAGGGCTCGGGAAGGAAGATATTTAGGAAGAGAGAGTTGAAGGTATTTAGGCCCCAGGCCCCAGAAGGCCTTGTGGACAATGCAGAGGGTTTTGAACTTTATCCTCGCAGCCACTGGGAGCCAGTGTAGAGATTTCAGTCCTGGAGAGATACGGTCCCTGGGCTTGAGGCCAAGCACAAGTCTCGCAGTTCTGTTCTGGATGAGTTGCAGAGGGCGGAGAGTGGAGGCAGGCAGATTAAGATAGAGGCTGTGCAGTAGTCCAGCTTTGAGAGAACCAGGGCTCGAGAGACAGTGAGCTTCTGGGGGAAGGAGAGGAAGGGAAGAATACCTCTGAGGAGTTGCAGCTGGTAGTGTGACTTCTTAGAGACGTCAGATATATGAGGAGAGAAGGAGAGTGTGGAGTCGAAGATAACCCCGAGGTTTTTTGCCTTGCAGGTAGGAGCAGGAAGAGGGCCAAGAGAGGCCGGCCAGAGAGCTGCAGGGAAGGAGGGGGTGGGTGTGCTGATGAGTAGAATCTCAGTCTTACTGGCATTAAGGCAGAGGTCATTGGCAGCACACCATTCCTGGATAGCAGACAGACAGTCAGAGATGAGGGAAGGAGAGGAGGAGGCCGAGGGTAGCCTGAAAATGAGCTGGGTATCGTCCGCATAGCACTGAAAGTTGGGGCAGAGAGCGGCGATGCGGTGGGCAAGGAGTGCCAGATACTGGTTGAACAGCCAGGGGGAAAGATTAGATCCCTGGGGGACACCACAGGTGGAGAAAAAGATGTCAGAGAGGAAGGACCCCAGTTGGACCTGGGAAGGTCGATTGGAGAGGAAAGAGGTCAGCCACGCCAGAGCCTGACCAGTGATACCCAGGTTATCACGGAGACGGTTGAGCAGGATGGCATGGTTGACAGTGTCAAAGGCAGAAGAGAGATCGAGCAGGATGAGAACACAAGGAGTGTTGGAGTCGAGATTCAAGAGCAGGTCCTCACGGATGTTCAGGAGAATGTAGCTGGGTGGGCCCAGGGGAACAGCAAAGAAGAACAGCAGGCCTCCCCTAGCTCCTCAGCTCAACTCAACGGAAAACAGCACTCCAGAAGCACCAAAATGACTTCAGATGTGCAGTTCGTGCAGTGACAGCTGCCCGCTGCTAATGTGTCCAAAAATTAAGGCTGGATGGCGCACAGGCACCCCTTTACAGGGCCGCGACCATCCCAGGCCTAATGACCAAAATGGCCGCCGAGCCGCGTGGTCCATCCCCTCTCTGTGGCATGAAGACAATGAAAATTCGCCCAAAATGAGAAAAATATTCACCGCCTTATCACTGCCGTGCCCAGGTGTTAATCAGACCTCGTCGCCACTGTTGCAGGTCCGCAGCGGTCATCGGTATCCCCGTGAGCCCCCTCCTGACCACAGACACAGTCGGACATCAGAGTGTTCGGTTCAGCATTCTCGGTCGCTCAGTGGCAGCCGGGAACGCCCCTTTTATTTATAAGGCATGTGGCGGAGTGCAACGTCACTCCGCTGTGTGCTGAAACCCTTAAAGGGGCAGCACCACAATTCTCACAGCAGTCCTTAGTGTCTAGTTTCAGACATGACGGGGAGCGTTAACTGATTGTAACATTGGAGCTGCACTAGAATAGTCTGTCTGTAAAGAAGTTAGATGCCCTGACAAAAGTAAGTTTGCCCCTCCCCCACCGTCTCTGAAGTCAGCGCCTCTCCTCCCAACATTTGAAGGGTTATTAGCTTTCCTTGAAATGTTACCGTTGCTGCAACCCTGGCTATGTGCATTGTGGTGTTACCAAAGGAATCTGTGTGCTTTTATATACAACACTAGACCAAGAGGGAGCTGTGTGGCTGTATGTCATGGTGTGAAATGTGTGTGTATGCTTACAACACGGTACACAGACAAGGAGCTGTGTGAAAGTGCCTTTTTTTATTAACCCAAAATGGGCTGTGTGACTGAATTTGTTGTGCACAAGGGTGTAGTGTGCTGCCGTAGACTGTGCCCCGCTGTCTGCAATGCAGAGAAAGCAATGTGGGGCCAGAAGGACAATGCGTGAGCAAGAGCGCTCTGATAGACAGATTTGGCATGGATTAGACGCCCCACTCTGGTCTGGCTCCATTTTGCTTACATGCTTGGACCTTTACAACTGATGCACACACTACATTTAAGCAAGTTCATTCCCGGAACTTTCGCCAGGCCTGATTTGTACATGCAGTGAGGCGGGAAGGAGTTACAGAGCTACTTGATTTACCCTCCCCAATATGTAATGTCCCCGAGCAGCACCCATACATATCCAGTGATGACAAATCTCTGAACATGAGACCTGTAGAAAGCATGACTGGTGCCTGTCATGATTTAACTTCTTTTATCTTCATTCACTATGACTGATTACAGATTGCCTTACCATAGCTAGAGCAATAATCGTGTCGCGGCTGGATTAATGCAACGCCCTTCTACTAAAAACATTAGAAAACTACAGACGGTCCAAAACAATGCACTTAGAGCTGCCATTGGTATTCCCAAATGGGACACATTTCAGCAACCAGGAAACTTGTCCACTGCCTCCCCATCAAGGAACGTATCATGTTCAAATCTCTCGTCCTTACTCACATAACTCAGCTCCCCTTTACCTCGCTCAGCGTTTTGCCAAATCTTCAGCGGACAGACCCACGAGAACCGCCTACATAAATCGTATCAGCAGCCCTAAGACCCTCGGGACTAGGGCAGGAGGAACTAGCTTTCCTGTCATTGCAGCAACCAACTGGAATTCCCTCCCGCCGCACGTGAGAAACATTGATTCGCACACAGCATTTAGGAAAGCTATTAAAACACTATTGTTTGTGTAAATGTACCTTTACAGCTTGATTGCCAAGAACATTTTAAGTATGCCTTCCATGCCTTGTAACCTGCTATGTAATGTACTTCGTTTTGAAACGCAAGCACTGATGTATATGCATTTCTTCACCCTGTTAGTCCTTCACTCACTGTAACCATGAGCGAAGCCTATGCCTGTAACTAAGACGTCTTCATGCAACAGCGCCTGGATGGATGCCCACGGGCTGCAGTGCGCTTTACAAATCCAAATAAATAAAAAATAAATAAATAATAGTGACTGAACACAAAGGACGGCGCGCACAAAAACAAAAGGTTGCTAAAGGATCCATGTGCCTGGAAAGGGTGGCGGAAGCAGGACCGTCTGCCTGCTCTTCAGAAGGATAGAATAGAAGGTAGGACTGGCCCCCTTCCCATGTGCCTGGGATGGATAGAGGGAGAATGACTGGCTTCCTGCCCATGTGCCTGGGAAGGCTAGAGGGAGCCCAACTGGCCTCTACCAATGTGCTCCCAATCGCCCTTGAAAAAAGTGATGCGTACTTTTAAGTTACTTTTGCTGGACATGAAATAGAGCACCTTTTCAAGGTGTTATGAGGTTATTACAGGTCTCGCCCCAGCACGCAAGCCTTTATCAGTTTTCGGCCAGGAAGTGTATGTGTTGCATGCTGCCTACACACACCTGCAGTAGGTGCACTAACCCGTTGAGCTATCAACCTCTCTCCTTCCTATTTATTAGGCCTTACTTTGGCCCATTAGATTCATATTTCACACCAATTCAAAGGATATTTAGTTTCACAAAGAGATGCTCATCTTTTGGGGACGAGTGGGGAATTAAAATGTAGAACAGTTAAGTCTTAAATGTCATCATGGGGTATGTTGATATGGGCTAGGCAGGCCTGCTAATGTCCAATATCTGGTTGCATTAATATGCAGTGGAGTTGTGACATAACACAGAGGCTGCATACCGTGTTCTGGGCAGGACTTCCTATCCCACTGAGTGAATCTGATGGCGTGAGCGTTCAGCTGTGTTTTAATTTGCTCTCGCTAATGCATAAAAATTTCATATTGCATATTTGTTATTGTGCAGATTCCCTCGTTCCCCCATATTTTCTTCACCTGCCTGGGTAGAAAATAAACATATATATTGCCTTAAAGAGGTCCTTTGGGTTGGAGTTGAAAGGATGGCGGCCCCCTGCGCTAACAGCAACATTTAGTTGGTGGGTATAATAATACCTGTGTCCTGGCACATGGTTTGTCGGGGAACCAAAACTCCAATGTTCCCAGAGGGTTAGTTACTGGATGATACGACAAACCTTGCTTTGTAAGGCGCTGGTGGTTGGTTGATAACCAAAGGTTTAGCCTTCAATTACTTGGGTTGTCAGATTCATGAAATAATGGAGAAGGGATTCCTGTCTTGTCATCAATGAGGGTTTAATGTGGTAACACTCATAAATCACAGGTCTAGCAAGATGTGCCAGATGAAGGTGAAACAAAAGCCAACGCGCGTTTCGACAGTAGTCTTTATCAAGGCAGAAGATGGCTGATTGATCCTGAATAGGTATGGAGCACCTGGAGAGACCTCCCAGTAATTATGGGTGGTGGGACGGGTTAGTCGATCTGTGCAATGACGAGAGACGCTCTGTGGTTCGGATTTATGAGTGTTACCACATTAAACCCTTATTGATGACGACAAGACAGAAGTCCCTTCTCCATTATTTCATGAATCTGACAACCCAAGTAATTTAAGGCTACAACCTTTGGTTATCAACCAACCGCCGTCACCATTAGAAAGCAGGGTTTGTCATATCATCGATTAAATAGGTCCTGCCACATAATCCAGGCAAGAGCTGAAGCTGTGTTCATGATGCACATATTCAATGAGGAGGCCATTTCTTTGCTTTACTGTTCCCATGCAAACTCATGAAATGCCATAAATTATAGTTTGTATCTTTTTTATCTGCCGGACATGTCCAATAATCATACGTGTGTCTGTGCTTTCAGCTCTTTTGTGTGCGGCACTCATGGTTGGAGATTCATTTAGTTCAGGGTGTGGTTCAGGGAATACAAACTCATTTATAAGCCAGCCAGGGGAATCACTTATTGCACTACCATTAGAAAACCTTATATTCTCCATGATATTTGCACCCAAAATGCTACCACCCACAAAGCCCTTTATTGAAGAATGTTTCACCAGAATCAAAAGTTCAATTTGAGCAGACTAAAATGAAGCTGCGCGCACCCGGAGGGCCCACTGACTGCTGTTGGGTGTCTGGTGACGTTTGAACACTGGATACTGGGACTATACAGAATGGGACATACTGAGGGACAAAATACCTAACACCTTTTTCTTTCTTCCTCTAGATGCTAATTTTCGTATTTCTGTCGTGAAATTGTGGTAAATAATTAACCCGCGCCCCTTTTTGGGCGAGCTCCTTTAAATCTAACGGCTGCACGCACCAGCTGAGTGCACCACTGAGTGCTGTTGGCTGTTAGCTGGCTAGGTGGCGGGGTGAGGCAATCTTCGTTCCACTTTTGTCCTTCTGGTTAAGCATGATTAAGCACCACCCCAATGTTTGCATCAAACTCTTGTTGCTACTTCCCCCCTATGATTTTTCCGCCTCATTGATTGTTTTCCTCCTTTTCTCCCCCCCCCTTTTCTGTCTCCCCCCAGGAGACACCAGCATTTCTCTTCTTGTTCAGCATCTATCTGAACATTTGGCAAACCTGTTTGCATTCCAAATCACGGTCCTGAAGAAGATGGCTTGAATCTCCTACGCCATTGAAACCGGTCGACCCCTTTCGGATCTCTTCTACACCAACAAAAGAGACTCTATCTTCTAAAAATCATTCACTGTAGCACACTCATTGCCACAGAGTGAGCTATACATTATTATAAGAGCCACTTTTTAGCCCTCCAGCCTCCTGGCTGTTCTTTTATCTCACCCACCAGTGGTTTCTCCAGCAGTACTGTTTCATACTCCAACCACAGTGACCTACGGGTACTATTAAAGTTGCACATTTTGGATGGAACGTAAGCAGTTGACCTGATTCGCAGGTTCTACCCACGTTCAAGATCAAGCAACCTCAAGATCTAATCCACAGCCTTGTTGCACGCTGCTCAACCTTCTGGAGTTTACCACTGTTTTAGACGTTTCTGTTGGATGACCTGTGTCTGTCTCCAGACACTGCCACTAGTATAGAAGGCTGAGGGACAGTACTCTCCTCTATATCTTTTTAGTAGGCGATACACCACGCGCCACCACGCGCCACCCAGGGACAGGCACCCCAGCCAGGTTTAGGGTGTTCTTCCTTAGGGTTAGGTACGCCGAGCCGGGTGGTCCTCCCCCTTTTTCATGTGTTTTGAGTGTGAGCACTCTAATTGATAGATTTGTTTTGCATACCTTAGATGCACCTAGAATACCTGCCTTCCTACAAAACCGTTGTTGTTTTGCTACCATACGTTACCTTGTTAACGGTTAAAAGGATGAACACGGTTGTACCGTGCACTTTAGCTTTGTAAGCTTTCCCTGTTGTTTTCTTGAAGATACTGCTGAGCCATCACAAAACCCAAAGGAGTCGGAAAAGATCACATTAGATGCCATAGAAGCCGAGGTCCTGATTCCTGACTTAGGAAAAAATAAAATAAAGGAAAAATAATGATAAACAAAAATCCCTAGCTGACGTAAGGATTACTTAAAATACTTTGCGTAAATACCTGTGGTCTTTGGCCCAATGTGATCTATACAACTTTGAAGCTGAAAATCACTTAGGTCAGCTTGACATAATTGAGATCGCCGCTGATGAGATAAGTAAGCCGCCTATGAACGGTATTGAAGTAAGAGATAAAGAGGCTGTGATAGAAGCACCCTGTAATAGCAATAGGTATGTGGAATCCGCGATGAATTTAGCGGATGTACATAAAAATAAATGGCAGTGGGTAAAGTGAATATGCTGCTTGTGTGGAAGTCTCTAGCAATCATTGACGTGGGTTTGTACTCTGTGTCCTTGCTGCAGTCTCCTAACTATGACCGATTTTCACTTTTGTTTGCAAATAGTTAGGTCTGCTGCTGCGCTAGGAAATCTGACAGTCGATTTGTTCTCTATAAACACAGTTTAGTAGCTTATTGTTACTTCCATTTGGAACAGTAAGTACTGTGTGTCAATTCCATTTGAGCCGTAAAATAGAAACTCACTACAGAAAAGGGCTAACAGGGCTAATGGTCAATTGAAGCCAATCGAAGCCCTCGCTATATGATATCTTTAAATGTAAAGATATGGATCAACCTCTAATTAATAATGCTGAGCGGGTTGGAGAGTTTGTTGACAGAAGTGGTAAGACAAACGCATCTTCTCTGCCGGCCTGCGCTGACCAGACTGAGGTTATACCCAACCCACAGTTCTTAAAAAACACTACTGGCCCAGGTTTAAGGGCTAGCATCGGTCCTGCTGATGAGCAACAGGAGGCAAGGAACCCCTCCTCTCCCCACCTGGGTTACCAAACAGTTTTCCAGTTACAGAAAAGGAACTTAGTGCGCTGATTAGAAACATTATTAAAGTGGATAAAGTGAGGGAGAAAGAAACACTGGAAGGGCTGACCGCTAGGGATACATTAGAGTTAAAGAGGAACGTGAAAGATTCAACTGGGGAGCATATAGCCCCACAACAAAAACAAACTCTAAGTTGACTAATATGGATAACCCAAATGCTCAAGCCTTAGGAAAAGATCCTCATAGGAATGTGTGCTTCATGAGCAGAAATTATGTCCCTGGTCATGAGTTAGCCCGGGTACCCCACCTTACTGTATCTGAAAAACCGCAATACTCTCTGGGGGATACCTTGAAAAATCATGTTACTCCGAGTGGGTGCTGGGCCAATAAATGTTAACTATGGTGTTCGGCAGAAGGAAGTGGGACCTGTCCTGATATAATCAGTGCCTAGTGTGAAGACTTCCTCGGATTGAGATATAAACCTAAGCAACCTGAGGGGCCCTCTTTACCCTGAGAGAAATTGAGTCTGATTCTAAACTTTATGTTTGAATATGGTGGCCCATATTCGATCAATCGAACGAAAATCCTAGGACTATTTCGTGAAATACCAGGACTCAAACTAGTATCCTTCAAAAATATTAAGCTTGTGGATTTTCTTCATACACAGCATTACAATTTTGTGAGGCTGGTCATACCTTCTAGGCTTGTCTACGATCTGCTGGTGAACGAGAGTCAGAGCCTATATAAATTTGGGTATGATCTAGTCCCCTTTTCCGAATTACAAAATAATGAGGATAGTAGGTTGAATTCTAGAAAGTATTTAAGTGATACTTATGAGACAGTTCGGCCTAAAGAAAATAAATGTATCTCAGATGATGCGAATTGGCGCAGGATGCCGTAACCCTGAAGGAATTGATACTCCAATTAAAAGATGTAAAACAACAACTTTAGCTCAGATGACTCTCACGCATTTATGTCCTGCAATATTCAGGGCTCAGCCTGTCTCTTCGCGAATAAGAAGCTATGTAACCTTTTGCTCTCCTTCCATGTTATCTTTCTGCAGGAAACATGGAATGTTGGTACCCTGTTTTTGGATGGTTATGAAATCTCTAGCTTGGTAGTAGTTCAGGGTAAAAGGGGGAGGCCGGTGGGGGGACTCACTATAGCAACCAAAAATGGTATGAGATTTCGTAAATTGGCTGAATGGCGGATCACTAGATGCATACTTGCAGTATCACTTGATGTATATTCCTTTGTATGCGCTGGTCCCTTGCTGCTAATCAATATTTACTGGAATCCTAGTGACAATCTCTCATCTTAATGCAAACGTGGAAGAATGGTTGGCACAATACCCGGGAGGTAAAATCATGTTTGCAGGGGACTTCAATGCAGACTGTAATTCCAAGGTTGTAACTGATATCGATTTGATTATGTACCCAGATGGAATGCAGAAAGAGATGGTTTCCCTGGAGGGATCCAAAAAGCATTAAATGCTTCATGGAGAAAAATGGTGTAAGACACTTGAAAGTTGGGGTTTATGCAAAATAGGAGGGGATGAGGCTACCTGGTCAGCCAGGGGCACCACCACAACTATCAATTATATATTTGTGAGTGAAATGTTGGTTGATAGGATTAGTAATTTCAATGTTCACTTAAATGATGATAGTGACCATGCGATTCTGAGTCTGATTTTCAAGTGGAAGAAGTTGGGGACTACTGAACAAACATGCAGCAAATTTATGTGTAGATGTCAACATCAGATTTGATTATGAAGTCTCCACTCTGGAAACAAAAATGAGTAAATACTCCATAACTTATATTCAAGAGCATCTGAAATGCATGATGTCTAAACTACTGTCAAGTTACAAGACCCTGGTTTCAAATAGAAAGTGGATTACTCACAGACTTAAGTTAGATCCCAATGTTCAAGAGAAAAAGAGAAACACGTAAAAAGATTTGCGGGCCAATTCATAGAATCAGGCGCAGATGTAGTGCACGCGGCTGGGGCAGAGAGGGAGCGTGCGCCAGCGTGCGCCAGCCGCGTGCGCCAAACACCATTTAGGCACACCGGGTATTCATGGATTTCGCAAGCCATTTGCAGTCGTGGCGCAGTGAACATCCAGCAGTGCCAGTTACGCCCCCAAGAACGCCCCTTGCGCCAGAAAAAGCCATAGAAATCCCCAATACAGTGCAAAGGGCTGTGCTAACCCTGGACCAGCTTACACCCCCCTAGACCGTAATTGCGAGAAAAACTACGCGTACCCCGCTCGTGGCAGCCAAAACGCATGAAAATCTCCCTACGCACCCCCTTGAATACGCATACCCGGCTCGCGGCAGCCAAAACATGTGAAAATCTACTTGCGCATCCCCTTGAATATGCGCTTCCCGCTTACGCATGAAAAGATCCCGGAGCACCCCATTGAATATGCGTACCCCGCATGCGGCAGCCAAAACGCGTGGAAAGGGCTGCGCGTGTGGAGACAGGTGTTGGGGGGGTCCCCCCTGGGGTGTGGGCTACCTCCGGGGCATGGCCAGGGGGGACGGGCTGCCTGCGGGGCATGGCCAGGGGTGTTGGGTGGTCCCCTGTGGTGTGGGCTGCCTGCGGGTCATGGTCAGGGGTGTTGGGTGGTCCCCTGTGGTGTGGGCTGCCTGCGGGTCATGGTCAGGGGTGTTGGGTGGTCCCCTGTGGTGTAGGCTGCCTGCGGGTCACAGTCAGGGTGATGGGCTGCCTGGGGGGCATGGCCAGGGGTGTTGGGTGGTCCCCTGTGGTGTGGGCTGCCTGTGGGTCATGGTCAGGGGTGTTGGGTGGTCCCCTGTGGTGTGGGCTGGCTGCGGGTCATGGTCAGGGCTGTTGGGTGGTCCCCTGTGGTGTGGGCTGCCTGCGGGTCATGGTCCAGGGTGATAGGCTGCCTGTGGGTCATGGTCAGGGGTGTTGGGTGATCCCATGTGGTGTGGGCTGGCTGCGGGACATTGCCAGGGGTGACATGCTGCCTGCGGGGCATGGCCAGGGGTGTTGGGTGGTCCCGTGTGATGTGGGCTGCCTGTGGGTCATGGTCAGGGGTGTTGGGTGGTCCCCTGTGGTGTGGGCTGCCTGCGGGTCATGGTCAGGGTGTTGGGTGGTCCCCTGTGGTGTGGGCTGCCTGCGGGTCATGGTCAAGGGTGATGGGTTGCCTGCGGGGCATAGTCAGGGGTGTTGGGTGGTCCCCTGTGGTGTGGGCTTCCTGCGTGTCATGGTCAGGGGTGTTGGGTGGTCCCCTGTGGTGGACGCACGTGGGCTACCAGGGTTGCGTGCACGTTTATTATCATTTTTTGGGGTGCCTGGGCTTTGCGTGACCCGTCTTTTATCACCAGCGGTCACAGACAGCCTTGCAGGAGCACAGGGGTGCGTCTAACACCACGTACCCTTCCCCCTTCACCCCAATTGCCCAGGACAATTGTGTGCACCTCCCATTGGCAACATACCATCTGTGCCATGGTTTCGAGGCCACCAAAAGGGAAGGGCAGCAAAGCTGGGCGACCTCCAAGTGCTTGGTGTGGTGGGTAGTGGTCGAAGTGAGTGGGAGCGGTGCTCCTCTACTTTTTTAAATTACGTTTTACAGCTCCTATACTTTTATTTTAAAAAGAAACCATTCTGGAATGGTTTCGTTTTAAAATAAAAGTGTAGGAAGACGTTGCAGCTTGCACTTTCAGTTCACTGCACTGAACGTTCCCTTAAACAGCAGGTGCAAGTGTTTGGGGGTTTGTATTGTGTGTGGGAGGGGGCGTGGGGATAGGGTTTGTGAGGAGTGTGTGCAGGCCAGCAAGGTACATAGTTCCACTACTTCTTTTCGTACACTTCGACCACTGGTGGTGGGGCACGTGGCCAGGGTGGCCAGGGAGGCCAAGGTGGACGCGGGGGGGACGTGGCCAGGGTGTACCATTGGGGCAGGATGTCCAGCAACTTGCTGGGACAGCCATGCAACAACCCCCAGTGCCTCAGGGAGATGCTGCTGCTGCAGTCATCCCCAGCGCACATCTGACCCCACAGGCAATGTCATCTGCTGGCACGGGCCACCAGGTGGTGGAATCTGCAGGTGCAGCTTTGGCAACCACCACCCAGGCTCAGGGTCAGCCAGCACAGGCTGCCTTGGCATAGGACTCCCAGGCAGATTTTCAGGGCAGGAAGGGCAAGCCACATGTGTCCAAGGTAGCTGTGACCAAGGCACATGTTCCTGGGGCAGTTTTGACATCTGCTGCCCCAAGCAACCAGGTAGTGGGAGCTGCATGGGCAGATGCAGCCGACACCACCCCGGCAGTGAGTCTGCCAGCCGGGACTGTGTCGGTCACAGCCCTTGGCACTGAGGCAGTTGTGCTGCTGGGTCCTGGCAACAGCACCCAGCAGCCAATCACACAATCCAAGTCTTCCGTCCAATGCCAATTCCTACTCCCATTGGCCAGTCTACCATCGCCACTGCCCCAACTGACCAGAGCAGCATTTGTCTCTCAGGGTACGCACAACCGGCCAAGAGGAGGAAGTGTTCTTCTGCGCAAAAGGCTGGGACCCCAGACAAGGCATCGGGCTCCGGCACGGCAAAGAAGAAGCCTTTCAATAAAGAGCAGCAGGACTTCCTTGTGGACTACGTGTCGGCACACAACTGTGATATGCTGGTGGTCTCAGGTTGCCATACTACGCCTGCCCAGCGTCAGGTCCACTGGCAGTTCATTGCGGATGGTGTGAATGCAATGAGATATGAGAGGCGCAAAGCTCCGGATTGCTACAAGCATTGGACTGACCTTCGACACTGTGCAAAACAAAAGTGGGCCTCTAATTACTCCCTGACTCTGGTGACTGGCAGTGGGCCACCACCAGAGGAGGATGGACTAAATCCACACAAGGAAATCTCTGCAGAGTTCCTCGATCAGGGACAGATCCAGGGAGTGGGAGGGATGCCGGATTAGGGCGCAACGCCGGTGAGTCTTGATGCGTGTGTGTCCAGCCCATGTGTGATTTGCTTGTGTGATGTCTTGTGATTGACTGCCAGTTCAGGCTATGTATTAATGAGTGACATGTGTGACACATGCAATGCTTTACTGATGCGTGCTTGTCGTCATGCATTCTGCATGCAGGACATGTGCTGCACTCAGGGGCAGTCCTCATCAACGCACATGCACTCAACTTACATGCAAGTCACTCGGCAGCCTCTCCTGTCCATGTACAGGCTCACTGACATGTTTGCATATAGCCTGTGGTGTAGTTCCACCCAACACTCAGCCTATGTCGTCACATGGCTGACGGCTATGTGAGGTCACCCTGCAAGCTGCTCCTCCTCATGGGCATGCTTCCTTGCCTCTCCACCACCCTGCAGCTCACTGTTTCCATGGTACTGGCGGTTTCTGTGTTGGACTACTGCAATGGCCTGTTCCCCTTTCCTGTGTACATGCACACTTCCCTGTCCAACCTTGCCCTACCTGTGCTGTGGGGTACATACTTTGTCCTTGATGCAGGGTGTCTCACTTGGACCATGCAGATGGCACAGGCTCAGAGTGCACATGAGTGTTCATTCATGGACCATTGCATTCCCTGCAAGCCCCTGTGGGTTCGTGGCAGGCTGCTCATTGTACCACATCTCCAGTATTTTATCCGTCTCATGGTATTTGATCATCCATATCATGCTCACTGAAGGTCACTTCATCATCATGCACATGTTTATGGTGTCCCTGTCTGTGTCGAGCACAGGCCTCCCTCTGTTACAGCCACCCTGCCTCCAGGCGACTAGTGTTGTGGCTTCTGCCTGCATAGATGAACTTGTGATGGTTCCTCATGTGTCCTGCTTTCTGCCCCCCTCTCATCTGCTGTAGTCTCAGTTGTCTCAGATTATGCAATTGACAACTGCAAACACTGTCTACAACTTCACTGTACTGTGGTCAGCCATTCAGAGCCATGCACTAGCTCCCTGCCATTCCGTGGGGAGTAGTGGAGGGGCTCTGGGGGTGCAATGCATCCCTACAACCCAGTGCCAACACCTTGCACATGATGACTGCACTTGCATCTTACAGTGCTGTCATGTCACAAGATGGACATCACTACATTTCCGGGTCTGTTGATAGTTGAAGACATACACATGTGCTGCACTGCACCCACACACTTCTGAGCGCCATGTTAGACCCTTCAACAAGCCTATTCACTTGTGTGTTGTCAAAGGGACCTGCCATTTTGCATGTGTCATGGACACTTCTATTTGACTTACTGCTGTGGGTGTTTGGGAATTATGCCATGGCTATGCTACGTGCCATCTCTTTGTTGACATCTGTAATTTTTTGGCAAAGATATAGGCCTGCCAGGAGGTTGTGTGTGATGCAGTTGATATGCAAAATGCAGTACATGTGTGGGTTTCGCATTTGACACGCATCCATATCTGCTTTCTGGGTCCCCTTCCATTTCTTTGCCACTGCATGCATGCCAGAGTTTGTGTCGTGTGTGACATGGCTGTCTCGTGTGTTGGCCCTCAATATTGAGTTGTATATGTGTGTGGTATGTGCTGCTGACATGTGTACTCATGTTTATTTTATTTTTTTACAGGTGATAATGCACCAGAAGCAGTGGAGGAGGAGATGGCAGGCAGGGTGGAGAGTTCAGGTCACCAACCATGCACCAGTGGTGGTCATGAGGTGGTAGGCCACAAACATCCCTTGGTGCTCCAGGCCATCCTGTCCAGGCCTGCCTCTGGGTACGGCTCTGAGGATCTCTCTGACTCTGATGTTGAATTGGATGCTCATGAATCCATGCCGTTGACTGTGGGTGATTCTGCAATGGATTCGGTTCTGTCCGCCACACCTGCAGTGGGGGTAGACCCCTCAAGGGGCCAGTCATTGTTGGTATGTCAGCCTGTGGTGGTTACGGGTGCAGAGTTACACTCCACACCAGTTGCTCCTGTTCCTGGGGCAGCAGATTGATGGAGGAATGTAGTCCTGCAGCCGCAGGCTGTGCCGGCACAGCAAGGACCACGTCTCCTTGGGCCCCACAGGTGTGGTGCCCAGCAACATAGTGGCCGTGCGTCACCGGGGAACACTAGGTGGGAGCAATCATGTATGCCATTGCACAGCAACAGGGGGGAGCAATTGAGGTGTTGGCTCAAGGCATGGAACGTGTGGCGGATTCCATTCTCCCCCTGATAGGCAGGTGGAGCTCCAGCAGCAGGCAATGCAGTCCACGTGCTGCTCACTCAGGCTGGACATGGCGGCATCCAACAGGGCCCGCCGGACTCAACTGGTGGCTCTGCGCTCAGCTATTGCTGCTGACGCACAGGCCAACAGGGAAGCCTTGAGGGAAGATCACTCCTCCCTCAGAAGTACTCTGGCTGCTCTCATCATGGGCCAGCAGACACGGGCAGAACAGAGGATGGAGCAGCTGGAACGCACCCTCTCGGCTCAATTCCATGCAAGCCGGGAAGAGGTCTGTCTGTCATGTGAGGGCTCCCTAACAGAACTATGTGTAACACGTGAGTCCTTGCAGGAGGAACTCTGTGTTACACGTGAGGTGGTGCATGGGGACCTCTGTGCCATTTTTATGCAGAACCAGGCTCACCAGGCCTGCATGCTTTTTTGCCTTGGAGGGGCTTGTTGGGGCTATGCGTGGTCAGGCACCTGTGCCACGCACACCTCTTGCTGTCCAACCAGGAGGTGATGACAACGACCTATCTCTCACTCCGATCATGCTGTGAAGACCATGAGCCCATGGAGGAATTTTCTTTTAGTCTCAACATCGACACATGTGGGTGTTGAGGTGCACCCTGCACCCCCCCTCCTGAACACCCCCCACCGGGTCCACTATGGCCATTTTTATTTTTTGTCTATTGTGCTTTTATGTTGCAGTGTGGTGCTATGTGGCACCCAATGGCATCCACTGTGTGTTCCGACTGGGCCCCATACAGGCTTGTCTCATGTTTGTGTTTGTGGCTTGAAGTCCGGACACATATGCCACTCCTGCTTCCCCTTTCCATGGGCTTGCAAGGATGGCACTGTGTTACAGTAATTTACACAGAGGCATTGGACTTCCAGCATATCTGTGGCCTGTCTGAAGTCCAACTTGTGTATACACCCCTATTGGGGAATTCATGATGGTTGTCCAGTGCATGGTTGGACTGCATTTTGGTGAGTATATTGTCGACTGTGCATGATTTCATTCTGCTAATTCATGCATTGCCTTGGCTGTATACATTGTTGATGCACTTCATGCTGTATACTGTCCCATGCCCCCTTTAGGTGTCAAGGCTACTCTCATGATGGTAGGGGGACGTGTGGTGGCAATGTCACATTGAGGCACTTGTGCTATGGTGTTTACTCACTGTCTGACATTATCACTGTTGGGTCCTGTGTTCATGATGTGTTATGCTGGTAAATTGATAGTCCTGTGTTGGCTTTGCTTTTGATGTGTCACAGGATCAGCAATATGTTTCTGTTGCAGATGTGTCCACAACAGAGTGGTTAAAATGGAAAATGTATGCTACACTGTGGGTTCATGCATTTCACATGCTACCATGCATTCAATCGCCCTGCAAACACACACAACACACCCCCACCCCAACATCCACCCACCCACACACTACTTGCCTTCTGAGACATGCTGTGTCCCTGCTGCACATGTTCACATTGACTTTCGTGATCGTGAACTGGCGCCGCTGACTGTTTTTTTCCTTTGTTTTTAAATGCAGCTGCAGGGGTTTCCACCCTGCAAACACCACTGTTACTACTGTGTGGTGTGCTGAGCGGGGTGTTGCGGGGGACAACCCCGCAGCACCCGCATTTTGTTTTATTTTTTGGAATTCCCTGAAATGCATGCCACCAAAGGTTCAGGGTTTTGGTGTTCAGACCTTTGGTGGCATGCATTTACTTACTTTTAATATAGTTTGGATGTTTTTGCTCACTCTTTTCTTCAGAGTACGTGTCTGAGGGGATTGTCTGTGGCCTGTTTCCATTTGTAACAGTGCGCTTTGTGACAGCTGTGTCATGTGTGTTGATATTTTTATTGAGGTTTTCACATTGCATGCCATAGCATGGTGTGTGGGGTGGGTGACATAGGGTTGAGGGAGGTTTAGGTGGCATACCAGAATTTGGATGTGCTATTTTGCATGGGGGGTTCAATTTGTAGATTGCTTGTGTGCCTTTTGGTCACACGGTATTGTGTTTAAGTGGCTAGGGATGCACACGTTGCTGCAATTCCAAGGACACATTCTCAGGGTGTAAAGGTTGTGACAGTTGACTGTCCCTTTGTCATCATCGATTGTCACCTGGAATGTGCCAGGCCTGTGTGCACTCCACAGGGGGAGGAGTTTAGGTGAAAAATGTAGCCACAATCTGGGTACAGGCTGCCTCGCCACGTGCCCTTTCCCCTCCCATGCACAGCGGGCCTGCGTGTGGTTGGGGATGTGGGGGCACCACCATGTCAACCGGTACGCCCCGCCGGGTTGTAACATTGTGCAGGACACACGCTGCCACAAGGATCCTGCACACTACTGGGGGCGCATATAGTAGCTGCCCACCAGAGCGGTCAAGGGAGCGGAAACGTGACTTGAGCACTCCAATTGTGCGCTCCACTATGCCCCGGGTTGCAATATGGGATGCGTTGTATCTTACCTGGGGTGGTGTGGTGGGGTTTCCGTATTGGCGTCATCATGTGGGTGCTCAGAGGGTAGGCACTGTCCCCTGGGGAGGTGATAATGGTTGTCATTAGTTGGGTTTGTGTATTTGTCTGTGTGTGACATGCATGCATGTGCACAGGCGTTAGTACTCACCAATGAGCCATGCGTTGCCATGCCTCCCAGCTTCCAGGTTCCAGTGTAGGGCTGACATTCTGTATATGAAACTTTCATCGACAGAGGTGATGATTCCCTTGGCATCGCATACAACCTGAACCTTGATGGAATGCCAGTGCTTGTGGTTGCGATAGATGTGCTCAGTGGCCCTAGGTGGACGTAGGGCCACATGGGTGCAATCGATGGCACCGAGCATTCAAGGGAAGTTTGACACCCCGTAAAAGTCCTGGACCAGGGCCTGCTTTTCTGCAGGTGTTCTGGGCATGTATATGTGCCTGCGGACTGAGGGGCGTGTAGTCATGATTGCCAACACCTGGTGTAGGCAGCGTGACTGCGTGGCCTGTGAGACGCCCACCAACTATGGCAGTTGTCCACTGAAATGACCCAGTGGGCAAAAAATGCAGGATATTGAGCACCTTTTCCAAGGGGCTCAGTGCTTGGGAGCACAGTGGGTGATGTGAGGTAATCCCCCACTCAGTGACCAGGTCTAGGATGATATGAGGTGGAAACCTATACCTGCCATAGACCTGGTCATCAGGCATCCCAAAAAGGCTGGTCCTGGGTAAGAAAATGCAGGGCCAGGTTATCCTCCTCCTCCTGCGGTGTCCCACGATCGCTGCTGCGAGGAATGGGACATTCATCGTAGCTGTATATGCTTGCTTGTTGTTTGTGCGCTCTTTTATGCTGCACCGGGCCGCTTCCGCCTGCTTTCACGTGGCGGACGTGTTTCCGGCTTTGTGCGTCTTTTGGCGTGCGCGGGTTTGCCTGTTCAATTCCATGAATACGTGCTGTTAGCGCGTGTATGGGCTTTGCGAGGGTTTCATTGATTTACTTCCCCCATTACACCCACGTTTTTGCATGTTGTTCTCCATTCCACATGTTCCGCCCCCTTTTTAGGTGTGTGCGCTGGAAGTTGTGCGCCTTCACTTGCACACAGCTTTCGGGATGTCGCTGTGACGTGTGAGCCACGCACGGATTCAGCGCAGGTCCCAGATAAGCCACGCGCAGTGCCTTCCATGAATAGGTAAATGGGCGCACGCGTGCGCTGCATTTCTCACGCTTGCGCTATAGATTTCGGCACACAATGATTCCATGAATTACCCCGTTGTGCTATAAAGAAAGCTCATCAGTATGGGGCATTAGCACAGATAATGATACGACCGGTTACATTGGATTCAAATGTTCGCGGCTTGTGTACTACAAAGAAAGCCACAAACTTAACTGATAACGGTCATTGTTGTAACTGTAATTATTACTGCGCTGCTTTGAACACCTAACTGTCTGGAAGCCGACAGCGACCTCTTTGGCTATACCTCCCATGCCCCAGGGGTGTTACCCTCTGCTTTGAAGGGTTTTTGAAACCATTTGATCCATCCAACCTCAAAACTTTCATTCCCTCACTCTTTCCAAGTTTTCCAAGTTTCATATTGTCAGCATACAGTAAAGCTGGCAGGGGAGCAACTGCAGGCTCGGTCCTTTGTGTTCTCCTGTGGTCTGTCGACACTTGCTGTTGGTTCTTATTAGATTTTTGCTGACAGTGTATTTTTTTGAGCTAGGCTCACTGCTGGAGGAGTGACTTCCGGATTTAATACTTCACCGCTGGAGGAGTGACTGCAGGATTCAATCCTTTGAGCTCTACAGCGGTTACTTGGAAGTTACTTGGAAACTAGCTGTGGGTTTCTTTTCTTGCCGACTGAAGGCTAATGTCTCTCTGTCGGAGGAGCGACTGTGGGATATTTTCCTTTGAGCCCCCTCGGTGTGCCACTCACTCTTTTTTTTTCTTCTTTTCTTTCTGGATATTTTGAAATCTTACACGTACCCCGCTCGCGCCAGCCAAATTGCGTGAAAAGCACACTTGCGTACCCCGGAATACACGTACCCCACTCGCGCCAGCCAAATCACGTGAAAAGCGCACTTGCGTACCCCCTGAATCACGCACCCGCGTGGTGAGGAGCCGCGTGCACTCCCTGCAGGCAGCCCATACCACAGGGGACCAACCAACACCACTGACCATGCCCCACAGGCAGCCCACACTACAGGGGACCACCCAACACCCCTGGCTATGCCCCGCAGGCAGCCCACACTACAGGGGACCACCCAACACCTGTCACCATGGCCGCAGGCAGCCCACATGGCACTATGCACCTGCAAGCCCCGACCTATGACCCCCACCAGTGATGGGCACCTGCCAGCAGGCCCCGGCTCGTGACCCCCACCAGTGATGAGCACCTGCCAGCAGGCCCTGGCTCATGTCCTCCCAACCAACACATTGTAACAACATACATGCATGTAGCAAATGTCCACCCAAATGCCACCCAACGCTGCCCCGCCACAGTGCAACTCCACACCCATCCATTGTCCCCACTTCCCAGTACAGGCCCCATGGCATGTAATTCACCGAAGCACACATGCATGCACCCAAAGACATGCCCGACATTGCCGCACAGCAGTGACACATGACTGAGGCAATGACGACTGACACATGCACCAAACAAATGAGAGCAGACAACACAAATATATGAACTGATTAAAATGTATTAATAAACACAAATCTACCAAATGAAAAGCAACATGACAAAGAAAAATAAATTAATGTGAACTGAACAGAAATGCAAAATCCCAAAAATAGATGTGATCCAAAAAAAAAGCAAATCCTCAAAGTGGTCCACGTCCAGAGTTAAAAAATCACAGCACGTGAGCGTGTCATTCGAGGAAAGGCCCTTACCGTCTAAGCGCGCAAGTGACATGTGCGCAAGGGCGTTACCTTAGGCAGGGGTTAAAGGTCCATGTGGGTAAGCAGTTTGCTATACGTGCTTTTCATGGAGACCGACTGCGTGCGTTTCTTCTTCCTGTGGGTTCACACGCAATTTCTTCACAGCGCTTAAAGTTCATACTTCTTGTTTTGGCGGGGGAGTTGCCTACGCGTGTGTTTTTCTTTTCCACGCAAGGCAGATAGTGAGTCGCGCACGCTTATTTTTCCCACTGTGGTTGCCCCTGTGTGTCGCGCACCCGTTTTCGAGGTCAGAGTAGCCCGCATGTTCCACGAGTACGTATTTTTTGTGTCCCTGGGTGCCACAGCGTACTGCGGGAGGTTTATTCCACGCACGTGGGCTACCGGGTTGTTGCATGCACGTTTATTATCATCAGGGGTCACAGACAGCCTTGCAGGAGCACACGGTTCATCCAACATCATGTAGCCTGCCCCCTTCACCCCAATTGCCCAGGACAATTCTTGTGTGCACCTCCCATTGGCAACATGCCATCTGTGCCATGGTTGGGAGGCCACCAAAAGGGAAGGGCAGCAAAGCTGGGCGACCTCCCAGTGCTGGGCGTGGTGGGGCACATGGCCAGGGAGGCCAAGGTGGACGTGGAGGGGGACGTGGCCAGGGTTTACCACCGGGGCAGGATGTCCAGCAACTTGCTGGGACAGCCATGCCACCACCCCCAGCGCCTCAGAGAGATGCTGCTGCTGCAGTACTCCCCAGCACACATCTGACCCCACAGCCATGTTATCTTCTGACATGGGCCACCAGGTGGTGGAAGCTGCAGGTGCAGCTGTGGCAACCACCACCCAGGCTCGGGGTCAGCCAGCGCAAGCTGCCTTGGCACAGGACTCCCAGGCAGATTTTCAGGACAGGAAGGCCAAGCCACGTGTGTCCAAGGTAGCTGTGACCAAGGCACACATTCCTGGGCAGTTTTGACATCTGCTGCCCCAAGCAGCCAGGTGGTGGGAGCTGCATGGACAGATGCAGCCGACACCACCCCGGCAGTGAGTCTGCCAGCCAGGATTTTGTCGGTCACAGCCCTTGGCACTGAGGCAGTTTTGCTGCTGGGTCCTGGCAACAGCACCCACAAGCCAATCACACAATCCAGGCATTCCGTCCTCATGCCAATTCCTACTCCCATTGGCCAGTCCACCATCGCCACTGCCCCAACTGACCAGAGCGGCATTTGCACAACCGGCCAAGAGGAGGAAGTGTGCTTCTGCGCAAGAGGCTGGGACCCCAGACACGGCATCGGCCTCCGGCACGGCAACGAAGAAGCCTTTCAATAAAGAGGAGCTGGACTTCCTTGTGGACTACGTGTCGGCACACAACCGTGATATCCTGGTGGTCTCAGGTTGCCATACTACGCCTGCCCAGCGTCAGGTCCACTGGCAGTTCATTGCAGATGGTGTGAATGCAATGGGATATGAGATGCGCACAGCTCAGGATTGCTACAAGGGTTGGACTGACCTCTGATGCTGTACAAAACAAAAGTAGGCCTCTAATTACTCCCTGACTCTGGTGACTGGCAGTGGGCAACCACCAGAGGAGGATGAACTCAATCCACACGAGGAAATCGCTGCAGAGTTCATCGATTGGGGACAGATCCAGGGAGTGGGAGGGATGCCGGATTATGACACAACATCCGGTGAGTCTTGATGCATGTGTGTCCAGCCTATGTGTGTTGCTTGTGTGATGTTTTGTGATTGATGAGTCACATGTGTGACACATGCAATGCTTTACTGATGCGTGCTTGTCGTCATGCAGTCTTCATGCAGGACATGTGCTGCACACAGAAGCAGTCCTCATCACCACACATGCACACTCCTTACATGCAAGTCACTCGGCAGCCTCTCCTGTCCATGTACAGGCTCACTGACATGTTTGCATATAGCCTGTGGTGTAGTTCCACCCAACACTCAGCCTATGTTGTCACATGACTGACGGCTATGTGAGGTCACCCTGCAAGCTGCTCCTCCTCACGGGCATGCTTCCTTGCCTCTCCACCACCCTGCAGCTCACTGTCTCCATGGTACTGGCAGTTTCCGTATTGGACTACCGCAATGGCCTGTTCCCCTTTCCTGTGTACATGCACACTTCCCTGTCCAACCCTGCCATATCTGTGCTGTGGGGTACATCCTTTGTCCTTGATGCAGGGTGTCTCACTTGGACCGTGCAGATGGCACAGGCTCAGAGTGCACATGCGTGTTCATTCATGGACCATTGCATTCCCTGCAAGCCCCTATGGGTCAGTGGCAGGCTACTCATTGTACCACATCTCCAGTATTTTATCCGTCTTGTGGTATTTGGTCATCCATATCATGCTCACTCAGGGTCACTTCATCATCATGCACATGTTTATGGTGTCCTTGTCTGTGTCGAGCACAGGCCTCCCTCTGTTACAGCCACCCTGCCCCCTGCATAGATGTACTTGTGATGGTTCCTCATGTGTCCTGCTTTCTGTCCCCCTCTCATCTGCAGTAGTCTCGTTTGTCCCAGATGATGCAATTGACACCTGCAAACACTGTCTGCAACTTCATTGTACTGTGGTCAGCCATTCAGAGCCATGCACTGGCTCCCTGCCATTCTCTGGGGGAGCGTGGGGGAGGGGCGGTGCAGTGCATCCTTACAACCCAGTGCCAACACTTTTCACATGATGACTGCGCTTGCCCTTACAATGCCGTCATGTCACAAGATGGACATCACTACATTTCTGGGTCTGCTGATAGTTGAGGACGTACACATGTGCTGCACTGCACCCACGTACTTCTGAGCCATGTTTCACCCTTCAACATGCCTATTCACTTGTGTGTTGTCAAAGCGACCTGCCATGTATGTATCCATTTGCCTCCCTTCACTGTATCTCAAGGCACTTGCGTTGTTGCATCCTGTGGCATGTGTTTTTTTATTGATATTAATGTTCTTGTAGTGCCTGTTGACATGCATTTTGCATGTGTCAAGGACACTTCTATTTGACTTACTGATGTGGCTATTTGGGAAGTGTGCCATGGCTATGCTACTGTCACGACCCTCGCCCAAACCCCCCTCTCGCAAACCCATTGGCCAGGTAGAGTCAGGACTCGGGCCTCTAGAGCCTGGCATCCTCTTCAAAAGCCCTCATGGGGCCAGTCCTGGCGCCTATGGCGCCAGGCTCATACACCATGAAAAACAATGTGCTTGGGAACTATTTTATTTTATTGTCAGCCAACATGGAAGCATCCGCATAGCTTGGTTCCTAAGAACCAAGCTATGCGGTCTAGTGTTTTGGGTGTGGCAGCCTAGGGACTAATTTACCTGGACTATTTTGTTGGGGCTATTTAAACCACACCCGAGCAAGACAACAGCTTGCAACGTGATGCTCACCGTGTCCAGCTATTCCCTCGAACCTCAGAAGCGGAACCTGCAAGGAGACAAAAGGAACATCTTTAGCAGCAGCATCTTACCTGCAGTCTTCATCTTTAAACACTTGCAGCTACTGAGAACAGCTTCCTCGAATCTGCACGCCTCCCGGACAGAACGACCTGAAAGAGGAAGATAGAGGCAACATTAAAGAAAGCAGTAGAGACATTTACAAATTACGAACTGCTCAGAAGGCTTACCTGGCTGGTCGCCTCTCGGCTGGCACCACTCCAGACATTCCACTCGCGCTGAAGACCACTGCGACCTACAAGGAAGGAAAACACAGGTTAGCAAAGGCAAAACTTCGCAGCGCTGTGCATAGCGCTTACTTACCGCATCATAGTGCTCTTAATGCGCCATCATTTACCAGCGGGGCTCAACCAAGCCAGTTCGCCGCGCTGAAGCTCCGCATACCTAAGGGAGAAAAAAGAGACATTTTAAACAAAGAAATGCATGCAGGATAGCAACAAAACTAAAGAACAGCAATAAGACCTACCTGAACAATATCAAACGGGCCGGCGTCAGTGAAGTAACTGGACCGCACTCGCCCATGAAAGACAACGCGCCCCTGCAAAGAAGGCAGGATGGAGAGCACGCCTAATTCTACCACAAGGTGAGGAGAGGGCGCCAGAGGGACTGACATCATACGGGGGTGGAGGGAGGATACTTACCCCAGTCGGTCAGTCTTGAACACAGTCCTCCTGTATTTTTAGGCAGAACCTTCCCCGCAGACCACATCAGGGCAAAGTTGAGAAGCATATCAGCGAGTAACCCGGCTGGGTGGCGTCCCTGTGGATACCAGGTGAGCGTAACAGAACGCAAAGCCTACCATAACAAATCCACCTGGGCGCCATGGAGACATCAGAAATGGACCAATTGTCCCAATTACTAGGAGAGCTTCGTGCTGAGGTTCATTCTGCCTGACAAGAGACTAATGCCCCCCGGAGAGACCTAATAATGACCAAAGAACGCACTGAAGAGATTAACCGGCAATATGTGCAATCACAGGCAGGACAGACGGCTCTACCTGGAAGCAATCCAACGATGCAAAACCCCGCCATACCACCCACTCCGGTACAGATCAGGTTACCTGGAACAGTGCCCCTTCACCACCAGAAAGGTTCTCAGGCGACCCACGGAAGTATGCGGCATTCATCAATCAGTGCCGCCTTCATTTTCTTTGTAGGCCTGGAGCATTTCCAAATGACCAAGCTCGGGTAGCTTTTGTCTTATCATACCTGAGTGGTAGTGCACCAGATTGGTCGGTGCCGTTGATAACCCATGACGATCCTCTATTACATGACTTTGGGGGGTTCCAGAGAGAAATGGAAAAACTTTTTGCTCGCCATACCCAGGAACAAGCAGTAGACAATGAACTCTTGTCCCTCCGACAGGGGAATTAGGACTTGTTAACATACATTGGGGGTCATTACGACCCAGGCGGTAACCATGTCGCCAGTAGCGCCATGGTTGCCGCTGGTATTTTACCGATTGCGCCATGGTGAATGGCGAAATTACCGCCCCATTCCAAGGTTGGCGGTGCGGTAATTCCCCATTCACCATTGGCCCTTCCCCATTCCCATTTTTGCCCCCATAGGGCTCAATGGAAATGGGGAAGGCGGTAGTTACAGTACCGCAAATTGCGGTACTGTAAATACCTCCAAGGTCCCTTTGCGGGTCCAATCCGTAACGGTTGGTAAAAACCAGCCGTTAAGGTCGGACTCGCAAAGGGACCTAGTAATTAGGCGGTAAGGGGTTAACGGCGGCGCCACCTTTTACGGCGCTGTTAACCCCTTACCGCCTGGGTCGTAATGAGGCCCATTGCCACCTTCAACAGACTGGTTCCCGAAGCTAGATGGCCAGAAAACAAAAGAACCACGTTATTCCATCGAGGCTTATGAGGCGAATTAAAGGACGTCTTAGCCCAGGTGGTTGATCCTCCCAGAGACTGTGCAGAATTCATAAATCTGGTTGTGCAGCTAGACCACCGGTTGCAGGACCGAAAGGCAGACCGGTCTAAGACGGACCCTCGGACCGTGTATGTTCGACCAAGGGAAAACACACCCTGTGTACCTGAAAATGCTGTAGAACCCATGCAGAGTGGAGGGATACGGCCTCCATTAACAAAACAAGAGCGGGACAAAAGAAGACAACAACAGCTTTGTTTGTATTGTGGGAAACCAGGACATTTCCTGAAGGACTGTCCAGTAAAACCCCCAAGAAGAACAGTCGGGGCCACAGAGAAGGATGAAGCTAAGGAATCGGAAAACTACCAAGCTTGACAAACGTAGAGGTCAGTTTGTCGAGTGAGAAGAAAGAGTTGCTGACCACACACTTTGCAATACCAGTGATCTTAATTAACCACCAACAGTCATCAAGAATGCATGCCGTTGAGGCATACATCGATAGCGGAGCAGTTGGAAATTATATTGATCAAGAACTGGCAGCAGAGATGGGGCTTCCTTTGTGTTCTAAGCCAACTATGGACAAGGTAACCACCGTGGATGGGACAGAAATCGCTTCGGGACCAGTAACCCAGTGCACAGCCAGGGTAACCTTGCTGAGCCAGGACGGACATCAGGAGTCTATTCATTCAATCTCATCAAGGCACCTCAGTTCAGGCTAATACTAGGGATGCCATGGTTAGTTGCTCACAACCCTTTGATAGACTGGCGGGCACGAAAATTAACCTTCCCCGGTGACTGCTCCCCTGCCTGCTACTACCAAGAGGAGAAACCCGACGTCTGTATACCCATGACTCCCAGAGCGACAGTATCAACCCTGGGAGCAACTAATACCTTGCCAAGTGAATACCATGATTTCCAGGATGTTTTCCGAAAGGACCAAGCCAATACATTGCTGCCGCACAGGCCCTATGACTGTCAGATCAACCTTGTTCCTGGTGCACAAATCCCTTGCGGCAGAATCTACGCTCTCACAGAACCAGAAAACCTTCGTTTGAAATCCTATTTAGACCAGTACTTTGCAAACGGATTTATCCATCCTTCGAAGTCCCCCGCAGCCAGTCCTTTGTTCTTCATACCGAAAAGGAAGGAGACTTGATAACCTGTATTGACTACTGCGCATTGAACCAGATCACCGTGAAGAACCGCTACCCCTTACCACTTATCCCTGAGATGCTAGACCAAGTTAAAGATGCCCAGATTTATACCAAATTGGACCTTCAAGGAGCGTACCACCTGGTCCGAGTCAGAAAAGGAGCTGAATGGAAAACCGCCTTCAGTACTAAGTACGGCTTGTTTGAATATCAAGTTATGCCCTTCTGGTTATCCAACTCTCCTGCGGCATTCCAGTATTTCATGAATGACGTCTTAAGGGAGTTAATTGATGTGTGCGCCTTAGTGTACATAGACGACATCTTAGTATACTCAGCCTCTGAACAAGATCATGTCAGACACGTTTGTTCAGTCCTCACCAAGCTCCGTCAACATCACTTGTTTGCAAAGCTTGAAAAATGCTTTTTTCACGTCACCAAAGTAGAATTTCTTGGTTTTATCCTTACTCCAGGAGGCATCAGAATGGTCGTGCACAAGGTAGATGCCATTCTGAAATGGCCTTCACCAACGTCTCTGAAAGGGGTACAAAGCATGCTGGGCTTTGCGAACTTCTACCGCCAGTTCATCCCAGACTTCTCTCAGGTTGTGCACCCAATCACAGTACTTTTACGAAAAAACAATAAAAAGTTTGCTTGGACCGAAGAAGCAGAAGAAGCCTTTCAGGAACTTAAACAAAGGTTTACCTCCGCTCCAATCCTGCGACATCCTCGGTGAGACCTCCCTTATGTCATTGAAACTGATGCGTCCAGTCTCGCAATGGGGGCTGTCCTTTCGCAGAGAGACCCGGAAACCGGCCAGCTACATCCTGTGGCGTTCTGGTCGAAAAAAAGTTCTCACCTCCAGAGATTAATTATGCCATCACGGACAAGGAACTCCTGGCTATCAAATCGACCTTTAAAGCCTGGAGGCACTACCTTCTGGGGGCCAGAAACACCATTACAGTCATCACAGACCACCGAAACCTGCAATATCTCAAAACAGCCAAGGCCCAATCCTCGCGACAATTACGGTGGGCCCTTTTCTTTGCCGAATATGATTATGTAATCACATTTCGACCAGGAGTCAGAAATGGAAAGGTGGAAGCATTATCTCGCATGGGCGTAGATGAAATAGTATATACAACTCCAGACCCAGTACCTATTATACCTGAAGACAAACTCTTTGGTATCACGACAACCTTAACACAAGCAGAACTACGAAAAGAAATCCATCGGACAATGAATCCTGATGCCTACCTCACATGGCAAATTCAAGGAGAACAATATACCATCAAGGACCATCTACCCTTTTTTAGGGATCGCCTATATGTACCCAAGAAGGAATTACAACAGCATATTATTTCAAACTATCATGATTCATTGATCGAAGGGCATCCTGGGATCGCCAAAACCCTAGCTAAGGTGAAAGAGAACTTTTGGTGGCCTACCTGGCGTAAGGACCTCATTCAGTATATTCAGTCCTGTGGTTGCGCACAAAATAAATCACAGAAACAAAAACCATCTGGTCTCCTACAACCATTGGACATTCCTCCAGTTCCATGGCACACTCTTTCCCTTGACTTCATCACTGATCTACCTCCAAGCCAAGGGTTCAACACCATCCTTGTAGTTGTGGACTTATTCTCGAAGATGGCCCATTTTATTCCTCTCAAAGGTCTCCCAGACACAGCCACTTTAACAAAAGTGTTCCTGGGGGGAGTGGTTAAGCTACATGGCTTCCCTTCGGTTCTGGTCTCTGATCGAGGCAGCCAGTTTGTTTCAAACTTCTGGAAAAAATGTTGTGCAATGGCGCAGATCGACGTTCGGCTATCTACCAGTCACCATCCCCAAACGGACGGCCAAACTGAGAGAACCAATCAGACACTCGAGCAATATTTACGGTGCATGCTGCACCACGAACAAAGGAATTGGAAAGACCTACTATGGATAGCCGAATATGCATATAATAATTCTTTGCATTCAAGCACGGGACAAACGCCCTTCTATACCCTTTATGGCAGACGTCCACGTACCTCTGAACTAGACCTTCCAGCCAGCTTGGAAATGCCAGCGGTAAAGACTCTACACACAACCATTACTCAGGCTTTCAAAAGGGCAAAGGAACACCTTATTCATGTCAAAGAAAAACAAAAGAGATTTGCCGACCAACACCGGAAAAAGGCCCCTGATTATCAAGTAGGAGACAAAGTTTGGTTAGCCGCTAAATTCGTACCCATCAAGGGAACCCGGAACTTTCATCCCAGATTCTTAGGACCCTATACCATTAAGGCAATTATCAACCCAGCAGCCGTGAAACTGGATTCACCACCTAATCTACACATCCACCCGGTATTCCATGTGTCCCTCCTGAAACCAATGCAACCCGGCACATGGATTGGGATACCACCTAAGCCCATACTTGTTGACGGAGAAACAGAATTCGAAGTCAAAGATATCTTGGACTCTAAATACTCTAGGACCAAGCTATATTATCTTGTCGTTTGGAAAGGATTTGGACCACAAGATAGATCCTGGGAAGTGAGAATATCCACGCACCACGTCTAATCAGGAAATTCCATCAGAACTTCCCAACCAAACCTGGGTCAGACAGAAGGAACACCATGGGTGGGGCCTTAGGGGGGAGTGCTGTCACGACCCTCGCCCAAAATCCCTCTGGCAAACCCATTGGCCAGGTGGAGTCAGGACTCGGGCCTCTAGAGCCTCACATCCTCTTTAAAAGCCCTCATGGGGCCAGTCCTGGCGCCTATGGCGCCAGGCTCATACAGCATGAAAAACAATGTGCTTGGGAACTACTTTATTGTATTGTCAGCCAACATGGAGGCATCCACATAGCTTGGTTCCTAAGAACCAAGCTATGCGGTCTAGTGTTTTGGGTGTGGCAGCCTAGGGACTACTTTACCTGGACTATTTTGTTGGGGCTACTTAAACCACACCCGAGCAAGACAACACGCTTCGCGTTACTTTGCAGCTTGCAACGTGATGCTCACCGTGTCCAGCTATTCCCTCGGACCTCAGAGAAGGAGAACCTGCAAGGAGACAAAAGGAACATCTTTAGCAGCAGCATCTTACCTGCAGTCTTCATCTTTAAACACTTGCAGCTACTGAGAACAGCTTCCTCGAATCTGCATGCCTCCCGGACAGAACGACCTGAAAGAGGAAGATAGAGGCAACATTAAAGAAAGCAGTAGAGACATTTACAAATTACGAACTGCTCAAAAGTCTTACCTGGCTGGTCGCCTCTCAGCTGGCACCACTCCGGACACTCCGCTCGCGCTGAAGAACACTGCGACCTACAAGGAAGGAAAACATAGGTTAGCAAAGGCAAGACTTCGCAGCGCTGCGCATCGGGCTTACTTAACGCATCATCGCGCTCTTAATACGCCATCGTTTACCAGAGGGGCTCAGCCAAGCCAGTTCGCCGCGCTGAAGCTCCGCATACCTAAGGGAGAGAAAAGAGACATTTTAAACAAAGAAAGGCATGCAGGATAGCAACAAAACTAAAGAACAGCAATAAGACCTACCTGAACAATATCAAACGGGCCGGCGTCAGTGAAGTAACTGGACCGCACTGGCCCATGAAAGACAACGCGCCCCTGCAAAGAAGGCAGGACGGAGAGCACGCCTAATTCTACCACAAGGTGAGGAGAGGGCGCCAGAGGGACTGACATCATACGGGGGTGGAGGGAGGATACTTACCCCAGTCGGTCAGTCTTGAACACAGTCCTCCTGTATTTTCAGGCAGAACCTTCCCTGCAGACCACATCAGGGCAAAGCTGAGAAGAATACCAGCGAGTAACCCGGCTGGGTGGTGTCTCTGTGGATACCAGGTGAGCGTAACAGCTACGTACCATCTCTTTGTTGACATCTGTAATTTTTGGCAAAGATATAGGCCTGCCAGAAGGTTGTGTGTGATGCAGTTGATATGCAACATGCAGTACATGTGTGGGTTTCGCATTTGACACGCATCAATGTCTGCTTTCAGGGTCCTCTTCCATTTCATTGCCACTGCATGCATGCCACAGTTTGTGTCGTGTGTGACATGGCTGCCTCATGTGTTGGCCCTCAATATTGTGTTGTATATGTGTGCGGTATGTGCTGCTGACATCTGTACTCATGTTTATTTTATTTTTTTACAGGTGATGATGCACCAGAAGCAGTGGAGTAGGAGATGGCAGACAGGGTGGAGGGTTCAGGTCACCAACCATGCACCAGTGGTGGTTGTGGGGCGGTAGGCCACAAACATCCCTCGGTGCTCCAGGCCATCCTGTCCAGGCCTGCCTCTGGGTATGGCTCTGAGGATCTCTCTGACTCTGATGTTGAATCGGATGCTCATGAATCCATGCCGTCGATGGTGGGTGATTCTGCAATAGATTCTGTTCTGTCCCCCACACCTGCAGTGGGGGGAGACCCCTCAAGGTGTCAGTCAGTGTTGGTATGTTGGCCTGCGGTGGTTACGGGTGCAGAGTCACACTCCACACCAGTTGCTCCTGTTTCTGGGGCAGCAGATCGACAGAGGAATGCAGTCCTGCAGCTGCAGGCTGTGCCGGCACAGCAAGGACCACGTCTCCTTGGGCCCCGCAGGCGTGGTACCCAGCAACGCGGTGGCCCTGCGCCACCAGGGAACACTGGGCAGGAGAAATCCATGTATGCCATTGCACAGCAACAGGGGGGAGCAATTGAGGTGTTGGCTCAAGGCCTGGAACGTGTGGCTGATTCCATTCTCCCCCCAGATAGGCAGGTGGAGCTCCAGCAGCAGGCAACACAGTCCACGTGCTGCTCACTCAGGCTGGGAACGGTGGCATCCAACAGGGCTCGCCGGGCTGAACTGGTGGCTCTGCGCTCAGCTATTGCTGCTGATGCACAGGCCAACAGGAAAGCCCTGAGGGAAGATCACTCCTCCCTCAGAAGTACTCTAGCTGCTCTCATCATGGGTCATGAGACACAGGCAGAACAAAGGATGGTGCAGCAGGAACGCACCCTCTCAGCTCAATTCCATGCAAGCCGGGAGGAGGTCCGTCTGTCACGTGAGTCCTTTCGGGAGGAACTCTGTGTTACACATGAGGTGGTGCATGGGGACCTAGGCCTGCATGCTTGCTGCCGTGGAGGGGCTTGCTGGGGCTATGCGTGGTCAGGCACCTGTGCCACATGCACCTCCTGATGTACAACCAGGGGGTGACGATGACGACAACCTATCTCTCACTCAGGTCATGCCATGAAGGCCATGAGCCCATGGAGGAATTATTTTTTTAGTCTCAACATCGACACATGTGGGTGTTGAGGTGCACCCTGCACCTCCCCCCTCCTGAGTGCCCCTCCCCCGGTCCACTATGGACATTTTGTTTGTCTATTGTGCTTTTATGTTGCAGTGTGGTGCCATGTGGCATCCGATGGCATCCACTGTGTGTTACGGCTGGGCCCATACAGGCTTGTCTCAGGTTTGTGTTTGTGGCTTGGGGTCCGGACACACATGCCACTCCTGCTTCCCCTTTCAATGGGCTCACAAGGATGGCACTGTGTGACAGTAACTTACACAGAGGCATTGGACTTCCGTCATATCTGTGTCCAGTCTAAAGTCCAACTTGTGTATACACCCCTAGTGGGGATTCATGATGGTTTGTCCAGTGCATGGTTGGACTGCATTTTGGTGAGTATATTGTTGACTGTGCATGATTTCATTCTGCATACATTGTTGATGCACTTCATGCTGTATACTGTTGCATGCCACGTTTAGCTGTCAAGGCCACTCTTATGATGGTAGGGGGACGTGTGGTGGCAATGTCACATTGAGGTACTTGTGCTATGGTGTTTACTCACTGTCTGACATTGTCACTGTTGGGTCCTGTGTTCATGATGTGTTATGCTGGTAAATTGATAGTCCTTTGTTGGCTTTGCTTTTGATGTGTCACAGGATCAGCAATATGTTTCCGTTGCAGATGTGTCCACAACAGAGTGGTTAAAATGGAAAATGTATGCTACACTGTGGGTTCATGCATTTCCCATGCTAACATGCAATCAATCGCCCTGCAAACACACACAACACACTCCCACCCCAACATCCACCCACCCACACACTACTTGCCTGCTGAGACATGCTGTGTCCCTGCTGCACATGTTCACACTGACTTTCGTGATTGTGAAGTGGCGCCGCTGGCTGTTTTTTTTACTTTGTTTTTTTTATGCAGCTGCAGGGGTTTCCACCCCGCAAACACCACTCACAGTACTGTGGGGTGTGGTGAGTGGGGTGTTGCAGGGACAACCCTGCAGCACCCGCATCTTCTTTTATTTTTTGAAATTCCCTGAAATGCATGCCACCAACGGTTCGGGGTTTTGGTGTTCAGACCTTTGGTGGCATGCATTTACTTATTTTTAGTATAGGTTGGATGATTTTTCTCACTCTTTTCTTCAGAGTGCGTGTCTGAGGGGATTGTCTGTGGCCTGTTTCCATTTGTAACAGTGTGCTTTGTGACAGCTGTGTCATGTGTGTTGATATTTTTATTTAGGTTTTCACATTGCATGGCATGGTGTGTGGGGTGGGTGACATGGGGTTGAGGGAGGTTTAGGTGACATACCAGCATTTGGATGTGCTATTTTGCATGGGGGGATTGAATCTGTAGCTTGCATGTGTGCCTTTTGGTCACACAGATTGTGTTTAAGTGGCTAGGGATGCACATGTTGTTGCAATTCCAAGGACACATTCTCAGAGTGTTAAGGTTGTCACAGTTGACTGTCCCTTTGTCATCATCGATTGCCACCTGGAATGTGCCAGGCCTGTGTGCACTCCGCAGGAGGGGGGGAGTTTAGGTCAAAGATTTAGCCACAAGCTGGTTACGGGCTGCCTCGCCACATGCCCTTTCCCCTCCCATGCACAGCAGCCGTGCGTGCGGTTGGGGATGTGGGGGCACCATCATGTCCACCGGTATGCCCCGCCGGGTTGCAACATTGCACAGGACACATGCTGCTACAATAATCCTGCACACTACTGGGGGCGCATATAGTAGCTGCCCACCAGAACGGTCAAGGGAGCGGAAACGTGACTTGAGCACTCAGAATGTGTGCTCCACTATGGCCCGGGTTGCAATACGGGCTGCGTTGTATCTCACCTGGGGTGGTGTAGTGGGGTTCCGTATTGGCGTCATCATGTGGGTGCTCAGAGGGTACACACTGTGCCCTGGGGAGGTGATAATGGTTGTCATTAGTTGGGTTTGTGTGTTTGTCTGTGTGTGACATGCATGCATGTGCACAGGCATTTGTACTCACCAATGGGCCATGTGTTGCTATGCCTCCCAGCTTCCAGGTCCCGGTGTAGGGCTGACATTCTGTATATGAAACTGTCATGGGTGGACCCGGGATAGTTTGCATAGACAGAGGTGATGATTCCCTTGGCATCGCATACAACCTGCACGTTGATGGAATGCCAGTGCTTGCTGTTGCGATAGATGTGCTCAGTGGCCCTAGGGGGTCGTAGGGCCACATGGGTGCAATAATGGCACTGAGCACTCTGGGGAAGTGTGCCACCCCTAAAAGTCGTAGACCAGGGCCTGCCTTTCTGCAGGTGTTCTGCTGTAAAAGTCGTAGACCAGGGCCTGCCTTTCTGCAGGTGTTCTGGGCATGTATCCTGCGGACTGAAGGGCGTGTAGTCATGATTGCCAAAAAATGGTGTAAGCAGTGTGACTGCGTGGCCTGTGAGACGCCCCCAACTGTTGCAGTTGTCCGCTGAAATGACCCAGTGGCCAAAAAATGCAGAACATTGAGCACCTTTTCCAAGGGGCTCAGTGCTTGGGAGCACAAGGTGGGTGATGTGAGGTCATCCTCCCACTCAGTGACCAGGTCTAGGATTATATGTGGTGGAAACCTATACCTGCCATAGACCTGGTCATCAGGCATCCCAAAAAGGCTGGTCCTGGGTAAGAAAATGCGGGCCTGGCTATCCTCCTCTTCCTGTGGTGTCCCACGATCACTGCTGGGAGGAATGGGACATTCATCGTAGCTGTATATGCTTGCTTGTTTGTGCGAGATTTTATGCTGCGCTGTGCCGCTTTCGCATGGTGGATGTGTTTCCGGCTTTGCGCGTCTTTTGGCGTGCACGGGTTAGCCTGTTCAATTCCATGAATACATGTTGTTAGCGCACGTGTGGGCGTTGCAAGGCTTTCACTGCTGTACTTCCCCCATTACGCCCACATTTATGCGTGTTGTTCCCCATTCCGCGTGTTCCGCCCCCTTTTTAGGTGTGTGCGCTGGAAGTTGTGCGCCTTCACTGGGCGACTCGCACACAGCTGTTGGGGATGTCGCTGTGAGGTGTGCGCCACACGCGGATTCAGCGCAGATCCCAGGTAAGCCATGCGCAGTGCCTTCCATGAATCGGTGAACAGACACAGTCGTGCACTGCGTTTCTCATGCTTGCGCTATAGATTTCGGCGCACAATGATTCCATGAATGACCCCGTTGGGATATAAAGAAAGCTCATCAGTATGGGGCATTGGCACAGATAATGATACGACCGGTTACATTGGACTCAAATGTTCGCGGCTTGTGTACTGCAAAGAAAGACAAACTTAACTGGTAAGTGTCATTGTTGTAATTTTAATTGTTAAAGCGCTGCTCTGAACACCTGGGGATACATTCTCTGACTGTTTGATGCTTGTGTACTGCAAGGAAAGCCGCAAACTTCACTGGTAACTGTCATTGTTGTAACTGTAATTGTTACTGTGCCTTTGAACACTTGACTGTCTAGAAGCCGACAGAGACCTCCTTGGTTATACCTCCTACCCCCCATGGGCGTTACCCTCTGCTTTGAAGGGTTTTTGAAACCATTTGATCCATCCAACCTGAAAACTTTCATTTCCTCACTCTTTCCGAGCTGTCCAAGTTTCATATTGTCAGCATACAGTAAAGCTGATAGGGGAGCGACTGCAGGCTCTGTCCTTTGAGTTCCCCTGCGGTCTGTCGCCACTTGCTGTTGGTTCTTATTAGATTTTAGCTGACCGTCTATTTTGTTGAGCTGGGCTCACTGTGACTGCGGGATTCAATACTTCACCGCTGGAGGAGTGACTGCAGGATTCAATCCTTTGAGCTCTACAGCTGTTCCTTGGAAGTTACTTGGAAACTAGCCGTGGGTTTCTTTTCTTGCCGACTGAAGGCTAATATCTCTCTGTCGGAGGAGCGACTGTGGGATATTCTCCTTTGCGCTCCCTCGGTGTGCCACTGCCTCTTTTTTTTTCTTTTCTTTCTGAATATTTTGAAATATTTTGATTTATTTGAATTTTATAAATACTGCCTGACACCTTGTGCCCTATTTATATTAATGTGGATCCTATGTATATGTGAAGTACTGATTTTATTTAAAAGGAGTTGATTTCTTAACCATCACATTTTTAGGAACTATTGAATTAGTGCCTCTGTGAGTAATTATTTTGGCACTTCTAATTATTTTAAATTTGTGTTTTTGTGATATTTGTATGATATTATAATAGGAGAACACTTTTTCAAACTTTCAGTTCAATCCTTTTTAACCCTTTCTAGTGCCTGGAAACTGTTTTTAGATTTTGTGATATTCTAAAGAACTGGATTTGCTCCTTCGCCCTTCCCTGCTTTGTGTGAATTTTGACCATCTAAAATGCCACAAACAGGCCTCAGGAGTCAATTAACCGATAACGATTCAACCGTTGGTTAACAAGTTGCAGCAACCCTGGGAGAGCTTATTTCTGCACTGCCTGAGACCACAGAACTTTTACGTGATGACCAAATGGCAATGGTTAATTCCTCTGCCTAAATGAAGGCTGGTGAGGAAATTGGCATCATGCATTAAGAAGAATGTATAACCACAGCAAAAGTCCATAGTGTGGGGGAAGCCATCACCTGTGTATCTACCCTTATTCATAATTTGGGGGATGATATCCCCTATTTAGAAAATTGGGCCTCTTTGGGGGCGGTTGGCAATATAAATACCATCACTGCATCCAAGGATGAGGGGTATTTAGGTATTGGCCCCCAAGAAGACCGAATAGTGGCAGCACTAACCCATGATTTAGGAGTGGATTCCTCTAATCTAAAGGGATTGGGTAGGCAAGTTGTAGATGGCTCCCCCGCATTTTGTGTTCCAACAGGGAGGACTATAAAACCCCAAAGGGAAAGAACACTACAAAAGAATTGAAACAGTTAACACTTCTTAAGGGACCAGCTGTAAGTTTACTCAGAGGAGATAGGTCTACTAATAGGGATACAAATAAGACCCTGAAGGCTAACAAACCTCCTAGAAAACAAATTCTGAAGCAATCCATTCTTCTCTCCCCTATTGCTGGGCAGAAGATTATGAATTATTTCGGTGGAAAAACCTGCACCAGTACCAAAATAAAATCCACAATCCCAGTGAGGGGGATCACAAGACTAGATCACTCGATGATGGATGATGTGTTAAAGAACCCTAGAGATAATGAGTTTCACTATATGAGCATCACAGAGTTTGCTGACCTCGCAATGGAAATGGCAATTTTGACTCTGTCCCACAGCGTTGAACAGCAAACCTGTGATGCCTCATTTGAAGGGTCTCCCACAGAACGTACTAATTTTATTAATGAGCAGGCAAAAAATCAACAGTAGCTTAGAGAAAGGGGACTCCTCTCAGAGGTTAATGACAAACCCTCTGAAGATGCTCCAGTCCACCATACCCTCGAGGAAGTGGATGATAGATTCCACCTAACACAACCCACTGTTTCAGCCTTAAACATGGTCCTTAGCTCATTCGTAAACCTTTATCATAATATATGGTCTGAAATGGAGCCCATACTGAACTGCTGGAGACTTGAAGGTATAGAAAAGAGCAGTGGGATAGCTCTGCAACAAAGGATAACTCCTGTTCTAGATCCTGCCTTCAAGATGGTTTGACGGAACTCAACAATAGACTAGAAGGCCTGCAAAATGTGCCTATGCGTTAATTGCGAAAGAAAGCGCTACTGTTATAGGGGCTAGAGATGCCCCATGTATAGAGGGCCTAGTCTTGGAGTCCACGGAAAATAATGTAGTCACTGCGGTTGGATTGATGGGGGTGTGCTACTCAGCAAGTGGAAATGTCCCTGATCGAATTAACATTAACGCTGAACCTGAAATTATAGACCTCACCACAGATGAGGCATTTAAACGAGGGGAAATACAGATTATTAAGGAAAAGGGATTCAAGGCCAAGGAACCAAAAAATTAAAAAAACATACAAAAACGTAATATCTCTGTAATCTTACCATACCGGAGTCACTGGCTAAGAGAAATTTCTTGGCCAATGTTATACAGAAAGTGATGATCCCGGTTTTGGAAGAAAGTAGCAGGAAGGGAATAAATGATGTGTTAGAGGAGCTTACCTGTGTTGGACATAGTCTATTCTAACTCTCGTGATAAGAATATTATTGTTGGGTCACAACAGACAAAAGCAGAAGTTGGCATTCAAACTGATCCATTGGTGAGACTGCTGAGGGATCCCTATGACGGAAAGAGGTCCAGGCTGCGAAATACCTCAGAAATCATGGAAAATATTGATGGAAAGAAGGCAGGGCCTGGAAATACTTTGGAAATTGGGGGATTACAGGCTTAGCTGGACATGAATTCCCTCCCAAGTGTTCCGGATATGAGTGAGAATTCTACTAGAGTGGTAGATAAAATAGTAACTGAACCGGATTGGAGGAGAGTTGTAGATCTGGCGGAGGAGTGTTCTGCAATCTTTGAATGTAAGACCGATAAGCGATTGTCAGCAAAACAGTTTTTTCCAAGCATGAACCAAGCCATTCTCAGTCCAGTGAAGGTGGACTCTACTGGCCCGGTTGGTAGTAACTCGGGGGCATTAGGCAATACCTTTGTGCAGGATAATCTCTTGGGTAAATTGTATGTACCGAACGTTACTCAGATATCTGAGCAATACGTTCGTACAAAGAGATCGGAAGCCCCAGGGCCCAGGAACAGTAAATTCCCAGAGTATACAGAGGGGAGCCAAAGGCTCTGAGAGTCAATCTGCATACTATTGAAACAGGGTGAGTAAGAGAACTTTGGATGATGCCAATGTTAACCATAGCAACAACCAGTATATCACCAACATAATACAGATGACAAGTCTCTGGGGACGGAATAAGCCAGTGTGCCTAAACCGGGGAAATGTACTTAAAATCTTTGGGGAAATTCTAAATCTAAGTCTTCTATCCTCTTGTGATATTGATAGGATACAATTCCCAGAATGTGACCAATGGGAGAAATGTAACATATTTTTCAACTCCCAATTCTGGTTATGGCAGAAATTGATTCCTTGGGAAAATTGGATTTTGAAGTTTAACTAATTGAGGGAGAACAACATCATGTAAAATATGATTACAAATATGATGGGAATCTGAAAGTGATGTTCCATCCAGATAGACATAACTCATGGCAAGCGAGGCAACCCTATAGAGGCTTCGATAGACAGAATGAAGATTGGGCCCAAATTAAAACGGCCCTTTGGAACTGACACTGCCGTAATAAACTTTGATGCTAAATGGCTGATCGAGGAGGATTTCAAATTGAAATTATTGTCCTGGAATACAAGGGGGAATCTCCATTTGCTCTCTGATATCGAAACCAAGACCATGTTAAAAGTGAGTAATTGGACTGGCCACCAGGGGGCGCAAAGATGAACCTAACCTTTGTGTGAGCTCTGCGTCCCACGGTCTTAAATATGGCTTGAGCCCCCACTAGGAGACCCCCCCACCCTGGAAAAGTTTGCAGGTTTTGTGTGGGTACATAGCTCCCTTGAAGTGAGCGAAGGACTGAGGAAAATCGGAGAAGGATTTGCTTGAAAACCGAATATCTCAAGGCAGCGCGCTGCAGCTATGGCCCGGCCCGGTGTGCAACAACGAAAGGGAAAGTGGCCCAACGTGTAAGTGCGTAGACTAAGGCATCGTTGGGAGCCTTACTGTAGAAGAGCTTGCGGAGACGTCTGCAACTTACAGAGGAGGTGCAGAGATGAGGCAGCCCCCCTAAAAGGACGTTCCGGCCCCGGCTGAAAGCACGAGTGGCCCCACTGGACTGCATGCGGAGAGATGGCGCAGAGGCGGGCGCAGCCGAAGCGGAGCTCCCCGCGAGGGTGCCGAGGGTGAGCCAGCTGGTGCCTCCTCCCTTATTGGCTTCCCGCTGCGGCCCAATCCTCCTTCCTGCACTGTCCGTGGTGGCATTTTACAGAGGGCACTCCAGCACAGAGAAGCAGCGCGCTGGTCCACCATTGATCCCTGAGGTGGAATTTAGTGGCAGGACTTGCTGCTCCTAGCCAAACCTCAGGCGATCCTGTTACTGGACCCCCAATGGCCACAGCCTCCAAAACTAAATGTAACACCCTGGAAGACGCGTGTGTATGGTGAGATGTGGCACACAGTTTGAAGATCACCCAGGTCACCTGGCAATCCCCGCCCTATGCAGACCATCTCACGCAACGGTCCTGCTTCCCTCGCCGTACCACAAGCTCGTTGTGCTTCACTGAGTGAAATACTGGAGTGGCAGCAATGCGGAGTGGGACGCCGAAGGGCGAGGGAGTTGTGACCTTACTGGGCCCGCTCCCACGGACATCAGGATCAAGGTGACCCAATAGCCTACCCACGGTTGCCCCTGCCCAGAACACGTATGGATCATAACGTCTCCTGCTGACAAGGAGCAGTGTGTACAACTCCGGACACCCTACACCATATGTTGGACCCCGGACATTGCGGCGACTAGTGAAGACTCGCTTCAACCCCCTCTGGGCCCCTGAGTTATAACTGAAAATAGCTACTGGAGACCATCAGCAGTGCCACCGGTCCCTATTGAATGCAAGCAGGACATGGAACACACTTCCCCACAAGACTGGATACGCTTGGGGTGTGCCCAGTAGGACAAAGCAGCGTTCTACCTATAGCTCTTATTTTGTAACTTTTGCCCAACTAGCAGGGAACAGGAAGACTCCACTAAGGCAACACCCAGCACATGGGCGCGCTCGTGCTGGGACACACTCCTGGAATCATCCTGGAGACCTCCAAGCTGAAAACTGACCCCACAACCGAAGCCAAATAAACTTAGATTGATCAGTGCAATTTACGTGGCTTGGGGGTTCGTGGGATGGCAGACGCAACTACAAAGTCCACACATAAATTGAGGCAGCACACCTCAAATTGACTGGATGAGTCACCTGGTGCTTCCCTAGGAACCTAAGATTTCGCTGACATCGTCCCAGGACAGAGGGATACAGTGCGAGCACCTGCCTATCACAAAGAATAGAGCCAAGGTGCCACCCCATGGAACTGTAGAACCCGCACTGGCAGAATTGGTCTGAGCCGGAGATGAATATGATAGGCATGGTCACTCAACAGTGTGAATGTGCTCCCCCTTCTGCAGTGAGACAAAGCCTGTAACGGCCCCATACAACAAACCAAGCGTGGACCCCTAAGAAACGTGAAGAGAGACCAAGACTTCACACGTCAAAGCAGGCGCAAATTCAGGCACACCAGGAGAGACTACTGGAGGGTTGTGCCCTCCTCCAGGTGTAGCTGCTGCGGCCAAAAAAGGAATGGGCTCCCCCTAAGACTTAGGAACCGTCCACGAAGCCAGCAGCTTAAGAGTGCCTACTTCAACCACCAGTGAGATCCTACATTTGAATTTCCAAGATCTCGACCCACTAGTCTCCCCTATGGGTGGTGCACCACCCAAAACATACAACTGACTCCCTTGAATCTGAGCTACATCCGTCATTGAGAGGGTTGGCCCCCCACTTTTGGTGCGTGTGCCCTCCTCCAGGAGTCATTTCTTTGAGGGGGACTGTGAATTCTTCCTTCACCAAGAGAGCCAAATGGAGCAATATGTCATAACTGGCCCTGCTAGTAGAGAGTGATTTGAATGTGGCGTCGTAACGAACTTGAGAAAGCAGACCACAATCCACTGATGAAGCTCCAAGTGAGAAACGCATGGACATACAGCAGAAACTTGCATCATACCAGTTTGCCCTGCACTGCACTGACCCAGGACCAACACTGCAACCTGTAATGGCAACATCAGGGGTGGAAGCGGCTGCAACTAAGGCAGACATAGCAGCCTTACTTAACGAAATGCAAAGCATGAGGGCGGACATTGGTGGGAAGGTTGACCAGATAACACAGAGAATCGCCAAAATGGAAGAAAGACTGGAAGGGGTCGAACATAACCAAACCTCTCTCTGTACTCTGGAGTGCCAAATAGATGTAACGCTCACCTGATTCCCGTAGAGGCGCCGGTCTTGACTGGGCGTATACCGTATCTTCAAAGGTGATGTGTAACACACGGCTGGCTCTTTGGGCTGGACCTCTGTGCGCTGTATGTCTGGCTCGAAGGGTAAGATGTCTGCAGATAGAAAATGTGGGATTAATGAACTGGGTTATTGAATGTCTCTCTCTTCTTCCCTTTCTCTTCCCCTGTAGAACCCCAAAGGTTAACGCTCTCACCTTAGGTAAGTGAACGCCGTGCTCTCCATCTGCCTCGAGGCAGGGTGCTGTAACCAGTTTCTTCACTGGATAAGGGGAGCAGGCCTCTTGACTTCAGAGGACTGCTGTCCGTCGTTTACTGCACGAACGGTAAGTTTCGAGTAATTCTAATGTCTTTAAAGTCTTTAGTAATGATGTCTCTTGTTTTGCAGGGTTCCGGCGATGGCGGATGGCGGGCTGAAGTGAGTTGAAGATGGAGCCCGTGTGATGAATAGAAGCGCCTGGAAGCACGTAAGTAAGCGCTTGTTGCCTGCTTCACGATGCGCTCTAACTGTCTTTTTATTTTGCAGGTACAAGTTCGGGGCGGCTGCAGGGTGCCGGAATACCCACTGGGTTAGATGTGGAAAGGAGTAATGGCACGTGAGTATTAAAGTTCCCCAATGTCTTTAAACGCATCTTGTTTTGACTTTCAGATGCGGGATGCAGCGCCGAAGGCCTCCGGAGCGTGCAAAGAGTTGCTAAGCTTTTGTCTTTCAGATGCCGGAATGCAGTGTGAAGACCTCCGGAGCGCACAAAGAGTAGGTAAGCCTTTGTCTTTCAGATGCCGGAATGCAGCGCGAGGCGTTGGTGACAGCCGATGGACCAGGTAAGTGAAGAGCTGTCACTGAAGACCGTAATGCTAACCTGTTCTTTCTTGTCTTTATAGGTGTTGCTGAAGACTGGATTCAGAATGGTAAGCCTTTTTCCTTAGGCCCAGGATCAGATGCAGAAGACACGATGAGCGTTCTGCTGCTGAGAATGCAGAATAACGCAAAGCAAGATTCATCCATCGGGTGTGGTTTAAATAGCCTCCTGTAGTGCTTAGGTGTCTCCTTCCACAGCCACGCCTAGGTAAGAAAAGAGTTCCTGCTTTCCAGAAGAGTTCCAGTGTTCTGAATCTAGGGAGTGGCTCCTGCCCCACCCAACAGGAAAAGTAGTTCCAAACAGAAGAGGATCAGAGGCTCAACTGGCAGGCAAGTAAGCAGCATGGTCTGCTGCAGGTAAGTCCACCCAAGCATTATGAGCCCGGCGCTTCCAGCGCTGGGACTGGGCATATTTATGAGCCTGGTGCCACTGGCGCCAGGACTGGGTCCAAAAGGTCCCAATTGGGACTGGTTGGCACTCGGAACCTGGGTTATGGATCTGCTTCCAAGGGAGTTGGGAAAACCCTGACCTTTTGGAAGCAGAGATCATGACAATAGACTAAAGGATTACAAAGATAGAAGCTAGGGAGGAGGAGTTCCGTCTGAAAATGGATGATTTGGAGAACCGTGAACGACGGAACAACCTGCGAATCTTCGGGATTCCAGATAGGGAAGGGGAATCCAAACAGGACTTGAAAAGAACTCTGCATACGATCATGAAACTCCTATTCAAAGATGACTCCAGTGATGAACCAAAGGTTGACCGCATACACAGAGACGCAGGGGGTCCGAAAACAGTCCTGCATGGTTCCACAACTATGCCAATAAGGCCAGAATTCTGGAGAAAGCCAAGTGCAGCCCACAGATCCCCCTGGACACAGCAAGAGTGACGATCTTTCAAGACTTATCATCACTGACTCTTGCCATGAGAAGGATGTGTAGGCCACTTACCAAATGGCTCAAAGAAAAAGGTGTCCGATATCGCTGGGGATACCCATTCTCCCTCACATTTGAATGGGAGGGGATTACAGTGAGACTGTGATCAGAGAAGGATATACATAACTGCACAACCGACTTACTAGGTAACCAGGAGAACGAAGCGAACCAGGGGCGAAAGAAGAGAGGATGACAAGCAATGGCGCATTCAAGGCCCAAAACGGAGGCGGGTACCAGGGTCTAGGAAATATAGAAGGATGAACGCCTCAACAGGTGCGGATCTGTGACGAGCATACTACTGCATGATACCACTGCTGGGATCGGCCTTGAGAGCGGCATGTGATATTACCGCCAGCGACAAGAATCTGCTAGGAAGATTGCTAGAGGTTACATACTTGAACGATGACCCCTAACGCGGGTGACCGATTGACCACCGCACTGCATTTGGACGACTGAACGTCAAGTGGGTTCCACGAAACTTTCGGGTGCTGCCCCGGGGGGCACTCTGGCAGCGGGGCGAATGTACTTACCAACGCATTGAACCTCGACAAGTCAGGTCAATGGGGAAATGTACAGACTTGGGGGATCCTGAAGGGGGGAGGGGTGGGTGAAGGGGGCTCAATGGTTATTTGAAAGATTTGTGAAGGGACCGTGATAGGTCCGGTTCTCACTAGTGGTCCGACAATGGCCGGATGATGTCAACCAAGCTGAATCGGATGCTGCTACGGGATCAGGGAGGAGGGGGGTAGGGAGAGGCGGATGAGCAGGAACAGGCTTCTTTATAAGTATGAATTGTGTGGTCTGCGGTGTTATGTATGTGGGTCTGGGTTGTTGGGGACCATTTTACCAGCGTTGTATGCAAAAAGAAGAAATGGCGGTAAAACTCAACTCAAAGAAAAGGTGATCTTCTCAGAGTGAGTACACTCAACGTCAAGGGGCTGAACTTGCCTACGAAACTGTCTCTGGTGTGCAGGGAGTTTCAGAGGTCAGGGACGGATGTGCTCTTTCTCCAGGAGACTAAATATGCACATGGGGAAGAACGTGGGGTCCTGCACTCTAGGGCAGGGTCGGAATATTGGGGTTCAGGCCCTCTACGGAAGGCGGGTGTGGGAATACTCTTCAGAAAGGGGTTGAATCTAGAAGTCACCAATGTGTGGGCAGATGTGGAAGGTAGGGCACTTATGGTAGCGGGTACTGTACGTAAAATACCATTCACGCTGGTAACAATGTATGCACCCAATATGGGTCAAGCCAGACTCCTACAATGAACGATACCGAAAATAATGTTAGAAGCCGCCGGGCATGTAATACTCGGTGGAGACTTTAACCTCTGGGCGAATGCTAAAGTGGACAGACAAGCAGGTAACCCCGATCTGAGTGACCCAGTCGACGGTGGCCGAGCAGCGGTAATGGAGATGATGGTGACCTCGGATTACGGGACATGTGGCGGGGATTTCATCCGAGTGAAACAGGCTACACCTTTTACTCAGCGCCCCATGGCACTTTCACTAGAATTGATTATGTATACATTTCAGAAGTGCTGGCGGAAGTAGCGACCGGCTCAGAGATTGCACCAATTTCCTGGTCAGATCACGATAGGTCACCGCTGACTTAAATTTGACGGCCCTTCCACACAGAGGGTCAAAGTGGTGGTGCAATGAGACATTGTGGAGAGAGCCTGTCTTTTGAACAGAAATGGACACTGAGATAAAGGAAGATTTCAAGGTAAATAACACTGGGGAAATATCAAAGAGAACGGTGTGGGAGGTGGGGAAGGCTACGTGGTGGGGATCTTGATAAGGGAGGGCACCAAAGAAAAAGAGAAAGGGCTCTCATAGAAAATAGACTTAAGGAATAAGATCACACACTTGGACAGGGCTGCACGGACCGCCGTCGAAGGTAGGGCAGAGAAGATCTATGAAGCCAGACAGAAAACAGAAGAGCGCTGTCTCCTCGGGGACGGGCGTGTTGCCGGCAAATTGCATCTTCTTAAACAAAAGCATTACGAGAAGGGGGATAAGGCAGATGCCCTACTGGCAGCTAGTCTAAGAGGCCAGCGAGAGGGCAGATGGCTTAGCGACATAGATGGGGGAGGAGGCGATGCCAAGGGCACGCAAATGGGGGACATTCCAGAAGCATTTGCAAGGTTTTATGAGCAACTATATAAATCTGAAACAGCTCAAGACAGATCGGAAATAGATGGGTATTTAGGAAGTGTGGAGATGCTGAAACTCTCCCATGCAGAGGCAGAGGAAATGGATGCCCCGATCACGGCTGAAGAAGTGGAACGGGCGGTGAAGAGGCTACCGCTAGGGAAGGCCCCAGGAAACGACAGTTACACGGCAGGCTTTTATAAGATCTTCCATTTATGGTAGAACTGTTCAATGACATATTGGAGACAGGAATAGCTCTGGACTCCTTCTCAGAGGCACTGATTACGGTTATTCCCAAAGAAGGTAGAGATCCTAGACACTGTGGATCGTATCACCCAATATCGTTGCTCAATAATATTGACGAAAAAATATACACGAGAATATTGGCAGCCAGACTGGAGATCTACATGCCTCGGCTGATACATTTGGACCAAGTGAGATTTATCCTGGGGAGACAGGGCCCAGATACAATGCGTAAAACACTACACTTGATCCATGAGTCAAAGAAAATGACGGGAGACCCTGCTCTTCTGTCTGTCGCCGCTGAGAAGGCGCTTCACAGGGTAGAATAGGGCTTCCTGGAGGTGGTCCTGAGTAAAGTCCGACTGGGCGAGAGATTTAGAAGAGGGGTGAAGGCAGTCTACCCATCCCCTAAAGCTTCAGTGTCAGTTAACTCTGACTACTCGAGATGGTTCGAGTTAGGAAGAGGAACAAGGCAAGGCTGCCCTCTATCCGCAATATTGTTCGCTCTCACGCTTGAACTTCTCTCCCAGACACTTAGAGCTGACCATCTAGTGGAGGGACTGAAAGTAAACGGGAAGGTATATAAGATAGCCCTGTATGCTGATGATTTATTATTACATGTAAGGAATTCCTTATCATCCATACCAAGAGCCATACAACTGATTGAACGCTATGGTCTACTTTCTGGCTTTAAAATTAATAGATCTAAGTCAATCCTATTTCCTCTGAACAAACCCACTACGGAGGACACCGATAGATTTTCCACGCTAGGCCTCACTATTGGGGAAACCACATTGCGGTACTTGGTGATAAATCTTACACGAAATCTGGACACCCTACATGAAGCCAGCTTTCCCCCTCTGCTCTCCAAATTCCATGCTGACTGTCATGACCCTTGCCCCTGGCACTCACTGGCAAGTCAGCCTTCCAGTTAGGGCCAGGTCAAAGGCCTTAAAACCTCATCCAAGACTCTCTTGGAGTCAGTCCTGGCGCCTTTGGCGCCAGGCTCATAACCATCATGAAGACCAACATTAGAATGGCATTATTTACTTGGGACTATTTAATTTGGGGGGGGGTTCAGCCAACATGGAGGGACACACATAGCTCAGTTACAAGGAACTGAGCTATGTGGTCTAGTCTTTTGGGTGTGGCAGGCCTGGGACTACTTTACCTGGACTACTTTGGGTGTGGCAGGCCTGGGACTATTTTACCTGGACTACTTTACCTGAGACTATTTAAACCGCACCCAAACAGCAGAAAATGCTTTGCGTTATTCTGCTGTGGGCAGCGTAATGCTCACCGTGTCCAGTTCTTTGATGCCAGTTTACCTGAAACCAAGAACCTGCAGAGAGAGAAAGAACACTACAAAACTTACCTGGAACAGTATCCTGTCTTCAATCCATCGCTGACTTCAGTTCCACTCACCTGAAGGTACGACCTCCATCATCCGGCACCGCATGCATCCTGGAATACCATAACCTGAAAAGAGGAGAAAGAAAGACAGCATTAGTAAGCGTTTACTCATGTTTCCTGCTAAATGAAGAAAGCCACACAATTCTTTCCTGGGTAGTCATCTCCTGGTCAGTATCATTGCTGGAACATTACGGCGCTCGGCGAGGAACATCGCAACCTGCAAGGAGAGAAAAGACACAGGTTAGCAATATTAAAGGCGAAACAATGCAGCGCATCGCGCATTACTCACCGGATAGCATTGCGCACACCGCGCTTTCGCCTACCGGCCCATGCTCATCTTCAATCTGCATGACAACACCAAAATACCTTTCCATCCATATCTAAACGGAAAGAAGTAAGACATTATTATTCGAACTAAGAGGAACATAAGAACTGCATATAAAGACTGTAAAGCAGAAAACCTACCGAGTCGCAGCAGGCCTGGATTCCCACAGGGGGGCTTGCACCAGTGAAGTGACTCGCCCCCCACATCTATGCACCCCTGCCACGAGGAGCAGGAGGGAGAACCCACCTTTTACAATATTAAGGTAAGGAGAAGGCCCAAGGGGGAGGAAGGAGTTGAGGCCAAGGGAGGTGGGAAAACAAAGACAATCTGGTATTGAATCCAGCTCTCCTGTATTGCAGACCCATCTTTCACCAGAGGCCTTACCAAGGGACCAAGAGAGGGTTTGAGAGTGCAAATCATCCAACCAGGGCTGGGTGGCGTCCTCGTGGATACCATGTGAGCGTAACAGAACGCAAAGCCTCAATAATATTATCCACCTGTGCGGCATGGAGACTTCAGAGACTGGCCAGTTAGTTCAGTTTTGGGACAATTACGCGCTGAAGTACATTCAGCCAGGCAAGAAACCAAGTCTCTTAGGAGGGATTTGATTGTTACTAAGGATTGTACCGACGAAATAAGTAGACAATTGCTCCAATCACAGGCAGGACAGACCCCATTGCCTGGTAACATTCCGCCAGCACATGTACCAACTTCTTCCACCAATCCAGTACAAATAACCCTTCCTGGGGCAGTTCCTTCAGCTCCACCTGAACGATTTACAGGGGACCCCAAGAAGTACGCAACGTTCATGAACCAGTGTCGTCTTCATTTCCTTTGCAGACCTGGGGCTTTTCCTAACGACCAAGCGCGGGTTGCTTTTGTCTTGTCATATTTGAGTGGCAGTGCTGTGGATTGGTCAGTACCACTGGTAAATCAGGATAACCCGTTGTTACATGACTTTGGGGGTTTCCATATGGAAATGGAAAAACTCTTTGCTCGTCATACCCAAAGCCAAGCATTAGACAACAAACTTTTGTCATTCCGTCAAGGAAGTCAAGACTTGCTTACATATATAGCAACATTTAACAGATTAGTCGTTGAAGCTGGGTGGCCTGAGGAAAAAAGGACCACACTATTACATCGGGGTCTACGAGGGGAACTAAAGGATGTCCTTGCTCAAGTGGTTAACCCACCTAAAGACTGTGGAGAATTCATCAACCTTGTGGTGCAATTAGATCACAGATTACAAGACCGAAAAGCAGACCGGAATAAGGTTAGACACTCGAGCTGTGTATGTCCGGTCAAAGGATAATGTTCCACGTACATTGGAAAACACTGTAGAACCCATCCAAATCGGAGGTGTACGGCCCCCTTTAACTAAAACTGAAAGAGACAAGAGAAGGCAACATCAATTATGCTTATATTGCGGAAAATCAGTTCACTTCCTCAAAGAATGTCCAGTGAAGTCACCAAGGAGAACTTTTGGAGCCACAGAGAATGAAGATAATAACAAGGAGTCGGAAAACTACCAAGCCCGGCAAGGTAGAGGTCCACTTGTCGAGCGAGAAGGATGAGCCACAGACCTCACACTTGCATTACCAGTAATTTTGATCAATCACCAACAACCGTCTCGGATGCATGCTGTCGAAGCATAAATAGACAGCGGAGCAGTTGGGAATTATGTAGACCAAGATCTGGCAGCAGAGATGGGGCTTCCCTTATGCTCTCTCGACTACCGAAAAGGTTACTACTGTTGATGGGACAGAAATAGCTTCCGGACCAGTAACCCAATGTACAGCAGCACTAACCCTACTCTGCCAGGATGGACACCGAGAATCTATTGCATTCGATCTCATCAAAGCTCCTCAATTTCGACTAATCTTAGGGATGCCATGGTTGGTAGCTCACAACCCTCTAATAGATTGTTGCGCCAATTGTGCTCGCACCTGTTACTACCAAGAAAAGGGGACAACAGACTTATGTACATCTGCTACTCCCAGTACGGCAGCGATTGTACTAGGTGTGACTAGTACTCTACCAAATGAATTCCAAGATTTTCAAGACGTGTTCCAGAAAGAACAAGCCAGTACTCTACCACTGCACAGGCCCTACGATTGTCAGATCGACCTCATACCTGGTGCGCAAATTCCTTGTGGTTGAATCTATGCACTTACTGAACCAGAAAACCTCCATTTGAAATCTGATCTTGATCAGTACCTGGCAAATGGATTTATCCGCCCATCTATATCACCAGCAGCCAGTCCCTTATTCTTCGCACCAAAGAAGGAAGGAGATTTGAGCACTTGCATCGACTATCGCGCATTAAACCAGATCACAGTAAAAAACCATTATCCGCTGCCCCTTATTCCCAAATTATTGGATCAAGTCAAAGACGGCCAAATCTATACCAAACTGGACCTTAGGGGGCGTACCATCTTGTTCGAGTGAAGAAAGGAGACGAATGGAAAACCGCCTTTCGTACCAAATACGGCTTGTATGAATACCAGGTAATGCCTTTTGGACTTTGCAACGCTCCTGTTGCATTCCAGTACTTTATGAATGATGTTTTGCGGGAGTTAATCAACGTTTGCTCCCTGGTTTACATTGATGACATCTTAGTGTATTCTGCTACAAAAGAAGACCATGTCAGGCATGTCCGCTCCGTCCTTACTAAACTCCGCCAACATAGACTGTATGCTAAACTCGAAAAATGCTCTTTTCATGTCACCGAAGTGGAGTTCCTCGGTTTTATCCTCACACCAAAAGGTATCAGAATGGATACGCACAAGGTAGATGCCATTCTGAACTGGCCGTGACCAACTTAATTTAAAGGAATCCAGAGTATGTTGGGCTTTGTAAACTTTTACCGCCGATTCATCCCAGATTTTTCCCAAATAGTGCATCGAATTATATCACTATTGAGAAAAAACAATAAAAAGTTCCATTGGACCGAAGAAGCAGAGAAGGCCTTTCAAGAACTTAAGAAAAAATTCACTTCTGCTCCAGTTCTACGGCATCCTCGCCCAGACCTCCCTTATATAGTTGAAACAGATGCCTCTAACATGGCTATGGGAGCTGTTCTCTCATGAAGGGACCCAGGAACTGGCCAGTTATACCCTGTGGCCTTCTGGTCACAAAAATTCTCACCTCCCGGACTCAACTATGCTATCACAGACAAAATACTCTTGGCTATAAAATCAGCTTTCAAGTCATGGCGACACTATCTCCTTGGTGCTAGACATACTGTCACAGTCATAACTGATCATCGAAACCTGCCATACCTTAAAACAGCAAAGGCTCAATCATCCCGTCAACTGCGGTGGGCTCTTTTCTTCACTGAATATGACTATGTGATCACCTACCGGCCAGGAGTCCGAAACGGAAAGGCTGACTCCTTGTCCCGCATGGGTGTTGATGAAAAGGTATACATAACTCCAGATCCAGTAGCCATCATTCCAGAAGGCAAACTCCTGGGTCTTACGACAGCATTGACACAGGGTGAACTCCAAAACAAGATCCAACTCTTAATGGATCCCACTTTCTCACAAGAGGGGTGTACTCAAGGAGAACATTACACCATTAAAGACCAATTACCATATTTTAGGAACCATCTATACTTGCCAAGTAAAGATTTACAAGAGCAGGTTATTTTGGGTTATCATGACTCCCTGATTGAAGGTCATCCTGGAATTGCCAAAACTCTAGCTAAAGTAAAACAAAACTATTGGTGGCCCACATGGCGTAAAGACATCATACAATGTATCCAATCTTGCGCTTTGTGTGCACAAAACAAGTCCCAAAAGCAGAAACCAACTGGTCTTCTCCAACCATTGGAAATTCCTCCCGCACCATGGCACACACTGTCCCTTGATTTCATTACAGATCTACCTCCCAGTCAAGGATTCAACACCATCTTAGTAGTTGTAGACATGTTCTCTAAAATGGCACACTTTATTCCTTTTAAGGGTCTTCCAAATGCATCCAATTTAGCAAAAGTATTCCTGGAGGAAATCGTACAGCTACATGGCTTTCCATCGGTCTTGATCTCAGATCGAGGTAGTCAGTTTGTATCCAACTTCTGGAGGAAATGCTGTTCAATGGCCCAAATTGACATTCGACTATCCACAAGTCATCATCCTCAAACAGATCGCCAAACAGAAAGAACAAACCAAACCCTTGAGCAATACTTACGTTGCATGTTACATCAAGTGGAAAGAAATAGGAAGGACTTGTTATGGATAGCTGAATATGCCTATAATAATTCATTACACACCAGCACTGGACAAACCCCTTTCTACACTATGGGCCTCATCACGAGTTTGGCGGTAACCCTTAAATCCGGCTGTCGCACTATTACCGCCAGATTTAAGGGTCCGCCAAATCAGGGCTTTGGCGGATTTCTCCCCAGCTCTGAGCTGGGGGGAAATCCGCCGAAAAATCACGCTATTACCGCCGGCGGGAAATCCGCCGGTAGTAAGAGCACGAAAATTCCTCATTGAGCCCAATGGGGAATGGGGCATTCCCGAATGGGCTCAGTGGGGAATGGGGAATTCCATTACCGCCAAACCCGTGATCCGGCGCTAATAGCGCCGGGGGGTTTGGCGGTAGGGCTAAAACCACCGGCGGTAATACCGCCGGCGTTACCGCCCAACTCGTGATGAGGCCCTATATATGGTATACATCCACGTACTTCAGAATTGGATCTCCCAACCCCTTTGGAAATGCCAGCGGTTAAAACCCTACATACGACTATTTCCCAGGCCTTCAACGAAGCACCAGAACATTTACTCCAAGCCAAGAACAGACAAAAGAAATTAGCTGACCAGCATCGTAGTAAAGCCCCCGACTATCAAATTGGAGACAAGGTCTGGTTAGCATCAAAATATGTGCCCATAAAAGGGACTCGGACCTTTCGTCCCCGATATCTGGGACCTTATTCTATTGAATCCATAATAAATCCAGTGGCAGTTAAATTAGCCCTACCACCCACTATGCAGATTCATCCTGTGTTTCACGTATCACTCCTGAAACCGGTACAACCTAGTACTCGGGTTGCAACACCACCAAAACCAGTATTAGTTGACGGAGAACCAGAGTTTGAAGTAAAGGATATCCTAGACTCAAAATACACCAGATCCAAACTATACTACTTAGTTGATTGGAAGGGATACGGCCTTCAAGACACATCATGGGAACCTAGTGAATGCATCCATGCACCTTGCTTCATTAAAAAGTTCCATCAGAATTAGCCTGCCAAACCAGGACCAGGCAGAAGTGCCACCGTGAGAGGGGCCTTCGGGGGGGGAGTGCTGTCATGAACCTTGCCCCTGGCCCTCACTGGCAAGTCAGCCTTCCAGTTAGGGCCAGGTCAAAGGCCTTAGTCTTTTGGGTGTGGCAGGCCTGGGACTGGTTTACCTGGACTACTTTGGGTGTGGCAGGCCTGGGACTATTTTACCTGGACTACTTTACCTGAGACTATTTAAACCGCACCCAAACAGCAGAACATGCTTTGCGTTATTCTGCTGTGGGCAGCGTAACGCTCACTGTGTCCAGCTCTTTGATGCCAGTTTACCTGAAACCAAGGACCTGCATAGAGAGAAAGAACACTAGGAACCTTACCTAGAACAGTATCCTGTCTTCAATACATCGCTGACTTCAGTTCCACTCACCTGAAGGTACGAACTCCATCATCCGGCACCGCATGCATCCTGGAATACCATAACCTGAAAAGAGGAGAAAGAAAGACAGCATTAGTAAGCGTTTACTCATGTTTCCTGCTGAATGAAGAAAGCCACACAATTCTTTCCTGGGTAGTCATCTCCTGGTCAGTATCATTGCTGGAACATTACAGCGCTCGGCGAGGAACATCGCAACCTGCAAGGAGAGAAAAGACACAGGTTAGCAATATTAAAGGCGAAAACAGCGTTGTGCATTGCGCATTACTCACCGGACAGCAAGACACAGGTTAGCAATATTAAAGGCGAAAACAGCGTTGTGCATTGCGCATTACTCACCGGACAGCATCGCGCACACCGCACTTTCGCCTCCCGGCCCATGCTCATCTTCAAACTGCATGACAACACCAAAATACCTTGCCATACCTAAAAGGAAAGAAGTAAGACATTATTATTCGAACGAAGAGGAACATAAGAACTGCATATAAAGACTGTAAAGCAGCAAACCTACGTTGTCGCAGCAGGCCTGGATTCCCACAGGGGGGCTTGCACCAGTGAAGTAACTTGGTCGCTGTTCGCCCCCCACATCTATGCGCCCCTGCCACAAGGAGCAGGACGGAGAATCCACCTTTTACAATATTAAGGTAAGGAGAAGGCCCAAGGGGGAGGAAGGAGTTGAGGCCAAGGGAGGTGGGAAAACATAAAGACAATCTGGTATTGAATCCAGCTCTCCTATATTGCAGACCCATCTTTAACCAGAGGCCTTACCAAGGGACCGGGAGAGGGTTCAAGAGTGCAAATCATCCAATCAGGGCTGGGTGGCATCCCCGTGGATACCAGGTGAGCGTAACACTGACTTAGCAAAGTGGCAAAAGCTGATAATCTCCTGGATGGGGAGACTTAATGCAGTTAAGATGGTGTGTCTCCCTAGATTCCAATACCCATTCCAGATGCTCCTAATCAGGCTCCCGAAGCTATTTTTCAGAGAGGTAAAGAGGGCCATTTTGAGATTCTTGTGGCAAGGGAAAAAAGCTAGAATAGCATACAAGGTTTTAACCCTACCCAAAGAAAAGGGTGGAGTGGGTCTACCTGACCTTAAAAAATATTACAAAGCGGTGCAGTTAAGGATCCTAGTCCCTCACATAAGAAACCAGACAAACCTAAAGTGGATACACCTAGATAACTATAGTTTTGCTCCGGCCACCATATCAGAATGGCTGTGGGTACCGAGAGACAAACGAACCCGTAGGATCCGAAACCATCCTATACTAGGCACCATCTGGGAGATCTGGAGGGAGGGAGCAGACATGCAGGGTATCACCACATGGCCATCTCCTCTGAGCCATATTTGGGTACCAGGGATTAGAGAAGATATTCCGGATCACGGTACATTCTAGCCCTGGTTTGAAGCTGGCCTGGAGAGGGTGGGACAACTCTGGAGGGAGGGTAGCTTCCTTACGATTATAGAACTTGAGGATGCATTGGGAATAGGACCCCTCCATGTCTTTACCTTTCTTCAACTTAAAGGCATACTGAAGAGGGAGTCATGGAGGGAGAAAACACAGAAAGACCTCACTCCCTTTGAAACGCTCATCAACACCCTGACAGAGACCAAAGGTCTGTTCTCAACTATGCATAAAGCATTGATAAATGCTGGGAAAGGGTCCACGGTTAAATTGAAGAGTAGCTGGGAAAAAGACCTGAGTCTAGCACTAGACCCCGAGTTGTGGACAAGAATGTGTACAGGGGCCTCACAGATATCGATAGCTTGTCAGTATCAATTGCATGTCATCAAACTCCTCCACAGATGGCAATACGAACCCCACAAATTGTCAAAGATGTTTCAGTCGACGAGTCCTTTATGCTGGCAACAATGTGGTGAGAGAGCCGACTATTGGCATATGTGGTGGGGTTGTTCCCGTATTAGAGTGTTCTGGGATGAGGTCCTCGGATAAATTAGAGAGCTAGATGGGATCCATTGTGAAGTTGCACCCCTTCTCATATTATTTGGTTTGGAAAAAAGTGAAGATGAGTTTAGGAGGGTGACTGGAATAGTGGCACCTCTCCTCCTAGCTGCGCAGTCCTTTCTCGTGATGCATTGGAAGGCGGCCATGGTTCCAGGTAAGAAGGAATGGATAAACGTGGTATCCAACATTTGCATAATGGAAAAAATTACTGCTGCCCTACATGGAAAATCCACACCGTATGAACTGTTATGGGGTGATTTTGTAAACGAATATGTAACCAACGCTTAACGAACTGTGACACAAGAGGTCTTAAGTTGGGACCTTCAGAGAACACATGGACATGCTAAGTAGAACGTAGAAACGTTGCAAGAATTGCTTGCCCGTTGAGAAAGAGAATGTACTCCTGAAAGCACCTCTGTTAAGCAATCCAAAACACTGAAAGAGACCCAAACTTGAATAAGACCCACATGCCATGGGCGACACCACAAGGTACGAGGAGGTATGATAGATGAAACACTGTTCCTGGAGTACGGGGGAGGGTGGATGGGAGTTCTGTGTTCAGATAAAGATTTAGGGTTTGTTGGAGAGTGGGATGGATGGGACAGATTTTGACCGAAATGACATGCTCCAAACAATGCCTGTATGTTGTTTAATTAGTTTTGAGAAAATCTTAATAACACCAAATTTGGAAGAAAAAAAAGTGAGTAATTGTATCTTTTTCCAAGAAACATGGCTTGTGAATAACTTGTCCATTGATGGCCTTGAGGTGGTCTCCCGATTTGCAAAACATAATAAGGTAGGGAGGCCTTCGATGGGTATGATAGCCATTAAGGGGACATTAGGCTTTACATCTAGATCTGTCTCTGATTTCGCCCCGGGGATTATGGCAGTTAAAGTATCTTCCATGACAGTTGATCTTGAGATCCTTCTTGTTAATGTCTACTGGCATAAAGGGATTGCCGGTCTTAACAGGTCTCTGGATACAATTAGGAACCGTTTTAGGGATTGGTAGAGGGATTCGTCTAATGGTAAGGTTATACTGGCTGGGGACCTTAATTCAGATTGCTGTATATCGATCAATGACAATGACCCATGGGAGACTTTACTGGATATGGTTAAGGGAAATCCAAAGTGACAATGGGGGAGATTGTGGAATTTAGCACTTGAGTCCATGGGTTTGGTCTGCCTGAACAGTGGATTGGATGCCTCGGATTCCATAATACCTACACGGAAAAGAGGAGATAGCTCTTCAACTATAGATTATATCTTTGTTGATACCTTTCTATACAATCTGAACTCAGACGTTAGAGGTCTCCCGAATACATGGAGTGACCATAGCGCTCTGAAAGCTGACTTTGATATTTTGGCAAACAGGGCAGTCAAAGTGGACTTTACCGCCCTTATTATTGTGGGATAGGGTACAGGAATTAGGTGGTCCGCTCAAAATATAGGGATCCTCAACTCTGAATTACTTTCTCTAATGAGTCCTACTACCCTAGTATAGAACCTTCATGTCTTCAACCCTACTAGGTTTGATTTCTTTCTGGGCTGCCTGATTGATAGGGCAAGATCCAATCCTAGTATAAGAGTTGGTATATCTTGCCGTAAACATAGGCATATTTTTAACCAGGAGTTGGCTAGTGCAAAAGCCTTAATGCATCGATCCCTAAGGTCGATCCGCTGCTCTGATTGGGATCAACTCCTGAAAAATAACAGATCTAGATTGGTTAAACAAAGGTATAAACACTTTTGTAGGTCCAGAAAAGCAGAGGTGTTGCAAAAGGATGCCACAACTATGTTATGTACCCTGGTTAAAAGAGATTTAAGGGCTTTCTGGGCATTGATTAATGGGCAAGGGTTTTCTACCATTGTACGACAACTTAATGTGCTCTCTGAAACCCAATGGGTTGCTTTTTTCTCTAATGTGTACGGTGTTAAACCCGGAGGCATGGATAAGGATATTAGCTGTCCGAGTATTAATTGTGCTTGAGAGTGGCAGCCCATTATTGATTATGAAGTGGTGATGGGCCTCATTAAAAGTTGTAAAACATGCGGGCTGCGGGCCCGAACGATCTGACCAAAAACACCTTGAAGGGCCAGATGTTTGGGCACATGTTCTCACCATGCTCTTCAAAAGTATTATGAACAATTGACTGCTTCCGATCTCCTGGCAAACTGGATATGTGGGTCCTATCTTTAAACGTGGAGCGAGAGATCAGGTTAGGAACTATCGCCGGCCTGCATTAATAGACGTAGATTGCAAAATGTTTTCCTCCATTCTCTTAATCCACTTAAATGAGTGGATAAATACTACACAACGATTGAACCGTCTGGGGAAAGAATGGTGGTGACATTTATGTGGCTTCAATTGACCTCTCGACAGACTTTGACTTTGTTATTCGGAGTCGATTGTGGTCCAAGCTTGCGAAGTTGGGGGCTTGCAGGGTGGTCTGTTGTGTTTAATCATGGGTCTATATGACAATGCAGGGATACGTGTCAGACTCAACCTGGACGAGAGTCTGTCCCGTAGGATCTTGACCTGTGTGGGTCTGAGATTGGGCTGTGTTCTTGCCCCTTTTCTCTTTAATCTCTAAGTATCCGATATTGGTGACTTTCTGGCGGCGGTGGGCCTGGTTACCCCGGAATTGGGTGAGTTACGTATTCCCTGGTTGGCCTACGCCGACAATTTTTACTTCTCGCCTGCACCAAAGTGGGCCTTCAGCGTCTAATTAACACATTTGCCAAATATGCAGAAGTTAATGGTTTGACCGTTAATCCCAAGACAACTTGTGTATTGGTGCTGTTGAGAGGCCGGAAAAAGAAACGGCAGAGTTGGAGTATGCAAGGGGCTCCCATTGATAATACACCTAGTGTGCTTTATTTGGGGTTCACCCTCTTGGCCCAGCCCTCGGTATCTGGTCTTCGATCTTTCTTTAGACAGAAGGCCACAATTCTCTCTAATCAAATGGTTACATTGGAACAAAAATTGGGCGCTTCTCAATAAAGTCCTCAGTCATTTTCTATGGGGGTAAGGTAGTGCCAAAACTCATTTATGGGACCAAATTACACCATCGTGAGTTGAAATTCTGGGAGATATGGGAGAGAGGGTTGTTACCCAACTGCATTCCAGCAGCAGCTATCAGGTATGAATTAGGAATAGCATCCCTGGAGGCTCGTGTGACTTGGAGATTGCTGTCCCTCTTTTGTAGTGGAACAGAAAATAACCCTAATAAGTTCTTTACTGGAATTTGGGAGACATGTGAGCAGTTCTTGAGAGATCTTAATATGGATAGGAATGGAGGGCGCTAGAAAGCTGTGTGGCGGCCTCCCTGTGAGCTCCGTGAAGCTCCCCCGAGATCCTGATCAATCGCAGCCATCGTGATGGTGATATGAAGCCCTAACGCCAGCAACATTTAGAAGAAGCGTTTCCGAACCCAAATCTGCGTTTAAATCTGCGAGTTATCTAACACCTCGCCTCTAAACACATGGCGGAAAGGACCCCCCCCTCCTCTTGCAGGCCTGAAGACGCCGCCTCTGCTCGGGCACAGAGGGCCAGGGGCGCGGGAAGACAGCTGGCTGGGAGGAGCCTGCCTCCCGATTGCAACATCCGAGCGGTGCCCACTTCAGGATAAGACCCGAGACCGCTGGATGGGCCCTGCGGTCACCGCTGCAGCCGGGTGCGGCCTGAGAAGAGCGAGCGGCCCAACACCGGCACCAGGAAGAACGTAGAGGCAACCGGCTGCGACCCGCAGGAGCCCAGGTATGAGCGTCCTGCACACCCCTAGGCCGCATACACACGCACGGCAGCAGGCTGAATATCCCGATCTCCCCCGTGCGACAAGCAAGCAAGCGACACAAGTCTCAAGTCTGCACCGGCCCAGAAGCCCGTTCCCTAAGAACAGGAGAGCTGCGGAGAATGCCCCGAAGCGAGACAACGGTGCGCACGTTGGAGGGGACAGCGAGGAATACTCGGCAGCGAGTGGCTCCCCCAGACTCAAGCAACGAAACATAGCGGGGAGGCCTGGAGTTACTGAGGTACTAGATACAGTCTTGAGTCCCGAAAATCTACCTCAACGCCTCCGAGGACACAGCCGGCCCTATCCACAACAAGAATGGGGAAAACCGATAGATCACAGAGAAAGCTGACCTTTGAAAGCTGCTCCTCCACCAAAACGGGGCCCCCCAACAGTGGATCGCAATCCCCCACCCAGGACCCACCGCAGGACGGAGAAGCGACACAGGACTTGGACATCAGGGAAATACTACTCGATCTTAAAGCCGGCATAGGTGGCCTGGGAAGCAAACTGGATAAACTCTCCTCCAAAGTAGACCAGCTCCAACACTGGTTGGACAAGCACGCTGACCGGCTGGATGCAGTCGAGCCGAGGGTCTCCGACCTCGACGACGGGGCGTCAGCCATGACGACCAGAGTGTCCTCACTCGAGTCGCAAATGAGAGTGGTAATGGCCAAAAATGAGGACTTGGAAGGTCGCTCCCGGCGCAATAACATAAGGATTGTCGGAGTCAGGGAACACCAACCGACTTCCAAGATGGAGGACCACGTGGAGAAGATCTGCACTGACTTGTTTGGCCCTGAGATCCTGTCCAAGCTTTTTGTAGCTGAAAGAGCCCACAGAATCCCCAACTCAAGACCTATCCTGGGAGCGAACCCACGTCCCATCATAGCTAAGCTATTAAACTATAAGGATTGTGACGCAATCCTCAGGGCCGCAAGGGACAAAGGGGACCTACTGTACGAGGGAGACAAGATACAGTTCTTCCCTGACTTTTCGCAAGCAGTCCAGACACAGAGACGGTCGTTCACAGCTGTGAAACGCAGGCTACAAGAAAACCAAATCCAATATTCGATGCTATTCCCAGCAAAACTTTGTATCCAATTCGAGGGAAAAACTCCGTTTTTTAGCACGCCTGAAGAAACAAGTGACTACCTGGATCTCGCTGGCTGCAGACCAGCCCAAAATAATGGCCTCCCACAAAGGGGACACCGACCAAGAAGAGACCCGCCATAACGTTGCTTCCGGATACAAAAACTAATTAAAGGCTTTCATTTCTCCATCGACGCAATAAATTCACCATCACAAAATAAAAACGTAACAGTGGGAGGGAGCAAACCTCCTCTTGGAGGGCTACCAGCGCCCCTTGCACAGCAATGTTGACAGTTTGTTTTATTAGGGACTGTTCGTCGTGGGCCAGTTGGGGGTTGCCCACTCAAGGGAGGGATACGAGTTCAGTGCGGCCGCCTTATACCCCGCACTCCCATTCCACATCAATCACGCTACACAAAGCAGTCCGATCAGAAGCCAAGTACTCCAGTCACTCATACGGATCAAGCCATCAGTCGCAATATCCAGACCTGTCAAACATGAACTCACCAGACCTCTCTGATGACAGTGCCAACACTTAAAGTCGCCACCTGGAATATCCGTGGGGGCAACCAGCCGGCGAAAGCAAGGAGAATCTTCCACTACCTCCGCAGACACAAAATCAACATTGCCATACTGCAGGAAACCCACCTTTTGCCACAGTCGGAACTGCACTGGGCCAAATCCTGGGGCTGTCACAGGTATTTCTCATCGTACTCTTCCTATGCCAGGGGAGTCGCAATCTTAATAGACAAGAGAACGAACTTTAGTGTAATTGACTCGCAGAAAGACTCTGAGGGGAGAGCTCTGCTGGTGAGGGGGATAATCGCGGGAAAGGAAGTAATAATTGTAAACTCCTGCGCGCCAAATACTGACAGCCCAAACAACTTTAACTGGGTGATGTCCCAACTAGGAAAGACCAACGCAGCAACCATTATATGGGGAGCGGACCTTAACACACCCAGTTTGATCCCAGACTTGATAAATCCCACAACACAGCGGGGAATCCGTCCAAAGCCAGCGCTCAAGTTCGGGAGATCTACCAGACTTTTGGCCTATCCGACACCTGGAGGCACCACAACCGAGACGCGAAGGACTACACATTTTACTCCGCCGTCCATAACACTAGCTCCCGAATTGATTACATCTTAGCCTCCACCCACAGCCCATTCGAATGGGGGACGAGTCAAATTTTGCCACGCACCTTGTGTGACCACTCAATGGTCACTCTCGAGGTCTCCCTAGCGAACACAGCAGTCCCCGGCCTTAACTGGCGATTCAAACCAGGCACACTTGCCGATGCAGTTTTCGCAGATGAACTGCGCAAAGAAATAATGGCCTTCATCGAGACAAACGAAGGCTCTGTTGACTCGCCCGGTGCCATCTGGGAAGCTCTAAAGTGCTTCGTCCGTGGCGTATGCCTAGCTAAAGAAAATGGCTTATTAAAACGGATCCGCAAAGAGTTATAGGACAGTGAACAACGTCTGAAGACACTAGAGCTCCAGGTCCTCAAGACCCCAAACCCGCACACCCAAGCCAAACTAAAGGAAGAATTTCTGAAGTTCAAGGAAACGGCCGAACGAGAGATAAAATTCTTGGGTCGCGGTCGCCAGGTCCGACAATATGGGGAAGGACAGAAACCAGGCGCTTTGTTAGCCCGGCTGCTGTCGATGGACAGAACCCTGACTCGAGTTGAATGCGTTAAAGACGATCAAGGGCAGCGAGTGTACACGGAGGAGGACATTGCTCTCACATTTCGGAACTTCTATCAGAAACTGTACAGCTCCACAGGTGTCTCAGATCCCAAACCTATACAAGAGTACCTCGACGACACCCAGTTGTACTGGGTGGAGACAGACCTGCGAGAACCTCTGAACGCACCGCTGACTGAGGAGGAAATTCCGGAAGCAATAAAATCCCTCCCAAACTCGAAAGCACCAGGCCCAGATGGGCTCATTGGAGAATTCTACAAAGCCCATGTGTCCATCCTCGCTCCACTCCGGCTTCGCTTTTATGAAGAAGCAATCGAACGTGGAAGCCTTCCCCCCACACTGCGCGAAGCCAACGTTATGGTGCTGCACAAAGCCGGCAAACCCGCAGATGACTGCGCATCCTACAGGCCGATCTCCTTAATCAACCTGGACAATAAAATCCTAGCCAAAATACTTGCATCAAGGCTCCTCCCTCTCATGCCGGCTCTGGTGATTGGAGACCAAGCCGGATTCATCCCAGGTCACAGCACCACATACGGCATCAGGAGACTGTTCGGGGTCATCGAGGCCGTAGATCCAATGCTACAAGCAATTGCGGGAATGCTCGACGCCGAGAAGGCGTTTGACTCTGTAGAATGTACATTCATGATGGTGACGCTTAGGCAAATGGGCTTCGGCAATTTCTTTATCAAGTTAGTATCTCTGCTATATAACGACCCATGGTCATATGTCACTATAGGAAACACTAGATCCACGAGCAAATCATTAGAGCGGGGAACACGACAGGGATGCCCGCTTTCGGCCCTGATATTTGCCCTTATTATGGAACCCCTAGCATCGAGATTACAAGAAAACCACCTGCACCGAGGTATTAAACTGGGCCCCCACAGGTTGATTGTCTCTCTCTATGCTGATGACGTCGTATTGTTCATCAGTGACCCCCAAGAGAATCTTAACCCTGTAATGCACGAAGTGATAAGATTTGGCAAAATGTCAGGTCTCAAAATTAATCATTCCAAATCGGTAGTATTCCCTTTGACTCCCAATACAACTGAATTTATTGATGATCATGGCTTTCAATGGGAGCACTCAAAGGTGCGCTATTTGGGTATTTACATGTCACGTAACCATCATGAGATCTATAGAGATAATTATGTTGCCACGTTAAACTCCCTGCAGGAACGCATACACAGGTGGAAATCGCTACCACTAACGCTGTGGGGTAGAGCGTCCTTGACTAAAATGGTCATTTTTCCTAAGCTTCTGTACCTAAACATCCCACTACTCCTCCCAAAATCCTTTCTCCAGAAAGTCAAGTCGGCAGTCCTAGAGCTAATATGGAGGGGTAAACCAGCTCGTGTCGTGTACAACAAACTAGTTCAACATACGTCGAAAGGAGGTCTAGCGCTCCCAGACATAGAAAAATACTACTGGGCGGCCCAGGCTCACTTCCTGAGCTTCTAGTATATGACTCCATTTGTTCGCCCACATGTGCAGGTGGAACGAGCCCTGGCCTCACCCGACCTGCTAAGTGCCGTCATCATAAGTCAGATCCCAGTTCCATACAGCACGCTCAACACAGTCTTGTCTACATACGCAATCTGGAAAAAGATGGCGGCCAAATATGGTGTATACGTAAGATTCTCCCTGCTATTGCCTGTCAGATTTATTCCTGGCATCCCCCTGTACTGAATCTTCTGTCTTCTGACTCCGACTCAACTAGTACCTGAAAGGAGATTACGGAACTAAGACCCTCAACACTCCACTGAATTTTTAAATTATCAGACTATGATGAAAGACTGTTTCAGACTTTTTTCGTTTTGTGGGGGTGGGAGGGGAGGCGGCCTCGAAGGGGAACCTGGGATTGGGTAATGTTGTGTTATTGCTCTTCCTTCTACCTTCCCTACATTTCCTCTCATGCCCCCCTCTTTTCCCCTCTTCCCTCTCGCCCTTTCCAATGGTTTCGACGGAGCACCATGTTGGTGCATTTGTATTCAAAATTCTAAAATAAAGTTTAAAAAAAAAGAATAATATGGATAGGAATACCTTGGTCACAAATCCTGAAAATGTTAAAATACTTCTATACAAGAAAGACTGGATTACTACCACAGATAGATTTCACTCTTATCTCTCCCTGAAATGGGATCACAAAAGACGTGGGGTTATCTCGCCCCTTCTTCTCCAGTTTCCGAACCATTATTAACGGACGATTTTGTTAAACCTTTGCTGGAATATTCGGCCAACTGAAGAAGTTTTATTACGTAGGAGAAAGATAGGCCGTGAAGATGCAGGGTGTCGATTTTGTAAGAAGGATGTAATAATTGAAACTGTGAAACACTTACTCCTTGCTTGTCCTGCCTTATGTTTGTAAAGGTTCAATTAATATGGAAACATTTATGAAATGGGCTGTTAATGGGGATGACAACTACATATGGTCCTGCTGCATTAACATTCAGAATACGTCAGAAGGTTTAGCAATTGCGTCATTTTTAAAGTCTGTGGATATATATAACGAACCAGATATGGTATAAATCAATGTATTTCTCAACTCTCCTATTTTTCTTTCCAGTGTGTAACATATTATCCTTGTATCGTCCTTATCCATGAATTTTAATAGTGGTTGACTCTTGCCTTAAAATGTAACAATGAACTTTGAACCCTTTTCATTGGTAAATACAGAATTCTGATGAATTGGGCTGCATTATATGGTTTTTAACATTTGGTTTATAAATCTTAGATTGTGTGATAGTGTTTAAAATTGGTGCAATTCTGTCCTGTGAGATGAAGTGAGATTTATAAACTCCATAGTAATAGGATTTACATATGTTTTATTGTGTTACTGTATATAATCAAGTGCAATAATGTCGTGTGGGATGAAGTGGGATGTTTTATATGTGCTCTATTGTATGAAATTGTTATAAATGTATACATTTAAGAATATGTTGTACTGGGAAGTAGACAAGGGTTTTAATAGTGTTTTCTTTTCTTGTATAACTGTGTAAGAATGTCTATTTTATAACTTCATTAAATAATGTTGTAAAGGTTTTTTGTAAACCACATACATACACAAATACAAATAATGATACGTAATTTGAAACAAACACAAGAAATCACAGACCTGGGTAAACCATTGTACGGCCATTTACTGTAAAGTATCTGAAATCTGTAACTTGCAAGAGATTACAGATCAACGATGGTCCCTTAATTTCCCTGTAGAAAAGATTGGGAGGTTAATATCGAAAGCTAGTCCCTCCAGAGCAAGGGGCCCCAACCAATTCTCCAATACCCTGTTAAAGGATAATGTTGAACTGTGGTCTAAAGTACTGTATATTTTATTTTCTGACATTATAACATCCTTAAACACAACGAAAACCAGGAAACTTACATATGCAATTCCAATCTACAAAAAAGGACAGAGAAGTAATCCTGTAAACTATAGACCTATTGCAATCATTGATGCACATTGAAAGATTTTTTTCATCTGTAGTTTTGGAACATATTGAAGTCTGGTGTGTGGAGAATAATATTTTGGATGTTCACCAAATTGGTTTTAGGTGGGTGGTGGGGACTGATAGTGGGGGGCTACTAATGTGTAAAATGCGAAGTATGGCTTGGGAACCTAACTCCACGTCAGTCTATGTGACCGCCATGGACTTATCCTTGGCTTTCGATTGTGTGGACCGACAGTGGCTATGGGTCAAACTGGATCAGTTCGGTATGCTAAGGGGCCTAATTAGTATTTTTGATACATCTACATGCTGATTCACAAATATAGGTTGGGCTCAACTCAGAAGGCCTCCTTATTAGGCCCATTGGAGCCGCTAATGGATGCATCTTTGCTCCCACGCTATTTAATCTTTATGTGGCATATGAGGGAAAGTGCCTTCGAAAAGTTTCTTTTGTTTCTCCAACAATTTGGCGGGGTTAAAATTTCATGGATTGCCTATGCGGATTACTTTGTTTTAATGAATCATACCCCCATTGGTTTGCAAAGACTGCTGAATGCACTTGATCTATACATGTCTACAAATAATCTAAAAATGAATCCAGCTAAAACTGTCATTCTTAAGATGTGCAATAATAGGCATCCCAAAAAGGATTAAATGAATTAGCTTGTTGGGGAAATAAAACTTGAAAATAGATCTAATGTGGTGTATTTGGGTTATCTCTTTATTGCATATCCTATGAAATCCTTTTATAAGAACTATCTGAAAGAAAAGGCGTCCAAACTCGCAATTCAACTAAGATATGTGGACAACAAATGTGGCAGGTTTTCGGCTCTCCGGACAGTCAACTATTACACGACTAAGATTCTGCCAAAATTGTGCTATGGTGTAGAGCTATTTCCTAATTGGATCTTGCATGAGTTGGAGTACTATGAGGCCCTGATATGGCGATCAATCATGTACCATATACCTAAATGTGTGCCGTTTGTAGTTCTCTGATAGGAACTTGGATTGCAATCCATACAAAGTATAGTTGTGTGGAAGCGATTGAACTTGATGCAGAAACTGTATGATAACTCTGATAGTGGTATTTATCATCTAATGAGTAAGGAGGTGAAAAAAGGCAATCTTAAAAAGGGCTTTATTTACGACTTACACGCTGAGTGCGAGCAGGTTCTGAATATAGCTGGCGTCTCACTACAATTACTGTTTGAAAACCTTGTAAAGGTGAAAAAGATTTTCAGACTAAGAGACTGGGCAAATACGATGAGGAAGGTCCTAAGTACACGTTTATATACCCAGACAGTCTCTAGCTATAAGGAACCTGGTACATTGAGCCATATTTACAATGTTTTTCTTAACAAAGGCAAAAGAAACTATTTTATGCGTTTTAGATTTAATGTACGCTTAACAAATGAGATTTTAAATATAAGAGGAATGTCAAAGGATAATACAGATTGTTGTAGGCATTGTCAAAATACTGCTGAAGTTGAAACACTGCCTCATTTGTTGCTTTTTTGCCCAATCCTGAGAGTGCAAAGAATACAGTATTTTAGTAATTTTGTCCCGTTTTGGTTGAAAATGATGCATAGTAAATCAGTTCCGTTAATGTTAACGGTTTTGAGATTTTTAAATTGTGTTTGTAAAATTCGTTAATTCTGAAAATATGATCGATTTATGAAATGTTTATTTATGTTTTGTATTATCTAAATTGTGTATTTTTGTAAAGGTTTAAATAAATAAAAATTCAATATGGTTTTCCTAATCTGGAGTCAATCACTTAAAACATGATTTTTCAGCCACTGATGAGGGTGTCAGACTGGTGCTCTCATAGAAGGGTATTGTGGTGATTTGAGACCCTTATTTGTCAGCACTACTTAGGCAGGGTGGGTCTCAGAGGGAGAGCCCCATACCCGGGACCGAAGCATGTCCTTTCGAGTTTTTTTGACAGATGAAACATAGTAAGTTAAGATTTGCCAAAGAGCATGTGTTTCATGTAAGTGGTAAAGCCGGTTTGTTTGTTTATTTATTTATGTGCTCATGACCCGAAGGTATCTAGGCGCATTACATGAAGGTGCAAGACAGAGCAACAGAAATAATCTGGAAGAATACAAAAGTAGGCATACAAAAATGAGCAGAAACATGGCAACTGTACAAGGCAGAAACAGACAGTGTTCAGACAACAGGTAAATATTTAGGACAGTCAGCAGTCATTAGACACTAGCCATTTTTTTTATGTTAATCCTAAAGTTCTGGAAGGCATAGTCCATACGCAGATGGAGAGGGAGAGAGTTCCAGCGGGCAGCCTGAACAGGAAAACTGGTGCCCCTGCCTGTTTCAGGTTAAAACTGGGGACAGTGATGCAGTACGAGTTTATCAAACTTGTGGGTCGTGAGGACGATTATTTGGAGATGTTATCTCTTAGACACTGCAGTGCAGCGTTATTCAAGCATTTGTGTGTGAAGGAAGCTATTTTAAGCTGGATTATGTCCTTGATGGAGAGCCAGTTCTGATTTCTTCTAACTTCAGATATATGAAATTTCCTCAGGATACTCAGTGCAGTTTTTAATGCATTATTTTACAGGATTTTCAATTTATTCAGAATCTGTTTATTTGCACCTGCATAAAAGGCATTGCAATAATCGAGTTTGGACAAGATTAGAGCCCTAGCAAGTGGGATACAACTATCATTAGATAAGAAGGGTTTGCAAGCACGTATCAACTTACACGTGTATGCTGTGGCAGAGGCCGTGGCATTGACTTGTTTCCCTAGGTTCAGGATTGAGTCCAGGTAAAAACCTAGAGTTTTGGTCTCCTTGGCAACTTTGATCAAGATGCCGTCAATAATGAATGAGGTATATTGACATCCAAGTTTACTCAAGTTGGGTGGAGTCCCTAGGATCAAGATCTCCGTCGTGTCATCATTCAGGCAGAGGCCGTGTGCTGCCATCCATGCCTGAATGATTGAGTACATTTTGTTGACTAAAGCCAGGTCTATGTCGTAGTCACCCGTAAGAGGTAGGAGTATCTGGGTGTCATCTGCGTAGTTAGTGTAGGTGACACCTAGATGATCCAAATCGTCAAACAAGGGCTTTGTGAATATATTATACATGGTCGTAGAGACACATGACCCTTGTGGTACACCACAGGTGATGGGAGAGGGGTCAGCAGAGGCCAAAGGATTGTTAAGGAATGACTGAATCCAATTAGTGGCTTTTTGCGAGAAGTTGGCGGCAGTGGACTGATGATTGCAGAGCACTTTGTGATCCACCAGATCGAACGCGGCCAATAAATCCAGTAGGAGAAGTAGGGCACATTGTATGTTGTCTTTCAGTTTGTTGATTTGCGTTTTCAGGTCAATCAAGGCAGTTTCTGTGCCATAGAGTGGTCTGAAGCCTGATTGACGTAATCCAAGGAGATATGACTGAATCTTATGTATGCAGCTTTACTTATTATTTTGAGTAAAAAAAGGACCGTTGTTATGGGCCTGTAATTTGTAGGGATGGTTGGGGCTAGTGAGGCTCTCTTTAGCAACGGTAGTACCCATGCATCCTTGAGGTTGTTGGGGACATTGGAAGCACGGAATGAGGCATTTATTAGTTTGGTGATGAATGGCGCAAGGTCTTTCATGATTTTTGCTGAGCAGACATCCCCCTGGCACCTCAAGGGTTTAAGTGAGGCGATGATCTTTTCCACCTCTTGTGTGGTGACCAGAGAGAATTCAAATTTTTGTAGGGAATTGGGATAATTTTTATGTGGGTTGTCAACAGTGGTTAGTTTGGTAAGGTTGAGTCTCTTCACTGCTATTTTGTTTTGGAGAGTGGTAATTTTGTTGCATTTTGATTGTTGGTACACCATACTTTCTCCTTTGTGCATGAGTCCTCTGGGGGAATAGGGGATTCCATTTCCCTCAGGATCACAAAGAGTTCCTTAGTACTGGAACTGGCTTTGTTGATCCTGCCGTTGTACGTTTCGCGTTTGGTGAGCAGTATTTCTGTTTTGTACTTGGTGGATATCTCGGTCAGGTTTTTTCTTTTTTTTTAGAAGGCAAGTTTTTCCACAAAACTACCATTTTTCTTTTCTCTGCTCGAAGAGCTTTTAGCTGAGGGGTCAACCAAGAATTGTGGTGTGCTCTAGGTTTGCTTTTTCGCATTTTGATAGGAGCAATCTTGTTTAGTGCTTGTGTAATGGAGGAGTTATAAAGGTCTACTAGTGCAGCAGGGTCTAGGGACTCTGATGCCGCATTCAAAGTAGGAATCAGGAGGGGTATAAGCTTATGCGCTGTGATGTTTCGTTTGTTCCTTGTCAGGAGAGGTGGGGCAATGGAGGTAGTTTTAGTTCATGGGCGTTCGGCCAGTGTAGTGAAGGAGACTAAATAGTGGTCCGTCCATGACTGGGGTTCAACAGATGTAACTGCAGTCTCACAATTTAGGTCTGCAACCCAGTCTAGTATTCCACCTTTCTCGTGGGTAGGCTGATTGACTCTTTGTGTAAGCCCAAATTCAGTGAGGGTCTCGGATAATGTCTTAGCGTGTTGGTCGTTCGGTTCACAGAAGCCGAAATTGAAATCACCTAGTAAAAGTATTTGTGAGGTGAGTTTAGAGTCTGAGAATATGGTCATAATATCTTCCTTGAAGCAATCAATGAGACCCGGGGATCTGTCAATTAGATGATTTGTTTGTGTACTGGAATTAGGGGTTGTTACTTTAGCCGTGAGTAGTTCACAAGATTTCCCCTGTGGGGGAAGTGGAAACGCTGAGTCCTAAATTTGACTTTGCAATTAAGGCGATACCACCTCCTTTTGAGGTTGATCTATCTGTTCTCACAATGGTATATGTGTCCGCTATGGCAAGTAGCATAGTTGGTCCGGCCGCTGCATGCAGCCATGTCTCTGAAATAGCGATGAAATCTAGGTCTCTAGTCCTAATTAAGTCGGCTATATCTATGGCATGGGCGAGCATGGATCTAGCGTTTATTAAGGCGCCTTTGATCTGAGGGCTAGTGGTATGCAGCAGGGAGGAAGATTTCTTCTTAAAGTTGGGTCTTATTCTTTTTTTTTGGTTAGCCGTAGGATTGCTGTTATTGGTCCCCAGTAGGCAACTCGGGTTATCTGCCGTTTTGGGTCGAGTGAGAGTAAGTGATTCATGAAGTCTGCTAAATCTAGAGAGAAGTCTATTATTTCTAGCTATAGTGGGGCAAGGTATGTTTGTTTTGATAAGGTCCAAAATGGTCTTTGGGTTGGAGAGAGCAATAGGGTTAGAATCTAAGTTCGTAGAGGATTCTGACCCGCAAGGTTTGGTGATCAGGTTCAGCTTCGGTAGGAATATAGTAGGTTTGAGACAAGTCTCCAATCTGGCCACATATCGTCTAAGGTTTAATTGGTAGATGTGAGCCTAGTGCTTTTGTGCTGAATCAGCTGTGCTCCTCAAGTGAAACATGCAGTGCAGTAATACATGTGTTAACAGATGTTTTTATCCATTAAGTCCAACAGGCCAGTCAGACGTGTAGACCTTGCAGCCAGGTCATCTGGTGAAAAGTACAGTTGGGTGAAGCAGCGTGTACAGTCTGGAAAGCAGTACTTGGTCCCCCAGAGAGATGTAGAAGCAGCCATGCCTAGTTGTATTTTTCAGTAAACGGAAACATCAAATGAAAATGACCAAGTACTTTGTTGAAAATTATCTGAAATTTTCCATTTTGATTGATGAATTCACAACTGTAAGCCACCTCTCAAGAGTTGTCCGTCTGTATCCGAACAGTATTCAGAGGTGAACCCACAAACATTTTTGGGGAGGTACCTCAACTGGAGCAAACCACTGCAAAAACAATAACAAGACAACTGCAGTCTTGCCTTCTCAAGTTTTCTTCTCAAGCTTTAATAAAAAGAAACCTAATCTCCTTCACTGCAGATGGTACACCTGCAATGATGGGATGGGTGTCGAGGGGGGTTGGAGTACAATTGAGGAAAATTGAAAACTATCCAGATGTAATTGTCTGGCACTGCTGTAACCATCTGCTAGAGCTGGCTGTGGAGAATGCCTTGAAAGAGGTATCTGGAACAAACAGCTTTAAATCTTTTATGGATGCACTGTATGCTCTTTATCAGAGCTCATCCAAGGATCGAAGGGTATTGCAACTGTGTGTGGATCAGTTAGCGCTCCTTTTCCGTGCAATAGGAAGGGTTCTTGATACCAGATGGGTGGCCTCCAGTTGCCGCATTGTGAAAGTTGTTTGGGACCTCTATCCATCCCTTGCAGCTCACTTTCAATCAGCAGCTGCTGACACAAATCATGGAGGCCCTGAAAGTGTGAAATATAGAGGCCTGCTGGAAAGGCTGACAGGTGTGGCGTTTGTGAAGAACCTGGGACGGACGCTCTATGTAAACTAGCTGAAATGTCTTTAAAGTTACAAGATGACTACATCACTCTCCCAGAGGCCCATATTTTAATTTGCCTTCAAATCAAGGTTTCTGAGGCACTGGCAGGGGCCTGGCAAGCAGAGTTGATCAAACTAGCAACAGAATCTGTAGTGGCCAAATGACTATGATATATTGTTTGGGTAAACTGAAGTGCTGGCACTTTGTAAAATATTTCATCTACCAGCAAGAGATATAGTGTGTGGTTTTCGAGACTCTAGGGATAATGGTGGGAAGCGTGTACCCAAGGAAATGCTCCCGCTCTTTAAAATCTTAGAAGCTATATCTACTGCAGAATGTGAACGTGTGTTCAGTCGCAAGAACAATACTATCACACCAATTAGAAACTCACTAGGCATTAACAGAGTGAGCAATCTGTTGTTTGTGCACTACAATGGCCCACCAATGAATGACTTAAATCCAGAAACGTCCGTTAGAAATTAGCTTCTTCAGGATAGGCGGAATGCAGATTGCCGGCCACGGGAGCACAAAGTTGACGAAGAATGTTTGGTCATTTCTGTCAACTTTTGCTTCAGCCTTCTGAACGTGTATTCATTTTTCACACTTCTTGTTTTAATTGCACATAAAAAAGCATTGTTTTAATACTTAACTGAACGAAAATGCCCAAAAGCACACCTAAAAAGCTGATGTTGTCTAGCAGTTTATCTTTTTACTTGATCTGCCAAAATTCCTGTGAAGTTTATTATACCTAGAAACAGTTCCCCTGATGATACTGGAGGCCAATTGGGCATTGATGGAACCCGTCCTGCATTTTGCACATGTTACTGGATTTTGTTGGGAGCAAGCAATGGAACAGGAACACAGGGAATTGCGATTTTGACAGGATTAAACATTACATTCATAATGAGAAAGCTGCCATCAGAAAATGACCACATATCTTACATTACCTTCTTTATTCATCCTAAATCAAAGCATGAAAAGAAAGTCAAAACCATCTAATTGCAACAGAAGTAAAAAAACAATTCTCTAAGCAAACTATCTGCCACTATCTGTTTTTGCCAACAAGCATTTATGCAAACTATAATCCTATGCCACATTTACACTGAAATAAGACTGTTTTAAGGCCAAATCTGTTAGTTGTTGTAGGTAATCAGATGTTACTAAAGTATGATCAGAGTTGCTCAATGTGTTATCCATTTTGATGGGAAGTGACCAGTGCATCTTCATACTGACTGTGTTTGTGTAGTAGTCCTGTTGGCAAGTACAGGAACATTTACCGGTTGGACACTGAAAATGTAGTCTATTTGTGACCAATAAAGTAAGTCTGAGCAACACCACTTGCCAGGTTATTTTGGGATAGAGAGGGTCTCTTTACTGAGTTTACATTAAAGTACACCTAGGTTTTCAACAAATAAAATACATTCTGCCTACTTCTACTCTGACTCCATTATGCCTATGCCAGCCTCCCAGCACTTGCTGCTGGTCTCCACACCCTATCAGATGAAGGCTCCCAGAGTAATTTAAGTGGCAATGGCATAAATCAGGGGCACCATTGCATCAAAGGGATTTAAAGTGGAGATGAGGTATGGTTTGGACAGGTGCATCATGAAATATGCTCTAAAACTGCATCATCTCAAACAATTAAAAAAAATGTTCTTAGCGTGGCACCCAATTCCCCCTTACATGTGCTCCCTTAGCTGTGCCCCATTGGTACATTCAGTCACTTGCGGAATCGCCCGTACATAATTTACCTTTCCAACACTGTACGACGTGGCAATTAGATCGCAACAGCTCGAACATGAAGTGATTAACCTACGCATATCAGAGCAATACCTGACAGATGTCATACCTTAAGCCAAAACTGTTGGCTTTGCAGTTGCTTGTTTGTAACAGGACTTCAGTGCATGCAAGCGATATACATTCAGTCGCTTAATACATTTTTATTACACGAGTAGCCATTTAGAGCTGCAATTAAGCCACTCTAAGCTGTCAGTTTAGAAAAAACACTGCATACCTCTCACCACTCACGCTTTTGGCTGGTGTTAACCGCCCTGAAAGCAGCTCCCTCACCTGCCAAGTTGCCTACCCACCCATATAACTTAATGGGCTATCACTCATCATAAACAAAATCGAGTGTTTCGGTTTCTACGGTACTGTGGGTGCCTCCTAATAGCCCAAACTAGTATTGGCAATGCCAATAGTTTTGGTGTTTACTGTTGTTCTTTGCATTATGAATTTATAGGCACCAGGGTGCAAAGAGGAGAGTGCAACGTTTTAAAGGAGGATGTGATAAGAGGTGCAGGTGTTGTTAGGGAGGATTCTCTCTTTAGGCTGAATTTCCTAACCTAGTGAGTCCCCCAGCAGCTTTGCTGGATTTCTGGAGTTTGTTTTTTCCTCCTGCCAAGAGTGAGACTCTTTTTCTCCCACTCTTGGACATGATTTCTGGTATTCCTTTGACTGGTAATGTGTTTTATGGGCGATGGGGTCCTTTACTCCATAGGGTCTCATGTGTTTTTCTTATGTGTGTTACACAGCACCCTCCGTGCCGTAACACAGGGGTGTCATAGTGACACCCCACCATAGACTCCATACCCGGGGACTGACTACTGTCTCCCAGGGCATGTAAAGTCACCATTGGCTTTACTAGTCCCAAATTATTAGCAGAAACCAGTACAAACCATCATATTGTGGACATACTGGTCGGGGCAATTCGATTGCCCCGGGGTCTGTTAGTCGAGCGGGCACGTCTCCGTCCCACCTGATCGAGTTTTGGCTGGTGGCAGTGGAAACTACTTTTTATATTCGACCGCAAATATTTTCCTATGGGATTTTCCCATTGTTCGAGGCTACCAACTTTAATTATTTAATTCTCATAGCCTCGAACATACCGCCGGTTTATTTAATTAATATTAATTCTCCGGTTGGTATTTTTTGCCAAGACTCGATTCTAAAATGGCGTTTGTGTTCTCTTCTGTGACTCCAACCCAAGTCGAGCCCTTTGTTCGACTTTTTGGTGGGCTTCTCCACAGAAGCCTCCAAAAGTGGTGCCACTCTGTCTGGGTACCACCGGGGGTGTGGGAGGGGGTTTAGGCACCCTAGACTGAGTTACCTTGGTAACTCAAGTCGCACTCTTGTGTGATTGGCCCAAGTGGTGAGCCGGCCGGCTCACCACTTAGCATGTTTGAGTGACAGCTAGGCTGAGTGAATGGGGGTTTTCTGCATAAAAGTAGGGCTTTGGGAACTGGAACTTCAGAAGTCACCACAGGACCTGAGAATCCGACGAGGGAGAAGCTGAGCCAACCTACCACGACGACACCACTGGTGGAGCCCTGCAGAACCGACTCACCACTTCCCGACGACAGAGAAGATCTCCCGGCTGGAGAGGCTTCTTCCCCAGACTGGTGGGCACAACCAGTTTACCTTTCTTTTTTTGCACCCCAGCCCGGTTTGTGGTCGAATTGCCCGTGCCAAGCACCCCGGCAGCTGGATAGCCACTCACCACTGAACCGCGAATCACCGGACCGCTCCTTGTACCTGAGAAACTCCGCGGCTGGTTTCTTCCCTGGAAGTGCAACGGACTCCTGTCTTCCTCCACGAAGAGATCCTCTCTTCCCCCGGACGAAGCACCGACTTGAATCCGCTGCCAGGAACAACTGCCCCCGCTGGAGCATTCTCACCACTTTAAGGTACCGTGTCCGCCAGGCCTCCCTTTCTAAAGATTGCTACAAGGTAATAATAACTCCTTAACCTTCTGGACTGGGCTGGCCACCTTGACCCTTTAACTGGTCCCTTTCTTTGGTCCAACTCCTTTTTGAACCTCTACAAGACTTTCGTGCACTGCAACCGTGTGACCTTGGACACATTTCGTTTGGATCCTCTGAAAGTGGATCCGGCCTCTTGAACTCTAACTTCACGGTTTTACTTTGCCTTCCTCTCTTGTTATGTTCTGATAAAAGTGTTGGGATCTGTTTCAACGTGTTCTCTGCTTTTCTCTCCCTTTTTAAAACGAACTATTAGAGTGCCATCTACGTTAAGCGCTCACCGCTGTCTGAAAATAAGTGGAGCTTTACTTAAGACTTGTCTAATATTCTTTTAAGGGAGTGTATATTTTTTAGTGACCGTGTTTTTGAATTGCTTACTATTAGTGCCTGTGTGTTTTTCTAGATGTGGTTTTAAATAAATAATTATATATCTTTTACACCAAGCCCTGGTCAGTGTTTACTTGTTCTATTGTGTTCTCTTGACCTATTGTGAATACTCTGTATACTGCCTAACTCTTCTTGAGGGTAGTCTGACTGCTCAGCCACAGCTACCAAGTGAATCTGTGTGGTACAGACTGCTACCAAGTGGGTTTACTGCCAAACACCTGTAGTCCTAAATCTTTTGCAGTGGTCCCAGAGGGAACTGCACAGGTTTCTGCCTAACAGGTGTGCAGTAGAATGAGATAAGGAATAGAGCAACGGAGGAAGATATTAACTGACCATTGATGGTAGCAGGTGCAAAATGGTGCAAGTACCTCGGCATCTATTAGAAGTGCCTGGCAAATCCCTAATACTTATACACAAGCCAAAACTGCTACCTTTGCCAATGCTTGTTTTACCAGGACTTCAGTGAAGGACACACATAGTGCTTAAACAAACTGTGTGGCTGAAGGCAGACCTGTGTAAGACATTTCATTACACCTCTAACGCGTTTATAGCTCCAATTAAGTCATTAAATCTCAAAAGAATATTTTGAAAAAACAATGGCAGGTACTTCCAGCACAAAGGTTAATGGTAAGGCTTGATAAAGGAAGCTCAAAAAGATCCCAGGAGGATGCGTTTTCGGCAGGAAGTGGGTGGGAATGACCACAGGGATTATCATGGCCATGGGTAGTCAATGGGTTGGTAAATAACCAAACATCACCCACAAGCTTTATAACCCCTCCTCATAGGCCACTTCTGCCTAGCTGTACTGTAATGCAGCATTTTTCACTTTAGGTGGCACAAGCGCCACCAAATGGCTCAAAGTAATAAGATACACAGCACATAAGACCATACATTATCACTATCCACACACCTGCATGACTAAGTCTCACCACCATCAACATAATAAAAGCATCTTTTCACAACTTTCAAGGCAGAAATACAATCAACAAAGTGTCCCCACCGATTATGCCCCAAATACAATCCTGTCTCATGCACACCTGACGTGCACGCACACACACACACACATATATATATATATATACATATATATGTATTTATATATATATATATATATATTTATATGCATGGCACACACATGCACGTACAACCATCCCTCTGATCTCCTCCCCCTTAGGGAACCATGCTTTATGCCAAGCAGAGCTGCGTAAAAACTATTATTGCTAGAAACTGCATTCTGTCTGACAAGCAAAAATCTGGCAAAGCCACAAAATTCCAAGTCCTTCTTTAACAACAATACTGAAACTGTAGTTGTAGACACCATCAGACACCCAGCCCATACACACACACCAGCACAATAACACAAACAATAAAACACACACAAACAGTGTATACACACACTTACACGTAGGCACACTGTAAGAAATCTGAAGGTGTCTCCCTGTCTAGTCCACAGGGATTTGTCATTCAGGTGGCCAGGACACGGCCATCGCTTTTGGATCCAGTTTGTGGGGGTGGACCAGTGCGTGAGGATCACCTGGATGGGGGGTCCTTGTGGAGTGGGAGACCGACAGGTGAGACGCGGTATCCCCCTTCTTTAAACACCTTTTCCCCATCCTACCACACAGAATATTCCAAAACACTGCCCCCCCTTTTCTGAAACAAAAAACTTCACACAACACGAAAGACAACCAACTAACACTAGAGCCGTTTAACTGACATGTTCCAATGCAAGTGTCAGCCAAAGTCAGGCAATTGATCAGAATCGCACACACCGGATGACCCTTTCCCTTCCCCACAGGGATAAAAAGTGGAGCATAAAGGTACACTTCGAGCAAGGCAGACCCCACAATGTGAGAGCTAACTCAGCAAGGCAGTTCAAGAGGAGGCGAAAGACTAGTTAAGAGGATACGAAGGGGAGAAGTGACCTTGCCCTTTCGACAGAGACCCGTGAAGCCTCAAGAGAAAGAATTGTAGGACCGCTGACAATAGCCAGCATGTGTTGAAGCAGATGTCCATGGTACCCGGGTGCCTCCTCCGCTGACAGCCAAGCTGAGGAGAGATGCATAGCCCAATGGTACCGGCCTTGACTCTACAGACAAGAAAGCAAAGCAGACAACAGCCGGTGAGTCGAGGGACGAGCCGAGAAAGAAACCAAACTGTGTTGAACGAAAGTAGCAAATAGCTAATTGAACAAAGAACTATTGATATGAGGAAAGGGGAAAGCCAGCATAGCAGAATCAAACATCACGTAGGTGTTCACTTGAGAAATGCTAGGCGATTACCCTGCTGTTGAACTACAGTAACCAGAAGGCCTTAGGAAAAGGCGAAACACGGTCAATGTGGTCAGGTCTTGTCAAATCCTCCGTACAGTCAAAAGTCTTTGACGGGCAGATGATTGGGAAACAAAAGGGGAAAGAATCCTGCATGGTAAAAAGAGTGCATGAACGGTGCGTTGTTAAAGGTTGCCCAGAGTGAACCCAGCGGACGGATGCTAACCAGAGGGGACAAAAGCTGAAGTCCCATGAACATTGTGTTGACAGGAGTGAACCCAAAGGATGGAGGCTGGAAATTGAAAAGGGGCACGAACCCGAAGGATAGAGATCCAAAGGTGGAAAGTCATCACCCTAACTACCGTATGAAAGAAATGTTTGATTAAGTTGTCGAGTACAACTGCGAGGGGTCTTCTCCCGGAAGTGGGGCACCCAGTGGTGAAGCCATCACCCAAAGCCCTTTAACCATCAAAGAACCTGATAGCTGGAGCGGAACTGTCGGCTTGTGCTGGGAAAGCTCGAGTATGTGCTGTGCTCAGGAGACTCACCTTGTCCCATGCCGAACACATGGAGAAGGGAGACTGCTTGCAATCACATCCTGACCTATTATTTATGAACACTTCTTTCTTTATTGATAACCATATCCCACACTCTTACTATAATTAGTTGTAAGGATTTGGCAATAGTTTTCTTTTAGTATAAGCCTTTTTACTTTGACAAGACGCCATGAGGACAGCCTTATTTTACATTTTATGTTTGATGCTTGCTACCATCTTAAATTTAAGTTTAGGTTCGGCATTTTTCCACCCTGCATTTACAATTTAATAAACACCCTTGAACTGTGATCACTTGTGTCTGTCTTTACTTTTGCCACCATGAGTTCCTTAAAACACACACACTTCTCATGTATATGCCCTTCAACATAAATATTTAACCATACACACAACATATGTACCTAGAGAGTCCAATACACAGTTGGCAGTACATTACAGCTAAATACTAACAAAATAATTAAACACTCCAGGCGCTTTACCACCATAACACAAGTGGCTTGGGAAAATGTTGTACAGAGCCATCATATATGCAAATGAACAAGGAAGCATAGTGGGTGCAGGAGTGGACGGGCCTATAAGGAACTCTGGAGATTTACCGGTGGGCCTCTACACGCTGGGCCTCTTTTATGTGGTATTTCCATGTTTTCTTTTAGGAAACAGTTTGGGCTTGATGAAAATATGTAATTTGGGGCCACTTTAAACATTATTTCTAGGGCCTCTTTTGGTTCCCAGTCCACCCCTGAGTAAGTGCCAGCAGATTGGCGTCTGAGCTAGGGATATGATGTCTGACCGACGGGAGTGGCGTCTGAGCTGCAACGCAGTGTTTGGGATAGAAGAAGCTCATCTGACCCAGGGGTGTGGTGCAATGTGGTATCTGAGCACAGGGAAGTGGTGTCTGTGCTAGGAAACTGGGCAGGGCTAGGAACCTGATGACAGCCATAGAGGTGGGATGTGAAAAATGATAAGCAGGTACAGGGAAACTCCACCAGCTGGTCTTTATGTGGCAACACTTGCCCTGCTCGGTGTGTACATGACCTGTGGGACTGCAGCTGCACAAGGTGTGACTTCCTCCATGAGACAGACAAACAGATGTTTCCTAGTGTTTGTAAGCAAAGCCCTGGACAGAACAGGTACAATGCAAACAGAGGGGGCTAGTAAGACAGACCGAGGCCCCCTCCATAGTTTGAAAAAAGGCTGTGGAGAGAGTGTGCGTGCTGACATTATTACAAACATCTGGTTTGATCTCCATGTCCATTCTCTGCCACCGTGCAGAGCACATTGAGAGAATACACACTCACCCGTTGTGCACAAAGGGCACCAAGTGGGCCAGGAAGTAGTTACTGGGATCTCTGCAGCGCCTTATAAGACTTCACACAGGCCTGGTGTCTATGTTGTTGTGGGATTGTGTGCTTCTTTTTTTTAAGCCATCTGTTCATTATTTCATAAAAGAACAGAACAAACACAAGCCTAGGTGCGACTTGAGAATACTACAATAGATTCCATTTAACAGTTTTAGCATTAACGTGGGAGCGCAACTAACATAGGATACTAGCAAGTTACAGTGGCAGCAAGATGGTTCAGGGTTGGGGTGGTCCATATTATCAAGCCCCTCAGCCATCTCCATCCCACTTCCCCCATATCTTTGTGAATTTCCTGGGACAGCCCCTAGCCCTGTACACTCTCCTTTCCAAGGCCAAACAGCGGTCCAGTTCTGCAGTCCACTGGCTTAATCTCGGGCGCTCTGCAGAACCCCATGATGCTGCAATCAGTATCTTTGCAAGTCCCAGTGCTACAGCCAGGAATGTTTTCTCATGCTTTGTAAACCCTACCCATATCCCCAGCAATGCCAATTTCAGCTACAAAGGGACCCGAGCACCCATTACAGTGGACAGTTTATGTGTACATTTCCCCCAGAAGATTTGACTCTGAGCACATTCCCAGAGTGTGTGATAGAATGTACCTCCTTTCCTACCACATCTAAGACATGTGTCGCTTTTTACCCTGCCCCATCTGGTCAGCACCCTACGGGAGTAGTACACTCTATGGAGGTTCTTGAATTGTATTCGCCGCAGCCTAGCTGCTATTCCTACCTCCTTTGGGAACATCATGGCCCCCCCATTCCTCCATTTCCAATCTTCCCAGGTCCTGCTCCCATTTCTCTCTCAGGCGGGTGAGCTCTGCTGTCCCAAACGCTGTAAGCACGTGGTATAATGTTGACATAACCTTGGTGAGGATGCCAGCTGAGAACAGATTAGCCTCCAGCGGGGAACTGCTTGGGACCCTCCCAGAGAGGGAAATTGGGCTTTCATGGCATGAGTTATTTGCATGTAATGGAATTCCTCCTGTCAACAGGCCATATTGCCCCTGCAGCTCTTCAAACAGCCGAAGGCTCCCCGCTTGTGTTATATCTGCCAAGGTGTCTATTCCTTTCACTGCCCAGCTCTCAAAATACCCCATCTGCAGCAGCTCCATCTGGTGCGCGTTATTCCAAATGTGCTGGTCAAGAGTCGGTTTTCCGCTCCACTCCATGTCCTGGTGTGCCTCCACCCACACTGGGCATATTTGCCGCGTGGGCCCAGGGAGAGTCTTCATGTATCTTATCCCCCCATATAGTACCGGTCTGGGTGTCCGGCTAATCACTCTTTTGCTCTCTGCTACGATGTGTGGGAGTAACAGGTCCCTGTGCGGCCAGTCATTCACCACCCCCAGCTGGGCTGCCCAGTAATACCTACACAAGTTGGGTAAGCCTATGCCCCTTTCCCATACTGACCGCTGCAGCGTCCTTAGTGCCACCCGTGGTCGCTCCCCCGCCCCCCATAAGCACACCCTCAAGGATCTCTCAATTTCTACAAAAACTTTGGGATCGGGAGCGGGGCATTCTGCAGGATGTAGAGAAATGTAGGTAGCGTCAACATCTTGAATAGGACTGCTTTGCCTAGCAGGGTTAGTGGGAGGGATTGCCAGTGTGATATCCTGTGCGAACTTGTTCACCACTGGCGTGAGATTGAGCTGGATAAAGTCAGATAGGCATGGGCTAAGGTGAATACCCAGATATTTAAAGCCTGGAGCTGCTATTGTGTATGGGCATTCCTGGGGAGCAATGTCACCTCTCCCTGCACTGGGAAGAGGACAGATATTTTTTCCAATGTATTTTAAGTCTGCTTAAGCTTTGGTATGCCTGTAGTATTCCAGTCACGACCGTGCACAAGATCTTTGAGTTACTCATGTATATTAGGAGGTCGTCTGCATAGAGTGAGACCCCGTCTTCCCCACCCCAGGGTCATTTAAATCCCTCCCATTCCGGGCTTTCCCTGAGTTGTATCGCTAGTGGTTCTATTGCCAGAGTAAACAGCAACAGTGAAAGGGGGCATCCCTGCCATGTGCTCGCCCAAGTTCAAAGGCCCAAGAGACGACCCTGTTTACTATTATCACAGCGGGGGAGGTGTATAGCAAACAAATCCTGGCCAGAATGTTTCCGCCAAATCCCATGCGACTCATAATTTCCCAAAGCGAGTCCCACCGCACGGAATCGAACGCCTTCTCAAAGTCTATGGCAAGGAGTGCTAATCTGTCTGGTATTTCGGATGCCAGACCAATAGCAAGCTGTACTCAGCGCAGGTTCATTCGCGTGGATCTGGAAGGCATGAACACACGTTGGTCCGGATGCATCAGTGAGCCGATCACCCCAACAAGCTGTTGGCCAGTACTCGGGCCAGGATCTTAGCCTCCCCATTGGTTAAGGATATTGGCATGCATGAGGCACGCTGTTCTGTGGATTTGCCAGGCTTCGGGAGAACCACTATGCAAGCCAGCCTGAGGTCGGGTGGCAGACCCTCATCTCGTCTGCATTGTAAAAAGAAACAATTCAGAGGACCAATTACTTTCTCCCACAGCCGCTTCTATGTTTCTATCGGGAGCCCGTTCGGCCTTGGCACTTTGCCCGGACTTCAATAACTGGTGTTTGGTGAGAAAACCTGGGCAAATGATGGCAATATTTGCCATATTGTGTGAGAATTTAAAGTGCCCAGGCAAACTATTATAATATCTGGCATATGAGAGCTGTAATGGGCCATATCATGCGACTTCCTGGGTATATGGTGCCAAATGTATGCAAGAATAATGGTACAGCAACCCAACAGTGATTTCATCCACTCATTCAAAAATAAAAAAAGCCAACAAACATTGACACATTGACTCATCATCCGGTTTCCACCAATTACTTTCTAAACACCAAGATGTGCTGTGACTCAGGCAATTCTCCCTTATAATGTTTGGCTTTTCCCTGCACAAGTCTAATCCAAGCTCTTGCTTCCCTTCCCTTGAGAAACACCAAACTTCTCTGGGCCAGGATACACTAAGTACCCTGTTTTGCCCCCCCCCCCACCCCCCGTGTGAGTTTCCTCACATCACAGACTACCAATGCCCAACTGGTTGTTAGCAGAATATCAATTGTAGCTGGGGTACAGGCTGTACTGCAGGGGTACCTGTAGAGAGCACCCTATGTAATCGCCAAAAGGCTTTACGCAGAACATTTGTATATGCAATTATTATTACCCAAAGGAAGTTGGTACTCATTTATCGACCTCAGAAGGATAAAAGGCTAACTGGTCCTTGCTGGGATTTGAAACCATAACCTGCAAATAACACACACAAAGCTCAGCAGTGAGTGCTTAACCCCTTGAGCTTTCTTTCCAAATGATTCATTGCTGTGACATACGGCCAGACTTGCTTGCCACAGTGGGTGAATGACAAATGAATGGCTGAATAGCGGCATGCAGCGTTTCTTCTCATCTGACTCTTGCTTCCGGCTGGGCAAGGTAGGCACTGAAACCAAACCTGCATGAACACAATGTATGTCGCCTTAGGTGGCCATTTGCTGAATGAGCCCAGGCGAGACTTCTGTGAAATGGGGACTGGGAATAGCACTATCAACCCTTCCACGGGAACAGACCCTCGATGTTTGAATGTGGCAGCTTCCAGATTTCAAACAAAATGCTTGAATGAATGCATCCCAAGAACTGGAGCCGGAGTCGCCCCCAAACCCAGTTCTGATTATTTTAATGCTGTGTCGAGTCCCAAAAAGAATGCCTTGACAGAAGAAGGGCTGGGCAGCGTTAATGTGAGCCGGCAGGGAGGCATGGAGCTTTGTGTGTCTAGACTAAAAAAGAACCTTTAAAAAACAGGAGAAGACGGGGCGAGGGCGCCAGCACGGAGCTCGTTGAAGGAAGCTCGATTTGCATCATATTGAGGGCTGCCGCCTGGACAGCATTCAAGAGCCGGCATCCAGATCTTGCTGTTTGGAGGGAACCTGGCCACATCCAGCGTGACTACTGTGGGATGTGTGGGACTCTGTTGCTGCAGAGCCTCCACAGGGTGCGCAGGCCTGGTTAGGCCTTTGAGCTTGGTGTGGAGCTAAATAAATACACGACCACTTGATCTGCTGCATAAACCCAGACTGGTGCCAAACTGCCGTTCTGGTGATTACTTTATTTCTGGCTCCTGCCCCCCCTGACACGTGACCCGGTCTCCCGTGACACGTGACATCACATTGCTCCCAAACTTAGAATGCTTTTCTCCTTAGTCATCAACAATAACTTTAAACATGTGTAGTCCATTCTAGTCTCTTAGGAGCGCGCCCTGGCCGTGCTCGATCGGTGATAGACACCTTGTATGACATACCCTTTGAGACGGGATGATGGTTGCGGCTTCTCCCTCAGATGGTAGCAGGGATGAGTCCTCTCTGCTTCTTCCACTGGAGGGGTCTCCAGCCGGGCTTTGCTCTCACATGGTGTTGGCTCTCTAGATTCTTGGGGTGTGTCCTGGACTTCTGACGGCTCAGGGGCTTCTGGTCGGTTAGGTGATCTGGGTTCTCCTCTCGGGGTCTTCGGTCCTTCATCCCACATTGCCACCGGGACTTTCCAGAAGTGAGATATGTTCCTGGTCACGTTTCATTCCCTCTGGTGGCCGTGATGATGCTGTGGTTTGCGGCGCTGACCGTCTATGGTCTGAACTCGAAGTTAAGTGACATCTTCTTGTGCAGAGCCCGGTTCTTGACGAGCACAGTGTCTCCTGGCTGCAGCTCTCAGTGACTGGCACGGCGAGCGTGGCTCTCTTGCTCATTCCGCTTGACTCGTCTTGCCTCTATGACAGGGATGTCCGTATCGGGTGCTAGTGCAGCTTGGATCGGCACCCCGAACATAAGGGCTGCAGGGCTGATCCCGGTTGAAGAGTGCAGGGTCTGATGGTGAGTCCTTAGAAAACGGTACACGGCAGTTAGCCAAGAATGACCCCGCTCTTTTGCGATGCGGATTACTTGGTTGAGCAATCCCATGAACCGCTCGGCATCGCCGTTGGCTTGCCGCCAGCCTCGGGTGATCCTTCTGTGCCGTATGTTGAGATCTTGGATGAATTGTCAGAGTTCTTGGCTGGTGAAAGGGGGCCCATTGTCACTCTTAATTTTGGAAGGGGTGCCGTGTATCGCAAATATCTTTTCTAGTGCTAGGGTCATTGTCTCTGTGTTGGTGGACACCACATGTTCGACTTCCGGGTATCGGCTGATGTCGTCCCCCAGAAGAAGTAAGTAGCCCTTTCCCACGATGGTGCAGTAGTCTATGCTGATGGATTCCCCCCTTTTGTTGCTCCCTGGGGCAGTGATGATGGGTTCTGGGGTCTCAGCCCTCCTGGTTGATTAACATGATCTGCAGGAGGTCCATCACTCGCTGTTGCATGTGGGGCATCCACATGCGGGACTTAAGGTATGAGGTTGTTTTTACAATTCCCTGGTGCCCACTGTGGGCCAGTTTGAAGGCTCTTTCTTCAAGGGCACTCGGTAGCACAATTCAGTGTCCCTTAAGTATCACCCCTTCGGGGGCCATGGTGAGTTTGTGGTAGATTCCGAAGATGGCTTGCAGTTTTTCCTGGGCAGACTTTGTGCGCTGGGCCATGGAGGCTTGAAAGTTCTTCCAGTTTCCTGATTCGATGGCTTGCGCGGTTTGGCGTAGGATGGTGTCTGTTGTAGTCTCTTCCCCTACTTCCTGTAAGGTGAGGGCCCTCGGTCGGGCACATACGACTACGTGTTCATCGGTCTCTGTAGCGTGTTGATTTTCCTGGTCTGTAGCGGGCCGTGGGTGGCAGGATAGATAGTCCGCCGGGTTATCTGCTCCGGCCTGATATTCCACCTCAATGTTGTAGTGCTGGAGTTGTAGCATCCACTTCTCGATGCATGCCGGGGGGTGTGGTGCTGAGCCTTTGAAGATGGGCATGAGGGGTTTGTGGTCAGAGAACACCTTTGCTTGCTTACCCAGTAGATAAACTTTGAAATGTCTGCACCCCCAGAGGATTGCTAGGGCCTCTTTCTCAATATGTGCGTAGTTTTGTTCAGTTTTGGTCAATGTGCGACTGGCAAACGCGATGGGGTGTACGTTGCCGCCTTTGTCGATTTGGGTAAGCACGGCTCCTAGGCCTACCGGGCTGTCATCGACAATGAGTTCTGTGTGTCTTTCAATGTCAATGAACGCCATAGTCGTGGAAGCAGATAGTGAGTCTTTGATCAGTTTGAAGGCTTGGTGGTGGATGGGCGACCACTCCCACTTCTGGTCCTTTTTTGTGAGTTCGCAGCGGGGCTCACTATAGTTGCGAGGTCCGGGATAAACCTTGCGCAGTACGTTGCCATTCCCATAAAACTCCTTACTTCAGTGGTGGATTGTGGGGCTCTGGTGCTTTTGATATCATTAACTTCTGCTGGGTCTGGTGATACCCCCTTAGAGTTGAAAATGTATCCGAAAAAGTTCTTCTTTTCCGAATTATCGCATTTTTCTGCATTCAATGTTAGTCCTGCGTCTTCGAGCCGTCGCAGTACTACGGCCAGGCGTCTGTGGTGTTCTTTGTTGTTTGTTCCATACACAATGATATCATCACTGATGTTCGTCGTCCCCTCTAGGCCATTCAGAACCTTTCGGATTTCATGCTGAAACCCTTCAGCCGCTGACGATATCCCGAAATTCCGGCATTTGTATCTCCTCAGGCCGAGGTGGGAGGAGAAAGTGGTGATGTATCTCGACTCCTTTGCTATTTTGAGTTGGTGATATCCTGACCTGAGGTCCAGTTTGCTGAATATTGTCGCACCTGTCAGGTCGAGGACGAGCTCATCTATGGTCGGCATGATGTGTCGCTCCCTCCCGATGGCTGCATTGGGGAGCCTCATGTCAATGCAGATTCGCACTGCATTTGGTTGTTTGGGTTTCTGTGCCACTAACATAGGTGACACCCACAGGGTTGGTCCCGAGGTTTTCTCTATTATGCCTGCCTTTTCTACCTTTTCGAATTCCTTTTCCACGGCCTCACTCATGTGGAACGGTACTCTGCAATGTCGTACTGCCTTTGGTTCAATGGTGGGGTCAATGTGTAACTTGATGGATCTGCCTTTCAGGCAGCCGATGCCTTAGAACACCTGGTGATGTTTCTCAAGTAAGTCATTGATCTCTGCATGTTGGATGCTGAACGCAAACTGTACTAGCCGTAGATTTTCCGCTGTCTTTCAGCTTAGGAGAGTCTCACAGCCAGCATCGACTACATATATCCTGGCTCGGCATGCAGTGTTGTTGTGCGATAGGTCTGATCTGAAAGGTCCTTGCATCGGCAGTGGTTTCTTGCAACCGTATGCAAAGAGTCATACCTTCCTGTCTTGGAGCAGCGGCCTCGGGTGGAGCTTGTCAAAAGCGGTTACTGGCATGATGTTAACGGTTGCGCCAGTGTCGATGACTACTTTTATTGGCTTGCCGTCTGAGATGACTGTGCAGGATGGTCTCTTCCGTTGTTTGGACCTCTTGGGTTCTACCGCTGATATGAGATGTACGCGGTGCACTCTCTTGCTGGGTTTCTTTCGCCTTTCCTTGTGCTGTCTGTCAGGTGAGGTGCTGTCTTCGCTCTCTTCACTTTCACTCGTGTCTGGTGACCTCTGCGTGTGGTCTACGGCTCTCGTTCTTCCTCTCCTGCTTGGCTGATGGGTGGTTTCTCATGGGGCAAACTTCTTTAGATGTTCCTGTGGTCGTCGCGGCAGCTGTTTGCGGTCTCCTCTGCTTGGCGGATGCAGGCAGACTGCTGCGTAGTGGTGAGGCGGTTGCATTTTCGGCAGGTCCAGCCCCATGTGGGTCATGTTTCTCCTCGATGCCATGGGCCACCACACCATTTGCACGCGTTCTCTCGTCCTCGAGGCATGTGGAATTTGGTTGGGTTCGAGCCTCTGCTTCCTGGTTCCCGGGTGTTTTGGCGTCTCGTGACGGCTGCCACCTCCTTGTTTTTTCTCGGGTTGTCTAGTGGTGGACGTTGGATTGCGGCCTCAATTACAGCCACCTGGTTGCCGAACGTTCACGAAGACGCCCCATCTCGTGTATTCAAGCTAGCGCAATGTTCTTTTCTGACAGGATGGCTCTCCTCAGCTTTTCCGACAAAATTCTGTTGATTAGAGTCGGATGGCGAACTCATTGTTGGGGAATTCACAACCAACCACCATCTCCCATAAGCGGGGATGGAAGTTGTCTACTGTTTCTTTCTCGCGTTGCCTGGCCACACAAAAGTGGAATCGTTTGTAGTCGGGATTAAGGTCAGGTTTGAACTTGTTTGTGAGTGCATTCTTGGCAGTGTCATAGTCATTTGCATCGCCGTTGTCAGGGATGGTGTTGAAGAGGCGTAGTGCTGCCGCTCCGATATTGAGCAGGAGGAATGTGTGTTTCTTTCTGTCTGCGGTGATCTCTCTGGCATCCAGATGCATCTCAAATTTTGTAGCCAGATTCCCCAGCGAATGGCCGCCCCTGTGGTGAATGGGTCAAAAGGCGCCATGAGGGTGGTGAGCGCTGGGTCTGGGTGGTCTGCGTTGATGCTCCTTCTATTTGATGGACTTGCACTTGTCCTTGAGGGGCTTGCATTCGTGCTGGACAGGGTTGAGCTGCGGTGCTATGAGGTGGCCCGCAGGTTATGCACAGGAAAATGTTTCTTTCCGGTGCAGGTGCGAGCGTGTGCTTCTGGTGGCGTTAGTGCGTGTGTGGCTGTGAGAAGTGGGCTCCTCTCACCTGGTGTTTCTATAGTATGACACTTGGAGTGCACTGCACCTCCCTAGGTTCACTGCAACGTTTTGCTCTCTTGTGCTTGGTGTTTGGAGTTGGTGCAATCCTGTGCTTTACATGCTGGAGTGTTTTATTTCGCTGATCACAGGGTAAGTGCTATGCTGAATGATCTCCTGCCACGTGGAGAGTCGTATGAATTAGAAGATGTTGCTCGCTGGTACATGCGAGATGAGGAAAACATTCAGTGGTGCGCGTAGTGCAACATACCTCCAGGGCATTGCATGCGGCATGCGCGATGCGGCGTGTGCGATGAAAGCAGGCTGTCAGATCCTCCATGGAATGCTGGGGGTCTGAAATCGAGGCTTGCTGTCAGAATGCTGCGCTGGCAACTGGAAGATAGGAGCTCTTGCCCTCGTAGTGTAAGCAAACATTTCTCCTAACCAATGTAACTCTCTGGGTAAGCATACACACAGAGCGGTCAATTGGCCGAAAGATGAAAGGACACCAGTGGGAACCAGGTAACGTCGGTCGAGGGTAGCTTGCAGCTGCGGCAGTTAGAAAACAGGAAGAAAGTACGGACCGTTAAGCGTGGAACATTCCGATAAAAACAAAACACTAAATAATTAGTACTTTGGCTAACCTTTCAAAGGGGTCAGGAATTTCCAGAGGAGTGATTAAGGACCCATCTGTATAGGACCCGAAGTAAGGTGTAGATGCGCTGGTGATCCCCCCTACAGGATACAGGACAGGTCTTTAACAATACAGAAAAAGAACCGTACTGAGAAAACAGAAAGGTGAGAAAAGGGTCAGAACACTTACCCCGCTGTCTTGTGGAATGAAGGTTCATCCAGTCACCGCCCCTCGGTGAATATTGCCAGAGTAACTGTCCCGACAGCACGAGGACGCCTAGGCGGAGATGTTGAACAGTCTCTAGTCCCGAGATCCACCTAACCCGATGGAACGCAGACGCCTACGACCTAATAGCGCCAGGGATGTAAGCCAAAGAGTTCCTGCACTGGTTTGAAGCAATATACGCTAAGGGAGGCGTCAGAGATAGCGAGGAGTTGAATGAGACAAGTGGGGCAATTGTTTTGAAGTTGTTGTAACAATCCGAGTTTGTTTACCGTGCTGGCTGAGACGAAGACCAAATCAGTAGGCAGGTTGCAGGTCAAGTAGCGGTCTGGGTTCGTTTTCCGAAAACTGGGCAAACAATGACAAAATCAGCAGGCAGGTTGCAGGTTAGGTGGCGGTCCGGGTTCGTTTTCCGAAATTGTGCAAACAATGACAAAATCAGTAAGCAGGTTGCAGGTCAGGTAGCGGTCCAGGGTCGTTTTCCGAAATTGAGCAAAACAAGGAGCAAGGACCAAAGCAAGAAAACGAGGACGAACAAGAAAGCAGGATCGAGACAAGAACAAGGCAAAATAGCGATTGTATTACAAAAATCAGAAGCACCAAGTGCCCCCAACCTGGAAACTAAATACCTGATGCACCCGCCCTCCGAACGTGTCGTACGCTAGAACGTAACGGACGCCAAAGTCACAATGGCAACCTCCAGGTTGTGTGTAGGTTGTAATGAAGACGTGGGGGCGGAGTGGAGTGCGACTGATGGTGATTTCGCTACACAGGTACTAACATTGTAGAATGCCCTGGTTGTGAACGGGAAGCAACAGATGTCGTGGCCCAGTGATTGGTGCCCCTACGGCATCCAGCATGGGCCGGTATCAGGGCCCTGACAGTGCTCTTCCTTCTAAATGATGGAATCCTGACACTTGCGTTCCGCGTGAGACGTTCAGACGTGAGCACTGGAAGGTAGCGTGTTACTTGTTCCGTGGAATGTCGGGGGCATGAAAGTGAGGCTTGCATGCTCCCGCTTGAGAGCGCAATGTGCGCCAGAGGTGTGTGTTTATGACTACGAGTCAACGTTCAAACTGCAGCTGCTTGCTTTCACTGGCTGCTCTTACCGAAATGTTGTCACGAAACTCCGGTCTGTAGTGTGGTGGAATTTCGATGTGGTAATGAGAAGAAATTATAAAATGGGCACGTGGAGAAGGTGCCATCCTCATCGCCAGTGTGATGTGGGGGACTCCGTTGGTGCAGAGCCTCCACAGGGTGAGCAGGCCCACTGAGGCTTTTGAGCCCGGTGCGGAGCTAAATAAATACACGACCACTTGATCTGCTGCATAAACCCGGACTGGTGCCAAACTGCCAGTTCCGGTGATTCCTTTATTGCCGGCTCCCACCCCCCTGACACGTGGCACGGTCTCACGCGACATCACTGTAAAGTACCGGAGGGGGGTGTTTGTACTTCTGCTCTTTATATGGTAGAGGAGAGGCACAGAGGAGCCCAGCCAAGATTCTCTATTATTGGTACGTGGTCGAGCAATCAAGGCCTAGCTTCTCAGGGGGTGATGCAGGCTGGTTCTTAAGTACAGTGTAGTCCCCAAGCACCCACAAAGGAATGTCCGCACACTGTATTGGTTAAAACACAGTCTTTATATAATTAATATTCAAGGTTATACACAATATCACGATAACGCACTTTGTACTCGGTTATCTATACTGGCAAATATACAATTCTACGTGGTACCACAGTTACTATTAGATCTCTTTAAAGTGCATCCACTATACGGTTAAATGTCACACAAATCAGTTCATAAAGGAAACCAACAATAGATATAAGAGGAAAGCAGTTGGTTAGAACAATTGCCAGAATACTGGTCACTACAGTTAAACACAGTTTGGTGTGGAGATATCCCCAACTGGGCAACCTGTAGAATAAAGCGATATCACAAGCCCAGTCCATATATTGTTCCCCAACGATTTCCCAATAGTTCTGCAACCCCAAAGTACCTGGCGTTGTAGCGTTCCTCGTTGGGGAATCGACGGCCCTTCTTGAGTGCCCTCCGTTTAAGGCAGGAGTCACGGGTCGTCGAACATCCGACAGAGAACAGGGTGAGCTACGACGGTGAAGTGGCAGCTTTGTTCCTAGCAGTGCTCGTTGACGGGGAAGCGTAAACGTCCTGCAAGGAAGAGGTGTGCAGGGCACCTCAGTGTCGATTAGTTCTGGACCGCAATGAGTTTGAAGAACTGTGGCCCAGCAAGGGCGTCGAGTCGTCAGCGTCTCTGTGGTCTTTGGGTGCCGGGAAACCCATCAGTGGATACTCCTCGGCGTGTCGACGGTCAGGCCTTCTCCAGCAGGATAAGAAGGCGGCGATGCGGACAAGAGCGTCCTTGGATTTGAAAGTTCTTAGGCAAATGGGAGCACAGCGGCTCTGGTCGGCGACGGCAGTCGTTGACAGTGGCGGACAACAGTCCGGGCCCTTTTCCTTGAGATTCTGCAGCAGTCCCCGTCTCGGGTCGGCAGCCTGTCGAAGGTCTGTCTACCAGGGAGCTTTGACAAAGATCAGCTGGTGCACGATGGTCCCTCGTAGCTCGGGAAGAGGGCGCCTTACCAGGTCCTCTCTGGGTCTGTCCTTGGAGACACAGCAGCTTTCAGATTGTGAAGGAGAGCAACAGAAATTCTTCTCATGCAGCAGGGCTTCAAGGTCAAGCTTCCGTTTCACTCCAGTTACTCGTCGTAGTGGACTTCAGCTTCTGAACACGATTCCTAGCAGTGAGAGGTCCCCAGATATACTGTTGATCTCCCATTCATTCTGCCGGGTCATACTAAAGCATCCAATCACGGCGAAGGGCATTCATGCAGGCAGGCAGCCAATCAGGCACACGGTGCATTCACGCCATTCACTTCTCTCCAGACACTCACATCAAGTTATGCATACTGGGACAAGTATCCAGCCATTCAACACTCCACACTGCATTCATACCAGTTTCGGGCAGGGCTGTCTCAGTCATTGTGTCAAACTGTTACACCATCCACTGGTCACCTTACGCACACAAACACCCGTGCAGTCACTAAGCCCTCCATCTCAGGTCCTGATCTGCCTTCCCCTTCTGACCTCATGTCCTCACTCCCTCAAACAGCACGGCAGCGGCACACACGAGGACATCTAACGCGCTATGGTCATATTCATCCATTGCAATGTTGGCAGTTGCCCTGGCGTCTCAGAGACAGTCGACGGAGACGCCGGCTTTTTCCTTTGCTTCGTCCGGCCCTCAAGAAGACCCGGCAGCGTTTTGAAAACTTGGGTCATGTGACAAGGAAACGTGCTACATCATCAGTCACGTGATGGTCATATGACACTCCTAGGCCCCTTTAAAACTGGAGAGGGAACGCTTATTCAGTGCTTCACAGCTGACCCAACCAGGCACTGTTCGGCGTCTTCCTGTCTCCTCATCTTGAACCTGGACTACGGACTGTTCTTCTTGGATTCCCCTGTCAAGCCCTTGGATACTGTTTTGCTCTGCTGTTTCCTGACCTTGGAGCTGTATTTTTGGACTCCTTTGGATTACCTCCTGGTTACAACGAACTTGGCTGGCTTTTGACCTTGGAACTCTTAACGGACTGTTTTCGGATTTCCTCTTCTGTTACCTGCTGGAGTACCCTTTCCATACAGGTCTTGCAGTGCCTATTTCTACAACCATCTATGCCTATCCACTGCTGCTTGCTACACTCTGCAGCCCAACGGAACACCTTAATTTTCATCGTTGTTCTTCATGTCCCCAGACCCTTGGTAAGCCCCTTGATACTTGTTACCTCGTTATTCAGTATATTGTTTGCCATTGTACTGACCCATTGCTTGCTTTACAGCGGTCGAGGGGTCACCGGTGTTCCTGGTTCCTGGCGTTCTTCGGCACTCAAAAAACCTGTGGCCTCAAGGATTGCTCAGGAAGTTATTTGTATCTTTCTGAGCAGAACTTGTGGACAGAGGCCCCATAATCTTCACGATCATCAAGTCATAACAGACTGTGAAGCCGACAGGTCGTTCACATTATGGAGGCGTCGGCTGGGGACCTCGTGGCCGCTCTACTGCAAGCAGTTACTACCTTGAGAGCCGATATGGCCGCAGCCACCACGGTGTTACACCACCGCGTTGACTCTCTTCAGAGTGCTCGCCATCCCCTACCTTCTGATTCCGAATTTGGGGACTCCACACCTCCAACACCTGGTCCTTCTGCCACCCCTTCCAACCCTTCCATCATCACACCAGTAATTGCTTCCAGCACCCCCTGAGAGATTCCAGGGAGACCCCAGGAAATTCCGTACATTTTTGAATCAATGTAAATTACATTTCCTTTGTAGACCTTCAGCGTTCCCTGATGCACCTGCCAAGGCTGCGTTTCTGTTTTCCTATTTGTCTGGTGTCGCCGCCACATGGGCCAACCCATTACTTGAAAACAATCATCCAGTCCTTTATGACTTTGATCTACTAGTGACTGAAATTTCTAAGGTTTTTGACACTAGACATAAAGCTCAATCCAGAGAGTTGGAATTACTAGATCTCACTCAGGGGAAAAGCACCCTTATAGAATACATAACACGATTCAATCAGTTAGCGGCAGAAACATCCTGGCCTGAAAACAAGAAGGCTGTAGTGTTTTACAGAGGTCTAAGTGGCTCCATTAAGGACGCTTTGTCAGTGGTGCCGTTGCTCCCAACTCAGTACCCTGATCTGGTTGATCTAACACTCCAGTTAGACGCTCGACGCACCGAGCGCAAGGCAGAAGTCAGATTCTCAGGTACACAGTTGTCGGTCTCTCCTGATGTAGCCAGTGAACCCATGCAAGTGGGTGGAATACTTAGTCCTATAACTATGATGGAACGAGAAAGGCGGAGAACCGACAATGCTTGCTTTTATTGTGGACTTAACGGACATTATGTCAAGACTTGTCCACGCCATCCAAAGCAAAAGAATCCGGGTTTTCCGACTGCTCCTCCCTGAATATGGGGCCCAGGACGAGTTCTCCACAGTCCCCCTCTTGTTCTCCTCCAGCATTTGGGCCTATTAGACCAGACACAGTCCACGCCTTATTAAAACCTACTCCTGACACAATACACCCCGTTCAGATTATCATTGATTCAGGGGCCACTGGCTGCTTTATCGACATACAAATGGCTTATGCCTTGAACCTTCCACTAGTTACCAAGGAGTTTCCTGAGCCTGTACAGGCTGTGGACAGGACTTCCCTTGCTTCTGGACCTATTCGACAACAGACTGCTCCAATGGAAGTAGTCATTCAGGAAACACATAGGGAAACACTTGCCTTTCACCTCATAACCACCCCTCAGTTTGGTATCATTCTCGGCATCCCTTGGTTAAAAAATCATAATCCGCTAATCAATTGGCGTACTGGCCAGGTCTGTTTTGAATCCGAAATCTGTCAACATTTTTGTCTTATCGAGAGGGAGGAGGTAAACAATACACCTGCTGCAGCATTGGGTGCAGTAGCACATCTGACTCTATCCGAGACTGATGAACATCACGCTGTCATGATGTCCGCTCCCGGGGAGCCGGTTCAAGCCCGGCGTCCCCGAAACCGGACATCCAGTCCCCAAGGAAGGACCCAGCAACTCCAGATAGGGGCCCTTTGGACAGTGTCCTGGCGCCTATGGCGCCAGGCTCATAAAAGACATCAGTCCTGGCGCCTATGGCGCCAGGCTCATTATGGGAATGCTTTGGTGCACTTACCTGATGCAGACCATGCTGCAGGATCCCGGCCTCCTTGAGGCCTGAAAGGAACTACTTTACCTGTGGGACTAATTTACCATCCGGGCGTGGTCGGGGAAGGATACATACCTGATTGGAGGAAGGATACATACCTGGAACTTCTTCCAAGGCTATTTAAACCCCACCCGAACAGCCACACGTGCTTCACGTTGTTCTGCATCTAGCAGCTGGATGCTCACTGTGTCTGCTCCTGCATCCTGACTTCTGCCACGCCTGCCAGCATCCTGGATCACCTGCAAAGGAAGAGAAGAAGAGAACAGAAGAAGGAAAAGTCCTTACCTGCTAAAATCCGCATCCCGGAGACATATCGCCGACAATCCTGAAAAGGAAGACTTTAATTTAAAAGCTCATCACGTCGATCGCTGCAGCGCTGCATTCCACTCACCTTTACAGGGCGCCTCCATGTTCAGCAGCGATCATCCGGATTCGCAGTCACGCCCCAGCGCCTAGGGAGAAAAAACACCAGAACAAAAGGTGAGATAGAGAAAGGAATAAGGAAAGCTAAATCTCCATGTTAAGACTTACCTGTTGATTCATTCCCTCTTCATTTCGGGTCCGCGCCGCATCCTGGCATTTCCGGACCCCGGCCCCTAAGGGGAAAAAGAGACATCAGCGTTAATGAGCGAATGAAAAGACATTACCAAAAAACGCTCATTAAAGACTTACCTGATTTCTACAAGGATTTCACCTCTCATCTCGGGTCGGTGCCTGTTCCCCGGCATTCCGTTCCCCGGCCCCAATGGGGAAAAAGACACTAGCATTAGTACATTAATGCATGGACACAAGGGGAACCTCTTATCAAAAAACTTACCTGGAAGCCAAGCAAGTTTGGTTCTCACCAATCCGAAAATCCAGTGAAGTAACTGCATACCAACGCGCCCCTGCATCAGAAGCAGGATGGAGAGCTCGTCCTTCCAGACCCTAAGGTGAGACGCTACGAGAAATCACAGAAGGGTTTCAAGGAGGGTGAGAGGGGAAAGTGGGAGGCCGATTGCATTACCCTGCAGACAGTTAATCCCCTATTTTCGCCTACAGAAGGATACTTCTGCGAGCCAGACAAGCCAGATTTGGGGGCCCGGTCCAGTCCGTCTTCCGAACCCTGCGCATCACCTTATAAGAGGTCATAGCAGCGCGAACCAGGCCAGCGCCTCCGTGGGAGTCAGGTGAGCGTAACACACTCATCCACTTCACACATGGTTGGTGCTGTCTTTTCCAACATACCTCCAGTTTATCACAAGTTTTTGTCAGTCTTCGATAAGGGCACCGCAGAGAGTTTACCTCCACACAGACCCTACGATTGCCCCATAGATCTGGTCCCTGACGCTCAGATCCCCAATGGCTGAATCTATTCCTTATCACCAGTAGAGGATAAAGCCTTGAACGAATACTTGCAGGAGGCATTACGTTTAGGCCACATTCGGCCCGCCTCCTCGCCTGCTGCATGCCCTATCTTCTTTGTTCCAAAGAAAGAGGGGGATCTTCGCCCATGTGTAGACTACAGACGTTTGAACGCCATCACTATCAAAGATAGATACCCCATACCTCTCATCTCTCCACTCTTGGATAGACTAACACACGCCTCTATCTACACCAAATTAGATCTTCGGGGAGCATACAATTTGATGCGTGTCCGCAAAGGGGATGAGTGGAAGACAGCGTTTTGCACCCGACAGGGTTTATTTGAATACCTAGTAATGCCCTTCGGTTTGTGCAATGCCCCTGCCACCTTCCAGCGGTTTATGAATGAGGTCTTTGGGGACATTCTGGACAATTATGTGGTGGTCTATTTGGACGACATTCTGATCTTTCCTCCTCTTTAGACGAACACATTCTTCACGTCCAAGAAGTCCTATCCCGTTTGCGCAAGAATGCGCTATTTGCCAAGCCTGAGAAGTGCCAGTTTCATACCAAAGAAGTAGAATTTCTGGGTTTTCACATTTCACCATGTGGGTTGACTATGAATCAGTCTAAAGTTTTGGAATGGCCTGTCCCAGTAAACTTGAAGTCTTTACAGTCTTTCCTGGGCTTTGCCAATTTTTATAGACGGTTCATCCCTGGTTTTTCTACTATAGTGGCACCATTAACTAAATTGACCAGTCCACATGTTCCATTTATCTGGACCCCCGAACACCAAGCCGCTTTAGAGTCTTTGAAATGTGCGTTTACCTCAGCTCCGGTCCTACAACACCCGGATCCGGAGTTGCCATTTGTTATCGAGGCAGACGCATCATCCTTTGCATTGGGAGCGGTATTGTCACAACCTTGCCCAACCTCTGGTCAATTACACCCTGTAGCTTATCATTTACGCAAGTTTACTTCTACTGAGTCCCATTATACAGTTACCGAAAAGGAACTCCTGGCGATTAAAGAAGCATTTCAGGTATGGAGACATCATTTGATGGGGGCCAAACACCAAGTCACAGTTTTCACTGATCATAGGAATTTGCAGGATCTCGCATCTCTCAAGTGCGTCAACAGTCGTCAGGTGCGTTGGCACTTATTCTTCGCAGCCTATGACTTTGTTGTGAAACATCGTCCTGGTCTGTCTCATGGTAAAGCAGATGCGCTATCCCGCTCTCCTGGAGGGGTGTCACTTCCAGTCTTCCCAGAAACGGTGCTTGACCACGGGCATGTAGTTTGTCTATGTACTCCTTCGCCTTCTCTGTTGTCAGCCATACGCTTATGGTTTTCCCAACATCCACAACAGTTAGCAGATTGGGATCCCATTTATCATGATGGTCTACCTTTTGTTCACAACAGGTTGTTCCTACCCTCTAGTGATACACGAAATCTAGCTATGGAATGGTCTCATGATGCTGCCATCCATGGTCACCCAGGACAACAGCGTACTCTGGATCTACTTAAACGCTGGTGCTGGTGGCCTTCGATGCGGCATGACATTGAGAATTATGTCAACACCTGCTCAGTGTGTGCCCAGTGTAAGTCCCGTAGAGGCCGCCCTTTGGGTCTTTTACAGCCCTTGCCGATTCCCCCCAGATCCTGGCATACCCTTACAATGGATTTTGTTACTGATCTCCCTCGTTCACAGGGTTACGATACAGTATGGGTTGTAGTAGATGCCTACACAAAGATTCCTTGTTCTGGTATACCCTCTGCACCTACATTGGCAAATCTGTTTTTCAAGTCCATTTTTTGTTTATTTGGGCTACCTACAGTCTTGGTTTCTGACAGAGGTTCACAATTCACATCCCGTTTCTGGCGTGCGCTCACTAAATTATTGGGTATTGATGCATGGTTTTCCTCTGCTTACCATCCGGAAACCGACGGCCAAACAGAAAGGGTAAATCAGGCCATAGAACAATATTTACGTTGTCTTTCACTACAACATCAGAAATCATGGGTACACCTGCTACATCTCGCTGAATTTGCCCATAACAACTCCTTGCACTCTTCTACTGGCTTTTCTCCGTTCTACTGTCTTTATGGCCAACACCCACGTAAATTGCCCATTCCTGCTTATGCATCCTCTTGTGCTCCTGCTGCCTCATCTTGTGTTCACGACATGGCCATGGTTCATGCCCAGACCCTTGCCTATCTGCAGGAAGCTCAGTTGGCCATGAAAGCTTCAGCCGATAAGAAACGGGTTGCTGCTCCTGTTTATTGTGTGGGGGATCAAGTTTGGCTGTCATCCCGTTATCTACACTTGCCTGGCTGTCGCAAATTGCTTCCCAAATTTGTTGGTCCTTTCCGGGTGTCTGGTGTCCTGAGTCCTGTGGCTTATCGTCTATCCCTTCCTTTGACCTGAAAGGTCCATCCAGTTTTTCATACTTCCCTCCTGAAACCATGCCCTGGTCCTACGCGCCTGGTCTGTCGCCCTGCCCCCGTGTCACTGGATGACCCTGATGTTTATGAGGTTGGGGGTATTCTAGGCTCTCGTCTCTTCAGGGGGCAGCTCCAGTATCTCATGGATTGGTTGGGTTACGGTCCTGAGGAGCGCTCTTGGGTTCCTACCTGGGATGTGCATGCCCCTCGTTTGGTGGCTCAGTTTCATCGGGATTTCCCTGCTTGCCCACGGGGTCGTGGGCATTTGGGCTGGGCTCTGTTACACCATCCACTGGTCACCTTACGCACACGAACACCTGTGCAGTCACTAAGCCCTCCATCTCAGGTCCTGATCTGCCTTCCCCTTCTGACCTCATGTCCTCACTCCCTCAAGCAGCACGGCAGAGGCGCACACAAGGACATCTAATGCGCTATGGTCATATTCATTCATTGCAACGTTGGCAGTTGCCCTGGTGTCTCAGAGACAGTCGACGGAGACGCCGGCTTTTTCCTTTGCTTTGTCCCGCCCTCAGGAAGACCCGGCAGTGTTTTAAAAACTTGGGTCATGTGACAAGGAAACGTGCTACATCATCAGTCACGTGATGGGTCATATGACACTCCTAGGCCCCTTTAAAACTGGAGAGGGAACGCTCATTCAGTGCTTCACAGCTGACCCAACCAGGCACTGTACGGCGTCTTCCTGTCTCCTCATCTTGAACCTGGACTACGGACTGTTCTTGGATTCCCCTGTCAAGCCCTTGAATACTGTTTTGCTCTGCTGTTTCAGGACCTTGGAACTGTATTTTTGGACTCCTTTGGATTACCCCCTGGTTAGGACGAACTTGGCTGGCTTTTGACCTTGGAACTCTTAACGGGCTGTTTTCGGATTTCCTCTTCAGTTACCTGCTGGAGTACCCTTTCCATACAGGTCTTGCAGTGCCTATTTCTACAACAATCTACGCCTATCCACTGCTGCCTGCTACACTCTGCAGCCCCACGGAACACCTTCATTTTCATCGTTGTTCTTCATGTCCCCAGACCCTTGGTAAGCCCCTTGATACTTGTTACCTCGTTATTCAGTATATTGTTTGCCATTGTACTGACCCATTGCTTGCTTTACAGCGGTCGAGGGGTCACGGTGTTCCTGGTTCCTGGCGTTCTTCGGCACTCAAAAAACCTGTGGCCTCAAGGATTGCTCAGGAAGTTATTTGTATCTTTCTGAGCGGAACTTGTGGACAGAGGCCCCATAATCTTCACGACCATCAAGTCATAACACAAACACCAGATACTAAACATCCACAACATAGAATGCATATTCATCACACACTCCATTCACCCAGGTCCCACCCACAGGCGTACCCACAACATACGGTCGTTGGGAAGGCTCCAGCCAGTCTGGTCAGCACTTCCCCACACTACCATATATGGAACTTCCACCCAACAGCCAGACAGGGGGAAGGGACAGAGTCAGGGCTTCCCGGGACTTCAGGAAGATCAAGGTAACAGGCGATGGAAGGCAAGAGGCCACGGGGTCCATCTTGTCTCCATCAGGAATCTACCGATTCCAATGACAGGGCCTGGGCATCCCAAAATGGAGGGTGCCCAGGGCATCAGTCAATTCAGCACAGAGCTGCCACCAGCCCGTACCCTGCTCTGTGGGCCACACACAAAAACATACACTAGGTGCACAGGGTGTTACCCCCTCCCATGGGTGCCATAAGGGTATCCCATGGGTCTGTTCACTAAAACCAAAGGAGAGAGCTTCACCGCCAGGAGTCCCACATGAACTCCTGCGCGGAAAACACGACAGAACCCACGATAAAAGTCATTAAAAGACAAGAATACGGAGGCCCTGTCGCTCCGATGCATTTCCAGCATCACAGTCGCCCCCCCCCAGACTGAGGTTAGGGTGCCTAATCTCCCATGGGATAGACACCCTCATCCAGATGGTCGAAATACCTTCTGGAAAGGCCATCTGCATTATCGTGACTCTTCCCTGGTCTATGCTCTATGCCCTTGAAGGCTAATGGACCACCTGAGCAGCTTCGGGTTCTCACCCTTCATCTGCATAAGCCACTTCAGGGGCTTATGATCAGTTTGGACCTTGAAGGTAGACCCGGTAAGGGAGGGTCTAAAACACCTAAGGCTCCAAACTATACTGAAACATTCCTTTTCAACAGCAGCCCACCTAAATTCTCTACCCTTGAATTGTCTACTGATGAATATGATCGGATGTTCCCTTCCTTTGTCATCTAACTGGGACAAGACAGCTCCAATTCCGGTATCGCAGGCGTCAGTTTGAACGATAAAGGGCTTGCTGTAATCAGGCGCACACAACACAGGAGCCCTACACAGACTTTCTTTCAAGCCATCAAAGGCCCTCTGACAGTCTTCAGTCCAATTAACCTTCCTAGGCTGTTTGGGTGAAGTCAGAGCTGTCAGAGGTGCAGCTATGTTTCCATAGTCTGCCGTGAAATTGCGATAATACCCAGTGAGACCCAAAAAGGCTCTCACCTGAGTTTGAGTAGTGGGAGTCTCCCAGTCATGTACATCCTGTACTTTACTGGGGAGAGGGTGGATTTGACCCCCTCCTACCTCATGAGCAAGATACGTGACTTTCCCCTGAGCTATCTAGCACTTGGTGGCCTTGATAGTGAGGTTAGCCCTTTTCAAGGCCTGCAACACCTTATCCAGATGTGTCAAATGCTCTTCCCAGGTGGAACTGTAGACAGCAATGTGGTCTAAGTAAGCCACACAGAAGGCTTCCAGCCTACTGAGCGTGTGGTTGACCAATCTCTGGAAGGTGGCAGGGGCATTCTTCAACCCAAAAGGCATGACCCTAAACTGGTAGAGTCCCTCAGGTGTTGAGAATGCCGTCTTTTCCTTGGCATGGTCCGTCAGAGCTATTTGCCAATAGTCTGACGTAAGGTCAAAGGTGCTCACAAATTTGGCAGCACCTATGGTGTCCATGAGCTCATCAGCCCGAGGCAATGGGGGCGCGTCAGTTTTGGTGACGGCATTGACTCCTCGGTAGTCCACACAGAACCTCCAATCCTTGGTACCTGCCTGGGAACTTGCCTTGGGGACAAGGACCACAGGACTGGACCAGGGACTGGTTGATGGTTCAATAACACCCAGATCCAACATCTTGGCGACCTCAGCCTCGATGTGGTCCTTAATTGTATCTGACATAGGTAGCACCTGCTTTTGACAGGCACACTGTCACCAGAGTCAATTCCGTGCCTACACCACAGTGTAAGGCCTGGCGTCAGTGAAAACAGAGAGGCATAGTGCCGGAGCAAAGCCCTGCAGGCCTTCTGCTGCTCTGTCGTCAGATCAGGAGAGAGATGTACTCCCTCCACTGAGCCATCCTGAGGGTTGCTATGCAGCAAATCAGGAAGGGGCTACAGGCCCGGCTCCAGGAATTTACATCTGGGGGGGCCAGGTTTGTGATCAGGGGGGCCCAATTTCCATTGGGAATGAGTGTATGTAGGAGTACCCTAAAGAAAGTACTGGCATTGAGTCATGTTTCCCAGATGCATGGTCCAGGAAAAATGTATTCCTTGATGTGCAAAAATTAATTCACACCATTGTATTTCTTTAGTCTGTTGGACTGCTTTAAAAAGATACAGAAGCCTGGATTCAAATCCAGGTTATTAGGACCGGGGATGAGACACGTACCGTAAACCAACATGAATTTTGGATCAGGATACTTGCTGGAATTACACCCAGTGGCAGAATTACACTTAGTGGCAGATTTAAAGCAAAGGGCTGGGCACAACTGATGGAAGGCCCTGGGTAGGTGAGGACTTAGGGTGGAGGAAGTTAATGGCTGTCACAAGTGCTATAAATGTTCCCTGTTTTTTTAGTTCTCTTTTTCTACTATTGGAGTTGTGTGTTTAGGTTTGCTACACATCGTGGTCACCTCACCAGGTTTTGCTGACAACGTGATTTGTCCAGGAACACTCAATTTGTTCAAGTGGGAAATCTGCTCTCCCCCTCGATCCCTTAAAAAATCACATGCTCTCCAGTACCCCTTACAAAGTCTTCTGCTCTCAAAAGTTATATATTCTTTTCTCTTTTATCACAAAGGGAGGGCCCGCAAACAATCCTTCTCTTGTCTTGCACCCACCCTCTGGAACTCTATCCCGGTGTCAGCTCGGAATGCCCCCACAATTCTCCAATTTCACAAATCTCTGAAAACATTGTTCTTTCAACAACACCTGACCAAGGACTGATTCCAATGTATGAACATACCGACGCACAGACCTCACAGTACCTCGCTACTGTTAAAAGATGCCAGTCCAAATGCTGGCTACCCACATTTCATACAGTGCTCCGCTGCTCTCGACCTAGTTCTGCCCTTTAAATAGTAAAAATAAAAGTGCTATTATTTAGCTACACTACAGAGCAAAAGAGAAGCAAGAAAAATAATGTGACAATATCAATCTACCTATCTTCCCTTCCCATCTGCTTTCCCCTTTCTATTCAATCCATGCCTCTTTCACCTTTCACCCAGTCACCTTCCATAAGCTCTTTGTGGTAAGTCAGACATAGGAGATGGACCGGAAGACATGTTTGAACAAGGCGTTTTATTTAAAATAAAGAACATTCCTGCTCTAAACCCTACTTCTAGGATGCAGTCCCTATTCTTAAAAAACAACAAAAGGGTGCTCATGAGGACGTCTTACAAAGAATCCTCTGTCACACATTATTCTAACCTAACATCTGCCCTACCATTATGAAAGAAAAAGACAAAATAAGTTATAATTTTGGATTGGGTTACTCACCCTTAGATAGATTAGTGGTTGCTGGTTTTCTGACCCCCATCAAAGAGTTCTCAAAGTCTTTCTCAGACTTCCGGTTGCTGTAGCAGTACCAACAACAAAATAAATCTCTCTCAGTTTCCTCTTGGCAAAGCCATAGCCTTATCTGCCAGTCAGAACAGTTTCTAGTTTCTCCTGTATTCTCATCAAACTTAACAGGTTCTTCTGATCTGGATAGGTCATTATTCACAAAAACAAAACCTTATCTTTATCCCTGGTGGGATATTCTACTTCCATCCTCTGATAGGCTATGGACCTGCTGAGCCCTGCATTGGTTGTGGTTTCTCTCACCCCATCCTGGGTTATTTGGATTTTCAGCCCGGTGTGGGTTTTGGGCCTGCTTAGCCCTGATTTGATTATGGCTTCCATCATCTCCTCCTGGGGTATTCAGATGAATAGCCTGGTGTGGGCTAATGGCCTGCTCAGCACTGTTTTGGTTCTTGCTTCTCTCACCCCTTTCTGATGTGTTCAGATTATCAGCTTTGTGTGCGCTACGGTGTGGCCTCACCGCCTTCCACCTGCTCCTCATGCGGCGCCTCAGACCTTCTGTCCAGTGGCGGTGCTCGTTCGTGGAGGCGGTCTCTGTGTCCAGCACGGATCCCTGCACTCAGCCCAGATCTGCCCTGCACAGTCGACTTCCTCGTGTCCCTTCTCCTTCTCTGGGACCATGGTGTCAGAAAGGCAGGACGCTAGTGTGTTTATTCTGGCTTGGTTGTGCTTCCTTCCTCCGCAGCCCAGAGCTTGTCGGGCTCCCTGCCTTTGTCGAAGTGGCAGCATAATATAGACTGCCCTGGGTGCTCAGCCACCATACATGTCTCTTTGGCTCAGCTCTGCCTGCGCGGGAGAGACTTCCTCTTCTGCACGCTCACACAAGCTGGCATTTCTCGCTCTCCTGCTGATTCTAGCTCCTTCTACTAGTGTCCAGCTGTCTTTATGTACATCCCTGGAACTGAAGGGAAGTGTCCATTGGTTCCGATCTTCAGAAATGGGAGTCAATAAATACAGGTCAGAAACCAAGCCATTCACTTTAAAGGGGCCCTGGACACAATTCCTCTGTGTGTTTCTCATAAGACCAACAAACACTTGGGAGTTTGAAGTAAAGGAATGTGAAACAAAATCCTTACTTAAAGATTCCTTATTCGCAAAAGGGCATCACCCCTAATGCAATCCCGCTTGCCTTGTCCCCTAGCAAGGGTCTTGCATAGAGAGCTCACCCTCCTAGTACCAAAGGGGGTAGCTCCCCCTTGGTGAGGAGGGATGAATTTCCACATCTGTCCTATCTCCCTGACCTCCATTCCCATTTACATCATACCCAACTACTCGACCTACTCCCACCATGTCTCCTTGGCCTAGCTAGAGAGAATAGAGGATGATGCTTCCTCCTACTTTGCGAGGGCGTAGGAACGAGGCTCCCAGTCCTTATTCCATCTCTGATGGTGTCTATTCAACAATGCCGCCCAGAACACTGTACTCCCTGTTTTAGTTGATTTTCTATTAAATGTAACAATTTTGTTCGGAAAATGCAGCCTTATATTTTCCAAAGAAGGATGTGTGTGTGCCTCCTTGGCGGGCCCTGACCCCTGCATTGCCTATCTGTTCAACCATGAATGAACCTTTTTTGGAATAGCTTATAGGGTGAACTGAATGACTTCTAGGGTCACCTAATTTTGGCAGGTAAGGCATAGTGAGATCAAATGGTGTGCCCAAGATCACACACTTTGGTTAAGTGGTGATGAAAACGAGTAAGGGGGTCATTTTCTTTTGAATCCTGAATTTCATGGAAGGGATACCTCCTGTATGCACATTTTTGTAAAAGGGCCTCTCTGTGCCATTTTAATTTATTCTACCAATTACGGGAAAAGTAAATAGTAAAACATAGGCAAAATAACTTTCTCTTCACTTTTCCACTACGTGTCTGGAAAGGTGTAAGTCCTTTCCACAATTAACAATTGTGGGAGCCATCTACAATAGATTCCTTTGGAATCTGCCTGCTTTTACCAGGTGTAAAAGGTGGATTCCATAGGTATGTATTGGCTTTCCGCCAGCATAAAAATATATACTGATGGAAAAGAATCTCATTGGACAGGGTGACTTGTAAGAACAAGTGAATGTGTTACGTCTGCTCTGCTATTCAACTTTATCTGCCAACTCATACAAAATCCTGCTGTGCATAAAAAGTGGCAGTAAATGCTTTTAGTGCCACTTTTTCCTCTTCGCTGGACTTGGAAAACTACCCCCTATAATTGTTGCTTTTTCCCCATCCTGCACGGAAGCCTAAAAGCTCCAGCATGCAAAGTAGTAAGAATTTACAAAAAATATCATGCAGACAAAAAGTGAAATAAAATGCATGACAAGCTCATTGTTTCAAACAGTTTGTTCTGTTCCCCATTATTTCTAATCACCCAACAATCACACTTAAATAGCTTATTAAAACCTTATATAATTTTAAGAAAAAGTGCCACAGCAATGGTCACTACCAGTCCATTTTCTGATCTCTAATCACTTCCTGTTGTAAATAATCTGCTGGTGAGACAGGTTAAAAAGATAAGAGCTCGCTGGGAGGTCCTGTGGAGCCGTGGCTGTTTTTCTTTGAGGCGAGAGAAGGAGAGCAGGGGCCTGATGGGCCTACGCCCTTTGTCAGACTGTGAAATCCAACTCAGATTGTGCTCTTCAGAAAATATTTATTAAATACTATTTTCTTTTAGGTTTAAAAGATGTTATTTGAAATGCTCTACTCTTGTGTTATTTTCCTGATGTTCATGATTAATCGTCTGAGAGGTAAATGTTTATTGGCGGGGTGGGAATAATGCTCCCATTCAGCCCCCCCGCTCCATTCCCCATTACTAGTGGGATCCCACAGTAAATCATTTCCATTTCCAGTTCTGCCTAAACCCTTAGCACCCAGGAGTTACATCATACTTTCCAAACACGACCCACAATACACATCATGTATTCTGTTTGCATGCAAACTCTGTAAATAGTTACTCAAATAGTATGAGTTCGAATCAGTTCGAATCATGAAAGGTTCTGGCAGGTTATGCTAAGGTTCCGCACAGACAAAGATACATTCTATTTTAGTCAGAATCCCATTGCTAAGTATGCATGAGAAGATCATCAGAAAACGTCCACACTTGCCATCTTTGACATGTTCAGGTAGGGTCCTGTTGGACCTACACAGTGAGGTGTAGCTTGATTCTCTAGATGTAGCTAGCATGGCCTCCACATCGTGGCAAACACACTTTTGAGTAGGCATTGGATAGGCATTTGCCAGGCACTGTGCCATGAGGGTACCACCTTGCTCTAAGATGGAGAACAGCTGGAAATCATGCGAGAACATGGGCATATGATGTCATTGCATGGCAAACGTCTGTCTAATACTATACACAAGACAACACTGTTGGCTTTGCGAGTGCTCGGTTTAGACAGGACACTAGTGCAATGAACAGATGCAAAGACACATAAATTGCTTGTAAATCAATTGGCTGATGGCACACATTTTTAAGATATTTCTATGACACCAGGAGCTCATATATAGAAGCAATGAAGTCATTAAACACTCGAAAGTATGCTTAGATAAAACACTGACAGGCCCTATGCCGTATGGTTTGTGTTACTTTGTGATAGTGCATGCTCAAACAGTTCCGAAGAGGATATGTTTTGGGAGGGAGAGGCAGGTAGTTGATGGGAACGCCTTAGGGATTAACATGGCAATGTTCAGTCAATGAGTGGATAAATTACCAAACGTGCCCATAGGATATGTGTGCCTCCTCACATTCCATCTCCTTTCTATCTGGATCCAATGCAAGAGTTCTGGCTTACACCTAATAGCCAAAACTAAAAAGGATGGATGTAAGACTCTGAACAAGTAATAACCACTGGCATTGCACTGGTCTGTCTTTCACACCAATGTTTGCAAATCAGCCTTGGCCAAGCCTCTAAGGTGAGCAGCCCTGCCCAAACTGCTAGACCACAAGACATAAAAATGCCTGTGACCGCTTGTGTTCCAGTGCAGAAGACACCTGGCCAAGCAGTTGAGATTGCACTGCATCTTTTGGTGGCAAACCAAGATGTATTTACTAATGGCATGTTTCCTACTGTAATTGCACAGACATACTAAAGAATAATGGCATGGAAAGCTGTCGACAGCAATGATAGTAGTAATGTTTATTTCAAAGCCTTGCATCTATCATTTTTTGATTTGACTACACTCCCCCCTCAAGAATGACATTTTCCTCGCTACAAATCCCATGATTTCACTTATATTCAAGTAGTTAATGCAGCAGAATGTATACTTTGAATGTAATTTGTAAGTGCCCTCCTTTGATTATGATATGATATGATATGATATGGTATTTGTAACGCGCCTATACACAAGTGTTTCAAGGCGCGACGAGGCAGGGAGGGAGGGAAACAAGGGGAAGACAGACAAACGATCCTACTAGGCCAGGTGTCATTCAGATCGCGCAAGTGCAGAGGTAAGGGGAAAAGGAGAAAGTGCTGGGGGGGGGGGTGGGGGGGAAAGTGCAGTACAAGGTAAGTAGCGTAAAAAAAAAAATTTAAAAAAAATTAAATAATAAATAAAAGGGCCAGCTGGTGGCAAGTGCGAGGTAAGTGCAGAGCAAGTGCTGGGAGGGGGGCTGTAGGGATACAGTGACAGTCCCACAGTGCAGGGGGAGCCAGGGAGGCAGTGCAAGTGGAGAGTGGCTGGGCCCTGACCAAGGTCGCTGAGAGTGGCCCAGATGCAGGTTTAGTGCAGAAATTCAGTGGGGAGTTAAGCAGGTTTAGCAGGGGAGAGGGAGAGAGAAGGCAGAAGCGAAGAGGAAGGTTTTGAGGTGCTTCCGGAACCGGAGATGGTTCTCCTCAAGTTTCAGGGAGGCAGGAAGGCTGTTCCAGAGGGAGGCCCCTGCTGCGGAGAGAGATCTACCCCCAGCTCGTTGCTTCAAGAAGCGGCTGACCATGAGGGAGTTGGAGACGGATGAGCGAAGGGCTCGTGAAGGAAGATATTTAGGAAGAGAGAGTTGAAGGTATTTAGGCCCCAGGCCCCAGAAGGCCTTGTGGACAATGCAGAGGGTTTTGAACTTAATCCTCGCAGCCACTGGGAGCCAGTGAAGAGATTTCAGTCCTGGAGAGATACGGTCCCTGGGCTTGAGGCCAAGGACAAGTCTCGCAGTTCTGTTCTGGATAAGTTGCAGAGGGCGGAGAGTGGAGGCAGGCAGATTAAGATAGAGGCTGTTACAGTAGTCCAGCCTTAGGAAGAGAGAGTTGAAGGTATTTAGGCCCCAGGCCCCAGAATGATGCACCAGCTGCATAAATCTGTGTGCAAGCAACATCACCTGTCATTTATTGTTTAATACAGTTAACCATGTTATTAAGCATAATGGGAATAACTTTATATTCCTACAAAAATAAACATACTTTAAATTACAGAAATTAACTTGTGATTTCAGTTTTGAGCGTTTAGGAACGTAAGTAAGATGAACCTTGCAGTTTAAAAATAGCAACACCTGATCTTCTCTCATAATTATATGCAGCCTGCTTAAATGGGTGTGCTACAGAGGTGTGAATGGCCCTCCACCTCCCTTGTCATTGCTGCATTAACGGCTGTGAGGCATAGATCATTGCCCAGGGCAAGCAAACAAATCCCCAGCGAATTGCGCCAGAAGTGCAGTTATACTGCAGAGAGTACACTGACTCCTTGGATCTCTTGGACCCACCTCCTGGGCTTCTGGTATCACTCCGTATTGCTCCTTTTTTGTGGAATGTTAATTCAGAATGTTAATTGCTCTGTAATGGCTGCAGCACATTTAGAGCGAAATCCCCCGGTCTGCCACCCTCCCCTCAGTGGTGTTTAAAACCAATGACAAGGCCCCCTGTCTTGGGGGGGCCCAGAGGTAACCTTGGGGGGGCCTGGCCCCCTTGGCCCCCCCGCTGGAGCCGGGCCTGAGGGGCTCACTCTCATCCTCTTCTTGCTCTGAAGCTAGCAAGAGACATGAGACCTCTGCTCGCTTGTGGAAAGGCTTGAGCCTGTTAACATGGAATACGTGAGGGGCTACCCCAGAGGCTCCCATGTCAACCAGATAATTGACCTCGCCCATCTTGGAGATTATCCTGAAGGGTCCAGTCCATTTATCTGCCAAAGCCCGAGGCTTGATAGGCTCCATCACGAGGACCTCCTGTCCCGGAGTCCAGTCCGCCTGCGATGCTTTAAGGTCATGCCAGTACTTATTCAATTCCTGGCTGGCCTTGAGATTTACTGTTGCCTGACCCATCATCTGTGTCATCCTCCGTCTGAGGCCTAACACATTGTCCCCCCACTTACTTGGCAGGACCTGGAGGGGTGGCCTTCAAACCTTCTCTGATTAAGGCAAGGGGTCCCCTCACGGGATGTCCAAAGAGGTGTGCAGTCATAATGTCGACTGCAAAAAGTCGAAAACAACAATATTGAAAAAAAAATGTCGAAAAAAAACAAATGTGTTTTTTTTTAATGTATATGTTTTTTGGGCATTAAAATTAAAAAAAAACATTCAACATTTTTTTTCTTCAACATTATTGTTTTCGACTTTTTTGTTTTTGACATTTTGACTATAAACCGTCCAAAGAGTAACTCAAAGGGGCTGAAACCAACACCCTCTTGAGGTACCTCTCTGTAAGCAAACAGCAGGCATGGCAGGTGAAGATCTCACTTCTTCCTTAGGGGCTCTTCCAAAGCACCTAGCATGCCCTTGAGAGTTTTATTAAATCTCTCGACCAGACCGTTGGTCTGGGGTGGTAAGAGGTGGAGAGCTTGTAGGTTAACCCGCACTCTTTCCACATGGTTTTCATGTAACTCGACATGAAGTTGGATCCTCGGTCAGAGACAACCTCCTTCGGGAATCCAACATGGGTGAAAATGCCCAGGAGAACCCTGGCAACCACCTTGGCAGTAATAGTCTGAAGGGGTATAGCCTCAAGGTACCTGGTGGCATGATCGACCAAGACCAGGATGAACCAATGTCCACCTGACGTGAGACGGTCAAGGGGACCGACAATGTCGATACCCAACCTCTCAAACAGTGTGCCAACCACTGGCAATGGCTGCAGTGGGGCAATGACAATGGCCTTCAGTTTTGCCAGACAACTGACAATTTGGGCAGGTCTTGCAGTGGGATTCCACTTCTACTCCCATCCGAGGCCAGTAGAAATGGGTAGAGAGCCTCTGCTTAGTCTTCTTGGTACCAAGATGACCAGCTAAGGGCACCTCACGCGCCAACTGCAGCAGGAAGGGCCTGTAAACCTGGGGTACCACCAACCTCTTGAGGGCACCAGGTTCAGGCTTAGTGGGCTCACTAACAAGGAGCTCACCCTCCCAATAAATCCAGAATGTCCTAGGCACTTCTCCTTGTGCCTGGGACAGGGCCTGTTTCCTCAGACCCTCGAGAGAGTGGCACTCTCTCTGTCCCTTACAGAAGTCTGCCCGGGAGGGTCCCGCTTCAGCTAAGAAGCATTGAAGGTCGGGATGATCCTCTGGGTTGAGAGCCTCTCCTACAGGAAAGTCTTCTGGCTCTTCTCCCACAGGAGTTGAGACGGGATTCACCACTGGACACAGCCGGTCCGGAGCATGGATCCCAATGGGTGCTGTCGGAACAGCAGGAAGAGCAGGGGCGTCCTCCACAGAGATGGCCTTCTTACTCTTCCGTTTCCTTTGCGCCTTGGGTTTACCTGTCGGTGAGGGTAGCGGGCTCGCAGCCGGACCCTGTGTGACCTGCGATCGGGAACCGCCACAGCAGCCATGGGTAGACCATCCGTAATCATCCCCAACTCAACCAAATCGTTTCCCAACAAAATGTTCGCAGGCACGTTGTCCTGAACCAGAACCGGAAGCTTCGCTGTCTTGTCTCCAATCGGAATGTTGATTAAGGCTACAGGCGATAATTTGGGAGGTCCACCAGCTAACCTGGTGGTTCTCAGAGGAACACCTACATAGTCCTCTGGCTTGAGCAGGGTCCTGTCCACCACTGTCATGCTTGCCCCAGTGTCTCTCAAACCAGTAGAAGGCTGGCCATTCAAGAGGACACTTCTCAAGAACCTACGAGTGTTCTGTGGGATAGTCACCAGTACTTCTGCGTACTGGTCCCAGGCCCCAAGGGACACTAAGGAAATCTCTACGGGAGCACCGAAAGTGATCCCAGTAGAGAAGGGGAGGAGAGTGGCCTCCACCTCAGGTACGGAGTAGGGATAGGTCAGGCTGACAGCCTCGACTCTAAGTGCCTTACCCTTACACTTGGGGTCACCCATTCGGTGATCCAGAGCCCCACAATCCCAACAAGTGCCAGGAGTGCGGGATACGGTACTGGAGCCACTGGGACCCTGCTTTGCAGCAGGCGGACCACTACTCTTACTCCCACCCACAACAGACTTATCCCCACTAGGTTTTTGGGTCTTCGGAGAGGAATGTTTTGGTTTACCTGACTGTGACTGCTTTTGGGACTCCTCAGCTTTCTGAGAGGCCCCCTTTTCTTTGTCATTGTCCTTCCCACTGGAGTCCTTAGGGCACGCCCAGTGGGAGACCCACTTGTCAGCCAACCTAGCCAGATTAAAGGGGTCCAAAATGTTCTGGTCAGCAACATACTGACGCAGCTCTGGTGAACAGGCTTCCGAAAAATGCTCAAAAAACAAGAGGTGGGACAATTCAACAAACGTTTTCACTTTGTAACCATCAATCCATCCCATCATGTTCATGTGCGCAGCACTCACCCAGTCAATCCAAGACACATTCTCTTGTTTCTTAAAACCCCTGAACCTCTTAAGGTACTGGGCAAGTGTATTGCCAAACATAGCAATTAAAGCAGACTTCATGCACTCATACTGACCCCTTTCTTCCACACTCAGTTTCAGAATACAGTCATATCCAGTCTGAGGCACTCTGCTTAACAAACACTTAGCCAAATCTCTCTTATCAACATCATGAATTGCACAAGCCATCTCAAACGCTCAATCCATTGGAGGATATCAGAACCCTCTGCATACACACCAACCAAATCCTTCATAAACTTGGTTGGTGGGCACCTGACACACTGACTGGTTTAGCTGAAGTCTCCACTTGAGCTTTCCCTAACTGGATTCGCTGACATTCAGTGTCCTTGTCTTTGAGTTCAAGATCCCTATTCTTGAGTTCCACTTGCTGTGCCAACTCCTCTTTCTTAAGCTCAGCATCTATTTCCAACTTGCGATATTCCTTAATAACTCAAGTTCCAAGGAATTGCTGGGGTTTGGAACAGAGGCAGCAGGAATGGTGGCAATCCCAGAATCCGATTTGACGACAAACCTCGGGGTAGAGTCCTCATTGGTTGCATCCCCCCCTTCAAGAGTTTCACAATCAATCTGGTAGTCCACCAGGACAGCTATCAGCTCAGACCTAGACTTATCCACAAAGTCTAACTCCCTGGCTTCACAAGCACTCTGGGGAGCCTCTAAGCTCATCCGAGTCAATTTACCATTCGCAATAGATTCCATTGCTTGTAATGCAGTTATCTTGTACACAACTAAACCTCAATTTAATAAAGTACAGATATCCTACATAAGTGGCACGGTTATACACTGATTCTTAAAACCATAAGCATCCCACCGCTGCCACCAGTGTAAAGGCCCGGAGGGGGGTGTCTGTACTTCTGCTCTCGATATGGTAGAGGAGAGGCACAGAGGACCCCAGCCAAGATTCTCTATTATTGGTAAGTGGTCGAGCAATCAAGACCTAGCTTCTCAGGAGGTGATGCAGCCTGGTTCTTAAGTACAGTGTAGTCCCCAAGCACCCACAAAGGAATGTCCGCACACTGTATCGGTTAAAACACAGTCTTTATATAATTAATATTCAAGGTTATATACAATATCACGATAACGCATTTTGTACTCGGTTATCTATACTGGCAAATATACAATTCTATGTGGTACCGCAGTTACTATTAGATCTCTTTAAAGTGCATCAACTATACGGTTAAATGTCACACAAATCAGCTCGTAAAGGAAACCAAGAATAGATATAAGAGGAAAGCAGTTGGTTAGAACAATTGGCAGAATACTGGTCACTGCCGTTAAACACAGTTCGGTGTGGAGATCCCCCGACCTGGGCAACCTGTAGAATAAAGCGATATCACAAGCCCAGTCCATATATTGTTCACCAATGATTTCCCAATAGTTCTGCAACCCCAAAGTACCTGGCGTTGTAGCGTTCCTCGCCGGGGAATCAACGGCCCTTGAGTGCCTTCCTTTTAAAACAGGAGTCACGGGTCGTCGAACGTCCGACGGAGAGCAGGGTGAGCTACGACGGTCAAGTGGCAGCTTCGTTCCTAGCGGTGCTCGATTACGGGAAAGCGTAAACGTCCTGCAAGGAAGAGGTGTGTGGGGCACCTAGGTGTCGATAGTTCTGGACCACAAAGAGTTTGAAGAACTGTGGCCCAGCAAGGGCGTCGAGTCGTCGCCGTCTCTGTGGTCTTTGGGTGGCTGCAAACCCACCGGTGGATACTCCTCGGCATGTTGACGGTCAGGCCTTCTCCAGCAGGATAAAATGGCGGCGATGCAGGCGAGAGCGTCCTTGGATTTGAAAGTTCTTAGGCAAACGGGAGCACGGCGGCTCTAGTCGGCGGCGGCGGTCGTTGACAGTGGCGCACAACAGTCTGGGCCCTTTTCCTTGGGATTCCGTGGCAGTCCCTGTCTCAGGTCGGCAGCCTGTCGAAGGTCTGTCTACCAGGGAGCTTTGGAAAAGATCAGCTGGTGCACAATGGTCCCTCGTAGCTCGGGAAGAGGGCGCCTTACTGTTAGGAAAGATTTCATATTTGAATGTAATTTTCCCTCCATGTGTCAACCCCCAAACATTTTGCTGCTGTTTTACACCCTGATCTAACCTTTGCCAGAGAAGCACAGCCCTCCGCCGCACTCCTCTGGGCTTTCACTCACTTCTTATGGGGAAACTGACATGCCCTTAAGACAGTCAGTACTGGGAGACGTTGTTTCCCTTAGTCCTTTCCTCATGTTGCAGCTTTTGTGCGAAATGTAACAAGAGTGCAATGTAACTTACTTTACCGCACCCTTGGGTCTCTAGTCATTCCAAAGGCCCTAGAAACTCTCGCTGGACTTATTATAAACTGTGCAGGTGTGTCCCGGACAGGACTGGTCGCAGCTATCGTTTAGCTTATATTTTGAACCCTTTTTTTGCCATGTTATCCATGCTCACCGTGTTTGGCACGAATAGGTGGCATGGCTCCAAAATGGCCCTGCCACGCGGTTCTTTGTCCTTTCCTTTGGCCATCTTGGCTTTCCCAGGTCTGAAGTGAGACGAGTGCACCCGGACTGGAGTAAAGGCGGTTACCATGTTGCCCTGCTGCGGCAACGAACTGTGCAAGTTCGCTGCACTTGTGACCCCCTTGACCCTGAAACCTGCTACTGCGGAAACGATACGGTGTCGAGACGTCCTGCTTGTCGCATCCGAACCGGCGAAGTCTGGGTCTGCATGTGTCGGGGACCGGTGAGTAGTCCATACCCCAACCGGTGGCCCCTAGCACAGGAACCCATTTCTTTTCCACCGCTGTTGCAAAACAGCGGCTCCATCCCGCACTCTCACCCTGCCTCTCCCCGCAAGTGGAGGTCTTGCTTGAGTAGTGGGGACTTGATCTTCATCGCCTCATCCACCTTCCTGAACTGTCAGAGACCATATGTTGTCCATTGGCACAAGCGCATGCATGCACTATTGAGCATAAGGCTCCTCTCTTCGAAGGGCTTGGACTGCCTCCTAGTTAGGTGTATTTCTGATGTCGAACTGGGTCTAATGATTACTTGCACTGCCTGTTTTCCTCCCCATCTAGGTGGTCTACATATTTCGTGCTTTTAACTCCTTAGACCCCTCGGTCTTGTATATATATTGTATTGATTGTGATGTGTTGGTTTACTTCAGGATTATTGTGATTCTTTGCTATGGTCTATGTTACAAAGGCCTTGTAATAAATGTGTCTATATTTTTAATATAACACCTGTCTGGGGTAATTTGTAAGTGTCCTTGCTTTTTGTGCTCATTGAGGTCTTTCAGTCACCCTCACCCCTCTTGAGACTTAGTCTTGACCGCTGCCATCGCTACCCTGATTGGTCTGGCTTGTCCAGAGGTTGCCCTGTTCCAAGAAACTAGGCTGGCCTTCTGAACCTCTGCCCCTCCAGGTCAGAGTTCAGAAATCCATCTTAACAAATTGGTGGCAGAAGTGGGATAGGACTGAAGGAATCCGGTGTTGCGCACGAGCGAAGGCATTTCGAGTTATTCCTACCAGGACATATGGCGAATTGTCATAGTATAACTTTTAAAAGGCCATAGTCCTAACAGTATGAAAACAAGTACCTTGTTAACTGTAAATGCTTCGAAATCCGACACATTGAGAAAGATGTGTGCTGAAAGAGGTGTTTCCTCGCGAGGCACAAAGGTAGAAATGATCCAGAGAATCATGGACTGGCAAGAAGCTCAGCTTAGAGCTATAGCTTCCGAGGACAGTGCAGAAGGAGGTGGGGCTGCTCTCACTGGTAGAACTGATGGTTTTACCGCTGCACTGATCCACAGCGACCATGAGGACATGGAGGATGAAATGTTGAATGTTTCCTCTGCCAGTGCTGATGGGGAGGCCATACTTGAATTCAAGAAACAAGAGCTGAAGTTCAACAAGTTGACAATGCTGATAAAATTGCCTGGTTTCTTAGCAGACTACCCCATTCTGGCTGCAGTGTCATTATGGAAATGTCAAAAGCTGAGAGAGCAGATTTTGCAATGTTGAAGCAAACTCTCATCTTAAAGTTTGGAAAGACTCCTGCCCAATACTTAAAAAGATTCAGAGAGTATAAGAAAAAGGAAGGTGGTACTTGGGTATCTTATGTAACTGAATCCTTAAAAAACTTGACTGGCTGGTTCGAAGGTTATAAGGTTTCTACCTTTGAAGGTATGATAAGTCTTGTCCTGCTGGAACATATTTTTGCATCTTCTTCCCCTGAGCTTAAGCAGCATTTGGCCGATTCCAAGGAGATAGATCCTAAGAAGCTAGCCATTGCAGCAGATTTATGGGTGTCACATCGAGTGTCCCATAAGGACAAGACTCATCCTGGCAAGCAAGAGGAAGGGAAAAAGTCCAAAGATAAGGAGGGTGGGGAAACTGATAAATCTTCTTCCCAAAAGGGCCACAAAAAGAAAAATAAGGGTAAGACACAAGAGAACACACAGGGTAGTGGAGGTCAGCCTCCGAAACCGAACTCTGGTTATAGTCAGCCTTCCTATGTGAACAGAACCAATGGATCTTGTTTTGCTTGTGGAGCAACTGACCACGTGAAGGTGGATCCCAGATGTAAGGTCAAAACCTTGGGGGTACACTCTGCTAATCTGGCCTTCTCCTCCTACGAGGAAGAAGAGATTACCGGAGCATCCTTCTCCTCAGACTCCTTCCCCAGTGGGATAGAAGCTGAGGTAGTTTTAGTTTCCCTGGGTTCCTGGGAGCCTAAAGTCTCAGAGGCTTATGCTAGGATTCCAGATAACACCAAGCACTACTTTAAGGACAGTGTGCTGATCAATGGAGTAGATACTCCAGCTCTTACGGATAGAGGGGTGCAGTCGAACTGTAGTAGATTCTACCTTGGTAGACCCAGAGGAAGTTGCCAGAGCTACTCTGATGCCTACTAAGTTGGCTGACGGCCCACCTCTCATGTTCCCAGTAATACTTGTAAATCTTACTATCAATGGTACAGCAGTCAGGATTCCAGTGAGCATTCAGAGGAGTGTCCCAGGAAAGGTCTTGTTGGGCAATGATCTCAGAGCTTTAGGGCTTGTGGGAGATATCGCTGACAGACCCTGCACAAGGTCGCAAATGAGGGCAGCACTGGCCAAGACCAATGCCCTGCCCCAGCCAAAGGGGAAACCCAAGGCTAAAGGAGTCAAAAAACCAAAAAGAGGGAAAGAGAATATTCCCCCTAATTCGTCTACCACTGAGGTGGAGGTAGTGGGTCAATCACCCGGACCTGATGAGGAGGTGGTGATGCCTGAAGTATTTGACCCCAATGACCATCCTGAACTAAACGATTTGTTAGTAGAAGGTGGTCCTGACAGGGAAGAATTCAGTAAAGGCCAACGTGAGTGCCCATCTCTGGAAGGCCTAAGGAGACAGGCCTGCTCCCAGCTTGAGGGTGAACCTCCTGGGAAGCACAGGATTTATTGGGAAGGTGGGCTCCTGTATAGTGAGCCTACAGAGTCTACAGAAGGAGACCATATGAGGTTGGTGGTTCCCCTTGCTGTAAGACCCTTCCTCCTGCAGCTGGCACATGAAGTGCCCTTTGCTGGCCACCTTGGTATTAAGAGGACCAAGCAAAGGTTTTCCATGCACTTCTACTGGCCCAAGATGGGGGTGCAAGTAGAAAGTCACTGCAGGAGTTGTGCCTCCTGCCAGTTATCTAGTAAGAGTGGTTCAACAATCCAAGCTCCATTGGTACCACTCCCAGTTGTGGGGGTACCATTTGAGAGGGTAGGGATCGACATTGTTGGTCCCCTTGATCCCCAAACATCCTCAGGCAATAGGTTTATCCTGGGACTGGTCGACCATGCCACCCGATATCCTGAGGCCATCCCATTGAAAACTGTGACTGCCAAGTCAGTTGCAAAAGCGTTACTTGGCATCTTTACTAGGGTTGGCTTCCCTAAAGAAGTTGTGTCTGACAGAGGCAGCAACTTTATGTCAAAGTATATGCAGACTATGTGGAAGGAATGTGGGGTCACCTATAAGTTTTCTTCCGCATACCACACCCAGACCAATGGTCTGGAGGAACGGTTTAACAGGACCTTGAAAAGTATGATTGGGGCTCTGGAAGAACCTCAAAGAAGAAAATGGGATCTTCTTTTACCATGCTTACTGTTTGCCTACAGAGAGGTACCACAAGAGCGTGTTGGCTTCAGCCCCTTTGAACTTCTCTTTGGTCACCCTGTGCGGGGACCCTTAGCCATAGTCAAGGAGGGATGGGAGATGCCCACTCCCCCCATTACTACCAACATAGTAGACTATGTGTTAGGGCTCAGAAAAAGGATGGTACTCCTGATGGGTCTGGCTAGTGACAAGTTGAAGGCAGGACAAGCTCTGGTGAAACATTGGTATGACCAGAAGGCTTCCCTCATTAACTTTACACCTGGTCAGAAAGTCCTGATCATGAATCCCATACGGCCTAGGGCTTTATAGGATAAATGGTCTGGCCCTTACACAGTGGTGGAGTCACTGGGTGAGGTCGACTATTTAGTGGACCTTGGAAGGCCTGGACAGGCTCCAAAAGTGTTTCATGTAAATAGGCTGAAGGCTTTCATCCCAAGAGTTGAAATCGCAGCACTGCTATTGGCTTCAGATGTTGGAAGAGGAAGGACCTCTTCCTGACCTATTCCAAAGCAGTCCTTCAGATAACTCCATTGAGGGTGTCCGAGTGGCCCCTCACCTGACTTCTGATCAGCAGGCCGAGGTGAGAAGTTTGCTTAGGCAATTCTCCCCCCTGTTTTCGCAGTCCCCTGATTTGACACCTTGGTGCAAACATAACATTGACACGGGAGACAGTGTACTTACCAAAAGTAGGGGATACAGAATGTCAGACAAAGTACGGTCCTACATTAAGACAGAGGTCAACAAAATGTTGGATCTTGGGGTGATTGAACCGTCTAGTAGTCCTTGGTCCAGCCCTGTGGTTTTGGTCCCAAAAGCAGGTACTTCTGAATTGAGGTTCTGTGCGGATTACAGGGCTCTGAATGCTGTCACCAAGACAGATGCACACCCCTTGCCTAGAACAGATGAGCTGGTGGATATCTTGGGCGGCTCCAAGTACCTCAGCACGTTTGACCTCACTGCAGGCTATTGGCAAGTAGCCCTTGCAGAACATGCCAAGGAGAAGACAGCTTTCTCAATGCCAGAGGGCTGTTACCAGTTTAGGGTAATGCCCTTTGGGTTGAAGAATGCACCTGCAACATTCCAGAGTCTTGTGAATCATGTGTTGAATGGGTTGGACGAATTCTGTCTTGCATATCTGGATGATATAGCAGTTTTCAGTGCCACCTAGGAAGACCATGTGAAACACCTTGGGATTGTGTTACAGGCTCTTCAAAAGGCCCACTTGACCATAAATGCCAGTAAATGCTAGATTGGACAAGGCTCAGTGGTTTACCTTGGACATGAAGTAGGTGGAGGGAGGATACTGCCTCTACCCAGTAAAATACAAGCAGTACAAGATTGGCCTACTGTTCTGACTTGAGTGTCGTGTAGACCGTTGAGACCTCCGTCCCCAAGTGACGCACAGGGGAACCAAAGAAACCCGCTGTGCGACCTATGGAGCCACAGGTGGGAGATGTTACTTCCCGGATCCACGGAACCTCTGGAACACCGATGCTGCTGCAAAAAGAACGAGGTTAAGTACCAGGCAAATACAATATAACACAGTAATCAAAGGATCTGAGTAATCTTACCTATCCGGTGATTGGAAAACCCGGGAAACCTAGTGAAGGAGGTTCGAGACTCAGATGAGAGGCGGTCCCCAGAACAATAGGGAACAGAGTCAGGCGTGGACACAGGATAGCCCACCTGTAGAGCTGAAGATGTAGTTTGAGTTCCCAAAGGCCAATGGCGTAGAAGTCCAACAAAGTACCAAGGGATGATCTGAAGACAGGTGAGGGACGGGTCGAAGTTCAGCAATGAGTAAACAGTTCCAAGCAAAGGTATAAAAGGGTAATCCAAAGGAGTCCAGGTGAAATATCCAAGATCAAGGTAAACCAACAGAGCATATCAAACGTAGCGCCAAACAGAGTCGAAAGACAGCTGAGAAGCGGTGAGTGCTCCGTGCATTAAGCTTTATATACTGTGCGCTTCTGAATCATGTGACATCCACCATGGTCACGTGGGAAACGCCGCTCTGAATCACGTGAGCAAATGAATGATCTATGCAGAGGTGTTCCGCCGCCCCTTCTGCTGTATGTTCTCCATGGCAACTGCCAATGCAGGAAGGGCTGCAACCGGGCACGTACATTGTACCTGGTACAGAGCTTTCGGTCCTTTGGGGTAACCACATCACGTCGTGAGTCTCGAACCCTGGAGGGAGTAGTGTGGGAACCCGAGGTAGGTGTTGTGGAGATGTTAGCAGTGTTCTGGTGTGCAGAGGAAAGTCTAACATATCCCCCCCCCAACAGCCCACGACCCCGTGGGCAGGACGGGTGATCCCTATGGAACCGGGCCACCAACCGAGGAGCGTTAACGTCCAGGGCGGAAACCCAAGAGCGCTCCTCCGGGCCATAACCCTTCCAATCCACCAAATACTGGAGCCCATCCCTAAACCAACGGGAACCCAAAATGGCTGACACTTCAAAGACATCAGGGGAGGCCAGGGACACCGGGGCTGCTGGAGCCCAAAGACGGGAGGAATCAGGGCAGGGCTTGAGGAGAGAGACATGAAAAACAGGATGGATACGCCAAGAGTTCGGGAGAACCAGATGAAAAGCCACTGGATTCACAACCTGAGAGATCACATACGGGCCAACAAAGCGAGGCAGAAGTTTCCGACAACCAACCAGACGAAGGTAACGGGAAGACAACCACACCTTAGAACCCACCGCAAGGGGAGGAGCAGCCAAGCGCTTGCTATCAGCACGGGACTTCATAGAGGCCTTTGCTTCAGTAAGATGGACCAGAGTACGAGCATGAACAGCAGACAGATCCCTAAGACAAGCCGTGGCCGCAGGATTCAAAGAGATAGAGGCATCAGGGAAAGGCAAAACCTTGGGGTGTTGGCCATAGAGGGCATAGAAAGGTGAAAAACCTGTAGCAGAGTGAGCCGCGTTATTGTATGCGAACTCGGCAAGCCGTAAAGCACTGAGCCAGGAGGACTGTTGTTGCAAGATAAAGCACCGGAGATACTGCTCCATAGATTGATTCGTCCTTTCAGTCTGCCCATCAGTCTCGGGGTGATAGGCCGAGGAATACCTGGTATCGATGCCAAGCAGCTTAGTCAAAGCTCTCCAAAAACGAGAGGTGAACTGCGACCCACGATCGGAGATAATGACAGAAGGAAGCCCAAACAATGAGAACACAGATTCAAAAAACAACCCAGCCAGGACCGATGCCGAAGGGATCCCCTTACAGGGAACAAAGCGAGCCATTTTTGTGAATGTATCTACCACCACCCAGATGGTATCAAAACCCCGCACCTTGGGGAGATCGGTCACGAAATCCATAGTCAGTGTGTGCCAAGGTCTTGGGGGTATCAGTAGCGGAAGCAGCAGGCCGATTGGACGACTTCTTCGATGTTTGGCTTGAGGGCAGACAGAGCAAGAGTTGACATAGTATTCCACGTCGCGCTTCATAGAGGGCCACCAACACCAGCGCTTTAGGAGATCCATGGTACGCTCCTGGCCGGGATGGGCATTAAAGGGAGCATCATGAGACCATTCAAGGGCCAGGTTACGGGTGTCAGGCGTGGGGAGAAACAAGCGATCATGCACAAAAGGTAAACCATCATAATACACTGGATCCCAATCCTGCAGTTGGTCAGAATGACTGCTCGTCCAAGCCCGCACAGAATCCAACAATGATAGAGAGGGAGTGCAGAGACAAATCACGTGACTAGAACGGTATCGGGGAAGGTTGGCAACGAGACTCCACCCAGAGAGCGTGACAAGGCGTCCGCTTTCCCATGAGTGATCCCAGGAAGATGAGTGATGCGAAAATCAAAGGCGGAAAAGAACAGATGCCACCGGACCTGTCTGCTGTTGATGCACTTTAGGGAGGCCAGATCCTGTAGGTTCTGATGATCGGAGTAGACAATAATTGGATACTTAGCCCCCAGGAGATGATGGCGCCATACTCGAAAGGCGTCCATGACAGCCAGAAGTTCCTTCTCCGTTACAGTATAAAGGGTCTCAGTACTGGAAAACTTACGGGAGTGATATGCCACCGGGTGCAACTTGCCCGTCGTAGGACATGTCTGAGACAACACCACACCGAGGGCAAAAGAAGAGGCATCGCCTCGACTATGAATGGGAGTTCGGGATTGGGATGCTGAAGAATTGGTGCGGTAGTGAAAGCGGTCTTCAGAGCCTCAAAGGATTCCTGATGTTCCTTTCGCCACTGGTAGGGTACTTGAGGGCTAGTCAGAGCCGTAAGTGGGGCCACAATTGTAGAAAAGGACGAAATAAAGCGCCTGTAAAAGTTGGCGAAGCCCAAAAAGGCCTGCAAGGCCTTGAGTGTCTGAGGAATCGGCCAATCTAAGACCGCCTTAACCTTGGATTCGTTCATGGATAGTGCCCCAGGGGTAATGTGGAAGCCCAGAAACTCAACAGACGTTTTATGGAACTGACATTTCTCGGGTTTGGCAAACAGCGAATGTTCCCTCAGACGGGATAAGACCTCCCGAACATGCTGTACATGGTCATCAAGATTCCGTGAAAAGATCAAGATGTCGTCCAGATAAACAACCATGTATATATCCGGAATATCCCTGAATATGTCATTCATAAAACGCTGGAATGTTGCTGGGGCGTTGCATAGGCCGAAGGGCATGACTAAGTATTCATACAACCCGTAGCGGGTGCAAAAGGCAGTTTTCCACTCATCGCCCTCGCGGACGCGCACTAGATTGTATGCGCCCCGAAGGTCCAGCTTGGTAAAAATTGAAGCATGGGATAATCGGTCCAGGAGGGGGGTACTCAAAGGGATTGGATACCTGTCCTTTTTCGTGATGGCGTTAAGGCGTCGGTAATCCACACAAGGACGTAAGTCCCCCTCTTTCTTGGGTACAAAAAATATAGGGCTTGCAGCTAGTGAAGTAGAGGGGCGGATGTGTCCTAGTCGTAGGGCGTTCTGGACATACTGTTTCAGAGCTTGTTCTTCCGAGGGGGACAGAGAATAGATCCTGCCCGAAGGAACGGTAGAGTACGGGATTAGTTCAATTGGGCAGTCATATGATCTGTGTGGAGGAAGCACCTCGGAAGAACCGCGGTCGAAAACTGACTCAAATTCTTTGTACTCAGAGGGAATCCCGGTAACTACCCCTCCGACGGTATGGGAATTCACAACCGCTGGTCCACCATCATTCAATGTGAGCTGAGCAAGAGCTCCCAAAGCTCGTGACGGAGTATCTGTTTCTAAATGGGTTGGGAGACAAAGGTTCTGGCAGATATCCGACTCAAAGAGTACTTTGCCTGTTTGCCAATTAATCAGAGGATTGTGTTCACGCAACCATGGTATTCCTAATATGATACCGAACTGGGGTGTGGTAATCAAGTCAAAACTTAGCGTCTCTGTGTGAATGTCTTGTATAGTCAATAATAGAGGAGCAGTTTGGTGTCTAACGGGACCAGAGACTAGAGCAGTGCCATCTACGGCCTGAATCGGTTCAGGTCGGGTTTTCACCACTAAAGGTAGATTGAGAGAATGAGCTAAAGCAATGTCTATGTAGTTCCCTGTGGCACCAGAGTCAATGATGATCGTGACTGCGTGAGAGATACCCGCAGAAGGACAAAGAGTGGCCTGTACAAAGATGGGCTGGATATGAGCGAAAGCAGGAGTGGCACCCGGAGATGAGGACTGGAAACTCGACCTGGGCTCCGGATCTAAGGTCGAGCTGTCCGAAAAACCTGGGACTTCTTGGGACGTCGAGGGCATTCCTTAACATAATGTCCTGTGGTGCCGCAATAAAAGCATGCATTATCCACCCTCCTACGTTCTCTCTCAGATGTCGTGATAGGACTACGTAAACCTCCCACTTGCATAGGTTCCTCAGTGCTGGAGGCGGGAGTACTGACAGCTGTAGGATGAGAGAAACCCAACTCAGCCCTGCGCTCTGAGCGACGTGCATCTATCTGTAGGGCAAGATCCACTAGTTCTTGATACTGAGTGGGCACAGTAGGGATCACGGCTAAGGCATCTTTCATTGGATTATTCAACCCTCTATAGAATATGACCGCCCGCTTGCTTTCTGGCCATGATGTTTCGGCGACCAATTGATTGAAACGGTTGATGTAGTCTATCATGGTCCCTCTCCCCTGGGTTAGTTCTAACAACTCCGAATCCCTAGATTGTGCCTTGTGTCGAGTGTCAAAGACTCGGGACATCTCGGTAACTAACAAATCGAAATCATAGAGAACCGGGCTATTGTTCTCCAGTAAAGGATTAGCCCAAGCGGCAGCCGTTCCGGCCAGATGGGAAAGGGTAAAGGCCACTTTAGCAGTGGAATTAGGAAAGGCCAGAGGTCTACACAGGAAGTGTAACTTGCACTGATTGATGAAGGTCCTGAACTTCTTGGGGTCGCCTTGATAACGTTCAGGAGCGGCCAAGGGAGAAGGGGCTGGAAGGACCACTGGGGTTGGAGCTGGGGTATTTGCCAATGGAGGAGGTGTAGCTGGAGTGGGAGCATCCCCAAATTCAGAGTCTGCAGGGAGGGAATGCTGGACACTCTGTATGGAATCTATCCTTTGGTGAATCACCGTGTTTGCGGCGGCCATATCTGCCCTTAATACTGTAATTGCCTGAACTAAAGCAGCTATGGGTTCTTCCGTGGACCCCTGCATTATCCAAAACGACTATACGGCTTCTCAGTCTGTTCTGACTTGAGTGTCGTGTAGACCGTTGAGACCTCCGTCCCCAAGTGACGCACAGGGGAACCAAAGAAACCCGCTGTGCGACCTTTGGAGCCACAGGTGGGAGATGTTACTTCCTGGATCCACGGAACCTCTGGAACACCGATGCTGGTGCAAAAAGAACGAGGTTAAGTACCAGGCAAATACAATATAACACAGTAATCAAAGGATCTGAGTAATCTTACCTATCCGGTGATTGGAAAACCCGGGAAACCTAGTGAAGGAGGTTCGAGACTCAGATGAGAGGCGGTCCCCAGAACAATAGGAAACGGAATCAGGCGTGGACACAGGATAGCCCACCTGTAGAGCTGAAGACGTAGTTTGAGTTCCCAAAGGGCAATGACGTAGAAGTCCAACAAAGTACCAAGGGATGATCCGAAGACAGGTGAGGGATGGGTCGAAGTTCAGCAATGAGTAAACAGTTCCAAGCAAAGGTACAAAAGGGTAATCCAAAGGAGTCCAGGTGAAATATCCAAGATCAAGGTAAACCAACAGAGCATATCAAACGTAGCGCCAAACAGAGTCGAAAGACAGCTGAGAAGCGGTGAGTGCTCCGTGCATTAAGCTTTATATACTGTGCGCTTCTGAATCATGTGACGTCCACCATGGTCACGTGGGAAACGCCGCTCTGAATCACGTGAGCAAATGAATGCGGAGGTGTTCCGCCGCCCCTTCTGCTGTATGTTCTCCATGGCAACTGCCAATGCAGGAAGGGCTGCAACCGGGCACGTACATTGTACCTGGTACAGAGCTTTCGGTCCTTTGGGGTAACCACATCACGTCGTGAGTCTCGAACCCTGGAGGGAGTAGTGTGGGAACCCGAGGTAGGTGTTGTGGAGATGTTAGCAGTGTTCTGGTGTGCAGAGGAAAGTCTAACACCTACCCCCACTACACAGACCCAGGTGAGAGCCCTCTTAGGACTCACTGGGTACTACAGAAATTTCATGGCAGACTATGGCACCATAGCTGCCCCTCTGACTGCCCTCACTACTCCAAAGAAACCCAAGAAGGTAACTTGGACCGAAGAGTGTGAGAGGCCTTCCATGGTTTAAAAGACTCCTTGTGCCAGGCCCCTGTGCTCAGGACCCCTGATTACCAAAGACCTTTCATTGTGCAGACAGATGCCTCTGACACTGGGATAGGAGCTGTACTATCGCAAGTAGATCAGAAGGGTAAGGACATCCTATTGACTTCATTAGTCACCGGTTTAAGGACAGAGAGCTCAGATGGTCCACAGTAGAGAAATAATGTTTCTCTGTTGTGTGGGCCCTACGGAAGCTGAGGCCCTACCTCTATGGGACCCACTTCACTGTGCAAACTGACCATAAGCCCTTAAAGTGGCTAATGAACATGAAGGGAGAAAATCCAAAGTTGTTTAGGTGGTCCATAGGTCTGCAGGGCTTTGACTTCACTATTGAGCATAGGCCAGGTGTCCAACATAGCAATGCTGATGGGTTGTCCAGAATGTTTAACCGACCTGAACAAGAAACTCATGCAGGGGTGGATTAGTTCCCCCTGTCCTTAGTCTGGGAGGGGCAAGTATTAGGAAAGATTTCATATTTGAATGTAATTTTCCCCCCATGTGTCAACCCGCAAACTTTTTGCTGCTGTTTTACACCCAGATCTACCCTTTGCCAGAGAAGCGCAGCCCTCCGCTGCACTCCTCTGGGCTTTCGCTCACTTCTTATGGGGAAACTGACATGCCCTTAAGACAGTCAGTACTGGGAAACGTTGTTTCCCTTAGTCCTTTCCTCATGTTGCAGCTTTTGTGCAACATGTAACAAGAGTGAAATGTAACTTACTTTATCGCACCCTTGAGTCGCTAGTCATTCCAAAGGCCCCAAAAACTCTCGCTGGACTTATTATGAACTGTGCAGGTGTGTCCCGGACAGGACTGATGGCAGCTATCGTTTATCTTATGTTTTGAACCCTTTTTTTGCCATGTTATCCGCGCTTACCGTGTTTGGCACGAATAGGTGGCGTGGCTCCAAAATGGCCATGCAACGCGGTTCTTTGTCCTGTCCTTTGGCCATCTTGCCCCTTCACCTTCCCCAGGTCAGTCTTTATTTGGTCATGCACTTTCCCGCGAAACCCAAAGCTTTCGTGGGCTTCTGCATGCCTTGTGTGTATGCCTCCAGGATGTGGGCTGGGATGTCTGTTCCCAATACACATCCAGGGTGCCAGAAAGTCTGGAGTGTCATGAATGCCTGGGACCACCGTGGTCCGTGATTGGTCCACATATGGAGTGAGTGTTTGTGAGCAGATCACCCATTGGGTCCTCTCCGTTTTGGCGCGAAGGGAACTTTGGATAAGAGGAGGCCGAAAACACCACTACCATGTCGATCTCCTGAGTTCACACGAATAAAGGATAAGGAGCCAAGTATCCTGCAACAAGAAGCCGAGTCGAGGAACCGCTGGTGACCCGCTGGAAGGTTTCGCACCCTGAGCCCGCTGTTGTCCTGCGAGATCCCTCTGCATCTGATCGTCCTAGAAGGTCTGCGAAGGCGCTTTGACCCATTGGAATAGTGGGACCAACTATTCTCTGCACCTTCATCAAACCTTGCAAGTAAACCTCTTCGGAAGTGTCCCTGGGGCAACCAGTGGCTGACCAGCTTACACGGGATGTTTGCTCTGTCACCGCCGCCGTTTCGAGGAAGCCCTCGAAACTTGGTATCCTGCTTGCTCTGTGTCCCCGGCACCCTCACACCGAATTTCGTACACTTGTCATTCCCAGGTCTGAAGTGAGACGAGTGCGCCCGGACCGGAGTAAAGGTGGTTACCGTGTTGCCCTGCTGCGCTAACGACATGTGCAAGTTCGCTGCACTTGTGACCCCCTTGACCCTGAAACCTGCTACCGCGGAAACTACACGGTGTTGAGACGTCCTGCTTGTCGCATCTGAACCTGCAGCAAAGTGAACTGAACTGGTGAAGTCTGGCTCTGCCTGCGTCGGGGACCGGTGAGTAGTCCATACCCCAACCGGTGGCCCCTAGTGCAGGAACCCATTTCTTTTCTACCGCTGTTGCGAAACAGCGGCTCCATCCCGCACTCTCACCCTGCCTCTGTCCGCAAGTGGAGGTCTTGCTTGAGTAGTGGGGACTTGTTCTTCATCGCCTCATCCACCTTCCTGAACTGTCAGAGACCCTTGAAAGAGACCATATGTTGTCCATTGGCACAAGCGCGTGCATGTACTATTGAGCATAAGGCTCCTCTCTTCGTAGGGCTTGGACTGTCTCCTAGTTAGGTGCATTTCTGATGTCGAACTGGGTCTAATGATTACTTGAACTACCTGTTTTCCTCCCCATCTAGGTGGTCTACATATTTCATGCTTTTAGCTCCTTACACCCCTCGGTCTTGTATATATATTGTATTGATTGTGATGTGTTGGTTTGCTTCCTGATTATTGTTATTCTTTGCTATGGTCGATGTTACAAAGGCCATGTAATATATGTGTCTATATTTTTAATATAACACCTGTCTGGGGTAATTTGTAAGTGTCCTTGCTTTGTGTGCTCATTGAGGTCTTTCAGTCAGCCTCACCCCTCTTGAGACTTAGTCTTGACCACCGCCATTGCTACCCTGATTGGTCTGGCTTGTCCAGAGGTTACCCTGTTCCAAGAAACTAGGCTGTCCTTCTGAACCTTTGCCCCTCCAGGTCAGAGATCCATCTTAACACTTACCAGGTCCTCTCTGGGTCAGTCCTTGGAGACACAGCAGCTTTCAGATTGTGAAGGAGAGCAACAACAATTCTTCTCGTACAGCAGGGCTTCAAGGTCAAGCTTCCGTTTCACTCCAGTTACTCGTCGTAGTGGACTTCAGCTTCTGAACACGATTCCTAGCAGTGAGAGGTCTCCAGATATACTGTTGCTCTCCCATTCATTCCACTGGGTCATACTCAAGCATCCAATCACGGCGAAGGGCATTCATGCAGGCAGGCAGCCAATCAGGCACACGGTGCATTCAGGCCATTCACTTCTCTCCAGACACTCACAACAAGTTATGTGTATGGGGACAAGTATCCAGCCATTCAACACTCCACACTGCATTCATACCAGTTTCGAGCAGGGCTGTCTCAGTCATTCTGTTAAACACCATATACTAGAAATCCACAACATAGAATACGTATTCGTCACACATTCCATTCACCCAGGTCCCACCCACAGGCGTACCCACAACATACGGTCGTTGGGAAGGCTCCAGCCAGTCTGGTCAGCACTTCCCCACACTACCATATTGTCACGACCCGTGACCGAGAACCCCTCTGGCATGGTCACATGCCAGGTAGGGTTAGGGCTCGGGGTTCATTTGGGGCCCCAAGGGCCTTGCATTGTCACCGGAGACTCTCCTGGAGTCAGTCCTGGCGCCTTTGGCGCCAGGCTCATTTTTGGAATGGTACTTGAAGGGACTACTTTTCATATGGAGGCCTGCAGCCAACATGGAGGCACCCACACAGTCTAGTCCCTAAGAACCAGACTGTGCGGTGCAGTGTTTTAGGGTGTGGTAGCCCGGACTACTTTACCTGTACTACCTTACAGGGTTGGCTATATAAACCACACCCAAGCTAAAGAACGTGCTTTGCGTTATTCTGCAGCCGCAGCGTAACGCTCACCATGTTCAGAGACCAGCACACAGCGTTCCTCGAACCGCAGACCTGCAGAGGAGACAAAAGAACATTATTAGCAGTTCCAACTTACCTGCAGTCTTCCATCCTTCGATCCCAGCTGCTCGCGGTCTTCCATTCCCGTTGGCAGCATCTTCAAGACAGCACGCTCGCACCGGAACAAAGCACCTGGGGAGGAGAGAAAAAGGGACGTTAAACAGGTAACTCACGGCAAGCTCAGCAGTAACCAAAATCTCCTCACCTGGCTGGGCATATCTTGGCCGGTTACGCTCCGGAAAACACACCACGTCCAGAAAGACCATCGTAACCTGAAAAGGAATAAAGAATACAGGTTAGCCCAAAAAGACATTAGCGCACCGCACTTCGCGCTGAACCTACCTTTCTTCATATGCTTCGGGTCCATAAATCCCGGCAGGAGCCGAACCCAAGCAGCGCACCCAGCGAACCTCCGCATACCTAAGGGGGAAACAATCAGGGAAAGACATTAATAGCCGCAAGAAAGCAAAGGCCCTCGAAGACTACTATAATCGAACTTACCTCTTTAAAGACACTCGAATGGGTTGCCATCAGTGAAGTTAACTCGGATGCATCAACCCGCAGAAACTACGCGCCCCTGCGCAGAAAACAGGACAGAGAGCACGCCATACATCATAACAAGGTGAGGAGGGGGGCCTTCAGATCAAGTCCAAGGGGCTGGTGGGAGGAAACGAAATCTGAACCTAAGCCCAGTCCTCCTGCGCTTTCAGGCCCATCTACCCTACCATAGAAGACATCATTCCTGAATTGAGTACATCTGGGGGAAATCCGGCAACTGAAGAACTCAGCAGGCAACTACTGCAATCACAGGCCGGGCAAGCTCCATTACCAGAAACTACACCGGCACAGGCAACCACGTCGTCTACCGCTCCAGTGCAAATAAATGTACCCGGAACAATACCCTTACCACCGCCAGAAAGGTTTTCAGGAGATCCAAGAAAATATGCAGCTTTCATTAACCAATGTCGCCTTCATTTCCTCTGCAGACCGGCTGCATTCCCTAACGATCAAGCACGTGTAGCCTTTATTTTATCATATCTAAATGGTAGTGCAGCAGACTGGTCAGTGCCGCTTGTGAGCTATGATGATCCGTTACTACATGACTTTGGGGGCTTCCAAAGGGAAATGGGAAAACTCTTTGCCCGACACACCCATGAACAAGCTTTAGACAATTAACTCTTGTCACTCCGGCAGGGGAATCAGGACTTGCTAACATACATAGCAACCTTCAATAGGTTGGTGGCCTGAAGACAAGAGAACCACGTTGTTTCACCGAGGCCTTCGAGGGGAATAATAGGACGTCTTGGCTCAGGTAGTTGATCCACCTAGAGACTGTGGTGAATTCATCAATCTGGTGGTGCAATTAGATCATCGATTACAAGATCGAAAAGCGGATCGTTCCAAATCCGACACACGGGCGGTGTACCTACGAACCAAAGATGCTACTCCGCGCACGTCAGAGAATACCACAGAGCCAATGCAAATTGGAGGCATGCAACCACCGTTAACAAAAGCCGAAAGAGACAAGAGAAGGCAACAGCAGTTATGTTTGTACTGTGGACAATCGGGGCACTTCTTAAAAGACTGTCCAATAAAACCTCCCAAGCGAATTGTGGGAGCTACAGAAAAGGATGAGATTAAGGAGTCGGAAAACTGCCTAGCTCGACAAAAGTAGAGGTCAGTTTGTCGAGTGAGAAGAATGAGCAACCAACCTCACATTTTGCAATGCCAGTAATCCTAATCAATCACCAACAACCTTCAAGGATGCATTCCGTTGAAGCTTACATAGACAGCGGGGCAGTTGGGAATTATATTGATCAAGATCTGGCCGCACGGATGGGGCTTCCCTTAAGTTTTAAGCCAAACACAGAAAAGGTGACCACAGTAGATGGGACTGAAATTGCTTCTGGACCAGTAACCCGATGTACGGCAGGAATAACCCTGCTGTGCCACGATGGACACCGGGAATCGATTTCCTTCGATTTCATCAAGGCGTCTCAATTTCAGCTAATTTTAGGGATGCCATGGTTAGTTGCTCACAACCCTCGGATAGATTGGCGTGCAAGAAAACTGACTTTTCCCCATGATTGCGCCTCCACCTGCTATCTCCAAGAAAACGAGTCCGGGTTCAAGGTTTCTATGTGTCCAAGAGTCGGTATAGTTACACTTGGCGCAACCAGTACTCTCCCTGAAGAATATCAAGATTTCCAGGATGTGTTCCAGAAGGAACAAGCTAATGCGCTACCACTGCACAGGTCCTACGACTGTCAGATTGACCTCATACCTGGTGCACAGATCCCTTGCGGTAGAATCTACGCGCTCACTGAATCAGAAAACCAGCATCTAAAGTCCTATCTGGACCAGTACTTGGCAAATGGGTTCATTCGCCCATCCAAATCTCCGGCAGCCAGTCCCCTGTTCTTCGTACCAAAAAAGGAAGGGGACTTAAGAACCTGTATTGACTAACGCGCCCTGAACCAGATCACCGTGAAAAACCGTTACCCACTGCCCCTTATTCCCGAGATGCTAGATCAAGTCAAAGATGCCAGGATTTATACGAAGTTAGACCTCAGAGGAGCGTACCACTTGGTCCGAGTCAAAAAGGGAGATGAATGGAAAACGGCCTTTCGTACTAAATATGGGTTGTTTGAGTACCAGGTAATGCCTTTCGGGCTGTGCAATGCCCTGGTGGCGTTCCAATATTTTATGAACAACGTCCTAAGGGAGCTGATCGATGTTTGCGCCCTGGTCTACATATATGACATCCTGGTGTATTCAACCTCAGAACAATACCATGTTAAGCATGCCCGTGCTGTCCTTGCTAAACTGCGCCAACATCGACTATATGCAAAACTTGAAAAATGTTCTTTCCATGTAACCGAAGTTGAATTTCTTGGTTTCGTTCTTACTCCAAAGGGCATTCGAATGGATGCACACAAGGTGGATGCCATTCTAAAATGGCCCTCCCCAACCTCAGTAAAAGGGATCCAGAGTATGCTGGGTTTTGCAAATTTCTACCGTCGATTCATCCCAGACTTTTCTCGGATTGTGCATCCAATCACGTTACTTCTACGAAAAAACAATAACAAATTCATATGGTCAGAAGATACTGAAAAGGCCTTCCAAAAACTAAAGGAAAAATTCACGTCAGCCCCGATCATACGACATCCTCGTCCAGATTTACTTTACATCGTGGAAACAGATGCTTCCAGTATGGCGATGGGGGCGGTTCTTTCTCAAAAGACCCTGAAACTGGCCAATTGCACCCTGTGGCCTTCTGGTCATGAAAATGTACACCTCCTGAACTCAATTATGCCATTACCGATAAGGAACTGCTTGCTATAAAATCCGCCTTCAAGGCATGGCAGCATTATCTCTTAGGGGCTAGGCATACGGTCACTGTAATTACGGACCATCGGAACTTACAATATTTAAAAACAGCAAAGGCGCAATCCTCGCGCCAATTACGATGGGCCCTTTTCTTCGCCGAATATGACTATATAATCACTTATCGGCCAGGCGTAAGAAATGGGAAAGCTGACGCACTATCTCGCATGGGCATCGATGAAAAAGAATATGCAACTCCAGATCCAGTGGCCATTATACCCGAGGACAAGCTTTTAAGCCTCACCACAGCTTTAACGCAAACTGAACTTAGAAATGCGATCCAACAGGAAATAACCCCATGTGAGTTACTGGAATGGTATACCAAAGGAAAACAATACGTTGGCAAAAATCAACTGCCATATTTTGGCGAACGCCTGTACATGCCTAAGACCGAGCTGCAACAACAAATCATTTCAGAATATCACGACTCTTTGATGGAAGGTCATCCCAGAATCGCCAAAACCTTAGCCAAAGTAAAATGCAATGTGGGATGTTTTTATCCACGCATCCAAGCCCTACCTCAAAACTGTGCCGTACTGACATGGAAAACATCATGATGGCCAGAGCTTCCCAGAAAATGCACAGGGAAATGCATGAAGAATAGGCTGCCACTCATTTTTGCCGATGTTATGGGCACAGAAGGACACTGCCTAAAACCACCATTGGACTACCCACACAGTAGTCTGAAACCACATTGGGAGTGGCAATGCTGATTGCCAAAAGCAAACCCATAACTGTTGGGAATTCATTTTCTTAAATCCCAAAAAGGGGTGCAGTACCAGTACTCACCACTATCCAAAAGCCGGCGTTTTAAAACAACACCAGATTTTACTTTTTGTAGAAAACTGAATAAATGAACCCAAAACATGCCAAAGAAAGACTTACTGAGAGGTGGATCCAATGTAAAGTTATATTCTGAAGTGACTTGAAGGTTTATAACAAGACTGGCTGAGCTGTGGATTTCAGCAGTTTAAGTAAATTTGGACTGAAAGACACTAAAAATCTAAATGTTTAAATTGACTGAGTGACCTACTTTTGAGTGTCACATAGGTTTCAATTGTTTAAATGTCATAGTTTTAAACTTAGAATCAGCATTCTAGCTGCATATGTAAAAATGTTTAGTTTTATTTGAATGCAGAAAACTGGGGAACAGAAATGACATGTAGCTAAAAACTGGCTTAAAGAGATTCCAATTTTGCCTGGCAACTAGCCCCCATCAGGAGTGAAACTTGAGTCACAGCTGTGTTCCCAGGCCTATCTGCCTTTTGCTGGCTGCACTAAGGATATGCCATCTCTCTGATAATTGAATTAAGGGGAGCCCCCACAGAATACAGGAGCTCTGAACAAAGCCCTGTCCTGACTCAGGCAAATGTTTTATTGGCGGGAGTCGTAAATGGAGCTTCCTCCTGGAAGGACAGGGGAGGGGCACTGCCTGTGAGAGCAAGCTGGCTTGGCAGAACTGGAAAAACCAGAAATTCAACCTTGTGCTGGGGGGAAACCACACCCCTTTGGGGCCAGAACATAACTCTAAAAAGATGAATAACTCATAGTACGGACTTGTCATAATTATTTAAATGATGCCATAATTCTTGTGATTTTTCGGTGCACATTTGAAGACGTGTTAGGACCCGGTGGTATGTTCAGGGGCGTTTTAGCGGAAAAGAGGATATTACTCAAAATGTGTGCATGTGAAAAATCTGACACTTCATCAACTAATGTCCATACCCCTTGCGCACATGTGTGTAAATTTGGGTTAATGTCCGACATTGCAAAATCAGTTAAAAAGTGAAATATGTGCCATTTCTGAATGCAAGCCCCCAGGAAGAGCAGATTTGGACAGGGTATACCTCCTGTAATACATGATGGGTGCATGTAATTTCAAACCACTGTGTAGCTATGAAATATGTCTTTTGGGTCAAAATATAGATTGTGTGCAATTTGACAGGGGAGGATCCTCTGACCCATAAAACCTACAGCATCACTCTGACTCACAGTTCCTTCCCCAATCATGGGAGAGGGGAGAATTGGGCCAATGGGCAGTTGAAAGAGGGGCTGGCTAGTGATGCTGCACACACACCCATTTTCAAAACACATAAAAGCAGACAGACAGGACAGATAGGGACCTTCAAATCCATTTGCAGCTGGAAGCTCTGCTGGGAAAATCCATACTTTACCTCCATCAACCTTCAGAGAGCTAACATAGAGACTTCAATCTATCCACCTTCAGAGAGACCCAGACCAGACCGCTGTTAGCAGAATCAGAGGGCTGAACCGGAGTCCAGTCCAAAACCTGACCAGATCCGTGGCGAGGCCCATTTAATTCAAGAATATAGTGTGAGTACCTAGCAAGACTGTGCAGAACCAATATCTTAGTTAAAATAATCTAATCCAAGCTGTTTTAATCTAAGTAGAACTGCCTCCTAACTGTCACCTGTCATTTTCTAGTTGCAAGCTGCACTTGTCTTTTTGAACTTTAAAATTTCAAATCTGAAAAACGACCTTTATTTAATCGCTCATATCTCCGTGACCGTTTGTGCTAGAGACTTGCAGTAACTTTCATCTGGAAGCTGAGATCCTAGGCTGTCCTAGGACCCCAAAATGATAGTCCTTGTAGTTCCTCTGTAATCGCGCCCGGCGCACCCGCGAATTTTACCGCGATTTGCAAATTTCTCCACGTGTGAAAACAGCAGTTTGTTTTTGCTTCCGTTGCAGAAATTCGTTTAACCTGCTAATCATTCCTAGGACATTGCTAAAGTAAGCCTGCAACTAATTTAAACCAACTAATCCTCAACCTGAACCTCTAGAGGGAATTAAAAGCATTTTAGCATATTTTTCACTTCATTGCCAGCACATATAAAAGCATTTTGGGCCTGTGTTTCCAACTTCTGTAGTCTAAGCTTGCTGGGGTGAACTGAATCACATTTAATTGAATTTCTGAGAACTGTGTGCCTTCCTTCCATTTCCTTGCATCGCATAAAAGGGGGGGTGAATTGTACAAGAAAGTGATTACATTGTCTTTGCTGAAATCCTATCAAGTTATTTTCTTTACTGCATTTCATTCCACATTGCATCCATTTGAAACCATAAAAGTATTGTTGCTATCTTATCCATTTCATGTCAACTCATCATTGATTATAAAGAAGTGTGCCAGTGCCAGATTCTCCATTGTTAATCTTTATCATATCAGATTAAGTGTGATATTCAATTATTAATTATTAAAAAGTGTGATAGATATATATTGCTTTACTTCTCAAATAAACCTTTTAACTTGCAAAACAGAACTACTTCTTGGCTCAGTGGGGTCAGGGGGATTCTGAGAGAGGGGTGTTATATAGGGGTAGTCATCCAGAACGCATGAACTGGACATAAAGATATATCAATAAGGGTTTTCATTCAGTATTATAGACTAGGCGTTGACTTAGCTGTAGTGTTGAATTGAATCCTCTCACAAATTGGGGGCTCGTGCCAGACGTTGGGTTAGATCTACCATTTGTGCAGATTAATACAGCGTGCCAGCTGACCAGATACACATATCCGGTCGGATCACCACGCTGTGTTACGCTGTAAAGCACTCCTCAAAGGAACGCTCTTAGGAAAAGGTCTGTTTTGCAAAAATAAAATACAAACTTCTGTAAGTCAGGACAGAGACCAATCTCTAGAATGACGACCTTAGTAGACATGAAAATGGCCAGAGAGCACCTCTTACATAAACTATTTGTGAGAGGTGAATGGACTGAACAGGGCCAGGATGCCTGGTTGCAGGCCATCACGCGACAGGTCACTGAAACAGGGTCAGACCTATGGAGAGATCAGGGTCCATTACATGTGGCCCTGAGTGAACTATATATGGCTCCTAAAGCCAAAGATGAACACAATAAGATTGCCAGGATAGCAGCATACCTGTACCTATATATGGGAGACATGCAGGATAAATGCACTGAAAGCCAAGATCTGGCAAATAGGCAACAGATGGCAGTAGAGAAGGCCCGATCTGATCTGGCCTCTTCTGAGCAGAGGCTGCAGAGGAGCCAGGAGTCAGAAAATGATAGTAGGCAATATATCATTAAAATAAAAGAGGATATGGGCATCCTACAACAGGAAAAGACAGACCAGGATACCAGATTTCTGGCCCTGCAGAAGGAGCACCAAGACAGTTTGGACTCCTTACTGCAGAACCAGAAAAGGTTGGAGCAACAGATCAATTTCAACAGGGCATGCGCGGAGCAGGTAGTCACCCTGCAAAGCCAGCTAGATAGAGAGAAAGAGGAGAGCAATAAACTGATTCTGAAAGACCAGATACCCAGGCAGAGTTTGATGAGGAGCGCCAAAAAGCTGGTGCCTTTCAACGACAGAGGGACGACCTGGCAGCACAGATGCAGGCTCTCAGTCAGGAAAGAGACACTTTAGGCCAGGAAGTCTGCCACTTAAAAAAGGAAATTGAAGAAAATCACTTGGCCCTCCAGGGGCTGGGTGACCTCCAAAAAGAAAACCAGAACTTGGTAGAGCACACCAGAAGGGTGGAGGATGCTCTGGCAAGAAAGGAGCAGGCCAATAGGGACACAGCTCAGGAGGTAACCCTCCTGCAGCAAAGACTGGCCCAGTGCTCCAGGACCAATCAGGAAACGCAGAGAGAGAATGAGGCTCTCTGCCAGCACAATGATAGGCTCCAACAGCAGGTAGCGATGCAGGAGAGACTGATAGAGTCTAGTAAGGCCTTAACTGAGGAACTGAAGGCGCAGGCTCTTGCATTGCAACAGGGAGCAGGGGCGGATAGAGATGAGGTTCGCTGGGAAAGAGAAACTCCTGAGCATAACCCCAGGAGCCCTAGTACCAGAGGCCTTTATTTCTCCCAGTCCCTGGACTCTACCACCCCCATGTCCCCTGGCGCACATGAGCACAGGGCCACAGGGATGGCAGATTACTATCCAGCTAAAAGTATGGGGCTCATAGGCCAGTACCACTCAGGAATGGAGGGGTGGGCATCCGGGTATGGGCACCCAAGTACAGTACAGTTCAGTGGGGAACCCCAGGAGAGTAGGCCCCTTAAGGGCATCCTGAAAACCTCTGCCCAGTTAGGTCAGTGGGGGGGGTACCCAGCAAATCCTGGCAGCAAGGAGGGATCTGAGGACTCCTCTGAGCACCACAGGAAACAGGAGACCAGGTCCCCACATTCTGCCAGCCATTCCCAGGCTCGCAGAATCCGGGAAAACCTGGATGAACAGACAGGAACCTCTGGGAGCAGTGCCTCTGAGTCAGAGGATGAATGGACAAGGGTTACCCGAACCAAAAAGGCCAATAAGGCAAAAAGGGCCTTGCTTAAGGACCCCTTAAAGCAGATTAAGGCGATCAGGACCGTCATCACGCCTTACCATAAGAACGCTAAGTATTCTGTTTGGGAGCACTTAGAGTTGTTTGAGCAAATGATGGAGACTTTCCATTTGAAGGACAGCCAAAGCTGTATTCAATATGTAAAGTGGACCTTCTCCCCGGAATACTCCAGTTTATTTGCGGGGCTGGAGGACCAAAATCATTTAAGATGGTCCACCTATAAGGCGGCCATCTTGAAACATTTTTCTACTCATAGAAATCCTCAAGAGGCTCGCAAGGCAGCCTACAATTTGCAGTGTGGGGAGGATTAGGCCCCACAAGAGTTTGTGCAAGAACTGAAACGTGCCTTTGCGCAGACCACCAGAAGGTTGCGCACAGACAGCAGAGAATTTGTTAATACTTTTTTCCATGCCTTGCCCAAATATATAATGACCCAGCTCGTGAGGGATTTTCACGAGAAAAGATCTTTAGACTGGGTCATTGAACAGGCTACCCAGATCTATGAGGTGCAGAAACCGGTAGATAGCAAAAGTAATGCCCAGAAAAACCCCAAAGCTAACAGCACCCCTGCTGCTGCCAAGGTGGCAGAGGTAAAGGTCACCCCCGTTTTGGATTTGGAGATGGGGGGGCCTAAAAACCTACCTGCACCTAATAATGCTAGGCCCAGAAGGTCCTTGGGTCAGTCACAGACAGGGAGCCAAGGAGGCAGCCCCACAAATGGGGTCCCTCGCTCTCCTGATTATGTAAGTCCCCGTTACAAGGGAAATCGACCCATCCTGGGTTATGTGTGGACTCCTCCAGCCCAAGGGGGGGGATCCAGCCAAGCACCTAACCCCGGGAACTTCCCTCCCAACTTCCCACAGGAGGGCAGAAATTCTCCAAATCCTGGGCAGAACTTTTTCCCCAGGTATCCACCCAATTTCCAGCCCCAAAATCCTCCACCCTTCTTTCCCCAATTCCCTGAGCCCAGACAACCGAATCCGGGAGAGGGGAGGCCAAGGGTGGAGGGGTATCCAAATCTTCCCAACCAGGGGTACTACCAAAGAAGGGATAGCTACCCTTCCCGGGATCAGCCCAGGGGAGAAAACAGGGCCCCTTATCAGCCTGAGCGGGTTTCCCAATTAGAGCGCCAGGTTCAAAACATGGCGCGGCATCTGGGTCACATACTGAGGGCTCAGCAGAACCCTCAGATCGGCATGCCGGCGCAGAACGCACCCAACTCTGGACCTGGTGCTCCAGAACAATGACGGGGGCAGCACCCCGATAACACACCGGTTCCCAGGGAGGAGGCACAAGGGGAAGGGGGGTGTAAAGCCTTGGTTGAAGCTTCCTTCCCAACTTGTAAACAGCCCCTGGAAACCCAGGAACCGGAAACAAAATCTCTTGCCCCGGAAAGCCTGCCTCCCAAGGAGCAGAGGGGGGGTAGGAGAAACAAAAGACCCAAACAGACTCAGTTTGAGGAGGAGGTACAGATCTTCCAATTTGAGGGAGAGGGATCCTCAGAGGATCCTGGGAAAAGGAACTTCTCCTTCAGAGAGGGGGGAACTCCTCCCAAAGAAAAATGGGTCCCTAGGGATGCAAATCCAGACTGGGGAGATGTGGAGACTGAGCTACCGCCGCCCACCATCTCATCCCAGAACCAACAGCAAGAAAATCCCCTGGTTCAAACCCATCCTGGTGACTGCCTCCAAAAAGGGGGGGGGCGGCCCAGAACCGGAGCCAGGGGAACCCACAATGGCTCTGATCTCCAGTTGCCAACTTTTTCTTTCAGATTCCCAAGGCTCTCCACAGAAGTCTGCCCAAATTTCTTCTCTTGCAATGTCCAAAACCAGAAAGCTAGCCCACCAGTTGTCCAAAAATGTGCATTATCTGTGCCCCCTTGAGGAGAAGGAGGGAAGATATTATGCCCCGGTACAAGTACAGGGGCAGGATACGATTTCAGCGCTGGTGGACACGGGATCTCAAGCTACCCTTCTGTCCAGAAGGGCCTTTGATGAACTGAATGCAGGAAGGGGAGGGAATTACCAAATTCCTCTCACCTCTCTTCCTGGACAACTCCAGAACTTTGACGGGAAGGAAATTCCCGTCGAGGGGACGGCAGACTTGGACATTAAAATTGGGCGACACAAGTTGAAACACCCGGTCATAGTTGTGACCCCAGAGGGCACCCCTTGTTTACTAGGGAATGACCTCCTGAGAAGGTTGTCACCCCTAATAGATTGCGTAAACAAGGTCCTCTGGACCCAGACTAGCCGACCAATAAAATTAAAACAGAGTGTCAACCATGTTAGTTTAAACGGCACATGCCACATGGTTGAACAAAAATCTGACCAAGTAGAATTCCACTTCCAGAACAACCAGATTCCAGACGTGACAGTAATAGCAGTAGGACAACAGACTGGTAATGGGGGGTCCTCTCTATTTCTGAAAATCAACCTCCCTTCCAGTCTAAAGTGGTACTCCACGCTGGAAGGAAACACCCTGAAATTCTATACTAATCCACAATCAGAAACTCCCACTCCTATAGTCCAGAAAGATGTGAAATCAGCTCAGAGCCTGGCTGATATTCAGCAAATTGGAGAGCAGTTGTTCATCCCTGTCCAATTAAATGATGGGAAGGACTCTGTTCTCGCTCGAGTGTGTGTGAACAACGGTAAGAGCTTCATCAGCGAAGCCATGTTCCGCCAACTCCCAAAAGATCCAGCCATTCCCACATTCAAACTGATAGACAAATGGGAAATGGACCTGGAAGCACCTAATTCCAAACAGCTCCTGCCAAGCAGGTGTATGCTCAAAATCTCCATTGGCAACAAGAGCATAGTCCATAATTGTTGGGTCGTGCGAGACGTCACTGCCGCCTTTTACTTAGGCAGTGACATTCTCAATCGCTTTGCCATTAGTTTGGACCTAATAAACTTCAAAGCTTGGTCCCGATTAGCGGATAATCCCATGGGCTTTGATGATCCAGAAAAAGCATTTAGGTCAGCTCAATTGCTACCTTATGCAGTTGAGATTCAGATCAAAGAGGAAGTCACCATCCCAGAAAGGACCCGACAATTCTCCCTGGAAGTGAAAGTTAAAAGAGGACAACATTTGAAAAACCCTGATGCTTATATACATCTAAATGCTTCTCTCCAACAGCAAGGGTTGGGGGTAAACCCCACTCCATTAGTCAACATAGAACATGACACCATTCCAATAGAGGTGGATAACAGCGACTTAAAGAGTATTACTCTAGCCGCAGGCACCATTATTGGAATGGCGGTTGATGACCGACATTTTTCCATAGATTTAGGTAATGAACTGTTAGGGCCAATCCCCAAGGACTGCGTTGACAGTGACAGTGATGACAATACAACACCAGACAGGATTTTTACCCGGCATGGGGGGAACTTCCTGGTGTACACTTCCTGCCCCTATGGTAAGGAAGATGTGACTTGTGACTTCAGGAGGGATGAGGTGATTTTCCAGGTCCATGAGGGCTGCCTTTCCCACCTGAAGCCTCCGGTCCAAATCAGCACTCTGACCAGGGACTTCTCCACCCAGCTGGAGGAGGCCGCGGAGATAGCCAAACCAGAAGTCTTTCCAGGCTTCAGGCAGATGGTGGAAGAGAGAGTCAACCTAGCTGATGCCTGTGTGACTCTGGAACAAAAGCAAAAGTTGAAACAAGTTTTCTTGGATTTCCAAGATCTCTTTGCGGTAGACTCATATGACTGTGGTCGCACTGACATCCACACAACAACAATCCCCACGGACCCTGGCATGACTCCTGTGTTTGTGAAGCAATATCGCTTGCCTCTCGCATCAATGGAGTCCCTTACGGAAATAATTAAGAACCTTGAGTCCAGGGGAATAATCCGTCCGGTCCACAGCACCTTCAATAATCCGGTGCTGGGAATATTAAAGCCAAACGGCCAGTGGAGACTCTGCGCTGACCTTAGGGAGCTCAACAAACGGGTCCATACTTCCCGATGGCCTCTTCCCTACATTGACCAAGGGCTGGCCCAGATCCAGGGGTCACAGGTATTCACTGCAATAGACCTGACCAATGGGTACTGGACTGTGCCTGTCAGTAGGGAGGACCAATACAAACTGGCTTTTACCTTTGGGGGCCAGCAGTATACATGGACCCGGACTCCCTTCGGATACCTTAACTCCGGTAATGAGTTCAACATTTTCCTACATAAGGCCATGCCCGACCTGGGTGCGAGGGGTAACCTGGCTTATGTAGATGATGTCCTCATCAAAAGTTCATCTGTGGAGGAACACATAGCGGAGATCCGTTATGTTCTGACGCAGTTGAGGGCCGCCGGAGCAAAACTTTCCTTTCAGAAAGCACAGTGGTGTAGAACCCGTGTTAATTTCTTGGGGCACGAGATTACTCCTCAGGGTCTCTGTCCCCAGGAAAAGAAAGTGGAAGCACTTCAAAAACTGAAAGACCCCACAACTCTGCGGGAACTAAGGAGCCTCCTTGGACTGACTAATTACAGCAGAAAGTTCATTGAGGGCTACGCAGAGATCACCAGACCCCTGATTCATCTCTTGAAGGGGGGGTCAAGTGGGAATGGGGTCCAGAACAAGCTGAGGCAGTAAGACAACTCAAAAGAAGCCTCTCACAAGCGCCTTGCCTAGCTTACCCTGTCAGAAACAAGGAGTTCTTCCTGGAGACGGGGTTCTCTAATACGTGCTTGACGGCAGTATTATACCAAAAGCATGACAAGGTCAATAAAGTAATCTCCTATGCGAGCAAAACTTTATCCTCTGTGGAGGAAAAATTCAACGATTGTGAGAAGGCACTCCTGGCAACGGTGTGGGCATTGAAGAATTACCGCCCGTTTATCCATGGGGAACACATCATAGTGGAGACTCCACACCAGCCTCTGCAATATCTCCAAAGTGACAGAATCCGGGCCGGAAATGTGAGTAATTCCCGAATTACTTCCTGGATTCTATCAATGCAAGGCTTTCCTGTGGAGGTCAGATATGGCCAAAACAAGAAGAGTCCCCTCGCGCAAGGTCTGGCTGACTTGCATGATTGTGCCAGAGAAAACTGTCTCGAGGACGAAAGTCTAAAAATCAAGGACAACACGGAGGCATACCTTAATTCCCCACACAAAGTCTTTGAAGAGGACAAGTGTGAGGGAATGCCCACTGTCTATGTGGATGGATGCTCTTACCATGTTGACAACAACGGGGAGAAAGAACTGGTGGCCGGCGTAGGGAATGCATGGGTGAGTGAGTCCCCAGAACCCTCCGCTGGATACAAAATTGGTCCCCGAAGTAGTCAGGTGGCAGAATTGATGGCTGTGCATCAGGCCATCCTCACTGCTATCCAGCATCAACTCCGCGAACTGGTCATAATCACAGATTCGGATTATGTACGGAACGGGTTCATGGAGCACCTGGTTAATTGGAAAACCAGAGGCATGTTATGTGCTAACAACAAACCCTTGAAACATGGGAAGTTGATCCAAAACATTGATGATCTGGTCACCTCGAAAGGAATGACCATCTATTGGAAGAAGATCAAGGGTCATTCCAAAATAGAGGGACCAGACAAAACTGGAAATGACTTAGCTGATCAGCTGGCCAAAACCGGGGCCATCCAAGGGGATCTAATTGAGATTGAGTCCCTGTTGGGGGAAATCCAGGTCACTGCTATCACTAGGTCCCAGACAAATGCTCACGATGATCTTTCAATTGCACAATGGAGTAAGGAGACCCCTGATGCTGATTTAATTACAGCTCAGAAAGGGGATCCAATAATTGGTAAATTTTACCAGCACCTTGAGGACCCTGAGAACTTTCCCCTGACGGATACCGATTACACTGGGAAAGAGGACCTAAGAGTGTTGATGAAATGTCCAAAAATGTTCCGGATCCAAGACGGTTTGTTGGTAAGGAAATCCAAAGCTGGCCACGATCAGTGGGTGCTTCCTACCTCATTCCGAAGCCTGATGTTAAGTCACGCCCATGATGCGGCCACCGCCGGCCATAGGGGGTTTCACACAACATTGGAAATCTTAAGAGAGGTTGCATACTGGCCACACATGGGACAGGACCTCGACCAATACTTGAAGGGGTGTCTTGTGTGTGCACAATTTCAGCCATCATCCCTCACGCACCGTGCGCCTTTACAAAAGAGGGGGATGACACTGCCATGGTCAGATTTACAAATCGACTTTGTAGGCCCCGTGATTCGCTCTGCTAGGGGGAATAAGTACATGTTGACTGTGACATGCTTGTTTACCAAGTGGGTGGAATGTCTCCCAGCCCCAAATTGCAAGGCAGAAACCGCAGCTGCCCTGATGAATAACCATATCTTTTCCCGTTTTGGTCTACCTCAAAGGATTGAGTCAGACAGAGGTAGCCACTTCACCAGTGAAGTAATGACAAAGATGTGGGAGATACTGGGGGTCAAAAGGAAGTTGCATATTGCTTACAGGCCAGCTTCTTCTGGGGCAGTAGAGAGATATAACCGGACAATTGTGAGCATCTTAAAAAAGTTTGTGGCAGATTCTGGGCCAAGTTGGGATATCCGATTACCTCTGGTCCTAATGGCCATCAGATCTACCCCTTCATCTGCAACCAAAATGTCACCATTTGAGTTGATGACTGGGCGCAAGATGGTGCTTCCTCAGCATTTGCTCTACAGGACCCAAGAGCAGACACTGATAAATGCCTCCACTACTCATGAGTATGTGGAGAATTTAAGGAAACACCTCCAACATGCTTTTGCTTACGCTCAGCGGAATCTAGAAAGATCGGCTGATAGCATGAAGACCCACTATGACCTGAAGACTTCCAGGAAGGAATATCAGGTGGGGGACCGGGTCTATCTATACAACTTCCAAAGAAACCAGGCAAAACAGCGGAAATTCTTGCCTACATGGAAGGGACCCTTTGAGATCATCGACAAGATCTCCCCTGTGGCCTACAAAATCCACATCCCCAAAGGTCCTTTGGCAGCGGGGGAAGACAAGTGGGTCCACATAAACCAGTTGAAATGTTGCCATCCCAGGCACACTCTGCAACAACTGGAGGAATCCTCTGGAATCCTAGCGGGTACTGTCTCAGACTAATTCAGTTCCAACCATAAAACATACCACATCTAGTCTCTAAAATATTGTGATTTGCATGAAACTGTCTCTTAGCTATACTGTTTTTTTTCCAAAATAAGAATGTAATGTTTTGTTATGATGAAATGCATATGCTGCCCCACTATCTCAACAGTGGTGGAAAAATGTCTATGAATAGGTATTGCCGCTCTTCCTTTGTCGTCCTAGGAGAAAGAAAACCTGGAGACGGGACAAGGAGGACGATCCGGAGACTGGGAGGATGACGCAAGGGGGCCCAGTGTACCGCCCAATATTCCCATCAGGACCGGCGAGGAGAACCGATCGATCCGACCGGATGGAGAAAAAGATGCTGAACTGTGCCATCTATTGGAAGAAGATGAGGAAACATCCCAGGTCTTGCGAGTCCCATCAGTGAAACAGAATGGCCATCGCAAGAGGGGGGCTTGTGGGATGTTTTTATCCACGCATCCAAGCCCTACCTCAAAACTGTGCCGTACTGACATGGAAAACATCATGATGGCCAGAGCTTCCCAGAAAATGCACAGGGAAATGCATGAAGAATAGGCTGCCACTCATTTTTGCCGATGTTATGGGCACAGAAGGACACTGCCTAAAACCACCATTGGACTACCCACACAGTAGTCTGAAACCATTGGGAGTGGCAATGCTGATTGCCAAAAGCAAACCCATAACTGTTGGGAATTCATTTTCTTAAATCCCAAAAAGGGGTGCAGTACCAGTACTCACCACTATCCAAAAGCCGGCGTTTTAAAACAACACCAGATTTTACTTTTTGTAGAAAACTGAATAAATGAACCCAAAACATGCCAAAGAAAGACTTACTGAGAGGTGGATCCAATGTAAAGTTATATTCTGAAGTGACTTGAAGGTTTATAACAAGACTGGCTGAGCTGTGGATTTAGGCAGTTTAAGTAAATTTGGACTGAAAGACACTAAAAATCTAAATGTTTAAATTGACTGAGTGACCTACTTTTGAGTGTCACATAGGTTTCAATTGTTTAAATGTCATAGTTTTAAACTTAGAATCAGCATTCTAGCTGCATATGTAAAAATGTTTAGTTTTATTTGAATGCAGAAAACTGGGGAACAGAAATGACATGTAGCTAAAAACTGGCTTAAAGAGATTCCAATTTTGCCTGGCAACTATCCCCCATCAGGAGTGAAACTTGAGTCACAGCTGTGTTCCCAGGCCTATCTGCCTTTTGCTGGCTACACTAAGGATATGCCATCTCTCTGATAATTGAATTAAGGGGAGCCCCCACAGAATACAGGAGCTCTGAACAAAGCCCTGTCCTGACTCAGGCAAATGTTTTATTGGCGGGAGTCGTAAATGGAGCTTCCTCCTGGAAGGACAGGGGAGGGGCACTGCCTGTGAGAGCAAGCTGGCTTGGCAGAACTGGAAAAACCAGAAATTCAACCTTGTGCTGGGGGGAAACCACACCCCTTTGGGGCCAGAACATAACTCTAAAAAGATGAATAACTCATAGTACGGACTTGTCATAATTATTTAAATGATGCCATAATTTTTGTGATTTTTCGGTGCACATTTGAAGACGTGTTAGGACCCGGTGGTATGTTCAGGGGAGTTTTAGCGGAAAAGAGGATATTACTCAAAATGTGTGCATGTGAAAAATCTGACACTTCATCAACTAATGTCCATACCCCTTGCGCACATGTGTGTAAATTTGGGTTAATGTCCGACATTGCAAAATCAGTTAAAAAGTGAAATATGTGCCATTTCTGAATGCAAGCCCCCAGGAAGAGCAGATTTGGACAGGGTATACCTCCTGTAATGCATGATGGGTGCATGTAATTTCAAACCACTGTGTAGCTATGAAATATGTCTTTTGGGTCAAAATATAGATTGTGTGCAATTTGACAGGGGAGGATCCTCTGACCCATAAAACCTACAGCATCACTCTGACTCACAGTTCCTTCCCCAATCATGGGAGAGGGGAGAATTGGGCCAATGGGCAGTTGAAAGAGGGGCTGGCTAGTGATGCTGCACACACACCCATTTTCAAAACACATAAAAGCAGACAGACAGGACAGATAGGGACCTTCAAATCCATTTGCAGCTGGAAGCTCTGCCGGGAAAATCCATACTTTACCTCCATCAACCTTCAGAGAGCTAACATAGAGACTTCAATCTATCCACCTTCAGAGAGACCCAGACCAGACCGCTGTTAGCAGAATCAGAGGGCTGAACCGGAGTCCAGTCCAAAACCTGACCAGATCCGTGGCGAGGCCCATTTAATTCAAGAATATAGTGTGAGTACCTAGCAAGACTGTGCAGAACCAATATTTTAGTTAAAATAATCTAATCCAAGCTGTTTTAATCTAAGTAGAACTGCCTCCTAACTGTCACCTGTCATTTTCTAGTTGCAAGCTGCACTTGTCTTTTTGAACTTTAAAATTTCAAATCTGAAAAACGACCTTTATTTAATCGCTCATATCTCCGTGACCGTTTGTGCTAGAGACTTGCAGTAACTTTCATCTGGAAGCTGAGATCCTAGGCTGTCCTAGGACCCCAAAATGATAGTCCTTGTAGTTCCTCTGTAATCGCGCCCGGCGCACCCGCGAATTTTACCGCGATTTGCAAATTTCTCCACGTGTGAAAACAGCAGTTTGTTTTTGCTTCCGTTGCAGAAATTCGTTTAACCTGCTAATCATTCCTAGGACATTGCTAAAGTAAGCCTGCAACTAATTTAAACCAACTAATCCTCAACCTGAACCTCTAGAGGGAATTAAAAGCATTTTAGCATATTTTTCACTTCATTGCCAGCACATATAAAAGCATTTTGGGCCTGTGTTTCCAACTTCTGTAGTCTAAGCTTGCTGGGGTGAACTGAATCACATTTAATTGAATTTCTGAGAACTGTGTGCCTTCCTTCCATTTCCTTGCATCGCATAAAAGGGGGGGTGAATTGTACAAGAAAGTGATTACATTGTCTTTGCTGAAATCCTATCAAGTTATTTTCTTTACTGCATTTCATTCCACATTGCATCCATTTGAAACCATAAAAGTATTGTTGCTATCTTATCCATTTCATGTCAACTCATCATTGATTATAAAGAAGTGTGCCAGTGCCAGATTCTCCGTTGTTAATCTTTATCATATCAGATTAAGTGTGATATTCAATTATTAAAAAGTGTGATCGATATATATTGCTTTACTTCTCAAATAAACCTTTTAACTTGCAAAACAGAACTACTTCTTGGCTCAGTGGGGTCAGGGGGATTCTGAGAGAGGGGTGTTATATAGGGGTAGTCAACCAGAACGCATGAACTGGACATAAAGATATATCAATAAGGGTTTTCATTCAGTATTATAGACTAGGCGTTGACTTAGCTGTAGTGTTGAATTGAATCCTCTCACAGCAAATATTGGTGGCCCACTTGGCGTCAAGACGTCATCGGATACATTCAGTCATGTGGAGTGTGGGCACAAAACAAGTCATTGAAGCAAAGTCCAGCTGGCCTCCTGCAACCATTAGAAATACCTCTGGCACCATGGCACACACTCTCTCTCTCGATTTAATTACTGATTTACCTCCCAGCCAGGGGTTCAATACCATTTTAGTTGTAGTGGACCTATTTTCTAACATGGCACACTTTATCCCTTTCAAAGGCCTTCCAGATGCTTCCAAGCTAGCAAAGGTGTTTTTAGAAAACATTATCAAACGGCATGGATTCCCTTCAGTCCTGGTCTCTGATCGAGGGAGCCAATTTGTATCAAACTTCTGGAAAAAGTGCTGCGCTATAGCTCACATCGACATACAGCTATCCACCAGCCATCACCCCCAAACGGATGGTCAGAGAGGACCAACCAAACTCTCGAACAATACCTGCGATGCATGCTGCATCAAGTTGAGGGAACCTGGAGAGATCTATTATGGATAGCCGAATATGCTTATAACAATTCTGTACATTCCCGTACTGGGCAAACACCCTTTTTCACCCTCTACGGCAGACAACCACATACTTCCGAACTTGACAGCCCTCCCAGCCATGAAATGCCGGCTGAAAAGAAGCTTCATGCAAACATCACTCAGGCCTTTAAAAGGGCAACAGAACAATTAATCCAAGCCAAAAGTAAGCAAAAAAGGTTTGCAGACCAACATCGAAAAAAGGCTCCTATCAGATAGGAGACAAAGTTTGGCTAGCAACAAAGTACATACCACTAAAGGGAACCCAAACTTTTCGTCCTTGCTATTTGGGGCCATATCCTGTTCAAGCCATCATCAACCCGGCAGCAGTTAAACTTACATTGCCAGCTAACATGTAAATTCATCCAGTGTTCCACGTCTCACTCCTAAAACCAGTACAACCCGGTACACGAGTTAAACCACCACCTGAACCCATCATGATCGATGGAGAACCCGAATACGAAGTGAAAGAAATCCTAGACTCCAAATATACCAGATCCAAACTATACTTTCTAGTTGATTGGAAGGGTTATGGCGCTCAAGACAGATCCTGGGAACCTAGTGAGAACATTCATGCACCACGTCTAATTAGAACGTTCATCAGAACTTTCCAGACAAGCCTGGACCAGGCAGGAGAATCACCTTTAGGAGGGGCCTTGCGGGGGGGGGGGGGGAGTGCTGTCGCGTGACCCAGAACCCCACTGGCATGGTCACATGCCAGGTAGGGTTAGGGCTCAGGGTTCATTTGGGGCCCCAAGGGCCTTGCATTGTCACCGGAGACTCTCCTGGAGTCAGTCCTGGCGCCTTTGGCACCAAGCTCCTATTTGGAATGGGACTTGGAGGGACTCCTTTTCATATGGAGGCCTGCAGCCAACATGGAGGCACCCACACAGTCTAGTCCCTAAGAACCAGACTGTGCGGTGCAGTGTTTTAGGGTGTGGTAGTCCGGACTACTTTACCTGGACTACCTTACTGGGTAGGCTATATAAACCACACCCAAGCTAAAGAACGTGCTTCGCGTTATTCTGCAGCCAGCAGCGTAACGCTCACCGTGTTCAGAGACCAGCACCCGGCGTTCCTGGAATCGCGGACCTGCAGAGGAGACAAAAGAACATTATTAGCAGTTCCAACTTACCTGCAGTCTTCCATCCTTCGATCCCAGCTGCTCGCGGTCACCCATTCCCGTTGGCAGCATCTTCAGGACATCGCGCTCGCACCAGAACGAAGCACCTGCGGAGGAGAGAAAAAGGGACAACGTTAAACAGGTTACTCACGGCAAGCTCAGCAGTAACCAAAATCTCCTCACCTGGCTGGGCATATCTTGGCTGGTTCCGCTCCAGAAAACACTGCACGCCCAGAAAGACCATTGTAACCTGAAAAGGAATAAAGAATACAGGTTAGCCCAAAAAGACATTAGCGCGCCGCACTTCGCGCTGAACCTACCTTTCTTCATACGCTCCGCGTCCATAAATCCCGGCAGGAGCCGAACCCAAGCAGCGCACCCAGCGAACCTCCGCATACCAAAGGGGGAAACAATCAGGGAAAGACATTAATAGCCCGCAAGAAAGCAAAGGCCCTCGAAGACTACTATAATCAAACTTACCTCTTTAAAGACACTCAAATGGGTTGGCATCAGTGAAGTTAACTCGATCGCTTCAACCCGCAGAAACTACGCACCCCTGCGCAGAAAGCAGGATGGAGAGCACGCCAGACATCATAACAAGGTGAGGAGGGGGGGCCTTCAGGTCGAGTCCAAGGGGCTGGTGGGAGGAAACGAAATCTGAGCCTAAGCCCAGTCCTCCTGTGTTTTCAGGCCCACCTGCCATAGAAGACATAATTCTCGAATTGAGTACATCTGGGGGAAATCCGGCAACCAGGGCATACAGGCGTCCCCGTGGATATCAGGTGAGCGTAACACATATATGGAACTTCCACCCAGCAGCCAGTCAGGGGGAAGGGACAGAGTCAGGTCTTCCCGGGACTTCGGGAAGATCAAGGTAACAGGCGATGGAAGGCAAGAGGCCACGGGGGCCATCTTTTCTCCATCAGGAATCTACTGATTCCAATGACAGGGCTTGGGCATCCCAAAATGGAAGACGCCCAGGGCACCAGTCAGTTCAGAATGGAGCTGCCACCAGCCCGTACCCTGCTCTGTGGGCCACACACAGGTGCCCAAAAACATACACTAGGGGCACAGAGTTGTACCCCCTCCCATGGGTGCCATAAGGGTATCCCATGGGTCTGTTCACCAAAATCAAAGGAGAGAGCTGCACTGCCAGGAGTCCCACATGAACTCCTCTGCGGAAAACACAACAGAACCCACGATAAAAGGCAGTAAAAGACAAGGATACGGAGGCCCAGTCCCTCTGATGCATTTCCAGCATCACAATGACACACTGCACTTGAGGAGAAATGAGAGCCACAGTCTTCCTGCACCACTGCTGCTTCGCTGCTACTAATTGTGAGTACAATGTTTGCCAGGCATCTCGATGGCAGCCGGAATGCAATGCAGAATGACACTGACAGTCAATTTCATAGCAGGTGAAACATTTCTAAACACGACTTGCCGAGACAGTACTATTGCAGGTGGGGTGATGGCATGAGGCACCTGTGCTTTTCTGTGTAGTGGGTGCCACTGCATTATTACATGCGTGGGCTAAGGATCCGTCTTCTCTCCCATAGCTTCCACCAGGGAAAAGCAGCGCAAATGGCTGCCATCTGAAAAAGAAATCACTCCGCATTTAGAGCGTAGATAGTCGCACATAACTAGGGTGACCAAACGTCCCGGATTTTAGTGCTCTGTCCCCCTTTCTCAAGATTATGTTTCCATTGGAAACTGCAGTGGTCCCGGTTTTTGGTAGTAGGTCTTCATAGCTGGCAGGCAGGAATGCACAATCTAACACAGAAGAAATGCTGCATTTTACAACTTAAGATAGTGTTAGCTTGAGATAAATTAATTATGTGTGTTTATGTTAACAGTAACACTTAAACCCCCTTCTCCTCCAAACGCTACTGAAGTGCAGTGCTTTGCCAGCCATTTCCAAGAGTAAGTCCTACTTTTAAATTAGTTACACTGTTCCGTTTTTTTACTTTTTCAATCTGGTCACCCCACACATTGTGACAGTAGTCCAGTTTTGAGAAAATACGTTAAACAAGCCACTATTGGATTACATCTACGTAGTACTATAGGAATGTACACTTTGTGCGCTGGAAATGAGCATGTGCAGATGGAAAAAAATGACCTAGCAGGTGCTTCGGCCATTTCATCACCAAGAGTTGGCAAGTTGCCATGCCAACCCCATTCACTGCCGCCAAGCTCCCCTTTCTCTTGTACAGTACCAATGTGTTGGCGATAGTTGGTGGTTAGTTACACCACCAAAAATGGCCAATATACAAACTGGGAAAGTTGGTTGGTAGGTATAGATCCGTGTTCTTACAATTTTAATGTACACCGCCAACATTTTACAGACTCCTCATTGCCAAACGTGACAATACATACATCCATCCATTGTAGTTGGAATGGAGAAGTGCAGGGGAACGAGCACCATTCCAAGATGGCCGTTCGCAAAGCAGCTGCGTGTGAAAACGCGAAGCACCAGCCCGGTGTGTCCATTCCCGTCCTCCGGTCTCTGAGAGGACTCTGTAGGGGGCGTTCCCTGGCCCTGCATGGAGGCTCTGAACGGCATGTGCTAGCCGCGGTGGCCGGTTCGACTTCGCACAGGGGACGGCATGCTGGCCTCGGTTGCTGCGTTTAGCAGCTGGCGAGCGGCGCTGCAGGGTGTAGACAGGGCTGTGTGTGGCTCTTGGCGGCGGAAGCGTGTTTTTATAAGGGCGGAGACCGTGCGGCGGACGCTGAATGGAACACGACCACTTCAGGCAGCTGGATCCTCCTTGAGGAATGGCGCCCTCTGCCCGGCGCTTTCCTCGCATTGCTCCTTGCAGCGGCGTCTCTGCTCCAGTGAGCACGGCCAGGAGGAAAAGCACCGCTCCTCCTGCAACAGCAACACAGGCAAAGGGAGAGCGCCCCCTACAGGTCCAGGGGGAGATCCGGCAGCATCAGACATCCGCAGGCTCTCAGAGCTGGTACGGTAAATCCCGCATATTTCCTTGCACCGCTGATTTAATGCCATACAGTTGCAAAGTCCTCAGGTGAAACACCCACTTTACCCAGTAATCAAGTGAAAAGCTCACAGACCGACCTCAAATCGCTTGACCCCTGGTTCCCAGACATACCCGCTATATCCAAGGCTATGCACCAACAGCATACATAATCAGTCACACACCGTGGATCTCATTCGGGTTACACACAAAGCACAGTTGGCATCATTCAGACTGGTCCCATGCTGGCAGTGCATTTAATTCAGATTTTCCACACATTCGTAACAGAAAGTCATAATTCTATTAAAGACACAGAGGCGAAGGATTATGCTTTCTCTACAACTTTACTGTTCAGCAGCAAAGAAACAGTACCAAAGAACATGAATACAAAATCTAATAAAAACTACAATAACCATGTTTTTCTGAGATTTGTAGTTCATTTCGATTGGTCATCAACTGACCATGTGATAGTTCCATAAACCAATAAACAAGTCCTCCATGCCTCAAAACTCCTGTCTTCTTTCACTTCCTCCTCTTTCTTTGTCCTTGCGAGGATGAGTTCTGTACGTCTTTGATATCTTCTTCCATTCTCAAATTCCTGCCTGTTTGCTGTCTGATGTCGTCTCTTAAGAAACATACATTTAAAAGGTGACTATAAACCGAAACCGGGTGGGTCAATCGTAAATTCCACATTTAGTAATAACCTGTAAACACATTGATTATTAACAACATCTTCATAATTATTATACATCCTGTATGATTCATTACATAAATAACAATATTACATGACATGTAAAATATCTCATTCTTACGATTGATCGGGTGGGATAATCCTTCGCCTCTGTGTCTTTAATAGAATTATGACTTTCTGTAACGAATGTGTGGAAAATCTGAATTCTATGTCAAGACCGGAGGCTCGGATTATGCTTGTTCAAAGCTTACATAGCACTAACGATGTTGCACTTTCCATGGGTTTAAAATAGAAAGTTTTAAAGGTCGATTCATTCGACCAATCCGCAGACCTCATAATGTCTTCCACTCTAGCACCAATATTATAAGCTTTAGTAGCCATCGCTCCTCTAGCTGAATGAGCGCCATACCTCTCAATATCTATGCCCGCTTCTCCCATCACCCACCTGAGCCATCTGGCTATGGTAGCCGGTCTAACCGCTTTAAAAGGTTTACAAATTGCTATCAATAATTGAGTTATCCCTGGAGGTCTTACTTCCCTCGTCATATCTTCGTATGCTGTTCAGCATCTCACTGGACATAATTTTGGTTGGTTTGGAAAAGATTCATATGAAATAGATCTCAACCCCGTTTTGGTCCTCTTTGAAATGAGAAATGTCACTCCGTTAGGGGATATACTTTTCCTGTTAACCTCCAGAGCTCTAACATCAGAAGATCTCTTACATGCTAACAGACATAAGAGCATGGCTAACTTGCCTGAAATTGCTTTACGAGTCAAATATTGATTATCTGGCCATGTCAAAAATAATCTCAAGACCTTGTCCACATCCCATAATTGACTATATTTTTCGCTAGGGGGTTTAAGCATCTTTACTCATCTTAGAAGTCTACAAATTAATGGGTGTTCCCCAATCGCTAAGCCTTCAACTCTAGGATGCCCTGCCGATATCGCAGACCTGGCAGTATTAATGGTCCTGTACGCCTTACCTTGCGCTGCCATCTGAGCTAAAAAATTTGCTAGATGAACTATATCCGTTCTATCGGGATGAATGTTCCTCTCCAAACACCAGCTACTCCATCTAACCCATGCTGACCTATAAGCTTTATGAGTCCCTGGGGCCCAGGATTCGTTAATGATGTTTTCAGCATCGTCCGATAGTCCTGGCCTAATCCAAGATCCCCTGAAATCACCCACGCTAAGAGATTGAGTCCTCCTGACCTCACTAAAGGGTGACTGAGGCCCCTGGGATCTTGAATGATTAATTCCCTGTTGGGTAAAATCAGTGGGTTCTGATAAGTCAATTCTAGTAGACTGGGAAACCACACCTGTCCTCTCCAATCCGGTGTTATTAGGATTAGGGATGCACTCTGACGTCTCACCTGAGCAAGCGTCCTCGTTATCATGGAAAACGGAGGGAACGCGTAGTTCCTCTGATGGCCCCAGGATTGCAGAAAAGCATCCGTCGCTTCTGCTTCCGGGTCCGGTCTCCAGCTGAAGAACCGGGGTAATTGTCTGTTCAATCTCGATGCAAATAGGTCGATCTGGCATGGACCCCACCGAGACATTAGTTCCTGGAACACCCCTTTGTCCAGCTTCCAATCGCTGGCGTCTCTGAGGTATCTGGAGTTCCAGTCGGCCACTTCGTTCTGTTGGCCCGGTAGGTACTCTGCCCTCACTGAAACTCTCCTTCCCAGACAAAATTCCCAGAATTCCTTTGCCAGTTCTGCTAGAATTCTGGATCTTGTCCCTCCCAGTCTGTTGATATATCTGACTGCCGAGACATTATCCATTTTCAGCAGAACGCAACATTGGACCTTCTCCTGGGTCCAGCATTTCACTGCAAAAGATCATGCCAGTAATTCCAGGCAGTTGATGTGGAGACCCGTCTCCTGATCCGACCACCTGCCCCCTGTCGACAGGTCTCCGCATCGGGCTCCCCAGCCCCATCTGCTGGCATCTGATTCGATGATCAGGTCCGGGGATGAACCAAATATGGCTCTCCCGTTCCATGCATCCATGTGAATGAGCCACCATTTCAACTCTTCCCTCACTTCTTGGGAGATATTCACCTTTGATTCGTATGATGCGCTTTTCCTGAGGTGATAAATCTTCAACCTCTGGAGTGCTCTGTAATGAAGGGGTCCCGGAAAGATTGCTTGGATTGATGCTGCTAGGCGCCCTACCAATCTCGCAATATCCCTCAGCGAGAGTTCTCCCTTCGCTAGTGTGTGTCTCAGCTGCTTCTTGATCTCGTTCACCTTGTGAATGGGCAGGCTGAGGGTTCCCTGATTCGAGTCCACTATGAACCCTAGGCATTCCATAGTCTGAATTGGTACTAAGCTGGATTTCTCCCAATTTATAATAAAGCCAAGGCTTTCTAATAAGTCTATTGTTAACTGTATCTGTTCCACCAATGTCTCCTTCTCTTGCCACATCAGGCATATATCGTCTAGATATATTATGAGTCTTATCCCTTGAGCCCTGAGATGTGATACTACTGGCTTCATCATCTTGGTGAAACACCATGGTGCCGATGCTAGGCCGAAGGGTAGGCATCGAAACTCCCATGTCGCCTCCCCCCAGATGATTCTCAGAAATCTGCAGTGTTCCTCCGCTATGGGGATAGTCAGATATGCATCTTTTAAATCTATCCTGGCTAGCCAGTCCCCTTGAATTAGAGTATCCCTTAGTAGGTGTATCCCTTCCATTTTGAAGTGTCTGTACACCACATAACCGTTTAGGCCTCTTAGATTTATTATTGGCCTTGTCTTGTGTTTCCCTTTTACTAGAAACATATTGCTTATGTAACCTCCTGACTGATCTGATGCGGGTCGTATAGCTCTTTTGCTTTCCAGCCCTCTCAATTCCCTTTCCAGTAAGATCTTGTCTTCCCTGTTCAATACCATCCCTCTTGGTGGTTTCTCCTGCTGAGGTGTATCTAGAAAATCTATATAGAAGTCTTGAGCGGTCTGAATTATCCAGGAATCCCCCAATATTTTCAACCAATTCTTTAGAAATCGAGCAGTTCTCCCACCTACTTGTAAGATATTTAGATGTGGGATTGGTATTCTCACCTGGGTTATTTTGCTGACGTTCCCCTCGCCAGTTTCTTCCTCTTCCTCTACCTCTTGATGGGAAGAAAGGTGTCTGTTTGCGCTCCTCATGATCTCTCCATTGCGCTCTGTCTTGGTAGGATCGATTGTATTGGAACCGGCCAGCCGAACGACCCCTTCCTCTGCTGGCCCGTCCAAAAATCTGCCTCCCGAAAACTCTCTTAAGAGAGGCTTGAGCCTTATCCAAAGCTGCATAGGAATTTACAAATTTGGTGAGCTCCTTGATAAAGGAGTCCCCAAACAACTTCCCCTTCGCCGAGATGGTGGATTCTGAGGAGGCTAACTCACTCAATTTAGGGTCGATCTTTACTAGCAAAGATCTCCTCCTTTCTGTGGTTATAGCATGATTAGCGTTCCCTAACATGCATATCGCCCTTTGGGCCCATCCGATAAGGATTGCCGGGTCTATCGGCTCCCCTTTTACTTTCGCTTCTTCTCCCATCTGGAGAATCTTTGTGAGGGGTCCCGTCATATCCAGCATCTTGTCCTGGCACGATCGCCAGGATCTATCAAGACCCTTCCTCACATCTTTAGTAAACTTGCTCATAAAAGTTATCATTTTATCATCTATTACGGGAGTGTCTGCCGCACCTTCAGGGAGGAGTGGTCTGGGGCATTCCGCCCTCATCTTGCTTCTAGCCTCTTTGGCTAAGGGCGCCCTCAGGCGTTTCTTGAAATATGGCGAAATTCTTCTGGGGGGTTCCCATTCTGATGATCTGGGATGGATCAATGCTTCTGGATCGAAATCCCCCTCATCGGCAACATCCTCCTCCTCCTTCTTCCTTTTCTTTGACGCTTCATGGCTCTCATCCCCTGATGAGGATATTGATAACACTTCCTCTTCCTCGGGGTATTCCTCCTCCCAATCATTCTCACCCTCATCTGAGGAATCAAAGGATGACTCACGTCCCGTGCTAGGCACCGTCTTACCCTTTCTCTTCCTTTTACCACCTTTCTTCTTCGGTGGGGAGCCCGGGGGGGGGTGGGCCTCTTCTGCCCTATGGGCTGATTTACTGCCCCCTTTTGATTTCATGCGTGCCTTAAGACACTTGACCTCTTCCGTGCCCTGAGAGAATCGGAGCCAATCCTCCATCAGCGCTATTTGCTGGGGATTATGTCCCAGTGAAGCCCCCAGGGCTTACTGGAAAACATCAGTCATGTCTGAATGATTCCTCTTTTGGCTAACACTAGCCTTCCCCTCATCACTGGAGGAGCTCATGATTCTCAGGCCCTGGGGAGAATTTATGTTATGAATGATAGTATTCAAATATATACCAGGGCTTCTCAGAACGAGATTTTAGGTAATTTGATAATATCTCCCTGGTTCTGATTATATCACGTATATAATACTATATTAACACAGGTTTTACCTGGGACTGTGCCCGTATGAGGTGCGGTATCAACTGACAGCCTGCAGGGGCGCTGTTGAGTTCTTCCACAGGACGCTACGTTCGTACGATGCGTGCTGTGGCAAATCGTATTATTATTATATAGCTTTCGCCGGAATGAATATCTCTCGTGCTTCTCACCAACCGAATGAAAATCGCAATGAAAAACGAAGGAGAGAGCGCCGGAACTACGCGGTCCCGTCGCGCTCTCCCTTCCGTTATACAGTGCCCTCTCTGACGGGTCGGCGGAGCTGCAGCCGCCGGTGCCCCAGCCCCGTCGCGGCCGCAACTCCTTTGAGCCGCCTGCACCTAGCGGATATGCTCCGCCAAACACAGAAATAATGCGCGTGTCACCCAAGTGCTAAATTAGTCTAACTCACATTCACACGTAATAGGAATAATATAAAAGTTGTACTTAACTCGCTGCCGAGCAGCAAAGAAAGAGGAGAAAGTGAAAGAAGACAGGAGTTTTGAGGCATGGAGGACTTGTTTATTGGTTTATGGAACTATCACATGGTCAGTTGAGGACCAATCGAAATGAACTACAAATCTCAGAAAAACATGGTATTTGTAGTTTTTATTAGATTTTGTATTCATGTTCTTAGGTACTGTTTCTTTGCTGCTGAACAGTAAAGTTGTAGAGAAAGCATAATCCGAGCCTCCGGTCTTGACATAGAATTGAATAGCATCACCTTGACGTAATGCAGAACAGTACCAAGCAGAGTGCACATACGTTCGAAAGAGCCATTTACTGCATCTAGTACGTAGAAAATGACGGGATTGCTGTTAGATGAATTGTCTTTTTGATGTTGCTTTTTCGCCTGCTTTATTTTTGATAATGTATATTTGAGATCTTTCCCATATTTGTTAATTCTTTCTGCTACTTTGTTGATCTCATCTCTTCGTGCCACTTTAAATAAGTCCCAATTCTCTGTATTAGTTTTGGTGGTGTAGTTAGGGGTCTGCCAATTGGAGAATAATTGAAACCATGTACTCAAAAAGTATAGCAAACACCGGCAAGAAGCAACACTGTATTACAGCTGGGTGAGCACTAATCAAACAGTGGATAGGCTCTGATCGAAAGACTGACATCTGAATGGAATACGAACAGTAGCTTCATACCAAGGAATACAATGGTCGGAAATCCATTTGCAAGTTGGAGAATTCACTGTTTCCCAGGGATTTAATTGGTTTGTAGGCATCACCGCTCTCTCCGCTCAGCTGACCTATACCTTCTCACTGGTCCCCTTGCACCTTGTGCCTCCTCACGCTTCCGCTCCTTCCAACTTTTGGCCCCCTCCACTGGAACTCCCTACCTCTCCCTATCCGCTCCACCCCTACTTACCCATCTTTCCGCTCCTCCCTGAAAGCCCTTCTTCTCCACTCTCCCCCTGACTTTCATTCCCTATCCCCCACCCCCAAAACCCCTTCCTCCCCCTCCTCTCGATGCCCTTATATTCGATGCTGTTACGACCCGTGGGTGTCAAGACCATCTGGGAGCCCCTCCTTCTCCTTTTGAGTAAATTGTACTGTACCACTGGTTTGTTTCAAGTTTGTAAATATGCTTCTTTCTCTTGTATTGTTATACTGTAAAGCGCTTTGGTGTGAAGCGCTATATAAACTCTATAAACATAAAGTTTTACAATGCATCTCCATGTGATACCACATTTATTCACACCTCACCCAGAACATCTTGTTACTGAAGTAACATTTGTGCTGACTGCTGGAACTTTAATACACTGCCATTGGTCAGCACCATTGAGAACGGAACGCGAGACACCCTGCAGCTCGTGAGAAAGGGGACATTCACATGATACCTGTTGAATAATGACCTTTGCGAACACTGCAAGTACATTGGGGGCTGGCCACCTCCCCAGAGCTCATGAACTTACTGTCTCATTTTGTTCTCCTAGGAACACCATTATGTCAATTTTTCCTCTTCCACAGCTCTGTGCCGATGGGCATCGGTGGTCATGGGACCAGCACACTGGCACAGCAACCCTCCCTGTTACCATGTAGGGCTGCTAGTTTGGCTGAGCGCCCTGTAATTGCATCACGCAGTTTTAGTTATGTTGGCTTTCTCATGATGAGCAGCTTGAGCCCCACCCCCCCCTTTTGCAGATGCCTGTCGTATTGGTCACGTGTTTCAGATCGAGGTTTCCCAGGTCCAGCCCACCCTGAGGTATTACACCCAATGCATCATTACCCCTACTGTTCTCAGTGAAGCCCTTTGTACAGGGCATCTGTGGCTTAGAATACCTGGTCATTTCCCAAGTAGCTGCCCCCCACCATCCCCTTTCTTAACTCCTACAGGTGGTAGGTGCGCCCCCCCCCCCCTAATCTGGTGCTGAATTAGCACCTTTTAATTCAGTGGTATGGTTTATTTAACATAATTTGCAAATAGATTATGATATTTCTTAATTAGTATCGCTTATTGATTACCCATTTTTTATTCTGTCCAATGGAAACATTTAGTGCCAGGGAAATAGGCGCATGTTCCGATAGTATGATCAGGCCAATCTCTACTTGTCGTATATTATTCCTTTACAGATCATTGGTAAAAAAGTATCAATTATTGAGGAAGAATAGTGGGCATTGGGGTAGGTGTAGTCTAATTCTTCAGGATACCGTAATCTCCATATTTATTAACATGTCTTTTTTAAATTAAGTTAATTAAGGCTTTAATAATTAAATTTATCATTTATATAGCGCTGCGGACCCTCTGGTATCTGAGCGCTGCTTATTATTACCCACGGTGTGTGGTGCTCATGTATCGACTTCGTAAGGATGAAAGGCTGAGTTTGGCACTGCCAGGGTTCGAACCTGCGACACAGATGTTGAAGCGAGCGCTGTACTCGCTGTGCTATCGGACTAGGGGACATGACCAGCTTTGTGCTCATGTCCCCCTAAACATCTTCCCTCTGCTTCTTCTCTATGACCTGGACCTGAGGGGGCATAAAAGCCTCTGTCTCCCTCAGGTGTGGGTCATCTAGGTTAATTAGCTGACCACTCCTACAGTTCTGTCCCTCTACATCCCTCTTCCCCCGTCTCAGTACTGAGGTAACTATGGGACTTGTAGTCCCCAGCAACAAAGTTAGCTTTTATAACCTTTCCCGAAGGAATATCACACTGGTTAATCTTCTGACTTTTTTTTGAGAAAAGAGGAATGCAGGTCTTTAGATGGAATGCTGTTAACTTTTATAAACTTCCTTCCATTACACATTTAGGAGTTGGGGAAATGTTTAACTGAGTTTCCAGAGTTTGAGAAAGCTGCCCATCCATTTTATTCCTACAGGGTTTCTGACTAATTCCCCCTAACACTAAAATGGTTAACCCGTGAAACAGATGGATTATTATGGCAACAAGCCATTACATAGTGTGGAAGAGGAAAAATGCCTCCTTCAAGAGAAGGCAAATACTGCGTCATATTCCATATTCCACTTCCCTGAGCCTTTTCTCCATTCAGGTGTTCTTCCGCAGAGCACACCCCCAATTTCAGGACCAGGAAGAGTCTGCCTTTCCCTGGTTACCTGGGAGGAGACTTTAGGCAGGGGTTCAGTGAGGGATATGATATGTCATTTATAACGCGCCTGTACACAAGTGTTTCTAGGCGCGACAAGACAGAGAGGGAAGACAGAGGGAGGACAAGACAAACAATCTTACTAGGCCTTGTCATTCAGATCGTGCAAGAACGAGAAGTGCAAGGGGAAAGGGGGAGGAAGTGCAAGGGAGAGGGGAGGGGAAAACAGGGAAGCAATGCTCTTAGTAAGTGCAAGGAGAACACGGCACTGTAGGGTTACAGTTACAGCCCTCAAGTGCATGGTAGGACTGGAGGCAGTGCAAGGGTGGCTGATCAAGAAAGAGCATGGTACCCAGTGAGACTCTGAGGGTAGCCAAGCAACCAGTCGGTATAGCAGACAGGTAGATCAGGTAAGTCAGCGGGAGAGGGAGAGAGAAAGTAAAGGGGAATCGGAACATTTTGAGCTGCTTCAGGAACTTCAGGTGGTCCGGCTCAAGTTTGAGAGGTGCATGGAGGCCATTCCAGAGGGAGGCACCTGCAGAGGAGCGAGATCTACCTCCCCACTCTCTGCCTGGAGAAGGGTCTAACCCTTCGAGAGTTTCAGGTAGCTGAACAAAGGGCTCGAGAAGGAAGGTATTTTGGAAGAGAGTTTTGGATATAATGCAGGGCCCAGTCCCAGAAAGCCTTGTGGACAATGCAAAGGGGTTTGAACTTGATCCTTGCAGTCACCAGGAGCCAGTGGAGAGATTTCAGGGCTGGAGAGATAGGTCCCTGGTCTTGAGGCTAAGGATAAGTCTTGCAGTCCGGTTCTGGATTAGTTGCAGAGGGTGGAGAGTAGAGGAAGGCACATTGAGAAGGAGGCTGTTGTAGTAATCCAGCCTATAGAGAACCAGGGCTCTGGAGACTGAGCTTCTGAGGGAAAGTGAGAAAGGGAAGAGTCCCTTTGAGCAGGTGCAGCTGGCAGTGGGACTTGTTGGCGACATCCGAGATGTGAGAAGAGAGTGAAGTCGAAGATGACACCAACGTTTTTTGCCTCGCAGCAAGGCGAAGGAAGAAGGCGCAAGGCGGGCAGCCAGAGTGCGCAAGGTAAAGCAGGGGTCCCAGTGACATTAAGGCAGAGATCGTTGGAGGCGCACCAATCCTGAATTGCGGATAGACAGGAATGAGCGAGAGGTGTGAGGAGGCTGAGGGGAGCCTGAAGGAAAGCGAAGTGTCATCTGCGTGATCCATAGGATTCATCACAAATGTCAGTGATTGCGCTGGTAGTAAGGATGGGAGTGACCGCGGCGGGTTAAAAAGGGGGCCTGGTGGCATAGGAAAGCCTTATAATAAGCGCATGGTAAATCATTGGGCCCAGGTTTTTGTTTGTTTTGTTTGAGAGCTTTGATTGCTTCTCATACTTGTACTTTAGTTACATCTACCTGTAAGGCCTCCCTTTCAGTTTGAGATGAGGGCAGAATCCTGGTGTAGCACGGCTATCTCTGTGTTGCATGACCACAATCGGCCAAGAAAAATATTTTATAAGTCTTTGAATGTGTGAAATTTCTAAGCATCACACGTGCGTATATGTCTCTGTAAGCTTTTATCGTCACCTTTTTATATGGACGCCTCTCATTGTAGCATTCAGCAATTTATCTGCTTTATTGGAGGGTTGGTCACATTTCTGTTGGATATCAAAGACCAACCCTTTGGGCCTTTTGCTGTAAATCAAGTGCAATTGTCCCCAAAAGGCTTTCAGTTGATCTGGAGCTTGAAACGTTGGATCGTATTTGTATTATCTCTTGTGGTCTTGCAAGTCACTTAGTAGTTTATTTTCTGCTAATTTGAGAACATTGTGTCTTTCCCATTATTTGCATGGCCTCAACACAAAGAACCGGTTGAAATGTGTCCCAATCAGAAGTCATCTCATGGTTACTGAATAATAACTAACACCACTTAGCTTACACCTGTCCCTACCCTGTATTCCCCTTACCTTATGTAAATATCTTTCCCTACCTCGTATCCCATACTTTCCTATGCTCCCCACCTACCTTTGCTTTTCATTTGTTATTTGAACTCATTATCTGTAATCTGTCTTTATAACTGTATCATGTTACCACCGTATAATTGTACCATGTAACCACTTCCTTTACCTAAGCGCCCAGATACCTCTGGGTCAGGTGCACTATATAAATAAATTAAACAATTATTGGCCTCTGAACTTTTGTTGAGAAGATATTCCATGAAGACCTGGTTAATGTGTGTGCCTGTGTAGTTTGACTTTCAACATCCAGTCTTATAGTAGCTCATGTTATAGCGCCACACATTCCCATAAGGTGGGGAGGGGCACAAGTAAATTGACAATGTAGTTAAGCCTGTCCAGAGACCGTAATGGATCCAATGGAGGAGTCCGCGATGCACGTTTTCAGTGATGAGCTTAAAAAAATATCCATCTGTGAGTAGATCGGATGAACATGTGAAATGAAAGTGTAGTTGACTTCTTCCCTGTGCAGCCCACTATATAATTTAGTAACATTCAGGTCATAGAATCGGCTTCAGCATTGTGTTGGCATGTGTGGATTTATTGGATGATCTATCAATCTTGGAGGACCAGACCAAGTTAAAGTCACCCTCTGTTGTAAAATTCCACAGGTGGCAAAAGCTGCCAAATCATCAAAAATCAGGCTAGGAAGTGTTTGTGCTGCCTGTCTGGGCATTCTTAATGTATTATTTGATTTAAATGTAACCATTTCCTTTACATGATGTAAACTCCAATTGCTTTACACAGAAATATCAAGTCCTTTATGTGAAACGTTCGAAAACACTTGCTATATTGAAGGCTGTAATGCAAGAAAAGGGATTTTAAAGTTGCTGTTGCCTTTTTGTTTCCATGGGAAAAGGGAGCATAATATAAACGGAAGAATTTAAAATATTTACTATTACGAAAATTATATAATATGATATGGCATTTGTAACACTCCTATACACAAGTGTTTCAAGGCGCGAAAAGTTATTGCAAATCACACCAGAGGTCTATTGTCTCTATGAGCAGAACACACATGTTGTCAACATGAATAAAAACAATGCCAATAGCAGATTTCTATTACTTGGGACAAAATCTATCTTGTGTTGCTTTTACATCCTTTAAACTTTAGTTCATCTGAAACTATATGTTTATGCAAGTGCCAGCTTTCTTGAAAGCAGGAGTTTTACAGACCTTATCACATTCACTTTGATCAAGGCATTACACAAAGGGCACATATGTCTTTACTTGAAGACTTGTTTACAAATTGCACAACATATATTAAATGCAAGCTTTAAATTGGGCATTCATTCCAAATTCACGGATGTGTTACGCTCACCTGGTATCCACAGGGACGCCACCCAGCCCTGGTTGGATGATTTGCACTCTCGAACCCTCTCCTGGTCCCTTGGTAAGGCCTCTGTGTAAAGATGAGTATTAATACTGTAAAAGGTGGATTCTCTGCCCTGCTCCTCGTGGCAGGGGCGCGTAGATGTGGGGAGCGAGCAGCGACCAAGTTACTTCACTGGTGCAAGGCCCCCCCCTGTGGGAAAAGATAATAAGGGAAGCCTGATTACGGTCTATGGCCCTTCAGGCAATTCTATAATGGGATAAAGAACAATGGGCCAACTAGACTAGAGATGACAGCTGTCTGTTGTTTAAATCCTAGTAGCTTTGTATTTAGTGTACAAATACATACTATATTATACAAACTTGTATACAGTGATTATCTTCATATAAAATTTAGCTCCAGATACCATACATAGCTCATTCACAACTTCTTCATACATTCATCATATTCACAAAGGATAGAAAAACAGGAGTGATATCTTATTCCTATCACAGTGGTGGATCAAACAATTGTAAATTAAACACTCAATTATTTTACAATGAGTCCCTCTGTCTCTATTCAGAGGGTTTGAAAACTGTTGTCAACCTGTTTTGGTTGAGTTCTCTTGGCGAGGAAACACAATCTCCTCATAACGTCACTCAATATTCAACCTTCTTCAGGACAGGAGAGCAATCGCTGAATCTTTAGTCTAGTTGGCCCATTGTTCTTTACCCCCTGTGGGAATCCAGGCCTGCTTCGACTCCGTAGGTTTGCTGCTTTACAGTCTTTATATGCAGTTCCTCTTAGTTCGAATAATAATGTCTTGCTTCTTTCCTTTTAGAAATGCAAAGGTATTTTGGTGTTCTCATGCAGTTTGAAGATGAGCATGGGTCGGTAGGCGAAAGTGCGGTGTGTGCAATGCTGTCCGGTGAGTAATGCGCAATGCGCTGCGCTGTTTCGCCTTTTATATTGCTAACCTGTGTCTTTTCTCTGCTTGCAGGTTGCGATGTTCCTCGCCGAGCGCCGTAATGTTCCAGCAATAATACTGAACAGGAGATGACTACCCAGGTAAGAATTGTGTGGCTTTCTTCATTCGGGAGGAAACGTGAGTAAACTCTTACTAATACTGTCTTTCTTTCTCTTTGCAGGTTATGGTATTCCAGGATGCATGCGGTGCCGGATGATGGAGTTCGTATATTCTGGTGAGTGGAACTGAAGTCGGCGATGGATTGAAGACCGTATACTGTTCCAGGTAAGTTTCGTAGTGTTGTTTCTCTCTCTGCAGGTCCTTGGTTTCAGGTAAGCTGGCATCAAAGAACTGGACACAGTGAGCGTTACGCTGCCCACAGCAGAATAACGCAAAGCATGTTCTGCTGTTTCGGTGCAGTTTAAATAGTCTCAGGTAAAGTAGTCCAGGTAAAGTAGTCCCAGGCCTGCCACACCCAAAAGACTAGACTGCATAGCTCAGTTCCTTGTAACTGAGCTATGTGTGTGCCTCCATGTTGGCTGAACTCGCCCCCTCCACCCCCCAGTTAAATAGTCCCAAGTAAATTTATGAGCCTGGCGCCAAAGGCGCCAGAACTGACTCCAAGAGAGTCTTGGATGATGTTTTAAGGCCTTTGACCTGGCCCTAACTGGAAGGCTGACTTGCCAGTGAGGGCCAGGGGCAAGGGTCATGACAGGATGTTTATTTTTAAACTCATCGGAACGATAAACAAGTTCAGTGTTTGGCAGCTCATTAAGGGCATTCTTAGACGCCCATGCTTTGAACAGACCCTAACCTCTGACCTTGGCAGAGCAATATGGCCTCATGAAGAATGTATGCTATTAACATGATCCTCTTGTTTAAAGACAGCAGATCATCCAAGGATGTTGATTTAACCCCACATGAAGCTGGAAGGGATAATACAAAGTCAGTTTAGAACATAATTGACAGAAATGACCATAGCTTTTTGGCTATAACTTAAGAAATGTTTGTCTGATTTTTGAAAAACAAATCTGTATTTAGGAGGAAACCCTGAATCACATGCATATATTAAAATGTATGAGTTATTCATTATTCACACGTTTTAATAACTGTTATGCATACAGTGACAAACATAAATTATATTGCGAGATTCAGAATATTCTTATGAATATGAACATGCCTTCTTCCCTGCCTATTCACACTCACGTCCTCTCCTCCCCATTTCTCTGTTAAAGCACTTTAACATTCCGAATCGTCTCAAGACCTAGTAGGAACGCTACGGTTTGTCTTCCTCCTTTCCCTTCCCCTCATTCTTGTTTACGGCACTTGCACGTTCCGAATGTTTCAAGACCTAGTAGGAATGTTTGTTGTTTTCTCCCTTCTTCCCCCCTCCCCCTCCCCCGTTCCCTTGTCTTGATGTGCCTTGACATACCATTTGAATGTATAGTGCTTTATAAATAAGACATTTAATTTTTATTAATATCTCACGACAATAGAATTATCAAAAAACAATATTTCAGTCAATTTGTTTATCCTCATCACTGAGGGGGAAGGTTAACTCATAGCTGTCGCATCCCCTTATGACATAGATCATTCAGTGGGTCAATAGAAACGAGGAGAATAGGTCCCTAGTGGGCATGAGTAAGTAAAAGAACCATATCACAGGCTCTGTCCAATCCAAAATTGCTGCATCAAATGATGCTGCATGGCTGGCATTTGCTGTTTATATAAACTCCAACCCATACGAAGAGGGGAGAGCTTTGGGAAAGCAGTGAAGCAAGATTACCTGTCCAGCTGGGGTGAAGCTGATTGGTACTCCTAACCAGAAGTAGCTCATGGGAATTATCCTCAAGCAGGCCTTTTCCAGATGTGACTGAATGCAGAGGCCTTTCCCAAGACAGAACCTGATTATCTGAGTCAGGTTCTGAGAGCAGGTGGATAGACTGAAAGGGAGAACTTACCTGCCGGTTGAAAAACAAACCAAAAGTGAGTAAAAATGATTCCAGAGTATTTGGAAAATATGACCCGAGAATTCCATTTAAAATATTATGGAGGGGACCATGTCTGCAAGCTCGGTCACTAAAAATTATAGTAAAGTACAAGGTGTATGTGCTTTGTGATTGATAATTAAAATTGAAATGTTAAATACCTTCACTATGATGAGGCTTTTCTCCAGCAATTTGGGATCTCTGGAGGCCTTGATATCCCGAATGATTACATGAAATGACAAGTCTTTGTGATTGTTGTCTGACATAGTCAGTAAAGTAATTGAAATGTACTTCTTTATGAACACATTGAAATGGGGTGTTGTGAGGGTGAACCCGATTTCTTGAAAATAGTGAGATAGCAGCGCCTAACTAAATCAGCTGTCCAAAAAGAAGCAGAATTCCTGAACCCATGCGTTTAAATAAAACGCTAATTGCAACCAATCAAAAACCACAAAGATGGCGTCCATAACTTTTGTACCTATGCCCGAGCTAAGGAGCTATCTTTTTTTTGTGTCCAACGTTTTAGATTTGAATGATCCCAAGAACTGGACAACCGTATGTTAAAAGTACATACTTTTCTCTGTAACCAGAGAAACATAAGTGAATTAATTTTGTTTTAAAGTTCCTTTTATATTTTTGAATAAATGTGTACAGAAAGTTACAAGTGTAGCCAATGCGTGTTTCGACCCAACGGTCTTCTTCCAGGCTACAATTCCTGAATACATAAATTACATGCAACTCTGTACAAAACAAATTATTAATGGTAATAAATCATTAATGATAACAGTAGGGCAAGCCAAAAGCAAAGGGGGTGCAGATGGGTTTTAGTCCACATTGGTTAACAAAAATACAATTGCTAGTGAATTTAGAATCAAGACCCAAATGAACAAAATAAAGAAAGCCCATAAGACAAAGTTATACACATGTAGTTTGTTTACAACATACTATCCAGAATATGATCCCGTTTGTAAATATGTTGAGAGAGAGAATATAGTAAAGAAAACAGCAAGTCTTAATACTGTGAAAATCAAAAATGACAAGCATAGCTGAACACTGTAACAAATCGTATGATCCTCACTTCACCTATAACGAGGTTCCGTTGTGTACATGGATCATCCGTACATGCCCACAACCGACAAACCAGCCATCAATTCTCAATTTCTAAACATCACCCATTTCAATGTATGCAGATAAAAAATATCAACCGTCAATCCTGAACTATATACATCATCCATTTAAGTATGTGTATATAGTGTGTCAATCCTAACTTGCTAACTACCGCTATACACAATGTGAGTCAAGAAATTGTGCACAGTGGCACACAGCCTACCTGAAATGATCATAAACCTCCCTCCTCGTAATGAGGAACATAACGGGAGGTAGATAAGTTCCTTGTCAGTGGCAATTATGCTCTGAAGTTGTAAACACCCCAACCCCTCATCTCAAACAATGATCACACTTAACTTAGTGTTGCCAATAACTCACGCAAATGCTTCAACAATTCTACAAATAAACATGGAAGTATGCGTGTTCTATTCAGACATTCAATATATACACACACCTCTTGTGTCCATTACTTTGTCAAAGCAGAAACCCCACTTTATAAATATCTGATTACTTGATTCGAGTGTAGTGTTCAAACCGCGAATGCGAGAGCAAGTTAAGTTCCATGCATGCATCGTCGGCATGATCGCCATAATCGCTAAGAAAAATAAAGAACGGGATTTTCTCCTAAGCACTGTAACCACAATAACTCAGTCCTTGGCAAACATAACATTATTTACATGTATTAGGAGCTTTTCGGCCGTAATGATCACAATCCAAACAAGTGTGTTCACCGCTGAAATTTAAATAATGTGGGCACTAGAAAGCTTCTAATGGCTGTGTCTCTGGCAGCGACAGTCCGCCATGTTGGTAGTAGAGTCCGCTTAAGCTTGAGGTTTATGATTGCTGCTTAATTGCACACAAAGAAAAATTCGAACACATTCCAACTTAAACACTGCAACCGCGGAGCACCAATTAATGTATGGAACATCTTACATGTATTGCATATATCTGTCTTATACTTGTGATTACAAATGGCTTCGCTATTAATATGAAGCAAGACTTGCCATAGACCACAACACTCATATTAGCCATCTATTGTTATGCGTGCCACAATATCATATTCTGCAACCATTGTTCAACAGCGCAGACCCGGAGCGCCAATTAGCATATGAAAGGTCTTTCAACAGCTGATCTTACATAGAATCTTGGCTTGCCTATATTGTACCTAAAATAATAAGTTACTCAGTCATTAATATAAAGCATGATTTACCACAACACTCATATTTACCATCTGTTAGTGTGCAAGCCACATTGTCATGTGCCACCCATTACCATCAGTGGCACATATTCTCCTGTCTAAGATAGCTGGTTTGGCCGCACTGCAACGCACAGATGTATCCAGTCACACAATAAATTGTTCTCAAATAAAATTGGATAGATATATTCAGAACATGTGAGATGTACACCAGCTAACATTTCTTGACAGTATACAATCATTAACAGAAAAACAGATAGTTCATGGTCCATATTTAATCCAATATATGCAGTTCTGTGCTTGCAAATAAGCCTAGCTTCTAATCGTCTTAACCTGAGTACACAGTTCCCACCTCTCGACGAGGGTATTGCCATGGTGAGCCCTGAGAAACGTATTCCATTGGTGTCATCCATTTGATGGTGACTTTGCCAGTGTGTACTTGATGTCTTGACTAGATATCGTACTAATATGCTCTCTAATTCTAATCTTAGCAATAGTGTCCTCAGCATTTTAATTGTCCCGAGCGCTCGGGCATGTGATCGATCGTAAAACGTTTCTTATGCACCTTACCTTCGTTTTTTGCACTTTTACTCATGCAAAATCAATGAGCTGGGCATGGCCATCTTGTGCTAATCTTATCGGTGGATCGATCGCCCTAAATTCAAGTGCCCCTGCGTCACTAAATCATATCACCCGCCCCTGAAGCTGACGTCACTAGACACGTATGCCTCATTTGACAACACAAATGCATGTCTCGTGTCAACGTTCTCTGTGCGCCCGCTAATGAGGTGTCTCCAGGCAGGATGCCTCTTTCCACAATAATTATAAACAGACCCTTTCTCAACATCTCAACAGACAACATCAGAGTTGCATTTTCAGCCGTTTCACCTTTTTTTTTTTTGTATAGCCTGTGACTCGTTTCTGCTGTTTTCAGCTATCTTCGTTGCACTGAGCCCCTGCGAACAGATACTTATACTAGCATTACTATTGATTTCAATTTTGTTGTATAATGGCAACAATACAGTCCTACCAGTACGAGCCGAGTATTCCGAGGCAGAATTACTTGATAGAGAAAGATGCGGAAACGATGGGGCATCGGACGAAGTCCGGATGAGGAATCGATGGAGCCAGAGCCTAGTCACATGGAAGACGTTTCCACTTGGTGTACCTGCAATCGATGTGAGATCATGCCAACAGAGGAGGAGAACTGCTGCTGCCGAGAAAACTCTGGATGCTTGGCCTACATATCGGAAGAAGACACACCACCGCTTTGCGTTGCCGAGCTGCATGACTTCAGGGCAGCCTGCCTCACAAGGTCCGTGTTGAGGATTATGATGGTGCTTATGCACGAACTTCGTGTAACAGTTCGCCCTCGCAATCCAAGTAACGAGTAAGTGTAGTCCAGATGTGATGTCATTTTGACCACTGACATTTCATGTTTGTCTCCTATATTGTCGTAACTTTGATCTATCACTGCCAAATTAATGTAGTCTGCCAATTGAATACATTTCTCACACTTTGGGAAATCGGTGTTCATTTTATGTGTCTTTCACGTTCAACTATGAAATAATATTTCTCTGTGCCCCAAAGGTTATGGATTGCATGGGTGTTCACTTTTGTAATGTGTCTACACTTCAAAGTCCAAGTTAATTGGTCAATTAAGTAACATTGTACGGGCAGCTATGCCATAGGATACAGGGTGCATCTTCAAGTAAAGTTTGTACACTTATCAGGTTGATTTAAATACAGTATGTGTGTTTCTCTTCCACAGTTGGTACAGGCTTGGTGGCCTACTGTTCATTTATCTGATGGCTTTATGGAAGGCTTGGATTCCGGGTTCGAGTAATATCCGCCTGTGTCGTTGGAGCCATTCGCGCCAAATTCCCCAGTGACAGCGGACAGTACAGGGGATTTCCCCACACTGTGCTGCAGCCCGAAGTATACAATTTGTAGTATATTTGTGCCATCAACATCAGCACCAAAATAAAATACAAAAGAGCTTTTATGAATAGTTGTTTAAATTTTTCAGTGAAACAAGGACACGCTCAATTGTCTGAGGGAAATGAAAGAAAGTTTGGTGCCCTTTTACACTCACCTCCTCTGCAACAATCCACCCCCCATCATTCTAAACGGCCAAGGTGCCAAACACCATGTTCACTTCAAAGGTATCTTCCGCACAGGGGCCATTGTTCACATGGTCCTGCTTCTAACTTCCCTGCTTGCTGAATCTTGTTTGTTAGTCAAGGTAAGGGCAGGTCACCTATTAACTTCTTATATTCATCTCTTTCTGATCTCAAATCTTCTATCTATTTCGACCGAATGTACCCAGTAGTGTAATGTTCATTCATCTCAATGACTTTACCATTGTCTGTTTCAAGTGTTCTGATCTCGATATATAGCACATTTCATCAGTGTCCATTGTAATAGAATTGCATCTTTCTAGGAGCATGTTTATAAGCATGTTTCCTTTTGATGCATGAAAGTACATTCAACGGACGAGTAACATGTTACGATTTGCATCATATCAATCAATTCTGTATGAATATCCCAGCGTATATTCGACTTCGCTACATAGGTTTTGCTTCTTTGACCAAAACAAACATTGCATAGACATCTGTGATAAAATTCTATCAATCTCATGAGTACAGTACAATTTTTTTTTGTTTGTTTGTAATTATTTATACTGTTAGACAGATCTTATAGATTTTTCAAGAATGCTTGCTTGTATGGTTTTTGGTTTCCGTTCTAGGAGCCATGTCAAAAGTCAGGACACAATCCTGCATACATTCCCAAAGGATATTGATTTAATGAGAAGATGGGTTCGATATTGTGGATTTGCGGTTGATGAGATTGAAAGTAGAGTTTAGCCTGTCTTGGGAGACTTGAGGGCCAATCGATTCCGCATCTGCAGCCTGCACTTTACCGCGGGTATGTACGACCAATCGAAGTACACAAAAAAAGCATTGACCCGGAATGTTTTGTAAGTTGCTTCCAAATGCAATTCCAACTCTATTGATGCACGCGCTGCCTCAGGTGAGTCCCGGACGATTGGCTGTAGGCGGTGGGGTACTGAAAAGGTAACTTAATGAAGGGATTGTTGCTTTTGGTGTAAATGTCTCTTACTAAAGTTTGCATATTTACCAGATTGTATTACATTTTTACTATACATCTGTCCCTGGTTTATGGAGCCTCAAATAAACTAATTATGACCATAGAAAACAATGCCATAGTGCCCTTCAAAAGAAGCATAATTTTTTGTAATTGGTTGCTTGACATGTCATTTTTTAAGGAAAGCATACTGACAGAAGCACAGTGACGAAACCACCGACACGTCCAGTATACCACTGGTGAGCCCTACAGACTTGCAGAAGTTCATATTCTCGACAGTTGGATCTTCCCATATATCTAATTTTCCCTTTTACCACTTCATGACAATGCACTCAAAATGAAGGAGCAAGATTCTGCATCCATTTATTTTCCGAGTCCACAACAACTTCAAGTGCTTATCGGGTAATTTCATTTCACTTTTCAATTAGAGAATGTATTATGCTTTGAATTTCAAATAATATGAAATAGTTTATGTATCCTGTCGGTTGTTTACACTAGGTGTCATTTATGGGTTTCTCTTTATATGTACCATTGTGTGCATCCCATTATCTCTGTTCCATTTCGCTGCTTTCATCCGTCCTAAACAAGTACTGTGTTACAGGGGAATGCTGGTACTTGACTACAATTACATCGTCCTTTGCAGCTGTTCCAGAGTATGAGGTATGCGTACTTACAGTTCCCTGAATGAAAGAAAGTAAATCCTACATAGGATACGATTAGACGGTGACATTCATATAAACTTGCAGTGTTTCAAACTTTTATGATTTCAGTCCTAACGTCACACTTCTTCCTAATGCAGAATACATTGCAAAATGTTTGCGGGCAACATTACAATCAGTATGTTTTGCACGGTGATCTCTGATCAAGTACACTTGCCATCAATCGGGTGAAATTTGAAATGTATAGTTTGACTAAATGACATACACTGTTTTGCGAGGGTATGTGTGTAAGCACTCTGTGCGATGAAAGATTTTAATTTCCAATACATTAGACTTTTTAAAAAATGTTTTTAATGTTCTATTCAAGGAATGTGCACAAGGTGTGGAATTAGAAGTGGAGGCACATGGATCAGAGGTGGTGGATCAGCTTGCTGGCGCGGTTGTTACAGAGAAAACCACGGTTTCACAGAAAATCAAGAAAACAAGGGTAACTAACAATTTCATTTTCTAGAAGTGTTTTGGGCTGTTGATTTCTTCATAACATGTTTTTGTATTTATAGTGCTATCTGCTGTATGTGTGCTATACATTGAACATGGTTTTTACAACACATCTCCTAGAGGCTCAGAAGGAAAAAGACAGACAACGAATGAAACGAAAGATGTTGCTTGCCAAACAGATTTCCCCATGGAACAGCTACTGTTTGAGGCGCAGCGTGGTCCATTCAATAAGCAGATTCGTAATGCTTATGCCCAATGGCCTGAAACTGAATTGAATGTAACCGGCGAAGCCAGAAAAGCGTTCTCGGACCATTGCTACAATGTGAGAACTCGACAAGATGAGACTGAATAAAATGAAGATGCATTTTAATTCTTCACAGACCACTTGACTCAATCTACACCCGCAAAAAAGGTCCACCCAATAAACATTCTAATTTGACGGTTTCTCCAATTTGTGTGCAAACAACATAAGCTGAACTAACAGAGACTGAAGCTTCAACGCAATTGACCGATGAACTTGCCAAAGATCTCGACTTCAGTTTGCCCAGTTTCAGCGATTTGTCCACCACAGTTGAATCACAAACCACATTCGTACAGGACGATTGGCTAATAAAATACATTGTATTCGACAGCTGCCTGGTAGACATTATACTGATCATAATAATAATTTAGCATTTATATAGTGCTACAAACCCTCAGGCATCTGAGCGCTGCTTATTATTACCCATGGTGTGTGGTGCTCCTTTATCGACCTCGGAAGGATGAAAGGATGAGTTTGGCCCTGCCAGGATTTGAGCCTGCATCAGCAGGCTTTGCACAGATGTCGAAGCGAGTGCTCTACTCGCTGTGCTATCAGACCAGCTGAAATGTGTCCATACATTCAGGGGGAAAATATCCAGGCAGCCATTGGTGCATGTGTCTCGTGTATTACAAGGCACTAACCTGAAAATCCAAGCCAGCTGTGTCAGCCTCCCTCATACATTTTCATGGTCTGCCCAACCGATGCTAGGCAAAGTGCCAGCTGGAAATCTACTTTGTTCAGCAGCTTTACTTTTTAGTGGCTCGACTTTCAGTAAAATGTCCAGTTTCTGTCAATTTGTGGGATTTCAGTTCCTTGCTAAAACCCAGTACTACAAATATCAAAGGGAATTCATGTTTCCCATTCTTAGTCAAGCCTGGAAAATTGAACAGATGTCAACTGAAAGCACATTCTCTGGCAAACAGTTCTGGCTAGCTGGCGACGGACAGTGTGAGAACCCTGGATTTTCAGCAAAGTACTGTACATACCACTTTCAAGACATGGAAACTAAAAAGAATTTGAGTTCGAAGATCGTTCAGGTGTCCACATGTAAATCCTCAGTGACCATGGAGAAACATGGATTCATAAAAACCCTCTAACATCTTCAAGCGAGGGGAATGCAAATAGACCTCAGCCACTGACAGACATGTTTCAATAGCCAAGGCCATGCAAGAGCAGTTTCCAAACATTTGTCATCAGTTTGATGTATGGCACGTTGCCAAATCAGTGAATTAAAAAAAAAGAAATCACAGCTGCTGGTTTAAAAAAAAAAAAAAAAAAAAAAAAAAAAGGGCTTGGAAAATATGGAAATATTTTAGTGGTCTGTCTTTCAGCAACCATCATTTGTGGGGCTTCAAAACTTGTGATGGGTCTGTGGAAATTCTACTTGAAAAATGGTGCTCATTGATGCACCACTCTTCCAACGTTCACTCATGGACAGCAAACCAACATTTTCTGGAATGTGCACACGGACCGTTATCGGAGAAGCAGGAACGCAAGAAGTGGTGGTTGGTGCCATGTTCATCTCCACACAAAGCTCTTGAGAAGATCATGTATGACAAAACTCTTTCAAAAGACCTAAAGGGATTCCCAGAATTCTGTCATACCGGAGATTTGGAGATGTTCCACAATATGTGCCTAAAGTACAGCCCCAAAGGTTGCATTTCGGCATAGATGTATGCAAGCCCGAACATTACTAGCCATATTTGCATACAACGAGAACCTAGGTAGAGAACAATTGAGAACTGTCGGAAACCTTGGGATGCTTCGTTACACCTTGCCCTTTGCAAAACGAAGCAAAAAATGGGTGGCAAAGCCAATATACCAGGAAATGGAATTCAATTTTGTGAAAGATTTCTCTTCGACTGTGTTGGCCATGCATACTCATGGAATGGATCCTGATTTTGTTCCTAGGACACATACAATGCCACAAAACATTGCAAACGAGCCCTGTCCACCTAAAGCTGAACTTGTTGAACAGTTGACTTCCCGGTATAAATGATTTGCAGCGGTGTTAATGTGCTCACTATAACATTTGGGCTTCCCCAATGTTTTTACATTGTACACCAACAATGGAAAGCTATTAAACTCGAATTTCAATGCTATAAAAAGTATTGTTTTAATTATGCAGATTTAATCCGGTTTATGATTCATTAATTTATATCTTGCCTTCCCTTACTTTATATTACTGGTCCTCGAACAATAACATACATGTCTGTGGTTGCTAGGTGCCTGTAAATCCCTCTGCTAGACCCAAACCACATCCACACATGCAGTGCATGGCTCTGGTGTTGATGGCCTAAATTGTCTTTTCAAATGTATCTTCTTTGTCAACTTTTTGCCCCGCTCTTTTCACCTCCCCCGACTCCCCTCAGCTGAACTTGCGCGATCGTCTGCCCTGCTTGGATCCTCAGGATATAGGTAGATGTGTGTTGCATTTTGGGAGAATATGTTACTACATGGGATAAGGGCTGTGATGTGTGTCCTTGACTGATCAGGGCACGGGAGGGGTCAGATGGATATGAGCATGAAAGGAACTGCAGGGTCTGAGCGGGTGGGCTGAGGCCTGGCGGGGTGGAGGTTGTTGGTGCATGGGAAGTTCAGTGGAGATGAATGGGTACTTGGATTTATGACTTGTCAGTGTCTCACGTTATCCGCAGAACATATTCCTCTACAAGAACAGGGCAGACGTGGCAATGGGGAGGAGATGGTGTGGGCTGGTTGAGCGAGGCGCTGGGGATGGGAGAGCTGCATTTGTACAGAGAGATGGATTTTCGGGCCTAGTAGAAAGATGTAATTCGGGCGATTTCAAAATGGTTTCCTAATGCTGGGCTTGAAACTATAGTGTATGTGCTATTTGCGATGGGGTGTGGTCTAACGGAATGTTGCGGGGGTTGGCTATGTCTCCCCCCTTGGTCATTACATATGTTATGTTTCGAGAGTGACGAGCGAGAGGGAGGAGGGGGCAAGGATAGTCTACTCCCCAACACTAGTAAGATCGTTGTCTCTGTCATCCCTCTGTTCCCCCTGCTTTGCCTCATCGCACCTTGAAGCACTTGTGCATTGGCGCGTTATAAATGCAATATCATATCATCATATGGTATCCTGGTCTGTTTCAGACGGACACAAATGGAATCTTGGGTTACACCAGACTTTCAGTGGCTTGTATTATCTGTTTTATTTGCCTTCAGTGTAACTGTTGTCCAAAAATAACAAAATCACTCGCACTATTGGTGGGTAAAAAAGTATTCATGATTGCGCGGCATTGGTGTATGCCAGCAAATGATTCATTTTTTTTTTTTTCGAACATATTTCAAATGTCACGTTGGTCGGCCCGGCTCATTGCTCCCATGGCTCTGGTTTGGGCAGCCATATCCATTCTTTCAAAAAAAATGGGACACATTCAGACCTCAGCAATCTGGACTCCGATGTTGAGTCTTCCGTTAACCAATTAGCCACATATTGTAGTTGACTGGACAAATAATAGATCTCAAAGTTGGGCAGTTTTATGCCCCCTTTGTCATACATATTCTGTACTTCCACAGGACTATTCTATTCCTGGTATTATGCCAAATGAAGCCTCTGCATATGCTCTGAAGTTTGACACAGAATCGCTTGGGTATCTTGTATGGTATATTACCAAAAAGGTGTAATAGCCTCGGCAATAAGACCATTTTCAACAGCGCCGCCCTCCCCACCATGGCCAGAGGGAGCTCAGCCCAGAATCTCATGCTATTAATATTTGCCACTGCCTTCTCTGTGTTGTTTATATTCAGCCTCCACCGTATGATGGATATCAATACCCAGGTATCTAAAGGTTCTGGTCTCATAGGGTACTTGTAGTATTGGTAAGTGTTCCTGCGGAATCTCTTTATATCTCCCCAGCGGGAATATGCACGACTTCTTAGGATTCACTGCAATGCCAGAGAGCAACGCAAATCTCATATTGTTGCCTCAGGTATATCGCTAGGGGTTCCAGTGCAAGGATGTACAGCATCGGGGACCAAGGGCTTCTCTGTCTGGTGCCCCTACTAAGTTGCCACCTCTCTGAAATGGTCGCTCCTGTCTTGACTCTGACTAGTGGTGAGCTATACAGTAGTTTCACCCACGTCAGGTACCCGCGCCCTATTCCATATTCTTTCAGGGCTGCTATCAGCCAAGGCCATTTGATAGAATCGAAGGCCTTCACTACATCTAATGAAACAATTGCAACTTCATGTGAGTCTCCTTCTGTTTGCTCTGTGACACGGGAGAGCCTTCTGAGATTGTCGGTTATGCTTCTGTGCAGAACATATCCGGCCTGATCAGGGTGTATAAGTCTGCTTATGACCTGTCTCAGTCTATTTGCCAACACCGACATATCTTGCTATCCTGGTTCAGCATGTATAGCGGTCTGTACGACCCGCAATCCATGCTCGGCTTATTAGGTTTGAGAAGAGGAATGATGATCGCCTCTCTTAGGGATTCTGGCAATACCCCTGTTTCAAATGTTTCATTGCCAGCAGCAGGGGGAGCACTTCCATCTTATACGTTTTGTAAAATTCATTGGGGAGTCCGTCAGCTCCCAGGGCCTTACTAGTGGGTAATTGCTCAATCACCGCTTCTAGTTCTTCCAGTGTGATTGGGGCATCCAGGTTCTCTCTCGCTTCAGCACTCAATTTAGGTAAGCCAATATCTTCCAGTGTTTCAACCATCTGACTCCATTCTCCCCCCTTCTACGTCTCCATACAATTGTTTATAGAACTCAAGGAACCCGCCATTCACGCCCTCTTGGGTGTCAAATATTTGTCCGCCCTCCCCCTGTATTGCTCTGATCGTTGGTCTGCGTGTCTGATTTTTATACAACCACGCTAGCGACCTCCCCGGCTTATCTATACCCGCCTGCTGTCTCACTATGTATTTATTGTAATTTGAGTTACATAATCTCTCCCAGTGCCTTCCACATTCCTGCTGTAATTTACTAATGGTTTCAGCATCTTCCAGGGAGTTATCTCCTCTGCGCATGACTTCCTCTAGTTTCGCCTCTGCCCTCTGCAGCTCCTGCACTATACCTCCTTGTAGCCCTTTAGATTTGGCTATAGCTACTCCCCTCACCACCACCTTAAATGCTTCCCATAGGGTGCCGGCCGATTCTACGCTTTCAGTGTTATTTTTGAAATATTCTACAATTTCCTTCCTCAGGTCCCCTCTGAACACTGTGTCTTTCAATGCTTCGGCTCTGAGCCGCCACTTTGGGATCCTAGCTCTAGGAGGCAAATATTGCCTTGTTAAGACCAGTGGCGAGTGGTCTCACTGTGTGTATAAATTTTGTGGGGCCGAATAATGTCTATTCTGTGGGTGGTGCAGCCTCCATATATCTTCCAGCTTAAAGTCTCCTAACAGGGTCCTCAAGGTTTTGGCTGCGGGGGTGGGTTTATCTAATTACTTGTCTGACCTGTCCATCCTAGGGTCCAGCGTGCAGTTAAAGTCCCTCACATATAACCGACCGCCCCCCTCCCCCCCAGGTACGGGCTAATTTGACTATATAAGGTCTTAAAATAAGCCACTGTATCTTGGTTCGGGGCATATGTATTCATAATACACAATTGTCTATTTTCTATCAATCCCTGTATCGCCACCATCCTCCTGTCAGACTCCACTGTGGACTGCAATAGCTGGAAGGGGACATGTGGTGCAACCCAGGTAATTACCCCTCTAGCGTATGCCAAATACGTTGCCCCTATGGTCGTCCCCTTCCATTTCTTCGTTATCACCTCTTGTTTTTCTTTAGTGAGATGAGTTTCCTGCAATAGGGCGATATCTATTTTCTGCCTCCTTAAGTACATCATGATCTTATTCCCCTTCAAGTAACTGTTTAGCCCCCTAACATTCAGGTTGCAATCCTAAGGTCTCCCATCTTTCATCCCTACCCAGTCCCACCTCTGTCCTCTTATCTCCTACATCATGCGCAGCAGTGCGTGGATGTAAGCTTGTTTTCCCCCAACCCAGCCCAAACTCAAACCTCTCAACTCCCGCTCCTCCCTCCCACCCTCCCCAACTCCATCTGATGCCCAGCTCCATCCCTGGATCTCGGGCTACCCCACATCCAGCCCTTTCCTGGCCTCTGCCGGTACTCGGGGCACAGCAGGGGGATATCACCCTACTGGTGACTCCACTAAACTAACTATTGGGGTTGAAGTTGTGTTCCCTTGTATCCCCCGCATTAATGCTTATAGTATGCGGCGCACACTTGACTTATGTCTGACGCTGCTTATGTGCATGTTTTAGTTCAATAAGTCTGCATGAAAGGTATGCTACATAGTACATATTACCCTATGCTCCCATGCTCAAAGTGCCCTTCCCTGTCTTTATCGCTGCATCAACATCTGCCCTAAAGGTAATGTTTACATCCTGTACTTATCTCTCACAACATATACATGTCCAACAGTATGACTCTGGAAGGAATAGGGATGAGTCATTTCTCTGTCTCGTTCTCCTTACGGCCTTCCGCTCCCGATGGGCAATTATTCATATCCAGCCATGCAGATGCTTCCTGCGGGGAGTCGAAAAAGAGGGCCCTGCTCTTGTGTAGCACTTTCATCTATGCTGGATCATGTATTTAAAGCCTGCGTCCCTTAATCTTCTCTTGAGCGCCAAGTAATTCAGGCGTCGACTTTGTACCTCGAACGTGTAGTCAGGGTATGCAGTGATGGTCGCGGAGGCCCTGCTTATCGTTCCTCCTTTCCAGAAATGTTCCAAAACCTTTTCCCTGTCTTTATAATTCAGGATTTTGGTGATGATTGGCCACGGAGGGGCCCCCTGGTGGTGGTTTCCTGATCAAGGCACAATGTGCCCTCTCCACTGCGAACCCCTGATGGAGAGCCCCCCTGTTATCTCTTGTAACATGTTTTCAACGTAATCCCTCCTCGCCTTCCGGGAGCCCTGTAGTGCGTACATTATTTCTGCGTGCGCGTCCTTCTGCTTCTTCAACTCTTTGTTCTAAATTGCGCACCTGTTGAGACAGCGCCTGGATCTCCGTCGTGTTGGCTGCACAGGAGCTTGTGATGGCGCCCACCTCCTTCTCCAGGATCCCTGTGTGTTCCGCCAACGCCCGGACGTCTTGTCGCAAGAGATTCACGTCCACGCTCACCGCATCGATTTTAAATTCGAGCAAGATCTTCAGTTCCGAGATGGCTGTTTCAATTTTGAGCCCCAAGATACCTTTTTAATTCGGCTATGGCATCCAGTATTAGTTGGTCATTCCGGCTGGCGGCTCCAGCTTCCTGTGCGGCCAGCACCTTTGTCCTGGCCCCTTCCATCGTTGGCGATGCCTTGGCGAATTCCTCCATGGAAGACTGTTTTCCTTTGGTTTTAAGCTACTTGGATGACATTCTCCTGTGCGTGGGGGGAACTTATCTGGTGACGCTTTATAGGGTGAGCACCCCCCCTGTCATCAGAGGTTAGTCAGTTCGGTACAAGAAGCTTCTGCGTATTTTATCCTTGAGGGGGAGTGTCTTTATATGCCTTGTGGTCACTCTTCTATGCAACCGAGCCTCAGGGCTCCAAGTTCACGGTCAAGGTGCCCACAGGTGCCTTCACAATTTCGTTGGTTATTATTTCTTATTGTCCTCTGCCCCCTGTTCTCACTTATCCTTCTGCCTCTTCTACTGTCTTTCACTAGGTGCCGCCTAGCATTCGCAGCCTGGGGGTATCATGCGGTCCGTGTGCCTGTCGTAGAGCCCCTTCACATATTGTCACTTCCCCACTCGTATCTGACCGTTGGAATGCTTCCGAGTATAAGCTGTCTAGCTGTGCCGTTCATCACGTAATGTAGTGCTAGCCCTTTCTTCTCCGCCACACTTTCACCCCGTGTGTTATCTCCTTAACATCTTGCCTTTTCCTTGTTGTTAGATGCAGCCACAATAATCCAAAACTTCCCCATTGACAGTTGCCAGATTCAGTACATTACAGCACTGTGTTCATGTGGGCTCCACTACCAGCGGTTAGGGAGCTCAGTGTCTCAAGCAACAGTGGGGTTAGCTAGCTTCCAAGGCTCTTCCCCCTCTGCCCCTCCCCCCTGCGGGGTTCTGTGAAGTTTATACTGCCTTTTTCCAGTCTCTTATGGGCATCTGAATGAGGCCCCTCTTCGTTCGGGTTGCATTTATGTGCGCAATGTTATGACAGTTCGCATCTCTGAGTAGCAGAGTTAACATGCATCCAGTACTCCCAGCTTGGATATGTCCCTCCACCTATTGAGTATGCCTGCCCATAGCACTAGCATGGGGGACCCTGTATAAGTCTGCACCAAGCCAGTCTCAACACTGCCTTTGCCCGTAATCTTCGGTGTTCAGGGGCGCACGCCGCTCAATTGTTGTGTTCCCAGTTACAGTGATGTGTGCCGCCTGCGCGCCCCTCATCCGGGTGTACAATGTGTCCGCCCTGTATGCTTGTCTCGTGGAACGTTCAGCTTCGTTAGTCCCAGCAGCCTCCGGTATCCAGAGACACTATGTATCTCGCCATGCATACCTCAAGTGGGTTGCTCAGCTACGGATGGCTCTGCCGAGCGGGTGCACCGTGCTCGCACTCTCAGAACGATTCCAGCTGCTCCATCCGTTCAGCACTACACAGAGTCAAACACTGCATCTCGGCATCTCCCTTTGTTTGGTGGCGTCTACCATCTTGTTATCAGGTCCACGGGCCAAATCGCATATTCAGGGCATCGTATCTACCACTCTGGTCAGCCAATCCTCCTTAGATGCTGCACACAATGAGCCCCATACCTTCCAATAGCCGCAGGTCCTTTTATTATGTGTTTTAGAGTTTGCAGCAATCTGTGTGCGCCAGGATCATCCTCGGATCTGCAGGAGCTCTCGAGAACAGCAGCCTGTTCCATGGCTGCTAAGCCACACCCTTGCTTGCTTACATTGTTATGGGTTGTTAGTTGGAGGATATTGTGACGATCATTCATCGTCGACCCGCAAACACAACCTGTATGTAGGCTAGTGATATCTATACCATTTCGTCGCGTGGCATAGCAGGGTGTGCTATCAACGTTGTATTATTGTATGTGCTGGATGCAGAACATTTTCCAAAGGGACTTGGTTCGCTTGTCGAAATTTGATGTTGCCAGTTCCGTTACATTTTTAAAGAAGGTAGCCGGTGCCCCTCTCTAGAAAGAATATGGCATGATAGTCTGTTATGTGTTATTTTTTTTTATCACACCTTGAGTGTCTGCAGCTGTGTGTTTCCATTGTTTGTGTTCGTTATTAGGTTTCACCTGGTGCTGAATTACATACGAAATAGATACATTTGAATAAAGAATGGCTACTAAAATATTATGTTTTATACACAACTGCGTATGCCATAGTTTCCAGATTCCAACAGATGGATTTTTCAGCCAGCATTGGCAGAATCGCCTAAACGGATGGATTTCCATTACGTTGATCTGGGATGGCCGCTCGGGACTGATATGCCCTTTTGGCGGTACCAGCGACAAGGAGCAACCTGTCATTTACGGTGGTCTAGCAAGAAGCTGATGCCGAAGTCTTGCGATTCAAGGTGCATCGATTGTGCATCTTCTCCCGAAAGGAACACAGTGTGCCTCATGATAAAGTTTTGATACTCTGACCCAAGGACATTCAAAAATCTGTGGTAAATCGAATTCACTGGATGTTCTCTGAGCGTTTTTTTGTGAAATAAAAGCACATTGTAAATTGGAGAGGATTGATGTTTCCTTTTAAAAATAGTGTTTTCTATTCCGATTTGGGAGATGTGTGCTGTGAGAGGATGTGTGTGTTGATATTCTGGGTTCTGCGTCAACTGACATTAAGACGTAGGTGATGACTGGGCACGTTTGGCTATGCCGCCCACCAACGTCATGAAAATAGGTGGAGAATATCGCTAGGAATAGTGATGTCTGCTTCAGGGGCGGGTGATATGATTTAGTGCCGCAGGGGCACTTGAACTTGGGGCTATCGATCATGGATAAGATTAGCACAAGATGGCCGTGCCTCGCTGGTTGTTTCACATGTATAACAGTGCAAAAAACTAAGGTAAGGTGCATAGGAAATGTTTTTACGATCGATCACAGTTTGCTTAAAACCACATGCCCGAACGCTCGGGACAATAACATTTTTGAGCGCACTATTTCTTACGTGCCCGTATAGTGCTACCTTAATACTGAGCACCACACACACACACACATCTAATGGAGTATACAACATATTTGGTGTTACAATTGATAAATCTATCTATTCGTTGCATCCCTATTCTCCCAAAGTCAATAGCTTTAGTTTCTAGTGCGTATTTCCCACATTTGAAAAAACCATTTAACCTCATTCGTTCTAACCAATCTACTTCTCTTTTTGTACTTTTCGTGAATGATGGACATAAGTTGTTCCTCGGGGTTGGCGCTTTAGAAAATGTAATGCTTGGTCTGGTGCCAATATATTTGGGTATGTCTTTGTCAAGCTGAAGTAAATACCAATGTTTATGGAAAATCTTGAATAAGAATTTGCTCTCTGTGTCGTATCTGGTGATAAATCTCACATGTCTGCTGGATAGGTTTCTATCTTTAGGTGTAAGCAGAGTGACCCCCTCCATCCTATTCACTTGTGATTGAGCCTTGTCCAATACTGTCACAGGATAGCCTCTAGCCAGAAATCTGCTTTTAATTTGATCACATTCCATTTCAAAGTCACGTTGCCGACTACAGTTCTGCCTTACTCGTATGTATTCCCCCCTTGGGGATGTTCGTGATGACAGTTGTTTTGTGACAACTTTTGGCATGCAATATTGTGTTGACAACAGGGCTTTTTCTGTATGTCTTAGTCTGCTATCCATCAGTGGTCATTATAATTCTTAAATCCAAAAAATCAATGCCAGTGTACGTAAAGGTTAGACTCAAAGTATTCGAATTAAGGTAGTTGACAGATTTCTCCAAACCATAATAACATCATCAATAAACCGTCGCCCTAAATGAATGTATGGCTGAAATATGGGATTGGTCAGTACATATTGCTCCTCAAAGTGGTGGATAAAGATATTCGCAAGGGCTGGTGCAAAGCTCGCACCCATAGCAATACCAACTTTTTGTTGATAGAATGTTTCATTAAACACAAACATTGTTATTGAGCACAAACGTTAATAATTCCTTTATCGTTTCAATATGCACATAGTGTGACTCTAATTTTGATCTGAAAATATAAGCCACACTCTCCATTGCTAATGTAGATTGATGGATGTGTGCAACGCTTTCCTGTCTAAAGTCACCCAAAGGTGGTTTTTGCCAATAGTCAATTCTTCAAAGAGCTTAAGAACATGCATAGTATCCCTAATGTATGTGGGAGTATGTATGACAACTGGTGTAAGACATTCATTAATATACTGATTTATTGGTTCAATAACTCCCCCTTTACCGCTAACAATTGATCTGCCCTCCGAATTGTTATGAACTGTTTATGAATTTTGGGCAGAAAATATACTGTTGGAATTATGGGGTGCTCAACGGTCATAAATTGCTTTTCAGCATCTGTTAGGAGGCCCTTTTGATGCCACTTATCAATTAGTTTGGAGGCTGATACAATTTATTTCCCTGGTGTTGCCTGATTTGGTTTCAATATTTTTGATTACAACTATGTCAGTTTGTGTCTATGTTGTAGGGTATATTAACATTAACATTGACCTTGATATTTTCTATGTAAGGATGTTTGTGTAAACTGGAATTGAGAAAATAAAAATTGTGTTTTCTTTTCTGTAGATGAGCTGCCTTTATTAATTTAATATGTTGTGGGGGACTTCCCTAGAATTAACTTAGGTGACCACCTTCAGTTCCTTTTATTTATTATTTTAAATAAAACAAAATATTCTGATTTAAAAATCCTGTTTCATGTCACGTTTTGTAGGGTTGGCTTGTTGTATGGGGGGGCTGTATTAAATTGTACAAAGAATTAATAGGAAAATAAGTATATTTCATTACACCATAAACTGTTGCCAGGGTTGTTTGTTTCTTGCCATGTTATAGAGGGTTCAAAATTAAGATTCGATGAGCAGAAGCTAAAACCTGCTCATGGGTGTCGGGTATCGCCCAGTTGGCAGAAGCTACCGATGGAGAACTAGGAGTGAGTCCCCCGTGCAGTGCAAAACTAACTTCCACAGGAGATGCACACTTTCGAACTTTTTGCTTATTATGTATGGTCCATTATGTTTAAATGGGTACTAGATATGTCCTCATTCTTCTTTATTAACCTTCTCAAATACTCTATGTTAATGTCGCATATGCATGCTTGGAAGGCACCAGTTGGCCTGTGCAGCCAAACCTGGCTCCTGCTAGCTGTTGGTTTGAAGCGAACTAGGCTAGAACCAGGAGCTAGATGGCTTCCAGCAATTTTGAACCTTGGTGTAGCTACACTACTTTATTTTGTGGCATTGATCAGGGTGTCATTCTGCTAATCCAACACTACCGCAGCTTTCTTCCAAGCTCAGGATGTATGTGAGAAAATTGTCTGTGTCTGAACATACCCAGGTTTTATTACAGCAGATGAGTTTCAAGCAAAACTATGTCGGTATGCTGATCACATATGTAGGCCCACATGTTAACTCTTGGAGGGCATGTGCAGTCTCTTCACATTCAGCAAGAGTCATTTAATGATTGGGATGTGCTTGGGCTTCTTCATATGGAAACCTTAAATGGCAAACATGCATGCTCCACACATCTGCTGCTGTCTGCAGTGGCATGTTGCATAGCCCACCCAAGGTACAGGGTTCAAACAATGGTTACAGAATTGCACATGTAGAGGGTGCAAACTACCCCTTTTAAAACAGAACCACTCCCTTTGAACAGATAACAACCCTGCGGCATATCAACCGGTATGAATGTATACATATTTTGCATTGCATTAGCATGGTTTGTGTATATTGACATTTCTGTATATTGACAATAAGTAGGTCTTCAGAGGAATCCACTTCTGCCAGCATAGCATACACCAATGCATTATCAATGCAACCATCTTTGCAAAAGGGGGGAAATAAAAGAGAAACCAACAATTAAACACTGCCTGGTTTGTAAGTATAACCCTGCCATAGTGAGCACCCAACTTTGGCTTTCTGGCAGGGCAGTGAATAAGATGGGGGAGTCGGTCGCCAAGTCTTAAAGATGTCTACTCCTCAAGTTCAGAAGCCTGTTGCATCTGATTCTTCTTCCTTGTCAGCTCACCTTCATACTGAAGACCCCTCCGACCCATACAATTGACTGTACTGAACTTCTTGTCTTGAGGCTTAGATTTGCTGTATGTCTGTACAATCGCATGCCCTTCAGTGCACATAAGGATGGATTGAGTGCCCATCAAATCCTGCGTTGGCTCCCAGTGAAGAAATTGCAGTTACTGAGAGGAGTAGGGTGGCTCCCTACATGGCTGATAGAAAGGGTTTTAAAGTCGGACGAACAACAATAGTGGTGCTACCATTTGGAACCATCTCCTTCCCAAAATCCAAATGGAAGAAAACCTTCTCAAATTTATAAGACCACTAAACTCTGATTTCTTCCAAGCAAACATTCCTCTTCTCCAAGGTTTCTGCTTGCCCCCCTGGCCTTCCTTGCAGACCCCAGCAGTAGTCTTGGAAGTCAAGAACGGCGAAGAGCCATGTTCTACATCTAGCACTTCAGTCTCGTGACAGGTCTGGCTGTCTCTGCTAGTCTTTCCAAGGCGTACATAGCAAAGAACCTTGTCTTCTACAAAGCACTTCAAACTGGGATCCCTTCTAGCATTCCTGGTAGGACTTCCCACCCCTGCATATCTAAGGAGGGGCTACTCCCACACCCCTGCTCTTCATACTTTACTAATCTGACTGTACCTAGGGCTGAGAATAATCTGATTTGTTGTAACTCTTTCGTGGGTACGTGTCACCTCCCACTTTGAGGCACATAAAGCAATCTGGCATTGCAGATGGTGCCATACACATTTCCAATAATGTGCTAAGTTTAGCAGACCGTGGAATGGGGCGATGCTAATGATGGTTGTGGACGAGCTGGAGGTAAAGCTGCAAGTGCTTAACACTTTTAGCAACCATGGGTATAGTTATAAAATGACTTTTCAAAAGGTAGTTTCGTATTGAGTCCATGCCTCATTACATTACGCCAATGATGATGTTGCATATGAAATGTTTAAAACTGTTGGCGACCATGTAAAACTCAGAAACACGTTGCTAAAGCATTTAAGCTTGACTATATTGTGAAGTCTTACTTGAGGATCCCTTATCTGTTAACTGAGGATAACTTAATCTTTCTATCTCTGACCCGCTTGATGTACTTACCCCTGTCATTGAAGCCCAAATCAAAGTGCAACTCTTGGTATGACTCCGTCCTCGTCAACCTCAAACGCAAGTGCAGGGTGACTGAAAGGAAGTGGAGGGCTACAGGTGGACCCTCTGACAAACTGGCCTGCCGCCTGCTCCAAAGGCAGTACAGAGACTGTCTTCGCCAAGAAGAGAGCACACATCCAATCCTGCGTCTCTGCGGCATCTAACAACTCGGTCAAACTCTTCAAAATGTGCAAGGAGATGGCCAATCTTGCCTCCTTGGTCTATACCTCCTGTTCCCTTCCAGGCCCTCTGTATGGCCTTGGCTTCTCATTTCATCACTAAAACTCCGGTCCCTGTCCACCCTCTCTTCCTCTGCCTCCTCCACTCCTGGTCTGCATGTGTCCGACTCGCCTCAACCCTTCTCTTCCTTTCCCTTGTTCACCCCTGATGACATTTCTAGACAAGTCTTATCTATGAAAGCCTTGTCAAAACAAGTTCTTCCCTGTTCATCCAGAACCATCAAGGACCACATCGACACCCTTGCTGATTTCTGCAATCACTCTTTTGCCACTGGAACCTCTCTCTCCCCCCCCCCCCACTCCCTTAAGAGCCCTCTGCCGATCCTTCTTCTCTGGCTAACTATCGCCCAATCTCCTCCACTCCTTTCCTGGGCAAACTCTTGGAAAAGCTGGCCATCCCCAGCTTAATCTTCACACTGAATCTGTTGGTTGTCTCCATGACCACCAGTCTGGCTTCAGAGCAGCCAGAAGCATGGAAACCGCTCTCCTGAACATCTGTGAAGACCTGCTCTCTAACCTTGATTCTAACCTTGCTTCTGTTCCTATTCTCCTCAATCTTTCTTCTGCTTTTGATACGGTCAGCCATGCCATCCTGCTCAATTGCCTCCGTGATAACCTGGGTATCACTGAGCAGGCCCTGGCCTGGCTGACGACCTTTCTCACTGATCGACCCTCCCAGGACCAGCTGGGGTCCTTTCTCTCTCTACCTGTGGTGTTCCCGAGGGGTCTAACCTTTCTTCCTGGCTGTTCAACCAATACCTGGCACCTCTTGCCCACCGCATAGCTGCTCTCTGCTCCAACTTGTACTGTTATGCGGATGATCCCAGCTCTCTTTCAGGCTCCCCTACTCCTCCTCTGATTCCAGACTGTCTGTCCGCAATCCAGGATTGATGTGCTGCCAATGATCTCTGCCTTAATGCCAGTAAGACTGAGAGCCTCGTCATCGGAAACACCAGCTCCCTCCTTTCCTCTCTCGCTCTCTGGCCCCTCACTTTGTGAGGCTAAAAGCCTTGGGGTCATCTGCGACTCCACCCTCTCCTTCTCTCCTCACATCTCCGTCTCTAAGAAGTCAAACTATCAGCTGCACCTCCTCAGAGGTATTCTTCCTTTCCTCACTTTCCCCCAGACGCTCACTGTCTCCAGAGCTCTAGGCTGGACTACTGCAACAGCCGCTTTCTAAATCGCTGTGCCTCTACAACTTATCTAGAACAGGACTACAAGACTTGTCCTTGGCCTCAAGCCCAGGGATCGTATCTCTCCAGCAATGAAATCTCTTCATTGGCTCCCAGTTGCGGCAAGGATCAAGTTCAATACCCTCTGCATCGTCCACAAGGCTTTCTGGGGATTGGGACCGCTCTACCACAAACACTCTCTCTCTCTTCCTAAAGATCCCCCTTCTCGAGCTCTCTGCTCATCCACCTCCAATTGTCTAAGGGTCAGTTTTTTTTTTTTTTCTTTTTTTTAAACGTGTTTATTTTAAACAGACAGGTTATGGCAATACAAAGCTTAATCACTTGTGACATGTAGCATACAGTAATATCATTAGATGCTCCTCCCACCCCACCCTTCGGTCTCAAGTTCCGTCTTCATGTCCCTGCAGGGGATCTCGATCCTTAATAGTTCTCCTGGCCAGATGGGGCTTGAAAGTCAGGGCTGGGAACCTTTGGTCAAAGTCCAATACCGGACCCCAGATGTTGCGAAAGCGATGTAAAGTGCCTGCCCCGGCTGCTGTCACCTTCTCGGCGATCAGGATGTCCCAGACTTTCATCCACCAGAAAGGCATGAAAGGGCCTTCCGTTGTTTTCCAGGTGCGGGCTATCGCGTTCCTGCCCGCAAGTAGGCATTGCGATAATAGTTTGGCCTTGGGACCAGACCTTGGGTAGATCCCGGGGATCGGTGCTCCAAGGAGGATGGGTTCGGGGGCCAAGGGCAGTCGCACCTGAGTGATGTCTGCTATCGTCGCTAGGCATTGTTTCCAAAAGGCTTGAGCCTTGGGGCAGGACCACCACATGTGGAAGAAGGAGCCTATTTGGCCGCATTGCCTCCAGCATTGAGGGTTGAGTATGGAGTTCATGTGGTGAAGTCATAGGGGAGGGTAGTACCACCGGAGGAGGATCTTGTAGGTGCACTCTCTATTTGTGATGCATGATGAGGAGGTGTGAGCCCGGGACCAGATGTCAACCCACTGTTGGTCTTCAATCGGATGGCCCAGGTCCGCCTCCCATAGGGCCATATACCGGGTCTTGGAGGTCAGGAAATCCGTTTGGAGGCGCTTGTAGAGTGGAGATTCTTCCTCGGGGCGGTAGCTCATTAAGGGTCAATTCGATGGCTGTGGGGGGACGAGTAGCCGCCTGGCGAGTCTGTGGGTGGGTGCACCAGTGGCGTAGCTGGGTGTATCTGAATCTATCTTGTTCCTGGATTCTAAAGAGTTCTTTGCATCGCTCAAAGGTGCAGGGTTGGCCCTCTTCAAAAAGTTGACCCAGGGTCCCTAGGCCTCCTGCAATCCAGGCCTTAAAATTCCGGGTAGACAGACCAGGAGAGGAGGTCGGGTTCATAAACACCGGGGAGAGGGGGCTAAGCCCCGTCGGGATCGTCAGTTGCTTTTCTAAACAGAGATTCGGGGGCAGATCTTTCTTCGGATGGGGCCTCCTTCTGGAACAGCCTCCCTGCATCTCTCAAACTTGAGCAGAACCACCTCCGGTTCCGGAAGTAACTCAAGACCCTCCTCTTAGCTTCCGCTTTCTCTTTTCCTCTCCCATGCTGATGACCAATCTGGTCCACGCAATGGTCACCTGGCCACCCTCTAAACTTGGACCCAGGTCCCTGCATGTCCAGTTGCATCTCGCACTGCCTCTTGGCTCCCCCAGCACTTGTGGTCTGTATCTGTAACCCTAAAGTCCCCTCTCTCTGCACTTATGAGCCACCTGTTGGCTGCACTTTCTATTACCGGCACTAGTCCATTTCCCCCCGCCTTTTGGCACTTCTCCCCATCCACTTCCCTGCACGACTCAAGGCCTAGTAAGATGATTGTTGTGTCCTCCCTCTGTTTCCCCTTCCATGTCTTGTTGCGCCTAGAAACACTTGTGCACAGGCGCGCTAAAAAATGCCATATTAGACCATGAATGTTTAATTGGAGCTTTGATAAGGCATCGGAAGACTCGAGAACCTGTCTGCTCATTTTTCAATGTTCTGCAAATAGCCTTGAATAAAACTTCGAGCTGAGCTGTTAATGTGTGACCAAATTCGCTGTAATGTCCTGGGTTTTCTGCTCATTAAGAAATGTTTTGTTGTGATTGGAACACACTAATCCGCTTCCACGACTATTCAGCTTGGAAGTTTAGAATTTCTGTCGCAGAACATATGCCGTACTTATACCTATTTTCTATTTATGTTTCAGGACGGGATACAGTTTTCCTCTTTGAGCACTGCAATTTATATGCGCAACCAGAACTCAAAGATACTAAATGGACTACCAAGTAGTCCCAATTGGCTTTTGTTTCAAAATGAGATTTTGTTATTGTGGCCAATGAAGTTGTATGTTGTTTTACAAAGAACAGACAGGGTACCCCTGAAGATTTTCCCTGATTCATCTGTATAATCGTTTTTGAGGAATGAAACATGTCGGGTTGAATGTGGTTAATTGGGTATGATTGAGAGAATGATGATAATCTGTGATCTGAATGAGTGAAGTTGAAAATAAACTTTTTTTCTTATCAATTTGTGTGTACCTAGCACTTACCACCTGAATTGAAGTAGAGCTACTGTATACCTCTACTTTTGTTTTTTAACTAGAACTGTCTGTTCAATAGTTTTTTTTTAACACTCTTTATTGGCATTTTAATATAACTATTCCCAAACTCCCCCTCCACCTTCCCCAACCTCCAAAACCCCTCTCTCACACAAATTGTCAAAACTTAACCAACAGCACACATTTTTCCCCTCCAACCCCCCCCTCTTTCCAAATCCCATTTAAGTCCTCGTTCATCCATAAAGCACAGCTTTCGAGCACCAAATGTTCACAGTCCAGTGAGGTTAGAGGCATTCCATCTGTTACCCCCATCTCCGAGTTCACCCCCCCCCCTCATCGTGGCCTTTTCCCAGCATACATTACTTCACAGCGGGCGTAGCTCATTATCCTTTGCAAGATCATTCAACAATTGGGACCATTGAACCGTTACCTCCCCTGCATCCTCCCCACCTCCAAGTTCTGCAGCACCGTCAACTCCGCTAAACCCCACCTCCTTACATCCTTTCTCCATAACTGGATTGTCGGACCCAGGGGGGACTTCCACGCAATCGCCATTCGGCATTTTGCCAATATAAGTAGAAACCAACCCATTCTGTTCCGTAACTTGTTACGTTTCCCCCCCGGTAGGTTTCCCCACAAACAGATCTCCGGACGCTGCTCTAGATTGGCTCCCAGTAACTCATTTATTCCCTTAAGCACCTCATCCCAGTACTCCACTATTGCCCCACACTCCACACCATATGCCAAAACCCCGCCTCCTCCGACCCACACCTAGGCCAATCCCCCGGATGCTCCCTGTTCATCGCCTTGAGCACCAATGGGGTAATATACACCCTATGTAGAATGTTAAATTGAACCAAGTGGAAGCGGGCGTTCCTCGTGGATTTCCTAACCAAGTCCCAAACCCTCTCCCATTCCTCACTCGAAATCGAGCGTCCCATATCCGCTTCCCATTTCTCCTTCACTTTCAACTCCCTCTCCATCTCCCTCTCTCCAAGAGCCTTATATATCCGCGAGATACGTCCCCTCCCCCTTGCCCGATCAAGTTGTACTCTGAGCACCGGCAAGACACCGGCTCCTCAGGGATCCCCTCCCCTGCAGTAAATCAAACTTTTCACACCACTCCCTGCAGGTAAGGAGCCTTCCTCCCCCAAAAAGGTCCCCCACCTTCTCGCATCCTTTTTCCCGTAACCTTCGTATCCCTATCCTCCCAATTGCCTGCCGAAGTTTCTGGTCAGCCCCCCATGGGAGATTGGTTTAATAACGGCCCTTAACCCCCTTACCGCCCACATACTTCCTCCATGTCTCCCTTACCGCTTCAAAAACCACTGATGTCCCCACATTACCCAATGGGTACCACAAGAGCTGCGCCGGCCGGCATCCACGCTGCACATACCCCACTAGTGTGCCCAGGAGCTCCGCCTCCGGATGATCCCACACCAGCACCGATTGTTATTGCGCCACCACAAAGTATTTTTCATAGTCTGGAAGGCCCAATCCCCCATCTTCCCTCGGTCTCTGCAGAGTCTGCAAGGACAACCGTCTCCTCCCCGAGTTCCAGAGCAATTCCCTGACCTTGACATCCAACATTTTAAAAAACACCTTCTTTGCCACATACGGTATGTTCGTGAAGAAATAGAGCAACCGCGGGAGGATTACCATTTTACATAATGCCTCCCTACCCATCAATGAGAGTGGTAAAACCTTCCAGAACTGGATGGAGTCCCCTCTTTTGGACAGCGCCGCCCCAGTATTGTGTACAAACGTATCCACAACGTCATGAAACACCCGGATCCCCAGATACTGAAAGGATTCAGTCTCCCATCTTATCCCCAACTCTGGTAGTTCCTCCACTGGACAGCCCCGCAACCCTCCCAGCGGGAATAGAACTGATTTCTCCGGATTTTGTACAAAACCCCGACGTAGCTCTAAAATTACACAGAATTTCTAAGAGGTCTTGGAGGAATAACCTGGGGTCCCCTACATAGAACAACAAGTCATCCGCATATAGGGATACAATATGCCTCTGCCCATCCACCTCGATTCCAGCCTCACCCATCTCCTGCCGTAGATACGCTGCCAGTGGTTCTAAGGCCAGGGCAAACAAAATTGGGGAAGCCGCGCACCCTTGCCTAGTCCCCCTCTCCAACTCCCATGTCTCTGAAACCCAGTTATTAGTTTTCACCATCGCCTGCAGTTTAGTATATAACAAAGACAGCCATTTACAAATGCTCTCCCAAACCCAAACTCCTGTAACACCCGAAATAGCCACTTCCGCTCCATAGAATCAAACGCCTTCATAGCGTCAAACGACGCTATAGCCATGTCTCGCTTTTGTGTTTTCACTCGGTCCATCACGTGGTGCAGCCGGGAAATATTACCCAACGCACTCCTACCCCCTATAAACCCACATTGATCAGGATGTACCAGATTCGGTGCAACCGCTGCCAGCCTGGCCGCCAGAATCTTCCCCAGGATTTTCCCGTCTACATTTGAGAGCGAGATGGGCCGATACGCCGTGCAGTCCCTTGTATCCTTCCCCTCCTTTAGGATCACCGTGATCACCGCTTCCCTCATTGACTCCGGGAGACATCCCCCTTGGAATGCCTCCTTATATACCCTCTGAAGTTGCGGGACAAGTAAATTGGAGAACTCCGCATAGAACTCCACCGTGAGCCCGTCGCTACCCGGCGCTGTGCCCCTCATAGCGCGTATCGCCCAACGTATATCCTCCTCCCCTACGGGGGCCACCAGCTCCTCCCGACTATCCTCCCCAACTTCGGCAGTTGGAGCATCTCCATGAGGTTCTCCACTTCCACCTCTACGTATCCCCTCTCACTCGTGTAGAGTCCCTTATAGTATGCCACAAAGGCCGCATTGATCTCCCTTTGCGTACCAACAATCCCTCCGTCATTAGATCGAACCTGGGTTATAACGCGGCTTGGGGCCTCCCTACTAATGAGCCATGCTAAAAGCTTGCCCGCCTTATCACCCTCCCCGTGGAGTCTCGCGTCCCATCTGCTATCATCAAAATGTGACAACTCTGCCAAGGTCTTCAGGTGGAGCTCCAATGCTTGCGCAGGGCTTCCCCCACCTCTGCCCCGCCCGCTGCCTCCCTATCCAATCTCGCTATCTTGACTCTGTCCTCTGTAGTGTCTCCGAGAGGCGTTTCCTCCTCTGTAGTGTCTCCAAGAGGCGTTTCCTCATCCCGACTATCATGGCTAAACACTAACCCTCCCCCCCTCCCCCAATGGTCGCCTTAAAGGCGTCCCATAATATCCCCTTAGTGCCCACCGTACCCTCGTTTAGTTCAAAATACCGCCCGATCTCCTCTGTAAGCTCTGCCACAAACGCCCCATCCCGTAGCGCCTCCATCCGCAACCGCTACAGCCGCCTCGGTGGGGTCTCACTGGGCTTGCACAACGTTGTCACCAGAGGGGAATGACCTGAGAGAGCGTGCCCCAAATAGGTAGTTTCCCCAAAATAATGGCAATATTCCCTTCCCACTACCATATAATCTAGACGCGAGTAGGAGCCATGTACACTCGAGTGATAAGAGAAACCCCTTTCCTCCCCATGTTTCTCCCTCCAGAGCTCCACTAGATCCAATTCCCGCATCACCTCCCCTACTGATTCCACCATATTCTTCTTTGCCCCCCTAGTAACTTGCCCGTCCAGCCGCTCATCTAAATGACAGTTAAAATCTCCCCCCATATTATCATTTTCCCCCTATAGGCCCCCATCATGCGTAGCACCGAGGGGCAATACTTTGTCATCCACATTGGGCGCATATGAGTTGACCAAACATAGTGACCTATTCTCCCATATACCCCGTGCCAAAACCGTCCTACCTCCCCCATCCGTCATCCCTCACTTCAATTTCAACGGTACCCCCTGTGCCACCCAGATAAGAACCCCCCTCGCCTGAGTGGAGTACATGGTGCCCCGTATCTGAACCCCCATTGCCAACACCTCCACATTAACGTGCGTCTCCTGCAACAGGGCCACTTGTATCCCCTGCCTCTTCAAATATTCCCCCACCCTCCTTCGTTTCTGATAGCTCCCCAACCCATGGACGTTCCATGACCCAATCTTCAAACCTCCCATCTTACTCCTTCAGTATATCAGAATTTTGCTCCCAAGTCAGCCCTTCTCCCATCCACCTGACCCAACCTCCCGTAGCCTCCTCCGCTCCAACTGCTGTGCCAAAATTCCCCTACAATATTCTTATAGCCCTCCCACCCCGCCGCACCAACCCCCAACTTGCTGCCCCTTGACCCTTCCCCCGACCCTCCCTACCCCCTAAACCCCGCATACCCCTCTGAACTTCTTCCCCTTCCAAAACTATAGACCCACTGGCCGACTCAGCCCACCTTCCTCCCTTCTCTTGGGGTTAGTGGTCAGTAGTGTCGCTTCAAGTAAGGGCGTCACCACCCGCCCCGTGCAGCTCCACCAGCGTATTCCTCCCATTTCTACCCAGGACCCCCTCACTGTTAGAGGGCCAATGTTTGCTGGGGTCTCCACCACTGACGCTACATTGGGCATTACCCACACCCCTTCCACCTCCTGATCCACCCCTCTCTTAGGACTCCCCTTCCGCGACTCCCCTTGATGTTGCCCCGCATCCAACCAGTCCCACACCTCTTTCGGACATATAAAGAACCACGACCTTTCCCCCCAGCAACACTTTCAACTTAGCCGGAAAAAAACATATATTTCAAATTGAGATCCCTTAGCCGACTTCGCACTGCATCAAAGGATCTTCTCTGTCGCTGCACCTCAAGCATGAAGTCCGGGAAGATCCTCAACTTCGCGCCTCCAATCTCGTAATAGCCCCGTCTGCAAGCATCTTGCAAAATAGCATCCCGGTCTCGGAAGTTCATAATTCTAGCCACAATGACTCTCGGTGGCGCACCCGGTGGCGGGGGCCTCCCCAGAACCCTATGCACCCTTTCCACAGTGAAAATATTAGACAGGCCTTTAATCCCCAGGACCTTCAGCATCAAATTCTCCACAAAAAGTTCTGCGCTAGGTCCCTCCTCCCTCTCCGGAACGCCAACCAGGCAGATTTTACCCCGTCTGGAGTGTCCCTCGGCATCTTCTGCTCCGACTTCCAGCATTCGGGTGGCCCCCACCAAGCCCGCCACCTGATTTTTCAACTTCTGGACCTCGTCCTCTACCGTGCTTATCCTTTGCTCCACTTCTGTTACCCTCTCAGACACCTTACGGAGGTCCGCCCTCACCAAAGAGACATCCACTCCCATCTCCTTGATGCTCTCCTGGAGGGTATCCCTTGAGACTTGTATCGCCTCCATTAGCGCATCCAGGGTCACCGTATTTCTGTCCTCCCCGGGGGAGTCTCCTGCCGATCTGGGCCCTCCTGCCTCCAGTCCTTAGCCTTGGCATACCTGTCCATCCGCTGCTGGCTCTTGCCTATTGTAATACCGCAGTTCTTTTTCCACCCCTAGGCGTGAGGTCTGTAGTTTATCCGCCGCAGCCCGCCCTCTCAGGTCTAAAATTCCTCGACTCTTCTATGACTCTCCACAGGCCCTTCCTACCATGACTCTCCGCAGGCCCTTCCTACCATGCAGCAGGTGGTTCAGTAGCACACACCCCCACCTCAATCCTCAGGGGGTCACTTCCCTCCTCTGCGCAGGCAGTGAGCTGTCCTGAGTCTCTGCCGTGGTCCCCGCCGCCCTGAAGCACAGGAGAGGAGCAGCAGATCTCAAGACCTTTCCAACAAGGGGATTCCAGAAAATATATCCCCTGCCTTCCGCCCTCATCAAAGGTGCTCCTCAACAGGTCCAGTGGGGGGGCCTCTCTCTTCACCTTGCCCCCCCCACTGACAAGAAAAGGTCTGGGCCAAGCACCACACAACGCCTTCCACCACCTCCGGGAGGGCCGCCGTCCCTAAGGGGGCTCACAGCCCCTTCCCTGTGCAGGACCGAACTCTCCCCACCTCCGCTCGAGGCTCCGCTGCCTCAACGCTCTCACTGCAGCTCCAGCACACCTCCCAGCAGGGACTCGCCGCTGGATCGCCCTTGGCCGCTGCTCTGTGCCCCTCCGTACAGGGCTGATCCCAGGTCCCTCCAGAGGAGCCGCTAACTCACGTTTGGCCGACACATTAAGTCACTCCACGCCGGGCTGAGCCCGGATCTTTCCAGCAGGTCGCTTCCCCAAAATGCAGACGAGCTAGCGCGAACGCCGCTTGCAAGGCAGCGCTCAGTCTCGTTCTCCTGCAGACCTGCCCCCACAGCCGCTGCCGGCCCTGCACCAACTGGAGCCTCAGCGCGGGTCACACCAACCTCCTCCTTCCCGCTTGCTGCGGCACAGGGGCCCTCCGAACACTCCTTCCCGCCGAGCCACGGGCACTCAGCGGACACCGGGGGAGCAGCTCCTCCTTTCACCTCCTTCCCAGGGTGCCACAGTCTCGCTCTCCTGCTCAGGCTGCCCCCACAACCACCGCTGTTCCCACTTCCCCTGGGGCAGCAGCGTATGCCTGATTGACCTCCTCTTTCCCCTTCACTGCCCCACGGGAGCCATTTTGAGTGCCCCTTCCCGCCGACCCACCAGGATTTTCGGCGAGCCACCGGGGGAAAAACACTTCTATCCGCCGCCTTCCGCTGCTCCTGCACTTCAGGCGCCGTCCCCAGCCATCTATTTATTCTCCATGGGAGTTTGTATACAGGATTTAGGCCGGATTTCAGCAGCTGCACGGGAGCTACGGAGATTCACCTGCTAATCAGTCGGCAGTTACCCACGCCCCCACCCCGTCTGTTCAATTGTTTAATCACTCACTGTTTAAGAACCAAATCTTTGTGTTCTTGAAGATGATTTCCTCTGTTTGACATACTAAAATAATTTTTTTTTAAAATTATAACTAGACTGGTAGTAGGTTTAATTCAAAAGAAACTATTAGTTACGTTCAATAATAGAGCGTTTTTTTTTTTTGCTCAGGATGTCGCATTATCCCACTCTGAAATTGACTGCTGCCTACAGGCATTTTCGTGCTAGTTTAAAGTTTCAAACCGATCTTGAGGGTTTTTGCTTGTAGAGCAGGGTAATTTATCCCTCACACCTCCTCTAGTGTTTGTTAGCTGCAAATAATGGACACTTTTAAAAAAAATATTAAAATAGACCGAAAATATATTATTTGATGCAATGTTATTATTTTAGTTGCCAAGAGTTATTGTTTTCCATACATAGGGCCTCATTACACGGTAGGTGGTAAGGGTTTACCGGTACCGGTAAGGGCACCGGTACCGGTAAAACCTTACTGCCTTACTACGAGGTCCCTTTGCGGTACCCGACGTTAACGGCTGGTTTTACCAGCCGTTAAGGAACGGGCCCACAAAGGGACCTTGGTGCTAATTACGGTACCGCAATGTGCGGTACCGTAATTGGCTCCTTCCCCATTCCCATTGAGCCCTATGGGGGCAAAAATGGGAATGGGGAAGTGCCTTGGTGAATGGGGAATTACCGGCCCCGCTCACCTTGGAGTAGGGCGGTAATTCCGCCATCCACCAAGGTGGACACAGTAAAATACCGGCGGCAACCATGGTGTTACCGCCTACTGTGTAATGAGGCCCATAGTATTTTCCTTAGTGTGGCCTAAAGTAACCATTCTTCCTCTCCTGGGCGCTTCCCTCAGCCGGTGTTGGGTTGGTGTTTGTTTACATTCACTCAGTGAAGTTTGCACTCTCTACTCACACCCAAGACGGTGTTTACACATATTCAGTAATCCATATTCACCATAATTGATGGCATTTACTTTGGAATGCCATAAAGTCTTAGATTCTCTTGACCCCTTCTGCACTGGCGGACCCATAGCACAGTGCTTCATTACTGTGGGACTGCTACATCTGGAGGCCTGGTAGTGTCCACAACAGCAGGCTGGACTCCAGGGTGTTGCAAGGTACATTGATTTGTGACTTCGGTGCTGGGTAACCCATCACAAGCCAAGCAACTTCTACCAACTTCCATCTCTGTGAATGTACAAGTCTCACAACATTTTTTCATAATTTCCTTTAGCTGGAAAATTCCACACAAAATCATAACATTCCTCTCTGTAAGGTGTCGGCTGTTGCTCTGAGAATGGGTAGGGTAAAACAGGAGAGAAAATCCCAGCAGTTTCACTAGCCGAGCATATGCTACGCATTCACTGACACTTTCGTAGGGTCAAGCAGCCCCACTATTGCTACCCCCCATTAAAGGCAAGAACCTAAGTCAACCTTTGGCCCTCCAGATGTTTTGGACTACAAATACCATTGACCCTAGCTGGCATGATCTATGGTTATAAAATCACTTTACCTTTCTGTTCTTCTGTTTGTACATCGACTAAGTATGTAACTGCTTGTAAGTAAGACTGTTCAAGAAAGGAGGGTTGTGGTTTATGGCTATGTTGCAGACTTTGCAACCAGAATATGGGCATTCTGATCCGTCTTCTCCATTTGATCAAACGTTTTACCTCCTTGTACTCCAGTGACCTTATTTGCCAAATGTGGTAGGCTTAGAAATAAATCAAATGGCAGTATAACTGGCTGCATTATATCCAGAAAGATTGGCGAGGCAAGGAAAGCGAGCAGATGCAGTCTAGCGACGACTTGATGACTTCAGAACGAGATCTAGTTATTGGAGGCTACCCATTTTTCCAAAACAATTTTACCATTGGCAAATCAATTGATGGCAGGCAGTAGGAAGCACAGCATTACACCAAAGAGATTGTGGGGAGTGTGATGATCTAGTGGGACATCTGGTTTAGGCAGTACATGTTCCAGATTATTCATCATGGGCATCCTTTTTTGGTGTTGCAATTGCTGATGTTGATGCTTGCAGTTGCAGTCATTGAAGCTTGGTTGAATTATGAATGTTGCAAAGCAATCGGACAGATGATTTGTAGTGGCTTTTTGTCTTTGGCAGTTTCGTACGCACCATCACCCAGCTATTAAATAATTGTTTGACATGCTGCAGGCTTGGGTTTCCAATAAATACAATGACTAATCTTCAGGTGAGAGGATCGTTTCATACCTCATCCAGGGATAACCCTGAGTGGTCAAGGGTTCCAAGATGCCGATTTTGCAGCCCCTATGATTCTGGCCAAATAATGCCACCAATTCTTATCCCAGTTTGTCCAAAACGTGTTTTCTTGGGCCTATATAAATACCTTCGTGCTTAAAGTTTTTCTGCTTCAAGTGTGTTAATGCTTAGAAATATAATGTACACCATTGGAGGCGAAATGGAGATTTAGTGCAGTGCTGATTCACAAAACTGCTTTTTAGGTGGAGCTAACCTGCTTTTCTCATCTGTTGCTGCATCACATAAACACTGTAGATATGCAGTAGGCGACGGAGAATGGTTTTTTCCCCATGCTCTACCAGGCCTTTGTTCATTGGCACTCTGTAATGCAAGAATTTACGAGCATGACATATTCCCACAATGTGTGAAATTCCCCACAAACGCCTTGTTGTGGCGTGTTCTGCACACCTAGCCTACTAGTGTGTTTTTCCTTTCCATCTTCAGCCTTGGTGTGTCTGCTCTTTTTTTAATGTTGCTTGTTCCAGACTGTTGGAACATGTTGCAAGATCTTTTGAAAGGGCTCCTGGAGACTAATATAACATTGTATTAAGAAGTTAATTTGTCTTGGAATCAAGATCTCGGAGGAACAACATCTGGATTGTTGGAATCGCAGAAACGTTTGGGAAAAACGACATGGAAAGGCAAGTGGAAAACCTGTTGAGAAACATCCTGGGAACAGACTCTTTTTCCGAACATTTCCTGGTGGAGAGGGCACATTGTACGCTGGCACCAGTACCGAAACCTGGGGCACCTCCCCGCACAATAATAGCTTGCCTTCTCAACTATAGGGACAGAGACTTAATACTCGGACTGTCCAGAGAGAAAGGCACTTTACATTTTGAGCACAACAGGACCCATATATATCCGGATTTCTCCGCCGGTATACAGGCACAGAGGCGATCCTATGAACCAGTTAAAAGACAGTTGCAAATGCGCAATGTGCCGTACACCCTCATCTTTCCAGCGAAAATGAGAATACAGTATGGAGGGCGAGCTCATTTTTTCGAAAACCCCACGGAAGCCATGCAATACGTAGAAACCTCCATCCCACTACCTCCCAGAGACCGGATGGTTGACCAGAACGCCAGACCGCCACTCGGAGAGGAAATACTGGATGCGGCTGAGTGACCAGGATACACTGTCTGCTCTAAACACAAATCAGCAGGTGAAAATTTGGTCTCTTTTCTTCCTAGAGAAGTGGCCGGCTCCTCACTCCACTGAGCAAAGAAACTTTATAACATGGACGGACTGGATAAAGACTTAGACTTTTTGAGCCGAGAGCCTCCATCGGGGTGAGCCAGGTGCAAGCAACGGGCGACCCTCAGGAAGGTTCCACATGGGGAGGCATTGTCAAGTTGGGGGAGATGATGTGGGAGGGGGGCTGAAGGATTACAGGATGTGTAGCTCCGTTGAGCAACTCAGGCGGGGGTGGGGGAGACTGGGGGTTTGGGACTCAGTTGGAGGAGTCCTACAAGTTAAAAACTGTGGTGACATTGCAGCACATGGAACTCTCCTGAGTAACCGTAAATTTAAAGACATAACAAGGATATACGGACATGGTTGATCCTGGTATGAAGGCCCAAGGGTTTAGACTTAAACGTCTTACATGGAATGTCCGGGGACTGCACAACCGAGCTAAGCTACAAAAGGTGGGAGCTTATGTTACTCAGCACCATCCCCAGATAATTATGTTACAAGAGACTCATGCGCTCCACAAGGTTAACACCGAATTCTTGAAAGGGTGGGGTAAGCATAGATATTATACTGAATACTCTTCGCAAGCCAGAGGAGTGCTTATCTTAATCCACCCATCAGTGGGGTTCAGTTCTTGCATTACAATTTTTTTTAATTTTTTTTATTATACAAAAACGTGATAGCCCATTCATTCTGTCATTTCCTGTCTTAGTTTGGTTTCCCATTTTTCTTTGCCAGTAACCTATCCTTCAGATAGGTTACTGGCAAATGTATGTATGTATGCTTCCATTATATTCAATGACTGGGCTGCAATGGGTTCATTAGGTGTCTCGATCAGGCAAGACCTTCTCACACACTGCCCGCATCTTCTGATGAACCACATACAGCCCCACCCTGGGGCCATAATTTGTTTTGTTTATAAAGTGTGTAAAGCACATATTGACACAAAGTAGTGTCACTCTGTACAATAATCTTCCAAATACAGAAATTGGACATAGCAACAGTGTTAAAACAACAAAACATAAACCTTGAAACCGTTGTTAACTGCAAACATAATTGCTCTGAAGCTTGGGGGAAATCCAACTTCATCTCTTTCAAGGACAGCATTTCTCCCATCGTGAACAAGGGGAACAAAACTACTCCTTACTATCCTGGCTATTTCATGCCTTAAGCAATGGGTAGCATGCCACTGAGGCCTCCGGTGAGTAGAGGATACAGTTCTAATTTATTATGTAGTCTATGCCAAGAAATTGTCAGAAGTATGGCTACCTGATCTGCCACTTCTGAGCATCGGATGTTGAATGTGCTTAACAAGAGACCCTTGCTGCTCAGCTCATTTAGGCAGTAGTTTGTTTTCCCCTGATGCAGGATACCCTCAGCTGCACAAGGATGTGCTAGCAGTGTTCCTATAGCGGCAATGCTCTTAAGACTGGGTCTGCCGTGTGATGGGGGCATATCTATCGCCCTGACCCTGCCCTGACCCATCGTAGGGCACTCCTCGTTGTGTCTACTTAATAGGCACTTGGATGCCCCTGGGAGTGAGGGGGAAGGGCATAATCTATGAACGAGAACACCTTTCAGGGTGAAGTGCATCTGAATGGGCACAACATTTTAACTGAGGAAGTGCCACTCCCACTTAGTTCTAGTTCATGATTAGTCAAACGTTGGTGCATGAAGCATCCCTCTGCAGGAGTTTTTACAGTAGTCCCCACCTCCAGGCGGTACAATGACAAAAGAAGGCGGGAGGGTTATGCAGGATCCTTTGTGTTTTGCTCATTTTGGCAGGGTTTTAACCACCCATCTCCCGTCACAAATCTGCTTGATAGGTGGGCCTTCATCTTCTGTCTTTCTGTATGTTTATTATCTTGCTATCTGATTCTGTTTGGGGATGTGTTTAGAATAGTACAGATTTACTATAAACAAAGGTAGTGAATAATTTGAAGAGATTATCGACTGCCAGTAATACTTAAAAAATATGCTACTATAGTTATGTTGTGGGAGCTTGTTGTGATGAATCTGATGGGCTCATAACTTCTTTCCTGGCTGTGACCTATCCCCATGTAGTATGGGGACGGCAGCTGCTAGCTGATCCTGACACTGGGGGCGGCTATATTGATTGTTTATTATGCACTTTTATACACAAGTGTTTCAAAGAGCAACCATGCATGGGAGGAGAAGACATAAGGAAGACAAGACAAACGATGCATTCAGATCAGGCAGGTTCAACAGAACATTAAGTCCATGGGGGAGTGGTTAATGGAGACCAAGTGTGCCCAGTCCCGTCATAACACGGTTTAAGTGCAGTGAGATACCGCTCTCATGGTTCGTAAGCGAAGTGCAGTAGTGCTGTGGCAAGTGCAAGGCCCGGAGGCAAGTGCAAGAGACTGGCGAGCAAAGCTTGGGACCTGTGATGCTCTGAAAGTACATCAGGCAACCAGTCGGTGAAACTGAGCAGAAGTAGAGGAGAGAGAGCAGAAAGAGGTGGTTAGCAAGGGAGAGGGAGAGAAAAGGTGCACTGAGGAGCGCTTTAAAACACTTGCCTGTGTATAAACGATACAATACAAGGAGGCGGCAAAGAGTAAAATCTTGAGTAGTTTCTGAAACTACAGCTCAAGATGGAGAAAGGCAGGGAGGCTGTTCCAGAGGGAGGCACTTGCAGTGGATAAAGATCTCACCCCAAGTCTCTGCTTGGAGAAGCATCTCACCCGCAGAGAGTTGGAGGAAGACAAGCCGAGGTTTTGGGAAGGAGAGTTTTTAGGAAGAGAGCATTGCAGATAGAGTGGGCCCAGGCCCCGGAAAGCCTTCTGGACAATGCAAAGGGTCTTGAACCTAATCCTTGCAGCCACGGGAGCCAGTGAAGGGATTTCAGTGCTGGAGAGATGCAGTCCCTGGGCTTGAGCCCAAGGCTAAGTCTTGCGGTTATGTTCTGGATGAGTTGACGAAGACGGAGAGTAGAAGGAAGGTTGAGAAAGAGGCTGTTGAAGTAGTCCAGCCTAGAGAGGTCCAGGGCTCTGGAGATGGTGAGCCTCCGGGGGAAAGTGAGAAAAGGTAGAATACCTTTGAGAAGGTGAAGTTGGTAGTTGGACTTTTTAGAGATGTCCATGATGTGAAACGAGAAGGAGAGAGTGGAGTCGAAGATGACCCCCAGATTTTTTGCCTCGTTGGTAAGTAGAGGCGCAGGGCCAAGGGCGGCTGGCCTGAGGGAAAGGGGGAAGGCTGGAGCAGGGGTCCCGATGAGGACAATCTCTGTCTTACTGGTATTGAGCCAGAAGTTGTTTGCAGCACACCACTACTGAATTGCGGGAAGTCGAGTATGAGTGAGGAAGAGGCCGACTGTAGCCCGAAGGAGAGCTGCGTGTCATCCGCTTAAGATTGAAAGTTGAAGGTGAAAGTGGTTATCCTTCGGGCCAGGCGGGCCATGCAGCCATTGCAAAACCAGGGGGATAGGTTAGATCCCTGGGGGAACGCCGCACGTAGAGCGAATGATAGGGGAGCGAAAAGACCCCAATTCCACCTGGGATGGGCGGTCAGAGATAAGGCAGATGAGAGGGTGAGTAGAATGAGGACAGAGGGAGAGTAAGAATCAAGATTTGAGAGCAGATCTTCATGGGTGAACAGAAGAGTAGTTTCCGTGCCTCTGGATGCTCTAAAGCCAGACTGGTCATGGAAGCAACCAACAGATTCAGTGTGGAGGGTAAATGAGAAATAGCCAACTTCCCCAGGGGTTTGCTCAGGAAGGGAGTGATGGCGAGCGGGCGATAGTTTTCCAGAATGGATTGGTCAGCAGAAGGTGTTTTTTGAGAAGAGGGTGCTTAAGAGCAGTGGGGAAAACTCCAGTGGCGAAGGAGATGTTTCAGAGGTCGGCCAAGGCTGGGCCGAGAGAGTCAAGGTTGTTCTTGATGGTTTTGGAGGGACAGGGGTCCCCCTGTTGGAGGAGGCTTTCATTGACTGGACTTGTCAAGTGACCTATATGAGGGTTGATCACAACGGGAGGCAACCCTGAAGGGAGTGACACAACATCATCGGGTGGGACGTTGTATCCCCACCAATCAATGGACCCTAAATCCCCTTCTTACAACCTTAACATCCCTTCCCTAATGTACCCATGGTTTGTACCTCTACCATTCCCCTAAAAAGTACTGAGACGAGGAAGAATAGGAGTATCCTGAATGAAGATCACTGTCCCAGTTCTGCGACGAGAGAGAAGTATGTAGTGATGGGCTCACTCCTAATTAGAACCATTGTCAGCGCTCCAGTCTTTCCCCAACAACTGAGACTAGATTGTACGGAGCAAGGATGATCACTTCTAATGAGAACCACTGTCGGGAGTCTAGTCTTTCCCCAAATCCTATTGTCCAGAGCCAGTATAGAAGCAAGGGAAAACTCCGGAAGTATGAGAGGCCATCCCTGGAGGACCTGGCAGCAGGAATCATTTGGTGTAGAAGGGGCCTTGGGCTGCTATCCCAGAGAAGTGAAGGGGGAAACCCCCTTCCACCCCAAAACGTGGTGGAGGACTAGGGACTTCTGCAGGAACCGCTTGGGCCCCCAAAAAGGAGGTGAACTGCTGGGCACCAGCAGTATGCCAGAGGGAGGATGGAGGCTCCCTCACTGGGGAAGTGCAGCTGAAAGCAGGAGATCTCCAACTCACAGCAGAGTAAGGGTACCGGTGGCGGCTTAGGAGGCAAGACAGCTACAGGGTGTGAGTGGATAGCCTGGTGAGCAGCGTGCTTTGGAGAGCTTAGCAGAAATCGGAGCAGAGCGCGAGGAAGCAAGTCGTGCTTCCTGAAGGCAGCAGAGGCTGGAACGCCGTCCAGAGTACAGACTCCCATCAAAGATGGTGAGAAGCCAAAAAAGAGAAAGCCGGTGTAACCAGGGAAAGGGTTGGGACCAAAGCAATTTTGGGCAAGGTAACAAAAGCCTTAGACAGTGGGACTGGAGTCTGGAACCCACAGTACGAACCTGTGCAAGGATAAGAAGATTCTAGGACCCACAGTTCTAGTTTGGGATGGCAAAGCATGATAAGGGGGGGTCAAGGGGAGAGAAGTAAAGAGTTAACTTGTGATCTTTGCAAAAATACAATCGTAATGAGTCTGGGCTTTGCACCCATTAAAAAAAATCCATTAAAGTAACTAGGGAAAGACTCCTGTTACCATGTTCTGAAAGAGAGAGATTGTTTATAAAGTCCCGGCAGGAGAGTATACCAGGTGACATGTGGCTCTGGGATTCAGACCCATATGATGTGGTACAAGATAACCTGGTAGGGGAACATGTCAGGATTTTGTGAGTTTTGCGCTTACACCCAAATGGTGCTTCTAGGAAATGAGAATTCTAAGGAAGATAAATGCTCTTGAGAATTTAACTGTATTGAATGTGAGATCCTGAGGAAGGGAGCCATATCACCTGGAGTGAGTTGCAGTACAGGAGGAGAGACATCAACTTGATTCGCAGAATTTGTATAGTTTTGAAATATTGTTTTGGATGGAATGACTCCTGGGGAAGGGAGTCATCCCAGTTTAAACTGTGAACCTAGACCATTTGGAACGTTTGTGTTGGATTTGAACATTTTTTAACTTCAATAAGCAGAGACATTTACCTTTGCACCTTAATAGTTAATCGAGAATAGGATTTTGGACATCTTGACACTGGACAGGCTGTTAGTTTTAGTTGAGTTTGGGAAATGCCTCAAAGAGTACGGACAGTGATTTTTCCAACACCTTTTACTTTGAATAAAAGTTTGTAGCCACAAACCTGACTCCTGTGTCCGTGTCTCATTCCTGGCTCCTCACATAGTATTCTGACCATTTATATTTTATTGTAACCGGATGTTGTGTACTTTATTGTTTTGAAAAAATCCATACATCACCAATATGTGATGGTTAATACGGCTCAACTTTCAAATTGCGTGCTACTCAAGAAAAAAGATCTATGTATGACTTGAGGATAACTTTAATAAACCAAATGCCTTTTTAGTTTGGGCCATTAGGTGGTGCTTGCGCTACCCATAAGCCAAACTATTGCACTTGAGTACAGATGGGGGGGAAATGACAGATGACGAGAGAGGCACAGCTTGTAGTTGGTGTTTGGTTATTGGCCCACCCATTGATTGACCATGGCCATGCTAATCCCTATAGCCAGTCCCACCCAGTTCCTGCCATGTGCAAAACACCTTTTCGTGGGAACTATTTAAGCTTGCTTTAATTGAGCCTTACCATCAACCTTTGTACTTGAAGTGTCCGCCAGTGTCTTTTTCCTTTAATATGCACTAGTTGTGTCCTTCACTGAAGTCGTGCTAAAAACAAGCATTGGCAAAGCCAACGGTTTTGGCTTGTGTATAAGTATTAGTCATTTGCAAGGCACTGCTATTAAATGACCAACTACTTGCACCATTTTGCACCTGCTACCATCAATGGGCAGTTAATTTCACTACGACAGCCCAAACTGTTGGCATTGCCAATACTTCTTTCAAAACACAGTACAGAAGGAAAATGGGAAAAAATAAAACAAAAAATGAAATTGGAAAACTATCTAAAAGGCTGCCAACAAATATGGTGATCCATAGCATTTATTGATGTCGCTCGGTGACATATATAAAGTGAGCAGTAGGGTGGCCATGCAGTCTTAATCCAGGATAGGTTTTTTTTTTTTTTTTTGGTATCTACCTCCCCATTGGAAGTGTACACATTTTGTATATCCTACCCCTTTTTTATGACTTGAATATAATTTAGTTGTAGCACTATTAGATCCACATTTTATTTCTTCTTCTGAGGCATGTCATTCAAATGGCAGCAAAGTATAGATGATTTGATTTTAATATAAACAGATTTTCTACTGATTTATTTTTCTATTAAAATCTGGGGATGGGGGTAGGATCGGTATGAACATGTTTGAATGCCACTGTTCTGTAGGATAGTCAGGACTGTTGAAACTTTCCTGTTAGTAATCTATACCTCTCCTGTACAGCAAGCACATAGTAAGGAGTTTACAGCCTGTTTGTTTTTTTTTGGAAGGAGTTACCTGTGTTGATTTCCAGTCCGTTTTCTGTGCTGGATTGCCTCTAGAGGGGCGTTGGGAGCACAGGTACCATGGGTTGCCGCGCCCTCCATCTCTGTATCGGTGCACTACCAGCCGGTTGGTGGGAGCTTGAAAATAAGGCCCATGCTCGTGGTGCCTGTTGTGTGTATCAGGTGAAGTTTGTTAAAGCCTCCATGAGTCAACCTCTTAAATGAATCCAACCACCCAGGATCAACCTGATGCAATAGAGACAAGTGGACTTTAGACACCCCCCATCACCCACCAGCCTAGAAAAAGACCTGTTTGATCGAAACACATGTCGGCACCACTTGTTTTTCCATCAATGGATGAATCCAAGGAAATAATAAAAATTTGGAAGTAATGCTAACCAGCAGCTTTGTGGAAATTACATTTTTAATTCGCCAATGAAGCAATGGGTTAAATCCCAGCATAGCTGACAGCACAGGCGCCAAATGAGTGGAAGCTTTAACAACTTCGCTTGCCTGTAGAGGGCATTGCCTCTTTGGTGTAGTCCTTTGTTTGTTTGTTTCTGTCCCTTTTCCCCTTCTCCTCCCATCTTCATACCAATTGGCAGAGGCTCACTCTGCCTCCTCCACCCTCCATTTCTTTTCCCCTACTCGTCTCCCCGCCCCACTCCTGCTCACCCCATCCCTGATAGGGCATCCATCTCCAAGAAGCACTCCTAGGCATATGTCCCAGGGCAGCCTTGTCCAGGCAGACGGCGAAGGGCCAAAGGCAAAGGGCACCGCCATTGCCCGTTTGCCAGCGTTCGCCGTGTTTGCGCCATACAAAGCGGTCTACTGCTATAAACAGGAAAGGTGACAGGAATTGGGAGCATAACCATGGCTGAGCTTTCTAAATCCTGCTACTACCTTTATTACCTTATCACTACCATGTGATTCTTAACACTGTTTTGAAATCTCGCTGCCCTCCACTTCAAAGCTATCCAATGTATTGTATTTAGATGCGTTTTTCAGGGTATGAATTTTGAGAGTTGACTATGCATTGCATTTAGATGAATTTTGAGGGTAGCCAATGTATTGCCTTTGGATGAATTTTGAGGGTAGAAAATGTATTTTGTATTGGGATGAATTTCTGAGGGTAGCCGTTGTTTTTGCATCTAGATGGATATTTGAGGGCAGGCAATAAATACTGTATTATACTAGGTGCTTTTATATAGCCAATGGTCAGAATTTAGCCACACTTTGAATTCACCCCTGCCGAAATCAAGCGAGAACCAGCCAGGACACCCAGCTACTACTCTAAGACACATTGCACAACACCGGTGCCATTAGAATGCAGCTATCCACCATGATATAATCTTGATCTAGTTGCACACATAATGATTCTCCTGCCCTTGTATACTCTCCATACTACCTCTCTGCACCCATCCACATACCTGCTCGACATGGGTGACTAATGGGGACTTGGCCACCACTAACTACCTTCATATTGGCTAATATACACACACATTCTATAATTCTCTGACGAATTTCCCATGCCTGGACTTCTGTCCGCCAAAGCCGCTCAACCTACAGCCTGTTGGGACCATACCATTGGTGAAAGGCGCTATACAAATTACACATTACATTATAAAACACCTGTTTTACTCCAACACCATGATGCGTGCACCTGGATGTTTGTGTGCATGTGCCGTGTGATCTTCAAATGCATATCGGTGGTGTTCCTGAATTTGTGTCCTTCTACAAAAGTGCGAGAGGCACATTTGTGCAAATCTACTTAAAGAGAGTCACACAACAGTTTGGCTTCACAAAATGTTTGCTTTGAAACCATATAGAAATTGATAGAAGGGATGAATTTTGATTTGGGAAGTGTTATTCTTAAACATTGTATTGCATTAGTGTTCTGTATTTACAGTATTTTGTATTTCCCACAGTATGAAAACCCCTGGACAATTCCAAATCTACTCTCCATGACAAGAATTGGACTATCGCCTGTTTTGGGTTATCTAATTGTCAAGGAAGATTTCAATGTTGCACTGGGCCTATTTGCTTTGGCTGGGTTTACAGATTTGGTAACTATCTTATCGATTCTTAGTTTTATAAAACTAAAAATGTGTAAGAAATTATGAGGCATCAAACACAATACAATGTTCTTTTCTGGGTACGCCAAGACAGTTTGTTTAAATGTTTCACTGAAATGATGCACCACTCTACATAATGCATGACCCTTGCTATTGTGCCTATAGTGCAGAGATAAAATATGGAAGGCCTTTTTGGATAAGGGTTAGTTAGTCAGTCGTTGGAGCTTCCTGTGTCGAGTTTACCTGTATTCAGATAAGTAGACATGCATGTTTCAATTTACTCATTATAATGTTCATGTCTTTTGCTTCTTGGTTTGTTGCTATGCCAAAGTTTTCTAGAAGGTTGTTTTCAGGTCAATGTTATGAATTGCTATTGCTTTTTGACTTTTGCATCACACCTTTTCTGCCCCCTTTTATTGATTTATTTATTATTATTTTTGTGTATATATATATATATATATATTTATTTTTTTAATGAATTTTATTATATTTTTTGTTCAATATATTTTTCATTATTATTGTATGGATAATTGTCTATTGTATCTCTTTGTTACGCTGATTTCTTCTGTTAATATTTAATAAATTGGTTTAAAAAAAAAATATATAGTGCAGAGAAAGGTCCCATGACCGAATGTGTGCCTTGGTCTCGAACACATTGTAACACTCTCTGTGCTTGCGCACCTTAGAGCACATGACTAGCATTAAGAGAGCGTCGGTCTCACTCGCCACTTTATTCCTGCCACGCTGTCCCTCCCAGGTTGAACTAAGCCATGAACACCCAATACAGAGGTCTTTCAAACTCATCTGGGCACTGCCTTATTACATGCAAAGTGTATTTTAGCGCTTGTCCTAGCCCACTAGCCACTGCTGCAGAGTGTTGGAAGAACTCAAAGCACCTTAAAGGCTCCAAACATGTAAATATTTTATTGGTCTACATTGCCACTTTGGAACTGTAGTTCTTTTCACCTTTACCTCTGAACATTTTCATGCTCCAGCATCCGAGCCCCTCCTCACTTGGATAGTCTAAAAAGCCTCAAAACGTGCACCCGCTACTGAATTGACTCTTGGCGAGTTGAAATGTTTATGCTGAGTGCATGTGGAGAATTGAGTAGGCAAGGGACTTTTTATGCCTGGCTAGTAGCTTGCAGCTTGACATTTCTACTGCTCTAGTATTACTTTGTGCCTCTGGCCATGCAGTTCCTTCAACTGGCACTTCCGTACCTGACGGAGGTTTTCTACAGCATTATTGTTCTGGATCCTACTGATCACCTGGAATTGGCGGGAAGCTCCTCTAGAAACCTCCCTAGTTGTGACTAAGAAGATAATCCCCAGAAGAAGGCATGCAAATACAATTTTAGCTCCCAAGAAATCAAGTCCTACCAGCAAAGAATGCATAATGTTCCCATGATGAGACTGGGAGCCAAAGTCAAAAGGTGCAAACAAAGAAAGCCGTACTGTGTTGTAACTGGCCAAAAGATTGGGAACTGAGCAACTTTTTTTTTTTTCAAGAAAGAAAAATGAAATCCAGTAGCCCATTCATTGGGTACAATCAGGGTCCTCAATGATGATCGATCTTTGCATCATTGCTCTGAACTACCAGCACGTCCATACAGATGGATGAACACATCTCATGTTCAGGACCTCACGAATGGCAATGGAGGGTATGGGCATATAGATGACTGGAAAAGGTGCATGTGAGCCAGAGGAGGAGAATTTTGTGGCCGCGGTGGTGGAGACAAATGGCCAATCAAGGAGAAAACTGCAAACAACGCCACAGGGAGAAGAAGTTTCAAACATTTTTTCCTCAATCAAGCAAGACTTAGTGGTGGTAAGGTCTAGTAACAAGATGGTTGAGCAGGCTGCAAAAACTGGAGTGTCCCCACAAGCGTTCAGATGGCTTTTATTCAACACAAATGTCATCATGCCACAATTGCATATATTAAAAAACCGAGGTTACCATCTATTAATACCATATAAACCGTACAATCACAAGACAACTCATGAATACCAATATAAGAATAACACTTGCTGGAATTAATTATTAAAACCTTGGATAAGTCATATACCAAGAAAAACCATTACAAAGTACCTCACTTTGTTTTCTTTTTCCTTCCTTTATTCTCCATTCTCCCTTCTGTTGTACGATTTGATTACTCATGCAATCGCTCTACCCTCTTATCGCTTTAGCCCCAGTACACCAGGCTTGGGTAAGGAAAGTTAACACACAATATACCACCTTGGGATCTTAACAATTCCTAAGGAGCTGCAGTGCTGCACCAATGCTACGAATGCCATAAGTGTTAAGTAGAGGGATTAATAACTTGCGTCGGGCGACGCTATAGGCATAGCAAATGGGGCAACTATTCCTCTGCCAATCCACCCAATGGGCAAATCCTATCTCCATCTGGGGCCCACTTCTTTGTTTCTCAAGCTAGATTCAGATGGGAGACTCTGAACCTGATATACAGATTGCGAGACACTGAAGGCCTGACCATGTCTAGATAGCTTTCAATCCCCAAGCGTACCTTGGAGGATAGATGGGAATAGCCCCCTGAAAGTTTGGTGCACTCGCTCGGGAGTTCAGCTTCAATAAGTGATTGAGAAATAGTCTTTGCTTTTATCCAATCCCCATGGGTGATACCCTGGGGACTCTGCCATAAAGCGGATGGTCCCATCCACCCCAACGGGTTTTTCACTTGCTGAAGCCAAGGCAGGGTTCTACCTCCTTCAGCCTCCAAAATATGGATAATAGCTTCTGGGACAGACCAAAGCCTCAGCCAAAAGAATGCCGGTCTAAAACTAGCCTCCCTTTGGATGGGATCTGAGACCCAGTTCCAGATATATTGGGGTACTAAGGCTTGATTTGGGAAGCCCCAAGTTTCTTTAGGAAGGATCTTTCCGCCACCCCCAATTTATTATAATCCGCACTGCCTCATATTTCGGCCCTGTACTTGGCTGAGGATCTCAACTGTGTTGAAAACAGTTTAATTGCGGGGGAAATAAGCCCTTGACCATGGGAGTAAAAAACCTCACAATTCTCCCCCACCCCCCTGTATTTTTCTAACTGCAGGGTGAATTTACCCACTTGAATAGGCCAATTCTCTTGGTCATTGAACCTCAGACCTGAGTAGTCATAGTTTTGGACTTGCTGAAGGGTGGTATTGTTAATGGGCAATCCCATTTTCTTAAATTTGCTGAATTTCGGGCAAAAAAACCAATACCTTACTCTTTGCCATATTTATCTCCAAACCCAGCTCGGAATACTTGTCCACAAAGGCCTCCAAGGTAATCCTAAGGCCTTTAGGTGATGTTGCTAAAATAAATGCGTCGTCTGCAAAAGAAGCAGTGAGCATGTCTCCAATCCACTTTGGGGGGGTCAAAGCATTCCATCCTGACATGCACTATTACCTCGTTGGTGTACAACGGGAAGAGAAGGGGGGCTAGGATACATCCCTGCCTTACCCCTCTTTAGACTTCAAAGGGGTTGGTAAGTTCCCCACCTATTCCCCACCTAACTGAGGCAGTGTTACCAGAATATAACTGGATAATTATCTGTAGGAGGCCAGATGGTATTCCCCTTTTTTCTAAGACCCCAGACGGTTGGTCTCGACACGGAGTCGAACACAGTCCTGAGGTCGACGAAGGCAGAATATACAGTCTGTCAGCACAAGCGAGAAGTAGTCCTAAATAAGTCATAAATTGAAGGCTGCCAAGCGGCAGAATAATGGACCAGAACGGGCAATCTCGGAAATCTATTTCCACCCTATATTAATGACCATACAGAAGAAGGTAGCACTGGTTTTCCCCAACGATGGTTAGGTGATGATCCCTTTGACTGCTGCGTGAGCTGAGAAGCTGGACCCAGCAATCGGATGAAATTTGAAGTGCCGGAGGTTGGAGGGCGTGAAGAGGTGGTAAAGATTAAAGTAGAATTGCGAATAAGAGATGTGCGCGCTAGTCGCCCCACTAGACAGTTTTTCACCTACACTCCCAGTCTCCAACACCCCAATAGAAATTCACCATATAGCCTCAGGCAAAAGACATAACTATGTGAGGTCCAACCCTTCTGAATTGTCATTCTGAACTGGACCCTAACCAGTTAAAATAGATGCAAGTCAAATCTATCACACAAGTATTCAAGAAATACATCTGACCCTGATCTTCAAAATCGGCAACAGAATAATTATTTTTTATTAAACTTTTATTTCAAGAAATAAGACATGAGTAGCATTGTTACAAATCATCATAAACCTGTTCCTTTTTAACCTCCTTTTTCCTTCCTACATACTGCCGGCGAGTGAATGTGTGTCAAAACTGGTGTGGGCCTTCTATGTAATGTACAACTTAACAAATGTCCTACAGTTTCAGTCTTTGCGGGCACTGGTTTTCTCTTTAATCTCCTTTAGGAATGCAAGTTCTCCTTCCCATTCCTGTGAGAAGCACAAGCTTTGTTCTGCAGCACGTAGGTCTCCCATTCTAAGGCTACAAATGCCCACACCTTGCAAAGCCAATCTTGGAATGTGGGCCCCTCTCCCCCTTTCGATGTCTGTGCTAACAGCAGCATTGCTGCCAGGGCCTGTACAACCAAGGCTCTGCGCCTTGCTTTGGATTCTGGTGGTTTCCCCAGACCATAAAGCCCCACCAGTATTTCTAGCGGTTCTACCCTTCCGCCATCACAGAACACAGCAACTAGAGCCTGTTGAAACTCCTTCCAGAAGGTTTGCAGCTTCGGGCATGTCCATGATATGTGGCACCAGGTTCCTACCTCACTGCAACCCCTCCAGAATTCCTGAGGAATATGGGGAAACATTGTTTGGGTGTAGTACCATCTAATGAGTGGTTTATGCCACATTTCTTTCAAGTGGCTTGATCTGGTTATTTTCTGGATACCCCTCCACAGTTTCTCCCAGTGCTCCCTTGTAATGTCTTTCCCCACTGTTTTTCCCCACTGGGCCGGGGGCCCATGTTGATAAGGACCCCATAAAACCCATCATGTGCTGTCAGGGGCTTTTCAAATGCTGTCAGCGGTCTAGTGGCTGCTATTTTGAGTTCCCTGTGCGATACCCAGTGTCATGCCACACACAACTTCAACCCTTTGCTATTAAAGACCTCCCTCAACTTGCGACATCCTCCCAGTTCCCATTCTTGGAAAGCTCCCCGTTTCCTTCACCAGTGTGAACTGAGGGTTCCTGAACAGCAGTCTAAATTGAGAGCGGAAGGAGATAATGCCATATCGTTTGACCATTTTGTACCAAATGTCTCCCAGCAGTTTTATTTGGCTTAAATACATGTAGGGCAGTCTTTCCTCTCTGGGAAGCCCAAGAACCTCTTGCAACAGGTGTTTGTCGCTGCCCTATCCATGCTTACCCAAAGCCTGAAAGGTTTCCTCTGCAAACCATTCCCATATAATGCAGATTTGTGTAGCTTCATAATATGTCTGGAACACTGGAAAGCCCACCCGCCCTTGCTTCTGGGTGCCGTAAGGATCCCTCTAGAAATGCATGGTCTCTTGCCCTTCCACACACAAGCTTCTTTTATCTTCAGTAATTCTCTGAAGGAGGGTAGGGTGGAACAAGTACCGTAGTCTTGTCAATCTGACCATCTTCAATGATGCTATACGCCCCATCCAAGAGATGGGCAGCGGGGACCATTCATTGAGATCCTTCCTAATCTCTACCACAGTGTTTGGGAAGTTTGCCTGATGAAGCCCAACAAGCGTGAGGGTTATTGTGACACCCTAATACCTTTGGATTCCAACCAATGTGCGAGGATGCTTTAAGCTTCTCTTCGCCCCGAAGGGATAGATTTAGCACTTCGATTTTCCAACATGGATTTCTTTAGGACTGCTGCCTGCGCAAACTCACCCAATTCCTCTCACATCCTTTGTAACGACGTCTTCGGCCTTGTTGGTGTTAGCAACATTTCATCTGCAAACGCTGCTACTGTCTGGTGCGTGCCCCCAAATGGAATCCCTTGGATTTCCATGGAGTCCCGTATCGCCTGCAGCAAGGGTTCCAAGTATATGGCATATAGAAGTCGTGACCGGCAGCCTGGCTGTTGCGTTTATATTGGCCTCAACCATTCGAATAAAGGCATGCGGCAGCCCCATCGTCGACATTGTTTTGAAAAGAAAGGACCATTCGACGCGATCAAACGACTTTTCGGCATCCAATGAGAGCAGAATGGCTGGCGTTGCGCTCTTCTGCACCTTTTCCAGAAGGTGGACCACCCTTCTGATATTATTGAAGGTTTGTTGCCCCTTTATAAAGCCTGACTGGTCTGGGTGGATCAGAACTGTCATCCACTGCTCCAACCTGTTTTCCACTATTTTTATATGTATCTTGGCATCAATATTAATGAGCGCGATGGGTCTGTAGGACCCACAGGCCGTTTGATCTTTGTTTGGTTTGGGTAGAAGAATTACGTTGGATTCCTCCATGGATTGTGTGATCCACCCTGTGTCCCTAAATAAATTAAAAAGGCTAGTGAGGTGTGGGATTAGTGTCTGGCAAAAGGTCTTGTAGAAGCCCACTGTGTACCCGTCCGGGCCTGGAGCCTTATTTAGGGGTAGTGACTTGATTACCTTTTGCACTTCCTCCTCTTAGATTTCCTTGCCCAATTGCTCAGCCTCAGCATTCCCTATGTTCGGGAGGGTTACTGTATTCAGGTAGGCCCGTTTTCAGGCAGCCTGCCGTTCTTCAGAGGAATACAATTTATTTATAGTACTAGTATAGTACAGTTGCTTCAGTGCGTGTCCTTCTCTCACTTTCCATTTGTTGCGCCCACTGTCGTGGCTCCCTGGTGATGCCTTTAGCTAACAATCTGACCATTTTGTTGGCCCCCATATAGAAGCACTGTCTCTTGTTCAGAAGGGCCTTTTCGGCTCTCTTTGTTTGGAGTGAGTGTAGCTGGGCTGTGGCTTCAACTTCCTTCTCCAATTGTTCCTCCAGACTTATTTTCAACTCCCCCCTAAAAGTTACTTCAAATGCGTTCCACCTGTCTGCCTCTGCTGTTGTTTCTGTGTCTGTTGTCTCTGTGAAGAATACTTCTATTCTGTCTTTTATAGTGTGTCTGAGAACGGAGTCTCTGAATAGTTCTACCGGGGCTCTCCAACTTCACAGCGGTTGCCGAAGTTGGGGGGGAAAGTGAGGTCCATTGCAACTGATGAATGATCAGCCAGGCACATCGGTCCCACCTGGATTTCCCCCTCACCCTACCCAATAGGGGGACTAATACCCATATGTAGTCGATACGGTAGAATGATTAATGAACGCAAGAAAAATGTGTGACCTCGTTCTCTTTTCCTTTAGTTTCTTGTCACACATCCTTGAGCACCATCTCTTGGAACCGTTCCCTCAAAGATTGTGAGGCTGTCCCCCTCCAGACTCCTACTTGCTTCCTCCCATCGCTTCAGTCAACCTCCCTTGACCAAGCCAGGTTCAAGTCGCCCATGATCACTATTCCTCCCCCCCACCCCCACCCCTCTGTGGTCCATTAGAACCCTCAAACTCGCTTAAGAAAGCCTCCTGCCCTGTATTCAGGGAATATACAGAGGCCACAGTATAATTCTGCCCCTAATGGAGCCCCATTGCCAGTACATATCTCCCTGCCTTGTCCACTTTGCAATCCTCTATCTTCATGTCATTCCTTTCCCTAAAGGCAAGTGGAACCCCCCCCCCCTAAACCCCTGTTTTGGTTGCTGCTGATGCATGCGGGATCTGCAGGAAATTCCCAGGTTTAACTCTTCATCCGTCACCCTTTAACAGGTGTGCTTCTTGCAAGGCATGTACATCCAGGTGGTGCGCATTAACAAACAACTCCAACTTTTTCCTTTTGAGAGGGGAGTCGCCTCACGTTTTGTGTCAACCACTCGAAAGAAACGGCTGGACTGTGACCACTTGGTAAACCTTTAATAGTACCCTTCCCGGTTCGAGCTGCTCCTTCGGCACTCGCCTCTGCTCCCTTCCAACCCTTGATCTAGCTGCATACGCCCTCCCCCACTGTCCTGAACTTTGCCCCACCCCTCCTCCCACTAGGCTTTCCTGCCTTCTCGTTTAGACTAGATAAAGTAGCTTCGTGCCCTCCTCGTCGTCCTAATTTCTTTTTTTTTCTTTTTTTTTTTACTAACCCAGTTTGGCCCTCTTCAAGAATAGTCTGTATCCCTGTTTGACGGTGGGCCCCTCGGTGCCCTCCCTTTTGTTTTGGCTGTCCACCACCATCCATTCCCATGGTCTGTCTCTCTTCTTGCGTGCACAGACGTGGTGGTCCCCTTCCAGTTCAACCTGTAACGAGGAGCAGCCTCCTGAAGTGTCGCTTTCTTTTTCTGTTGCGCTCCTTTCCAAGTAAACAGCACACCGAAAGGGAATGTCCACTTGTAACAGATGTTCCTTTACGCCAGCTCCTTAACAATTGGTCCCATTTGCTTCCTCCTCACCAGGGTACTCCAGGTTAAGTCCTGGTACAGGGTGATGTGCGTGTCTCTGTAATGCATCCCGCGTGCGCTGGGCCGCCCCCGCGGACATCCTCTCCATCCTATGCACTCTGACTATGCCTTTTTCGTTCTAAGGAATATTCCCCAAGATGTCGGCAATATTCCCCAAGATGTCAGCAAAGAAGGCCTGTATTTGTGACTTAAGTGAGGCACCCCAATTTCTTCATGCAGTTCTTGATTCTAATCACCCTTTGGTATCTATTTTCTAGATCTTCTGCTTTAAGTTTGCGATTGTGGTACACCCTGCTTAGCTGTTCCTATAATTTACTGTTCTCCCTGGTTCCTTGGGTTGTAGCTTGCAACCCTCGCTCAACCCGCTTGACGCGTTCCCCCAGTTGGCTCACCAACCTTTCCCCCTCTGAGACTGCTACTGACAAGTCCGTTCTTAACAGTTGGAATTGCTCTTAGATGCCATTGATTCTTGAAAGTATTTGAAACTCTGCTGTAGGTCTTGCCTTGACGGTCCCTCAGCCTGTGATGGTCCACCCTTCTCCTGTGGTGCCGACATCTCACCTCTCGGGTTTATGGTGGGGTCTGCATACCCTTTACTACAAAGGCGCCGTTGGGAATCCTGTCCTGGGGCCTTCTCCACTCCGGGGCGCCTGCCAGGGGTTTTTGCCCGTCCCTTTTGCATCTACTGTTCTAGCCCAGCTTCCCCCTCACCCTCCACTTGCAACGGGGCACGCTGACCCTTCTGGCCCTGATTAGCGTGGTGCAGCGAAGCATAAGGGTAGCCTGTGACCCTGGGTGCTACCGTTGCCTGGGTCTTAAAGGGCACCTATGGCTCAAACGCGGGCCTCTGCGTGGGTCTAGGCCTCCTCATTCTCTGGGGTGAATCCACTGCAGAAGCTGTGGGCCCTTTCCATTCCCAGGTGCCCTCCTTCTGCAGATATCCTTGGGACCACCACAGCACCTCACTCGATTGTCCCAAGTTCTTCCCCTGCATCTTAATGTGTTCAGGGCCGCTTCCTGCACCATATCCCTGATTAAGGGGCTGCTCTCCATCTCCGGGCCTCACAACTCAGGGTGTTGACTTTTGCTGGTGTCCCAGTGGCGTGCCGCTTCTCCTCTCGGCCGCCCGTCTCCAACTTCAATGGAAGTGGCCTCTGGCCTCCTGTCCTGTACTGCTGGGAGGGCACCTGGGCTTCAAGCGCCACTGCCGTGAATCTCCTCCATGCCGAAACCCCCCGCAAGTGCATTGGTGGGCTGCCTGTTCGCCAGGTCCGAGCCCCACTCCTCAGAGGGTCAGCCGCTGCCTCGCCACAGCAGGGCAACCCAGTCTTGCTTGTTTTCCTGATGACTCTCGTATGCCGGCCACTGGCTCCCCCAGGGCCCACCAGACGTCTTGATTCAGATCACAGGCTCCACAAACATGGTCCCTCTAAATGTTTTTATTGGCATTTGTAATAAACATTGTAGCGATTAGCATGGTCCACCAATAGTGTTTTGCATATCGACGGTTATTTATAAACATAAACGAACAACTTTAACCCACAAGTCTTCATACATTATATTGTTAGTCTGTTATTTGTGCAGGTGCTTCAGTAGGGTATCACCAGCGTAATAGCGCTGTTGTGTTGGAGGGGCAGACTGGGTTACCTGATCAACAACCGCGTAGTAGTGTCTGTAATGTGTGCTAATCCGGATCCTAATTATGGTCTTTAGTTTTTCAAGAGGGTTTATCGTCAGGTGAGTGGAAAATGTCCCAAATTAGTGCTTTCCAGGCTTCGTATGCTGGGCCTGCTTCACCCCCAGCTTTGTAGACCCTGTCACCCCACACTCTAGTCTCAGCACTCGTCCAGTGCTCGAGCTCATTATGCCATTTTTCATATCGTAGTACTCCCGGCGATTTCCATGCCATTGTGATAGACCTCTTTTCTAGTATACATACCATATCCATGGGCTTAATCCCATATCTATATTTACCAACCCCCGGGTAGGTCCCCAAGAGACATCCCTTTGATGTCCGCTCAAATTTCACCACTCCGGCCTTCCTACAGGCCAGTTCTATCTTGTTTCAAAAGCACCGTGTCTTAGGGCACTCCCAGAGCATGTGGATTAGCTCTGCTCCCTCCGAGCTGCACCAAGGGCACTGTGAAGTAACCTTTGTGTTAAACCTAGCAATTCTGCCTAGAGTCATAGGACTTACCTATGTCCCGTCCCCTTTCCTCCATACTTATGGGACATCTCTCCGTCCTGTGGGACGGGACCGGAGCACTTTGTAAAAAGCATCCAATTTTTTTTCAAAAATGTGTCCCTCCTCTCTTTCATGCGTGGGGCCCGGCAAGCGGCCCTAACCCCGCCCACCTTGGCTCCGCTCTCGCACATCCCCCATCAGTCCTTTTCTCCGCACGATCGGAGCCGGACGCACTTGCATCCTCGGAAGATTTTCTTCCCTTTTTTCCCTCGCTGGCTCTCGCTAGCGTTCGTTTACTAGTCTGTCTTTTAAACTAGACTTTCCAGACTGTTCATCGTGTCACCGTCGCTTCACGAGGGCGGATCCCCATCCTCTTTGTTTAGAGTGTTTGGGTTGGGAACACCGTTGGGACTCCTGTTTTTACTGTGACTCCCTTTCGGTCCGGGCACTTCAACGTCGGTTGGAGCGGTGGGAGGAGGTGTTCGGACGGACTCCTTCGCATTTTCAGGCGTTCATCGACGAGAAGAAAAAACGCCCGGTAAGTTCTTTGCTTTTCAGAGCACCCCGGCCGGGGGATACCTTTTCGGGTTCCTCTCGAGCTGGGAGGGGCGTTGATCGCTCTGTTACCGGGGTTCACCCTGAGGTGCCTGTCGGCCTAATAATTCTACCAGAGTTTTCTCTGAGGGTCTCTGTAAGGGGCCTGTGTCCACCGGAGTACGCTCCGAGGCCCCTCCTGTGAGGGCTGCTTGTCGACCCAGTTCTACTGAGTCGTTGTCATGATGCCCGCTCCCAGGGAGCCGGTTCAAGCCCTGCGTCCCCGAAAGCGGACATCCAGTCCCCAAGGAATGACCCAGCAACCCCATATAGGGGCCCTTTGGACTCATAAAAGACATCAGTCCTGGCGCCATAGGCACCAGGCTCATTATGGAAGTGCTTGGGTGCACTTACCTGATGCAGACCATGCTGCAGGATCCCGGCCTCCTTGAGGCCTGAAAGGAACTACTTTACCTGTGGGACTAATTTACCATCCGGGCGTGGTCGGGGAAGGATACATACCTGATTGGAGGAAGGATACATACCTGGAACTTCTTCCAAGGCTATTTAAACCCCACCCGAACAGCCACACGTGCTTCACGTTGTTCTGCATCTAGCAGCTGGACGCTCACCGTGTCTGCTCCTGCATCCTGACTTCTGCCACGCCTGCCAGCATCCTGGATCACCTGCAAAGGAAGAGAAGAAGAGAACAGAAGAAGGAAAAGTCCTTACCTGCTAAATCCGCATCCCGGAGACATCTCGCCGACAATCCTGAAAAAGGAAGACTTTTATTTAAAAGCTCATCGCGTCGATCGCTGCAGCGCCGCATTCCACTCAACTTTACAGGGCGCCTCCATGTTCAGCAGCGATCATCCGGATTCGCAGTCACGCCCCAGCGCCTAGGGAGAAAAAAGACCAGAACAAAAGGTGAGAGAGAGAAGGGAATAAGGAAAGCTAAATTTCCATGTTAAGACTTACCTGTTGATTCATTCCCTCTTCATTTCGGGTCCGCGCCGCATCCTGGCATTTCCGGACCCCGGCCCCTAAGGGGAAAAAGAGACATCAGCGTTAATGAGCGAATGAAAAGACATTACCAAAAAACGCTCATTAAAGACTTACCTGATTTCTACAAGGATTTCACCTCTCATCTCGGGTAGGTGCCTGTTCCCCGGCATTCCGTACCCCGGCCCCTATGGGGAAAAAGACACTAGCATTAGTACATTAATGCATGGACACAAGGGGAACCTCTTATCAAAAAACTTACCTGGAAGCCAAGCAAGTTTGGTTCTCACCAATCCGAAAATCCAGTGAAGTAACTGGATACCAACGCGCCCCTGCATCAGAAGCAGGATGGAGAGCTCGTCCTTCCAGACCCTAAGGTGAGACGCTACGAGGAATCACAGAAGGTTTTCGAGGGGGGTGAGAGGGGAAAGTGGGAGGCTGATTGCTTTACCCCGCAGACAGTTAATCCCCTATTTTCGCCTACAGAAGGATACTTCTGCGAGCCAGACAAGCCAGATTTGGGGGCCAGATCCAGTCCGTCTTCCGAACCCTGCGCATCACCTTAGAGGTCGCAGCAGCGTGAACCAGTCCAGCGCCTCCGTGGGAGTCAGGTGAGCGTTACAGTCGTGGGGTACCGGAGCCTGCTCTGAGGCTGCTCTTTCGGCTTCCCTCAAAAACAAAACCGGGGTACGCCCCGAGGTCTTGGCTGGGCTTGAGGTTACCGAACGGGTGTTCGAGGCCCGTGCCTATAAGGCTTCTACCGGGCCTAGGTCCGAGGTCCCTCGTACAGAGGCTAAGGATACCAACAGTTCTGAGGGGCTTGGCAAGGCCCTGTCGGTGACAGCGCACCGTTCCCGCTCTTGTGGTGACACCAGATCTGTTGAGGGGGCAAAGAAGAAAGTTTCTTCTTTTACCGGCAGTGCCGAGGCCCTTCCTTCGAAGGCTCAGTTGGCGGTTGGTATGTCGCAGAAACATTCCAGGCCTCGTAGTACCGGCTCTGCCGGGGTTCCTTACATTAAGGCTAAAATTAAGACGCCTGACCCATCGACGGGGACCCCTGCCTCACTTCCTCACGTGCCGCAGTTCCCCTCAGATGAGGACAAAATGGCGGCGTTCCCGCCACGACCACGGTGGCCATTTTAGGTACTACCCCTACAACTACGCCATCGGCCCCTGGTGTAGGGTTCGGTCCTTCGGGTGAACCTAAGGTTCCTTGTGCGCATCCTTACCGGCCAGTTTATGATTGGAACGCCCGGATGCCTCTTCCGCACAATGTTTCTTTGCCCGCGGGGGCGGCTCCTTTGATTTATGTGGATTCTTCGGTGGAGGGGCCGGTGTGGCACCCTTCTCCGTTATGTCCCTGGATTTGTCCACCTCATGAGAGGCCTCCTCAGGTTCCGAAACAATCTCCTGAGGACGCCTTTTTCGGTAAATTTCAAGCGCTTATGCGCACTGACCCCATGAGGGGATATTTCAAAGGGCTTTTCAAGGAGATATGTCCACCCGCGCCTCCGGCTCCACCCGTTCCGACGGTGGTTCCGCCGGCGCCTCCCTTGCCCGTGGTGCCTCCCCCTACGCTTCCGCCTGTGCCACCATTGTCCCCAGTGGACAAGGCAGTGCCTGACAAGGCTCAGCAGGATCCTAACCTGTCAGATGACCCTCAAGGCGATCAGGACAACGAGGACCTTCCCCGCTCTATCAGAGTTTTCCATGACCGGGTGCTGGACATGATGAGTTTCTTAGATGTTCCGGTGCCCGAGGCACCCGCTCCGCAGGAGGGCGTGCTTTCTGGGGCGTTCACCTTGTCTCCTTTGGAGCGTACCGGCCTGTTCTTACAGAAGGACGTTCTGGCCGAGGTCCATAGAGTTTGGAAAAAGCCACACTCGGGACTGTTTGTCAATAAAAAGATTGACGCGAGGTACAGGCTCCATTCTTCGGAAGAGGTGGCCTTGTCGTCTTGTCTGCCTCCCTCCTCCACAATGGTGGCTGCGGCTACGTTGCAATCCAGGCCTGCAGCATCCTCCTGAACAATGGCTACTCAGGTCTTGGGGAAAGGAGGACAAGCTCCTGGACTCCCTAGGGAGGAACATCTTTGCCAATTCAGGCAGGCCAATGCAGAATTGATTTTGGCGGGAGCTAACATGTGGATGTGGAGAGGTCTGTCGGAGTTTGAGGAGCACATTCCGGTTGAGAGGTTGGAGGATTTCAGAGGAGGCCTTTCCGATGCCAGGGTCTTGGCCCAGGATCTCCTGGAGGCTGCGGCTCATCATGTAGACACCTCGGCTCGGGGTCCAATGCTTGGGGTTGATGCCTTGCGGCAAGCGTGGCTGCATGCCACTAAGTTCTCGAAGGAGGTGCAAGACAAGGTTCTGGACCTTCCCTTTGATGGTAAGGAGCTTTTTCACTCTCCTACGGATGTAGAGCTCAACAAAACCAAAGACAGCACTCAGACGGCTAAATCATTGTCTGTTCTGGTTAAAGCGCCTTTCAAGGCTTAAAGGCTGTTGTCGCAAGGTCGACCTTCCTCTGGTTTTAGGGGCTTCCTCGACCGCAAATCTCACAGAGTGGGTACTCCTGCGGGGAATAACTGCCGTAGACAACAGCGTACGCAGTATTTCTCCCGCTCCTCAGCCTCCTCATCAGGTTCAGGTGGCACCGCCACCGATAAACCTGCCAAATGAGGGTTTTTCGCGCTCGCACGAGATGAGAGATAAGTCCTGCAGTCGCTCGAGCGGGCTTCCGCTTACCTTTACCCCCTACCCCACCCCTCAACCCTCCTTTTCAGCTGTCGGGCTCACCCTCCCTCAAGGCCGAGGTTCAGAAACTTCTGCACCTCAAAGCTGTGGAACCCGTTCGCCCTAGGGAGCGAGGGGAGGGCTTCTACTCCCGGCTGTTTACGGTGCCCAAACCCAACCAGGCTGGCCTGCGCACAATCCTAGACCTTTCCCAGTTCAATCTTTTCCTACATCAAGAGAAATTCAAGATGATCACGCCCGGCCAGATTCGCTCCTCTTTGCAGACAGGCCATTGGCTCAGATTGGTGGATCTTCAGGATGCGTACATGCATATCCTGATTTGGAATCCACACAGGAGATACCTCCGCTTCTCTTTGGGAGAGGAGCAGTTCCAGTTTCGAGTGCTTCCTTTTGGCATCAGTTCAGCGCTGCGTGTCTTCACGAAGATGATGTCGGTGATTGCGGCCTATCTGCGTTTCCAGGGTATCCATGTGTATCCCTATTTGGACGACTGGCTCCTACGCAGCCCTTGTCCGTTGGCAGCAGCGGGCAACCTCCAGTCTCTCCTTCAGCTCCTGTTCCATCTTGGGCTGTCGGTGAACTGGCGGAAATCCTTCATGACGTTCTCACAGGACCTGACTTTCCTGGGTTTTCGTTGAAACACGGTAGACTGCCGAGTGTATCTGACCGGGGACAGAATGGCAGATCTGTTGGCCACGTGTCAGAAGTTTGCGCAGTCGGAGAGCATGTCGGCCTGGTGGTTCCAGAGGCTTCTGGGCCTCATGGCCTTGTGTGTACTGGCTCTTCCTCGTCTCAAAATGAGATGGACCCAGATGGCTCTTCGGAGTTCCTGGCGCCAGGCTGTGGACCCGGATTCCAAGCGGATAATGATTCCGGATTCCAAGAGAGTGGACCTGGACTGGTGGTCATCTCTCAGCAACCTGTCAGTGGGCGTGGGGTTCCAGGACCCAGCCCCCATGGTGACGATCACGACAGACTCATCCCTTTTCGGGTGGGGTGCAACGTTAGATCTTCTTCAGGTCTCGGACCTCTGGTCGCCTCAGGACAAGCTCCTGCACATAAATCATTTGGAGCTTCTGGCAATTTTTCTGGCGCTCAAGGCGTTCAGACCTCTCATTGTCAACAAGGTGGTCCGCATAAGAATGGACAATGCGGTGTCAATGTATTAAATAAACAAGCAAGGGGGAACAAAGTCTCCCCCTCTCGTGGACCTCTCCATCCAGATTTGGGAGTGGGTCGTGCTTCATGGGGTCTGGCTGCTTGCAGTGCACATCCCGGGCTGGCTGAATGTCACCGCGGATGCCCTCAGCCGGCGGACAGTGGTCAGCTACGAGTGGGAGTTGAAGGCGGAGATCCTCTCGTGGATTTTCTCGTTTTAGGGCACACCGGAGGTGGACCTCTTCGCCACGGCGGTAAACAAGAAGCTTCCTCAATACGCCTCCAGAGAGGGGCTGGGAGCCTCCTCTCTGGGGGACGCACTCGAGATTCCGTGGCACAACATGAGAGCTTACGCCTTCCCGCCTCTTCCCCTAGTTCATCGAGCAATTTGGAAGTTGAAGAGCTCTGTCAACTGTTCTCTTCTACTGATAGCTCTGTGGTGGCCGGCCAGGTTTTGGTTCTCAGAACCTCAACACCTGTCGGTGTATCCGCCGATCAGGTTACCAGTAACTCCCGATCTTCTTCACCAAGGGGAACAGCAGATGTGGCACCCCTCCCCACAATAGCTCAGCTTGGCGGCATGGTGCCTGAGTTAAAGTCTCTAGAGCATTTGGATTTGTCTGCGGATAGCATGCACATTATCCAGGCAGCCAGGAAACCCTCGACCAGATCCCAGTAAAAGAGTAAATGGCTCAGGTTCTGTCATTGGTATTTGGAGAAAGAATTGGACCCGAGGGTGGCGACGATTGACATGGTGCTGTCCTTCGTATCCCCCCTTGCAGAATCAGGGATTCATGTTCTGTCTTGCAGGACTTATCTCTCGGCGATTTCCGCTTACCTCTCTACAGACCGGTGTTCTTATTCCTTAACCAACCCGGTGGTGAAGAGGCATTTTGCTGGCTTGACACGCATCTACCCTCCGGTTCGTAGTCTGCACCCGCCTTGGGACCTAAATGTAGTCCTGACGGCGCTGTGCCATAAACCTTTTGAGCCAATGGCTACGGTTGACCTCAAGTACGTGTCCTGGAAAGTGTCCTTTCTGGTAGCCGTTACGTCAGCGAGGAGAGTGAGTGAGCTCCAGGCATTGTCGGTGGAGCCTCCTTTCTTGGTCTTTCACAAGGACAAGGTAGTCCTTTGGACGAACCCAGCTTTCCTACCAAAGGTAGTGACCGAATTCCATCAGTTGATTTCCCTTCTGGTCTTTTTTCCAAACCCTGCCTCGGAGGCCGAAAGGGTTCTACACTGCCTGGATGTCCAAAGAGCTCTTAAGTTCTACCTGGACAGGACTTCTGAGCTTCGGACCTCTTCCCAACTGTTTGTGACCTTCGGTAAAACTCAGGGCAGGCCGGCGTCTAAGGCATCCATTTCCAGATGGATTGCTGCCTGTATCACGGAATCTTTCACCGTCCAAAAGCTGAAACCTCCTAAAGGTATCCATGCACACTAGGTGCGAGGCAAGGCAGCCGCGGTTGCTTTTCAGAAGTATGTTCCCTGGGAGTCCATCGCTAAAGCGGCTACTTGGGCCTCCCCATCTGCTTTCTGTAAGCATTACTGCCTCGATATGAGCTCTAGAGCTGACGCTCAGTTCGGCCAGGCTGTGCTGAAGAACCTGTTTCACTAAGGGGCATTTCCATCCACCCATAGTTCCTGTAAGGAGTGCTTGGGAATCTCCCATAAGTATGGAGGAACGGGGACGGACGTAGGAGTATTACCAGGTTGCTCACCCTAGTGACCATCTTACTCCCAGTCCATAGTCCCCTTACCTCCATACGCCCGCCCGCCGTCCCCTCTAATAAGGTTCCTCTGTTATTGTTAATGGGTTTTGACCCTGCAATAGAAAGGGACTGATGGGCGATGCGTGGGGCGGAGCCAAGGTGGGCGGGGTTACGGCCGCGTGCCGGGCCCCGCGCAGGTAAGGGAGGAGGGACACATTTTTGAAAAAAATGTGGATGCTTTCTACAAAGTGCTCCGGTCCCGTCCCACAGGACGGAGAGATGTCCCATAAGTATGGAGGAAAGGGGACTATGGACTAGAAGTAAGGTGGGCACTACGGTGAGTAACCTGGTAATTTATTTGACTCAACCTGAATCTAGCGTTTCTAGTGACTTCCCGATGGTATGCAGTGCTCTCGCCCATTCCCTGTCTGTTATATCTGTACTTGTGTCAGTCTCCCATTTTTGTTTTAGTGCTATGCTTTTGGGGTTAGGTCTGTCCATCAGTTAAGTATAGATTCTGGACACTGGTCTCCACCCATCCCCAAGATTCTGTAACACTGCTAGCATCGGGTCTATTTCTGGTTCTTCAGGCCATTTCTTCGCAACTTTTGTAATCTTGTGATACCATAGAAATTGGCCTCTGGGCAGCCCTTCCTTTTCTGTGATGGACTCAAATTCCCTAAAGGCCCCCTCTTCATAGACATCACCCCATGTATAAACACCAAAACCATCCCATAGCCTCATGTTTTTAGGTCTTTAACTAGACAGACCTCGGCTGCCATTGGGGTTTCAGGAAAGTATGGGTGGTCACTTTTTGACAGTTTTAGGGACCTATTTCAAACTTTTCTGCCCAGCGTTACAATCATCGGGATTGTATTCAAACACTTTAGTGAGATCCAGAGTATTTCAAAGAATTTAGATGCGCAGGAGCCACAAGCAGTTTTATCAGTCTCGTTTCCGAGGTAGCCTCCTCAGCAAGCCATTTGGACACGTGACTGAGTTGCGCCGCTAGGTAGTACCTCTCAGGATCTAGTAGTTGGACCCCACATTCCTTGTATGTCAGCGAAGGTGTGGATAGTGACAGTCTGTGTCTGGCATTGCCCCATAAGAATTCTCTCAACAGTTTCTCAATCATACGGAAAAAAGCAGCTAGAATGTAGTGGTGCACATTGTGGAAAAAATACAAGAACCTGGGCAATATTATCATTTTTGTTATGGCAACTCTACCCATCACTGATAAAGGAAGTTTAGACCAGAACCCAATAGATTTCCCAAGCCCCCGCATCGCCAGTTTGGTGTTGTCCTCAGACATCAAGCCGGGAGTGTGCCAAATATTGACTCCCAGATACTTAAATGATCTAGGCTGCAAGTTCAGGCCCTACCTCCGGAAGTTCAGCCGCTGGTTTTCCAGCTAGTCCCGCTAGTGGGAATATGCATGATTTCTTCCTGCTGAAGGATATCCCTGAGTACTATGCGGATCTTTCCAGCACATCCAGCATCATTGGGACATTCAGGTGCGGGTCCTGTAGATATAGGAGCACATTGTCTGCATACAGGAACACCATGTGACGCACCCCCCGCGCCGAGTGTGATTCCTGCATCAAAAAACAGTTTTCTAATGTATATTGCTATTGGTTCCAGGCCCAATATATAGAGCATGGATGACAGCGGGCAGCCCTGTCTGGTCCCTCTCTGTATGTCCCAGGGGGCTGAAACCATCCTTCCCGTTTAACCCTGGCCACTGGCACTGCATAGAGCAGTTCAACCCATCTAATGAAGTGCTCGCCCAGCCCAAACTCTCAACACTGCGATCAACCACTCCCAATATATGGAGTTTAATGCCTTTAAGGCATCCAGAGAGACTACTACAAAGTGTTCCCGCCGGTTAGATGTCTGTTCCACAATGTGTTGTAGACGTCGCAGGTTTACCGCCATATTGCGGTTTGTGATGAATCCATTCTGATCCTCATGTATTAAGGTTCCTATCACCATGGAGAGGCGTTTAGCCAGTATAGTTGTCAGAATTTTAACATCGTAATTTAACATTGCTAGGGGCCTATAGGAATCCCACTCGTCTGTGGGTTTACCAGACTTAGGAATCGGGACCACCAAGGTCTCTCTCATGGTGCTCGGGAGCATTTTCATCTCAAATGCTTCCTGAAATACTTCGTGTAAAATCGGAGTCAGCTCTGATGAGTACATTTTGTAAAATTCAGGGGGCAAACTGTTGTTTCCAGGAGTTTTGCTGGTGGCCACTGACTTGATCGCTTCACTGAAGTCTTCAGCGGTCAATTCGCCATTGAGCATTTCTCTTTGCGCACTGTCTAGTTTGGGTAGCCCTAGCTCCTCCAATGTATCCAATATTTCCTGTTGTGGCACTGGTTTGTCGTGGTGGTACAGGTGGGAGTAACATTTTTTGAAGGTGTAATTTATAGACCGCTGCGTCATGTGCATCTCGCCCTACTCGTTAAGTGTCGTAGTTGGGTGTCTTGGATTCTCCCTTTTGCACAGCCACGACAAAAGCCTGCTCGGCTTGTCCCCCTCAGAGTGCGCTCTAGTGGTTTTCGCTATGCAGTCAAATTTCGATAATCTGTTCCAGGCCTCTCTATTGCTTTCCCTGAGCTCCATCAGTTCCTTCGCCCCTTCCCGTGTCCTCTGGGCAGTGGTTTTCAGCTGTTTGATCCTTTCCTCGATTACCTCTAGTTCCCTTTTTAGTGTTCGTCTAATTCCACCCGCACCAGCAATGGTTTCCGCTCTCACCACTATTTTCAGTGCTTCCCAGACGGTGCTCCATCTATCTACACTCCCCACATTAGTGTTTATGTACTCAGTCAATTTGGTGCAAAGTTCTTCTCGGAATGCATCGTCTGACAGAGCGTCAGTCGGCATCCGCCACAGCGGTATGGGAGGCCTAGGACCCTTCATTGCCCAGACCACTTATAAGGGCGAGTGGTCCGATATCAATCTGCCCAAGTAGGCTATGGATTTGATTTGGGGCTAATGCGCCCTATCCACTAGTAGGTAATCAGTTCTCGTGCACAGCCCATGTGGGGATGAGTAGTAGGAATATTCCCTCCTCCCCGGGTGTAATTCCCTCCACACTTCTGATAGGTCCAGAGTCGCGATAACCCGCTTGAGCGGCGACATTATATTCCCCATCCCACTATGTAGCGGTATGGACCTATCCATAATCTTGCACACAGTTGAAATCCCCCCCCCCCCAGATAAAGAAGCATCACGACGTGGGGCCAGTGTCTCAAACAGCCAATTTAAGTATGCCGTGGTTCCATGGTTCGGAAGGTAGGAATTCACTATACAGACCTCATTTTGCTCAATGCGGACCTTAACTATGAGGTATCCCCCTTCTGCTATTTTCGATGTTAAGCGAAAAGGCACAGATGCATCTATCCAGGTGTATACACCCCGTGTGCATTTAGGATATCCTGCACCAAAGCCCCCAACCCCCCCCCCCCACAGTGCTTCTCCATTTTTGCATTATCGTCTACTGTGAGGTGGGTCTCCTGTAGCAGTGCAATAGAGACTTTCTTTCTGTGCAAGAAAGACTTAATTCCGTTCCTGCGCATCTAGGTGCCCATACCCCGGACATTCCACGTCAACATTTTTATGTCAGCTGCCATCCTTATCTGGTTCCATTCCACTTAGCATTTCCCATCAGCAGCCCCCCAGTCGACCTCCACCTCTTTCCCCTGGTTACTTTTGCCCCTACCACCATTTCATCAATTTACGTGGCAGTACGATGGCTTCAGGATTCTTGAACCAGAAGGCTTCATGTTTTCCCTGATCACCCTCGCTCCTCGCTTCAGGCACCCACAGTCTCAATGTGTCCGCTAACTTGAAGACTTTATAACCTTTCAAACAACAATAATAATATCAAAACAAAATTAACCAACTGCGCCCAGCAGCCGCTTCTTGCAGGCGGTGCTCAGGTGCCACCGCGCCTTCGTGGCCCATCCGGGTCGTCGTGTGCGCTTCTCCAGGTGTCAGCAACAGGCCAACACCAGTTCTTTCTCAGGGTCTCTATACGCTCAGGCCAAGTGGCCCGTCTGTGCTACTGTCTTTTTCTAATCTAGGTCTTGCCAGCAAAGCTTTCTGTCAGTGTAGTGTAAACTGCTTCTTTCAATGCATTTGTCCATCTCAGTAGCTATTTCCTCGTTCAGTGTGTTGGAATGTAGGCTACGGCACGTCGTCCTCACCTGTGTCAAGGTTATTGTGTTCCAACCACATGGTGGCTCCAGCCGGGGTTTCCAGAAATACAGCTCGGCCTTTGTATATCACTTTGAGCCTTGATGGGTACGTAAGCATGTGAGTTTCAGTGCTCGCAGTTTAGCCTTAATCGGGACAAAATCATTCCTTGCTCTTTGGACTGTTTGTGTGTAGTCTGGATATATGGCGATTTTGGCATTCTCTTTTTATTTCCCCTCCTTCCCTGGAGTGTCGTAGTATAATCTCCCTGTCCTGGAAATTCAGGATCTTGTCTATTATCATGCAAGGATGTGATCCCGGAGGGGGTCTTTTCTGTAATGTTCTGTGGGCCCTCTCAACCACAAAACCCTGTGAAAGCCGGCCTACTCCAATTTCCTGCTGCAGTAGCGTCCCCACAAAGTTTGTTGCGTTAGTTCCTTCCATTCCCTCCGGGAATCAGAGTAGACGTACGTTGTTGCGCCTCGCGCAACCCCCTGCAACTTCCACCCTCGCTTCTAAGGCAGCATTTCTTTTTTCTAGTACTTGTACCCTGGTTTGTAGCTCTTTGAGTATTTCTGTTTCCTTCTGCTCTGTCTTAGTGGTTGTCACTCGGTCCGCTAGGTTTCGCATATCTTGCCTCAGTAACTGCATATCTTCTTTGACCTCCCCTATTTTGGTATCCGTGAACGAGCGGAGAGCTGCTATTGCATCCAGCACCTGTTTGTCCTTCTTTTGGAGCTGCTTGTGCCGGTGTGGCTCCCTTGCTGGTAGGGGGGTCTTTCGCTTTAGCCGTGACAAACCAGTCCATTGTTGTAGACTTGCTCTTTTCCTTAACCGAGGGCATATCCACCTGGCACTCCTAGGGTGACTGCGCCGTAGATTTTATGTCATCGGCCAGCCGTCGTCTGTTAGGGCTCTTGTGTGTGCCCTCGCCGTGCCCAGTATCCGTTCGATCTCAGCAGCATGCTCCAGCAGTCTCTGATGATGTGTATTTCTTCTCTTTTGCGTACCCCTTTCTATTTCCCCCTGGGGCAAGCTGAGGTGTCTTATCAGCTCTCAGGATCAGAAACTAATGCTATGCATGGGGTCGGCCGCGCAGCGTGTTCCGATTTGGACTTGACTTTGTTCTTCCCCTGCTGTGGTTTCTCAGATCAGTGTGTATTGCGGGGGTTCACCCCAGCTTGTGTGGGATAGCCTAGGTGGTTTGCATGGAGCGTCCAGTTCCTAAGCCCTCCCTATTTCGTTCTTTCGTGCTTTCCTCTGCGTAGTGTGGTACCCTACTGCTATGGGTGCGCAGTTTCTAGTTCACAGTGCTCTAGTTCGTATCTTGATGAAGTACAGTGTTCTCAGATAATGGTTATGCAGTGCCCGAGCCTGGGTGGCACATTGGTATCGGGGGTGGGATGACCGGTTAGCTATCCTGGCAGCGTTTAGATGGCCCCCTCGATGTCAAGGGTGCAGCAGGTGGCGACTCGACCCCGGGTCCTGAATTGCCCGTTGTTCCCGTCAATGGGCCTCTAATTTCAAGCAGGCTACTCACTGCACAAGGTCTCTGGTGGTGTTGGGTGACCGTTTGTTCCCCCAACAACCGGCTGCTATGGGCTCACTCAGTTGCAGGCAGTTATTTCGCTGTTCACAGCGCTTGTTATGTGTAGTTATAGGAGGTACTCACTGTGTTTTGTTGCCACTGCCAAGGTCCGCATGTGTGGGGCTGGGAGGTTTGGTGGCGTGGTCCTTAGTGGCTTCAAGTGTATCGTGGCCACCAATTTGTAAGGGTTCCCCCTGCTACTTCACGCAGCGACCCAGAAGTGTGTATGTGCCTCCTTGCGGTGTTGTAACCACAAGGCCAATGGGTGTAAATAGGATTTCTGCAGCCGGAAGCATTGCCCCATGTGTCGCATCCAACGTAATGGTGTCTTGTTGCCTATGCTTTTCTTGTGGTTTGCCCAAGCCGTTACCTTATTTTTACTTTATTTATCCTGTGTTCAGCAGAATACTGCTTTGTCCACTCGTTGCACAGCTCACCCCTCCGGGCTATGTTGTAACGTTCTCACCTCTGTTGTAACGTGCCCACTCTCCGTCGGCTGACCCAATCCAATGTTGTCTCCTCCTCCCTCCGCTCCGATCTCATCGACAAAGAATCTTGTACAGGATCTAGGTACGTCTTTACTCCATGAGCCCTAGGCCACCCCCCTCCCCCCAACAGGGTCCCTCTATGGTAGGGGTCCGCTCCCACCCGCTTCGGGTCTGCCGCTTTGCCGTCACTGGGAAGGGATCATCTTTTTATCCCTGAGGAGCAGCTCCTGACACGTCTACCCCCATCGAGCGGCCATCTTGTCTCCACCAACAGTTTTAAGAAGATTTGACAAATAGCAGACAAAGGCGTTGAAAAGGTAAACGCACAAAATCCAGGGCAATTATCCAACATTTACATCTTTTGTGTAGGGTATTAGTCTTGTGTTAACACAAGGGCAGTGAGTGCCAAAGTTCAACTCCAAATGTATCCCATTCTCAAATACAACAGAAGTCTCAAGAGAAAAGGCCCAGGAGAAAGGAACCATCTAGATTGTTGAAGGACTGCAACACACCCAAGGAAGTTGCACACAGAAAATGTTTGTAATGATTAAGCAGGAGTGTAGAAAGAGCTTAGATACTTTGGTCTGGTTGGGCCTCGTGAGAGAGACAGAAGCACCCAACAGCCAGCCATGAATGACTGAAACCGCCGGCCAGCTTCAACTAGATGAAATTATTTTAAATGGGCAAACTCAATGGTAACTGCCAACAACCAACTTTCCAACTTATAGTTTTCCATGCTGATTGAGCACAACTTGCGAAAGAACCCAATATCCCTTTTGAAAGTACAAAGAGAAGATTTTCTAAAAAGCCGGTCTTAAAACGCTCTGGATTACAGAACTGAGCAACAAGGAAGAGCACGATATCAAATTAAAACTTGCTAACATTTATCATGGAGTAACTACTCCAATGAAAGACAAATCTGCACTGCGCATAAGAGTATAAGAACTACCTAGCAAAGGAACTAGAGAAAGATGCAAACCAAATGGGCTGCAAGGAATAGGGATTGCAACAAACTAATTTGCAACACTGAAAGTCACCTTGTGAAATTAATCAGAAATGACTAGAGTTAAGTTTTGTTCAGAACGAAAGAACAAAACCTAGAACACCAGCACCCAAAGAACATCTTAACTGTGTGTATAGTAGATACAAATAGGAGTACTACCACTGCACAATGCTTCAGAACACCTGAATGTTCTCCTGCTTCTGAAAATGATGGCCAGGTTCAGAATGAGCCACTTATCTCATAAAAGAAGTGTTTGGATGAGAAGCGAGTGCCAGATGTCTCAACCTAAACCTTGTCATCAAAAATGTAGGTGATGGAACAAGGTTGTTGGATTTGTTATGGCGAGTCGGAAGAACGCTGGCCCACCATGGAGTTTTTACTAATAGTAACTGGCAATTTGCTTCCCAAATTAGTTGGCAAAAACAAGCCCTTGACCAGTCTATTCATGAGAGAAGCTGAGCTAGAACATCTGCTATCATAGATGGACGTGCTCTCAACTATGGTGAAGAGAAATATGCTAGAAAGGCGATCTGAAAAAGAATGTGTAGAGATTCTCAAACCATGTATACACCAGGTTGTGGGCAATAGCCATAGCCCCATCAGTAATGAACCAAGACGATCCCCAGGAAAAATGGGCATGAGGGATGGGGAAAGCATTCAACAGGAATAGATCACAAACAAAATCCCTTTTAAAAAAGAGAAGAAAAAAAAGCACACAACCCACATATCAGCAATTCATACAATGAGTAAGATTGCCATCAACAAAACTAGGAATCCAGACGAAACGCTTGAGGCTGAGACATGGTTATGATTGGAGGGTACCGGCTAAGACACAAAAGGAAGAAGTCTGCGAAGTCTGCGATTATGTCATGAAAAGGGGTGCTGAATCAATTCGGAGATGCCTCTCTTGCCAACCATGTGATGGCCTTGGTTTCGAAAAGTAAAGCTCTAGATGACCAAACCCTTGGAAGGTTACTTAACCATGCCGTAGAGGCCATTCTAAATCCTGCGCCCTTGACCTGCAGGCGTTTGGGAGCTCCAAATAGACTACAGGGTGGATATTTGCTCAATCAGCGACAATCATGCTACGTTTAATTGTCCTATCCAAATGGTAGATTTATATCTCTTTGATACTGCGGTCTGCCTGATCTTCAACATTATCCACAAGCAAAATCGAGGGCTAAAATTGCAGAGATCCTGTCGAAATTGGAAGAGCTGATAAGGCTGCCTACTGGAAACATGGGGCAACACACCAACATATTTTATAGGGCCTTGAACACCAAAATGGATATCGCTGGTTGCTTTACTTAACAATGGCTGAGAATAAACTTGGCAGTTGGAGGCCCTGGCTGTTTCCCGTTCTTTTCCCAAGACCGAATAAAAAGGCATAGCTGTATTGAAATTTTGCGATGAAGATGGCCGGGTTTCAGCCTGCAATTCTACGGTCAGTAAATGGACACAAGGGCTAATACAGTGGTAGTCAGGATCAACATTCGGATTGGATAAGCAGGAGTTAAGAAGCTGCTCCTGGGTATCGAGCATGGACCAGTGTTGAGGAGCTACCACTGGGGAACCAGGAGAGGTTACATAGCATTCTGCTAATTTAACTTCCACATAAGGTGGAAATCTGTAATTCTGTCCATTATTTATGACCCCTTATGCTTTAAATGTTGAATGGATCCTATAAAATGCCCTCATGTTAATTTATAGATTTTCTCAAATACAAAGAGTTAGTCACATAGGTGTGTTTATTCGGCATCAGTTGGTATGGGGAGCCAAAAGTGACTCCTTGAAGCTGTTGGTTTCAAGCCAACCAGGCCCTTCTAGACTATAATCGGGAGCTAAATAGCTCCTAGCTCCCCTCAATTTCAAACCCTGAGTGATATATCACATTCGACTGGGGCTGACAGACTGGGAGTAGGATGAGAATCTCCAAGATCTCTTGACTGGTAGAAAGTGAACACAATGCTCACACCTTAGGAAAAATGCCACACCATGAAACAATCTTTTAATAAAGAGAGATGGGGAGCTCACCAGAGAGCACAGACTAAATGGCTGCCAAAGCTTGGTGGCCCGGCTGTTTTGCTACAATTGCAGAGCAGGAGGTGCCCCCCTCCATCAATGACCAGGCCAAAATAGGCAGGTGAGCCCCTGAGAAGAGGATGAAGTGGCACTGACCCACTGTTGTGCCACTCCCGGGACTGGGTGCGGCGAACACTGATCAGGGCGTACAAGCCTTTCTCGCAGAACCCCGAGAAGGCGGGGACTCCGGTGGCCTTCACTGAGTGGAACGCCTGTGGACCCTTAAAGGCGCCACCCCTGGCCTCAGCGACTGATGAGGCTCCCTTGTCCATGAAGCTTGCTGGGTGTCATAGATTCGGGAGGTTTGGCTTGGAGACCCGGTGGAGGGGGCTTTATATTTGCCCAAGGTCTGTGGAGAGGCATCCCCATCTCCCTTCCCTCTCCCTGGCAGAGAGTTTCGCAGGCACAGAGCCTACCCCAGCCGTGGTTGCAAGGGCCAGAGCCCAGTGAAGTCTCCTGACCCTTGTGGGAGGGAAAGGAGCAAAGCAGTGGAGGTGAGGTAAGGAGAGCCCCTGAGACAGTTGGTTGCCAGAAAAGGAAACCCATCCAACCACATACTTGGCAACAGGACTAAATGTTCGTTTTAAAATATTTGATGCATGAAACACTTGTTTTAGCATTGTGTATTAAAAAATGCACATCAGGTACAAAAAAACGATTGAAACATGTAGATGTATTAAATGGAAATGTAACCTGTACAAGAATCATTCTGGCAACCAATTGATTTCCTGACAATGAGAATGCGTATGTAGTTGTTTACATGTTATACATATTGCTATTCAGCTTTGCTAATAGCTCAACTGGAGCCCTAAATGCGGCAAACGTTAATGAATTTCCCAAAAGCCCAAACTGAATATGCAACATGCTTGAGAGAAATTTCTGTTTTTGCTTTTGTATACATTTGAGAGAATAGTCTCTGAAACTGGGCATTTGACACTGGAAGGGTTAGCATTTGTATGACACCTAAGCCTAGTTCATAAAAACGGTGGTTTCCAGGTGCATCAGTGCAGTCAATGACCTCAATCTAGAAACTTTCCATATTGCCATTTTCTTTAAATTTGCAAGAAGACCCATTTCTCCACTGGAACTCTAAGACGTCTGTTGGCCATGAGAAAAGGTGGTAGGCAACTCAAGCATGGAAGGTTTTATATCTCTTCAGCATATCCAATAATTTTTGACAATTACATTTCATACTGTGTAAGTAGGTTTTATGAAGTCAAAACATCTTCTGACAATTGGGTCTTTAGCCTCTTCTGTAGAAATGCAATCCCAAGATCTGCATCATCTTGCAGCAGGAAAAATGCAATGCAGAACTTTGCAAGTCCAAGCTGTACAACTGTTTATCATTGTTATACCTCAAAACACTAGGTTTATCTATTCTTTTCAGGGTGGAAACATACAATCTTTGCACGAAAGTCACGAAATATATTAATTGCATCCCCTGATTCACGTGAAACATTGTTGACTCTCCTCATGTCTTGCAAGTTGTTTTAAAAATAAAAGATCCAGAAAGTTAGTCTCATCACTGTACATTTCTTGAAGCATTCTTGCAATGTAGCAACGCTCTAAATGGTGCACATTGCAAAAGTTTACATTTTAAGGATCGTATTGATCAATAAGTCGTACCACATAATCAGCTGTAACTAGCCAGCGAGTACATCTTGGTATCAGTATCAATGGTGAATCCCCATACAACATTTGGTACAGCTCAAGGGTTCATCCATGCGCTTTGTTGATCCACAAACCAAGTGTATATCTTTTTATTTATTTATGTAATTATAAAATCGATGTTGGAAGGCTCTACTGCTTTCTTTGCTACATCAAGTGAATGTCAGACACATTGCACAAGTTGCAAAGAAGACTACCTTACTTACAAAGTAAACGGAATGGTTCTTTCCACACAATACTCACCCGATCAGTGGCAATTCCAACTAGCTTTTCAATTTGAAGGCAATTTTCCTCAAACTTTGTTATTGCTTCCACTATGTTAATTGTGGTTGCATTTGGCAACTCAGCCATTCCTAGATATGTGCTAACAAACCTATTCTCTTTATTACTAAAGTACCTAACACACATTCATGAAAGGTTTTTCACTAATATATCAGTTGATGCATCTAGAAGGAGATAAAACGCTGTTCTTTAAAATGTGGCCCTAAACGTACTTGCAGAATGCCTTACTTTCGTCTCTCCTTCCAGGTATTAATTCAGGGTCCGACTCCGATTTCTTTCCTGTAAACCTTCTACTGGGCCTGTTTACCCATTGCAACAAGTTATCACTCTTTCAGGCCCTAATCGCCAACTCTTAATGTAGATTCCGTGCACTGCATGGCAGCATGGCGTATTGTGAGGGGTCAGAAATGTGAGTCCGACAACTTTGTGAAGATTTCTCAACAAATGCCATTTCATTATAAAATAAGGTTGGCAGAATGCCTCACTATCCCTACCCGGACAAGGATTTCCCTGCCTAAAATAAACTAAAGGAAACACTTTAACAAATGATATGTGTCCCTCACATTTAGACATTCAACAAATTAACAAGGAAATGCATGGCAATTCCAAGCAAATAATAATTGAATTTGTGATGTCACCACAGTCTTGATTTTGTAACCTGGCCGAATTTCCCTTCCCCAAGTTCAAATGCGATTCTGTTTCACGTTTCAAGAAAAGAAAGCAAGGAAATCCTGATTTGCAAAAAATGTTCAGTTTGTTTCTGCTTCAGCTCGTCAATATGAAGCTCCAACTAAATTTGGTATAGCTTCAACTTGCGAACAGAAGAGTCAAATGCAATAAATAGAAGGTTCTTTACCTTTGAATAATTCTTCAATTTCTAAGATTTGCATTTGTGCTCTTTGGCATGCTCCTCTCCTTCTGGTTCTCTTTTCCTTACCCTTTGTGACACTCTTGTTTCCCCACTCCACAAGTAACCAATGACTATTGGGGAAACAGTCTTTTACTTCTCTTCCCTTGACTTGAATAATGTGTGTTTATACCAACTTTCACCACAGGCTGTACAATGTATGAGCAAAAAGTGCCACTGTTTATGAATCTTTCACTAGCAGCCTGCCGTTTTTGGCAACATCTGCTAGGTTGTAACTGAATGTTTTTACCTTTTTTACCAAATTCACTTTTGACAATGTTGCCTTATATTTTTGGTGTTTCCATAGACTCACACTGGTAATATTAGTGTTTTTGGCTTCGTATAATGTGGTTTCGCTGCTTTCTAATACTTCAGTGTTCAAAATTACTTTGTAAATTTCTCTTGCTCGGGAGTGCTGCTTTTGCTTCGTTTCAGTAGTGTGAGATCCAAAAGTGCTTTTTCAGTCCCTTTCATTCACATGCGAGTGGCTCTTTCGCTGGACGTCTGCCTTGAATACCCTAGCGGGGAAGGAGCGCTGCGGGGTCACACGCAGGTTGTGAACTCACCGGGTCAGATGTGCTCTTCTCTTCCTCTTGCAGGATTTCTCTTCTTTTGGCTTCTCACGATTTGCCAAACCTTTTCTTTCCGTTTGCAGCCGCCCGCGCCTCCTGATTAGGGCGCCCTCGTCGCTCCTGAGGTTCTCCGGTGCAGAGACTTCGAGGCCTTTGGGTGCATGCCAGCCAGAGACTGAATCCGGGATGGGAAAGTTTCCTTCTCCTTCACTTCGTGCTCCACAGCCTCTGCAGATCAGGTTGCCAGAGGGCAAGCTTCCTTCTTGAATGCTTCCTTCTGCACGTCCTCTGCACTTCAGGATTTGAGGCACAAACCCTCTCTGGACCAGTAGTTGCTCTCTGGTATGCAATGGTCCTGGTGTCGTCTTCTCTTCTCCAGCTTCTGCATGAGCTGTCTGCATAATCCATGGTGCTTCTGCTTCCTGCTGCTCCTCTATCCTTTCCTTATTGCCTGCACGTGACGGCACCTTTTTAAGCCTCTCAGCCTACCTCCGATGTGGGTCATTCGCATTAATGAACTGACCACTCCTATAATACTTCACCTCTTCAGTTATCTTTCTTGTCCCAGTACTTGGAGGATTATGGGACTTGAAGTACCTTTATGATAGGATTTTGTAATTGAATGTCACTTCTACACCTCAATGTGTTCCTTATAACATCTTTTAAAGGAAAATCATGAACATTAGTCACTGAACCTGATTGAAGAGTAAAAGGCATTTCTTTTAGGTCGTTGTTTTCCAAAGATTCCCTTTCTCTGTACCTTTGGGTACAATAGAGGTCTTAAGTTTTACTACACGTCTGGGCTTTTGACAGGGCTTTCATTTCTTCTCTTTCATTTCTTCTAAGGCCTAGGAGTTAATGAATGTTTTTACCTTTTGTTTACACTGGCAGTTTGTGACACAGCAAGATGATTTTTACAACGAGCCATTGCACACTTTGGCATTACATGGTCATCTTCTCTAGAGGAAGACCAATACTGTGTCTCATCCCACGGAGTCCTCTCATTCCCTTGAGCGTTTTCTCCTACCAGGTGATCCTCCTGCAGAACACCACCCCACAAGGTCCGGATCAGCAAGCCTCTGTCTTTCCCTGGCCACCTGCCAGGGGACTTTAAGTAGAGCATTAGAGTGAAGAATCTGTAAGATTCATCACAGTATCCACAGAAATCCCTGAAAATGAAAAGTGGCAGTAATTTAAATGGAAAGGAGATTGAGATGATAGACTAAAAGCAAGCTAAACAGAAGTCCTTTTACTTGCAAAACAGCTTTTAGTGTATGAAGATAATGAACAGATTTAGGATAGAGGGCGACAGAATATGCAGTAACCAATAAGAACAATTAACATTACTGAAAACCGAAAGATTAGAGTGCTTACCTGATGCAAACAAGGCTGTAAAATAGGGAGGTGGGCAATGACCCTGTCTTAAGGAGTTTTACACTTCTGCTAAAATAAACACAATGTATGGCTGTTACAGCACAGACTTGGTAGAACTGGCAAGTTCTACCAACATCATAAAAGCTGAAAGAGTGTTTAGTACCAGAACAAGTCAGATGAGCTAACAGGAAGCTTATACTCAACTGGCGATTAAAGTAGTAAGAAATTCCAGTAAGCACTAGGCTCCATGACACTCATGATATAGACATTATCTAATGTAGAATGTCTCAAATTTGGTATTTGTGACTTGGGTCTGTGTTTCTTAATTAAATTGGATAGGGACAGCTCTTTGTTCTATCCTTTTTAGATAGGCGGTGCACCACCTGACCCCTAAGGAGAGATTCTTTCGGGATAGGGACAGGGTTTTCGTCTTGCAGGGACAGTCTGTTTTTGTGTGTCAGTATAAACAAGTAAGAAGTTGGTCATACCTATACTCTAGTTTCCTTAGAATTGTCTCCAGATACCGTTAAATAGTGTTACCAGTTTGTATTTTAATGGCAGGAATGGAATATAGACCGAGAGGTCAGTAAATTATACCCTAGGTGTTCCTGTATTCCCAACAGAACATTTCATGTTCCTGTTAATGTCTACAATACTGAACATTCATGATGGGCTAATTAGCATTTAGTTGTAAAACTATAGGATCGGTCGGCCAGGCGTGCTTGGATGCAGACGTGCCTGCTGTAGGCACTGCCGCTAGGCACCAGTTTAACCCCTAAATGTGGCTGATTGAACACATTTTGCCCCTCCAATTGTGTGGCACCTAGCCCCAACGGGAATGCGCTCGTTAACTGCTGCGTCTGGAGCTATTGAGGCTTTTTGAAGCCGGAGGCGTGTGTAGTCTTCCTCTGTGGTAATATGGTGGCATCCCACGCCCCAGGCTTCAGAGGCAGGAGGCGAAGGTCAGTGAGCCGCAACAGGAGGCGGTAAGTATTGGAGCTAAGAATGCTGATGCCTGCAGGAGCTGGGAGCCCTTGCAGGCATCTCTGTGACCCTCTGAGAAAAGGGGCTAGAAAGCAGAGGAGCCTCCCCATTATGGCGACCCCAGTGGGCTGGCGATGCAGTCCGGCAGCCTGGTAGTGCGTGGAGCAGGGTGTGGGTTTCAGCGTTTGGTGAGTGCTGTCTCCCCCGGGATGCCCCTGCGCTGGCTTGCGGAGCACTGATCCTGCTGGATTAATGCTCCACCCACCATCAAGCACCGACTCGGCGGCTGATGTCCCCGGAGGCCCGGGAGGGAGCCGGAGAAGCGGACTGGGGTGGAGATGCCCCTCTGGGAGGAGCCCTGAATGGGCCTGATCTTCCCTTCCTTTGGCCAGGCTGCACCAGCTGCTAGTGTGGGCCTGTCGGTGAACCTGAAAATTACCCACCCTGGAAGCTACCTGACTTGTGGGGGTCCCAGTGGAGAGCCTGTTGAGCTTGTGCACCCAGTGCTGGATCTGAGCAGCTAGCCCCTCCGTGCAGGAGCTGTTGGGACCAGCAGGGAAATGGGTCATGTGGTCCTCCTGACTGGGATCCTTTATTTCTGATGTTTGTTGATGTTTGTTAATCTGCTTAGAACCACATGCTGTGCATAGTCCTACATCCAGTGGTAACCGCGGAGTATTGCATATTGTCTTTCGAGAATCAAAGGGAGACGTTGACATGGGCGTGCCTGTAACGCTATCCCTATGTGACGTGTAGTGTACCCAAGATCCCTCGCACGTTGAGGTCCCTCAGATTGTTTTTTTCCGCCCAGATACCTGGTCGCCCTTATGCAGAGTTTGCAAAGAACATTGCTATTGTCCAACCGACCTTTGGTCGAATAATTCTATAAAATAGTTAAGATCACCCCTTCCGTCCCTTATCTCGACGGCTGTTCCTGTCTACACCGAAGACCTGCGAGAACTTCGACAGACGGTGATTCTGTCGACGTTGCCGACCACGTGGCTGGGCCTTCCGCCGGCCTATACAGTAGGGAGAGTGGGGTCGGTGTGGACATTTCTTTTCAAACTGAAAATGCTTTTCCCTTTCCTTTCTCTTTCCCGTTTGGTCTAAGTCACTTTGTGTGCCCTCAGCTATGGAGAGGACTCCATTTAGATTTTGCCCTATTTGTAAGAGCAAATTCCCTTGGAAGGATAAGCACAGACGGTGTAATCGGTGCTTGCCCCTTGATCACAAAGAGAAGGGTGTGCGGCTTGTAAGCTCCTCCGCCCCAAGACCTTAAAGGAGCGTAGGGTAAAACGGTGGGCGGCCTACGGTATGTCCAATGGCTGGGAATTCTCCCACTGCCTCTACCACCGAATGTGACGACAGCGAGAGCGGCTATCAAACTCCGAACCAGAGGTTGTTGACCTTTTGACAAAACGCTCGCATTCCGCATCATCTGTTCCCGGCACAGATAAGCACGGCGTAAGCTCTGCTATGGGGAAATCACGCCCCGGTGACAGGGACTGACACGTGCACGGCACTAAACACACAACCCCCATCCTTACTTTGACTATGACGAAGACAACTTCGGCGCTAACGGGTACACAGTTACTGGAAAAGGTGGCCGATAAAGGCAAAGCTTTGGCTCCAAAAAAGACTTCCTTACACTCGTCAGCTGCTACGTGCCTCCCGTCTGCAGAAGACTTTGAAGACAGCATGGCAAGAATCGTGTCCGCTGATTTTCAAAGATGGCAGTTTAGGGACTCTTGGAAAGTTTCCGAGAGGCCCAAGGATCCGCCGAGATCTAAGGAGAGCGTTCATAGGTCGAGAGAAAGACATTGGGATACCCCACCTTTATCGGTCCCGCCAGAGGAATTCTCTGAAGGAGAAGGACTTTCTTCGACGTTAAGGCAAACATTTCTACAGTTTTCGACGGAAGAGAGTGCTAGAGACACCTTTCCACCTCTAGACCATTCTAGGTCATCAGTCTGGACTAGAGAAAAGTTTGAGGACGGCATGGAAAGGCTGGACAGGTTTGTGTCACGTTCAGAACACCCTACACCAAGAAGACCAAGGGATGAAAGCCCTTTTAACCCTAAAGCTAAATTCCCAAGGCTTTTTGACCCCTCTTTAGAAGAGGACATATATAATTATGACCTTACTGAATAGGACATTCCACCAGTTACTGTAGAGAAAAATCCTTTTTCTAACGAAGAACATGAGCCCATTGAGGGCTTGGGGGAGGACACAGATATGGGTGACCCTCAACCATGGCAGACCTCAGATCCACAAGATCCAGATACAGGTGTTCTGGCTTTGGACTCCCCTCAAACCACCCCTACAAGAAACCCTTCTCCAATTGATGATCAGCTGACGTTTAATGTAATGTTACGTAAGGCAGCTGAACACTTTAAAATTGCCTCTGAAGAGGCAGTCCCTGAAGCAGACTTCGTTGAGGATATACTCGGAGAAGCTGGCAGCCAGCCAGGCTATCCCTCGCCTCAATTCGATTAAAAAACACCTGGCCCCCTCCTTGGCAACACCTGCTCTCACAAGAGGTGTAAACCCAAGAATTGAAAAACTCTTTCACCCTTATCTCTCGCATCCTCTATTTTAGAGGTCATTCCACCCTAGATTCTTTGGCAGTCACTACCACAAGAAAAAGAGCAGGGGTCCCTTTGTCAACCGGCGAGGCACCCCCTGACAAAGAAGGGAAAAGACTTCACGCCCTTGGGAAGAGGGTTACCACAGCAGCGGCACACTCTACGCGTATTGCCAATAAGAACACTTTATTGGCCAGTTACGCTGATGCGCAATGGGCTTTAATGCAAGAAGGCCTACAAGAGACTCAGAACCTCTATAAACCCGTCTCCTCACAAGTCTCTGAGGGTAGCAATTTAACCAGAGCATTTTAAAGAACACTTTGGATTCTGCCGAGACGGCCAGTCGAGCCCTTGCTCAGGGCATACTCCTCAAGACATGCATGGCTTCATAACTCAGGATCTAAACTTGAGACGCAGATGTCGCTTACAATCAAACCTGTGGAGGAGTCCAACTTGTTTGGGACGGCGGTCGACGAGGCCATAGAGACCGCAAAAAAGGAACATGACACCCTAAAGAGTCTGGACCAAATTACTCAGACCCTCCATAAGGCGAGGTTTTGGAAACAGAAGGTTTTTTCGGGGCCAAAGCTTCAGTCGCCAACCATACTCTTCAAGAAACAACTGGAACTCTCCACAGGGAACCAACACTTAAACCACCCCGTACCCCTAAAGGGGACAGCGTCGTGGTAAAGGAAGGGGCAGGAACCCTACCCTTAGACGTTCCCCAGCCTCCGGTTCCAAATGACCCGAGGATTCGGGTACCCTCCCATGTCTCCCTGGTTGGGGGCCGGCTTACATCGTTCCTTCGGGCATGGGCGGGAATAACCACGGACCAGTGGGTGCTAAAAACCATAGCCTACGGGTACTGTGTGGATTTCAAGCAGTCCCCAAAATTCAGACCTCCACGACAACGAAGACTAACACCAGAACATCTTCCCATACTTCTGCAAGAAGTCGAGATACTGGAACAAAAAGGAGCCATAGAGATTGTACCCCTATCACAGGTAAAACAAGGTATTTATTCAGTGTACTTCCTTGTACCCAAAAAGGATCTAACCATGTGCCCTGTTCTAGATCTGCACCTAGCGAACAAATTTGTAAAACCACAAAAGTTCCTCATGTTCACCCTGCAGGAAGTAATTCCCCTGCTCACACAGCGGGATTACATGGCAACTCTGGACATGAAAGATGCATACTTTCATATTTCGATGTTGCCAGCGCACAGAAAATGCCTCAGATTTATGATACAGAACAAACATTAGCAGTTCAAGGTACTACCCTTTGGCATATGATCTGCACCAAGGGTATTTACAAAGGTACTAGCAGAAGCGGCAGCATACCTGCACAGGCAATACATTCCAGTATATCCTTACCTCAACGACTGGCTCATACTCGCGGACTCCGACGAGTCATGTCTGTCAAATACCCAAAAGACGATTGATCTGTTATTCAGTCTGGGTTTCTCTATCAACGAGAAAAAATCCAGCTTCAACCACAGTGAATTCAAACAATTCCTAGGGGCTCTAATTCGAACAAAGGACGGCCTCGTCTTCCCCTCCAACGAGAGGTTTCAAAACATGTGATTTCAAATCCCTCAATATGTAGCCAGTCGAGAGGTAACAGTACGCAAGGCTATGTGTCTGCTAGGTATCTACTTAGTTCCTCACGCGCGCCTGCGCCCAATGCAAGAGTGGCTAAGCAGCCATTGGTGTCAGGCCAACGGAGAGTGGGAGGATTTTGTAGTGGTCTCGCCGGCCCTAGTTCTCTCACTGCGGTGGTGGTCGAGGGGAAAACCTCTTGAAAGGGAAATCCTTCACCACCCCTGCAGTGGAAGCCACTCTAACTACAGACGCCTCCCTTACACAGTGGGGAGCCCACCTGCTTCAGCAAACAGCAAGCAGAGTTTGGTTGTCAGACATAGCGTCCAACCACATAAATCTGCTGGAACTGCTGGCAGTGTTCAAAGCACTGAAAGCTTTCGAAACAGCTGCACAGAAAGACAATCCTAATTCTCACACACAGCACCACAGCCATGTACTATCTGAACAAACAAGGGGGCACTCATTCTCCAGGGCTGTCCAAACTGTCTCAGAACATTTTGGAAGTGGGCTCTCAAGTGCAACATGTTCCTGTTATCACAACATGTTCCAGGGGATCTCAATCTTCTGGCAGACATACTCAGCAGAGACTTTCCGTTGCCCAGAGAGTACGAATGGTGATTACACGGAGACATCGTCGCCAACGTTTTCGCACAATGGGGCTTTCCAGAGATCAATTCATCCGCAACTCTGGAAAACGCTCAATGCCAAGATTACGCCTCCAGGTACTCCCAGAACCGCTCCAATGGGAACCGACTCTGGATAACATGGTCAGGGAAATTTGTCTACATCAAATCCCCCCAACTCCCCTTCTCAACAAGATTGTGCACAAGATGCACCAGGAACCAGTCACGATGATACTGGTGGCCCCCATGTGGGCCCGCCAACCCTGGTTCGCTAATCTGATGGAGATGTCCCCATCTCCTCCAATCAAACTGCCTTGCCCGTACAACATGTTGTCGCAAGTCAGAGGGCAGACGCTTCACCCATGCCCGCAGACCTTGAACTTGGCGGCCTGGCTCCTGAGGTCATAGAGTTTGGACACCTGCAACTCCCTCAGAGATGTATGGACATTCTAAGGGAAGCAAGGAAGCCGAACACCAGATACTGCTATTCCAGCAAATGGAAACGGTTTGTCATCTGGTGCAACTCAAAGAGCATTAACCCGATTAACTGCTCTCCCACACACATTGTGTTATACCCAACTCATTTACTTGACTCAGGACTGGTCTTCAACTCCGTAAAAGGTGCACTTAGCTGCACTTTCAGCCTACACTACATCACAACAAAAAGTGTTATGGTGGAAAATACCAGTTATTAAAGCTTTCATGGAGGGAGTGAAAGGGATTCACCCTCCTATTTCTAACCCGGCTCCCGGATGGGACGTAAATGTGGAGTAGACTAGGCTTATGGGGGCTCCCTTCGAGCCCATGCACAAAGCAAGTGTTAAAGACCTCCCCCTTAAAACTGTTTTTTTAATAGCCATTATCTCCATCAGGAGGGTAAGTGAACTACAAGCGCTTTCAATCCTAGATCCCTTTGTAACAGTTCACAAAGACAAGGTGGTTCTGTGCACTCGCCCTAGATTTGCGCCCAAATTAATTTCCAAGTTCCATGTGAACCAGTTAATGGTTGTAGGTGAAAGGATCGAAAACAAAAGGATGGAATACAACAGTTTCGAGTCCAAAGGACTGGGAAAAAAGTCGAATTATCTTTATATTTTTTTTTTTTGGCGCGGGGGGCCAGACCCCTGTTGTTTTTAGTGTAAAAACCACTGACTTGCAACTATTTTATTCAATCCTTTTGTTTTCGATCCTTTGACTGGACACCCCAGTCAGTAGAACTACCAACTTTCTTTCGAAATCCTTCAAGCTTGGAGAAAGAACCCTGCACACACTGGATGTATGCAGAGCTGTCATGTTCTACATGGAAAGAACTTGCCCACTTAGGAAAACTAATCAGTTTTTCGTTCCAGTGGCGGCGGGAAGAGGAGACACAGTCTCCAAATCCACTATCTCTAGATCGATTGTCAAATGCATTACACTCTGCAACACTCATGCTAAGAAAGAGCTGCCCTTCAAACCTAGACTACATTCTACTCGAGGCATTGGGGCGTCCATAGCATTCATTGCAAATGTTCCCCTCGAATCTATTTGCAAAGCGGCAACCTGGTGTTCTGTACACACCTTTACAAAACACTATTGCCTAGACACTCATTCTAGGTCTGATTCTCAGGTGGGACAGGCAGTACTACTGTTCCTTCTCACAACCCACCTCCAACTCCGGGTACTGCTCGCTAGTCTATGCACAGCATGTGATTCTAAGCAGATTAATAAACATCAGAAGTCATGCATTACTTACCGTAAAAGCATTTCTGATGGTTTTATCTGCTTAGATTCACATGCCCCCACCCTTCCTCCCCGGTCGGATGGAAGGAACATAGACGTCTTGCTACTTTCTCTTTTCTGTACTCAATCACGATCGTCATAAGGCTCCCACTTGGCAGAAAAAATACAATCGGAGGGACCTCAACGTGGGAGGGATCTTGGGTACACTACACGTCACTTAGTGATAGTGTTACAGGCACGCCCACGTCGACGTCCCCTTTCGATTCTTGAAAGACCAGATGCAATACTCTGCGGTTACCACTGGATGTCGGACTATGCACAGCATGTGAATCTAAGCAGATACAACCATCAGAAATGCTCTTAGGGTAAGTAATGCATGTCCTCCTGAATGCAGGTGTGACTTCTCCCCAGAATTTTTGAGTGGCTCTCCTCGGTGTGCATTGCTGGGTTACACGCCTACACAGAACATTTCCTTGGCCCCTCTGGGGTCAGCTTCCATTGTGCCTGCAGTGCCCTCTTGGCTGCAGGTGGCTGGGGATCCGGGAGCACCATCAACTTTGCTGACACTGGGACCCGCATTTTTCTCTGCAATGCCCAGATGTGGCAGAAAGATGAAGACATCGGACATCAAAATAATGCTGACCTCACAAGATGTAAAAGGCAAGCAAATGCAGTCAGTACGAGCAGAGGTCCCCTCACCCCTGCCCACACAGAGCCACCATTCACAAGGCAGGATTTTGGGGATATGCTGAAGGCTTTTAAGCAGGACATCACCCAGGTGATCAAAGCCTCTAAAGTTAGCCTAGCTAAATCAATCTCGTACTTGAACTCCTACCTCGTGGATCTAGAGTCTCAAGTGAATGACTTGGAAAACACGGTGTGCAAACAGGCCCATGATCACGCAGAACTAGCAAACCGAGTGGTGGGCTTCGACGAACAACTTGAGGTAATCTGGGCCAAGCAAGCAGATCTGGAAAACAGATTGCAAAGGACATCCGCCTCTGCGAGATCCTGCGCCATTTCCAAGACCACGAGCGAGTGGACTATGTTTGTGAGTTGTTCAGGTCTCTGCTGGAGTTCCCAAACTCTGAAGAGCTGATTTTGGACAGGACCCACTGTGTCTTTTCTTCTGCACAACAATGGAGCAACTTGCTCCCAGATTTCCTTTCACATGTGCACTTTCTTTGCCAGAAAGAGGCCATTGTGGCAGTGGCTTGCAAAAGAGAGCCAGTGGACTTCTGAGGGACCACTCTCACTTTACTCCATGACCTCTGGCTGCAAATTTGTCCAGCTGTCGGTGGTTACAGAGGGTCTCATCCTGCCTGCAGTCGCAGAAGATCTGTTATCACTCGGGATTCCCCTGCAAGTTGATATTTGACTATCGTAATCATCACTACGTTGTTGGTTCTGAGGAAGAAGCAAGAGAGCTGATGGGGGAGACGGCAAAGCCCCAGCTGCCTGGAGAAGGAGCTGACTATGAGATGGAAGGAGAAGACGCAGAGGAAGGCGTGATCTTGCAAAAACATCTCTACAGTGTGATCTAGAGCCATGTTTGAGTGCTCCAGATTGACAATTTGGAGCTGTCTGTTGTTCAAGCAATTTTTTTCTTTGTTGTTTTAGGCACACTGGTTGTTAAATCATGGGCCGAATGAGACTCGGGACTTTTTTTTCACCCGTTGAGTTACTGTTGAATTCTAATTGGGGTTTTGCCACAGTCTGAGGAGAGGGAGGATGACGGGTGCCCCAAGCGCATAGTGCCGGATAGCCCTGGTTGGATGGGTTTTGAGGAAGCAGTTTCTTTTTTTTTTTCTGTTGGTTCTGGGGATTATTTAATTTCTATCATACGATTTAGATGACCTACTGCTCCTGGATCCTGCCCTCTATACCAGGCATAATGTGTGTTTCCTATGCTTTGGACGTGCCTGAAGGTACTCATGATGGCGGTGCTTGACGTATCCTGCGTGACTCTGAATGTACAGGGTCTTAATGCCCCATTGAAGCACAAGGCACTGCTTCATAGACTGTCCACTCTGGAAACAGCCCTCCTATTTCTCCAGGAAACTCACTTATTAGCCGTTGATGAAGCTCACCTTAGCATTAAAGTATACCCCATTGGCTATTTTGCATCTAGTGGGTCTAAAAAAGCAGAGTTGCCATCATGGTCCGTAAAGACACACCGCTGAAAGTGCTTAAGATCTTGTGAGATGAGGAGGGGAGATATGATACTCACGGCACTTCTATATGGCCACAAGATAACACTTGTGTCGATTTACGGCCCATATGATAAACAAGAAGTGTTTCTGGCCTCATTTTCCAGGGCTCTGGCTGAATTTGCTGAAGGGGAAATTATTGAGGGAGGAGATTTTACCTGTGTAATTGGCCCAACGGTTGACAAATCCCTTGCCCGACTCCCCTTGATAAGAACTACTTTCTCACCATCACTACACTCCTTAATTGAAGCGTGGTGTTTTACACCTTTACAACTTTTTACACCTTTTACTTGGCGATTCAGAATGACTTCTCCAGACTCACTACGGTTTCTTATTACTATCACTCTCATCCCATCTGTCGTGGGCATAGATATACATCCAAAGGCTTTATCTCGCCATGCCCCTCTCACCGACCCTGCTCCGCTCCCTCGTCTAAGCCATTTTGGTGGCTGAATTACTTTCTTTTGGAGGATCTAGCAATAGGCACCCATATCTCTGCTATAGCTCAATATTTTTAAAGAAAACAACACTGGATACCTTAACTTTAGCATGGTTTGAGATGCAGGGAAAGCTGTAATTCGAGGGTGTAGTATAGAACAGTTTTCAGCATGAGGGAGAGCTAGAAAACGTCTCCAATCTCAATTTCAGGAGCAGTTCTGGGAAAAGGAGAGGGAACACACACAGAAAGGATCCCAGCGTTCACTTCGCAACCTGGGGGTGGTCAAGCGGGCCCTGGAAACGTACCTTATGGGAAGGGTGGCCCACTCCATTCTGGTTACAAAGCAGTACTTCTATACTAAAGGGAACAAGGCCAATACATTGTTAGCATCTAAAATACAGAGGTTGGCCATGCGTAACTGCATAGAGGTGCTGAGGGACGGAATGGGGGGATGGGTGGTGACCGAGAAACTATGTATAATGGAGGAATTTTATCACGCTTATTCTGCAGCACACCAGGGGGTTGGGAGGGATCAGTCCTTAATGCAAGATTTTATTTTCCAGTCCCAACTACCCAGGTCTCTCGGGAGCTGTGGGATCTTCTAGAAGTGCCCATAACTGCGCAGAAAATAACCCAAGCAATTTAGCTCCTTCTCGTCAGGCAAAGTGCCAGGGTCAGATGGCTTCTCCAATACGTACTATACAATTCTTGCTAATGTTTTATTGCCACATCGAACCAAACTGTTTAATTTTTTTCTAATCTCTGGGTCCGTGACAGAAGCTATGGCAGAATCGGCCACTACCCTAATTTTGATCCCGGGAAAGACTCGTAGGATTGTTCCTCTTGCTGCACTGTAGCCCTTCTAAACATGGATGCCAAACTATTTAGCAAAGTAATCGCTACACGACTGGGGGAGGTCCTCCCAGACATTGTTAATAGCGACCAGGTGGGCTTCATAATAGAGATGCTGCACACGATAACATCAGGCGGGGGATGGACCTCTTGGCATTAGCCCCTCATATTCCAGACAGATTCTCTCTATCTTTTGACGCTCATCGAGCGTTTGATGGCATGTCCTGGGACTACTTAAAATTGATTGCTGTTGGCATATGGGTTTGGGCCCCGTTTCTCGAACCTGGTGCTAGCATACGTCCAGATTCCTGCCACCTGGCTTAAGGTAAACTCGCTCTGGTCTCCATTGCTTCCCTTGGGCAGAGGAACCAGGCAGGGCTGCCCTCTATCTACTTTGGTTTATGTCCTGGCTATGTAACTGTTGGCACAAATAATTAATCTCCAGCCCTGTATCTCCGGTTTCACATATGGAGGGAAGAGCCACAAGGTAGCGCTGTACGCCGATGAGTTTTGTGCTTCCTTCGTAATCCATTATTGTCCTTGCCGGTCTTATTGGAACTTCTAGATCAGTTTGCCAGGGTATCAGGGTTCTGTATTAACTACTGGAAATCTGTGGGACTAGGACTGATTGAAACCCCAGAGGCTTTGGCTACCTTAAGAGAGACCTACACTTTTCGATGGGTGGACCGGGAATTCACTTACCTGGGAGTACATATTACTTCAGTTTATACCACCTTAGTGAAAGCTAACATCCCGCAGTTATGGAAAGAAGCCAAAGACTTATTACAGCAATGGAATTCTCAGGAGATTTCATGGTTGGGCCGGATCTGTGCTGTAAAGATGACTCTCTTCCAAAACTACTCTTTATTTTTTCAGATTTACCAATCCTAATTCCAGAACGTGAGTTGCTTGAACTGCAGAAAGAACTGGGGCAGTTTATCTGCCATCATAGACAGCTTGAAATCCTTTGCAAACTCTTCACTAGGTCTAAAGGTCTGGGTGTGCTCGGGCTCCTGTAGATTCAGAGATGCTTTCGAGCTTCCCAGATTGCTCCAATGCTGGATTGGGCCCTGACAGAGAATTTACCCAAGTGTAAGGACGTAGGACAGGCTGCTTGCCCTTTCACTTTGTCATCTCCCCTTCCTTCCTAAAGAGGCGAGACGATCATGTGGCAGTAGTTTAGTGACCACCCACCACCCTGCAAAATTGGGACCAGGCATGACTGCAGCTGGGTTTTAGATCAAAGTTGGGTCCCCGCTCCCCGATCCTCCAAATCAACGCTTTCTCACCAGGCATACACACAAACGCGTTCAAACATTGTGGCTCCGAGTGATCTTGAGGCTAAGGTATATCGATAAAGATGAGGCTCCGCTCACGTTTATTGAATCTAAAGAGAGGTTTCATTTGATGGAGATGGAGAGCTTTCGTTATGTGCAGTTACACCACTCATTGTCTAATAATGGTGTCAAACAAGGGGCTTGCCGTCCTTCCAGAGGCATAGAACTTAGGGTGCTTGACGGGCAGAGTTCACATAGGTCTCAAAGTGCTATTGTCTACTTGAGAACACATCTCAGGGGGGCAGGGTGGGGAATAATTCCCATATATGCTGCGCTGGGACAGGGAGCTGGGACTGGAAATTCATGAGTCATGGCTGAAAATATGGGCCTGTGTGCATAGAAGTTCTCGATGTACTCTCATTAAGGAAGGACCCCTCAAGCTATGTTTCCAATGGTACTTGTGCCCTCCATTGTTTACATGAAATTCGCCCTGACTATCCTGACCGTTGCTGGCATGGCTGTGGACATATTGGAGACTTCGCCAACATGTGGTGACACTGCCCAATCGAACATACCTATTGGCAAGAGATCCAATCCAAAATGAAGGCGATCACAGGTATCCTGCTCCTCATGTGCCCGCTGACCCTCCGATTTGGGGATGACACTAAAGATGGCACTCTTCCAATGACGGGTCCCAATGCAGACCCGATATCTCAGTTGTTGATGGCCGCACGGGTCATCCGTGCATGCTTTTGGAAGACAGCGGAGGGATCGGGCACCTCTTACTGGTGGGCGAAGGTGTGGGAGATCATGGGGATGGAGAAAATGTCAGCGCTCTTTGCAGGCCGAATGCTAAAATTCTCTCTGACCTGGGATCCTTTTCTGTAGTATGTTTGTGATAGGGAGCAAATGTTCTTCCGGCCACCGTTACTGAAACACCTAGCTTTGCAGTAGTCATACTTATGTTAATCGTGAGAATTAGCAGTGAGCATAAAATAATGTCATTGTTCTTAGTCGTATTATATAGAGATTTTTTTCTTTCTCTTCCTTGTTTGGGTCCTTTGTTGGGGGATTTGCTTATTTGTCATTCTTACAAAATGAAATTTCAATGTTAATGGTGTCTTTGATCTTGTCTTATGCCACATCTTGTAATGTACCCATCTACATTTCAATAAAAAGATATGTTGGAAAAGAAAAGATGGGGTTGTAAGAACAAAGAATTGTCTTTACGTAGAATCTGAAGTATTCATGATAACCCGATCTGCAACACAAACCAACAAACACATAATTAATATTGCGTCTGTTATGTCATTGTGATATCCACGTCTGATGTTGATTTGGGAATATAAATCACAAATCCCATTAGTAATCTGTACCAGGTGAACTATCCACCGATTTGAGAGTAGGTGAAAAGGGATGTTAAGAGGACGGGGAAGGATGGCCCCATCAAGCATAGCAAGACTGAACATTATCAAGATCAAAATATTGCCTAGATACCTATACCTCTTCCAAATGATCCCAGTTCAAGTGGATAAAGACTTTTTCACCTCATTAAGGAGTCTGCATATGGACTTCCTATAGGCTGGATCTAAACCAGAATCGCATATGGAACATTGATCCTGCCCTGGGATCATGGAGGTGCAAGCTTCCCACACCGGTTGCTAGTAGACCACCTGGATCCTCTTGCCACCAAACAATGGGTAGCCCTTGAAAATGAGATCCTATTACCAGTGCTCCTCCTTCACAAGTGGCTATGGGTTCCCCAGAATAGTATTTCCAATAGAGTTCTGTCACACCCAATCCGGAAGGTCCTTTGGAAGAGAGAAAGCAGACAGAAGATGATTATCGTTTTGGCCCTCTCCTCTAAGTGCCATTTGGGCTCCCCGATTAGAGGTAGTATTCTGGAGCTCGGCAGATATCTGAAGAAGGGCCAATTATGGGGAAACTGGACATTCATAATGGTCCAACAACTTTAAGAGCTCCTCCAAGGTGGGGCACACCTGTGTTTTTGTACCTCGGCTTAGAAGGGGAATTAACGAAGTTGAAGTGGGTAAATAACCTAGCGAGAAACTTTACCCCCTTTGAAAACATACTAGTGGGTGGCGGCTCTGAAGAGGGTCTGATCTCGAGACTATAACCCAGACCGAACCTCTAGAGGATCTCACGATTAGGGCACAATGGAAACTCTATTTGGGAGTGCAACTTGAAGAACAAACTCTCGCAACACAGGCTTAATGCTATCATATTGCTCCACAGATGGAAACTTCCCCCCAGCAAAACTGTCTAAGATGTATCCCAAAGGGGAGCCACACTGTTCGAGGGGCTTTGGAGCTCAGGGCACCTTTTCACATGTGGTATTCCCGTTCTTATATTCAGTCCTATTGGAGGGAGGTCTTCTCTTGCATAGAAGGCCTGGACTGCCTGGAAAGATCCATTCACCCCCTTCTGGTTCAATGTGGCCTGGAGTTTGAAGTGGATCAATACGCTCCTACAAACCATATGACACACACAACCTGCTCCTCACGGTTAAGGTTAGTGTTGTGAGGGTGTGGAAGAGGGAGGAGACCATCACCAAGCAGGAAATGGACGGCCGTTGCTGGAGATATCTTCCTAATAGGGTTCCTGACACATTTGATCAATGAGACAAAATGCGATGTGTAGTAGGAATGGTTACCCTTCATATATGATTATAGGTCAGGGACGGTATAGAATGGAGGGGAGATGGGTGGGTGACTTAAGTGTGGGAAGGGCTCAAGGAAGAAATGCACATGTAAGCCTTATTTTCATAATGGCATTTACCTGGGTGTCGAGAGAGGGGAAGGGTGCTTGGCTTGAAAAGCATGTTGCAAATCCTGTTGAGCGGCAAGAATTTTCATGGTTCTTATCCAGACCATAATAATTTTCTCTGCTTTTTAAAACTAAATACAGTTCTATTTAAAGAAAAAAAAAAGAAATAGATGGATTGTACCTGAGAAATATCATTAAAGTGTTCAGTTGGGAGAGGCACTGGCAGAGAACATGGAGATGTGGTTGACTTGGACAAGAGCAGCCCACACGCCACTCCTGTGTGAAGAAAACCCATTGAGGCCATGGAGTACTACAGAATCCAAACATTTTTTTGAACCTCTTAAAATCTGCTACAATGACTAGCCCCTTTGCGCACAAAGCAAAACCGCCTGAAGATGACCCAGGGAAATCCTGAGAAAAAGCAAAGGCTGGTTTGAGGAAGAATACCAATGTATGTGAACTATTAGCATCTGCAATAGAAGCGTGAAATCCTGGGAGCCAATTCGGATCCAATAATGGCCAGGGTAGCTAAAAGTTTATTTGGCTCCCAGGATTCTTTAAGCCACCCGGAGTGTCATCACTACCGCCCGACCCACACCTTCACATCACTCTTCCGCTTTTCTTTTTGAGCCTCTGGCCTGCTCGTTGACCTGCACCTGCTGCCTCCTTGTTGCAGAACACAACCTCCTTTGTCATATGCAGTGCCCCACTCCATGAGAGCTGCAGGTCTCTCTCCCCTGTTACTCGTCACCAGCCAAGAAGCAAAATTGCAGAGGAACTCCTGCTTGCAGCCCCCAAGCATGTTGCTCAGTGGCCATACCTGCATTTTTTCCCCCCGCACTTGTGATGCTTGCACATATGATATGTCATTTATAACGCGCCTGTACACAGGTGTTTCTATAGCAACTGGTCCCTGAGCGGCTGCAAATGCAATTTTTGGCCAGAGCTGCAGGGCAATACAGGACCTCTTAAAAACCCTTAGCCCCACCTTATGCATCCTTATTTATATTGTTTCATAACTTGGAATTCTGAATTGCCCGCAGCGCCAGGCAATAATGCTTATTTAAAAGATGGAACCGATCCTATGGGGATGGGTTGGGTAACATAAGGAACACCTTCAAGACGTCTGTAAAAATAAAACCAATACATTGGTATGAACAGAAAATGCAACTATTTAGAGAAAGCTGCATAGGAAGCTAATGCCATCACATTTTGGCATTATGTAGTTTATTTATTCGTAACACGCACCGAACCTTGGGGTAACTGGGCGCTAGAACTGAAGACGGAGTTACAGGCATACAAAAGGATTAAAACAAACAAAAGTGCTGGTCTACTTGTGGTTACAAAGTAGTCGAGTTACAGATAAGTACAAGTATGCATGTGGGAGAGATGCCGGATGTTACAATTTGGGCGACATAACTGCACAGACAGTGTTACAAACGGAAATACAGAAAAATGACACAGGGCTCAAAGGTATGTAGCAGAGGAGATTGTCTGTCAGTGTTTATCAAAAAGCCAATTCTTTACTTTGGCTCTGAAGGTCCGGAAGGAAGGGTCCGTTCTGATGGTGAGAGGGAGGGAGTTCCAAGATTTAGCGGCCAGTACAGGGAAACTAGCTCCTCCAGCTCTTTCCAGTTTGAACCTCGGAATAGTGAGGCAATGAGAGTACAGAACTCTGGTGGGTCTGACTGATTGGTGTTTGTTGAATCTGTCCGACAAGTACTTGTTGGCAGAATTTGACAGATATTTGTGGGTAATGACTAATGTGCGGATAGAGATTCCGTCGCACACCGGAAGAAAATGGCCATCCTTTCTGAAGCTGGTGATTTGTTTATATCTGGGGCTGTTCCGCACACATCATAAGGCGTTATTTTGTAAGACCTGAATCCTGTTGAGGTTCCATTCAGAGGATGTAGAAACAGGGTGTTACAATAATCGAGCTTGGATAGTACTAGGGCCCTGGCTAGCGTGATGCAGCTGTTTGACAGAAATGATTTGTAGGCGTTAATGAGCTTGTTTGTCTAAGCAGTTTTGATTTCCTTGGCAACTTTAACAGAGTTCCCATTGATGTCGAAGGACGTGTATCTGGGGTCTAGTTTGTTTAGCCGTATTTGAGATCCGACAATCAGCTCTGTCTTTTCATCCTTGAGACACAGGCTATGGTTTCCCATCCATGCCTGGATCTCCAAGTATATGTTGTTAATCAGTTTAGAATCATCTTCATAGCACCCTGTCCTGTGAACATGATGAGAACTTGGGTGTCATCAGCATAATTCATGTATGTGACACCCAAGTTATCAAGTCAGTCGAACAGCAGCTTGGTGAAGATATTATAAAGCGTTGCCGAGACACAGGAGCCTTGTGGAACGCCACAGTTGAAATGGATTAGGTTGGCTGAGGGTGCGATGACCCTGGTAGTTCGATTGGAGAGAAATGACTGGATCCAGTTAGAAGCGTTACTAGAGAAAGCAGCTGCTGTGGTCAGCTGGTTTGTGAGGATCTGGTGATCAACGAGATCAAATGATGCTGAAAGGTCCAACAGCAGGAGCATAGCCAAGTTGCCATTATCCTTGGCCTCATCCATTTGGATTTTGAGGTCCAAGAGAGCTGTTTCTGTGCCGTGTCTTGGCCTGAAGCCGGATTGTCTCAGACCAGGTAAGTTATTGTCCTCCAGGTGTTTATGGATTTGTAAATGGGCCACTCTATCTAGTATTTTTAAGAGGAAGGGGGACGGTAGTGATGGGCCTATAATTGGTAAGTATATTTGTTTTTTTTAAGAGGCATAACCAGGCCTTTTTGAGGTTATTGGGGACTGTGCTGGTCTTGAACGAGCAGTTGATCAGGGTAGCAATGAATGGCACCTTCCTGAATGATTGAGGCCGGACAGAGATCTCCTTGGCATTTTGATGGTTTAAGGCCTTTGATAATGTTTTCAACTTTTTTAGGTGAGAAGGAGAAAGGTGGGAAGGAGGGGCCATGAAGGTTTGATGAGCTAGTAGGGTTGGAACTGTTGATCAAACTATTCTTTTTAGACTTCATTTTAGTTTGTAGCAGTGTGATTCTTTTGGCAAGAGCTTTCTGTATTTTGGTGCACCAAGCTGCGTCTTTCACACAAGCTTCAGTAGGTGGGGCTTGGGACTCCAATTCCCTTAGGATGCTAAAAAGCTCCTTGGTCCTGGATTTGGCTTTTAGGATTCTATTGTTGTAGGTCTCTTTTTTGGTGTTGCTAATGGCCGATTTAGAAGTAGAGGCAGCAGAAGTAAATAGCGTCTTATTGGTAGTGGTAGGCGATTTTCTCCATGTGGATTCAGCCGCTCTTTTGGCATTCCGGAGGATTTTTAGTTCAGGTGTGAACCATTTGTTGAGATGGACTATAGGTTGGGCTTTTTTGAACTTGTTATGGGCAATGATGTGTATAGCTGAAGCAAGTGTGTTGTTAAAGAGGTCGACTAGATTGTTTGAATCTAGGTTTCTGTAGTTAGAAGGGCCCATGATATTCTGGATCAGGGGGCGTACATTTTGAAGCGTTATGTTCCTGTTTCTAGAGAGAATTTGAGGAGCGATGGTAGGACTTAGGTTGGGGGGGGGCATTCACCTGAAGGAGATGCAGTGATGGTCGGACCATGCAGTAGGTTTGTTGTGGAGGATGGTAGTTGAGCAGTTGAGGTCTACCAGCCAGTCCAACGTTTAACCTTTGTTATGTGTGGGTCCCGTGATGCGGCGAGTGAAACCGAGTTGGGAAATGAGTTTTCCAGTGCTGTGGCATTGGGGTCATTAAGGTCGTGGAGACCTAAGTTGAAATCTCCAAGCAAGATCATTTGCGAGCATGATTTAGTATTATTTGATAGTAAGTCTGTAATATCTTCCTTGAAGGAGGTGATGGAGCCTGGAAGTCGGCAGATGAGGTGCAAGAGGATTGTTTGGGTAGCTGAGAGGGGAAGCTTAACTGATAGTAGTTCTGCTGATGGGAGGCTAGCATGGGAGAAGGCTCTGAGGCCCAGGTGCGTTGTAGCTATGAATGCTACTCCCCCCTCCTTTGCCGGAATCTCTGTCTGACCGAATGATTGTTTAGCCCTCAGGGATGGCTACGGATAGTGCTGGGCCTGCTGCCTGATGTAACCATGTTTTGGTAATGGCAAGGAAGTCCAGGCCGTTAGTTGAGATGAGGTCAGCAATATCGAGAGCATGGGCGACCAAGGACCGTGCATTGATGAGTGCTCCTTTTGATAGTTGGGCGAGATGATTGAGGCTCAGCCCCAGGTTGGGGAGTGGGTGGGGAAGGGCTGGATAATTCAGGAGCCTCTGAGGTTTTTGCTAGGCAGGTGGTCGGCTGGGAGGTATTAAGTTTAGGCTGTATGGATGGCCTTGTGGGTGTCTTGCAATTTAGGAAGCGACAGCCTAGTCTCAAGTCTCAAGTTTCTGACACTCACTGGGCACGGTATCCAAGGTGTGGGCAGTAAGGCAAAGCTTTGGATCCATTCTGTAGGGCTAATTAGGTTATTTGGAATGTCTGTGTTGTAATTGCTAAGGGCAGTGGTGGGTTCTTTCAGTGATGAAGGTGATTGAAGTTGGGGTAGAAAGTACGTTGGGGCAATTGAGTTGAACAGTGGGAGGATGGTAGCCATGGTGAGGGTGACTCTGCGGAGGGAGGCCATGAGGGTGGAGGAAATGGAGCTTGATATGGTAGCTCAGTGTTGTAATGGCCTGGAAGCTGCCGTCGGGTGTCTGTGCCCTAGAAAGGGAAAAGTGGCGGGATAGATTAGGATGCACCAAAGTTTGGTACTGCTACAGTGTGGATAGGCTAGTAATCCTGGTAATCACAATTTAGGACGGTCGGTATCAGTATTGGTGTGGTGAACACAAAAGGCTAGAAAGCCAGGGGCTGATATTCGCTGTAGGCTGATGACCCTGGTGTACTTTAGGAACTGCGAGAACGGGTAGGTTCACTTTGGAGCGAAGAGCTAGTATGCATAAATCGGCAGTATAGGACTCGTCCGATATTAATCAATGGGCTGGTATGCATAAATCGGCAAGATAGGCTGGTCCAGTATTAAGCAATGGGCTGGTATGCATAAATCAACAAGATGGGCTGGTCTGAAATTAAACAATGGGCTAGTATGCATGAATCCACAAGATAGGCTGGTCCAATAAAGATCGGAGAGCCAGTATGCTTGGAGCCGCTAACTAGGCTGGTTTAGTATAGTGAGCTAGTAGGCAGTGATAAGCGTTTTGTGCAATACAGAGGCGAGGCAGTACGTTAGGCTTGTAGGTATTACCATTGTCTTAGTAGCAGGTACTGGTTAAGATATGGGTACCATGCGGAGCAAAGACCGGTAGGGCGGGGTGGTACCTGTGAGAGCGAGACGTAGATGGGCGTCGTGTAGCCAAGTAGATAGAGTAACAAAGGCATGTTGGCTGTTATGTTCATATGCAGAGAGGGGGTACGGTCACCTATGTGGCTTTAGGAGCGCACCAGGGTGAACAGGGACAAACTGGGCCTTTTTCGTGGCCTCCTTCCGTTGCTGGTTTCCGCCGCTGGCCGAGCGGATTGGCCAATAAGTGGGGTGGTTGCTTAGCAACCAGATGCAGCCTCGCCTCGCTATGGGGCCGCGTTCCGATGGGCTTTTTCGAACGGGTATCACTCGCACCGTGGATCGTGGGGTATCACGGTAACAAGTGTAGCAGAGATGGTGCAATCTCACCGTTTTATCAGGGCCAGTGGCCACGGGTGAGCAGATGCGGCAGATGAGTTAAGCTGAGCGAGGAGGCGGACATGAGGGAGCGGACATGGAGTCTTTCCGCGCAGATCAGCTGGGTTGTCGCATGAGGGTGACTGGCTCTGGCCCTCTCGACTTTGCTAGGCGCTGGTGACTGATGTAGCCAAAGTAACAGACATTAAAAGAAAAGAAATTAACATTTCGGAAATAAATTGGGTGGAGCACTAAACTCCTCTTTTTCAGTGCCCCATGGAGCACTACTCACATTTTCAATGACCCGTAGAGCAAAAGCACATCTGAAGACATTCCTTTAGAACCGCATTTAACATTTTTATGGAGCATCAGGTAGGTGAGACTAACAAATTACAGCCTTTATTAATATTCAATATTGCATATCATTCCTATAGAAGATGCATACTAAGTTGATTGAGTGGGAGGCCATCTGTACCAAATACAATCCCACTTGAAGTTAAGTAGTCTGACTGGTCTAGTGGATCCAATTTCTTTCTACATACATAATCGCCCCCCTTTACAAGTAGAGTCCTAAAGATAACCTAACGTTTTACAGCAGGGGTCTGAAATCTATGGCTCTCCAGATGTTTTGTACTATAGTCGATAGCCAGATATCATGCGAATTGTAATCTGAAACATCTGGAAAGACAAAGGTTGCGGACCTGATGAGCTTGATAAGACTGTTTGAACTAACCACTTTGGGGAGAAATTTATTTGTAGCACACAGTGGGCCTCATCACGAGTTGGGCGGTAACGCTGGCGCTAATGGCGCTGGCGTTATTAGCCCTACTGCCAAACCCACCGACGCTATTGGCGCCGGATCATGGGTTTGGTGGAACGGGTATTGCCCATTCCCCATTGAGCCCATTCGGGAATTCCCCATTCCCCATTGGGCTCAATGGGGAAATTTCGCGCTTTTACCGCTGGCGCATTTCCCGCCGGTGGTAAACGTGCCGAAAGTCGGAAAATTCTCAGTGGATTCCCCCCAGCTCAGAGCTAGGGGGAAATCAGCCAAAGCCGTGATTTGGTGGAACCTTAAATGCGGTGGTAACAGCGCTGCTGCCGCACTTAAGGGCTACCGCCAAACTTGTGATGAGGCCCCGTGTGTAGCCTATTGCCACCTCTAAGAAGCAGATGGCGCTGTGCACCAGACACAAATGTTATTATTCCTGTATGCAACCTACAGCCACCTCGGGGCAGTAGATGGTGCTGTGTATCTGACATCTCTTCCTGTCTCTTTGGGAGTCGCGGCTCTCTGCTTCCTCCTACTGCTATGCGCCACCAGGGGAACTGATGCTGCCCCTTCTCCAGCATTGGATCTTTCATGGATTCACATGCTTTGAATATTCCCCGTCGTCAGGCTGGGAATCCCCGGTACATTATATAGACCCTTTCCCGTAGGAAAACTTTTTCGACGCTTATGCGTCCTATCCACCTCGTTTTGTATCATGCGTGCCCGTGCCGTCAGGACGTCATGATATAAATACAGGCCCCGCCCCCGCGCTCCCTCAGATTTCAACCGTCTTTCAAAGTAGTGGGATCCTCGTGTTTACTACTAGTGAAAACTAGGTTGTTTTTTATTTTTTTGTCTGTTTCGCGTAAGCGAAGTTCAAATTCCGGAGAATTATGTCTGGAAAGGCGTTATTTCGCCCATGTGCAACCTGTGGCCTCAAAAAGGTTTATGAAGGAGACGGCCACATGGACTGTATCTACTGTCTCCACCCGCACCACACGGCGGATACATGTGAGATATGCCAGGGTTTCTCCCAAAAAACCCTTAAGGACCGTAAAAGAAGGCTGGTCGACTGGCTTAATGACGGAGCGGGTGCCTACCCGGCTTCGGAAGTTGGCTCCACGGCCTCCAGGAGCAAGTCGGAGCCTCCATCGAAGAAGGTTCGGCCAGCAGAAATTCGCGCTGAGGACAAGCATAAGGGGAAACATGCTGGATCCTCCTCATCACATAAAAAGCCCTCCTCCTCCTCATCATCTAAGACGGAGAGGCTAGCGCTGTCTAAATCCTCCTCAGGGGACCGTCCCAGGTCTTCCGTGAGTCGAGAAGCTTCAGCCGGGAAGTCGGCATCGAAATCGACGACGAAGTCTAAGGACTCGACGACGACGACTTGCTCGTCGACCTCGGTGTCATTGACGATGCCTATTACCGTTCAAGCAGCAGCGGTTGGGATTCCTTCGTCGACGGAGACTCAGTCTATGGCTTGGCTGCCTGAGGTCTATGACCCGATCCCCCCTGAGGTCTTACTGCAGCCAGACACGGCCTGCTCGGCGGAAGGGGAAGGTGACATGGTTCTGCAGCCATCGGATTTAGGCTTACGGCCTTCCACGTCGACGACGACGGCGACGAGTGCGAGCGGGGGTATGGTACCTATATCATCCACGTTACTGACCCCCCAGACGGTTTTGTCTCTGGATGTGCTTAATACTCTTCAGAAGCTACTACAGCGGCTGGATACGCAGTTCCCTCAACCTGGGACGTCATCGTCACTTTTGTCTGTACCTTCCGTCGACGAGCAAACTTGTACGGCTCGCTCGTCGACGAAACACCCATCGGCTCCCCAGGCGGTGAAAGATCGTCCTCGAGCTCAGGAGGAGGGTGAGTTGTCGGAGTCCGACTCTATACGTGATGACTCGGGGTCAGACATCTCCCTGTCACCGTCGAGGGACCCGACATGGAATTCGGATGTAGAATTGGAGTCTACGAGGAGCCAGACACAGCCATCTCCCCCTGATGATGTGGGAGCCTTCCATGCAATGATGGGGAAAGCGTGTTCTGAATTCGGCTTGATTCCTGAGGAGCAGAGGAAAGACTGTTTCCTTTTTGACCATATGGGTCAAAGGAGAAAATCGGTATTTGCCATCCCAATCCTTGACCACGTGTGGCAAGAAGGTCTCAAGACGATGCGCCATCCGTTCTCGGAACCAGCCATAAAGGGACGGATCGAGAAGAAGTTTAAAGCTCCGGAGTCCACTCCAAAATGTCTAACATCACAGCCTCTGTCTGACTCGGTGGTGTCGGCGGCAGCGGCTAGGAAGGCCAGGGTCCAGCAAAAATGTTCAACGCCACCGGAAAGCGAGGCTAGGAGGCAGGACGCATTTGGAAAGAAGGTGCTCTCGGTCGGAGCGACGACAGTAAGAGCAGCCAATTCCTTAGCGATCGTGTCACGATATGATAGGGAAATGTGGCACAAATTAGCCCCTATCCTAGAACACCTGCCAGACGAACACCGGAAAGCAGCTATGTTACTGGTGCGGGACGGCGAAGAGGCCTCGAACCACGCTATTAATATCGCAGTTGACCTAGCAGAGTCTGGTTTCAAACAAATCAACCATGGAGTAGTGCTTCGTCGACAAGCGTGGCTCAAATGTACTACTTTCCGTCCTGAAGTACAGTACAAAGTCCTGGACATGCCATGCGAAGGGGAGCACCTGTTTGGCGAAAAGGTTGATGAAGCGCTGAAAGGGATGAAAGAAGACACGGATACTGCTAGGTCCCTCGGGGCCCTTCAAACGGGTAGAAATTTTCGCTCTTTTCGCCCCTTCAGAGGTGCTTCTGGAAACTCCCGCTTTGGAGCCTCGAGGGACCGTGGATTTAACAGGCCCTCGTACTCTTCACAAGGGTTCAGACGTGCATCCCAGTCGGCACGTAGAGGCAGAGATTATCAAGCCTCCAGACGACGCGGCTCGGGTCCCTCGTCGACGAAGGACAAGCAAACCAGCAACCAATGACGGCCTTCGGAACGTCCTGGGGGGTCGAGTCTCTCATCACTTCGACCGATGGAAATGCATCACCAAAGATCGATGGGTCCTAGACACGATTCGCATGGGTCATGCGCTGCAATTCGAAGACAAGCCTCCGCGTCTTCCTCCTTTATTCTCGCCACAGCCCCACCTCCAAATCCTACGACAAGAGGCGGCGCTTATGTTGCGAAAAGGGGCGGTAGAGAGAGTTCATGTGGCACAGGAAGGCCAAGGAGTTTATTCCAGGTTCTTTGTTGTCAAAAAGCCAAACGGCAAATGGAGGCCCATTCTCGACCTGAGGGTACTCAACAAGTGGCTAAAGAGCCAAAAAATTCAAAATGCTAAAACTCCAAGAGGTTATCAGATCGGTGCAACCCATGGACTATCTATCATCACTAGACCTTCAGGATGCTTATTTTCACATCCCAATACGCCCACGACACAGGAGATATTTAAGATTCGTCGTCGGGAGAAAGCATTTTCAGTTCAAGGTCCTCCCGTTCGGACTCAAGTCCTCCCCCAGGACGTTCACCAAGTGCTTGGCCCCTATAGCGGCCCATTTAAGGAAGGATGGTCATCATGTCTATCCATATCTAGACGACTGGCTAGTCAGAGGGTCATCCAGGGAACAAACACGAGACAGTCTACGAGCCACAATGTCCATATTACAGGAACTGGGCTTCGCAATAAACTTCAACAAGTCCTCAGTAGAGCCTTCGAGGACCTTGGTCTTTCTAGGAGCGGAGTTTCATACACACACAAGCCTGGTGAAACCATCCAGCGAAAGAATTCAGAAACTTCAAAACAAGGCGTCGGGATGGAGAGGCGGTACCAAGGTCTCTGTGCGCAAGTACATGTCCCTGCTAGGGACCATGTCGTCCTGCATTCCGTTAATAAACAACTGCCGTCTGTTTATGAGGCCTTGCCAGGAATTTCTAGCGGACCGTTGGGCGCAGAGCAGAGGTCGCTGGTCCGACAGACTGGTCGTCGACGAACAACTAGTTCAAGCACTCGGCTGGTGGAAAGTGTCTACTCATCTAACGAAAGGGATGCCTCTACTGGAACCAGAGTTCCAAAAGACGGTGGTGACGGATGCATCGCTGAGCGGATGGGGGGCTCATCTGGATATGTTACAGGTACAAGGCCAGTGGTCTTTGCAGGAGTCCTCTCTGCATATCAACCTGCTAGAACTGAGAGCAGTGCGATGGGCTCTGAAGTCTTTTCTTCCGCAACTGAGGGACTCGGTGGTGCGTGTCATGACGGACAACACCACTACGATGTTCTACTTGAGGAAACAAGGAGGGACACGTTCCAGGTCCCTATCGACGGAGGCACAGAAAATCTGGCACTGGGCCCTGCAACACAACATGCAAATCTTAGCGTTTCACCTACCAGGAGTGAAAAACGTGGAAGCCGATGCTCTCAGCAGAGAAATGAACGAAGTTCACGAATGGGTGCTGAACGACCAACAACTTCAACAAGTATTCAAGGAATGGGGACACCCTTCCATAGACCTGTTTGCAACGAAGAACAACAAGAAATGCCATCAGTACGCAAGCAGATGGCCTCAGCAGGACTCACTGGGGGATGCGTTCTCATTCCCATGGACGAACAAATTCCTGTACGCATTTCCTCCTTTTCCCCTTGTCCGGAGGACGTTGCAATGGATCCTCAGGTACCCATGTCGGGTAATTCTGGTGGCCCCATACTGGGCCAGACAAGTGTGGTTTTCAGACCTACTACACTTAGCGGCGGCGGAACCGATGAGATTCCAGAAGACCCCCGACCTGCTGTCTCGACAGGAGGGTGTCGTTTGGCATCACGACCCGGACAGCCTCAAATTGACGGCCTGGCTCCTGACTTCGCCGAATTTGGTCGGCTAACGATTCCGGAGGACTGTCGACGTATCTTGCAAGCGGCAAGAGCACCTTCCACAAACGCCTCATACGCGTACAAATGGAAAAGGTTCTGTCAATGGTGTGAGGATCAACCAGGTTTGGCCCCGCAATCGATTAGGCCGGAACAGCTCCTTCCATACTTGCTGTTATTAGCTCAAAAGGGCCTGTCGGTGTCGTCAATAAAAGTACACCTAGCAGCCATTTCCAGGTTTACTCGTCGACGGCACTCGGCACCATTGTTCAGCGACCGCCTGATTAAACACTTCCTTAAAGGCCTCTTTCGGAGTTTCCCTCCAGAGAAGAAATTTCCACCGGAGTGGAGCCTCAATCTGGTCTTAACGTCTCTTATGAAACCTCCTTTTGAGCCAATGTCATCATCGTCTCTAAAGTTTCTGTCGTGGAAATTGGCCTTCCTGGTGGCCATCACTTCAGCCCGACGTATTTCAGAAGTTCAAGCTCTAATGGTGGACCCACCATACTTACGATTTTTCAAGACCAAGGTAGTCCTAGCCACTAACCCACAGTTCATACCAAAAGCTCCTTCGGTGTTTCATAAACACTCTTCTATCGTGTTGCCTACGTTTTTTCCGGAGCCATGCTCGGGAGCGGAGCGCATGCTACACACGTTGGATGTAAAAAGGTCTCTCAAGTTTTATCTTCATCGTACGCAACCGTTCAGAGAAACGAGACAGCTGTTTGTGGCCTATGGGTTGGGTGCTAGAGGAAAAGCCATTTCAAAGCAAGGACTATCAAGATGGGTGTCATCTACCATTTCGTACTGCCATTCCAGGGCAGGAAAGCCCCTTCTACGAAGGCCAAGAGCTCATTCAACTAGAGCAGCGGCATCGTCGACGGCACTGTGGGCCGGAGTCCCTCTAGGGGACATCTGCATGGCGGCTACCTGGGCGTCTACACACACCTTTACCCGCCATTACTGCCTGTCGCAGCAACATGCCGAAGACACCCGGATGGGACAGGCAGTGCTTCGACACCTATTCCAGTAAGGTAAGCCCCGGCTGCGGGGTTGCATCCTGTGGAATTTATGACTGTATGTGGTCCGTTTTTTCCTATGTAAACTATTACTGATGTATACATGATCATAGGGAACGGCCTTTTGCGAAGAAAGTATATGGGTTTGCATGCACACCTCCTCTTGGGGGTAGTACTGCTATGTAATCTATTCAAAGCATGTGAATCCATGAAAGATCCAATGCTGGAGAAGGGAATAGTTTCTTACCTGTAACTCCATTTCTCCAGCATTGGTATCTTTCATGGATTCACATGCGCCCACCTGCCTCCCCTGATCATGCAAACCGGTTCCCCCACTACTTTGGGGGCCGAAATCTGAGGGAGCGCGGGGGCGGGGCCTGTATTTATATCATGACGTCCTGACGGCACGGGCACGCATGATACAAAACGAGGTGGATAGGACGCATAAGCGTCGAAAAAGTTTTCCTACGGGAAAGGGTCTATATAATGTACCGGGGATTCCCAGCCTGACGACGGGGAATATTCAAAGCATGTGAGTCCATGAAAGATACCAATGCTGGAGAAATGGAGTTACAGGTAAGAAACTATTCCCTTTCATCGCAGGACTAGATGATCCACAGATCACAGTAAACTGGAGGCATGTAGATCACCTCAGGCCTAGATAGCGCAAAGCGCATGCGACTGAACAAAACAATTGCACGCACTAGCGTGCTACTTCAAAAAGCCAGCCTCCTGCTTCAAATAGCACCAGGTAATGAGCGCAACAATGCTGTAGCTGGGTGGTGAGGGGAAATGCACCAAACCATCTGTAGTGCACTGCCAGATGAGGTTCTTCCTTTGGCAGCAGGAACTTCACGTTGTGACCCTACTTTACCTGTGGTGCGGGGGTCAAAGGCATTCTTCCTTGCGCCTAGTGTCCTGTCCTGACTGCTCTATTGGTAGTCTTCCCACATGGCAGGGTGCCACAGCCCCACAGGTCTGTCACTGAGAATACAATCCTCTTAGAACCTGGCAACGGGTTGACTGGGAGTTGCAAGTTTCACTGCCGCATTTCCAGTGTATTAACCATGCTGGGACACATTGTCGTTGGTTGAACAGAAGTTGATTATTTTTTGTAGCACACCACAGCCATTATCAGAGGGACCAACAGACCAAACTGGTGACCTCGCCGGATTCCAGCCAGAGGAGGCATGAAATGTAATGACACAATGACATGATAATTACAATGTGCTGCAAAGGGGTTGCAGAACAAACAAACAAGGATATAATAACTGCTATTTGACATACAACCAAATTGGTGCACTACACGTTAGCACCCAACTACAACACTGTGGGCCTCATTATAACCTTTGCGGAACGGGTTAACGAGCTCTGCTAATGGAGGCGGACCCGTTAAACCCGTTCTGCGCAAATTACGAGGTCCCCTCACGGGACCGGATAAGGACGCCTGGTAAAACCAGGCGTCGTTACCGGGTCCTGCGAGAGGAAGAGGGAGCTAACAACAGGCCCGTCGTAATCAGCCCGTTGTTAGCTCCCTCTTCCATTCCCATTGAGCCCTATGGGGGCTCAGATGGGAATGGGGAAGATCCGGGCCTGGGTTCCCAGAGGGAGGAATTACCGGGCCCTCCGAGCTCAGAATGGCCCGGTAATTCCCCATTCTGGGAACCCAGTAAAGGAGCCCGGTTCAGCTAATAGCTCCATGGCTACCACCAAACTCGTAATGAGGCCCTGTTAATCTTCTGCAAGATGATCCTCATGGCTGTGGAAGAATGGGTTGAGGAAACAAAGCACCCTGGCCCCACTGTATGGTTTATTTAGCCCTGGACTGTCAACTGTTGCTCGTACTATCAGTATCTGATCCAGTTCTGATCCACATAATAAAATGGTAGATAACAATCTGTGACCTTTTTATATGTAGAGCTGTGTTCTGGAAAATGGTGAAAGGAATGAATGCGAGTCCTCTGCTTCTGAAGAACATCAAAGCAGCATACACCAACAAAACTCCACAGTCGATCATTCAGGGTGGTTACACGTGAGGTTAAACTGGGGTCCTTGCTGCCCCAATACTGCTTTCCCTATGCATGAATGATCTGCTTGATAATTAAAATCAGCCCAATAGTTAGTTTTTGGATTGGGTGCTGTAGGGTACCCATGTCGTCATAAACTGATGGATCTAGTCTGCTGGCTTGAAAGAGGGGTGAGTGATAACTCGAGGACCTTTCAGCATGCCTCCCCATCACTTTAAATCCTCTGCAAGCAACGCCCTTGGAGGTACTTTGTGCCCACCTGTGCCCTTTTCCAGAGGCCCTGAGGGGTTGACTGCAACACCTCATTGGTGGTGTACATTCTCTCTTGTGATTTTGTTTTTGCTGTAGTACCTACTTTATAATGGGATTCTGTAGAAGAGAAACGGGGAATCCTGTATTTGCATGGGAAAAATACTATGAGGGTAGGTGCACAATATATTGGGTGTCACACACACTTGCTGCCCTTCTGTAATACCAGGTGGCACGGGAGGATAGCTCAGCGGTAACATGTTCCACTTGGAAGCAAAACGACACAGAGCAACACAGGTTCAATCCCCGGGTCCGCGCTTAGAAACATCTGGGTATTAAGCGTGTTAGAAATAACCTATCCTATCACTTGTAGAACAAAAAGTGGAATAACTTTTTTAATGCAATGCCAGCTCCATTTGTGTTACATGGCCCTAGGTGGATGATTGAGGTGCCTGTTGATGATAAAACACCCTCACTCTGAGTGGTTCTTGCAAAAAGCGGTGCCCTTATTTAATTTGTTCTTCTGGTGATCATAAAATACACAGCTTTGTGTAAGAATGTTATGGCATATTGTTGTTTTATGAGATTGTTGTGTGGTGGATTCTAATCTTCACTATATTTGTAATGCTTCTCTCTCTGCAGTTGGATGGGTATATTGCACGGAACTGGGCGAATCAAAAATCTGTTTTGGGAAGTGCCCTTGATCCTTTGGCTGATAAAATACTCATCAGCATTCTTTATGTGTGCCTAACATATACTGGGCTTATTCCAGGTGAGTCTGGTACTCTCTACTTTTGTACACCTGATTGATTGATTTAATTTAAGTATATATTGCAGAGTGGTAAAGACAGTGCTCTTCTTCAAAAATTCGAATTTCCTTTTTGTGTATTTTCTTTTTGGTTTTTTTGAACTGTCATTAGATGTGGAATATTAGTATGGTTAACTAACTTAACATGTGAATTTCAAGTGCTAAAAAAAATTGTCATGTCTGGGTGTAAGCTTTGAAGTAGTAAGCTATAAGCCAGGCATGAAAGGCACTCGCTCTCATGAACTGCAGTACTCGTGGCACATGTCTTCGTGCACCAAAACAATAAAAATGTATCAGCTGTAGTTCTAGCCACAGCCATGACTAGTATATTGTTTAAATCCTTCTAAATCATGGTAGAAAATAGATGTATGGGGGGTGCTGTTGAGCAGCCCAGAAAATGGCTACTTAGCGTCTGGGCTCCATACCTGCCTGCCTGGATCCGACAAATATCGGCACTTCTCCTTCACATCCCATAACGAGACTACAACGATTCTTTAGCCAGCACTCTCCCTTCTATGTGCTCGAAGTTTGGAGGGAGATCAGAGCCTGGAGCCCCTGCTGCGAACGCCGGCTTGCGGCCTCCATTCCGGCCCTCCCTGGCGCCGGCTCGCGGCTGCCTGCCGTGTTCTTTGATTGGGCCACAAGCATCCTGAGGCGCTCCCTGGTCGGAGGATTCCACCCGCCTTCGGTGGCCGTGGAGGCAGGACATCTAGCCCTCCGCCGCCCAGGCCGTGAGTTGACTTCCGGGCGGCCGGCGCTGCTGTGCCGGGGATCGCTGGGAGCAGACGGCGCGGCTCCTGGACTCGCTGCCGCGGGCTGAGGTGGTACCCTCCCGCATCGACACAAGCGCGGGCCCCCTGGCCCTGAAGGTGCATGTACCAGGCACCGCGCTGCGGAATCCCGCGGCATCCCTGAGGACCTGATAACGCCGCTCGGCGGGGGCTTATCCCCCCCCCCTTTTTGCTGTGCTCCACCTGCCCCACAGACACAGGGCCATCAGCACGCCCCTCTGCTGGGGGCCCACGGTGCTTCCTGAGACTGGCTGCCGCCTCCACACCTCATTGACCCCGCAACCCTCAGTGGAGCGGGAGCTGCCCTCTGGGGCGCGCTACTTTGCGGGTGGACATACGGGTCCAGCCACCCCAAAGGCTACAAGGTGGGTGCCGCAGGCGCTGCTATATCCCTCTGATCTATCCCGATCTAGACCCTGGCCCACCCCGCCACTTGCGGTCGACTCAGTGAGCCTGGACAAAGTCGAACGCGAATGCCTGCATAGAAGCCCTCGGGGCTCCCCCCCCTGCTCTCGCCGCTCGACTGGCCAATGGCCGCCACTGACCATCCGCTGGAACCCACTTGCGCATGACTCTCTTGACAACCTCAGAAGCGGCGGCCCACATGTCCTCCTGGTGCGGTTCGGAATAGACACTTCCCGTGGCCCCCTCACCTCAGAGGGCCCCATACAATTATGTGCTGAGTACTCCTGCTGTGGTTCCCGGGCTTGGGTGGTGCCACTATAGGAGGAATCATCTCACCTAATCAACGTATACAGCTGCGAACAGTATCGCCCCTCCATCCTGCTTGCGACCCAATACCCAGTGAGCCCACGCCTAATCTAAGGCGACCCTAATCAACGGGGCGCGCTTAACTCCCCCTAGCCTTCTCCATCCAAGGGACCTGCGACCGCCGTGAGACACCTGCGGAGTCCAGCAATATACAGCCCTCCTGGCTACACCTGCTCGGTGCTTCTACGTCACTGTGGTCTAACGGCGAACTAGCCACCTCCGCCCTGGCGAGCACTACCGCTGCCACCAAATTCAAGCTAACTCCACGTCACAACCGCCGGCCCACCTCCACCCTCTCTGCGGAGGCCCTAGCCTGCACCTACCACTAACCCCGCCAGGTTGGACGCAGTTTCCCACTACAGAAATGTCCAACAGGTCGCGTGGTGCTAACAAGGTAGGCGCCATGGATAAGTTCGCCAAGGCGGCGCCCAGGGCGGACCAGCCGTCCGCCTCTGCAGCACAGGAGGAGAGCGACGTCGTGCCGGACCCCCCACAACCAGACCTAACGGCAATGATGGAGTCCATGGCCAAAAACTTTGCAGCCTTTCATGAAAAGCTGAATGACATCCACGCTAATGTTGCCTCTCTAAGAGCTAAACTCGACCAGCATGGGGCCAGGATCACAGAAACGGAGCAAAGAATCGGACCAATGAATACAACGTTCATACCTTGCAAAACAGTTACTGAGCTTGTCCGTGACATGAAACAGGTCAAAGCCAAATGTGACGACCTTGAATCGAGGTCTCGGAGAAAGAATATTTGCATAGTGGGGGTCCCCGAATCTGCGCTAAAAGGTTGTATGGAACATGCGGTCGAACAACTCCTCAAAGATCTCGACAATCCTGCGCTCTCACCATTCTTCACAGTTGAAAGAGCACACCGCTCGCTAGCACCCCGGCCCAAACCGGGAGACTTCCCAAAGCCGATAATCGCAAAGCTGTTGAGTTACAAGGACAGAGACCACATACTCCGTCTGGCCAGAGAGAAAGGGGAACTAAGGCTGGACTCACAAATCATTTTCTGTGGTGGTGCAGATGGAAAGACGTCAATTTGGAGGGGTAAAATAAACGCTAAGAGACAGGAAAATCGAGTACGCGATGCTCTTCCCTGCTCGCCTAAAAATCACCCACCGCAACAAACTCTATTTTTTCACAGTCCCTGACGAGGCGGTCAAGTTCATCGAGGCACAAATCCCACTAGTGGACCCCCAGAAGACCCCATGATCAACAACTAGCTCCAGGCTGCCGGCCCCGTGCTCGGTGCCTTGCTGGATTTGGCCAACCTGTGAACTGCCACCTGGCGGGCTGATGTCCCCCCCCCCCCCCCATCACCCATCTTGGGCCGACACAGGCCAAACATCAGCATATCAAGAGCACGACTCCTCGAAGGGGATACATCTTCAACTCACTGGACTGTATCACCACACACGGGGCCCGACCACTTACAGCCAAGCAGTACTGTCATACACCACCCCAAGGCAGTAGCAGCTTATGCCTTGCCATTCTACTACATGTGTGTCCTCTCTTCGTAACCTTACTTTCATCAGCCGATCCAAAATTTTAATGATGTTCCATCATACCGATAGTAACAAAGGTGGGTCGGACGGCAGCAGCAGCCCCCACTGCAACTGCAATGTCTCCTAAAACGGAGTGTTTGTGTTTAAGCCCCAGTTGGGCTACTGTTCAAGCGTCGCTGAGTTGGGGATGGCGCGCAGTTGATCGCTCCGGGGGTGGGTACTATCACACTGCTAGTTGGTACCAAGCAGTGAGGGTGGGGGGTGGCAAAGTTGGGGAATGGTGTATTGAAAATGGCGGAAAGGTTGGGAACGGGGTTAAAGCAAGGCATCCTCATGCCATTGCAGCACACATGGCGGCACGCAGAGAAAGATTTCACACTAGGGATGTCCCATAAGTTGTTGGCATGGCTATAAAAATGCTGACATGGAATGTCCGGGGATTGACAAATTTCGCAAAGTCCCGTAGGATCACGGCATATGCACAGAGGCATGGGATCAAGGTACTCCTACTGCAAGAGACACACGCGCTGAAACTTCTCTCATCAAATCTTGCACAAACCTGGGGCCCCAATAGATACTATACTCAATATTCCACACAGTCCAGGGGAGTTCTTACTCTCATCCACAAGTCTTTAAAATTCACACTCCATACATCCCACATTGACACAGAAGGTAGATATGTGATTCTCCACTGCACTCTAGCTAACGAAAAATGTTTGCTTATTAACTCATATGCCCCCAACACAGATTCCCCTGAATTTATAGACACAATAACTGCCATCCTTATGAGATATGTGGAAGTCCCCATTATATAGGGAGGCAACATGAATCTTATACGTCCTGGATAGAACGACCAACACCCGCAGGGTCACTTCCCACGTTGCCAAGTGACTCCATACACAAATGCTCTCCCTGAATCTGCACGATGTGTGGAGAACGCTCCACCCCCAGGAAAGAGAGTATACTTTCTATTCAACGGTCCACGACAGCTCCTCAAGAATAGATATGTTCCTCCTGTCCGGGAACCGTGTGGGCAGGGTTTCTGAGGTCAGTATCCTCCCGCGCACGCTTTCTGACCACTCCCCTGTGCTAGTACATATCCATATGGGTAATACTCCGACGGCCCGACCCGCCTGGCGCTTTAAATCTGACGCTCTGTCGGACATTGTCTTCGAGGCCGAGATACTAGCGGACATAAACACGTTGTTTGAGAACAACAACACGTCTGACACCCCCGAAGGGACCAGATGGGAGGCATTTAAAGTATACATCAGAGGGATGTGTATCTCGAGGGAGGCGGGGGGGTCCTCAAAGCTATAAGGCAGTCCTTAAGCAATTCCGAAACCAAGCTCAAAACCCTTGAACAAGAGTACGTTTCCACACCAGCCCCGGCAACCCTGGCAAAGATCAGAACAGAGCTGGAGCTGTTTGAGTTCCACGCCCTAAGTGCGGTTCGATACCATGCCCGCCCTGTGGCTGCCCGAAGGTATGGGGAGGGAGACAGACCGGGAAGAACCCTCGCCAGATTGGTGCGGGAGGAGGGTGGCAAGACCCGTATAGATAACTAACTGGAAGGTACACACCTGACACTCAGAATGTATAACTGACTTTAATGTGCATGTGGTGCTCTATTATGAAATAGAGGGATCTATTTCAGAGTAATTCAAGGTGCAGGGGAGAAAAGAAATCAACCCTGGCATATGGGTTGTACAATTACACAAAGACCAAAAAAGAACCCTATTAGGGAACTCCCGTCCCCTGCACTCTATTTATCGCTTAAGCAAGCTGAGTAAAGGTTTATTCCCAAGAGGGGAATCGGAGTAAATGGAGTAAATCAATTTAAAGTTAAATGAAACAACATAGTAATTCAAGATATCGGTTTAGTATCGAAACATATTCATCAGTTCAAAGAAGAGTTGGTTATCCAATCAGGATTTATTTTTCAAAGAGCAAATGCCCAACGCGTTTCGAGATAATGTTCTCTTCATCAGGGGCTGTAGTTATTCGTTGTGTCAATCACAGTAACTCTAGAGAAGTATATACAAAATAATAATAATGTCAGTTTACATGATAATAACATAGACTGAATGTTTAGAGACAGCGAATTATCCAATCAGCCATATGGGTTCTTAAAGCAAAAGGTAGTACACTAATTAGAAGAGTCTACAATCATGTTATAAAGCAACAAGGAACTAGAGTTAATATCGTTTTAGCAGAGTCTTCATCCTATCAAACAATTGTAAATCAAATGTAAGTAAAAATGGACTATTGCAAATACCACTAGGTGTATAAAGGGTAAAAAACATACCGTATGTTACATTAAAGGATGGACTGGGTCATGTTGTTACACAAGTGTGTCATCCCAACAAGGTGTAGCTGTCTGGGTCCCCTATAGTATAACCAAAGAGGCAAAAGATGCTGAATGAGCACTGTGCTTTGGAATCAAGTGAAAATGGATAGATGTAGAAGAAAGTCTGTTAACTTACTAGCCAAACAAGAATCGCTTGTATCTGAATCCCTCAGAGGCTGGGGGGCCGTGTTGGTGTCAAAGGAAAACAGTATTTTCAGTCTGTGCGCGGTACCTAAAAGATGGAGGCACCACTCGTTACAAATAGAACGACCAAAAAGGTCTAAAGTGTCAAGAGTATCCATCTAGGATCAAAATCGAAAAATAGAGTTATAGTAGTATGGCCCTGTCCCAGAATAAGTAACTTACTGTAGTCCTTGTAAGGCAGGAAAGACAGGTAAGAGCGGGGAGATACAGCAGTCGCTAGAGACCTCCAAAAAACATGGCGGTTAATATATACGTCATTGTTGTGACGTCATTACGCTGAAGCGCACATGACGTCGCCAATGTAAACACCATGTACACGTCTGTTTAAAGAGACGGGTCTGGTAGCAAAAAGTGGCCAAGAGGTAAATACGGCTGAATGTGAAAAGCTGAATGTGAAAAGCTTTCCTGAGTCACTTAATGTGGCAAGAAGGTCTATGTATGCAGGAAAATGCGTATGAAGGGAGTCTAACAAGGAGTGTCATTTAAAGAAATTAGTCTGATTCGTTTAATATTCTCAAAAAGTCTGTACATACGGGAAAGTACGTATGAAGGGAGTCTAACAAGAGATGTAATTAAAAAAACTAGTGTCATTGGAAAGGTATATATGAACCTTCAAAAATGATTAACCCGAATATTGTTAGAGATAATACAAAGGAGGTGCAAATACAAAACTGCATAGATATATTAGTCATTTGTAGCCAGATATGACATGTTATACATAGAAAACATATGCATTGGTAAATGTGAGCATAGGAGAAAAGTCATCCATAGAAGTCAAGTAAATAAATAGTATCAATCTGATAAACAAGGTACGCTGTACTCTGCCTCATGTCAGATGAGTGCACAATCTGTTGAGGTTAAATGTGATTAGCCCAGATGCGAACCCAAAGTTGAATTCTAGTACCTCTGGGGGGGAAAGTTGGTGCCTGTATTTAGACTTAAAGGCTATCGATGTGGTAGAGCAGATCTCAGCAATGAAGGGAAAAGGATGTAGCGTTAAAAGAGAGGCGTTTCAAAGGAAAGGCCCTAGGTAGAAATCTTCGTTAAGTCCTTTGGGATTAACTGAGTCCAATTTATGGATCCAGTACAGTTCTCTTTGTGCTAACTTCTTAGCAAAATCTCCTCCTCTTGGTAGAGAATGTACTGTTTCTAAAATAACCCATCTGAGTTGTGAGATGTTATGACCGTTCTCCTTAAAGTGTCTAAAGACTGGTGATTTGTCGTTCTGTGTTCTAATATTCGACTTATGTTCAGTCCAGCGTTCTTTCGCTTTCCTAATTGTTTTGCCTACATAGTATTTCCCACAGGGACATCTTAAGGCTTAGATGACATTTTTGCTGTCACAAGTAGCATGATATGATAGGAATATTTTTTTACCATTGTTGGGGTGTCGGATGTATTTACCTTTAATTATATTAGGGCAATGCTGACAGTGTAGACATGGGTAAGTTCCAGGTTTTTGTTTTCTCAAAGTCGTTTGTACTGATAATGTTTTTTTTTCAGCTTTAACCAAACTATCCCTCAAGTTCTTTCCTCTCTTATACGCCAGCATTGGCGGTTCTGGGAATAATTTGTTAAGATTAGGGTCTGCTTTGATGAGGTCCCAATTCTTGGTTATTATTCTCTTGATCTGATAACTCTGACTGGAAAATTTCAGTGTATGGATGAGTCTGGTATTAATCTTCTTAGGTTTTTCTTCCAGTAGGTTGGATCTTGAAAGAGTCGCGGTACGTCTGATAGCTTTATCAACGGTGGCATCAGGGAAGCCTCTATTGATAAACCTTTGTTTCATATCCTCATATTCTCCTTGTAGTTTAGTAGTGTCAGATGTAATCCTTTTTAGACGTAACATTTGACTAAAGGGTAAGTTGTCCTTCAAGTGGGTTAGGTGGAAACTTTCAAATCGTAGTGTACTGTTACAATCCGTGGGTTTCCTGTAAATACTGGTTTGTAGATTGTTACCAATGATTCCAATATTGATGTCCAGGAAATGAATGTTGGGTGTGCCCATCTCTAGGGTGAAGGTAATTCTTTCATGGCAATTGTTTAAATATTGGAAGAACTGGTTGAGTTCATCTTTGGTGCCTAGCCAGATACCAAAGATGTCATCTATAAACCTTTTCCACAGAGCTATCTTGGTTTTCCACGGTTCTGTGTTCAATACATAGGTCTCTTCAAAATGGAACATGAAAATATTTGCGTAAGATGGGGCCACTGGTGACCCCATCGATGTGCCTGCTGTCTGTAGATAGAATTTATCATTGAACCTAAAGTAGTTGTTGAATAAAATGATGTGAATAAGTTCCATAGCAAATACTTTGTGTATCTTGGTGTTTCTATGTTTCAAAAGAAACCATTCCAGCGCTTCTATCCCTTGTTGGTGCGGGATAGAGGTGTACAGGCTGTTAACATCCAGTGTAAATAGGATAGATGTGGAATTGTCAATTTGTACTTCATTGATGACTCTAAGGAAATGAGCAGTGTCTTTCAAGTAAGTGGATGTCCGTTGGACTAATGGTTGGAGTGCTTGATCCAAATAAGTAGCTAGGGGGTGAAACACACTTTCAGTCCCCGCAACAATAGGTCTGAATGGTGGCTTAGTCTTGTCTTTATGGATTTTTGGAAGAGCATAAAATACCGGGGTCACTGGAAAGTTTTTAATGAGAAAGTCACAAGTGTGGTCAGAAATCCAATCCATTTCTGATGCTTTCTCGACTGCTTTCTTAATAGTGTCTTTAATGGCCAGGATAGGGTCAGAGTCCAATACCAAATATGTGCCTTGGTCATTCAATAAATTAAGACATCCAGAGTTGTAAAAGTTGGTATCCATCAGTACTAAGGCACCGCCTTTATCGGCTGGTTTCAGTGTGATAGACCCGTATAGATAGCATTATTGACGATCGGGGTTTAAGACACTGGTCGGACCAAGCCATCATCGACACCTTTGCTAGCTTTTACGCCAATCTATATGGCCCCCGGCCAGAGCATACAGCCCATGTTCTGGACGACCTACTAGAAAGCATTCCCATGACCCTCATCTCTCACAACACCAAGGAAAAACTTGATGTCCCGATCGCCTTAGAAGAGATCGTTCAGGTAATCTCGGACCTCCCTAAGAACAAGGCCCCGGGCCCTGACGGGCTCACATCCGAGTTCTACCAGGAACATGTTGCTATTCTAGCACCCATTCTGTACGGGGTCTGGACCGAATCACTCAGATTACACGCCCTCCCTCCTTAAGAGAAGCCCTAATAACAGTCCTCCCCAAGCCGGGGAAGCCCCCTGATGAATGTGGGTCCTATAGGCCCCTATCGCTCATTAACACGGATACAAACATTTTCGCTAAAATAATTGCCAACAGATTCCTCCCACTCATGCCCCACCTAGTCCATGCTGACCAAAGTGGATTCGTTCCTGGCCGCTCTACAGCACTCAACATCCGCTGCCTATTTAACGTGATGTCCAGAATCGATCCGAGTGCTGACGCAGTGGCAGTCGCACTGGATGCACAAAAGGCATTTGACATGGTCTCATGGCAATACCTATGGGCTGTGCTAGAAAAAATGGGAGTGGGACCGAACATGCTCTCCTACATAAAACTACTGTATACAGGACCATTGGCCAGGGTGCTAGTCAACTTTGTTACCTCCTCTCCATTTGCGCTACACAGGGGCACCCGTCAGGGATGCCCATTCTCCCCCATCCTATTTGCTCTCGCCATCGAACCCATGGCAGACTACGTCAGGGATCGACACACTAACAAGGGCATTTGCATACAGGACAAGCCAGAAATCATCTCGTTCTACACGGATGACGTTCTCCTATACGTCAGAAACCCCTCCACACACCTAGATCCGATCATCCGAGACATAACCAAAATAGGCACGTACTCAGGTTTCACCATCAATTATTCTAAATCTGAAATCTTCCCTCTCACTATAGCAACCGGCATGCGAATTTCCCCTACGCTGGTCCCCAGGTGGCATTAGATACCCTGGGGTGCAAGTATCACTGACCAAAGCCTCTCTACTAGTGGACAACTACGAGTCAACAGCTCAGCTCATTGAATCCAAAATGCTCAAATGGCGCAATCTCCCATTCTCCCTCGCGGGCAGGCTGTCCCTGATAAAAAATGATCGTGGTCCCCAAGCTCCTCTATATCTTCGCCAATGTACCAATATGGCCCGGGAAGCAATATTTTAAGAGGCTCCATTCGGCGTGCGCCCAATTCCTTTGGCACTCCGGAGCAGTCCGCAATAAGTGGCAGCACATGACCATGCCATATGAAAAAGGGGGTTTCACAGCCCCTGACCTAACTTTATACTGGAACGCAGCACAGGCCCAACACGCAACTCATTGGTACACATACCTGAATCCGCCCCCTCACGTCAAACTAGAGAAGCTTGCAGGGCTTGGAACTAACATCATGACCTTACTACTACACCGCACATTCCAAACAGATGCCCAGTTAGACCCTGTGGCTGCCACGATTACAGCATGGAAGAACATTTTGCACTCTGAACAAGTCCACTGCCCATACTACAAATGGCTCCCCATATGGCAATTTCCTGGACTTGCCCCCACACACGACCAGCATTTCTCACGACACTGGGAAGACCTGGGTTACCGAGCCCTAACTGACCTATACCCCGATAGCACATTCATCACCCCCCAAACATGGCGACCCACACACTCCAACTCTGCGCTTGAGCTACTGCAATATTTCAGGCTAAGAGCGGCAGTACGGGCAATGTGGCCTTCGTACCCGGACAAACCCCCAGACTCACCTGAACTCCAATACATAGCGAATTCCACAGGCTGCAGGGGCATAGTGTCCTCCCCATACAAAATGCAGCTGGCAAAAATAAAGGACATATCCCTTAAACCACGGGAGGCATGGACCAGGGAGCTGGGAACGGAAATCACCGAGGGGATGTGGAGCAAGATGTGTGCGCACACGCGCAAAGTCTCCCTCAGTGCCAGAACTCCTCAACAGACTATTACACACCGCACAGAGTTGCGAAATTATCAGGTACTTCGACCCATACATGCCCGAAATGTAACTCTGAAGAGGCAGACCATGCACATATATTTTGATCCTGTACTGGGTTTAACACGTTCTGGACGGAAGTAACAAAGGCGCTATCAGGGATAATTGGGGCCCTAGTAGGTCTGGACCCACTAGCCCTGCTGTTCGTAATTTGGGCTGGGGAAAATGACAGGGCAATGTCAAAGTTTCTAAATGTAAGTGCCATTGTAGTCAAGAGATGCATATTGCAATGCTGGAAGCGCCGCACCACCCCCACCCTCGAAATGTGGTTGAAAGCCCTCACTTGGGTACAAATGTGTGAAGAAGAATATATCGGTTCCCTGCCTATGCCTTCCCGTCCCAAAAATGTTTGGACAGAATTCTGCAGCTACCTGAACAGTAGAGACGAGGTTGAGTGGAGCTCCACCCCTCAGTCAGACCCACCCAACTGACCATGAGAACTGAGCACTCGAAACCCCCCAAGTGGTATCCCCCCCCCTCGGGCTGAGATGTTCGAAATGCTTGTGATGCAATGCCTATGTGTGATATTATATTTGCTTTTTCTCTGCGCAGCATGTGCTGTACATGTCTTAACCTTCTGCCAATAAATAAAAGTAAAAAAAAACAAAAAAAGAAAATAGATGTATTTAACCTGTGTGAAAGCCAAAAAAAGTGGCTCATGATTACAACTTTTGCATGACATCTAAAAATGTAAAAATGGCTTGGTGTTCTACAAACCGCAGGACCATCATGGGAGAGGTACAAACGACCTACATCCTGTGGCCTGGACCATCACAGCTATCCTACATAGTCATCCAAGTTTTTATGCAGACTGCACTAATTGTACAGGTTCAGACAGCAGAGATGCCGTGTTACACTGCTAGGCCATAAAGACCGCATATGGAAACTAAGGCACAATAACCATATACACTAGTGACACGACAGATACGAGGTTCGATTTCCAAACAAATCTGGTTTATTTCAAAGTTTCTCAGTCGGCCGACTGGGTCTCAACGTCTCGCAACGTGTGTTCCCAGACCTCTTGAGACGCAAGAGAGCGAGCAACGCTCAAGCAGCAATATATATACATAACATACAATCTTTACGAAGGCAATTTGATCCGCCAATAAATGTATCATTCAGGCTAGGGTTCGGTGATCGACAGTAATGACAAATATGACACGTTATGACAAGTCTTAATTCAGTCTAAACATATTTATTCTAGCAATGGCAGCAGAGACAGTTTTCTTATTATGGGGAACATGAAGCTTCTAGCTCAGCAAGAATATTGTGTTCTCGGCAGGGAAAACATTCCTTATTATGTTATCTGTATGACTCGGGTCATGAGCTGAAAGGTCAAATAGTTCTGAAGCAGAAAATACCACACTGCGCGAAGGAGTACCGCTGAAAGAATATAATTCATGTTTTAACTGCCTTTGCGTTTGCAAGACAGGCTGGCACCTGGACTACTGATTAGATGTGGCTTCTGCTCGACTTCAAGGACTTAAGGGGGGGGGAGAAGAACAATGTATCTCTGAATAGTTTGCCATTCCTGTCTGTGTTAGTATTTCAGCATTCAGGCCGTGGCCTTGCACACTGTGTGAGTTCAAAGCATAGAATACATTTGCAAAGCGCTTTGACAAAGGAAAAAGCAAATGGCAGACATTTCACGAAATGGACGCCCTCTGGGTACATTGACGATTCTGCGATTGCAATGTTTGTCACGTGATGCATTTGGTTTCTGGCCAACATACTATTTATACTATAGGGTCGTTTCTGGTCTAACAAACCCTCCTTTTGGCCGTAAACCAAGAGAATCACCCTTGCATCGCGTCTATATCGGACCATGTGTCCAATTCCAAACTACCCATACTGCTGTAATTGGAAATATTAATTGCCATAAATTCTTTAATAATTTCATTTTCGTGTTGTGCACCTTCACTTGGCATGCAAGGAGGTTTCGTTTTGATCACATTGTACGCATTAATTTGTAATTTGGGAGCAGAGGATTGGCAAGCATTGTATGCAACAACAGCAGAACATGAGGATTCCTAATATCATGAACGAAATTGCAATTGGTTTCCATCCCCATGATCGCAGCAGTTCCCAAAACCATGAACTTATATTCAGATTCCAACCACCTGTAGGAACATGAATTTCAGAATTTAGGACATGCAATTTCTTGATTGCTTCAAATATCATGGGGGAGGAGTTTACGAATACACAGCACGCTGACCCCACCAATTTGCATACCCCTCCACGATCAGCCAAGATTATATCAAGTACCATTCTATTCTGAAGTGCAATTAATCTGATTGCTTTCTGTTCCAGTGTCAAATTATAGAGTATATCTGTAGTTCCATGTATCGTTTCTTCTAACATCCTGGACATTTTCCTTATATTCCATGAATTTATTGCTTGTCCCCAAAATGGTATGAATGACTTTGCTATATCCCGTACAATCTGCCCTGCTGTATCATCTCGTCGTGGCCTTGATCTGGATAGTCTTGATATTTCAGAAGTTTTGGAAAGAAATACACCAGGTAAAAGTATACCTAAATAACCGGTCCCTTCCCAAGTTCTAGGTAACCAATGACAGGCCTGATCTCCACATACAAAATAAACAGAACCTCCTATATATAATGGTTTCTCTTCTTGCTCAAATACACTCTTAATGACGCATAGCAAGCGGTATTAAGTGGCAAAGGATGTACATAACAACCCATTCCTCTTTCACCATGCTGGTGTAAATGGGAACAGACCCAGCAATTGGACCTATTCAAAATAGCATGAGTCATATTCATAATCAATAGCAGTGTATTATTGTCATAACCTTTTTTATGTTTCACTTCTAGCGAGGGGAGAGTATAAGAAAGCACATGTACTGGGCTACTCATAGGAGTATTGGTAGTAGTTAAAAGAGAGTTCAAAGGATGCACAGTTTCCAGATACCAGAATATTGGGACCAGTGTAATCCAAAATGCAAAGCGGTATCATAATCATTAGCATATTATTCTTTCCGAACCAAGTTTTTCTAGGAGCAGGCTCCGTTTCTATTTCTAGAATATCAACAGCATTGGTGCAAGAGGGAGCAGGAGCGAATACAGACATTGTTTATCTCAGGAAAACTTTTCAATGTTTGTCGGGGAAAGTTCTTCACAGCAACACACGTTAACAGAAAAGCGTTCAAGCAGCAGCAAAGCGATCAGGCCAGTTCAGGCTAGCCTGCTTAACAAATGTCAGCAAGCTGATGTAAATTTGCTCAGAGCTCCAAAAAGGCAGGAGCAAGCATCAATTGTGTCGGTAGCATATCCCCCCGCTTGTTCACGCAAGGTTGCACTGGTCCTTCACTTTTCAATGGTAGCACCAGGAAACCGCGTTTCAGAGCTTTCAATTTAATGCAGCTTGATTCAGCTCATACCCTCCTTTTCCCTAGGCCTCCGTTCCCACTTCATCCATGCTGGGAACAAAGGCAAAACAAAACGCTGATCACTTCCAATTTTGTGAACGTAGATTGTACCTCATGGCTCCAGGTACAGTATGATCGGTAAACCATGCACTCTCATTTCCAGATTTCTCAGTGCCAGCCTGTGATGCAATGCAAGGTGATAAGGCAGCGGTCGGACAAAGCTGAGGCATCTTTGGCCTTTCGATCTTTGTTGCAATCCCCCAGGCCCTTTCTTGGGCTCAGGAAGCATTTCTGTCAGAGAGATGGCAATGGTATCTTTGTGATCAGGTGCAGCTGTATTTCTTTCGATGTCTGGATCAAGCGGCTCTTTCAAAGGAAGCAGAATTTCTTTTTGTATGTGTTGCGTGGATCCAGTGCTTGCGGCCATCCACTCGGACAGCAGTCTGCATAGCCAGCAAGACCTGGCAGGACCCCTTCCATCGTGGTGCGAGTGAGCCTTTTCTCTCAAAATGTTTAATCAATGTCCAGTCCCCAGGCTGCAGACAATGTCCTGGACCAGTATATCTGACAGGAAGAGCCTCCTGCACCTGCTGATGAATTAAACGCAAGTTTTGAGTCAACTGTTTGCAATAATTAATAAGCAACGGGTATTCTATGTCCTTCAGCCGTTTCGGCTGTGGAGCATTCCAAACATTTGCTGGTCTCCCCCTTACGATTTCGTAAGGGGAGAGACCAGTCCTCGCCTGTACAAATGTTCTCATGCATAACAAAGCTAGTGGTAACGCATCGGGCCATTTCAAATTACTCCCCTCACAGAGCTTACTTAATTTATTTTTCAAAATACCGTTCTGACGTTCCACCATTCATTGGGTGTCTGGCCGAATGGAATCGTTGGTCAATTTTGGAGGCCTGCACAAATTTGTAATATCACGGCTGCAATAAAGTGCAGACTGTTATCTGACCATATGACATGGGGTAGACCAAAAACGGGGAAAGTATTCTTTTAGCATGACTTTAGCTGTGGACATAGCCGTACAATCTTTCAGGGGATAGGCCTCTTCTCATTTGCTGAATCCGCGGACCACCACAAGGACATATTTATAGTTTTGGCACCTTTCCATTTCTATGAAATCAAAATGGATGACTTCAAATGGCATGGAGGGGGAGGGGGCAAAACTTCCTACTGGCGTCGCTGTTCCTTTTCCAATGTTATGTTGTAAACAAGTCATGCAATTTTGAACCAATCTGTCAGCAGTTTTTCTAATGTGTGGATTCTGCCATACAGAATCTAGATGTTGAATCATTTTCCTAGCACATATGTGTGTTGGACTGTGGCCATCGTGACCATTGCCATTACATGGGCATTTGGTAACATCCACCTTTTATTCCGTTTGTCCACCCAACAACCTTCAGAATCTAATTCTGCTGGACCCTCAGACCAGGTTTTTATTTCATCTGGAGTAGCTTCTGCTTGCATTTCCTTAACTGTGGCAATCCCATGTTCTATCATGCAGGGTACATCTTTAATTTTTTTCAACATACGTTTTTGTGTGTAAATCAGTGGCAGTTTGTTTTGCAATTTTGTCTGCAAATGCGGTTCCCTTTGCAACATTACATGTTACTCTTTTATGTGCTTCACATTTCATTATTGCTAATCGTTTGGGAAGCGCAAGTGCTGACAACAGTCACACTATCAAAGTGCCATGTTGGATTTTGGTTCCATGTGATGTCAGCAAACCCCTTTCAGTCCATAATCTACCAAAATTGTGTTCCACCCCAAAGGCATACTGACTGTCAGTGTATACGTTTACATTAAGATTTGCAGAAATTTCACATGCTCTGGTTAACACTATTATGTCTGCAGCTTGTGCTGAGTTATATGGGATTCTTTTGCTCTCTACAATACTTTTCAGTGTAGTGATGGCATATGCAGCAGTTGATGTACCATCAGGTAATTTAAAACAAGAACCGTCACAAGACAATTCTCCATCTGGCTCTTTCTGTGGGGTATCAGTTAAATCAATTCTTCCTTTTTGACTCTTGTTCAGTAACCATTAAATAATCATGGGTGTAACGCTCACCTGATTCCGGTAGAGGCGCCGGTCTTGACTGGGCGTATACCGTATCTTCAAAGGTGATGTGTAACACCCGGCTGGCTCTTTGGGCTGGACCTCTGTGCACTGTATGTCTGACTCGAAGGGTAAGATGTCTGCAGATAGAAAATATGGGATTAATGAACTGGGTTATTGAATGTCTCTCTCTTCTTCCCTTTCTCTTCTCCTGTAGAACCCCAAAGGTTAACGCTCTCACCTTAGGTAAGTGAACGCCGTGCTCTCCATCTGCCTCGGGGCAGGGTGCTGTAACCAGTTTCTTCACTGGATAAGGGGAGCAGGCCTCTTGACTTCAGAGGACTGCTGTCCGTCGTTTACTGCACGAACGGTAAGTTTTGAGTAATTCTAATGTCTTTAAAAGTCTTTAGTAATGATGTCTCTTGTTTTGCAGGGTTCCGGCGATGGCGGATGACGGGCTGAAGTGAGTTGAAGATGGAGCCCGTGTGATGAATAGAAGCGCCTGGAAGCACGTAAGTAAGCGCTTGTTGCCTGCTTCACGATGCGCTCTAACTGTCTTTTTATTTTGCAGGTACAAGTTCGGAGCGGCTGCAGGGTGCCGGAATACCCACTGGGTTAGATGTGGAAAGGAGTAATGGCACGTGAGTATTAAAGTTCCCCAATGTCTTTAAACGCACCTTGTTTTGTCTTTCAGATGCGGGATGCAGCGCCGAAGACCTCCGGAGCGTGCAAAGAGTTGGTAAGCTTTTGTCTTTCAGATGCCGGAATGCAGTGCGAAGCGCACGAAGAGTAGGTAAGCCTTTGTCTTTCAGATGCCGGAATGCAGCGCGAGGCGTTGGTGACAGCCGATGGACCAGGTAAGTGAAGCGCTGTCACTGAAGACCGTAATGCTAACCTGTTCTTTCTTGTCTTTATAGGTGTTGCTGAAGACTGGATTCAGGATGGTAAGCCTTTTTCCTTAGGCCCAGGATCAGATGCAGAAGACACGATCAGCGTTCTGCTGCAGAGGATGCAGAATAACGCAAAGCAAGATTCATCCATCGGGTGTGGTTTAAATAGCCTCCTGTAGTGCTTAGGTGTCTCCTTCCACAGCCACGCCTAGGTAAGAAAAGAGTTCCTGCTTTCCAGAAGTGTTCCAGTGTTCTGAACCTAGGGAGTGGCTCCTGCCCCACCCAACAGGAAAAGTAGTTCCAAACAGAAGAGGATCAGAGGCAAGTAAGCAGCATGGTCTGCTGCAGGTAAGTCCACCCAAGCATTATGAGCCCGGCGCTTCCAGCGCTGGGACTGGGCATATTTATGAGCCTGGTGCCACTGGCGCCAGGACTGGGTCCAAAAGGTCCCAATTGGGACTGGTTGGCACTCGGAACCTGGGTTATGGATCTGCTTCCAAGGGAGTTGGGAAAACCCTGACCTTTTGGAAGCAGAGAACGTGACAGTGGGGGAATTCATTTTCACCCCCTTTGTTGTTGGGAGGGGGCATTAACTCGGCCGGATTTAAAGCACAACACCTCATAATTTGAATATGTGGTGCAAATAGGACAATTTCGTATCTTGTTAATCTAGCTGCTGTAAGGTGTTGTGTCTGCGTTCTATTTAAAAGAACGTCCACTGAATGGGGCACCGTAGCGGTTAAAGCGCGACCTAAAACCATTCCCTCGGTTTGTTTTACTGACGCGGTGGCTGCAGCAACAGCTTGCAAGCAGCGCGGCAAAGGACATGCAACAGGATCCAACATGGAAAAGAAGTAGCCGCATGGTCTATTTCTCCCTCCTTGTTCCTGAGTCAAAACAGCCAAGGCGCATCCATTACTTCCATGCACAAATAACTTAAAAAATTCTTGTCATAATTTGGCGTGCCCAAAACTGGAGCTGAACATAATGCAGCTTTGAGCAGGTCAAATGCTTCTTGACGTTCCATGTTCCATGGCAAAGGTAAGGTAACCTCTTTCCTTGTCAATGCCACTATTGGTTTCACGATCATAGAAAAATGTGCTATCCACTGCCTACAATACAAAGCCATGCCAATTAAAGCCCTGACTTCTTTCTGCGTCTTTGGAATAGGCATATCAGAGATGCTTTTTATTCTTTCTGGTGTCAATCTCCTTCCCTCCTTCGAAAGGAGGTGGCCCAAGTACACCACTTCCTTTCGACAATACTAGAATTTCTTTAGTGAAGCTTTGTGTCCATGTGCTGCTATCAATAAATCGCCTATACATTGTAACAAAACACAACCTGCTGGTAATTCTAGCATATCTAGTTGTTCTTTTAATGCTCTACTGTATGTACTCGGACTCTCAGTGTAGCCCTGTGGAATTCGCGTGAATGTAAATGAACATCCTCCTAGAGTAAAAACAAACATATCTGCTATCTGGATGTACTGGAATACTGAAAAACGCATTCTTCAGATCGACGACACTAAAATACGATGCAGATGCTGGAATCATAGTCAAAATTGTAGTCACATCCGGGGCTAATGGAAATTGCAGATCAACAACTTTATTCACTCCGCGCAAATCAATTATGAAACGGTACGGTATGTCATTACCTCCTTTCTTGTAAACCGGAACAATCGTCTTCAATTACGTTTCTTTTAATCAAATCTGACACAATGCATTTCAATGCTTTTTCTCCTTCGGCTGAAATTCTATATTGCAGAATACGTGGCAATGTAATCCCTTCTTTCAAAACTATTTTCACTGGCTCTACTTTCAAACAACCAACATCATTGTCATTCACTGCCCATGTACAACTCAGTACTTTACTTAATTCAGTCGGTAATGGCTTAGATAAAAATTGCGATACAGGAGTCTTTTGTGGCGATATCGTCAAATACACTTCATCAGGAGAACAATAAATAACTGCATTAAATTTCAGCAACAAATTTAATCCAATCAAATTTTCACTGCAATTTCTCGTAAAAATAAATGGGCAAGATTCAGTGAATGGACCTAGCATTCTAGGTACTGGTTGTGACACTGGACTAATTACTGGTGTACCTGAGAACCCTACTGAGACATTTTAATGTCCTGTCAGTGGTATATCTGGAACCCGCTGATGGTCAATCGAACATTTTTGTGCACCTGTGTCCACTAGAAAAATGTGTTCCCTATTCCCAACCTTCATGTCTACGTAGGGCCCTTTCTGGTCTACGGGAATAGATACTGGTTCAAACCTCTGTCTCGGGCTGTCCTAATAGAACATTACATCATCAGATGTAAAGTCGCCAGTGTAATATGCATTGGACTTATTGTCAAAAATATTCCCACCATTTGTATTATTCCTCTGTTGATTTTGATTTTGATTCTGATTCTGATTCTGATTACCCTGGTTATCCTGAAATTGTGGCGCTCTTTGGTTTCTATTCTGTCCTTGTATACCCGGGCAACCTCTATTCTGTCTTCTCGGGAAAGTCCCGTTTTGATTCTGCATATGCGGACACTGTGCTCGCCAATGGCCGCCTTGTCTACAATAGGCACATTGATTAATCCCTATTGGACCACCCTGCATGTTGGACGCTAATACAAATTGGACTCGGGACAGTGCGTTTCCACCACCTCTATTATTGTTTGCTACTTGCTGCATAAATACTCTTGTTTTCAAAATCCCTTTGTCCCTCAGTTCTTTGTCCTCTGAATCTACTCTATTTTCATAATACTGGGCCATGTGTAATACTTCACTTTGTGTTTTTACTTGCCATGCACTTTCAGATGTCATTATTAAACTTTGAATTTTTGATAACAACACTCGCACAAACTTATCAACAAACAATTTCTTCCCGGGTTCAGTACTCCAGTCCTGACCACTAAAATCTGCAAATACTTCTTCAAATCGATTAAAATAATCAGTCGCTCCTTCTTTTTGCCCTGTAAACAAGCAGTCATTTTATCCCAAACTGTTCTCTTTTCAGGTATCAAAGTTTTCAATTTCTCTTCTATTCGCGATGGCAAATCCAACATAACTTGCAGCGGTTTTTCTCCAGTCTTTCTCCCACTCTCATTTCTAGTCAAATTCTCCCATGTTTCACCTAATATCGGTGCGTCATTTATATTTCTAACCTGCTTCCATACGTCTACAGGAAGAATCACGGGAAACAATAAATCAATGTCACTCAATGTAAAAACAGATGAATTCAAAACAGATTCAATTTCTTTATAGAATCCTGATGGGTTTTTCCTAATATCAGGGATCGTCTGCTTGATAGTATTTAGCTCTTGCCTAGAAAAAGGGACATGTACAAACTGTGCAATATAATGGGCTTCTATCGTTCAGGCTGGAGTTCCCCCAGAGGCAGCAACTTTCGGGACAAACGTGGGAGGCACTTCCCTAATGGGTAATTGCAAACTAGGTGTTTCTACATTTGTTCGCTTATTAAGCAATGAAGCTAAATCAAGAGAAAAAGCAGTCGTTCTAGTTTCAGGCGAAAATGCTCTTTTGTAAATTGTCATTAAATCAGCTGGACAACATACCTTATTCTTCATACATTCATCTTGTAAATATTCTACCATGACCTATAGTACTTTTCTCTGCATTTCTAATGTATACTGACTAAAGGTATCCTGCACTTCCATTGGGGAAATGGCGGCATCTGTAATCCATCTAAGCGCATCTCGCATACAAATTCTCATTTCTTCACTAACAGGTTTCAACAGCGGCAAAAATAGCTGTTGGACATATGACATAAGCGGTTTATCTTTCTTCAATAATTCTCTATGCAATCGATCAAGCTCGTGCTTAAACATAAATATTCGGCCTACATGTGCTCGTACTTTCGTTGCATTATCTCGTAAATTCGAAAACAACCAAATCGCGCAACTCTTGCGGTGCCACTCTATCGGTCAAATCACTTCATATTTTCACAAGATAATTCCCCATACATTCTAACAATACCTGCTGTTCTCCAAGGCCTCTATGATCAGATATGGAACTTTTCACAGCTGCTTCATCACCATCAATATGTTTCTGCCCACTCTCTCAGTTCTTCTTTCCTGTCTTGGCTAATCGTACTACGAGTCTCTCTACTGCTTCCTTGCACAAGCCCCATCTCTGTAGAACTGCCTACTAAAGCGGCTAACTCATGCTCTGCGGCGGTGGAGGAAATGATGTCACAAGCACAGCAGGAGAGGATCGGCTTACTGCAGATGGAATAACAGGAATGGGAGGTACATACGGAAGAGGTGCAACTGGGTCAGTACTTTGATGTTCATTTCTTCGCTCATTCAATATTTTGTTTATTGGCTCATCTGATGTATGTAAATCTTGCTGATATATTGTCTGTACATCTAATTGGAAAGCCCTATCCATGTTCCTAATGGCTTCGGTCTGCTGATGCTGATCATGCTCTAGCACCTTCTCTGCATTCGTTTTAGGTCTGCGCGCAAGTTTTCTCTCTACTTCTCAAACGGAGATTAGCTTCCTTCCTCCAGTCTCTCAACGTCGAATGCTGCTGGTCTGGCCTTGCATAGCAATACTGATTCTAGATGTTCTATATGTGCTACTTCAAAGCTCCCATTATTAGGCCACTGTAGGTCTGATACACGTCTGGTCTGCCTATTGTGGGATGCTTGAACCCACTCATCCAAGCCCTACAAAATCGCTGGCAGCAGAAGCATCATAATGGCCGCCGGAAAGCATGCTGCTCGCCAGAGATCATCCAAAAATGCGCAGTAGAAATCTGAAAAATAGGCTGCCACCCACCTTTGCCTATATTACTGAGTACAGGAGGTCACTGCCTAAAACCACCATTGGGCTACACACACAGTAGCCTGAAATCATTTGGAAATAGCAATACTGATTGCTAAAAGCAACCCAGAGCTGTGGGAATTAATTTTTTTTTTATGTCAAAAATTGCTAAAATCAGGGCTCACCAAAACCACTAAAAAGATCCCACCTCCATGTTGGGGGGTCAACATCATTCTCCCGCAAGAATCTACATGAATCTGAGGTCCACAGAAGTTCATCTATATTTGAACAAAGTATATTTTGAGGATTGCTTACTGGTAAGGCAGCTGTCAAAAATGGGTGGAATACCAGTGCTTGACACTGACCGGCGCTAGCAATCTAAATTCTGACAGGAGACCTGTATTTCTGAAGCTAAACAGAAACCTGAGTTAGCTGAGACTTCAAAAGGCTGGCTGTTCATGGGAAGCCTTCACATCTAGCCTTCTTAGCAACAGCACAGGAAATCACATGGTCCTGTTGATTAAGAGGGAGGAGAATTTCCCTGCAGCCTGGAGAAACAAGACAAAGGATTCTTTCAGCTGAATAGGATATGCTGATTTGGGTGTGCCTGAACAACACTGCTCTGGGGGAAGGCAAGACATCTCATCTCTGAGTGAAGCCAAGTTTCTAGGGGCAGAGACAAACGACTGTGGATTCAGAGAGTCCAGCAAATATGTTTTATGAGAATACTGATAACTAGTTATACCAAGCGGACAAAAATGTTCAATTTGGAGATTCTTAATATGAAAAATTCACTCACAATTTGAGACTAAGCTGGACGCTGTGGGATGCCAAACCCTGTAATTATTAATATTGTGGGTGCAGCGTTTATGCTAGAAACCTAAGAACTTCCAGTAATATGCTCAGAGAGGGTGTGTACCTCCGTGTAATATTTGATGCAAAATTAATATTGCGAAACCCATCAAAAGCGCAAAATGTTGTCATTTCTGAACCCAAGCTCGTAGAAACATGTGAATTGAACCGAACTGTACCTTAAGCAATCTCTCATGCAATTTAGGTAATAGTAACAAGTGGGGTATATTGTAAATATGTGTTTTATGAAAAAGAAGATATGCTGTACGGACACAAAGGGGAGTGTCCTTTCCTTGAGCCATAAAGAGGATACCTGATGTCTCATTCTGACTCACAACTCCGTTCTCCAGTCAGAGGACAGTAAATCCTTTCCCCTATCAAATCCTCAGTGGGTTGGGCATAGGAAGTCAGCCTCCACACCCCCTTTGAGAACACATAAAATGAGACTGCTGAGACCCAGATAGACACACTCATTTTTCCACTACTCATCGATTCCTGCGCTGCACGCTGCCCGACCATGTCGAGACTCCTGAGGCTCCAGAATTTAGACTCCAGAAGCAAACTGTAGAACCTTAAGCAGGGGCCAAACCCAAAAGCTGAACTCCTTTTCAGGGGCCCCAGAATCCAGCAACCTAACCAAACTATTCAACAGCCGGGTGAGCTGTTTGATTCTGGCTAGAACCCTGTGCCAGAACCATATCCAGACCCAGAAAGCAGAGTTCTACCCAGAACCCGGCAGACCCAGACCAGACCGCTGTGCAGTGCCGATAGCAGACCAGAGGCCCCGCTGTGAGCAGAACCAGTGCCAGAGACCATCCCTTGGCGAGAGAACCGCAGCCCAAACCTGATCAGATCTGTGACAATGCCCATTCCCTTCCAAAACTAGGAGTGAGTATCTAGAACTGTCCAGAACCCATCTCTTAAAGTAATCTTATTCAAACCATTTCAACCTGTCCAGAACTGCATAGAAATTGTGTGTCCATTCTGTGATTTCAAAGCTGCAAAAGTGTCATCTGTCATTCTGAAATCTTGACTTAATTTCTGAAAATCTACCTCCACAAAAACGTCCGTATTTTTTGAACCGTATGTCCTAGAAGCGAGATTTAACTGTCATTTTTCGGTAATCGCGGTTTACGCACTCGGAAAAAGTGCCGAGAATTGCAATTTGGCTCAATTTCACCACTTGTAAAAATAGCTGCTTTTTGCTTTCCACTGCTTACATTTGTTTTCAACCTGATGATCACTCCTGAATCATTGCTAGTGTGGACCTGAACTAATTCAAAGTAGCTATCACCTACCCTGAATCGCCTATAGGGAATTAAAATCATTTTTAGCATATTTTTCACTTCATTGCAATCACATTTAAAAGTATTTGGCCTGTGTTTTAAAATCATCCCTGTTTCTCTAAGCTTGCTGGGGGGAACGGGAACTGAACTGCTTCTGATTGTATTCCTGAAAACCTGTGTGCCCTCATTTCCATCTCTTCATATTGCATAAGGGGGAGTGAGTTGTGACAAGGGAAAAAGTGATCATATTATCTCTTGTTGAATCCATATCAAGTTTTATTTCTGTGCCTGCATTCTTTCCATCTTGCATTTCCTTGAACCGTAAAAGTATTCTCTGCTACTTAATCCTTCCTATTCATACTCCTTTCTGATTAAAGAGTTGTCGCTATTGTAATATTACCCAATACTGATCACTGTTCATATTCATAAGCGTGCTATCAAATATTAATTTATTCATAAAAGTGTGATATATATATTGTTTAATTTCTCCAATAAACCTTTTAATTTGCAAAACAAACCTCCTTAGTTCAGTGAGGTCAGGGGGATTCAAAGAGAGGGGCGTTATATAAGTGTTTATCATCCAGATTTAAGAAATTGACATACAAATATATGAATAAGGGCTTCCATTGGGCATCCCAGACTAGGCCTCGACTTAGTTTGAGTGCTTGATAGAAGTCACTTACAAAGTGGGGGCTCGTAACGGGACGTCTGGATTAGATCTACCACTTGTGCAGCTTAATACAGTGTGCTAACTGACAGGATACATAAATCCTGTTGGATCACCATGCTGTGTTATGCTGTAAAAGCACTCCTCAAAGGAACGCTCTAAGGAAACGGTCTGTTTTGCAAAATAAAATACTAACTTCTATAAAATCAAAAATCAATTTCCAGAATGACGACACTGGTAGATATCAAAAATAGCGAGAGAGCACCTCTTACATAAGCTATTTGTGAGAGGTGAGTGGACTCAGCAGGACCAGACGGTGTGGTTGCAGGCAATCGCACCCCAGATCACTGCAACAGGGTCAGATATATGGAGAGATCAGGGTCACTTACATGTGGCCCTGAGTGAGCTATACATGGCCCCTAAAGCCAAGGATGAGCACAACAAGATTGCCAGGGTAGCAGCATATTTATATTTATATATGGGAGCCATACAGGACAAATGTGCGGAAGGCCAAGATTTGCCAAGTAGGCAACTGATGGCATTAGAGAAGGCCCAATCTGACCTGGTCTCTTCTGAGCAGAGGCTGCAGAGAAGCCAGGAGTCGGAAAACAAAAGTAGGCAGTATGTCATTAAAATCAAAGAGGACATGGGTATCCTGCAACCGGAAAGGGCAGACCAGGATACCAGAATTCTGGCCTTGCAGAAGGAGTACTAAGAAGGTTTGGACTCCCTACTGCAGAGCCAGAAAAAGCTGGACTAACAACTAGACTTCAACAGGGCATGCACAGAGCAGGTAGCCACCCTGCAAAGCCACCTAGATAGAGTGAAGGCAGATAGCAACAAATTGATTTTGAAAGACCTGGATACCCAGGCACAGTTTGATGAGGAGCACCAGAGAGCTGGTGCTTTTCAAAGGCAGAGGGACGACCTGGCGGCACAGATGCAGGCTCTTACTCAGGAAAGGGACACCTTAGGCCAGGAAGTCTGCCACTTAAAAAAGAAAATGGAAGAAAATCACCTGGCCCTCCAGGGACTGGGTGACCTCTAAAAAGAATATCAGAACTTGGTAGAGCACACCAGAAGGGTGGAAGATGCTCTGGCAAGAAAGGAGCAGGCCAGTAGGGACGGTACCCAGGAGGTAACCCTCCTGCAGCAAAGACTGACCCAATACTCCAGGACTAACCAGGAAGCACAGAGGGAAAATGAGGCCCTCTGTCAGCACAATGATAGGCTCCAGCAACAGATAGCCATGCAGGAGAGACTGATAGTCTAGTAAGGCCTTGATTGAGGAACTGAAAGCACAGGCTCTGGCAGGGCAACAGGGAGCAGGGGCTGATAGAGATGAGGTTCGCTGGGAAAGGGAAACACCTGAGCATAACCTCAGGAGCCCTAGTACCAGAGGCCTCCATCTCTCCCAGACCCTGGACTCTGCCACCCCATGTGCCCTGGCGCACATGAGCCCAGGACCACGGGGATGGCAGATTACTATCCAGTCAGAAGTATGGGGCTCATAGGCCAGTACCTCCCAGGAATGGATAGGCGGGCATCCGGGTATGGGCACCCAAGTACAGTGCAATTTAATGGGCAACCCCGAGAGAGTAGGCCCTCTAAGGGCATTCTGAAAACCTCTGCCCAGTTAGGTCAGTGGGGGGGGGTACCCATCAAATCCTAGCAGCAAGGAGGAATCTGAAGACTCCTCTGAGCGTCACAGGAGACCAGGTCCCCACATTCTGCCACCCATTCGCAGGCTCGCAGAATCCGGGAAAACCTGATAGATCAGACCGGCACCTCTGGGAGCAGTGCTTCTGAGTCAGAGGATGAATAGACCAGGGTTACCCGAACCAAGGCCAATAAGGCAAACAGGGCCTTGTTTAAGGACCCCTTAAAACTGATTAAGGCAATAAGGAGTGTTATCACCCCTTATTACAAGAACGCCAAGTATTCTGTTTGGGAACACTTGGAGCTCTTTGAGCAAATGATGGAGACTTTCCATTTGAAAGACAGCAGTAGCTGCATGCAGTACGTCGAATGGACATTCTCCCCAGAATACTCCAGTTTCTTTGCGGGGCTGGAGGACCAAAATCATGCAAGATGGTCCACCTACAGGGCGGCCATCTTAAAGCACTTTTCTGTTCACAGACATCCCCAAGAGGCTTGCAAGGCAGCCTACAATTTGCAATGTGGGGAGGATCAGGCCCCACAAGAATTTGTGCAGGAATTGAAGCGTGCCTTTGCGCAGACTACCAAAAGGGTGCGCACGGACAGCAAAGAATTTAACACTTTTTTCCATGCCTTGCCCAAATACATCATGACCCAGCTAGTGAGAGATTTTCATGAGAAAAGGTCGCTAGACTGGGTCATTGAACAGGCCACCCGAATCTGAGGTGCAGAAGCCCATAGAAAATAAAAGTAATGCGCAGAAAAGCCCCAAACCGACCAGCACCCCTGCTGCTGCCAAGGTGGCAGAGGTAAAAGGTTGCCCCCGTTTTAGATTTGGAGACGGGGGGTGAGGGGCCTAAAAACTTGCCTGCACAGAATAATTCCAAGCCAAGAAGGCCCTCGGGCCAGTCACAGACAGGGAGTCAAGGAGGTAGTCCCACAAATGGAATCCCTCACTCCCCTGATTATGTAAGTCCCAGCTACAAGGGAAACCGACCCATCCTGGGTTACGTGTGGACTCCTTCAGCCCAAGGGGGGGGATCCAGCCAAGCACCTAACCCAGGGAACCTCCCTCCTAACTTCCCACAGAAGGGGAGAAATTCCCCAAATCCTGGGCAGAACTTTTTCCCCAGGTATCCACCCAACTTCCAGCCCAAAAATCATCCGTCCTTCTTTCCCCAATTCCCTGAGCCCAGACAACCTAATCCGGGAGAGGGGAGGCCAAGGGTGGAGGGGTATCCAAATCTTCCCAACCCGGGGTACTACCGGATAAGGGATAGCTACCCTTCCCAGGATCAGCCCAGGGGAGAAAACCGAACCCCATATCAGCCTGAGCGGGTTTCACAGTTAGAGCGCCAGGTCCAAAATATGGCACGGGATCTGGGTCACATGCTGAGGGCTCACCAGAACCCTCAGATGAGCATGCCGGCGCAGAATGCCCCAAACTCTGGGCCTGGTGCTCCAGAACAATGACGGGGCAGCACCCCGATAACCCACCGATTCCCAGGGAGGAGGCACAAGGGGAAGGGGGGTGTAAAGCCTTGGAGGAAGCTTCCTTCACCACTTGTAAACAGCCCCTGGAAACCCAGGAACCTGAAACAAAATCTCCTACCCCTGAAAGTCTGCCACCCAAGGAGCAGAGAAGAGGTAGGAGAAACAAAGGACCCAAACAGACCCAGTTTGTGGAGGAGGTACAGATCTTCCAATTTGGGGGAGAGGGATCCTCAGAGCATCCTGGGAAAAGGATATTCTCCTTCAGAGATGGGGGAACTCCTCCCAAGGAAAAATGGGTCCCACAGGATTCACATCCAGACTGGGTAGATGTGGGGACGGAGCTAGCGTCGCCCATCATCTCATCCCAGAACCAACAGCATGAAAATCCCCTGGTTCAAACCCATCCTGGTGACTGCCTCCAAAAAGGGGGGGGGGCGGCCCAGAACCAGAACCAGGGGAACTCAAAATGTCTCCTATCTCCAGTTGCCAACTTTTTCTTTCAGATTCCCAAGACTCTTCACAGAATTCTGCCCAAATATCTTCTCTTTGCATGTCCAAAACCAGAAAAATGGCCCACCAGTTGTCCAAAAAATGTGCATTATCTGTGCCCCCTTGAGGAGAAGGAGGGAAGATACTATGCCCCAGTACAAGTATAGGTGCAGGGTACAATTTTGGCACTGGTGGACACTGGGTCCCAAGCTACCCTTCTGTCCAGAAGGGCCTTTGATGAACTGAATGCAAGGAGGGGGGAGAATTACCAAATTCCTCTCACCTCCCTTCCTGGACAACTTCAGAACTTTGACGGGAAGGAAATTCCCGTTGCGGGGACTGCCGATTTGGACATTAAAATTGGGCGACACAAGGTGAAACACCCGGTCATAGTAGTGTCTCCAGAGGGCACCCCTTGTTTACTAGGGAATGACCTCCTGAGAAGGTTGTCACCCCTAATGGATTGCGTAAACAAGGTCCTCTGGACCCAGACTAGCCGACCAATAAAATTAAAACAGAGTGTCAACCATGTTAGTTTAAACGGCACATGCCACATGGTTGAACAAAAAATCTGACCAAGTAGAATTTCACTTCCAGAACAACCAAATTCCAGACGTGACAGTAATAGCAGTAGGACAACAGACTGGTGATGGGGGGGGGGGGGGAGTCCTCTCTATTTCTGAAAATCAACCTTCCTTCCAGTTTAAGGTGGTATTCCACACTGGAAGGAAACACTCTGAAATTCTTTACCAATCCACAGTCAGACATTCCCACTCCAATAGTCCAGAAAAAGGTGAAATCAGCTCAGAGCCTGGCTGCTATTCAACAAATTGGAGAGCAGTTGTTCATCCCTGTCCAGTTAAATGATCGGGAGGACTCTGTTCTCGCCCGAGTGTGTGTGAACAACGGTAAGAGCTTAATCAGCGAAGCCATGTTCCGCCAACTCCCAAAAGATCCAGCCATTCCCACATTCAAACTGATAGACAAATGGGAAATGGATCTGTAAACGCCCAATTCCAAACATTTCCTGCCAAGTAGGTGTATGCTCAAAATCTCCATTGGCAACAAGAGCATAGTCCATAATTGTTGGGTCGTGCGAGACGTCACTGCCGCCTGTTACTTAGGCAGTGACATTCTCAATCGCTTTGCTATTAGTTTGGACCTAATAAACTTCAAAGCTTGGTCCCGATAAACGGATAATCTCATGGGCTTTCATGATCCAGAGAAAGCATTTAGGTCAGCTCAATTGCTACCTTATGCAGTTGAAATTCAGATTAAAGAGTAAGTCACCATCCCAGAAAGGTCCCGACAATTCACCCTGGGAGTGAAAGTTAAAAGGGGACAAAAATTGAAAAACCCTGATGCTTATATTCATCTAAATGCTTCTCTCCAACAGCAAGGGTTGGGGGTTAACCCAACACCATTAGTCAACATGGAACATAACACCATTCCAATTGTCAAAAACACCATAAGAGAGGGAAGTGTCGACACTCTCCCCCGAACCACAGAAGCTGAATTAAGACGACCCTCCACCCGTGGTTGGCACAGATACCTGATATTTAAAACGCAGGATACCACGTGGCAGCCAATGGGGGGGGAAGAGGGTTAGGGAGAGGTTGTGGACGGCGAAGAGGAGGTTAAGGGAAACCGGATAGAGGTTTAGGAAACGCCTACAGTGGGTAGGATAGGGGGAAACACAGGGGAAAAAAACCCTACACTGTCTAATATGCAGCTAGTAAACTATGACACATAATACACATAGATCACAAAATATGCCCTCTTAATACAGGCTGAATAAGGATCTTAGCTAGTGTAATTGTGCTCTCTAATAGCCCCTTGATACAGGCACATGTAGTAATTACCAGAACATAGAATACATGTATGCAAGCGTAAATGAAACAAACTCATGGGATATGATTCCCAACATGTAGAACATGACACATGGCCCTTTGGGCAAGCAGAAGCAACATAAACATTCATAGAACATGTAGGACCAAAGGTGCGAGTTCAACACCAACGGAGAATGGATTCCAACAAACCTATACACTGAGGGAGCAGCCTAATGCCAAGCTGTGTGTGGTACGGCCTGACCGCTTATTGCCTCCATAGTAGAAACATTCAGTAATCCCTAAACATGGACTAATCAAAGTGTTCGGCCCATATGATATGCTCCTCAAAGTCTTTCATATGCAAACATTGCCCCACGTTAACACACGGAAAGCAACAAAATCATTGAGCATTTAACTGTGTGTCTGGGAGACTCGCAAGCTGTCCCAGACGAGAAATGATGACGCCTTGATAGAAGCGAGCGAAGTGCCGTTCAGAGTCGGCGCCGGTATGGGAGCAGAGCCTGAACGAGGTGACGCGAGTCCTCCTTGTACTTCCTGTGCTTCGCCGCTCATTCATTCTAGGACCGCGTAGTTCAGTGTGCTGCTGAGATCACATACCCGGAATCCGGATGTAAGGCGTGCGCGGATGGCACGAACCTCCGGCATGGCTTCGCCTCATGAAACAATAAGCCACACCTGCCGTGTGCCGTTGGCCCGTGATAAACTGTTGTTAATTACTGACAGCTGGCCAACGCGCACGGCAAGGACTACGAATGGACAAGGGGCTGCTGGGAAATGTAGTTTATCCAGCCCATGTACAAATACAAAGCTCTTTTCAGATTTAAACACCTCTTTCGCCTCCACCACCCACATTCCTGACATTACCTCCTCTCTCAGGGCCCTTCCAAGGGCTCGGTCTATCAGGATGTTGCCGATTAAATTGTTTGACCAATCGTGGAGCATGTACCTCAGCTGCGGGTTCCCAAGAACAATCTTCTGGTCCATACCCTTTCCACTGAATGAGGTACCAAAATTGTTGATCCCTTCTTTTAACATCCAGAATGCTCTGCACCTCGTATTCCTCTTGACCATCTTTCATGATTGCTGAGGGTCGCCTCGTGGTCATGCCTGGAGCTGCAGGTTCAAGTAAAGAGACATGGAACACTGGGTGTATATGTAAAGATGCAGGCAAATGCAATTTCATGGCAGTTGCAGATATACATTTGCAAATCTCATACGGCCCAATGAACCGAGGTAGACATTTTCGTGATCCTATTAAAGACAAATTGCGAGTGGATAACCAAACTCTGTCTCCCACTTTATATTGAGGACCTTCCTGTCGGTGCTTGTCAGCCTGTCTTTTGTATTGTCTCTTGACTCTCTCCAGATTTTTTCGTGCCTTTCGTCTGGCCTCAAGAAGCAACTGTTTGCGCTCCTGTAACACTGGCATATTTCCTATTTCCGCAAATCTTCTGGTATCATATTTTGTTCATGACCATATAAACATTCATTAGGTGCCATGCCCAAGGAAGTATGGTAGGTATTGTTATAAGTAAATTCCGCTAACCATAAAGCTTGCACCCAAGAGTTCCAACCATCACTCAAATAGCCCCGTAAATATTGTTCAAGTGTTTGATTAACTCTCTCTGTTTGCCCATCTGTCTGGGGGTGATAACTGGTGGTAAGAGCACAGTTAATTTCCAATATTCGACAAAAAGCACGCCAAAATCTGGAGGTAAATTGCGAACCTCTATCTGAGACAATACTTTTCGGCAATCCATGCAGCCTTACCACATGTTGTAGAAATAACTCGGCCAGTTTGCCTGCCCCAGGTATTCCTTCACAAGGAATGAAGTGAGCCTGTTTTGATAGAAAATCTGCCACTGCACATATGGTGTCATATTGCTTATCCGGCGGCAGATCAGTAATAAAATCCATAGAAATGTGTGTCCATGGTTGCTCAGGAGTAGCTAAAGGCTGTAACAACCCTCTTTTTCTAACATGTTCTGCTTTGTTCCTTGCACAATTCTGACATAATTCCACATATTTTTCCATATCTTGTTTCAGGGAGGGCCACCAAAAGTATTTTTCCAACATGGTCTGCATTTTTCTCAACCCTGTGTGTCCTGCTAAAGGGGACTGATGACACCAGAATAGAGCCTTGTCCTTTAACTCTTTCATTGGTAAATACAATCTCTTCTGATGATAGGGCAACCCCTCTCGTATAATACGTGCCGGATGACTGTTCTGCCACTGTACCATCTGTCTTGATGTTAAAGCTTTCTTGACTAAGTCTGTGACTTGTGTGGTAATGGCGCCAACAATTTTATCTGGAGAGAACGGTTTTAACTTCACCTACTGGATGTTCCAAATTTTGTCGTCTAGAAAGTGCGTCTGCCTTCCCATTTTTGCTACCTGGTCTAAAAGTAACCACAAAATCAAATTCATTAAAGAATTGAGACCATCACAATTGTCTTGGACTAAGTGTGTGTGCTGTCTTGAAATATTCTGAAATATTCCAAATTTTTGTGGTCAGTTACCACCACCACCTGATGTCTAGCACCCAATAAGTAGTGTCGCCACTCAAGGAATGCTGCTCGAATCGCCAACAACTCATCTGTTATAGAATAATTTTGCTAACACCCTGACAACTTTCTGGAGTAAAGTGCAACTAGGTGCCATATTTCTTTTTCATCTTTCTGTGACAGAATAGCGCCTATCGCCACATTGCTAGCATCTGTCTCAACTTGAAATACTCTCTCCGTGTTAGGATGTTGTAACACAGGAGCAGTAGTGAAGGCTACTTTAAACTTCTGAAAAGATGTTTTCAGCTTCATCACTCCAAGTACATTTCACAGCCTTTTTTAACAAATGCGTGATGGGAGTGATTATGTTCGAGAAATTGCTGATGAATCGCCTATAAAAGTTGGCAAAGCCTAGAAAGGATTGGATATCTTTGATGCATTGTGGCGAAGGCCAGTCTCTCACTGCCTGCACTTTCTTAGGGTCCATCACAATGCCTGTATTAGTCAAAATAAATCCCAAAAATTCCACTTGGATTACATTAAAGGCACATTTCTCCACTTTGACACATAATTGACAATCCTGTAATCGTTGCAATACTGTTTTTACATGTCGCACATGCTGCTTTGGAGATTCAGAATAAATCAAGATATCATCAATATAAACAATAACAAAAACATCAATGAATTCCTGTAAAACCTCTTGCATAAAGAACTGAAAAGCAGCAGGAGCATTACATAAACCAAAAGGCATTACAAGATATTCAAACAAACCAAACTTAGTTCTAAAAGCCGTCTTCCACTCATCCTTAACCCGTATCAAATGATAAGCTCCTCTCAAATCCAACTTGGTGTAAATCTTAGCAGACCTCACTTGATCTAACAAAACCGAAATCAATGGCAAAGGAAATCTATTCTTGATAGTTACCTTATTTAAGGCTCTGTAGTCAATACAAGTACGTAAAGTCCCTTCTTTTTTGGGAACAAAAAATAAAGGTGAGGAGACCGGGGATGTGGAATGCCTAATAAATCCCTTGGTCAACATTTCATCTAAATATTCCCGCAAATACTGATTTTCTTTTTCTGTAAGGGCATAAATTCTGCTGCAAGGTAATTTTGCTCCGTCCTCCAAATCTATTACACAATCATAAGGTCTATGCGGAGGTAATTGCTCAGCCAGTTTCTTGTCAAACACATCACTAAACTCTCTGTATGGTGCAGGAATTCCCTCCGCCACTGATCCCACAATTTGATCTTCGGGCCGCTTTTCGATTAACCATGTTAGTAGGTGCTGTATCCGAAGAGATATGCTCTTGACATTGCTTATCCTCAAACCACACTGTCCGTCTTACCCAATCAATTCTGGGGTTATGAAGCACCAACCAGGGTATTCCCAAAATTAATCCAAATTGAGGGGCTGCTATTAAATCAAACGTAATTTCCTCTCTATGCCCCTGTCCACAAATCATTTCCAATTTTGCTGTCTGCTTTCTTATAGGGCCTGATACCAAAGGAGAACCATACCCTGACTGTACTCCTTCCGCCTTGCTTTTGTCACACAGAGGCAACCCTAACTGTTCCGCCAAAGTAATATCCACGAAATTACCAGTAGCCCCTGAATCTACCATAGCCAGAACCTCCTGTTTCGTCAGAGCAAAACATAACGTCACCAATATATATATATATATATAAGTGGGAAGTCTTACCCCCCCACTGTATTTGCAACCCATCTGGGGAACTTGATCTCCATGGGGCCTGTCACCTGTGTTCCCCTTAAGGCCGGCCCATCTCTTTTCCCGCTTCCTTGGTAGTTCTCACACTGTCTCCACTTTTCTGTGGAGTATTGGGACATGTACGTATAAAATGTCCTGCTTGCCCGCAATAAAGACACAGTTTATTCACCTTACGTTGTTTTTTCTCTGCTGCTGACAAGGGCAGTCTTACACTACCAATTTGCATTGGTTCTACTTCACTTGTCCTTCCTCCTCTGCTTCCGTCTGAACACACAAAATGCCCCATTTCCGGTCTCGATCTCCTTTCCTTTCGTTCATGTGATCCAATCTAAGAGCTAAATCAATCATAGCCGTGCAAGTGGTTGGTTGTGGTTCCACTTGAGCAATGGCATCCTTCAGTTCCTCACATAATCCCTGGTAGAATAACACCGTCTGTTTTGCCACTGGCCACTCGGTCTCAATTGCCAACCTGTTAAACTGGGTAACATATGTGACTAAATCCCGACCTCCCTGTCTTAATCCCAACAGCTACTTATCTTGAGCTAATGACACTTCTCTGCGATCAAATAACCTGCCAAATTCTCCTAGAAAACCATCCCAGTTGTATAATAAGGGATCATCTTTCTGCACCGCCGGCATTGCCCATGCAGCTGCATCTCCTGTCAGATATGAAATTACAAATGCCGTCCTAGCCTGAATAGATTCGAGCGCAGTAGGTTTACACAAAAAATGAAGACGGCATTGGGTCAGGAATGTCATATACTTCCTAGGATCACCAGAAAAGCGCTCTGGCGCTGCCAACGGTACACTACTGGAGGGTTGAACAATAACCGTGGGATTCTGACTGTGGGAATCTCTTGCCACATTAGCTCCTTCCAACGGTGTTCTCTGAGCTATCAGACCCTGTACCTGGGCCTTTAACATGTCTGATTCCTGTTTTGCTTGTACTAACTCTACCTGAATATCCTGAAGCGCCTTAAGCCCATATGCCAAGGCCGGAGCAGTCGCCTCCATTTGGCTCGGGTGGTTATAAGTATCCCAATTTGGGGGTGGCTTATTATGTCAAAAACACCACAAGAGAGGGAAGTGTCGACACTCTCCCCCGAACCACAGAAGCCGAATGAAGTCGACCCTCCACCCGTGGTTGGCACAGATACCTGATATTTAAAACACAGGATACCACGTGGCAGCCATTGGGGGGGAAGAGGGTTAGGGAGAGATTGTGGAAGGGGAGGTTAAGGGAAACCGGATAGAGGTTTAGGAAACACCTACAGTGGATAGGATAGGGGGAAACACAGGGAAAAAAACCCTACACTGTCTAATATGTAGCTAGTAAACCATGACACATAACACACACATGGATCACAAAATATACCCCCTTAATACAGGCTGAATACCACCCCATATTCCTGACACCAATAGAGGTGGATAACAGTGACTTAGAGTCTCTATCCGCAGGCACCATTATTGGAATGGCGGTTGATGACCGACATTTTTCCATGGATTTAGGAAATTAACTGTTAGGACCAATCCCCAAGGAATGTTTTGACAGTGACAGTGATGACCATACAACACCAGACAGGATCTTTACCCGGCATGGGGGAACTGCCTGGTGTACACTTCCTGCCCTTATGGTAAGGAAGATGTGACTTGTGACTTCAGAGGGGATGAGGTAATTTTCCAGGTAAATGGGGGCTGCCTTTCCCACCTGAAGCCACCAGTCCAAATCAGCACTCTGACCAGGAACTTCTCCACCCAGCTGGAGGAGACCGCTGAGATAGCGAAACCAGAATTCTTTCAGGCTTCAGGCAGATGGTTGAAGAGAGAGTCAACCTAGCTGATGCCTGTGTGACTCTAGAGCAGAAGCAAAAGTTGAAACAAGTTTTCTTGGATTTTCAAGATCTCTTTGCGGTGGACTCTTGACTGTGGTCGCACCGACATCCACACAACAACAATTCCCACGGACCCTGGCATGACTCCAGTGTTTGTGACGCAATATCGCTTGCCTCTCGCGTCCATGGAGTCCCTTAATGAAATAATTAAGAACCTTGAGTCCCGGGGGATAATCTGTCCAGTACACAGCACCTTCAATAATCCGGTGCTGGGAATATTGAAGCCAGAAGCCAAACGGCCAGTGGAGACTCTGCGCCGACTTTAGGTAGCTCAACAAACGGGTCCATAATTCCCGATGGCCTCTTCCCTACATTGACCAAGGGCTGGCCCATATCCAGGGGTCACAGGTATTCACTGCAATAGACCTGACCAATGGATACTGGACTGTGCCTGTCGGTAGGGAGGACCAATACAAACTGTCTTTTACCTTTGGGGGCCAGCAGTACACATGGACCCGGACTCCCTTCGGATACCTCAACTCTGGCAATGAATTCAACATTTTCCTACACAAGGCCATGCCCGACCTGGGTGCGAGGGGTAACCTGGCTTATGTAGATGATGTCCTCATCAAAAGTTCATCTGTGGAGGAACACATAGCGGAGATCCGTTATGTTCTGACACAGTTGAGGGCCGCCGGAGCAAAACTTTCCTTTCAGAAAGCACAGTGGTGTAGAACCCGTGTTAATTTCTTGGGGCATGAGATTACTCCTCAGGGTCTCTGTCCCCAGGAAAAGAAAGTGGAAGCACTTGAGAAACTGAAAGACCCCACAACTCTGCGGGAACTAAGGAGCCTCCTTGGACTGACTAATTACAGCAGAAAGTTCATTGAGGGCTAAGCAGAGATCACTAGACCCCTGATTCATCTCTTGAAGGGGGGGTCAAGTGGGAATGGGGTCCAGAACAATCCGAGGCAGTAAGACCACTCAAAAGAAGCCTCTCACAAGCGCCCTGCCTAGCTTACCCTGTCAGAAACAAGGAGTATTTCTTGGAGACGGGGTTCTCTAATACATGCTTGACTGCGGTATTATATCGAAAGCATGACAAGGTCAATAAAGTAATCTCCTATGCGAGTAAAACCTTATCCTCGGTGGAGGAAAAATTCAACGACTGCGAGAAGGCACTCCTGGCAACAGTGTGGGCATTGAAGAATTACCGCCCGTTTATCCAGGGGGAACACATCATAGTGGAGACTCCACACCAGCCTCTGCTATATCTCCAAAGTGACAGAATCCGGGCCGGAAATGTGAGTAATTCCCGGATTACTTCCTGGATTCTGTCAATGCAAGGCTTTCCTGTGGAGGTCAGATATGGCCAAAACAAGAGTCCCCTCAAGCAAGGTCTGGCTGACTTGCATGATTGTGCCAGAAAAAACTGTCTCGAGGACGAAAGTCTAAAAATCAAGGACAACATGGAGGCATACCTTAATTCCCCACACAAAGTCTTTGAAGAAGACAAGTGTGAGGGAATGCCCACTGTCTATGTGGATGGATGCTCTTACCATGTTGACAACAACAGGGAGAAAGAACCTGTGGCCGGCTTAGGGAATGCATGGGTGAATGAGTCCCCAGAACCCTCCGCTGGGTACAAGATTGGTCCCCGAAATAGTCAGGTGGCAGAGTTGATGGCTGTGCATCAAGCCATCCTCACTGCTGTCCAACATCAACTCCACGAACTGGTCATAATCACAGATTCGGATTATGTACGGAACAGGTTCGTGGAGCACCTGGTTAATTGGAAAACCAGAGGCATGTTATGTGCTAATAAACCCTTGAAACATGGGAAGTTAATCCAAAATATTGATGATCTGGTCACCTCGAATGGGATGACCATCTACTGGAAAAAGATCAAGGGTCATTCCAAAGTAGAGGGACCAGACAAAACTGGAAATGACTTGGCTGATCAGCTGGCCAAAACCGGGGCCATCCAAGGGGATTTAATAGAAATCCAGGTCACCGCTATCACTAGTTCCCAGACAAATGCTCACAATGATCTTTCAACTGCACAAAGGAGTAAGGAGACCCCAGATGCTGATTTGATTACGGCTCAGAAAGGGGATCCAATAATTGGTAAGTTGTACCAACACATCGAGGACCCTGAGAACTTTCCCCTGACGGATACCGATTACATTGGGAAAGAGGACCTTAGGGTGTTGATGAAATGTCCAAAAATGTTCCGAATCCAAGAAGGTTTGTTGGTAAGGAAATCCCAAGCTGGTCATGATCAGTGGGTGGCTCCTACCTCATACCGAAGCCTGATCTTAAGTCACGTCCATCATGCGGCCACAGCCGGTCATAGGGGGTTTCAGACAACACCTTGAAATCTTAAGAGAGGTTGCATACTGGCCACACATGGGGCAGGACCTCGACCAATACTTGAAGGGTGTCTTGTGTGTGCACAATTTCAGCCAAAATCCCTCCCACCGCGCGCCTCTCCAAAAGAGGGGGAAGACACTGCCATGGTCAGATTTACAAGTCGACTTTATCGGACCCGTGATTCGCTCCTCTAGGGGGAATAAGTACATGTTGACAGTGACATGCTTATTTACTAAATGGGTGGAATGTCTCCCGGCCCCAAACTGCAAGGCTGAAACAGCAGCTGCCCTGATGATAATCACATCTTTTCGCGTTTTGGACTACCGCAAAGGATTGAGTCGGACAGAGGTATCCATTTCACCAGCAACGTAATGACAAAGATGTGGGAGATACTGGGGGCTAAAAGGAAGCTACACATTGCTTACCGGCCAGCCTCTTCTGGTGTAGTAGAATGTTACAACAAAACCATTGTGAGCATCTTGAAAAAGTTTGTGGCAGATTCTGGGCCAAGTTGGGCTATTCGCTTACCTCTTGTCCTAATGGCCATCAGACCTACCCCTTCATCTGCAACTAAAATGTCACCATGGAGTTGATGACTGGACGCAGGATGGTGCTTCCCCAGCATTTGCTTTACAGGACCGAAGAGCAGACATTGATCAATGCCTCCACCACTCATGAGTATGTTGAAAATGTAAGAAAACACCTTCAACATGCTTTTGCCTATGCTCAGCGAAATTTAGAGAGATCAGCCGATAGCATGAAGACCCACTATGACTTGAAGACTACTAGGAAAGAATACAATGTAGGAGACCGTGTCTATCTATACAATTTCCAAAGGAACCGGGCCAAACAGCGGAAATTTCTGCCTACCTGGAAGGGACCTTTTGAAATTGTAGACAAGATCTCACCAGTCGCCTACAAGATCCGCATCCCCAAAGGCAGTTTGGCGGAAGGGGGAGACAAGTGGGTCCATATCAATCAGCTTAATTGTTGCCATCCCAGGCACATTCTGCAGCAACTGGAGGAGTCCACTGCAATCCCAGAGGGGGCCGCTCCAGATCAATACATTTCCAACCCTAAAATATCCCACACATAGTTGATAAAATACAATGATAAGAATGCAAATGTCTCCTGATTAAAAAAAAAATGTATATGTTCACCCCACTACATTAATAGTGGTGGGGAAATGTCTACGAATATGTTTCTGCTGCTTTTGCTTTGTCATCGTAGGAGAGATGAAACCATGGAGACTGCCCAAGGAGCACGACCCGGGCACCGGGAGCAAAGATCCGAGGGGCCCGGAGTACCGCCCAATACTCCCATCAGGACCGGCGAGGAGAACCGATTGATCCACCCTGATGGGGGGGAAAAGATGCTGAACTTTGCCATCTGAGGAATCAGAAGAAGATGAGGACATCCGAGTCTTGTGAAGTTCCATCGATGAAAGATCAGAATGGCCATCGCAAGAGGGGGGCTTGTGGAATGTTTGAACCCACTCATCCAAGCCCTACAACATCGCTGGCAGCAGAAACATCATAATGGCCGCCGGAAAGCATGCTGCTCGCCAGAGATCATCCAAAAAATGTGCAGTAGAAATCTGAAAAATAGGCTGCCACCCACTTTTGCCTATATTAGTGAGCACAGGAGGTCACTGTCTAAAACCACCATTGGGCTACACACACACTAACCTGAAACCATTTGGAAATAGCAATACTGATTGCTAAAAGCAACCCAGAGATTTATGTCAGAAATTGCTAAAATTAGGGCTCACCAAAACCACCAAAAAGATCCCACCTCCGTGTTGGAAGGTCAACATCATTCTCCCGCAAGAATCTATATGAATCTGAGGTCCACAGAAGTGCATCTATATTTGAACAAAGTATATTTTGAGGATTGCTTACTGGTAAGGCAGCTGTCAAAAATGGGTGCAATACCGGTGCTTGAGACTGACCGGCGCTAGCAATCTAAATTCTGACAGGAGACCTGTATTTCTGAAGCTAAACAGGAACCTGAGTTAGATCAGACTTCAAAAGGCTGGCTGTTCATGGGAAGCTTTCACACCTAGCCTTCTCAGCAACAGCACAGGAAATCACATGGTCCTGTTGATTAAGAGGGAGGAGAATTTCCCTGCAGCCTGGAGAAACAAGACAAAGGATTCTTTCACAGCTGACTAGGATATGCTGATTTGGGTGTGCCTGAACAACACTGCTCTGGGGGAAGGCAAGACATCTGATCTCTGAGTTAAGCCAAGTTTCTAGGGGCGGAGACAAAGGACTGGGTTCAGAGAGTCCAGCAAATATTTGTTTATGAGAATACTGATAACTAGTTATACCAAGCGGAAATAAATGTACAATTTGGAGATTCTTAATATGAAAAATTCACTCACAATTTGAGACTAAGTTGGACGCTGTGGGATGTTCTGAGGCCAAGCCCTGTAATTAATATTGTGGGTGCAGTGTTTATGCTAGAAACCTAAGAACTTCCAGTAATATGCTCAGAGAGGGTGTGTACCTCCGTGTAAGATTTGATGCAAAATTAATATTGCGAAACCCATCAAAAGCGCAAAATGTTGTCATATCTGAACCCAAGCTCGTAGAAACATGTGACTTGAACCGAACTGTACCTTAAGCAATCTGTCATGCAATTTAGGTAATAACAAGTGGGGTATATTGTAAATATGTGTTTTATGAAAAAGAAGATATGCTGTACGGACATAAAGGGGACTGTCCTTTCCTTGAGCCTTAAAGAGCATACCTGATGACTCATTCTGACTTACAACTCCGTTCTCCAGTCAGAGGACAGTAAATCCTTTAACCTATCAAATCCTCAGTGAGTTGGGCACAGGAAGTCAGCCTCCACACCCCCTTTGAGAACACATTAAAAGAGACTGCTGAGACCCAGATGGACAAACTCATTTTTCCACTACTCATCGATTCCTGCGCAGCACGCTGCCCGACCACATCCAGACAAAAACTCCAGACTCGTGAGGCTCCAGAACTTAGACTCCGGAACCAAACTCTAGAACTAAACTCTAGAACCTTAAGCAGGGGCCAAACCCAAAAGCTGAACTCTTTTCAGGGTCCCCAGAATCCAGCAACCTAACCAAACTATTCAACAGCCGTGCAAGCTGTTTGATTCTGGCTAGAAACCTGTGCCAGAACCATATCCAGACCCAGAAAGCAGAGCTGTACCCAGAACCCGGCAGACCCAGACCAGACCGCTGTGCAGTGCCGATAGCAGACCAGAGGCCCCGCTGTGAGCAGAACCAGTGCCAGAGACCGTCCCGTGGCGAGAAAATCGCAGCCCAAACCTGACCAGATCTGTGATGAGGTCCATTCCCTTCCAAAACTAGGAGTGAGTATCTAGAACTGTCCAGAACCCATATCTTAGTTTAAAGTGATCTTATTCAAACCATTTCAACCTGTCCAAAACTGCATAGAAATCGTGTGTCCATTCTGTGATTTCAAAGCTGCAAAAGTGTCACCTGTCATTCTGAAATCTTGACTTCATTTCTGAAAATCTACCTCCACAAAAACGTCCGTATCTTTTGAACCGTATGTCCTAGAAGCGAGATTTAACTGTCATTTTAAAGCTAAGAACCTAAGCTTTGCAACCAACCCTAACTCCTTATAGTCTTTCCACTGCTGAAATTAGTTTTAAACCTGATAATCACTCCTGAATCATTGCTAGTGTTGACCTGAACTAATTCAAAGTAGCTATCACCTACCCTGAATCTACTATAGGGAATTAAAATCATTTTAAGCATATTTTTCACTTCATTGCAATCACATTTAAAAGTATTTGGCCTGTGTTTTAAAATCATCCCTGTTTCTCTAAGCTTGCTGGGGGGAACGGGAACTGAACTGCTTCTGATTGTATTCCTGAAAACCTGTGTGCCCTCATTTCCATCTCTTCATATTGCATAGGGGGGGGGCGAGTTGTCACAAGGGAAAAATTGATCATATTATCTCTTGTTGAATCCATATCGAGTTTTATTTCTGTGCCTGCATTCTTTCCATCTTGCATTTCCTTGCACCGTAAAAGTATTCTCTGCTACTTTATCCTTCATATTCCTACTCCTTTCTGATTAAAGAGTTGTCGCTATTGTAATATTACCCAATACTGATCACTGTTCATATTCATAAGTGTTTTATCAAATATTAATTTATTCATAAAAGTGTGATATATATATATATTGTTACATTTTTCCAATAAACCTTTTAATTTGCAAAACAAACCTACTTCTTGGTTCAGTGAGTTCAGGGGGATTCAAAGAGAGGGGCGTTATATAAAGGTTTATCATCCAGATTTAAGAACTTGACATAAAAATATATGAATAAGGGCTTCCATTGGGCATCCCAGACTAGGCCTTGACTTAGTTGGAGTGCTTGCTAGAAGTCACTTGCACTATGCCAAATCGCATTAAACACTATTGCCCCTATAACGTATTTTACATACATTTCATGTGCCAGCGACCCCTCGGGTGGCACGACCTGGCCAGTTTCCAAAGATTGTCTACCGCAATGGAAAAATATCACTAGACAGGAAGACTATTTCCCAGGCATGGTTAATCCTTACCCTATTTCTTACTCTGGGTGTTTGATTTTGCAAGAGCAACACTCGACCAATATCAGGACGTTTAAGAATCGGGGCACGACTCACCTGATCAACCAGCTCGTCACTCAGGACGCAATTCGTCCGTATACAGACGCAACCAAGAATCGTTGTGACTGAGTGTCTGGCTCAATCTGCCTTGTTCCAGAACCCTCGCCTCGATGCTCTCTGGGCGCTGCTCGTCAATCAGGGATCGCTTGTGTACAGATCTGCAGAGGAGCCTCATCACTTCAACAGGGTGCCCCGAACACCTTTCGATACCTGCTCGACAGCTTCGTCCTCGACTCGTTTTTTTTTGTTGCCTTCGTCAAACTCACCGTATACAATGGAGCATAAGTGGGAGGGTCCCTATTCGGGCGCCATATTTGCTAGGCCATAAAAACCGCATATGGAAACTAAGGCACAATAACATACACTAGTGACACGACAGACACGAGGTTGGATTTCCAAACAAGTCTGGTTTATTTCAAAGTATCTCAGTCGGCCAACTGTGTCTCAACGTCTCGCAACGTGTGTTTCCCAGACCTCGTGAGCTGATGGGCTTAATCGGGCAGGAATGGCCCATGGCCCAAGTTATTTGTGAGGGCCTTAAAGATGAGCCCTGGTGCTGTTGCCTCCCATCAGCGAGGGCATTATTGTTTTAGCACCCCAGGTGTTTAATCTTGGGTGCTGAAAATCTTTTTATTTGATTGAAAGGTTGCACGCTCGCTGCGTGCCGTTCATTCAAACTACTCACTTAAGAGGGCCACTCTTTCATTTCTATGGCGGGGCCAGGATGTGAGGGCGCCGGCGACGTGGGTACCGTACCCTTAGGAATCAGGTAAATGAGGTGCAGTGGGGCAGAAGGTTCTCGGAATCGAATTGAAGGGAAGGGGAGGTGGGGGCGACGATGGCGACGCTCGCAGCTTTCAGCTTGCTTGGATTGTGAGATTCAGCGGACAACCTGAGCAAGCTGATTGGCTGCGGCGACGCCCCGGGTGCTAATACTGCATTTGCACAGATATTCAAATTGCAGCTAGACACCAACCCTCAGGTTGCACAAACAAGCACATTAAGACTTCATTAAGAGTTGTACCTCTGGTTACAAAAGAGCCTCTAGCAGCATTTCACTGTAGAAGCCAAACATACAAAACATTTTGATCTATCTTTTGTAAACACCTCCCTCACACTGACACCATCTCGTCCATAATTAAGAGGCATTTTGGTAACGCATGTAAAGCAGGATCAGTTGGCATCCCACTCCTGTTAGTACAATGGACATAGCCATGTGGCAGTTATAGACAGGAGAGCGGATACTTATTTCTCATTACTTATTTGGGTACTAATGGAAGAGGAATTGTATCCAGGCCCTTCCTGATACAGAAGGGGTTAAGGCAGGAAAGTGCTTGCACCCCCCTGCTTTTTTTCCCAATCTTCATTCATGACACGGCTTTTGAGACTGTGGTGCTTACTGCAGAGGCTCCAAGTTGAATGACGAGAGCCTGGATATCGTTCTCTTTGCAGAAGCCACAGCCCTGTATGAAAAACACCCAGGGTTCTGTAAAGACTGTTGGATATGTTCCAGGGTCTTTCTTTTGAGAAGTGTGACAAAAATCACAAGTATTCACCGCTTCTCCCCATCGGGGAGCCCTTTTTACTCTTCCCCATTCCTCGATGAGGCTAGGGAGGTGACCCAGGCAAGGTCCCACTTGCCTCAACCCCTCCTCAGGGGTTGAGGCAAGTGGGACCTCACTGGGATAGACTCCCCCCGCACCCCCCGCCACCACCCGCCCCCCCTTTGCGGAACAATGCCTCCCATTCCTGTGTGGAACTCCCTACACTGACTAATTTAATTGCATATATGGGACTACTTGATCAGCCCAAGAATGTGGTATCCTTGTCTTGGGCTGAAGGCAATGCAAGAATAAACCAAATAGCATGAGAAAAGGAAGATGTCTCTTTAATGCAAGGCATATTTCACTATGCTGATGAGGAAGAGGAGAGAGGCACCTGCTGTGCAGGGGAAGCCCCCTGACATTGTTATGCCGGCAGGAGGCGGAGAGCAAGCTAGTGGCGGAGCACGCACCTTGCGGGGAGTGAGAGAGTGCGAGGACGAGACGCTGGCATGTGCAAGAGTCTCGGGAAGAGTCTCACATCGAACGAGAGAGAAGCTGGCAATCCGGTGGTGGTATGACCACGAACTGTACGTGGTGGGCAGGAAGCCCCAAGAGCAATGCTGGTACTGCCCGTGAAGGAAGCGATGCTTGCTTCCAACCAGCAGCACCAGTGCAGAGCACGACTCTGAGGCGACCCGCAAACGTGAAGGAGAGAAGTCAACAAAGAGAGAGAACAGCCCAGAGGGAGAGCCGAACCCAAGCACCAGGCCCATTCAAGTATGAGGTACTTGAATGATAAAGCAGGGCTAAAGTTATGTGATGGGAGTTGGAAACAAGAAATGAATGTCGAACTAATGAACGAACAAAGTGAATTATTATATTAAGCCGTCACCTTGTCCCAGTACAAAAGACGAGTTGTCAAGTTAGAAGAGAAAAGCCTAGAAGTGAAGGGCTGAGTTCACACAAGTGGTGTATGATCGAAACGCAACGAGATACTCAACCAGAGGTGGAAAGCCTAGAAAAGAGGTGCTTAATCAATACGGCATGGATATAACCAGTCAGATAATAGACATTATAAGACCGAGGACTGATTATAATGGAAGCTTAGAAAGGGGCAGAGGAATACCACGGTCGAGTACTGCTGTAGGGAAGGCCTGAGAAGAAACTACAAACAATAATCTGACCTATTAAGAAAGGTTATATTTTTTTTTTGTTAAACCTTTATTTATTGTACATCATCACCAATGCTTTCAACAATTTAATTTCAAATATAATTCCAAGAGGACAATGAATAGCCTACCTTTGGAAAAAGCCATAGAAAGTTCTCTGGCAGCCTTTCTTACGTTGGTGATATGTGGTTTGCATTTTTTGATAAACCTTTAACGTCCCCCACCCCCCCACAGTAGTCAACATGAACAAGTATGGCAGAACGATAGCTCCATGGGGCTTTCACATCAAACACTGAATCCCCACACCCAGTGCATTATCTCCATGCATTTTAGTATATGATGTATGTTTTCAGTAAGCAAGGTTTGTGGAAGTGTTCCCTTTCTTTGACAAACTCAGAAAAGGGGGACCAGACCTTAAGAAACTTTGTGGATTATTCTAGTTGCTAATGCACATTCCTTTTCCATAGCCAGAACTCCCCAAACCTTTACCCACTACCATGGGGCCAAACTCCTTTTTCCAGGCGTGGGCTAGTGTCATTAGGGCAGCGGTCAATAGGTGTGTGATGAGTAGTGCCAAGGCTCCACTAGCTGTGTACAAGTCCTCTGCTGTTGCGCCAATAATAATCCTCTCTGGGGGAAAAAGGTAACGCTACCCCAGTTATGTCTCTGATATGCACCAGTAGGTCTTTCCAGAAGAACCTGGCCTTAGGGCAAGTTCACCACATGTGTCCTAGATCTCCTGTGTAGCCGCCTTTTCTGCAACAGAGGAGTGATAGCTGTGGGTTCATTCTATGTATGCGCTGTGGAGTTAAATACCACCTATAACACATTTTATATGCCGATTCCTTAATGGTCGTGCAATTAGAAACTTTGTGGGCCCTTTCCCAAATCTGCCACCATTCCTCATCTGAGACAGTGATGCCCAAGTCTCTATCTCAACGACTATCCCAACGATCCATATATGGCAGTATATCTTCTGGTTTGCGCTGTCTAACAGGCGATAAAGCCTTGAGATACCCTTCTCTACTGTTCCCTCTCGCATCGTCCGCTCTATTCCAGATGGAGACCTTTTACCCGCTTCCTTTACTGTCCTCTGGGAGATCTAGTGCCTTTATGATATGATGTGGCATTTCATATCATTAGTCAGTGGATCCGTATATATTTGTAGCATTCCCTTTCCCCTACATAAAATATTTCTTTACAGTCTTTAAAGAGAAGTGGTTCACCGTTGGTGTGGAAGTCCATCAATTGTAGAGTGTCTCTGCCCCCCACCCTTCCCAGAACGAGTTTCTCCAACCTGGGGTGAAATCTTTGTTGTATTCCATCGGTCTATAGGGCCCGAGACCCATAGACTGTTTCTTCCACCTCAGGGCTTGATCACAGATCGCAAGGTACTGCACCCCTAGTTTGGTGCTTAACTGGTAGCATGCCCAGTGGGATGGATGTGACCCCCTGCTCTATGGTTCTACAGCCGTTCTCCAATGCGGGTGTGGACCGGAATAACATTGTTGACAGTTGTGCTGCAAGCACATAACGTTTTACCTCGGGTACATTCAGCCCACCCATAAACGGGGATCTAAATCGGACCGTTCTAGCGACCCTTTGCCTTTTCTTATGCCAAATAAAATCAAGGATTACTGCTTTGAGTGTTTTAAACATCTGGGCCCGGATTCCGAGAGGGAGGGAGCCTACTTTAAAGAGAAATCGTGGCAATAGTGTCATCTTTATTGCTGTAATTTGGGTGAACCACAACAACTCTTGCGCATCCCATCAATGAAGGTCTTCCATCAACATTTTCCAGAGGGGAGCGATGTTCACCCCGTATAGCCCTTAATAATCCTTGTTCGGATTATGCCAAGAAATTCTATTCCTGCATCTTCCCAGATCAATGGAAACCTGCTGCCAAGTTCTGAGGTGCCTATAGGGTCATCAGTTATGTTTAGAGCTTTAGATTTGTTATAATTAATCGTGAACCCAGACACCCCTGCAAATTCCTCCACCCTCCTCATCACCCTCGGCATTGTCTGCTTTGCGTCCTTCATAAATTGTAGGACATCATCCAAGTACAACGCGATCTTATGCATCCCATTTTTTCAAGCAATTTTCAGGATTTCACGGTTATGTCTTATTAGGGCTGCTAGTGGTTCCGTAGCCATAGCAAAAATTAAGGTGGCTAGCGGACATCCCTGGCATGTGCCCCGTATCATCTCTACCCGTGCTGTGCGCGGTCCATTGACCATACATTTTGTAGAGGGGAATTTGGCAGTTGGCTAGCACCATTCATACAAATTCCAGGCAGCATCCAAATGTGTCTAATGCATATCTGAGGAAACGCCAATCCAAACTATCAAAAGCCCACCTCGCATCTAGGGCTACTATGGAGAATTTGTGTCTGGTTCTAGTCCCCAAGTCTATAACATCGATGGCATGCCTTATATTGTCTTGAGCGTGCCTGCCAAGAATAAACCCGACTGGTCCCCATGAATTATTGTCGGCAAGACTTTTGCCAATCTCCCAGCCAATACCTTAGCATGTATTTTAGCATCGCCACTGAGCAATGAGATTGGTCAACAGCTTGAGCAATCAGTTGGGTCCTTCCCTGGCTTTAGGATAAAAGACGTGGTGGATGGTCCCATGTCTTGTGTGATTACCCCAGCTTCTCTGATTCTGTTAAACAAAGTCAACGGTTGTATTGACTGGCTCCTAAAGACCATACAATGCCCTGATGGTTTCGGAAACAGATGATATGCTTTATTGGTTGGCAGGGAGCTTATTGCATCACCAACCTCCTCCTCCCTAATGGGCTCATCCATACTCTCCTCATCTTCTTGTGAAGTCTGTGGTAACTCTATTCCCACTATATACCCTCTCTGAAGGGTTGGGTATATTTTTTCTTTTTCCACCAAACCCTTATGAAATGATTCCATTACCACCACCTTGTCTTCCTCTGCTCGGTGCATTAGCCCAGCGTCATCCTTTAACTGCACAATGTAGTTACAATGTAGTTACGTGTTTTTTGTTGCTGTAGTTTAGCCACTAGGAAGCGGTTGGCTTTGTCCCCCCCTTAACTTAATAGGTCTGCTTTGTGCGCAACAATGTCTGAGCTGAACGATCTGCCACATGAGCTTCTAGTTGTACTCTTGGTTTTTTTTTTGTAGGGCTCGCAGTGTTTTAAGTGATTGTCTTGCCTTGTGCAGGGCTTCTGCTTCCTTCACCTCCCTTTCTAATTCTATGCATTGAAGTTGGCTCTACCTATGATGGGCAGTTGCTTGGGATATAAATTCCCCCCATAGACCGCTTTGCTCGCATCCCATACTACTCGCCGGTCCACTCCTCCCGTGCCGTTCTCCCTAAAGTTGTCCGTGATTACTTTCTCCATATGGGTTCTCAGAGCTCCATCTTTGAGGATCAGTTTGTTCTGCCTCCATTGTCTAAAATACCCTCCTAGGGGTCTAGGCATGTCAATCTGGAGAAGCACCGGGGCGTGATCTGAAAGGTAACGCACCCCATTCGCTACTGCCGTGACTAGGGAGATTAGAGTTGATGAGATCAGGACCATATCTATCCTCAAGTGGCCTCTGTGTGCCGCAGAGAAGTGTGTATAGTCTTTCTGATTCATGAAAAAAACGCCAGGCTTCTATTAAGTTCAGCTCCCTAAAGAATTTCCCCGGGCCTGCCGAAACCTATCATCATTGTGTGTTGAGGCTAATGTTTTATCTAATTTGGGGTCCATAGCACAATTGAACTCCCCACCACTTACCCTTCACACCAACCCCCTATTTTCTGGAGTAACATGGCCAGGAAATTATCCTGTTGCTCATTTGGGGTGTAAACCGATACCAGCGTGAACACCTGGACCCGAGTTCCCTTTCAGTACCAGAAACCCCCCCTTCTGGGTCTTTATAAAAGAATTGTTTTCTGAAACCCACATCACCCTTCAATAGTATCCCCATCCCTTTCGTCTTTGATCCACTGGGCGCAGAGTATTGCTTAGGAAAAGCCTTATGCCTCGTGCTCTTTGTCTTTAGGGAGTAAGTGCGTTTCCTGGAGAAAAACCACAGTGGCCTTAAGCGCAGACAGGCAACGCAATATCGATAATCGCTTTACTAGTGAATTCAAACCTTGAACATTCGGGGTGACCATATTCATATCAGCCTTTTCCCAAGGGTACCCAGACCTTTGGCTGAGCCTCCATTACTCCATAAATCCAATCCCCGAAAACGATCTGCACCATACAACTGGTCAAACCAACAACCAACGATCCCATTGAAAATCCCCACCCCAACAAATAATATAGTGGCAAGTGTTGCCAAGGTGTACACCTCATCCTTGGCCTTATGGGGCTCAAATCCTTAGCCCATACAACTCGACAGCCCCCGCCCCCTGCAGTGTCCTGGCACACAGACCCTACTGACCCATTTGGTGGCTTCTCAAATGAATACTTATACTTCTCCCCAGGGGTCATGTCCGTCATGTCATTTCAGATGTTCTCACACCTCTCTCTCTCCCTTTAGGATAAGGATGCCCCTGTCGCCATCCTTCTGTCTTAGTTAGTCATATGTTGTGGACATTTCTCGGTCCCATTTCACGGTAGCATTTCCTCAGTTGGCGGGGGGTCACTCTGTTCCATTAGTCATAATTTCTTCCTCCTTTGTTATATGGTACGACTTATTTTGATATTCAAATCTCAGGCAACATGGGGAAAGTCCATCGATAGCAAATTCTTTTATCTGGAAGCCAAGTTGTGACTATCCTCAGACATTTACGTCTCACTAGGGTCGCCTGCACCACATCCTGGAACAGTGTTATTTGATTATCACGAAATTTCACTGATTTTTGCCTCCTCTCCGCTCTCATGGTCCTTTCTTTTGTCTGAAAGAAGTGTACTAGCACATCCGGGTTCAGATTTCTTTTTGCTGATAAGAGGTGTAAACTCAGTGGGTACGATCTGTCACAATGACTTCACTTGCCAGGTCGTCCAATAACTGTTGAAATAAGGCCAGCTCGTAGTCATTCAGGTCTGCATCAGAAATAGATACAGGAATGCCTCGCAGCCTAATATTTCTTCAGGACCTGATCTCAGTATCTTCTTGTTTATGCATGACCCACTCCATCTGTTGTTCGAGAGAATCCATCCGTTTTGACAGTTCATACTCTTTATAACCCTGTTCACACAGGGTCGTCTCAGTTTCGTCGACTTTTCTTTCTATCACTAGCATCTGTTTATTTAGGACCATGATAGATTTAGTGAAGTTTACTACCCAGTCCTTTAGCTCTTTCTTAATTTCCATCAGCATTTCTTGAAGGTCTGATCTTCTTGTTGGAGGGTCCTCCATTTCTGATTGCAAATTCGTGCTTACAGGGGAGTGGATTTGCACTGATGTTCTGGCGCTTCACAGATTCTTCAGCCTGCATCATTGTTTGATGTTCCCTCAGCCGGGGCCTTTCTGTTTACTCTGCTGTTTGGCTATCTTTACCTCTTCCCCGGGTACGTGCCCAACAGGGGGTCCAAACGACAGTTTCTTCACCCTCACCGGCTTCCTAGTTGATGCAAAACACCTCCTCTCCAGGTAGCAACTGATATTCTGTCTACTATGTTGTAGGGCAGGTGCAGTTAGTGGGGTGCCCCAGTTAAGCTTCCATTGGCATTATCATAGTCCCAGAAAAAAAATGTGCTGTTCTGCCTTGGTTCACTTGCTTTCTCCATGGACATCAATCTCCACCTCCAATGTCCTCTCACTTTCTCTGAACCCTGCGGGGTCTCGCCTTAGAGGGCGGGTCTAATCGCTGTGCACCGGTTCCTTCGCTCCTAACCCACCGGTACTTGGCTCGTTCTGCCGCACAAACAGCATACAGTGCTCAGAAAAAAGTAGGAGCAGTAGTTTGCCAAGAGATGCCCCAAGGTCTTCAGAGTCAGAGCTGGCCACCACCAACCAGCCTCTGCAGTTGTATGTCCCCCAGGGAAGAAAACGTCATGGATATGAGCTGTGAGAAAGGCATCTTTTTCTCACAGTGGGAGACTGCGCTTGGTTTGCAAAGTCTTTATTCCCCGTCGTGCCATCCAGTTCCAGTGAGGGTTAACTGCTCCCTCGGCAAAGGCAGACCTCAGCACGGGCTCTACTGCCTGCTCCTACGTCTGCATCTGCGGAGCTCACCGCAAGCATCGGGAGGAACCAGAGTTTTCTCCTCTTTCCTCCACCACACGCCCTGCCAGGGAGAAGGCTGCAGGGGGTGGGGGAGAAACTGCTGTGATGTTCAAGAGTTCCACCGCTGCTTTGCTGCAGGCAGTGCAGGGGTGCTTCGCCTCCTGGTGGTCTTCACGGCTGCACCGCTGCCTTTTTTTAAAGACTCGCTGCAGCTTTCTCTGCCACGGGACTGTTTCGGGCTGTAGGGAAGCAGGATATGCTGCTTACAGCAATTCAGGAGGAGGTCCCACCATTTTATGACCACTCCGAGGCAGTTCATTGACGGTTTTCTTCTTTCCAATGGACCACTTCACTCCAGATTTGGGGAGAACGCTCCTGGGGGGTTCTGATCCCATTCATTTAGTCTGGGGTTCATTCAGCCACATTTAAGGTGTATTCAGGGCCAGCAGACCAGCCATGGGCATCAGAGCACACTGCAGCAGCATGTGTCTCCGTTCCCGGCTGGCCACATCCTCAAGAAAGGTTCTCTTAAAGGGCATTATGAAAAGGAGACCACTGAAAGCACAAGAAAGAAGTGTTTTTTAGCGACAGGAGTTGATCAGAGACTTTGTGTTGTACCACGAGGATGTATAATTCAAGGCAATATTGAATGAACTGGAGGAAAGACCAGACGAAGGCAAATCGTTCCCTTGGCGAAGGCAAATCGTTCCCTTTTTCTAGTTGTTAGTTAACATTATTTTGCAGGGCCAGATAGGGTAGTTTGGACATAGGACACATTTCTTTTGGGACTTTGACGACAGATTAGCACCTTTTAGTTTCTTTAGCTAGGTAGGGTACTCCGTTTAGTGATGGGGAAAGTTAGGCCTTCTACTTATCAATTTCATTAAAAGAAATGTAATCACGTCTTCCAAGTGTCCGACTCTTTTTTTTCCGACCCGCCACAGAAGGGAGTGGTCAACTCCAATTTTTAATCGCAAAGCCATTCAGCAACATTTGAGATGAGAAGGGCAAATAATTGAAAATGTCAGGGTTTTTGATTACGTTGGGGTAAGATTTTGGAATGAAAGCTCATGGACGCTAGAGCTAGAAAAAAATGATTTGGTAGCTGATCTCGGGAGGATAGCTCAGGGCCAACGTGCTCGCCTTGGAAGCAAGACGACACGGAGCAACACAGATTCGATCCCCGGGTCTGCGCTTAGAAACCTCTGGGTATTAAGAGCGTTCTAAATATCCTAGTCTCAAATCACTTTGTGTATTGCGTCAAACACTGGCATATCCCCTGGTTTAGTTGCATCTAGAGGTGCTCTTGCCGATGTAATGGGAACCGCAGGAGCCTCTGCCTGGGCATGGCTCAAACACATTAAGACAACCATGAGACTTTTAGATTTGGAGTCCTACTCCTACGTCCCGTGCCCTTTCCTCCATACTGTACGGGTGTCCCTCGCTAGGGATGGAAAACAGAACGCTTTTCACCAGAAAAAAATGGTCTTCCCCTTTTAAATTGTGAACGGAGGATAGCACAGGGGCAACGCGCTGGTTTTGGAAGCAAGACCACGCAGAGTAACAGAGGTTCAAATCCCAGATCCGCACCGTGAAACCAAACTCTGGCATGCTATTGGGCGCCCAATAAAAAAAAATAATTAATAAATACCTAAATAAAATAAGATGCGCGCGGGGCGTGGCCCCAGGAGCATGCGCTCAACTGACTCTGCCCACCGGTGCCACTCCTCAGTCCTCTTTTACGTTCAACGGGAGCGGACCTCTTTCACCTTAGGATGTGGTTGAGGCCCTATTTTCTGCTAGTAATTCCACGCTACAACTTCGCCAGGGATATTTTTTCCCTTTTTTCCATCAAGGCTAATTTCTTCAGAGTCATAAGTACTCTGTCCTCCGGTGCCATGCTCCTTCCCGGCGCATGTCGACGGCGGAGGGATTCAGCAGGTGTCCGGCCTGCAAGGGCTCTTTCCTTACATCGGTACCCTATGGACCACAGCTGGGACGGCTGCTCGGCCTGCAACACACTCACCCTGCTATTGCTGAAGAACCGCTTGGCCAGGTGGAGGGAGCTATTCTCAAGATCACCACCGGAGTACATTAAGGAGTACTCCCGGGGGAACACAAGGCCAAAGATGTGTGCCCTGTTCTCCACTGCACTCTGCAAGGGTGACTCCTTCCCGGGGAAGCGTCCAAGCGGAAGGGGCCTTCTACACCCTACTACCAGCAAGGGGACTAAGGCTCTACAAGCTAACAGCCATACGGCTGAGGGGTCCAAGGATCCTCCCGGTCCTGCTGCTGAGGGGCCGCAAGGCTCTGATACCGGGCGCAAACCTGAGGGGGTGCCTAAACGCAGTACTACATGCACTTTCTGTGATATGGCCGAGGGCACTCCGCTTTCCAGGCCCTTGCCTGAGGCGCAGGGCAGGTCTGAGCCTTCGCAGTCAAGCAGGCGGGTGGAGACTGGTCCCAGTACGACTGTCGTCACGCAGCAAGCATGTTGCACATTACCAGACAAGATGGCCTCCCGGCCAGACAAGATGGCGGTGCATCCTGAGCCTCACCATCCCAGAACGCAGGGATCAGAGCGCACGTCAATGTGGGATTGGTCAATGCCAGTCACCTGGGGCACCTCCTAGCCAACTAGATACACACAGGGGAGATACAGACCCCAGCTACCTGAGGCAAGGTGCGGGGAGAGCACAACAAGTACAGACCCAAGGGCCCACTCCCACGCAGGAACGCACCTCACCATCGTGCGAGTACATGTTCGTCGAGCAATTCCTCACGCTCATGGGGTCACCTCAAATGGGGGACTATACTCGGAGGGGTCATCCAAGACATGCTCCCCGCAACACCCATGCAACCTCCTGCATGAGTTCATACACAGGTACCATAGCAGGCCCAGGTTCCCGTGCTACCCCAGGCGCCAATTGCTGCCCCGGCCCACCACTGGTGCATCCTCTGGCACAGCCACCAGCACAGCCCATCAGCACAACACAACTGCCCGCAGCACCCCGCAGCACTCCACCAGCAGGTCCGGACCCGCAGGACACAGCGGTGTACACAGACGATGAGGAGGATCAAGACTCTTCTTCCTCAGCTAGGGCCTTTCATGAAAGACTGGCTGGAGTGACGGAGTACCTGGGGATGCCGCAGACTAAGTAACTAGAGGCGGGGGTCCTGGCAGAGGGTGCATTCGGTCAGGTGGAGGGGGACTCCTTCGTTCTGTCGGTGCAACCTGTGAGAAACCTGAGGGTGTGTCTCACGCACTGATCCCCAGGGATTTGTCATCCAGGTGGCCAGGACACAGCCATTGCTGTTGGATCCAGTTTCTGGGGGTGGACCAGTACAGGATGATCACCTGGATGAGGGGTCCTCTGGAAGTAGGATAGGGGCACCCGATGGTGGGAAGCAGTATCTCTTTTCCTTACAAACCTCTTCCCTATCCTACTGTGCAAGACTTACTGACTTTCCAACTTATCCCCCCTTTCATGTAAACACTGAGACGTGGAATAAAGGGATTAGGAGCATAAAGATTACTGACCTAAAACACAGTCAAACACAGAAAACAGACTCCTTCCTTTGACAGCAGACTGTCCCAGTAATGAGGCCAGACAAAGTCAGGCCTCCCTTTACAACTATGCACACCTGAACCTAATTATCTCTCCCAGGAAATATAAAAGGTGGAAAACAAAGGCACACTTTGAGCATCCCGGGAAGCAGGAGATAGAACAAGCAAGCTGCAGAGACCCTGCGAGACCTGGAGGAGGAGGAAACCGCCCAAACACTGGCCCTGTTACTTGAGAAGAGACTGCAGTGTGGAGAGGGAACTGTACCTCCAGAAGGCAAGACCAGGGACATCTGGGGTTGCCTGGCAGTACCCACAGCAGAACTCCTCCCCCGGGCCAGGCAAACCCAGGTCTCTGAGGGGCAGGGGATGAGGCCCTGACCTTCTTTGAAAATACCCTTTTGGCTCCTGCAGCTCCCAGAATCATGGAATACCACTTTGGGGAGCTGGGAAGTGGGAGCGGAATTATCGCAGTGCATTCTGTAACAGGGAGTCCAAAAACAAATTAGCAGAAACTACTGTATTTTGAGAGGAGGCTCGAGCACGGCAGAGGGAGACTCTAAAGGAGCAAGGCAAAACCCTAGAGGTATCGGCAGTTCTGAGATGACAGTTTAATACGAGGCGAAAGACGATAAGACCAGAAAGGGTTGCATGGAGGGAACAGCCCTTGGCCTTTTCAGAGGAAGACAACCGCTACTTTCACAAACCCTTGAAAATAAGAAACAGAATACCGGTAATTTAAGCTGAAGAAGGGTGCATTGTGTGTTGAAGGTACCTGGTGCTCTCCTGCATCAATAACCGAGGAGGGGAGCAGAAATTGCCGCTGTGGTACTATCCTTTGCTCCTTCAACAAAGCTGCTACAGTAAAGTCAGCACAGCTGGTTAGTTGGGGATTCTGATAGCAGACTAGTCTGTGCTGGAACCAAGGTTGCAAGCAGCCATTGTATGAAGAAATCTGAAAAGAACAGAGTATAAGGCATATGGGAGGAGTGACGCAAATATAATTGACTATTCAAGGAGGGAATTAACTTTTGAAACCAAGGTAGATGCCACATATAGAATGGTCCGGCGCCACATGAGTGCTCATTCGAAGGTCTCTGTTGGGTATCCAACTGAGAGTGAAAAATTGTTGAACTGTGCAATCGAAGTGGTCCTGCAATAGGTCAAGCAAAACCCTGTGCACATTCAAAAGTCTCTGATAGCTTATACAAACTGCAATTGGTCCGAGCCTGGCTGAGGGAGACTGATTGTGAAAAGTTATCTGAGCCCGGCTGAGGGGGATCCGGGGTGAAACCCGAGTCACCCGAGAAAACAATGTGGTAGAAAAGGGAATCTGAGCCCAGCTGCGGATGCAGGGTGAAGTGAATCGCCCTACTTGAATACTCTGAAAGGAACTTTTCGTTTGTTTGATACATCGGGCCCTCTGAATCAAGACGTTTGATAACCCAAGAGACTTGGGCGTAGAAGGTCTTTGTGCTTGTTATGGAATTGTGTCCTTGTGCCAAAGAAGCCCAAGAGTGTTCTATGCTCGAGTGAAATGTCTTGTCCCGTGCTGAAAATATGAGGAATGGAGGTCATCGGCATGAACATCCTGACTTATCATTTTGTGAACACTTCTTTGTTTTTCATGAATATTTCCCCACACTAGTGTATGTTTATAAAAGCAGGTTTGTATAGTGCCCTATTGCGCTGGGTCGTAAGTTTCAAGATACAAGGGGCAGCTGCGTGGCTCATGGCCTGTGGTAACCCCAAAACCATAGAGCCCGGAGCATTACACAGTCACTTAATAACTAATGATGCCAAAGCAGATAGTAAAGAATATATTGTGTATTCATTTTAGGGTACACTTGTATGGAAATTATGCACTGTTTTATGGGATGCAACCTGACCTGGGAACAAGAAAGGGCATGATAGATCACGTACCACACGAGCAAAATTATGGTGATCTAAATATGTGTATGTAAATGAGGAAATTAATGAATACTGTTTACCCTGTCTTCCTCCACCTAATCTCCTCAACTCCCGCCAATGGTATGTACTCATGTATTTGATCAGTTTTGGCACAATTGATGCCTTGTATATATTTTCATGTATTATTTATGTATCTTTAACAATTTTATGTGTATGGTAATTATGTGCCAACAGCCTTGAGAAAGACATCAGTCGAAACGCGTGTTGGCTGTCTTGGGAAGAATACATTGATGGACTGAGAATATCACAAATTGTGTTATTGATGAGATTTGCAAACTAATCTTGTATTGAAGGGAAACTTAATAACAATTTTGGGCATAGCGCATAGAGCTGGTACTTCATACAATTTCCCCACACTATTTGTAAATTAGAGGTAAGGATTGGCAATATTTCTTTTTTTTAGTATAGGCCCTTTTATTTTGACAAGACACCATTAGGACTGCGTTATTATTTGATGGTCGTAGCTTGCTCCCATCTTAGATTTAGGTTTAGATAGGCGTGTAACATACCCTTGATAAAGTAAACACCCTTGAACTGTGATTACTAGCCTGTCTTACTTTCATACCATGCCTTCCTTACAAACTGCAGCATCCCTCCTTGGTTATTGAGGTGGCTTTGATGTATGCAAAGCCACATGCCTCCACTTCTACGGCCCTCCTAGACAAGCAAGAAAAACTCCTAGAGGCATATGGGAAGAAGACCTATTTGAATGCTACTCTCCATCTGTGGCTGGCTAATGCTGACACCATGCTATCTGCCGTGAACCAAAAACTATGGAGGCAGATAGCAGAATTCCTTCCTGAGCTTCTGGCACGCAGTCTGGTGAGATTCAAGGCAGGCCTGGCATAGGCCAAGATAGTGGCCCAGGGCATCATGGAATCGACAGTGGCACATATAGACACTGCAGGCAGGGCTGTATGTGTGGCCACCGATATGAAGAGGACCCCATGGCTTAAGGCAACTAAGTTTAACCCTGATGTGCAGGAACACATTCTCCACCTGCCATTCGAGGGAGGGACTTGTTCCCTTCATCTACAGATGAGGAGCTCTACAAGAAGAAAAACAGCTCCCAAACAGCAAAGTCCATGGCAATATAAACTAAGCCTGCATCTAAGAGCTTTAGCCAGAGTCACCCGTGCTCTGACAGAGGTCGTTCCTTTGGTGGTTTCCAGGAACGCCGTACTAGGCAGCCCGACGGTCGCCCAGCCAGCACTGTCGGAAGCCGCACAAATCGTCACACAAGGGATTCTTCTAGTTGCCCTCCCAGGCACCAGCCTCAGAAGGGGAAAAAACAGTGCGGTGCCATCCAGATTCACAGTTCTTCGGTGGGGGTCAGGATTGCCCTTCATTTTCAGTCCTGGAGAGCAAGGTTTGCAGACCCATTGATTCTCTCAGTGGTTTCCTCGGGCTTCCAACTACCTCTACCTCCCTCTCCTCTCCCCCTGCCCCCGCCCTTACCAACACATTGGGACAGCAACTCTCTGGTGGATATCCGCTCGTTCATGCAATGGAGAAGGTCCCAACCTCGCAACGAGGCATGGGTTTCTACTCCCGCATCTTTGCCATACACAAAAAAACCAGGCTGGCCAGTGCTGATAGCGAAGACACTGTGTGGGGGTGACTGGATGTGCTCCCTGGATCTGAAGGATGCTTACCTATTGGGAGCCCCATCGTTCCTTCCTACATTTCAGGATCATGGGCTTTTCTTTTCAATCCAAGGCCCTCCCATTTGGCCCCAGTTCGGGCCCGAGGGCCTTCACAAGGTTAATGAATGCAGTGGTAGCCCTGTTCAGAGCTGACGCCCGCCACCTTTACCCATATCTCAACGACTGGCTTGTACGAGGGTAGTTGACCGAGGGAGTCCAGCGCACGCAGCCACCCTTGTGCACATGCTGTACAAATTGTGGTTCTCCATAAACCTCAGGAAATCACATTTATTCTTTCTTGGGGCTAATTTGAGATACGAGGGTGGCAAGGATCTTCCCCTTGGAAGACCAGATCACAGCAATCAAGAAGGCCATGGGGCATTTCCTCAGCAGATCAGTAACTTCGGCATGGTGGTACCAACACTTGTTGGGAATAATGGCCGCTTGTCTCCTGGCAGTGCCACACACAAGGCTCAAAATGAGGAGGCTGCAGCTACATTTCTCAGCCTCTTGGAATCAGGTAACAGGCTGCCAAGCAGCTCTGGTCAGCATACCACAGCACCTTCACCAGGACCTCTTGTGGTGGAAGACGGAGGCCAAGCTGTTAGTGGGCAGGCCATTCAGACAGCCAATACTGGAGTTTACCATTACCACAGACCCGTCCCTGGGAGGATGGGGGACGACCCTGAATACCCACAGTGTTCACAGAATCTGGTCAAAGCAGGAACACATCAACTGGCTCGAGATGATGGCCAACTGGCTTGCTCTCAAAATTGTCAGCAATAAGGCGGTCTGCGTTCAGACAGACCTCCACACGCATGTATTACATCAACAAGCAGGGGGACACCAATCTCCTCCCCTCTGCAGGCTGCCCATCGACATATGGGGGGCTGTCTAACAACATGTTCCTATCAGCAGTCCATCTCCCAGGGGAGTCCAACCTGGAGGCGGACAGACTCAGCAGGCTGGGGGTTGACAACTATGAGTGGCAGTTGAACGAGGGGGGTCCTGAGGGAAATCTTCATCGGGTGGGGCCATCCTCAAGACCTATTTGAGCAACAGGGAGTGCCACCAGTTTGCATCCTGGATGGGACAAGGCAGGGGTTCTCTGGGAATGTGTTGCAGATTCAGTGGACCAACATGTAGGCATACGTTTTTCCCCTACCCCCTTGATCCACAGGGTCATCTGCAAGGTCAGAGTCGCGGAGGCTTAATCTCGTCTTGATAGCACTCAGAACTCCTCCGACTGTCTGATCAACCTCCAGTCCCCCTTCCTTTGGGACCAGCTGCCCTACTATCCAGCAGGGAGGTACAGTGGTTCACCCCGCTCTGCTGAAGTTAGCCATGGCAGATTGCTGCCTGAATACGCTACCCTAAAACATCTGCACTTGTCACAGGACAACTTGGCTATCATTCAAGGGGCAAGAAGCCGTTCCACCAGGAGTCCGTACAGAAGCAAATGGACCAGGTGCTGTCACTGGGCCAAGGCAAACCTGGATCCTCTGGCATGCACACTAGACCATGTGCTGGCCTTTTTCAAGTATTCCAGCATTGCTGGATGTCCACTACAAGCTTCACCCCCTCTAGACCATGCCCTTGGGCACCACCCCGGCCCTTGTGTTGCGGGATCCCCCACCACATTTTTTTCATTTCCACCACTGCCTGGAGCCCAAGTTGCTCGGGCCATAACGTCAGGCCCCGGTCCTGTTACCAGGCCGGTGAAGCCCACCAAACGCGTTCTTGTTGTGATTGGCACCCCGAGGCAAACCTTCGAGGTGCTAATAGCAATAATAAAAAAAGAACACTCAGCCACAATGTTTCGTTCTCAGCAGCGTCCTGGGTGAGTCACAATTTTCATGGAAATTGAAGGCGAGGCTCCGCTCGGAGATCCTCTTCCTTTACCATGGCGTACACAGGAAACTAAGCGGTTTGGTCAGGTGGCGGGGCCTTTTTTTTTGTTTTTATTTAAGCCTTATTCGAGGTGCACATCTTACATACTTTGTCGTAGCACAGTTTTTCATATGTTTGGCATCTCAACATCGGCTAAGATTTTGAACTTTTTGTGGAACAAGAAAACAAAAACTTAAAACAATATTATCTACTTAAACCCTATCCCACCCCCAGTCTCCATCCACACCAGGCGGGATGATCCAGCAGTTCAAGTTAGAGTAATTGGTGATCCGGTGATTAGGGAGTCATTTCGGAGTGGAACGTGGGTATCATTCAGCTGTATGCATTGAGGAAGACACCTTTGCATTTAATTTGGGTCGGATTTGGTGGCGAAATACGCTGTGTCCCTTCACTGTATCCCCCGTGGGCTATGGAACTGCAAGTCAGGTGGCCATTACCGTCTGCGCCCCCTGGTGGTCTCTGTGGGGCCCTTTTAAGGTAAGGAGAGGGGTTGCGAGGTGTTGAGTGGCAGGATATGGGGACGGGAGGCAGGGGTAGAGGGAGAACAGGCAGCGCCGGGTAGAGGGCAGGTGCGCAGAGCACTCTGGTTGTTCCGAACGCCGGCTTGTACAGTTAAATTCAGACAATGTTTGGAGCAACCTGCTTGGCTGACGCACCCTCCAAGGGTGCTAATAAAAAATATGAATGAGCTGCCCATTAGAGGATACTAAGGAATTCTATTTTGTAAATGGACAGTACCGGGAAAAGCCTGAAAACGAATGCGTGTTTTTCATTCTGCGCTTGTGACTTTCAGGCTCTCTAAGCAATTCAAGAGTGTTGACTTGGACATACGAACTTACAAAACCATCATAGATTGGGTCTTTAAAATAGTGGTCTTCAAACTGTGGGGCTGGCCACTCCCTATGGGGGTGAAAGAATTTCCAGTGGGTGTGAGGCTCTTTTAAAAAGGGATTACCGTGACTGCTTTTAACAGAAGATATAAGCAGTTCGAGATTGTGGGGGCCCGGAACCAACATTTTTACTCCAAGGGAGAGCTCGGTATAAAAAGGTTTGACTACCCTTGCTTTAAAACCGTTTTTCCATCTCCGATCGGATACATTGTAAGGACAGATGCAACATCCATGTAACAAGTGTTCTACAAAAAAAGTAATTGTGAGATTCTGCAGTCCCTGGAATCTTAGTGTTATGTTGACTGTGGTTGAGTTGTATTCTGTTGCTTTCGCATTAACCACTCTGCAGTGATGGCGCATTGATGAGATTTGCAATCACTGAAGTCTATGGATTCAGTCCTGAAATGCACAGTTGCTCTTTAGAGCGACATGTTAAACTGATGTTACCCCATTAATGTTACCCTGGCAGCCTTTAACACAATGTTGATCTACATGGTGATCCCGTCGTTGACTACAGTAATCTTAAAACAATGTTCAGGCAAAGGACTGTAAGTTGCATTCTTAACATCACAGAAGAAGTTGTATCATCTGTGTAGAAATATTTGCATGCAATTTATGGACACTTTTTAATCAAATGCTCAAAACTGAACTGGTATGATTAATAGAGGTAACAATCTTGCTGATTGGAGATGAACAGTCTGGAGTACAACTATAAACAAACCACTCCAGAATGGTTTTGTTTTAAAATAAGTATAGGAAGAAGTTGAAACTTGCCCTTCTTTTCGCACACTTCGACCACTGAACAAATCTGATAATCTATTTAATCGTATGCATTTGTTTCATTTGTTATCCTCTGGGTTTCTCGCAAATTTCTAATTTACTGGATTCGGAAGTGGCGAATAGGAAAATACCCATAGAGTAATTTGAAATGCATATGTGCTATCAGATACCACTATTAAATTGATTTTTGCCTACAAATTAAACCTGGGATGTTATTAAAACAGCTTTTTAAGGGGCGGACAAATCTGAACATGCAGGGGTCCCGAAGGGAAACATTAAGGCCCTAAATATGATTACTAGAACACTTACCGTATGAATACTCCTGCTCGTAGCCAATGGGGGCTTAATGCACATAGGGAACAAATTGTAGTGACCAATCGTATCTGAGTATTGATTATTTTAGACATATTTACTCCATCAAATCAGTCCAAGTCTGAGACACTTAGAAGTGTGGTATTTAGAGTACTATCTAGGGCTTGAACCAACGGGAAAAAGGCATAGAACAATCTGCGCATAACATGGCGGACCCGGGCCCCAATGGATATCCAATAGAACAAAGTGAAGTATAGACCAGAAGATGACCCAGAGCTTAGCAACAGGAAAATTACCTTGACGCTTTGAGGTTCAGTCCTCTCCATAGTTAAACTGATCAATGGCCCTGCAGAGACCAGGCCTCATGCTGTTTTATGCATTAGATCAGCTGGATACCTGAATAGAGGGAAACGGCTTACACAGGAGTGCTCAACTCCACTGTCCTAAATCCTGGTGTACCCCTATTCAACTACTACCCTCCACCCCCCTCAAAGTAAGCAACACGATAGTATCCAGGAGTGATAACATAGCTATTTAGAACATTAATATTTTCAGAGGTTAATTCCCACTATGGAAAAGTATGAATTCGTTAATAACCTCAAGCCATCACTAGAGCATCTATGATTACAAGAATTTACGTTACACAGCCTAATTTGTGTGTAAAAGCTTAATTTCGAATACATTTTTATCTAAACACCTTGCACTGTTCCTCAGTATGAAAGTTAAGGGAAAACATGTGGTTCTCTGTATGTAATTGAAACACGAACACTAAGGGCACGATTCATAGAAATCAGGGCAGAAAAGGCTCAAGTGCTGCGCGCCGAGAAGGAGCATGCGCAAAGAAACAATTGCGCGGCACACATATTCATGGATTTCGCAAGGCATCACTAGCCGTAGCATAAGGAACATCAAGCAGTGCCAATAACGCCCCCACACGCACTAAAAGGCAAGTAAAATGCCAATTGCAGCGCAATCCCCTGCGCCATCCCTGGGCCAGTTTACAGCCCCCCCCCCAGCCAGATTGCGTGAAAACTCAGTGCAGACAGGGATACGTGCTGAGTTTCCATGCGATTAATCTCTGGTGCAGACTGGGTATGCGAGGGAGTTTCCACGCGATTTTGGCTGGTGTGTGGACGGGGTACGCGCTGAGTTCCCATGCGATTTGGCTGGGATGCGGACGGGGCACACGCTGAGTTCCCATGCAATTACCCCGGATGGACCCCAGCCAAATCACGTGGAAACTCCTGCGCTAAACGCACAAATCCACTGGAAGCAGATCCCTCCTGATGGGACAGCCACACTCCAACCCCTATCACCCGTGACCACACCCTGCAGGCAGCCTACACCGCATGGGACCTTCCCATCATCCGTAACCACACCCTGCAGGCAGCCCACACCACATGGGACCCCCCATAACCCGTGATCACACCCCTTAGGCAGCCCACACCACAGGACACCGCCATCACTTGTGACAACACCGCAGACAGCCCCCACCACAAGTGACACCCCAGCCCCTGTCACCAGTGACCACACCCTGCAGGCAGCCCACACCACATGGGACCCCCCATCACCCGTGACCACACCCCACAGGCAGCCCAAACCACATGGGACCCCCATCACCTGTGACCGCAGGCGGCCCACATCACGTGGGACCCCCCCATCACCCGTGACCACACCCCGCAGGCAGCCCACACCACAAGTAATCCCCCATCACCAGTGACCACATCCCGCAGGCAGCCCAAACCACATGGGACCCCCATCACCTGTGACCACACCCCGCAGGCAGCCCACATCACATGGGAACCCCCATCACCCGTGACCACACCCTGCAGGCAGCCCACAACACAAGTGATTCCCCCATCACCAGTGACCACATCCCGCAGGCAGCCCACACCACAAGTGACCCCCCCCATGACCCGTGACCACACCCTGCAGGCAGCCTACACCACAAGTAATCCCCCCCGACCCCCATCACCCCGTGACCACACCCTGCAGGCAGCCCACACCACATGGGAACCCCATCACCCGTGACCACACCACATGGGACCCCCATCACCTGTGACCACACCCCGCAGGCAGCCCACACCACAAGTGACCCCCCCCCCCATCACCCGTGACCACACCCTGCAGGCAGCCCACGCCACATGGGATCCCCCATCACCCGTGACCACACCCTGCAGGCAGCCCACACCACATGGGATCCCCCATCACCCGTGACCACACCCTGCAGGCAGCCCACACCACATGGGACCCCCCCATCACCTGTGACCACACCCTGCAGGCAGCCCACACCACAAGGGACGCCCCCATCATCTGTGATGCCACCCCGCCTGCAGCATCCACCCGACCAGACATCACCTGCATGCTGGTTGTTGAAAGTGTGACACGTGTTCACTCCAGCGATGGCGTGTCGAACACCTTGACTGGCGTGTAGTGACACCACCCAGAACCTCCGGTGAAAAAAATACCCTGCAAACAAACAAATGCATACACTTGTCCCACATCCTTCAGTGTGGCAGCTGGACAAACACAATTCCTGTCTGCAACCATCTCCCAACATACACACCACACAGGTGAATGGTAAAGTGAGGGCCTGCAGTCCATGTGGCAAACTAATGCAAAGATTCCCCATGTTGAAATACTCAACAGTGACCGAATCCTAAGCACCCTCAAAGTGTCACATGAACAGACACTGCCCAGGTGTGTCACGGCCAGAGCCACAATGAGCTGACATTACCAGAACAGATAACCTAATTTCTCCAGCATTGGATCTTTCATGGATTCACATGCTTTGAATATTCCCCGTCGTCAGGCTGGGAATCCCCGGTACATTATACAGACCCTTTCCCGTAGGAAAACTTTTTCGACGCTTATGCGTCCTATCCACCTCGTTTTGTATCATGCGTGCCCGTGCCGTCAGGACGTCATGATATAAATACAGGCCCCGCCCCCGCGCTCCCTCAGATTTCAACCGTCTTTCAAAGTAGTGGGATCCTCGTGTTTTTACTACTAGTGAAAACTAGGTTGTTTTTGTCTGTTTCGCTTCGGCGAAGTTCAAATTCTAGAGAATTATGTCTGGAAAGGCGTTGTTTCGCCCGTGTGCAACCTGTGGCCTAAAAAAAAAAAAAAAAAAAAAAAAAAAAAAAAAAGTTTATGAAGGAGATGGCCACATGGACTGTATCTACTGTCTCCACCCGCACCACACGGCGGATACATGTGAGATATGCCAGGGTTTCTCCCAAAAAACCCTTAAGGACCGTAGAAGAAGGCTGGTCGACTGGCTTAATGACGGAGCGGGTGCCTACCCGGCTTCGGAAGTTGGCTCCATGGCCTCCAGGAGCGAGTCGGAGCCTCCATCGAAGAAGGTACGGCCAGCTAAAAAATTCGCGCTGAGGACAAGCATAAGGGGAAACATGCTGGATCCTCCTCATCACATAAAAAGCCCTCCTCCTCCTCATCATCTAAGAAGGAGAGGCTAGCGCTGTCAAAATCCCCCTCAGGGGACCGTCCCAGGTCTTCCATGAGTCGAGAAGCTTCAGCCGGGAAGTCGGCATCGAAATCGACGACGAAGTCTAAGGGCTCGACGACGACGACCGGCTCGTCGACCTCGGCGACCGGTTCGTCGACCTCGGTGTCATTGACGATGCCTATTACCGCTCAAGCAGCAGCGGTTGGGATTCCTTCGTCGACGGAGACTCAGTCTATGGCCTGGCTGCCTGAGGTCTATGACCCGATCCCCCCTGAGGTCTTACCGCAGCCAGACACGGCCTGCTTGGCGGAGGGGGAAGGTGACATGGTTCTGCAGCCATCAGATTTAGGCTTACGGCCTTCCACGTCGACGACGACGACGACGAGTGCGAGCGGGGGTATGGTACCTATATCATCCACGTTACTGACCCCCCAGACGGTGTTGTTTCTGGATGTGCTTAATAATCTCCAGAAGCTCCTGCAGCGGCTCGATACGTAGTTCCCTCAACCTGGGACGTCATCGTCACTTTTGTCTGTACCGTCCGTCGACGAGCAAACTTGTACGGCTCGCTCGACGACGAAACACCCATCGGCTCCCCAGGCGGTAAAAGATCGTCCTCGAGCTCAGGAGGAGGGTGAGTTGTCGGAGTCCGACTCTATACTGGATGACTCCGGGTCAGACATCTCCCTGTCACCGTCAAGGGACCCAACATGGAATTCAGTGGGGAAAGCTTGTTCCGAATTCGGCTTGATTCCTGAGGAGCAGAAGAAAGACTGTTTTCCTTTTTGACCATAGGGGTCAAAGGAGAAAATCGGTAATTGCCATCCCAATCCTTGACCATGTGTGGCAAGAAGGTCTCAAGACGATGCGCCATCCGTTCTCGGAGCCAGCTATAAAGGGACGGATCGAGAAAAAGTTTAAAGCTCCGGAGTCCACTCCTAAATGTCTAACATCACAGCCTCTGTCTGACTCGGTGGCGTCGGCGGCAGCGGCTAGGAAGGCCAGGGTCCAGCAAAAATGTTCAACGCCACCTGACAGCGAGGCTAGAAGGCAGGGCTCCTTGGGAAAAAAGGTGCTCTCGGTCGGAGCGACGACAGTAAGAGCAGCCAATTCCTTAGCGATCGTGTCACGATATGATAGAGAAATGTGGCACAAACTGGCCCCTATCCTGGAACACCTGCCAGACGAACACCGGAAAGCAATCGCAGTTGACCTAGCAGAGTCTGGTTTTAAACAAATCAACCATGGAGTAGTGCTTCGTCGACAAGCGTGGCTCAAATGTACTACTTTCCGTCCTGAAGTACAGTACAAAGTCCTGGACATGCCATGCGAAGGGGAACACCTGTTCGGCAAAAAGGTTGATGAAGCGCTGAAAGGGATGAAGGAAGACACGGATACTGCTAGGTCCCTCGGCGCCCTTCAAACGGGCAGAAATTTTCGCTCTTTTCGCCCCTTCAGGGGTGCTTCTGGAAACTCCCGCTTTGGAGCCTCGAGGGACCGTGGGTTTAACAGGCCCTCGTACTCTTCACAAGGGTTTAGACGAGCGTCCCAGTCGGCACGTAAAAGCAGGGACTATCAAACCTCCAGGCGGCGAGGCTCAGGTCCGTCGTCGACGAAGAACAAGCAAACCAGCAACCAATGACGGCCTTCGGAACGTCCTGGCGGGTCGAGTCTCTCATCACTTCGACCGATGGAAATGCATCACCACAGATCGATGGGTCCTAGACACGATTCGCATGGGTCATGCGCTGCAATTCAAAGACAAGCCTCTGCGTCTTCCCCCCTTTATTCTCGACACAGCCCCACCTCCAAATCCTACGACAAGAGGCGGCGCTTATGTTGCGAAAAGGGGCGGTAGAAAGAGTTCCTGTGACACAGGAAGGACAAGGAGTTTATTCCAGGTTCTTTGTAGTCAAAAAGCCAAAAGGCAAATGGAGGCCCATTCTCGACCTGAGGGTACTCAACAAGTGGCTAAAGAGCCTCAAATTCAAAATGCTAAAGCTCCAAGAGGTTATCAGGTCGGTGCAACCCATGGATTATCTATCGTCACTAGACCTTCAAGATGCTTATTTTCACATCCCAATACGCCCACGACACAGGAGATATTTAAGATTCGTTGTCGGGAGAAAGCATTTTCAGTTCAAGGTCCTCCCTTCGAGGACCTTGGTCTTTCTAGGAGCGGAGTTTTTTTTTTTTTCATACACACACAAGCCTGGTGAAACCATCCAGCGAAAGAATTCAGAAACTTCTAAACAAGGCGTCGGAATGGAGAGCCGGTTCCAAGGTCTCAGTGCGCAAGTACATGTCCCTGCTAGGGACCATGTCGTCCTGCATTCCGTTGATAAACAACTGCCGTCTGTTTATGAGGCCTTGCCAGGAATTTCTAGCGGACCGTTGGGCGCAGAGCAGAGGTCGCTGGTCCGACAGACTGGTCGTCGACGAACAACTAGTTCAAGCACTCGGCTGGTGGAAAGCGTCTACTCATCTAACGAAAGGAATGCCTCTACTGGAACCAGAGTTCCAAAAGACGGTGGTGACGGATGCATCACTGAGCGGATGGGGAGCTCACCTGGATACGTTACAAGTACAAGGCCAGTGGTCTTTGCAGGAGTCCTCCCTGCATATCAACCTGCTGGAACTGAGAGCAGTGCGATGGGCTCTGAAGTTTTTTCTTCCTCAACTGAAGGACTCGGTGGTGCGTGTCATGACGGACAACACCACTACGATGTTCTACTTGAGGAAACAAGGGGGGACACGTTCCATGTCCCTATCGACGGAGGCACAGAAAATCTGGCATTGGGCCCTGCAACACAACATGCAAATCTTAGCGTTCCACCTACCAGGAGTGAGAAACGTGGAAGCCGATGCCCTCAGCAGAGAAATGAACGAAGTTCACGAATGGGTGCTGAACGACCAACAACTTCAACAAGTATTCAAGGAATGGGGACACCCTTCCATAGACCTGTTTGCAACGAAGAACAACAGAAAATGCCATCAGTACGCAAGCAGATGGCCTCAGCAGGGCTCACTGGGGGATGCGTTCTCATTCCCATGGACGAACAAATTCCTGTACGCATTCCCTCCATTTCCCCTTGTCCGGAGGACGTTGCAATGGATCCTCAGGTACCCATGTCGGGTGATTCTGGTGGCCCCATACTGGGCCAGACAGGTGTGGTTTTCAGACCTACTACACTTAGCGGTGGCGGAACCGATGAGATTCCAGAAGACCCCCGACCTTCTGTCTCGACAGGAGGGTGTCGTTTGGCATCACGAACCGGACAGCCTCCAGTTGACGGCCTGGCTCCTGACTTCGCCGAATTTGGTCGGCTAACGATTCCGGAGGACTGTCGACGTATCCTGCAAGCGGCAAGAGCACCTTCCACAAACGCCTTTTACGCGTACAAATGGAAAAGTTTTCTGTCAATGGTGTGAGGATTAACCAGGTTTGGCCCCGCAATCGATTAAACCGGAACAGCTCCTCCCATGCTTGCTGTTCTTAGCTCAAAAGGGCCTGTCGGTGTCGTCAATAAAAGTACACCTAGCAGCCATTTCCAGGTTTACTCGTCGACGGCACTCGGTACCATTGTTCAGCGACCGCCTGATTAAGCACTTCCTTAAAGGCCTCTTTCGGAGTTTCCCTCCAGAGAAGAAATTTCCACCGGAGTGGAGCCTCAATCTGGTCTTAACGTCTCTTATGAAACCTCCGTTTGAGCCAATGTCATCATCGTCTCTAAAGTTTCTGTCGTGGAAATTGGCCTTCCTGGTGGCCATCACTTCAGCCCGACGTATTTCAGAAGTTCAGGCTCTAATGGTGGACCCACCATACTTACGATTTTTTCTAAACCAAGGTAGTCCTAGCCACTAACCCACAGTTCATACCAAAAGCTCCTTCGGTGTTTCATAAACACTCTTCTATCGTGTTGCCTACGTTTTTTCCGGAGCTATGCTCGGGAATGGAGCGCATGCTACACACATTAGATGTAAAAAGGGCTCTCAAGTTTTATCTTCATCGTACGCAACCGTTCAGAGAAACGAGACAGCTGTTCGTGGCCTATGGTTTGCGTGCTAAAGGAAAAGCCATTTCAAAGCAAGGACTATCAAGATGGGTGTCATCTACCATTTCGTACTGCCATTCCAGGGCAGGGAAGCCTCTTCTACGACGGCCAAGAGCTCATTCAACTAGAGCAGCGGCATCGTCGACGGCACTGTGGGCCGGAGTCCCTCTAGGGGACATCTGCATGGCGGCTACCTGGGCGACTACACACACCGTTACCCGCCATTACTGCCTGTCGCAGCAACATGCCGAAGACACCCGGATGGGACAGGCGGTGCTTCGACACCTATTCCAGTAAGGTAAGCCCCGGCTGCGGGGTTGCATCCTGTGGAATTTATGACTGTATGTGGTCCGTTTTTTCCTATGTAAACTATTACTGATGTATACATGATCATAGGGAACGGCCTTTTGCGAAGAAAGTATATGGGTTTGCATGCACACCTCCTCTTGGGGGTAGTACTGCTATGTAATCTATTCAAAGCATGTGAATCCATGAAAGATCCAATGCTGGAGAAGGGAATAGTTTCTTACCTGTAACTCCATTTCTCCAGCATTGGTATCTTTCATGGATTCACATGCGCCCACCTGCCTCCCCTGATCATGCAAACCGGTTCCCCCACTACTTTGGGGGCCGAAATCTGAGGGAGCGCGGGGGCGGGGCCTGTATTTATATCATGACGTCCTGACGGCACGGGCACGCATGATACAAAACGAGGTGGATAGGACGCATAAGCGTCGAAAAAGTTTTCATACGGGAAAGGGTCTGTATAATGTACCGGGGATTCCCAGCCTGACGACGGGGAATATTCAAAGCATGTGAATCCATGAAAGATACCAATGCTGGAGAAATGGAGTTACAGGTAAGAAACTATTCCCAAACACATCACTGTTCCATCCATGTTGAAGGACATGACCTGACATCTCTTCAAATAACATGTCAATCGTAAAGCGCATATACACCAGTGTAAGAAGCCGCAAAGAGTCTGTGGATGTGGAACACAGTGACGACTGAGACAACTAACTTGGTATGGCATTGAGATAACGGAAGTGAATGGTAAGTGGGGAAGGAGATAAGGGGTTCGGGTGAGGGGGCATTGCAGTAAATGTGAAGTACACCATAACATATAGAACGATGTTGAAAATCAAGAAACTGCGGCCAACATGTGTTAAGTCCAGCCCTGAGTGCAGACAGCAGGTGTAAAGTGCAGGTAGGTGGCTGTTCCCATACATAAAACCTGTACAAATGTGGTTGATGCCAGGGAGGCAGTGCAGGTGTGTAAGTGGTGTGCAAGGGGAACTGTGCCCAAGTTCAGAGGACAGCGACGTGACCATTGCAGATTCCGACACGAGTTCAGCAGGTCAGAGGAGTACCAAAAGCACAAGCAAAAAGGAGTGACTCAAGTACTGAACGATTACATGGCAATTAGAAAGGGCGCTACTCACCGAGACTGCTGCATTTGTGTGGAAAAATGCAAAAACAGAGGAATGCCAAAAGTGACTGCCAGTGCAAGATGCCCAACCACAGCACAGACAATGAAAACAGCACAAACACATGCATGTGAAAGTCAAAGCCTGCCATATGAGCCACACTGCATCAAGCAATTCCTGGCCAAATATCGTGAACATTTCACACTCCAATCATTACTCCAAGCCCTCACCCCCAACACAGTGAGGACCAATACACAGTGATGGCGCACATGTGATAGCAAATGAAACTTCCCCGTACATACCGAAACTCGCCCTTCACGCACATCCAGTGGTCATGCACATGTGTAACTGCAACACCCAAATGGATAGCAAACATGACACATGCATGCAAGTAAGCGTACACATGACCAACAAAGGTCCTTACCTGTGACACCAAACAGAGAAACAAATCAGTAAAAATTTGAAAGAAATGTCAGAGAAGCCATTACTGTGAGTAATGAAATCAAAATATATTATCCAGTTGTATTCATTTCATACAAACTACAAAACATAAATAAAAATGTGTACATTTTGAAACAAAGAAAATGTTCAAATGTCCAAACAAAATCAAAATATGTACATTAAAAAAAAGGAAAAGTCTCACAGCAGGTCCATGTCCATAAATCACATACAAATATCATCCAAATGTAAAAAAAAAAAAAAAAGATTTCCTGCAATAAAAAAGAAAAGAAAACACCACTAAACTATGTACCAAGAAACATGGAGCAAAGTCCAATTAGCACTCTAAATCATAAAGCAGTGCCACACGAATGTACAAGGGTTCCATGTGCAAGTCACAACACGTGTTATGTTTGGACATTTATTTCTCAGTTTGGACATTGCATGCCATGGCGTGGCAACCAGGTGACATGAAGTGTGGGAGGATTTAGGTGACATATCGGCATTTAGATGTGTACTTTGGAATGGTGTTAGTGGCATACTCCATCTTCCATGTGTTCCTTTTGTGCATACCAGATTGAGATATTTTTAGTACTTGGGGATGCACACAATGCAGCACTTCCAAGGACACCTTCTCAGGGTGTTAAGGTTGGGACAGATGATTGTCCCTTTGTCATCGATTGTCACCTGGAATGTGCCAGGGCTGTGTGCACTCCACAGGGGTTGGATTTTAGGTGAAAAATTGTGCCACAAGCGGAGTACGGGCAGCCTTACCACGTGCCGTTTCCCCTCCCATGTGCCGTGCATGTGGTTGGGAATGTGGGGGCATCACCATGTCCACCGGTACGCCACGCTGTGTTGCAACATTGTGCAGGACACATGCTGCCACAATGATCCTGCACACTACTGGTGGTGCATATAGTAGCTCGCCACCAGAGTGGTCAAGGGAGCGGAAACGTGACTTTAGCACTCCGAATGTGCGCTCCAATATGGCGCTAGTTGCAATATGGGCTGCGTTATATCTTACCTGGGGTGATGTGGTGGGGTTCCGTATTGGTGTCGTCATGTAGCTGCTCGGGGGGTAGGCACTGTCCCCTGTGGAGGTGAGATGGGTTGTCAGTGGTGTGGGTTTGCCTGTGTGAGACATGCATGCATTGGCAGAGCCATTTGTACTCGCCAATGAGCCATGTGTTGCCATACCTCCCAGCTTACAGGACCCGGTGTAGGGGTGACATTTGAATATGAAACCATCATGGGTGGACCCTGGATAGTTGGCATACGGAGGTAATGATTACCTTGGCATCACATACAACCTTCACGTTGATGGAATGCTAGTGCTTGTTATTGCGATAGATGTGCTCTGTGGCCCTAAGTGGACGTAGGGCCACATGGGTGCAGTCAATGGCACCAAGCACTTTAGGGAAGTGTGCCACCCCGTAAAAGTCCTGGACCACGGCCTGCCTTTTGCGGGTGTTCTGGGAATGTATATGTGCCTGCGGACTGAGGTGCGTGCAGTCATGATTGCCGACACCTGGTTTAAGCAGCATGACTGTGTGGGCTGTGAAACGCCCCAGACTATGGCAGTGTTCCGCTGAAATGACCCAGAAAATGCAGTACATTGAGCACCTTTTCCAAGGGGCTCGGTGCTTGGGAGCACAGGGTGGGTTGATGTGAGGTCATCTTACTACTCCGTGACCAGGTCTAATATGATATGAGGTGGAAACCTATACCTGCCATAGACCTAGTCATCAGGCATCCCAAAAAAACTGGTCCTGGGTAAAAAAAAATACGTGCCCTGGCTATCCTCCTCCTCCTGCAGTGTCCCATGATCACTGCTATGAAAAATGGTACATTCAACATAGTTGTATACGCACGTTGGCTTTTTTGCACGGCCTTTTTATGCATTATTTTAGTGCGCAGTGACTCTTACGCCTGCTTTCTCGTGGATGTGTTTCCAGATTAGCGCATCTTTTTCCACGCACCAGTGAGCCCTGTTTGATTCCATGAATACGTGTTGTTGGCACGTGCGTTGCGAGTATTTTACTGTGGTACTTCCCACGTAATGCCCACATTTATGCTTGTTGTTCGCCATTCCACGTGTTCTGCCCCCTTTTTAGGTGACTGCGCAAGACGGTATGCGCCTCCGCTGGGCGTCTCACGCAAGGCGTTCGTGGCGTCGCAGTGACATGTTGGACCCGCGGGGATTCGGCGCAAGTCGCGGGTAAGCCCCGCGCATTGTGTTCCATGAATCGGCGAACGGGCGCTTGTGCATATTTTGTACCCAAGCGCCTCCTTTTTCCGTGCAATTTTATTCCATGAATCGGCCCTTCCTAGTCAAGAGCAACATAAATTCTCTAGAAGCTATGGTCTTTATTTAAGTTAATCACTCCTTTTTAATTCAAAGTACTTCATGGTGCATAACGTTAATTAGACTACCAGACGCAGGCTTGTTCCAATAGATCTATTTTAAGTCTAACAGTCGTTGAAGGAATATTGCCTGAAATCGTTGGTGAATTAAAACCCATTTACAGTGAAATACTCATTGATTGATTTACAAATGTAAGTTTATGAACCATGCTTAGTGAACATTGAAAAACTGAATTCATGCTCATCTGGACAGGCAGTCCTACCCAACTTGAGATTACTTTCACATATTCCACAGACAGAGTTCTAGTTTAAGATGAGCTTAAACTAGCTTAGACTAAGGTGGACTAGTGAACCAACTATTCATTGGCATTGTGAACCTAAGCACTGACCAGACTAAAGTGAGACCACTAACGTCTCAAAGCGCCTATCCTTATCTTGGATTTTAGAAAATACAAGAAGCTGAGTTTCCAGGATTTATCCCAGTGTTGTATAAACATTTAAAAGATCAATTTGCTTGTTCAAAACCTTTCATTAAACTGTAAGCATTCTAATGTCAAGTATCAACACCAACGAGAAAGCATTGGAGAACCTTTGATTAAACACAAAGGATTTTATTGTCTAAACATATTTGAAATTCTATTAATTCCATAATTATCTCTCATCCGCAAATGTGTTCTAGCTCTATGGCAGTTTGCTATTTTGCGCTCAATGTGTTTTGGCGTATGCCTTCATCAGAAAAACTAAAACACCACTGTAAGCAATACAAGAATAAAAAGATTTAAACAGGAAAAAGCTTCTGTTTGATGACATGTGAATGAGGTCAAAGAAAGTAAAGCTTAGTTCTTTATGCAAATACTGTTAGTCAAATTTAGAATCTTTAGTTTAACAAAGGTAGCGGGCGCCCCTCTCTCGCAAGAACAGACATGATAACCTGCTCAGTGGTTATTAACCACTTGAGAGTTCGCAGCCACTGCTTTTACTCACTGTGCCTTTCACAGATGGGAAATATCCATTTGCATATCAGTCTTTGTCCTGCCCAGGGGCAGTCCAGCACCGAAATACAATGGCAATTCCAATCTGAATGAGAGTACCACCAGCAACCCCATACACGTGTTTCACCCTTGTTGGGGATCATCAGTGAGGTGAAGCTGATGCCTCTCTAAGCACAGTGAGAGGGAGACCACGTCTGGTTGCCCCCAGGAGACCTAGGGTTACCAATCCCAGGTTCCTTAACAATTAGTTAAACAAAGGTAGCGGGCGCCCCTCTCTCGCAAGAACAGACATGATAACCTGTTCAGTGGTTATTAACCACTTGAGAGTTCGCAGCCACTGCTTTTACTCACTGTGCCTTTCACAGATGGGAAATATCCATTTGCATATCAGTCTTTGTCCTGCCCAGGGGCAGTCCAGCACCGAAATACAATGGCAATTCCAATCTGAACGAGAGTACCACCAGCAACCCCATACACGTGTTTCACCCTTGTTGGGGATCATCAGTGAGGTGAAGCTGATGCCTCTCTAAGCACAGTGAGAGGGAGACCACGTCTGGTTGCCCCCAGGAGACCTAGGGTTACCAATCCCAGGTTCCTTAACAATTAGTTTAACAAAGGTAGCGGGCGCCCCTCTCTCGCAAGAACAGACATGATAACCTGTTCAGTGGTTATTAACCACTTGAGAGTTCGCAGCCACTGCTTTTACTCACTGTGCCTTTCACAGATGGGAAATATCCATTTGCATATCAGTCTTTGTCCTGCCCAGGGGCAGTCCAGCACCGAAATACAATGGCAATTCCAATCTGAACGAGAGTACCACCAGCAACCCCATACACGTGTTTCACCCTTGTTGGGGATCATCAGTGAGGTGAAGCTGATGCCTCTCTAAGCACAGTGAGAGGGAGACCACGTCTGGTTGCCCCCAGGAGACCTAGGGTTACCAATCCCAGGTTCCTTAACAATTAGTTTAACAAAGGTAGCGGGCGCCCCTCTCTCGCAAGAACAGACATGATAACCTGTTCAGTGGTTATTAACCACTTGAGAGTTCGCAGCCACTGCTTTTACTCACTGTGCCTTTCACAGATGGGAAATATCCATTTGCATATCAGTCTTTGTCCTGCCCAGGGGCAGTCCAGCACCGAAATACAATGGCAATTCCAATCTGAACGAGAGTACCACCAGCAACCCCATACACGTGTTTCACCCTTGTTGGGGATCATCAGTGAGGTGAAGCTGATGCCTCTCTAAGCACAGTGAGAGGGAGACCACGTCTGGTTGCCCCCAGGAGACCTAGGGTTACCAATCCCAGGTTCCTTAACAATTAGTTTAACAAAGGTAGCGGGCGCCCCTCTCTCGCAAGAACAGACATGATAACCTGTTCAGTGGTTATTAACCACTTGAGAGTTCGCAGCCACTGCTTTTACTCACTGTGCCTTTCACAGATGGGAAATATCCATTTGCATATCAGTCTTTGTCCTGCCCAGGGGCAGTCCAGCACCGAAATACAATGGCAATTCCAATCTGAACGAGAGTACCACCAGCAACCCCATACACGTGTTTCACCCTTGTTGGGGATCATCAGTGAGGTGAAGCTGATGCCTCTCTAAGCACAGTGAGAGGGAGACCACGTCTGGTTGCCCCCAGGAGACCTAGGGGATATTTCCCATCTGTGAAAGGCACAGTGAGTAAAAGCAGTGGCTGCGAACTCTCAAGTGGTTAATAACCACTGAACAGGTTATCAAGTCTGTTCTTTCGAGAGAGGGGCGCCCACTACCGTTGTAAAACTATTTTTCAAGGAACCTGGGATTGGTAACCCTAGGTCTCCTGGGGGCAACCAGACGTGGTCTCCCTCTCACTGTGCTTAGAGAGGCATCAGCTTCACCTCATTGATGATCCCCAACAAGGGTGAAACACGTGTATGGGGTTGCTGGTGGTACTCTCGTTCAGGTTGGAGTTGCCATTGCATTTCGGTGCTGGACTGCCCCTGGGCAGGACAAAGACTGATATGCAAATGGATATTTCCCATCTGTGAAAGGCACAGTGAGTAAAAGCAGTGGCTGCAAACTCTCAAGTGGTTAATAACCACTGAACAGGTTATCAAGTCTGTTCTTTCGAGAGAGGGGCGCCCGCTACCGTTGTAAAACTATTTTTCAAGGAACCTGGGATTGGTAACCCTAGGTCTCCTGGGGGCAACCAGACGTGGTCTCCCTCTCACTGTGCTTAGAGAGGCATCAGCTTCACCTCACTGATGATCCCCAACAAGGGTGAAACACGTGTATGGGGTTGCTGGTGGTACTCTCGTTCAGGTTGGAGTTGCCATTGCATTTCGGTGCTGGACTGCCCCTGGGCAGGACAAAGACTGATATGCAAATGGATATTTCCCATCTGTGAAAGGCACAGTGAGTAAAAGCAGTGGCTGCGAACTCTCAAGTGGTTAATAACCACTGAACAGGTTATCAAGTCTGTTCTTTCGAGAGAGGGGCGCCCGCTACAGTTGTAAAACTATTTTTCAAGGAACCTGGGATTGGTAACCCTAGGTCTCCTGGGGGCAACCAGACGTGGTCTCCCTCTCACTGTGCTTAGAGAGGCATCAGCTTCACCTCACTGATGATCCCCAACAAGGGTGAAACACGTGTATGGGGTTGCTGGTGGTACTCTCGTTCAGGTTGGAGTTGCCATTGCATTTCGGTGCTGGACTGCCCCTGGGCAGGACAAAGACTGATATGCAAATGGATATTTCCCATCTGTGAAAGGCACAGTGAGTAAAAGCAGTGGCTGCGAACTCTCAAGTGGTTAATAACCACTGAACAGGTTATCAAGTCTGTTCTTTCGAGAGAGGGGCGCCCGCTACCGTTGTAAAACTATTTTTCAAGGAACCTGGGATTGGTAACCCTAGGTCTCCTGGGGGCAACCAGACGTGGTCTCCCTCTCACTGTGCTTAGAGAGGCATCAGCTTCACCTCACTGATGATCCCCAACAAGGGTGAAACACGTGTATGGGGTTGCTGGTGGTACTCTCGTTCAGGTTGGAGTTGCCATTGCATTTCGGTGCTGGACTGCCCCTGGGCAGGACAAAGACTGATATGCAAATGGATATTTCCCATCTGTGAAAGGCACAGTGAGTAAAAGCAGTGGCTGCGAACTCTCAAGTGGTTAATAACCACTGAACAGGTTATCAAGTCTGTTCTTTCGAGAGAGGGGCGCCCGCTACCGTTGTAAAACTATTTTTCAAGGAACCTGGGATTGGTAACCCTAGGTCTCCTGGGGGCAACCAGACGTGGTCTCCCTCTCACTGTGCTTAGAGAGGCATCAGCTTCACCTCACTGATGATCCCCAACAAGGGTGAAACACGTGTATGGGGTTGCTGGTGGTACTCTCGTTCAGGTTGGAGTTGCCATTGCATTTCGGTGCTGGACTGCCCCTGGGCAGGACAAAGACTGATATGCAAATGGATATTTCCCATCTGTGAAAGGCACAGTGAGTAAAAGCAGTGGCTGCGAACTCTCAAGTGGTTAATAACCACTGAACAGGTTATCAAGTCTGTTCTTTCGAGAGAGGGGCGCCCGCTACCGTTGTAAAACTATTTTTCAAGGAACCTGGGATTGGTAACCCTAGGTCTCCTGGGGGCAACCAGACGTGGTCTCCCTCTCACTGTGCTTAGAGAGGCATCAGCTTCACCTCACTGATGATCCCCAACAAGGGTGAAACACGTGTATGGGGTTGCTGGTGGTACTCTCGTTCAGGTTGGAGTTGCCATTGCATTTCGGTGCTGGACTGCCCCTGGGCAGGACAAAGACTGATATGCAAATGGATATTTCCCATCTGTGAAAGGCACAGTGAGTAAAAGCAGTGGCTGCGAACTCTCAAGTGGTTAATAACCACTGAACAGGTTATCAAGTCTGTTCTTTCGAGAGAGGGGCGCCCGCTACCGTTGTAAAACTAAAAGAATTTAGAATCTTCGCTTCAAAATTGCAAATCTATACACACAAAGAGCCAGAAGGAATCTCTGCATGCAAATGGATAGTAAACGGGATACGATGCACAAGCCTGAAGCCCTAGCTAGCTTCCTGAAGTTGCCACTGGACCTGGCATGTTACCCGGCCAAGTGGCCACTTAACTCCCCTATTGCAGGTCAGATGACCACCAGTAGTCTCCATTCTATCCCTTCAAATATGGAGGCCAATTTCCCCCACTTCCTAGGTTAACTCCACAAATGCTCCAGTGGTATTTTGTGCCCCTCTAGGCCTCCTACCCTGACCAGGCTTTAGGTGGTGGCTGCTGGGCTACCATATGTCCCATTTAAAATGTGAATGCAGTGCTGTGGTCTGCGGACCACTCTAAATGCCCTTAGGCAACAATGGCCACCTTGCCATGAAGTTTGTTCTCTAAAAACTAACCAGATTGGCTGTCTTTAGACTAGCCATACAGGTTGCCTTTTACAGTGTCTGCTGACCTGGCCTGGATTCGAACATATGTAGGCAAATCGGCTTTCTGGAAATAAGGGTTTGGGCAGGTCTGTGAATAGTCTGCTGTTGCCCAGCAATCGCCAAGTCTTTTTTAGGCACTTTTGCCAGATTTAAAGCAAAACTGTTGATGAATTTGTGTCAAACCAGAAAAGGATTTCTATGCGAACCCAGACACATGATCCTGTGGAAACAGAATCGCATGTTTCTTATGGGCTTTGGACGTACAGGAGCCAATGGAAGGGCAGAACACTGCAGCAATAGCTGGAGAGATGACGCAGTGACGGTTTTGAAAGATTGTGAATGGCTGTCGCACATTAAGATGCCCATAAGGCTGTGAGGCCATCATGATAGTCTCTGCAGGCACGTCCTATGCCTCGTGAGACATCACCAATTAAAGTAATGCTTCCTTGCCTGAGAAACAGAATGAGGGCTACGTTGCTGCCAGTCACCAGATCGATTCCTGTTGTGTATGAGCTGTTGCAGGCGGAGATTGCCACTTGTGTAGAATGAGCAGAATTGTTTTATTGTGCAGTAAAACAATGTCCCTGTACAGTAGAGTTTAGACTTGCTGTGTTAGGAAGTACGTTGGTAATATAATTGACTAAATGCATCTTGCTGGTTTTCTGTATGCACCCCATTGCGCAAAAACGTGTGTTTATGCGCTTGAGAGCCGTATCTTTGGGACTGGGATACTTTGCTGCTTTCCTTGTGTATTTCTGCACTGCTGCCTGGGTTGCTCATTGGGTATATTCGTAAGAGATTCCAGGGCCCTGTATGTTAGGTTTATTTTGTGTCCCTAACATCAAGAGGCGAGTCATAACCTGCAGATCACCTGGACCCATTGGTCATCTTCGGTGGCCTTCATACTATGACTATAGTGTGCCCTGGGAAAAGGAGCAACTGGACAAAACTTGTGCCAGGCACAGTGCCCACTTTGGGGTATGGGAGGGGGGGCATTCATGGCCGGAGGCTATTACAAGGATAAAGATGCCATGGCAGTGACGCACAATTGGGGTAAAGTGGCCACTTGTCATGGCCAAAGGCAATGCCATGTGAGCCCATTGGGTGGCACTGGATTCCAGGCAACATGGCCAGGTTCATTCCCTGTGGGGTCACCAGCTGTCTGGGTAGTGACCATCACGGGGGCCAAGGACCCTGCCTGACATTGGGAACAAAAACAGCTAAGAGAAAACAATAGTGGTCTGCACTGCTTGGGGCCTCTCTTCAATAATTTTAAGGGCAAAACCATGCCCAAATAAACCATCACGAGTCTTTTTGAAGACTCAATTTTCCCTAGAAAGAAATATGTGAAGTTTTTGCATGACAGTGGCAGAGATATGGTTATGTTAGGATGGTTAAGTCTTTATTATGGTTGCTTTCATTAGCGAAAACCACACCATCCAGTTAAGGGTGTGTTTGTAATAAGCAGTTGTCTGCATCCTTAAACTCTTTCTTGGGTTGAAGAAGCTATGAATAATATAGTACTTCTGTGTAAAACCGAGACCATTTTCAGGAGATAAAAGTTTGCATTTGGGCTTATTTGCATACCCGCAATGCTTTGCTCTAATCTGGAGTTGAATTTACATTGATGGCTGCTCGGTGTTGCTGTGACATGTCACTTGGTTAAACTGGCTTATTTTACCATACAATATTTTGCAAGCCATTTGAGCCAATGTATGCTTTTCATAGCACCACCCAGATGGATTCCTTAATCCCTCCAAAGTGGGCATGATTTTAAACCGGTATCCCCATAGGTATTGGATGCATTTTGTAGCCAGGTGGTTACACATTTCATCTGACGGTTTCAAAATCCTTGGTTGAGAAATCTCCTGGTTGGTGCTCTTTTGAAATAAAACCATATTAGGGAATAAGTGTACATTTGGAGCCCCTTTCTTCACTTGGATGGTGGAAATGAACATGATTTACCGGAGCGTGGAAGCCCTTTATTCTCTGGGTGAAAGGAAGATTCTTAAGTAAATTGATGGAATCTGGTACAAACATTTCTCTCCTTCCACAGACTCCCCTCACACCAAAAGATTCCCACCAGTGGAGGTCAACCGTATATCCTCTTCAATCTTTTTCCTCCTTTGAGGAAAAGGTGAGATGTTCCAATTTTAATTACTAAACATCTTGTGAGTTCTACTAGTGGCAAATGTATGTATGTATGTTCCTCAACAATATTTGGGTTAGTACCTACATTAGGTGCAAAGATTCTGATGATTTTCTCGATGTATTGACCTTATGAGTGAAGGGAAACATTCTACCAAGATCTATTCTCCAGGATTGTTCAGTTTCAAATTGCGGTTTAATAATAGGAGGGCTTTCTGTTGAATCTGCAATTTGATCAGGTACTGGCACTTTCACTCTAACATTGCTGTGACTCCCTCCTCCACCTTTCACCTTTCCCCAATCCCTAGCACTAGAGGAGGATCTACCTAACTTGGATCTGGTTGATGTTTGTTGCCAGTAAAATTCTGCTACAAGGTAATTTACTCACTGCTTTGTGTGCAAGAGCTATGCTAGGCTAGATATCCTCCTCGCCTGATCCCTTACATGATGTGTCCAGTCCACTGATATCGAATGTCAAATTCTTACCGATCTTTCTCTTATTTCGTTAGTAATAGATGTCCTCATTACCACCCTATCGTGGAGGATTCATAATTATTTTCTCCCAGACCGGTGTGTTACTGCTGAAAATGCTTCTTCCCTCAATACCCTTGGATAACGAGTTACCGGACTTGGATGTGAGACTTATTTGGATCATAAACCAGGCTTTATTCAGGAATCGTCATTAGAGGAATGCTATTTTGACGCCAGAGATAAAATGCAGGACTTGGACGCTCAATACAAGGCTAACCCCTGAAAACCTGTTTCCTTTTGCAGTCTGCTAGCGGTAAACTAGAAAATGCGTGGGCTGGGAACATTTCATATAGTCTCCTCAAAACAAAACCAGTTTACTTTGTTGGCCCAGATAAGGCGAATAATATTGGCCTGTAAATTGAATATTCCAGCACCACAATCGCATCCCTGCAGGATGACCAGGGCTTACACACTATTCAGAAGAAGCTAACTTAAAATGTCAATGTATTATTTTGTGTTTTTTCTTTCTCAGCCCAGCAGCTTCTACCAGAGGAGGTATCCCATTATATAGCCAAAGTTGATGTCCCCTCCCTTTTGCTGGAGAATTTGGCTGCCCATGAGCGACCGTGTTCAGCCAATGAAGTATCCCTAGTAATTAAGCAGCTTCCCATGGACAAGAATACAGGATCATTTCATTAAAGGTGTTCTCGTATTTTGGTTCCCATATTGGTCTTCCTCTTGCCGGGGGTTTGTTGACCTTGGGTATAGTTTCCCCTTCTATGGCCGATTCTGTGATTTAGACTTTTTGCAAGCACAACTAGGATTCTTCTTGAAGCTCACCATATCGGCCACTATCAGTTGTGAAGTACAATACATGCATTTACTTGTAGGTTTTGGTATCAATGTTTTCTACCATTTGACCAAAGCTGGTTGAGGCAAATCAGGCAGGAGTTCTTATTGGGTGGACGTACCCAAAATGACCTTTGACATTTTGTAAATATTATTGATCCATTGTGTAATGCAAACATTTCTTGTGCTTTTCATTTTTCCGTCGACTCTGAAAAGTTGTTTTACTGCTTGAATAGGCTATACATCCAAAAGAGACTTGATAAATCTGACTTCGATCGAACTTCCAAACCTTGGTTTTAGCTCTGGCTTATTATGGTGATGGACAAAATGTCTGTTTCTCTTCACAACTAGTTACCAACATATCGTCAACATATGCTCTCCCTTTCTGCCCTTTGTTGAATCCAATGATTACCCAGAGGCCAAAGACCATGTTATTTTCTCAATCTATTGATGGAGAAATTCCACATGTTCTATCTCTTGACAGAGGTGGTGGTGTTCTCATTCTTGGGCACAAACACATTTTTTCTTGGTATTCTTTTACTAGGGGGTTGCTGTGGGCTGCTGATGGGGCACTTGTACAGCATGTAAACAATGTGTTGCTAGGCCTGAATTGGATTTAGTGGGTTCATTATCTGATGGACAGTTCTTATATTGCCTTGCTATTTTAAATTAAGCTGACCTGAGACTAAACAACAGAATCTGTTGTCTTTACACCTTTTTAGACACATGTAAAGAATGTTGATGCGAACTAGGATTATTTCGGTGTCTCTTGAAATCCTGCTACCTTTTGTACAATAATTTGGAATCTGCTTGTACGAACCCGCCTGCTTCTTATGTCCTATTGTAATGGAAAACAAATAAAGAATCGTAATTGTGGGGAATATAAAGTACAAAGAAGTGTCCTGTGCGTAATTCTGGACATATCGACCGTTCATTTAGGTGTAGCTATGAAAAACATGCAATTGTCATGCAGACCTCTCACCATACACTTTTTGTTGCTCTTTTTTTACCCACAGTTCCTTTGACGGCAATGATTGTTTTAAGGGACGTGGTTCTAATTGCTGCTGTTTTTTATGTCCGGTACAAAACTCTTCCACCGCCAGTAAGTAAAACACAATGATTTTATCGATTCATGTTGTGAAACTGGTATTTGTAAGTGATATTACATCAGACTTAAGTATATCAGTAACATTATTCAAAATGTTGGACTCGTATGATCGCTTTTCCCTGGCAGAGCGACAACACATGGATTTGTGACATAACACTAAAATATATAATGGAAGAACAGAACTTATTTTGAGCTGCATTTAGCAGGCTAGCTCATTTAAACTCTTCATAGAGAGAGACTGGGGCATAGGATGGCAGCAGTTCTCATGAGGTAATAACATTCTTGCACTTGATTTTATGGCTGTAAATCTATTTATTAACCTTTTTTGAACATTAGGTAGACTGGTCATCAAAAATGTATCCCCACAAGAGACTGGTCGGCATTATCGTTTTATATGTGAAATTTCCTTCTGCCTGTCGCCTACTGGTCGACCCCAGGAATTGTCCTCATACTACAGAAGGGCATTAGCAATGTCCCATATGATATTAATAGGGGGCACCCACCCCAAACCTCCATACACCTGCTTCTCGTTTCCATATACCTTCCCTTCAGTCTTGGATTGTCGTCGGGTTGGTTCCCCGCTGATTGCTCATCATGCAAGCAACCCTTCACACTGACCATTTCCCTTCTGGCGCCTTGCCTGCTTATGTTTTTCAAATGCGGGTGCTCTGTCACAGGCCCGTGAACTGATGCTCGGCCCATGCTTTGTGCAGCACTCTGGCTCAATTGATTTCACTGTAGCATCTTGTTTTCCATCCTTCACAAACACTGCCACCATCCCAAACCCCCAACAAACACCCTTTTACAGGCTGGTCTTGCCTTAGAAGCTGTGGATGTCGCACAGCTTCTGTTGGGGTGCATTGCAAGGTGGCAATCGTAGTAAGGTGGGACATTTTATTTACCAAGCAGTTACATTTTGATCAGTTTGATGATTACAATAGGCCGCTGCACGGTGTGTACTGAGATATTCATGAGATATTCATTAGCTGCCAGTATAATCCTGGTATAGTGTTTGATGGGTGTACGTTGGTAAGTAACATACCAACACTCTGCTCACAAGGACAGATGTTTTACCATAGGAGAGACTATTGTGATATACAAATGTACTGCTGCAGAGACGTCCCCTGGATAATGTGGCATACCTCCTCTTCTTTTCTAGCACAGATTCTAAAATCAATATTAATATATAAACTCACCTGTTTCAAAAGATTATGTGGTGAAACTGGTGGAAGGGGAATCACAATCTTAGTGGAGATCTTCGATTGCTATATAGTCTTGCTTGGTGATTTGAGAAATGTTGCCAGACCTCGTGTTTCCGGAGAAATTCTACTAATGCTCAAATGTATGGTTTTCAGTGTTTGGAAATTAGCCACCCATCATCTGCGCCTTACTTTGCGGCAGGACATGCAAAAAATATTTTCATGGTTGGAACGGTATCTTTGAGATTTGTGCTGCCAGCAAGTTTTTTTTGTTGCAAGGTAACAGATGTAAGTAAAAATACACTTTCACATACTATATTTCCAATGGTTTAGTTTTTCTCAGAGAAACGAGTCACTGGTAAGCAAAAAGCTGTTAAATGGCTAGTCATTCTGACAGTCACTCGACCAGGGCGATCCAATAGCTTCTGTTGCTGCAGAGTTATTCATAAGACAAATCATTGAGAATCCAGTGGGGCCACGCTGCATGTCCTGATGAGAACACCGAGCCTTAACAATTGTTAGCCCATGTCCGGTATGTTACTTCTGTGTCCTAAAGGTCTGATTTGTTTTCAAGAAGGTATGTGACCTCTACTTTCACCAAGAACCTTTTGGTGATGCCAAAGCAGATCTTTGTTACCGTGCCATAATAGTTGCCCACCTAATGGGCCTGCCCAACGCCTGATTTACTTTCACTGCATACCCAGACAGCTGATATCCAGCTGATATCCAGGTATCTCTCTGCAAACCACAGATCCCATAAGTACTGCAAAGTTAGCAGACCTGGATACGGTCGCTGCACTGGCATAGACATGGTATTGATGCGCTCTTGAGGAGTGCATCTGATCGTCTCTTCACAAGGGAATCAGGGCTCACTGAAATACCACCTGTTTGTGTCCAGAACATATGCATCCATGGCCTGAATTCACCATTAAGTTGCAAACCAGAGGCATGAACTGTTGAAAGAGCTTTCATGACCACAATTCAAAGCCAAGATCTAGTTTCCCATCACTTTGCCTTCAGTATGGTCCATTTTGTTCGAAAGTGAGGTGAAGGCATGTATATATCTCCCAACCTCTGTCCCCTTCTGATTCCTTGTATTTGCGGATGGCTGGACGTTACTAGAATCGTGTTATTCCCCCCTTCAGCACTATTGTTCAGTGACACTATTTGAGGCATTTTAACTCGAGGGTCTCCCTGTGGCTGCTTTGTGAGTGATTGAGCCCCATATTATGAAGTCCACAGTGCCTTTCCAAGAAAGTAAACCACAGGATCCGTTGGCGATTTCTTCACAATCTCCTTGCACTACCTCTCCAAGTCTTGGGCGGTGCCACAGACTGTTAGGATTCTTCCCGTGCATGGACATTTCTCTGCCTGAAATCTCTGGACCCGCAACTTCCTGCATAGTCTCTAAAGAGTTTATTCATGCCATACATGAAATTCCCAATAATTAACAAGTTATTTGGGGAGGTCTTTCTGAGGCAGAGTAGTCTGGCATCATTTAAGCCTCATGCGGTATTGCTAAAGATCCTGCATGTGTAACCTATGGCTCATATTACCGACCTTTTGTGCTGTTTGATGTGGTGCGGGGAGTACCAGAAATCCAACCCCTACATTTCATTCATACCTCTTGGTGATGTCCATCCCTCTTGAACTACTTGCCCAAGTGTTGTGGAACTAGGCTTTGGGTGTTTAGGGAGATTCTCTCTGCGACCCGGATGAGTTCTTTAGATTGGTTTAGTTGGCCTGATTGTGATCTTGGTCATATATATAAGCTCTGTCGCATGTGAGGTGTCTCTGGAGTGAACCCATTACTCCAGAAATTAGTAAAGAAGCTTCTTTACTTTCCTGATAGTTGCTCAAATGAGAAAGAAGCTGTCCATAATCACATAGTTATTTAGCTCCTTTCTTAAAGGCATAATGATCAGCGCGACTCTGCTAAAGCCTCAGCCACCACCTCGAAAAAAAGTCGTATATTCACGCATCATTCTGCGGTAGGAAGCCTCAAAGTTTCTCTAACCCTATGCAAGATTTTCTTCGGGTTTCTGGTTTTCAGAGTCTTTGTCTATTTCAGTGGCGGTTTTCCTCACAAAATTAAAAATGTGTGTATATCAGTGTTTATACATTTTTTCAGGGAATATTGAAACGCAGCAGTGTTTTTCCGGTGTATATCAAAAACATGCGTTTGTTAACATAAATACTTTTTGGAGTAGAAATATCTTGGGAGTTATGTTTTCAATGGACCGTTTATTGAGGGAACAGTCTCTCAAAAGGGGTAGCCAGGTCGTTTCTGCTGCGAAAGCCAGCAACATAGGTCAGTGCAACGCTGCCCCTGGAAAGGATGTAGGCAATTTTGTGTACAGAATAATGCCCTTTATCAATATCCACGGCAGGTTCTATTTTGTGCGAGAGCCTGTCTGTAGGGGGTGGGGTTGGAGGGGCTATTTTGAGGAATTATGTCACATTTTCAGATAGGTTGGGTGGGGGTGGGTTTGCGTGACTAAACGGTAAAATTAATGGGCCTCCAAATTAACTACCATTGCTCAAAGTGGCACCTGCTGACTGACATGTATTCTTTTACAAAATAACGATGCAACATACATTTTTTGGAGTCAGACCCTCCATTCGAGGGAGTGGAAAAAGAGGGCCTGGTGGTACAAATGGAGACACTGAAAAACTCATGTTAAACCGTTCTTTATAAATACAAATATTTGTCAGTGGTCCAGGGCTATTTTGGCCAATTTTGAGACTTCAATCGACACAAACAAATATGGCTCAAATATGACTAGAATGTATATATATTTTTTATTTTATTTTTATTGGCAAGAGTTAAGTGGCAGATACACACAACAACCATAGTTTAAACAATTACACAGATACATTCTATTGCACATTAGCAGACAGCACATACAGAAATGTTTGCCGACTACAGGCCAGTCATGTGGCATAGCATTTCAAATTAGTCATGTAGGTCCGGTGTTGTTGATGGGTCAGGGTCTTCTTCGGCCTGTTGGTTGAGATAGCTGCTAAAAGCAGACCATATGTTCCTGGGCCGGGATTGCGAGGGAGGGGAGGTAACATATTCCTCTTCACAGGTTTGAGTCCAAGTAAGTTCCTTCAGCCACATTTTAAAGGTGGGGGAGAGGGCCGTTTCCAGCAATGCAGAACACACTTCTTGGCTACCATGCTACTTATATTAAAAAATGTTGCCATTCTCTTGGCCTCATCTCACTCCACAACCCAAACAGCACCCCTATCGGGTCAGGATCAATTGCAGTCCCCACAATTTCGGACATAGCAGCAAGGATATCCCCCCAGAATTTGGTGAGTGCGGTACACGACCAGAACATGTGCATGTGGTCTGCATTTGCAAGGCGACACCTGGAGCAGGTATGTACCCGATCCTGAATGAGCCTAGTCAATTATTGTGGGGTGTAGTATACTCTGTTCAATAGCTTATATTGCATACAGCGAAATCTGAAATTAAGTGAAACCTTGCGTGTGTGTAGGCACATCTTCCTCCACAAGCCATCCGAAATCTCGAGACCAAGCTCATCAGCCCATGTGTTGCGTGCTTTGGAGGGTTGGTCCTGAGACTTTGCCAGTAGTATTTTATAGAGCACGGAAACTACACCCCGGCTATTGCTAGAGTTGGCTATGTATTGTAGTGTGGGTGTGTCCGGGCGTTCGTTCGGGAAAGATGACCAACTAGCTCGGACTGCAGGATGGAGTCTAGTATTGTAGCATCTCCAGTGCCGAGCCAGAGTGACCAGGACACCATGTCTGCGGGGTGATGAACTTCCCTTCAGGAAATAGATCAGTCAGAGCTTGATACCCCAGTTCTAGTCAGTGCCGGGCGAGGAGTTTGTCATGTGTAGGTTCAAGCACGGGGAGCTACCAGATAGGGAGCCATTTGTAATAGGGGTGCGGGTCGGATGACAGCTCAAGGAGATGTTGCCATGCCATCAAAGTGGAAGCGATGGTGTCAGATGAAGCGTCGGTTTCATACTTGTGCAGGAGGACATAGTGTTGACCACAGCTGTTGCACATTTTTCTAATTGGACTTGGGGGCTGAGGGGAGAGGCGGTAGGCTTCTTGTACCAGTACGTGGCAAATTGGGCCTGTGCTGCAGCCCAATATAAGGACAGATCTGGAGCAATAAAGCCCCCCCTCATTCGGTAGAGCCATATGTTCCCATTTATTCTGGACCGTGCCAGTATGCTATAGAAATTGGGCACCCATTTTGTGCAGATTGTCAAAGTATTGTTTCCCGGGCCAGATCGGCACATTTACAAAGGTATAAAGAAGTTTAGGGACTAAGATCATCTTGATCAATGATAGCTTCCCGGCTAACGATAATCGGAGAAATCGCCACCTTGTTACTCTAGATTCAAAGTACTGCGTTGCTGCGGTATAGTTGTCGGTTATCAGGGTCGTTTTAGACAGTGATATTTGGACACCCAGATATCTAATGCCACCCGGGGACGAACAGAGAGGGTATTCACATGATGGCTGCTGAGTCGTGCTGGTAAGGGGGAATATCACGGATTTCGAATAGTTAATGGTGAAGCCAGAGAAGGTACCTATTTTAGTTATGTCCCTTATGATGGGGTCTAAATTAGTGGATGGGTTCCCGACACATAGCAGCACATCGTCTGCATACAATATTATCATCTCAGGGGCATCTTTCAGACGTATGCCCTTATGGGAGTGCCGTGCCTTGACATAATCTGCCATCGGCTCAATAACCAATCCATAGAGGATGGGGGAAAACGGGCAGCCTTGTCGCGTGCCCCTGCGCAGTGTCTGGGAGTTGACAAGGACTCTTGCAGTGGAACACGTGTATAATAGTTTGTTGTATTGGATCCTGCACGGGCCAATCCCCCTTTTCTCCAGGACTACCCACATGTATTGCCATGGGAACATATCAAAGGCCTTTTGGGCGTCTAATGTGACTGCTACAGCCTCAGCCCCCTGAACTATCCTAGATAGGACATTGAAGAGCTTTCTGATGTCAACGGATGTCGACCGCCCCAGCACAATGCTGCTCTGGTCTTCATGGACAAGATGCAACATGATTGGGAAAACCTATCTTGGTGTCAATGTTCATAAGCGACAGAGGTCTTTAAGACCCACACACGTCACTAGGCTTGCCGGGATTAAGGAGGACTGTTATAATTGCTTCCCAAAGTGAGGGAGGGAGAGTTGATACGCATAATGATTCGGACCACACCTCCAGCAATCTCAGCGCAAGTAGTGCCTCATGCTCCTGATAGAATTCTGGTGTGAGTCCGTCAGGCCCCGGGGCTATCCCTCACGGGAGATCAGTAATGGCTTTTACTATTTCGTCTAGTGTTATTGGGTTATCAAGCTGTTCCCTGGTGGATTGAGATAAATGTCATGGGAATTTGGTCAAGTAGTTTGTGAAAGTCTTGTAAATTGTGTTCATGATGTGGCGTGTACAGGTCGATATAAAATTGTGAGAAGATTTCAAGTATTTGGTGATCTGACCACTGTTGGATGCCTTGTGCATCTTTCATGCATTCAATCTGGGTTCTACCTCCCTCTGTTCGAACCAATCTTGCGAGTCTCCTCCCCGGTCTGTCATCCTCCCCATATTTCCTCGTTGCACATGGGCGAGCAAGGTATTTTATTTCCCGCAGGGCGTGGGATTCAAACGCTTCCAGTTCCTCCATGACCTGTGCCAATTTAGAGGGAGCAGCCGCTGTTGCACACTCGCGTTCCAGGTCCTTGAGTTTAGCCTCAGAGCGGACTAGATCATTCATAATGGTTTTTAATATTCCTGCTTCCCGTGAAATAGACATGCCCCTTATGTACACCTTTAAGGGCTCCCACCGGATCCCAATGGTCGTGTCTTGTTGTGCATTACATTCAAAGAAGGTTTTTATATCTGAAAGGATCTCTGATTTGAAGCACTGCTGGATATAGTGTTCAGACTTGAAGCGCCAAGCAGCACTGGGAGATGGGGCAGTACCTAGCTCCACAAGCATCACAACCGGGGCATAGTTTGATAAAGTGTGTGCGAGTATCTGGGCGTCCCTAACCCTCCCCATTAGTCTGCTCGTTACCAGAAGCAATTCGATCCTGGATGAGCGATCGTGCACAGAGTAGTAAAAGGTATATTCTCGCACTTGGGGGTGGAAGGTCCTCCAGGGCTCGCGCATGGCGAGCAACGAGATATGCGTGTGTAGTCTCATCGCTGTTCGGGACAGGACTCTCGGAGCCACTCCCGTTCCATCTAGATTGTTGTCTAGTATCAGATTCATGTCCCCTCCCCATATTATTGGAACCCCGGTAAATCCCATTAGTAGGGAGACCACAGTATTGAAAAAATTCGGGAGTATCAACATTTGGGCCGAATGTGTTCACCAACAGGTACTCCTCGTTCACTATTATACAGTGTAGGATGACATACCTGCCCTTTGCATCTATGTGGCTTTTCTTCAACACAAATTTAATAGATTTGTGAATCTGCATCATCACTCCCCTGGACTGTGTGGACTATGTCATGAAAAACCTATTTGGTCCCCAGGATAGTGCCAGGCATGATGCGAGGCGACCCAGAGCGTGGGTCTCCTGCAGGAGTATCTTCACCCCGTGCCTCTGTGCGTAAATTGTGATTCTGTGGGCCTTAGTAAAGTTACCTATCCCTCGGACATTCCTTGTCATTATCCGAGTGCCATGTTGTCACTTCATGGAACATCCCAATTGTCGCTCCTGCGCGCACACAGAATTGCATTGACATTGACACACTGTCGCTCGCTTATAATGTACACCGCCATGTCACCTCTGCCATTTTCCATGTAACCTACCCCAACATACCCACCCCCCACCCTCACTGCCCATTCCCAACCAGCAGTGTGTCTATCTCCCCCCAAAAACTTTGTTCTGGTGAGCCACCCCCAACTTGGCCCACAAGTGTCACAGGCCCAACGGAGGCTCGTGTACAACAGAACAGGAAGTACAACCATTGCAGCCGCAGTGGGGTACGCCGCTGCCGTGTTACCAACTTCTAAGGAGATATGGTAAGAACCATTATTTACTTTGTGTTAAGGCAATTTCTCCATCCCACGCCGCCCAGAGAAACCGACAAAGCAGAATAACAAACCTCAAAGATACAAACATCAGATGGAGCTCCCCCACCCAGAGCACATTTCAGATGACTCACAATACAGCGGATGAAGGACATGGGCACTCGTTTGATATAACCAGGCAAACACGGGATTACAAAAATCCGCCCTGAGACGCTACAGCGCGGGCAGTGGAGCCAGTTAAATGTGTGATGTTCCAGTACCAGTTGGGGCGCAGTTACTTAAGATGCCAGCCACTCGCGAGGCAGAGGATCACTGAGCTCAGTTTAGCGGCCATCAGTAAGGAGAGGACAGCCTCCACCTTTAGTCATTCTCCATCAGTTCGTCGACTGGGTCATGCAAGGGGATGTGCGCTTCTATGAATTTCACTGCTTCGTCTGGTACTGTGAAAAACTTAAGTTGATTCTTGAAGGTGAACTTGAGGCGTGCTGGGAATAATATTGATTAAGCAATGTTTCTCTCTCTAAACAATTTATTTCCAGTGAACTGGCGTCGCTCCTGCTGCATCGCCATGGAGAAATCTGGGAAGATCCTGATGACTTGCGAATCCAGCCTGAGCTCCCCCTTCTCTCGCACCAGACGGAGTATATGGTCCCTGTCTCTGTAGCTTAGAATTATTGCAATGATAGGCCTAGGGAATTCTCCAGGTTTAGGACGTGGAGCATACATGCGGTGGGCCCGCTCAACGGCAAAGAAGGGAGCCAACTCTGTGCAGTCCAGCAGGTCTATAAGGAGATTTTCAACTGCCAATTACAATCGTCCCTTAAGTGCATTCTCCGGGATCCCAATAATACGAATGTTATTCCTGCGCGATCTAGACTCCAAATCGTCACATTTAGCTTTGACAAACTTCATATCCCGGGTGCGGGTAGCCACTGTGTCCTGCAACACATAGATTCTGTCCTCGTTGGCGATGATCCTGGTTTCAGCCTCTGTGATCCTAGTGCCCTGCTGATCTAGTTTGGTCTTGAGTGACGCCACGTTTGCGTTTAGTTCATCCAGCTTTTCATGAAAGGATGCAAAGTTATTAGCCCTGGATTCCATCATGCTGGTAAGGTCAGGAGCCAGGACATCAACTAACATGTCCACTTCTTTCTGGTCAGCTGCTGCCTGTCCATGTCCAGGCTGAGGCGCTGCCTTGGCGAATTTGTCCATGGCTGCGACCTTGTTTGCACCTTGGGATCTATTAGACATTGTACAGGTAGACTGGTGTTTCCTGCAAAGTAGCTGTAGTATCTAGCCACAGCCGATCAACACGGGCGTGATGATTGCGTGTTCTCCCAAGCCCAAAAATGACAGCTGGTGTTGCAGTAGTTGTGGGGGACACCGCGCAGTGCAGGGTCACATGCTCGCCCCGAGGGACCCAAGGGCGTCTACACGCTGGACCGAGGTTCACTGGGCGAGAGATCAAGAGCCGGATCCCTCAGGACTGGTGTAAGCAGATCTCTAGATAGTGGGACGTCCCACCGGTATCTGCATGGCAGTGCAAGCGGGTTCAGTATATACTATATATGACAGCAGGTGAATGAGCAGGGCCCAGATCCAACGGGCCCAATCAGGCCGCAGATAACCCAGGGACTAAGGCTGTAGGAAAGTAGACAGCAGAGGCGGCACCCGGTGGGCGTCGACCAGCGGCGGGATCCTGGCAGAGGTGATGATGGACTCCAGGGCGGTCACCCCCTAGCATTTGATATATGACCAGCCCTGCAGCACCCGGCCAGTGCAGCAAGCTGGAATATTAAAATATGGTGCTGTATTCAAGAGGAAGAAAACATTTTTTCGGGTCAGGGCAAGCAGTGGCTAGGGTGACCTGGGAGGTGCCCAACACCTTCGGACCAGAGTCTCAGTTTAAGCATTAGAGGTGGGCCAGAAGAGGTGTGGCGTGCGCCGGGCTAGCAGTGCCACGGAGGAGCAGGGCCCAGCAGTGCTTATGGCAAGAGTTCCTAGGTGCCCAGAAGTGGGTTACATGGCACTACCCCTCCTCAGCGACCAGGAGGGGGGCCACTCGGGGCGCCCCCAGTTGATGCACTTACTTTCTGTGTCCTAGAGAGCATGTAGAGCTCCCAGCATGGTGCAATCCGCAACCCCACTCAGGCGGCAATGCAGGTTCTCCGTCACCCCTGGGCCCCCCTCCCCCAGCTTTACCATTCTTATCCGCAACAGCGGCATAAATTGTCAGGCTAAGGCCCCACACAGCGCCCATCCACTGGGACCGCGTGGGCAGGAGGCAGGCAATAGCTCCGTAATATGGTGCAGGCATACAGGTGCCCGAGGACATCACCCACTGGCAAAACAGGAAAACCGCAGTTCGAAGGATATTTTTGTCAGCGTAACACAGAGCTTATGATCTAGGCAGCCATCTTTAGGCTTCTCAACAGCGCCCCTAAAATATATATTTTAAACAAGGAAAACAATGTAACACATAATGTACAGTGTTTTTGAATAAGGTCCGGGGACAGGAGAGGAAGCAATGGGAGAGGAATGTAAGGAAGGCATGGTATCAAACAGTAAGACGGACACAGTTCAAAGGTGTTTATTTAACTTCAATTGGCTTTGAAAAACACCTATCTAAAAATGGGAGCAAGCTTTCAAATAAAAAATGCAGTCCTAGTGGTGTTTTATGAAAATAAAAGGGGCTATACTAATAAACCTATTGCCAATCCTTCTAAATACAAATAGTGTGGGAAACAATGTTATGCAAAGGAAAAGTGTTCAAGAAATCATATGTCAGGATATTCAAGCCGTTGGCTTCGCTTCGCAGGCCGCACACTCAAACTTGGCACAGTGTCTGGCTTCTCTAGCGCGAGGGTGCAGTTCAAAACTTCCAACATCATGGCCCTGTGCCAAAGTCTCTTTGCAATTCAAAGTCTCTTTAAAAAAGGGCCTGATGCAATACGACAAACGACCAAGTTGCTTTCTCCTTAGGGTTTCACGTGTATTAATTCTCAGGTGATTTTCTGTTCACCCCGGATTCCCCCTCCGTCGGGCTCAGACCTATTTTAACACAAAACCTTCTCCGGTGATTTTCGCTTCACCCCTGATTCCCCCCACCTTTCCCCCCACCCCTCCATCAAACTCAGACCCACTTTAACACAAAGCTTTCAATTGATCTCTCTTTGTCGGGCTCTGACCAACTTTATCAACTTTGCCACAAATGTTCTTTGCTATATCAACATTGTGCGCAGGGTCTTGCTTGACCCGTCGCAAGACCACTTCGATTCACAATTCTCTACAACATTCACTTTTTATCTGGATACCTTACAGAGACCTTCGATTGAGCACCCATGTGGTGCCGGACCACTCTGTCAAAGGTATTGTATCTTCTTATCACATCAGCAGTTCAACTTTACTTGCGTCTTTTTATCGCACGTATTTCAAACAATGTTCGTTCCAGCGCTCGCCATACAATGTTGCCGCTTGCAACCTTGGCATCAACACAGACTGGTCTTGCATTGGTCTCCCCAAATCACCGGCTGTGTTGATTTCACTGAAGCTGTTTTGTTCTTGGAGCCAAGGACAGTACCACGGTGGGTAATTCTCCCCGTCTTGATTCTTGATATGGGAGGGCCCTGCTTTCCCTCCTTGAAATCCCCTTCTGTTTTCCATCTTTCTCCTCTTGTTAAACGGCCATCTTGGAACTGCTGTTTCCTCGTGTGCTTTGCCTCGCTCAGAATGTGCTCTGGTGCTCCGCCTTTTATCCGCGTGGGGAAGGTTAATGGAAGTCAGGTGTGTGTGATGGTCAGTAATTGCCTGACCTTGCCTGATCATTGTATCGGTACACGCCCGGTATATGGCTCAGGTTTTAGCCTGTTTTCTCTTATAGCAGGCTGTCCGTGAGAAAGTGTTTGTGTTGCAAGGGGGAGTGGGGTAGAGTTCCTAAAATATCGTACTTGGTAGTATGGGGTAAAGGTGGTATAAGGAAGGGATACCGCGTCTCACCATCCGGTCTCCCACTCCCCGAAGACTGTTCACCCAGGTGATCCGCCCGCATTTGTCCACCCCCAGGAACTGGATCCAAAAGCGATGGCCGTGTCCTGGTCTCCTGGATGACAGATCCCCAGGGACTAGTGGGTGAGACACCTTCTGGTTTCTCACAGGAAGCAATGGGGTAAAGAATACTGTGGGTGTTTATACCAAGGCACCACTGGGAGGGGGAAAACACTGTTTTTCAGTTTAAACCAAGGAGGCACTTGTTCTCCTGGTGGTGTTTTTTCAGGGTTTATCGTATTCAATCAAAAACCAGAAAGCCTAGGTATTCTGAATGGTGGAGCCATTTTGAGGATGTATTGCTTTTCTTTGGTGGGGGCTAGGGTCTGTGACAAGAAAATACTGAACCCTTTTGAATAGGAGTGTTTGCAGACCCACAAAAAACAGTAGCAAAGAAAGCTTTTTATAGATTTGCACTGTTGCCTATACAAATTAACGTATACTTCTCTGGGCACATGTAACTTGCAAATACGCCAGATGTGTCGCCTGTTTGAAGCATGCACTCCACTCACTTGCAGGGTATGTCATTGAGAAGTGTGCAATGGATCCATTAATTTAAACTTTGCCCCAATGTGATTTTGCTCCTAAATGCCCCATGCATGTATGCTCCTGGATTTCTAAGGGGGTCCCCATGTAGCAATTTCACTCCACTGTTGGACTGGTAACCACTTATTTCTTCTCCTGAATGTCTTCCTTCACTGTTATTTAGAACCTAGTGCTGCACGCTATCCACTGGTAGGAACACCAGCCCATTGTAGGACTTCTCTTCATAATTGCCTTACCGGAGGTGCCAGTCTAGCATACCACAGCCATGCTAGTTGGATACGCTAAAGGCACACTGCGATCTCCACTAACATGCTTAAGTTTTAGATTCCAAAACAGAATGCACATACTAACTATGCCACTCACAATAGTGGATCCATCCACTCAACAATACTACTATCCCTACCTCTGGTACCGTCACACTGTACCTGTAACATCTAGGTATTGGCCGAATGTAAAGCACACTATTGCTTCCCAACTAGTTTTGTGCTTTATAAATTGTAAGTACATACTTGCTAACATACATCCAAATAACTGACCACGAATGTTAGAACACCATACCTCTGTAACCAACTTCACAGTTCCAACCAATGCATCCTCCTCTCGGTGCTGGAACACAATTGTCAATGCTCAGTCCTAATTAATTAGAACCACAGAAAATGTAAAAAGAACAATGGTTACCTACAAAAGCAGTTGTTTTCTATAAATTTAGTATTTGCAGTAAATCAACGAATGTGTCTTGTATAAGAACTCGATGAGAAGTATTAGCAATTTTCATACAACTTTGCTGATCTATATTATTTTGAAGGCTCCAGGTTTTATCATATTTTTGCTCCGTTTAAATCTGTATTTATCCTCTTATTTTTTGCTATGTTAAAAAAAAAGTTGTAACTTGTATTTTTCCACATTTATTTACATGAAAAAAACATTGGCACTTGGATGCCTGTAATAGAAGCTGCGATTTAAACTTCAAAATTAAATTAAATTCTCTTAACATTATCACTTTGCCTAGCCGCTGACCTGCTATGCATGTTTCACAACCTAGCTAAGAGACATGTATTTCTGTTTTTATCAATTTCTTTGCAAATAAATACTGAAAGGAAAAAAGTGATTTCTGGCTGGATTTATCTGTACAAATCAGTAAGAACAGAAAACTGGGAGCCTTAGAGGGGAAGTTCTCTCAGGAATTGTATTGGCCCAATGGATCATCAATAAAAAGGGGTCTACCACTGGAATATAGAAACTCAAGACAGATTCTCAGTCTAATCTGTGGTCAACAAAAGATGGGTTGCTTGATTTAGTAATCCCATCATTGTTGGTCCGCTTTAGCCGCACTCGCAGCAACCATGTGCAGATACAATATAGTTTATGAAAAATACTCAAATGTTGGCAATTGGTGATGAGTATTGGGATACTTCTCTTGGCCCATTGCTGTTCCGTGAATTATAGGCATTGGCTCTTGTTTGGACCACTACGTCTAGAAGACAAGTGGGTAAGATTGTTTTTATTGGAGGACAAACAAACATGAAATGAACAGTATACACTTGTACATGGGATTAAAAGGATGATGTGTTCAAATTATAACTGGAGTCAAATCCAAAAGAAAGTAGATGAATACATATACACTTGAATAAGGACAAATTAGCAAACAGTGCATGGTACATATAGCCCAAATTGATTAAGTCTTTGAAGAGGGCAAAAACAATAAAAGTGAAAACACAAAATTCTCTCGCGAGGAATTACAGAGAGTGGGTATTAAAATGACTCTAGTAAAAAATATAGGAATTCTAGACAGTGATTTGAAAAACTTGAGGTAAAGATAGGGCTGAGGAAGGGAGGAAAGTAATACAATTAGAAAAATAGTCAGTAGTTGAAAACACAAAGCATGAAAGTCAATGTAAGTTTCAATTCTAGCGTATTATTTTAGCTAGAAATATTAGTTCATGGGGTCTGTTGTCTGCCGACGTGGCATCCGGAACCTATTTTCATAAAAGGGCAAACGCTGATGGTTCCTGAAGTGGGTATTCCAGTTGGCAGCACATTTCGGCAGCAGGTTGTGATATGAACCGGCATCATATGGGCTCAATTCTGAGGACCCTGTGGGGGACATATATATAAATTGGTTGGTTGTTGGGAGTGCAAGCGTAGGAGCGGTACCAACATCATTATTATAGAAGGTGCCTCTGACGCCTGTGGGTTAGCTTACCTGCAGGTAAAAATTCCGTAGCTCAATCCGGATATAGGAGGGGGGCTCCGTTACATCAGGGTCAGCTTCAAGTTTTGGAATGGTGATCTGCTCCCGTACAGTCAATGGAGTCCAACCACTGGTGGGGTGCCATACTGGGGACCTGCTGGCAGGTTGGCTTTGGCTCCCTCAAAAAGACTCCAATCTGTAAAAGACAGAGCAATGCTGTGTCAGTGCCAGGTGTTCAGAGAACCGCAAGGTAAGGCTTAAGAGTGCAACTCGTGCAGGGGTGTGATGCGAGTGGGACCGTGCTGGCTTGGTGGCATGAGCCCAAGAAAAGCCCAGGTATTTCCAACGACCAAAGCAGGTTGGGTCAGGAGGTAAGGAAGCAGGGGTTAGTACCCAGGAATGTCTGCACTTCTAGAAGTGCAGAATGGCTGATCCTGCATTGTGAACTCAAGCTTTTTTAATGCTCGTTCCTGCCTGAGAGGCCTAAATAGCTTTGGCCATTATCTAGGTAACTAGAGCTATGGTGCGCTGCTACCAGGTTATTGGTGGTACATCCTGACGTAATATGTAATGTATGTGTCATCGGCATGACAACGGGATGCTGGGGAATGTGTAGCCCGATCAGTGTGTCATCTTGTGGTCATTGTCATGGTGGGCGCAGCTGCTTGAGGACAATCAAAATCCTCAAGGTTTCTCAAAGATTTTCTTTAAGAATTGAGTCGTTGCAAACATCAATGAAAAACATTCCCTACTTAACAGGTGCTTCCACCTTTCTTCAGGCATGAGGCTATTTGTCCTATTTAGTAGCCCGCAAACAGTCCAGTTCTTAAATCCTTAAAGTACCTGCAAAACAGGAGTAAGTGACCAATTGATTCGATTTATCCCTCCTGTCTGCAGAACCTACATGTTGATGTTTGAAGTCCTTTGCCGGCCCTTATTGCTAGGACTTCGCCAGACGGATAAAGATTAAATCTTAATCTCATCAGTTGAGCTCTAGATGTACTATTTGGGTATTTGAGGTATCTGGGGAGAGAGTCAGTGGCTCTCCGCTCGTGTTTTAAGTTATACATTAACTTCAAACCGCTGGTCTCCTCCAACGTCTCAATCCAATCTGCTCTCCAGTTTTTCCTTGATTTCTGTTAGATTCACTCTCAATCTTCTATGCTGGAAGAGGCTTTTCCCAGCAGCCCCACACAGTGGAGTTCCCTTCTCTGAAGAGCATTCGACCTCGCCATTGTCATTTCATCTTTAGTTTGAGCACTAAAGGAGAATTTTCCAAAGCACACTTCCTACATAATGGCAAGGTCTTCCACTCCACAATACCCTTTATTGAAATTGGGGCCAGTTCTCTTCTAATCACTTGTATTGGTGTTGATTTTGAAAGACCCAAGACTCCTTTTCCAAAACAGGCCCTCCATCAATGGCCAGATGGTTTTGGGAATGAAAAACAAGGACTCTGAGCCATAGGATAGGACTGCTGTAGCCTGTTAATGTATTAAACGGCAAACAGTCTACTGAGACCTCCAGCTTCGGCTGCCAACATTAGAGCCTTGTTCCTCGATTGGTCCACTGACCCAGCCTCGATCTTACTTGTATTAATACAAACACACAGATATATTTTTTAAAACTTCTTTTTATTATTTTCATAAACAAAGAGGAAAAACAAAGTCAAAAACAGCATCAAACTGAACCCACCCCTCCCCAACCACTGCCACAGCAACAATGGTCCTTTCCCCCCCACCCCCGCCAGCCGTTTCCCATCCAACCTTTCAACTGTAGATATCCAACAACTTGAGTCTTTGAGGGCACCATTGCTCCCTGAATTCCCCTTTCAGATAGATCAGTGTCTCTCCCCAGTTCGCAGAGAAGGTCTCCAACTTATTGTTGGCTGCATATGTTGCCCATTCCATCGAAACTATATCCCACATTTTCCTTAACCAATCTTGCTCTGTTGGAATCGTAGGGCTCTTCCTGGCCCCCGGTTGCTTTCCCCAATCCCTCGTGTACGGCCAGGTGATTCTCGGGCCGGTGTTCTCTAGTTGCTTATACAGGTCCGAGATTAACCCTCTGGACCCCTCGTGGGTTAGTAAAAAACATTCAAATTGCGTTGGGTCTCTAGTCGCAGCCTTTGTTACCTCCACAGACATTACCCAGTGCCTAATCTGGAAGTATCGATGCCTCTCCCGTTCTCCCAGCCCGAACTCCTGTTTACATTCCTCAAATGTTTTCACCCTTTCACCACTGAACATGTCCCTCAGAGATCTGCAACCCCCACTCCCCCACTTCAGGAACGCTCCCCTCTCCAGCCCCGGTGTGAAGTCCCCATTATAGAAAATTGGAGTGAATGGTGATGGGGAGGTCGTGATCCCCCGCTTCTTCACCGCCCTATCCCAACTGTCCACCACTCCCTTCGTAATGGCACTTAGGTAAAGGTGGGGAGGTCTCAGCCTTCGTGGGAGCCACAGTACTTCCCCCAGATGGTGCTGAGCTACAGCTCTATCCATTTTCACCCAATGCTTAAGATAATCCTCCGAAAACCATTCCCTGATTACCCTAAATTGTGCTGCTTCATGGTAGCGGTGAAAATCTGGGCAGGCCAAGCCCCCCTCCCCCCTGGAAGCCGTTAGTAGTCGCCTGGATAAACGCGGCCTCTTACTCTCCCAGACAAATTCCTTGACCGTCCGATCCAATTTCTTGAAAAAAATTTCCGGGACCAGCAGGGGAATAGCCTGAAAAAGATAAGTCCCCGGGGGAGAATCACCATTTTAAGAACTGCCCCTCTTCCCAACCAGGATATCCTTGGGGCGCCCCATTTCCTTAGATCTTTTTTAATTGCCAGTAGCATGGGCTCGTAATTTGCTCCATACCAGCCTGCCAGCGAGGGGGTTATCCTTGCCCCCAAATAGCGCAACCCAGTCGGGCTCTATTTGAACAGGGATATTGCCCTCGTCTCCCTCGCTTCATGCTCCCCTAGGGACAGGTTTATTAACTCTGACTTCTGTAAGTTGACCCGCAAACCTGAGAGCTCCCCAAATTTGGTTAGTAGTTCTAGGCTTGCTTTGATGGACTCCTTTGGATTTGTTAGCGTGAGCAACATGTCATCGGCAAAAGCCGCTACCCTATGCTGCCCCCCCCAAATGGTATACCCTGAATATCTTCCGCCTCTCGTATTGCCAGGAGAAGTGGCTCCAAGTATATTGCATAGAGCAATGGGGAGAGCGGGCCCCCCTGCTTCGTCCCCCGCTGGAGTCTGAATGGCTGAGACATTTCTCCATTCACCAAGATATGCGACGTGGGATTTTTATAGTTAGCGGTGACCAAATTTATAAACCTCATCCCCAAGCCCATTCTTTCCATCACCTGAAATAAAAACAACCACTACACCCGATCAAACGCCTTTTCAGCGTCAAGCGCCAAGAGGATCGCTGAAGTGGTCGTCTTACGGGATTCCTCCACCAAATGAGCCACCCTCCTGATATTATCGGCGGTTTGCCTTCCCAGCACAAAATCCGCCTGGTCTTAGTGGATCAGCGAGGGTAGGTACTTTTCCAGGCGCTTCGCCAATATTTTGGTAAAAAATGTTGCCTCTGTGTTTATAAGGGCAATAGGGTGGTAGGAAGTACATTCTTCCGGATCTTTCCCCGCTTTATGTATAAGGGTAATTTTGGCCTCCTCCATCGTAGGGGTGATTCCGCCCCCAGCGCCGAACGTGTTAAATAGTTGTGTTAGATGCGGGACCAAAGGGTGTGAATAGGTTTTATAGAAGGAGGCCGGGTAGCCGTCGGGTCCAGGAGCTTTGTTATGGGGGAGTGAGACTATGGTGGCCCTCAACTCATCCTCCATGATAGGTCGGCCCAGATCTTCACCTTCCTCCCTGGATAGTTGCGGAAGAGGTAAGTTCCCCAAGAACTCTTTCTGCGGTTGCGGGTGTGGGCACTGAGAAGAGTACAGGCTTCATAGAATTCTACTATTCTTCCCTTTAACTCTTCGGCCCGGGTGAGTCTCTTACCCTCCTCATCCTTGATAGCCGTTATCACTTTCTGCTCCCTTTGTCCCCTCAGGAGGCGAGCTAGGAGTGAATATTGGCCTTTGCATAGAATTTTTGCCTCACCCTGAGCATAGCTTCTTCCGCTTATTTGGTCCTCAGGATCCCCAGCTGGCCTTCTGCCAACCTATACTCCCTGTATGCCTTCCTTGTAGGGGTCTCCCGTAACCGCACCCTGGCGACCTCGACCGGCTTTTCCAGCTGAGATTCTAGACCTCTCAGTAGCCTATTTCTCTCCGCCTTCATAGCGATGAGTTCCCCCCCTCAGTCGCCTTGAAGGCATCCCACCTTATACTCTGACTTGTGTCCCAGCTATTGTTCCTCCTCTCAAAGAAGTGCCAGATCTTGCCTCCTATCTCCTCTCGTATCACATGATCCCTCAGGAGTTCCCCCGGGAATTTCCAGCTCCACACCCCCGGCCTTCGCCTCCCAAGACGCATTTTTATTTGCACTACCTTGTGGTCGGCTATTCCCAGAGGACCGACCTCAACAGCCTCCACCATCAGACTGGCGGATACCCAGATGTAGTCAATTTGGGATTGGGTTCTGTGGACATTAGAGAGGAAGGTGAAGCCCTCCTCTTCTTCCCGTAGTGCGCGCCATGTATCTCATAACCCGGCCTCCTCCCATCTCTCCCTCAACTGGGGAGAAGCCACCATCCCGCCCCCTTCACTTCCATTCCGGGACCGGTCTTGCCTCCTAACCCCGGCCAGATTAAAATCTCCCATCAATATCACTTGTCCCCTCGCAAAGTTCTCTAAGATGTCCAGTGTATTGTGCAAGAACTGGTCTTGGCCCACATTAGGACCATACACAGATGAGATGGTATAGCACAAACCCATTATCTCCCCCCTCACCATAATGTATCTCCCATTCCTGTCTCTAAGGATATCTTGGAGTCTGAAGTCAATCACCCTCCCGAAGGCCAGGGCTACCCCCCTTTCTTCGTAGGGCCAGATGCAAACAATATCTGTGGGAAGGCCTTCAGGCGCAAACAGCCCTGATCCTGCCATAGTAAATGAGTCTCTTGAAACGCCAGCACATCCGGCTTATGAAACCTGGTAAATTGCTCCAGTTTTGTTCGTTTGAGGGGGGAGTTGAGCTGCCTCACATTGTGTTAACCACCTAACCACCTAAAGGCTGCGTTAGGGCACGGTGTGCCTCCTCTAGCCAACTCGCCAACCCTCCCCCGGGTGTGCCCTCTACATACCCCCCTCCCTTCCTGGGGGGGGCTCAGATTTCCTCCCCCTCCTTCTACCCCTCTCGGCTCCATCCTGCCATCCCCCCCGAGACCATCCTTCTCCATTGACAACTGTGGCTCCCCCGAATCCCCCCTCCCTTCCCACCCCTCTTTCCCCACCCTGAAACCACAATTTAGGGTGACGGTCCCATCCATCTAAACCCATTGAACAACTATAAGCACTGCTGTGCTTCTGCTCCCCTGCTCCATTCCCGTGAGCCAGCTCCTGCCCTTCCCGGCACTTGTCCTCTCCCTTGTCCTCCCTGCCCCCACTGTGGAGGTCCAACCCCCATCGGTTGCTTTGCCCTCTCAGCTCCTCTGTGGACCCCCCTCTTCTCCCCACCCCTCCTCCCGCCCTCCAGATCCCAATTTGGAGGGCAGACCGACACCCCCCACCCCCCAGACTCTTTTGTCCTTGCGTGTTCCAAGATGTGTACTGCCCCCCCACCATGGCTCTGCATAAAGCCTATTTCCTACCACCCCCATCCAAGGATCCACCACGGCTCGAGCCCCAGATGTTACCCCGGGCCATTCTCCATCACCCCCTCCCCATCTCGAACATTCTCCCTCCTCCTTCCCTGGGGGCTCCTCCGGGTGGCTCTCTTCCTACTTCTTTCCCCTACCGTCGACCAAGCCCATGGTTTGGCTCTGTCCCTTTGCCCCAAGGCAACCGGAGGGTCCCCCCGGTGACCTCCCCCTCACCATCGAGGTCCAGATGTATAATATTTGCTGCTTCCTGCAATGTGGTAGCCCGCCTTTGAGCACCCTCCCATTCAAACAGAAGCCCAAATGGGAAAGTCCACTTGCACTTGATACCTTTTCTAGTGAGTTCTCTCAGGACAGGGCTCATTTTCCTTCTTTTCACTAGGGTGCTGTTAATCAGGTCCTGAAACAGGGCGATCTCCTGGCCTTTGTAGTGCACTGGTTCGTGAAGCCTCGCCGTGCGCAGCACTGCTTCCTTTTGGGCATTTCTCTCAAACGAGGCTAGGACGTCCTGTGGCCTGGTGTTAGGGCCTCGGGGGGGACGACCAACTCTTTGCACTCTGTCCAACTCAGTCGCTTCGGGGTCCCCTTCGCCCAGAAGTCCAGTGAAGATCCTCTGGACTTCCCCCTTCAGGTCACGGTCTGCCACCGATTCCGGAAGGAGTTTCACCCTAATGTTGACCCTTCTAGATCTATTTTCAAGGTCCTCCATTTGAGCTTCCAAATTTCGCGTCGCTAAATCCAAGCGGTCGATTGCTTCCCCGTTGGCCGTATTGTCCTTTTCTGTCTCCTGCAGTCCTCTTTCCAGTAGATCCGTTCTTCCCCCCAGCTGGGCCATTTCTTGTTTCAGCTCTCCCAACGCAGCATTTAGGTCAGTTCTCATTAACTGAAATTGGTCCTGGAATGTTCTAGCTAGAGTCTCTCTCAGGACCTGCATCTCACCTCTGAGGTCCTGTCTTGTCAAATGCGCCGGATCCGCGGCTCTGTACCATGCCATCCGCTCCTTCAGCTGCCCGTTGTCCTCTCTGTTGTTTTCCCTGGCTTCCATTGCAGTCCACATGGAGGGGAGGGTACCCAGGGAGTCCCCCGCACGCTGGCCAGACTTTGTCGCTTTCCCCTTAGCCCTGGACGACATCAGGGCCCGCCGTGGGATCCCCGGGGAGCGTGCCTATTCCTTTGTGTTATGCTGAGAGCACCGATAAGTCAGTGCTTAGATGTTCGCCCCCCCTCCCCTCGTCCGGGGGTATACCTTGGCCTCTCCAAGCGGCCTCTCCGCACCCTCCAAGCACTCCCACTACCGGTGGGGGATGGGCTTCCTCCTCTTATCCAGCGGGGGACCCCCGAAAGCAAAGCACCCCTTGGCTCCCCCTCCTCAGTCTTCTTTCACCACCCAGCCTCCTGGAGACTGCTACTCCAATCCTCTCTGCTGTGGGCTCTCCTGCCCCCCTCAGGGCCCCGCTGACTCCAGATGGATCCGGGGCCCCAGTAAACTTCAGCCCCGGATCTTCTGGCCCTGCCGCCCTTCTCCTGTTACAGGGCCGGGCCTTCTATACGCTGCAGCCCCGTCTCTCACCTTCCTCGGCCGGGCGATGCTGACTGTTATTCAAGCCTCAGCCATGGGGGAATCCTTCACTTATAGCCACACCACCGTCTGGGCCCGCCAGTCCCAGGTGCCGGGGGCCTGCTGCAAACTTGGAGGGGGGAGTGCCTCCTTTCCACCACACTCTCTGCAGCCCACCCGCTTCTCGTCCCTCAGACGTCCTCCACTCTCTGGGGCCGGCAGCTTCGGCGCCCCTCCTCTGCAGCCCCGCTTCGGAGCCGCCGAGCTCCGCCGCCACTGGGAGTCCCACACTGTGACCCTGGCCATGCCGCTCTGGGCCCCAGAGGCGTAGTGATGCCCGGGGCACCCCTCCGCGGGTGGCTGCTGCCCGCCGGGGCTCCCCCCTCTCCACAATCTGTGACGGCCGCCTCCTCAGCCCCACCGCGCCTGTGGGTCCAGGGCTTGTCACTGCCTCTGATTAGGCTGTGGTCCTCCCCGCGCCGGGTACCTTCCCAGTCCTCGTTATCCGCACACCGGGAGCCTGTTGCTGGGGCCGATTGCGCACGCTTCCGCCAGATGGAAGGACGCCCGCCTCTGGTCGTGAGCTATGCTGCCGCGACTCCGATTCCCCTAACCTCAGCTGGGGGCCCCCAGCACAGCCCCCTACGTCCGCTGCAGCCTACTACACCCGGGGGTGGTGGGTTTTCTGAGTGTGAGGCCTCAGGGTCAGGGAGCAGCCGTCGGCACATCTAGTCGATGCCAGCGGCCATCTTGGAATCCCAACACACAGATATTTAAATAACTGCAGTTGTTCGACTCTTAATGCAGCAAGGTACCATCAAAACTGTGCTCCCGCTCTAGTTCTTTGCTTGTCTAGGACCAGAATCTGTCTTGTTGGCATTAATGACCAGTTCATTTTTCCATCATACTCCTTCAATTTAGCCATCTTGTGCTGAAGGACGATGGCTGTCTGGTCCATAAGTACCAAGTAATCCCATTTAATTTTGTTTGAAACGCGATTGCTTGATCCAGAGTCTCCCCCAGATCAGTGATGTAAAGATTGAACAAGGCAGGTGCCAAGGGACAGCCTCTGGAAATCTCCCAAGTTGGCTAACCTGCCTGGTTCAGTCTCACGCTTAAAGTGGTTCCAGTCTGGAGTGCTTGCAGTTATTCAATAAATCCTCGGGGCATCCCCATTTCTTCAATTTACCTCACAGCCCAGTCCTACTTATAATATCAAAGGCCTTGGTCAAATCCATGAAAGCCACAAATGTCTTCCCTCTAGCACCCACCTTTTGAGAATAGAGAACAGGGCTATATTAGGGCCAGTACCTAAGCCCTTCACGAAACCTCTCTGTGAAGGATCCCGATGACCTGCCCGTCTATCTGCTCATTCAGCCTTTTTAGTAGGCGGCTTCCATATATTTTGTCCAATTCATCCAAGAGAGCAATAGGGTGGTAATTACCAGGATCGTCCCTACTGCCTCTCTTGAATATTGGGACAATAATTGCTCCCGTCCATGATGGGGGAACTGCCCGGTCTCGCTCAAACCTCTCGAATACTATTCGCGGGAAATGAGCCCAAAGCTCAGGTTCCTGCTTAAGAATTACATTCGAGAGCCCATCCGGGCCTGGGGCACCGGAGCAGCTTGCCCTTTTTAATTAGCTTCACTATGTCATCACTGGATGGTGGAATTCTCCTATGTAGAAATATTTGTGGACGAATAGAGATTTTCAAAGTGTCGCACACAGGAGGATTCCGAGACTCCATTTGTCTGTAAAGCATGTTGGGTCTCGTAACAAGATTTAATTATCCTCCTGGTTTCACCTGTGTGCTTTTTGCTTGTAATCCTCAGCATCTCTTCTGCATTTCGCTGCAGCATCATTGATTTATATTCCCACAGCCAGTTTTTATAAGCGTTTTTCAACCGGCGTGCTTCTATGGCTAATGTGTCCGAGTCTGAACGCTCAACTTTCCTAATATGATTATTATTCTTTTCACTACCACTGTTTTCTCGTATACATGGAGATGTTTTTACCTGAGTTGTTATGCAACCGCACTTCCTCACCACAAAAGACTGCAGGATCGGCAAGTAGTCCAACAAAGGACGTGACATATTCCCTTTTGGTTGATTTGTCGCTTCTAGGTATTGGCGGTATAATCCTCAGTTGTCATAGCATTGGGGTTCCAGTAAAGGTTTATTACAGGCAGCAACCGGCACCCATCCACACAGGTCCTGATTTTGGGGGTTTTCCATTGCATGGATATCCTCTGCATTAGGACATTTGGCTTTACTGGCTTTACTGTCCCTATTACTTCCAGCCTCCTACCGTTTCTTACTGCCACCAATAAACCTGATGTTGGCCTTCCTTTTAAACCTCCACTCGCCGGAATCAGTACCACAGTAAAGCCATCTAAGATAGGCTTACTACGAAGGCAGGTCTCTTGGAGGCAAATTAAATCGAAACAGCCCAAATTAATCTCACCCTCTTTAAATAGGTGGGAGAAGCCCCTAGTGTTCCATGACACCAGGGCCCACGGACTGGGACGCTCCTTCACACCCTGCTATCATGCTTCTGGTTGGTGTCCTCCCACTGGAAAGATAGGGACCTGTTCTTTACAAAGAGAGCGCACCTAGGCCCCCTTTGCATAGTCCAAGGCGCTAGCACTCAAGAAACCCACGTTTGGCCAGATTGAAATTTTTGGCTCTTGATTCAAGTGGGTGAGAGAGCGTTTTGCAATGTAGGTGGCTGTAAATGGTTAAGCCGCCTGGTCCTCATGCTCTCCCTGTTATTTTTGACATTTAGCCTCGTTACCTTGCCCATTTCGTAATAATCAGGCATTTCTGGGGGCAGAAAAGGGGCATTGTTTAGACATACTTGATTTACCAATCCGGTTTCTACCAGAGTGGTTAAGTCAAAACCCAACATACGGAAGCTCCAGCTTGCCACCAGCAAAGGGTGTTTTACCGCCGCTGATGAGATGTGGAGGAAAACAGCATCCGTGCGAACCTCGTCCACAAATTCAATCACCTGCATGTCTTCTGAATGTATTTGGCGCAGGCTTGGTATGCAGTTAAATAAGGCCAAAGCGTTTCTTCTTTTCAACATTAGGCACTCTTCTCAATCTATCTGCCTTTCCAGGTGCATACACTGCTGCACTTCTTTCAGTGGGCCTTGTATTTTCCTTTGTGGGACTCTCTTCAGTTTGAGATATGCGTCTCAAGTTCTCACTCCATGTCAGCATGTTTTTCTTATGATTTTTGGGTCGGCCAGGCTCCCTGAGGTAGGTGTAAACTCTGTGGTGGATTTGCCCCCTCACCCCCACCCCAAGGCTCTGTCATACCCCATGATTGTATTTCCATACATTTCTGTCCCACTTCTGGTCTCCTCAGGCTCAGTACTTTAGGCAGCCCACCTTGCTGCTCAGTGGTGGGGCCTACTCTCTGAATGTACAAAAATTGGGGTCTTGGGTGCACACCAATAGTTCGAATGAAAGTAGCTTTGAAATATACAAGTATTAATGCTCCGTTCTAGAATTTAGAGGTGCAGAGGAGGAAAAAAGGCCTTGGCACAAGACCTTACTACATACAAGAAGAACCAAAGAGGATTCAAGATTGCAACCCTCCTGTCCTCTGCACACTATCAAAATCCACCATTATGGCGGTTTAATAATTCGTTTTACGAATGTTGAGTTCAAGTTTTCTTTTTGAGTTACAGTGCTATACCTGAATCACAAAATAACATTACAAGCCGTATTTATAAAATAACAGCATTTAATCAAGAAGACATATACAAGTGAAAACGCATCCAAGTGTTAAGTCTATGGCCGACGCGTTTCGAGGTCAATCCTCTTCTTCACAGGCCTATTAGAGTTGTTGTCATACACGGAGAAGGAAAATATAAGATAGCCTGTTAGAATCCAACCAATATGTTCGGTACAAAAAGGTTCAAAATCAATTCAAGACAGTACATCAGAAATAATGTGTGTGTTACCAAGACAATATCCATGTGGACTCACCTTTCGCGGATCACTTTTAACAAAAAACAATATATCACGTTTGAGGTCATATGTGTCCACACTCCCTGATATCTACCTATGATTAGGCTCATGGTTGAATGAAGGAATCATGTACAGCGTATCACTAACTCAAAATAAAACGTGCATCGCGTTGATCCACCCCCGTTGTACTCTAATAAACGGAACAAGTAGAGTGTATTGAATAAAGTTCCAAGGACATGGTTTGAATCGCAATTGCAAATACTTATAAAAAAACAAAACAAAAGGCTAGTGCCCGGTTATAGGCTTGATCAAGGATTGGAGGGGTTAAAATAAGAGTGAGTGAGCATTTAGAGGCTCGGACTGTATGCTAATATGGGCACAAAGTGGCGGCACAATATATTAAAAAGTAGTGAAAACACTCACCAAATGGATGAATGTCCTCATCCGAACATGTGATGCTGTTAATTTGTGTTCTACAGAATTCAAAAGATGAGATTGTAGGTGTTCCAGATATTCTGACACCTAATTTCAGTCAGGTGTGTATTCTAAAAGAATATATAATGGAAATATCTTTGTGTCAGAATCATGAGCCGCTCGCCCATAATATCTACAGTAATCCTGGTGAAAAAATGCAAGTAGTAAAGAACAAGTATAGACTCACCCGCGTTTGCTCGACTCCCAAGGGGTAGCCGGGACCATCTGTGAGAAGTGGAGCGAGCATACAGAGCGAGGGTTCCTATGGTGTAAAAAGAAAGTGGGGGCGGCACAATAGCGTCAATATAGAAACTAGCGCTCATTGGGGTGTCTATAAAGAGAAGAGGTACAGTATCTGGAGAGGAAGGATTACCTTATAGGACTTTGAGTCATGCAGTAATCAAGCGATCGTGGGAGGACGCCATCTAGGTCTCCAAGGCAACGGCGGTCTCAAGCAACTCAATGTGCGCTGGACAGCGCACTCTATCTCCACTACCAAAACATGAATGAAAATAAAGCTACGTATTAAACCTACGTGTCTACTTAGAAAACCTGCTCAATGCATCCAACATTCCATTTCGTGCGTGGTGACGGAATCACTAAAATGGATCTGTACCCGAGAGGTGAAGCAAGCGTCCATTCTGCGCGGCGTCCGTAACTAAGGAACCAACGGCGATGAGTGGCGGTAACACCATTTTATGTAAGTTGGAAACAATGTGAGCCTGACTGTAAGGGAAGCAGGTCCAGGTTCCTAAAGGGAATCATGCAAGGCATCCATCTTGGAGTAGCTAAGCCCATAGAGGAAGATCTCTCAGAGAGGGGTACAGAAAATTTAAATCATGCTGATATTGCAGTATATGCGTTGCACAACATTGTAAACCCACTCATAAAGCCCCAGAACCGACTATATATCGTGTGGCCTATTGTTAAAATTACATACATAAGTCAATACACATAACGTGCACCTCATATAGCCATCTTGTGAAAGATACTATTGTGAGTTGCTCGCTCTTCTGATTCCAAACCCGTACATATTAAAAAAATATATAGGTTAATGTGTTTTACATATTCAGTTACATTTAAGCTCATACCTTATACAGTATTTGAAAATGTGTAATGTCATGTAGGTATGTGTCTTTTACACATTTCCGATGTGTTCAACAATTCAATTCTTGACCACCTGCTGGTATTGTTCATTGGCATGATTTGCTCTAAAAGTTCCCCATTACATACAGGTAAAATGTAAAAGGTCCTATGCTCGACAATCTGCAGGAACAACGCCTATACATTTATGTGCTGTACAGTCTGCATAAACAATGGCTATACATTTAATATACAGACGAGAGTCCCTAGATGTGTATCTTCCACATTTAACTGGATACAACAGATACATTACCGACCCTTTTGAGCACGTCTTACCATTGAGTGCATTAAATTCTAAGAATTCTTGGACACATACTGCTGGAAAACCTGCGACAAACAATCTCAATTTGCAATGGTTGGTTGAGACCGGTGACAATCACAATTTGCAATGGTTGTACATTAGATATACATTGGCAAACTTGTGGACATCAGGTCCATATGCTCTTTTGTGTACATAACGAGAAAATTAATGTTGTGAAACATGTATCAAACAATAGTTGGACAATGACCAGACACAATGTTTTCTTTTTATACGAAACAATTCAGAGAGAATTCCTCATCAAGACCTTTCGGATGTAAGGTCTCCAAAAGGTCAATACAGTATTTTTCTCTACGGGACAGAAGCAAGGGGTAGTTCCCACCTCTCTGGGGTCTCTTATCCACCTCTATCACTTGGAATTTAATTTGAGCGATAGTAGGGTGATATTCCAGAAAATGTCTTGCTACCAGTGATTTAGAATGTTTACATCTGATCGTGGATTTGTGTTCGGACCAACAGTCTTTAACTGGTCTTGTTGTTTGCCTTATGTAGAGCATGCCACATGGGCCTTTGATTGTGTAAATACCACCAGAGGAGAGGCAAGTAGCAAAGTCTTTTATCTTGATTTTTTTTTTTACCCGTTTGGGGATGAGATCGTATTGCCCTTGATCACATTGTTGCAGTGCGTACAGGTTAAACAGGGAACGGTGCCCTTTTTCTTAGTCTTCAGCAACAATTGTTTCTTTTAATGGTCTTCCCGCTCTCACCAGTCTGTCTTTCAGATTCTGTCCTCTTTTAAAAGCCATCATTGGGGCTTTGGGGAATAGTTAACAAGTTGGAGTCATTATGACGAATGCCCCAATGTTTTCTTATCACCTTACTGATTTGAAAACTTTGGCGAGAATATTTTGAGATGTACAATAGAGGTGTTTCCACGTTCTGCTCCTTTGGTGTCAGGAGTTGTTCCCTGCTGATATTGGTAGATCTCTCTCTTGCTGTTTCCAATGTACTCTCTGGATATCCTCTTGCTTCATACCTGCCGGATCCGAATTATCTTTAGCTTCAGCATCTGACTGTAGGGTAGGCTATTCTGCATTGGTTTTGGGTGAAAGCTGGAATAGTGTAGGAGATTGTTGGAGTCCGTAGGTTTATTGTAGATGGTGGTTAAAATCACTCCAAGTTCACATCCAGGAAGTGCAGGAGAGGGTTCCCATTTCCATGGTAAATTTAATTTGTTTGTGTACCGAGTTGAGGTAAATGGGGGTTGGGAGGGAAAGATAAAGTTCTTCTTTTGACCCACACCATATTCCAAAAATATAATCAATGAACCGTTTCCCTATGATGATTTTTGATTACCAGGAAGGATGATCCAGTACATAGTCCTGTTCGAACATGTACATATATAAGTGTTAGTATATACTGGGGCCATTGCTGACCCCATCGATATCCCTGAGGACTGGGCATAATATTTTCCTTGAAACCTAAAGTAACTATTGTGCAGTAAAATCTCTAGTAATTCCGCAACAAACTCTTGGTTGCCCCTGATGTCAGCTGAGTTGGAAAGCAGCCATAGTACTGCCTGTATCCACTCATTGTGGGGAATCGACGTGTACAAACTGCACACGCCGATACTGAATAGGATGCACTCAGAGCTCAAGGCTGATATCTCACCTAAGCAGTTCAAAAAATCTGTAGTGTCCTTGAGATATGTCAGGAATTCCTGTATCAGTGGTTGTAATAGACGGTCAACATAAATCGCCAAAGGATCAAACACACTGTCTGTCCCGGCTACTATCTGTCTTAGCGGTCCTACTCCCTCTGAATTCAGAGCTACAAAATATACCTTATTTACTGTTGTGTTTTCCATTGCAAAATTGATATCTTAGTTCAGTATTTACAGGGTCAGGGGAATCGAGAACCAGGGGCGAGTCCGGTGTTTCAGTAGCGACTTCATTTGTTTGGGGAAGTGGACATTCATCGATGATCTCGGAGTTCATGGAATAGACTGACCAATACTCCTACGTCCCGTCCGCTTTCCTCCATACTTATGGGACATCTCTCCGTCCTGTGGGACGGGACCGGAGCACTTTGTAAAAAGAATCCAAACATTTTTCCAAAAATGTGTCCTTCCTCTTTCTTGCGCGGGGCCCGGCATGCGGCCGTAACCCCGTCCATCGCTCATCAGTCCTTTTCTCCGCTCGTTCGGGACTGGACGCACTTGCATCCTCTGAAGAGTTTCTTCCCTTTTTTCCTCTTTGGCTCTCGCTAGCGATCGTGTGCTGGTCTTTCTATGTCGTTCAAACTAGATTTTACAGATTGTTCATCGTGTCACTGTCGTTTCGCGAGGGCGGATCCCCCTCCTCTTTGTTTAGAGTGCATGGGTCCAGATCACTGTTGGGACTCCTGTTTTTACTGCGACTCCCTTTCCGTCCGGGCACTTCAACGTCGGTTGGAGCGGTGGGAGGAGGTGTTCCGACGAACTGCTCCTTTGCATTTTCAGGCGTTCATCGACGAGAAGAAGAAACGCCTGGTAAGTTCTTTATTTTTCAGAGCACCCCAGCCGGGGGATACCTTTCTGGGTTCCTCTCGGGCCGGGAGCAGCGTTGATCGCTCTGCCACCGGGGTTCGCCCTGCGGTGCCCGTTGGGCCTAATAATTGTACTAGAGTTTTCACTGAGGGTCTCCATAAGGGGCCTGTAGATACCAGAGTGCGCTCAGAGGCCCCTCCTGTGGGGGCTGTTTGTAGACCCAGTTCTACTGAGTCGTGGGCTACCAGAGCTCACTCTGAGGCCGTTCTGTTGGCTTCCCGCAAAAATAAGACCGGGGTGTGCCCCAAGGCCTTGGGTGGGCTTGTTGTTAACGAACGGATGTTCGAGGCCCGTGCAGATAAGGCTGTTACCGGTCCTGGGTCTGAGGTCCCTCGTTCAGAGGCTAAAGCTACCAGCAGTTCTGAGAGGCCTGACAAGGCCTTGTCGGTGAAAGCTGTTTCTCACCGTTCCCGCTCTTGCGGCGACACCAGACCTGTTGAGGGGGCAAAGAAGCAAAGTTCCTCTTTTACCGGCAGTGCCGAGGTGCTTCCTTCGAAGGCTAATTCTGTGGTTGGTATGTCACAAAAACATTCCAGGACTCACAGTACTGGCTCTGCTGAGGTCCCTTATGTTAAGGCTAAAGTTAAGACCCCTGATCCATCGACGGGGACCCTTGCCTCACTTCCTCACGTGCCGCAGTTCCCCTCAGATGATGACAAAATGGCGCCTGTTCCTGCCACGACCGGCGGCATTTTGGGTGCTACCCCTACAACTACGCCATCGGCCTCAGGTGTAGGCCTTGGCCGCTTGGGTGAACATAGTCCCTTGTGCACATCCTTATCGGCCAGTTTATGACTAGAACGCTCTGATGCCTCTTCCGCACAATGTTTCGCTGCCTGCAGGATCAGCACCGTTGATTTATGTGGATACATTGGTGGAGGGGCCTGTGTGGCATCCATCCCCGTTACGTCCCTGGATTTGTCCACCTCATGAGAGGCCTCCTCAGGTTCCGAAGCAGTCCCCGGAGGAAGCCTTTTTCGGTAAATTTCAAACGCGTATGCGTACCGACCCCATGAGGGAGTATTTTCAAAGGGCTATTTAGGGAGATATGCCCTCCCGCGCCTCCATCTCCACTTGTTCCTCCGGTGGTTCCGCCAGCGTCTCCCTTGCCTATGGTGCCTCCCCCGACTCTTCTGCCTTTGCCCCCATTGTCCCTTTTGGAAAAGGCAGCGCCCGACATGGTTCAGCAGGACCCTGATCTGTTGGATGACGCACAAGGCGATCAGGACAGCAAGGACCTCCCCCGCTCTATCAGAGCTTTTCATGACCGGGTACTGGACATGATGAACTTCTTAGATGTTCCAGTGCCCGAGGCACCCACTCCGCAGGAGGGCGTGCTTTCTGGGGCGTTCACCCTGCCTCCCTTGGAGCGTACCGGCCTGTTCTTGCAGAAGGACGTTCTGGCCGAGGTCCACCGAGTCTGGGAAAAGGCACACTCTGGACTTTTTGTCAATAAGAAAATTGACGCTAGATACAGGCTGCATTCTTCGGAAGAGGTGGCCCGGTCATCTTGTCCGCCCCCCTCCTCCACAGTGGTGGCTGCGGCCACTTTGCAGTCCAGGCCTGCAGAATCCTCTTCCACGACGGCTACTCAGGTTCTGGGAAAGGAGGACAAACTCCTCGACTCCCTCTGGAGGAAAATCTTCGCCAACTCGGCCTTGCAGCTGAGGCAGGCCAACGCTGAATTGATATTAGCGGGAGCTAACATGCAGATGTGGAAAGGTCTGTCAGAGTTTGAGGAGTTTATCCCAGTTGAAAAGCTGGAAGACTTTAGAGGAGGCCTTTCCGACGCCAGGGTCTTGGCCCAGGATCTCCTGGAGGCTGTGGCTCATCATGTAGACACCTCGGCTCGGGGCCTTATGCTGGGGGTTGATAACTCACGGCAGGCGTGGCTGCATGCAACTAAATTTTCGAAAGAAGTGCAGGACAAGGTGCTGGACCTTCCCTTCGATGGGAAGGAGCTCTTTCATGCTACAACAGATATAGAGCTCACCACGGCGAAGGATAGCGCTCAGACAGCTAAGTCCTTGTCTGTCCTGGTTAAGGCTCGTTTCAAAACCCAGAGACCGTTGTCGCAAAGTCGACCTTCCTCTGGCTTTAGGGGCTTCATCGACCGCAAGTCTCGCAGAGTGGATACCCCTGTGTGGAATAATCGCTGTAGGCAACAACGGACGCGGTTTTTCTCCCGTTCCTCAGCCTCCTCCTCAGGTTCATGTGGCACCGCCACCGATAAACCTACTAAATGAGGGTTTTCCGTGCTCGCACGAGACCCCGGTGGGAGGACGCATTGCGTCTCATTGGGAGGCGTGGCAGGCCATCACAGAAGACAGATGGGTCTTGTCAGTCGATCGAGCGGGCTTCCGCTTACCTCTACTCCCTACCCCACCCCTCAACCCTCCTTTTCAGCTGTTGGGGTCGCCCTCCCTCAAAGCCGAGGTTCAGAAACTTCTGGACCTCACAGCTGTGGAACCCGTTCCCCTTGGGGAGCGAGGGGAGGGCTTTTACTCCCGGCTGTGTACGGTGCCCAAACCCAACCAGGCTGGCCTGCGCACCATCCTAGACCTTTCCCATTTCAATCATTTCCTACCCCAAGAGAAATTCACGATGATCACGCCCGGCCAGCTACGGTCCTCCTTGCAGATGGGCGATTGGCTCAGCGTCGTGGATCTTCAGGTTGCGAACATGCATATCCTGATTTGGAACCCACACAGGAGATATCTCCGCTTCTCTTTGGGAGAGGAGCACTTCCAGTTTCGAGTGCTTCCTTTTGGCCTCAGCTCGGCACCGCGTGTCTTCACGAAGATGATGTCGGTGATTGCGGCCTATCTTCGTCTCCAGGGTATCCATGTGTATCCATATTTGGACGACTGGCTCTTACGCAGTGTTATGTTCCATATACACCAGGGACACCAACTTGTACAGGCATAGACTCTTTATTTATTAAGTCTAAGAAACAACGACCCCCGAGAGGCAGTCAACCACCGTCCACAGTTTTGCCTTCTCTCCACTCTCCAGATTGGAACGTGGAACCTCTCGTTTCCAGATCCACATTCCAAACTCCATACAAACCAAAACACTGATGAACTATGTACTGTATTCAAAACCCTGATGACTCATTGGTTGGTTACCTGTAACATTGATATCCTAACACCTCCCTCCTTTCTAACGCTTAAAAATGTCTATATCTCTAATGTCTGAACTGATGTCCTTAATTTAAAGTGCCACAGGTTCTGGAGACCCAAAATTATGTTGAACACAGACCCATGCTTAAACTAAAGTGAATTGACACAAAAAACCCATGCTTAAACTAAAGTGAATTGACAATAACCAGTCCTATATATAACTATGCTATTAGTATACATCGAAATTGCTGTTAATGCCATTGAACCTATATGAAGATTGTCACTCTCTTCCTCTGACATGTTTGACAATGGCTACCCTCTCCTTGTTCCAAACACCTCCACCTCTGACTAATACTGATGAGCCTAGATCTTTTACTACTTGTTTGGGCTCAGAATACAAAGACGCTCCCTTGCGTACTTTGGTGGGCAACTTAACTTTGATCCACTCACCTTCATTGATTTCAACTTCCCTACAACAGTTTCTTTGATCATATCTTGCTTTAGATTTAACTCCTGCTTCAACCATTCTACTCTTCACTTTTTCCAAATCTACATCAACCATCCTGGATTTCCCCATCCATCCTGGACATAGATGAGAATTGGGTTTTCTACCTCTCAACATCTCAAATGGTGTTAATCCTGTAACACTATGAGGTGTGATTCTATACTGAAATGTCCTTTCCATTGCTGTCCTGAACCAATCCCCACCAGTTGCTACTGCAATTCTTATGGCTTCCATAAGCGTCCTATTGAAGCGCTCAACACATCCGTTACTTTGGGGATGATAAAAGGAAGTGTTTGCCTGTTCAATACCATTTTTATCCAAGAATTCTCTAAATTCTTTGGATATTAATTGGGATCCATTATCCGACAAACATCTCCTGGGAAAGCCCTCTCTCCAGAATAATTGTTCTAGAAATTTCGTAATACTGCTACTAGAAATGTCTCTGAGTAAACAAATTTCAGGCCATTTGGACAGTAAGTCTATGACTACTAGCAAATAGCTATCTCGGGTCCCTCCTATATTAAATGGACCTAATAGGTCTATTGCAATCTCATCCCACGGTACCCTCGGTGTTTCCCTAATAACCATGGGTACTTTTCGCACGCTTAAACCTTTGTTACCCTCCAGACACTCTGTACACTCTTTAACTTGCTCTTCAATCTCTTTATCCATTCCAGGCCACCAGAACTCAGATCTTATTGCACCCTTGGTCCTAGCTATGCCTAAATGTCCTTCATGGGCTAGATCCATTATTTGTCTCCTCATGCCCCGAGGAACTATCATCTGATGCCCTCTATATAGATACTTGTCATTGATCCATAAGTCTCCTTTAACTTTGGCAAATCCTCCCATGTCACCTCTGTAATTCATTACTCCATTTTCTTTCACTAATGTTAGTACTTTCTGGTAACTTAAATCTTCACTGCATTCTTTGTCCCACTCATCCTTTTTCAATGACTCATGTACTTGAAAAATCTCAAATGTTTCCTCCCGATCTGATTGCTCTAACTTGGTGTGGAGATCTCTATGAACCGATCTTGACAACGCATCTGCCACTACATTAACCTCACCGCTAATGTGAATCATGGTGAATTGTAGCCCTTGAAGAGCTGTAACCCACTTCATTATTCGTCTTGATACACCTTCTAGGCCACCCTTGGTAAAGATACTGACCAGTGGTTTATGATCAGTACAAATCTCAAAATTCCTCCCCCAAAGAAACCTCTTGAACTTCTCAACACCCCAAATACAAGCAAGAGCTTCTTTCTCAACCACTGAGTATCTGACTTCAGAGTCTTTAAGGGACCTTGAAGCAAATGCTATAGTTTGCAGTCCCTCAGAATCTTCTTGCATCAGAACTGCACCTATGCCATAGTCACTGGCATCTACAAAAAGTAGCGTGCGTTTCCCTTCTTCAAATGTCTTCAGAATGGGTGCATTGATTATGGCCTCTTTTATCATCTCAACCTCACGCTTACAGTCTTCACTCCATTTAAACATCACACCTTTACGAGTAAGTCTTCTCATGTGTCTTGACATGTCTGACAAATTTTTGATAAATTTGCCATAGAATTCAACTAACCCCAAAAACGATAACACTTCTGCTTTTGAGTTGGGTTCTTCCATTTTCCTTATTGCTTCAATAGCCTCCTCTTTAGGTTTGATTCCCTCAGCAGTGATTTCGTGACCTAAATAAACCACTTTACTTGCTTTGAAGGTACACTTCTCTGATGCTATTGTTAACCCAGCTTCTCCTAATATGTCTAATACCCTTTTTAACCTTTTGTCATGTTCTGCATCATTACTACCACAAATTAGAACATCGTCTTGATAATACATTACTCCTTTCTCTCCGCCTAGTAGTTTGTACATAATACTCTGAAATACACTCGCCGCCGACACTAAGCCAAACGGCATACGTACACATCTAAATAAACCATTAGGAGTAATGAATGCTGTTAAGTCTCTGGAATCCGGATGCAACTCAATCTGGTGATAAGCAGATTTGAGATCTAAAATCGAAAATATTCTTGAACCAGAGACACCCAGAAGTAGGTCGTCTATCCTAGGTAGTGGAAACCTATCTGCTACCACCATACTGTTAAGGTGTCTTAAGTCAATGCATATCCTCAAGGACCCAGAGGCTTTCCGAACTACTACTATGGGGCTCACCCATTCTGAAGAGTCAATTCTTTCAATAACCCCTTCATTCTCCATTCTTTTCAATTCATTCTCTACACCCTCCTTTAGTGCTAGTGGAATGGTGCGCAATTTCGCGATCTTGGGAACTGCCCCTTTTTTTAACCGTATTTTGAGAACAAACCCTTTCATGCAACCAAGCTTATGTTCCTTTACGATCACACTCTCTCCACTTACTGTTAAAACCTGTTCAGGATGACCTGCTTCAAGTCTGATTTTTAATTCAGCTTGATCACTCCACGATAATAACTCTCCCCCTTTGTTGGCAACATAAATAGTGGTGGTGGCTTCCCTCTCTTTAAACTGCAGTTTGGCTTCAAAATATCCTATTATCTCTATTGGTTTGTCACCATATGCATTCACTTTGACCTTGTTTTCTCGTAATGTACAACAATTAAACCTCTCTTTCCATACTTGCACTCCTATTAATGTATAGTCCGCCCCACTATCCATAAGCATCAATATTTGTATCCCATTAATCAACACCATAGCATATGGTTTCCTTTTTTTCACTTGACCATCAATGGCATTCACCATAAATACCACTTCTCTACCAGTCTCTACATACTCATCCTCCTCATTATTTACACTAACATCAAATACTTGACCTGAATTGGCATTAACATTTCTACAACATCTAGCAATATGTCCACGTATGCCACAATTGTTGCATATGACATGCACTGCAAAACATTCCTTGTCCGATGCAAGATGTGAATAGCTCCCACACCGGAAACATTTTCTTGTAGTGGCATCTCTGTTTGTCACTGCCTCTTTAAAACCTCTGGAAAAGTTAGATCCCTCTCTGAAGAAATTCCTATTGTCTTTGACTGGCCCTTGGCGATTCCAACTTTTCCCCACTGGAGGTCTAATCTCCTGTCTATCATCACCTTTTTTCCCATATTGCAATTGTCTCTTCGAAAAACTTGAGCCTGTCCTCGGAATAACTTTTGATACTTTCTGTACTGCACCCTCTGTTTCTTCCAACTTGGGTTTCTCACTGTTCAAATGATTGTCTGCTTGAAGTAATTTTATACATTTATCAGTGTGTTCCACCATCTTAGCAATCTCTATTGCTCTATCCAATGTGGGATCTTTCTCCTTCCAAAGTTCTTTCCTTATATTGTCATTGTTACATTTGATCATTAATTGATCTCGTATGTGTTCTTCTTGACAGTGGGTAAATCTACATTTCACTGCTAATCCTCTCAAAGCTGTGATAAAGTCTTCTATGCTCTCTCCACTCTTTTGTTCCCTGGTGGCAAACTTGTATCTCTCTAGAATGATGTTCTCCTCTACTTTGTAATGTTTGTCCAATTTAGCTAATGCCTTTTCATATGGGCCTGTGTCTGGTATGTCTGCAGGTTCTGGTAACTTTCTTAGGACTTCCTGGCCTGCTGTCCCCAGGCAATGAAATAATAAGGCTTCTTTCCTTTCATTGGAATAATTGGGACCAAACACAGCTAATGCATATTTGTGGAAGCCTTCCTTCCAATCTAACCATCGTACTCTGGGTTCTCCAGGAGAGGCTAAGAAAAATAGTGGGGCTGGAACATTTGCCATTCTATACTGTGGTGTCGGTGCCTGTGGGTGCTACACTGTGGCTCGGTTGGTGTATGTCAACCTTCCCTCGCTATGATTTTATAAACACTTGATTTATTAATCACTCACCCACTAGATCGTAGAATTTGGTGCTGTTCTTTTATTCAGGCAGATTTTGTACTCTCCGTCGAATCGCTCGCTCGTCCTGCGTCGTACTGGATGCTGGGTTCCTCTCACCCTATCGATAAGCTTCTACTGAGTCTCACCGTTCTCCGTTCGTTTACTTGCAATGGTTACATGATCCGCTTCCTTTGTTTGCGTGATTACGTCGATCGCGGCGTCCGCTACGCCGTAGGGTCCTTTCCTCAGACTCCTTGGATGCGTCACCTGCTCTTGTTTCCGAACTCCGTCGATGCGTGTGGCGGAGTTCTGTTGGAACGCGCTTGCAGGTATTTATTTTTAAATGGAAGCACTTGCTCCGGATCACTTCGTGTGATCAACGTAAATATTGTCGTTACCCTTGTTTACACGATTCTTGTCCCATGACTCCAGAGCATCAGTATCCTGGAACATCAATGCGTGGCCACTTCTTTCCTTTTTCTTCTTTTCTTTTCTTTTTCTGAACCGTGCTCGTACGATATTGTGCCGGGGGTCGTCTCTAGAAAATCCTTTATCCTCGTCGCCAACTGTTATGTTCCATATACACCAGGGACACCAACTTGTACAGGCATAGACTCTTTATTTATTAAGTCTAAGAAACAACGACCCCCGAGAGGCAGTCAACCACCGTCCACAGTTTTGCCTTCTCTCCACTCTCCAGATTGGAACGTGGAACCTCTCGTTTCCACATCCACATTCCAAACTCCATACAAACCAAAACACTGATGAACTATGTACTGTATTCAAAACCCTGATGACTCATTGGTTGGTTACCTGTAACATTGATATCCTAACACGCAGCCCTTGTCCGCTGACAGCAGCAGGCAATCTCCAGTCTCTCCTTTAGCTCCTGTTCCATCTTGGGCTGTCGGTGAACTGGCGGAAACCTTCCATGACGGTCTTGCAGGACCTGATTTTCCTGGGTTTTCGCTGGAACACGATCAACTGTAGAGTGTACCTGACCGGGGACAGAATGGTGGATCTGTTAGCCACGTGTCAGATGTTTGCACAGTCGGAGAGCATGTCGGCCTGGTGGTTCCAGAGGCTTCTGGGCCTCATGGCCTCGTGCGTGCTGGCTCTTCCTCTTGCTCGTCTCAAGATGAGACGGACCCAGATGGCTATTCGGAGTTCCTGGCGTCAGGCTGTGACATTCTAAGCTGATGATTCCGGATTCCATGAGAGTGGACTTGGATTCGTGTCATCTCTCAGCAACCTGTCGGTGGGTGTGGGGTTTCAGGACCCAGCCCCCACGGTGACGATCACAACGGACTCCTCCCTTAAGGGGTGGGGTGCGACGTTAGATCTTCTTCAGCTCTCGGACCTCTGGTCGCCTCAGGACAAGCTCCTGCACATAAATCATTTGGAGCTTCTGGCGATCTTCCTAGCGCTCAGGGCATTCAGACCGCTCATTGCCAACAAGGTGGTCCGCATACGCACAGACAATGTGGTGTCAATGTATTACATCAACAAGCAAGGGGGAACAAAGTCTCCCCCCCCCCCTCGTGGACCTGTCCATCCAGATATGGGAGTGGGCCGTGCTTCATGGTGTCTGACTGCTTGCAGTACACATCCCGGGCCAGCTGAATGTCACAGCGGATACCCTCAGCCGGCGGACAGTGGTCAGCTATGAGGGGGAGTTGAAGGCCGGGGTCCTCTCATGGATTTTCCTGCATTGGGGCACACCGGAGGTGGACCTCTTTGCTACGGCGGTAAACAAGAAGCTTCCTCAGTATGCCTCCAGAGGGGGGCTCGGAGCCTCCTCTCTGGGGGATGCTCTCGAGATTCCATGGCACAACATGAGAGCTTATGCCTTCCCACCTCTGCTTGTTCATTGAGCAATTTGGAAGCTGAAGAACTTGGTAAACTGTTCCCTTCTACTCATAGCCCCGTGGTGGCCAGCCAGGTTTTGGTTCTCAGAACTTCAACACCTGTCGATGTATCTGCCGATCAGGTTACCAGTGACCCCCTGGTCTTCTCCACCAAGGGGAACAGCAGATGTGGCACCGTTACCCACAATCGCTCAGCTTGGCGGCATGGTGCCGGAGTTCAAGTCTTTCGTGCATCTTAACTTGTCTTTGGATAACGTGTGTATTATCCAGGCAGCCAGGAAACCCTCAACCAGATCCCAATACAGGAGTAAATGGCTCAGGTTCTGTCATTGGTGTTTAGAAAAGCAGTTGGATCCAAGGGTGGCTACGATTGACACAGTGCTGTCCTTTGTGTCCTCCCTAGCAGAGTCGGGTGTTCACGTTCTGTCATGCAGAACTTACCTTTCAGCGGTTTCCACTTATCTTTCTACGGAACAATGCTCTTATTCTCTGAGTAACCCAGTGTTTAAGAGGCATTTTGCAGGCTTGACACGCCTCTACCCTCCGGTTCGTAGTCCGCACCCGCCGTGGGACCTAAATGTAGTCCTGACGGCGCTGTGCCATAAACCTTTTGAACCAATGGCCACGGTGGCCCTCAAGTACCTATCATGGAAAGTGTCCTTTCTGGTCGCCGTTACGTCAGCGAGGAGAGTGAGTGAGCTCCAGGCCTTGTCAGCGGAGCATCCATTCTTGGTCTTTCACAAGGACAAGGTAGTCCTATGTACAAACCCGGCCTTTCTACCGAAGGTGGTAACTGAATTCCATCTGAATCAGTCGATCTCCTTACCGGTCTTTTTTCCGAACCCTGCCTCAGAGGCTGAAAGGGTTCTGCACTGTCTTGATCTCAGAAGGGCTCTTAAGTTCTAGCTTGACAGGACTTCCGAGCTTAGGAGTTCTTCTCAACTTTTTGGGACCTTCGGTAACCCTCAGGGTAAGCAGGCGTCTAAGGCGACTATTTCTCGGTGGATCGCCGCCTGCATCACGGAGTCTTTCACTGTCCAAGGGCTGAAACCTCCTAAGGGTGTGTGGGGTGCGGGGCAAGGCAGCCGCGGTTGCTTTTCAGAAATATGTCCCCTGGGAGTCCATCGCTAGGGCAGCTACTTGGGCCTCCCCATCTGCTTTTTGTAAGCATTATTGTCTTGACATGAGCTCAAGAGCTGATGGTCAGTTTGGTCAGGCTGCACTGAAGAACGTTTTTCAGTAAGGGGTATTTCCATCCACCCGTAGTTCCTGTTAGGAGTGCTTGGGAATCTCCCATAAGTATGGAGCAAAGGGGACGGGATGTAGGAGTATAACCAGGTTACTCACCGTAGTGACCACCTTACTCCTAATCCATAGTCCCCTTTCCTCCATATGCCCGCCCGCCGTCCCCTCTAATAAGGTTCCTCTGTTATTGCTAATCGGTCTCTGACCTGGCGATAGAAAAGGACTGATGGGTGATGCGCGGGGCGGAGCCAAGGTGGGCAGGGTTACGCCGCGTGCTGGGCCCCACGCAAGAAAGAGAGGAAGGACACATTTTTGGAAACATTTTTGGATGCTTTTTACAAAGGGCTCCGGTCCCGTCCCACAGGACAGAGAGATGTCCCATAAGTATGGAGGAAAGGGGACTATGGACTAGGAGTAAGGTGGTCACTACGGTGAATAACCTGGTTATTTTGGGTCATGTCTAAATCCTCACTATTCTCAATGGGTTCTTCCTCCTTCCTTTCTTCGGTTTGGTTTCCATTTGTAGTAACCGGTACGCCTATGTCTTTAACTTCATTTGCATCTTTCCTTTCCTAACCCTAGTAACTTCGGCAGGAGCGGTAGTGATGTTATGAAAAAAGCACCTAGAGGTGTTTGTTCTTCATGGTGCACTAGTTTGTTGGTCCTTTGACTTCTGAGGGTGTTTATCTTTGCTCATCTTCTTTCTCCCCCTCCTGGCGAGTATCAAAAAAGGTTACAGCTGGCACTTCTAACAAGTTCTCCTCATCTGTTACAATCTCAGGAACAGAAATGTTTGCAGCAACATTTGAAGATTTTATTGCAAGCCAATAGAAGGTTCTTTTCAGTTGTCTGCTGGGCTCCTTTCAGCATTTGTTCACGGACATCTTCCACCAATTCTTGATCAAAGTTTTCACAGGTTGTGGCTGTCTTATTAAGTTGCTGACACACTGGCGCAGAGTTGGCAGCTTGTCCCACCTTCGACTGTTGTTGATGGAGTTTGGTGCATTATTTGGTCCTCTAAAATATGTTTTGGCCTGATTTCCTTGAGTCCTGGAGGCTGCAATGTATCCCTCAATAAAGAGGCTCTTATTATGCATCATTGCAAGCACGGTTGCCTGGTCTCGAACGCTGTCATTTATTGATTCATACATCTTTAAGAACGGCGCTAGGGTGAAAGTCCATCGCCACCAAGCCTTTACCTGGCTCTGCCACTTCCATATTACGGGTACATTTCTGAACCCCCTCTCTTGAGTGAGTGAGGTCCACTGGTTCTTGGATCCCAATCAAGGCAAGGATAATCTTACTCGATACCTCTGTTACCTCTACTACAGGATAATTTCCCTCAGCCTGCCCAATAGATAGAATCTCTTTACCAAGGTCTCCTAGTGTTTGTCCAGTCGATCGTATTCTGCTCTGCCATTCCGGTCCGCTCAATTTACCACACCTGCTACTTTTTAAAAGGAAAGGTTGATGGAATATACCAACTACAAATTATACTGCTGTGGTTGCGTTAAGGTCTGTATAAATCCTGTGTAGTGTCCGGAGTCACTAGGGAATTGCTCACAAATGGCTCAAACCACACAGGCAGTTGTTATTCCTCGAGCGCAGAATCAGTCTTCCATAAATCCACCATGTGAACGCCTGATAGGCCACAAGCCCTTACCATCTCTGTAACAAATATAGAAAAGGTGTTGTTGAATGAATTCCATATTTACTTTTATTATAATCGAGCTATAATCTAAAATGCAAGGGGTTGCTATGTTTGAAAAAGGCACCTTTGTGAGTGAAGTACTGACAGTACTATTATTTTCAAGTAAGCATGACCTAGAAATGTGTATGCCCTTTTGAACGAGAAAAGATAGGAAGATAGGTAAATGTGTTTTCTCCAGCATGGGGTCTGTCATGGATTCACATGCTCTTGAATATTCCCCATCGTCAGGCTGGGAATCCTCAGTAAAAAGAAAAACTGTTTCACTTACAAACTTTATTGCTCTTCTAAACCAATCTCTTTCCTCTGGGTCATACTGCTCCCATCCAATGACATCCGTCTCTCTAAGCCCCTCCTCTGGCAGCCATCTTCAGATTTTTACTGCCACTTCAGTGTTGGGAGTCCTCGAGTTTGCTCTGCGAGCTACTTCTAAGTTATTTCGTGGAAAACGGTTCTATTTTTGTTCCAAAAGAGCCTGTGTGCTCTTCTCTCCATCTGCCAACAGCAGGGATCTGTTTTTGGTGAAGTCAGCGCGCCTCAATGGCGAAGATCGGTGAAGTTTCAAGAGGGCCGTCAGGCCTACTTTGCACCCTCAGACCATGACCGAGGAGAAGAAAGGAGGAAGGTCCCTTTAAGTCCTGCACCAAGCGCGGGCTTCGAAATGTGTTTGTGGAGGACAACCACCTGCAATGCCTCTACTGCCTGCATCCAGACCACAAGGAAGGAAATGCCGTGGATTCTCCAAGAAGACGACAAAGGACAGTCACAGTGGACTGGCGGCATGGCTGAATGCAAAGGCCTCTGCCCTGTGCTCCGAGCAGAGGCATGCCTCACCCATGGCCGGTCGATCCGAGGAGCGGTCTTCCAAGTCCTGTGAGGGCGCCTAATCCATGGGGCCAAGGTAAGGCCAAACGCTGCAAAGGAAAGCGGGTCCCACGGCAGACTGGGCTCGATCGACATCATCTTCCGCTTTCATTGCCTTGTCAATCGAGCTCCTCCTCAAAGAGAAAGTCGTCCAAACCAGCTAAGCTGCGGGACAAGCCTGAGAAGCCAAGGGTCGAGGAGAAGGCAGAGCTGCCCAAGAGGCACAGGATAAGTATTTGTCGAGGATCGAGCTAGAAAGCTAAAGGGGCTGTGGAAGCAGTGCGACCCGCAGAGCAAGTGTCAAAGAAGCCTCTGAGGGAAGCAGTGTTCTAACACCTTGCATGAGCATTGCCAGCAACAATATCCAGTTCCCTGTTAACTTGTGTAATCTTTAAAGCGAGTAGAAATTGTTCATTGAAGCTGAAATTCCTGAACAATGGAAATGTAGCACTTGCGTAGAACGTGAAAGTCTTTTTACTCACATGAGAAGCTAGCCCTGCTTAAACCCATAGTTCAATCTTTAAAAGACAATTACTGCCTGAAGGAGTGGTCGCGTGCCACTAATTAAGGAGAGTGAATGCTGTGAAGGCCATTACTGAATACCTAACCTTGATATACAAGTTTTAACAAGTGTAAATTGTGAAAACTACATTAAGGAGTGGTCGCATGTACCTAATTATGATTCCCAAAGGAGGACTGAACTCTATCCTTCACTTTTGCACAGGAATACAATTTAATAACCTCTTTAAACCTTGAAAAGTACATTAAGAAGTGGTCACATGTGCCTAATTGTGATTTCTAAAGAATGATTGAACTCTATTCTTTATCTTAACACATCATATCTTTAATTTATAAGAAGTTAAGGTGTATACACTATTGAAGAGAACAAGTTTTACTTGAAGCAAAGAGGCTGAAAACTGCCAGAAAGCTGCAGTTAAAGTTGGGTAAGGGAAACACGCTGCTTGTAAAGACTATTTTGAAGCTGACACAACCTGTAGTGCCAGAGACTGTGAAATACAGAGAGAAGTGAGTCTTAAAGACCAACCCAGGTTGTTGTTATGGCAGACAGACAAGAGAGGCAAAGAGGCTGCCCCTTTTGAAGAGAGCTATTCAGAGCAAGGGTGCCTTGCGTACTTGAAGTTGTTGAAGTACTTTCACGTACCTTGTCGAAGCCTGTCTAGAAATACAAATCACTGACGTTTTGGTAGTAGTCCAAAGTACTGAAGCTGTGGTGGTTTATCGGGTTGTCAATGGATGCAATATTGTAGTAGTCTAAACAAAGTGGAGTACTGTGAGACAAATGTGACTGTTCTCATAGTGAATCAAGTAGAAGTGAAGGTGTTGAAGTGGAAGCAGCAGCACTGAGAAGTCATCCTGACAAATACACCTTTGTGAATTTTAAAACTAGCTAAGCAACTACTAACTGTTAACCAAGAACTGTGTATCACTGATAGTTGTGGATATTGCATTTCTTTTGAACGGTGGCAAGTCCTCTTGAAGTGACAAAGCATTATAGCAGGGATTGCCATTAGTGGTATTTGCTGGAAATGGAAAGTGGATATTTCACTAAAGAGAAGAGATTTGCAATCATTGGAACGTTGGTTAACAAACTTTTACTGTGACTTTGAAACATCAAGAACTGATTTGAGACATGTCTTTCTTTGGTTGAACACTAACAGAATTGACCTTGAATCCAGAGGAAGGGAATTCACCAAGACATTAGAAGGTTATTGAGAGACGGTGAATGCTGTTCATTTAATGATGAATTGCCATATATTTTGTTTGTGTATTTGTTGCTTAGTGTGAGGGCCAGTTATCTTTGTTTCCCCTTGGCTAGTCAGGGAAATCCTCAGGGATAGTGAGGCATTTTGATCATATTTATTTGAAGAATAAAATGGCATATGTCGATAAATCACCTTACTGACCCCTCAGAGGGCATAGGTGTCTAATGATGTCAGCTTGAGGGGCAGGTGATCCAATTTACTGCCACGAGGGCACTTGAACTTAGAGCGTTAGATCAACGGTTAAGATTAGCACAAGATGGCGGTTTCTGACCTGTGAGTTTCGCATGTGTAAATGTGAGAAAAACGACAGTAAGAGGCATTGGATTTTTTTTTCAGATCGGATCGATAAATGCTCAAAAATACATGCACGATCCATTAGGCCAATAACATTCCCCGAGAGAACATTCCTCTTTATTATTTGTAATAAGAAGTAGGAAGTCTGATAAGAAAGCTACTGTGAGAAACCAGAGGGTGCCTCGCCAACTAGTCCCCGGTGATCTTTCTCTCAGGTGGCCAGGGCACGGTCTTCGCCTTTGGATCCAGACCCTGGGGGTGGACCAGTGCGGGAGGATAACCTGTGTTGGGGGTCTTCGGGGAGTGGGGGTGAGGCAGCTGATGGTGAGATGCAGTATTCCCACCCCCTTTTTTGTACACCTAACCCATCCCATTTTTTAGGATTCTCTGATGTCCCAACCCCCCGCCGCCCACCAACTTCTACACAAACACTGGGCCGAGGAAGAGGGCTACTGAGAGTAACAAGATTATACATTGCACTAGACATGCCCTGTTAATCGGGTCAGGCAAAGTCAGGCACTTGACATTAAGTGCATACAGCTTATGCCAATTAGCCCTCCTCACACTGGTTTAAAGGCGGAACATAGAGACACATTCTGAGCAAGGTGGAACATTAATAAGAGCAGGGGCGAAGGCGCACCTACTGGAACATAGCGACGGACCAAGGGACGAGAGCAGCGGGTCGAGAACCCCAGGAGTTCCATACAGGAGGTTGTTGACTCCAAAAGGCTGCAAAAGACATGTAGACAAGGCCAAATCCCAAAGCAGAAGGCTGCATTGTGTTTCAAGGACGCCAATGACCCTCCCAGGTGAACGGCAGAGTTGGGGAGGCATGGCAAAGCCTTTGGTACTAACCTGGACTTGTAAATTGATAAACTGTAAAGACAAGAAAAGAACACACAGAGCCGGTGAGTTGGCAAAAGACCTGAGACCACTGTGTGTTAAGTAAAGATTGAAGTTACAACATTATATAGCATGTGAAGGCTGCACGCGTTTGGATGAAACACGAAGAAAGGCAGACCTGTGAATGAACTTTGAAGTAAGGACAGCTGTGAAACCTGTGATACTGAGTAGTGGAGCGGTCCGGCGAAACGAAGTAGCCCACTTGCAAGTCTCAGTGAAATGTGAATTGTTTGTAGCGAGTGAATGGACAGTAAAAGCTAAGTGATGAAAATTAACCCTGATAGAAGGGGAGAGTAAAGAGCTGAATGTTGAACTTTGAGTCGAAGTGGTCCTGCGGAGGTCTGCAGAGCAAGCCTTGCACATTAGAAAGTCTTCGACATCCAGGAACAGTCTTGATTCACAGCAACCTATTGCATTTTATTGGTATGAATACCACGAAGAAGAGAACTGAAAGCCTGCAGTTTTGTGGAATAGAACACACTTAGTGATGCGTTTAAGGAGATTGTGAGAAATGTCTGTGACACAGAGAAGTTAATTAAAATATACTGAGGAGGAACTATTTACTGTTTTGTTTTAAATAAGGATTAAGCATACTCCTGCTTTGTTCAGTTTATAGAGTACTGTGCCCACAAATGTGTTTAGCTTTTTAAATAGGTGTCAATAATTGAACTGATAAACATGTTTCAATGGAATAGATCAACAACAGTATATCTAGTGCTTATCGCCAGGGAATTGTCATTCGTATCCTTTATATCAGAATGAGATTGAAACAGTCTATATAAATCACCCAGATGATTGCGAGAATTAATATAACCATTCTTTGAGAGACAGTTTTTCTCTTCACTACAAGCTATTGTCTTAAAATGATGAATTCATCGTATATTGAAACCTGCATAGACATTTTTAAGTCAAAAGACCAGGTAGTAATTCCACTAAGATGGCTGTCCGTTTTGTATTTCGTGTCAGTCCTTTATTTTTGCTTTTCCTTTCATCAATAGTATACAAATCTGCAAGATATCACTTGGAGAAAATGTCAGTATCTTCGCGTTGGCAGTAGGTCAAGTCAAAGCTAAAAAGCTTCTCTGAATGTGAAATAAAGTGAGTTTAAAGAGATGTTAATCGTCAGGATTAATGGTATGGATTTTCATTATTGAGTGAAGCCTTATTTGTGACATAGAAGTTACAAGATATCTCTGTGAGATCTATATTTTTATGTTTTCATTGCACAGTTAAAGAAAGGGCTGGACTTTAATGAACATTGACACAGTGGGTACTTGTGTGATTTTTTACTCAAACTCAGTCGTTCTTTAAAACAATTGTTCTTATTTATTAATTTGGTGACCATTTTATGTTTTCTTATTTTCCTGAAATGTTATTATGCTGGGTGACTAATATAGGTTGTCTGGTTCTTTGGAGAGTGTTTGCCTTTAAATTTGTGTTCATTTTGACATCTGATTCAAGCCCCGAGTAAGGCTAAATTATTGAAAATACACAAGTTGTTTACTGATTTAAACCTTTTATGCATAGTATGTATCGTAAATTACCCATATTAAAACAACATATTAAAACAACACTTAAGAAGAAAAGAAAATTGTGGCAATTGATAATTGGCTAACTTTACCATTTAAATTAATATTTCTTATAACTGTCAATTGTTAATTAGTGCTTTTATAATTAACTTATTGAAGCCAACTAATGTTGGCATTTCTTTTTGGTTACCTATTTTTCTTAAAATCTGTAATTTGGTAGCCTTGAAAAGAGGCTCCACTGTGCGAAAAAAAAGTGTTAAACACGTGTTGGTGTGATGGATAAACCAGATTTGTTAGTGAAGTATTAGTGAGAATCATATTTTACCCATTTGGATGTTAATTTCAGGATTACCATTAAATATAATTTCAGCATGAATGTGATTTTCCAACATGGTCCTTGGCATTGAATGTATGAGAAGTACTTTGGAGAATATATATTTGGTTATACTGTATGAGATGATTTTGTTCTGAATTAAAATTTAAGAAAAGTCATTCTGATTTGATTGAAGTTTTAAATATTTAAGCGCAAGTCCACAGGATTATTGATATGTTGGGTTTTCACCACACCTGAATTTTACTACTCTGGGGTTTTTGTGTCAATTGGTTATTGCTACTGCAGAGTTTCACCACTTTGGAATTTTGTTACTGTGAGGTTTCACAATATTTCAATTTTGCTGCTGAAGAGGTTTTCACCACATCTGAAATGTGTTACTGGGGGGCTTCGCCACATCTGAATTGTGCGCCTGTGAGATCACAAGAAACTAACTAACCACTCCCCTTCTCTTTTGCACACTCACACCTCTCACATACTACACACACACCAAGAGGGCTAGTGAAACAACTTACTAAAAACACACACACACCACAGACCCTTCTCTAACCATGCTACAAACACAATACCTGCAGGCAACAAGCAACTCGGACACTAGAAGTCACCCTTCTGGACACAACAAGCCCAGTGCACATAAAAAAGCCCAACTACAAATCTTGCATGCACAGAAACCAGTTTCTCCTGGTTCTAGACGCATCAACAGATGAGCACAACCTCTATTGTATCCCTCCCTCACTCACTAACCAACCAACCTTACCCACTTTTCTTACAGAGCCACGTTGGTCCCTAGCAAATTGCAGCAGTGCATGGTATAAATCAAAATAACATACCGATTTGGCCACATACTTTGGTGTTAATTTGTAGGTGTAGCTTGCCCAGTTGATGCTGTAATGCACAATCCTTCTCGTGCACCTTCCCCTAGTGCATAGTTTGGTTCTTTGGGTGCTTTAGGTGGACCAAGGTCGTGGCGATCCGGTTCTCAACCATCCCTCCTTGCAAGGTCCTTATTTCAGTTACCAGTTCTTAAAATGACTGTAGGTCCTTGGTTCTTGAAATTTTAATTGCTATAAAATCATTTGAGCATATTTGGCACCTTGCCAATTCTGTTGCAGTCTCTTTGCCTTTATGTCTCTCACAGCAACTCCCTTTTCTTGTTCTGTTGGGCCATCTGTAGCAATATTTCACTTTTATTCTGCAAAGGTCAAGGGTTCAACTGACAACAAAGCTTGAGGCTTAAGTCACAATATTAAACAAACAGGAAAGATTAGCATGGCTTGCAAAATCTACTTGCCCACTCATAGTCAAGGAGATATTGTGAAGGTCGAGTACCATGCAAATGGTAGTTCACGTTGCTGGCAAGTACGCAGATATTTGAAACTTTTATTTGACATTTATTGCAAACAACCTTTGTTTGCATTAAATGGCAAATAGGATTCACTGTGCGTGACTGGCCTCTGCGTGGCAGCATTTTGCCAAATATGAAATGGATTTATGGTGACATTCATCATTTAACAGGAAGCACATGTACTTGTTTTTATCACGCCTCCCATGGGGCAAGTGCATTTCGCTTAAGTCAAGAATGTAAATTAAGTAACTCGACCTGCAGGGCTAGTGGGATTTTTAAGAATTTACAAGTCCTGGATTAGGTTAAATTGAGATCCCTTAGTTGGAATTCAATAGACCTGAACAAGTCAAACATTCTGTATAGGATAGTAGTCTTCTGCCCTTTTTTCTCTCCTTTACTCTGCTAGCTTGCTGGTTAAAAAATCAATCTTTTGGAATGCAAGTGCTCCAGCACTTCCTTCTTGACTTTTGTAGAAGTGTCAGAATGTTGCATTTGTTACAAAACCACCACCTCTGGTGCTCTGAGTCGTCTAAATGTGGGCCAGGCATCAGACTCTTTTGGAACTTAGAAAATATAGCTTGGGGCCTGGGGTTGTCAGACCTAACCCCCTTTGTGGTGGTCGCAGACTTTAACACAGTTCTTCCAGGCCATTGGGTTTCAACCACCCTTCCATTATAATGCTTTCTTTTATCTTGGGCACCTCCTTGATCTGTTCCCCTTCTTTATCTGTTGCCCATTCCTTCTATTGGGCACCTTGTGCATCTGTACCACCCTTCCTACTGTCTGATACTCCTTTCGATCCACCTTTCCCAAATGTTCTCTGCCTCTGCCTTCCTGCTTCCTCCCCGATCCCTCTGTCTTCACAAGCTTTTACTGCTCCTCTATCGCCACTGCCTTCTCACTGCTCTTCTCGTCTGCCAGGTACTATCTTGCTCCTCGGACCTTCAAATATTGATTCTCCACACCTTATCATTTGACCCATGGTGCAATATTTCAAGTTGCAAACTAATAACCAGCCATAAAGTCATTCACCACCTCACTTCTGTACATACAGAAAGCACATCATTTCTTCCTCACAAAGAGTCAATTATTACTAGCCAATGGCTAGTGGTGAGTGCAACATTTTCACCCTGATCGGACACATTTTATATTCCAGCGGGTTCTGCTGATGACCTTTTAAATTCTGTAATTAACCTAAGCTGGTGGTTAGCTGCAAGCAAGCACTGGGATTAGAGCATTTGTTGGGGAACTACAAACTCCCTAGATGTTCATTGTTGCTGTGCGTGTCTGTGCGACTCTGTGACTCGAGCCTTTAGTGAAACAGGTCGCAGAGGGTCTCGCTCTTCCTGTTATATTGTGGGGACTACGTTTCTTTGTGCCACGCTGGCCCCATGATGCCCAGTGGTCCGGATTTGTTGAAACGTCAGTGGGCGAGCTGCCACTATGTTTCCTTTGTTCAGACCACTTTGTCAGTTTCATTTTCGCTGGCTCTAGGGGATGCACACTAGCAGTCCCCCAGGCAGGAGAGACCATGGATTTACACTGACTTTCAAATAAGTCTGTCTTCTTTCCATGCAGTCTGTTTGGTTCATGCAACCATTTCTGCAGGAACAGCAGCAATATCTTTCTGCTCACTATAAGGAGCTCACCCCTCAGAATGTGTAATGATTCTTTCCTGAATGAAGCATTGATCTTCCCTACTTCCTTGACCAGTGACTCCCATGGGGTGTACAAATATGTAAGCAAAGTGAGCTAGGGATGGATGGATGGATCCTGAGGTCTCCATCTTATTCCTACCTCTGGGCCTAGTTCATGGAGCAGGAGTTGATCCCGGTCTCTTTGATCTCCCCAGTTCCATCCACTAGCCTGAGAGATGGGACTTCATCACAGTCTACAAACATTGGACAGCTTCGTGCTTTAGCTTTCATGCTAGTGGAGTATCACAAAATGTATAACCTCATCACCTTACTAAATGCTGCTAACCTTCTTGCATGCCCACAGAATCTTCGGCATTGAGATTGGGCTGTGTTGAGCAAAGCTACTGTTTCTTAGTATCTCTTACTTTGCACTCTAAACATTTTTAAAACTTTGTCAGCCAATGGAATTCATAGTTTCCTTTCGTTACAGGCAAATCAAGTGAAAAGGCCCTCAACCTGACTTTTCCGCCATGCTTACTTGTGGCAAATTGACATAGGCCCTGCAGGAGTGAAATGATGAGTAGAGGCTAAAACACCTACTCAGCCCTCACGGTTCTACAAACCAAGAGCCAACAAAATCCTAAATGTAAAACAGACACAGTTAAGAGAGATGCCCCCTTCTCCTTTTGTGGTGACGCGGGTTGAGGGAAGACTCTGCTCCCATAAAGAAATGTCCAATCAAGGTCTGTAAAAATATATATACTTTAATTAACACCATATGCAATAATAACTAAATAGAAAACACTACAAAAATCCACCCCTTTAAAAAGAACACTGAATATACAAGATATCAAGATGCAGCACTCTGTGTAATGAGACTGTGGGGGAAGAAAGGCACTAAAAACCACCATTTTCAAAAGAATATGTTCTGGAGTTGCAAAAGGGTATTCACTTGACCTAGCAAGTCTCTGGGACCCAGAAGGGACCAGTAGGGCAGTTATCGGTCAATAATACCTTTGCAGTGTCTTGTCGGTTCAACAAAGGCGAACCGGACATCTTGGTGCTGTCCGACAGTTTGAAATCTGGCGGTCGCTGTAATCTTGCGTAAGCGGATGCCAAAGTGGGGTCAAACTGAAGAAAGTTGAGGTTTGAAACATTACTCAAGCAATGCGGATCATGGAGGTCATCCGTTTGGGTTCGGCGATCGAGGTTTGATGGTGGACGTGCTGATGATTGGATGTGCAGGCAAGTCAGTTTGATGTGGTAGCTCGAAGGATGCAGTTGGCCAGGAACACCAGGGTCTGTTTGATTGAAGATTTGTGCAGTGATGAAACTAGAGGTTTGAGCAGCACAGATGCAGCAGTACTTATTTGTTCGAGCTGAGGCAAAAACTTGCGTTTAGATGGCGTGGTGCTGCAGCGAACGGGTGTGAACATGTGGCACAGCAGTTCAAAGATCAGTGAGTGCGAAAGGCAGCTCTGGAGGGTGCTGGTGGTTCAAGCTGTGGCGAACGTGATTGAATCATGGCTTACAGCGGTTCAACAGCGAAGTAGTTTGAATCCTGCCTGTCCTGACTCTCGTGAGCTGTAAGACCCACTCCAGGGTGTTGGGGATAAGAGGAGTCCTTTTCTCTGGCTCTCAAACACTGGAGAGGTTGGCACACACCCTCAGCGGTCCTTCAGGATGGTGAGGTCCTGGACAGCAGTGTGGCTGGCAGAGTTGCAGGTCTTGTTCCAGTAGCAGTCCACCACCAAATGTCCCTGTGGATGGTTTTGGGGACAGAGCTTGCTTCTGCCTTGGTACGCCCGCCTTCAACTGACAACTGGAGGACTTTGGGAAGGACTGCTCCCCCAACAGGGTGCAATTAAATCGTCTTGAAGGTTTGAAGTCCAGAGATGATTCAAAGAAGTGGTGAAATTCCCTTTCTTTTAAAGGCAAACCTCTATACGTGATTGGACAAAAGCAAGCCTGTTTTAAGGGTCCAGTCCCTGCCCTTGGGACAAGTGGGCTTTGCCAGGTGACATCACGCCCACGGTGCTTTGTGCTAGAGGAGGTGAAGGGGACAGCAAGGAAAAATGGAGGCAGAGAGAGAACCCAGATGTCCAAACCTTCCTCCAGCTGTAAAGAGCTCCCTCTGTCTACACTAACTCTGCCCCCTTTTGTTCTCAATAGAAGGAAAGGCCTTTTGGTATGTAGCACCCTAGTGTGCAGCTTCATTTATGAATGGGTGTGCCCTTTGATTCCTCTTCACAGGACAGCTTCCTGTGGAGTGTGAGGAACTCATGGTGACGACAAGTACGACTGACACACAATTGATCACAGTTGAAGGGTGTTTATTGAGCAATGAATACTGTGTGCAGGTTGGACAAATGCCTAATCTAAACCTAAATCTAAGATGGGAGCAAACGCTGACCACCCAATGAAAAATAAGGCAGTCCTAGTGGCGTTGTGTCAACATTTAAAAAGGCCTATACTAAGAAAACTATTGCCAAAATATCACATTTAATACAAAAAGGGGTGGGATAGTTCTCAATAAAAGAAGAAGTGTTCTTAGATAATATGTCCGGATGCGGTAGCCTGGGTCTCCCTTCCCCACGTTTTGGACACTGGGCAAGATGGGAGCTTCGAGCACAGCACAGTACAGTCTCAAGTTTTTCCAGCACGAGACGACAGTTCCAATGGCAGTTCTTGGGACAGTCGATGGCCAAGTCTTGTTTCCTGTGATAGTCTCTTGCCTTTGGGGCCTGATGCGTTCAAATAACAAAAACAAGAGTTTGTTTCCAAAGTTCACTGGGTGACGTGGTCTCCCTGGGTCCCCCTCTTCTGGGCATTGGCCCTACTCAATTATCACAGTTTTGCATAGGGTGGTGGTTTCACCCCTGGGTCCCCCTCTTCTGGCCGCAGACCCTTCTTGTATTGTAGTCCAAAATATACCACAGTTCCTTTATCAAACAAATTTGGGTGACAGCTTCACCCCTAGATCTCACTCGGTCGGGCTCGGACCCCTCTTGCCTTTTTATATTCTTGGGTGGTGGCTTCACCCCTGGATCTCCCTTGGTCGTGCTCGGACCCCTCTTGACTTTTAGCAGGATTGAATTCCGTGGGTTTCTCATTACTCTCAATGTGGGATTCACTTCCCTTTCTTTCACAGCGCTTGTAGATCAGTTTTTCGATTGTATCAGGATTTTGCTTGACCCTCTGTGTGACCACTTTCACCTATTTCGCTTGCCTTCTGGTACTTGTAGTTTCTCTCATATGGGGCTCGACCAGAGTATCTCGAGTTGGCACCCACGTGGTGCCACTTTCCCTATGCAGCTGGTCTCCCCTTCACACTTTTAACAGTTCATTCAAGGTGCATCAGCTTTGGTTCCAAGACTTGCGATTCTTACTCCTCATAGCACGTTTCTTATTGATTCTCCCCTCGACTCATCGGCCGCATCGAACCGTTTGGTTTTTGGCTTCTCTGGAGTAAAGGCCGGTACCATGGGTGCAGGAGCTTCCCTTGCTCCTGCTTTTCGGCATAGGCTTGCCCTGTGTACTGTTGACAACTGCTGTAGGACACTTGTGCTATTGTACAGTCTTGGGCTCTGCTCCCATGAAGGGTCCACAGGCCTGGCACGAAAAGGGCAAGGTCACTACTCTCCTCGCCATCCTCTCGATTCCTGCCACCTTTCTCCTTCTTGTGAACTGCCACGTGGTAGCCGTCTCGTCGTGCTGTCTGCTGTACTCGCATTGCTCTTGCTGTGCTCTCTGGCTCCACCTTTTATCCCTGTGGGAAAAAGGAAGGGCCGTCGGGTGTGCGTGAGTCTGATCAATTGCCTGACTGCCTGATGCCAGGGTTGGGACATGCCGGGTACATCGGTTTAACATTACAAGTCCCTCGTGCAAAGGTTTTGTGTCGGAAAGAAGGAAAGTTAATGAATTAGAATATCTTACCGGATATGATGGGGAAGGTTTGTGAAATGGATGAGCATGACCGGGATGAAGAACAGAACATAGGGGATCGTGGAATCGTGGTAGATTAGGTGTTCGGAAGATGACAATCAGGGGGACAGGATTGGTAGGGTTTGTGGGGCAACGGGAATGACCGGGATTATTAGTATGAGTGAACAGGGGGCATTGTGGGAATGGTAGTGTTTTGTCTGAACAAAAGGGGAGTGTGGGAAATAGTGACCAGAGGGGCGTGGAAAAGAATGACTGGGTGTATGCGGTACGGCACGGGACTTCAAGGGTTTTGGAAGAGACGGTGTCTGAATGGGACAGGGTTTGATATCCCAGGGAACAGGTTAAATACAGAGGGGTCGGTGGATTTGGGTAAGAGAGATTCAATGGGAAGAAGGGGGGCATATGTGGCACAGCCCATAAAGGTCTCTGGGATCTCACTCTCATCTTCTCCCCTGGTAACATAAAGTGTCTCACCTGGGGCATTCTCTGAGCATAACCCTGGGTACCCCTATCCCGGTGATCCTCCCTCGCTCGTCCGCCCCCAGGGTTGGGATCTGAGAACACCAGCCCTCCTCTGGCCACCTTAATAAGGGTATCCTGAGGTCTACTTGGGACAACATCCTCAGGGTTCTCACAAGAGTCTGTCGCTCTGGGGAGGGTGTTATTTGCCCTCATAAAAGTACAGAGAGGCAACCCCCAAGACTAAAGCCTTGCTATCAGCAGCAAGTACAGTCTGTCTGGGAGAATACACATAAACTGTCCACAGCTGAACTGGGCTTGCAGGGCCAACGTGTGATATCAGATTGGTGCGGCTTGGATAACTATGAGGGATGCGAGCCACCATCCTTAAATTCAGGTATGGTTTATATTTACATTTTAGTGTGCCACAAGGACATTATTCTCATAGTTTTTGGAACATGGGTGCATATCTTAAATGCAGCCCCTGTGCTGCAGAGACTTGGATGTCACTGCAACTGTCAACAGGGCACCTTTGATCGCTGAACCTGCTCTGTGCCATTAGAGAGCAGGCGCTGCAGATTGGAATACTGATCCAGCAATGTTCTAGTGTACACTATGCTTTTGGCATGCAGCTTTGGTAAAGGAGTACATGTTGAGCAGGTTACCCTTTCTGAGATGGAATTGCTGGCATCGCTTTATTAATTGAATACAAATCAAAAAAGCCAGGGCTTCTTCACCCTTGCCAGATGGCAATTCCTCACAGTGGTTGATAACTTTTCTTCATTGCCAATTTGAAGGCATCTGCTACAGTGGTTACTGCAAGGCCCTTATATGCAAATATCAGGGTTCCTGTTTCTGCCAACAAATTTGCAGATTGGAGGTGGACATTATTTTCTGGCTAGCCCCCTTTGTTTCTTTGGCAGGTTAGGCGTTAGCAAAGTCATTAACCCTGTTAGTCATAATTTGCTATGTTCCAGTGGAAATGTCCTAAATCCAGACAACCATAGAAGCACTGGTTATTTCTGCAATAGGTTCAAGGATGTCTAGCAATTCTGAGGTCCATTTCTACAGAAATACCTTTCCCTCCTAAAACATTTGACAGGTTGTATCCCTTCTAGTTTGACGCAGCAAGTGTATTCACAAATCCATTATAGTATAGTCACAAGGACGGTGGCCACAGAAGGTGTATTATTTTAAACCAAACACTTTAATATTTGTATTAAGTAGGGTGTGAGGATGTATTGATTCGCCAATTAAACCTCTTATCACCACGAGGCAATTCCAAATTCCCACATACATTTAAGTCACTAACACGACTTGAACGTTTCGGGCTTTTCAAAATTCCATTGTGTAATGGGTTTATCGCAGACCATTCAAAAGCGTTCCTCCAAAATGCTTCACTTTCCTTTATCACCATTTGATAAGTAGGAACTTTGTCTTCATCTTCCCACATATATTACTCCTTTTTTCTCCATTTGATAATTGGACGTTTCACTCCCAATAGATTGTTTCTTAGCTTTGACTCTATGTATGTAGACTCATGCGCTTTAGGAGCTTTCTCATTCCTTTTCAGTTTATACCATTTCTCGACATTGCTGCACCGTTTTTCTCATGACCTAGTCTATAAACCTATCTTTACAAATGCTTTTTTTAATGTTTTAAGACCTTTTTCTCCAACTTTGCTTCTCAATGAATGAGCAGGTCTGGAGTCGCCTCTCTGGTTCACAGCAAATTGTTCTCCTTTTCTCGCATTCCCTTTGTGCAGTACCTTGGTGACTGTTTCTCTACCTCATTGGTGTATGACCTAAGCCCCACCCGTCATGGCTCCTTTCTTCTTTATTTGCGGAGTTCTTTGAGTCATGCTGCAGCATGCAGGACACATCTCAGGGGAACCAGGTAGTTGCTGGATGGCCTTCCAAAAGGGCACTGCCACGTTCAGGTAGGAGAGGACCAAAGCTTGGACAGCAGATCTGAAGTTGTTCAGCTAGCTGCTTTAACCAACTGTATTGCAGACATAGACTTCCTCAGGTCTCCACCTTTGGTCATTGATAGCCTTCCTGTTCGTGGCCCTCAAACTAACTCCTTCAGTATTAGTGCCTCAGTCCTCTTCACGTAATGGTGGAAAGTGAAAAAAGGCTCATCATGCATTCTATCTAGCTCGATGTAGGGCACTGTGACACCCCCTATTAACAATTGTGTGCAAGAAAAAGCACTGCAAGAAGCACAAATATGGGTACGTGCCCATATATAGATGGGCGTGTGCCATGAGACTTGAAACCTTCATTGCTCAATCCATTGAAGATCCGCTGCCACAAAATTACACCTAATCTTTTTCAAAACAAATTGTGTCAAGTATAATATCTGAATGGCCCTAATCCTTTGCTCAATTTCTAGGACGATTACGTTTAGTATTTATATATTGTGGTAAACCGGTGCAGCAATCACAATCTCAACCCCTGCAGTCTCCCCAGTATGAAGAGCCCCTTCATTTCCTGCCGAGATATGATTCAGGAGCATGTTTGTGCGCTGTACCTGAATATGTAACAGGAGAAAGCTTGTAGTATCTATGGTGGGTATACCACATGAAGCCCCGAAACTGGACATCTGAAAAAATGTACTTTGGTGCGTTTGGCCACCTTAATTTAAAGCTGGGAATTTCATTAGGTTAAAGAATTATGTAATTCCATTCATAAGAGGAATTCATTTCAGCTGTCCTAAATTGAAGATTAATTTGAATGCCACAAACACCGTAAGACTATCCTTTATTTTCCAGCACTGCAAGAGAGTGTTGAAATCACAAGCCAATCTATATGCAAACACGTCTCAATGGCCGAAATTTCACATCTCTCTGCCCCTAAGACCTCATTGAATATCACAAATCCATACAATGCCCGGTGCTCTCAAATTTATGACTGACTACAGAATCCCAAGGGACTTAGGAAACTGTGATAATCTGGGCAGTGCAGGAACACTTGAAAGTCTGTAGTAACAAATGCGTCGGAAAAAGTAAACTTTCACATTTGGAGCTGCAACATGCAGTGTTAAAAGGACAGGAAAACATTGCATGCAAATCTGACTATAGAGAAATCCTATTGTGCAGTTTTGTGACAAAGCGTTCACAAGCGCATTTGCGCCTGTGAATCACTCCACACAATAGGACATTATTCATGCGGATCTTCCTCGACTGCCTCAAGGTATTTGCCAGCCTCGTTATCATCAGCTGTGAGTGCTATGCATAAGGAAAGATTTTAGGCTGGGCGATCTGCAGTGGTTATGGCTTCTGGTAGGCTCCTCTAGGGAAGACCTGCTGTTCGGTAGTTACCCCACAAGCTGGTATGCCAAGATGATGCAACTCATCTCGAGGTGTCCGTTATGCCTTACTTCTTGTTCTGTCCACGATGGAGGCTCTGCGGTCGTTTACCAGGACGCACTGGCTTCCTGCTCCCTCTGCTTCAGTATTGGCATTGCGCAGCATAACATCCAATCCCAAGATGGTAGCCGCCACGTTGCTTTCTGCCCTTCAAAAGATAGCTGATGTCCGTTTCCAGGTCATGTTTGGTATTGAAGTGGCGGCTCTGTATAAAAGGACCTGAGTTAGCTCCTTGCACCTTAATTTCCAATTCTATTTGGTGCCTTTTTCCTGGCTCTTCCCTTTTTCTGTCCAACTTCCTTGTTCCTGGAAAGAATTTCTGTCTCCTACCGCCTTGTTAAGCCTGTCTGGTGTTCTCTCTCCTCCCGCCTCCTTTGTTTGACACGTAGTTTCGTGGTCCTTCCTTCCTTTTTGGTGGACATTCTTGTTGCTATTGAGTGTGGCAGCATCCTGTACCCAGCCTACACGCCACCTGACTGTTTCCATCACGATTTCTATCGATCTTGTCAAGAGAAGTGGAGGGTTGGTTTTCATCTTTTTGCATTTTTAGGGGTAGAATCTTTAGGGGTCACCTTGATGGTTCTTTTGAGGGGGTCAGTTAATATCCTCTACACTCCCTTTCCCTGGCCAGGCATCAAAGGACTTCGTAATAGTGGTGTGTGGGTGGGGGGGAGTCAGTCACCACCAAGAAGGCCATTGTTCACACTATACGCAGGCCAAGATGGGTTAAATGGGAATGAGATGAGAAGGAGTAGCAATAAATAGTTTGGCAGTCCGTTGTCATTCATTATGACCCTCTCCCAGTCTTGCCCATATTGAGCTCCTCACCGTATCAAAAACAGAAGTCCTTTTCCTCAATTTGGGCAAAACATGATGTAACTGGTAGCAGGAACCCCCCTGCGGCTGCCAAACACCCCTGTGGTAGCTTAACAGTTCTGTGCCCTTAACCTGCGGGGTGTTGCAGATCCACTTGAGGGGGGGGGTGGAGGTGTGGGGAGGGCATGGCCGCCAGGCGCACTGAGCCAACCAGAGATTGGACGCAGCCGATAGTCTCCCTGCGGGACCATAACCACCCCCACATCCTTAACCCGCAGGCTTCAGAGAGATCATCTTGCTCCTCTTTTCCCAACCCGGTCTCTTTTTTTTCTTTCATTTGACTGTAAATACCCAGCAAACCCCACCCATGTAGCATCCTTTTTAATGCAATATTTTGGATTGGGCAGAACCTGTGATGGGTTCCCTTCACTTTCTCACTGACACTAGCCCTTCCCCGTTTGCTTTCTGAGCGAATTGACTATTCATCTGGAATATTCTTTTTTCGAATGATTCACTACCATGGGCATGTGCCTTGATTGAGAATTCTAGATTCAGAATTGTAAGAATATTATGAATCCAGATATATAAATTACGTTTATGTCCCTTCATACATAATGGAGTTATTAAAATATACAACTTATTACATTTTATATGCATATGATCTGTTTTCTGCTGAATTCTGATCTATATCTAGTGTCCTAATTGGACAAAAGTTTCAGAAGTTATAACTGATGCGCTCAAACGCATCTTTTGTGCTGAATGCCGTACTGTACAATTTTAGTTTGAATTGATTTAGTCGCCCACTTGCAATATCAATAGACCATATGCTGTCTTGAACAAAAAAACATTTTAATGGCCTATTTTCCATTAGCCCAGCCTCAATGTATTCCAAGGTCGGGGGTTAGGTGCCCATGCAGGGTTATTCTATTTGGGAATGCACCTATGGATCCTTGGGACACAAACTGTTGATTTTCAGATTAATTTAAAAATGGAAGACAATGCTTTTAGTATTTTGGAAGCAATCTACTCGCATTATGGTGTATTTGCAGTTTAGAAACGAGGATTTTGTCTTGAGTATGCACAGCTGCTCTGTAAATATGATTCTATTGATTTGAGTGGTATGCTAATGGTGCCTGGACATTCTGACTTTACACAAAGGGCTTGGCTCAATGGTTGTTTCTGCATGAAATGTACAATTTGGGTCATTTTACGTTTACAGCTAAAAAATATAGCAGGAGCGCTAGTTTCTGTTCAATGTAACTTAACATTTGAGATGTACACTGTTTTTACTTGTAATACCAACAGAAGTGTTGCAATCCATAAAACACATTCTAACTTTGTTCCATTCGTTTCCTTCTGTAACACTAAAATGCAAGTTGTAGTTTCCTTTTCACACGTCAGCAAACATTCAGGGGTACAATGAAGTCCTTTTTCATTTCAGTAAAGCCTACAAAATAGCCGATTTTTCGGAGAAGAATTACTGGTGAATTTTGTTTTTACTTTGTTTAGCATTCATTACTTGATAATTCGGTGTGAATGTAATACTAGAAAGCATTACATTCAATCAAATAATAGTTTACACTGTTTTGTAGATAATATTCCTTGTAGGTTTACAGCACTTACACAGATTAAACCATTGCTCTTGTATCAATGAAATAATTAAGTTAAAAAACAAAGCGTCAAATACTAAATTGAGCCTTCCCCATTTGTGTACAATCAATTCCAATTCTCTGAATCTTACCATTCCACCAGGTTTTACTCTGTTTGCACAATTTTCCAAGGTGTCTATTCTGCAACCATGTCAACTGAACTTGTTTTAATTTTGAGTATTTTAACGTATCTTGATGTTCTCCTCTCATTGACAGTCATTTTATTGCTTTTGTCTGTGATGTCACTTATTGACGTGGAGTGCAGCTTTAAGAATGTAATATCCTGCACATATATTTTTGGAGACAACATCCAAATGACAAGGAGCACACAGTTATTCTGTAATGATCTGTACAGGCTTAAGGAACTAAAGGGTTCAAGGGAGAAACTCAACCATGACACTAGGTTGCAAACAATCAAGACAGCAATACAGTGTTCACAGATTGTGGAGCACTCGCGTCCCCTGCACACCTGTTATGCTGTAGAACAGTCAAATATTAAGAAAAAGTATAATAGATTATAGCTAGAAATCTTCAAGAAACAATATTCTCCAGAATCCGTTATTTATAGTTGTCAAAGGAAATTTGTTTCATAAGCAAGATTTTCATAGTGATATAGTATCAGCAAGGTGAAATCATCAGCTCTGCTCGTGTCAGGAAAAAAATCCCTCCCTCAGGAGTAATTAGTCGAGCTTTTGTTCTTGTGTGCATATCCTTACATAAATCTACAGAACTTTAAAAGAGCAAGATCTACTTTAGTGGGGTATATTCACATAATTACAAAAGATGAAAATAAGTCAAGTGCAATCATTCTGTCATGGTGTATCTCATTATCATTCACTGGTGTGTGTCAAGGTATGACAGTCCAGCCTGTTCACCTGTTTTTCAGAATAGATGGCAAAATCCTGAGAGGCAGTATTCAGTCTATAAAGTCAAAGCATGGTTCAAATGAGCCAAGTCCCTTGTGAGTATACTGCAGACTAGATTAAAAGAGAGAACGTCAGAATAATCTTACCTCCACAGAGAGGTGTAGAGAATAATCTCTGTTATGTAGTTGACAACCTCTAGTTTATTTTGTTAGAAATGATCCCTGCCCGATGAAGTGCGGTGAGAAAATAGATTACAGGAACCTGTATGGATTAGGGAGGCCACTATTGAAAAAGTTGCTAAAACACGGTTTTCAAGGAGGTATATAAGAAGGTATTGGGATACAAGAGCCCCAGAGCATACCTGGTTTTCCGCCTTCTTTTAAAACCAAGGGTGTGGTGTTCTTCAAAAGCCTATGAGTCTCTGTTCAGTGGAGAATGGCCCCTACTTGATTAGTGAGGAAATGGGCCACTGGAACCTGCGGGAATTCAAATGGCAACTGTTGTAAAAGTCGTAATTGTATAGTGTTTCAAAAAGGTACCAAGCTTCTAGGTGCTGAAGGAGTGATGTAGTACTGACTCACCTAGTAAGCTGTCCCCATTCTTGCCATGTCGGAATCGCGGAGGCAAATCCAAAATCGTATATATATATATATATATATATATCGTCCATTAGGTGGCGCAACATGATGGCATAATTTACTTACTTAAAAAATGATATCATATGGCATTTACAACATGCCTATACACAAGTGTTTAAAGGCGTGACGCGGCAAGGGCGGGGGAACAGAGGGAAGACCGACAGCAATCCTACTAGGCCAATTGTCATTCAGATCGTGAAATTGCAGGGGAAGAGGAAAAGTGCAGAGTGGGGGGGGGGGTGGGGACAGTGCAGAACATGGGGTAATAGAATAAATAAAACAATAAGAGAAGTAGGGCCAGCTGGTGGCAAGTGCAAGGGTAAGTGCAGACATCAGGTGTCAAGAGCTGGTGGGGGACTGTAGGGGTACAGAAAAACAGTCCCCAAGTGCAGGGGTTGCCAGGGAGGCAGTGCAGCTGTGTAACTGGTGGGGGAAGGGACCTGGACCCGAGATGAGAGGGTGGCCAGGTAACCAGTACAGTTTCAGCCAGGAATTCAGCAGGGGAGGAGGAGGGAAAGCATAAGCAAAGAGGAAGGTTTTGAGGTGCTTCCGGAACCGAAGATGGTTCTCCTCAAGTTGCAGGGAGGCTGTTCGAGAGGGAGGCCCTAGCCGAAGAAAGAGATCTACCACCAACTCGTTGCTTGGAGAAGCGACCGACCCTGAGGGAGTTGGAGGCGCATGAGCGAAGAGCTTGAGTAGGAAGATATTTAGGAAGAGGGAGTTTAAGGTATTGAGGCCCCAGGCCCCAGAAGGCCTTGTGGACAATGCAGAGGGTTTTGAACGTAACCCTCGCAGCCACTGGGAGCCAGTGCAGAGATTTCAGTCCTGGAGAGAAAAATGAAATGTTGTCCCCCACCTCTCCCACCCTTATTGGCTTTGCCCTTGCACTATCAGAAATGTCCTTAGGCCTAGTACGGCAGTCCTTGTTTGTTCCTCTCCCCCACCCCTCCTTTCCCTCGCTTATTGTCAATGCCCTTGCACTATCAGAAATGTCATCAGGCTTAGTTTGGTATTCACTGTTTGTTCCTCCCCTCCTCACCCCCCTTTTCAGAAATGTTATCAGGCCTAGTACCATAGTTTGTTGCCCATTCTTAAATGTCTCAAGGCCTTATAAGAATGTTATTGTATTTTCCCTTGCTCCCTCATGTGTATGAGCGCTATACAAATAAACTATCATATCATGTGTAACAATGCCAGGGCTGTAAAAGGTGATGTGAGTGGCAGTAGTCCTCTACCCTGTTAAAATGTTACGCTGTCATGCATTTACTGTCAAAAGGATTGGCATGTTATATGCAGAAAGATGCGAGCACTGCAAAGATTGTATTAACAATAATGTGAGTGGCAATACTCATCTCCTCTCGCCTCTTATATTTAAAATGATACATAGTTATTAGAGAGCACGTGTTGGCACATATTGCATTCTAGTTTGCTTGTGAGGCATCGAACCGCGGTGATCCGAAGCAAAGTGTATCCAAATGCAGGAGTTGCATTGATCACATTGACTGTAATGCGAGTGCCAATAATAATCTCGCTTAATGTATTTGGTATGCAGCACTATCATTGGAGAGTACGTGTCTGCAACATTATTGAAAAGCTAGGAATGCTTCGGATCACGGTGATATTGAGTCAAATGGCACTGATTTAATCACCTGATATGCGTTAGAACATATGCACTCCGGGTCAATATTGGGGAGCCACAAAAGCAAGTGCCATCCTGACTCATCCAGAGAGTGACCCCAAATCTGTCTCCTTAGTAGATCTAACGATGGAATCATCTCCCGCCAGAGAGGCCCATGATGGATAGGTGTACATGTTTCAATAGTGGTTAAATACCTGATGGGATAGATTGCGAAGTATACACGAGAGTTAAACACGTGAAGAAGGAAAATGTAGTCGACTTGTAGACTTTCAGGCAGGAGGCTATACTCGCATTCTGCTGACAACTCTATTTGACGGTTCTGCAGCAGAATGGGTGTGCAGGGGACACGAGTGTTCCACAGTCTCTGGACACTTTGTCTTAATAGAGGAGGCCATTACCAAATGGCACGTGGACGTATGGGATTTACTGTTTGTGAAGATTCGTTTTTAGTAAATAAACCAATTGAGCTATACCCACCAGGATGTTTTTTTCTTACACAGAAAACCGTTAGTCGATATTTCAATCCCTGCTATGCAACTGCCCAGTTGAAACCAACTTTCATCAGCAAGGTAAGACATTGCTTTTTGTTTGGTAGCCACACTAGTTTGCTAAATGAAATGTCCAGAGCAGTTATCATAAAGCATGTTCTCCACACATGACACGTTTGTAGAGCAAGAACAGCGATGCACCTAGTAGAGAAATGTTCAAATACTGTAATCAATGGCAGCTGATGTCTGTTATTTTATTTACTCTGCCACATTGTCAGTATTGCTAGTGAAAATGTTTGGAATTCCTTTTTTTTAATTGGTCGTCCTAGCCCATTGACAATCTAGTTGGCTGTAGACAGTGATTCCATCTCTTGAGTGAACCAAGTGCAGCGGTAAAACGTGCTGTTTTGTAGGCATTGATGTCGCTTAATGACGCATTGAGGGAACTTTGTTTAGACCATATTCATCGTAAGGTATTTATGGTACAGTGCAGTTGTTGTAACAGAAACTCGGTGTTGGAACAACATTGAATTGTGTGAAAATGATGCCTACGTTTTCATACCATGGTGACTGGGAAAAGTACCTCTTTCCACAGATCCGGCACAGAGGTAACCTTTTCATTGATGAGTCCATGTCCCAATGCATTCGTTTTCATTATGTGTGCCATTCTACTCATGAAAATACGGACACGTGCAACAGTAAACACGCGGGCTAAGTGCCACTCCTGCCTGCAAACCTTGGAATGGTTTAGTTACACAACGTGAACATAACCACGTTTTTTAACGCAGCCGTAGTTGGAATATGCAGGTCGAAAAAGAAAGGTGCGGCAGCGACATCTGCGGGTTACCACGAGTGAGCACTTAAGAGAAGGAGCCTTAAAGGAGGGGGGGCGATGCTTTCACCTATCATGCTCTGGAATCAAGGCCACACATTCAGGGATAGATCTGTGATGCAAATGGCAATTGAGAGGATGAAGTGTCCAACAGTGTGGAGACCCCACAGACGGATCTAAGACAGTCATTGTTCCAATGCCATCCGTTTCCATCCTGGTACGATCTTGCTGATTGTACTTGTACACGTGGGTCAAAATCCTGTTCTTGACCCAGCATACTGTGGCATAGAGTTGATGTCCTGGCTGTTAGTCTTAGCAGGGCATGCTGCTGACGTGAGTTATGGTTGCTTAGCTTACCATAACTGGCAAATTGTTTTTGTTTTTCGATTTTACTTGTAACCATAACAGCCCTTTAACAATGTTTTCTTCAGTGAATTTCATAGTTTTTTTAGTGAAAATGATTCATGATCTTACATCACAGCATACAAGTGATTAATAATCACTCTTAACATATATGAAAGAACTATAAACCTTTAATAAACATATTTTTTGCAGTGCATATTGATGTGTGTCGTTATCAGCAGCGCATGACAGTCATGTTTGACTAGGGCATGAGGCTCGACCATTACCGCAGCCTCACCAAACCAACCCCGTTACCTACTGCAGGGCGCAAAATTTCCACTTGCAAATGTGAGTGAAAATTGGACTCGGGTGAGCTCGCCCAGCAGGGACCTATAGTCACCTTTACGTTTAGGCGCATCAAAAATGGCCCAGCATTGCCATCTAGTGGAAGAAGTTTGAATGCAGTGTTCATGTAACCGACTAAATGTATCCTATTGACTTTTCTGTATAAGGCTTATTGTGTAAAACACTATAAAATATTCTCGAGTTGTCTGTGCACTAGGGCTACACTATTAAGACTGCCAATTGGTTATTCAATTCTGCATAGCTGTATGGAAAAGAACAAAAAAAACTTGTCTCTACCTTTGCTACCTGGTTTCCTTTTGAGTTATTAGGTGATGAGCTGTGGGGTTCCACAGGATCGATATTTTATTCAATTAATTAGTTTTATCTCCAGCCTGGTGAGGACTGGGTTATGGTGGATTCCTACAAGTCTTTCAGCAGCCATTTTTTCTTATAGGAACAAAGAGGGCTATTTTTCTAATTGTCAAGCCCATTTGTGATAAGGCCCTTTAACATTTTTTGCACCTCTGTACGCCATGTAGGAATCCTCATTCCTCTTTTGATTTCAATGTTGTCCTATTCGTTTTTGCTCATCAGCCTTTCAAACTGGAGGTTTTGGTCGATTTTTAAATTAGTTTCATGGAAGGCAGCGTTTTGGTGATGGTTTCTTTGGGAATTGGCAAAATCCATTTATGGAAGCTGAACCGATTTACTGTGTTTAATAAATACAAGATGGTGATAATGGTGAACCCTGCATTCCTTAAGTTCTGGCTGATTTTCACATGAATCAAGAGGTTTGCCTGATTGCTTTTTTTCTGAACCCGGTGTCTTAGGCAGTGAAGGCTTTGCCTAATCTACGTGTTGTAGAGCCCTTGAATTCTACTCGGAACGAATTGAAGACATTTGTCCTTTGAATTTGCTTTTGGTACCTCTGGTGAAGTTCACTGGAAAGTCAATCAGCAAAGGCTGCTAGGGTAAGTGATCTATAGTGCCATGCAGAAGTGCTACATGCTTCAGAATTTGGCAGTTCCGAAGGACACCCATGCACATGTGGTCTGGGCTTAAATTTCTGCTGTGGCTTTCCAGAGATCTGTTGAACTGAACTTGGTGTGCAAAAGAGATACGTAGGTTATCCTATTGGCATTCAGCAGGCTCTGTTAATCGAACACTGTGCACGAGCATATACCCAGTTCGGTCAAGCAGTTCTCAAGCGTCATTTTTAATACAGTAAATGTAGGTCAATTTTCCCATTATTTTTTTTTTCTGGTTCCTCTACAATCTCCCATGAGGATCGAGGAAAGGGGAAGGTACATAAGAGCGTTACCAAATTGCTCTTCATACTAACTCTTGTACTCGTAGAGTCCTTTCTATCATACTCCCAACATTCCCTGCTAAACTTAACTCTCAGTTATGAAAATGTCAGGTGGACGGGTTTGGCTAAGAATGCCCCTGTGCATGCATGCCAACCTTTACGTTTTCAAATGATTTGCTGCGCACAGCTGCTCTGGTCCCCTCTGTTGGACTGTCATCCCATGGTTGTGGTTGGAAAGGAGCTAGTAGTACAGTATTCACTATGGTGAGTAACTTAGTTATAATTCTTGTTTCTCCATCATTGGGTCTGGCATGGATTCACATGCTCATGAACATTCCCAGTCGTCAGGCTGGTACTTCTCGGTAAAAGAAAAAACGGTCTTCTAGTTCTAGGGACTATTTGTGTGCTAATCGGGCGCGTGAGCCCCGGCACGTGACCAGCAAGCTTGTCCGCGCCAGATGTGTGACGCCGTTAAGACCCAGAAACGTTCATAACTACTCACTGACTCTGCTGTACCGCGTTTTTAATATGGGACCCACCTTGACTTTTTTCTCGCGGCTCAGAAATTAAAACGCGACAAAATAGTACAAAAGTACCTTACCAAGAGGTTCTATGAAACCTCTGTGCGCCCACAAGCAGAATCTAGCCCGCAGGGAACAGATGCCATAAACTAAGACCACCTGCCCATGGTGTCCAGCCCAATCACTAGCGATCCGGCTACCGGCCTAGGCCGTTTAATCAACACATGTATAGCTGAATGCCTTATAGGGATGACCCATCAAATATATGACGACAGTCTGCCCTCCCACGGATAGAGTAAACTTCACAGAAGCTAACATTAGAGACACCAGTAGTGTAGAACTAAATGACCAAAAACCTGCCCCACACAAGGTAGAACCGATTAACTCTGCTGTGATTAAAATGTCTTTACTAAATACTAGATTGCTTAGCAAACATGCCATGGATATACGTGAACATATGCAGGAAGAGAATGTGGATATAATGTAACAGAGTCTTGGCTCAATGACTCCTGTTGTCCCAAGAAATACCTGGCCACTCCCCCAGGTTATAATTTCTATGGGAAAAACCGTGCCCATGGTATCGGTGGAGGTGTGGCTTTTCTGATCATATCTGGCCTACATGTTTTTGAATGTCCCATTGAATGTGGGAATTGCGAAATTATTCGTCTAAAAATCCTTCCTAATGAGAATTACTGTTTTATCTCATATTAATTTTCCGTCCCCCAGAGCTATGCCAACCTTTACACAAGAACTTACACATCTACTTAGCCCCCTAAACAAACCTAACTGCATTGCAATTCTACTTGGAGACATACATCACTGGTTGGGTAACTCTGAGGACAAGGACGCCTACGAGTTAAAAGCTATCTTAAACATTTAGATTGTGTAGTCCTTAACACAGTCAACAGTCTGGTGGCAACATCTTGGATTGGGTTGCCACCAGAAACATTATAATGGCAATTACAAACACCAGACCGTGCCTCTGCACTGATCACTACTTTGTAGAGTGTGATACAGGTCTCCCCAACAAGACTTTTAAGGTGCATAATCAGCCAAAAAGGATTGTTCGTAGAAACCTGAAAAGGATAACTCCAGTTGATTTGGAAACGTGTCTCAATCATATGATGGCTCTCACGTCAGACACGGATCTCCCTAAAATCTTGGTAGAGGTGAACAATAACGCATTAAACCATCTCTTGTATAGAGTGGCTCTTCTCAAATCCAAGATGATCAGAGATGGGGTGTGTAAACAACTATGGTACAGTTCCACTTTGGCTTGTAAAAAAAGGGAAAAAAGATAGGCTGAACGTAGATCGAGAACATCTCGATCTAAGGAAAAACGAGGAAAAATTGAAAACTTTACAAAAGACATATAACTATCTCGTTCGAGGCAAAACTAATTTTTTTCAATCAAGAAATAAAGGCTGCCAAGAATAATTCCAAACAATTATTTAAAGTTTTTATAGAAAACTTGAAAAACCCAAACTGCAGCCCTTATCCACACCACCTACCGTTGAGGACTGTAAGATGGTCCAGCAGGCCTTTGGCAAAAAAAATCAGAACTGCCCGCACACAAATGTTCGATCTCATGAAGGGTACTAGCCATACTCCAATCCTAGCCTACCCTAAAGAAAAGAACAGGTTCCTCTTTCTCCTTCAGTCATATATCGAAGGATGAAATGCTTGTGGTGCTTAAATCTATGCGCCCGTGCACTGGACAGGCAAGATCCTCTCCCCTAAACCTATATTGCAAAACCCCAATATCTTTGCCGCTTTTCTGACTTGATTTGTTAACTCATCCTTCGATCATGGCAATGTACCAGACATCATTAAATATGTAGCTGTGACACCACTGCCCAAAAAATCCTGGTTACTGCCTAAAAGATCGGATTAATCTGCGCCTTATTACGAACTTGCTCTTCTTGCTGAAGGTTATTGACAAATTAGCCACATCTCAGGTGCAACATTTGGAAAATGCTAATATCTTCCATCCCAAACAATACGGCTTCCGTGCCCACCACAGAACTGAAAGTGCCCTACTCGAGCTCCAAACACATATGCTGAACCTCATGGAACAGAGAAAACCTGGTCTGCTCATTTTGTTAGTTATCAGCCGCGTTTGATTTGGTTGAACACGGCCGTTTGCTGGCTTGCCGAACAGCCTATGGGGGGTGCTCTAGTGAGGTAATGGATTGGAATCATTCGTTTCTGAGCAATAGAAGCTCACGTGTATGCTGGTGAGAGGTCTCTTCAAGCCCAAAGCAAATTCTCTTTGGGGGTTCACAAAGCTCATGTCTCCCACCTTGTTTAATTTATATCTCAGGCCTCTGTGTCACCTCCTTACCATCTCTGATGCTCATTTTTCCAGCTATGCTTACGACACCCGGCTCATTATGGAGCAGAGTGGTGATTACGCCTCTGATTCAATCTGTTTTACGAACATCTATGATCTTGTTAAAAGATGGATGGCCCGACATTGGCTGTGTTTAAATCCAGCCAAGACCGAGCTGATGATCTTTGGGTCGACGCAAGCAAGATCGAAGCTACATCCTGAGAACTCTCATCTGTCTATTGAAAAGAACCAGATTAAAATCTTGACCAAAGCTAAGTGCATATTGATGCCTCGCTAAACTCTGATGCCCAGGTAGACTGCATCGTAGAGAACGCTCAGTACCACTTGAACGTGCAAAGGCATGTCGAACCATTTCTCTCAGAAAAATCGTGCCTCCTTGGTTAGGGCAATTATGCCACATATTGATCATTGTACTGTTCACCTGATTGGAGCAAGTAACAATAGCTTACAGAGCCTTCAAACACTACAAAATGACGCAATTTGTGTTGTTGATGTCTCAGGGAGAGTACATATTACGCAGGCTAGAAAGGGACTTCACTGGATGAGTGTGGTAGCAAGAGTACATTTCACGGCACTCTGTGGCCCACAGGTGTATTTTTGGCAACGCCTGTGTTTTTCCCAAAGACAAAATAAAACTCTACATTCCTCAGCGCCATCTTTGTTCCGTTTCAGGCGGTTTACTGCCCGTTCCCAGAGGTTTGGGCTGTTCTTTTATTGTTCTAACTACTTTACACAGGAACTCACTACAATTAGAACTACGCCTTGCAACGTTTAGGATACAACGAAAAACATTTCTATTTGATTAGCCTCCCCTGACTTGTGCCAAATGTGTGCCAGACCTGTACTGAATCATTTTGCCCTGTTTGTCCCGTATTTTCTCTTTCTTGGTCTTTGTGTATGTGTACCTCCCTGTGGGCTTTCGGCACTTAAGAAGAAAATTAAAATAAATACATTTGCTATTTACGGATTTACATGAAACGATGCTTACCTGTGAATGATGTATTATTTGGATTTTCTTTGTTTAACAATCACATCTGCTGAGAATGCTTTTTAAATACATTGGAACCAGATGACGATGAAAAGTTACTTCTGCTTTCATAGCATTGTGGTTGTGTTTTCTGTTTAGATGAATACAGGGGTTCAGTTAATCTTGGTAGCAGCGTCCTTGGCAGCTCCAGTTTTCAATTATGTGGACAGTGTATACCTCCAGGCATTATGGTGAGTAGTACCTTTTTAATAAATGGTCCCTAATATGTTACAACATTTAGTAATGTCAAGTTTTTCCCTGGATAACTACTTTGCACAAAATGGTGTGCTCCTTGCCTGAAAGGTCTACACATATTTACAGCTTGTACATATACCCAGCCTGGTGAATTAAAATTATCATTTAAGCCAACCCTTTTCAAAGATAGTAGGTTTATGGCAATGACATTCATAGATCAATAATCACTGTCATGCTCATTTGTGTCTAGCTTGTTGCCTTCCCATTATGCATGGAAATGATTGTGTGTCCCTTAATACCTACTTTTTCTCTTGTTTGTGCTATTCATTTCCTTTTGTTTGTTCACATAAGTATGGATACCAAAAACCAGGGTACATCGCAAAATATTGTGCCCTACGAGTATATGCTATATATTGGCCATTAGAATTCTTATATTTCATTTAATCTGCTTTTCAGTTTTCATTGTGTTTACAGACCCAGTTAGACACTTTGTGCTTTCCTTCCAACCCCTCTCGAACCCTCGTCGCATGTCCCCCAACCAACCATTCTCTCTGAGGATCAGTTTGTGGGTACCTTTATTAAATTCATGAAACTGAATCCCTGTAAATATTTGCTAACCTGATCAAGGAAGTCAATCTGATCCTGGTGCCCTTGCTGACCCCTTTTTTTCCTTTTTGGGTCTGGTAGATGTTAGGAAAGATTTCTCTTTACTGCACGTTTCCTTCCATGTTTATGGAACCCCTAAACATTTTGCTTTTACTTTTGAATCTGACCTGCACTTTTTGCAGTACAGTGAAGCCTTAAGCACTGGCCTTTGCTCATATGTTATGGGGAAACTGATATGTCCTTCAGGCTATTGGTACTGGGAAACAGTGTTTTCCTTAGTCCTGTTACTACTTTTGGTTACTTTTGTATCACTTGTAGTAACTTTTTATCATTGTAGCTTACACTGCAGTGCAATGGGGTGCATTTTTGATTTGCCCTAGACTAATACTTTTTGGGGAATTTCGTTTTAGCTTTACTGTGTTTACCGCATTTGGCTACTAACTGTGGCTACTGGCCAAACATGGCCGTGCCACAAGATATTTCGCATGTTCTTTTGCCATCTTGTTCTTTAGCTTTGTTCCTGGTCTCGGAGGCCACGAAAATCCTTATAAGGACATCCAATGCCCGGGAAAGCAGAAGCTTTTGGCGGGCTACTGGAGGGCTGTGTGTTTTCTGGCAGGATGCGTGCTGGGTCAGTCCGACTCCAATCCACATACTGGTTTCAGTGTGCCTCAGTGATATGCATGAAAGTTCCTGTCAGTGGTCCTGATTGGACCACTGCTGGGGTGTGTTTGGGGACTAGGCCTGCTATTGGCTAGTGGGAGTTTCAGCTCTTACCTGGCTTTAGGATAAGAGGACCCCTCCACCCGTTCTTCAGAGATCCTGGAGAAAGGAGCCAAGTATCCTGTCCAGCTGTGAGACCTGCAAAGAGACCTGGGACCCGACTGAAGGAGGCCTGGCAACCAACTTCTGCTGATGTCCTGGACGAGCCCTGTCTTGCTAGTGTTCTTTAGTCCTGCAAAGGTGCTTCGACCCTTTGAGTGGAGGAACCATCCATTCCCGATGTCTGCTCTGTGCCCTGCCAAAGACAGCCTTCGGAAGTGCCCAGCTTCATTTGTGGGCTAACGTGGGCTAATGTGCTAGCGACGTCACCGACCCACAGCTGCCACTGCAAGACTGCCTCCTGCGAAATGTCGGCGTCCTAGCACAAAGGGGACCCGAGATAGAAGGGAAAGTCTGACCGCGGCTGCTGAATCAGTTTGCATCATTGTGCATGGCATGCACCGTCCGACAACTGCTTACTGACCAGAGTCCAGTCTTGAGAGGGGTGCTGCATAGTGTTTTTCCATTCTTCGACCGAGAGTGCTTGCACCAGCAAAAGACACCAACCGGAGTGGAGCTCAAAACTGCAACCCCTGGAAATCGAGGACTGCAGATTTCGGTGGGAAAAGCAACATAGGACACCCTTCCTTTGTTCTACCAAGTCTGGGGAAGATTCGGAGTAAGGGGTTAAGTTACACAGCTTTTAACCTACCCCTATACTCCCGTTATAAGTCACTGGGCTTATGATAAACCTATTTCTTTGGATATGACATTGCTTGCCTATGCAAGACTTCTGACTGTTGGGGCTAATTTTGGGCACTAGTCTATCTTGAACCCTTCACTGGACCCCAGAGACCCTACCTGCGTTTGTTCCTGCAGCCTAAGTTCTGTGGAACTGTATCCTGAACAATAGGGCACAAGGCCCCAGGCAACTTAGGGCTGGATTATCTCAGTGGACCTTTTTGTGCATAATAATTGTCTAACCTTTCCTTTGCAGGAGTATCTGATTTGTATTATGCATTTGTTCTGGCCATAAATAAATAACTGTACTTTTATACATCATGTCTAAGTGTAATTTGTGATGCCCGTTGTGTGACCTCATTGTGAACCCTTTACAAGCTCGCCCCCTCTGAAGAACTTGGCCTTGACAGCCTCTCACTGCTACCTAAATCGGTTTGGCTACACCTTCCCAGAGTTGTTTGTGTCACAATATAGGTTGCCCTTCTATACATCTGTCCACCAGACCAGAGTATACAAAATCAGTCCTAACAGTAGATCCAGATAATGCTCTGCGCCCAGTGTTTCTCCCTGCTAGTTGAAGGCCTGCCAGCACCCAAGCATCCACCTCTTCCCAGAGCTCTGGCCTTGCTTATAGTAATGCGGATACTATCTTCAGTATTACGAACCTGACTGTTGAGACGAGTAGAAAGTGCCGCTCTGGGCTCTTTTAACATGGTAAAATCTGAGAACTGGGAGTTTTCAGAAGTCTAGAGCAAGGGCCTGTAACATGAGGCTCTCCAGATGTTTTGGACTATAACTCCTATGAGCCTTCACCATTGACTCTGCTGGCTAGGTCTAGTGGGAGTTATATGCAAAACCTCTTGCAAGCAAACATTGCAGACCCCTCGTAGTCAACCATGCATATATTGGGAGCAAAATCCCATTACTATAGCCATGTCATGCCTAATATCTCTTGTTTTAAGGAATGATCAAGAGTGTTTCAAGGATTCGAAGGCTTCTGAAATAGATGGTGTGTACATGGCATTTCAAACTCTGGACAACTATAGACCAGAATATGGATTGAGCAACTTTTTTTCCTTTGACTTCATTTCAGAACAAAGGAAAGAAGTGTGGCCACCTCCAGCATCTGCCACTGACAGACAGCAGGTTTTAAATTCATTAGGATCTTCTTGGTGGTTTTCTACATATTTGAAAATACCGCAACCCACATTCTGCCCAGCTCCCTTCGGACTCGTCTCTGGACCTTCCTTTGCAGAGTGACCAATTGCTGATTTGGGGGCTATATTGGTGATCCCCACAAAAGAGTTTTCATTCCTGCTTTTTGCAATGAATGAGAGGACGTAACCTGACTGAGCTTTTTTGTCTTACGACTTTGCAAGAGGTTTGGCATGCCATCAACTTCAAAGGCATATACTTGCTTATTTCTGAAGGGTAGCTTCATAGGGTATTCATGTGCTGTGTAGCAGTGAGAGTGCACCTCCGGTCTGAACTGTCCCCCTTATGTGTAAGCCCTGTGCCCGGTTCTTGTTAAAGTTGTGAGGACAGTAGCTTCTTATCTAAATAAGTCAAAAAATTACTTTGAATTGCTTATCGGGGATTCTGAGCTAGTCCTCACTTTTTATCTTTGTTAGTCAACTTGTCTCAATCATTTCATAAAGCAGATCATCTTAGGTGCTCTTCTGGGCTCAAAGGTTGGTTGTGCCCTTCATCTACAGAGTTCTTATTATGGCTTATTAACAAAGCTTCATACTTTAATCGTTGCCATCTGTCTTTTCTGTGTGGTTTCAGAGAGCTCTGCACCTCATGCTGCCTAACGAAGTGTAACACTTTGCATCTGGCTTCTCCGAGTAAAAAAAAAAAGATCAGAAGTTAAATCCGATGCCAGTTCTGGAATTTGTTTGATAATTATATGGTCAATGCGAGGTTTTCTATTCTTCATTTACGGATTCTATTTGCATCTTTTAACCACTGTTGCCACAGACTTCTCTGCGTCTTGCTAGGGAGCCATGTGCGGTTTACAGAGCTCTCATGACTTGTGGTCCCTAATAGTCATGCACTTGTACATAAATGTACTCTAGCTGAAGCCCATGTCTTACATTTTCTACCTCTTCCATGGGGAAGTATGATTCTTGTTCCGACAGACACCACTGAGATATTATATGGAACAATCGGGTGGCACATACTTGAATCAACACTGCCTTATTGAAATAGAAATGTGGATTTGGGGACTCCAGCTTAAGATGTCTTGCGCTGCTATCTACTTGGAAGGGATCTCAAACACTTAGCAGATTATTTGAACGGGCCGATCTGTTTCACCCATGAATGGGAAAACAGTGCAAAATTGGTACACATCTTTAGGTCATAGTGATTGCTCTGTGTATGAAATGGCAGAGAAGCAAGTGACAAAAAATACACTGGGGGACTGGGGGTGGGTAACTAGCCTGTAACTATACCCCAATATGTTCACACAATACAGAAACAGGTCTCGATTCTTGATATTTCTTTTACAATCGTGTCAGTGGGTACAAACTATGGTGTCCTCCAACCATTCTCACTAATCACTCCTGTGGTTGCTAAACCCTAGAGTGCGATGGTGTGCCGCTTATCTAGTGTTAGGGGACAGAGGAAGAGGCTTACCCTACCTATTTGGAGCATTGAAAGAGACTGCTGAATAGCAGTATTAAAAAAAACACCTGGAAGGCGTTATGCACCATTCTCCTAGATGGTATTAAGAATCATACAGGATATTCAATTATTACTTTTATTTACCCTGTTTTATGACTTAAGGACAAACATGTAAAAAAAAATAAAGCTCAAAAACAACAAGTCTCCATAGTTTGGGAGCTGTGTACACCATGTGCAATACAGTAAGGTTCCTGTCACAAGGCCTCTTGGGTATTGTGGAGGCCTGGGAACCCCCGAAATATGGCTGACTGGTTTTAGTGGTGTATATCAACATGACCACTTTCTTCAGGGCCATGGTCCCCTTCTGGGAACCGTGTAAAGTTTGAGGAGGTGCTGGCACCTGCACCCCAAATGCACAGTAATGCACCTCGCCTCAATTCCCTTGGGGCATTGCTGCCTCTTCAATTCAGGACTGTTAAGTATTTATCGAAACCTTGATTTTCAATCATCGGGTCCCGGGTGCAGTGTATGCAAGTGAGCCACGGTCCTCCCTCTGTGCACTAGGCAATTCCTGTGATTTATTTTTTTTTTCCCCATAGTTTCTTCTCAAGTTGGTGGTCAAATTCCAAACATGTACACAATGCCACATAATCCATGTGTCTCAAAGGACCCATTGACCAGACAGATCTACTGGTCTGTCATTGATTTCTTTGCTTAAATGGGTGAAACTTGTATCAGAATGAGTGCTACATGAAAACCTTCAGAGTGCAGGGGTGTACGTGTTAAGGGATGAGACATGAACAATTCTGCCAATGTCTAGTCCATGGGAGGGCTGTGTTGCAGCAGGAGCTTGCCACACATCAAGTTCAGGAGGACACTTCCACAAATCCCTTTTTCACCCATCAGCCTCCCCCAATGCATGTGATTAGCTAGCATCGTGTATCAATATCCCCCGAAGGATCGCCCCCAAACCCTTGATCTTCCTTCCCTTTTCCTTTCTCACCTCCCCCTTCCCCCACATCTCATGGTGGTTTCTGATCATTGGCTATAGCTAGATCATTCAGCAACTGGCCCCAGTCTGCCGTTACCCAGTCCCCCTCTGTCAGCCCTTGCCCCTTGCAATGTCCCCAGTTCGGCTACTCCCCATCTACGGGCATCTGCTTGCCACAGCGTTATTGATCGTCCCTGTGGATGTTTCCACGTAATGGCCATGCAGCTTTTAGGTAATATTAGTAAGAATCTCACCCTCTTGTTTCGTGATTTATGCCTCCTTCCCCCTGAAAGGATCCCCCAAATGCATATTCTCGGGTTTCATTCCAGTTTTGTCCCCAACAACCCATTCACCCCTTTAATCACCTTGACCCAATAGTTCACATTGATTCGACAATCCCATATCATATGCCAGAATACCGCTGGACCTCTACCGCACCTTGGCGATTCATCAGTTAGGGTCCTTTTTATTGCCCGCAATTTGAATCTCCTATACAGGATGCTAAATAGGACCATTTGAGATCTGGCATTCCGTGACACCTTCTGGACTTGTTCCCATATTTTTATCCATTCCTTCTTCAGTATCTGGTATCCCACATTCGCCTCCCACTTCCCCTTTACCTTCAATTCCCCCCCCCCAGGTTCCTCCTCCTGTAGGGCGTTGTAGAAGCATGGATCCCTCGTGTCCCCCATCAACCCCCTCACCCCTGGTTGCTCCATCAGTATCCGCAGTAGTGGACTTGTTTCTGGCTCCTCCGGGATTCCATCCCATATTTCCGCTACTCTCCTAACTACTGCTCCATATGCCAGGAATAGTCCCTTTTGGTAATTCAAACTTCACGCACCATTCTGAGAACGTCAGCAGCTTCCCTCCCTCAAACAGGTCTCCCACCACCCCACATACCTTCTCCTGGCGCCTCTGTATCCCTGCCCTCCCTATCGCTTCCCTCGGCTTCCGGTCTACCCCCCCATGGTAGGTTCCCCCATAAGGCCCCCCCCCAGGTACCATCTTCCGAACATATTTTCTCCATGTCTCTCTGACTGCCTCAAACATGATTGTAGTCCCCTTATTCCCGATCGCGTTCCATAACGGTTCAACCACTTTTCGATATGCCACACCAGCCCCTCCAGGCCCCCCCCTCCCCCCCACCCTGGCTATCCACATTCCGAGACCATTTGCAACTGAGCTGCTACGAAATATTTCTCAGTCTGGCAGGCCAAGTCCGCCTTCTGCCCTCGGTCTCAGCAATATCGCTAAGGAACCCTTCTCCTCCCTGTGTTCCACAATAGCTCCCCCACCCTACTATCCGTCATTTAAAAAAAAAAGTTTTAGCTACATACAGTATATTGGTAAAGAAATATATCAATCTTGGGAGGATCACCATTTTGCATATTGCCACTCTTCCCATTAGGGAGAGAGGGAAGTCCTTCCAAAACTGCACCGATTCTCTTATGCTCGATAGCTGCCTCCCTGGATTGTGTACGAAAGTTTCTTCCATCTCATGGAATATCCGTATGCCCAAATATTTGAATGACTCAGTCTCCCATTTTATCCCCACGGCTGGTAGATCCCATGCCTGACACGTAACCCTCCCAAGGGGAATAATAATGGCTTAGCCTTATTGATTCGAAAGCCTGACATTTGCTGAAAATGATTTAACCCCTCCAGCAGCATCGGGAGATTCTCCTGTGGGTTATTCACATACAGCAGTAAATAATCAGCATATAGTGATACTATATGCCTCACCCCTCCCGCTTCGATTCCCCGCTTCTATCATCTCCTGTCGTAAAAACCCTGCCAACGGCTCCAGGGCTAAAGCGAATAGTATTGGGGACCACCCCCTGCCTTGTCTCTCTACTTAGTTACCATCTCCCCATGACCCAGTTATTGGTCCTTACCATCGCTACCGGTTTGTTATAAAGCAGACCCAGCCATTTACAAATATTTTCCCCAAACCCGAACTCTCGGAATAGCCACCTCCACTCCAGCGACTCAAATGCCTTCATGGCATCAAAGGAGGCAATCACTATGTCCTCCTTCTGGGATTTGATATGATCCATCACGTGATGGAGGCAACTGATATTGCCTGTCATATTCCTCCCTCCAATAAACCCACATTAGTCGGGGTGTACCAGTTCGGAACTACTCTCGCCATCATGTTTTCCATGATTTTCCCCAGGATCTTCTCATCAATATTCAATAAGGCAATGGAACTATACGACATGCAATCCAGTGGATCTTTCCCTTTCTTCATTGTTATGATGGCTTCCCTTATGGACTCTGGGAGGTCCTCCTTCTCAAAAGCCTCGTCATACACCACCTTGAGCCATGGTCTAGAAGATCTATATATTCAGAATAGAATTCTATAGGAAACCCATCACTACCGGGTGCCGTCCCTTTCCTAATGGATCGTACCGCCCACTGGATATCCCCCTCCTCTATAGGAGCCTCCAGTTCTTCCCTCATATCCGCCCCTAGTTTTGGTAGCCAAATCATGTCCAACAACTCATCCACGTCCTCTTCCACATATCTCCCTTTGCTTATGTACAATTACCTATAGAATTCCGTGAACGCCCTGTTAATCCGGTCCTGGATACCCACTGCTTCCCCCGATTTGGTCCTAATTTGAGTTATAACACGCCTTGAGTTTTCCCTATTTATCAGCCAGGCCAGAAGGTTCCCCGCCTTATCCCCCTCTCTGCGTAACCGAACGTCCCATCTACTGTTGTCAAAGTGTGCCAGATCTGCTAGGGTCTTGAGCCAATCTGTCACCCGCCAGATTTCCCCTTGTGGCCTCCCTGTCCAATTCCGCCACCTGTTCCTCTGTCTGCCGTAGCGTTTCCTGCAATCTCTTCCTCATTCCCACCGTCATTGAAAGGCAGACCTCTGTTATGTTTGCCTTGAAGGCATCCCAGAGCACCCCTACTGATGTCACTGACCTCACATTTAAATCGAGTAGCTTTCAATTCCCTTCCGTATCTCGTTCTTAAAGGCTCCATCTTCCAACGCCTCTCTCTGCATACGCCATACACGTCGTGGGGGGGTTCCCTACCCCTTCCCATTAGATTAACCACCAGGGGGGATTGATCCGACAGAGTCCGCCCCAAATATTCTGTTTCTTCAAATTGCTGACTATATTCCCTCCCTGTCGATGGATAATCCAAGCACGAGAACGACCCATGTGCTTCCGAGTAGTACGAGAACCCGCTCTCTTCCCCATGCCTTTCTCTCCATATTTTCACCAGGTCTAACTCCTCCATTACCCCTGTGAAGTGACGCTGTCATTTGTTTTTTGCCAGGCCCTGCTACCCCTGTCTGATCCAGGTGTGTATCCAGATGACAATTAAAATCCCCCCCACCCCAATATGATCATTTCATCTCTGAATGCTCGTATCATATGTAACACTGAGGGGAAGTATTCCTTATCAATATCTTGTGCGTATGAGTTCACTAGACATATTGAGCGCTCCTCCCACTTCGCCAACATGACCACGTCCCCCCCACCTCGTCTTTCAGCACCCTTTCCACCTCCAGTGGCACCCCTGTCGCCACCTAGATCAGTACTCCCCTTGCCTGTGATAGTAAGACGTGCCCACCGCCTGTCCACCCCATTGTCTCACCAATGCCACTAGGTCCGCCTTACCCAGGTGCGTCTCCTGTATCAGGGCCACCTGTATCCCCTGTCTTTTTAGACACTCTCCCACTCTTTGTTTCTTTTCTCGTCCTCAGCCCCCAAACATTCTATGTCCCGATTTTCTAACCTCTGGCCTCCACCATTGCTACTGGTTAAGTTTTATATCTTGCCCCGGCCCTCCAGCGTCCCCTACCCACAGTGTCCTCTTTCTATCCCTGCCCATACTCCCTCTGACAATTCCACCATCCCTTTTCATGCCGATATTCCTCTTCTTCCTTCCTGCCCCTTAACTGTACCCCAGATATTAACCATCCCCAACTTGGTTCCCCCCGCCCAGATCCCCCCAAGCACCCACCACCCCATCCCCCTCCCTCTATCCTCCTCCAGCTTGCCATATTCCCCCCCCCGCCAATCCCTAAACTGGTCTCTTGGCTGTCCCCTACCTGGGTAGGGCCCCCGCAGCAAACTGGACCCCTTGACTGGCATACCCCACCTCTTCCCCTCTCCTTGTGCGTTAGCAGCCAGTGGCATCATCTATGGAGGGAGGGGGATTCCACGTTGCCCCTGCTCCCACCTGCCTGTTCCAAATCTCCCCCTCCTCCTTACCCTGATATTTTCACATCTGTATTAAATCCCTGGCTTGCAATCATGGCCACCACTGGGCTATCGCCAATCCCCTGCTCAAGTGTGTGCCCCCCCACCCCCTCAACCCTTTTTCATTTTGTGACTCCCCTCCATGTGGTGAGGCATCTAGCCAGTCCCACACCTTTTTTGGGGATATAAACTGCCATGACTTCACGCAAAGTCTCCCGCCCCCCGATATGACTTTCATTTTGGCTTGGAAAAACATCATATACTTTAAATTCAGTTCTCGGAGTTGACGTCCCACTGCATCATAGTTCTTCTCTGCCGTTTCACTTCCAGAGTGCAATCCGGAAAGATGTGCAGTTTCGAGTTCCCAATTTCGTAGAATTGCACCTTGCGGGCCTCCTGTAGTATAGCGTCCCAGTCCCGAAAGCTCCTGATCTTTGCCACTATTACTCTTGGCGGGCCACTCGGCGGCGGAGCACTACCCGGCACCCTGTGAGCTCTCTCAACTGTGAAAAATGCAGACCGTACTTTTATCCCTAGCACCTTCAAGACCAGGTTTTCCACAAACTGCTCTGCACTGGGTCCTTCTTCCCTTCCCGACCAGCCGATTGTTGCAGCATCTAGAGCGGCCCTCTGTGTCCTCTGCTCTAGCCCCCAAGGTCCTGGTCACCCCCACCAGGCCTGCCACCTGGTTTTTGAGGTGTTGGATATCATCCTCCACAGTGCTAACCCTTTGTTCCACTTCTGTGACCCGTTCACACATGTTGCAGAGGTCAGCTCTTACTAAAGATACATCCACGCCTACCTCCTTAATGCTTCCTTCAAGAGAGGCCCTGGTACCCTGGATCGTCTCCAGGTTCACCCCACCTCCTCCACCTTGTGTCGCTCCTTACTCCGTGGGCCGGTTCGGTCCCTCCTGTTATTGCATCTTGCCCTTTGCCTCTGTGTATTTCTCCATCCTCTGTTGTCCTTTAACCATACTGGCCACGTTCCCCTTCAGTTCTGCTCTTGAAATTATGCTTCCGGCCCCCTCATAGGTGCAGGGGTCCTTCCTCAGCTGTGTATCTCTGCTCCCCCTATATTCGACATGATACCTCCACTTAGATGTGGCTCCCAATTATTTTATTTGGTGTCCCGAGGGTTATTGTGGTATGTCACTCCTTCTTGCCACATGGATTACTCCAGACCACCTGATCAGTCCAACCGGCGCTGCCCCTCCTGTAACAGCAGTGAGCTGTTGGTCCCATCTTCCATTCCTTGTCTGGGCTTCAGTGTTTGGTCCTGCACTCCTTACCCCTCCCCCACCCCTCTTTGCTCTGCCCAATACCAGGGGGGGACAGGGTGTGATCTGTTAGCTGGTCCCAGGACTCGGGGGTATAGTCCGCTCCCCCCTCTCACCTATTTTCCTTCCCGGGACACTTGACTAATCTTAAAGGCTGGCTATATGTAGTGATTAGACTGCAGGCAGTGCCGCCATTATATAGAATGTGGACATCAGTGTTACACATTTAGTAAACTCAGACCTGTGAGGAAAGCTGTGTCGCAGTAAGAAAGCAGCTGAAGATCGAGGAAAGGACTGAAATAGCTGTCTGGCCTGGTGTCAAAGGATGGAGCAGCCAAGAACCAGTTATCTATCCTTGAAGAACAGTGAATGTGAGAAGCTGAACCAGCCCTTGTTAAGGTGCAAGAAAGAACACGATTAGTCCCAAGTTTATTAATTCAAGACAATTAAATTCTGCGAAACGGTCCGCCATACTGTCTCCTGTCACATGAGTCAAGGATGGAAATAGGAGTTTGGTGTGCAGACCTGAACTGCGATAAGTGTGCCTATACTCCCTTTTAATCTCAGGAGCAGTGATACTTTGCAAGGACAAGTTCAAAGGCAATCTGAATGGCAGATGGCTGGCATGAACGATGAGAGATGTTGGGCTAATTGGGTGGGGAGGCACGGTCAAGTCCACCCATTGCCACCTGGGGTACTAGTTTACGTGCTGCTAGTGAGCCGAATGTTCGAAAAGGGTACAAGCATGCCAACCAATAATAGAGGGCCATATAGCAAAGGGCCTTCTAGTTTGATAGCCAATGGTGTACCGTGTATCTAGTAACTGATGAAGTTGACTTGCAATAGGGGTGGGCATAAGTTGTCCACCTGACTGAAGAGACCCAATTACAACCCGATCCCTTAAAGAAAGTATACTTAGAGGTTCACCTTAAGCCAATTACAAACCCTGTAGGTTTTCTTAGTTTGCCACATAGTATGACGTCACGGATGACAGGTTTTTGCTATAAAAGACTTTTTATGAAATGTGTTGCGATAATGCTGTGCGACGTCTGTTGATGTCCGTTGTAACTCCTTGTTTTAGACGATTTAAATAAAAGTCGGGGGAGACTTTTTGCCAACTTCCTGAGTGATTCTGCATCCCATCCTGAGTATTGTGTGTTACTGATTTAAAGGGCCCCCTAAGGGTCCAGATAATATTAGCATTGTCAAACCTGTGCTTAGCTACATTCCTCTTGTATTCTAGTTTTATCCTGGTAGTCCCGTAGGAATTTTGCCAACCCTTCTGTTTGTTGCAAATAAAACAAGACTGAACCCTGGCTTTCTGTGTTTCAAGACTTCTTTTGTTCCTGTCACTATGTGACATAGCAAAAACACAGAAATCTACTGGCAGCAAACAGATTCACCAGTGTTGGTACACACAATGTGGGTGAAGGGAAGCCAGTGTCATGAATGCTGTAATCACGCCAAAGTGAAATGATAGCTACGTTGTTCTGCTGTCACACATAGATGTGATCATTCAACTGACCAAATGATGCTCTATTCAAGGAAGTAGTGTAAGAGCAAGTGGCTTAGATTTTGTCAGTGGCTCCTTGAAAAAGGATTCCTTTTTTCCTTTTCGACCCTTCTTGTACAACGTTTTGTCCCCACTATTCCATCAGCCTGGTTTGCAAAAGTGTGGCTCACTTGATGGACATATCTGCCCACAAAAGCACACCAGGAGGGTGATCTTGCAGAACAATGGTGGTCTGTCACTTTTAGGGTGCCAGTTTCCTTCATTAGGTATTAAAATCACCTAATCTTATTTTTACTTATGCTCTGATTGCAGGCACCAATGAAAAACAGAAATCGATTTGTTCAGTAGCTATTGCTATCTCAAAAAATGTTTTTACCCTGTTTTGTTATTGCTCATCAAAATAGCTGCATGATGTGTGCATGTTAATTTTTCTACACTTTGATTTTTTTTCACAGGTGCATCACGGCTTTCACCACAGCTGCATCTGCGTACAGTTATTACCACTATGGGCGAGAAACTGTGAACATTTTAAATAAGTGAACATTTGGTGCAGACTATTGTGTCCCATCAGTGGTGGTAGTATCGGAAAAAGATTGCCTACGCTCACAATTAAAATAAACCAATGGTGGAAGGCGTTCAATCCTTTTGGAACTATGGATGCTAAACAATATTGGCATTAATCAATTTGATCATGCTCTGTAGATAAAATGATTTTTCAATGTTTTTTGGAACATTTCAATAAAGATGATTGGTATTTTTATAATGCATTTGACATTTGCCATATTATAAATCATGAGCTCTTCAAATAAGGTAGTGGCAACATGATGCACTTAATGCTAAGACTTTCATAAAATTCTGCTACTTTGAATTAGTCAAATATTACCAAATAGAGCATTTTATCATCCCCGGCTTCTATTGATTAAGTAATGGACCATAAACCATGCCAGTCTGAAGCATTCATCAGTACGGGTCCTTTTCTCTGGGCTATATAAAATCAGTCAAGGGGATGCTTTGGGTGGGGGAGACCATTTTCTAAGAATTATGATATAGGTTTGTAGTTGTGAAGCTACATAAATCTATGTGAACACAGTATCTGCAGATATTCTGGACTAGATTTGTGTTTTCAAAGATTTAAGCATGTACTTTAATGATTGTAGTTATATTTATAGGTATTGATTGTTGAACATCAAACTTTTAAGATTGTTTGCATACTGTAATGTGACGTATACATTCAAATATCTGCTTAAGTTGGACAGATTTTATTTGTCACAAGTGTGATCTGGATTTCTGGTGTTCTACGCTCAAGCAAGTAATTATAATTTGCTAAATTATAATAATTTAGCATTTATATAGCGCTACGAACCCTCAGGTATCTGAGCGCTGCTTATTACCCACAGTGTGTGGCGCTCATTTATCGACCTCGGAAGGATTAAAGGCTGAGTTTGGCCCTGCCGGGATTCGAACCTGCGTCGGCAGGCTCTGCACAGATGTTAAAGCAAGCGCTCTACTCGCTGTGCTATCGGACCGACAAGTGGGTTGCTTTCTGCTTCTTGTTCTGCCTGAAGTGTTCGGTTTGCTCTGGCCTACTTGGGGAACCTTCTGTCCAGGTTACAGGATTTAGTGAATGTTGCCCTCTTTCTGACAAAGCTCACTGTTGCCATTGTTGATGCAGCTCAAGGCACGTCTTTCACATTGTTCACTAGTTCTACAGGTTCTATGTTTGGCAACTACCACCACAAGTTCCAGGATGCAGTGCAAGGGTTTGCTCTCTTCATGTTTGATGTGGCCTTTTTGCAAGCCTTCCATCCAGGTTTGAGATTGTTTTTTTTTGCCTTGCAATGTTGACTGATACTGTTGTCTGCTTGGGAACGATTGCCACAAGTTCTGGGATCCACTGCAATAATTTCTGTTCTCTCTCTTTCTCTCTCTCTTTCTCTTTCTCTCTCTCTTTCTCTCTCTCTTTCTCTCTCTCTTTCTCTCTCTCTTTCTCTCTCTCTCTCTTTCTCTCTCTCTCTTTTTCCCTCCCGGGCTCATGGGATCAGGACATGTTGTTTCTCTCAAAATGTCCACTTTAGCCCTCTTGAATGGTTAACCCAAGTTACTGGCTCCATTGCAGGGTTTCTTTGCCTCTCTCCCCTAGTGTTAATTTGCATCGGTTTGTACTCTGGTTCTGTGACCCTCTTACAAATTCAGTCGCCCTTGCTGCACGAGTCACCTCCTGATCTCCTTTCCCTCTGCTTTAATTTCCCAACTCTGCCTTCCCTTTTTTTTAAAAAAAAAATGTTTATTTTAAACAGGCAGGTTTATAACAATACACAGTTCAATCATACATGACATGCATCATGGGAGCTGTACGGATTGTTGCCCTCTCCACCCTCCCTCTGGTTGTTAAGTTCTCTCTTTCTGCCCCTACGGGAGGTCCCCATCGTTCAAGGTTCTCCGAGCCAATTGGGGCTTGTATGTCAGTGCTGGAAAGTCACGGTCAAAGTCCAAGACCGGGCCCCAAATGTTTTGAAAGCGGTGAAGGAGAGCCCTAGCTGCCATCACCTTTTTCTGCGATTAGCACATCCCAGACTTTCACCCACCAGAAGGGCATAAGAGGGCCCTCGACATTTTTCCATGTGCAGGCTACCATGATTCTGCCCGCCAGTAGCCATTGAGATAGCAGTTTGGCTTTGGGTCCAGATCTTGGGTAGATTCCGGGAATTGGAACTCAGAATGGCTTCGGGGTCTAGGGGCAGACTTGTCTGAGTAATGTGTGCAATAGTCACCAGGCACTGTTTCCAGAAGGTTTGGGCTTTAGGGCAGGACCACCACATATGAAAGAAGGACCCTATTTGGCCACATTGTCTCCAGCATTTCGGGTTGAGCGTGGGATTCATGTGGTGGAGTCTTAGGGGAGGGTAGTACCAACGCAGGAGGATCTTATATGCACATTCTCTATTTGTGATGCATGCTGAGGAAGAGTGGGCCCGGGACCAGATGTCTACCCATAATTGGTCCTCTATGGGGTGGGCCAGGTCTGCTTCCCATTGGGCCATGTACCGGGTCTTGGAGGTTAGGAAGTCCTTTTAGAGACGTTTATATGGAGTAGAAATGTTCCCTCGGGCCGGGAGCTCTTTAGAGTTAATTAAATAGCTGTGGGGGGGCGGGTGGCTGCTTGGCGAGTCTGTGGGTGGGAGCACCAGTGACGCAGCTGGATGTATGTAAATCTGTCCTTTTCCTGAAGCTGGAAGATTTCTTTACATCGTTCAAAGGTGTAGGGATGTCCTCCTTCAAAGAGTTGTCCTAGGGTCTGCAGACCTCCCGCAATCCAGGCTTTGAAGTTCCAGGTGGACAACCCGGGCGAGAAGGTTGGGTTCAAAAACACCGGGGAGGAGGGGCCGAGTCCCACCGGGATCCCCTTTTGCTTTAGCGCTTTATCCCAGACAGAGATGGTGTATTTGGTGGTCGCCAGTACCTCCCGCCACCGCCGCCGCTCTGGTGGTCGCACGTGTGGCAGGAAGCGCAACAGAAGAGGTAGTTGTGCCTGTTTGAGGTCTACCCACCTGGGGTGATTAGTAAGCGTTTGCCATGACTGGATGCAAGCCAGTTGAGCCGCCATCTGGTATTTCTGTAGGTCCGGGACCCCGAGGCCGCTGAGCTTTGCATTACCTAGCATCGTGGTTTTAGGGACTCTAGCTTTTTTCCCCCCTCCAAATGAACTGGAGTATTTTCCTCTGTATGTTTCGAAGGGCCGGTGCTGGAATTGGTACTGGGAGTGATGAGCAAGCGTACAGTAATCTCGGTAGCAGGTTCATTTTACAAGCCATGATTCGGCCCATTAATGAGATTTCTTGTGTCGCCCAGCGTTTTAAGTCGGCTTCCAGTTCTGTGAATAGGTAGATAATTCTTTTAGTCTTCCATTGGATTGGACATAGTGGGGTTAGGGCTTCCCGCTCCTCCAGGGTCAATCCCACTCCCATTGCTGCTGATTTCTGGGAGTTAATGGCAAATCCCGTGACCTTTCCATAGTTCTCTATCTCAGCCAAGGCCTGAGGGAGAGAGGAGCGAGGCTCCGTGATGGTCAGTAGAACATCGTCCGCATAGAGGGCTAGTTTGTGGTGCGAGGTGCCCGTCTGAAGGCCCCTGATCGCGGAGTTCAGTCTGATCCGTTGGGCGAATGGTTCCATAAACAGCGCGAAGAGGAGCGGTGACAGTGGGCACCCTTGCCTGGTTTCACAGGTCAAGATGATGGGGGTGGAGAGGGTGCCGTTCATTCTGAGAAGGGTTTTAGGCGCCTTGTAATTAGCTAGAGTCATAGTGCAAAATTCCGGGCCAAACCCAAAGGCTTAGAGGGTGAGCCTCATAAAGGCCCAGTCTACTTTGTCAAATGCTTTGATTGCATCCAGTGCCAAGAGCACTAATTCTTGGGTGTTTCGGGAGGCAAGCTCTACCAGGTCTAGGGCTCTACGAATGTTATCAGCTGTGGACCAGTGTTTGAGAAAACCACTCTGGTCTGCGTGGATTATTTCCTGCAGGATCTGGGATAGGCGTGTTGCTAGAATTTTAGAGTAGATGTTGGCATCTATATTAAGTAGGGCTATCGGTCTATATGATGCTGGGTTTCTCGGATCGCCTCCGGGTTTAGGCAGCAAGACCGTAATTGACTCTTGCATGTAAGGGGTTATGGCGCCTGGGGTTCTAAATGAATTGAACAACTGTATTAGGGGTGCTAATAGTTGAGGCTTAAAAATCTTTTAGAACCTAGTCGAGTAGCCGTCCGGGCCAGGGGCCCAGGATTTAAGAGCTTTTATTGCCACATCCACTTCCTCCCTGGTGATTGGTGCTTCCAAAGAGTCACGGGCTGCATTTTTTAGTTGGGGGAGCACTGCCTTCCGCAGGTATTTTTTCTGTTCCTCTATGTCCCGTGCTGGGGCGGTCATCACCTGGGTCAGGTGGGCTATTGCAAGACATTGTTTCTCTTGGTTAGTGTATTGGATTTTACCATGTTGGTCCCGCAAACCAACGATCGTGTTGTTCCTTTTGGCCTTGGCAAGTTTGGCCACCAGCAATTTGTTCGACTTGTTATTCTTAGCGTAATAAAACTGTTTAGCCTTTGCCATTTGATGAGCAGTGTGTTCGGCGTAATGGGCCTCAATCTTCTTTTGTGCTACACGGATAGCTCGTTGAGTTTTTGGGGTCCAACCTTTCTCCTTGTGGATCTTCTCTGCCCTTTCGAGTTCCTCTTCAAGGCTCAGGCGGGTTTGTCGTCTGTTCCTATGGAAGGCCATCCCTTGGGCAATCTGTTCCCCACGTACCACTGCCTTCATTGCGTCCCAGTTGTTGGCGGAAGAGGTGTCTTCACTGGGGTTTTCCTTAAAGAAGTTGTTGATTGTAGTTGCGATAGCATCTCTAAGGGGCATCTCGTTGAGTATTGGGTCATATAATGTCCACCTGCGTTGTTGGGGATCAAATGGCTCATGTGCTCGGATTTCTAGGGTCACCGGGGCGTGCTCGGACACGATTCCCGAGCCTATAGTAACATCGTTGGTGAATGTAAAAATGTGCGTGGATATTAGGAGAAGGTCTATTCTGGAAAATGTTCTGTGAACATAGGAATAAAAGGAGAAGTCCTTTTCGGAGGGGTGGAGTACCCTCCATGTGTCTACCACTTCTAGAGTCCTGAATAATTGCAGGAGAGCCAGTGCTATGGCGAGATCGCCAGCGGAGGGTGGATGCGATTTGTCTTTCGCAGGGTCTGGGACCCCATTAAAGTCGCCACCGATTACTGTCTGGCCCTCTAGGAAAGGGGAGAGAGTTGCACTCAACGACTCATAGAAGGGTGCCTGACCTGTGTTTGACGCATATACTGAAGCTATGGAGTACAATTGTCCCAACAGTAAGCACTTCACGGCTGTGAAGCACCCTTCCTGGCAGTGTAGGAAGACATATTTGAGGGTTTAGCTCTTTCATGAAGAGGATTGCCGTGCCACCTCTCTTAGAGTTCCCTGATGCGAGGAGTTGTTTTGGGAAGTGTTGGGAGCGTAGGCATCCAAAGTCTGCCGGTAGAAGGTGCGTTTCCAGTAACATAACTACTGCAGCGTTGTCATCTTGAAGTTTTTGCAGGATTGACTTGCGTTTGGCTGGTGAGTTCAGCCCTTTAACATTCAGGGAAAGAAACCTCAGGGCCTGATGTTCCGGGACAGGATCTGACATCGCTGGTGGGCTCTGAGGGGGGTGGGAGATGTAGGGGGATCAGTCAGCATGTCGTAAGGTGTGTGGCCATTCATTAACCTGCCTTTGAGATTTTTGCTCAGACCTCCAACGGGAGGACCAAGATTTTACTGGGGGGTGGACCTTTTATGGGCCCAGGACCCCCTGCCCCCATGGCTAACAGGGCCACGGAACAGTGTGTAGCCAACATGGATAAAACCATAAGTAGTCTTAGTGGGTTGTTCCAAGGCCTCATAGGTGGATTGTGCCTTGGGACTGGCCATGGGCCGTGGGGTAAGGCACGCCGCTCCGGTGATTAGGGATCATCTGTGCTCATGTAGGTGATGGATGTCTCTGGGGAGCCGGACTTAAGGCGTGGGGTCTCGGTGTGCCGATGGCTCCATCGCGGAACTGTACGTAACTATTTCCTTGCTCTGAATCTCGGGACCTTTGACCATGAGCTTTGTTTAGATTGAGGGGGAGGCCGTAGGGTCCCAGTCTGCTGCCGCTGCAGTGATTGGTGGGAGCGAGGGTCCAGGAGAGTCTGGGTGCATAATCTTTTCAGCGTCTTCTAAGTGGCTAATTCTTCTCAATGTGCCCTTGTGGGAGAATTGTAAGGCCATGGGAAAAAGCCACCTGTAGCGGATTTGTTGGTCCTGAAGAGAAATGGTTAGCGGACGGAGGGCTCGTCTCTTCTGGAGGGTAAGAAGAGATAAGTGTTGATAAATTTTGAGGGGGGCGCCTTGGAAGGTGATTTCGTCCTTGGAGCGGCCAATTGCTGAGATGGCTTCCTTCGTGGTAAAGAAATGTACCCTGGTGATAACGTCTGGTGGGGTATCTGGCTCCACTCCGCGGCAGGGAAGCAGCCTGTGAGTGCGGTCTAGAAGAAGTTGTGACTTCTCCAGTTGTGGGAGGAGAGACTGAAAAAAGTCGCCCACATATTCTGCCAAATTTTTGTCTGGGACTGAGGCTGGGATTCCCTGAATCCGGAGGTTATTGCGCCGGGCCCTATTTTCCAAGACCTCCTGCTTGTATTCTAGGATTTCGCACTTGTCCTGAAGGAGTCTAATTGAGCGTTGGACCTCCATTAGTGCAGAATTATGGTCTTGGGTGCGATCCTCAACTTCTCCCAGTCTCTGCTCCACCTCTGAGACCCTTTTGTCAGTGTTTTCTAGCTTTGTGGTAAGTTCTACCACAGAGGACCGGAATTCTGATTTAATGTCGGCCATAAATTCACGGATATCCTCTTTGGTCGCCAGAGGACCCCTGTTGTCCAGGGATTCCCGTGAGGAGGAGGGGTGGGGGTCGCGTTTCTTCGATTTGTCTGATGACATTAATATTGTCGCTATGTCCGAGGTCTTGGTGGATTTCGGTTGCTTGGTCATTGCGTCGTTTGTAGTCGGTGGATTGGAGGTCACAGGGCACTTTGTATCTTTAATGGCAGGTTGCTTTGGAGGCCGCCCAGGGCCTTTCAGGGCCTTTCAAGAGAGTACGGGTGGTAAGCTTGTCTACGAAGCGCAGGGCTGTGGGCTGAGGCACCGCCAGGAAGAGTCCGGGGAGGGGGAAAAGGGGTCAAGAGTCGCACATGCAGGCCGGGGCTTACCTCTGGCTCAATTTATGGTCCCTCTGGGAAGGTACAGTCTCCAGGCTAGGCGCTGATTGTGCCACCAATGAAATGGCGAAGCGTGGTGTTCATTAGGGACTCCGTGAAGGAAGTTCCTGCTGCCAACTATTGCACAAGGGTGAGTCTCCTGCCCCTAGGCCTTCAAGCCTATCCTTGGCACCCTTCGCCGGGATAGGGGTTCCTGCGTTGTCGGGGGTCGTGCCACCTCAGAGGACTGCCTGTGTATGTCTCCAGACTGCTGAATTGGGCACTCCAGGAGGCCAAAGGAGAGCTGCCAACGTGGCCGGCGAGGGTCTTTATATGCTGGGGGGGGTTGCCTTTCATTCAGGAGGTGTGCAGCTGTGGTATGATGAAGAAGGGAAGAAAGAGCGGCTGTGTGGTCCGATGTGTGTGAGGAACAGCTCCCGCGCCTCCCAGGTTCGCCTGGTAGGCCCCTACTTCAGTGCGCTCTGCCTGCAGGAGCGAGGAGCACCTCAGCCGGCAGAGCGGGGGCACGGGCCGAATGGCCTGGATTAGGACGGCCTGCTGTTGCTGGCTGCTTCAGCGTCTGCGGGGGGGGACAGAGCGGGGGCCAGGTGGAGCCCACAAGGGTGTCCCCGATTGGGAAATAGGCGGCGGAGGGAGAGCGCCTGCTCTGCGTCATGCTCCACGTCTTCAGGCAGGCGCAGCAGCAGTCCGGAGAAGGATGATTATAAGGGGAGTTGAGGCTGGCTGGGCGGCGCAGGGGCTCTGAGGCTTCGCTGCTGTCAGGCAGGGAAGGGAGGGACCTGGAGAGCAGACCCGAGGAGGTGCCGGGTGTCGTGGGTAGGTGGGCACTAAGTGCCGCCGAAGATTTCAGGGCAGACGGGCACTGCTCCCCTCTCCACTCCTCCTCCAGCCGCCCCGAGGCAAAGCGGTCCTGTTAGCCATCTTGGGTCCCCCGAGCCACGGGGGAGAACTCTCCTCCAACACCCGTCCGCTGCCCCGGAGAAGAATAGGAAGCGGGCCACAGGTGCTCCAAGCTTTCATGAATCACCTCAGGAGTTTATGCAGCGCGGCTAAGCGGTATCGCCGCATTTCAAGTTGGGTGCAGCGGGCGTCCCACGGAGGCCATTAGAGGAGCGTCGTTGACCGCGCTCCAAGCCACGCCCCCGCCTTTCCTTTTTACATGTTTCTTGCTACTACTTCTGAAAGCTTCAGTAACTGACAAAACAGCTGGGAGGGATACACCACTGATGTCTCTCTGTTCTAACGCTCCTTCTTGCAGCGCTCAGGTTCTCCTGCTGCTATTTAGCAGATCATATTGTCAGCATCGTCCTCTCATATTGGCAGGATCGCCTTTTCTGCTTTTCTGGTGTTCATTCAGTCTTCCGTTCCACTGCTTACCTGATGGTGATATCACACTCGAGGTCTTTTTTTTAGTCTCTGATGGCGAAACTTCAGAGTACTTTTGACTAAAATGCATTACAACGTTGTTCCTTTTGCACAGCAGATTTCGTTATTATTTGAGTAACTCAATTTGGCTGGCCTCTGGCATTTCAACAACTACCTATATTAGCACCAAACCCTAGCTGTATCTGTGCAAGGTGCTGCGTATGTGACACAAAATTATTACTAGTCTGCAAGAGGACAGGGATGAGTAGTGGCTAAACCACCTACTAAGCCCCGCACCACACTACTGCTAAACCAGCAGTGATCCTAATCATAAAGGTGAAATGGGCTCAGCGTGAAAGGTTCATCTCTCTCGCCTTGTGTGATTGTGCAGGCTGAGGGAAGGCTATATATTCAGGAGACGCGTGAGCTGATGACCGCTGTGGTCAAACAGCAAAAGTTCAAAGACTCAAAAATAAAAGCATGTCCAATCTGGGTTCTATGAAAATACAGGCTCTAACAATATTCCTGCAAATAACTAAACGAACAACAGAGGCAAAAACCCACCCCTGTAAAGCAATGCAGAAGAAGCGAGTTGTTGTAGAATAGCACTTTGGGGAGATGAGCTGGGGTGTTCTGGCACTCAGTTGGCACAAAGTCAATGTTCAAGAAGGCGTTGGTAAGAAAAAGGCAAAGAAGGGGGATTTAAAGGTCATTCTGGTCCCAGAAGTGGACCGAGGGGTCTGGGCCTTTTCACAGTACCGTTATTCTTTGTCATTGATGCTCAACTATGCCGAGTCGGGCTTCTATGTGCTTTCTTGTGGTCGAGACTGCGCAATTTGTGTTGATCCAGCGGGGAGTTGGGGCTCTGCATGGATCGAGTCAGCACTTGAGACTGTGAGTCGATGTGTCCCTCCAAGTTTGAGTTGGCTGTCAAGTTGGTTGAAACAAGGTGAATGCACTGCTTGGAATGCAGTGGGTCAGATGCTTCCATAGCTGGCGCTCAAGTTGAGGGGGCTGTAGTCTTCCCTTGTGTATGACTGCATTGAGACCGCTTGAAGTTGTGGAGCGCCAAAAGTGGCATTCTAGTCCTGTCTGCTTGAAGGTTCCCTCCCCTCCAGTGGCAGGGTCCTGGTTTGAGGACAGCCACTGTGAAGCCTTGGTTTAACACCAGTCACCTCCACTGTTCTCTGGGTATGGTTATGAGACGGGGCTCTCCTCTGCTTTTGATGCTTTCCGTCTTCACTTCATGGTAGAGGTCTTTGGGATAGACTGTGTCCCCAAAAGTGGTCCTGATTAACTGTTCTTGTGCAAGTCCAGAGAGCAATCGAAGGGGTAGAAGGTAAACTGCCACAGGCTATTGGTCCAAAGCAAGCCTGCTGGAAGGGGGTCAGTTCCCACAGTTGTACCAAGTGCCATTAGCCTTATGACATCACATCCAGATTACCCTACTTAAAGGAAATGGCAGGGATAGAAAAAGGAAGATAACCCTAACAGACAGCAAGATGGTGGGGTCCATCGCCAGGCTTACCATCCCTCTCTGGCTACTCTAACCCTGCCTCCTACCCATGCCTGCTAGCTTCAAATGTTCTCCAGTAATCCGCACCCTGGTGTGAGTCTGGCTCTGTCAGTGCTGTCTCTGAAGCACCATTCTCAGCAGAATTTCTGGGGGAGTTTCTAGGCCCATGGTAGTTTGGATGGTAAAGTGGGAACCAAAAATGTTGGATCTGAACTGGTGTGCCACCCAAACCATAACAAACGCCTCCTCAAGTGTGGCCCACTTGTGCTGTTATTTTGCCAAATGCATGCTTAGGTAGGCATATGGTTGTTCGACCTCCCCCTACCCGCCACCCCCAGAGTGTAGCTGTGCTAACAATGCGCCAATTCAAAATTCACAAGACTCTGTATAATGAATTCCTGCCTATAAAATGGGATCTCGAGAACTAGGCCCTGCACAAACCATCTTTTAAGTCCTGAAAAGTTGTTTGGCAGGAAGGTGTCTTTTTCTCCCTCTTAGATATTCAGTTAATCAAGGAAAGGGCAATGGTACAATACCCCTTAAGGAAAGGCCTATAGTATCTAGTGATACCCAAGAAGGCTCTCACCTGTGCCTGGGTGGTAAGGATGTTCCAAACCATCACCACCTTTGTCCTGGAGAGGCTGTTTCTTACCGCTGCCTACACTGTGTCGTAGGTAGGTTACAGTGCTATGTGCTGTCTGGTACGCCAATGCCTTAATTGTCATGCCAATTTTCTACATGGCTTGAACCACCAGTTTCATGTGGTATAGATGATCGTCCCAGTTGTGCTTGAAGACAGCAGTCATCGAAATTGTCATCAATTCTGAATTCTTCTAATCCAGATGGGGCCTGATTCACCATCCTCTAAAAGGTGGCAGGGGACTTTAAGCCAAAGTGAATAACAGTAAACTGGTAGTGCCTCTCTGATAAAAATTGTGACATTCCCTTTGCTCTGTCGGATCTGTGTGACTACTGAGCGACCGAAAACATGTCCGATAACATTGAGGAACTGAAAACAGAAAGGAAAAAAAACCTCGAAATTCGGATAGTACACAACAACAATAAACTCATGGTGAATGAACATACTATTTCTGTGACTAAATAAAACTGAAAAATACATTTTTCTGTGCATTATTTACCTCGATGTTCACAGCTGAATAGAACCTGATTTCCTTACCCAGAAATCGCATCGGAACTCTCACGAGAAAGCGAAATCCGGAAATGAGCGTTGTGACAGATTGCCTCAGGAGCAGTATAGGACATTCTCACTCACTGAGGAAACAAACGATTGTAATACGTGAGATCGAAATATTGTCAATGAAAAAAGGTAACGTTATTAAAAAAATTAATGCCTGTAAAAATCACTATGAAAAATGGAATCAAAATTGAAAAATATGATATATTTTATTATAATACAATAAGTGAAAGAAATGGAAAAGGCAAGATATGTAATGTCTAATAAAGGGAAAAAGCAACTAAGCTGTGAAGGATATATCTATTTACACAAACTCACGAAAGGTTAAAAAAAGCTGGTGGAAATGTGCACTTTATTTTTCTAATTGCAGAGAAACGAAATGTACTGAGGATGGATGTATTAAGTTTGTGAAAAAACACAATCATGAGCCCTAAAATAAGTAACATGGAAGTGAGAAAGAATAAATTAAATGAAAATAAGAGCAACAAATGAACAATGTTCCATTGGCCAATTGGTGAAAGATGTACTAGGCAAACTGCCACCTCATCTGGCTGGAGAGATGCCCAGTGCTAAATCATTAAAAAGAGAACTTATTTATAAAAAGAAGTACAGCCCAAAATCCATAAAAACTGAAGAATTCATTATACCAGAAAATGTGAAAGTAACACTGTGAGGTGAAGATTCTTTGCTCTATGAGAATGGTGAAAATGACAATCCTTTCCTGATTGATGCCACGCTGAAAAACTTGCCATGGTTGGGAAAAAATTCACACTGGATGATGGACGGTATGTTTAAAAGTTGCCCCAAACCTGTATAGCGTCCATGGAATGGTTGACTGGGTGTTATTTCCATTGGTATATATACTAATATATATAGGATAAAACATACAGAGAGGTTTTTAAAAAAATAAGCGTCTGCCCAACACACTCATCCCGCCTCCTGCAGAATGGATTTTGAAATGGCTGCAATTAAAGCAATAACACGTACGTTCCGAGACACTGAGAATCGTTTTTTTTTCCTTCTTCATTTTAGCCAGTGGCTATGGAGGAACATACACAAATTTGGCCTGCAAATGAAATATTCCACAGACAGCGAATTTCAGTTGAACATTTGGAAAGTATGTGCTCTTGCATACGTCACAAAAAATGAGATTGTGATCAGTTGCATTGCAAAGATTTTGGGCACATTTCCAAACAAAGAAAGAAAGAATTAGGCCATTTTTTGTGGACTATTTTGAAGACACTTGGATTGGATGTCAAACACGATTCGGAAGGAGGCAACCCAAAATTGAAATACATTTCTGGAATTGTTAGGATGCACTAATACAAGGGTCCCCAAAAACAAACAAACAAACTAGAGGGGGGCATCTAAATATATCTATGGAAGGAACAAAACAATCTATATCGAAATGCTTCCATGTTGTATAAATGAAACATAGAATGCAAGAAACCATAATTTTACAAAAACTAAGTGGAACAGACGTACAAAATAAATCCATTCAATCGGCCACAAAAAAAAAAATCAGAAATGAAAAGAAATTGCCAAAACATTCACATCTTTGGATTTATCTGATTACATTGCAAGTATTGCATTAAATGTAACCTTCATAGTTGAGTAGATGCATCAAGAACACAGACCCAAGAAATATACATTACATGTGAAAGTATCTATTTTTTACTACATAAACTTGTTAATGATTTTATTGTAAAATTCTCATGGTGACTAGTTTTCATATTTTCTTTAAATAAAACGTGGGACACCCCCACAATCTCCACAACACTTACCTATTAGACCCCTGAAACAGCCCATCCGTCTCCCAACCACATCGAATGGTAGATCATTTACATGCCTTTGTAAACAATTTCCACTTTCTTCCTGTTATCGATAATATTTTTTCTTTTTTTGTCTGAATGAGTATAAAGTTAAAACATCATTTAAAAAAAGAATTTTGTCTTTTATGCTTTAAATTTGTATTGAACTTCGTGTTTTTTTTAAAAAATGGTCCATCCGCTTTTGTATACAGGGTTTACTATTAGTTGCCCTTAGCTAATTGTCTCGGGAAGATAGCTCAGGGGCAACATGCTTGCCTTTGAAGAAAGACGACACGGAGCAACACAGGTGACACGGATCAACACAGGTTCGATCCCCGCGGGGACCGCGCTTGGAATCCTCTGGGTATTGAGCGCGTTATAAATAACCTATCATATCATGAGACACAGCTGCAACAAAGATTTTTAAAAAGTAGCAGACTACTGGAACATCTGGAGAATCAACACATTCAGGTTAGGAGAGGTGCAGCAAGTCCTGGTAGGCATTTAATAAGTTAAAAAAGGACTGATTTATTATTTCTTTCTTTACGGCAAAACAATGATTTTTTATGTGCACAGTTCGCAGTAAAAGTTAATTTGAAAAATAATTGTTTCGTCCTATACCGCTCTGTCATTGTGACCTGTCAGTACCCGGCTGTGAGGTCAAGGACACTGATGTGGTTAGCAATGCCTAACCTATCAATCGGCTCATCTGCATGTGGTTCAGGGAAAAACATCTGTTTTGATGACAGAAATTAGTCCTCTGTAGCCCACACAAAAACAATTTTTAGTCTTCCCATTGCTGGAAATTTTAGGTACTGTATCACAGGGCTAGCCCATGGGCTGTGGGATGGCTCAATAACCCCTAGGTTCAACACCTTGGAGACTTCCTTCTTGATGTTGTCTGTTACCTTGGCAGGCATCTGGTGAATCGTACTCTTCACTGGCTTACAGTCCCCAGTATCAAAAGCATATTTGCACCAATCTCTTTTATTTGAAGTTTGTGAGGACAGACCCACGAATTGGCCCAGCACTTACTGGCTTTTTCGCAATTGCTGTTTGGTCACATCTGAGGAGATCTGATGGAAAATTCTTTCTACAGATATTGGGAACATCCATGGACTCAGCCGTTGCATCCACCTATGCCAACATATTTATGTTCCATTTTGAAACAAGTTACATTCTCAATACAGATCCATGGTCCTCTAAAATCATCTTTTGGAATAGGTACATAGACTTTACGATCTGGAAAGGGACAGAAATTGAGTTGACTTGATTGTATGAATATTTGAATCAAAGCTATGATCCTATTAAATTCACTCTAGCAATAGTTTTGATCACTTACTCCGACAAGATTTTGTCCACTAATATATACAGAAAGCCCAATGATGTTAATGATACTCGACTAAGCACTTTGGTAGTTTTCACCCACCCCAATCTTAAGGCGGCTCTACCATATAGTCCATTTTTGAGGCTTAAAAGAATAGTCTTTAATACAGAAGCACTACAAAAGGAATCCGACAATATGTTTGAAAGGTTTCAGACTCGTGGATATCTTTCTGAGATCTTGGAGGGGTCCATTTCAGGGCGGAAACGCACAGAAGACATGACCTTCTTAAACCTAGCCGTAAAGAGGATAACACACACACATTACACACACACTTATTTTACTCAGCACAGAGCCATCAAGTGGCCAAAGTCATTTAGAAGAGTTAGAACTTCTTCAAACTTGACCCCTTATTTAATAGGCTATTCCTAGAACCTCCAGTGATGGCCTTTAAGTGGGGTAGACATTTCAGGGACACCTTGGTAAGAGCGGCGAGACCTAAGAAACCTACACAGACTATTACAAAAATCCAAAGTTTGCACCTTTGCATGCCTAAATTATCATCAAAGGGAATCGCAACAGGCATGAAAATTAAGCTGCATCATTTTGCTACCGCGCCAGTCTCAACATAATATATGCTCCAAGATGCCCATGTGGCCAATACTACGTAGGCCAGACCAACCTCAAGGCAAAAGAGGTGGGCGGCGCATAAGTCGAACAGAACAGCTAATGACAAATCTCCGCTCTACAGGCACTTTAAAGAACAATGCCACTCAGTCGCGCAGATGAGATGTAATACTTGAGGTAGTGCAAGCCCTTCCTAGAAGAGGAGAACAAGAAGTTATCCCAATGTGAATTGTATTGGATCTATCACCTAGATGCCATTCCCCTGTTGGGCATGACCGGGGAATTCTGTTTGGATCGGTTTATATAAAGTCAGGCTTTTTTAACACACGTGAAGCAGTGATTAGAAATGTTACAGTGGGCCATGCAAGTTATTTGACTGTTCCTTTTCTGTCTCTGAGTTAGAGCTCTGTAGGTGTTTACACTTGTTAAGAACAGCAGACATTAGTATAACTTAACACACCTTGTAGGGCAAACACCAGACAATAAACAAGCCTGAGGAAAAAAGCTTGGTGTACCTCTTGCAAGGATAACCAGCTTTATTCTTGTATTCAAAAAGGTGCCAGAGGGTGTTATGAACCCAACTGTCACGAAGATGTCTGACAGTTCAAAGCAAACAGCATTTTAAGAGGCCATGTCGTCACTTCTGATGCAAGAAATGCACCGTGTTCATTCCCCATCTTCATTGGCTATCCCCTATATACATCTGACCCACCCTCTATAGTAACTCAACTGATTGACTGCAGCTGGTCTCCTCCAAACCCCCCAGCATGTGGTCTTCCGCCCCACCACCCTAAGTCCCGATTGCATGATAGGCGGGCATTTGGGAATGTAGCCCTCCCCATGGGTTAAATCACGTGATGTGCACCTGGTCGTCAACATGAGTTGAGTGAATACTTTTGAGGTCAGATTTGCCTTCTGAAATGAAGAAGCGTTTCTTGTAATCCCGACATGCAGGCGCCCTTGCCTGCCTCCCTGGTGCAGAACTGGATTTGTAGTACAAATCACAGGACATTGTGCTCTTTGCTGACCCCCTTGCCGGCTTCCCCTTCCCAGGACTTCACCTGGGCCTCTGCAGGGCCACACTAATTGGCCAACTTGTGAGGAATTTAGGAGTTCTGTTTGTGGGCCTCTGGCAGTTAAAATAGGATGACTACTTTACTGGGGGGGCACTAGGGCCCTAAATCTGGGATTGGTTGTTTTGGCAGCTCAGGACCTCTGCTCTGACTACCATGGGTATGGCCTTCGGGATGGGCGCAGCCCTGCCAGTGCTCAGCAATTTGCATTCCTTTCTAGTTCCCTGGGCCTGCAAGATGATATAATTAGAGATTATCGATCAGGCCTGAAGGCCTTCTCATCAAATTCTCTTGCTGGGAAAGAGGGGATTTCTCGGGACTCGTTGCTATGATGTGCTGGGCTTTCGCCGTGGCCTGTGGCAGACTAGGCCTCACTCTTAATATGGCAACGCTTCAGTATTACTTGCAGCGGGACTGGGGCTGGCTGCTACATGGGTCATTCTTATTGCTACATAACTATATTCTATTAATGAACATATGCATCCCCTACGTCTAGTTTTAATCAAAGTTCATAACCCCCCTGTGCCTTGGTGCCACACCTTTCCCCTTCTCCACATATTTCACACCCTCTTCCTCCTACAGCTGTGCACATCCATTTCCACATGCATTTAATAAGTTTCTCATCCTGAAGCGCTTGGGGGAACATGGAAGCTGGACATGCATTCCAACATTCCCCCCTTTTAGTTAATCCTACATTAACAAATTTGGTTGCCTCTCGGGCACTACAGGTGCCTTCCTTTTGCGCACCCATACCTTTCACACAATGCGCAAACCTTCTCCTGCTCAGGCATATTCTTCTGGGGTATATGTGAGACAATACACCCCTCTCACCTGCTAAGTCGACCCAGTGCTTTGTGTACTTTTCTGTGTCGGTGGGTGTCCCTTACCATGCAGGGTTTCTTTGGGTCGTCTGTCTGAGCAGGCCCATCGTTCGTACTAGGAGTTGCTATACTTGCCCCTATCGAGACCAATATCATTGCACTGTTAGGGAGTGTCTTTACGCAGCACCGGATTATCATCTGGCACGGACAGAACATCACCAGCAGGAACACCACGATGAGGACCAATATCTTCACTGCTCCGAGCCATCTAGGTGCCCACAAGAGCATTGTATCGAGCCAATCGTCTGCTTCAACTCCTGCTTCATTTTCCATGCCTGTCTTTAGTTTATGCAGAGCCCCTATGATGTGTCAGGGACCAGTTTTCTGCATTGTTTGACAAGGGGGGGGGGTGTAGGCGCAACAGGACAATCCTTTCTTCTTGCACAAACCCCCTTTCATGGCCGTCGCCATCGGCATGTGCAACGTGTATCGATTCTGAAGGGTCATCAACCGGATTGCATGCATTTCGATCTTAATTGCGTTCAATCCTAGCTCTGTGTTTGCCAACTGGATAATTTCCCACCTGATGAACTGCGACTATTTTGCGTTGGCTGCGGCCTGGACCCCTGGTAACACGAGGGACATAACGAAAACCTCTGTCTTAGTATACAGGTGATATTTGTCTGGAATGTCAGCAGTTTGGAGGAGTCTTCAGATAGAAATTTCGATTGCCTCTTTTGTCTTCTTAGTGAGCGCTTCTTTATTCTTCCTTGTGGGTGCTGGGATGGAGGTTGCTTCGACTGGGTTGCAGCAGATTTTGAGGTTATCGTTAAATGTTCTTCAGGGCCCACAGGATAGCTGAATGTAATGTTGCCAATGACCATGTACCTCTCCATGATGGTGGGAGATGCACGAGCGTCTGCTGGCCACAAATCCAGTAAATATCCATAAGTGCTGCTGTGCCTTTGTTGCAACCAGGAATATACAGTGTCTTGTTGCATTTACTGTTCATACCCACTGGTACAGTTCTGAGACATTGAAAACAAAGCTTATACTCTTCTGCTGCGAGTACTTTCACTGGTATTTCTTTGGTTTCAATCCATGTACATTTTCAAACATACATGGCCCATATAGTGAGACAGTTCTTGTTGACGTTCCATATTGTATGTCGAACCCAGTCAACCCCCCTGCTGTGCATCTCACTACCACTTCTTGGCACCTGCCCAATACGAACACCATCCATCCATTTTTTAACAGTGATTGCGGTTGACATTGCGTGTCTTTGTCCGTTCGTCGCACCCTTTTCCTTGTCTCGGTCCATCATCGCACCTCGCACTTCGTGCCCCTGGAACAAGCTGCAAACCTGAAACGGTGCTAGATGAACTAAACACTGGGTATCTAGAGATGGCATCTCTTGGGGTAATATTTTGGGTGCTCCCGAAGCGTGGGGAATCAACGAGCAGACATAGCTCCCATTTGCCCTCTGCTTCCCCGCTGAGCGCATGTGGCTGTACCACACGTTAGTAAATTCTGGATGGTGCACATCCAACATTGTATCAAATGCAACCCCTGTGTATTGGTCATATTCTTTCCTTATCCACCCCCCTTTTCCTTCTATGTGGCCATTGCCACATATCTGTGTCAATTACCCGTGTTCGTGGTACATTTGAGGTTATCAAAAGGAACATCAGTTTGACCTGTACCATCCCACAAAAATCATCTCTCCAATTTGTATACACCCCCTTCTATTACACCCTCCATTTATATGCCTCAACCATATAACCTGGGTGAGTTTGTAAATGCTAAAACCTCAAATGAAACCAAAACATATATATACATATATATATATCAACCGACATATTGATTACTGTGAGGCTTGTAAACTGTAAGAAGCATTAGTTAACCTTCCATTTCGTAAAGTGCTCATTATTTTTACAAGTGCAGCAATTATATTATGCTAACATTCAGTGAACATTGTAGCAGATGCCAGCGATAGCGTCGGTACTGCTGAGTGAGATGAGGTAGCTGTGTTGTGTTGAGGTAGTAAGATTGCAGAAATACAGTGGTATAGAATAATATGTAAGTAGAAAAGGTGAACCAGTATTGTAGAGAGATAATGAAGGAGAAAGAAGAATCATTTGTAACATTTATGAAATGTGCTACGTTGTTACAGACACATGCAAATAGAGGCACTCAAAACATCAATTAATCCTGTACTGCAGTTTCTGGTGCACGGGGTGTTGTATGGGGGGGACTGTCGGGCATCCGAGAGGTGTAACCATTACCGCAGCTCCTTAAGTTTGACCGCAACTGGAGTGGCATAGACAAAAGTAAAAGGGCCGTTTTACCTTGGTTCGCTCCACCTGCGGACAAAATTTCTCACATATATCTGGTCACATGAACAGCTGAATGGGCGGTGAGCTTTCATATTCCGGTGCAGCGCTGTTTTCTTCTCCAGATCACCGTGATGCTATTTGTTGACAAATAAACTTTGTTGATTTCATGAGGTCTGTCGGATACATTTTAAATTCATCCCTAAATATTTACTCAGCCCTGTCAACATCATAGGCGCTTCACACAGGCGAAAGTGGTGTTTGTATGAGCCGCCCCATCACTTTTTTTGTTAGGGGAGAGATGATGGTCCTTGCAGGGCTGTGTCCACTTACTCAAAAGGGCCAGAGGCAAACCGTGGACCCAATTCTTCATGAGGGTGATGCACAACTTGAAAAGTTTTGCCTTTAGGAGGCCAGTGATTCGCTCGACAAAGCAGTTGGCTTGAGGGTGATAAATAGAGCACAATCGATACTTAATGCCTATCAGAGCTGTAATTTCTTTGTAAAGCTCATTGAAGAAGTTGGTGCCTTTGTCAGACTTGAGTACTTTGCACAGTCCCCAGCGGGGAAACACTTCTCTCACTAGAAATGTGTCTGCAGACTTGGTGTCTGGATGTGCACATGGACCAACCTCAACCCAACTGGAGAAGGGGCACACCACCACAACGAGATAACGAAAGGTGTTGCACTGTTCTCCCACCGTTCTTATTATAAATAAATAGATGTCAGCAAAATCAATGTGGAGCTCACTGAATGGCCCGCTGGGACTGGGCAATGTGCCTCACAGCGTCTGCAATGCTTGATATGATATGATTGTTTATTTATATAGCGCCTATACACAATGTGTTTCAAAGCGCTTAAGGCAAGGGAGGGAACAAGGGAAAATACAATTACATTCTTACAGGCCATGAACAGTAAGGATGTGAAATTAACTATCGTACTCGGCCTGACGACACTTCAGATAGTGCAGGGGGAGAGTAGGAAGGAAATGGAAACAGACCTGCAACTACTGTACTAGGCATGACGACATTTTTGGCAGAGCCGGAGAAAAACAAAATGCTATATTGTATGTATGGCATATCACACAATTAGAAATAAAAACATTTAGGAACTCCTGCAGGTTGTGCATGTACCAATCCTCCTGTATGTCCACAGCAATGTGCTGTTTCAAATATAAGAGGGCTGGTGCAACTGCTCGAACACTACCATCACTGATTTCTGGGGCATTACCACCTTGCCTGTGGTGCCCTGGCTCCATATAAGATCTGTTGTAGACCGTGCACACCCTCTCTTCTGCCATAGAAGTTTTTGTAAACAAATTGTAAAACTTGCAAATCGCTATCTTGGGGTATTCTGTGATGTCTGGTACTGGCAGATAAGCTGCTATTTTGTGTTGGGACTGCCGTCATCATCTGACCATCAGAATGGGAAACAAGGAGTCTTGTTTGTTGTCAGGTGTTGCTATGACAGGGGCTGTGGCAATGACATCCTTCAGTTCTTGAAAGCTAGTAAGCATTTCTTCCATCCATGTGATTGTGCTTTTTATCTTTTGGGCATCCTTGAGTGCCTGCAGTAATGGCCGTGTGTATGTTGTGTAGTCATAAATCCACGCCCTGCAATAATTGCACAAACCCAGTAACTTCTGCATGTCCTTAACTGTTGAGGTGTGTTACGTACTGCAGCTGAGTGCTCTGGTGTTACTATTATTATTAATAATAATAATAACATTGTCCTGCCATTGACAGAAATGAGTTGGCCAATATATAATACCTCCTGTTGGCAGTATTGCAATTTTGCCCTGTCCATCTTGTGTCCCTTGTCAGCTAGTTATTGTAATAGGGTGATGAAATCGTCCCTGCACTGTTGTTCATTGGCACTAGTGTAAGGAAAGCATGGTATCAAATTAAGACACACAAGTGACGACAGTTCAAAGGTGTTTATTGGACTTTATCAAGGATCTGATAAATGCCTATTTAAACCTAAATCTAAAGATGGGAGGCAGCTACGACCTGTCAAATAATAACGCAGTCCTAGTGGAGTCTCGTCAAAAAAAGAGCCTATACTAAGGAAAAATATTGCCAATCCTTACCGCTAATTTACGAATAGTGTGGGGAAATGATTATGAAAAAGAAGGAAGTGTTCACAAAATAAGTCAGGATGTTCAGGCCGTTGGCCTTCCTTCCCCACGTTTTCAGCATGTGGCAAGGCGGTTCACTCGAGTATAGCACACTTTAGGGCTTCTTCAGCACAAGGCCACAGTTCAATTACAAACATCAGGGCCTTCTATGCCCAAGTCTCTTAAGTTATCAAAAGTCTTTTGATTCAGAGGGCCTGATGCATCAAACAAACAAAATAGTTCTTTACTAGTCTTCAAGTCGGGTGATTCACTCTTCACCCTGGACCCCCTCAGCCGGGCTCAGATCCTCTTCTCCAATGCTTATAGAAAATCTTTTCTCGGGTGACTCACGGTTCATTCTGGATCCCCCTCAGCCGGGCTCGGAACCCTTTCTCACGATTGGTCTCCCTCGGCCGGGCTCAGACCAATTACAGTTCTTATTGGCTATCGAAGACTTTCAAATGTGCACAGGGTCTGGCTTGACCCGTTGCAGGACCACTTTGATTTCACAGTTCACAATTTTACACTCTCAGTTGGATACCTAAAGGAGACCTACGAATGAGCACCCACGTGGCGCCAGATCACTCTGTATATGGCATATGCCTTTGTTTCAAAAGTTCAGTCACTCCTTGGATATACAATTATATTTGTGTCGGTCAACACCTATGCCTCTCACTCTGTTCTTTGCAGATTTATTCATACAATGTTGCCGCTTGCAACCTTGGTTCTAACACAGACCGGTCTGCTATCAGTCTCCCCGACTCACTGGCTGTGCTGACTTTACTGGAGCAGCTTTGTTAGAGGAGCCAAGGACAGTACCATGGTGGCAATCGATCCTCCCCGCCTCGGCTATCAATGCGGGAGAGCCCTGGGTACCTTCGACACACAATGTCTCTTTCTTCAGCTTTAATTCTTGGGGTCTTGCGTTTCTTATTCTCGAGGGCTCGTGAAAGTAGTGTGTTTCTTCCTCTGAAAAGGCCTGGGGCAATTCCCTCCTTGCCCCCCTTTCTGGTCTTCCCGTCTTTCTCCTCGTATTGAACTGCCATCTCGGAACTGCTGCTTGCTCAGAGTGTGCTTTCGTGCTCCACCTTTTATCTGTGTGGGGAAGTGTGATGGAAGTCAGGTGTCTGTAATTATCAGTAATTGCATGCCTCTGTCTGACCCTTGTGTTGGGACATGTCAGGTATACGGCTAGGGTGTTAGTCTGTTTTCTCTCACATTGAGCGGTCTGTGAAAAAGTGTTCATTTTGGGAAGGGAGGTGGGGGCAATCTGACTTCCTAGGTATCCTACCTAGTAGGATGGGGGAAAGATGTTATTGGGAAGTGGATACTGTGTCTCACCCTCCGGTGTCCCCTCTTCAACTCCCCAAGGACCCCCAATCCAGGTGATCCTCCCACACTGGTCCACCCCCTGGAACTGGATCCAAAAGCAATGGCTGTGTCCTGGCCACCTGGATGACAGATCCCCAGTGACCAGCGGGTGAGACACCTTCAGGTTTCTCACATTAGACACTAACAAATCATCGACATATTTAATGATGGTGCTTGGCATGTGTATTTTCTCCTGTAAAGGGATTTCAATAAGGCACACACCCAGGTCTCGCCTAGCATGTAGCACGCGATGAAACCCTTATTTATTTCTGTTTATAAGTTCAATATTTTGAATGATATACCACTCATATCACACGCTTCTCAAAATACCCCCCAGGTCCCACTTAACCAGGAATCAGGCTAGTTTGTAAGGGTAAAGATTGATTTATTTAATATTCAAATCAAACAAGTTTATTACATATAATCACCTGACAATACAATTCAGAAAATAAGCAAAGCAATTGAATTCACTTATAATGATGCAGCATAGAACAGTTTTGTTTTGTGCACAGATAGTGTTTAAGCTAATAGTTCCCCCTGCAAAGTACTGAAGTACAAATGAGTAAACCTACACAAATGAGAGTAACCAGCAGTATTCAGGAATGAAAGACAAGGTCTAGAGTTTATAGGCAATCTTCCCTCCCCAACAAGAGAGAAAACTGTTTTGGGCAAACGACACTTTTAAACTGACAGGTAAAATTGCTTTGTAAAATAATGCAAAAGGGTGCAAAAATGCTTAAATGGATAGAATTTCTGAGGAAAGTGCGGAAAGCAACACTAAACAAGTCCTAACACACATGAGCTATAATATAAATAACAGTACACACTGTAGATCAGAATGGGCTGGAGGAAGCACTTTGAAATGGGAAAGAGACACGTGTAAACCTTTGAACTTTGCAATGCAAATTCGTGGCAAACTTTTACTATGCGATATTGGAGAAAAAAGGGTCAAATACACTTCTGAAATTTCGTTTCTTTTTTTAAAATTGAAGAAGTTATAGGGGTTTTAGTGAGAGGCGTTTTTGCAAAATAGGCACGAAAATGAAAACAGAAATTTGATTTTAAAAATGACAGATGGGTTTCATTCCACTATATTAATGACTATGAAAAAGAGGATGCCACACATGAAACTTCACAGCTACATGGCCAGCGCAACCAGTCTGTGGTGGATACTCGATTTCTGGGATTTACTTTAGTTATTCAAAATCACTAAGGAGTTATGGTTTTGTAACACAGATCAGAAAAAAAAATCAGCACAAGAGAAGTCTAACAATGCTATGGTTCTATATTTAAAGATGGGATAGGTTGAGATTGGGATAATCCAATGCAGATATACTATGGGTCACGGTTCGTCCTGTTAATACTTAGTCCTTTGTAATTAAATTGGACCGTCAGCTCTGGTCAGCGGATCGGGCAGGTCTACCAGCAGCAGGGCACCTCTGGAGGGATTGGATCCGCAGCGCAGTTCTGGTCAATTTTGGACTGCGCCTCAGACTGGATTTGGAGGGCCCTTCTGGTCACTGGACACGGCAGATTACAGCAAGCCTTAATGATAGCAAGCCAAGCTGAATCAGAATTATTCTTTTAAGTTTTGGATGTTTTGAAATTGGGTCTAGCTAGCAAGAGTTCTGCAATGCTAAATCTGGATTCTGCAAAGAATTCTGGAGTCAGCTACAAGATGAAAAGTTCTGTAACCAAGTGCTGTGCTGAAATTTGGATGGGTTCTGGAAGCAGAGTGCCCTATGTGTAATGAAGTTCCTATATTTATACTGTCAAATGCCATCCTCCAGTTTATGGTGTGGGCAGAATTTCAAAAACACACCACCACGGCTGTGAGTGGCTGCAGGCACATGCTTTGTCCTTGGATTTAGGAACTCCCACATTGATTATTACCAAAACATAACTTTTGCACAAATGTACATTTCTAACATTTTGTACTCTAATAAAATTGGACACCCACATTTCATATTTGATTGTCTATATTCACATTCAATCGCCGTCTTTGTGCGAGCTGTCTTTCTCATTCTATAGAATTTTACCAATTTTAAACATCACAGTTTGGATTAATCATTTCTAACATCTCTGTGCACTTATCAATGGACCATGTACATACAATCTTGGGTTTGCAACATTAATCGTTCTGCTATAATAACACTTTTTCATAACTTTGGGTCCTTAAATGGTACAAGTTTCATCAATGTCTTCAAATCAAGAGCCTGAAATTAGGTTAATGTATACCAATGTTCAGGTTTATGCCTCTTTAGGTTGCTCAGTTAAAGAGTATTAAACTTTAATCAAAAATAAGGATTCAACATCAAAGTTCTCCTTTGTAACCTCCCCTTCCCAAGCAGCAGCTGTCCAGTCCTTTGATCAGGGAGGTATGTCCACTTCCTGGAGGGAAGCTCCCCTGTAGAGATCAGTTGGGAAGCTTGTCGTTGTCCTTGGATCAGCCCCAGATGAAAGTCTACTGAGGTCCCATTGTGCTGCTTGTTGTCCTTATGCGGGAGCCATTAGGCTTCCTGTTTTCAAGGGAGTGCCAAGCTGAGATGTCAACTTTCCTAGGCCATGCACTGCCCAATCAGAATTTTGCAGTTACTTCCACTGGGTTACTGTAAGATTCACCTACAATCTTTTATTTAAAAGATATAAAATGAACAGAGTTTATAATGGATTTTGACATTTTAAAGGAATTAAGCCTTTCACAGAAAAATGCTTTAAAAAGGCAGATTTTTCACTTCTTCAGGAAAAAGAAAACACTTTTAAACTGAATTTGACAGCTAGTTGCCTGGATTCCTCTGACTGCCTGGAGCATCTTTGATTTCAGCACACTTTTCCTTCCAATAATTCACTGGAAAGATGACAGAATTTAGCGCCAAAACAGCACTTTGAAGATTGCCATTGATTAGAGAGCTGTATTTAAGGGCATTTTCGGAATTTTAGCCCTTCTGTGGCCATGTGACAGGTGACTCCTGTTTTTACACCATCTTTGCCTGTGTGGCAGGGTGTGCAACTCTTTGGTGGTTTATGAACCATGTGCAGTCTTGCAGATTTGGCACGCACAGGGTTATTGCCTCCATTTATAGCAGTTTTCTTTCCCCATTGGCAAAGGGGTGTAGTAGGGTGCTTTGGCATGGGTTGAAATATCCCACTACCCCCCCCCCTGACTCTGGCATGACATCCAGTCGTGGTGGAGTCGGGCACGTGGGATTATTTTTCCTTCGGTCCATGTGAAGAAATCTGGTTGCTTCTCCCATCAGTGATGGATGCAACACGCTCTCCTTGCTGGTTCTGGTTGGAAGTGTGGAGCAACACTCTGGGTTCTTGGGTTTTTTCCTCCTTGTCCCCGAGGATGTCCTCCTTGGTGGATTTAGTTCCAGTACTGGAAAACAGAACATAGCGCGGTTATGGAAATGTCCCCACTACTGTCCCCCGAGGGGTGTAGTGGGGCAGATGCATGTATCGAATACAATTTACACTATTCCCCGCCTATATTTAATAATGGTCTTAACATTCTCCTTGGACATACACAATAAACATTTAATAATTCTTTTTAGATCTCCGGATTTTCCCCCTCTGGGTTTCCAGTAGGCTCTTCTATTTGCCGCAAATTATGCCTGGGAGGGCAATTTTTTAGCTGGTTTATGTGGGCCCACTTGTCTTCCCCTTCTGTCAAATCTCCCTTGGGGATGCGGATTCTGTAGGCGACTAGTGAGATTCTGTCCACAATTTCTTAAGGACATCGCCAACCTGGGACGAATTTGCGCCCCTTGGCTTGGTTCCTTTGAGAATTGTACAAGAAGACCCTGTCTCCTACTTGATATTCCTTTTTAGTTGTCTTAAGGCCATAGTGGGTATTCATACTGTCTGCAGATCTCTCTAGATTCTGCTGAGCATGCGCAAAAGCATGTTAAAGGTGTTTTCTCTGATTCTCAACATACTCATGAGTTGTGGAGGCATTTATCAAGGTCTGCTCTTGGGTTCTGTAGTGCACATGCTGGGGTAGCACCATCCTTCGTCCAGTCATCCGCTCAAATGGAGACATTTTTGTTGCAGAACAAGAGGTAGAGCTGATGGCCATCAGGACAAGGGGTAATCAAATATCCCAACTTGGCCTAGAATCTGCCACAAACTTTTTTTAATATGCTCACAATAGTTTTATTGTACCTCTCAACTCCACCACTAGAGGACTGGTGGTATGCAATATGTAGTTTCCTTTTTACCCCAAGTATCTCCCACATCTTTGTCATCAATTCTCTAGTGAAGTGACTACCTTGGTCTGACTCAATCCTTTGGGGTAGTCCAAAACACGAGATGTGATTGATCTTCAGGGCAGCTGCTGTTTCTGCCTTGCAATAAGGGGCCAGGAGACATTGCGCCCATTTAGTAAACAAGCATGTTACGGTTAACATGTACTTGTTCCCCTTAGAGGAGCGAATCACGGGCCCGATGATCGACTTGCAAATCTGATCAAGGCAGTGTCATCTCCCTCTTTTGGAGTGGAGCACGGTGTGTGAGTGATGTTGGCTGAAATTGTGCACACACAAGACACCCCTTCAAGTATTGGTCAAGGTCCTGCCCCATGTGTGGCCAGTATGCAATCTCTCGTAAGATTCCTAATGTCGTATGAAACCCCTGATGACCAGCTGTGGACGCATCATGGGTGAGACTTAACATCAGGCTTCGGAATGAGGTAGGGACCACCCACTGGTCGTGGCCAGATATAGATCTCCTCACCAACAAACCGTCTTGGATTCGGAACATTTTTGGACATTTCATCAACGCTCTGAGGTCCTCTTTCCCAATGCAATCGGTATCCATCAGGGGAAAGTTCTCAGGGTCCTCAACGTGTTGATAAAACTTAATAATTATTGGATCCCTTTTTGAGCCGTAACCAAATCAGCATCTGGGGTCTCCTTACTCCACTGGGCAGTTGAGAATTCATTGTGAGCATTTGTCTAGGACCTAGTGATAGCAGTGACCTGGATTTCCCCCAATAGGGACTCGATCTCAAGTAGATGCCCTTGGATAGCTCTGGTTTTGGCCAGCTGATCAGCTAAGTCATTTCCAGTTTTGTCTGGTCCCTCTACTTTAGAATGACCCTTGATCTTTTTACAGTAGATGGTCATCCCACTAGAGGTGACCAGATCATCAATATTCTGTATTATTTGTCCATGTTTTAGTGGTTTATTGTTAGCACATAGCATGCCTCTGGTTTTCCAATTAACCAGGTGCTCTACAAACCCGTTCCGTACATAATCTGAATCGGTGATTATGACCAGATTGTGGAGTTGGTGTTGGACAGCAGTGAGGATGGCTTGATGCACAGCACTTGATTACTATGGGGACCGATTTTGTACCAAGCGGAGGGTTCTGGGGCATCATTCACCCATGCATTCCCCACGCCGGCCACAAGTTCCTTTTCCCCGTTGTCAACATGGTAGGAGCACCCATCCACATAGACGGTGGCCATTCCCTCATACTTGTCTTCTTCATAGACTTTGTGTGGGGAATTAAGGTACGCCTCCATGTGGTCCTTGATTTTAAGACTTTCGTCCTCAAGACAGTTTTCTCTGGCACAATCATGCAAGTCAGCCAGACCTTGCGCGAGGGAACTCTTCTTGTTTTGGCCATATCTGACCTCTACAGGAAAGCCTTGCATTGACAGAATCCAGGAAGTAATTCAGGAATTACTCAAATTTCCGGCCCAAATTCTGTCACTTTGAAGATATTGCAGAGGCTGGTGTGGAGTGTCCACTATGATGTGTTCCCCCTGGATAAACGAGCGGTAATTCTTCAATGCCCACACCGTTGCCAGGAGTGCCTTCTCACAATCGTTGAATTTTTCCTCCACAGAGGATAAAGTCTTACTCGCATAGGAGATGACTTTATTGACCTTGTCATGCTTTTGGTATAATACAGCAGTCAAGCATGTATTTGAGAACCCTGTCTCCAAGAAGAACTCCTTGTTTTTGACAGGGTAAGCTAGGCAAGGCGCTTTTGAGAGGCTTCTTTTGAGTTGTCTTACCGCCTCGGCTTGTTCTGGACCCCACTCTCCCTTGACCCCCCCCCTTCAAACAGATGGATCAGGGGTCTTGTGATCTCTGCGTAATCCTTAATGAACTTTCTGCTGTAATTAGTCAGTGCAAGGAGGCTTAATAGCTCCCGCAGAGTTGTGGGGTCTTTTAGTTTCTGGAGTGCTTCTACTTTCTTTTCCTGGGGACAGAGACCCTCAGGAGTTATCTGATGCCCCAAGAAGTTGACACGGGTCCTGCACCACTGTGCCTTTTGGAAAGATAGTTTTGCTCCGGCAGCCCTCAACTGTGTCAGAACATAACGGATCTCCGCTATGTGTTACTCCACAGTTGAGCTTTTGGTTAGAACATCATCTACATTGGCCAGCTTACCCCTTTCACCCAAGACAGGCATGGCCTTATGCAAGAAGATATTCAATTCATTGCCGGAGTCGATGTATCCGAAGGGAGTCCGGGTCCAAGTGTACTGCTGCCCCCCGAAGGTAAAGGCCAGCTTGTATTGGTCCTCCCTACTGACAGGTACAGTCCAGTACCCATTTGTCAGGTCAATGGCATTGTATACTTTTGACCCCTGGATCTGGGCCAGCCCTTGGTCAATGTAGGGAAGAGGCCATCGGGAAGTGTGGACCCGTTTGCTCAACTCCCTTAGGTCAGCACAGAGTCTCCACTGGCCGTTTGGTTTCAAAATCCCCAGCACCGGATTATTGAAGGTGCTGTGGACTGGATGAATTATCCCACGGGACTCGAGGTTTTTAATTATTTCTGTGAGGGACTCCATATATGCGAGAGGCAAGCGATATTGCTTCACAAACACTGGAGTCATGCCAGGGTCCGTGGGAATCGTTGTATGGCTTTCGGTGCGACCACAGTCATATGAGTCCACCGCAAAGAGATCTTGAAAATCTAAGAAAACTTGTTTCAATTTTTGCTTTTGCTCCAGAGTCTCTCAGCATCAGCTAGGTTGACTCTCTCTTCAACCATTTGCCTGAAGCCCGGAAAGACTTCTGGTTTGGATATCTCAGCGGCCTCCTCCAGCTGGGTGGAGAAGTCCCTGGTACGGACTTGGACTGATGGCTTCAGGTGGGGAAGGCAGTCCTGGTGGACTTGAAAGATTACCTCATCCCTCCTGAAGTCGCAGTTCACCTCTTCCTTACCATAAGGGCAGGAAGAGTACACCAGGAAATTCCCCCATGCCGGGTGAAGATCCTGTCTGGTGTTGTTTCATTGTCGCTATCATTGTCACAACAGTCATGGGGGATTAGTCCTATCCGTTCGTTACCTAAATATATGGAAAAATGTCGGTCATCAACCGCCATTCCAATAATGGTGCCTGCGCCCAGAGTGATACTCCTAAGGTCTCTGTTATCCACCACTATTGGAATGGTGTCGTGTTCTGTATTGACTAGTGGTGTTGGTTTTAACCCCAACCCTTGCTGTTGGAAATGGGCTTTGACGTGAACATATGCGTCAGGATTTTGCAGTCACTGTCCTCCTTTAATTTCTCCTTCAAGTGGGAATTGTCGGGTCCATTCTGGGATGGTGACTTCCTCTCCAATCTGGACTTCAACTGCATATGGCAGCAATTGAGCTGACCAAAATGGGTTCTCTGGGTCATCAAAGTCCATGGGATTACCCACTAATCGTGACGAGGCTTTGAAATGTATTAGGTCCAAACCAATGGCAAAGCGATTGAGAATGTCGCTGCCTAAATAAAATGCAGCAGGGCCATCTCGCATGACCCAACAATTATGGACTATGCTCTTGTTGCCTATGGACATTTTGAGCATGCACCTGTTAGGCAGTAGATGTTTGGAATGTGGAGTTTCCAGGTCCATTTCCCATTTGTTTATTAATTTAAAGGTGGGAATGGTTGGATCTTTTGGGAGTTTTCGGAACATGGCTTCGCTGATGAAGCTCTTACTGTTGTTCACACACACTTGGGCGAGAACAGAGTCCCCCCCAACCCCCCCCCCTCCCATTTAACTAAATAGGGATGAACTGTTCTCCAATCTTCTGAATGTCAGCCAAGTTTTGAGCTGGTTTCTCATCGTTTTGGACTATGGAAGTGGGATTTTCTGATTGTGAATTGGTATAGAATTTCAGAGTATTTCCTTCCAGTGTGGAATGCCACTTGCGACTGGAAGGAAGGTTGATTTTCAGAAATAGAGAGGACTTCCCATCACCAGTTTTGTTGTCCTACTGCAATCACCGTCGCGTCAGGGATTTGGTTGTTTTTGAAAGTGGAATTCAGTTTGGTCAAGTTTTTGTTCAACCATGTGGCATGTGCCATTTAGACTAACATGGTTGATGCTATGTTTTTATTTTATTGGTCGATTAGTCTGGGTCCAGAGGACCTTGTTTACACAATCTATCAGGGGAGACAATCTACACAGGATGTCATTCCCCAGTAAACATGGTGTGCCCTCGAGTCACAACTATGACCAGGTGTTTCACCTTGTGTCGCCCAATTTTAATGTCTTAATCCGCAGTCCCCTCGACAGGAATTTCATTCCAATCGAAGTTCTGAAGTTGTCCAGGAAGAGGGGTGAGAGAGATCTGGTATCTCTCCCCCACCCTTCCTGAATTCAGCTGATCATAGGCCCTTTTGACAGAAGGGTGGCTTGGGATCCAGTGTCCACCAGTGCCAAAAACGTACATTTCCCTTGTATTTGGACCGGAGCATACAATCTTCCCTCCTTCTCCTCAAGGGGGCAAAGATAAGGTGCATTTTTAGCCAATTGGTGGGTTAATTTCTTTACTCTTGATTCTGACAGAGGGGTAGTTTGGGCCGGATTCTGTTTGGGAGCTTGGGAATCTGTAAGAAAAAGGAGACAGTTGGATATTGGTGACGTTTTGGGCTCCCCTGGTTCTAATTCTGCCCCCCCCCCCATTTCTGGAGGCAGGCACCAGAATTAGTTTGGGCAAGGTGATTTTCTGGCTTGTCATGCTGGGGTTCAATGATGGGCGGTTTTAACTCAGTCCCCACATTTACCCAGTCAAGATTAGGCTCTCTCGGGACCCATTTTTCTTTGGGAGGAGTTCCCCCATCCCTGAAGGAGAAGATCCTTTTCCCAGAATCCTCTGAGGATCCCTCTCCTTCAAATTGGAAGACTCTAACCTCCACAAAATGGGTCTTTTTAGGCCCTTTATTTCTCCTATCCGCCTTCTGTTCCTTAGGTTGCAGACTTTCAGGGGCAGGAGATTCTGGTTCCGTTCCCTGGGTTTCCAGGAGCTTTTCACAAGTTGGGAAGGAAGCTTCCTCTAAGGCTTTACACCCCCTTTCTCCCTGTGCCTCCTCCCTTGGAACCGGTGGATTGTCAGGGTGCTCTCCCCGTCATTACTCTGGAGTACCAGATCCTTGATTTGAGGGGTTCTGAGCCGGCATGCTCACCTGAGGGTTTTGCTGAACCCTCAACATGCGACCCAGATCCTGTGATAAGTTCTGGACCTGGCGCTCCAGTTGGGACACCCGCTCTGGCTGGTACGGGGGTCTCTGGTCCATCCTATGTGGATCACGGGAAGGGTAACTGTCCCTTCTCCCATAATACCCTTGGTTGGGATAGTTCTGGTAGCCCTCCACCTTTGGCCTCCCCTCTCCCGGATTGGGCTGTCAGGGCTTGGGAAAGTGGGGAAAGAAAGAAGGGTTGTTTTGGGGGTTGAAGTTTGGTGGGTACTGGGGAAAGAAGCTCAACCTGGCATTTGGGGGATTACTGCCCTCCTGAGGAAAGTTAGGAGGGAAGTTTCCTGAGTTGGCAGCTACCGGGTTGCACCCCCCCCCCCCATATCTTGGGCTGGGGGGAGTACACACATAGCCCAGGATGGGTCTGTTGCCCTTGTAACGGGGGCTGATATAATCAGGGGAGTTAGGGGTCCCATTAGTGGGATTACCTCCATTGCTACCTGTTTGGGATTGGCCCGAGGGCCTTCTGGGTCTTTGATTAGGAGGATTTTGCACAGGAATATTTTTAGGCCCTCTCCATCTCCAGATCTAAAATGGGGGCAACCTTCACCTCCGCCACCTTAGCAGCAGCAGGGGCATTGGCTGGTTTGGGGTTTTTATTTGGATTTTTATTCTCTACTGGTTTCTGCACTTCATAAATGCGAATCACCTGTTCAATGACCCAGTCTAGTGATCTCTTCTAGTGAAAGTCCCTCACCAGCTAGGTCATGATGTATTTAGGGAGTGCATGAAAGAAGGTATTAATGAACTCCCTACTGTCTGTGCGCACCCTCCTGGTGGTTTGCGCAAAGGCACGTTTTAATTCTTGCACAATTTCTTGTGGGGCCTGGTCTTCCCCACATTGCAGGTTGTAGGCCGCCTTGCGGGCCTCTTGAGGGTTCCTATGTACAGAAAAATGCTTTAAGATGGCCGCCCTATAGGTGGACCATCTTGAGTGGTTCTGATCCTCCAGCCCCGCAAAGAAGCTGGAGTATTCAGGGGAAAATTACATATTGAATGCAACTCTGGCTATCTTTCAAACAAAGTATCCATCATTTTCTCATATAACTCGAGGTGCTCCCAAACTGAATACTTGGCATTTTTATGATGGGGAGTTATGACGCTCCTAATGGCCTTGATCTGTTTCAGGGGATCTTTCAGTAGGGCCCTCTTAATTTTGTTGGCCTTTTTAGTCTTGGTCACCCGTGTCCACTCATCCTCTGACTCTGAGGCACTGCTACAGGAGGTGGCCATCTGATCCTCTAGGCTCTCCCTGATTCTGCGAGCTTGGGAATGGCTTGCAGAATGTGGGGGCCTAGTTGTTTCTTGAGACCTGTGGCACTCGGAAGTCTCTTCTGACTCTCCCTTGTTCCCAGGATTGGCAGAGTACCCCCTCAACCCCCACTGCCCTAGCTGGGAAGAGGTCTTTAAGATACTCTTTGTGGGCCTAGTTTCATGGAGTTCCCCACCAAATTTTACAGACTGATCATTTGGTAAGCGGTATTTTTGAGGATCCAGTTCACTGATTCTCCCCTCACTGGAGTCTTCCTGATCAGAGAGGCTAACCCTAACATTTGGGAATCTGTACAGAGATGCCCCCCCATCCATTTCTGAGAGGCGCTGATCTGTCAGTCCCATTTTGCTAATTCTACTGAAATCTACCATCCCCGTGGTCCATGGTACTGAAGTGGTTAAGTCCCTGATGACAGGGGTCCTGTTGTTATGCTCAGGGTTTTCTCTGTCCCTTCCTGCTTCATCTCTTTCAGCCCCTATTCCTTGGTGACATGCCAAAATCTGACTCTTTTTGCTCCTCTATTAAGGCCTTACTGGTCTCAATGATTTGCTCTTGCATGGCTATCTGTTTGTGGAGCCTATCATTCTTTTCACAGAGAGCCTCATTGTCTCTCTGCGCTTCCTGCTTGGATTGGAAATACTGGGCCAATTTTTGCTGCTGGAGACTCACCTCCTGAGTTTTGTCATTATTGGTCTGAGTGTTCTTTTCCAGAGAATCCTCCACCCTCCTGGTGTGCTCTAGTAGCTTCTCATATTCAGTTTTAACTTCGCTAAACTCTTGAAGGGCCAGCTTTCTTTCCTCTAACTTAGTTTTTAATTGGCTGACTTCCTGGCCTAAGGCGTCCCTCTCCTGACTGAGAGTGCCCCTCTGTTCAGCCAGGTCGTCCCTCTGTTTTTTAAATGCACTAGATTTTTGGTGCTCCTCATCAAATTCCTCTTGAGAGTGGATGTCTTTAATAATTAATTTATTGTTTTCCTCTTTTAATTTGTCTATCTGGTCCTGTATGATGACCACCTGTTCTGCCAATTTCTGTTGACTTTGTTGTAAAGAGTCAACTCTTTCCTGATACTCATCTTGTGATGTCTGTAATTTGGTACATTGTTCTGCATTCTTTTGCTGTAAGGGAGCCAAATCTTCCTTTAATTTGGTAATATACTGCCTAGCCTCCGTTTCTGATTCTTGGCTCTTCTGGAGCCTTTGCTCTGCAGAGTCCAGATTAGCTTGGATTTTCTGCAGTGTTTCCCCTTGCTTCTTTGCCAGATCTATGTTGTCTGCATGCTTTTCCTGTATTATTCCTATGTGGAGGTATAGGTAGGCTGCTATTTTGGCAATTTTACACTGCTCCTCTTTTATTTTTGGGGCCATGTACAGTTCGCTAAGTGCTTGGTGTAATGGACCCTTGTCCTACCATGTATCTAGGTCTATTGCAGTGACTTGTTTTATTTCCTGTAGCCATACCTGTTCATCCTGTTCGGGCCACTCACCCCTGACAAACAGTTTGTGCAGGAAGTGTTCCCTAGCAATGTTAATTTCTACTGGGGTCACCATTTCAGAAATATCAATTTCCTTCTGACTTATTTCAGGGTTAATTTACTTTTGCAAACGGGCACAATTATTGGAGTATTTCTTTTGAGGGGTTCTTGTACAGTGTAGCACAGTACGCCAACCCAGCAAGGTGTCTGTACCTTGCAGGCTAGTATGCTGTGTTAGACTGTCACAGGTGGTATCTCAAATTCAGAATCGCGGCATGAGCCCCCAAGCTGTAACGGATTTCAATCAGGTACAACACCCAGGTCTCGCCTAGCATGTATCGCACAATGAAATCCTTATTTATTTTTGTCTATAAGTTCAATATTCTGAATGATATACCTCTCATATCACACCCGTTGTAAAATACCCCCCAGGTCCCACTGAACCAGGAATCAGGCTAGTTTGTACGGGTAAACATTTATTTATTTAATATTCAAATCACACATAAGTTTAATATATATGTATATATTCAATGAAAAAACTTTGTTAAAGGGACGTTATGGTTCCAAGTAAAACCGGAAAACCCCTTGAATTCGTCAGTTATGGTAAGCTAAGCATCCATAACTCGCGCCACCACGGTGCACTGCTAAAACTAACACCCAGGACATCAAAGATGACATCACAAATGTCATTGATGACATCACATGTGCATTTACCTTTCATGAAAAGTCTGTACATGGGATTCTTATTGTAATGTTAAAAGTAGTGTCAAGGATCATTTGGAATAAATATCATGAGGTACGTAGTGCATTAAGCAATGAATTAATCCAAATAGCACTGTATTATGAATTTTTTTTCCAATATACTAAGGTACACATGGAGTAACATAGGCATAGTTTGCAGGAGACATGATGGAGATGCAATATTAATCTTGCCATGTTAAATACTAAAATTATAAATGCTTTCTTATTAGAGTGTTACATACTGTGAAACATTTAATAAGTACCTAATAAAACCTTCTTACTACAGTATTACACAAACAGACAACTACACATACAAATATGAGCATATACAGGGAAAGTGAAGTAACCTAACTGATTATCTTCATGCACAGAAATGATTGCTCTGCTTCAAAGCTACTACTTCCCTATGTATAACTATCACATATTGTGACTAGGCCCTAAGGAAAGTAGTGTACGTGCAATGTGTACAAATATGAGCATATCCAGGGAAACTAAAAAAACAGAACTATAAGACAGTGTTGATAACCTTACTAATCATCTTCATACACAGAAAGCATTGCTTTCTTCCAAGTCTATGTTTTCCCCTTTGTATATGTTTCATATGCTGTGAGTGGACCCTAAGTGAATTACTGTAAGAACATATTTGAAGTATAAGTCTACAAATATAGTACTTTTTGAATGTTTAGTTCCTGACTGTTACTGGCCTAGATATATCAGTAAAAGAAAAAAGAGTGAGCCAGACATGTGATGTCATCAATGACATTTATGATGTCATCTTTGATGTCCTGGGTGTTAGTTTTAGCAGTGTACCGTGGTAGCGCGAGTTATGGTTGCTTAGCTTACCATAACTGGCGAATTTCAGGGGTTTTTCGGGTTTTACTTGGAACCATAACTTCCCTTTAACAAAGTTTTTTCACTGAATTTCATAGGTTTTTAGTAGCGTAACTTAACCATGTCGTCCCTTTTAACAAAGTTTTTTCATTGAATTTCATAGGTTTTTATTAGTGCAACTTAGCCATAGCGTACCCTTAAAGTTTTTTCATTGAATTTCATAGGTTTTTATTAGTGCAACTTAACCATAACGTCCCCTGACCAAAGTTCTTTAATTGAATTTCATAGGGTTTTATTAGTGCAACTTAACCATAACGTCCTTTTAACAAAGGTTTTTTTCAGTGAATTTCATGGGTTTTTACCAGTGCATGCTATTTCCCTACAACTTAGTAAAATCATACTTTCCCAATATAGCAATATTTGTGTCCCATTTACAAAGTGTCACCTTAAAACAGTAATTTCCCACCTTCCGGAAACATTTTTAACACTTCTATACACTTTTTGCAACTAATTCAACAAATTTTGCATCCGTAAACATCTACGAAGATCTGACTTCATAGTAGACCTTCCAGACAGTGCCGCATGACGACGTGTCTGAGAACCCGTCCGCACTTCACGATAAGATGTCTGCTTGTTGGGCAGTTCGCAACTACATTTTCTACTGATCTAGGAACTTTCAACTTCAGAATTTCCCTTGCACAGCTCCAACTCCTATTCCTACTCATTATCCATTAACAATCTAGTACACACTTTTAGCAAAACTGCTATTTATCTTAAAATGGCATCAGCTAATGCCATACCTCCTCCCCAAGAGCCACCACCACTGCTGTAATCAAGGAGCATGAGAAACAGTGCCCCCTAACTTAGAAATGACACACACACAACATTTTCCCTTGTCCACCTACCCCTCCATATTAGTGTTTGGTTGCTCTTCCCTCATTTCCCTCCCCACCTTTCGTCTCAGCTCTCCTAGCCAAAAAAATACATCCATAAACAACAAACGACATATTCCTTTGGGAACCACCTTTCAAAAAAATAAATGTATAGACTCCATCTACTTTATATTTCTCAGTAAAGTACCTAAGATTTTCCAACATTTCCATTTACATTTTGTGTAATGCTAATGGGAATATTGTGGCGTTCATTGTCCATTCCCCAGGGACTGGATTGGTGGATACCAGCCCAGCAGCCCAAGCTATCAGCCCAAGCAAAGCGAGGGTGGATAACAAAGTCTCTGGACCATTATCCCCCCATTCCAGCCCCTGAAATGGGGGATGAAGGCCATTAGCACCCCAGGTTCCCAAAGCAGGAACCCGGGGTGCTAAAAAGAGGATTTTTCTTCCTACACCGGGACGCCTGCGGCGTCCCGGTGTAGGAAGGAAAATCCTTTTCCAAGATGTCCACCATAGACAGGGAAGGCAAGGGTTCCATACAGGCCCCTCTTCGCTTTCCATTGCAGCCTGCAGAAAGCAAAAAGAGAACCATATTACCACAAGCACATTTTTCTTCCCTTTCAGATCTATCCTAATTTTGAATAACTTTACCACAAAGCCAGTCCCAGGTGGACATGGCCACTTGAATCCTATGTTCTGTCCCTTGTGGTCGTGGCCAGTAGCCAGATTGTCTGGATCATTACCTTATTCCATGACCCGGACAATCTGGCCACTGCCCACGGCCACAGGCTACCCCTCAGTCACTAAAGGTATACAGCTATTTTTTTGTAGCTACATTATGACACTTGGCAAATAATAAAACACTGGCATATTTGCAAAACCATGCTTGTAGGTCCTTGTTAATGCTCATTATGCAAGTTCGCTGGAAATCCACCCATGTTTTATTTTTTCAAAAGTGTCAAATGTATGCACATACAATCGTCATATAACCTAGCCCCCACTTGACAAAATCCATTCAGGCTTTATGAAAAAATCTATATCTAGATCTATAATCGTTTTGCAAACCTTTGTGTAGATTTGTCAAATGAATCCACATTTATAAGCCTTTACAATATTTTGGGACCCCCCTCTAATTTAACTCCCTCTTGACAGAATCCCACCAAACTTCGCAAAAACATGTATATTTAGATCTATTATCAGTTTGCCAAATGTAGTCTAGATTTGTCAAATGGCACCTCATTTATAAGTCTTTACATTATTTTGGGACCCCCCTCTAATTTTGCCCCCTCATGACAGAATCCCACCAATCTTTGCATACTCACTCAGATTCAGGTCAGGAATATACATGCAAAATCATGCAGTTCCATTAAGTGGTGCCAAAGTTATAAGCCATCCGAGAACTGCATTTCACCAAACGTGTAATACTGAGGTGTCCGCGAACTTTCACAGGACTGTTTGCGAACATCTGAACTGTTTGCGGACTTTCGCGACAAAAAAACACCTGTCTTTTTTCTTCTTGCAACCATATCCCATCCCATCCTCATCACCCCTCACCTCCCCAGAGATTATTTCATAAGTTTGACAACTGCAATGTTGTGTTTTTTTAACATGTTTTTACCGCGATGTCCGCGGACTGCGGCGAAGTCCGCAAATCCAAGATGGCGGGCGTTTCCAAAAATCTGACGCCCTTCACGCTCTTCACCATCCAATCAGCGAACATGTTGCATGTCCGCGGACATGACGTAAGACGATTAGCCAATCAGGACATTGTCCGTGGACCGAACAGGGAAGTGTGTCCGCGGACCGAACATAGATATCACTAATTTTTTGTGACGTACTTTTTGGTCATTTTAAAAAAAACTACTGGGTGGATTTTCACCAAATTTGCAAAAGTACGCTTTCGGGACCAAGCCGCTGCTCCTGGTCCAAATTCCGTCCAGCGGTTTGGGCTGTAGGCATGAGCAAAGTTTTTTTCCCCCACATTCGGTCTATGGGAAAAAAATACTTTTTGGGACCCCCCTATAACTTTGCCCCCCCTGGACCAAACCTCACCAAACTTTGCAAAAAAATTCAGAGTGGGCTATATACTTTTTTTTGTTGCAAAGTTTGGTGAGGATTCGTCCAGGGAGAGCGGAGTTATAAGCCACCCAAAAAGTGCTCTTCCTATGGAAACAGCAACTTAACGATAACTACACAACCACTACCGTGGCTGTGTATATATATATATATATATATATATATATATATATATATAGGGCAGCAATCACCTACCGGTGACAATACAATTCAGGAAATAAGCAAAGCAATTGAATTAACTTATAATGATGCAGCATAGAAAGCACAGGAAAAAGAAAAGTTTTGTTTTGTGCACAGATAGCGTTTAGGTTGATAGTTCCCCATGCAAAGTACTGAAGTACAAATGAGCAAACCTACACAAATGTGAGTAACCAGCAGCTATTCAGGAATGAAAGACAAGGTCTAGAGTTTATAGGCAATCTTCCCTCCCCAACAAGAGAAAAAACAGTTTTGGGCAAATGACACTTTTAAACTGACAGGTAAAATTGCTTTGTAAAATAATGCAAAAGGGTGCAAAAATGCTTAAATTGATAGAATTTCTGAGGAAAGCAACACTAAACAAGTCCTAACACACACGAGTTATAATATAAACAACAGTACACACTATGCATCAGAATGGGCTGGTAGAAGCACTTTGAAATGGGAAAGAGACATGTGTAAACTTTTGAACTTTGCAAATTCGCTCCAAACTTTTACTATGCGATATTGGAGAAAACGGGTCAAATACACTGTTCCGCCAAGCGGTTTTTAGTTGTGGATGTAGCTAAAGGTCTTAGGTATCAGTGAGAGTTTCCATCTTTAAAATTGAAGACGTTATAGGGGTTTTAGTGAGAGGCGTTTTTGCAAAATAGGCGTGAAAATGAAAACAGGAATTCGATTTTAAAAATGACAGATGGGTTTCATTCCACTATATTAATGACTATGAAAAAGAAGAAGCCACACATGAAACTTCACAGCTACATGGCCAGCGCAACCAGTCCGTGGTGCATACTCGATTTCTGGGATTTACTTTAGATATTCAAAATCACTAAGGAGTTATGTTTTTGTAACACAGATGAGAAAAAAAATCAGCACAAGAGAAGTCTAACAATACTATGGTTCTGAATTTAAAGATGGGATGGGTTGAGATTGGGATAATACAATGCAGATATACTATGGGTCACGGTTCTTCCTGTTAATACTTACAGTCCTTTGTAATTAAATTGGACCATCAGCTCTAGTCATTGGATCGGGCAGGTCTACCGGCAGCAGGGCACCTTTGGAGGGATTGGATGCGCAGCGCGGTTCTGGTCAATTTTGGACTGTGCCTCAGACTGGATTTGGAGGGCCCCTCTGGTCACTGGACACGGCAGATTACAGGATGCACGTTTCAGCGGGTGAGCCTTAATGGTAGCAAGCCAAGCTGAATCAGAATTATTCTTTTAAGTTTTGAATGTTTTGAAATTGGGTCTAGCTAGCAAGAGTTCTGCAATGCTAAATCTGGATTCCGCAAAGAAATCGGGATCTTCAAAGAATTCTGGAGTCAGCTACAAGATGAAAAGTTCTGGAACCAAGTGCTGTGCTGAAATCTGGATGGGTTCTGGAAGCAGTGTGTCCTATGTGTAGTGAAGATATATATATATATATATATATATATATATATATATATATATATATATATATATATATATATATATATATATATATACTGTCAAATGCCATTCCCCAGTTTATGATGTGGGCAGAATTTCAAAAACACACCTCCACGCTGTGAGGGGCTGCAGGCACATGCTTTGTCCTGGGTGGTGGTCTGAACAGAGCTGTTATCTTTATGATGCGATTTAGGAACTCCCACATTGATTTTTACCAAAACATAACTTTTGCACAAATGTACATTTCTAACATTATGTACCCTAATAAAATTGGACACCCACATTTCATATTTGATTGTCTATATTCACATTCAATCCCCGGCTTTGTGCGAGCTGTCTTTCTCATTCTATAGAATTTTACCAATTTTAAAGATCACAGTTTGGATTAATCATTTCTAACTCGGTACATCTCTGTGCGCTTATCAGTGGACCATGTACATACAATCTTGGGTTTGCAACATTAATCGTTCTGCTATAATAAGACTTTTTCATAACTTTGGGTCCTTAAATGGTACAAGTTTCATCAATGTCTTTAAATCAAGAGCCTGAAATTAGGTTAATGTCTACCAATTCTCAGATGTATGCCTCTTTAGGTTGCTCAGTTAAAGAGTTTTAAACTTTAATCAAAAATAAGTATTCAACATCAAAGTTCTCCTTTGTAACCTCCCCTTCCCAGGCAGCAGCTGTCTAGTACTTTGATCAGGGAGGTATGTCCCCTTCCTGGAAGGAAGCTCCCCTGTAGAGATCAGTTGGGCAGCTTGTCATTGTCCTTGGCTCAGCCCTAGACGAAAGTCTACTGAGTTCCCATTGTGCTGCTTGTTGTCATTATGCGGGAACCAGTAGGCTTCCTGTTTTCAAGGGAGTGTCAAGCTGAGATGTCAACTTTCCCAGGCCATGCACTGCCAAATCAGAATTTAGCAGTTACTTCCACGGGGTTACTGTAAAATTCACCTACAATCTTTTATTTAAAGATATAAAATGAACCGAGTTTATAATGAATTTTGACATTTCAAAGGAATTGAGTCTTTCACAGAAAAATGCTTTAAACAGGCAGATTTCTCACTTCTTCAGGAAAAAGAAAACACATTTCAACTGAATTTGACAGCTAATTTCCTTAAGCAGCTGTCGGGCATTGATGCCTGAATTCCTCTGACTGCCTGGAGAATCTTTGATTTCAGCACACCTTTCCTTCCAATAATTCACTGGAAAGATGACAATTTAGCACCAAAACAGCACTTTGAAGGTTGCCATTGATTAGAGAGCTGTATTTAAGGGCATTTTCTGATTTGTATCCCTTCAGTGACCTTGTGACAGGTGACTCCTGTTTTTACACCATCTTTGCCTGTGTGGCAGGGTGTGCAGCTCTTTGGTGGTTTATGAACCATGCGCAGTCTTGCAGATTTGGCGCGCTCGGGGTTATTGCCTCCATTTATAGCAGTTTTCTTTCCCCATTGGCAAAGGGGTGTAGTAGGGTGCAATGGCATGGGTTGAAATACCCCACACTCCCCAGGTCTGCATGTAAGACTCTATTAAAGATACTAGGGGACTCAAAATATCCTTGGGGCAGCCTTGTGTGTTGAATCGCCTCCTGCCATGTGTAAGCGCATTGAGAGATTGGGAGTTCGGATGCAACGGAACTGAGAAGAAAGAATTTTTCAAATCTGCAACAGTAAAGTGGGTCGCTGTGGTGGGTATGTTGCATAGTATTGTCACTGGGCTGGGTACAACTGGAAACTCTATTTGTGTTATATCGTCCAAAGGGTGCAAATCCAGAATCATCCTCCAACTAGATCCCTTTTTTTATAGGGTATATGGCCACATGCAGAGAGAGTTAGAGGGGTACTGCTTCACTCGGGGCAACCTTGCTCCTTGTTAAAGGGTAATCTGTACTGGCGCAACGCTCTGCAGGAGCCCTATGTCATGAGGATTTGTTGTCCACAAATTGTCAGGTACTTGTGGTAACTCATCTTTGGTGAAGGATGGGACACTATCTGCCACAAACATTTGACAAGGAACCTGGTGATAGTGTATCATTATCTTGCATGGAACACACACTGCTAACATGATCCCCCACACCCCAATCGTCCTTATCCTAAAACAAATCACTGTCTGTCACTTCTTTCAACGGTTGGGTCGGGTCTATGCACAATACCGTGCACCACTCTCCTTCATCTATATTTGTCCCAATCAAAACAACCCTCTCCTTTGCCACCAACCACCCCTTCAGATCTAACGCAAGGATTGTCCCTGCAACATGCTCTTTTGGCTGAGCAGTCCTGAATAAGAAGTTGGATGGTATTCGCCAGCACCCATTTACCACTTGGGGGATTGCACTCAACAACACTGCGACCCTGTAGATGAACAGATCCGGGTGTATCCGTATCTCTCTAGCTGCCGCCTGACTCCCCAAGGTGTGAATGCCAGCCATTGACCCTTATGTGGCACATTCCTGGGGTGGAACACACCACTCCTCTCTCGGTAAACAAGATGGTCATTGTATGGCAATTAAAAATAAATCCCTGTCCGTGTGTCTAACGTTAACTACACAGTCTATGCTTTAGGCACATTCTGTATCTAATCCAACCGCTGTCCACCAGTGTGACAAAATGACTAATGCTCTTCACTAGGGCAGTAATGCAAAACTCCTAAACAGTCTAATCGGCCCCACACTACAAGTAAACCAGCAGTGATATTAATCGTAAAGGTGAAATGGGCACAGCCCGAAAAGTATACCTCCCTTGCTGTGTGTGGTAGTACAGGTTCAGGGCAGACTATTTCTTGAGGAGGAGTGTGAACTGATGAGCGTAGCAACCCAAACCACACTTGTACAAAGACTCCCAAATAAAAGAATGCCTCAAGGTTCTATAAAAAAATATACTTCTAGTTGATCAATAAAAATGCAAATAACTAAATTAACAACTCAAGGCAAACCCCACACTGTAAAGCAAAGCAAATGCAAGGTGCATATTAGCTCTCTGGGTAGATGAGCAGGGGGTGTTCAGGCACTAAATTTGTCAATGATCAAGAATGTGTCTTGTAGGAAAAAATAGTGACGTCATCATGGCTCCAAAAGTGGACCTGGGGGTACAGAGCTTTTTCACAGTACTTTATTGGTGATGTCATCCGTGTTGCTCTGAGTAGTGCATAGCAAGAGTTATGGTTGCATAGCTTACTATACCTGGCTAATTTTATTGGTTTTTAGATTTCATGCTGCAATCATGTCCGTGTAACAAAATGTTTTGACTTAATTGCATCAGCTTAGCCATTACGCCCCTTAAGCAACATTTGTTTTGCACAGAATTTCAACTTTTTATGATTGAAGATATTTCATGATGTTACAGCACTGTATGTAAGCTACTAATAATTCCTCTTTTAACATATGCGAAAGAGCTACAACACTACTTAAACACTTTTGAAGTGTATATTCATACCACTTCGAGCAATGCATGGTGAGCATGCAACTTATGGCTGAATTGCCTAGGGGATGAGGCTTGGTGATGCTCCCGGCCCCACCAAACAACTTAAGTATCTACTGGGCCTACAATGCGGCCTAGCCCAGTGCCTTCTATACCAACTTAATGTGACTGTGGGCCACTGTCCATGATTTGTAGCCACGGCCGGTGGCTGCAATCCCCGGGGCATGCTTTTCAGCCTTGTTGAAGGCCTCGCCAAGCAATCTACAGTAGAAATAGGGCAGGCTAACTTAACCAGAACTACCCTTTAACAACATTGTTTCAGTGACTTTCAACCCTTCAAAGCTGAATATTTCATGATGTTCCAAGGCTCTGTTGTAAAAAATGTATTTTAACAAATAATAAGTATGTTTCTTTACTTTGAGCAGCGCGAATGTTGCAGTTGAATATGCCAGGCAATGAGATTTGGCCATACCCCAGGCACCAAGCCACCCACAATAGCCACTGGACCCGGTCTACAGCTAGCTGCAGTTCCCACTATACGATGATGGGACTGTGGGCCAATGGCCACAGCTTCTGGAAATAGCCAGTGGCCACAAACCCTCGGGCATGGGCTTCCACCATATTGCTGGCTCTGTGAAGCAACCCACAGAAGACCTTAGACCTGGCCTACGGCCTGGACCAGTTGCCACTTTATCCCCCTTTGTGGACCACTGTCGGCTTGTGGCTATGGCCAGTGACCAAATCCATGGCATTCAGCCATGTTGCCAGCCTGCAAGTCAAATCTCAGACCTTGGGCCTGGCCTGTGGCCAGTTTCACCACATAATGGGACCATGGGCAGGTGGCCACAATCCCTGCCACCTGCACTTCAGCAATGTTGCTGGCCCCACCAAGCATCTCGGAGTAGACATTGGGCCTGACCGATGGTCCTGCCAGTGGACACTTTTACCTTATAGCCGGTCCCTGACTGCCATGACCAGTAGCATGATTGCCTGGGAAACAGCCAAACGCCTCAAGCACCAAAGTTCTATCACAATATGTTTGCGCCTACATTTTTGAGAAAAAAAAAACTTGATGGGTTAACAACACATTTACAAAAGCATGCGATCAGGACTAGGCGACTGCTGCTTGCTCACATTATTTTGAAACTCCATCAAACAGTTCAGGCTGTAGGCAAAACACAATTTATTTTTGATGCAAGTCATTCGCTATTTCAAAACGTTTGGGCCCCAGGTAGCTTTGCCTCCTCTTAATGTAACCACATACAGCGTACTCAAACAATTCTGAGCTGGGCTCTATTTGTTTTGGAATGTTTTTTGTGCATATTCATCGAACTGCACAAAAGTTATAAGGCATCCGAAAAGTGTTCTTCCTGTGTTGTGACCAACGTAACCATAGCTACAGAGCTGCTGTTGCTGCCCCGACAGATATATATCTATGTAGAGAGTGGAATAACTTAATTTAAGACACAGTTATGGTGGTCTGATTTATTGCTATAAAACCCTTGAAATTTAGCGTGTGTGAGAAGTGGTGAGCCTTTTAACTCTGCGCCCCACCCACCCCATTGATGTCCCCCATTGTGTACCTAATTTTGAATCCATTCTGTGATCTGATGTACGTGCTTATGGTCTTTGCAACAGGAGGATGGTGAGTTAAGATGCTCATCACTTACAACATCCTCTAAATTTCAAGGATTTTATTGCGGTTTATCCAGATCACCTTAATTCTCTTTTAACTGAATTTCAAGGGTTTTGTTATAACATTTCTCCGGAGTCCATTGGCCATGGCCACTATCGGCCGAGGCCCATATACCCCCACCCTAGTACCTAACCAGATCCCACTAGCCTTAGCTGAAGTCCATGGCCAGTGGTGTCCTGGTCTACTGCCCCTGCCAGCAGCCCACTAGCCATGGCCTTCAGCTGTTCCCTCTGTCTTTGTTGCCCCAAATATTTTCAAACACAGAGGGGCGTACCTGGCGCCCTGTGGGTTCACTAGCCATGGCCAGTTGCCCCAGCCTTTGAGCGTGTCCACTATACTTATTGCACCAATTTCTTAAATTTTTTTTAAATATCCTTATTCCCCTGTCTAGGAGTTGTGAACCCACCTCTGTGGAGGCTTAAGCCTATTGCCAAGTCCCAGTGGTCCATGGCTATTGATTTATACACCTTTCCCCCCTCTTGTTCCGACAATTTCTTGCACTAACAACTGTTGCTGCCATCCTCTCTTCCCTTGGACGTCAATCCTGATAATCATTCCTGCTGCAGTATGTTGTATGCTGGTTCCTGTGAAAACGTAAAATTTGCTGAATCCCATGGTAATGGGAAAATGCTTGAACATTTGAAAATCTTCCCCACCCTCAATGGTACCCACTGTGTGTGTGTTTCTACCCTTCCCCTTTCCTTGGAACTCTCATTCTCCTCCATTCTGTTTTACCTACCTGACCCATTTGCTATCACCCCCTTTTGAATTGTGTGAGGCATGTTCCTTTCTGTGAGATTCCTGCAGGATTCCCCAGAAAAGCTCAATAGTTTCTGCCCCAAACGGGCTCACCAAATAATCCCAAACTCCCTCACTACATGGGGTCCTCTTTCCCACCTGTAGTCTGAGGCGGAGCTGGAAGTTGGACGTCTTGGCAAGGTCTGTGATGTGCGGAGAGATGGAGAGGGAGGGGTGAAATATGACCAGAGATTTTTCGCCACACAAAGAGGATGAGGGGAGGGGACCCAACGAGGGTAGCCAGAGAGTGGGGGGACGGCGGGACATCGAGCAGGTGTTCCAATGGGAAGGCAGAGATCGTCCGCAGAGCACCACGCCTTAATAGCAGTTAGGCAGTCGGGTATGAAAGAGGAAGGGGAGAAGGTAGAGGATGGAAGCTTAAAGGAAAGCCGAGTGTCAGCAGCATAACACCCGAAGTGAGGAGAGAAGGTGGAGATCAAGTGGGCCAGTGTGGCAAGGTAGATGTTGAACAGCCACGGCGATAGGATAGATCCCTGAGGGACGCCACAGGTAGAGAGTGAGATGGAGAAAAGAAAAGGGCCTAATGCAGTGTGGAATCATCTCCGACCATAATATAACCCTCTGCAAAAGCTGATCAGGTTTGCAAAGGTTATTTTAAAAAATCATGTTTCTTGCTAGGGACCTATAGGGAAATCAAGGTAATAAGGTGCTGATATAGGACCAAAAAAGAACAGCTTCAGCAAATAAAACAGACAGTGCCTTTCTAAACCATAAACAAAATTTGTCATCGTCTGGAGCACATAACTGTACATTAAAAATGTATCTTTTCAGCACATTTTTAGTAAAGCAAAAAAGTTAATTTTTGTATTATTTTTTTTATTAGCAAACGGTTTACAAATGAAACCTTTCCGCTAAACCAAATGAATATAAAAGGAAGAAAAATAGCAATCATATAATCAACAGTTTACAATAAAATGCAGCATTTAGAAACACAAGTAGCTCCTAAGAGGAGAATTGAGACTACAGAAGGAAAATTTACATAACTCAGTCCTCCTGTACATTCCCTCTATCAATTTCTGAAACACCCTCACAAACTCCAATGTGGGCAAAGATAAAGCAATCCTTTGGCCCTGCATAAATATGTTCCACATCTTCCTTAAAGATAAGGGGGGTCATTCCGAGGTTGGAGGTAAGGGATTACCGGCGCCTGTAAGGGCACCGATGGCGGTAATCCCTTACCTCCGTATTCCGAGTTCCCTTTGCTGGTCCCTCTTTACCTCCTGCTTTTAGCAGGAGTAAATTACGGGACCCGCAATGTGACCTTGGAGTAAATTACGGCACCGTAATTTACGGTGCCGTAATTACCTCCTTCCCCATTCCCATTGAGCCCTATGGGGGCAGAAATGGGGATGGGGAAGGGCTATGGTGAATGGGTGATTACCGGTCCATCCAACCTTGGAATGGACCGGAAATTACTCCATTCACCATGCCGGTATTCCATGGAGTAAATAGCTCCATGGTTGCCAACCATGGAGCTATTTACTCCATGGTGTAGTCCTAACTCGGAATGAGGGCCAAGGTCTGGTATTCACAAAATCATTTCCCCAGCAGATTAGATCTAGTGTCCCTTAGATGTGGGCATTGCACAATTATGTGGAACAACGTCTCAGGTGTGCCCTTACATAGTCTGCAGCAAAGGTTTCGAAATGTTGGATCTTTCCAGAATCTCTTTGGTAGGTAATAGGTTCAGTTGTAGTCTCAAAAACTGGTCATGCAGAGAATCTGAGGGAAACCTTTTCAGGTAACCCGTCATTGTGCCATGCCTTCAGAGGTCAATAAAACTCTTGCCGTAGATCTTGTATCTGTTCACCGCCTCCAACGGCTTGCTCCTATCCTGATCGTAAAGCTTCCTTTTAACGTGATCCGGAATCTCCAAAAACAATTCTTCTGTCACGTATATGTGTTAAGAAAAGCGTCTTGAGGGCGCAGAGTACCTGAACTTCACGTCGATGGTTGTGGTGAGGTAGCCAGGCTGTCAGAGGACCTGATGATGATTGTGTAACACGAGGAACCGGCCCAACTTCCCTGATTTACGTGGCATCAGGACAGTGCAAGCACTGACAGGGAAGGCGAAACTTGACTGAAGCGATGATCCGATTATGGAATCCGGTGAACCCAGCGACAGTAGGATCTTCAGGCAGGAAGCAGATGTGAGATGTTGGCAAGTCCGCAAGGCAGAGTATCCAGGCAGAGGCAGGCGACCAGGCACAGAACCAAGGAGGTTGAAGACAAACCAAGAACCAGGACCCAATGGACTTGAGGGTAAACAGAATGACAGGTAAGTCCAAGTCAGGACCCCAAGACAGGAGTTGTGCCCAGGCAAAAGAGCCCAAGGTGGCCAGGGGAAGAATCAGGGAGCAGGAGACCCAGAGGAAAACCAAGAAGGGGAACCTGCCCAAGGAACAGGAGAGCCAGGGAGAAAGGACAGCTAAGGCTAGGGAACAATGAAGAGGAAGAATGCAGGAGGCAGGAAGGAAGAAATCAGAAAGTAGTCTGAATCAAGGGAAGGCTGAGGCGAAGACACGATCCGGAAGTAACTCGGTTTGAGATGCGGTTTGTTCATGTGGACCAGCCCTTAATAAAGGGCAGCCAGCACCCGGGAGGCTTGGAACGCAAGCCGTGCTGTTCCCGGGTGCTGGCTTCCCCAGATCAAGGCTTAGGCAACAAGCCCACGTCTGCACTGGAATCGGCCGGCGCGCCACAAAACCCGGGTAAGTGGTGTGACAATATGGACTCCAAAATTCCCTTACACATAGACCTCCACTCCTCGAGGGTGTCTTCCTTTTCTAGCAATGAAGCTTATTTTAAAGCCATGAACCCTCCTTCTGACGGTGGATGAAGGCACTTGCTATAAAATGCCAACGTTTTCCAAAGATTCTGGATTCTGCATAAATGGAAGTCAGGCCAAGCTCTTTCCTGATTGTCGCCATTGGAGTTGGTTTCGGCAAGGAGAGTACATACCTTCAGAAAGTACCCTCTGATCTAGGTCATACGGACCAAGAGATTGAAAAAGAAGCTTCTGCACCATATGACAGGACAGGCAGCACCTTCATCCTATAGAAGTCGAGCAATGGAACAAATGAGAATTTACAATGGTGAAATCTAATCCATCTTGCGTGTCTTGTGAGATTTTTAGTTTTGCTCTTTAAATGTTGTTCTGTGTGTGAATTGTTGCTGCTCAAATTTATGGAGATTCCCAAATAAGTAATTTCAGAGACCTCCGGAGTCTTCACTCCTTCCATGAACCAACCCCTGGATTTTGATCTTCTGCCCATCTTGCGGCCAAACACTAAGATTCTGGATTTTGCTGCATTTATCCGCAGGCCATTTGCAGAAACATAGATGACCAGGGCATCGTGCTGGTGCTGCAGACCGATCTGGGTGTGGTCCATGAGCACCAGATTGTCTGCATACAATATCCTCTGGACCTGTATCCCTGCAAGACTTGGCGGAAAGCATCTAGTGTTTTTGAATGCAGATTCAATGTCCAAAATGTACAAATTGAATGTTGCTGGAGCTAGGTGGCAGCCCTACTTCAAACCTTTGGCCATATCAGTTGCTGCAGTCAGATTGCCAGAATGATCCAGTCTTATCCTGAAGCTGGTATTGACATGCAAGGCATCAATAGCTTCCCTTACGTCCCGAGGACAACTCCATGCCTTTAGTTTTGCCCATAATGTAAGTCGATCTACAGTATCGAAGGCCTGTGACAGGTCGATCATAGCTAAATAGATGTTGGTATTGCTTTTTGACTTTACTCTGTTCTTGATGCTTATGTAGAAGTGCTGAAAACAACTTTACAATAACATCAAGAAGGGTGATAGGCCTGTAGTTGACTGGTGCAGATCTATACCCCTTCTTGAAGATGGGCACCACAATCGATTTTGTCCATGAGCCAGGAATCTTTTTGGATGCTTTTATGGCGTTGAACATGACCTTCTTTAGTAGTGCCCACTGGTCCGGGTTACTTTTTAGGATTACATTAGTGAGGCCATCCAGCCCGCTGCTCTTGAGCTATTTGATGACTTTATCAGTTCAAGAATGTCCATATAAAAGGACCAAACGCAGGGTTCCTCTGTCTCCTTCCCAACTTCATCCTGATGTTTAGTTGCTTATAGAGAACTGTAATACATAATCCAATCCTTTTCCGGTACAGAATTAGACAGCATAGACTGTTTTGGAGCTTCCCTAGAATTAAAGATTCTACACATTTTAGCTGTATTTTTAGATGCCGTTATCTTTTAACATAGGTTCAGCATCCTTCTGGTGTAAGTTGAAATTACGTTGTTTCGCCAATTTTTATAATGCTGGTTCCCAATTTTAAGGGCATCTAAAGTAGCTGATGTAGCTAATTTCCTGTGCTGTCTTTTTAAATGGTTTACCATTTTTTCCTGTTGGAAACCTCTACATCAAATTTATGGCGATTTGAAAAGGAATTCTTTGTACCATAGCTGACTTTTTCTGTGTATTTGATAAAGTACTGCGGATAATCCAAAAAGACTTGCCCTGAAAAGGCTGCTAATGATGCAGTTAAAGCTGAGATGGTGTCGGAGGTCATTCTTAATGTAGTCCTTCCAGGAATAATACCCAAGATTTATTTTGGCAACTTGAGAATGTATGGGTCCGTCCCACAATGGATAACTTCAGAATATTGTGGTCGCTGGGGCTGGTTGGAATTATCTCAAGGGACCTCAAGTCGTCTTGAACATTCTCAGAAGCAAAGATATAGTCCAGAATTTGCTTGTCTTTGCCCCGTTGCCAAGTGGGGTTCGGTGGGGTGTCCCCTTTTATGGACACATTGATCATTTTGATGTTTCTCAGATCGAGTTCTCTTCTGCATAATATGCCTCTCACTGCTGTTTTTGTTGAACTAGGAGCCGAATTATTGATCAGTTCCAGATTGTTGTCAAAACAATGAATGTTGAGATCCCCGCAGATAATGATGTTCAGGCCAGGCCATAAACGCATAGCGTTGTCTATTTCATCCATGACCGTCTTGACAAAATTCTTCGCCATCACTGAGTTGTTGTTCCAATACAGATTGCATAAGAATAGGTACCCATCCTCACCGTCCTGTTTATCCGTTTTTTTAAGTAAGGCAATCTGTATCAGTGACGCTACTCGAAGCCACTCATGTTTTAATAGCTAGGAGAAGCCCTGCCATCGGGTCATCAAATTTGCATTTAGCTGCAGATTTTAAATGTATGCTGAATCCTTCAAGCAATGGAACTTCCCGTAACCAGGTCTCCCGGAGACATCTCATGTCAAATTGGTCAAACTTGAGGTCACCCTTTCCAAAAAGATGCAGAAAGCCTCTGGTGTTCCAACTGCCAAACACCGACTCCCTGGGCTCCTCTATATTCAAAGACTTTAGGCATTATGAGCTAGACACCAGTGTGCTTGCCAACTAGCCCCATCTTTCTTCATCTTGTTCATTGAATCTTTTTGCTGTCCTGTCCTTCATGTACCATAGTGAACCTGTGTTTTTGACCACAACACATAGGTTTGCTGTCCTGTCAGCCCATGAGTTTTGGGTTGGTTTTCTCACCCAAACCTTCTGGATCCCCCCCTTTCTCCTGGTGAGAGTAGGATCTCTGAGTCTCCAGAGGTTGAGTCACTGGAATCCTTTGATTTTCCGTCTTTTTCATATTAGCATTTGGTGACTCCTCATGTGGGTCTAATTTCTTTAATCGGAAGCCCATAGTGGAGAGTTTGGGGGCACCCCTCGACATAAGGTGTTTAAACTCTGCAGACGAGAAGTAAATCACCAGTTGGTCTTGTCTTAGATCATTCGGAAATTCTATGAGATGCAGGTCATTCATCAAATACTCCTCAAAGTTGGAAGGCTATGGAGGAGTCGTAAGACATTAGCATAGTTGAGAATAAAGTCGTTTTTAATATGTAATATTCTCTCAAGTCCCATTTTCGTTACCTCCTCACCTTTGTGAGTAGTATGACTATTTAGTGATTCACTCCAGGTGACCCCCTTGGGGACCTCTGACACATGTACTTTCTTCTAAGTGGGATCCAGTCTCAATAAATCTTTTTGTTTTTGGTCCAATGTTCTGAACACAGCCCTCGGGTTCTGTGAATAAGCGCTGTTTGTTGCCTCCTGGCTGGACTTCTCTGTCAGAGCCCTAGAGAACCTCTAGCTCCTACTCCGCATCTATGGTCACTGTCAACTGATAATTTGGGCGAATCTCCCGGTTTGGAACTGTTCTCCGATCCCACCTGTTCGGTCCCAATTTCAGATCCTCCTTCACACTGCGAGTTATCCATAGACCGTTCCTCCTGGGTCGTCTGTCCCTGCATTGCTTAACTTCATTGTGTCCTGTAAAGGTCTGAAGGATCATCATCTTCTTCAAGTGAATAAGTGTAAAGGTTAATTAGATCGTTGATGTCTTCTGCCACAGTTTCCTTCAGTTTAGAACTATCGGGTCCCTCCCGGACCCCAAATCTGGGCCCGTGTCGATGGAGCGTCTACGCTTGTGGTTTTATCAATCTCTGTTGAGATGCTTGATTACTTTTTTGGAACCCGCAGTATTATCCTTTGAGCTGGTAAATTAATTGAGGTCCCCTCGTTTAGGTCTGTTTGTCTATAAATTCCCGACCAATACGGTTGAGCCATGACCTTCTTTAGGCATTGGAGTTTATTTCTTGGACTTTGTTCATGATGACTGATTTGAAAGCATCTCTTTTGCTTTGAGGAGAACGTGGCAGATTCCTGCAGTGATTGAGACCTTCAGGGATTTTTTAAAAGATCTCAAAAGTATTTTCCACTTTTGTTTGCCGTGGGGCTGCTTTTGGTATAGACGGATGTTCACTCAACTCATCACTCAGCTCTCGGTGTGGTACTCATTCTTCTCTCAGGCCTAGATGGCAGGTTCCGTCAATTATGTTGACGTTTCTCGATAGAGCAGATCCTTGGTCGTCTTGCCTCACACCAATATTCTCACAGATTTCCCCTATAGTGGTGTTTGGAATGGCTACACCAATTTGTGTCTCTGAGAGATCAATAACTTGGTAAAGGGTTGGTGTTTTTGATGGTCCCATCCTTCGTAATTGGTGTATGTGTGCTTTGATAAACTGACCTCCTTTTGTTTTCTTTCTCCAATATGATAGGGTCAAGTATACTCCGTAGAATGTTAGTAATGTGTTCCACGTTTATTTACAGGTTTCCCTGCAAGGCTGTGATGAAGCCTTCAACAAAGGGCATCTTTGAATGGAGCAAAGCTATGACTGTTGTTTGATCTTCCAGATTATCTGACAGGTTCCCATGTAGCTCCATGAACGGTGCCATTGTTACAGAGAGTGCTGCGATCATCCCTGCATCTAATGTTGGTTTAGGCACTGACTGATCTTCAACTTTTGAAGCTACAAGGTCTAATAGCAATTCTTCATCCAACACTGCTGACTCCACATGTAATGTGGATGTGTCCTTGTTGGAGGAGAGTCTAGGGCATGTATGCAATATTTCCTGACCACTAAGGGCTTTTGGATTAGGTGTTTTGTTTTCAGTCAAAGCTGGAACTCTGCCCAAAGACACATTCTCACAGGCATGTTGTTTGCAGGAGGCTTTTATGTCCTTGGCCCGCACTTCAGGGCTTCAGGAACTGCCATAGAAGCTCTGTTTCCCTTTTGTCCATGATGTTGTCAAGCAATCTTTTCTTGATTCATATCAAGATTGTGGAAGATTTGTACTTCTAGGGCTAGTAGTTTTACAACACGACCCTAAAGAGGTGTGACCCTCTACTCCTTCTTGTGAAAAGGTACTCTCTGACCCTTTTCCCAAATGGATAGAAGCCACCTAGGCAGGAAGGGGCACATTGTCTTTAGCAGTGTTTCCTTTCTCATCAGTTGCCGGATCTAATTTGTGTGAGTAGAAAAAATGCTGTTTCGATTGCAATACTACTGGTGTCGGGCCCCTAGGTTTCCATGCAGCCTATCAGTTTTTTGATAGAATTATCTTTCAGAGCCTCACCACATGTAAATACTGACTCGGCTACCTGGCCCGACCCGCCCATTCGATCAGGAAAACCATCATCCACCCTCAGCGATTCCCTTGAGGCACGTGGTTCCTAATCTTCCTCAGTACATACTGTCTCCAAGGTATTTGACTCAATTGAGTCTTGATCCTCTCTCGGGGTTTTATGTGCTGTTACCTGGAATTCATTGGAAGCCTCTGGAATGCTGTGAGGATCATTTTCAGTAGATTTTTCTCCTGAGGACTCCCAAGATGTTACACGAAGTAGTTTTTGCTCCAATTTGCACTTCCACATTTAATGGACAACTCGGCCGAAATGTGAAAATATCAGAACTCGAAACAGTTGGCTGCTCCATTTTGTAAGGTACTCTGTACTGAGTAGGTGTGAGTCAGAATTATCCAGCCGGCAGATCCAAGGAATATCCACCACCTCACCTTAAAATCCTTTGGTCACTCAATCCGTACAGATCAAAGGGCTCAAGTCCCACAGTCTCCACACGTGTGTGCCAAACGTGGGGGGGAGAGTAATAATGAAAGAATTGGAATCTGTCACACTCAGCCTGATAAATTGCCCATGGAAGCTGTGTTACGATTTGACAGCAGATTACTAATAACCCGCCATAGAGTATGAGCGTTGAAGAGTCAGAACAACAAAAGTCTACTCCCACGCACCCTGATAAATGCCAATACGGAGCAGCAAGCAAGCAGAGACAGTTTTCCGCTTCAGTTCATTCACACATCCTTGCTGAGTTGCAGCAGAGTGCTGTGAAACAGTTTAACAGTGTTTTAGGCAGAATCCTGTGCAGTACGTTTTGGGACCACTACACACAATTAAGACTACAAGTGTGAGCAAAATTTCCCCTTGGTACAAGCCTGTACTACACAGTAAAGTGGTAGCGATGGCTGAGCAGCCAGACTTATCTCAAGAGTAAAGTGTGCAGTATCTATGGTTACACCAGGGACAACAATTACAGTGATTCAAACAAACACTAACTCAAGGTTTCTTGGTAAAAGAATATACATTTAATAACTCAGTCAGTTAGAAAACAGTTCACTCTCATAAAGCAGCAGAAAATCACAGTCTTAATATACTACAACACCCAATGTATTTCTGGACAAGTTAAGCTCAAAATGAAGTGTGAGCATAATGGCACTCCAGAAATTTAAAAGGGAGGAAAGACAAGGTTATCAGAAATCAATAGCACCAACAAGTTATAGGCAGGGCAATCTAGAAAAGGCTACTACAACTAGGATTCAAGTCAATAGGCCTGGGCCAACGTCAATGGTTCAGAGTCTTTGCAGAGGATCACACAGTTCAAAGTAGTTTGCGGTAAAGTCATTGCCAAGAGTTCAAAACGAAGTTGGTCAGAAGAAAAGTTATACGAAAAGGAAGGGAAGGACAAGCCTTTGCAGAGGCGAAAGATTTCAAACACTTTCACCGCGGCCGGACGGAGCGAACAGCTGAATTTTGCACAGTACCTTACAGATGAAGAAGGCTCTAGCTGAGGCAGTTGTTCCTGGCAGTTCCTGCAGTCTGGCTGTTCCAGGAGCTTCAGTCGAGGTGACAAGAAGGAGAACATCTGGAGGTTCCTGCACTGCCCAGGGAAGAGGCCAACAGCAGAGCAAAGCGACGAATAAAAGGTGCGCGCCTTAAAAGCACAAATGGACTCTCTCCCACTGGCTATCCAGTTTCCTGCAGCACGGCACAGCACATTCGACCAGTCTGGAGAGGAGGTTCCAGGGGCTTTGTGAGCTGGTTGTTCCCACCAGGCTCAAGGGAAGAAGTCTCCGGAAAGGTCTTCTCTGTCGTTCGAAGTTTCAGGCAATTCGGACTTGCAGCAGGGATTCACCGGGGTTTCCAGTTGTTGCAACAGTCTCCTTCCTTCAGCTTCCTTCGGTTCTCTCGTTCCAGTGGCGACTCTGCCTTCCAGTCCTGCCTTCCAGTCCCAGAGGCCTGCCTTTTAAGGAGTTTTCCCCCATTCACACCAGCCTAGCTGTCAATCACTCAGTAGGGTGGCTGTCCTGGTGGGACCGTCACCACAGCCAATCACACAGAGTGCGACATGGGTCTCCAAGGAGACCCTGTGCAGGGAGTCTCAAACTCCTCCCTTACATCCTGCCCACTCTAGACACCCAGATGCTTAAGGAGGGCTTCTGGGCAGAAGCCCGCAGAAGGACGGCGAACAAAGGAACCAAACCTGGTTTGGCGTGCAGAGAAAAACACGAGAAGGACCTTTACAAAAATAAATGGCGAAAAAACCCAAACGGAACCAGGTAAAAATAAAAGTGGATTACCGGGTTTTAGTTCGAGGCTACTACCATAGCCTCAATGGTACCAAAGGCTATTTTCATAGTCTGTGGTAAAATAAAAATGTAACATACCACTGCCACCAGCCAAATCTTAGAGAAAGGGTAACATACAAATGTTACATGAGAATCAGACAAAAGGGGATACGTATTAACCCCTCAAGCACTCTATTGTAAGATAGTGTGTGCTGGGTCTGTGAATTTAAAAAGACTAATAAAGTCAATGGCAACTTTACATGTTCTGGGAGACAGTAGTCAGTCCCAGAAAATTAAGTTTAAAGTGGGATGTCTGAAAAAAGACAACCCTGTGTCACTGCTCTAAAGGTGCTGTGTGACGCACAGTAAAATGATGATGCCTATGGAGTTGGTGAGACTCCATATCCAAGAACACAAAAGTAAAACACATTGAAAATGAAAAGTTCAAAGCCCAAAAATATAGCAAAAGAGCTGGAGGGCTCGAAGGTAAGGGGGAATTAAGCACTTGTGTGAGAAATCTCCCTAACATGGTGGATTAAAGGACCCACTGTAGCGTGTGTACGCAGGAGAGTCACAACCATCAGAGAATCTAATCCCATACACGCTAGTAAATGCCGGTACACGGCAACAATCAAAATTCAATTTTCGTTTATTCAAGCTGATCTCACTGTGCTCACCTGCATCCACTTGCCGGACCTTTTTGCGGTCGCTTCGCGGTCCCGCAAAATTTTGTAGTTGAAGTGGGGGGTGGAGCACACGTCATTCAACACAGCATCCCCTCTGAGATTATAGGCACAGAGCCTTGCTGCAATGAAAAGATGCTTTCCACATACGTTTTCTCAGTCTTACCTCTCACAAAGATCCTCCAGCAAACGAGTAAGTGAATGGTGGACTGCTGACTGCATCCACTTGTATATATGTGAATATACATAAACAAACGAACAATCAGGTGAAAATATTCAAAAAAAATGAATAAATATGATAGTAAAACAGATCATGTAAACAATGACTAGTCATGTGCGTTTGCTCTTAAATTACTAGTTTCCTGTGAATTAATGTCACTTAGAAAAACTAAATGTGCAACAGCATGAACATCAAAGCTACCCCTGAACTTAACGCAGGAGGAGAATTTCTCCTCCTTGCATAGATTACTGAAAACTGCACTGCTCAACTAATTCTTGCTTCTGGTCCCTGACCGAATAGGCTTCGTTCTCTCCTCTATCATGTTCTTGATGTTCTTTCGCTCTTGTTTTTGTGTGACCTGATGCTGGCAGGCTTTCGGAATGTTAGAAATACATACATAAATAAAATAATTGTCTTGAACAACAATATTCTTTTTGTCAGCAGTCCTCTCTTTGGGCAAGACTAATTTGTGAATGGGGGCTTCACAGAATCAACTCGAATTTTGGCTCCTTGGGGTCTTGCTCTATAGCCTCTAGCCTCCTTCAGGATAACCTAGCTCCTACTCTCATATCTTGAATGTAAATAAATCTTAAAGCATAATTTTACTAGCCACTGAAGAAAAAACATTAAGTAACCTCTTTATTAGGTATATTTTCTATGGTAACTCCAAAATGCATAGACCCTAGAAAAAGAGAATCAAGCTGAAACAATTCTGAAATTCACTAAAAACCTTGATGTTTCAAAATTATTTGTTTCAAGTTCAGTGTTGAACGTGGCAATAATTCCATCTTTTTCGTGCTAAGGTAACAATGAAAATGACTGCAAAACTAGTCCATTGGCTGTTACGTTAAGGCCCAAGAGTTATAATTAAAGTATAACCACGAACCATCCATGTTGGTCTTCTTACGTTGAATTTTGTGGGAAAGCCATACCTGCAAACTCGCCTTGCCTCCCTGGTGGAACCTGCAGAGTAAGTGAAAACTGGGATGATTTAAAACATCTTGGTCCTGCACTCAGGTGCTTCAATGATGGGGCAGAAACACACATGACGTGATGCCATTTTCTTACCATGGAAGAAGGACCAAGAATCAATTCCTAGGTTCTGCATGCTCACAAAAATGGTTCAAGGACCAGTGCAATATAGTACATTTTAAAAGATAAATTCATCATGTAGACAAGAACTTGTGAAGAGATTTTTTTTTAATGTGCATAAACTTCACTTCAGACTGATGAAAACAGACTGACAATGGCCAATGCTTTTTGGACGGATGACAATTGTTGGGGCAGAGTTATTGAAAACAAAGTAAAATGTATGAAAATCAAAAGAAAAGATCCTTCCTGAAATGCATACATATGTATTTACATGTGCACACAATGTTACATACATGTTCTCCAGAATACAAAGTGGCAGTTTCTTGAGTATGTCACATGTAAAATCTAGAACAGCAATAGCAGTAAGAATCAATATAAAAACGCAATACAAACATTTTCACATACATCATGAAACTAAGCATTCGCTAGCATTGAAGTAACAAAAGTAAGGTACCTGGTCCACGTAATACGCAAAAGAAGCTGTGAAAAATGTAAGCTTTGGAGGAAGGAGTAGGTTTCTGAACTAGCACAAAGGCTACAATAACATACTAGATCAATATAGCAAAGGATAACTGAATTACCCCACCAGGATAAAGTGTGTGGGGAACAGCAATGTCCCAATGCGGCAGGAATGCCGAAAAAGCTGCCATTCAAAAATAATGTATAAAATGGATCACGGTGCACTTATATATGTGGTGATGTCACTGTGCCATAAATGTACACAGACAATGCTGGTTGGGAAGCACGGAATGTCCTTTCAGCAGTAAGGTGAAGGAAAGACATGAAGGAGACAGGGAGGTGGTAGAAAAAGGTAAATAGAATATTAAAGATGATGCAAAATCATCTATCTATAATAGAGGGAGGGGCGAGCGAAAAAAGGAATCTGAAAATGTACCCAAGGAAAATATCAAAGGAATGTGATCAACAATGTTTAACTGTATCAAATGAGTAATCATTTGAAATGTACAAAAAAACAGGGACAACAGAAAATCGTCTAGAAGCTAATAACAGCCATTTAGATGAAGACCTGTGTACAAAAATTGCACATTGGCCAGTACAAAACAACATAAATAGTGTGGACAACCCAAAAACAGTCCATAAATAAGCTTTAACACAATGTCTGGATAAATAATGCATGTAGTTGCAATTCTCATTTATTCCGCTAGGTGTGACCAGGTACATTCTGTGGATCCAAAAAGTTTCTCGATGGTCTAATCTATTCTGTAGATTATTAAGGTGTCCACTTGCAAATACAATTTACAACATCTGAAATGGAGTCTGTGAGATTAGTTATCGATGCTCAATGAAACAACTGGTAACTGGTGAATTCAGATTATTTCTTAGGATGTTCGATCTGTGTTCATTCCATCCAAGTCTGCATAGTCTGGTGGATTGTCCTATGTAGTAAATACCAGAATGACAATGAATGGTATAAAAGTGGCAAAATCTCTCAATAATAGTTTTTGTTCTGACCTTGGGGAAATACAGTGTTGTGTTTAATAACATGATTACAGTTAGTGCAGTGCAGGCATAGAAAAGTGCCTGCTCGTTTGTTGATGGTTTTAGGAATCTTGGTTACATCCGTTTCACCACACTGCCTTTTACGTTAGAGCTACAAGGGTAAGAAAATACAGGCAAGTCATGAAATAAACCCTCATTTCTAGAATCACTGGTCGAAATGTACAATGTTTTTGCATAAGCTATCTGATTTTGATACATATACAAGAGATGGTTTTCTAGTTCCTTTTGGGGTGTTCAAAACAAAATCATGTGTCAAGTTATCTACCATGTTCTTTGCAACAGATGATGTGAAATAAAGACTAAGAGTATCATGAGAAATTCCTTTGATGCATCAACATTATCATTTTGTGGGAGCACCCATTCAACCACTTCCAAACCAAGATTGTTGAGTGTAGTGGTGTACAGACATTTCACACTTGCCGTAAGCCAAATGTTGCTTGTGTCAAATGTCACTCTACTAAGAATCTGTAAAAAGTGTGAAGTGTCTTTAATATAAGTACTGGACCACTGTATCAAATGTTGGAAGAAATGATGAATGTACATAACCAAAGGTTGTAATACACTGTTTCTGTCTGGTGGATGAGTGGGATGTGTATGTACTGTTGGAAGAAGATAGAAGGTTAGGGACTCTTGGGTGCGTGGTAAGAATGAATTTTCTTGTGTTCTTAAATGTTCATGGTAACTCTATCCAATGTTATGTATCTTGGTTCGCTGGTTGCCTAGGACACTCTGCAATTTTATCCTGTTTGCCTAAGAAGTCCAGAGCTCCACCTTTGTCTGCTGGTAGAATAGTCTGTAAATACAGACTTACTCTTAATTCATTCCTTTTAAGATGACAGAACCTCGGTTGTCTGAATGAAATTTTCAAGAATCTACGGAAAGAACATTGCTGGTTTGCATAAACTTACGTTTTGGTTAACATTTGGTATACCTGTGTTCTGTATGAGGAACAGGATCTTCCTGATCAGTCATGTTCTTGGCAAAACATATTTTGTTTCACTGTCTGTATAGATTTAAATAGATCAATTTTAGTAGCAAAGAGGGTAGTGCTAAAAGTAGGAACAAAGCTGAACTCTTTTTAGACTGACCATCCATCTGGGTAATGTAGTGTCAACGATGAATAGAAAACTCCAAACAATTTAAAAACCTCGAAAGTTCTGTATCTGAGTTCGATAATTCATACTCTTTAATGGTGTAGATAACGAATAGGACTCCTGATAAACAAATTAATAACACAGTTGTGTTGCCTGAATTCCATGTGTCAAATTATTATAAATGTGTACACTACTGAACTGCCATTTATGATGCTTTAGTAAATGGTGCCTGTTCAAAATAGGTTGCCTTTTGGCTATATCAGAATCAACCATTCTATCCTGTCATTTAAAAAAATGACATGCCTTTGAGTTATATGGATCCAGTGTTATTCCAGTTTCTCCGCCTTTATTTCATCTTCTTGAGGCGAACAGTTGCAATGGGAAATATTTACTTCGGAAGTGAAGCCACTGAGCAGATCTTGGCCCCTGCAGGACTATTTCAAAACCTTGTTCAACATTCATCGTAATCGATAATGATTTAAATGTCCAGGAAATTGAACTTGAGGAGTAAAAACAGCCGGCTTGCTGATTCCGACCAATCAGCAGCTGAACCAATCAATACCTTACAGTGGATACATTTTGATGACCCTGATGAAGGCGGCCATATTTGAAGTTGAAAGCCGAAAGTGGTAATCATTTGGTCCTGCTGTTCTCCTTTAACTTCTCTAGCCCTTTTGAGCTTTATGGGCAGAACCTGATGATGTAACTTATATTTAGTTATCATATGGTGCTGGGTCTTTTTTGGATCACACAATGGTATATGATCTGTAAATTAAATCTATGTCTTTAACCTCCTTGTGCTAGAACATGACTCCAAGACTGGATGGATTATGTGAATCTCCATTACATTGTTTTGATATGTTGTATTTTGCATAAATATTGATGTTTCACGCACCACTGAGTATAGACCCCTGTCCCCTTTAGATACATAATTATATTGTGATGTATTGCAATAAAACTATACTGTCATTGCTCTCTCTATATGTACCTTAGAGTATCCTTTTTTTGTTGTTGGAGTAAATACTAAATAAGGCTGATGATAAACAAGTTAATACAGAACACAGTGGTGTTGCCTTAATTTCATGTGACAAATGATTATAAATGTGCGCACTATTTAACTGCAATTTCTGATGTTAAAGTAAAAGGTGCTTGTTCAAAATAGGTTGTCATTTGGCTATATCAGAATCCACCATTCTGATATGCCTTTGAGTTATATAGACCCAGCATTGTTCCAGTTTCTCTAACTTGCTTGCATCTGCTTGAGGCAAACGATGGCAATGGGAAATATTTACTTTGGAAGTGATGCTTCTCTGTAGCTCAGTTGGATTTTATTTTATTATTTATTGGTTATTTATAAAGCGCACAATACAGCACATGGTGTTTCAAGGCGCTACAAGACAAAAAAGGGGGGAACAGGGATGAAGATAACAATAACGGTCCTACTAGGCCTTGTGACATTGGGGTCATACAAGTGCAGTAACAAGAAGCGCAAGGGTGAGGGGAATGGGGAAGGGGGAAAGAGGGCCTCTGGGACTAGGCAAGTACTAAGGGGAGGCCAGGTGGCCAAGGGATAAGGAAAGCAGGGAGATCAGAGAGTGAGGTCTACATGCTAAGGGTGAGGATGGGGTGGACTGGGCATGGTGGGCCTGGTGCTCTGCAGGACTCGAAGGAAAGTCAACTGAGGCAGAGGGGGTTATTAGCAGGGGAGGGGAGGAGGGAAGGAAGAAGAGAAAAGTAAGGACTCGAGGAGCTTCTGGAACTTAAGGTGATCCGGTGCAAGCCTGAGGGGGGCAGGGAGGTAATTCCAGAGGGAGGCTATCACAACGCCCATATTTTGTAATCGGCACAAGATCCCTATATGCGTCATAGGTGCGTTCAACACCTGGACATTTAGGGTAAGCAGTGATATGTCAGCCGTTTATTAAACCTGCTTTGGCATGACTTTTCAAGATCAGGAAGCAAGCTTTTGCGAATGAAATGAGAATGATAAAGTAACATCCAACATGAATAATGAAACTGTCACATCAAATGAACACAAAAAGGAAATCGTCAAAAAATCTTCCCATCTAACCCTGCCCACCCTCCAAAAGTAAAACGAATTGAACATTTCCCATTTTCACCAAACCCTACCTGATATTCATAGGGGCTTTTCTGCCAAGCCCTGCACCCTGCCCCTCCCTGAACAACCACCCCATTCATTCTAGTAGGGGAATCGGGGCCTACAAACTGGCTATCGGGAATGCATTAGGTTCATACACCCAGGATTTTCCTCAACCCTTTATCTAATCTAATCCTGCCTAAATTGAGCGTTCATTGCCCAGGCCATCCATTAGAAGCTATGGGGAGAGAAAAGATATTAGAAAAAACAAAAAACAATCTGAGTTTGAGGATTCAGGCCATAAGGCAGGCCATTGACATATATTTAAGACATGTAGGTCTTTTCGAAGGGGATGACTTTCCCTGCATGGCATCCTGGTATTGGGTCCTTCTTGTATGGTCCTTTTGCTCTGTGCATTTTCCCATCTCTAGAACAGCCAGGGGTGGACTGGCCTATACGGAACTCTGGAGATTTCCCGATGGGCCTCTGCACCCTGGGCCTCTTTTCTGTGGTATTTCCAATTTTTCTCATAAGAAAAGCATTGGGCTTGCTGAAAATGTGTCATATGGGGCCACTTAGAACTTTATTTCCAGGGCCTCTTTTGGTCCCCAGTAATTATTTCCAGGGCCTCCTTTAGTTCCCAGTCCAGCCCTGAGAACAGCCTAGACGAGATGTTGGGCTATGATGGTCCTGGCGATGCAACATCAATGAACAGTAAGCAATATTGAAAACCCCTGCAATACTTGATAGTGTGAGTGAGCAGCCAAGAAGCTACCTCCTGCAGGGATCTGCACTTAAAGTGCGAATAGGGCAAGAAGAGCACAATTGAGGCATCCCGGAATTGGAAATCGGCAAAGTTTCTGGCAGCATTCAAGATGCGTTCTTTAACCTGATAGAAGTGCACCTATGTGAGGTCGTCGGGAGGAGGTTCTTCACCTTTTGAAAAGTCAAATACTTGATGTGTTGTGTCGAATTCCTTTTGTGCATCTGTGGGAGAAATAGAATGCTCTGAAATAGGTCCTGGAAGAAGCCCTTTCAAATCTGCACCTGGCACCTGTGTCAGAATACCTCTCACCCAGATATTATTTTGCCTTGAGCGGTTTTCTAAATCTTCCAGTCTCGTTTGCAGGGCTTCGCACATCCTTTCCAGACAACAGTTCACTCTGTCAGCTCATTAACCTCACAATTCTACTCACAGGCCGTAGTTTCCCCAACATCAATGTGCCTCTCTGCAACTGATAGATCTATGCATGCAGTGATGAGACTTTCTGTGCCAGTACGGCCATGCTGGTATACATCTCTTTCTCAATGTCTATAAACCGTTGGTGCAGGTCAGCTGCGGTTGCTGGCACAGTAAGGTCTTGTTGGATCATGTGATGTAACTGGTGTGGCAGATCTCTCGATTCTGACTTTTATCTTACACAGAAATCCTAGCACAGGCGACACAGCGTTTGGAAATTCCGCCCAATTTGTCCATCTCGCCATATGTCCTTTTGTCCTATGGTTCAAGAAAATAAACTTGCGCTGAAGTCTAAAGTTTTCATCCGTTGACCAGCTACACATGGATGCCTGATGATGGCCAGAAGGCAAATGTGGAGGCCTCCACTCCACTTTTTTCAACCGTGCATTGGCACCTCATTTGGACCACTGTAGCATAAACTCATCCAGTGACTGGATGGGAAGTAGGAAGTGTCCCCTTAAAGCTGCCTCTATTTACTTCTGCCTTGGCGGAGAACTAAAGCTGGAGTGATTCTTTGCAGTCTGCCTGCTTCAGCAGTACCATCTGGTAAGTACAACCGGCCCAGGCTTCATCTGATCCTGTATGCTTTAGTTACTAGGTGGTTCTTCAAATGGAGATACATTCTCACATGCTCCTTGTAATGTCAGGGTCCGTCTGCATACCTCAATGGTATGGTGGTCCGAGAATCACCCCCTCAGGATCCTTGATGCAAGTCTGTTAGTGCTGTCCCTAGGCGGTGTGAGGAGTCACTGGAAATGATCATCCTTTCCAGGCTCTGTGCTGTCCAGCTCGCTCCTCTAAATCCAGCGGACCCTGCCATGGTAGCCCCCACCCAGGCCTGCTGCTGGGACTCATGCAATCAAACTTAAACGAACACCTGGTAGAGGAAATTATTAGTCTTCCTTAATGAGGGTTATGTAAGGGCTTTGTTTCCATAGAAAACCATACTGCATCTGTGTAATCCACTTATTGCTGAACTCTGCCATGACAATTGCTCAAAGGCCTGCAATAGGTTTCCATAGGGTTATAGTCACAATTTATATAACACTCCCTGTCCTTTAATTAACCTTTATCATCATGTTCTTTCTCCTGTGTATTCGGCATACCCAGCTTGCTATGCTTTTTTGAGGTTTGTACTGGCGTCTTGGTGTAATGCTGTTATGGACGCTGACCATTGAATAGAGAGTTTGTGCATTTTCTCTGTTTTTGGGTTCAAATTATTTAAGTTCAGTTTCTACAGACTTGGTGGCCGGGGGGACTGGTGGGGGGGGGGCAGGGGGTGCATCAATGTGATTACCCAGAAGAGGCTGAAATGTTGATTTTTCTTTTTTTTAAATCCTGTTCTGCTATCAGTCCACATTGCTTCACAATTCTGTGTCTTTGTCTCTACATGCACATCTTTATGCATTTGTAGTCTTTTGGGTTTTTCGAAAAATCTGGGGCAAACCACTTGTAACCCCCCCCCCATTTTTTTCCCCCATACCCCCTATCCTTTTTTTTAAAAAAACATCTGAAGCATTTGGGGTATGTTTAGCAAACGACAAAACAACATTAATGTTATGGCAGGTTTTCCAAAAATGCATGACCCCCGCCCCTTCTATCTGAAATTAAAATGGAACATTTAAGCTAACAAGCGACAGATGTCAAAGTATCACCCAGTAGCCCTTCTTAGAAATGTGCCTCAATTCATGCAGTGAGCGATGTATTGTGCGTATGCAAAGTAGCTGAAAAGCATGCATTTGTACTCTTGTCTCATGGGTAACAGACTGTACCAAGTTGATCATACCTGGTGAGTGTGAAACCCCTGTGTGGTTGTCTGCCTCCCTGAGAGCTGCCGAACATCAGGTGATCTACCGAAATAAAAAATAGGTCCACTCTGAGACAATATTCTGGAGCAAATATTCATAGGGTGTGTACATAAATGTGTATATAAATACTCATATATGTACACCGCCTATAAATGTTTGCTCCAGAATAATTTGTCTTAGTGAAAATACCTCCGGTAGTAAGACATCCTGGTTAAATTTCCCTTTAAAGAAAATATAATCTGTGAGTTATGGTTGCAGGGCAAAACACCAAAAATGCAATCGTTATGATTGCTACATGAACCATAGCTCTGCCACCACCATCACAGTGTACCACATTGCTCTCGTTGATATGAACAATCAACTCTTGAAAATAACGTTGTATGGTCTGCTCTGAGAAGAAAGTGCATTGACACAGGTGACACCAGCTGATTGTGCTTCAAAGGTTGCTTTATTTCGTTTTTTTCGGCCAGGTAAGGGATTGGACCAAACGCCTATGGGCGCTAGGGAAACCACTACAAATAAGAAGGATGTTCCTAAGCAAACCGTGTCCGGTTCGGGACAACTCAAAGTGGGGTTTCTCAAGTTGTCCAATGCCTCCGACGACAATTGCCCAGCCCAAATAATAAAGTTGTAAACCTAATGTAACAGTCCTTTCCTTTCTCCTGCGGGGACAACTTAGTCTACAAAATAATGTCCAAAGATGTGGCCAACAGAAAGTTACACATCCTAATCGTATCTAGTCCTTAGCCCCTACAAAATGACAACACAAATGTTACCAATTCCTGGGCAAATAAAAAGCTCACAAGCTGTTCTATAATGTCCAATGCAAATCTACAGTGCAGAATGGTTTGTAGACCAGGATAATGCATGGTCTTCCGTGAGAAGCATATATAAAGGGCTGGTAATGGCACTCATGAGAGCACTTTATAGAAGATGATGACATCTCCTAAAAAGAACACACTGTGGCTTTGACTTACTTTCCACTGACCTGCAAGATTGAGATCTAATCTTAAACACTGGCATGTACTGAATGTGGGGAATAAGAATTTCCCTAGATCGAGATTTGCTTTTGAGAGCGCATGTAACACCCAAGACACATTTGTCCATACTATACCTTGTCACGACTCAATGGATGCACACAGGAGACTATGACAAATAGGAGATCCAATAGTTCACACCCCTTGTACTATCTGTACAGTCTGAGTGTACACAAAATCATCTGAAGATTTAGACCTGGGATTGAGAACAAAATGGATACAGAAAACCTTGTTTATTCCTACCAAAGTAGTAATATGATTATGCCCCTGTACAGTAAGAAATGTGCTGGCATGGCACAATGTCTGGATCAAAAATTGATTATTGAACATCTGTCTTTCATAAGTAATAAATGACTTAATGCCATGCTAGTAGACCATTTTGTTTTTATCCAGCTCATATGTAGGACGATGTCTTTTGACGTTGATTGAACAAGTTAAAACGCTAATCCGGGGTGCTTCTAAAAAATGAACTGCATTGGATAGTCTGCCTTCGATATCATGTTGTTTGATTGAACAAAGTGATCAATTGGCAACGCCAACCAGTTAACATGAGAGGGATGTGGGCTGAAGTATGAGGTAAGGGTAGTAAATGAAAGCAGAGCCCATATTCTTTGGTTGCAATTTAGATGCTGGTACTCAGATTATCAGAAGAGTAGAGCTCTGTGTACCGTCCCTTAGAAAAGTGCAATTCTTGGTTGAGAATACCGGTATTTAAATGGCAGCTCGTTAATGTGTTGTACTTCTTACCAACGTGCCAATTGTGAGACATCTGTGCACAATGGCAATGAACTAGTAAATTGAGATCCAGGGAGGCTTTTGCCATCATTTTCATAGAATTGATTTTTGATTGAAAAATAAGAGGGGTTTCATTTTGACAAAATGAAACCCTGTTATGTAGTGATATACATGTGTTTCTGTACAGAAAGATGTCATAAATATTTTTTAAAAGCTGGATAAGTATGTATGCGAATGAGATGAATTCCAAGATGGCGAAAAAATAAGAAATTCAAAAGGAGTGGGCACTCCTATAATATGATATAATAATAAAAATAAAAAATTGCAGGATTTAGCATACCTTGTGCTGGGAATAATTTCTTTCAGCAAAAGGTATGCTAAATTCTGCATTTTTTTTGTAATTATATATTATGGGCACAGGTTGCTTTTTACAACTTTTGATTTTTCTTGGTGTTTTTTTTAGGTCTACTATTTTGAAGTTTTATATTGTTGTTAGTTTCCTCATGGTTTTTATCATCAAAGGCCAGGTATGGCTTTTTCCTTGGCTCCTCTTTCATTTTCTGCCTTACTTTATAAATCCTCCATTCTAAGGATCACCTTTTTCTTATCCCCACAGAAATTGCCCTAATGAAGGACCCTGCGAGGTCTGAAATTATGGCTCCAATTATGTCTGCCTGATTTGTTAATAGAAAAAAAGTTTTTCTACCATTATTATTGTCACATCACTTTATCATATACTTGGAAAGTTGTACCTTCTATAGTGCAGCCTTCACTGTGGGAGCAGTCCGTGGTCCATAGTTTGAATTCCCGGATGGTGCCCACTTTGGTGCCAACATAAGCAGAAAGGCATGAAGGCACTAGCATATTGAGCAGTTTGTAATAGCAAGGACACATGTATAAATAAGAAGCAACTATAGCGGTCAGGTTTCTGTGCAAGAAATTCTCAGGGTGAATCAACTCGATAGTTGTAATTCAAGGGATATTAAATAGTACCTTAACTTTGTACTATCGGGCAGGTTGGTGTGACTTGAAGTAATAGATTCAACCGGGCACTATGCTGACAAATTGTGTGAGATGTTAAATATGGCTGCCTTTTTTACTATAAGGTAACCATTCAATTCTTTGGTTTAGAAATAAGTGAGCAGAGTACTGCCCTTCACGCTCTAATAAGAGGAAATTAGTAACTTTGAGTAAAGCATTGATCTAATCTGTTTTCTGACAAGTTGGTCTGTCAAGTAAAGGTCACTGGTCTTTCAACAAATTGTGAGTAATGATGTCCCTGATCTTGAAATGAGTATCTTAATTATATACACATAACAAGTATTGATACTGAAGGAGTGTCTTAAAAACAAGTTTCTCTCTTTTGAACTCCTTAACAGATGGCGGGCAGATACCTGTAATTGTTGGCATTATGGGGATACAACAGGAAGCTACACTACAGGCACACAAAGTGTTTGAGCCTTAAAGAAATATGTTTAAACTAATGATACACATCTAACACAGGTAGACACTGAATAGAGGAGAGAATCAGTTACTGGTGAAAAGTCTTTTTCGCCTTCCGGCCTGCACTCCAGCAGAAACTATCTACCTCGAATTTGGTATGGTCCCTTGTGAGGCGAGACTTCAATTAGCTTGCCTCAATACCCATTGGAAACTGGCCAATGCTTGCAGTGGCAGCTTAAATCAGCGTAATTTTGAAGATGCTCGGATTAAGACCCGTTTTATGCCACACAGTACCTTGGCCAATATAATTTCTACATGATGAGGCTCAGGGTAGTCCTTTTCAGTTTTCAATTTCAGCGTCCTAAAGCTATTTTGAGAACCATTGTTTTTGCATTCTACCATGATCTGCAAATTACGAAACTCACTACTAAGAGCAATAGCGCCTCATTCTTTGATTATATCGTGTCTCGCAGGCCCCGAACTACATTTAACAGTTTGTGGATAAATCAATGGTCTGGGATTATCTGAAGCTAAAAGTGAATGTGTTGTAAGACGCTTGAAATCACTGAAGCCTAGACTAAAACGCCACAGACTTTTTGCTTTTGCTGTTTGTTTGGAGATGTCCAACTTGAATCTGTTAAACGGATATTAATAATCTGCGAACCAGTAGTGGCACTGAGGTTGATTGCCTTCAAGGCCGCTGGAATTGAAATTGCTATTCGGGATGAGGTGATGTGGTCCCTGTTTGTGAATGGCAATAATGAACCTTGTAGTATTTCTTTCACGATTATGTGGGGGAAAGATGGCACTGATTCTTAAGGATCTCAATGTGTATTGAGGGTGGTGGTTGAAGGGTGGGAAATTGAGGGATTTATGGGAGGCTGTTGCTTTTCTTTTTTCTCTTGGTTTGTGTTGTGTTGAAAAGTTGTCTTTTTGTATAACTGTGTAAAGTATTTTCTATCCAAATAGATTTGTTTTTTATTACTTTTGTGATTGTTACTAACAAGTAGTCTAATTGACATGTGGCCTATCGATTATAAAAAAGGAATCCTCTGTCCAGTACCATATTAGGTTACCTTTTTAAGTCACATAATATTGTTTTCACATTTGGGTTTTGCACTTTGTCAATGTTTTTTAAAGTAAAATCTAATTAAATTAAATTGCAATATCATGGGAAACCACTCCAAAATATCTCGATTCCTAGCAAAATGCCACCAACAGTGTCTTTAACATATTAGCACCCGGGGCAGGGGAGCCAACCAATCAGGTTGCTCAAAATGCGGGCTCAAACCGCTCTCAGCCCGCGTTCCGAGCAGCCTACTGGCTGCTTCCCCTGCCCGCAGCACCATCTTACTCCTACCCTCCCTTTTTTATGTTTCCCTCCAACCCCCACCCTACTTACCTGATTTCAATGGCAGCAGCAGCCCATCTACTGCTGCCCTTCTGCTGATGCTCCGTGGCCGCCATGGTGGCTATCTTTAGACAGTATTTTCATTCATTGAATGGGACACGTGCTACCTCCCGTTCAATTAATGAAAATATTTTGTTTTTGCCCCCCCCGGGTTACTGTTTCGGTAACCCGGGGTGCTAATAGCCTTAAGACCCGAACCGGCCCACCAGACCGTGTCTTATCAGCCTGGGGACCTTTGTTAAAAGCCCTCACTTCGCTCGGGCCCGATAAGTCTTAACCCCATAGTATCATATTGAACACGTCCCTACAGAAGAGGGATAGATCTGAGGGGGGAGTATCTCAGCATGCTCACCAATCATGGTAAATTGGGTGCTAAAGCATTTAGACAGCATTTGGAAGAGGCTGCAATAAGATGAAATCTGAACAAATTAGTTTTAATGTGTTTGTGGAAGAGGAAGTGGTCTTCTATGCTACATAGAGCTGGTGGGAGATTGTTTCATCGTTTGATCATTTCGGACTGTACCTGACCTCTCATAAGCACTAGATTTTTGGAAATGTGAGACTAACTTTGTGTGCTTGTATGATGCACTCAGTGGACGGAAAGAAAGGTGCCATTTTAGAAATGTCTTTAGATAGAGTGGAGCTTTGCCACATAGAGCTTTGTGCGCTATATTTAACTGGTTTGACAGATAACCTACCGATGATTGGAAGCCAATGAAGCGCCTTAAGGGCAAAGGCTATATGCACATGTCTTGGCAAATTCAAGTTGATATGCGCCGAAATGTTTTGTAACAACTGAAGAGAGTAAATGGTAGATTCACTACTGCACAAAGGGCACTGCAGTAGTCCAGCCTGGACCCCACAATCTCTCTGGATACTGTGGCGCAGTGGGCTTCTGTCAGTAATGGTCTAACCTGTCTGAAAAGCATCAGTTGGAAATGGATAGCCTTTTCTATGTCCTTGCAGGTAGGTCATACAGTGCGGTCTGAGTCAAAAAAGACCCCAATGGTCTTGACGGCTATAGAAGGTTTAATTATGTGGCCTGCTGAAGTGAATTCTGGGTAGAGTTCCTGTACTTTGGCATAGAAGGTGCTGGGAAATATGAGCTAATTCTGTCTTTTCTTTGTTTAATCGCAGCCAATATTTTTAACATCCAGGATTCAATGCATTGGAATACATACTGAATCTTACTATGATTAAGCTGAGGGTCACCTAAGTTAAAGATGATCTATGTGTTGTCTGTATACTTTTGAGATGCCACACCAAGATTTAACAATATATCGTTGAGTGGTTTGAGATGGAGATTGAATGAAACCAGGGAAATGCAGGCTCTCTGACGTACATTAGCTGGGCCTGATACCGAAGTACCCAATTTCACCCGTGGTGTTCTGTTCATAAGAAAGGATGCAATCCTGGATGCGGCCTTGTCAGAAACACCAGATACATTGCAGAATAACTGGAGGAGAATGGAGTAGAGGGATCCACATTCTCAAAAGTGGCTGATAGATCAAGGAGCATCAGAAGACCTAGAGAGTCTTGATCCAGGATGTGGAGTAAGGTGTCCTTCACATCGAATAATGCTTTTGCTATGACTCTTTGTGGGCAGCATCCGGATTGATGTTCCCCCAGCAAATGATTGAATTCTAAATAGGTCTGAAGCTGAATGGTGGCAACCTAATCAATCATTTTTAGTAGGAAGGGTCTGTTGGAAATAGAGCGATAGTTGGTGCTATCCTCTGGATTTAGACAGGCTTTCTTCAAAAATGGGTTGACCCATATATTCTTTAGGTTATTTTGCACTGTGCCATTAACAAATTTGGAAATTATAGGATAAATTAAGTCTACACAGTATTTGATAGTGACAGTCGGACAGAGGTCCCCTGCACAGGTAGCAGGGCTAAGACTGAGGCTGATGGTTTTAATATTCTCTGGCTGACTGGCTACATTTAAAGATAGAGCCAAGAGCTGAAGCGCAATGAGTGGTATGTGCATGATTTGGGGCTGACTATAAATGTGACTAGAGCTCTAGCTGAATTAGATGTAAATTCAATTTGATGCACGAAAAAGTATTTGTTTGTTTCTGTGATAGATGATTTTTTTTTAAAAGTTTATTTACAAAACATCATGTTACAAATCACTAGACAATCTCCATAAAACAGTTAAAAATTCTGAAAATTACTGCATTTTTCACAGAACTATGTACAAAATGAGATACAAATTTCAACCAGCCCCCCACCAAATCAGTTACTCCTCTTAATTACCCATCCCCCAACCAATGTACAACGCCAAGTTTATATAACTGAAGAAATCTAACCCAGATTTTCTCAAACAAACCCAATTTTCTCCTACAAAGCACCCTCTCCACACTTGCCAAATCATGTATTTCAGATACCCATGTCGCAATATTCAATGTGAAAGCAGTCTTCCAATTCCGCAAGATAATATTCTTACCAGTCATTGCCTCTCTGAATAACCACGTCTTCTCATTCTGACTAAGACCATCCAAAGGCTCATCACTCCCCAATACCACCACACTAAAATCCAAGGCAGGCAGCCCATCAATCACCTCACCACACACCCGTCCAATCTCACCCCAAAACAGTCTCACCAATCTACAATCCCATAGTAGATGCTCCAGCGTACCAATCTCACACCTACATCTCCAACATTCAACACTCTCCAACATCCCTCTTTAACATATTTTCTCTGGCGTCCAAAAAATCTGATTTAGAATTTTTATCTGTCTCGACCTCACTGTGAGACCCAACAAACACAATTTCACATTCACACACATTTGCTGGCATAGATCCTCTGTGATGTTCAATCCAATCCTTCTGCCCCATTCCTCCCGTAGTGAATCATTGCCTTGATAATGTGATACAATCACCTTATACAGGCGACTGGCCCGCCCTCCTTCCATCCCAACTGTGCTTCTTGAAAACAGAGTTAAAGCAACTATCCGTTCCAAATTCACACACCCTATCGCGCATTTAAGTTTCACAAAATCAGATGCTCTGAAATTTTCGATGTCGTATTGTTGCTGCAATTCCCTCGCAGTCATCCAATGATCATTCCGAAACAGATCCGTCACCCACTGCACCCCACCCAGAAACCAATCTGCCCAAAAGATCGCTTTGCCATCCATTTTAATAGCAGGATTCAGCCACACCGAAGCACCAGGCCCTCTTAAAGCATCCACACCCAAGTATCTACATACACTCTTCCACGCACCCCTCAAGCTCTCAATCAATAGATCTTTCCCACAACTCCGCTTCAATACCGAGGTCAATAACGCTCGCGGAGTTAGAGGCCCATGAAAACTAGTCTCAGCATCCACCCAAACATCATGCAATTCTTCCACAAAAGGAACCAAGAAATCCGAGAGGAAAGCCAGGTGATACACCCTGAAATTTGGCACTCCAAGACTATCCTAATGTAACAGTAACTGCAGCTTCCACAATTTCAGCTTTGGGGGCTTCCTATCCCGCAAGAACTCCAGTATCATCCTGTCTATGTCATTCCAAAATGTCATTGGCAACATCAAAGGGACCATACTCGGCACATAATTAATCCTCGGAGCAGATACCATTTTCAAGGTGTTTACCTTGCCCCACAGAGAGAGATTCAAAAGACTCCATCTCCCCAGATCAGTCCGCAGTCCATTACACATGACCCGCACGTTTTCTTTAACCATGTCTCCAAACTCCGGAGTCAACCAAACTCCCAAATATAAAAATTTATCTGGACACCATCTGAAGCCGAATCCCATCACAAATTTCCTATGAACAGAATGGGTCAGGGGCATAATCTCCGATTTTGGCCAATTAATCCTGTACCCAGAGCACAAATGGAACTCGGCCATAACATCCATCAGTGCCGTTATAGATTTCCTAAATTCACCAAGGATTAACAGCACGTCATCCGCAAACAGCCAAATCTTTTGTTCGATTCCCCAACACGAATGGCCCACCACATCATCAGCCCTCCTGATAAACTCAGCTACCGGTTCCAAAGCTATGACAAATAATAGAGGTGATAAAGGGCACCCTTGCCTCGTTCCTCTCTCCAACACAAACTTTCCAGACCTCACACCCTTGGTGACAACCTCTGCCGTCAGATCACTATACAGCAGCCTGACCCAAGAAACAAACTTCTCACCAAAACCCATCTTGGCCAGCACTGAAAATAGAAAACTCCAATTTACTCTATCAACCGCTTTCTCCGCATCTAAGGACGAAACAACACTATCCCCTTCCTGATCTTTCACCTCAGAAATAATATTCAAGATTTTCCTAATGCTGGAGGTCTTCCTACCCTTCACAAAACCGGATTGATCCACATGGATTAAAGAAAGAAGCAGACTCTCCAATCTGCTCGCCAACATTTTCGCCAGAATCTTTTAATCAACATTGATAAGACTTATGGGTCTATAACTCGAAGGAAGAGTATCATCTTTCCCTTTTTTCAGGAAGACCAAATTCATGGCATGCCTAGTAGTTTCCGGCAGCATTCTAATCAATCGGCATACATATCCCATAAAAGTTGGAATGCCGAATCCGGCAGCAACTTGGAGAGCTCCGCGGTGAACCCATCAGGCCCCGGGGCTTTCCCTACATTCAATTTACCAACAGCCTTCTTTACTTCTTCTAGCGAAAAATCCTCCTCCAGTAATTTCGAATAATCATCAGTAATCCTAGACAGGCTACTTTTTCCAGAAATTCCGGACCCTCGCCCGACACCTCCGGTTCATTTTTGTATAGATCTGCATAAAAATCCTGGAAAGTCTTGTTTATCTCACCTGGATGATAACTAATACTGCCATCCTGTCTCCTAATTGAAGGTATAGAACGCTCAGCTCCCCGCTTCCTCAATCTGTAAGCCAACCACCTGTCACATTTTTCACCCTTCTCATAATAGGCACACCGAAGATAAAAGTTATTTCGATCAGCACGTTCATCAACTAACGTTTTCAACTCCCTCCTCAACCTTTTAAGATTGCACGCCGTCTCCATACAAACTGGATCGGCCATATTTCTCCTTGATAATTCAGTAAGCCTGTTCCCTAGCAATGTTTCCCGTTCAACACTTTTTTTCCTCAGTCCACATGACACTCCAATCAGATGGCCTCGTATCGTACATTTCAAAGCCTCCCAGACTATACTAGGACGCACCTCCCCATTATGATTACACTCCACAAAACAATACACTTCCTTCCTCAATGCCTCCACCACTTCATCCTTCTGCAATAGTGAAATATTCATCCTCCAAAATGCATGTACACTTAAGGCATACCTCAACCGCAGATGCAAGAACACATGGGTATGTGTGTGCATCATGGCATGTGTAAATGTATGCTACCGATCTGACACGTTTTACAACATTCTGTCATCCTAGCATCCGTCAGAAACATATCTATCCTGGAATAAACTGATGTGCTCCTGAGAAAAAACAGTACTCCCTTTTGGAAGGATGCTCCAACCTCCAACAATCCACCAAATCATGCTCCAAAAGTGGGTCCGCTAGAGCTAAATGTTGCCTGTCTGCACCTCCCTTAGGAGCAATCCTACTTCTATCCAACTTCACGTACAGTACAATATTAAAATCTCCACGCAACACAATATTCCTGGACCCCAAATCCTGCAACAATTGAGCCACTTTTCTAAAGAAAGACCTATCATCCACTGAGGGCGCATAAATATTACATAAAGACACCACAAGGCCCTGTAGATCTAGCAGCAGTGCAACTATCCCACCTTCCTTGTCCGATACCTCTTTCAAAACCTTGACCGAAATATTCTTTCTGAACAATATGGACATCAAAGATGACCTCACAAATGTTATTGATGACATCACATGTCTGGCTCACTCTTTTTTCCTTTACTGATATATCTAGTCCAGTAACACTTAGGAACCAAAAATTCAAAAAGTCCTATATTTGTACACTTATACTTCAAATATGTTCTTACAGTAATTCACTTAGGGTCCACTCAAAGCATATGAAACATATACAAAGGGGAAAACACAGACTTGGAAGAAAGCAATACTTTCTATGTATGAAGATGATTAGTAAGGTTATCAACAGTGTCTTATAGTTTTTTTTATTTTTTTATTATTGTATTTTCCCTGGATATGGTTATATTTGTACACATTGCACGTACACTACTTTCCTTAGGGCCTAGTCACAATGTATCATAGTTATACATAGGGAAATAGTAAGTTTGAAGCAGAGCAATCATTTCTGTACATGAAGATAATCAGTTAAGTTACTTCACTTTACCTGTATATGCTCATATTTGTATGTGTAGCTGTCTGTGTTTTGTTTGCAGTAATGCAATAATGTAGTTAGTGATTTTTATTAGGTACTTATTTTATATTTCACAGTATGCAAAACTCTAATAAGAAGGCATTTATAATGTTAGTATTTAATATCGCAAGATTATTAATATTGCATCTCCATCATGTCTCCTGCAAACTATGCCTATGTTACGACATGTGTACCTTAGTATATTGTAAACCAAATCATAATACTATGCTATTTGGATTAATTCATTGCTTAATGCACTACGTACCTCATAACATTTATTCCAATGATCCTTGACACTACTTTTAAGATTGCAATAAGAATCCCATGTATAGACTTTTCATGAAATGTAAATGCACATTTGATGTCATCAGTGATGTCATCAATAACATTTGTGATGTCATCTTTGATGTCCTGGGTGTTATTCTTAGCAGTGCACCGTGGTGGCGTGAGTTATGGTTGCTTAGCTTAGCATAACTGGTGAATTTCAGGGGTTTTTTCGGTTTTACTTGGAACCATAAGATCCCTTTAACAAAGATTTTTTCGCTGAATTTCATAGGTTTTTAGTAGCGCAGCTTAATCATAACGTCCCTTTAACAAAGTTTTTTCCGCTGAATTTCATAGGTTTTTAGTAGCGCAACTTAACAATAATACCTCTGACTTTTTGTACTTGTAACATGGAACATACTGAACCCCCTCTACTGAATTTGATGTCCGCAAACTCTTCTAATGTCTGCGGACAACAGCAACACTACCCAAAAAGTCTGGGGGGTATGTTTAATTGTTATATCATAACATATGAACATTGTACAAATTCACAAACCAGCACACATACACATTATATGTAGTAATAAATAAGAAGTGTAACCCATATATATAACACATTAACCATTCATTTAAATACAATATGTTCTAAAATGGAATATACCAAGAAAAGAAAGATAGGCTTCCAGCATGATTACCTTACAAAACTCCACAACTAAGAGCAACAGCAGATCTACAGACCAGTACGAACACACCTTACCAGAAGCTAGTAAGTGTACTGCATTTTACTCATATATTTCTAGACTTCCTGTTTCTGATTCTGTCACCACAAGGAACACTCCTGTGGGACAGCGTATTCCTCCAGCTGCCTCACAGGCCATTCACAATGCTGATGACCCTTACCTTTTGAGGATCACAGTTGTGTGTATGTACTGTGACGCAGTACTCTGCAGGGGGGAAAGACTTAGAAGTGCTTTTGACACTCTGGTCTCAGAGCACGAGAAGACCTGCTCACTACCTAAGTAAGGCCCACTCTACATCTTCCCCTCTCCACCCGCCCTTTCTTATCCCCGTGGTTGGTGTCCCCCCTTACCCTCCTTTTCCCTCCTCTCCTAGTGTGCCGTGCATAAAAAAAACCAAAAAATATAAAACAACAAAAATAGAAAAAGGCTCTTTTCAGAGCCGCCTTTCACAGTTTAAATATAGAAGTGAAAATAAATGAAGCAGGGCCTTCTGTATTTTTTAGAAGTCTGCGGACAGTCCGCGAACATCTAAAATTTTGGGGTGCTGCCCTATTATAACCATTGCAGTATTGTCTGGGAGGAAGTAGTGGCTCTGAAAATTTGAAATGTTCAACACCTACTACAAAATGGATGCTGTAATTCCAAAAAAGGTTGCAATGCATTTTGTACATTTCTCAGAAAAATCTGATTGCCAGCATAAGTAAGATGGACTCCATCTCTGCGAAAAATGTATGTGCTACGAAACATAATATTTTCATTGTGAAAAGAGGACATGCCAACATCTCTTAGAAAACCACAAACAGCCTTATTGACATTGCACCTTGCTTTCTCCATTTGTGGACCAAATGAAGAAGAACGAAGCCACATTTGTCTTGTGCAATCTGTGAAAAAATTACTTGGAAACATGTCCATGACCTTCCCAAGTCCTTCTTTCATTGCAAATTGCAAAGAAATTCCAGACACATCTCCTTAACTGTTCCCTCCACAATGAATTACAATTATGTCTCGGTGTTGCTCTGTCTCCAAAGTAGCACAGAGAGGTAGCAAGCCCAACCACTTCATTCCACGTACTCCATGCCAGTGCACTTCCATATGTGGGAATCCAAGATCTACAGCTACTCCACAGCTTTCTGCATGCACCTTCAACCAATGTATCCACGAGTCTCCCAAAATCCAAACAATCTGTTTTCTGAAACACACAGCCATAGCTATCTGTTCTTCTCTCAGCAAAAAGAGTATCTGAGAAACTCTCTCCTGGCAGAACACACCCACTAAACTTTACTGACCAATCCCTTGCTCTGCTCATTCTCATTTGCATGCCTCCCCAACCCAAAATCCCCGGATTTAACACGCAATGTTCGCGGACTACCGCCATGTCCACTGACATATCGTAACATGGACAGTCCTTCTACCATTTCCATTTCACTTTCTGTGCCAGTCCCTCATTGGATGTAGCTTAGCAGTCACACGACCTTCCACCAATCAAATCCAAGACCTCTACATCTAACTGCATCATCATAGATCAGCACTTGAAATGTACTGTTAATCTCTCTGAGTACAAGTGTCATATCATTGGAAAGCACCTTCTACAAGAAATACTGTACAAGTCTCCAAGATTTCTACTTGCAGCTGCATGCATATCCATATGCATGAACACAAACTACAGGTATGCATATGTTCTGTATAGCACATGTACAATTCTTATAGATTCATATAAACAAATTAACTGACTTTTAGCTTGTATAACCTATAAAATAAACTTACTGTCATTTTTCCCATCTCCTATAATTAACTGTCACTTCCAAACCTATCTGCTATTTAATTTCTTTTTACACACACATTTGCAAAGCATGTTGAACTAACATATTTAAAGTGCAATATAAAGAGTTAACATACTCAAACAAAATAAAATGCACACACTATGTTCAAAAATCAAACAACAATACTTGTACAAAAACATAAAGGTCAATGTCTAAATTAAAATCAGTGCTATATACAAACAAAATGACTAATTTGTTTCCTTTACAATTGCTTTGAACACCACTCTCCTGAAATAAAGCAGCAGAATTTGAAGTACAAACAACAACTAAGAAGAAAGCTGCTCATTCCATAAAAACACACTGTAAGGTTAATTCATGCTATTTCTGCACCTAAAAATAGAGATTGTGCACCATTCCGTCCACAAATCCCCATTTGTTAAACAGAGATTTACAGGCCGAATGGCGCACAAATTCCAAATTTTCGGCGCACAAATGACCCAACTCAGCCCCTAGAATTTTCATATTATAGAACAAACAACTGTTTTAATTGTATACCATTAGATTTACTATTTGTACTTCCCCACACCACTAGCTTACTTTCTACTGTCATCTGAACCCCAGTTTAGTAGCACATAAATTCAAGAATACCCATCCCAACTAGTTGTAGTTGCCCAATGCACAATCACACACCATCACATACATCTTTATCATCGTGCTCAGACACTCATGCACACAGCACGCATACATTGCAGAATACCCCAACCCATACCTTCTTTATTTTTTTCAACAGACCCTAAAGAATGCCTACCAAAAATCAAGTCCATAAAAAGCAACACAGAAGTAGAGCAAATGAAAATACAAGTGTCCAAAATAAGCATCCATCTCTAACAGAATTTGTAAAAAAAAAGTTCAAACAAAACAGCTAATACAGTCATTTAGCGAAACAAAACACGCTTCAAGTACAGAAACCTTGCCTCCTCTATCAAAATGTAAGATGAAACAGAAAACAATTAACAAGAATTCAGCTACCACTACTGATAAAACTGCTCCTATAAATCGTGATATAGTGCCAAGTAAGCATACCAAAAAAAGTATTTTAGCAAAAATGTTCCGTCACAGAGTCCTTCAAAATCTTATAAAAACAGGAGAGAAATCAGGCACAACCCTTAAAACCTATCGTAGGAAATTAATCATTGAAGCTTTGATAGACAGTGCAATCCTTCTCAAAAGAAAGTTATTTATTTTAGTGTTAAACAAAATGAAACCCTAACAAAACTAATGACTAAATTACAAAAAAGACTTCTCAATAAACGAAATGTCAACAGAAATAACTTCTTAAATATCTGTGGAGGTGAGTGGAGTCACACTACAAGCACAGAACCATATTTTAATGAAGAAGCATACAAACAAAAGCAAACAAATACAATTGCCATACATAGCAGTGGACGAGGTTATGAAAAAGTTAATAATACCATAATGGAACAAGAAATACTGCTTACAAAAATATCCCCAGAAAACCTAGAATTACCTCTACATTCAACTGAATCAGAACGTCTAGTATACAAATGGCCATGCACGTCAATGTGCAACATTCCCAAAAAATCTTTCAAGTCTTTATGCCAATTCCTCAATCAGTATGTGAAAGGCAAAGACAAAATCAAAATTAAACTACTGCAAAATATCGATACCTGTCCAGTGCGCAATAGGGGTGTCACGGTATTCGTTTTATGACGGTACAATAACCTTCTTGCCAAATGACGGTATATCATGGTTATCACAGTATAGCAGGTGGAGTTAACTGATCTTAACAAATATTTTCTAAAAGGTCATAAATTGACAGATGTATCATCACAAACAAAACCAGGCACCCAGGGCCAGAATTGGGCTTTTCAACATACTTTCCACTGAAATGCCTTGCTTCCACCAAACACAAACACACGTGTGGAGAGGAGGGGGTGGGGTGGAGGCCTGCTGCAACTGGCAAAGCAAACTGAATAGCTTTTCTTAAGTGGTCATTTAGGCTTTTTGCTTCCCCACTGGCTACTGGTGAAGATGAACATGTTACCATCTTGATAACCTGCATGCCACAGATCAATGGAGGCTGATGTAGTATACGCTTGTGCACATACACAAACACACACACACTTTCTCTTTACGTTACAGCCTTTAGTTTACTTGCGGGCCAAAAGGTGTTCAGTAATCACTGACATGTTACCCTTTGGTATGGCAGCAGGGAATACCCACAGAGATGAGTGAATTTCGCAGTGTGACTTATTATATGTAAATTCAATGATAGAACCAGTGAAATCCCCCATTGCCATATGTTTAGAGAATATTATCCATTATAAATATATAAACCCCAAAGCCGCCACCCCAAAGTAAACCCTATTCCTTCTTGGCACTGTATCTATTCTTCCTATTGCTAACATATTGATTTTGTGTAAGGCACGCGTGGTTTATGGAATGGCATTAAAAACTGCTCCAACTGAAACTACTTGGTAGACGGCACATCCAACAGTGCAAAACCAAGACTGCACAGCAATTGCTTACTGCAGCCTTTCCAAATCAGATTGAAAAGCACACTTAACGGTATGAACGGTATAACGGTATAAACAAAGTGACGGTTATTATTGTTCAATTAAGTGGTTCACGGTATCTTTAACGGTATACCGTTATACCGTTACATCCCTAGTGCGCAAGTACACAGGACTACAAGGACATTCATTGGCCTGAATTTCAGGACCTACTTGCAAAACCACCTTCCATCATATCAAAATGATATCAACACATCATTCAACTATAAGAAATCTAGTCTATAAACTGTACTATGCTAAAAGCCCTGCTTTAGCACTAGCCATTTCTACATGGTACAGCAAAAGACCTACTTGAAGGAATCGACTATATCCAGAAAAAATATTTTGGAAGTGAAAGCCACTTACAGAATGAAATAGCTTTAAAACAAATTAGCAACAATTCTATGCATGGCAACCTTCTACTACACACATACAAAAAAGAAATACTGAAATTTAAAAGTACATCTGCTGAAGTACCAAACCATGTGTGTGTATGTAGCCGCAGAACCTTTTATAAAAGTAACACAAAAACTGTAGACCTAACATACAAAATAGAAGACATGAAGATTCTAAATGGTTTGAATTAGCTCTCTACCTTATAGCAGAAAACAAATATGAAATAACTGACCCCTTAATACTTTGCAGTTACTGCACTACAAAACTTGACGGCAACCAAACTCCTTCATGTGCTATCACAAATAATTTGGAATTATTTCCACTACCAAAACCCCTACAACAACTCAATTTATATGAGAGCATCATAATTCAAACAGTGCACCCCTTTCAAGCAATAATAGGCCTTCAACCAAAAACAGCAAAATTACCTCCCTCTGAATTAGTGAAAGGTATTCGTGGAAAAGTAGTGTATTTACCATTAGATCTAAAACAAAATGTGCACACTCTGGGAGTGCAACGTCCAATGGAGCAATCTTTAATTATCTTAGTAAATGGTGTACCTACAAAAGACAAAAAAAATTGGCAACAACTGGTAGATTTACATAAAGTTAGACAAGCCTTGCAATATCTAAAAGACAATAATGAATACTACAAAGAAATTAATATTGAAGAAAACTTGAAAGAAACCACTGAAATAATTCAAGAGTCACCAGAAGCTGGTCAATTTGAGCTTCTAGATCCTGCTACAGTATCGAATACTTTAGACCATTGTACAGTTCATCCATTGCACTCTAATGACACCATAGAAGATGCACTAGAAACGTACCAAATGCGACAAACAAAAGGATCACCAATCAGCATATGGGAAAAAAGTATAGAAGCATGTCCTTTTCCTCTACTCTTTCCTACTGGCAAAGGAGGAAGGTACAATGATAGACCTATTCAAATAACAGCATCAGAATACCGCTCGTTACGGATGTATTCTGAATATCCCAGATTTAGACAAAATGTGGAATACATATTCCACCTACTCTTTGAAAGTGAACTAGCAACTCTGTTATGGAGTTGCACACACATTAAAATCAGGAGCCCACTTTCAAAATATGTCAGCTACACAATTATTACAAAAATTGCAGCAAAAAGATGAGGTTTTACAATCAAGTATTACAAATCTATTAGCAAACATGCGTGGTACTAAAGAGTACTGGTTCCGACGTCATGGAGATGTACGTTGTATGATAAGAAACCTTGGCCCACCCACTTGGTTTGTTACATTAAGTTGGGCAGAATATGCATGGGAAGATTTACATGATTTCCTACGCATATCAAACAAAAACAAAACAAACATCGATATACTAACACCTGGAGAACTTTGTTCTCTAGATCCTGTTAATGTTTCAAGATATTTTCACCATCGCTTCATTGCTATGCTACACTTCATTTGTAATAAAACTGTTCCTCCCCTCGGAGAAGTGCAACACTTCTTTTGGAGAAAAGAATACCAAGCCAGATGAGCACCACATATCCACATGCTTTTATGGATTAATGATGCTCCTAAATTTGGTCAAGACAATGATACCACTGTGTTACAGTTTATCGAAAAATATGTCACTTGTGAAATTCCATCGGAAGCAACAAATAGTGATCTTCATGCACAAATTTTACAATTTCAAAGACACAAATGTGGCAAATATTGTTGTCGCAAATACAAAAACAAAAATAAAGGGAAATACTACACCAAATGCTGCTTTGGTTTCCCTAGACCAGTTACAAAACAGGCCAAGTAAACAACTTCATGTCTTCAGTTAGATATAGTGTTAAAGGTAAATCACCTAAAAATACATATTACATACAAAGAGCAGAAGAAGAAAAATATATCAATGATTACAATGCAATCATTGCCCACTTATGGAATGCAAACATAGATTTGCAGTACATTGCAGACAATTCCACTGCAGTTGCATGATATGTTACAGCATACTTAACCAAAGCAGAAAAAACAGAGCTCCAAGACCTCTGGAATGACCTGTCATCAGGCAAAACACTGTCTCAGAAATTATACAGTTTGGGCATAAAAATGCTCTCCCACAGAGAATGTGGCTCCTATGAAGCAGCAGATTGTTTAACCGGAACTGCTTTATATGGGAAACCTGAAAATATAGTATCGCTAAGTCTTGGTCCTGCTAAATCTAGAAAAAGAGTTCTGAAATCATACGACGATATAGAAACAATAGCCAAACATGATCCCAACAGCCAAGACATTTTAAAAAAACAATTTGCTGGACACATACTACCCAAACAGAAGTACCACTTTGGAAACCATGTGTCTATACCACATAGCTCAAAACTTCACATACAAAAATAATATTACACCTGATGAAAAAAAAGGTAGATACAGAGTGTCAAATTGTGAAGGCAGCTTAGTAAAACTCACCAAACCAAATTTAATTAATCATATCAAATTGTCATTAAAGACTCCTCAACATAAAGAACTATATTACATGTCCCTGCAACAACTCTTTAAACCATGGAAAAAAGAAGAAGAAATAATAGATAACTATGACTCCTATGAAGACGCTTTCAAAGCAAATGAAAGCACTATAACCGATGTAAACTTTACACAGTACAAAACAATGTTGCACAATGAACAGCAACACGAAGAAGAACTCCAGGCCCAACTATATAAGGACACTCCTGACAGTAGTCAACCTTCTGTAACAGCAAGCCAAGAACCACTGGGAGAGCCACTAATAACAAATGAGGCAGAATTAGCTATGACGGAAGTAGAAAACACCATGTGTCAGTATGAAGATAAAGAAGACTTACATATACTACAATCAAAACTAAACAATGAACAACATAGCATTTTTCAAGAAGTAACAAAAGTAATTACACATGCTGTACAACATGAAAACAAAGAATGCACCTGCCAAAATTACAAACCTATACTACTGTATGTCAGTGGTGAAGCTGGTTCTGGCAAAACATTCTTAATCAAAATCATCAGTAAATTCCTTCAACAATTGGCAAACAACAAACTGTCAACTGTTGTCACTGCCCCCACAGGTTTAGCTGCCTACAACATAGGCGGTGTCACTTTACACTGATTACTACTGCTGGCAGTAGAACACCAAAACAAATTAGACTATTACAAACTTTCTACAGAAGCTGCAATGGAACTACGCAGAGTATTAAAACAAATGAAAATGCTACTAATATATGAAGTGAGCATGGTCTCCAACCTAATGTTGGCTTTGATTCACCTCAGATTACAAAAAGTACTTAAAACAAACTACGAAGAGCTCTTTGGAGGAAAACACATTATTGTTTTCGGAGATCTTCTTCAATTGACACCAGTGAAAGGTGGGCCTATTTTTAAAACCTTAGGAAACAAACTGCCGTAAAACTGTTGGCAGCATAGGAAATGTCAACCTTTGGCAACATTTCCAATACAGAGAATTCACAGCAAACATGCAGCAATCTGCAGATCTCACTTATGCCAACATCTTAAAAAGTATTAGAGTTGGTATTTGAAACCCGGCACATTCATGCACTTTATGGCGATAATGCATGTGCTACGGATGTTATAGAAAAATTAGCTCACACAAATGTCAATTGTATGGCCTTAATGCCAACTCTTGCAAGCTGTTTCAAATTCAATGAAACAATGTTAAAAAAGAAATGCAACCAATAATTGAAATTAGCACCACAGACAAACTAGACATACATGGTATGACACTACCCATGTGTGAACAAGACTAAATAGTTTAGAAAATTCAATCTCCAACACAGCTGGATTGGAAAAAATATTAAAATGATCCTTAAATTGCAGAGTAATGCTTAAACGTAACCTTGACGTGGCTCAAGGACTAGTTAATGGAGCACTGGGTACAGTTGTTGGCTTTCAAACATACCCACGTGACAACAACATTCAGTTTGTCAATATTCTCTTTGACAAACTTACAGAAGTGAAAAGGAGAGGACGCTCAACAGCTCGATTCCTTCTCTTCAAAGACATGTATGTACGCAGAGAACAATTTTCTCTAACTCTTGTATACGCAGTCACTATTCATAAATCACAAGGTTTTACCCTAGGCAAACCATTAATAGACATTGCTAACACAGTCTTTAAAGAAGGCATGAGCTATGTAGCACTATCACGGTTACGTACACTTGACAGTCTATTTTTAATCAACTTTGATGCAAGTAAAGTAAACGCTGATATTCCTTGCATTTTAGAATACAATAGACTTCGTTCACTATACACCCCCCATCTAAAAACATATCCTGTTCCACAAAAAGTAAAATGTTCTAAAAGAAAACTAAATCAAACAGAAATGCAACAGGATGTACCTGCAAATCCTCCAAAGAGAATAGAAAAAAACTAATACTTCATCAAGTATCACAAACAAAAAAGAAACTATTAGGGAAAGTAAACCAGGTACTTCTTCAAAAAAGGAAGACAAACTAAAAAAAAAAAACACTCAGATACAGAACTACGTGGTCCATTTAAACTTTCAAATGTAATTGGTGTAAGTTGCTACGCAAATGTAGGAATGAATATTCTATTTGAATTACCACCAATTGTTGACAACATTTACTTACACAGTACAGACCAATTGTGTTTGCAAATGTTAGTACTTCATAGAAACGCAACAAACAATCCTGACAACACGTATAGTGTTTATGGAATAAGACAACAATTGGACTACTGTGCTGGAATGGTGAAATTCACCATAAACTCACAGGAAGATCCACACAAATTTCTAATGTACTTTCTACAAGTATTGGAAAACAAAAACATACCTATAAATGAAATCCTCCAGATTTCATACATGTGGAAACATACATGCACTCTCTGCAACAATGTGACACAAGAACAAATCCCCAATGAGCGCTTCGTGCATGTATAAATACCTAATTGTGAATCCGTTCCATTTCAGCAACTTGTACAAAATGTACGCCTGCAAGTCGGATGATCGCTCCACCTTACTAATACAAACACACAGTAAATACGTAATACTAATGCTTCTACGTTACAATGCAGATGGTATCAAAAACAACTGCAAGCTGACTGGATTCACATATGGTCAAGTACCACTTGGTAAGAAAACCTTCACAACAATAGGTATAATCTACCACACAGGAGACACAACCAATGCAGGTCACTATACTGCATATATAAAAAAAATGTGGATGGTTCGAATGTTATGATAGTATCATTACTCTAATGCAGAGATTACCTGCAAATCTTACAAACGCTTACTTAATCTTCTTAAAACCAAAATGTATTAACTAAACTGTACTTAAACAGTAACAAAACCTCTATTATAAAACTATAAACTGTTAAAATATGCTAACAGCTATCTAACGGCCCCAAGATTCTACAACAAATAAACAGATAAATGAATACCACTAAATTATATCATAAAATAGACAGTTAGAACACGCCAACTGGTATCTAACTGCCCCAAGATTTTAAAATAACCGAACAGATAAATCAATACCACTTCATTATAAAAAAAATAGACAGTTAGAATATGCCAACAGGTATCTAACGGCCCCAAGATTCTACAACAAATAAAAAGATAAATGAATACCACTAAATTATATCATAAAATAGACAGAACACGCCAACTGGTATCTAACTGCCCCAAGATTTTAAAATAACCAAACAGATAAATCAATACCACTTCATTATAAAAAAATAGACAGTTAGAATATGCCAACAGGTATCTAACTGGCCAAAGATTCTACAACAACTAAACAGATAAATGAATACCACTAAATTATATTAAAAAAATAAACAGTTAGAATACGCTAACTGGTATCTAACTACCCCAAGATTTTCAATAACCAAACGGATAAATCAATACCACTACATTATAACAAAAAATAGACAGTTAGAATATGCCAACTGGTATCTAACTACACCAAGATTTTACAATATCCAAACAGATAAATCAATACCACTTCATTATAACAAAAAATAGACAGTTACAATATGTCAACAGATATCTAACTGCTCCAAGAATCTGCAACAAGACAACATATACAACAATAGCTAGAAACAACAAGTGAACACTGAAAACAAACAGACTGTAGCATAACAAAAAAAGTTTTTTTTTTAATCCAACATGGATTTTTTTTCCACAGACCCAATGATTTTAGCAACAAACACAGAAACTGAGCAAATTGCACAGTACACTGGTTTGTAATCTACTAAATATGAGGGTTAAAAAAACATGTTAATTCCATGTTATAAGTTGCTACAAAATATCAATACTAACATGATCTTTTGTATTATCACAGAAATTAACAAGGAATACATGTACTCCAGTTACTAAACCAAACAGTAAGTATATTATAATATGTATAACCATCGCAGCAAACCACACCCATAGTGACTTATAACTTCACTATTTATAAATTTGGTCTTGACCATGCACCCAAGACTCTAGGCCATGGCCACAACCACCGCAGCATACCACACCCATTATAGCTTATAACTTCGCTGCTTACAAATTTGATCTCGCCCATGCAACCAAGACTGGATAAGCCACTATAGGTGTGCTATGCTGCTTTGTTTTTGGCCAGGGCATAAAGTCTTGGGTGCATGGCCATACGGCCATGCTTCAAAGACTCTATGCCCTGGCCACAACTACCACAGCATATCACACCCATAGAGTCAAACATTTTAACTATGCCATATGGGCACTTTTAATGTCCGCAAACATGACAAGTGTTCTTAGAACAGTTTCAGCTTGCCTGCGAACAGTACGGACAGGCATAGCGTCCTCAGGACACACCTATTTCGTTTATTTATGAACATCCCAGGACACTTGATGTGTTCTTAGAACAGTTCCAACTTGCCTACGAACAGTACGGACAGGTATAGCGTACTCAGGACACCCCCATTTTGTTTATTTACGAACATACCAGGACACATATTCTTAGAACAATTTCAACTTGCCTACGAACAATACGGACAGCGTCCTCAGGACACCCCCATTTCATTTATTTACGAACATTTCAGGACATTGTTTATATTCTTAGAACAGTTTCAACTTGCCTGCGAACAATACGGACAGTCATAGCATCCTCAGGACCCACCCATTTCCTTTATTTACAAACATTTCAGGACACCGCGTGCGTTCTTAGAACAGTTTCAGTTTGCTTGCGAACAATTCGGACAGTTCTAGCCTCCTCAGAACACCCCCATTTTGTTTATTTACGAACATCCCACTACACTTGATGTGTTTTTAGAACAATTTCAACTCGCCTATGAACAATATGGACAGCGTCCTCAGGACACCCCCATTTCGTTTATTTATGAACATTTTAGGACATTGTTTATATTCTTAGAACAGTTTCAACTTCCCTACGAACCATACGGACAGCATTAGTGTCCTCAGAACACCCCATTTGCTTTATTTCTGAACATTTCAGGACACCCGTATTGTCCGCGGTCAGAACAAACACAACAGGGGTGCCTGCCACCTAAATAAATACAACATTTAACCCATCTCTTACTTCCCCACCCTCCCTAAACAGTCTTACACACCAAAACACTTTACTAAATAGTATTTTTCCACCATGTTTCACCGTGCTGTCCGCGGAGGTCCGTGAATCCAAGATGGCGGGCGTTTCCAAAAATCTGACGCACTTCACGCTCTTCACCGTCCAATCAGCGAACACGTTGCATGTCCGCGGACATGTCGCAAGCCGATTGGCCAATCAGGACACTGCCCGTGGAGCGAACAGGGAATTGTGTCCGTGGGCCGAACATAGATATCACACATTTTTTGTGACCTACTTTTTGGTCATTTTTTTTAAAAACTACTGGATGCCAAATTTGCAAGAGCACGCTTTCGGGACCAAGCCGCTGCTCCCGATCCAAATTTGGTGAAAATCCATCCACCGGTTTGGCCTGGAGGGGTGAGCAAAGTTTTTTCCCCATTCAGTCTATGGGAAAAAAAGAAGTTTTGGGACCCCCCCTATAACTTTGCCCCCACTGGACAAACATCACCAAACTTTGCAACAAAATTCAGAGTGACCCATATACTTTATGTCCCCTCTTATAGTCTCACCTGATGGTTTGGAAAGATGAGCTCTCCATCCTGCATTGAGCGCAGGGGCGCGTAGATAACCAGTTGCTTCACTGGCTCGAAGGAATTGGTGAGTTCCAGAACAATATTGACTCTGAGATTCCCGGCAAGACGCCGTAAGTATGTAGGTCGTAAGAGTTCAAATGTCTGACCTTCACTCTGTCCGATTCCTTGCAGGTTGCAGCTTGACCCTAGCGAAGAGTTCCTCGTGGCAACCGGTAATATTCAGGTAAGGATTTGTATTATCCAACACAGTTCGATAAAATAATGTCAATATGTAACCTGTTGCTTTCTCCCTTATTCAGGCGCTGAGAGAAAGTATGAAGTCTCGGGCAATAATACCTCCGGCGGTAAAATCAGGTACGTCTATTGTGGTGAGGGGGTTTCCCCTTGTTTGTCCCTTTGTTTCACCTTGCTGTCCTTTTGTTTCCCCTTAGGTGCCGGGGTTCGGCGAGGATGCAGTGGAAGGTGCACCGACCCGTGAAGAGGAATAGTAGCCCTGGTGGTAAAATCAGGTAAGCCTATGGGGGGTAACTATTATTGCCTCTGCGTATTCCCTTGGCTCACCTTGCTGTTCTTGTCTTCCCCTTAGGTGGAGTGCGGCGGGAACATGCAGAAGGATGCGGTGGAATGTGAAGATGCTGCGAAGGCCGGTGAGTTCAGCACAGCGCTGCAGCAGGCGAGGCGACGCGCATTAAATAACTTCTTTCTTCCAGCTCGAAGGCGCGATGGATCGGGAATTCAGGTAAGGATCAAAGGTATTGCTCTTGTTCTAACCTTTTCTCCTTCTTTCTCCCTTTTTCTAGGAGCTCCATACTCGAGGCGGGCGTAGCAGAAGACTGGATGCAGACTTGCAGGCACGGTGAGCGTTACGCTGCTGGATGCAGAATAACGCAAAGCGTGTGCTGCTCTTCGGGCGTGGTTCAAATAGCCTCCGATGTAGTCCCAGGTAAGTGTTCCTCCCCAGCCCCACCCGAGTAAAAAAAATAGTCCCTAGGTAAAGTAGTCCCTTCCAAGCCTCTTTTAGCTCTTGCAGCATGGTCTGCATCAGGTAAGTTTGCAGTATGGTCTGCATCAGGTAAGTTTTAATCTATGAGCCTGGCGCCATAGACGCCAGGACTGCACCCAAATAGCCCCTAGCAGGGGTTGTTGGGCTTGCTTGGAATAACTTGACGCCTGCTTCCGGGTTGCTGGACTTGGTCTGGGTCCCCGGGGGTAGGCATCATGACAGGAGCGGAGTTATAAGCCACCCAAAAAGGGCTCTTCATATGGAAACAGCAACTTAACCATACCTACACAGCCACTACCGTCGCTGTGTAATTATATATATATATATATATATATATATATATATGCTGTCAGTTGTGCAAAGGTCAATTCAGACCCTTGACTTTCGGTCAATTAGGTCATTCGAACAATTGTGTTCGAACAATTTGGGTAATACCCTTTTTAACATTATTCAATCCATTCACATTCCAAGTCACAGTGCCTCATTACACGGACGGTGGTAAGGGTTAACGGTCACTGTTAATGGTACCGGTGACCGTTAACCCTTACCGCCTTACTACGGGGTCCCTTTGCGGGTTGGAGACTTTAACGCCTGCTTTTTGCAGGCGTTAAATACCAACCCGCAAAGGGACCAGGGTGCTAATTACGGTACCGCAATTTGCGGCACCATAATTAGCACCTTCCCCATTCCCATAGAGCCCTATAGGGCAAAAATGGGAATGGGGAAGGGCAATGGGGGAAAGGGGAATTACCGCCCCGCCAACCTTGGAATAGGGCGGTAATTCCCCTTTCCACCAAGGCGGTGCCGGTTTTTTACCGTCATGGACCAAGGTGCTAATAGCACCTTGGTCCTCCGCCTACCGTGTAATGAGGCCCACAAACTTCAATTCTTCACCAGTCACGTTCATTGTAGAACTTACCCACCTAACATCCAAAGTCTCCTGAAACAATTGAAAAGAACTCTGCAAAATATGTACACACCCCGAACACCCAACCCACCCCCACTGAAACAGATGCAGTTCGCCAACCACAAACCCAAGTAGCAATGCAAAAAATACATTTTAAGTCCCAATGCCCCAACCCCCCTCCCATACAACATGAACCCAATCTGTTATTCCATGGCACAAACCGAAATATCCAAAAACCCCAACTTCTATATCATACTCCACTCATTCCCACCCCTAATTTAACTAAGCACACAACATCAAACCCACCTCACTCCGCCCACACATCTTGACACAACGGGCTCTACATCCAAGACCCCTTGCCCCAGCACAAAAGGTATGAGACCATCTAATATCAGTCCACACCCCACCACAAAACAGCAAGATGTAATCTCAAACCACCCAATACACAACTCCAACCCGTATCAGCTCTCCCTCAACACCCATAATCATCCAACGGTTCTATAATAACATCATAACATCTTATGACCAACACACAGCAAACATTGATGATGACCCACAGCTATCTACACAAAATATACCTTGCCTATAAAATACAGTAACAACAATCCCGAATCCACCACATCCGGAGTCAAACAACATATTAGCAATTGACATAGCACAGCTGAACTGACGGTCATAATGACCTGAAGGCACTAGAGCTGTAACCCACAAGACAACACATATATGCAATCCAGTATACATACATCCCTCACCCGCCCACCAGAGACAACCCTCGATAAAAACGTATCAGCCCCCAGCTTCCACACAGTAAACAGGGAGATCCACCGATCCCCGTGAAGTAACCAAGTACAGATCTCACATCCCCTCAAATTATCAAGAATGAAACACCCTTACCCAATGCACTGTAATCAAGGACATGCAATCATGGGCACATTGTTCAATCCCTAATTAGAATTAAGGCCAGTTCTTACTCTGCACTCAGTGACAGAGTTTGCTTGAGCAGGGATGTGGGGAATTCATCACATATAGTGAAACCACATTACAAGCAATCAGAAACATTTTAAAATTCCTATAGTTCGCCTTCACTGTGACAATGCAATCAGGGACAGAACTTTCACGCCCAAAATTGAGATGGAACACACAGAGCCAGTGAGCATGAGAGTGCATCTGTCAGTGGGATTGTGTACCGTGTAAGTCTCCCTCCGAACTGTATACCCAGTGATTCATTTTACAGGGCAAGAAGTAGGGCCACAGCTCCCGGGCATGCCCATCAAAGCAATTGTCAATGTTCAGGGAGGGAAGAACAATTGACCTGCAGATTCTCAGCACTCATGATGCCTTCTCCTGGTGAGCCGACAGTGTGCACTCGATCCGCTTCAGAACCCCTTAAGCGGTGTAACTCATAACTTTATAAGTCTATAAGTCATCAGCGGTTGTGGTCACGTGATCAAGGACAGAACATCAGCGGAGCAATAAACCTCCCGGGACCGACGGCCGCCGCGGCCCAGAACCATATACAAATGCATTTCCCTGAAAAACAATTCCCAAATACAAACTGACTTTCCTTGCATACCCGCTCCTCCCTCCGCAAATCAAATAGCCAGTGAAGTCCAGAGCACGATCGGTGCAGGAGACCACAGACCTTCAGCAAGTCCATACGTAGCAAGTCCATCCGCCATCATATTACGAACAGGGCCGTACAACGAAGTATACGAGGACACGCCGCGTCGTGTCACGTGATTCCGCCATCAAGCAAGGTCCCTTCCTCAAATATCCTCCAGCAATATCTGTGAGTGAGCTGATGCACGAGCAGAGTGAGTGCTTTTTTTTCAACAACAAAAAAACGTTCAACTGTGGCAATCTTGAGGTGCCATTTTGTCTTAACAATACCAAATAAAAAAAAAAATACCAAAAATAAATCAATAAAAGTACCTTTAAATTGTTTTGTTGAGCAATGGCTCCAGCCAGCTTACTGCTTCATTACAGTCGGAAGTGGATTTATCCCCACCAGGAAGGACAAGAGTCAGCACATTATTCCTATTCAGAAAAGCTTTCACCCCAGCCAGTTTAGCCATATCTTTAGCCTCCTTAAAAGATTTCCTTATGGCCAGAGATTCCTTTGAGAAATCAGGATAAAGGAAAATCTGTTTCCCTTTATAGTAGGCTTTTCCTTTCATCCTTGCCAACCTGAGCACCTCCTCTTTAATCCTCGTGCAAGTGAAGGAGATGAGGATTTGTCTTGCTTTGAGGCCATTCTTCCTGCCAACTCTATAAGCATTATCCAGGTCACCTAGAGCAATCTGATCATAATGAAAGGAGGTTGTAAGAATGTCCATCACAAGTTTCATCAAATCCTCTGAAACATCCTTCTCAACACCAACCAGCCTCAGGTTCCTGGCTCTAATGTTCAAATAAAGCTCCAGATGTTTATCTTTCCCTTTCTGAACTTCCTCCTCAAGCTGTTATAGGCTCTGAAGCTACCAGCCATTTCAGTGGCGATGGAAGCCGACCCACTTTCTAAGGCTGAAACTCGACAGTCCAGTTGTGAAACCTTCAAAGAAATGTCCTCCATAGTAGACTTGACATCTCCCACATCTTGCACGACCTTCCCAAGATACTGGGCCATCTTCAACAGCAGAGAGTATATATCTTGTGTGCTCGGTGTCTCCTCCATCCCCAAGGCAGGTTTTGGTTTTTTGGGGATTGGGTTTTCTGCAGTTTCAATTTTCTTTTTAGAGTTCATAATCACCAATATTCATAAGGGAGGAGGGCCAGGAGCTACAGGATCATGCTGCTGCTCCTGCTGCCTGCATTCTGGAATCCTCGTGATAGATGATTTGTATTTTTGTCTCTGGCCTAAGGATTAAATTATTCGATGTATTTGGGTTTCTTCTCCATTGACGTTGTGATCTGCATACTTTATTTTATGTGCTTTAAGATTGGCATTATGCCACTTATTTTTCATTGTTTTAAGTTTAACTGTTCTTGTTAAAATTGGGGTCAGTTTGTACGTGATCTGAGAAAGATTGCCCTAATATATGTTGTCTTTTTCTCCTGGGGTTGCATCTTCTTTGTATATTGCCTGGTGCTAAGGTTGCCTAGGTTCTTGGTCTTTCTGTAGGAAATAGAAACAGTGTTGCTACGAAAGGGGTGGGGGGATGAGGTTAAGGAAGGCAAAATCAGTTGAAAGATTACCAGGGGGTGATCTGTCCAGTCAACTAGCTGAGTATGATGGTTCTTGCATTCAAGCATGTAGGTCATTACCCAAACTAAAGTGCAAACTTTGATATGTGGAGGCTGTGAGGATGTCAAAACAAGGTCTAACTCTTTAAGATATGAACCAAAGAAAGTGGCTGTCACATACAATGTGAACACTAAAATCAAGGTGGAAGTCTCCTAGCAACATGAGGGGTGTCCTCATTTTCATAGGAGGCAATATTGGTTCAAGATTATTTTGTCTATTTATTTTTCTAATATTTTACTTTTGAACACAAATATATAAGGGAGGGAGACCTCCCCCGCACACCCCTGTCTTGCTCCTATCTTAATCATCACGATTAACACACACCACATATATTTTTTGCCAAATTCGATTAAAATAATGCGACAAATTCAATGAAATCTCCTACGTTGTAATCTTCCTATCCTGGCAAGATCATTTCCAGTAATAACCTGTGGAGTTAATATTAGTGTGAGGAGACTGTTGGAGAACTAAGTCCTGGACTTTCAATGATTTAAGGGGGCAGATATTAGCACTTAAGAGTTTCACACTCTGGGAAATGAACATCTGGATTAACTCTAAGGATGAGCAGAACCTCACCACCTTCTAGGGAGATTTCTCTCTCTCTCTCTCTCTCTCTCTCTCAGGGATAGCTTAGTGCTTGTATCCCTTTCTGTCCTTGATTTGAGAAAAGTGATTTTATTTTTGGTGATAAAACGAAGTACTGGAACTGATGTTGAATGGTCAACCCTTTATTCTTTGACCACAATCCAAACGTACAACACAACAGGAAAGGAGTGATTCCTGGGTAGGCTCCTTCTAGGGATACTGTGTCTCAACCCTCCGTCAGCCTTTCTCCTGTCATAATGTCTCTATCGACCTCTCCCAGGTCTCTGCTTCCCCGACTCCTCTTGGGCGCTAATTTAGCTTTTGTGTGTTTTCATGATGCATTTATTCTGGAACTTGGGATACTCAAGTCTGATGACCTTGGATTTCGGCATTCAGCATTCACCTGAGCAGGCCTCTCAGGCATGTCTGGTTTCAGGCATTCACATCTCTGGTCTCTTGTAGATTTCAGGTTCCTTAGCATTCACTGTATGCATCATATTCAAGCCTCTCCTAGACTTCTCATGTCTACATATTCACTGTATTGGTCTCAAATTAGGCCTATGTTTTCTCAACACTTAACTTCACAGAAGTCATGTTACTCCATCCTGCAGGTCTCTCATAGAGTTTTGCTCTCTCAGTATACCCCTGTGAAAGCCTCTCAAATCTCAGGTCAGCAATCAACCCGGTAGGACTTCCAAAGACCTTTGGCATGCTCTGTGCACTTTTCTCAAGGCTCGGGTAGTAATCAACTTCTCCAGCAAAGTAGCCACCTTGCACAAAAAGGCTGTTTCCTGGTCTCAAAAGAGACCAGCAACACACCCGGGTACACTCCTGCATCAGTCTCCCTCTTTAAAGGGCCAGCTCCTTGCTCCTTGTGATTAACTGGCCTGCTAAAATGTTGTCCTCGGGTTTTGGATTGATTGATTGACTGACACGCTCCTCTTTGGTTAATCAAACTATTGTGTTTAGCTACCGGTTCTGCAACTATAAATGCTTTGCGTCATCACCATCTTAGATCCTCCTCCACTGCTGTATCTTGTTCTGCGGTTCTCGCTATCGTTCCTGGCTTGAGGGGAAGCAGTTGGCAAGCCCTTGCTGAAACATGCAGCTCATAATTAGTCGAACCCTTTTTTTCCCTTGCAGATAAGTCTTTTAGTAGTTTGTCCTTGTGAGTCAGTGAGAGGAGGCAAAATGTTGCTTTGCTTTTTCCTGCTTGCTGTCTGGGATTCAGTTCACGCCCCTGGGGGATTTGAATTGGATGAATGCCACTGGAGATCTCCTTGAGGTCTGGAATGAAAGTCTGTTGGCCTGAGAGAGTATGAAGTATATAGGTATATCCCCTGATACAGGTTGGAATTATAGATGCTGCAGGTGTGGTCCATAACATGTCTAAGAGGAGACTGCAAGCCTGTTGGATCCTACTCCATTGACCCCTCCCCCACTCCCCCTCACCCCCGATCCCCGCCACACTCCCCAGTAGAAACCCAGTCCCTTGTGGCTCATCCCCTCTCTTGTCAGGATGATGATTTATTCCAAGGCAACACAGTCTGGCATTACATTCTCATATGAATTCAAAGTGGAATAAGTCTCATGGGTCACTTCTGTTTTTCCTTAGCGCTTTCTGTTCCTCATGCCCTGTAGGCAGTTTGGTTATGAGCCTATCCATTCTGATTGTGGGTGGTTTCCTCAGCAGTGCATTGCAGCAGTCAGCTTATGGTTTCTTTCTATACCATAATGCACTTATTTTTTCTACAGAGCATGACCAGAGGCCATGCCCAATAGACACTTCGGCTAAGGCACAGCCTTTGACCAAGTACCGAGCTCTACCAATAGCCCCAATGTGCCCACTGATTATGGCCTGCAGTCATGCCCAGTAGCCACTTTTCCCAGGGCATAGCAGTCTCCTTGCAAACAACAATTGTGGACAATGGGTCGATTTTCCTTTGGCAACTCCTTCAGGCCAGCCCCAGGCACCTTCTAGAGATCCAGTGTGCCCCTTTGCTTACCTCTCGCCATGCCCAGTGGGTAATGTTGAGGCAGGACATTTTGCCTAGTGTGTTGAGGGTATTTTGCCAGGGCCTTGCCTTTGAAGTATATCATAAGGAAAACCTGTACAACAACCATGAACACCAGTAATAACATATGCACAAAGGCGGGGCGGGGTCTTTATTTTCAAATGGAAGCCATCATCAATCTATGACAATTGAATAGACAGTCTATAATGTGTGGAAATAAATTCCTAACTTGTTTGTGAAATATTCTTTTAAAGAAAAAGAATGTACTTAAACTAACCAAAGAAAGTTTTAATTGAGTTTGTGTTCAGTTTATCTTAATCACAAACATTTTTGTCAAACATGTTTTCTTTTTCATTCATACAAATATGTACAATTAGTAGCCAAGCTGGGCATACCGGCTGCCAGTAGCAGGGTGTCCATGCTGGCTGCCACTAGGGCTGCAGACCCTGGTCACTCTCCCAAAGTGACCACTGGGGTGACCCATGGTCGTGCTCTTAGCAACCCCAGTAGACACGATGGGTGGCTACTTTGGCATCCTCATCAGCCAGGGTGGGTCCACAAGATACCACTAGCCTCCTGGACCAACTGGTATTTGCGGGCCCACTAAAACTCTACAAAAGGTAGTAGGGGGCAACAAGATTGGTTAGTTGAAAAATAGGTTGGGAGGCAACGTCAATGGCTGCAGACCCTGGCCACTTCAGGCATCACAGAGGACACCGGCCCTAGCCAATGGCCACTATGTGTCAGATTGGACACGCCCTGGGTAAAGTGACCATTGCCCTTATGGGATGCTTCAGACGGCATTAGGGCATTCCGAAAGCCATTCCGGTGGGCGCACCATTGGGGCAGGGGAGAACCCGAGGCTTGGCTGAAGCAAACATTGCCCATGGCCTGAAGCCATGCCCAATTCCCACTGCGGGTTTCTTGGCAATGCCTGAGACAGTGGCCCCTGGCCATGGCCAGTTTCCACTGTGGGTGGCTTGTAGGTTCCTAAGCCATGTCCAGTGGACATTGTTAGTATGATAGTGTACATAATTAAACCTTATTATCCCAAACCGTTATGGTTACTGTTAATTGATGCCCAATACAAAATAAAACGGTACAGAAAAACAGTTGAATAGGCACGAACATTAGAAACTATAATGCTCATTTTTTTCTTTTAGTTTCAATGCATTTCTTTAAAGTAAACTACATTATAGTATCCCTTTAATCCAGGTTTTTTCACTGAAAAGAATATATATATTCTGTGAACTAACTTTTTTTTTAATGCTCGTGTTGATATTTCATTTGTAGAGTCAACAACGCTACCCTGGCCAGACTTTAGTTACTTAGTTTTGTACTGTTTGTTTTGTAACCTTGCTTCAAATTTCTTTTATTGAGCATGCGACAATATCGCCACCTAGTGAATCGTGCAGGGAACCAGGCCAAAGGGGGAAGTGCAATAAGACTAGAATTGCCTGCATCTTGCTCCAGTTCCCTTCTGGATTTTGCCATATGTATTCCTTCTCTGACTACTCAGTTTGGTTTTAAACCTGATCAAGCTAGACAAAATATACTCAATATTTATTTATTTATTTGTTCATTTATAAAGTGCACCTAACCGTGGAGTATCTGGGCGCATTACGTGAGGTTTCACATTGAAATGACATGAAAGACAGGTACAGAACAATGCTAGGTGTTACAAGTGGAAAGGCATTGCGCATCAGAGACATGTACAGGGTTAACAAGGTGAGTAAGACTCTGTGAAGAGCCAGGTTTTCACATTTTTCCTGAAGCACCAGAATGAAGGTTCTGCTCTTAAGGCTACAGGCAGGGAATTCCATAATTTAGCAGCTGGTACGGGAAAGCTGTTGCCCCCTGCTTTTTGTATCTTGAATCTAGGAACCTTGAAGCAATGTGTGTGTGAGGGCATTGTGAGTTGGTCAGATTGGTGTCTTGTGAATTTGCATGCAAGGTATTTGGGAGCTGAATTAGAGAGACATTTATGAGTTAGTGCTAAGATTTTGAATGCAATTCTGTCTTTGACTGGCAGCCAATGGGCATTGCGTCTTGCTGCCGAGATATGGTGGCTTCTCGGGACATTAAGAGCAGTTCTTAGCGCATTGTTTTGTAGTATTTTCCTTTTTCTTTTACATTGTGTTTGTTAGTACCTAGTTACACACGGCATTACAATAATCTAGTTTCGATAGTATGAGTTCTCTTGTTAGGGAAGTGCAGCTTTCTGTAGATATGAATAGTTTACAAGCATTAATCAGTTTGCATGTATAGGCCGTATCAGACTCTGTAGCATTGACTTGTCTAGTCAGCGTAACAGAGGAGTCGAGATAGATCCCAAGTGTTTTCACTTCCTTGGAAATTTTTATGTTGATGCCAGCTATGTTGAAGGATTTGAACTGGCTGTCTAGTTTGTTCAGTCTAGTCTGGGAACCGATAAGGAGTAACTCTTATCGTCATTAAGATAGAGGCCGTGTATAGCCATCCACGCTTGAATAGTTGGGAAGATTTTGTTGCGCGGTTTCATGTCAGTGTCCTAGTCACCTGTAATGGGGATGAGGATTTGGGTGTCCTCTGCATGGTTGGTATAGGTGACACCCAAATGTGTCAGGGTTGTCCTAGTAAAGATGTTGTAAAGTGTCAGAGAGATGCAAGAGCCCTGTGGTACTCTGCAGGTGACCAGTGCAGGCATGACAACTACCCTCATAGTTCTGTTGTCCAGGAAGGATTGTATCCCTGTGGTGGCTTTGGCAGAGAAATGTTATAGTTATACGTCCAGGGTAAAGTGCCTGCCCTGCTTCTTGGTAATTCTCAAACCTGCACATTTTCCCCCCAAATCATCCCCCCTGAGCCTAGGGTCCCTGTTAAGGGTAGATATTATCACCGTCCAGTCTTGGTTCAGCCTCCTGGGTCATGATACTGTCAACATATGCCTACCAACAAACATTTCTTTTCCCCTGCTTACGGTAACTCCCAGGAGCAGATATGCTTACACTAGAGCTACTATTCGCCCTAATGAGCCAGCTCCTTCCTCCGGTCTTCCCCAGTGTCTGAGTTATTGCAATTAGCAACATCCTTCAATCTTTCTCTCATCTGTTCTCTCTGTGTTGGATGTATAGCCTTCTGTAAGTTTGCCAATAAATCTGCTTAGGGCTTTTAAGGTCTTAGATAGGCCTGTATTCATACATGATAAAAGGGCATGGTCTGAACAACTCTTCACCGGCATACCCTCCTTAATGCTCCCGATTCCCCGCTCGCCCCAGTCTCCAATATGATTGGCGTCCTTCACTTCAGAGCCATGTCCTTTAACTTTCATAATAAGTTATTTCCTAGTTTTATAAGCTCCCAGTACTGGACTGGTTATTTGACTTTTCCTGTCAGTCCTTGACAGGTGGTGCTCCCCCTTTTCCTGGTGGTTATTACCTGTGGTCACACATTGTTTCTCCGTAAGGGAGTTGCATCAATTATGTGTTTGGTTCCATGTCAGACAAGGGCATACAGATGCTAGCTGCCAATTTGAGATCAAGAGGTTTGGTGTCTTCCCTCATGGTAACCCAATTTAACATCAATTAGGAGCGGAAACAGAGAATCAGGAGTGCATGTCTTTATTCCACTACACACATCCTGTAACTAACTCGTCACATCCCTTTCTCCTGCCTGTCAGACCACCCCACACCCTGTGCCCGCAGGCTCCCTCCCTGATCACTTGTTTCCCCACAGTAACTTAAGACAACCTCCCCTTTTTTAAACATAATGTTCATTCTCAGTCCATTTCCTCAATTAGTCTATGGGGTCTATTTCTCGCCCTATGCGGCCTGCCAGTGCCACGCACCTGGCCTTGCTCGGGACCGAGTCCACCCGGGGATACAGCCAGCTCATCACTCGAGGCTTCCCCATCACATTCGTACAAGAAATCCTCATATTCATGATCCGACTCCTCTCCTGTAGATCTTATCAAGACAATCACAGGCATCTTCTTGAAGTGCTACAAATTCTGAGTCATTTATTTATTTTGTTTTTAAATGTTTTTATTGGCATTTGTCTTAAACATTACAGCAAATGGCAGGATTCACCAATAGCATTCTGTGTATAAAGTGTAATTTATGAACATAAACAAACAACATTTAACCAACAAGTCTTCATACATTATTCTGTTAATCAATATTTTCTGTGAGTGCATTAGTAGGGTGGCACCAGCTCGTCAGCGCTTTCTGTACTGGGGGCAGATTGGGTTACCTGATCAGCAGCCGAGTGGCAGCGTCTGTTCAGTGGGCCACTCAGGTCTTGAATCATGGTTTTTCGTTTTCATGGGGGTTTGTCATCAGGTGAGTGGAACATGTCCCAAATTAGTGTTTTCCAGTCTTCATATGCTGAGACTGCTTCACCCACCGCTTTGGAGACCCCTTCGCCCCACACTCTGGTCTCAGCACTAGTCCAGTGCTCCAACTCCCTGTACCACTTCTCATACCGAGGCCCTCCCAGCGATTTCCATGCCATTGCGATGGACCTCTTTGCCAATATACATGCCATGTCCATGAGCTTAATTATGTGTCTATGTTTACCAATCCTTGGGTAGGACCCCATGAGGCATTCCTTCGCTGTCCACTCATATCTCACCACGCTGGCTTTCCTGCAGGCCAATTCAATCTTACCCCAAAAGCATTGTGACTTTGTGCATTCCCAAAACATGTGAATCAGCTCTGCTCCCTCGGGACTGCACCAAGGGCACTGTAAGGTAACCTTATCATTAAACCTTGCAATTCTGCCAAGGGTCATATACGTCCTGTAAAGGACATTTAGTTGAATCAACCTGAATCTGGTGTTTCCGAAAACATTCGGGGGTATGCCAGGGCCCTAGCCCATTCCCTATCCGTTATATCGGTGCCGGTATCAGTCTCCCATTTTTGTTTTAGTACCATGCTCTTGGGGTTAGGTCTATTCATCAGTTGATTATAAATAGTCCTGGACACCGGTTTCCACCCATCCCCAAGGTTGTGTAACACTGCCAGTATCGGGTGTATTTGCGGTTCTACTGGCCATTCCTTCCAAACTTCCTTCGCAACTTTCTTAATCTTGTGGTATCACAGAAATTGGCCTCTGGGCAGCCCTTCTTTCTCTATCATGGATTCAAACTCCCTGAAAACCCCTTCTTCATAGACATCCCTCCATGTATAGACACCAAACCCCTCCCATAGTCTCATGTTTATTAGGTCTTCTTTGACCACACAGACCTCGGCTGCCATTGAGGTTTCAGGGGAATATCGGCGGTCGCCTTTTGACAGTTTTAGGGCCCTGTTCCAAATTTTTCTACCCAGCGTTACAATCATTGGAGTTGTTTTCAAACACTTTAGCGAGATCGAGAGTATTTTTTTTTCAGATGCGCAGGTGCCACAAGTCGTTTTAGCAGTCTCGTTTCCGAGGTAGCTGTGATGCTGGACATGCATCGGAGGGATAGGGCCTCCGTATCCTTGTCCTTTACTGCTTTCTATCGTGTGTTCTGTTGTGTTTTCCACGCAGGAGTTTTTGTGAGACTCCTGGTGGTGCAGCTCTCCCTCTTTTGGTTTGGTGAACGGACCCGTGGGATGCCCTTTATTATGAGCTGCATGATTTATTCCAAGGCAACACAGTCTGGCATTACATTCTCATATGAATTCAAAGTGGAATAAGTCTCATGGGTCACTTCTGTTTTTCCTTAGCGCTTTCTGTTCCTCATGCCCTTTAGGCAGTTTGGTTATGAGCCTATCCATTCTGATTGTGGGTGGTTTCCTCAGCAGTGCATTGCAGCAGCCAGTTTATGGTTTCTTTCTATACCATAATGCACTTATTTTTTCTACAGAGCATGGCCAGAGGCCATGCCCAATAGACACTTCGGCTAAGGCACAGCCTTTGACCACGTCCCGAGCTCTACCAATAGCCCCAATGTGCCCACTGATTATGGCCTGCAGTCATGCCCAGTAGCCACTTTTCCCAGGGCATAGCAGTCTCCTTCCAAACAACAATTGTGGACAATGGGTCGATTTTCCTTTGGCAACTCCTTCAGGCCAGCCCCAGGCACCTTCTAGAGATCCAGTGTGCCCCTTTGCTTACCTCTCGCCATGCCCAGTGGGTAATGTTGAGGCAGGACATTTTGCCTAGTGTGTTGAGGGTATTTTGCCAGGGCCTTGCCTTTGAAGTATATCATAAGGAAAACCTGTACAACAACCATGAACACCAGTAATAACATATGGACAAAGGCGGGGCGGGGTCTTTATTTTCAAATGGAAGCCATCATCAATCTATGACAATTGAATAGACAGTCTATAATGTGTGGAAATAAATTCCTAACTTGTTTGTGAAATATTCTTTTAAAGAAAAAGAATGTACTTAAACTAACCAAAGAAAGTTTTAATTGAGTTTGTGTTCAGTTTATTTTAATCACAAACATTTTTGTCAAACATGTTTTCTTTTTCATTCATACAAATATGTACAATTAGTAGGCAAGCTGGGCATACCGGCTGCCAGTAGCAGGGTGTCCATGCTGGCTGCCACTAGGGCTGCAGACCCTGGTCCCTCTCCCAAACTGACCACTGGGGTGACCCATGGTCGTGCTCTTAGCAACCCCAGTAGACACGGTGGGTGGCTACTTTGGCATCCTCATCAGCCAGGGTGGGTCCACAAGATACCACTAGCCTCCTGGACCAACTGGTATTTGCGGGCCCACTAAAACTCTACAAAAGGTAGTAGGGGGCAACAAGATTGGTTAGTTGAAAAATAGGTTGGGAGGCAACGTCAATGGCTGCAGACCCTGGCCACTTCAGGCATCACAGAGGACACCGGCCCTAGCCAATGACCACTATGTGTCAGATTGGACACGCCCTGGGTAAAGTGACCATTGCCCTTATGGGATGCTTCAGACGGCGTTAGGGCATTCCGAAAGCATTCCGGTGGGCGCACCATTGGGGCAGGGGAGAACCCGAGGCTTGGCTGAAGCAAACATTGCCCATGGCCTGAAGCCATGCCCAATTCCCACTGCGGGTTTCTTGGCAATGCCTGAGACAGTGGCCCCTGGCCATGGCCAGTTTCCACTGTGGGTGGCTTGTAGGTTCCTAAGCCATGTCCAGTGGACATTGTTAGTATGATAGTGTACATAATTAAACCTTATTATCCCAAACCGTTATGGTTACTGTTAATTGATGCCCAATACAAAATAAAACGGTACAGAAAAACAGTTGAATAGGCACGAACATTAGAAACTATAATGCTCATTTTTTTCTTTTAGTTTCAATGCATTTCTTTAAAGTAAACTACATTATAGTATCCCTTTAATCCAGGTTTTTTCACTGAAAAGAATATATATATTCTGTGAACTAACTTTTTTTTTAATGCTCGTGTTGATATTTCATTTGTAGAGTCAACAACGCTACCCTGGCCAGACTTTAGTTACTTAGTTTTGTACTGTTTGTTTTGTAACCTTGCTTCAAATTTCTTTTATTGAGCATGCGACAATATCGCCACGTAGTGAATGGTGCAGGGAACCAGGCCAAAGGGGGAAGTGCAATAAGACTAGAATTGCCTGCATCTTGCTCCAGTTCCCTTCTGGATTTTGCCATATGTATTCCTTCTCTGACTACTCAGTTTGGTTTTAAACCTGATCAAGCTAGACAAAATATACTCAATATTTATTTATTTATTTATTTGTTCATTTATAAAGTGCACCTAACCGTGGAGTATCTGGGCGCATTACGTGAGGTTTCACATTGAAATGACATGAAAGACAGGTACAGAACAATGCTAGGTGTTACAAGTGGAAAGGCATTGCGCATCAGAGACATGTACAGGGTTAACAAGGTGAGTAAGACTTTGTGAAGAGCCAGGTTTTCACATTTTTCCTGAAGCACCAGAATGAAGGTTCTGCTCTTAGGGCTACAGGCAGGGAATTCCATAATTTAGCAGCTGGTACGGGAAAGCTGTTGCCCCCTGCTTTTTGTATCTTGAATCTAGGAACCTTGAAGCAATGTGTGTGTGAGGGCATTGTGAGTTGGTCAGATTGGTGTCTTGTGCATTTGCATGCAAGGTATTTGGGAGCTGAATTAGAGAGACATTTATGAGTAAGTGCTAAGATTTTGAATGCAATTCTGCCTTTGACTGGCAGCCAATGGGCATTGCGTCTTGCTGCCGAGATATGGTGGCTTCTCGGGACATTAAGAGCAGTTCTTAGCGCATTGTTTTGTAGTATTTTCCTTTTTCTTTTACATTGTGTTTGTTAATACCTAGTTACACAGGGCATTACAATAATCTAGTTTCGATAGTATGAGTGCTCTTGCTAGGGAAGTGCAGCTTTCTGTAGATATGAACAGTTTACAAGCATTAATCAATTTGCATGTATAGGCCGTATCAGACTCTGTAGCATTGACTTGTCTAGTCAGCGTAAGAGAGGAGTCGAGATAGATTCCAAGTGTTTTCACTTCCTTGGAAACTTTTATGTTGTTGCCAGCTATGTTGAAGGATTTGAAATGGCTGTCTAGTTTGTTCAGTCTAGTCTGGGAACCGATAAGGTGTAACTCTTATCGTCATTAAGATAGAGGCCGTGTATAGCCATCCATGCTTGAATAGTTGGGAAGATTTTGTTGCGCGGTTTCATGTCAGTGTCCTAGTCACCTGTAATGGGGATGAGGATTTGGGTGTCCTCTGCATGGTTGGTATAGGTGACACCCAAATGTGTCAGGGTTGTCCTAGTAAAGATGTTGTAAAGTGTCAGAGAGATGCAAGAGCCCTGTGGTACTCTGCAGGTGACCAGTGCAGGCATGACAACTACCCTCATAGTTCTGTTGTCCAGGAAGGATTGTATCCCTGTGGTGGCTTTGGCAGAGAAATGTTATAGTTATACGTCCAGGGTAAAGTGCCTGCCCTGCTTCTTGGTAATTCTCATACCTGCACATTTTCCCCCCAAATCATCCCCCCTGAGCCTAGGGTCCCTGTTAAGGGTAGATATTATCACCATCCAGTCTTGGTTCACCCTCCTGGGTCATGATACTGTCAACATATGCCTACCAACAAACATTTCTTTTCCCCTGCTTACGGTAACTCCCAGGAGCAGATATGCTTACACTAGAGCTACTATTCGCCCTAATGAGCCAGCTCCTTCCTCCGGTCTTCCCCAGTGTCTGAGTTATTGCAATTAGCAACATCCTTCAATCTTTCTCTCATCTGGTCTCTCTGTGTTGGATGTATAGCCTTCTGTAAGTTTGCCAATAAATCTGCTTAGGGCTTTTAAGGTCTTAGATAGGCCTGTATTCATACATGATAAAACGGCATGGTCTGAACAACTCTTCACCGGCATACCCTCCTTAATGCTCCCGATTCCCTGCTCGCCCCAGTCTCCAATATGATTGGTGTCCTTCACTTCAGAGCCATGTCCTTTAACTTTCATAATAAGTTATTTCCTGGTTTTATAAACTCCCAGTACTGGACTGGTTATTTGACTTTTCCTGTCAGTCCTTGACAGGTGGTGCTCCCCCTTTTCCTGGTGGTTATTACCTGTGGTCACACATTGTTTCTCCGTAAGGGAGTTGCATCAATTATGTGTTTGGTTCCATGTCAGACAAGGGCATACAGATGCTACCTGCCAATTTGAGATCAAGCGGTTTGGTGTCTTCCCTCATGGTAACCCAATTTAACATCAATTAGGAGCGGAAACAGAGAATCAGGAGTGCATGTCTTTATTCCACTACACACATCCTGTAACTAACTCGTCACATCCCTTTCTCCTGCCTGTCAGACCACCCCACACCCTGTGCCCGCAGGCTCCCTCCCTGATCACTTGTTTCCCCACAGTAACTTAAGACAACCTCCCCTTTTTTAAACATAATGTTCATTCTCAGTCCATTTCCTCAATTAGTGTATGGGGTCTATTTCTCGCCCTATGCGGCCTGCCATTGCCACGCACCTGGCCTTGCTCGGGACCGAGTCCACCCGGGGATACAGCCAGCTCATCACTCGAGGCTTCCCCATCACATTCGTACAAGAAATCCTCATATTCATGATCCGACTCCTCTCCTGTAGATCTTATCAAGACAATCACAGGCATCTTCTTGAAGTGCTACAAATTCTGAGTCATTTATTTATTTTGTTTTTAAATGTTTTTATTGGCATTTGTCTTAAACATTACAGCAAATGGCAGGATTCACCAATAGCATTCTGTGTATAAAGTGTAATTTATGAACATAAACAAACAACATTTAACCAACAAGTCTTCATACATAATTCTGTTAATCAATATTTTCTGTGGGTGCATTAGTAGGGTGGCACCAGCTCGTCAGCGCTTTCTTTACTGGGGGCAGATTGGGTTACCTGATCAGCAGCCGAGTGGCAGCGTCTGTTCAGTGGGCCACTCAGGTCTTGAATCATGGTTTTTCGTTTTCATGGGGGTTTGTCATCAGGTGAGTGGAACATGTCCCAAATTAGTGTTTTCCAGTCTTCATATGCTGGGACTGCTTCACCCACCGCTTTGGAGACCCCTTCGCCCCACACTCTGGTCTCAGCACTAGTCCAGTGCTCCAACTCCCTGTACCACTTCTCATACCGAGGCCCTCCCGGCGATTTCCATGCCATTGCGATGGACCTCTTTGCCAATATACATGCCATGTCCATGAGCTTAATTATGTGTCTATGTTTACCAATCCTTGGGTAGGACCCCATGAGGCATTCCTTCGCTGTCCACTCATATGTCACCACACTGGCTTTCCTGCAGGCCAATTCAATCTTACCCCAAAAGCATTGTGACTTTGTGCATTCCCAAAACATGTGAATCAGCTCTGCTCCCTCGGGACTGCACCAAGGGCACTGTAAGGTAACCTTATCATTAAACCTTGCAATTCTGCCCAGGGTCATATACGTCCTGTAAAGGACATTTAGTTGAATCAACCTGAATCTGGTGTTTCCGAAAACTTCCCGGGGGTATGCCAGGGCCCTAGCCCATTCCCTATCCGTTATATCTGTGCCGGTATCAGTCTCCCATTTTTGTTTTAGTACCATGCTCTTGGGGTTAGGTCTATTCATCAGTTGATTATAAATAATCCTGGACACCGGTTTCCACCCATCCCCAAGGTTGTGTAACACTGCCAGTATCGGGTGTATTTGTGGTTCTACTGGCCATTCCTTCCAAACTTCCTTCGCAACTTTCTTAATCTTGTGGTATCACAGAAATTGGCCTCTGGGCAGCCCTTCTTTCTCTATCATGGATTCAAACTCCCTGAAAACCCCTTCTTCATAGACATCCCTCCATGTATAGACACCAAACCCCTCCCATAGTCTCATGTTTATTCGGTCTTCTTTGACCACACAGACCTCGGCTGCCATTGAGGTTTCAGGGGAATATCGGCGGTCGCCTTTTGACAGTTTTAGGGCCCTGTTCCAAATTTTTCTACCCAGCGTTACAATTATTGGAGTTGTTTTCAAACACTTTAGCGAGATCCAGAGTATTTCTTTCAGATGCGCAGGTGCCACAAGTCATTTTAGCAGTTTCCGAGATAGCTGTGATGCTGGACATGCATCGGAGGGATAGGGCCTCCGTATCCTTGTCCTTTACTGCTTTCTATCGTGTGTTCTGTTGTGTTTTCCACGCAGGAGTTTATGTGAGACTCCTGGTGGTGCAGCTCTCTCTCTTTTGGTTTGGTGAATGGACCCGTGGGATGCCCTTATGGCACCCATGGGTGGGGGTACAACCCTGTGCCCCTAGTGTATATTTTTGGGCACCTGTGGGTGGCCCGCAGAGCAGGGTATGGGCTGGTGGCAGCTCCATGCTGAATTTGACAGGTGCACGGAGTATCCTCCATTTTGGGATACCCCGGCCCTGCCATTGGGATCAGTTGATTCCTGGGGAAAACAAGATGGCCCCGGTGGCCTCTTGCTTTCTATTACCCATTACCTTGTTTTCCCAAAGTCCTGGGAAGCCCTGACTCTGTCCCTTCCCCCTGACTGGCTGAGTGGAAGTGCCATATATGCTGTTGTTGTGAAGGCCCGGCCAGACTAGCTGGAGCCTTCCCGGTGATGTATGTTGTGGGTACCTCCTGTGGGTTGGACCTGGGTGAATAGAGTGTGTGACGAATATGCATTCTGTGTTGTGGATGTCTAGTATCTGGTGGTTGACACAATGACTGAGACAGCCCTGCCCGAAACCGGTATGAATGCAGCTTGGAGTGTTGAATGGTTCGGTACTTGTCCCAATACACATAACTTGCTGTGAGTGTCTGGAGAGAAGTGAATGACCGGAATACCTTATGTGCCTGATTGGCTGCCTGACTGCCTGAATGCCCTTAGTCGTGATTGGATGCTTGAGTGTGACCCAGCGGAATGAATGGGGGATCAACAGTTTATCTGGGGACCTCTCACTGCTAGGAATCGTGTTCAGAAGCTGAAGTCCACTACGACGAGTAACTGGAGTAACTGAAGCTTGACCTTGAAGCCCTGCTGGACGAGAAGAATTGCTGTTGCTCTCCTTCACAATCCGAAAGCTGCTGTGCCTCCAGGGACTGACCCAGAGAGGACCTGGTAAGGCGCCCTCTTCCCGAGCTACGAGGGACCATCGTGCACAGCTGATCTTTGCCAAAGCTCCCTGGTAGACAGAACTACAACAGGCTGCCGACCCGAGACAGGGACTGCTGCGGAATCTCAAGGAGAAGCACTCGGACTGTTGTCTGCCACTGTCGACGACCGCCGTCGCCGACCGGAGCCGCCGTGCTCCCGTTTGCCTAAGAAATTCATTTGATCATCGGACGCTCTCGTCTGCATCGTCTCCCGCTTTATCCCGCTGGAGAAGGCCCGGCCGTCTACGCGCCACCTGAGGACCACAGAGACGCCGACGACTTGATGCCCTTGCTGGGCCACAGTTCTTCATCATCTCTTTGTGGTCCAGAACTATCGTCACCGAGGGGCCCCGCACGCCTCTTCCTTGCAGGATGCCAATGCTCTTTCGTCGACGAGCACCGCAAGGAACGAAGCTGCCACTTCACTGCCGTAGTTCAACCTGTTCGCCGTCGGACGTTCGATGACCCGTGACTCCTGCCTTAAACGGAGGGCACTCAAGAAGGGCCGTCGATTCCCCGACACTGTACGCCAAGTTCCCCGACGCCTCTCGACGATCCGTGGCTCCTGCTTTAAAGGGAGCCACTCAAGAAGGATCTGTCGACGCATCTTCGGAGAACTCTATTCCACCAGGTACATTGGGGGGGTAAAACCTTACTAGGAGGAAATAAGACTATTGAACATTGTATCGACTGGGCTTGTGTTATATATCTTTATTTTACAGGTTGCCCAGGTGGGGGGATCTCCACACAGAACTGTGCCTAGCGGAAGGGGTCAGCATTCTGCCTATTGTTTCAACCATCTTGCGTTCCTTCCTATCTCTATTGCTGGTTTCCTCGTTATTGATCTGTGTGACATGTTAACCGTACAGTTGATGCACTTTAATGAGATTTGATAACATTGGTGGTACCACTTTAGAATTGTATACATTTATCATTATTGACTTCCGAGTACAAAGTGCGTTATTGTGATCGTGTACATACCTTTGAATATTAATTATATAAAGACTGTGTTTTCAGTAATACAGTGTGTGGACATTCCTTTGTGGGGGTTCGAGGACTACACTGTACTTGAGAACCAGCCTGCATCACCTCCTGAGAAGCTAGACCTTGATTGCTTGTCCATTGCTACCAAATAGAGAATCTTGGCTGGGGTCCTCTGTGCCTCTCCTCTACCATATAGAGAGCAGAAGTACAGACACCCCCTACCAGTCTTTACACTGGTAGCAGCGGTGGGATGCTTATGGTTTTAAGAATCAGTGTATAACCGTGCCACTTACAAAATATCTGCACTTTATTAGATTAAGGTTTGGGTGTGTACAAAATAACTGCATTACAAGCAATGGAGCCTATTGCGAATGGTAAATTGACTCGGATGAGCTTAGAGGCTCTCCAGAGTGCTTGTGAAGCCAGGGAGTTAGACTTTGTGGATAAGTATAGGGCTGAGCTGATAGCTGCCCTGGTGGACTACCAGACCGATGGTGAAACTCTTGATGAGGGGGGGAATGCAACCAATGAGGACTCTGCCCCTGGGGTTTCTACTGAATCTGTTTCTGGGAATGCTGCCATTCCTGCTGCCTCTGTTCCGAACCCCAGCAATTCCTTGGAGCTTGAGTTATTAAGGATGAAATTGGCCTTTGAATATTGCAAGTTGGAAATAGATGCTGAGCTTAAGAAGGAGGAGTTGGCTCAACAAGTTGAACTCAAGAATAGGGATCTTGAACTCAAAGACAAGGACACTGAATGTCAGAGAATCCAGCTAGAGAAAGCTCGAGTGGAGACCCAGTGAGAGTGTCAGGTCCCCAGCAGCTAAATTTATGAAGGATTTGGTCGGTGTGTTTGTGGAGGGTTCTGATATCCTCCAATGAATTGAAGCGTTTGAAATGGCTTGTGCAATTCATGATGTTGACAAAAGAGATTGGGCTAAGTGTTTGCTAAGCAGAGTGCCTCAAACTGGATATGACTGTATTCTGAAGCTGAGTGTGGAAGAAAGGGGTCGAATGAGTGTATGAAATCTGCTTTGATTGCCAAGTTTGGCTAGACACCTACCCAATACCTTAAAAGGTTCAGGGATTTTAAGAAAAGAGAGAATGTGTCTTGGGTTGACTCGGTGAGTGCTGCGCACATGAATATGATGGGGTGGATTGATGGTTACAAGGTGAAAACCTTTGTTGAATTGTCCCACCTATTGTTTTTTGAGCATTTTTCTGACGCCTGTTCACCGGAGCTGCGTCAGTATGTTGCTGACCAGAACATTTTGGATCCCTTTAAGCTGGCTAGGCTGGCTGACAAGTGGGTCTCCCACCGGGTGTCCCCTAAGGACTCCAGTGGGAAGGACAAGGAAAAAGAAAAGGGGGCCTCTCAGAAAGCTGAGGAGTCCCAAAAGCAGTCACAGTCGAATAAACCTAAACCATCCTCTCCGAAGACCCAAAAATCTAGTGGGGATAAGTCATCTGTGGGTGGGAATAAGAGTAGTGGTCCACCTGCTGCAAAGCAGGCTCCCGGTGGTTCCAGTACCATACCCCGCACTCCCGGCACTTGTTGGGACTGTGGGGCTCTGGATCACAAAAGGGGTGACTCCAAGTGTAAAGGTAAGGCACTTGGAGTACAGGCTGTCAGCCTGACCTACCCTTACCCCATGTCTGAGGTGGAGGCCACTGTCCTCCCCTCCTCTACCGGAATCACCTTTGGTGCTCCCGTAGAGATTTCCTTAGTGTCCCTTGGGGCCTGGGACCAGTACGCGGAAGTACTGGCGACTATCCTACAGAACACCCATAGATTTTTGAGAAGTGTCCTCCTGAATGACCAGCCTTCTACTGGTTTGAGAGACACTGAGGCAAGCATGACAGTGGTGGACAGGACCCTGCTTAAGCCAGAGGACTATGTAGGTGCTCCTCTGAGAACCACCAGGTTAGCTGGTGGGCCTCCCAAATTATCGCCTGTAGCCTTAGTCACACTCGTAATTGGAGACAAGACAGCAAAGCTTCCTGTCCTGGTTCAGGACAATGTCCCTGCTAACATTCTGTTAGGTAATCATCTAGTCGAGTTGGGATTGATCTTGGATGGTCTTCCCATGATTGCTGCTGCGGTCACTAGGTCACAGGTGACACTGAGTCTGGCTGTGAGTCAGGTACCCGAGCCGAAGGCACGGCCTAAGGCAAGACGAAGGAAGAGCAAGAAGGCCACCTCTGTGGAGGGAGCTCCTTCTTTTCCTGCTGTTCCTACAGCACCCATTGGGATCCATGCTCTGGACGGGCTGGGTCCAGTGGTAAATCCCGTCTCGACTCCTGTGGGAGAAGAGCCAGAAGACTCTCCTGTGGGAGAGGTTCTCAACCCAGAGGATCATACCGATCCTCAATGCTTGTTAGCTGAAGGGGGACCCTCCCGGGCAGACTTCTGTAAAGGACAGAGAGAGTGTCCCTCTCTCGAGGGTCTGAGGAAACAGGCCCTGTCCCAGGCACAAGGAGAAGTGCCTAGGCCCTTCCGTATTTATTGGGAGGGTGAGCTCCTTGTTAGTGAGCCCACTAAGCCTGAACCTGGTGCCCTCAAGAGGTTGGTGGTACCGCAGGTTTACAGGCCCTTCCTACTGCAGTTGGCGCATGAGGTGCCCTTGGCTGGTCATCTTGGTACCAAGAAGACTAAGCAGAGGCTCTCTGCCCATTTCTACTGGCCTCGGATGGGAGTAGAAGTGGAGTCCCACTGCAGGACCTGCCCAACCTGTCAGTTGCCTGGCAAGACTGGAGGCATTGTCATTGCCCCACTGCAGGCATTGCCAGTGGTTGGCACACCATTTGAGAGGGTGGGCATCGACATTGTCGGTCCCCTTGACCCTCCCACATCAGGTGGACATCGGTTCATCCTGGTTTTGGTAGATCATGCCACCAGGTACCCTGAGGCTATACCCCTTCCGACTGTAACTGCCAAGGTGGTTGCCAGGGCTCTCCTGGGCATTTTCACCCATGTTGTTTTCCCCAAAGAGGTTGTCTCTGACAGAGGATCCAACTTCATGTCTAGTTACATGAAAACCATGTGAAAAGAGTGCGGAGTAACCTATAAGTTCTCCACCTCTTACCACCCTCAGACCAATGGTCTGGTTGAGAGATTTAATAAAACTCTCAAGGGCATGATAGGTGCTTTGGAAGAGCCCCTAAGGAGGAAATTGGATCTCCTCCTGCCATGCCTGCTGTTTGCTTACAGAGAGGTACCTCAAGAGGGTGTTGGTTTCAGCCCCTTTGAGTTACTCTTTGGACATCCCGTGAGTGGGCCCCTTGCCTTGATCAGAGAAGGTTTGGAAGCCACCCCTCCAGGTCCCGCCAAGCAAGTGGGGGACTATGTGTTAGGCCTCAGGCAGAGGATGACACAGATGATGGAACAAGCAACAGCGAATCTCAAGGCCAGCCATGAATTGAACAAATACTGGCATGACCTTAAAGCCTCGCAAGTGGATTGGACTCCGGGACAGGAGGTCCTCGTGATGGAGCCTACCAAGCCTCAGGCATTGGCAGATAAGTGGACTGGACCCTTCAGGATAATCTCCAAGATGGGCGAGGTCAATTATCTGGTTGACATGGGAATCCCAGGGGTTGCCCCTCAGGTATTCCATGTTAATAGGCTCAAGCCTTTCCACAGGCAAGCCGAAGTCTCATGTCTCTTGCTGGCTTCCGAGCAAAAAGAGGATTAGAGTGAGCCCCTTCCTTATGTGCTGCATAGCAACCCTCAGGATGGCTCAGTGGAGGGAGTGCATCTCTCTCCAGATTTGACAACCGAGCAGCGGAGGGCCTGCAGGACTTTGCTCCGGCAGTATGCCTCTCTGTTTTCGCTGACGCCAGGCCTTACACCGTGGTGTACGCACACAATTGACAATGGTGACAGCGTGCCTGTCAAGAGCATGAGCTACCGAATGTCAGATACGGTTAAGAACCACATCGAGGCTGAGGTCGCCAAGATGTTGGATCTGGGTGTTATTGAACCCTCAACCAGTCCCTGGTCCAGTCCCGTGGTCCTTGTCCCCAAGGCAAGTTCCCAGGCAGGTACCAAAGATTGGAGGTTCTGTGTGGACTACCGAGGAGTCAATGCCGTCACCAAAACTGACACGTACCCATTACCCAGGGCTGATGAGCTCGTGGACACCATAGGTGCTGCGAAATTTGTGACCACCTTTGACCTCACCTCAGGCTATTGGCAAATAGCTCTGACGGACCATGCCAAGGAAAAGACAGCGTTCTCAACACCAGAGGGACTCTACCAGTTTAGGGTCATGCCTTTTGGGTTAAAGAATGCCCCTGCCACCTTCCAGAGATTGGTCAATCATGCTGTCAGTGGGCTGGAAGCCTTTTGTGTGGCTTATTTAGACGACATTGCCTTCTACAGTTCCACTTGAGAAGAGCAGTTGACACATCTGGGTAGAGTGTTGCAGGCCTTAAAAAGGGCTAACCTCACTATCAAGGCCACCAAGTGCCAGATAGCTCAGGGGAAAGTTACGTATCTTGGTCATGAGGTAGGAGGGGGTCAAATCCAACCTCTCTCCAGTAAGGTACAGGATGTACAGGACTGGGAGACCCCCACTACTCAAACCCAGGTGAGAGCCTTTTTGGGCCTCACTGGGTATTATCGCAATTTCATGGCGGACTATGGAACCATAGCTGCACCCCTGACAGCTCTGACTTCACCCAAACAGCCTAGGAAGGTTAATTGGACTGAAGACTGTCAGAGGGCCTTTGATGGCTTGAAAGAAAGTCTGTGTAGGGCACCCGTGTGGTGTGCGCCTGACTACAGCCGACCCTTTATCGTCCAGACGGATGCCTGCGACACCGGAATTGGAGCTGTCTTGTCCCAGTTAGATGACAAAGGGAGAGAACATCCTATCATATTCATCAGTAGACAACTCAAGGGTAGAGAACTTAGGTGGGCTACTGTTGAAAAGGAATGTTTTAGTATAGTTTGGAGCCTTAGGCGTTTTAGGCCCTACCTTACGGGGTCTACCTTCAAGGTCCAAACAGATCATAAGCCCCTGAAGTAGCTTATGCAGATGAAGGGTGAGAACCTGAAACTGCTCAGGTGGTCCATTAGCTTGCAAGGGCTAGACTTCACCATAGAGCACAGACCAGGGAAGAGTCACGATAATGCAGATGGCCTTTCCAGAAGGTATGTTGACCGTCTGGATGAGGGTGTCTATCCCGTGGGAGATTAGGCACCCTCCACCTCAGTCTGGGGGGGGGGCGACTGTGATGCTGGAAATGCATCGCAGGGACAGGGCCTCCGTATCCTTGTCCTTTACTGATTTCTATCGTGTGTTCTGTCGTGTTTTCCACGCAGGAGTTTATGTGAGAATCCTGGCAGTGCAGCTCTCTCTCTTTTGGTTTGGTGAATGGACCCGTGAGATACCCTTATGGCACCCAAGGGTGGGGGTACAACCCTGTGCCCCTAGTGTATGTTTTTGGGCACCTGTGGGTGGCCCGCAGAGCAGGGTATGAGCTGGTGGCAGCTCCATGCTGAATTTGACAGGTGCGCGGAGTATCCTCCATTTTGGGATACCCCGGCCCTGCCATTGGGATCAGTTGATTCCTGATGGAAAACAAGATGGCCCCGGTGGCCTCTTGCTTTCTATTACCCATTACCTTGTTTTCCCAAAGTCCTGGGAAGCCCTGACTCTGTTCCTTCCCCCTGACTGGCTGATGGGTGGAAGTGCCATATATGGTGTTGTTGTGAAGGCCCGGCCAGACTAGCTGGAGCCTTCCCGGTGATGTATGTTGTGGGTACCTCCTGTGGTGGGACTTGGGTGAATAGAGTGTGTGACGAATATGCATTCTGTGTTGTGGATGTCTAGTATCTGGTGGTTGACACAATGACTGAGACAGCCCTGCCCGAAATCGGTATGAATGCAGCTTGGAGTGTTGAATGGTTCGGTACTTGTCCCAATGCACATAACTTGTTTTGAGTGTCTGGAGAGAAGTGAATGACCTGAATACCTGGTGTGCCTTATTGGCTGCCTGACTGCCTGAATGCCCTTAGTCGTGATTGGATGCTTGAGTGTGACCCAGCGGAATGAATGGGAGATCAACAGTATATCTGGGGACCTCTCACTGCTAGGAATTGTGTTCAGAAGCTGAAGTCCACTACTGGAGTAACTGAAGCTTGACCTTGAAGCCCTGTGGACGAGAAGAATTGCTGTTGCTCTCCTTCACAATCCGAAAGCTGCTGTGCCTCCAAGGACTGACCCAGAGAGGACCTGGTAAAGCGCCCTCTTCCCGAGCTACGAGGGACCATCGTGCACAGCTGATCTTTGCCAAAGCTCCCTGGTAGACAGACCTACGACAGGCTGCCGACCCGAGACGGGGACTGCTGCGGAATCTCAAGCAGAAGCACTCGGACTTTTGTCCGCCACTGTCGACGACCGCCGTCGCCGACCGGAGCCGCTGTGCTCCCGTTTGCCTAAGAAATTCATTTGATCATCGGACGCTCTTGTCTGCATCGTCGCCCGCTTTATCCTGCTGGAGAAGGCCCGACCGTCGACGTGCCGAGGAGCATCCGCCGGTGGGTTTCCCGCCACCTGAAGACCACAGAGATGCCGACGACTCAACGCCCTTGCTGGGCCACAGTCCTTCATCATCTCTTTGCGGTCCAGAACTATCGTCACCGAGGTGCCCCGCACGCCTCTTCCTTGCAGGACACCAACGCTCTGTCGTCGACGAGCACCGCTAGGAACGAAGCGGCCACTTCACTGCCGTAGTTCAACCTGTTCGCCGTCAGATGTTCGACGACCCGTGACTCCTGCCTTAAAGGGAGGGCACTCAAGAAGGGACGTCGATTCCCCGACACCGAACGCCAAGTTCCTCTGACGCCTCTCGACGATCCGTGGCTCCTGCTTTAAAGGGAGGCACTCAAGAAGGATCGGTCGAAGCATCTTCGGAGCACTCTACTCCATCAGGTACATTGGGGGGGTAAAACCTTAATAGGAGGAAATAAGACTATTGAACATTATATGGACTGGGCTTGTGTTATATATCTTTATTTTACAGGTTGCCCAGGTGGGGGGATCTCCTCACAGAACTGTGCCTAGCGGTAGGGGTCAGCATTCTGCCTATTGTTTCAACCATCTTGCGTTCCTTCCTATCTCTATTGCTGGTTTCCTCATTATTGATCTGTGTGACATTTTAACCGTACAGTTGATGCAGATAACATTGGTGGTACCACTTTAGAATTGTATATATTTATCATTATTGACTTCCGAGTACAAAGTGCGTTATTGTGATTGTGTACATACCTTTGAATATTAATTATATAAAGACTGTGTTTTCAGTAATACAGTGTGTGGACATTCCTTTGTGGGGGTTCGGGGACTACACTGTACTTAAGAACCAGCCTGCATCACCTCCTGAGAAGCTAGGCCTTGATTGCTCGTCCATTGCTACCAAATAGAGAATCTTGGCTGGGGTCCTCTGTGCCTCTCCTCTACCATACGAGAGCAGAAGTACAGACACCCCCTACCAGTCTTTACAGTAGCCTCATCCGCAAGCCATTTGGCCACGTGACTGAGTTGCGCCGCTAGGTAATACCTCTCTAGATCCGGTAGTTGGACCCCACCTTCCTTGAATGGTAGCGACAAAGTGGATAAAGACATCTGTGCCTGGCAGTGCCCCACAACAGTTCCCTCAACAGTTTCGCAATCGTGCAGAAAAATGAGGCTGGGATGTAGTGGTGCACATTGTGGAAGAAGTACAAAAACCTTGGCAAGACAATCATTTTAGTTATTGCAACCCTACCCATTACCGATAATGGGAGCCTAGACCAGAACCCCATAGATTTTCTGAGCCCCTTCAACGCCAGCTTAGTGTTGTCCTCATGCATCAGGCCTGGGGTGTGCCAGATGTAATTTTGAGTCATATTTCTCCTTTCACCCTCTACTCTGATGAGGGACCTTTTGACTTTGGGGACGGTCAGCAGGCACTGCCAAACACTGACGTGTGCTTGCGAGTCTCAGGTTGCCGTACTACCACATCGTCCCCTGTCTGTAGGTTGCTTTTGTGGGCCCTCCCGGTTGCATCTGCTCTCTGCTTCATTGCCTCCTTGGTCCGAGTGTCCTGTTCATGGGTGTCCCGATCGCCCATGTACGCTTCTTCAGGGACTGTGAAGTAAGGTAGCTGTTTCCGAATGTTGCGGCCAAACAAGACTGCATATGTTGCTTCCCTGTAGTGTGTGTGGGGTGTTCCGGTAATCTCGAAGTAGTTGATGCAGCATTTTATTAACTGGCTACCCTGTTAGATGACAATCTGAACGTTTCGCTTGATGTTGCTCATATAACATTTTACCGTCCCATTTGCCTGTAGCCACAATGGTGTGACCAGCCAGTGCTTAAACCCCATGTATTAGACCCCATGTATTCAGCAAACGTTTTGAAGTCCTGCCCCGTGAAACGGGGTCCATTATCTGATTTGATGATACTCGGCGCCTCATAGGCAGTTAACATCCTGTCCCACGTCGGGATTGTTCGATACACAGCAGTCGAACTCATCATTTGGATGTCGGGGTAACGGGAGTACTCGTCCATTGCTACCAATATGTATTCCCCTTTCTTTGATGTGACCAAAGAAGACAATGGCTATCTCGTCCCACGCGTTCTCTGATATGTCTGTCATGCACAGTGGTTCAGGTCTTGTGTGAGGGTTGATGGCAGCACAAGTAGGGCAGTTCTTAAGGTTTAGTTGAGGAAACCACACCTTTTGTCTTAGCATTCTCTTTGTGGACACTATTCCTTGGTGACCTTGGTGAGCCACCTCTATTACTCTCCTTTGTAGAGTTCAGGGAATTACAATTTTGGTGCCTTTTAGTAATAGGCCGTCCTCTGACTGGTCTGATTCCTCCTTGACCAAACTCAGACCTCCAATGTCTTGCTGGACTTCAGGCCTGGTTCCCTCTCCCGCTAATTTGAACTGTTTCCAGCTTCCTGATTCAATGCACCAGAAGATGATTTTAATTGCCTGGTCATTCTCTGTCTTTTGTACGATGTGTGATAGATAGTTCAATGCCCTTTGGGGACGCTGCCTGGATGATGTATTTTATGTATTGATCAGCAGACTTTCTGTCCCGCCATCCCATCGCCTCAGTTGCATCAAGCCCATCAATTGCTGATCAATACATACAATACATCGTCCAGGCATCGGCCCCAAGGGGCATTGAACTATCTATCACACATCGTACAAGAGACGGAGAATGACCAAGCTGGATTTAAACAAGGGCTACCTCCAGTTGGAACTTAGTGAAGAGTGCAAGTACAGCAAAACTTTCTTCACGCACCTGGGCCTTTATACAGATAGTATGTTCAAATAGGTATAAACAGTCCCTATAATAACATCCTACTCTACTGACAGGGATATCAATATGTAGAATACAATAAAGAGTAAGATAACAAGTCTTGTTTTACTTACATCCAACCCCCTTTACACAGGAACTCTATAAGGTTTTCCGGCATCACTAGTCCTGAAAAAATGGACCGTCTGCTATGATTGATTAAAAAATGTGTATAACAAATTTTTATTCAAATAATTCGAACTGAATTTAAACATAAAACACTACCCTCACCTAACACAGTGTACTAAACACTAAAAAACAGTTACTAAACCATGAAATACAAAGTTCACTTATTTGCATGACACAAAAGATATCACATAACATAACACAAAAAAATCTCAATGTGTCTCTAAAACAACAACCATCCCAACATGTTTCTGTTCTTCACTGCCCAGTTCGGGCGAACATTCTTCAGGGGAAATTTTTTAAAAAAAAGCATCCACTAATCTCTTCAACACCGTGCTGAAAGGGTAGATTCAAACTTCTATACAGGCAAAGGAAGGAAAGAACCTCCGAGCCTGTAAGAGTAAAAGGAAAAACTAATGAGTTCCAAAAAGAGGGAAAGGAAGTACTACAAAATGTAGAAAAAGAACATGGCATAGAGGTTATGCCACACTCACACGGGTCCCAACAGGGCACCCACAAATTTACCTTTAAATGGTGAAACTTCAAAGCGCGTCACAGGATGACAAATTCGCTGGTTTCTCGCCAAATGAGAGACCACTACTTCACAAAAGCGTCATAGTCCGCTAAAGTATCGCCACACATAAATGAGACAGAACCAATACACAGAGACCACATGCTCTGTTATATCCAGAAAGGGGCTTCAAAATGCAATTAGACATGAAAACAGGGCTCCAAATATCATAAAATAAATTACCTTCACAGATGTAGGGATCAAGACTGTAACAAGCAAAGCAGCAATCAACGTGTTTGCAAAGGAGAAATCCACACAGTCAAGCCGTAAAGTATCAATCTGGAAAACAATGGATGCATGGCAATGAACACCATATGTCTGGCATCACCCTTCAACATGTACCGATGGGAGTGCTTTTATTTCACCCTCGTGATTAAGACTAAGTGCCCGTACAATATATAGAATGCAGAAAAAACTTCCATGCTGTCCATCCTACACAACGTGGGAAACCCATGGCAAAAGATAACCAAACTACCCCACGCGTACAGGAAGGGAATGTACCGGCAGTGGGAAAATTATCACACACAGAACCACAATGCTAATGACTCACCTGTACACTCAGAGGGATTAAATCACTCTAATGGCAGCTTCCAAACGCACACAGCCAACACTGAATTCAGTGAAACCAAAAACTGCTGCACACTAACAGTATGTCTATGGTCGTGCGGCAACACAAAGAAAGGACTACACTACTCAGTGTAGGAAGGAAAGTCCATCAAAAGGAAGGGCCATGTTGGAACGGACCCGGCAACATAGAAAAAGGACTACACTACTCAGTGTTGGAAAAAAAGTCCATCAAAGGGAAGGGCCATATTGGAACGGACCTGAAGCCTACTGGTGTAGAACAGATTAGTAGACACCACGAGCACTAAACAGGTGTTTTTTAAAACAATGATATGCTGGCACCAACACAATATGGTATATGCATCTCACACTGTCAAAAATCATACTTGGCTGACCAAATGCCAATCAATGCTTTCGTTGAGACCTAGCACATTACTCTGTAATTTAAAAATAATTTTTTGCTCTACATTCAATAATTTTCGATCCGTTTCAATTTTGGTATGTCCATGCACCTTTTTCAAAATCAGCCATGTGAAATCATTAAAACCATGTTTCTTTTCAATAAAGTGTTTGACAAGGGGAGCAGTAATCACCTGGTTTTTGAGACAGCTGCGATGTTCCACCATTCGAACTTTACATTGCCTATTCGTTTTTCCCACATAATGTAGGCCACACGGGCAAGTGATTAAATATACAACATTGGCTGTGTTACAATTTGTCATTTCACTGAAGACCCACTTTACATCAGGTAGAATTTGCAATACTCTAGTTTCTTTTGTTTGTCCACACATGCTGCAATTCCCACATGGAAAATGTCCTTTCACTTCAGGCATACCCCACAGTCTAGTTTGTCTAACCTGTGGAGTTCGCATTTCTGTCACATCATTTCTGATTAGAATATTCCGTAGATTCTGACTTTTTCTAAACGCCACTAAAGGAGGCAACACTTCTTTACCACAATAGACTTTCTTCCAAGTTTTCATCACAATGGTTTTGATTTTATAGGACAAATTTGAAAAAGTGTTAACAAAAACAGTGCCAATCTTTTTAGTAGTCTTGTTACTTTTCTCCAGCAATGCCTCGCGATTGTTATTGTAGGCTCTTTTTGAAGCATTTCATATTACTCTAGACGGATAACCCTTGGCCAACAGTTTGTTGGTCAATACATCCGCACTTTGAGCAAAATCATCTTTTAGACTACTGTTACGCTTCAGCCTCAAAAATTGTCCGAATGGCAAATTATTCTTTAAATGTTTGGCATGATGGCTGTTGAAGTGTAATAAAGAGTTCTTATCAGTGGTCTTATTGTAGGGCTTCACTTTCAAAAAACCATTGTGATGAAAAATGGTAATGTCTAAAAAATGGGTCTCCAAATCACATATAGACCCAGTAAATTTCAAAAACCGGTTTTGTTGGTTGAGCCATGTCACAAAACTATCAGCCTCTTCTCTTGAGCCATCCCATACAATCAGTATATCATCTATATACCTCAGCCACTTCCTCAAATGATGGATAAAGGGGTTGGTGGCTGGGTATATCACTGCTTTTTCAAAATACTCGACGTAGAGATTAGCTAAATTGGGAGCCATGGCAGCACCCATAGCAGTACCCTCAATCTGTTGAAAAAAAGTACCTTGAAATTGAAAAAAGTTTTGGGTCAAGGCAAACTCCGTACACCACAAAATAAATGCATTGCTCACAGGATGACCATCCTCTCTATTCATCAACACTTCTTCAACCACCTCTAGTGTGGCTCTTTGGGGTATCACAGTGTACAAAGATTGAATATCCAAGCCTATCAGTAGAGAATGGCCCGGAATAAACTCTATGCTTTCTATTTTGTTAATAGCATCAGTGGTGTCTCTCAAATAACTTTTCATTTTCAAAACAGATGGTCTTAGATAAAAGTCTGCAAATTTGGACAAGGGTTCCAAAAGTGAATTAACACCAGATACTATGGGTCTGCCAGGGGGATCAACAAGTCTCTTATGTACTTTGGGCAAGATGTAAAAAACAGGTACCCTTCCGTGATCCCTAATTAGAAATTCACATTCCTGCTTACTGATCATTTCAGCGTCAAACGCTGAAGTCACCTTTTCTTTGATAATATTCATAAGTTTAGCAGAGGGGTCATTAGCAAGTCTCAAATAGCTCACATTATCTGATAGTAGTCTTTCACATTCTCTTACATAATCACTACGATTCATCAACACAATTGCTCCTCCCTTATCCGCTTGTCTGATAATCAAGTTATTATCTTTTGCTAACTTTAGTGCCGATGCTTTTTGTAGCCTACTAAAGTTATAGTTGCGAGACTTTTCACTGGATTCTAACTTGAGAACCTCTGCCAAAACCTGTCTTTCAAAGACAATGGATTCGGCGGTATGGGAATGACTAGGAGCACAGAACGTAGATGCATTACGCAACCCACTGAAATTGTTGCTGACATATCCTTCATGTTCACTGAAGTATTCGTTCAGACGTACTTTGCGCATAAACGCAAAAAACTCCGTTCTAAATTCAAAAGGATCATGTGATTTAGTAATGACAAAGCTCAGACCCTTATTAAGGGTACTTTCCTCTTCCGAGGAGAGGACATGAGAAGACAAATTTATCACCATTGATTCCTTGTACGACTCCTTGTCCTGACCTGGTTGTCCCAGTCTCCCCGATTCGGGCCTTGTCCTAAAAAAGGCATCCTTTGTCTTTGTCTATTGCCCCCTCTGGGACCCTTTCCTCTTCCTCTACTCACACTGGCCTGTGCTCCACACATGATCCTTTTGAATTTAGAACGGAGTTTTTTGCGTTTATGCGCAAAGTACGTCTGAACGAATACTTCAGTGAACATGAAGGATATGTCAGCAACAATTTCAGTGGGTTGCGTAATGCATCTACGTTCTGTGCTCCTAGTCATTCCCATACCGCCGAATCCATTGTCTTTGAAAGACAGGTTTTAACAGAGGTTCTCAAGTTAGAATCCAGTGAAAAGTCTCGCAACTCTAACTTTAGTAGGCTACAAAAAGCATCGGCACTAAAGTTAGCAAAAGATAATAACTTGATTATCAGACAAGCGGAGAAGGGAGGAGCAATTGTGTTGATGAATCGTAGTGATTATGTAAGAGAATGTGAAAGACTACTATCAGATAATGTGAGCTATTTGAGACTTGCTAATGACCCCTCTGCTAAACTTATGAATATTATCAAAGAAAAGGTGACTTCAGCGTTTGACGCTGAAATGATCAGTAAGCAGGAATGTGAATTTCTAATTAGGGATCACGGAAGGGTACCTGTTTTTTACATCTTGCCCAAAGTACATAAGAGACTTGTTGATCCCCCTGGCAGACCCATAGTATCTGGTGTTAATTCAATTTTGGAACCCTTGTCCAAATTTGCAGACTTTTATCTAAGACCATCTGTTTTGAAAATGAAAAGTTATTTGAGAGACACCACTGATGCTATTAACAAAATAGAAAGCATAGAGTTTATTCCGGGCCATTCTCTACTGATAGGCTTGGATATTCAATCTTTGTACACTGTGATACCCCAAAGAGCCACACTAGAGGTGGTTGAAGAAGTGTTGATGAATAGAGAGGATGGTCATCCTGTGAGCAATGCATTTATTTTGTAGTGTACGGAGTTTGCCTTGACCCAAAACTTTTTTCAATTTCAAGGTACTTTTTTTCAACAGATTGAGGGTACTGCTATGGGTGCTGCCATGGCTCCCAATTTAGCTAATCTCTAGGTCGAGTATTTTGAAAAAGCAGTGATATACCCAGCCACCAACCCCTTTATCCATCATTTGAGGAAGTGGCTGAGGTATATAGATGATATACTGATTGTATGGGATGGCTCAAGAGAAGAGGCTGCTAGTTTTGTGACATGGCTCAACCAACAAAACCGGTTTTTGAAATTTACTGGGTCTATATGTGATTTGGAGACCCATTTTTTAGACATTACCATTTTTCATCACAATGGTTTTTTGAAAGTGAAGCCTTACAATAAGACCACTGATAAGAACTCTTTATTACACTTCAACAGCCATCATGCCAAACATTTAAAGAATAATTTGCCATTCGGACATTTTTTGAGGCTGAAGCGTAACAGTAGTCTAAAAGATGATTTTGCTCAAAGTGCGGATGTATTGACCAACAAACTGTTGGCCAAGGGTTATCCGTCTAGAGTAATAAGAAATGCTTCAAAAAGAGCCTACAATAACAATCGCGAGGCATTGCTGGAGAAAAGTAACAAGACTACTAAAAAGATTGGCACTGTTTTTGTTAACACTTTTTCGAATTTGTCCTATAAAATCAAAACCATTGTGATGAAAACTTGGAAGAAAGTCTATTGTGGTAAAGAAGTGTTGCCTCCTTTAGTGGCGTTTAGAAAAAGTCAGAATCTACGGAATATTCTAATCAGAAATGATGTGACAGAAATGCGAACTCCACAGGTTAGACAAACTAGACTGTGGGGTATGCCTGAAGTGAAAGGACATTTTCCATGTGGGAATTGCAGCATGTGTGGACAAACAAAAGAAACTAGAGTATTGCAAATTCTACCTGATGTAAAGTGGGTCTTCAGTGAAATGACAAATTGTAACACAGCCAATGTTGTATATTTAATCACTTGCCCGTGTGGCCTACATTATGTGGGAAAAACGAATAGGCAATGTAAAGTTCGAATGGTGGAACATCGCAGCTGTCTCAAAAACCAGGTGATTACTGCTCCCCTTGTCAAACACTTTATTGAAAAGAAACATGGTTTTAATGATTTCACATGGCTGATTTTGAAAAAGGTGCATGGACATACCAAAATTGAAACGGATCGAAAATTATTGAATGTAGAGCAAAAAATTATTTTTAAATTACAGAGTAATGTGCTAGGTCTCAACGAAAGCATTGATTGGCATTTGCTCAGCCAAGTATGATTTTTGACAGTGTGAGATGCATATACCATATTGTGTTGGTGCCAGCATATCATTGTTTTAAAAAACACCTGTTTAGTGCTCGTGGTGTCTACTAATCTGTTCTACACCAGTAGGCTTCAGGTCCGTTCCAATATGGCCCTTCCCTTTGATGGACTTTTTTTCCAACACTGAGTAGTGTAGTCCTTTTTCTATGTTGCCGGGTCCGTTCCAACATGGCCCTTCCTTTTGATGGACTTTCCTTCCTACACTGAGTAGTGTAGTCCTTTCTTTGTGTTGCCGCACGACCATAGACATACTGTTAGTGTGCAGCAGTTTTTGGTTTCACTGAATTCAGTGTTGGCTGTGTGCGTTTGGAAGCTGCCATTAGAGTGATTTAATCCCTCTGAGTGTACAGGTGAGTCATTAGCATTGTGGTTCTGTGTGTGATAATTTTCCCACTGCCGGTACATTCCCTTCCTGTACGCGTGGGGTAGTTTGGTTATCTTTTGCCATGGGTTTCCCACGTTGTGTAGGATGGACAGCATGGAAGTTTTTTCTGCATTCTATATATTGTACGGGCACTTAGTCTTAATCACGAGGGTGAAATAAAAGCACTCCCATCGGTACATGTTGAAGGGTGATGCCAGACATATGGTGTTCATTGCCATGCATCCATTGTTTTCCAGATTGATACTTTACGGCTTGACTGTGTGGATTTCTCCTTTGCAAACACGTTGATTGCTGCTTTGCTTGTTACAGTCTTGATCCCTACATCTGTGAAGGTAATTTATTTTATGATATTTGGAGCCCTGTTTTCATGTGTAATTGCATTTTAAAGCCCCTTTCTGGATATAACAGAGCATGTGGTCTCTGTGTATTGGTTCTGTCTCATTTAGGTGTGGCGATACTTTAGCGGACTATGACGCTTTTGTGAAGTAGTGGTCTCTCATTTGGCGAGAAACCAGCGAATTTGTCATCCTGTGACGGGCTTTGAAGTTTCACCATTTAAAGGTAAATTTGTGGGTGCCCTGTTGGGACCCGTGTGAGTGTGGCATAACCTCTATGCCATGTTCTTTTTCTACATTTTGTAGTACTTCCTTTCCCTCTTTTTGGAACTAATTAGTTTTTCCTTTTACTCTTACAGGCTCGGAGGTTCTTTCCTTCCTTTGCCTGTATAGAAGTTTGAATCTACCCTTTCAGCACGGTGTTGAAGAGATTAGTGGATGCTTTTTTTAAAAAAATTTCCCCTGAAGAATGTTCGCCCGAACTGGGCAGTGAAGAACAGAAACATGTTGGGATGGTTGTTGTTTTAGAGACACATTGAGATTTTTTTGTGTTATGTTATGTGATATCTTTTGTGTCATGCAAATAAGTGAACTTTGTATTTCATGGTTTAGTAACTGTTTTTTAGTGTTTAGTACACTGTGTTAGGTGAGGGTAGTGTTTTATGTTTAAATTCAGTTCGAATTATTTGAATAAAAATTTGTTATACACATTTTTTAATCAATCATAGCAGACGGTCCATTTTTTCAGGACTAGTGATGCCGGAAAACCTTATAGAGTTCCTGTGTAAAGGGGGTTGGATGTAAGTAAAACAAGACGTGTTATCTTACTCTTTATTGTATTATACACCTTTATACAGATAAGCACTTCAGCTTCGGGGTGTTGTCAGCAGCAGAAATGTTCCAAGCCAAGATAAACGATGTAATGAAGCATATTCCTAATTGCCTCAACTACAGCGACGATATGCTGGTGTTTGAGGAAAAACTAGGAACAACACAACAACACGCTGGTAAGGGTGTTCCTGGCACTGGAAGCAGCCCATATCATGCTCATCTGGGAGAAGTGCGAGTTCCGTAAAAAGACCCTTTGTTTCTTTGGACACATGTTCTCAGCTCAGGGCATGCCCCGGACCCTGAGCAAAGCCCCCATATAACATATCGGACCTGCGGTCATTCCTGGGGCTCGCCAGCTACTGCACCCGTTACATCCAGGACTTTGCATTGGTGAGCAAACCACTGAGAGACCTCACAAAGAAAAGTGAGTGCTGTTTGTGTGGTCCAAGCCCTGCCAACAAGCATTTGAGGAAATTCGCCAGCGCATCTCATCTGCAGAGAACATGGCATATTTTAACACTGCAAGGGGGAAGGAGCTCATTGTTGAAGCCAGCCCCGTGAGGTTGGGCGCAAGTTTAACCCAAATTGACCCAGCTGTTGAAGGAAAACGACACATCATCTCATATGCCAGCCAGAGCCTTTGAAATAGTGAGCAAGCTTATTCACAGGCCGAAAAAGAAGGACTTGCTGTAATATGGGCCTGTGAACACTTTCACTTGTTCCTCTATGGAAAGCTGTTCACTGGGGTCACAGACCATCAGGCACTGATATTCATGTATGGAAACCTGCAGGCCAAGATGCCCTCAAGGATCACACAATGGGTTCTGAAACTTCAAGATTACAGTTTCAGGATCATCCATCGACTTGGCAAGGAGGAAAACCCAGCAGACTTTCTATCCCGCCATCCCATCGCCTCAGCTGCATCAAGCCCATCAATTGCTGATCAATACATACAATACATCGTCCAGGCAGCGGCCCCAAAGGGCATTGAACTATCTATCACACATCGTACAAGAGATGGAGAATGACCTGGCTGGATTTAAACAAGGGCTACCACCAGTTGGACCACCTTTGACCCATGGGGGTAGATGTTCAACTCCGCAGGTCGCAGTTTCGGGGCCTGAAGAATGTTGCGATAATCTTCCTCTCTGAAGACATTTATGGTGGCCCCTGTGTCTAGCAGGAACTCGGCGAGCATGTTGTTCACCTGGAGTAGAGGTATGGGGCTCTGTTCCTTTGCTGTAGAATTCCCTAGGGCATACAGATATCCTTTCTTTCTTGGCTCTTCATGGCTATGTCCCTTCTTTCTTGGGTCTTCCACTGACGATGGGCTGGACCCACTGTTGGATTGAGACTGCTCTATCAGGTAGCAGACATATCTCTTTGGCCTTCTCTTAGGTTGTGTTTGCAACACTTACATGGACTCCGCAGGAGCGCCTTGGACTGGTTTAGGTGTTCACAGGTTCTCAACTCGATATAGTCCAATAGCTTCTGTATCTGTAAAGAATAGGACGATGACGATGACTGCAATATCTAATCTTCCACCTTGCACTCACATTTAATCTGAAATTACTTTTCTTATTCACAAATGTTAAATGTAAATCTCACCTGGGCTTTTATGTTAGGGAGCTATCCATCCTGCTTTGGTGCAGGGGCGCTAGTTCTGAAGATAGTGATGAGTTGGTGCAGGGGCGCCTTTTCTTAAGTGGTAATAGGACCTTATAAGTGCAATTTAGATGAAAAGGCGAACTCTGAAGCAAATTGAATTTGGCAAGTTCACTAAGGCGCTGACTCAGAAAAATGCAGTTCTGTAATTTAGATAAGGTGGTTGCCTAGAAGATAATTAAATACGGGACGGAACAAAAACTGCGACCCTAAAAGGGAAAAAATAGTGGCAGTCGAAATGGAAGCTGAGGGAAATGTACTGTCAGAATTCTAACTACCCCTGTATGTATAGTTAGGTGAATAAAGCTAAAGGTACGCAAATACCACTACACCGTAGATAAATAATGAGAAAATACTGAGCCACACTTCACAGGAAAATGAGGGAATAGAGTAAACAGTGGAGATAAACTCTGAATAATTCCCCAATATGACAACCTAGGAACAAGGAATTAAACTAGGAAAGTGCAATATCCAAATCCTAAACAACGTGAATAACTGCCATTAAACACACTCTAGCTGACTCAGTAATTAAACTCAAGTCAAGTCAACGAGGTACAAGTTCGCAAAAGGTTAGTAATTGAATGACTGAAGGAACAACGGTACTTGCGTGAGTTCTGGAGTTCCTTGTATTCTGTCACAGTGCTAGGAGACCTCTGAGGAGAAAAACCGTCTCCGTGACTGAATGTAAAAACTAAGGTGAAAGGTTCGGAAATACTGCGGTTGGGGCAACTACATAAAAAGAAGGAAATAGGAGCTGGGAAGTTAAGGAAAATAAACTGCTACTGTGACAGAAGAATTCTGTGGAACGAAGAACTGCGGTAACGTCACACTGCAGCAGCAGTTGTGAACGCGAAGCGCGGACCTCCCGGGGGGTGGGGCTTATAAGCAAAACAAAGCAGGAAGCATAGAGCTGTGAAGTTAGTTTCTTTTTTCAGCATTAAATGACGGCCATGGAAGGGAACCCAGAAACCATACTCTGTGAATGGGAAAACATGATCAGAGTCTATCTAGTGCAGTCATCCAATCATGCCATGCCAAGGACCAGCCCCTTAAGGAGTTCTTTTGGGAAGGTGCAGTTAGACTCTAGCCTGTGGTCATGACAGTGTTGTAGATGAGCAGCTTGATAGCCAATCTGGTGGGGTTATCTTATATGTCCTCACTTCTTCACTCCTTTCCCAGTGTTTCCGGGGAGGGGTTTCATAGAATGGATTATTCCCCATTGGGGGTCCTTTGGGTTCCTCTCTCATGTGTGCCATCTTAATGCTGCTACCATCCCCTCGTGCTTGACTGCGGGACATGTGACAGACCACTTTGAAGTAGTTGTCACCCCCACACGCTGAGTACTGTTGTCCAAGCGCAGGGCACACACATTCATGGGGAAAATTGTATCTGCATCAGTAGCAGAAAGGTTCCCTGTTGCCTTTGTGCGATGGTGTGTCCTCCATTTTGTTGATCCCCCTCCGACTGAGCATTGGATACTTTGATGTTGCTCATGGCCTCCACTTGCAATGCTAACACCACATCCGAACTTGCCAGGCACAGTATTTCCTACAGTGATTGAGGCTTTTGGAGCAATCTTTTCCTGTAGTCGGCATATTCGCATCCTGCAATGATCTGGGACCGCAGGGCCTCCTCTTTGGAGTAGTTGTTGAAATTGCAATTTTTGAGGCGGATGCGGAGGCGCATTACAAAAGCGTCCATCGATTCACCTTGGAATTGCTTCGTCGTGTGGAAAACATGTCGTTCATAGTCCACATTGGTGTGGGCATGAAATACTCTGTAAAGGCAGCTCTTAAGCCCCCATATGAGTCAGTTGATCCTGCAGGGAACTCGTCCACTATGTCATGCACATTCAGACCTATGGCCAGTGTCAGTAGGCTGTGTTCACCTGGCCTCAGGGTGCAAGTCTTAGAGAGACCAAAGTGAGTGGGTAATTGCATGGCAAGATTGTATTGCAGTCTCAAGGTCAGAGGCACTGGTGGCGTGACCGGTACCATCAGATTTTCTTCTTCAGAAAAGCTCTCTCCAGCTGTTTTGTGGCTTAGGTGGCTTGTATGGCTTAATGGCAGTTGCTAGAAAGGTTCCATGTAATAATGTAGCCACAAAAATCTCGACATGCAAAAATATCGCCGAAAAATTGCCGTTTTGGTGGTGACATTATTGCATTTTTTTTTTGCCCCTGTCCCCATATATATGGTCACCCAAATAATATCGCCATGACCTTTTCCCGGCGATATTATTTACGGCCACCATATATATGGGGATAATATTACCTGATACCGCTAGAAATGGGTGACTGTGGTTGTTCATGTGCCTTTCCTGCACAAATGCTTTTAATATCCTGGTGGAGTTCTTAATGGCTCATTAGTGGCTGTGGTAATTTGTAATTCGCCAGAATAGGCAGTGGTGTGACATGACTTTGAATCAACACGTGTCCTTCCAGCACATGTACCATTAATAACCACCTCTACTGTGAGATGTATTTTTTGGGGCACCTTTTATTCTTTAGGTTTGCTTTCGCGCCTCAGAACACTTGTGCATAGACGCATTATGAAATGCCATATCATATCATACTTTGGTCATGTTTCTCCCTTTAAGTATGGCTTGTGGCTCCTGCACTGTTACAATTGCATTCCAGTCATCACATGGTCGCAGGGGCCGCTACACAACATTGTCTGCGCTGGGCGAGGCTTGTGCCCCGCTATCCCTTTGCTGCTCGCTCACCTTCTATTCCATTTCTTGATGGAGGGACGTTTGCTCACCTTCTATTCCGTTCCTTGCCAGGTAATGTTGCGCTACCGGCAACGCCCCTTGTGGAAGCCACAGACCATGCTTCACGGTCTGCCGACAGTGAATTCTCTAGGCTGATGCTTACTGCACAGGCCATCGATGGTTAGTTCTCCATGCCGGCAGCACCTGCTGATGCTTGTCACGTGATGGACCTCACCACGCAGTGCAGTATGTCATGAGTGGGCTGACCGCCCTCGTTGCCAATTTGGTGTCTTCCCTCACGGCAACCCAATTTAACATCAATTAGGTGCAGAGATGGCGAATCAGCAGTGCATGTCTTTATTCCACTACACACATCCTGTAACTAACACGTCACATCCCTTTCTCCTCCCTTTCTGCCCGCCCCACACCCTGTGCCCACAGGCTCTCCCTCCCTGATCACGTGTTTCCCCACAATAACTTCGCTCACGACATTGCAGGTGGGAGTGTGGGTATGGCTCGTCACCAAGGCACCCTGTCTCTTTGCTGGTTCCGGTGAGGACCGTGGTGGTTTAGAAGCATGGCATGCAAGTTTATTCCTATACTGGCAGTGTGCATAATGATTTAGGCAGTGTGCATGTTGGATGCATGGGCAAAGGGAATTGTCACTTGTTCCCCTCCCAACTGATGTTCAGTTTGGAGTATCTGCTTAGAGTCTAATTCTGATAGAATACAGTGACTATTGCTGAGGTACAGCGACCACTGCTGTGGTAAATGTAGAGAGACTCCTCAACGCTCACACCAGAATAAATATAACCCACTAGGGAAAAATGCCCAGCACACTTGCAAGGAGAACACGTTTTATTTCCACAAAAATGTAGACGCGCCAGCAAAGGACTCTGCAGCCACGAGTGCTCTGCCCATATCAGGGCAAACCACATGTTAAAAAGTCATGCTGCGTCATCAGTGACGCAAGTTACATAGGTCATAACTCTAAATGGCTGGTTGGTGCGACCCTATACATAGGCTACCTGCTCCATAAGGGATGCCAGGCCATTGGTCCCAGGCCCTTCTGTCCGTCTCCTTCCACGTGGGCTCCTCCTGTTATGTCATTGGGCGCGAAGCTGTAGTTATTTAGCAATTATAAACAAAAAACAATGCATTCTCTATTTCTACTATAACGAGCACCTGGTACTGCAGACATGGGCTGGGAGGATACTTTCGAGGTCACTATGATTTGCAACCCCAGCTCGATCCCAGAATTGTCGGTGCCCAACCACATCCAGGGTTTTAGGTTTGTTGTTTTGCCCCTCGCAGCACACATCACATGACCTACTGGTGGGGGCAGCCATTCCTGCTTTCTGATCTTTTCTGATTGATTGGTGAACTTTATGGCCGGTGGTCTGGGACTGTCTAATACCTTGGAATGCAGGGGTCTTGGGACTGGGGCATCTGGGTACTATATCCTAAAGCTGGGATTGGGGAAGGTCGGAGGCTTGTGCCCGCCTTTTCCTGGGATAACGTTTTGCAGAGAGCTCTCAGCCCCCTCATGACCTTGCAGGGCACATTCCTCCTGGGATACGAATGCTGGCAGTAAGAGATAATATAAGGTTTATGAATCTCTGTGGCTCTGGTCTTTCTCACCGCTGTCAATGTTCCAAACTATCCCTGCATGCACACACATAATTCTATGTTCGTGGCCTGGGCCTACCGTCTTAGCTGCAGCGCAGCGTTAGGCCTCAATTTCAATATGGCTGCTATTTCTAACATCGCGTTAAGCTCCAAATAGACCCCATACCCCTACATGCACCAACTCACCCTTGTTACTGCTCTTAGAACTACCCCTCTCCCCCTTATGGCCTGCCCAAACATCTACAGCCTATTCTGGGGCCTCTGCCTGACCCTAAACCTCTTTGGAGCCTGGGACGATCGCCCCACACTTCCCAACATACATGAACTCTGTGGAAAGTACCACCTCCAGTCTTCAAGTCACACTGCGGGTGGCTGGTTGTTCATGGTCCTGTGAAGCTGAAAGGAGCATTAACTACCTTGACTATCACGTGTCACACACATTCATAGAACTTACAACACAGTTACTTTAAAAAATACTACTCTCTGCCCCGTTTTCCTTCTCAATGAAAATGGCCCTTTTGGCATTAAAACTTACTAGTCATGTTTAACTTCTCATGTTTTAAATGTTTATATTTCTTTATATGGCAATGGTGATTCACATAACATATGTTTTTGTTTCCAAATTCCTTTGTGCCATTTTTTTTAAAACTTACTTTATTGAGTATTTTGCGTATAAAGAGGGCATGTAACAAGAGGCAGTGTTACATAACTGGCTACAGAGACTGGATGGGTTACGACATGTTGTTCGTCATTTATGGGTTTCAAGGGAGTTTGTAGGCAATCTAGTATGGGGCTACTTATACATGTTGAGGAAGGGTGACCATTCCATTTCTCTGCTTGGGGTGAGATCATGGAGGGCTCCGGTGATGTTTTCCATCTCATATATTTCTTTGGCCTTCTGGGCCCAATAGGTTTGTGAGGGAAGGGCCTGCGACTTCCATTTTATCGTGATGCAAACCCTGGCTGCCAGTAGGAGGAAGTGCGGCATGTGCTGAAGCTTTGTCCAGCGGCCCTCCTGTTCTTCAAGGCCAAATAGGACTAGTCTGGGGTTGCAGTCTGGGGTTGCTGTCCAGCTGCTTAATCCATGCCAGCACCTCCTTCCGGTATTCCTGTGCCTTCGGGCAGGCCCACCACATGTGCCAATAATCCGCTTGTTCGCCGCATCCTCTCCAACATATTGGGCTGGATTGCCTGAACATCTTGGACAAGCGCTTGGGATCATATTGCCACCTGTGTAAGAGTTTCAGGCCATGGAGCTTATATTGGGCCAATGTGGAGGTTTTGGGAGCGTAAGTGCACAGGCATTTCCATTGGTCTTTACTCAATGGCTGGTCCAGGTCTCTCTCCCACCTTTTCCTGAGGCCTTTGTTCATGCTAGCTTGGTTGCTCAAGAGTCTCTTTTATATTCTGGAGATGAGGCCTCTCGATGATGTGGCCTCACTTCTTTTCTAGTGGTGTTAAGTCCCTCTGTAGTTTGTCTTTCCATTTTGGGGCTGTCAAGACTCGCTGCAGCTGGAGGAACCGGAACACTCCTATGGGTTTGATTTGTAGGCCATCTTCTAGGTCCTGGAGCGAGATGTATGAGTCTTTCCTTACCAACTGACCTACTCTTTCCAGGCCAGCTTCGTACCATTTCTAGAAGTGCAATGGTTCTTGGATCTCATTTCTGATAGGGGGGCCCAGATATGGCTCATGTGAGAGGGCCAGGTTGTCTGCCCCTTCATTTCACTTTTACTCCACCATAGTTTCAGGAGTGGACCCATCATTTTGTGATTGATGACTTTGCTTGGAAATGTCGACTTTGCGTCCCTGAGCCATTCCCCCAATGTTACTGATCGTAATGTGTGATTTTCTATTTCGTCCCATTGTTTGTTTTTGTCTCCTCTCAGGTGCGGTACCAGGGCCCTAAATTGGGCTGCTCGGTAATAGGTATAGCAGTCCGGAAAGGCACTCCCACCTCTACTTAGACTTGTATAAGGGTGTTGTAGGCGGTCCATTGCTTCTTCCCTTGCCAGAGAAGTTTTGTGATTTCGGCCTTGAGATTGGAGAAGCGATTGCCCGGGATTTCTGTTGGAAGCATTTGGTATTGGTAGAGGAGCTTGGGGAGGATTGCCATCTTAATTGCGTTAAGGCGTCCTAACCAGGAGATTTTCAGCTTCGCCCACCTATCTAGGTCCACTTTTAGCTCCGTTATGAGGGGAGGGAGGATGGCTTCGTAGAGGTCCCTTGCTTCTCTTGTAATGTTAATATCCAGATATCTTAGCATTTGAAGAGCAACCGGGATTCCCTGAATAATCAGGCTCTCCTCAGTAGCATCTGTTGGGTTGTTATCAGGGAAAAGTATTGATTTGTCAGTGTTAACCTTCAAACCCACCCATTTCCCATATTTTTTTATAGTTTGGAGGATTCTCGGCATGGAGGCTGAGGGATTAGCCAAGACGAGGAGCAAGTCATCAGCGAACATTGGCAACTCATATTCAGTGTCCCCAACCTTAATCCCTTCAATGTTTGGGTCCCTTCTGATCATGTTCCCCAAGGGTTCAGTGGAAAAGGCATACAAGAGGGGGCGAGTGGACATCCGTGCCTTGACCCCTACTGGGGGGTGAATTCCCGTGATAATTTGCCATTGACTACAACGCTACCCGTGGGGTCTTGTATAGCGCTTCAACCACTTTCATGCGCCTTTCCCCAAATCCCATTCTGTTCAGTGTGGCCCAGAGGTATTCCCACTCCACCCAATCAAACGCCTTTTCTGAGTCAAGACTGAGCAGAGCTTGTCCCTCCCCTTCCGCCCTCAAGTGATCCATAATATCTAGAGTTTTGCGCATGGCATCTGCGCCATGCCTCCCTTTTATGAAACCCACCTGATCCGGGTGTATCAGTGGAGGCATGATACCTTCCATGCGTGTCGCCACTGTTCTGGTGTACATTTTATGCATCAGTATTTAGTAGCGATATTGGGCGGTATGATTTACAGCTGGCAGGATCTTTTCCTGCTTTAGGGATAACTACTATATGGTCCTTTGTGAAGGAGGGTGGGACTACACCGGTGTCCTGTATATGGTTGAATAACTTTGCCATCTGGGGCAGCAGGGAGTCTGCAAATTGCTTATAGAAGCCCATTGTGTAGCCGTCCTCCCCTGGACCCCCTCCCGGGGGAAGTCTGTTTATTTCTGCCTTTACTTCTTCCGGGGTGAAGGGGGACTCAAGAGCAGCCCACTCTGCTTGGGTTAGTTGTGTCATCCTTGTCCCGGCTATAAATTCTTGCATCCCTATCGTATCCCCAGAGTCTTCAGTTTTGTAAAGGTCTTCATAATATTCTGCGAAGAGGTCGGCTGCATCGTCCGGGGATGTCACACAGCCTCCCTCGTGCTTCCTGATTCGCTCGACCCATTGCTCGGCCCTCTGGGCTTTCAATCTGGCGGCTAGAATTTTATCTGCTTTATCTACTTTTTCATAAAACGTTTGCTTTAAAAATGTCATCTTGCGTATTGTGTCCCCTACCCCTAGTGCCTTTAAGTCCGCTCGTTTCTGCTTAAGGGTTAACAGGTGCTCCTCCCGGTAAATCCCCCCCAGAATGTAGGGCTTCTTGTAGGTTCTTAATTTATTTTTTAGTTTCTCCTCCTGTAGTCTCCTTTCCCGTTTCTTCCTAGCTCCCTCTCGCATCATGATACCCCTCCATGTGGCTTTTCCTGCTTCCCATAGTGGTGTGCCTCTACCTTCCCGTTATCGTTGATTAGAAAATACTCTTCAGTGGCTGCCTTGAGTTCCCCCGCGAAGAGCTTATCTCGCCAGGGGTGTTCACTGCAGTGCCATCTGGATTTGCATCCCCTTACACTCCCTGTTTCCATGGTCATGGTCACCATATCATGGTCTGACCATCCCACTGTGCGAATTGCACTTTCCCTTATTCGCGTGCAATGCTCCCTAGTGATTAGTACGTAGTCCATTCTAGTGAAGGTTGCATGCCCACCAGGCACGAAAGTATTCCCCCTCCTGCCAGGGTTCTGCATCCTCCAGACGTCTAGCAAGCCCCAGTCATTGCCTGTCTATTGAGTTCGGAGTCCGCCCATGTATTAAAATCTTCTCCTATTATAGTTAGCCCTCTATTGCTTGCCATAATGGCAGCGAGGGCCTCCTCATTAAAAGCACTTTGCCCCTGGTTTGGAGAGTACACTCCTGTTAAGGTGACCCACATACCTTCCCATGTTCCCTACACCACTAGGAGCCTGCCTTCCATCAGCGGCTGGACCTCGAGGTTCGACAATCAGATTTGTTTGCTTAGTATTAACCCAACCCCTCCTTATTTCTGAGCGGAAGAGGCCTAGAACGTTTGGCCCCCTCTCCTTCCCCTCAATGATCTCTCTTTTCCCCTGGTTTCACTCTGGTCTCCTGAATGAAGAGCATGTCAAGGGCTGCCCTCTCGAATTCGTGCGTCACCAGCAACCTTTTAGTTGGGGAGTTCAGACCTTTGACATTTAATGATCCTAACCTTACGGAGCTCTTTCCTGCCACCCGGCTTTCTAGCTCTCCCATTTCTGGGTTAGGTTATTATTTCCCCCTCTACTCGCACTCCCAGTCCCCTTCCATCTGTCGGCATGTTCTCTCTATTTTTAGATCGTGATCCCATCTGTTTCCCCCTCTGCCCCCTCCCTTATTAACTGCAAACATTGATAACGGAACATACCCACGGTTGTGAACCCAACCCGTGGAACCTTATGGTGAGATACCCTCCTTAAACTGAGGGCCACTAGGTTTTAGGCTTTTCCCAACCAAGGGATCTTTCAAATGCTTCCCTTTAAGTTTTCTTCTTTACCTTTTGGGTCTTTTTGGGACTGACTTGGTGTCTCCTTCTGGGTCAGGGCGGTTTGGACAGTGATGGGAGCTCAGTTTCACATATTTCCTTCCTGCTTTGCTCCTTTTATGCCTTTGTGGCAGCACTTCAGTTTGCGATGCCCTCGGAGAGCAGCCTCCAGAGGGCCCGCTGGACCCCTTGTCTCTCCATTCTCTGTTAGATGCTGCAGCACTTGTTTTGCCTCTTCCGGTGTGGTCACTCGGTAGTCTTGCACCTTGACCTCAAAGGTTAATGCAAAAGGATATCCCCACCTGTATCTTTTGCCTTGCTCTGTAAGCCATGTGGAGAGTGGTCTGCATTCTCTCCTGTGCCCCAGGGTAAAGCCTGACAAATCCGGGAACATCTTAACCTTCAAGCCTTGATATTCAATCACTTGAACCTGCTTGGCCCTGAGGAGGATTTCTGTTTTCTCTTTGTATTGCAGAAATTTCACCACTACGGAGCGTGGCCCGCCGCTGAACGCTCTCCCTCCTCTGTGGGCTCTTATGATCTGCACTTTCTTACCTCCCTCTGCTTGAAAGAGAAGGTACACAATGTCCTACAATTTCTTCCTGACCTGGGCCAGGGTCTCACCGTCCATCTCTTCCAGGCCAACTATCCTTATGTTCAATCTCCTTTCTCTGTTCTCCGGGTCCTCCATTTTCAAGGAGAGTTCTTCTTCTCTTAGCTCAATGTCCGTCATTCGAGCATTTAGTTTCATTTCCATTAAATCCACATTGACCTGGTTATGCTCTAGGTTCCCCACTTTTCCTTCTATTTTTTTTCTACTTTTCAACGGAACATGTCAAAATGGATGTTTAGATATCAGTGCGCAGGGCTCTTATCTCTGCCATTACCCCTGCTATATCTTCTTTGATGGAAGCGTCATGGTGAGGGGGCCTGAGGTGGGGGAGCTCCTGGCTTGGTGAATTCTGTTCTTCTGAATTGTTGTATTGCTTCCAGACCTCTTGGCGGGGTGGGGGGGGGGTATTGGCCCCTTCTCTCCTTCTTGCGACTCATATTGTGTTATCTGGGGGAGTGTCCTTTGGATCTCTCGTTTCTTGGCCAGATCAGTGCTCTGGGGCACTGAGTCCCCCAGTGTCAATTCTACTCTCTGGATTGGTGGGGGTCCACAGCACTTCTGTGGGGATCTTCTAGTGGTGAGACCCTCTGGGGTCTCGTTTTCTGTATAGCGCGACCCGTGGGCGTGCATGTTGCTTCACTTCCCCTTATGGCCTTATCTGTGGTGAGTCTTGCTGGTGATTTTGCACCCTCTCTTCCTTAACCCCTCGCTGCTGTGCAGGAGGCTTGCAGACCTGGGGGACAGCCCCCTTCTCTGGCAATCCTCAACTCCTCTCCCCCATGCAGCCCTTATTTGTTGTGTCCAGCTCTGGGTACTCCCAGAGCGCTTTTTGGAGAGCTCTGTTTCCCCCCACCTCTTGCACCAGGTCCTTTTTGTTCTGCTCTCTGCCAAATCTCCTGAATATTGGTTTCTCGGGGCCCTAAAGGCTGGGTGTTCCGACCTCCCTGGAGTCAGCTGCGGCCTGCCTGCAGTTTATAGCGTTTTCTTTGTGGTGCCACCGCTACTCAAGCCGGGTATGCAGCAAATTTGATGAGCAGACTTGATCCCCCCTCTATGCTCTGTGCCTTCTCTTGTTGCAGGTGCCCCCATTTCTAGCACTCCGTGGGGGCACTGGAGCAAACGTGTTCCCCCCTCCTCTCCTGCTGCCGTGAGCACGGGTCGGTGCTCTGGAGCTTCTCTCACCTTTAGGTCAGTTTCCGCCTGGGTACACTAGTACACGCTCCATACCATCGTCGCCGCTTTCCTCTTCTCCCTGATTGAGTGTGGAGATGCGCGGGCCGTAGCTCCGGGGTCCCTCCTCCTCTTCTTCTGCGGCGTCTCTGCTGGTGCTTCCCCTGCGTCGGAGAGCCTTAAACGCTACCAGCTCGATCCGACCCGGGTCTCCGGTGGCCCCCTTACGTTGACACAGCTGCTCCTCCTAACTTCGCAATACCGATTCCCGGTCCTGCTCCAAGTCAGAGGGACCTATTTTGCACCACGCTCTTTGGGGATCCCTTTCTCTTTGGCAGCGTCCACTGCCTCGTGGGCTGAGGATATGCACCTCCCCCACTCTCCTTTCACTCTGCGACCGCCGCGGCCCACTGTCTCCGCACAGGCCTCAAGGCAGGTTGCCAGCTCGCACTTTTTTAGCAGGGTAGTAAATTTCCCCCACTCCGGTTTTCTTGACCGCTGCGCTCCCCACATACTCATGACTCGGTGCCTTCACTTTCTACGTTTTTTTACTTTCGGGAAACAATCTCTTTTTATCTCTTTTTCCCCCATGTTATGAGGAACCGAGCTTTAGGCAGTTTACCATCCGCGCCCCCTAATGGCCCCCCCCTTCGTGTAATTTTAAGTGCACCGTAATATTCACAATCCTGTAGAAACTTTCGTTGAAATCTAAACTGGTGGTTTATGCCTCACTACTTTTCTTGTATCATAATAACTACATTTGTATGTCATCCTTAAAATGAATATGCGTTCCAAATACAAACAATAACTTTGAGTACATCTCTTTTCAAACATGCCTCATTGTTTATGAAGGATACACACAGTACAGGTGTAACAATTCTATATATTGCTGCATTTACAGATAATATTGATGCCAGATTAGTTAACAGGCCTCGTTTCTGCTGGGTCTGGCTAAGGGCAACTTGCTCTCTACCAGTATTTTCACAGGTGCACATTTATAGGGGCCACCTGGTGCTCCGTCAAGCAGGGCAAAAGCATCCTGCTGAACGTTCAATTTAAGCAGTAGCCATTTTATATGAAATGAGTGGAACTATTGAAATAAGGGAGATCTTTATGAATCATGCCTTTAAACGCATGTTTAGCTTCCCTGCTGCTTGGTATATGGTTGTATATTCCACTTTAGCGATACTTTACAGTGTACTTCTGTTATAAATATTTCTGCTTATTGCTGCCTCTGTCTTGTAATATCGAACAGTGGTATTTTTGAAAGATACAAGTGACCATTCACTGGTAATGGAAAGTCAGAAAAGTGTTGTTCTTAACACATTTGGGATACTGAGACAGAAATGATTAGCAACCTGCATCATTTAATCATTTCTGTATGACCTATAAAGATTATGATGTGTGAATTAACAGCCTGAGTTGATCAATATATGTAGAGTATAATTTATGTATATTTATCAACCACTCGTAATGCTTTTTAAATGTGGTAGAGGAGGAAAATTCTGGGGCAACAACTGGCGGCCATGTTTAGATGAAACCGCTGAACACACAGTAGGTGAGCATAGATTATTTTCTCGTCATGAAGCATAGATAGCTTTCCTCATAAAGGGGAGAATGTTGTTTTGAACATTAGGCATTACTATTTGTAATTATATGTGCATTTTGTGTTCAGGTGTGCAGCAGACACACCTAATAAAGGCTAATGTGTATTGTGACGGGTCAGAAGGACGCAGACTCTTTAAGGACATTTTAGGTACGTTTTGTTAAATAGTCCAAAAGGCCTAGATTCCCCTATGGCGGAAGAATAACTAAGGTGCTTGTCAGTCATCTGTTTCTTAATGTCCAAAAAAAGAATCGATCAGTCCCCAAACTAATACTAACTGACCCTATCACTTATCCTAATAAAATAAAGGCAGGAGAAGGACTTCCTTCTCCTGCTTCATGCTCCAGCACTGGGTCTCTGGATATATTTCTCCATTTGTTTGTGATTCTTCATTAAAAAAAATGCAAAAAACACCTGACTTTCCCATAACTAAGGGTTTTCCCTACCGAACACAGCTAACTAGGGTGCTCGTCAATTGTCAGTGTGTCCAAAAGGAAGATCAGACCACTGTCCAAACCAATCCAACCTGACCCTACCACTACAAAAACAACGATGGCACAGGAGAATGACTCCCTTTCCTTGTGGGCTGCTTTCTCAGCAAGTTCAATTTCAGTAAAGTATTCATAGGTAGTTCCTCGTGACAATTCTTATAAAGTCATGTTTTTCAGTTATTGGATTCTTCAAATTCTTAGCGGTGTCTTTTGCACACTGGTTTCTATTCACCTCTCTTGTGATCTTATGCATTCTTTTTTTTAACTTCTCTTTATTATTTTCCAGCAAAAAGAACCAAACAAAAAAAACACAAAGAAAGGCTGTTTAGTGGCATACCTAGGAGCAGGGCATTCATTCTGAATATTACATAATTTCCCACCCATGTCCCATACCTACTTTCTGAAAAATGTTCACTCTTGTAATATTCCGATCAGCTCAGTGCTTCAGAGTTGGTGACTGAGTCCATTCCAGTCCGAGTATGCTACCTGCCCCTAATCGAACCCGGTCCAAGGACCATACCAAATAACCAATTAACCAAACCCCTTTCATGTTTAGCCCAAGTTTCCCCTAAATCCCCTGACCCCCTTCCTGATGCCCAACCACGCATCAATTCTGGGTCCTCCAGCTGTCTTACATCTAATCGCTATCGTATGCTTTTCCAAAACACATATAAGATCTTTCATCCTGGTAAGGTAAGCCTCCTCCATGCCCAATATGCATGCCTAAGGTGTCCAGTGATGTATGTTGATTCCCTGACAACACCTTGTCCTCGACGTCTTGCCAAAATGTACTGATCACTGTGCATGACCAAAACATATGCAGCATACCCACCTGTTCACTTACTCTGCTGCACCTGGAAATCATGAGATTGCATGTGGGGTCCGATATGCCCTCTGTGTGACATACAATTGCATAATTTCCATCCTAGTGTTTCTAGACACCCTCAGTGCATATAGCAGCATTCTAGCTCACTCTCCCTCGGCCTACATTCCCACTGGGACTGTACCCTGAGCTTTGGCGTTGAAAGCTTGTCCAGTAACATTTCGTAGAGCCTAGAGATCACAAGACCACACTCTGATAAGTCATAGAGAGAGTCCAGAACCATGCCCCCTTCCATGCCTTGCCTTACTTCCGTCCACCGTGCTTCCGCTGCCCTTCCTTTAACTTCTGATATTCTGTTTATTTTATTTCACACCCTTTTGCTTTGGGTAGCTCATAGGCTTTCCTTTTTTCCTTAGATAGGAATACATTCCATGAGCTATTCACCTCTTTGAGGATCTTGTTCTCTCTCTCTCTCTCTCCCTCTCTCTCTCTCTCTCTCTCTCTCTTTTCTCTCTCTGTCTCTCTCTCTCTTTTGTCTTCACATTTGCAAGGTTTCTCACTTTCATTCTGGTCCTTCCCTGGGAACCTTATCCTTTCTTTCTGCATTTTATCAAAGTTCCCTTTTGGTAAACGTACTGTATTTCTACTTTGCTCCCCTCCAGGGAATACACCTGTTCCTTTACATAAATTATCACTCTTCACCTTTGACAGTGGTACTTCCTTTACATCCAGTTCTCCTTCACTGAGTGGTATGGATATCACACTTATTTCATCACAGTTCACATATAGAAACTCTACCTTTGTACTGGGATGAGTAATTTGTTCCGTGTTACTTTCCTCATTATTCTTCTCGTGCCTCCCCGGTCCCCTGTTAACTTCTCTCTTCTTTGGAAATAACCCTGGGACTCTTACGGGTCTGGCAGCATTTCCTGTTCTTTGTGGGACTTGCGAGCCAGTGTTCGCGGCGTCCCTGCCTGCATTCCTCGCATTTCTTCTATTCTCTTCAGTATCTCATCGGGGAGCTGTGTCATCTGCAGTGGCATCCCTCCAATGGTCTTGGTGTTGTTGCACTGGTCCGCTGCCCACCCTGGCTCCACCAGGGTCACGCAACTACCGATCCCTTTTCTCTTTAGCTTTTCAGTTTGCTGACAGTTCAGCGTTTGCTAACTTGCCCGATAGCAAGCTTGGATTTTGCGGAAGCTGCGTCCCACTATGGCTCTGCCTGTTCCCAGGCTTACATCAGCTGCGGAAAGCTGGATAGTAGAGGTGCTTTGGGGTTGGTATATTTGAGCTATATAGTCTCAAAAGGTTGGATAGCTGCACACCTTTGAAAGTAGAGATTTTACCCTAAATCTCTCCAAGTTAAAGCGTAATGAATGCACTTTCTGGGCTATGCGCTTCTCTTTGAATTAACCTTAAACATAAATATCATAGTTTATAACAAAGAGTTATTTATTGTATTCTTGACTGTTTGCTGCTGACACGTGTTTCGTCATCTGGTCGTTTTCAAGGCATACATTTCTTTCTTGTCAATTCCCCTATGTGAGGGTTTGTATGTTCCCTGACATACAATGCAGCATTCTTCAGCTTTAATTCCGGGTCTTACGTTTCCTATTCTCGAAGGTTGATGAAAGTTAGTCTTTCGGTGAAAAGGTCAAGTGTACTTCCCTCCTTGTAATCCTCTTCGGTCTTCCCATCTTTTGCCTTGTATTAAATTGCCATCTTGGCACTGCTGCTTCCTCGTGTGCTTTGCCTTGCTCCCGTGCCATCAACACAGTCTATGGTGCAATTCAGACCTGGATGGCCTCTAATTCCCCAGCTCTTAAAAGGGACAAAACTGAGCTGCCGATTGTGAAGAAACTCAAACCAGCCTACGGTAGCTTTGACATCGCAGGCAGTAGAATCACCGTAGCCAGAAGCATGAAGATACTCAGAGTGTATTTAGATGCTGAACACACAATGAGACCTCATGTCTCGCACATTCCATCTTCCTGTGTTGATGTGGCCAAGCTTCTCAACCACACATTTCCCTACATCTCAACTCGCAGTAGCTCCTTACTGACCTCTCCCCTAGTGAACATCAGGCTGGATTACTGCAATAGTCTGTTGGCTGGCACATCACAAGCCAACATTCTATCCCTTCAAGTCACCCAGAACAGCACAGTCCATGGCCTCTCTAGATGGGAGACCATGAAAATCTTAGGTACACCCGGCACCGGGGGGGTCATAATGTGCTGCATCATCGTGCAGGCACAGACCCTGACCAGATACTGATCTAGATCCACCGGGATGGGTCAAGAATGGCCTGCTGGAACAGCACCAAGCTCTCCAACCCGTTTGAAAGGGATTGAAGATACAACACGAGGGCATCTGATAAGTCCACCGGCCAGAAGGCATAACCACAGTACGGAGCACCTTGAAGTGCGTGTAGGCATGCCAGACATGGAGCGGGCCCCCCCTCGCGTCAGGATAGCGGAGACTGAGAAGATAATTCCCTTCAGTGGGGGACGCACAACGACAGTCTATTACACAAGTGAGGCGCACGCTACCTGGACCGGAGGGGAAGCTGGCTGAGGACAAGGGGGAAGCTCACCTCCGAATAAAAGTCGGAATAAGCACCTGCAACAAGCAATAAAACTGAAAACTTCATACGAGGGAGGGCGCAATCTATTGCCCCCCAGAGGCCAACTGAATTACATCTGCACCACCTGGCACAGCAGATAAAGCTCAAGGGTATCCCTTGTGCATACATCCCCAAGAACACGGCTCATAGAACGGCTGAGGTGTATGACACATTGCTACTGAAAGACCTAGCCAAATACAAAGGGAAGTTAATTGCCACCGGACATTATTCAATGTGCGCAACAGAAACAAGTGCACATACTGAGTCGATACGTGGGAGAACACAAGCCACAGCGTTTCCTCGAGCCAACCAACCTATATCCGCACGGCTAGACCTAGCAGATATCGGACAAGTGCACCCCTTGTGAGGTGGCAGTAACCGGCCACAACATACATGAGCGGGGGGAATGCCCTGTCCGGTGAAGCGCATCAGCGATGAGGGACATCCAGTCATGCATAGCAAACAAGACCCAAAGCGAGGCCCCAGGAGCCCTCACAGAAGGGAAGGGACACTGTACAAGGGCACAAGAACTGGACCCATGAAGACATATAGGGGGCAAAGAGACACCAGTCTGAGCCGACAGCACTAAACTCACGCCACAAACTTTCGCAGTAGACCAAATAGCACTGGGGGGACGCCTTCAGACACCCACGCAATAATGCCACCTGTGATAGGGGGCAGCGCTCCAGGCGTTGAGGAGGAGACAGAGCCTTGCACAACACCAAAGGAAGAAGAATGGCAGACAAATCAAAGGATCGAAGGGTGGAAGCAGCAAACAGACCAGCATGGAACCTTTGCCAAGAATCATGACAGAAGCCAAACCCATCTCGTCAGCCACCTCGTCAGACACAAACATGGGTGTGACTAGCTCCGAACAGCAGGAAGGAGGCCGAAGTGACAGGCCTATACTGAATGCTATATCGGTCCTGAAGGTGTCCATGGAAAACAAACTGGATGTGGTTATGGTGGACATGAGCCTCCTTTGGCAGGACGTAAGGACCCTGGCGGACCGAGTGGGTACGGCGGAACAATACCACTGATATTGTCACCACCCAGTCCCTAATGTCAGATGTATTACAACGGGTAAAGATCCTCGAGCACAGAGAGGAAGATGCAGAAGGGAGGGCTCGAAGAAATAATGTCCGTATTGTGGGATTGCCGGAGGGGGAGGAAGGCAGAGACCCGACGAACTATGTCGAAAACCTGTTGCTGCAGGAAGTCGGGGCAGGGGTGCTGTCCCAAGGCTTTGCGGTGAAGAGAGCCCACAGGGCCCTGACTAGTAAACCTCAACCAGGAGCCCCCCCAAGACCAATGATGGTCAAGATCATGAACTTTAAAGACCGGAAGTAAATGCTGACATTCTCATAGGAAGGGGGGGTGATGACCAGGAACTCCGCCAGAATAACAATTTACCCGGAGTAAACGGCTCTGGAACAGAGACAACGGGCACGCTTTGGCCCAACTAAGGAACTAACATATGTTACATGCTACTGTACCCCGCCAAACTGAAGGTGATACGAGAAAGCAGATCATACTTCTTAGAAACGACAGAGGAGGCTCATGCATGGATGGACCAACTGGGCATCCCTCAACAGAGAGCCAGAAATGGTAACAATAATGAGAACCTCCCCCAGTGACAACACGTGCGTACATAATACCGGAAAGGAACTTCAAGACACCAATGATATGGCGCAAGGCAGATGCAATATAACCAAACGAGCGTTGAGATTTGGTTCTGCCGCAGCAACAGGAAATGATACCCCAAAGAGTTTTGCAAGTTCAGATGCCTGTTTTGAGGCATCACGCTGTGGCGGGCCTGCCCCACCTGGGGGGCAGTGCAAGAGAAGCAGCGGAGCCCGAGCAGCATGTTTTGTGTTCAGAACAAGGCACAAGAAGGGGAGAGCACTTTCTATGGATAAGACATTACGGCGGCACAAGAAACAAATGGTGTACGAGGGTAATAAGACGAAGGCCGCACATTACGCCACCCAGTGGTTGGGACTCTACAGGAGCTGCATGGCATGAGAAGGGTGTAGACACCTGGGGGTCGACCACAGCAGCAAGAGCGACGCTCAATACAAATACAAGTGACCAGGACATGGACAGGAAAGCCAGAATAGAGCCATGGGAATGGAAGGGCCCAGATGAGTCACAATGAAATGAACTCTGAAGAATTTACAATAGCAACCTGGAATGTCCGGGGACTGAATGCCCATGTTAAAAAGGTTGAGGGTGCACACCTGGCTCAACAAATCAAGAGTTAAAATAGCAATGCTGCAGGAAACCCACGTGACGAGACACACAGTACCAAGATAGCGGCCAAGTGGGGTGAACAAACATTCAGCTTGACCTATTCCACCTATGCCAGAGGGCTGTTAACGTGGATAGCTCCGGGGGTCCCTTTCCAGCTGTTAACGCAAGAACAAGACAGAGGGTAGGTAGGTGCTGGTGCATGGGATGCTGTACAATACAATACATTGGTGCATAATGTCTCCATGAAGTTTGCAATGGTTGTGTAGTGCATTTTGTTCTCTCCTTGCTGCGGCGCGTTATAAATCCCTATCACAAAAGCATGTACTACTCCTAGGCTCACATCTATTTCAGTCAATTGTAAATCTGTTATTAACCCAGCAACTTTTTTTCTAACCCCGGATGGCCATTTCGTGGGACTAGTTCCGTTATCGACAGTTCAATACCACAGCATTGGGGGCTTAATGTTAATGGTTTCCTTACTCTCTGAATGAGCATTCACAAAGTCTTTCGTATAGTCTTATTGCCTAAACAATGTACTTCCTCATCCCTTATGCTACAGCGATGTGATAACAGGTCAGTATGCTCCTCAAATGTTTAAGCATAACATCTGCCCTCTGCATAATATCTCTCAGCAGTTAGTATACAGAGGGCTGGAGGGATCATTATCTGAAGCTTTTTTGGATATGTAATATAGCAATAAAGGTAACCTTTCATGTATTGCGCATCACCACCATGTTGTATACATTTCTCATGCTGCTGTCTGTTATCCACTGTATCACTCGCAGACGCTGTTTGCCACATTCTAGGAAATGCAGATTAGTTTAAAACTTAGATGTTAAATTAGTTTTTTGCGTTGGCTTTGCCCACTCTGATTTTTGTGGTAATTCCAAACAGATGCCACTTGCCCAAATGTTCAGTCACTTGAACTAAGAAAAAAAGCCATGCAGTATGTAACTCCCATGAAGCACTTCCACAATTTCCTCCTGCCACACCACTGTACTTCTGAACTCCCACCATGGCTAGCTTCTGTAGTAGTTACTTCCTGTGTACCCGCGTTCCGTTGCTAAAATGCCAATCTTTAAAAAATAAAAACTCCTAACAGAGTTTCTCTCACCTGAGTTCTATGGTAACAGAAACTACCCATTAGGCAGGATTGTGCACATCCTGATCTGCAGTTAGCCCATTAACTGGTGCCATTGCTTGCCGACAAACATTGGCATGCGTCCAGGCAGGGACATCTTTGCACCACACTGCTGTATCCATTACCAGCCAGATAGGCCAGGCAGAAAGGCCAGGCCCATCTTGCTTACTAGCAGTCTTTTCAGCGTTGGGCCTTCATAAAGACCCAATTGACAGGATGGAAAAGCTGACATGGTGCTGCTAGTTCTTTTGGGAGTGCCTTCTGCACCTGTCAGTTAATGCATTTCATAACATTGACTAGCTCTTGACAGTACTGCAGTATAGCATCATTCATTAGCTGGATGTTGCCTTGGCTCAAAGGCAATGGTGCAGCCTCTAGTAAATGCAACAGTCTGCCAGTGAGAATCTCATGTGGGCTCAATCCTATAACTTGGTTAGCAGCACCTCACACACTCATCTGAGTTAACAGCAATGCATTTGGCCACTTGAAATCAGTTTCTTTACTTATTTTTGAAATTGTATTTTTGCAGCATCTCATTTTGTCTCTCCACTGCTACAGCTGATTGTACATTATGATGAACCCGAAGTACGAACTGGACAAAGTGGTTATTTAGGTGGTTGTTATATACGTTTATTAATGTAAAAGAAGGGTTTGAGAAAGACATATCTTGCCTATCACTATAAGGGGTTTCCCTGCCTCAATGAAACTAAAGTATGTCAGTGTCAGAATGTCCAAAAATAAAGAGTTCTCTGTCCTGTGTCAAAAAGTCCTATCCTGACCCTTACAAGCTAAACTTAAGGGAAATGTGCAAAGGGGCAAAGTCTTTCACTTGGCCATCTGTCGGCTTTCCAATATTCCACCACAAAGTTCAAAAGGTGTGCAAATAAATTAATAATCAAGGTTTCACAACCCTGAGGGACAGGGGGTTCCCTTCCCCAGAGTCTCTGTTTCCTCTCAGTTCAGGACCATACATTTGTTGGGAAGAGCATCTCCTCCTGTACTGGGATCTTCAGTGATCGATTTATAAACACTACAGTTAAAGGGGTAGGGTTCTTCCCTTTGTTCCACAATATTCTATCTGCTCATCCAGCAGGTGGGCTTTCCTTTCCCCTTGAATTTTACATATGCATGAATTTGACTTTCTCACTCTGTTAATTGTTGGACTACAGGTTTCAGACTTGGGATCAATTAATTCACCTGGAGTAATCTCTTGCCAGGCCTTCTTCTCAATGTCACCATTCACCTTACATTTCCAATCCAGGGCTATGATTTCCTTCTTCTGGATTCCACAGAGTCAAGAGCCTTTCCTTTTCTTACTTTTCTTCAACTTCAGAACCATACACATGTATTGGCTCCAGGGGTTATGACTTCCTGGATTACACATGCTCAACATTTCTTCTTCTCCTCCCTTGGATCTCTACAGTTTTGTCACTTTTCCATCCCAGGGGTATGATTCCCTTCTCCTGGGTTTCACACCTCTCAGCCACAACTCTCTTTCCTAATAATATGCAATTACTCAATCCAGGGCGGTATGGCTTCCTTCTTCTAGACTTCACACACTCAAGGGTTCTTTTCCTCCCCTTGACTCGCTTAGCTTTTTTTACAGTTCATTCACCTCTTCAGCCTACGGTGGTATGGTTCCTTCCCTTGGGTTTCATACACTTTCAAGAGGCTGTCTTTCCTCTTCTGGTACCTCTTACTTGTATACTTTCTTTTGTAATTGGGTGCAGGTCTTAGACTTGCAACCACACTGCATGGTATTCTCTACTTCTACGGCTTTCTTAATGTGCTCTTTCTCTTTGGTGCGGGTCTCCTGCCTCGCAATCACATTGCCTGGTAGACTCTCCTGCTAGGGCATTTTTACATTTTTATTTAGGCTTACTAGTAAACATACCATAAATCAATTTACATAGTGACACATAACATATTTAATAAAATTAATAAAACGGCATTCTTTAAATCACTAATAGCACCAAGACACAAAATCTATAAAATACATAATTTAGGCCAGTACAATAGGATTAGTTTAACTTTGAAAACACATATTCAATTCATCATCTAAAAACAAAACATTATCACAAAGTTTAAAACCATCCTTTCATATACATTATTTTCCACAATACACTAAAACATATTAAATGTATTATCAAAAAGTGCTAGTGGTTCTTACTATTACTCTGTAATTTTCAGGTGTTGTTTTAAACTGCCAAATATAAAACATAGCAAAGTTCAATTTCAAGTTTTCTCCTGAAAATATTTGTCACCAAAATTGGTCGCTCCGAATATTTCTGGAATCAGACACAAATATCATAATAGCCTTTAGCATAGATATTCTCTAATTTTGGACATGATGTGAGAAGATGTTGGGTTGACTCACTTCATTACAAATTTGGCAAAGCCTTTCCTCATACAGAACCCTAATCCATGCTCCTCTACGTTCAAATGTAGGCAACTGTTCAAAACGTAATCTCATTATAAACCGTCACACCTTTGAGTTCGAAATTTTAAAAATATATTTAAAAGCCACTCTAACAGTAAAAGTGAATCCTTGAGTAACATATTTGACAAAAGAAGACTTATTGGATAGATATTCAAGATTTTCTTTATGCAGTCCCATTCTTCAGCGTTGTGTTCAATTTCTTTGGCATCCAGCTCAGAATTAACAGGATCATAAGCAACAAACACAATTTCCCGGTGGAATTATATAGTATATTGTAGCCATCCTCCTATCACTTCTATAGGCTCATCGAGGCTCAACATTCATACTCAAAATATAAATACTCTCCATTCATACTCTACTCGAGCATCTGAAGGTAATATAGATTACGACGTGTTTTAAGTCGGGTCTGCATGATGATGATGCCCACCTCATTACATATGGCCTCTATAGGCATTGTCGGGGAAAGCCCCAATTTACTACGCCATATCTTGCCCTCCAATGTCTTTATTCAGCATGTTTCCTTATCAAGCAATATCTCAAGGCTGTATACGGCACTTGGATTAATGCTGGCATTAAATATTTTGAGTAGACCCTCAATTGAATATCCTCCGCTAAGAGATATTTAACAACTTTAGATCATTTATTTCTTAATTACCTTTGTACAAAGTGAACAATCTGTGGTCAAAAGGATTGTAAATTGGAATCCCTAGATACATACAGTTCATTACTGTATCGATAGTAGTTCCCTCTAGTTTCCATGCAAAGTCCTTATATTTATTCTTCCTCCCATTTATTACCATTTTAGTTTTTCAGGTTAAGCAATACATCATTAACTTTAGAGAACTCATAAAGTGTGGTTAGGCTATGTTGCAGCCTGATGGGAGTATCATCAAAGACGACTGCATCATCGGCGTAAGATAACCACCCTATCGGTTGTCGGACAATCTTAGGAGGGTAATTCTTAGTCTTACTAAGGGCGTCATTTAGATCTGCTATATATATATTAAAAGGTACCGGGAACAAAGTGCACACCTGTTCCAGACAATCATTTGTGTTAATAGATTCACCTAGTTGGCCATCCACATTTTTTCTCACTTGAGATGAGGTATGTGACTAAAGGGCTATTATGAAGTGCAAAATGGTTGGTTCCAGTCCCCAAATGTAAATCTTTCACAGCAGTCTTTGGCCCTCATTACAAGTCAGGCGTTAAGGGACGGCGCCGTTAACCCTTAACGCCTGATTCACACTTTAACACCTGCTTTTTGCAGGCGTTAAAGTACAAGGCGCTAAGTGACCTTGGTGCTAATTACGGCACCGTAATTTACGTTGCCGTAATTAGCGCCTTCCCCCTCCCCATTATGCCCTATGGGGCAAAAATGGGAATGGGGAAGGGCAAATGGTGAATGGGGAATTACCGCCCCACTCACCTTGGAATGGGGCGGTAATTCCGCCATCCACCATGGCGGAATCCGGCATTGACCATGGTGCTAATAGCACCATGGTCCACCGCCTGACTTGTAATGAGGGCCTTTGACTATTGACTGTATCGAAAGCTTTAGTGTAGTCCACAAAGCATATATAAAGTGGTTCTTTTTTAAGGCAGTAAGCCAAGCGGATTAGGTAGGTCAGGCTCCACAGATTGGCCAATGTGTTGGTATCTTTTTTAAAGTCAGTTTGTTGCTTTTTTAATATTTTGCATATTGAATCCACTTATTTATTTCCTTCAGTACAAAATGACATATCTTGGCCAAGGAGTCAACCATAGCCAACAAGTGATCGTTTTCTTGATTACCCCGTCCCGTTCTTATGAATAGGATCCAATATAGACCTCTTCCAACTACCGGGGACTATACCTGATTAAGTTACCTGTTTGAATTGAATTTTTCTGCAATTATAATAGCCCAGGCATGGGGATTACATTTATACACAATATTGTTCCGGTCCAGGTTATCTGAATGCTCTTAGCTTGTTAATTACTTCCTCTAGATCATCAATACTTATGATAAAACCCTCTCCATTATACCTTGGCAAATGGCACACAACATTTAACATAATTTCATCTGTTAGGCAGTTTTTGGACATACAAATCATGTACATATATTTTCCAACATTTTGCAGAAATAAGATTCATTTCATGTTTTACATTCAACATTTACATTAGATGTATGGCGCTTGTATATATCCCAACATTTTCAGGAGTCGGAGTTTCGCATAACGTTATCCATGATTTGCCATTGTACACTAGCTATCGAGTCTTTGTGCGGACTGGTCCATTTTCTGCAACCAGTTTGAAGCTGAAACACTTCTTCATGTTTTACAGTATTTGTGAGACCTGATCTTTTTGTTATTCGAATGTCAGTTCTCAACTGTTTTTTCTTATGGGCAATAGCTACATCAAATATCTTAGCAGTATAAGAATTTCTGGTATCATTCTTAACCAACATTTCCAGAATGGTTTCCATTTTTGCAAAATACATTCTGAAATCAAAGTCATTCGCATTTTCCATGTCGACAAATAGCATCATAGCCTTCTTGTTGATTTTTCACTATATTTCTTTTCATCCAGACTAACCTTTTAGCAGCAATATTAACAGTACAAGCGCCTACGATTATTTATTCAGACCTATTTATAGAGGAATGTATGCGTATTTTAATAGCAGCATGATCGGTAGGAGCGTTAATGACTAGTTTGTCAATGCTTTTAAACAGGTTATTCTGGACGTGTATACATATAGTCAATCCAAGAATTATGTGAGCCATTAGACCGGGTGAACGGACATGGGTCACCAGGTTTCACTTCTTAGTATAATTGTCTAAGCTCAAAGCTAGAGATGAAACCCTCCCATAGATTCTGCGTGATAGATCCTCTTCCCTAATCAGATTCAAAATCTAAGGCAACTACTTTATGGCATTTTATACTAATATTAAAACAACTTTATGGCATTTTATACTAATATTAAAAAAATTGTCCCTTTCCTTATTTGCAGGTCTAGATGGATCTCTCTGGAAATTAAAGTCACCCCTGACAATATATGCACCCTGTGGTCCAAAGAAAAGCCATTCATTAATCATCAATTCAGCATAGGCTATGATATTAGTGGTTTCAGAGTCTGCCGGGGGATCATACACATTAATTATGAATATTTGGTGCCCTGACTCTACTGTTAGAATCCTGGCCACAGCATGTTGACTTATGATATCCAGCCTGTTCCATCAGAGATAAAAAAAGAATCTGGCACCTATAGGTAAGCCATCCGAGGGTCTAACAACCAAATTATTACCTGCAATTCTCTGGATCATGTGGTAGCCTTCTAGGCTAGAATCATAAGTAAGCAGGATTCTTGTGCAATAGAAATATCTGAATCTGACAGCAGGGTCTGACCATGAGGATTTTTGGTAAATGAGCTGAAATCCCTGGTGTTCCACATAATAATCGATAGATGTCCTAAATTGCCTGTTCTTGGTCAGACTGCCTGACTCTGTTATTTATCATGAGTATGTACAGCATTCTGAGGGGGAACAAAGAAATCTCCCACCCTATTGCTAACCTGCCAGTAATGGTTTCTAGTTCTTTCACTGCGTGGCTATCTTGTGCTGTTTTTGGTCCATTATTCTTTATTGTAGTATCATAAGTTTGCTTATCAGGTGCTCAGTTAAATTCAAGCCCAGTCTTAAAAAGGCTTCCCAATTGGCCATAACCAACTCTGAGGTAAAAGGAGAAGTAAACTGTACTATCACCCAGTTTGCATCTTGTGGCGTCATTGGAATTTCAACTAATACAAAGTCCTTTGTAGAAATGAGGTGCAATTGGGGTAAACAATGCATAATATCTAATGTTCGTTGACGATTCAAGAATTGACTGTCCTCTGTAGCAAATAATTCATTTATTCTGATCTTATAACTTTTATGACACATGTCCAAATCTCTACTCTATTAGTCATCTGATTCAGGGTTTCTTGGGCTTGGTTTGTAGTTTAAACAACCAAGAGACTCCGGGTCACTCCTCCAAAATTGGAGGTGTGCAGCGTCCTACCCATACCCGGATGGGTTAAATACATCAAAATTCTCAGGTGGGACTCAAACCCCTTTTTTCAAGTCTTTGGTGCCATACACAATTTACAATACTATTATATCATAGGTTACTTGGGTAAAAGACCAATTCCACATAAAAAATAATAAAAATACACAATTCCATTCAAAATCAATGAACACAATTCAAATCAGGTTACTCATACAAACATGGCTATTGAATAGACTTTTTAAAAAGAGACACTTTTCCAAAGGTGATAGGGGGGAACTTTAAATGAATACATTGTCCTCCCCTTTCTCTTGCTCGACATGTTTCAGTTTTTCAGCCCAGTAGTGGCAAACTTTCGTCAAGAGCTTTTACTTAACGTCACTTTAAACCAAGTTAATACATTACTTGATACCATTCAGAGCTTTTCCTCTCGCCCTATAGGACAAGAAACAAAGGGATACTGTTAACTTTAGATGCTACTTTGTATAATGGGGGGTGGTTGAGAATTGTCTTTCCACCCATCTCACAGCCCTTACTCTGTGTAAATACCTGTAGGGCAAACTCTGGCAATCACTGTTGACACAGACTTCAACAGCTATTAGCTCTCATAATTTCACCACCTACAAGACACAATGGATTCAACCAATAAGTGGATGTCTCTCCTGCAGTGAGAGATATTCAGCTACAGGCAAGAGGACGCCACAAGCATCGATACGCTTGTTTCCTCCTAAATAAACATACGAGCCATTATTCTTGATGCTGCCGACATAAACAGCTCCCTCTAGGTGACAGTAATTTATGCGGCTCTGAAGCACAGAATTCTGAAGATCAACCTACACCGAGGAGTTTATTGATTCCTGATGAAGGGTAATATAGAAGATTCCCTTCAACTTCAACTCCGTGGTCCCAAATAATACATTTCGACCACAGATGGCTTTTCGTATAAGAAAAGGATGAAGACTTTATGCTTCCAAAAAAATCATCAGTGTCCTGAAGATGGCCCAATAACAATTCTGTAGACCACCGTAGACAACGATGGTGCTATTATAAGGGGCCGAAACATATGTCGACTTTTTAGAAAAACCAACTGTTTTTTCTGATGTCATGCATACTATTAACAACTAATATGCACAAAGAAAATGTAAATTGCCGAACCCTTATGTTACAGTACGAATGAATTAGTATGAAAGGTATGAATGGTGTATGAAAAAGCCAATAAATGCACAGTTTTTTATAAAAATGTGGTTTTTTACCAAATTATTAAAATGATTTATACTTTTGTAATTTCACGGTCTGAGTCTAATAATCAGCGTCTTCAATAAGTACTTATTGCAAATTCATGCAATAGTTTCTAAGCACCTCGATCTGTGTCGTCGATAGACCTTAGAGAGAGGGGTAGTCAGTCTGTTATGCTCTTTTTCTCCTGCAGCGGAGCATTCTTGGCAGTGCAGGCTATCAAACCTCAGGTTGCCTACCTGTCTGACGGTGCCTCTATTCAAGGTGAAATCTCTCCTTTATTATCAGTCTCCTTAGGCACCTCTTATGTTTGTTCTAGAGCCCTTCGTGGGATCTAAACAAGGGAAAACCTTGTGTAAATAAACACCATAAAATGGCTCTGTGCAGACCGATAGTGGGAAACTTAGTGGGAAACTTATTTAGTCATAGTGAGCGCAGTGGGGACTGTTCGAAGTATGATTCCTTACTTCTACAAACACCCGGCTGGAGATCCCGTCAACAAGTTTTGGTTTTTTGTCTCGTGTCGCGGCACTCCCGAATCACAGTTCTAAGACTCTGCTGTGTTGAGGGAGTACTGTTGCAGGCCAACAATGCCTGTTCTTTTACAAAAACCATGACTCTCTGGTCCCACGGCTGATGTCGCTGCCATCTTTGTGCGGGTTTAGCGCTTATGATCTGCTCCGAGGCATGCTGGGTACTGTAGTCTTCAGTGGACTACAAGCCCTGGGTGAAAAATGCCTGCAGTCAGTCTCCAAACTCTAGGTTCAGGTGGCTAGGGGAGCTCCCTCTACTTAATTTTTAAAATAGCTTCTGTGTTCCATGATTCATACTTAAATTTTTCTGTTGGTCTTCTCTTTATAATGGAGCCCACAGGGGCATGTAATCATGTAAACTACATGATCTCAGTTGCAGTTCATGAAACCATTCTGTGTCCATGGTCGAGATAGTCCGATCTCTACTCTTTTAGATTTTTTCGTGTGTTTACACACGCCACATTTCCCAAATGGGAAGTGTCCTGTAATTGGATCAAGGCCCCGTGAATTTTGGATCGTGTTTCCATTGTTTTTTTTTGGTGTTCTTAGCCTACTCCGACTTACTCGGTTTCCAATTGATGTGCTTTTTATACAGGCGAACAGTGGTCAGAGTTCTTTCCTTCCTGTATTCTCAAACACTCGCCATTGTTTATGCATTATATTATGAATCTTGAAACTCAAGTTCGTAAAGGTGGACACAGTAGTATTGTCCATGGAAGGTTTCTCAGTCTTTTCCAGCAGGGCTTCTCAGTGACTATTAAAGGCCTGTTTAGCTGCTTTTATCATGTTTCTTTTGGGGTACCCTCGTTCTCTCAATTTCTTTGAGAGTATCTCAGCTTCTTGTTCAAAAGAAGCCTTAGTACTACTATTGCAGGAATTGTCCAAACAGTAAATTGTTTCATAAGTATTTAATATGATGACTCGTATATGGAAGCAGGGAATTTTTATCTATAGGTTTGTGATAAGGTTGTATTTGAAGTTTCTCTTCTTCTTGATAGATCGATATATCTAGGAAATTAATCTCATGATTACTCTGTGCCATAGTGAATTTCAAATGTGGATTCTTTACACTCAACCATTCAAAAAATGCAGCTTTTGTTTCTGCATGATCTTCCCACACCATATGTACATTGTTGATGTATCTGGTCCATTCTTTTGTGTGGTCTCTATATGGATTACTGTCTGCGTAGATTACTGCCTTCTCAAAACCTTATATGTATAGGTTGGCTAAACTTGGTGCCATAGTGGCACCCATGGCAGTTCCCTCTATTTGTTGGTACAGTCTCCCTTGAAACTCAAAATCGTTTTATGTCAGTGCTAATTCAGCACACCACATCAAGAAAGAATTCAGAACTGGATCTTGGTCAGTCCTACCCCACAGTACGTCTTCTATAACCTCCAGAGTAGCTCTTTGAGGGATGTTAGTGTAGAGACCACATCAAGTCCTATAAGTAGATGTTTAGAAGGGTTGAATTCAACGTTTTTTGAATTTTTTAATGGCACTGGGTGCATCTTTCAGATAAGATCTCATTTGTATCACGAACCTTTCAAGGTAGTGGTCCACAAATTGTGAAAGGTTTTCGAGCACCGAGTCTATCCATGAGATGATAGGACATCCTGGGGGATTGTTAAGAGTTTTATGAATTATCAGAAGGCAATAAAACATTGGTGCTGCTGGCTCCTTTTTTCATAGGAATAGTGCTTCTTGTTTTCCGATCCAATTCCATTCCATTGCTATTAATATCCGCTAATTGCCTCTGGCATTCCTAAACATAGTCATTCCTGTTTTGTACAACAACCCCCCCCTCCATTATCTGCCTTTTTGATTATGATTGATTCATTTTTCCCAACACCTTAGCTGTGTGTAGTTCTTTTGTGCTAAGGTTATGGAATACCAAATTGGTCTTTCTTTCAAGTGTTTCAATCTTTGCAAGTACTTTATCCTCAAATACCTGTGATTCTGGGGAGTGGGCATAGGTTGGTGGCATAAAGGGAGTGTTTGGCCCGTGAATTCAGTGCAGTGTAATTGTTGCAGTCTGTTACTGCCGTTGCTAGCGGAGCATCGGCAGAGTGTTTGGCTGAGTGTTTGGCCCGTGAATACCCGTAAATTCAGTGCAGTGTAATTGTTGCAGTCTTTTGTTACTGCCAACTAGTTGTGGAGGAGGAGCTGACATCCACAAAAAGACTGTTGCTAGCGGAGCGTCTGCGGGTTGTTTGGCCGAGTGTTCGGCTGCTGTGAAGGCTTCTAATTAACACTTGGTCCTGACCACAATCAGCAGAATATAGTGACAGACGTATAAAGCATCTGCCGGAGGAAACAAAGTAACCGGTGAGTGAACCACATTAACAGAGAACTAAGTACCTGGTCGGGAGACTGTGGGTTGATTTCCTTTGATCCAGCCAGCTGGGCCGGGTAGGTGTAATCAGTATGTAGAGCCTGGGGTTTTGTCTAAAACAAGGGAAGCTCAGCTAAGGGAAATGTTGACTATTACAGGCTCAGGAGTAAGGGTGAATTACCCTTTTCATATATAAAACCCTTGAATCAAGCTGCTCATTAAGTGCGTACCTGAGTGCCTTCGATTTGATTGTGTTAAATCAGCGAAGCCTCTACACTCTGCGACCCACAATAAAGGACCAAAAACGCACTACAACCTTAGGAAGGCCGGAGCGAAGACAGCGGCAAAAACAGCCGAGGCGGGTTTGGAAAGGGCACAAATGGACAAAGGTAGAGCAAAATTGAAGGTGCCTAATGGTAGAGGCACAATACCGGTATTATTCCAAGCCAGTGTACTGGCTGCAAAGAACACAGTAATAATGGAAGAGAGGGATGTGAATTGCCCCAATGGCAGTGGGCCACATGATTCCACACATTACGATGACATAGATAACAATTCACTCCTTGAACTATGCCTATCGATGCAAAGATCCATGACTCCAACCGTAGTAAAACCCCTGACACATAATGCCCAAGTACTGCATCCAGAGGAAAGCCCTCTTCATGTGGGCTCGCTAGAACGTCTATCTGCATCACCAAATCTAGCAATCAACTTAGAAGGTACGACACTTGAAATGGAATCAGAACCATTGGAAACATCGCTTCCAAGTACTACGGCTATTGCGAAACTTCAAGCATCCATAGCATCAATGCAATTTGCCATGAAAATTCTACTGAAATGTTGTGGTTGTATTCATGAGAACATGACACTACATATGAAACCAACGTATTTGACTACTGCGCAGGAAGAGGGAGGGGCTGATAATACTCCATTTGAAGTAGACCAAACACTGCCAGCCTCAGAACTTGTCATGGAACCCGTCAAAGACTACGTTGATAATTCAGCGACATTATATTCCAGGAAACGTCGTCTGGCCATAAGGGTGGACTCAAGGAACAAGGTTTGTGAAGTAGCTTCCCCCCTACCTAATACTTTCCTGCCTGAAGTCAAATCCAAGAAAGCAAGGAAGAGGGCGGCATGTGCAAAATAAGAGGCAAGCTAAGGGTGCAGGCAGCCTGACGAGCTGGATAATTCCGGGGAAAGCCAACAAATCCATTACCGGTTGTGAGCGCACAGAGTAGGTAGCCCCCTCCAACGTCGGTTGGAGTGGTGGGAGGAGGTGTTCCGACAAACTCCTTCTTCACATTTTCAGGTGTTCATCGACGAGAAGAAGAAACGCCCGGTAAATTCTTTACTTTTCAGAGCACCCCGGCCGGGGGATACCTTTCCGGGTTCCTCTCGGGCCGGGAGGGGCGTTGATCGCTCTGCCACCGGGGTTCGCTCTGAGGTGCCCGTTGGGCCTAATAATTGTACCAGAGTTTTCTCCGAGGGTCTCTGTAAGGGGCCTGTGGATACCGGAGTATGCTCCGAGGCCCCTCCTGTGGGGGCTGTTTGTGGACCCAGTTCTACTGAGTCGTGGGGTACCGGAGCTCGCTCTGAGGCCTCTCTGTTGGCTTCCCTCAAAAATAAGACCGGGGTGCGCCCCGAGGCCTGGGGGCTTGCTGTTACCAAACGGATGTTCAAGGCCCACGCAGATAAGGCTGTTACCGGACCTGGGTCCGAGGTTCCTCGTCCAGAGGATAAAGCTACCAACAGTTCTGAGAGGCCTGACAAGGCCTTGTCGGTGAAAGCTGTTTCTCACCGTTCCCGCTCTTGCGGTGACACCAGACTTGTTGAGGGGGCAAAGAAGCAAAGTTCTTCTTTTACCGGCAGTGCCGAGGTCCTTGCTTCGAAGGCTAATTTGGCGGTTGGTATGTCACAAAAACATTCCAGGCCTCACAGTACCGGCTCTGCTGAGGTCCCTTATGTTAAGGCTAAAGTTAAGACCCCTGATCCATCGGCGGGGACCCCTGCCTCACTTCGGCACGTGCCGCAGTTCCCCTCAGGTGAGGACAAAATGGCGCCCGTTCCCGCCACGACCACGGTGGCCATTTTGGGTGCTACCCCTACAACTACGCCATTGGCCTCAGGTGTAGGGCTCGGCCCCTGGGGTGAACAGAGAGTCCGTTGTGCGCATCCTTATCGGCCAATTTATGACTGGAACGCTCGGATGACTCTTCCACACAATGTTTCGTTGCCTGTGGGGTCAGCACCGTTGATTTATGTGGATACTTCGGTGGAGGGGCCAGTGTGGCACCCGTCCCCATTACGTCCCTGGATTTGGCCACCTCATGAGAGGCCTCCTCAGGTTCTGAAGCAGTCTCCGGAGGAAGCTTTTTTCAGTACATTTCAAACGCTTATGCGTACCGACCCCATGAGGGAGTATTTCAAAGGGCTTTTTAGGGAGATATGTCCTCCCGCGCCTCCGGCTCCACCTGTTCCTCTGGTGGTTCTGCTGGCGCCTCCCTTGCCTACGGTGCCTCCCCCGACTCTTCCGCCTTTGCTCCCATTGTCCCCTGTGGACAAGGCAGCGCCAGACACGGTTCAGCAGGATCTTGATCTGTCGGATGATGCACAAGGCGATCAGGACAGCGAGGACCTTTCCCGCTCTATCAGAGCTTTTCATGACCGGGTACTGGACATGATTAACTTTTTAGATGTTCCAGTCCCCGAGGCACCCGCTCCGCAGGAGGGTGTGCTTTCTGCGGCGTTCACCCTGTCTCCCTTGGAGCGTACCGGCCTGTCCTTGCAGAAGGACGTTCTGGCCGAGGTCTGTAGAGTCAGAGAAAAGCCACACTCTGGACTTTTTGTCAATAAGAAAATTGACGCGAGATACAGGCTGCATTCGTCAGAAGAGGTGGCCCAGTAATCTTGTCTGCCCCCCTCCTCCACAGTGGTGGCTGCGGCCACTTTGCAGTCCAGACCTGCAGCATCCTCTTCCAAGACGGCTACTCAGGTTCTGGGAAAGCAGGACAAGCTCCTCGACTCCCTCGGGAGGAAAATCTTTGCCAACTCGGCCTTGCAGCTCAGGCAGGCCAACGCTGAATTGATATTAGCGGGAGCTAACATGCGGATGTGGAATGGTCTGTCGGAGTTTGAGGAGTTACTGCGACTCCCTTTCAGTCTGGACACTTCAACGTCGGTTGGAGTGGTGGGAGGAGGTGTTCCGACGAACTCCTCCTTCACATTTTCAGGCGTTCATCGACGAGAAGAAGAAACGCCCGGTAGGTTCTTTACTTTTCAGAGCACCTCGGCCTGGGGATACCTTTCCGGGTTCCTCTCGGGCCGGGAGGGGCGTTGATCGCTCTGCCACCGGGGTTCGCCCTGAGGTGCCCGTTGGGCCTAATAATTGTGCCAGAGTTTTCTCTGAGGGTCTCTGTAAGGGGCCTGTGGATACTGGAGTACGCTCTGAGGCCCCTCCTGTGGGGGCTGTTTGTGGACCCAGTTCTACTGAGTCGTGGGGTACCGGAGCTCGCTCTGAGGCCTCTCTGTCGGCTTCCCTCAAAAATAAGACCGGGGTGCGCCCCGAGGCCTTGGGGCTTGCTGTTACCAAACGGATCTTCAAGGCCAACGCAGATAAGGCTGTTACCGGACCTGGGTCTGAGGTTCCTCGTCCAGAGGATAAAGCTACCAACAGTTCTGAGAGGCCTGACAAGGCCTTGTCGGTGAAAGCTGTTTCTCACCGTTCCCGCTCTTGCGGTGACACCAGACCTGTTGAGGGGGCAAAGAAGCAAAGTTCTTCTTTTACCGGCAGTGCCGAGGTCCTTCCTTCGAAGGCTAATTTGGCGGTTGGTATGTCACAAAAACATTCCAGGCCTCACAGTACTGGCTCTGCTGAGGTCCCTTATGTTAAGGCTAAAGTTAAGACCCCTGATCCATCGACGGGGACCCCTGCCTCATTTCGTCACATGCCGCAGTTCCCCTCAGGTGAGGACAAAATGGCACCCGTTCCCGCCATGACCGTGGTGGCCATTTTGGGTGCTACCCCCACAACTACGCCATTGGCCTCAGGTGTAGGGCTCGGCCCCTTGGGTGAACATAGAGTCTGTTGTGCGCATCCTTATCGGCCAATTTATGACTGGAACGCTCGGATGACTCTTCCGCACAATGTTTTGTTGCCTGTGGGGTCAGCACCGTTGATTTATGTGGATACTTCAGTGGAGGGGCCAGTGTGGCACCCGTCCCCGTTACGTTCCTGGATTTGTCCACCTCATGAGAGGCCTCCTCAGGTTCTGAAGCAGTCTCCGGAGGAAGCTTTTTTCAGTACATTTCAAACGCTTATGCGTACCGATCCCATGAGGGAGTATTTCAAAGGGCTTTTTAGGGAGATATGTCCTCCCGCGCCTCCGGCTCCACCTGTTCCTCTGGTGGTTCTGCTGGCGCCTCCCTTGCCTACGGTGCCTCCCCCGACTCTTCCGCCTTTGCTCCCATTGTCCCCTGTGGACAAGGCAGCGCCAGACACGGTTCAGCAGGATCTTGATCTGTCAGATGATGCACAAGGCGATCAGGACAACGAGGACCTTTCCCGCTCTATCAGAGCTTTTCATGACCGGGTACTGGACATGATTAACTTTTTAGATGTTCCAGTGCCCGAGGCACCCGCTCCGCAGGAGGGCGTGCTTTCTGCAGCGTTCACCCTGTCTCCCTTGGAGCGTACCGGCCTGTCCTTGCAGAAGGACGTTCTGGCCGAGGTCTGTAGAGTCTGAGAAAAGCCACACTCTGGACTTTTTGTCAATAAGAAAATTGACGCGAGATACAGGCTGCATTCGTCAGAAGAGGTGGCCCAGTAATCTTGTCTGCCCCCCTCCTCCACAGTGGTGGCTGCGGCCACTTTGCAGTCCAGACCTGCAGCATCCTCTTCCACGACGGCTACTCAGGTTCTGGGAAAGCAGGACAAGCTCCTCGACTCCCTCGGGAGGAAAATCTTCGCCAACTCGGCCTTGCAGCTCAGGCAGGCCAACGCTGAATTGATATTAGCGGGAGCTAACATGCGGATGTGGAATGGTCTGTCAGAGTTTGAGGAGTTTATCCCGGTCGAGAAGCTGGAAGACTTTAAAGGAGGGCTTTCCGATGCCAGGGTCTTGGCCCAGGATCTCCTGGAGGCTGCGGCTCACCAGGTAGACACCTCGGCTCTGGGCCTTATGCTGGGGGTTGATACCTCACGGCAGGCGTGGCTGCATGCAACTAAATTCTCAAAAGAAGTACAGGACAAGGTGTTGGACCTTCCGTTTGATGGGAAGGAGCTCTTTCTTGCTACAACAGATGTAGAGCTCACCAAGATGAAGGATAGCACTCAGACAGCTAAATTCTTGTCTGTCCTGGTTAAGGCTCCTTTCAAAACCCAGAGACCGTTGTCGCAAAGTCGACCTTCCTCTGGCTTTAGGGGCTTCCTCGACCGCAAGTCTCGCAGAGTGGATACCCCTGTGGAGAATAACCGCCAGAGGCAACAACGGACACAGTTTTTCTCCCGCTCCTCAGCCTCCTCCTCAGGTTCAGGTGGCACAGCCACCGATAAACCTACTAAATGCGTCGTGGATCTTCAGGATGCGTTCATGTATATCCTGATTTGGAACCCACACAGGAGATATCTCTGCTTCTCTTTGGGAGAGGAGCACTTCCAGTTTCGAGTGCTTCCTTTTGGCCTCAGCTCGGCGTCGCGTGTCTTCACGAAGATGATTTCGGTAATTGCGGCCTATCTTCGTCTCCAGGGTATCCATGTGTTCCATCTTGGGCTGTCGGTAAACTGGCGGAAATCTTCCATGACGGTCTTGCAGGACCTGATTTTCCTGGGTTTTCGCTGGAACACGATCGACTGCAGAGTGTACCTGACCGGGGACATAATGGCGGATCTGTGTCAGATGTTTGCGCAGTCGGAGAGCATGTCAGCCTGGTGGTTCCAGAGGCTTCTGGGCCTCATGGCCTCATGCGTGCTGGCTCTTCCTCTTGCTCGTCTCAAGATGAGACGGACCCAGATGGCTCTTCGGAGTTCCTGACGTCAGGCTGTGGACCCGGATTCCAAGCTGATAATGATTCCGGATTCCATGAGAGTGGACCTGGATTGGTGGTCATCTCTCAGCAACCTGTCGTGGGGGCGGGGTTTCAGGACCCAAGCCCCACAGTGACGATCATGATGGACTCCTCCCTCCTAGGGTGGGGTGCGACGTTAGATCTTCTTCAGGTCTCGGACCTCTGGTCACCTCAGGACAAGCTCCTGCACATAAATCATTTGGAGCTTCTGGCGATCTTCCTAGCGCTCAAGGCGTTCAGACTGCTCATTGCCAACAAGGTGGTCCGCATACGCACGGACAATGTGGTGTCAATGTATTACATCAACAAGCAAGGGGGAACAAAGTCTCCCCCCCTCATGGACCTGTACATCCAGATATGGGAGTGGGCTGTGCTTCATGGTGTCTGGCTGCTTGCAGGGCACATCCTGGGCCAGCTGAATGTCACAGCAGATGCCCTCAGCCGGCAGACAGTGGTCAGCTACGAGTGGGAGTTGAAGGCGGAGGTCCTCTCATGGATTTTCTTGCGTTGGGGCACACCGGAGGTGGACCTCATCGCTACGGCGGTAAACAAGAAGCTTTCTCAGTATGCCTCCAGAGGAGGGCTGGGAGCCTCCTCTCTGGGGGATGCTCTTGAGATTCCATGGCACAACATCAGAGCTTATGCCTTCCCGCCTCTGCCTCTAGTCCATCGTGCAATTTGGAAGCTGAAGCACTCGGTGAACTGTTCCCTTCTGCTCATAGCCCCGAGTTGGCCGGCCAGTTTTTGGTTCTCAGAACTTCAACACCTGTCGGTGTATCCGCCGATCAGGTTACCAGTGACCCCCGATCTTCTTCATCAAGGGGAACAGCATATGTGACACTCCTCCCCACAATCGCTCAGCTTGGCGGCATGGTGCCTGAGGTCAAGTTTTTAGAGCATCTTTTAGAGCATCTTAACTTTTCTACGGATAAAATGCGTATTATCCAGGCCGCCAGGAAACCCTCGACCAGATCCCAATACAGGAGTAAATGGCTCAGGTTCTGTCATTTGTGTTTGGAAAAGCAGTTGGATCCAAGGGTGGGTACGATTGACACGGTGCCGTCCTTCGTGTCCTCCTTAGCAGAGTCGGGTGTTCACGTTCTGTCATGTAGAACTTACCTTTCAGCGGTTTCCGCTTATCTTTCTACAGATCAATGCTCTTATTTTCTGAGTAACCCAGTGGTTAAGAGGCATTTTGCAGGCTTGACACGCCTCTACTCTTCGGTTCGTAGTCCGCACCCACCGTGGGACCTAAGTGTAGTCCTGACGGCGCTGTGCCATAAACCTTTTGAACCAATGGCCACGGTGGACCTCAAGTACTTATCCTGGAAAGTGTCCTTTCTGGTTGCCGTTACATCAGCGAGGAGAGTGAGTGAGCTCCAGGCCTTGTCAGTGGAACATCCTTTCTTGGTCTTTAATAAGGACAAGGTAGTCCTACAGACAAACCCGGCCTTTCTACCAAAGGTGGTAACTGAATTCCATTTGAATCAGTCGATCTCCCTACCAGTCTTTTTTCTGAACCCTGCCTCAGAGGCTGAAAGGGTTCTGCACTGTCTTGATGTCAGAAGGGCTCTTAAGTTCTACCTTGACAGGACTTCCGAGCTTAGGAGTTCTTCTCAACTTTTTGTGACCTTCGGTAACCCTCAGGGTAAGCAGGCGTCCAAGGCGACTATTTCTCGGTGGATCACCGCCTGCATCACAGAGTCTTTCACCGTCCAAGGGCAGAAACCTCCTAAGGGTATTCATGCACACCTGGTGCGGGGCAAGGCAGCTTTTCAGAAATATGTCCCCTGGGAGTCCATCACTAGGGCAGCTACTTGGGCCTCCCCATATGCTTTTTGTAAGCATTATTGTCTTGACATGAGCTCAAGAGCTGATGCTCAGTTTGGTCAGGCTGTGCTGAAGAACCTTTTTCAGTAAGGGGTATTTCCATCCACCCGTAGTTCCTGTTACCAGTGCTTGGGAATCTCCCATATGTATGGAGGAAAGGGGACGGGACGTAGGAGTATAACCAGGTTACTCACCGTAGTGACAACCTTACTCCTAGTCCATAGTCCCCTTTCCTCCATACGCCCGCCCGCCGTCCCCTCTAATAAGGTTCCTCTGTTATTGCTAATAGGTCTCTGACCTGGCGATAGAAAAGGACTGATGGGCGATGCGCGGGACGGAGCCAAGGTGGGTGGGGTTACGGCCGTGTGCCGGGCCCCGCGCAAGAAAGAGAGGAAGGACACATTTTTGGATGCTTTTTACAAAGTTCCCCGGTCCCGTCCCAAAGGACGGAGAGATGTCCCATAAGTATGGAGGAAAGGGAACTATGGACTAGGAGTAAGGTGGTCACTATGGTGAGTAACCTGGATTATTCCTTCCCCTGTTTTGCTAAGAGTTTCTGCCTTTAAGTTCATACCCTTCCTATAAACTATCGTCCCACACTATCCCAGATCCCTTTTGAGGAGTAGTGAGAGCTGACCCAGGAGATGACGACCTGCTATTTATCAAGGAAGACTCAAGAGGGTTGACAGCTCTTTTGGGGTAGGGAAAACTTTGGAGGATGCCAAAAGACAATGGCATACTAGTCTAAGCTCCATTGTGTTGACTTTCGACTTTCTTACTCCCATTTGAACTCCCGAAAAAACCTGTTATGATCACTTTGATAGGTTAATTCTTAACCAGTATTGTACAAGTAAGTAATTGTATAGGATGGGACTTGTCTGGGTAGTCGCTATGTCAGAAGTCACCATTTGGAGTATCCTAGAGAAATACTGCCAAACTCATTTACCAATACTGCATGTGGTGGACATGCAGTAACGAGAAGGATTTGCATGATTTAGTGTCACATGGACCCTTCAGTTCTTCCCCATTTTGGAGTCCAAAAAGACTCCATGGGGCTCAGTAAAGGTTTCTGTAGATTTAAATGTCCTCCACCAAAAACCACATGGAATTTATTAGTTTCTATTTGAAACTCCGAATTTGGTGGTTCGGTAAAAGTGCATGTAATCCCGTTTTGGCACTTTTGTTACCTCAGTACCAAACTATAAATGAGGCCCTTTATGTTCAGTAAGTACTTATCAGTTTCACCCAAACCTTCAGTTATAAAGAAAAGGAGCTGTGATAATGGAGGCAGAGTCAGAGCTGTGAAACTGGAGGCAGAGTTGGCACATGTCACGGTTCTGCTCAGTTAGCAGCTGCTGCCTTCATATGGGCCTGATGTTATCCAATGTGACAAAGATGAGCGGTTCTTAAAAAAAAGAAAAAATCCAATTCATTTTACCTGAGTTTTTCTCACTTTAACACTTGTAAAAACGACGGGTCGGGTACCACCATCTTGAGCTAATCTTATCCGTTGATCCATCTCCCTAAGTTCAAGTGCCCTTGCAGCACTAATTCAGATCACCTGCCCCTAACGCTGACATCACTAGACGCTCACGGCCTATTTCACAACACCAATGCATGTCTCATTCCAACGTCCTCTGTGTACAATATATTGACGTGTCTCCATGGAAATGCCAAGACACCTCATTCTTCGAAAAGTGTAAACTAACCCTTTATGATCACACAACATTGGAGTTTCTTTTTCCTTCGTGTCAGTGCATTTCATTTCGAGCGTCCCTGACTTGTTACTGCTCTGTTCAGCTATCTGCCAAGTGCGCAACACTGAGAACCGGTAATTATACTGCCTAAAATGAATTAACTCAGTAGTGGCTTTTCATTTCTTATATTACCCACAAATGTCTTTACAAAACCATATTTAAACATGTGTCATTGCAAACTTTTAAAGTTTGAGCCAATTCATCTTGTCTTTTCACAATGTGTTTTTGTAACATGGATGTTTCTTCGCTTGCCTTTCTTTAACATCCAATGTTAATGGGAAACCGCTTTTCTTTGCTGTATGCAAACAAAAACGTTTTTTATTTACCTCAATGTTGATTCTGTGCTTCTTCACTATTCAGGAACTATGGCAACAATTCAGTCCTACCTGTATGGGCCGGAATATTCAGAAGAGGAAATCCTTGAAAGAGAAAAAAAAAAGAACTCAAGACGATGTGGAATCAGATGAAAGTCGTGAGGATCAATCACTGGAGCCTGAACCCAGTCGCATGGAACACATTTCCACCTGGTGTACCTGCCATGGTTGTGAGTTCATGCCTACTCTGGCAGAGAACTGCTGTTGCAGAGAAAACTCTGGATGCTTGGCCTACATTGCCGAAGAAGACGCACCACCGCTATGCGTTACCGAGCTGCATGACTTCTGGGCCGCCTGCCTTAGAAGATCTGTGTTGCGAATGATGATGGTCCTCATGCATGAACTTCCATCTACAGTTCGCCCTCGTAATCTAAGTAATGAATATGTTTACTCTATACAATCATACGATAACCACAAACATGTCAGAATCTACCCAGTCACCCGCCGTACACTATGTCCAGAGACCCAGAAAATGGGCTCTCTAACACCTACAACAGAGCCACAGAATCATGCAATAACTACAAACATGTCAGGAACCACCTAGCCACCACCATAAAGTATGACAGGGAACCAGAAAATGTGCCCTCTTACACCTACAACAGAGCCTCTGGAAAATGGATCATCCAACTGGGCCAACACAACATACTCCACACCAGCCAGAGTATATTTCTCGGAAGTCTTCTACCACAAACCATCAGGACAGACACGGCCTGCTCATCGAGCTCCGAAAGTAACCAGGAATGGAGGCCTCGAACAGGTAATCACAGACACTCATTCCTACCAATATGCTCCCTCTCCACTTTACACCAACAAACAGTAAAACACAGCTGCAGCGGCCGAGCTGCACACATACCTACACTACTCCTGAACACCTCAACAGTCAGTTAGAACGCAGTTATATCACACAACAACTCGGCCTAGCTGCTCACATAATCTCCTACACAGGCCCCACAGCAGCCAGAATGCAGACTCGGAGACCACCCACCTTCTGCACACATTACAGTGACCTCTCACAACCACTGCACTGCACCTAGCACTAGTACACAGCCAACCCATGCAAACCATTCTGACTGCACAAATACCAAGTGCGCCCAAGCCTTATATGCTACCATACCTTCTCCACTGACCTGGACTACGGTCCCCAAGGGCGTTCAACCGACAGTGCTTTGAGATCATACCAATGGTCTATAAGGCGCTATACAAATGCGCCATAACATATTTATGTTGTGTATTTGAGGAACGAGATGGCAAACATAATGTGTTGTTCCCCTACATCAATATAACTTCGATGGGTCACTGACAAAAGAATGTTTCTGTAAATGACTCATTCTAATCTTAAAACAAAGTGTTCATATTTAGATTTATCGTCTGAACAATTACGTTTCTTTCACTTGGAAGTATCTCCCAAACTGTTTTTGCTGGAATGTGTGTTCACATTTCTAATGGATTCCTACTTGAAATCACAAGTACCGTCAGTACTTTGTACGAAAAGGTACTTTTTAAAGCAGAACAATGCCTTACATTTTACAAGATAGTGCAAACAAGCAATTATTTGATTGATTCAAGTAAACTATTTCTGTATCACTTACACAGGTGGTACAGACTTGTGGCATATCGTGCATTTACATGGTGGATTCATGGAAGACTGGGACTTCGTGTTCGATGAGTAATACCTGCCTGTGTAGTTCGAGCCATTCGTGATGAATTCCCCAGTGACCAAGGCTAATACCATGGATGTCTACAGACAGGACCTCGATCACAGCAGTATAATTTGTAGTGTCATTGTCATCCACTTTACCAAATTAAATAAAACAAATAATTAATTAGTTAATCTGAACAGTTGTTAGAAATGTTTTGTAAGTCCACAACACGTCCAAACATCTAAGCAGACCTTCCAGGTTTTTGCGGCATGAAATGGCAAATTTTGCGGCATGAAATGGCAAATTTTGCGGCACAAACCTTTATTTATTGCGGCATTTTTGAGGGACATTTTGTATTAACTGGAGGGTGTAAGATTGCCTCCTTGCAGGAAATAGGCAGAGTGCAAGGCTACAAGAGAGCCAGGGTATCATTATTATGTATCTTTTGTATTAATTTAATAGGAAGAGTCCCAGATGTCTCTGGCTTGGCAGAACAGTGTTTGATTTGGCTACATTTCTGGTTTAATGTTCATGCCTATTTAATAGTATTAACTAAATTGATCATTATCAATTGTATTGCTGAAAATATTCCCCTTCTATGTTCTCCAATCCCCCAAACACCCACACACCTCTCTCACCAACACACATCTCACCAACTCTCCATCACAGCTTGCATTCCTTAACCTCTCACTCTGTCATACAAATACTCACGTGCTATGTCACACTGTCAAGTCACAATTTGCACTGCCCAGCCCCTACCACACTCCAAATTATACTCCGAACTCAAACCTTTACACTCTACAATTCCTCCCGCAATATACAGTCCTTCATTCTTTTGTGCTGCTTCTGCATCTTGCATCCTTTCTCCCATTCTATCGCGCTCTTCCCTCATCCTTTTTCCCAATCTGCAGCTCACTGCCTCTTTCTGGCCAACCGCTTCCTCTCTGCTTTCTGGCTCACTGACCACACGCTCCCTCTACTTTCTGTACCTCTGCTCGCTCTCAGATTTCTGGCCCACCGCATCACTGCTTCCTCTTCTCTCTTGTGCAGCGCTTCCTCCTCTGACCCACTGCTCTCCCTCTGCTTTCTTGCCTATAACTGCACATCTCACCCATCTCTCTCTCTCTCTCTCTCATAGTGTAAACATTTTTTACATTTTTTTTAAATGTAGATTTTGACCCAGTTCCTCAAATAATGGGGCATTTAAAAAAAGAACGGAGGATATGTTATTTTTAGACAAACCATTTTTGGAAATGAGCAGGTCACCTTATTCTCAAAGGTGACCAGCGCATTTCCACAGGCTTGAGCTGTAGCGCAAATTTTGCGCTGGCCAGCTGCCTTGAATGGTGTTCTGGGTTGTTTGACCGAAGTGTAATTATTTGCAGCGGAATTGCTGCAAATTAATTTGCACTTCAGCCAAACAACCCAAAATGTACCTTTCAACACCACCCCACCCCCCCTCCCCTACTTAACTGCTTGGTCGCTGCCGCTTCCCCTGCAACCTTGCGGTGCCAGACCCGTCCCTCTAACGCGGGTCGGATCCGACTCTGCAGGGTCCCTTTTTCGTTATTTTCTTTTTTTTCTGTCCCTGCCTCCAATTTTGAGGAAAAAGGGGAAAACACTTCTGCAACCACCCTAGACCAAAAATACTGAACATGGAGAGCGGGTGACAACCCCGCAACACACGTTCAGTATTTATAAAAATCGATCGAATAGTACTGGACTAAATAGGTCAAATTGTAACATTCGTTAGATTTTTGTCATCAAAATGGGCAGTACTTTGAATAGAATCGCTCTCCCGACAGTGTTCTGCAAGTTCCCAGCGCCTTTCACAGGGACAGGCCCTCTAGGTGCCTGCCGCTGTAAAATGCGACCCAAAAAATGCATTTTTATCCTGTTTGGGAACAGAAATGCAAGCGGCACAGTAGCGGTTCATACCTTAAAAGATATGCATGACAGGGTCAGGAAAGACCCTGTCATGCAGTGGCAGCCCCACATCCCGTGCGCGTATGGTTGCCTACAATTTCTGCACATTTAAAAGTGCATCTTGCTTGGAAATGAGGGATGCGCTTTTAAAATGACAGAAAGGCCACTTTATTTGATCAAGGAGGTGAAAAAGGCCATCTGAATGGGTGCGCATATAAAATGTGCCCATTCATGTGTCCCTTGTGGATTGGGCAGTACTTTTTTGGGGCTCAAGTGATGAGATGTGTTAGCGCCTTTCTTGTGTAAAAATAAGTTGAGAACCTGGCACCCTGAGTATTATTTTTTTCAACACAGTAATTTTAGCAAATTAATTTAAATAAAATGTAAAAAAAAAATTTTTTTTTTTGAAGATGCTGTTTTTGCACAAAACGGCCGTTTTTGCGGGATCGCAAAATCGCTATAAGCTGGAGGGTCTGTCTAAGAGTATCGTAAAACATTGATGTGCTTTAACAAGTTACCTCATCCATCCCCCCAACACTATCAATGGCTGTTCGTACCTGTGAGTGTGCACTCGCATAAGGGCTGGAGGATGGGAACGCTCAAGGTGCAGAATACCATGTATACCACAAAGGGTTCGTTTGCATGGGCACCCATATCAACATGGCCACCACAGTCCCAGTGTCTCCGGACTTCCCTTTGAAGACCCCATCCCTGCAATCAACATATGTCCTTTGACTGTGTTCCGGGCCTATTTCGCTCACTTCAGACATTCACATACACACCCACTTCTGTATTCCTTTATAAATACTGTGGGAGTTAACAAGAAAACATCTGTTAAATCGACAACTGATATCGCCAGCTCTCCACTTTCTACCTTGCTTGCTGAGTCTGCTCATCTGTTCTTCTAAGTAACTTTTACTATTGTTTTCTGTAGTGTCAACGTTCTCTGCTGGACCACTTTCTATTGCTTTATACTAAATGTACACCCTAGTCTAATTTTATTTTGTTCAAAAAGTGTACACCATTATCAACCATCCTACGCATTTCTAGCACATAACATTACAGAGTATTGTTTCCAAATGTAGTCTTTCATAGTACATGCTTTCAATGCATGTTTGCTTTAGGTGCCATTTTTTATAAAGTACATTTTATTTTATTATCAAAGGAATATGATGTTTGATTTACTCACTGTGATAGTTTTTTAATAGTAATATTTATTTATATTTCTTTGACAGATCATAGGGACAATTCACCAATGCCTTCTTGTATCTTTTTGGGTGGCACTAATAACAGCCATGCTAAAAGTAAGAGTACAGTCATGCATGTATTTCCAAAGAATTGAAAGAAAATGGCTTTTGAGCTGTGGATTTCTGGTGTCCGAAATTGAAAGCAGAGCCAAGGATGTTTTGGGTGACGTGCAGGGCAATCGATTCCGCACCTGCAGCATGCACTTCTCAGAAGATATGTACGAACAATCACAGTACACTAAAAAGCGTCACTCGAGACTCCTTTGCAAAGTACTTCCCAATGCAGTTTCAACTGAATTTCAGCACACGCTGACCCAGGTTAGTAGTGTACGCCGAAATTTTCTAAATTTGCCTGTATAACATGTCTTTTTTTTATGTAACATTTTATTGGCATTTATAAACAATAGAGGCTTCATTATTCTTTGTGACATGCTTTTGAGTGAAACATAGTAAACAAGAAAAAGAAAACATGCCTCAACTGAGGTAAAAAGAACAACACAAAAAATAAAAACAAAACGAAAGGGGGGAAAAGAATGAGGGGTGAGTTCCGGGGTTGTCTGGGGGAGGGGTCGCGTCAGTCTCAGATCGAAGTTAGAGGGTATGGGTGCTGTGGTTGCGATAGGGAAGGCAGCCATGTGCGCCGGTCCAGGGGGCCGCTAGGATGTTAGTCCATTTTAGTTAGCCAGCGGAGCGCTGGAGGTTGTCTGGCCACTCCCGGGAATCTTTCCACAAAGTCCAGGAATGGGCCCCAGGTGCTGTGGAACTTGTTTTGGCTGCCAAGGCGGATGGCGGTAATTTTCTCTGCAGCGGCGATGTCCCAGTATTTGACCCACCACACTGGGATTGCTGGGCTTTCCTAAAGTTTCCACAGCTTGGCGATTGAAATCTTGGCTGCGGTCAGTAGGTGTGTGCAGAGGTCCGCCAGGTTGCCGGTCATCGGGAACTGTTCTTCTCCCGTGTCTCCCAGTAGGACAATCCCGGGGTCACATAGTATTGCTAGGCCTGTGATCTGTCGGATTTGCTCCAGGATCTCCCTCCAGAACTTCTCTGCCTTCGGTCATTCCCAGAGGAGGTGGAACAACGTTCCTGTGTCCGTGCAGCCCCTCCAACAGTGTGGCGGGATAGCGGGGTTGCATTTGTGAAGGATTTCTGGTGTCATGTGCCACCTGTAACAGACCTTGATGGCTCCCTCTTTGTTCGTTATGCATTTAGAGGTCTTGTCGGTTCTTCTCCAGATGTGCTCTCAGCTGGTCCTGTCTAGTTCTCGGCGTAGGTCTCTCTCCCACCGTGTCATGTAGGGGTCCTTAGAGTCGGGGTCTGCCCTATCCAGCAGCCTGTACAGGGTGGACATTTTCCCCCTGTGTGGGGTTGTCGTTAGCTTGAGCTCCAGTACTGTCAGTTCTCTGTGCCCATGTATTCTCATTGAGTCATGTGACAACCAATGACGGAGCTAGGTGTAGTGAAACCTCTCAGTTTCCGGTACCTGGAATTTTCTCTTGCAATCCTCGAAGGTGAGTAGAAAGTCTCCTTTGTAGAAGTCCGCTACGTGCTGAAGGCCGGCCGCCTTCCACAAAAACATTCTGGCCTTGGCCTGGGGTGAAGTCCGGGTTCTCCCAGATCGGAGAGAGTGGACCTACCGTGCTCCTGCAGTTCCACCTCCTTGCTGCCTGTTTCCAGCTGCTTACTGTGTTCCTGGTGGTCGAGAGGGGCCCAGCTTTAGGGGTAGTTTTGGGCCATGTGATGTGTGGGAGGGATCCTGGTGGGTATTGGCTCCAGTCCTCCTCCAGCTTTAGCCAGCGGGGCTTGTTGATGCCAGGTTGCCACATGAATGCCGCCGAGAGCTGGGCGGCTAGGCAGTACCTTTCGACCTAAGGACTCCCAGACCTCTGGACCCGGGGCTCCTAAGTAAGACTTTCCTGGTTACTCGAGGCTTCTTGCCCCCCCCAAACAAATTTTATCATATTTGCTTGCAGTTTCTGTTTGGCTTGTTTGGGTATTGCTACCAAGAGGGCTTGGCAGTGGTAGAGCAGTTTAGGGACCAAGTTCATCTTGAGTGCTGCGATTCTTCCTAGCCAGGATATTTCCTGATCTTGCCAGCAGGCCTTATCCGACTGTAGGTCCTTCAGCGGGGGCGGGAGGTTTAGTTTGTAGGTGCGTTCTGCTAGCTTCGGTAGACGGGTGCCTAGATAATTTAAGTGGGATCTGGCCCATGGGATTGGGAGGCAGGCCGCTATAGAATCCAGCTTTGCTCTTGGAATGTTGATGCCCAGTGCTGTGGACTTTGTGAGGTTGATTGAGAACCCTGGTTCTGACTTCAAGCTGCTTAGCTCCTCCCATAGCGCAGTGAGGGATGTGCTTGGCTGCGTAAGTGTTAGCAGTACATCGTTGGCGTATAGGGCCGCTTTGTAGGTATCGTCCTTAAATTTGAGTCACAGGATTGCCGGGTTCTGCTGGATTCTGGAGGCGCACGGCTCCATTGACAGGGCGAAGACAAGAGGCGACAAGGGGCAGCCTTGGTGTGTGCCTCTAGTGATTTCGATTCTTGGGGATCTGGTGCCGTTGATCCTCAGGGTTGTGGTGGGGTGCTGATAGTTAGCCATCATCCATTTCAAGAATTTCGGGCCAATTCCGTAGTGACACAGTGTCTCCTTCATATAGCCCCAGTCCAGCATGTCGAACGCCTTGTGTGCGTTGAGCGAGGTCACCACTAGCTCTTCTCCAGTTCTATTGGCTGTCTCAATGATGTTTAAGGTGCGCCTGATGTTTGTCCGAGGTATTGCGCCCGGGAATAAAACTCGTTTGGTCTGGGTGAATGAGGTCTGGGAGGAGCCAGGCGAGCCTGAGTGCCAATAACTTCAAGAAGATTTTGGAGTTTACTTTCAGTAGAGCAAGTGGGCGGAATGACGTGCAGAGTTCTAGGTTTGCTCCTGGTTTTGGAATCAAAACTGTGACCGATTCCTCCATCGAGGGGGTGGTAGAGCCAGTTTCGAGGAAGGAGTTGAAAAGTGAAGCTAGGTGGGGGGCCAGGATGTGGTTGTATTTCTTGTGAAATGGCATCTGGGCCAGGAGCCGTGTTTTTAATGGAGCGGATCACTTCAGACACCTCCCCCGAGGATATAGTGTCTTGCAGGGTGTCCATCTGTGGGTGGCGGGGTGGCCTTGGGATCGTGCTCAGGTAGGCGGCATGTGCTGCCGCTTCCGTAGGGTTCCCTGACATTACCTTCCTATGGTGCTCGGTCATGATGGTCATCTTTTCGGCCTCAGAGCAGTGTGGGGTCCCGTCTTGGTCCCGTAGGACTGCAATGTTGTTCCTGGTGTGTATTTTCCTGAGTTTATGTGTGAGTAGGTGGTTGGCTTTGTTGCTGTTCAGGTAATAGTACTGCTTCGTGTATGTCAATGCTCAGGCTGTACGGTCTGCCAGGTGCATTTCCAGGGCTACTTTAGCTTTGCGTAGCTCGTTCCATGACCTTTTTGATTGGCGTCGTTTATGGTTTGCCTCTTTCTGTGCAACCTCCATTTCCAGTGCTTCTGATTTTAGCTGGTGCCAGCGCTTGTGTGCTGCTGAACAGTTCATGGCGACCCCTCGGATCACTGGCTTCATGGCATCCCACACCATAGCCTCTGTAGGCCCTTTTCCCACGTTCTCCGTGAAGTAGTTAGTGAGGGCTTCCGACAACTCCTGGCTGTCTGCAATGTCCGTGAGGAGATAGTCCTGCAGCTTCCAGGCTCTGTGTCGCGGTGTTGGTAGGCCTTCCGTCTGAGGCTGCACTATGACTGGGGCGTGGTCGGAGATAACTCTCAGGCCAATGTGGATGTTCACGATGCTTGAGAACAGCGAGCTTGAGATGAGTAGAAGGTCTATCCTGGAGAGACCCCTGTGGACATGCGAAAAGAAAGTGTAGTCGCGAATCTTGTCGTTCGCAAGCCTCCAGGCATCGATTGTCTACGTCTCTCTTAGGAATTCCACAAACCCCAGGTCCTTTGTGAAGTCTGTTCCAGTGGGTAGCAAGGTCTTGTCGATGGTTGGGTCTGGGGTGAGGTTGAAGTCCCCTCCGATCAGTAGTTTGCCTTCGGCAAAGGACGATATGACTGGGAGGATCCTACGTAGGAAGCGCTCCTGGGCTTCATTTGGGCAGTACATTGCTATGATGGTTATTGGGAGCTCGACCAGTAGGCCTTTAATCATAAGGAACCTACCCTTGGGGTCCCGTTTGACCGTGACCTTTGTCAGTGCCACTGATTGACTGAGCAGGACTGCCACCCCTCCCCTCTTCTGGCCAGAGGATGCAAAGTATCTTTTAGGGAACCTTTGGTATTTGACTCTCTGTTCGTCCGCGGCTATGAGATGGGTTTCTTGTAGAAAAACTGCATCCGCCTCTAGCTGGGTCAGGCGGTGTTCCACAGACTTCCGTTTGCTGGGAGAGTTGAGGCCCTGGACATTGCAGGTGATCATAGTCAGGTTCTTAATGGATGACCCCATTTCGGTGTGGGCAGTTTGCAGCTAATGGTCACCATCATGCTCCGCTTATTGCCAGCCTGTGCGGGCGGCTGCCAGGTGAGCTGGGACCTGTGAAACCCCCCCTCGGTGGCCACCCCTCTATTCCCCCCATTAAAACAAAACTTGGTCAACTGGGCCAGCCTTCGACCAACGGGGGCTGCGGCTGGGCCAATGCAGTCCTTTGAGGATGAGACCCCTAGGCCTCTATTACGTGGCGGTGAAAGCTGTATGTGAGGTTGAAGTGTTGTTTTACTTAAAGAATTTGGTGCGTGTCCAGTGTTAGTGGCTGGCGTCTGGTTTTTGGTGATGCTTGTCGGTTCCGGGGGAACCTGGGTGTCGGTGTCACCCCACCTTAGCTGCCGTTGCTTGGGAACATACCTTTGAGTGGGGGTCCCCTGATTCTTCGATGGCGCCTCTCCACCCGGGACCAGGACCAGTTAAAGTTCTGCCGGTCTTCTTGGTCTGAGGGCGCTTCCTGGTTGTTGGTTTCTCCCCCTGCTGCCGGGTTCAGTAGTTTTTCGGCCTCATGTAGATTGCGTATGTGGCAGATGCTCCCATTCCAGGGGGAAATCAGGGCAGTGGGGAAGCCCCAATGGTATGATACGCCATTTTCCCTCAGCCATTCCGTCGCTGGTTTCAGTGCTTTCCTTTTCAGGAGTGTGGTGGCGGCGAGATCTTGGTAAAGGGAGATTGAGGCGTCCCTGAACTGTATTCGCGGGGAGCTCCTAGCCTCACGTAAGATCTCCTCCTTGAACTTGAAGTAGTGTACTCTTGCCAGGACGTCCGGCGGGGCTGAGTCGTTGGATTTAACTCTAGTTCTTTGGACCCTGTCGAGCACCAGGGGGGAGTTGTCCGGCAGGGTGATTATGAAGCAGAAAAGATCGCTCACATAATGCTCGAGCTCTGCCTCTGGAATGGATGTGGGGATCCCTCTCAGGCGAATGTTGTTGCGGCAGGAGCGGTTCTCTGAGTCCTCCTGCTTGAGTTCCAGTGCTTCGCAGGGGGCTTCAAGTGCGCTCAGCCTGTCTGCCCCCTTCTCAATTTTGTAGATGTGCTCGCACAGGGTGGTTTCTACCTCCATTGTTCTTGTCTCTAGTTCCCCCACTCTCGTTTCAAGTGCTGTGATGGTGCTCTTTACCTCCTCGGTGCCCTCCTAAAATTCTTTGGTCAATGCTGCTAGGAGGTCCTGGATGTCAGACTTTGTGACCGCCTGAGTCGGGCCTTCCCGGGGTGGTTCTGCATGCATGCTCCCAGCATTGGTTTCCCCTGGTTCTAGGCGGTCCCCCCTCCTGGATCTGTCTGTTGCAGGGTGGATAGGAGAGTAGCTATGTTTGCTTGCTTCGTTGGTTTTTCCGACATGATTGGTGTAGGTCCGAATCTCTGGCTGAGGTGTGATGTGCTGAGGTCGCAGCGGCGTTGTTGCCAGTCCACCGGGCCACGCTGTGGCTGACTGTTGCTGGCCGCTGGTTGCTGCAGGTCTGTGTTGGCCTGCGAGCTGTGCTGCGCCGGGAGGTTCGAGGTGCTACCGCCTGCCAGGAGCAGGGGCTTGCTGGGTCTTACTCCTTGGCGGCTTGTTATATTATCATAGTTTCCGAGGGTTTGTCTCATGTGTTGCCTGAATTACAATTTATAATATGAGGTTCATCTGACTCGCTATTTTCAATGCTCAGGTTCGTTTGAACTCAAAACTACTTCCCCCGACTCTCCGACCCCACAGATATGTGTAGGAGCGCTGCCAGCCGTGGTCTCGTGGTGTAATGTTGTAGCACAAGACCGGTGACGTGATATCGTCTTTATAGTATTATCCGGCGTGGGGGTGGTTAACTCGCTGTGGCAATATTGCTGCGGCACCGTGTGCCGGGAGTTGGCGTGCACCTGTGACTGAGACTTAATGATAGTCAAAGGGCCGTTGAGATGCGTTTCGTTCGGAATGCTGTGATGTCGCCGATGCACTCTTCCCAATCCATCTCATAGCCGGGGCCACAGCAGATCCGTTAGCCTCTGGTGCCTCTTGAGCGGATCTTATTAATTTGTGTTTCTGCTGCTAGGTGCTGGCCCGGGTGGCGTATGTCCCCAGTTCAGGAGCTGTTGTCCCCCATTACTCTGCGGCCGTATTCCCGTGAAAGAGTGTCTCGGGCGCTGTCAGTTATTTAGTAAGCATTCCCTCGGCCCTCACCCTGTGGATATTCAAGATGGTCCACTCACTGTGGGTCCCCCATCCACTTCAGCTGGGGTGTCTTAAGGCTATTAAGATGCCGGTTCAGTTGGTCTGTAGCAGATCGAGTTGTAGTGCCCTAGGGGGCCAAAGTGTTACGACTGCCCTTTCCCCTGGCAGGGAAGTAAGGTGCAGACCACCACTATCCAGCCCAGACACTCACGCCAGATCTAGGGGGGCGGTGGCCGACTCACAATCCTGCAGGGCCTGTCACGCAAGGGCGGCCATTTGTGAAGAAGATATGCCAGCTGGACCAAAGACAGCGTGTGGTGTCAGTGCCCTAGGTAGGGTCAGTTGAGCTGTGGAGGGGGCAGGGGGGCCTCTGGAGCGGGAGCTGGGGTTAGGAGCGACGGCCCCTCCACCTCTATCCGTCTCTGCGGTGTGAGGGCAAGCTTACTGTGGCTGCAGCTCTGTATTCGTAGGGCCGGTGAGGTGAGGAGGAGGTCCGGTCTCTGCGCTCCAAATGCACTGGAGCCGGGCCGTCCCTTCATGCAACCTTCTGTAGTGTTAGGTGCAACTCACCTTGTGTGGTCTTCGCCTGCATACTGTGGTGTGTTCTACCTATTGTGGGGGTGACCAGCCTGGGTGTCCAATGCCGTGCCACATCAAGGATGGTGTTAGCCCCTCAATATGTTGTAATTGTGATCTTGGTATGCTGTCCAGGCTCGGGTGGTTGGATTGTTATAATGTTTGTGCTGTAGGGAGCCACTCAGCGTGTAGCACCTTTGAGTGCACTTGAAAGGGCCTAATACTTTATGTTTACACCTCATCACTCCATTGGGTTACTGCTCTCTTCATCTAGTAATCTGTCCATGCAGCCCAGATTTCTGACCGGGTACTGCTTGCCATGCGCTCCTGCTCGTTATGGTCACTGTTGCAGCCCCCAGCCTCACAGGAGCTGCGTGTGACCTGCAGCGCCGCCACCACACGTACCTTGTTTGACCGATCTATGATTCGGTCCCAACGCGGGTCTGCCCTCGACCCCGCAGCTACTAGACCGCTCGCACACAGCGCACACAGTACAACGCAGGGGAGGGGAGCCCGCATCTGTTGATGAGAGTTGCAGCAACCCGCAAGCCACTAATCCAATGGCAGTCAGGCTCGTCTCCTTTCTCTCAGGCTGCACCTCACCTGGCTCCGCAAATGCAGCACCTTTGGATGTTTGTATTTCGCCACTGTTGATCGTGGAAATCCTGCCCACGATCCCGTATGGCGTTGGGTGTTCCAAACTCTGTGTTCCGGAGTTGCCCTGTCAGCGGAGATACAGCAAGGTGCCTTAGGAGGCTGGTCTTCACGACAATTGCAGTACACTGAGGGGATAGGACAGGAGAGCAGTATAGGATAGGAGGGGTCTGTTCACCTATGGTTGGCGAAGGGTACTGACCCGACAGTTCAATGTGGAAGGGGAAATTACGAACTATAGCGTATCCCCAGGTGTTTGCTGAGGTCTTGCAGTTGACGTTGGGGGCCAGGCACAGGTCTACTGGTTCGTGGAGTCCAAAGCACTCGAGGGGCAGGTCCGCGGGCTTACACGTGGAGCACCTCGCGCCTTCAATTGCCAGTCAGTGGTCAATTTGCTTGATATTGCAGGATTCAAATGGATTGTGATCCCCCACGTAGCTTTGCAAGAGCGGCCGTTCCTCATAGATCACATCATAATGTTCCAGGCTCGGAGCTCCTTGCAGTCTCCACTCCGCCTCTGACCCAGGATGAGCGTGGGGTCCCGGGCGGATCTGTTGCCAACAGTCCACAGCTGCCCATGTCAGTACGCACAGTGCTCGGGCTAGCAGTAGATAGGAAGTTACTCAGATCAGTGTGTACCTGCCGGTCAGCTCCGTTATGTTTGGATCTCGCCAAGAATATCTTGCTAATATAGATAAAGGTCCACTAGGCCTAGGTGTGGCATAACACGGATGGGCTATGCATCGGTTGTCGCTGAGCAAACACTCCAAGTGCGACCAGGCGCTTTATGTGGAGGTCAGGGCACAATGTTCAGTGCATTGTCCGATATGGAACAGGTATTGAGCATAGATGCGCGACAACGCCACTCCAAATTCTGTCCAACAATGGCGCCCAGTTTGCACAATTCGCCACTCCCAATGACTTTGTGGTTATGTTGTATGTACCCCTTTGTTTATGACAAGCAAGGCACAGGGGCAAAGCTGCCAGCCCAATTCAGTAGATTGCCCAAAAAGTTCACCGCTCCAGCCTCAACCAAGTGAGCCCGACAGGGAAGCCACGTGGGCAGTGCTTAAACGTCCGTGAGGTCCTCTGTATAATCTGCTTACCGGGTGGTTTCCCTTTGTAGCTCAGCAGCGGAACTGTATTACTTCACTGCCAGGTCTACATTCCGGGCCACGCACAGTCCGCAGTTGCACCTACCGCCAGCCAGCAACCGTAGTTCGCAGGCCCACTCCCCCGCCGCCCCACGGCAGGCTGCCTCGGACAGCAAGGGGTCTGACACGTCTTCTCCCGTGACCATGCGGGGGCTGCCACCTGATGACAGGGAAGCTCGGCTCATAGCAGGGTGCGCAGTGCCACCAGCTCCAATCTCGGAAGTACAGGGGAGGCCGAGGGGCTCGATGGCGTTAGACAAAGTCTCACCAGCTGCCCTCCATGTTCCCAAATCTGCTGGCGAATCTCCTCTCAAACAGGCCACAGTTTCTGATGCAGCTACATCCGCGGGGGAGCGGGGCCGCAAATGCCAGTCACCGCGGGGAGATAACATGTCTTATAAATGACCACTCAATATATTGACATAGGGCCTCATTATAAGTTTGCCGGTCCGGTAACAACGGTACCGGTAAGCTTGCCGGTACCGTTGTTACCGGACTGGCAAACTACAAGTTCTGCTCACGGGTGCCTTTCCTGCCTGCCAAAAATTAGCACAAGTTTGGCTGCAGCCTGTCGGTTTTACCGGCAAGGCTACTGCCAAACTTGTAATGAGGCCCATAGTCTGTAAACAGGTAACATAATGAACGGTTTTTGGGGAATATTTTTATTGATATTTTATTACACAAGTTTCCTTTGTGACAAGACGTACTGTGGTTTGTACATTTTGAACTTTAGATTACTTTGTGTATCCCTACTTTCGAGATACTCAAATAGTTCAGTGCAATGGGAGCTTTTCCAAACACACACTCACATCGTGTCTTTTAAAAATAGGTCATTTAAAAAGAAATTAGCATGTCTGTCTTCACGTAGACTGCACTGATGGAATTACAGACCGTTACCATGGAGGACCACAGACACATCCAACATCCTAATGGTGAGGCCAAGCAACTTGCACCCAAACTTTTTTTTATAATTTTTGATGTGCTCTAAATTATATTATTAATGTCCATTATCTATTGAACAATGGTATGAATATATGCATCAATTAAAGGATTGTGGTGCTACATCGACCACTATTCTGGAGTCAACAGCAACCTCACTCACCTCTCAAGTATTTTTTTTAGAATATTCCTTCAGATGTGACTATTCAAAATATGTATTTGTTCAAGTACAACTTAAACCATATGAATTATTGTTATGTATAATATCAGCTTTTGATACACGCTGGCTTGTTGGCTTCTTTGTCAATATCAACCATCTTTTACATGTAATTTTTGTTCTTTAATGTTACATCAGTATTATTACAATTACTGTTATTTAGGCGGAGCCTGGAACTTCAACAATGTACTATTCTTCTACTGCAACCGGTCTGGACGATAAGGTAAGAGAAGTGATAATTTATTGATTTATACTAATAGTTATTGATTAACAATATATTTATTTACATTTATGACAACTTCTTTTTTGATAATGTGCAATACTGTCAGCAAATTGCAAAGCATTAGATTAATACCATTGATGTATTTATCGCAGAAACACATGCAACAATGAAAGTAAACCTTCAGAAAAAAGTACTTTGTCACTGAATAACATAGACCCTTTAACTATATGAATGGATTATGTTTTTGTTTATAGACTTTAGCTGCTTAGCGAAAAATGGAATTGGTGAAACAAAATAACATTACAATGCATTAAAGGGGCCACAATTGAATCAATATGTTTTGCAGGATGATCTCGCACCAACTCCCTGCGACATCTCTGAAGGTTATCAGGTACAGTTTTCAAATAGGCCTTTTCTAAATGTTACATATACACAGCGTTTGACTTTGTCAATACTAATTTAAACATTTTAATCAGATGATTAACTGTATCATTTTACATAGTTTAACTGATACTATAAGGTATACAATCATTAAATCAACTTTCTCAAGATGTACTTTGTGAGATCAAATATTTTAATATTAAATTGTTTAACAATGTAATCAATGTTCTTTGAATTTGTTATGTATGTAAGTATGTACTACTGAAGCGGTCGCAAGGAAGAAACATATGGACAAGGGGTATTCATGCAATATTTTAACTGGGATTTAATATGTTTTAATCGTTTCCATAGTGACATTTTATAATACATGTAAATATGTATATATGGTTCTTTAAGTTAAAGAGAACATTTCAAGGTTTATACAATTTCAAAATGCTGTTTTTCAGCTTGGTCTGGTGGTTGGCAAATCCAATTTGACTGTTTCAAAGAACATTCGGAAAACAAGGGTACATAAGGTTTAAAACAAAAAGGTTGTTTGTCAGTTATTTCATTGATATAACATTTTCATGTTGTAATTCATATATTCCGTATGTGTGCTATAAACTAAGCATGTTTTTTTCTCTTCGATTACAGCCTAGGAAGATGGGCATAAAGACTCAGTCAACTACACAAACTAATGATGTCACTTGCCAAACCATTGTCACTTGAGAGCAGCTACATTTTGAGGCTGAGCATGGTCCTTGCAAGATTCAGTGTCATGATGCAGATGTCCAGTGGCCGGAATTTGAATTGAATGTCAGCAGTGACCCATGCAAAGTAACCCTGGATCATTGTTACAGCGCACAACATCACCCAGTAGAAACAGACAACACAGGAGATGTTTCAGAATTGCTTGCAGAACCACTGACACAATCCACACCCTTTAATAAAATGCTATCTAAGAAACAGACCATGTTCCCTGTTTCCCCAATAAATGTGGACAAATCGGAAATATGACACACAGAAATAAACAAAGCATCTTCGTTACTGATTGATGATTGTGCTTGTGATGTGCACTTCACTCTTCCTATTGCTGAGGACTTATCGAACACCATGGAATCGCAAACTATTATACCTATGGACGATTGGCTAATAAAGGAACCAAAATAGATTGTTTTCAACTGCTGCCTGATCAAAATTATGAAAATGATTAAATGTGATCATAAATTGCATAGGAGGATTTTTGGGAGCCACTGGTGAAGTTTACTTGTGTAGTCAAAGGCTCCAACCTGAAGATCAAGGGTAGCTATTTTCACCACCATAACTCATGTTCTGGAAAAGTGCCTGCTGGAAATGTACTTTTTTCATCTGCTTTGTTGTTTAGCGGATCAATGTATAGTACAATTTCACGTTTTTCTAACTGTGTGGGACTCGAGTTCCTTTCAAAAACCCAGTGCTACAAATATCAGAAGGATTTCTTGTTCCCTGCTATTAGCCAGGCATAAACACTCGAACACATGTCAATGGACAAAAGGCTCTGGCTTGCTGGTGATGGACAGTGTGACAGTCCAGGTTTTTCTGCTAAATACTGCACTTAACACTTCAAAGACATGGAAACCAAATAACATTGTGAGTTGAGTCGTTGTGCAAGTATTTCAATGTACATCTTCTGTTGCCATGGAAAAATATGGTTTCATTAAATCCATTCAACTTCTGCAATCCAGAGGAAAGCAAATAGACCTCATAGCCCTGGCAGGCACATTTCAATAGCCAAGGCCATGCGAGAGCAGTTCCCAGACATAAAGCATCAATATGATGTATCGCACGCCACAAAATCAATTTTGAAAAAAGATTAGAGCTGCTGGAAATAAAAAGGCTACAGAAAACATTTTACATTGGTCACAGTCTATCAGCAAACATCTTTGGTGGAGCTCAAAAACCTCTGATGGATCTGTAGATATTCTGCTTGAAAAATGGTGTTCATTGATGCACCATTGTTTTAACATACACTCTTTGAAAGAAAACAAACATTTCCACGAATGTGCACATCGACCATTGAGCAAGGTGTAGGGGCATAAGAAAAGGTGGTTGGTTTCAAGCTCCCCTTCTCACACAGCACTTGAGAAGATTGCGTATGACAAAACACTTTCAAGAGACACGAGGGGACTCTCTGAGTTCTGCTACACTGGAGATTTGGAGGTGTTCCATAAAATGTGCTTAACGTACAGGCCTAAAATGTTGCATTTTGTCATAGAAGTTATTTTGTCATAGAAGTTATGGAGGCCAGAACAAGACTGGGTGTACTTGCACACAATGAGAACGTTGGAAAGGAACAAGCAAAAATTGCAGGAATTTTCAGGATGCCTCGTTACACCAAGGAGTTTACCAAAAAGAAGCAAACAGTGGGTGGCAAAGCCAATCTTCCAGCAGATGGATATTGAATTTGTGAAAGATCTGACATTGAATGTTCTGGCCATGCAAACTCCTGGAATTGATCCAGATTTTGTTTCCAGGGCCCAGCTTATGTCACCGAACACTGTAAAAGAGGTTGAACTTGTTAAAATGTTGACTTCAGGATTCAAATAATGTGTGGCTCTCTTCACATTGGTGAACAAAGCCAGTTTCAAGCTTTTGCACAGTGTTTGGAAATTGTTTTCATTGCACAATAAATGGAATAGTATGTCACTTGAGATGTAATTGTTAAATAATGTATTTTTAATTAATTACTGTTTGTGAAGTAATGTCACTAGATTGGTCTTAAACTTTCTATTTTTCTTTCATTTCTGTATTCATAATCATCAATATAATTAATTTGTATTAAAACAATACATGTCAGTCTGAGTATTTCAAGTATGTGACTCAAATCAAATGCAGAAGAGACTGGTGAGCTTAAAACCAACAGTTACCAGGAGAAATTTAGGGCTCCCCAGGCCAACAAATGTAATGCTAAAAACAAGCTCCTTGTTCCCTAGTGGTAGCTCCTGATGACCGGTTACTACTGGATACCCAGGCACTGCTTGTAATTCCTTCTTATCAAATCCTAATTTCAAGCCCTGTTTGTAATAAACTCATAATATTTGAAGAATATAAACTCATAATAGTTGAAGAATATAAGAACTAAATTGGAGCAGCAGACATAAAGAAAATTAATGTCTCCAGAGCTCTGGTCCTCTCCAGGCTGGACTACTGCCACAGCCTCTTCCTCAAACTGCCTAAATCCTCCTTTCACTCCCTTCAAATAATCCAGAATAGGATTGCGAGACTTATCCTTGGCCTCAAGTCAGGGACCGCTTCTCTCAAGCCCAATAATATCTCCACTGGCTCCCGGTGGCTGCAAGGATCAAGTTCCAAGACCCTTTGCATCATCCCCAAGGCTTTCTGGGGCCAGGGACCCCACCACATCCACATCTTTCCCTAAATACCTCCCTCTTAGAGACCTTCGGTCATCTAGCTGCAATTCTATGCAGATCAGATACTATCCCAAGCAGAGAGTGTGGGGTAGATCTCTTTCCTCGGCAGGAGCATCGCTCTGTAATGGCCTCTCAGTCCCTCTCAGGCTTCTGCCTGATCTCCTTAAGTTCCGGAAGATTCTCAAGACCCAACTTTTCTCTTCTTCATTCCCCTCCACCCCTGCTAATGCCCTCCTCTGTCGCACTGACTGGCTGCCTGGTCCTTTCAGAGCTCCACAGGGCACCAGACCCTCCTTGCTCATTATACCCAGCACCCTGTCTTCCTACCCCCCACAAACTGTACTTGCCTTTGCGGGCATCTTTCCGCTGACAAGCCTGGCAGGGTGCGCATCCCTACTGAACCTTGACCAACCCGTCCTAGCGCTTCGAATGTGGTCCCCACTCCCTGCTTCCCCTAGCACTTGCCCACCTGGCCTCCCCTTAGCATTTGCCTAGACCATTGGCCCTCTTCTTCCCCTCCTCCCCCTCCCACACTTGTATACCTTCTCTTGCCCTGCCCCTCGCTCCCAGCATAGCATTTTCCCTTCTGCACCAACCTACACCCCCCTCTCCCTAATCACTCCCCCTTGCACTTCTTGTTACTGCTCTTGCATGATCCAAATGACACATGGTTTGTTCGGCCCGTCATTGCTTTTTTCTTCCCTGCCCCCCTCTGCTACCCCGCCCCTCTTTTTAGTCTTGTGGTGCATTGAAACACCATTTTCTGGAGCTGTACAAATAACCAAATAAATTAAGTCTAGCCTCGCTGTAAAGTAGGAATCATGATAAGTGGCTGCAGCTAGCAATAGACCAAAGGTTTACGTGCCACAGTGTTAGCCAACATTGAAATGATGAGCAAAGGAATATGTCTTGCCAATGTTCACTATGAACATGCGCCTGTGGCCTTTACACATTTACATCTTACTGTGGAGGCCCACATGTGGAGGACAACCAGGCGTGCATGTGTCATTGCAGAAATCAATATGATTGCTGCAACAGATATACACACAAGCCAGTAAGCCTTTCAAAATTGCACTCATTCGAGGCATGCTGGAATTTTAGTGATGCCAACTTTTTTTTCTTTTTGTTGCTCATTGCACATGTTGCCCTGGCTGCAACAGTCCACTCAGCCTGGAGCAAAATCGCTCATCCCCCCCTCCGTTCAGGGTCCGTCCGTGCCGTCTGCATATATAACCCACCGCTTTTGTATTAAAATTCTGTTTATTTCAGAAAAGAAGTGGCCCATTTTGGCCCAAAAAACTGCTGCAGACTATTAATAATTTCTTCTTTTTTGGGGGGCATTGCCCTATTGAAGTATAGGGAAATCCGAGCCTGCCTGCACCTCGCCTTGGGTCATCTTTGAAAAAATACATAAATGGTGTGGGATCAGGTTCATTGATACCGTTCAAATGGAAGTCAATATTTTCATATGTTGGAAACTTGAAATATTTCATTGTTTTTCACTGCACAGCTTGCCATTGTTCAATTTTGTGGCATGTGCTCCCAAAACGAAACTCCCTCTGAAACGTTGTGAACGCTGGACGAAGGGTCACATTGTTATGTGTCCTTGAATCCACTGCACTAACAGTTTGAAGACCAACATGTGTTGAATATCCACAAAGAAGTGATGAGATTCACTATTTTGAAAGCTTACCTAGGAATGTTACGTTTCTATTACTGAGATCTGTCTTTCAAAGCGGTTGTTCATTCGTCACATATGGAGAATGGAAACACAAGACCCAATTTAAGCAAAGTTTTAAATAATATTTATGCAAGTGAGGATGGCAAGTGTGCTGTATGCTACATGATTAACGTTGTGATCGAAGAATGTTTAATTTGACGCTAATAACAGACCTTGTACACGTTAATTGTAACTTAAACTGATACTTAAAATAAATATGTACTGTGTATATACAATTATAAATTGAGTACTGAAATACATTTTAGCATTCTCGATTTTAAATAGCTAGATTATACCAATGTGCGCCTGTACAGTTTACGGCCGACGGCTTCTTCAACCACAAATGGACAATAATCAGCAACAATGTTTCTGTGATAACCATTATCTGAGACCATCACCAGACACCAATATGTCCTTTTGCGGTTGAAGTTATGAGGAGCAACATGGCAGCCTATAGGGTCTGAAAACATGCAGATGTGAAAGTGTTGCATTTGAAATTTAAACCACTCATTTCCTCTCTGCATGGAACACCATGTGTGCCGATCAGAAATCGACGATGCAAGATAATAACTTTCTGTGAAGAATGCAAAGAATGGAATTAATCGATCGAACGGAATCAGCATTATAAGATCACGATTCACACTTAAACAAAAAATGAGAACCATGCTTTGTCTGCTAGCTATAACCTCGATTGGAAACAGTTAGCCATGTTTCCTTGACTTAATTACCTCTTTTCAGCATTATGTCAAAATTAAAAGTGCTTGTTAGGCTCGCGGCTATTACTGTTTTCTCATTTTTGTGAAAAGAAACAAAGGTTTTTCGTCTGTTGTGGATGTGTTTGTTTATATTCCTGGTTCTGTGTTAGATAACGTTATCATGTTGGTGATGACAGGATACATTTGGGTACACTGCCCACTAACGTCATTAAAATAGGTGGAGCTCATCGTGAGCGTCTATTGGTGTCAGCATTAGGGGCGGGTGATCTGAATTAGTGCTGGGAGGGCACTTGAATTTATGGTGATCGATCAACAAATAGGATTAGAACAAGATGGCGGTGCCCGACCCGTTGTATTTGCAAGTGTTAAAGTGAGGAAAAACTCTGGTAAGTTTCATTGGAACATTTTAAGAATGATCAATGTATGATCTCAAATACATGCCCGATCGATTGGGCCAATAAAATGTCTGACCGAACTACCCCTTCAAGGAGAAAAGAATTGTCAAAGTGGTGGTCCAGTGAGGAAGGTGCAGGATATGTATATGCCGATCGCTGGCCATGGAGGACAGTGCAAGGCTCCTGAAAGATGATGTTGGGACCTAGCAGAGATAAACCATTGGTCGATGCGGTTACGTTTTTCATTAACATATTTCTTTATCTCTCACAAACCTCAGATATCCAATTATCAAGTAGGAACATCAGTGAAGCAGGAAACGTTACAATTAAATTCATCCTGACAATTACAAAAGCAAGAGGATGAATACAGACACTTAGTCCCCCATGCAGCACTGCTGATTAGTGCATGCTGACCGATTGACCTGAATCTGTTGACCTCTCCTTTGCATTTGTAAATGGACTTCTCTGCACCAAATGTGTTCCTCGCTGCTTTAATTCAATCCCTGAATCAGGGGCATGTATATGATGTCCAAACCCCCACAATAACCTTACGGGCTTGCTTGGTTAACGGTCTCAGCCAAACCTTATCACCCAGGATATCACCCAGCGCCTCATCACCACCCCATACCAGAGCCTCACAAGTATTTGGGCTGCGCCAGTTGAGGACCTCTTCAATACAGGACTTGACCGTATTCCAGAATGTCCCAATATTTACACACCACCACCAAAACAAGTTGCCCAATGTACCCCTTGCGTACTCACACCCCCTGCATGTCTGTGTGTGAGAGGGATTGTTCCTGAACATTTGTTATGGGTTCCAGTATGCACTGTGTAAAATCCTAGTCTAGCAGCTTTACACCAAGTCATGCGACTAGGCCCCAATCAACCTTGGCTCCTTCTGTTGGTGAGATTGCACCGTCAGTGAAGAAGATGCAGCAAGCAGAGTCCCATAAGTTCTGATACAGGGAAGATGTGGCTGGGGCAGTCCGTAATTCGTGTACACTTCCTACTGCTGGAAGTACGAGCTAGCTGATGTGCCTGACACCAGGGAGGCCTGTTTGGTGGCTACTAGCGCTATTCTGGAGAGACCTGAAATCCTGAAAGGAGCAACTCTGCTGTGCTCACTGAGTTCAGGGACAAGGGCACCAGTGTGGTTCCCCTGGGGCTGGAGTGAGGTCTGTAGCATGCAGTTTCCAGCAGAACTTTGCTGTCGGAATGTGGAGTGGAGGAGATGATCCTTTGCCTTCCTTATGGGAGTTGTTCTTCCAACTGCTTCTAGAGGAGCCCCCGTGTTTGACAAGGTGTTGTGCAGAAACCCGTATTCATATACAGATCTTGGGTACATCCAGCCACCAATCAAACCCGCTGCTCTTTTCAAACATTTGGTAGCCACCCAGTCAAGATTGGCCCCCATGTTCAAACCCTCCTGGCTTTTTTCTCAGGCAAACATAAAGGATGTGGATTCTGGAGGAATCCCAGACATCTATTCATACATCTGGTCATGCAACCCTGTGCTCCAAAGCTTGAGTATCGGGAACGTTGTTAGGCAGAATTATATGCAGTACCCTTTGGTAACACCACACACAATTAAGACTACAAGTGACAGTACAAATTCACCTTTGGTACAAGCATGTACTACACAGTAAAGTGGTAGCGATGGCTGAGCAGCCAGACTTATCTCAAGAGTAAGTGGGAAGTATCAATAGTTACAAAAAAGGACAGCAATTACTATGATTCAAACAAACACTGACTCAAGGTTTCTGAGTAAAAGAATATACATTTATTTACACATCACTTGTAAAACATTTCACTAAAGTAAAGCAGTTGCAAAATCACACTCTTAATACACTACACCACACCCAATAGATTCTGGTCAAGTTAGGCCCAAAATGAAGTGTGAGCAAAATGGCACTCCAGCAATTTAAAAGGGAGGGAAAGACAAAGTTAGGCAGAAATCGAGTAACACCAACAAGTAAGTAAGCAGGGCAATCTAGAAAATGGAACTACAGTCAGTGAATCAAATTGAAACAGGGCCTGGCCCAAAGTCAACGGGTCAAAGTCTTTTGCTGAAGATCACACAGTTCAGGGTAGTTCGCAGTTAAGTCTTTGCCAAGAGTAACGGACGAAGTTGGTCGGCAGAAAAGTTAGTTTAAAGAATGGAGAAGGACAAGCCCTCGTATTGACAAAAGGTTTCACTTACACTTTCACCGTGGCTGGATGAAACAAACAACCGGATTTGAACAGTACCTTAAATGGAGAAGAAGGCTGTAGCTGAGGCGGACGTTCCTGGCAGGTCCTGCAGGCTCACAGTTCCTGAAGTGACTGTCGGACTGACATGAAGTAGGAAGACTGGAGGGTCCTGGACTGCCCAGGGAAGAACCCAGCAGCAGAGCAAAGCAACGAATAAAAGGTGCGCTCCTTAAAACGCAAGCAGGGTCCGTTCCTCCTGCCTATTTGGTTCACTGTAGCACTGTACAGCAAATTCGACCAGAAAAGGGAGGCCTGGCGAGCAGTTTGGTGAACTGGTTGTTCCCACCATCTCAAGGGGAGAAGATTCCTTGCAGATCTTCCCTGTCATTCGAGTATGATGATTCAAACCTGCAGCAGGGCTTCACCGGGAGGTTCAGTCATTGTAGGGGTCCTCTTTTGTCAGCTCCTCTCCGGTTCTCTCATTCCAGTGGCGACTCTGCCTTTCCAGCCCCAGAGACCTGCTTTTTATGCAGTTTTCCCCCATTCACACAGCCTGGCTGTCAATTACACAGCAGGGTGGCTGTCCCGCCGGGACAGTCACCACAGCCAATCAGATCAGAGTGCCACATGGGTCTCCAAGGAGACCCTGTGCAGGGAGTCCTAAACCCCTCCCTCACATCCTGTCCCCCTCAGACATACAGGCGTATAAGGAGGGCTTCTGTGTAGAAGCCAGCGAAAGGACGGCAAACAAAGGAACCAAACCTGGTTTGGCGCGCAGAGTAAAACACGAGAAAGACTTTTACAAAAAGAAATGGCGAATAAACCCAGCCGGAACTGTATAAAAACGTATATGGTCTAGCGGTTTAAGTTCGAGGCTACCAATATAGCCTAAAACAATACCAGGGTTATTTAAGATAACCGTGGTAGAAAAATAGGGTAGTTACCACTGCCACCTGCCAAGTCTTAATGAAAAGGGAGCGAAACAATGCTCCAAGAGAAATAGACACAAAGGGATAAGTATCAACCCTTTCCAGAACTCTATTTAAGATAGTTTGTACAGGGTCTGTGAGTTTTAAAAGAGACTGATAAAGTCAATGGCAACTTTACAAATTCTGGGAGACAGTAGTCAGTTCCAGAAAATGGAGTCTGAGTTGGGAAGTCTAAAAGACAACCCTGTGTCACTTCACTGAAGGTGCTGTGTAACACACAGTAAAAGGATTATGCCTATGGAGTAGGTGAAGCTCCTGTCATGACCCTTGCCCCTGGCCCTCACTGGCAAGTTAGCCTTCCAGTTAGGGCCAGGTCAAAAGCCTTAAAACCGTTACAAGGAACTGAGCTATGAGGTCTAGTCTTTTGGGTGTGGCAGGCCTGGGACTACTTTACCTGGACTACTTTGGGTGTGGCAGGCCTGGGACTATTTTACCTGGACTACTTTACCTGAGACTATTTAAACCACACCCAAACAGCAGAACATGCTTTGCGTTATTCTGCTGTGGGCAGCGTAACGCTTACCGTGTCCAGTACTTTGATGCCAGCTTACCTGAAACCAAGGACCTGCAGAGAGAGAAAGAACACTACGAAACTTACCTGGAACAGTATCCTGTCTTCAATCCATCGCCGACTTCATTTCCACTCACCTGAAGGTACGAACTCCATCATCCGGCACCGCATGCATCCTGGAAAACCATAACCTAGAAAAAGGGGAAAGAAAAACAGCATTAGTAAGCGTTTACTCACGTTTCCTCCCATATGAAGAAAGCCACACAATTCTCACCTGGGTAGTCATCTCCTGGTCATTATCGTTGCTGGAACATTACAGCGCTCGGCGAGGAACATCGCAACCTGCAAGGAGAAAAAAGACACAGGTTAGCAATATAAAAGGCGAAACAGTGTTGCGCATCGCGTATTACTCACCGGACAGCATTGCGCACACCGCGCTTTCGCCTACCGGCCCATGCTCATCTTCAAACTGCATGACACACCAAAATACCTTTCCATACCTAAAAGGAAAGAAGCAAAACATTATTATTTGAACTAAGAGGAACATAAGAACTGCATATAAAGACTTTAAAGCAGCAAACCAACGGAGTCGCAGCAGGCCTGGATTCCCACAGGGAGGCTTGCACCAGTGAAGTAACTTGGTCGCTGCTCGCCCCCCACATTTACGCGCCCCTGCCACGAGGAGCAGGTCGGAGAATCCACCTTTTACAATATTAAGGTGAGGAAAGGGCCCAAGGGGGAGGAAGGAGTTGAGGCCAAGGGAGGTGGGAAAACATAAAGACAGTCTGGTATTGAATCCAGCTCTCCTATATTGTAGACCCATCTATTTTTATTTTTTTAAAAACTTTATTTATCATCACACACAGGCAATGCACGTACATTTATACAATCATTTTAGCAACTTTACAGCATAAGCAATTAGTTTCCTTCTGAGCCTGAGTTCTCCAGTTCTGCCATGTCCGCCAAGTATTGTTTGTACCTTGCCCATATGTTTCTGGGCCTGGAGGAGGGTAGCACCGAGTCTATATATAATTCTTCTGTGTCATTAGTCCATATCATGTCTCTGTCCCAGTCCGCCTTGGTTGGCGGGTATGAGTCTTTATACTTCATTAATATTGCTCTTTTGGCTATTAATAGGCTCAGCTTCAACAGTTTCCGCCATGTCGGATTAATTTTCCCCACGGCCCCCAACAGACATATCCTCGGTGACCAATCCACCGGTTGATCTGCCATCCCATCTATAGCATTGCAGATCTCTGTCCAGTATCCCTTCAGTTTTGTACATGCCCAGAGCATATGAAATATATTAGCGTCTTCAATGTTACATCTTGGGCAGGTTCCCAGTGTGGCAGGGTATATTCGTTTGAGCTTTGACAGAGTATAGTGTGTCCTATGTATTATTTTATAGTGAATTAATTTGAATCTGGAATTGCATGATATCTGTTTGGTTAATGCGCAGATCTGGGACCATTCTTGCTCATCTATTTGTTGCCCCAAATCTTGCTCCCACTTGCTTCTGGCCGTATGTTTCTCTACAGGGCGAGACTGCATTATGAATTTGTAGAGAGCAGAGACTGTAATTTTTTGTGTCCCTCCCGTAAACATATATCCAAGCCCCATGTTTATCTCCGGTTCATTCGGGAAGGTAGGGCATGCGTTTTGTATGGCGGTTTTTACCCGAATATATTGTTGTTTGAGTTCATTTGTATTTCCCACTATGTCCTTGATATCTTCCCATTGCACAAAGCATTTTTCCGGAAACAACTGTCCCCATTGTGTGATACCCCTGGTGGTCCAGTGCATCGCTACTTCACTATCTATCTTGAAAGGTGTATGGGGGTCGCCCCATAGTGGCATACTTGGGTGTTATAGCCTGTCAGTTCCAGATATGTCAGCTATTTTAGCCCATGCCGTGGTCGTTACTCTTGTGGGGTCTGTGGTATTGTAATGCTTGGGGTTGGGTCTATTAATCTTCTGTAGTGCTGCAATCGCTTCAAGTTCTTTCAGAGCAGGAGGTGTGGTTCCTGGGTTGAGAAAATGTGTGGCCCAATGTGCCGCGTAGTGTGCCTGTGCTGCCAGGTAGTATAATTCCAGGTCTGGTGCCATCAGCCCGCCCCTCGTGTAAGTGTCCGTTAATATCTTCCAGCTTAGTCTAGGATGTCCTCCCCAGACCAAAGCAATGCAGGCACTGTTCATTTTAGCAAACAGGGCGTGTCCCGGCCAAACCGGTACCGTGCTGAACAGATAGAACAGTTTTGGTAATATTATCATTTTGATCAGAGCGATTCTCCCCATCATTGATATGGGTAGTGCGCTTTATTTTAGTGCATAAAGTGTCAGCTAATTTATTGTAGTTTAGGGCTCGGGATAGTTGGGCCGTTCTGCCGATGTTTGCTCCCAAGTACAAAATATGCATCGGGCTCCACATGAGACCATGTAAATTCTGAGGCTGTGCTGTGTTTTCTGTGAGTGGGAATATCTATGACTTGCTTGGGTTGAGGTGTAGGCCCGAGTATTCACTGAATCTTTTGACTTCCACTAGGACCTTACCCAGTGAATGATCCGGGTTTCTCAAATATATTAAGATATCGTCTGCATATAGTGTTATAATATGTAGCTTGTTCTCGATCCATAGTCCATAAGGGCTGTATCGTGCTCTAAGAATATCAGCCAGGGGTTCTATTACTAGGGCAAACAATAAAGGTGACAATGGGCAGCCCTGTCTAGTGCCCCACGCAACTCTTGTATGTCTGTTAGGGTGCCGTTAATTCTAATCTTGGCATAGGGACATGTGTATAGTATTTGAATCCATTTAATGAATTTCGGCCAAAACCGTAATTGCGCAGAACCCCAAACAGGAAGGGCCAGGAGACAGTGTTGAATGCTTTTCGCATATCGAGGGATACCGCTATCCCCTGAGTTTCGGGGGGTATTGTGGCTAGGAGTTTGTGGCATCGTCTTATGTTTGTTGCTGTGGATCTGCCTACTATGAACCCTGCTTCGTCTTCATGTATCATATAGGGCATAAGCGGTGTTAGTTTAGTTGCTAGTATCTTGGCTAAAATCTTTGCGTCTGTATTTATTAATGACAGTGGTCTATACGAACCACAATCCTCTGGGGGTTTCCCTGGTTTTAGTAATTAGCAATAGCGTAATTACTGCCTCTATAGTTGTTTCGGGGAGTTCCCCTTTATTTAAGGATTCCATCCACACAGCATAAAGTCTGGGTGCTAACAAATGACTGAATTCCTTATAGAATTCTGCCCCTAGGCTGTCTGTGCCAGGAGCTTTCCCGTTTGGGAGTGCCTTGATCGCTTCCAGTATCTCTGCCTCCGGGATCGGATTCTCTAGTGAGTCCCTGGTGGAATTGGCTATAAGTGTCGTTGGGATCTGAGAGAGATAATGGTCTATCTCTTCTTCAGTGACATTGCACTGAGGGGAATACAGCTTTTTATAGAATGCGAAGAATGTTTCTTTCACCTTACCATGGTCTGTGGTAACCGTGCCATCCGGAGTTTGTATGCATGATATGGTTGTTGGACCTCTTTCCCCTCTTACCGTTCTGGCTAGTAGTCTCCCAGGGCGTTCACCCTCCCCATATCGGCACGGCGCGATTGGCTTATCGAAGTGTTGGATCTCCTGATCCATTGCTTCTGTGTACTCCTCTAATTTGGACTTAATGTCTGCGCTAAGCTGTGTCGTTGGGGAGCGTGCGTACTGGGATTGCAGAGAGGTTATTTATGTCTCTAAGCATGCCAGTCTACTCCTGATATCTTTGAGGATGCCGCCTTCTGTGGATATCGAATTACCTCTAATGCATACCTTAAATGCTTGCCACAATATTGCTGGACTGGACACGGATACTTCATTAATGTCAAAGAATTCTTGTATTTGTTGAACCATGGTGTTTTTGTATACCAGGTCCCGTAGGGCTGCGGGTTTGAATCTCCATGGTGGCCTGTTAGCCGTACTACCGGGGATTTGCAATGTTAGTTGTATTGGTGAATGATCTGAATATGTTCTGGGGTAGATATGTGTGTTTGTAACCCAAGACAAGACTTCATTATCTACCAGCCATAGATCTATTCTAGAGTGCATGTCATGCACGGTGGAGTAGTATGTATATTCTCTCTTGGAAGGGTTTAATGTTCTCCATGAATCTTTAAGGTTCAAGTCCGACATATGGGCAAGTATTTTCTGTGCTGCCTTGGTTAGCGATCTTGTTTGTGTTGATGTGCGATCTAAGTGTACGTCGAGGATGGTATTAAAATCACCACCACTTATCACATAGGCCGTGGGATAGTTTGCCAGTTTTTCGAATATTGTGGAGTAGAATTCCGGGGCGTCAATATTTGGGCCGTAGATATTAAGGAGAACTATCTCCTTACCACAGAGGGTGCCATGAAGTAACTCGTACCTCCCATCAGGATCACATTCAGCGTGCATACAGGTATACAGCAGGGTATTGTGGACTAAAATTGCTGCCCCTCTTGCCCGTTTGGAATACGTAGTGAAGTATTGGTGCATTCCCCAGTTCAGTACCAATTGCCCCCCTTGCTGTGGCCCTACGTGGGTTTCCTGTAGGAAAATTATCTTGGGGTTCTGTCTATTGATATATGCTAGGACCTTCCTTTTCTTGATTCTGGAACCCAAGCCTTGTATGTTCCAGCTTAGTATTTTAATATTGTCCAAGCCTACGTTAGCCATTGTCTATGAGGTAATTGTAAACATTTGCATGACTATGTGTTTCCGTTCCATGCTCAATAGCCTTTGCGCTCATTCCCTGTGTGCTTTTTTTTATTAATGCCGTTCATTCCATAACTGAACCCCAACAATCCCAACTTGTCTCCTTCCCCTCCCTCACAGTTCCCCTAACTTCAACTGTGCCTTTAGAGTCCCAACCCTCCCCACCCATCAACTTCGCAAGCACCTGCTACGGGGGGGCTGTGGCAGTTTCCAGTGCCCATGCCAACATAGGCCGTGTGTAGTGAATCCGGTTCTGTGTTGTTGATCTCACTCATCTGTGCATCAGTGGGGCAATGTTCATCAACGCAATGTGCCCCCTTAGTGTAAGCCTCCCAGAGGTGGAAGTCGTTGCTATTTTTGATCCATTTTTTCCAAGAACGTGCTTGCTGTTATATGTTTGCATGGGCTCATGAGCTCCCTTCTGTTCCAGGTTGTCTAGCTTTGGCGGGGATGTGTGTTTCAACAAAGTTTGCTGCTTCTTCCGGGAATGTGAAGAAATATATTTTGTTTTGATGTTTTGATGTTGGATTTTAAGTCTGGCTGGATAGAGCATTGCATATTGAACTTGTCGTTCTCGTAATAGCTTATTGACTCCCGTGAAGAGTTTCCGTTCTTGTTGCACCGCCAAAGTGAAGTCTGGAAAAATACGTATGGTGTTGGCCTCCCATTTTAACTCTTGTTTTTCCCTGGCAGTTTTCAGAATCAAATCTCTGTCTCTGTAATTTATCATGCGGGCTATGATAGGTCTTGCCTATGCCCCGGGTTTTGGCTTTGGGGCGAGTGATCTGTGTGCCCGTTTGACTAAGAACATTGGTGACCAACCAGGATTTGCAGACCCATCTTTAAGCAGAGGCCTTACCAAGGGACCGGGAGAGGGTTCGATGCAAATCATCCAATCAGGGCTGGGTGGCGTCCCCGTGGATACCAGGTGAGCGTAACAGCTCCACAGTCTATAAACACAAGAGAACGTTAAACACATGTAAGAGTGGGAAAAAAGGGAAAAAAGGCTCACACTCTCACCAGGTGAAAAAAATAAATCCTAGAAATCCAGCAAAGCTGCTGAGGGACTCAGTAGGTAAGGGAAATTAGCCATTCTGGAGAATTCTCCCTAACAAATGTCATGACCATTTATTGCACGCACAGTTTGCCTCTGTTTCATTCTGTTTCATCCTGGCTTAAGTTTGTTTGGTATGTGGGTAAAACAGCAGGAAGAAATGTCACTTTAAAAAAAAAACATTTCCCAGTATTTGGATGACTTCCCCCTACAATTTAACACGACTTTCAGGTCAAAATGTAAAAAAGAAATATTTTACACTATTTCTCGTCCCTTTTTAGGTTGAACTTCTAGGGACTTGTCACTGTTAATTTGCTCTTTTTCGTGAATCAGGTCCATTTTCTGGATGCAAATTGCACCAGGCAGATAGGGGATTGTTAGTGAATAATCATGCATTTGGAAGCATTTGGAAGCGGTCGCAGGTGCAAACTGGGTTTAACCCGCTTTTCTCAAGCAGATTCCTTTGTTCATTGGACCAATGGGTCCTACATCTAAAGGTTAGTAATTTGCATAGTGCATGGCTTCCTGAAAACCTGGTGTGGATATGCCTCTGGGGGCCGAACCTGGAGATCCCTAATCTAGAAAATGCTTATTTGTGTAAATTCTCAGTAGTCCAGGAGAATGTAACCAAGATATTGTGGATGTACGTGATCACTTCGAAAAAGAAAATATTACATTTGCTACAATTATACCCCCATTCTCCCCTTCTATTTTTTTATAACCCCACCCCCACACATATAATTGTGGGGAAATGTGCATCCCGAAATTCAGTATTTTGGTCATCGAAATGTTTTCATGCTCAGTAATTGACTGACCTGTTTTGCTTATTACAGCTGCCTCTGCAGCTCTTCAGAGAACAGTGGAAAGGTAAATGGAATTGGAACATCTTCAGTAATATATCAGATACACCATTTTAAGTACATGCCTGCTGTCCAAGCTGAGCACGTACTGTGAGAAACCAGAAGGGATCTCACCCGCTAGTCCCTGGGGATCTGTCATCCAGGTGGCCAGGGCACGGCCATCGCTTTTCGATCCAGTTCCTGGGCGTGGACCAGTGTGGGAGGATCACCTGGGTGAGGTTTTTTCGGGGAGTGGGACACCGGATGGTGAGATGCGGTATCCCCTTCCCTATAACACCTTTTCCCTGTCATACGAAGTAGGATATGTAGGAACCTCACCCCTCCTTTTACAACACAAACACTTTCTGTGATAGACAACAGACTAACACCCGAGCTGTATACCTGACATGTACCAATACAATGGTCAGGCAAGGTCAGGCAATTACTGATCATCACACACACCTGACTTCCATTACACTTCCCCACACAGATAAAAGGCGGAGCACCATAGCACGCTCTGAGCGAGGCAAAGGCTGTCCAGTCAAATGGTTGAATATATTTGGTCGAATCAATTTGGTCGAAAAAAAAAAGGTCGAATTTTTTTTTTAAAGTATTTTTTTTTTTTTGCACTAGTATAGGTAAAAAAAGGTAAAAAGGGTGTTTTAACACCAAAAACAGGGGTTGGGGGGGGCCCCCCAAAAAAAAAAAAAAAAAAATTCGACCATTTTTTCGACCAAATTGATTCGACCATATTGTAATTCGATCAAATGTATTCGACCAAATGTCTGGTAACCAGGCAAAGCACACAAAGAAACAGCAGTTCCAAGATGCCAGTTTAATAAGAGCAGAAAGATGGCAAAACTGAAGAGGGTCGCAAGGAAGGTAGTTCCCTTGACCTTTTCGACAAGTAACCGTTACTTTCATAAAACCTTGAGAACAGAAAACATAAGACCAGGAAACCAGGCTGAAGAATCCTGCATTGTGTGTCGGAGGTACCCTGGGACTTCCCGCATCAGTAATCAAGGCTGGGAGAATCTCCAGCCACCATGGTACTGTCTCCAAGAACAACGCCACTTCAGTGATAGCAACACACACAGTGAATTGGGGAGGCCAATACAAGACCGGTCTGTGTTGGAGCCAAGGTTGCAAGCAGCCACATTGTATGGCGAGTGCTGGAACGAACATTGTTAAAACCCATGTGATTATAGACGCGAATTAAGTTAAACTGCTGATGAGTGATTGAACTTTAAAGCAAGCTACAATACCTTTGACAGAGTGGTCCGGCACCGTGTGGGTGCTCGATCGAAGGTCTCTGCTGAGAAGTGATAAAAGTAGATAAAGTTGGCCCAAGCAGGGCAGAGGGAGATCAATTGAAAGAGAACGAATAAATGAGAATCAAAGTGATCCTGCAATGGGTCAAGTCAAATCCCAAACACAGTCGAAAGTCTTTGATTTCGTTAAAGTAAAGAAAGTTTGGAAAAGTGTATGGATTTGGTCCGAGCCCGACAACGGGAGATCAATTGAAAGCTTTGTGTTAAAGTGGGTCTGAGCACGGCAATCGAAAATCACTCAAGATGTTGTACATGAGAATCCTGAGGCGAAAGGAACTTTTGGAAGTTTGTTTGTTGCATCAGGCCCTCTGAAGTAAGAGACTTTGACTGGCAAAGAGTCTTTGACACAGAAGGCCCTGATACTGAGTTTTGAACTGCATCCTCGTGCTAGAGAAGCCAGAGACTGTGATAAGCTGAAGTGTGCCGCCTTGTCCCGTGCTGAAAATGTGAGGAAGGGAAGCCAACGGCTTAAATATCCTGACATATCATTTCTAGAACACTTTATTTTTGCATAACATTGTTTCCCACACTATTTGTATTTAGAAGCAAGGATTGGCAATACGTTTATTAGTATAGGCCCTTTTATTTTAACAAGACACAAGTAGGACTGCATTATTTTTACTTTGATGGTCGTAGTTTGCTCGCATTTTTAGATTTAGGTTTAGATAGGCGTTTTTCAAACCCAATTGAAGTTCAATAAACACCCTTGAACTGTGGTCACTTGTGTCTGTTTTACTGTTTGATACCATGCCTTTCTTACAGTACAAAGACTCTGACAAACTAGTCCTTTCTTATTCCATTCCTGAAAGGTGCAATATGTGATAAAGGGTCCTAGTGACCTTTCTCACCATTTCCTGACCAGATATGAGGAGCAACTTTAATGCAGACCAGCAGACATCATAGAGACCTCTCAAATGCCCACTCTGTTTATCTTGTACCTAACCTCTACTCCACCAACCATCTGCGCCCAGAGGCATAGCCAGGATTGTCTAACAAGTGGGGACTGAAGCTAATGAAGTTAACTTGTGCCTGCCTCAGTGACATTAACATCTGTAAATGCCAACAGAGTACTGCTGAGTGGGCATTTAGAGATTTTGGATGAGCCTTGCCCACTCAGGCCCTACTCCGTCTACGCCTCTGTCTACATGCCTTCCCAGACCTGGTTGGATTATTTCTATGTAACCTGTGCCATTCGAGGCCTGTCTTCAAATTCCTTTTGATGATCAGACATCCATAGCCCTCAGATTAAATCTGTAACCAAAGTATGTTTTTAATAGCTGTGATTGCTTAAAAGAATGTTTCACCTTTTTCCTTACTCGGCACAATTTAGTGGTTAACTACTTCATTCCACCTAGTCTTGAATAGTGTAATGCAATATGCCTGGGACTTCCCATAAGTGATACCACATTTTCTTTGACCTCATCAAGAATGCTACAGCATTCCTGGTTTTGGGCTAGAAGAGACAAGGGGCCTGATTACAGGTCCGGCGGTAACCCTGCCGGTGCTACCGGCGGGTTGCCACCAGATCTGTAAAGATTTACTGGCACCTGATTTCCCAGTGCCACCGGGCTATTACAAGTCCAGCAGCCGGGAAGTCAGGCGCCAGTAATTCTGTTAATCCCCATTCCCATATCGGAGTAGGGACACGGAAGCCCAGGCACATTATTAACGGTGCTGGTGCTTAAGTGATGGCTTTGCCTACCATGACTGCTGCGCCCGGGAGGGTCAGACCTGTTAGGCACAGCGGCTCTAGTAGTTTGCTGGTCCGGAAAGAAGGGTGCCGGTGAGCTTACCAGCACCCTTATTTCTGGACCGGCAAACTTGCCATGAGGCCCAAGGTCGAATTTCCCCGACCAGTGGACCCTCCACTGGCTCCTGGTGGAAAAGAGGCTGATGTTCCAGGCAATGTGGTTGGTTCATGAAGACATGAGTGGCACTTACCTAGAATGCTTTTAAGGTCAATTTTTGCTTTTGAAAGCGTGACAAGGTTGTCAATAAGCCATGTGACATTGAAGAGAGGTTTTAAACTCTTTTTTTTAATAAAAGTAAATACAAAGGAGTCAGTTGGGCTCCTAATCGAGGGGTGGGCCCTCTACCCTTCCCTTTTTCATTGAAGGGGGTGTCCACCTCCCTAACTCAGGCTCCCACCTCAAACAAGTCTGGTAACAAATAATACTTCACTACACCCGGGGTACCCCTACTGCAAAATCTGGCTTAAAGGCTGTAGCCTTATCTATCTACCTCCCTAAGGGAATTTCTAAGTGACCTAGTGGGTAGTCTGTTCACTTGGGCGGGCCTTTCCTCCTGATGGTTGTGTCTAACCTTTTATTCACTCTATTCTCCCTACGCCTGTCTCCTCTCGACACCACCCTCCACTCTAACTCTCAGTCCCTCTCTCGCCACCACACTCTGTCTCCTGCTCTTATCCCTATCTCCTCCACACTCAATCTCCTACTTTTACCACGCTCACTTCCTTTTCCTGTATCCATTCTCCAGCTCCCGCCTGGTCTTTTCTACATCCCTCTAGGTCTCACTCCTTCCACACTTCTTTTGCCTCTACTCTCCAACACCCTCCTACCTGTCACTCCCTCCTACTCCTGCCTCTACTCTCTCTCACTCTTACTATCAACCCCTCTCCTGCTGCTCTCCTCCAAAATCATCTTCTATCACCCTTTCACTCAGACACAAAGAACCAAATGGGTACCACCCTTTAAATCCCAACACCGTAACTTCACTCACGCCAAACACACTAAAACTCTTCTCAAGGTCCTCAGCTACCTACTGCACCCTGCTCTCTTTTTCTCCTCTGACCTCACTCGAACACCTTTCATTGCAGATGGGCTCTTCTCTTTTTATGCTTCCCCTTCCTTTCTGGAAGCTTAACTTCTCTCCCATTGGCTACCTGCGTCAGCTGCTTCCTTGGGCCAATCTCTGTCTAAGCTACTCCCAAGTCCCCCAGTTTCCTCCGCTTGTGGGATGGAATTTCCCCAGGAAGTCTCTTCACAAAGGCCATTAGCCAGCTCATTTATCCAGTCTCTCGGGGGCCAACTGAAAGAGAAGAAAAAGAGAATTGGCCAGGACAGAGGTTGATTGTCACAGAGTAAGGGAAAGCTGTACTAATAGACATGCACAGCTCCGTGCATACCGTGGACATGTGACCTCCTCAAATCCCCCCACACCAAACCTGGTGTAGGGCTGGCTCTGGCGTTACACTAGTAGGCTGCCAATGTTGGGAGGGCCCTCCCTCGATAGGGTGAAACCCTGAACCTGTTGCAAAACTCAGCAGATGTTTGCAATACTGAAGACTACAACCGCTTACAAATTTCCAGTTTACACAACATTTGGACAGATGTTAGTTAATTTCCCTTTCGGGCTTCTCACATCTGGAACTGTGTTCCGGAAACACGGCACAGTAGACCACATTTTGTTTAGGTTACATTTAGAGACCCACCAGTTTGCCATTTCACTCTTGCTTCTTTGTTTTGTTACCATGCCCCCTCAATGGGACATGGGGATTGAATCCCTGTCTTTCCTCTGTGTCTTCCTGTTCTCTGATCTTTTCTTACCAGCATCTTCAAGAGGCCTCTTGAGTATGAACGTGCTCAATACATTGCGTGTACACACATAACAATCGTTTTTGAAAGAACAGGTCTTTATTTAATTGCATGTTTTGAAATATCACCTTCCTTCCCAAACACAATTTAAACAACTACCAGCTTCAAAATGAACACACAATGAAAACCAATTCTGCAAAAAAGCAAAACAGCAAACAAGGGATACATGTTACATAAATAATATTGAACAATACAATTATAAACAACCACATCTCGAAGGCGTTAATGGTTTCTACGTTTCTGAACTGAATTTGATGAGGATAAGGATATTCAGATAAGTGGTTCTGAATCAGGAGTGACGCAGCGGGATAATGAAAAGTGGAACGGAGGCCACCAGGGCGGCGAAGCAGAGCGGAGGGTATCTGAAGGTGTGTGAAAGTAGCCACTTGTGTGGCTAAGAGGCGCCATCATCTGGGCTAGTACAGTCTCCAGTGGGGGCTTCAATAGTGAATGGCATCACTTAAAATGTTTAGTGATGGGTCAAAATGCATGAAAACGGTCAGTAGTTAGTCTCCAAATGGCTGATGGGGAGTGATGAGCATGAGGGTAGGAGTCAACGAACAATGAACGACAACACGTGATATCTGCATTCATATGACCGTGTGCAAGATTAATGGAAAGGGCGTGATGTGATTTGTTTCCTGCTTTAGGACAAAACACATTTTGATTAATGTAACCCTTAACTTGCTGCAATGTAGTGTGCAGGAGCCAGGCTCGGACTGGCCTATAGGGCAATGCCCGCACCCAAAATGCAAAATGCTAGTGTGGGCCAGTTTCTTTTGGTCAAAGTGGGCCAGTTTTTTTGGCAAATGTGGGCCAGTTTGATGATTTACTTCTCTATGTGGTTAGTCGTTTTGACCATTGTTGCTGAATAACTATTCTTTAAATTGCAATATTTGTGTTACATTTTATCAAAACACTCCCCCTTGGGTACTATTAAAATAATCTGTCACAAAAGGAACGACACAATTGCAACTGTGGGCCACTTTTTGATTGATGCCGACACAATTGTATGCCGCAGTCCGCCCCTGACGGGAGCACCACACATTGATTAGTAGAGGCAGTCAAACATGATGTAGCTAAATGCCCTTGATCTGCAAGTCCTGGGAGGATCGCTCAGTGGCAACGTGCTTGATCTGCAAGTCCTGGGAGGATAGCTCAGCGGCAATGTGCTCGCCTTGGAAACAAGACTACACGAAGCAACACGGGTTCGATCCCCGGGTCAGCGCTTAGAAATCTCCGGGTATTAAGCAGGTTTTAAATACACAAGAGACATATTTCTGAAACAGTGCCTCGATGCCCCGGGCTGTGTGAGCTCTTTAAAAATGCAAAAGTGAAAACGTATTAAGTTCAGCCTAGTGACCGGCTATGCTGAGCAACATGTTCACGGTGGAGATTTCCAATGGAATCTGTAAGCTCAGTTTAACAGAGAGATATCTCTTTAGTGTTTGTAGTGGGATGTAAAATGGGGTGATAAAAAAACCTGAACAGTAGAATTAGCAACCAATATATAGATCATGTATTGCGTTTTATCGTAAACGTATGCCATGTATTGGTTGGAATCATGAGAAGCAAAGGCTACATGAATGAGCAGCCATGAAAATAGCGTATTTTGGGGTTTAAAAAGAAATGTGAACATATCTGTCTTTGAACATGTACAATATTTCAATTAATAGCTATATCTAGTGCTTTTGATAAATGTCAAACTTTAGTCCCAGATAAGAGACAGGTAAAAACTTCCACATGGGGTGTTTTCAGGGTAGGAGGAAGTTGCGTTTCCTGCAGGCACTTACACACGAAGGCCTAAAGTAACGAGTTCGTTACAAGCACAGTTGAAATGCCTGAGAAATGCCCAGAATGTTTAGTAAAGCCAGATGCCAACAGGGCAAAAAGAAGCTTTTGACTGACCTTAGGATTTCATCAGTTTAAAGCAAGGCAACAGATTGAATTGAGAGGTAGACATAAGGAGTGCTTAGAGGAGTGTTGGGAGGGTGTTTGAATCTAGATCCTGATTTACAGGACAGAATTCCTCACAAACTCCAACTATTGGGATGTGAAGTCAGGAAATAATTGAAATTAGACTGCTCTGGGTTGAACTTTTTTTGCAAACAGTTATCCAGGTACCAGGCACCAGGCACTCTGCCACCTACCTTCTGCTTGCTTCTCTTATTTTATTGTTTGAAGTGCGGACTGAGCTGGAGAGCAGCGGTCGCTGTACAGCAACATCACCAAAATTCCCACTGGTCTCATCCTCCACTTCAAAGCCTCGCGCAGCCAACACAAGAAAGAGATCTAGCCCAATGCTAAAACTACTTTGGACTATCACTCTTGCAGTTCCACTGTCATTACGAATGTGACGTATGCTATGTTTTAGAATATGGCCGACCTAGAAACCAGTTGGGGCTGCAATGAACTACTGAATAGTAACCTAGCAGTACAAGGCACTTTACAAATACCAAATAATCCAAGGTTTGGCTTTGCCTTGTTGGAATAAATATGGCATGTCTGTCCTCTGAATGTTAAGAACTTGGGATTCTTATCAGGAGGGTAGGGTTGATGTCATGCTTTTTGGTAATGCTTGAAGACAAGCAATAGAGATGCCTGGTATAAATTGATAATCAGACTAAGTGGAAAGGATAAACATGTTGAGTGAAGCACACAGTCTGTGTGTGTTTTTGCAAAGACCCGGCTATTCACTTGTATATCAAGAGTTGGCCAACTTAAAGCATTTGTCTGGAATGTTATGGCTGAATTTAAGTCTATTGTGTAAGAGGGATTATCAAAAGAGAGAGCGGCATTGGTCAAAGTCTCAGACCAGGGCAGATTGGCTCAGACAGACTGGTACCTTAAATTACCACCTCTTATCTGCAATACTCTTTCTGTCCTGGGAAAACAAAAGCAACTGTTGCTAAGAAGGAGCGTTGATTTTAGAATGATCAAGGGCAATACTGATGTTACAGCCATAAATATCCTTGATGCTTATGTTACCTGCATTCTACAATCAGACTAATTAAATGCTTGCATTTTTAATTGGTAATCAAAAGAAGGATTTTTGTAAGATACCAAATGTGTATCGTAGACATCTGCAAATGTACTTTTTCTTTTCCTGTGTAGACATACAGATAATACAACGATGATAAGCAAAAGAATCCCACAGGTTGCGCACAATGCAGCCAAGATGACGATGTAGCTTGGTCTTGTCTTGAATTTGGTGCATGGTATTCTTGAGGCAGGACTGGATATCACTTGACTTGACCCCGCTTTATTAACGGCGACCATGCAGACTTGATAAGTGGTATCTGGTAGAAGGTTATACAACGTGTACTGTCTCGCCGTAACGTACAGGTCATCCACAACCGTCGGGTCCTCGCTACCATCGGGATGGTAGGCAAGTTGATATCGATGCACAATGGAGTTCGGAGCGCACCAATGGATCTGCACTGACGTGTCTGTAATTTCAGAGACTTCCTTAAGTCGTGGCGGATCTGGTAGAACATTGTCCGCTGATAGCCCGGGGCAGTAACACGAGGACACCCTCTGAATTTCATGACAAGGCTTTTGAAGATGTTTACAGGGGTGATAATCACACACAGTGATCTTATACGGGGATGCAGCTTCCTCTTCCTCTTCATCCTCATAATCCATCTCAGGCATGTACTCTCTCGGTATGTGTGGAACTGTAGGGTGCTTCTTGATGGTGTTAACCTGGGTGGCATTTTGCTCCTTTGCTTCCGTTCCAGTCGTGCGTGTAGAGCTAGGTAAATGTGTGAAGGCTTCATATGGCAATGCAGGAAGGGCCGTAGGACCTCTGCGGGAAGCATTGGTTGTACTTGTAAAAGTAGAAATGTCTTGAACTCCTGTGGTGCTGTGATGTGTTTGCAAGGCTGTTTCTGTGGAGGACAGTGTATTTGCAATGTCGGAATATAGTTCTACGAGTGCATTAGAACCAGCTTCTGTTGACGTGGGAGCTCGAGTAGCATTTTTAGCGCTGAGATTTAGGGTGCTGTTCCGAACAGGTTCACACTCCTTGTAGAGGTCTGGCAAGGAAAGGGACCCATTGTGCTCTGTTCTGTAGCAGATGGTTTCATTTTCTCTGAAATACAAATATTGCCATGGTTAAAGTATGAAATAAAATAAATATGGTACACAGTGCCTCCTCTAAGGCTACCTAGTTGACATTGAATCGATACTTCCACATTTAAAGAGCTTTTTGTCTTCTCTGCGACATTTTTTATCCATAACCAGATTACCCTAAACTCTGCCAGGGAGATGTGAGCATGTCAAATTTAGCAACAATCGTGGTTTTGGAATGTATAAACCGCCATCAAGGGTTTTTGTCCAGCGATTGTGTTTTACACCTCCCTCGCTCCATTTTCACACTCCTGATATGTTGGAAGGCTTCTCCAAACCCCCAGTCTTTCCTTACAGTCTGGTATACTATCAATGAGGTATGCACCAGGGGATTGAACACAGCCAGGCAGCTGGAGGGCCCTTCCCCCGCATGGATCCTCCCGGGAGACAGCTGCAAAGGGAAATGGTGGAGCACAGATAATGGCATCTAGGTTAAGTTCTAGTATTTTACTGGCATAGTATCATTATAGCCACCTGCAATGTATGCACATGAGACTGGGAAATTAGCAAATACGGGCACACAATATACACCTTAATGTACAACTTCAGTACCTCCACCCATAACTAAAACATTACTTCGTGTAGATGTGGGACCCCTGGGTTCAGATGTCTCCCAGTATACAGCTCATTAACACGAATAGTCAATTATGTGCTATCTAGAGCAGTGTGGCATGCATCAATGAACTGTTTACATTCTATTTCACATTACTGACACCAGCCTTAACTTCTTTACTGTTCAAGGAAAAGGGTCTGGTACCATTAGGCGTTTTCTTTTCATCTTTAGTTGAGCTAAAAATACACACCATTGGGAGGGTCCATAACTGTGTACTGGAGAATTTAGAGTAGCGCAGAGATATCCTGGTAAAATAAGGCGCGTGTGGGCGAGTGCATTGCACCTAATGTTTCAAAGATCAGATGTGAACCTTCACCTTTTGCCCACCGTGCCATCTAACACTTGAAAGGCACGCTTTACAGCATTCGAGGCGCTAGATTAGACTATGTGTCGATGACAGCGCTAAAGGCACGTGTGCAACCCTCCAATGCTGACTGACTTTTCTGAGCCTCCACTAACACTGCACGATGAACTAGACCTCAAACCGCAATCAAGTGTGCCCATCGCACAAGCACAACTTCCTTGCATGCACTGCCAAGATTAATCCTACTAGTACACTGACTTGGACACAAGCTCTCTATACCCATTATTCAAGCATAAAGACAGGGGTAACAATTTTAAGGGCAAAGCTACTAGCCAGCCATTAAAAGTCACTTGTCACCTCAATTCCACACATGCACATGGTACAGTTGCCAAGAGTCAATTATCAGTAGCCAATAACCAATGCAGAGTGGACATTTTGCACCCTGATAAAGAGAAACATTCAATTTGTTGTGTGCACTAAATGAGTAAGTCAATATTTTTCTGTTTTATCATGACATTAAAAATATAATTCAATTTCCTTTTCTAGGAGAATAGGGCCATGGAACAATTCACATTTTGGTGTTGACCAATTAACAACTCCCAATACAATTGTATAAAGAGTCACAGTACATTCCTAATGTTTCTAAAAGGCCAAGAAAGTCCTATTATGGCTGTTAAGCAAAACCAGGAAACGTGGGGAAGTAATTTGCCCAGGATCACACAAATTGCCCAAGTGAGCAAGCTGGGATTTCAACCCTGGTTTCTTGGCTCCATCCATTGCATCACAACCACTGGGCCATATTGTGCCACGCAATATTTCGTTTTACACCAACAGGTGTAACTCTCGGCCTAAACCAGTATAGACTGTGTTCAATTTGACTTGCACATGCACAGGGCTCTGTTGCAGTCTAGCTAGGTTTGTGCTTCATAAATTCCACAGATATGTTAAAACAGTTATATTCACTCTTAAATGGAACAAGATCAACCAATAGTTTGAATATCTGCAAAAATATGTGAAGCAAGGCTGAAAACTGTACGAGTTAAAAATGAGCCATACTGAGCTGAAAGTTGCAACTTGTTATGCGATAGGAGGGACAGGAAAACGATGGATATGTCACAAGTGGCCTCCACTGTGTTGCAATATACAAGAGCATGTCCACAAGTTGACAAACTCGGTCAGAGAATTCTTTCAGAACAAGAGGTCACCACACAATGAACATGTTTGCAAAGAACCTGCGTCCCGTTGCCTGCTGTTGCCTTAATGAAACAATTGAAAACATCCACAGTACCTTAGCTCACAGGTCAATCCCTGACATGCTGCGGCCATAAAGACAAGGCAATATGCGGATTTCAAGTCAGACCGCACAGCCTGCATCCTGCTAATCAGGGTTTGCGGGTGCCACTTCCAGCCCGCAGTGAAGCTCCCCCATCCTGCGCTGATTCTCGGGAGGAGTTGTAGCTTCCGAAAAAAAAAAGACTTAAAAAAAAATAATACAGCGGTCGCAAGCTGACCACAGACGTCGCAACCACAGACCCAGAGGTCGCAGTGCCAGACCCAGAGGTCGCAGTTGCGACCTCTGGCAACCCCTAAATGACATCGCTGATCAAAGATCCCTCCAACTGGCTTGTATATTCCAAAAAGTCTGTTCGACCAATAGCCTGACCAACCTACAGAGAATGGCCTCCCATTGCACCCCAAAAATAAATGAAGCAGGACAATCAGCATTCTTTTGTTGGAAACTGCAAGACAAAAGTAACACAGTGAAAGAATACTGAAGTACCAAGGTGTCCAGCCCTCGAAAAATCGCAACCAGTTCCTAAGGCATGGATCAAAATACCAGATGCATGCTCAAGAAGGGGTTTAAAACATCCCTTTTTAAGCAGGTATTTGGCCTGCAAATACATTGTCAGGAATACCTGCCTTCCTACAAGGGAACACACCCCATCACCGTTTAAATATCAATAGACCCCACAGAAATGTAAATCTGTGAAAAAAATAAACTGCTGAATCTGTAGCCAAAACTTCCAAACTGCTCAGAATATGGACTTCCCAAATGAATTACCCTAAAACGTTGACTGTGCCAACTTTCCGTTAATCAGGCTGGAAGCTGTTGCAGGCTGTAGTGAATGAAGGGGGACAATTACATGTGTATTATCTTTGAATAGCATTTGCACATGAGCATCTCAAAGATGCTCGAGGCATCTAGAGATTTGCTCCAGTGTTAGGCTTTGTAAATAAAGGTTTAGTGTTGTGCTCTAGCACCTTGAGCCGTCTCTTGTGCTAGATGGGATTACCAATAAAGATCTCGGACCAAATAACCGGACGGACTCAAAAAATATGGAAAAATACTACTTTATTCTCATTTTAAGAAAGCGGGGTCATCTGGTAGACATTGGATTGATGCTTGCACATTGGTGTCCAGTTAAAGGATCGAATACCAAAGGATCGAATGCCAAAGGGTCGATGAAATTTGACCTAAAACCAAAGGGTCGAATTTTCTTTTTTTAATATATATTTTTGGGGGTTTTCGTTTTGTAAAAAAAGTGTTTTTTACCAAAAAAACAGGGGTTTGGGGGTGGACCTCCCCCCCAAAAAAAAAACTTAAAAAAAATAAATAACATTTCGACCCTTTGGTTTTAGGTCCTTTTGATTCGACCCTTTTGGCATTCGATCCTATGTTTTCGATCCTTTGACCTATAACCTTGCACATTCCCACACAAACTTGATTACACAGAGGTTTTATACTGCAAAATGCGTCATCTATAACATCATCCTACGTGGCAAACTGTAAACCTATCGACATGCGGGATTGGTTAGGAGAACATATCTACTTATAGAGTACATATGGGTTTGTACTTCATTGGCTGCCTCTTATCTGTGAGGCACATCCTCTAAATACATATAATACTAGTGGACAAAATGGTAGCGGATTGGTCTATGCAACATTGTATAGCAGGTTGCCCCACAGACCAGTTTCCATTCCCACCCAACCTTGGACTTTCAGCTCGGCTAGCAGCACGTAAGCAAAACAAAACCCGTGTGCTAGAGTCACTTCAGAGTAATCCCTACTTTCCCAATTAGTCCATCATCTCTCATTAGTCTGACCATAAGACAAAGTTCCCCGTCTTTAGTTGACCTTGTAGCTTGCTCTCTGTTCTGGGACTATCTTCGTCCACAGCTTAAGGAATAGCTCTTGTTTTCGACATCTGAATCACGTGTGAGGAGACCGCTAATTTGTCCATTTCGACTTCTTATTGTACTGATGTTTGATTCAATTATGCTGGGTGTCATTGCTCCTTTTGGCTTCTAGAGACTTGCCCACTCCATCTTGTAGAAGTCTCGTCCATTGTTAATTGTCCAATACTTGGCTCTTGCAAATGTTTTCTTCTTCTTTAATATAAAAGAAATATGTCTCATGTCCATGACTTATCCGTCTGCCTTGCTTTGTGCTTTGCAGCTATTCATTGAAATAGCATCCTTGATCCTGGGCCAACATAGACTCCTCTTCATTTTGCACAAAGCTAATTTTCCAACGTCTCCTGACTCTGCAGCCCTGGTCTGTTTCTGAGGTAGCTTAAATGAATCTTTGCACCATCCAGCGTCCATTTTCCTATCATGGCGGTCCTTGCCACATTATATTTTCCTCTATCGCAAGCTTCTATATGTCTCATCGACCTTGCATTGCTACATATTTACACCTATTGATCAGCAAGTTACTTTGTCTTTTTTGTATATGATCACTTTATCATTTTGTGCATGTTTCTCTTGTTGCTTCACTTACATCATCTTTAGTATTTTCATATCATTTCAGTATGTCCTTGTATATATTCTCCATAATGTCACTCTACCCTTGTCAGATTTCACTCATGTCCAATGGTGCGTGCTGACATCATTCCACACAACATCCATCCACTCTCTCAGTGCGTGGATACATTCCATACAGTTGTTTGAGTGCATATCGTCTTTCGTACACTCGATGCGGTGTAGGCATAACACATGGAGTCCTGTATAGGGCTCTTCTCCTGCCAATCCAGTAGGACGGCACTGAGGGGGCAGGAGTTAGGGATAATGCGTCCACCTGCTCCTCTACAGTGTGGCAGATATAACCCATATTTGCATGGGCAGCTCCTGATCTGTTCCAGTGCAAACCTTTCTGAGTTATGCCCATATAGTTCATGTATACAATTGGTCCAGGCCTCTTCTTTAATTAGTGAGGGAGCCATCTCCGATGTTTTATTAGTACAAGGTTCCAAAATCCTTGGATTTGTTAATTTCAATCATGATGTTTTTTTTCTTATTTGAAGTCTTTCATGTTTAGATTTGTCTTTACCTCTGTTTAAAGCTTTTGGTGTTTTGTAAATTTGATGACCATAATAAATTCGGTTTTTAACACCAAAACAAGAATTATGAGCTGTAAGAAGCGTTTTATCACTAACCGGTTTTTTTTAATTGCTTACACCTGACAATTCGCCAAAGAGATAGTTTCTCTTAAAACCACAAAGACTTGAACAGGGGACTGCTCCCAGAATTCATGAAAGTGACAGAGAGAGGAGGAATGCTTGCCTGAACACCAGGATTTCAAGAGAGGTGGCAATAAAAAGACCTGCGTTTGGTGGCTTTTAGAAGATAGAGCAGAAAATCAAGTAGTGGCATCCAAAGAATAGAAACTAAAATCAAAATCACACCTCGCAAGTGAAATCAATGCTCCAATGTCTTGCTGTACTGTAAAAAAAATGAATAATTACTTACCATTAGATAAGGGAAACAGTTACTGTATGCACTTATGTAGAAATGTATTTAAAAATGACGGCATGTTGTAGACTCAATGTTGAACACTGACAAATATGGAAACCCCAAAGCATAAGCAGAGGTGCTCAATAAACTATCATTTCATCACAGGAATATACAACACTCCTCCATGAGTGTGGATGCATGCCAAAGAAAAGGAAATAAAATCATGGATAGGTTAAGATCGAAACTCTCCCATCTGCTTCACCAGCACGTGCCACAGGAAACAATGTGGCAGCGTCTTTAGTTAAGACCATCTGAAGCAAGATCCCCATTGTTCTTGGATTCAGAAGAGTCGGGTGAGCAGGACCCATGCCAAGGTGAATGTATCTAATTCAGAGATGAAGAACTCACGGGCAAAGTCTGGTGGTGGAAAGTAGATGTCCAGCATTGAGCAACCCAACAGTTTGACTGGGGAGATAACCCCAAAAGCCGACGAGACATCCTTGTAGGTAGACTGATGGTTCAACACCCAAATTTCCTCCATTTCTGCCTGTAGAAGAATACGTGCCATTTCCAGATGGATTGCTTCCTTTTTGGTGCCATGCACATCAAGTTTCTTATCGCATCTCAGGATCAGTTGAAGGAGATATTAAGGGAGTAGTGGGGGACGGGGACGCAATTGAAGATTTTCGAACATGTGACTCCTGTGCCACAGATGTCTGAATTTAGACAAATAGGTGCAATCCCTGCCACAGCTTGCAAGAATGAACTGAGTCAACAAACAGGTCATTGATCAGAGCGTAGGTCAATAGTGTATTTGTTATGACAAGTTCCTGTGAGTGGAACAGTTCTGGTACAGAGTGAGGATCAAAGCAGTAAAGAAAGGCACAGACCACTTTCAAGCAGAATTGCCTCTATAGATTTGGTTCAAAGTTGGGCATTACTTCGCCTAGGGGTGTGGCATTCATGCTTTTAGTGCTTAAAAAGTAAGATCATCAGAATCACCACAATTGCAAGGATGTAAAAACAGAGGTGAAAACCCAGTGCTCAATCTTGAAACAAAGTCAGGTGTTCCAGACGCAGTGTTGAATTTGTTTTACGGGAGGTAGCTAGTAACTTGTCCTCGCTGTGAAGGGAGTTCCATGAAGGCAGACTTCAGCATCTGGCCAAGAAGCTGTTTTTTTGAAGATGGTTGTTGCTAGATGAAAGCAACTAGATAAAAGCCTTTTCAGAGACATCTAACAATGCCTCTGAAGGAGTAGCAAGAATAATGTTGATCTTTTGGAGGCGTAATGCGGTTACACGTTCCCTTGCCTGTGTCTATATGTGGGGGTGACTCGGTCTGCCGGATGCCTCCATGAATTAGTGGATGATGGTCCCGCAGATGTTATGAGTCAGACCCCGCGGTCATACTCCTCTGGTTCCAGTTGCATGGCAGGCAACAGTTGAGAGCTTTTTTATGGACCCCAGGGATTTAAATTGCCTAGAGCTTGGAGCAATTTAGCTCTTGATTGCAGCATTGAAGAGCCGGTTAGATTGACACCAAACGACCCCAGGAGCACCCTTTGACTCCCCAAGCCCTCTGGTGTCATATCTGACGTCAAATCCGTGCGTTTGGAAATGTGTATAAAGGAGCTTTAGGACACATGTACAAGACATTTAAAGCTTAGGGCATGCCTGTAAAATGGCTCAGTGGGTTAAATGCTTGTTGCTGTGATTTGTGTTTGATCTGCAGGTCGCAGGTTCAAATCCCACCAAGGCCAACTCAGCCTGTCATCCTTTCGAGGAATGAGTACCAATTTTGATTGAGTAATAATAGTAATGTATGTAAATATGTCCCATGTAAAGCGCTATATAAAAAAACAAATTATAATATATATATATAGACTATAGCGTGCAAGAAATATTTACAACTTGTTCATGGTTCCCCTCAGGTAGATCCTGCCCATTAGGCGGTGTCTAATACCCAGAAGCAAATTTTAGCTGCTGCTTATCAAATGCTTATTTGGATTCCTGGGACCCCCTTCCTAACTACAAGTGCTGGATGCTCTCTTTAGGAAGACCCAAAGCTCTGGACAAAGGAAAACCAAATGATTTGCTTTAATCAGAGTCAATTTCATTCACCTGACAGTGGAAGCATTCATCCTGATACTGTTATAATCCAACACACAGTTTCAGAGAAGTCACTGTAATGACCCAGTCTGATGCTCCATGAACTCCAAAGAACCGCGTTTGACGTAATGATGCAATGTTGTGGCTTTCCAACAACAGATCTGGCTGTGAGTCAAAGCTACAAATTCATTGTCTCCGGACATGGGCTTCCTTTGCTGAGCAACGCCCCTGATTCTCTGTACATTTACCTAGAGTTTTTCCAGCATACCATTCACACGATGTAGAAACAGGACCTCCTAAGGCAGTACCAGAGAGTGGCAGGAGAGCGGAATCCAAGATTTCAGACATTTCAGATGAATGCTTGATCTGGCCCCCTAAGCCCACAGTAAGGCCAGGCACACCTGTATGCCAAGGAGCAACAACCAATCCCAACCCTATCCAATTACAGGACACAAATCCAGTCAGTTGGTGTGGGTCATTGGAGAAGACTTTTGTGTTGGGCAATTAGAGAATACTGGAGTGAGACAATAGGTCTGGTGAGGATGTATTGGAGCTGCCGCAGGAGAGAGGTGGAAGGGACAGGAGGAGGTCGTAAGATCAGACTGCAAAGGCGATGAAGAGAGTACAGTAGATGATAGATCATGTGGCAAAGGTGGTAAAGTGAAAGAGGCGATTACATCAGGTGCCAAAGTTTGTAGCATGGAGGAGATGGTTAGATCAGTAGGTAAAGGTGGTGCAGTGAAGGATGTGGTTGTATTAGGTGGTGCAAAGGACGAGGGGATAGAAAAAGGTGGTGAAAGCAAGATTGAGGGGACAACCAGGAGGTTCCAGCCTGCCACCACATCCAGGGCCATCTTAAGCACTTTTGGGGCCCTGGGCACAGACATCTTTGGGGCCCCCTCCACCAAACCAAAGGAATCAAGAAAACTGGTCACGCCGCCCACCCGTCACAACATATAGGTTGATATGCTCTCTCACAGCATAATAAGCAGGTTTACTCCCTTTAAGTTCCCTTACACTCTTCATTCAGAATGGAACAAGTAGCATTTGAAGACCAACATTAGAGGTTACTGTTCTAGTACATACAGGATACTTTTTTATCAATAATATCCAGGAAGGTATGTAGCCTGTAGTATTAATGCAGGACTGTATATAAAAAGGTACATGTAACCCATAATAGACAGAGAACTCACATTAGCTGCCTCACAGAATGCAAAAGTGCTCATGCATGTATAGAGACCACCAATTAGAAGGAAGGAGAACACTACACAAACGGTGCATGGATAGTGGAGGCAGATTAGAAGCTACCAGGAAGGTGTCTTTATCCAGACAGACTGAGATTAGAAGTGGGATATGGTTTTCAAATAGTGTTGCCATTAGATATCAAAGGAACAAATGTCTGTGGCGTGCAATATAAATATGATCACTATTAGGACAGTGAAACCATGAAAAAGGCTTTTATGAAGATCATACCATGAGAAGGAAATCACTCTGAAGGGCCGACCATTTTGAAAGGTTTAGGGACTGACAATATTGAGAGGTTAGGCAATACAAGATTAACTGAGATGCCCAGGATCACACATTGGTTAAGGGATGAAGGGATGAAGCTGGGATTTGTGCCAACTCTGCATTTGAACACTTTCTTTTCCTGTTCTTATCCTGAACTAAAACAATCTAATTTTATTTAAAAAAACGGATAGGGAAAGTACACAGATCACATTACCAAAAATAAAATGTTTTAAACAAAATATTATAGAAGGGTGTTATGCAAAATGGGAATGATTCTAGCTCTCCATCATCAATGGAAGTTTATAAGAATCAGTATACCAATCTATGTGATTCAACAAATTAAATCTGGGTTTGTCTTTCGTATTTTAAAGCTTTAAATACTTCCAAAACAATGGCCTGTGACATTTTAATTTATAAACGTGCATAAACACCTTTGTTTTTTGCCAAAAAACAGACAGATTTTGTGTCAAACAAGCAGACTTTAAAATATGCTTGCCTGAGGCCTGCAACATATGGTCCGCTCTCTTCTGTCTACCATCCCGTCCACCCAAATGGCCTACATAAGAAGAAAGATCAAGTAATAGGCTACACTATACAGCAGCATGCAAGAAGGCAAACCTCACAGAAGACAGCACAGTCATTTAAGATATACTTGATGATTTGACCAGGATCACTGTATCGTCTGCTGGCAAATCCATGATACAAGCATGAAAGCTTTCGTGCCATAGTCTTGAATTTTGATACTTATTCACCTCTTGGACTAACAGTTCATGCCATTGTTGGAGACGATTGCCTAGGTTTTACAACACCCCATCTGAACAAACCGATTTCTAGACCTTCACCATACGGATGATATGTTAGTTTTTATAGCAACCCCTAGCTGGTGCAGGTACATTGCTGATAATAGCAGATTTTGTTCTGCAAAACCAAGTACATATGCTGGTAGGTTTATAAACTTCAGACATAGGAAGGGCTCAGCCAGCCTTGCTGGAATGTGACATTCTAATTGTGCATATGTACACATATCTCTGCAATGGGTGCTTCACACACTAAGCTAACTTCTGAACCACAGTGGCACTCAATTTATCCATATGCATTTCACCATTGCCTATTGCACATGATCAACATAATTCCCACAGGAAGAAAATAATGCTACAGTAAGTTGTGCCGTAAGGAACACATGAAACCATGTATAACACAGTGAACACAGACAGCAATACATGATGAATTGATCAAGGCAGAATTTACTTGTAAAAACAGAAAGGCAATGAGTTTAGAGCCTCAGCAGCGCCCCATAAAATATCCTGACGTGTGCTATTTAAGAGTTGTGAACAATGGAATCTTACTTCAGATCAGCTAGCCTTGTGGGGCACCCTCCAAGGTGGGGGCCCTGGGCAAGTGCCCCTTTGGCCCTCCCATAAAAGCGTCTCTGAGCACATCGGGCCAAGAAGTACCACCAAGTGGGAGGATAAATGAGACCCAGACAAAGATGTTATAGGAGGAGGAATGTTGAAGGAATAACGGCTATGAAATTGTTAGGAGGCAGACCGGCACTGGGGATGAGCAATTTGTTAGCAGAAAGAGCTGCCGACTCTTGGCACCATCTCACGCCAACGGAGGAACTGCACCTATGCCAGCAGTTGGTTAAGAAAACAACCCAAATGACCCAGTGTGGGAGCAGGACTGTTGATGGGGTGCACTGTTATTGCATTCCTTTTGTTCATTATCTTTGTGTAAATAAACCCAGCAATTTTTACTTCCTGCATCTATTGTATCGTGCATCTCAAGTGGGACTTCTGATCGCGGCTTGCCAGCCTCATTGAGGAAATATAGATGCCTCAGTCTGATGTCAGGTCATTTCAAATGCACTGCTCTGACATCTCCTACAGGCAGAAAAAGAGATTCACAGCATCTTATCACTGGCGTGACAGTAATCAGACAGTCCAGTCTGTCATCTCTGCACTACGCTTCACGTTGGAGGAGACCGCAGCTGTCCAGGTCCGATCGACGCCCCTGTGGGAGCCAGGTGAGCGTAACAGAACGTGAAGCTAATCTACAAATCCCCACCCGGGCGTTATGGAAACCTCAGAAACCGACCAACTAGCCCAATTATTAGGGGAACTTAGGGCGGAAGTGCACTCTGCACGCCAAGAAACTAATGCCCTCAGGAGAGAACTGATTGTGTCAAAGGAACGCACTGATGATCTTGCTAAACAACTGCTGCAAAACCAAGCTGGGCAAACACCCCTACCTGGACTCGGGGGAATCCCAACTCCTGTTTCATCGAGCAATCCCGTGCAAGTAATTCTACCAGGGACTATTCCTTTAGCTTCACCCTAACGCTTTGCTGGGGACCCAAAAAGGTTTGCAGTGTTTATGAACCAATGCTGCTTGCACTTTTTATGCAGACCTGGAGCTTTTCCAAATGACCAAGCCAAAGTAGCCTTTGTACTATCATATCTTAGTGGCAGCGCAGCTGATTGGTCAATTCCACTAGTCAACCAGGATGACCCTCTGTTACGCTCACCTGGTTCCCACAGGGGCGTCGATCGGACCCGGACAGCTGCGGTTTCCACCAACGTGATGCGTAGTGCCGAGATTACTGTCTGGACTGGCCCGCCTAATCTCGTCTGCTTGATCCGTAGAAGTATTCTCCTGCACGTGGAGAAAGGGATTTAGCCACCCGTGGATTTTAGTGATGGGCCCCTCCCACTGTTCTCTTTCTCCCCACTTGTCACCTCCGATATCCCCTGTTAGTAACCTCACCTTATGTTTTTAAATGATGAGCTCTCCATCCTGCATGGCACGTAGGGGCGCGTAGATACCAGTTACTTCACTGGTTTGAAGGTACTGGAGGAGTTCCGGAGGAATATTGACTCCGGGGTTTATAAAGTTCAAAGAGTTCAATATGTCCGATGTTCACTCTTGTTCCATTCCCTTGTTGAATTGCAGCTGGTTCAAAAGAATGTTGCCTGGAGGCAGCTGATGGCGTTCTGGTAAGAATCTGTTACCCAACACTGTGCGGTAAAAGTTGCATGAGTTGAACTTGTTCTTTTCTCTCCCTTTATAGGTGCGGCATATGAAGATGAGGCGTATTAAAGGGTAATGCCTCCGGTGGTAAATCAGGTAAGCCTATGGTGGTAAGAGATTGTATTTGTCGGCTCCCTTGGCTCACCTTGTTGTTTCTTTTGTTTTCCCCCAGGTGCTGGAGTTCGACGAAGAAAATGATGGAGGCAGCGCCGAGTCGAAAGATGCTGTGGACTGGTGAGTATGTTGCGGCGCTGCTGCTGGCGATGCGACGCGTGCTGGAATAATATCCTTTCCTGGCTCGGAGATGTGCTGGATCCGGAATCAGGTAAGGAATTAAAATAATGTCCTTGATCTAACCTTTTCTTCCTTTTTCCCCTTTTTCTAGGAGCTCCGGATTCGAGGCGGGCGTGGCAGAAGACTGGATGCTGACTTGCAGGCACGGTGAGCGTTACGCTGCAGGATGCAGAATAACGTGAAGCGTGTGTTGGTGGTCGGGCGTGGTTTAAATAGCCTCAAAAGTAGTCTCAGGTAAGAAGTCCCTAGAACCACACCCGAGTAAAAAATAGTCCCTGTAGTAAAATAGTCCCCTCCAGGCTACATGTTGGCCAGGATTCATTTGCAGCATGGTCTGCCTGAGGTAAGTACTGACTGTGAGCCTGGCGCCGTAGGCGCCTGGTCTGATTTCTATTATAAGCCTGGCGCCTAAGGCGCCAGGACTGAACCCAGATAGCACCTAGCCGGGGCTGCTGAGGTTTTAATAAATGTCTGGATGCCTGCTTCCGGGGCTGATGGCCTTGGTCCAGATGCCCGGGGGTAGGCATGATGACAGCACTCCCCCCCAAGGCCCCTCCTAAGGTTGTTCTTCCCCTGGGCCCTGGTTTGTCTGGGAAGTTCCAATGGAATCTCTTCACCAACCGAGGTGCATGAACGTGGTCACTGGGCTCCCATGACCTTTCTTGTGGTCCGTAACCCTTCCAATCGATTAAATAAAAAAGTTTTGATTTAACCATCTTAGAGTCTAGGATATTCTTTACCTCAAATTCAGGTTCTCCATCTATCAGAATGGGGTCAGGTGGTTTGGTTAATCTTGTTCCGGGTTGAACTGGTTTTAGGAGTGAAACATGAAAGACAGGATGGATCTGCATATTACAGGGTAATTCTAATTTGACGGCCACCGGGTTGATAATGGCTTTAATGGTGTAAGGTCCCAAATATCTAGGATTAAAAGTTTGAGTTCCTTTTAGAGGTATGTGTTTTGTAGCCAGCCAAACTTGATCTCCAATCTGGTATTGGGGAGTGTCACTTCTATGTTGATCAGCATTTTTCTTGTATTTCTCTTTTGCTTGTTTCAAATGTTCAGTTGCCTCCTTAAAGGCTTGTGTAAAGGTAGAGTGCAGATGGGTCACTGCGGGCATTTCTAAGTGCTGGAGCGAGTCGAGTTCTTAGGTTCGAGGATGATGTCCATATATGGTATAAAAGGGGTTTCGTCCGGTTCCTGAATGTACTGAGTTATTGTAAGCGTATTCAGCAATCCATAAAATATCCTTCCAATTGCTTTCGGTCTGGTGTAGCATGCAATGTAGGTATTGTTCAAGAGTCTGGTTGGTCCTCTCCGTTTTACCATCGGTCTGGGGATGGTGACTGGTAGATAACCTCACGTCGATTTGCGCCAATTGACAACATTTCTTCCAAATTTGCGAAATTAATTGACTATCTCGGTCAGAGACCCATACGGAAGGAAATCCATGTATTCGAACAATGTTTTCGAGAAATTCCTTTGCCAAAATTGAAGCGGAAGGTAATCCCTTTAAAGGAATAAAGTGGGACATCTTGGAAAAAAGATCAACAATAACTAGAATGGTGTTAAACCCATTACACAGAGGTAGATCTGTAATAAAGTCTAAAGACAAAGTGTGCCAGGGTGTGGGTGGAATATCCAAAGGTTGTAAAAGACCGGCTGGTTTTTTCTTCTGACTTTTGTTTTGGGCGCAGATACCACAAGACAGCACAAATTACTTTACGTCTTTTCGCCAGGTGGGCCACCAGAATTGTCTTTTAATTTTAGCTTTAGTCTTTGCAATACCTGGGTGTCCTTCCATCAGAGCATCATGGTAATTGGAGATGACTAGTTCTTGTAGTTCCTTGTGTGGTAGAAATAGACGCCTTTGATAGTAAGGTAAGCCATTGATGACTGAATAATCTTGGCCCTTTTTCAACCAGTCCTGCAGGGCTGCTGAATCGAAAAGTTGTTGGATTTTGAAATGAATATCTTCTAAAGTCTGTAGAGTAGTTATGCCAAGGATTCTTTGTTCTGGAATTATAGGCACCGGTTCTGGGTTCGAATATGCTTCTCCCATCCCTATTCGGGATAAGGCACCTGCCTTACCATTCTTGCAATCTGGTCGATAAGTGATCACAAAATCAAATTCGGTGAGGAATAATGTCCATCGAAGTTGACGCGATGATTGGGCCTTGGCTGTTCTTAAATGCTGCAAGTTCCTGTGATCGGTGATTACAGTAATGGTGTGCCTGGCACCGAGAAGATAATGCCGCCAAGCCTTGAAGGCGGATTTGATGGCTAACAACCCTTTATCAGTAACCGCATAGTTTAACTCGGGGGCCGAGAACTTTCTGGACCAAAATGCTACTGGATGAAGTTGACAGGTTTCAGGATCCTTCTGGGACAGGACAGCTTGCATGGCTAAACTTGATGCATCGGTTTCGACTATGTATGGGAGCTCGGGGCGTGGATGCTTCAAGACAGGTGCCAACGTGAATTTCAATTTCAGCTCTTGGAAGGCCTTTTCAGCCTCTTCGGTCCACAAGAAGCGTTTGTTTTTTCGCAAAAGTACTGTGATGGGGTGTACAACATGTGAGAAGTCAGGAATAAATCTACGGTAGAAATTAGCAAATACAAGCATGCTTTGTACCCCTTTAACTGAACTGGGTGTTGGCCATTTGAGAATTGCATCCACCTTTCGAGAGTCCATTCGGACTCCTTTTGGAGTCAGGATATATCCAAGGAATTCAACTTCTGTAGAATGAAAAACACATTTCTCCAATTTTGCGTATAACTTGTGCTGGCGTAGTTTCTCAAGGATTGCACGAACGTGCTTAACATGGTCTGATTCTGAGGAGGAGTACACTAGAATATCGTCGATGTATACGACAACACAGACGTCAATGAGTTCACGAAGGACATCGTTCATAAAATACTGGAAGGCTGCTGGTGCATTGCACAACCCGAAGGGCATCACCTGATATTCGAATAATCCGTACTTGGTGCGAAAGGCAGTCTTCCAATCGTCGCCTTTCTTTACACGTACCAGATGATATGCCCCTCGGAGATCTAATTTAGTGTAGATGTAAGCGTCCTTTACTTGGTCTAGTAATTCGGGGATCAGAGGCAATGGGTATCGGTTCTTCACCGTGATCTGATTTAATGCGCGGTAGTCTATGCACGTTTTGAGGTCAACTTCCTTTTTAAGCACAAAGAACAAAGCTGAGGATGCAGGGGACTTGGATGGACGAATGAAGCCATTAGCAAGGTATTGGTCCAAGTATTGTCATTGGTGAAGGTTTTCGGGTTCCGTAAGGGCGTAGATGCTACTACATGGAGGTTGTGCACCGGGTAGGAGGTCGATTTGACAATCGTATGATCTGTGAGGTGGTAAGGTGTTTGCCTGTTCTTTTTGGAAAACATCCTGGAATTCTTGATATTCCTGAGATAACTGCACGACTGGATTAGCGACTGTTGCCAGGCCTTTGTTCAAGGTTTTTTTCTGGGTAACAGGTGTGTGCACAATCCGGGAAGGTTATTCTCTTCTCTCGCCAATCAATACAAGGATTATGTGTTTCCAACCAAGGTATCCCCAGTATTATTTGGAACTGCGGGGCTTTGATTAAATCAAACACAATAGTCTCTCGATGCCCATCCTGACCCAACAGTGTCATCTCTGCGGTGGAATGAGTTACAGGCCCAGAGGCAATTTCAGTTCCATCGACTGTGGTGATGACATCCGAAGTGGTCTTTTTGCAGAGAGGTAGATTCATCCTAGAAGGCAATTCGTGGTCCATATAGTTTCCTACGGCCCCGCTATCAATGTATGCCCTTACTGCATGCATACGTGATGGCTGCCTTGGATCAATAAGGACCATTGGTATGATTAGGTGCGAGGTCTGAGTGTACTTCTTTAAGCTCGGCAAGCGGACCTCTACGCTTGTCGATCGTGGTCATTTCCTGAATCAGGCTCTATTCGGCTTTTCTCAGAAACTCCTACTACTTTCTTGGGTGGTTTAATAGGGCAATCCCATAGAAAATGTCCTGAGGCCCCACAGTACAGACACAATTGCATCTGCCGTCTCCTTTCTCTCTCCTTTTGAGTTAAGGGTCCCTTTACCCCCCCAATCTGCATCGGTTCTGATGCATCCGTTCCTTTGGGGGTAACATTGGGTTTAACCAATGCCCGATTCTCGAACTTAGCTCGATCAGCCTTTCTATTCTGAAGTCGGTGGTCTAACTGGACCACTAAGTCTATATATTCTGCGCAATCCTGAGGTGGGTTCACAACTTGGGCCAAAACATCTTTGAGTTCACCCCGAAGTCCACGATGAAATAATGTAATTCGTTTCACCTCTGGCCATCCGGTTTCCACCACCAACCTATTGAAGGTTGCGATATAGGTTACCTTGTCGTAAGGATAAAAGTTTGTTATCCAGGGCCTGTCCCTGTGAATGTCTGGCGAATAGACTTTCCATGCTCAATTGAAAACCCTGAAAATCCCGAAGAAGAGGGTCATCCTGGTTGACTAGTGGAATTGACCAATCAGCTGCGCTGCCACTAAGGTATGATAGTACAAAGGATACTTTGGCTTGGTCGTTTGAAAAAGCTCCAGGTCTGCATAAAAAGTGCAAGTGGCATTGGTTCATAAACACGGTGAACTTTTTCGGGTCCCCAGCAAAACGTTCGGGTGGAGCTAAAGGAATGTTCCCTGGTAGAACCACTTGCACAGGATTGCTTGATGAAACGGGAGTTGAATTCCCTCCTCCGAGTCCAGGTAGTGGTGTTTGCCCAGCTTGGTTTTGCAGCAATTGTCTAGCAAGATCATCCGTGCGCTCCTTTGACACAATCAGTTCTCTCCTGAGGGTATTAGTTTCTTGGCGAGCGGAGTGCACTTCTGCCGTAAGTTCCCCTAACAATAGGGCTAGTTGGTCGGTTTCTGAGGTTTCCATTACGCCCGGGTGGGGATTTGTAGATAGGCTTTGCGTTCTGTTACGCTCACCTGGTTCCCACAGGGGCATCGATCGGACCCGGACAGCTGCGTTTTCCACCAACGTGATGCCTAGTGCCGAGATGACTGTCTGGACTGGCCCGCCTAATCTCGTTTGCTTGATCCGTAGAAGTATTCTCCTGCAAGTGGAGAAAGGGATTTAGCCACCCGTGGATTTTAGTGATGGCCCCCTCCCACTGTTCTCGTTCTCCCCACTTGTCACCTCCGATATCCCCTTTTAGTAACCTCACCTTATGTTTTTAAATGATGAGCTCTCCATCCTGCATGGCACGCAGGGGCGCGTAGATACCAGTTACTTCACTGGTTTGAAGGTACTGGAGGAGTTCCGGAGGAATACTGACTCCGGGATTTATAAAGTTCAAAGAGTTCAATATGTCCGATGTTCACTCTTGTTCCATTCCCTTGTTGAATTGCAGCTGGTTCAAAAGAATGTTGCCTGGAGGCAGCTGATGGCGTTCAGGTAAGAGTCGGTATTACCCAACACTGTCCGGTAAAAGTTGCATGAGTTTAACTTGTTGTTTTCTCTCCCTTTATAGGTGCGGCATATGAAGATGAGGCTTATTAAAGGGTAATGCCTTCGGTGGTAAATCTGGTAAGCCTATGGTGGTAAGAGATTGTATTTGTCGGCTCTCTTGGCTCACCTTGTTGTTTCTTTTGTTTTCCCCCAGGGGCTGGAGTTCGACGAAGAAAATGATGGAGGCAGCGCCGAGTTGAAAGATGCTGTGGACTGGTGAGTATAACGCGGCGCTGCTGCTGGCGATGCGACGCGTGCTGGAATAATGTCCTTTCCAGGCTCAGAGATGTGCTGGATCTGGAATCAGGTAAGGAATTTAAATAATGTCTGTGATCTAACCTTTTCTTCCTTTTTCCCCTTTTTCTAGAAGCTCCGGATTCGAGGCGGGCGTGGCAGAAGTCTGGATGCTGACTTGCAGGCACGGTGAGCGTTACGCTGCAGGATGCAGAATAACGCGAAGCGTGTGTTGCTGGTCGGGCATGGTTTAAATGGCCTCAAATGTAGTCCCAGTTAAGAAGTCCCTAGAACCACACCCGAGTAAAAAATAGTCCCTGTAGTAAAATAGTCCCCTCCAGGCTTCATGTTGGCCAGGATTCATTTGCAGCATGGTCTGCCTGAGGTAAGTACTGACTATGAGCCTGGCGCCAGGACTGATTTCTATTATGCGCCTGGCGCCTAAGGCGCCAGGACTGAACCCAGATAGCCCCTAGCCGGGGCTGCTGAGGTTTTAGTAAATGTCTGGATGCCTGCTTCCGGGGCTGATGGGCTTGGTCCAGATGCCCGGGGGTAGGCATCATGACACCCTCTTCTTCGGGATTTTCAGGGTTTTCAAAGGAGCATGGAAAGACTATTCACCAGATATTCACAGGGACAGGCCCTGGATAACGAACCTTTATCCCTACGACAGGGTAACCAGGATCTGCTAATCTATATCGCAACCTTCAATAGGTTGGTGGTGGAAACCGGATGGCCTGAGGAGAAACGAATTACATTATTTCATCGTGGACTTCGGGGAGAACTCAAAGATGTTTTGGCTCAAGTTGTGAACCCACCTCAGGATTGCGCAGAATATATAGACTTAGTGGTCCAGTTAGACCTCCGACTTCAGAATAGAAAGGCTGATCGAGCTAAGTTCTAGAATCGGGTAAGGGTTAAACCCAACGTTACCCCCAAAGGAACAGATGCATCAGAACCCATGCAGATCGGGGGATGGGGTTAAAGGACTCTTAACTCAAAAGGAAAGAGAAAAGAGACGGTAGATGCAATTGTGTCTGTACTGTGGAACCGCAGGACATTTTCTATGGGATTGCCCTATTAAACCACCCAAGAAAGTAGTAGGAGTTTCTGACAAAAGCCGAATAGAGCCTGATTCAGGAAATGACCACGATCGACAAGCGTAGAGGTCCGCTTGCCGAGCTTAAAGAAGTACACTCAGACCTCGCACCTAATCATACCAATGGTTCTTATTGATCCAAGGCAGCCATCACGTATGCACGCAGTAAGGGCACACATTGATAGTGGGGCCGTAGGAAACTACATGGACCACAAATTGGCCTCAAGGATGAATCTACCCCTTTGCAAAAAGACCGCTTCGGATGTCATCACCACAGTCGATGGAACTGAAATTGCCTCTGGGCTCGTAATTCATTCCACTACTGAGATGACACTGTTGGGTCAAGATGGGCATCAAGGAACTATTATGTTTGATTAAATCAAGGCGCCGCAATTCCAAATAATTCTGGGAATGCCATGGTTGGAAACACATAATCCTTGTATTGAATGGCGAGAGAAGAGAGTGACCTTCCTGGATTGTGCACACACCTGTTACCCGGAAAAAACCTTGAACAAAGGTCTGGCCATAGTCACTAATCCAGTCGTGCAGTTACCTCAGGAATATCAAGAATTTCAGGATGTTTTTCAAAAAGAACAGGCAAACATCTTACCACCTCACAGATCATACGATTGTCAAATCGACCTCGTACGCGGTGCACAACCTCCATGCAGTAGGATCTACGCCCTTACGGAACCCGAAAATCTTCACCTACGACAATATTTGGACCAATACCTTGCTAATGGCTTCATTCGGCCATCCAAGTCTCCGCATCCTCAGCTTTATTCTTCGTACCTAAAAAGGAAGGTGACCTTAGAACGTGCATAGACTACCGTGCATTAAATCAGATTACGGTAAAAAACCGATACCCATTGCCTCTGATCCCCGAATTACTAGACCAAGTAAAGGATGCTTGTATCTACACTAAGTTAGATCTCCGAGGCGCATATCATCTGGTACGTGTAAAGAAAAGCGATGAATGGAAGACTGCCTTTCGCACCAAGTACGGGTTATTCGAATACCAGGTGATGCCCTTCGGGTTGTGCAATGCACCAGCAGCCTTCCAGTATTTTATGAACGATGTCTTTCGTGAACTCATTGACGTTTGTGTTGTCGTATACATAGACGATATTCTAGTGTACTCCTCCTCAGAATCAGACCATGTTAAGCACGTTCGTGCAATCCTTGAGAAACTACGCCAGCACAAGTTATACGCAAAATTGGAGAAATGTGTTTTTCATTCTACAGAAGTTGAATTCCTTGGATTTATCCTGACTCCAAAAGGAGTTCGAATGGACTCTCGAAAGGTGGACGCAATCCTCAAGTGGCCATCACCCAGTTCAGTTAAAGGGGTACAAAGCATGCTTGGATTTGCTAACTTCTATCGCAGATTTATTCCTGAATTCTCACATATTGTACACCCCATCACAGCACTTTTGCGAAAAAACAAACGCTTCTTGTGAACCGATGAGGCTGAAAGAGCCTTCCAAGAGCTAAAATTCAAATTCACGTCTGCACCTGTCTTAAAGCATCCACGCCCTGAGCTTCCATACATAGTTGAAACCGATGTATCCAGTTTAGCCATGGAAGCTGTCCTGTCCCATAAGGATCCTGAAACCGGTCAACTTCATCCAGTAGCATTCTGGTCAAGAAAGTTCTTGGCACCCGAGTTAAACTATGCGGTTACTGATAAAGAGTTATTAGCCACCAAATCTGCCTTCAAGGCTTGGCGGCATTATCTTCTCAGTGCCAGGCATACCATCACTGTAATCAGGGAGAATTCTCTGTAAAGGCTAATTTCCCAAACCTAGTGAGTCCCCCAGCAGATTTGCTGGATTTTTGGGGTTTATTTTTTCTCCTGCTAAGAGTGAGATTCTTTTTACTCCCACTCTTAGACATGATTTGAGGTGTTCCTTTATCTTTCAATGTGTTTTATGGGCTATGGGGTCTTTTACTCCATAGGGTCTCATGTGTTTTTAATGTGGGTTACACAGCACCCTCCGTGCAGTAACCCAGGGGCATCATAGCAACCCCCCAACATAGACTCCATACCCTGGGACTGACTACTGTCTCCCAGGGCATGTAAAGTCACCATTGGCTTTACTAGTCCCAAATTATGAACAGAAACCAGTACAAACCATCATATTGTGGACGTACTGGTCGGGGCAATTCGATTGCCCCAGGGTCTGTTGTTCGAGGGGGAACGTCTTCGTCCCCCCTGATCAAGTTTTGGCTGGTGGCAGTGGATACTACTTTTTATATTTGACCGCAAATATATCTCAATGGGATTTTCCCATTGTTCGAGGCTACCAACTTTAATTATTTAATTCTTATAGCCTCGAACATACCACCAGTTTATTTAATTAATATTAATTAACCGGTTGGTATTTTTTGCCAGAACTCGATTCTAAAATGGCGTTTGTGTTCTCTTCTGTGACTCCAACCCAAGTCGAGCCCTTTGTTCCACTTTTTGGCTTGCTTCTCCACAGAAGCCTCCAAAAGTGGTGCCACTCTGTCTGGGTACCACAGGGGGTGTGGGAGGGGGTTTAGGCACCCTGGACTGAGTCACCTTGGTAACTCAAGTCGCACTCTTGTATGATTGGCCCAAGTGGTGAGCCGGCAGCCTCACCACTTAGCATGTTTGATTGACAGCTAGGCTGAGTGAATGGGGTGTGATTCATAAAAGCAGGGCTTTGGGGACTGGAGCTTCAGAAGTCGCCACAGGACCTAAGAATCCGAGGAGGGAGAAGCTGAGCTGACCTGCAACGACGACACCACCAGTGGAGCCCTGCTGAACCGTCTCACCACTTTTACCGACGACAGAGGAGATGTCCAGTCCGGAGAGTCTTCTTCCTTTGACTGGTGGGGATAACCAGTTTTGCCTTCTTTTCATCTTCTTGGAGCATCTCGTGGCTGCCTTGCCCATGCCAAGCACCCCGGCAACCGCAATGCCACGGTTTACCACTACCGCGAAGAGAAGGGTAGTACCTTTTAACCGAAGAACTCCGCGGCTGGTTTCTTCGCTGGCAGTGAAACGACCTTCATCTTTCCTCCACGGCGAGACCTCTTCTTCCTCTGGAGGAAACGCCGACTTGCACCTGCTGCCAGGAACAACTGCCTCTGCTGGAGTTTCCTTCACACTTAAGGTACTGTGTCCCGCCTGGCTTCCCTTGCAACAGATCGTTCCGGGTGACAGTAAAGCCTCGACTTTCTAACCTGGGCTAGCCTGGGACAACCTAGCTAACATTTCCTAACTTTAATTTCATCCTTTTTGTGTGAACTATCTACAAGACTCTTTGGGCATAACCCTACTGTGTGAACCTGGACCCCTTCTGCTTGCTCTCTCCAAGAGTGGGCCTTGCAATTGACTTCCTGGCTCTCCAGTAGAACTCTGCCTATCCTGCCTTACCGTGGTTCTTTTAAAGGTATTGAAACTTGTGTGCTTCCTTAACTCTGCCTTTTTCCCTCCCTTTCTTTATAACTTATTAGAGTTTCATCTTATGTTAAGCGCTCACCTCTGTCTGAAAATAAGTGGTGTTTCTCACTAAGACTTGTCTAATAAGTGAATAGGGTTGTATATATATGATAGTGACTGTGTGCTGAATTTACTTACCTCATTTTTGCTAGTGTAAATCCCAAGTGTGTTAATTATATACTTTTACACCAAAGCTCTGGTCAGTGTTTGTTTGTGCTACTGTGTCTCTGTACACTCTGTTGTGTATACTCTGCATACTGCCTAACTCTTCTTGAGGGAAGTCTGACTGCTCGGCCACAGCTACCAAGTGAATCTGTGTGGTACAGACTGCTACCAAGTGGGTTTACTGCCAAACACCTGTAGTCTTAAATCTTTTGCAGTGGTCCCTAAGGGAACTGCACAGGATTCTGCCTAACAATCACTGATCACAGGAATTAGCAGTATTTGAAAACAGCCAAGGCCCAATCATCGCGTCAACTTCGATGGGCATTATTCTTTGCCGAATTCGATTTCGTGATCACTTATCGACCAGGTTGTAAAAACGGCAAGGCAGATGCCTTATCCCGAATAGGGATGGGAGAAGCATATTCGAACCCGGAACCGGTGCCTATAATTTCAGAACAAAGAATTCTTGGCATAACTACTCTACAGACTTTAGAAGATATTCATTTAAAAATCCAACAACTTTTCGATCCTGCAGCCCTGCAGGACTGGGTAAAGAAAGGCAAAGATTATTCAGTCAGCAATGACCTACCTTACTATCAAGGGCGTCTATTTCTACCACAAGGAACTACAAGAACTAGTTATCTCCAATTATCATGATGCTCTGATGGAAGGACACCCAGGTATCGCAAAAACTGAAGCTAAAATTAAAAGACAATCATGGTGTCCCACCTGGCGAAAAGACATAAAGTCATTTGTGCTATCTTGTGGTATCTGTGCCCAAAACAAAAGTCAGAAGAAAAAACCAGCTGGTCTTTTACAACCTTTGGATATTCCACCTACACCATGGCATACGTTGTCTTCAGACGTTATTACTGATCTACCTCCATGTAATGGATTTAACACCGTTCTAGTTATTGTGCATCTTTTTTCCACGATGGCCCACTTTATTCCTTTAAAGGGATTACCTTCCGCTTCAATTTTGGCCAAGGAATTTCTCGAAAACATTGTTCGAATACATGGATTTCCTTCTGTATTGGTCTCTGACTGAGGTAGTCAATTAATTTCACAATTTTGGAAGAGATGTTGTCAATTAGCACAAATCGACGTGAGGTTATCAACCAGTCACCATCCCCAGGACGATGGTCAGACGGGGAGGACCAACCAGACTCTTGAACAGTACCCACGTTGCATGCCACACCAAACCGAAAGCAATTGGAAGTATATTTTGTGGATGTCCGAATACGCATACAATAACTCTGTACATTCAGGAACCGGACAGAGCCCCTTTTTTACCATATAGGGACATCATCCTCGAACCTCAGAACTCGATTCACCTCAACACTTAGAAATGCCCGCAGTGAATCATCTGCACTCTACTATTACACAAGCCTTTAAGGAAGCAACAGAACATTTGAAACAAGCAAAAGAGAAATACAAGAAAAATGCTGATCAACATAGAAGTGATGCTCCACAATACCAGATTGGGGATCAAGTTTGGCTGGCTACAAAACACATACCTCTAAAAGGGACTATTTGGGACCTTACACTATTAAGGCCATTATCAACCCGGTGGCCGTCAAATTGGAATTACCCTCTAATATGCGGATTCATCCTGTCTTTCATGTTTCACTCCTGAAACCAGTTCAAACCGGGACAAGACTAGCCAAACAACCTGACCCCATCCTAATAGATGGGGAACCCGAATTCGAAGTTAAAAATATCCTGGACTCTAAAATGGTTAAATCAAGACTTTTTTATTTAATCGACTGGAAGGGTTATGGACCACAAGAAAGGTCATGGGAGCCTAGTGACCACGTTCATGCACCTCGGTTGGTGAAAAAATTCCATCAGAACTTCCCAGACGAACCAGGACCAAGGGGAAGAACACCTTTAGGAGGGGCCTTGGGGGGGGAGTGCTGTCATGATGCCTTCCCCAGGGCATCCGGACCAAGCCCATCAGCCTGGAAGGGTTATGGACCACAAGAAAGGTCATGGGAGCCTAGTGACCACGTTCATGCACCTCGGTTGGTGAAAAAATTCCATCAGAACTTCCCAGACGAACCAGGACCAAGGGGAAGAACACCTTTAGGAGGGGCCTTGGGGGGGAGTGCTGTCATGATGCCTTCCCCCGGGCATCCGGACCAAGCCCATCAGCCCCGGGAGCAGGCATCCAGGTGCTTACTAAAAACCCAGCCGCCCCGGCTAGGGGCTGTCTGGGTACAGTCCTGGCGCCATTGGCACCAGGTTCATAGAGGAAATCAGTCCTGGCGCCATAGGCGCCAGGCTCATGTACATTACTTACCTCATGCAGACCATGCTGCATTGAAGTCAAGCCAACGTGAGGCGTGAATGGGACTACTTTACTTCAGGGACTATTTTTTTACTCGGGTGTGGTTCTGGGGGAACTTCTTACCTGGGACTACTTTGAAGGCTATTTAAACCACGCCCAAACAGCAGCACATGCTTCGCGTTATTCTGCATCCAGCAGCGTAACGCTCACTGTGCCTGCAGTCAGTCTTCTGCCACACCCGCCTCGAATCCAGAGCTCCTAGAAAAAGAGGAAAGAAGAAGGAACGGTTAGAACACTGACTTTATTTTAATTCCTTACCTGATTCCGGATCCATCACGTCTTCGAACTTGGAAAGGACATTATTTCTGCACTCGTCGCATTGCCACCTGCAGCGCCGCGCCATACTCACCAGTCCTCACAGCATTTTTCGATTCAGCGCTGCCTCCATCATTTTCCTCGCCGAACTCCAGCATCTAGGGGACAAAAGAAATATAAGGTGAGCCGAGAGAGCCAACAAATACAATCTCTTTTTACCACCATAGACTTACCTGATTTACCACCGGAAGCATTATCCTTCAACATTCCGCAACTTCTTACGCCGCACCTGTAAGGAGAGAGAAAACAACAAGTTAAATATATGCATCTTTTACCGGACAGTGTTGGGTAATACAGACTCTTGCCTGAACGCCATCAGCTGCCACAAGACAATCTTCTCTTGGTCCCAGCTGCAACACAAGAAGGGAATGGGACAAGAGTGAACATCGGACATAATGAACTCTTTGGACTTTATACTTACGGGTTCTCGCCAGGAACCTCGGAGTCAATATTCATCCGGAACTCTTCCAACGCCTTCGAACCAGTGAAGTAACTGGTATCTACACGCCCCTGCATTGCACGCAGGATGGAGAGCTGATCCTTCAAAAACATAAAGTGAGATTACTGAAAGGGAATATCAGAGGTGATTAGTGGGGAGAACAGTGGGGTGCCATTACTAGAATCCACGGGTGGCTAAATCCCTTTCTCCACTTGCAGGAGAATACTTCTACGGGTCAAGCAGATGAGATTAGGCGGGCCAGTCCAGTCTGTCATCTCTGCACTACGCTTCACGTTGGAGGAGATCGCAGCTGTCTGGGTCCAATCGACGCCCCTGTGGGAGCCAGGTGAGCATAACACTGCCTGACAAGTGAGGAACCCGTACGCCTGCAAAGATGTGTTACAATAGAACCAAAAAATCAAGATGGTAAAATGCTACACTCAGCAGTGGAGGTCTCTAGCAAATTCTTCACGCTAGAAGCCAAAAGAGCGTTAATGGTAGCCACCAAGAACCGAGAACATCATGATTCAAAGATCACATCTCGCAACTTGGACCTGCGGAAATATGAGCAAGAATCTGTTGTTCTGGAGGCTAAAATGGCACTAATGGACATTGGGTTAACCAAAGCAATACCTAACATCGAAATAGAGACTGACGATATGGAATCCAAAATTATTGAATCCTATCCCCACCCACAGTCCAAATGCTCACCGCCGCAACAAAAGTCACATTCTGATCTCTACCAACCAACGTCTGAGAAAACTCAGACCAATATAAGAGCGAATGCAGCCCTCAGCAAGGATTCTGGTCACCAAGTTCGAAGTAATAAGAAACTGGGGAAATACCTTTTGCGATGAGAGCGAATAGTGAGAGAAAAAGATGGTCTCCTACTAAACAGGAAAAATGTGATGAGGTTATTACATCACATTCCACAACTAAGAACTGTGGTTTCCGAAGACATCCAAGTAGTAGAATTTGAAGATGAAAAAAACAATGACTGTGTGATATTACACATAGCTTCTAAAATTATTTGTGATTCTCTATTAAACACTGGTGCCATCCTGAACTCCTTAGGGTTCGATATAAATGAAATCTGGAAACCAAAGGAGATGGAACAGCCTATGAAAAGTGGCTCTTTCTCAGAATTCAAATCATCAACAACTAATGGATCTGCAAAACAAGTTGAAGAAAGCATTCTAAATGGCAAATCTGCCTCCCCTAAGAGACAAACTAATGGTGGCAAACAAATGTTAGGAAAAGATCCAATCAAAATTACGATTGGGAAACAGACATTTTAAAACTCAGAGGAATTCCTCAATGTTAAATGAGGATCTTGATTGGACCTGGGTTGCTAAAACTATCCATATCTCTAAAAATAGCTAATGTTTAAAGACCAACGATCCTGGAAATATATGCATAGCCTCTTGGAACACGCAAGGACATATGCATCTTTTTTAAGACACACCGAATGAATTAAAGGATATAGACTTACTATGTCTACAAGAGACATGGTTAATCAAAACTCCAATTGCAGAGGGCTTCGAGATTGCCTTTAATCAAGCAACTAAAGGGAATAAAGGACGCCCGATGTCTGGAATGGTGACTCTTGCTAAAATTAAAAGTGGTATACGTATTCTATCTTCGACTAATGTGTCACCGTATATACAAGTCTCCAAGGTCAAATTCCCGGTGACATCATTGAAAGCAGAGAATTTACTAATATTGGTAAACATTTATTGGCAACATGCTGCAATACAACTGGAAAATTTCATTGAATCCATTTCGCAAATCATCTGCGACATCAAGAGGAATGAAAAGGATGCTAACATCTTGATATGCGGAGATCTTAACATAAACTGCTTGCAAAATAAGATCAGAATTAATCATGAAGAGAAGAAAACTCACAGTGATCAAGCGGCCCGGCTCTGGATGCTTGAAATGGACGCATGGAATCTACAGATGTTGAATGGAGAAATCATAGGTGGCATTCCCGCCCAACCAACTTGGCGAAGGAATTTACTAAGATCAACTATAGATTACATGTTTGTAAATGAAAGATTGAGAGGTGAAGTTACACTTCTAAAAATTATCAAAATGAAGTCAAGTGAGCATTGTGTAGTAAAAATGTATTTGAAGTCACAACAAACTGAAGGAACAACTGTTATGGCAAGAGGAGATCTAGAGGTGGGACCCGGCCGTAATCGGCTACGACTAACCCGAATAATGTTAACTCTCTGCTAAAATCATTGGAAGAAAAATCCGAAATGGAGTTGAATATACAACCCTCCTAGAGATCTACCGAGAGAAGCAAACTGCTAGAATGAGACCGGACTTCACAAAGTTACATGTATGGGATGAAGAGCTTAATTTAAAGAAATAAAAGCTGAATAAAGCACTAAGAATGTTCAAAAACAAATCCGTCTTATGTAGTAAAAGCAGAGTAAAACAACTAAAACAAACCTACAAGAACTGGTTAATTAGTCACAAATGCATAATGTTACAACGAGATGCGAAAAACATGATGAAAACGCTTGCTAAAAGAAACACAAGTGACTTTTGGGCCTATTTGAATAACGTCTCAAACCCTCAAGGTGCTATCATAAAAAATATGGTACCAGAAGAACTATGGGTAAGACACTATGCAGGAATATTTTATAACAATGACATCAAGATGGATATACCATCAATTCCGGAGCAAGATTGGTCAATTGAAATAAAGAAAGAAGACATTTACAGAAACATCGTAAAACAAAGTACATCAAGAGCTCCTGGGCCGGATGGATTAACAAACCATCTACTAAAACAACAACCGGAACTATGGGCGGAATTTTGCTACACTTTGTTTACATCAATTCTACAGAAGCGAAGGATCCCCACATCTTGGCAGAGTGCTATTGTTGTACCGATTTTCAAAAAAGGGCAAGCATACTAACCCAAAGAATTATCGGCCCATAGCACTGGTTGGGAACATTTTTGCAACCCAGCTCCAAATCCAACTACTAAAATGGATCGAAGACTCAAAAAGATATGATCCTCGCCAAGCAGGATTTGTTAAAGGTGTTGGATGTGGCTTGAATCTGACAATTCTAAATGTTATAAAGATAGAAGCAATCCGCCAAAACAGAAAGATCTATGTAGCTTTTGTCGATCTGTCCAGCGCATTTGATAGCAATGTTATGTATGATTTTAGATGAGAGCGTATTGCAATTGGGCCAAATACAGCCACCATAGTCGTAGGGGACTTCAATCGCTGGCATGGTGACCTTAAGGACAAAGAAGCTAGCAACCTACAAAGTTTGCTGAACAACATTGACTTTAAGATCAATAACCAACATCCCACGATGGATAATGGTCACATGTTGGACTGGGTTATCACTAACAATCTGGTAACTCAATATTTCGTGACAGAACCGTGCATATAGTCAGATCACCATAGTATAACTTTTTACATCTCCTTGCCTTACCCCAAGTCCAAAACTCCAAACCACCCTATTCCTACGACATAGCGAAACTATAAAAACATAGACAGGGATTTACTTCTGCAATGCCTTTCCAAAGCAGAAGCTAGTCACGGTAAAATGGATTCATGTGAGTCATTATTGTCTAACTTACTAAGCCACCCTGACAAAGTAATACATCTCGCAGCACCTCTTCAAACAAAACCTTCCAGACCAGTCAAAAAACAAACACCTTGGTTCACTAGCGAATTTACAGACCAAAAAAAGTTTAAAAGAAACAGAGAAAATAGTTGGCGAAAAAACCCATTGCTGCCTAATATAGCTTCCTGGAAAGAAAGTGAATCCAAATATAAATGTATGATACTAGAAGCCAAGAAAAACTATTATAACGACCAAATCAAAGCTGCTGCTAATTCCACTAGTAAACTCTTTAACATCTTAAAATCAGTGGAAAAACCAATTGCTATCACACCCCTGTTCTCACCTACACAAGAAGAATGTGATGCCACTTAGATCGCCTTCTTCAATAAAATCTCGAAAGCCAGAGACACTATCCTAAACGCATTAATGAATAAAAGTACATCAGTGACTATGCCCCCTGGAGACTACCCCTCGACTCTCGGAAACCTTCGAGTTTTCAGAAATCACGGTGGAAGACATGACTAAAACCCTTACCTCCATGAAACCCACCTCCTGTGCAGAGAACATTCTCCCTCCTAAAATATTCTTGGACAATGCGGACATTTTCGCACCGATGTTAACCAAAATCTTCAATGCATCCTTCAGAGATCAGGAGGTACCTAAGGCCATTAAAAAAGTTACAGTTACACCATTGGTCAAAAAACGGAACCTCGATCAAAGAGACCCCAATAACTTGAGACCCATTACGAACTGTCATTTTATATTGAAAATCATGGACAGGATAGCCACTAGCCAGCTACAGGCACATGTAGAATCCATAAATTCACTACATCCTCAACAATCGGGTTTTCGCCCAGCTCACAGCACGGAGTCGGCAATGCTTGATTTACAATCCAAGATGCTTAGCATTGAAGATAAAGGAAAGGCAGGTCTCCTCATTCTCCTCGACCTAAGCTCTGCCTTTGACCTATTGGACCATAACTTACTCCAGTTCACTCTAAAGAAAACAGCTAACTGCTCAGAGGAAGCCATCGGCTGGATTTTGTCGTTCCTAAAAGACAAGATATCTAAGGTCCATTGGGGTGACAAGTTCCCCATGGAAAAGGAAATCATTTGTGGAGTTCCTCAAGGCACAAGTATGTCACCGCTACTTTTTAACATCTACTTGAGATACCTATGCCTTGTCCTCGATTACATCAATGCATTCTCTACCAACTACGCAGACGATACTCAGCTGGTGATCGGGCTAAGCGGAGACTACCAGAAAGATAGTGACCAGCTCACCATGATCTACAACAACGTGAAACATTGGATGGACTCCAATTGGATATGCCTCAATGGACAAAAAAACTAGCTTATGATTTTCAGCTCCCCTTCAGTCACAGCCAAACTATCCACCTCGTATAAATCCTTTAAAATAAAAGATACACAGATTCAGGTCCTAAGTAAAGTTAAAACCCTGGGTATGATGCTTGAAGCTTCATTGGGGACAAATGCGCAGGCACAATATATTTTAAAAAAACTGTGCTTATTTCCTCAGGCTACTAAAATCCATCCGGCCATACATATCCAAGGACAACAGTGCCACCACTGCCAGAGCCATCATATTGTCCCGTTTGGACTATGGCAATGCTGATATTGGGTGCTTCAAAGAAATGCATACACAGCTACCTGGTTGTCCAGAATAACGTGGTGAGGATTGTGAAGCATAAAACCAAATCACAGCACATCAGTGACTCCAGAAGAGAGCTACACTGGTTGAAAATAGAGGATAGGGTTCACTTCAAGGCCTTAACAATCGTGCATAAATGTATCCATGGAAAAGCCCCGGCTTACTTGAAATCCAGGATTCATTCCTATGTTCCAGGCAGAACACTAAGATCTACCCATCTTGGTAAAATCACAGTTGCTCCACATAAACTTAAATGTGGTCTTGGCAGATCCTTCCCTATACTGGCAGCCGGCATTTGGAATAATCTCCCCACTCATATTCGATTGGAAACCAACTACATGAGTTTCTGCAAGCCAGTGAAAACTCTCTGTTTTAAATAATCTCCCTGTTGAAACTACCTGTAGGCCCTCTGCTCACTTGTCTGTCCCGTCTCTCAAAGCACCGTGCATTTGTAACGTGTCCTTATTTCTGCGCCCCGAGGCCTGCGGACTACCGGCGCATTATACATTTAAAATAAATAAATAAATAAATTCTGAGATCCGCAGTCAGGAGAAAAAATGTGCTAGGTGTGAATTAAAAACCGGAATTCTACATGCTGCTAGCTCGAGAGTTTCAAATCGCCTGTCCACGTGGCATTTAGCAGCACTGAGTTTTGCTATTATTGTGTCATGTTATCATAAAACATTTTATTTAAATTAAAAACCCAGATTTTTTGTATTGTGCTATGTTTAAAAATCAAACCTTACACAAAATCGTATAAACTAAAATGGATATAAATTCATATTAAAAAAACAAAATTATTTACATCATTCATCGCATTAATACATATAAAAATTAATTCAAGATCACTCTATTGTTAGAAAACATTCAATTCAGGATGTAACTGGAAAGACCTTTTGCATAAGTCTCAACTTTGAAGGCGTCAGTGAAAGCTGTTTACCCTCATAAATAAGTTGCCAACATACCAGGAAATTAATGGATGATGGGCAGGACACAAATGTGTTAAAAGGCAGACTTCTTGAATGGTCAGAATGTAAACATTGCAATGATTCCAATTCAGAGGTTAACAAATAAAAACAGGTGCAAGCAAACTGCGCTATATCTAATCTTGTCCCCAGCACTTCATGCATAAGTAGTAAGGTAAATCTAAAGAGCATGGAATTGATCAGTGACATCATTTCACCAAAATGCCTGGGGTAGTGGAAGCAACATCACACGACCCTTGAGCTCTGATGACATCACAGTAAGTGATGTAATTTGACCCCACCCCTAAGTGTCATCAGGGGAAGCGATGGAACACAACCTTTCACCCCTTGACAAAACAGGAAGTGGCATCACATAGCATTGTTCCTAAGTACACTACGAAAAATATGGTTATGATATCACTATAATGTGATATACATTTCATACAAGAATGGATCACCAGATGTATCATTAATATCAGTATGTATAGGCCCATATTTGAAAATTACTGTGAATGCAGGCAGACGTCGAAGGCGAAATGATAATGGTGTGTTATTATATAGCACTTACGCTGGAGTATTTTATATAGAACAGCTATGCATGCAATATCACCCAACCTGTGTTGGTACTCATTTATCGACCTCAGAAGGATGAAAGGCTGAGTTGAGGTGTTGAAGAATAGACTAAATCAGTGACTCGCTCCCTCAAGTGTGCCTGAAATAAACCTTTAATGGGTCTAGCAATTATTGTATAGAATTCCAGAAAGACAAATTATTTGTTATTCCTATTCTTTCTTATTTAAGGTCACTGCTCAAAGTCTTGATTATGGAACCCCCTGTTTTTTTTAAGAGGCCTGAACAAGAAAGCTAGCAACTCCAGAAACTAAGAACCACATGGTGCTGGCAACAGCCCAGGAGATAAAAAAAGAAAAAAAATGTTTTTTTAGGCGTAGCAAGGGAGACCTCAGGGATCTCAGCTGCAACCTCTGGCGACCCCCAAATGACATCCCTGGAAATGATATCACCACCATTTATAATCTGGGAATGTTATTAGATATGGCTGTGAGGAGCCGATGATTCTTTCTTCTCTGTAATGTATAGCGTATGAATGATTCTCACATAGAAAGCCTCTCTAATTTCCAAAGCATTTTCTTAGCTACAGAATTGTTTTTGATTAGAGTAGTAAGGATCACACCCTCACTAACTAAAAGAAGCTCACAATTAGTCATGAAATCATTTATAACTTGGACAGTGCAGACTTTTGGCATATGTTGTGGGACTGCCCATTTATAACGTGCTATTGGCATGGGGAAATGGAGAGATTGATTGCTTTAGAGCAGGGGAGCTTTGACTGTGTTCCCTAGGTGTGCCTGTTGGGTTTATTGCCGGGAGGACAGAGGAAGAAACGATGCATGAAAATCGCTGGGTTCCTATTACTATTGGCTGTTAGTAGACTGGCTATCTCATAGAAGAGCCAAAAAGGGCTATTAATAGTACAATGGTTCAGAGCTGTACAAATATGGGTGGTGGCCGATAATTGGGTGCTACATCAATAGCCTAATTCATGGAATTATTTGCGTGAAAAAAGCAGATTTGCGTGCCTTTCTTCCCGACAATCCCAGTTTGAAGTATGGGGATTTTCGGGCAGAAAGGCGCGCAAATCGGCGTTTTTCACGCACATAATTCCATGAATCAGGCTACCATTGAGAGAGGAGGAATAAGGGGATATTGTCATGCACTGGGGGATGCTCCTGAACGAACTTTCATCCGCCCCAGATGATAAACCACTCTGAATTAGAAGACCGCTGATCAAGACGGAGGAGGAAATGTGGAGGAGACGTTCTTCATCCCCCAGGTCTAATGACAATACCACACCTGACATGGAAAGCCCTGGGATGGAAGGTTGGGCACAGATGGAAAGGCTGTGCGTTTGCCCCATGGTAGTTTTAATCAAATGGAGACCCGTTAGCATGTTGTCGCTCTGAACTTGGCACACCTGGTGCTATAACTGAGCCTATGGGATACTAGGAGGAGGGGTGGGTGGGATGGAACACGTTTTTATTTGTATGTGATGTGACGCAATACAAAGATTTAAACATTAACGACTTTTGCTGATTGTTGCTAATATAGATCTAAATACAAAGACACGGGTAGAGGATCCAACAGTCTGATATAGATTTGGTGTAATCACCAGGTCACTAAGGCTGCACAAAGTATTAGTCCCAATTCGTACCGAATGACCGAAATTGGGACACAAGGTGGCAGATTTAGAACTCATCTCCACAGTAAGCCTTCCAACCTATTCAGAGAATATTCATCAACTAGATTTGCCAAGTTTCAGGCCCTATATTAATGACGATACAACTTTTACTTTGTTTGTATTCTTAATGACTGGAACTAAGGAAAAGGCACCACACTTCATGTTGCTCCGTTTCTTCTGGGCTGCAAAAAAGAGCACCTTAGATATTAGTCTTGATTATTCCCCTTATGCAGATGGGATTTTATAAATATTGAACCCTAAATAAGTTATGTTAGGTAGAATTTCCTTTTTGAGTGTTATTCTCCCCACTTTGCGAGTCCCTCAGCATTTTTGCTGGACTATTGGATTTTTGGACTGATTCTCCTGAGTGGGAACCTTTTTCCACACTCACTCATTTGTTTACTCCGACCATGGGAATCCTTTGTACACCTTTTTAATACTTTTTAATGGAGTTATAATTTCCTTCATGATTTCCGGCATCTACAATTTATTATTGAAGAACGCAGCACTTTCTGTGCATTATTGCTGGGGAGCTCCTTGAGTTTCCTTTTTTATTTTACCTGCTTTAACCCGCATTGCCAGGGCAGAGGGACACTTTTTGCCCCATCTATATTTTATCTTGCGAAACCAGCATCCCCCGCCTTAAGTGGAGTGGTGAGGGGAACCATTGTCTCCCTTTTCTCCTAACCTTTAGTTACTGTTCCATGTTCATCAGACAGGCTGGTGTCAGAGTACCTTTTTGCATGACTTTTTGTGGACTTTTGTCTCAGGCTGCCTTCGCAGCTGTGGTAAGGGACACAAGGGTCACCATTTGCCTGAAATGGTGGCTGTACTTTTGTAAGCTCTGTTCTTGATGACTTGGTCTTTCTTGAGCCTTCTTCTACCTGCCTGGGAGGGGGAGGTCTTGATGGGTCTTTTGACTTTTGGAAAGTCCATCTAGGCTTCTGAGTGTCTGAAAGGACCGAAAGTGGGGGAGGTGGCCAAAACTCCCCTGGTCTTTGTCCTGCAGTCTGCCCTCCTGGAACCAGTTTGTCTTGGGAGGCTGGCTGTTCCCATTGGACAGCCAACCCTCAAGTTTAAATTAATGCATGTCTGGTGATTTGGGGGGCTCAGCCAGTTTTCCTGCATAAATGACGAGGGTCCTGGAGCAAAAAACTCTCAGTCGACCACTAGAACTGAAGATCAGAAAAAGAAAAAGGATGTTCACAGCCACTTCCAGCGACTGCCAGAGCTGGCTGAGTAACCGCTGCAGGCCCAACCTCAACTTCTGTGGGACAGGGAAGCCCCAAAGCAGATGATCCCCCACACCCCCTGGATTGGTGGGCCAAACCAGTCCCAAGATCAACTGCATTTTGCACCATCCCTTGTCGAGCTGCAACCTCAATGCCCATGGTCCTGTGCCATTTTGCAGTGCAAAGTCTTTGGAAGCTCAGTTTCGTCTGAAACTTGGTAGGCATACTTCTGGGCCTCCAGTGACTGGATCCCACCACTCAAAGCCCCCTCAGCTGAGACGAGGACCTAGAAAGGGTGCAAACTACACCACACAACAACCGTCCTTTAATCGAGCCTTGACAAGGGCACCAACGAGCCAGTACTGTGAAGATATTCTGCTTGGCGTCCAACTACTCGAGAGAAACCTCCAGATCCATTGCCTGTTCTTTTCTTCAGTCACCAAGGCCAAGAATCCTGAACCGGGGTTTGCTGTCGCCTCTCCTTGGGGACCGCCCTTCTGCTCCAGCTTCTTCGCTTACAAGGTACTGTTCAGCCCATCATACTTACCTGGGACCTGCTTTGGAGGGTTGCAGTTAAGCTGTTACTTGCATCCCCTCCCAGGCAACATTGAGCTATAGTGGCATGGACAACCCATTGTACTCCTTATCCAAATAAACCTAACTGAAACTCACCTGTAAACTTGAAGAAATCTACATAGATCTGCCTTGCCCACTACTTTCCTGCCTTTTCTCTCTCAGCCCTTGGCCACTGTAAGACTCACCTAGGATGGGGTTGAACTTCCTAATATTGGCAAAGCAGGGGTTCACTAAATGTATACAAGTTGGCCTAAAGTTTGAATACTTGTTTCATAAGTTTCTACTACTTTTTATGTTATCTTACAACTGTTCTAATGTATTTTTATCTTTTGAATATTGCAAGTGTTCTGGGTTTAATTCTACTGTGTGATAATGCTTACCTTTCTTAAGTGTTCTAAGCCTTAGTGTATAGAAAATAAATGCGTATTTTGTATTTAACTGCTAGTGTGTGTTTCCTTGAACTAGGTTTATGTTCTGAGTTCTGCGTGCCTCACTACAGCCCACCTCCCTCCTAGACTAAGTCTGGCTTCTCAGCCATTGCTACCAAACCTTTTGGTAGTTTAGGCTAAACGTTAAGTTTGTAACGCTGTACACGTAAGGTGGGATTTCTAAAGTCATGTCCCACACTTAACTTTACAAAAACACGAACACGTTAGTGGCCTACTATTTCTAGTTTAAAGTTGGAGACGTGCCAAGAGAAACCATGATTCCACCTATATCGTGTAAAGGGTATTCATTTTTTATTTTTGGATGCTAATAGTAAAATCATTCCGAAAGGCAAATTGCTCAAATATCTGTATTGAGTGTTGCAGATCAATGGGACTAACGTTGAATAACATAATGTCATTGGCATACATCCAGTCTATCGTCAAGTAGCCCATCCGGAGGGAAAAGAACGGGCTGTCTTCAGTACAGCTCCCATGTCTGGTATGTATACGTTAAACAGACATGGAACACGCATGCAGCCTTCCTTAAGGCCCCTTAAGGTACTGATTGTAGAAGACAGACTACCCCTATTAACTAAATGGACTTGTATGTTAGTCCAGGAATCTAATGATGTTAATATATTTAGCAGATTTGGAGCGAGTGCCCATTTTTCCAACTTACTCCACAGAACTGATCTGCTAATGCTGTCAAACGCTGCAGTCAGATCTATTGACACAGCATAACTAGTCATACTTTCTTTAGTTAGAGCCTGTTCCAACAAGAAACATAGAACATGGATGTTTAGAGATGTTTTTAGGTTCTTGCGAAAACTCGCTTGGTGTATATCTAATCTATGTTGCTTTTTTGCCATGCCTCCAATTCATGCAGGACGAGGCTGGCAAATATCTTGCTCCCTACATTAAGCAGCTCAATTGGTCGATAATTACTGGGATTTAATCTATCTTCCTTCTTATAAATTCATACAACATACGCCGTGATACAAGAAGTTGAAATATTGCCTGAATGAAGTATCTGCCTGAAAGGTGTGTTCATTATCTCAGCCCAAAATCGTGGCGAGTGTTTGAGAATATTCACTTACAGACCATCAGAACCACATGTACCTGAAGATTTCAAGTGAGTTATTCGGTTTTTCAATATTCAATATCTTCCAGATCAAATTTTTGTTCCCAAGGCGTAGTTTTGGGATTTTAATTATGAGGAGTAAAATTTGTTGGTAATACATAGACATTTTGAAAATAAGATATCCAAATGGATTCAGATAGTGGATTTGTCAGGCATGATTTCTGATTCATGCCAGCCCTACTTACCAAGTTCCAGGAATTAATCAACTTTTTCTCAGGTAAAGTATTTAGCATCATTTCACTATGTTGTTGATGAAGTTTGCATTTATACGCTGTGAGGCAAATCTTATAATTCTGTTTATACTTCCTACAGAGCAAAACTCATTCCCCAAGAGGAATATTTCCCTTGAGGAAATCTCTTATAATGTGCCGTAGATCTTTTTTCTTATTTTGTATGTGTATCATAAGACTTATTGCAATGCACCCAAAGAAGCTAATGGGAAGAGTCTTTGTGTCTCTGCGTATTGACCATTATTTCCCTAAGAAAAATAAGTTGAGGAAAACCAATCGTACCAAAACTCATTATCTAATGAAGTCATACAGAGGAATAGGTTCCTATTAAAATTATGAATTAGGGAATCATTTCAAAAGATTTTGTTGAGTTTTGGACTTAAAAAAGTGCCTCTATATCCTTCTGGTCACTGAAGGTGGAATCAATGAAAGAGAATTTCATACAATATAAGAATATAGGGCATGAGGCATAGACATAGGGGGTCATTCCGAGTATGGCGTAGCCATGGAGCAGTTAGCTCCATGGCTGCCTCCCATACCGGTACCGAGTCTGGTGTTGTTCAATGGGGAATTACCGGTCCATTCCGACCCTGGAGGGACCGGTAAGTCCCCATTGAACAAACCATTCCCCATTCCCATTTGAGCCCCCATAGGGTTCAATGGGAATGGGGAGGGCGCAAATAACGGGTTCGCAAATGGCAAGCCCGTTATTTGCGCCCTGGTCCCCTAATGGGACCCGTAAGGGATGTGTGGTTCGACCACACGTCCCTTGCGGTTCCCGTTAGGGGACCTCAGAATCAGGCGGTAGGGGATTACCGGCACTGGTCTCCTTACCGGTGCCCGGTATCCCCTACCGCAAAACTCGGAATGACCCCCATAGTCTGTTGTAGATTTGTTTATCCCTCTGCCCCAAGTTGCCTTGCTTGGAATTTCTGTCTCATTGTTGCGATTAAACTTTAACAAGGCTCAAGTACCAAAGTTCTGCCAAACGCTCTCTGCATTTATTACATTTTCAAAAAAACTGTAGGGGATAGAAAAACATTGCATCAAGAATATCTGGACAATAATAGTTAAATATCCTGCTATTACCACACCTGTACTTAATTGGGTGTGAATTTACTCCTAAAATGTTACCAATAGTGATGAGGAGACTACCAAACGGTCAACCTGTAGGGACCTTCATTGCTGGTTGCAAGAAGGCAGTGAAACCATCAAGGTAGGGCAAACTCAAGTAACCAACCTTCCTGAAAAAGTTAATATCAAAATCTGCATATTCAAGAAAATCATAAACGTGCTTGTAGTGGTCACATGCATTCTATGATAAGCTCAAAGATTATTATCTAGGCAGCCATGTCTTGGTTTAGAGGAAGCACAGGGAGAGTGAAGAGCCAACAGGGTGAAGAGCCAACAGGGTAGTCGAGGGGCAGCGTAGATTACGAGAAGGCTTGTAAAGTTGGTTACGGGAGGATAGATACAGTGGTGCCTTACTGTGGATATATTGTGAACCAGGGGAATACATTTAAATCCGGCCCTGTTCTGCATCGTCAGCTATGCAGCCTGGTGACGGAACAGGGAAGTAGGTGTGAAGTGAGGCAGTTCAAAGAGAGTCCTGGTACCGAAGTTAATTGTCTTGTTGAGAGGACAAATTAACAAGGGGGTCCTGGGAGTCCCTCTGCCAGACATTAGTCCTGGTTACGAGAGACTTACCCAGAGTCTTTAGCTCACTATCTTTCACAGAGAAGAAATATCCCAAACATATCAGTCTTTGTCCTGCCCTGGGGCAGTCCAGCACCGAAATGCTAGGCAATTCTCCTCTGAACAAGAGTACCAACAGAAACCCCAGACACGTGTTTCGGTCTGGTTGGACCTCATCAGTAGGGTGGATCTGTGCCTCTCTAAGAATAGTGAGCAAGGGGTCCACGTCTGGATTCCCCTAGTAACTAAGGGGGAGACCCAAAGTTACTTAAATATGCAAATTAACAAGGGGGGTCCTGGGAGTCCCTCTGCCAGACATTTGTCCTGGTTACGAGAGACTTACCCAGAGTCTTTAGCTCACTATCTTTCACAGAGAAGAAATATCCCAAACATATCAGTCTTTGTCCTGCCCTGGGGCAGTCCAGCACCGAAATGCTAGGCAATTCTCCTCTGAACAAGAGTACCAACAGAAACCCCAGACACGTGTTTCGGTCTGGTTGGACCTCATCAGTAGGGTGGATCTGTGCCTTTCTAAGAATAGTGAGCAAGGGGTCCACGTCTGGATTGCCCTAGTAACTAAGGGGGAGACCCAAAGTTACTTAAATAGCTCCTCCCTACTGATGAGGTCCAACCAGACCGAAACACGTGTCTGGGGATGCTGTTGGTACTCTTGTTCAGAGGAGAATTGCCTAGCATTTCGGTGCTGGACTGCCCCAGGGCAGGACAAAGAGTGATATGTTTGGGATATTTCTTCTCTGTGAAAGATAGTGAGCTAAAGACTCTGGGTAAGTCTCTCGTAACCAGGACTAATGTCTGGCAGAGAAACTCCCAGGACCCCCTTTGTCAATTTGCATATTCAAGTAACTTTGGGTCTCACCCTAAGTTACTAGGGGAATCCAGACGTGGACCCCTTGCTCACTATTCTTAGAGAGGCACAGCTCCTCCCGACTGATGAGGTGCAACCAGACCGAAACACGTGTCTGGGGATGCTGTTGGTACTCTTGTTCAGAGGAGAATTCCCTAGCATTTCGGTGCTGGACTGCCCCAGGGCAGGACAAAGACTGATATGTTTGGGATATTTCTTCTCTGTGAAAGATAGTGAGCTAAAGACTCTGGGTAAGTCTCTCGTAACCAGGACTAATGTCTGGCAGAGAGACTCCCAGGACCCCCTTTGTCAATTGTTGAGAGGACAGAAAGCATAGTTGGGGAGGCCAAAGAGGATGCTTGCACAGTAGTCCAGTTTAGAGAAGACAAGAGTGGTTAAGAGATGCTTGGAGGTGTTCAAAGGAAGGAGGTGCCTGATTTTCCTAATATTTAGGAGGTTGGGGCGAACTGCTGTTCCAGTTTTGGAGATGAAAGTAGAGCAGGTGTGAGAAGGGTCATAGACGACGCTGAGATTTCTAGCTGAAGAAGAGTAGGGGAGAGTGTCATGTGGGAACTGGATAGGCACAGGAAGAGATGAGAGAGAGCTTTTGGCAGGGAAGAACAAAACCTCTGTTTTGGTAGGGTTTAACATCAGAGAGTGCAAATCCATCCAATATTTAATGGCAGAGAGATGGTTAGAAATGTTGATAGAGAGATCAGAGGAGAGTTCAAGAAAAGAGACAAAGATTTGGGTGTCATCTGTGAAGAGTTGTCCGAACACAAAGGAGGTGATTAGTGCCCCAAGAGCAGAGATGTAGAGTGTTAAGCGGGGTGGACCCAGGACAGAACCTTGTTGAACACCAGCAGTTAAGGAAGTGAGTTGGGAGGTGTTGTTGCTTCAGGAGACAGAGAATTGACGAGGTGCAAGGTAGGATTCAATCTAGGGAAAAGGCTTGCTTGTGAATCCCAAAATGAAAGAGTATTAAAGACATCATAGTGATCCACAGTGTCAAATGCAGCACACAGGTCAAAGAGAATTAGGATAGATAATTGGTTGGAGTGCTTTTCAAACTATACCTAGCACCCCTCGCCCACCGACTGCTGCTCTCTGCTCCAACTTTCAGTGCTATGCGGATGACACTTAGCTCATTTTCAGGCTCCCCTCTGCCACCTCTTCTCCCTCTTTGATCTGTGACTGTCTGTGTGCAATCCCAGAGTGGTGTTTTCCGCCAACAACCTCTGCCTCATTGCCACTAAGACAGAGATCCTCCTCATCAGCACTCCTGCACCTTCCTTTCCTGTCACTCTCGGGCTGGCCTCCCTTTGCCCTCTCCCTGCTCCCACCTGTGAGGCTAAGAACCTTTGGGTCATCTTTGACTCCATGCTTTTCTTTTCTCCACACATCTCTGACATCTCTAAGAAGTCAAACTACCAATTGCACATTCTCAGAGGTATTCTTCTTTTCCTCTCCTTCCCCCAGAAGCTCACTGTCTCTAGAGCTCTGGTTTTCTCTTGGCTGGACAACTGCAACAGCCTCTTTCTAAATCTGCCTGCTACTACTCTCCTCTGCAACTCATCCAGAACAGGACTGCAAGACTTGTCCTTGGCTTCAAGCCCAGGGATTGTATCTCTCCAGCCATGCAATCTCTTCATTGGCTCCCAGTGGTTGCAAGGATTAAGTTCAAGACCCTCTGCATTGTCCACAAGGCCTTCTGGGGCCTGGGTCCGCAATACCTTCAACTCTCCCTTCGGAAATACCTTCCTACTCGAGCTCTTTGCTCCTCCACCTCCAACTTGCTCTGGGTCAGTCGCTTCTCCAAGCAGCGAGTTGGTGGTAGAACTCTTCCTTCGGCTGGGGACTCACTCTGGAACAGCTTCCTTGTCTCTCTGAACCTTGATGAGAACCATTTTTGGTTCCAAAAGCACCTCAAGTCTTTCCTCTTTGCTTCTGCCTTCTCTCTTCCTCCCCCCTGCTGATCTCTGTCTGTTTCTGCACTGGGCACCTGGCTACCTTCTGAATTCAGCCCCAGATCCCTGCTCACCCAGCTGCATACCCGCACTGCCTCCTGGCAACCCTTGCACTTGGGTCTGTATCTACAACCCTACAGTCCCTTTACCTTCACTTATTGACACCCGTTGTCTGTGCTTAATTCTTGCACTTGCCACATGCTGGCTGTACTACCTGTTGTTTTTATCGCGTGTTCAGCACTTTCCACTCCTCTCCTGCCCCTCGCCTTTCCCCCTTCCCTCTTCCCTACACTCGCACATTCTCAATCTCAATGGGCCTAGTAAGATTGTTGTTTTGTCCTCCCTTGTTCCCCTTCCTTGCCTCGTCGTGCCTATAAACACTTGTGTATGGGCGCAATATAAATAAAATATCATATCATCATTAGCAGAGGCGATGAAGTTGGACACATTCCTGATAGCATTTTCCGTGGAGTGACAGGCGTGGAAACCTGCTTGTAGGGGTCTCAAAGTTTGGGGATGTCTAAGAAATTGGTAAAGACGGCTGAACACAACCTTTTCAAGCACTTCAGAGTAGTGCAGAAGGAGAGACACAGGGTGAAAATTGTCCGGTACGTTTCCGGGTCAGTCCCTTGTTTTTTTAGGAGAGGAATGACCGGGGCTATTTTGAAAACAGCGGGAAAGCAAGCACAGTCAAAGGACAGGTTGAAGTGTTCAGCAAGGTTTGAGGACCCTACAGGGGCAATACGGATGGGTAGTTGAGGAGCAAGAGGTTTTGAAGGGGCACAAGAGGGGTTAGCCTTCATCTGTAGAGATAGGACTTTGCCAGTATTAGAGTGACTAAAGTGGGAGATAGAGGCAGGGGATGATGGTAGAGTAGGCGGAGTGTAAAATGAAAGAGAAGGGAGTGTGAGGAAGGTGAGGAGATAGTCTATTAAAAGTCCTGTACTGTGTGGTCAAGAATTGTCCTAAAGATTATGCTAGTGAATGGTTACAAAAACAAGATTTCCGGTTTAGATGTCAAGGATGTATGCAATTAGGGTAAGATGACCAGCAGTGATCCCAATCATAAAGGTTCAGCAGGCACAGCCCAACAGGTTTACCCGCTTCACCTCTTTAAGTAACAAGGGCTGAGGGCAGGCTACACTCTTCAGGGTGTGTGAGTTGATAATAGTAGCAACCCCAAACAGTGTTAGTACAATGGTTCCAAAATAAAGGACTAAGTACGATTCTATAAAAATATAGTAACTGTCATAAAAGAATCAATGCCATCAACTAATCAAAAGCACTACAGACAAACCCCTCTAAGAGAAACACATAGAATGCAGTCTTTGATGAGAAAGGGCATTCTGGGTTTGTGAGCAGGGGTGTTCAAGGAGGAGGATTTCAGCAACAATGTCAGTGTTGAAGTACATGTCTTTAAAAAGGCAGAGAAGGGGGGCTTAAAGTGGACCAGGGTTACAATAACTCTTCAAACACCTTTTGTTTCTTATCTTTGAGCTCATCAGCATTGAGCCAGGCTTTTCGGCACTTGAGCCGGTGTTATCACAATAGAGTCTTGTGGTTCCAGTGGCGAGTTTGCATCGTGTCTGATGTGCAGGTTCTCGTTTGATTGAGTCAGTGTTTGAAATGGTCAAGTCAATAGCATTCAACAGTTCTGTTCAGCAGTCCAGTTGGCAGTGATATGATGCCTCTGCTGAATGGAGTCGTCATTCGAGATGGGTGAGTCTATGGCTTCCAGCACGTTGAGTTGGCACTCAAGTCAGTTGCTTCCACAGAGTCGAGCCAGCGATCGGCTTGGTTCATTGCAGCCCACTGCAATGAGTCACGCTGGTATCTGGATGGCTCAAGAGGCAGGTAAGCAGTTCGAAGATGTGAGTCGAAAAAGCAGAACAGCAGTTGCTGTAGCAGCTTTAATGGATTCAAGCTTGCTCAGGTGACTCGAAGATATTGCATGGCTGTAAACTGTGTTCCATTCTTCATCTGGACCTCTGGATTGCTCGTGGGTCCAATCAACGGGTTTCAGGGCTAGGATTAGACCTTAGATCTGCATTTCTACGTCAGGAAATTCTCTCCCGCCAACTTAAGTGAGCAGGATCCTGTTTCCAGTGCACAGGCACCAGAGAGATGTTAGCTCACAGCAGTGTTACCCCCACTGTTACCTGGAGATTTCTAGAAAGCAGAGCTTGCCTTGGCCTTGTATGCCTTCTGTATTTACCTCTATGGAAGAGCACTTTGGACTGGGATGTATTTCCAACAGATGTTCAGTGAATCGTTTTTTGTGCAAACGTCCAAAGATGAATCAACAAAGGATAGTGTTTCGCCTCTTTAAAGGCAACATGTAACTGGGAATTAGTGGAAAGCAAGCCTTCTGTAAGGGATCCCATCCAGGCTATTGTAGCAAATGCCCTTTGTCTTCTGACATCATATCGAGAGTGTTTTGTCGGCAGGAAATGGGTTTGGTATAAAGTTGAATAGGAGCTGCACAAGATTAAAAAGCCACCTGTGGCTGTGGAAACTTTACGTTCCAGCAGCTGTCAAGAATGCACATGTGACATTTGAACCTGCCACCTGCCCTTGTCAGGAGACTGTTACAGCAAAGGCACATTATTGTACTGTGCTTTTGGTATGGAGCCTCATGACAGTGGGGTCTGATTAGCAGACCTCCTTTTCAGAGACAGGAATACTGTCATCATTTTATTCCTCAATATCAAAAGAATGAAGGCTTTCACACCCTTGCAGATGGCACCCCATCACAAATAATTTTGTTTTAAAGGGTTAACATAGTTCTCTATAAAACCTGGGTGTACCGTCATTAAATCAGGACTGTCGCAATAGTACACAATTTAATGAAGATTACCAGCAGGCAATCAAAGCATTTGGCGAGTTCACAATGAACAAGAGATGTCACTTTTCTGTTTCACAGAGACATTCAATCAGAAATCTAGACATAGCAGGATGTTTACCAATCATTTTGGCATTTGGACAACAAAGAGCAAAATAATAAAATTACCTTAGAAGTAGAATATCATTGGTCTTAGAAAGGAGCCAAGACAGTTCGCAGCTGCAGCTTAAAGGATTTCCAGTAAGAATAATGGTTTGCAAAGTTGATGAATTTTTATACCAGTGATTAAAGGAGCTCAAATTACAGCTACAATAAGAAAAAAAGGAAAATGCTTTATTATTGTTATATGTGTGTTCTTTGGTCACATTGTTTAAAATGGGCATTTTCTTTAATCCTAGTGTATTACCATCACAAATGCCACTAATTGAACTATTTAATTAACATGATGGAGCATACAGTGAGACTGTGAAGCCATGCAGGATGTTAGAAAAAGTAGCTTGTCAAACCTTTATTTTACTATTAAGAAAAAAAACCTAACAATTCAAGGTAGACATCATACAAATTACCTTACACAAAACTGATAGAAAAAAATGCAAAACTAATGCAACCAGTCTACTGGAACAGCTGACATGAATCTTTAAAATGTAACTGGCAGCGCAGAGCGTGCACAGAAGTTATTTAAATTGTTTATTTTTATTTTATTGAATTCTTGTAAAGCGCTACAAGCCCGCAGGTCTCAGAGCGCTACCCCAAAACAAGACTTGAGACAACATAACACAATAAATAAACAAAAAACATATACAAGCAATAAAAAAACACCAGCGGGGCCTCTTATAAAAAGAACGTGTTCAGGAAACTGTAGCTCACACTATGGGCCTCATTATGACTCCGGCGGTAGCCGTGCCGGTAGAAACGGCATGGCTGCTGCCGGAGTCATTTTTTTTCTGGCGCCTGTCAATGGGTACTTACCGGGGCATTACAGCCCTGGCGGTCCCGGTAATTCCTCATGCCTAGGCGCCAGAAAAAATTACTCCCCATTCTCATTCGAGTCCCATTGGACTCAATGGGAAGGGGGAGGACGGTAGCACCGGCACCATTCAAAAATGGTGCCGGTGCTACCGTCAAGGTCTGCAAGCGGGTGCCATTCCACCCGCCAGGTCAGACCTGGCAGGCTGAAAGGCACCTGCTGGCAGAACTCGTTGTTACTGGACTGGCATACTTATAATGCGGCCCAATGAGTCTTAAATTTGAAGATCCCATTGCCAAATATGTACACATACTTAAGAAGCCCGGACGGTTACTGGTTCCACAACCCGCCACAACGCAATCCCTGTTGTGTTCTTCAGGGTGCACCAGTCATCAAATTTTATTCTGCGTAAAAACTTCAGGTCAGAACTTCTGACTATACCTGGGCCTGTTCTTAGGCGAAGCCATGCCAGAGCTTTAATACGTGAGGCTTCCGGTTCCCTCTCACAGGATGCATGAACATTAGTGATAATAAAGTTCCTGTGATCAGTGACCTGGTCTCTTGTTAGGCCATCCTTGCGGGTAGACATATGGGATTTTCTTGAGCGTATACTCCGTAGATTTGCTGATTTGGGAACACTATCCACAGACCCAGACAAGCCAGCCAAACAAGACTTACCTTTCCTCAAGAGAGCAGGAGGAACAGTGTTGGCAGACTGTAAGTAGTCAATTTCAGAAGTGACAGTTGAAGCAAAAACAGACACAAGCGATGTTACAGAACACTTCAAGCAAGTGGACGGATCCGGTGTAACTTGTCCCTGATTCTCTGCATTCTCAGGAGACAGATCGGTTTGACAGAAGCAGTCCACTTTCTTAGTGTCAACATGTGCAAGTATGGGGGATTTATCAGCTTTAGACAAATGATGGCTCTTGACAGGTTTCTGTAAATGTTCCAGCCAGGCCGTAAAGTCATTAAAGTTAGTACAGTTGTTAAGTTCAGAAATAATTTTGTCCCGAAAAGATTTCCATAACTCAAGAAAGGGATTTTGTTCAGGAAGCAAATAAACTGATGAGATAAAGTCCAAATTAAAAGTGGAGCCGACTTTGTCAGGAGAAAGAATTCCAGTTAGCAGCGGAATGCAGTGCAAGCAGTGTCGCAGTCCGTGGAGAGTGCTGTGTTCCATTGAGTGTGCCTGAGGACTCTGTTTTCTTCCACTGGGACTGCTGACACAGAGTAAGCAGCGGAAAGCAGTGCAAGCAGTGCAAGCAGTCTCACAATCTGCTGTTCTGCTGTGACAGGAAGACATTGGAAATACCAGGTAAGCACCATTTGAGTGGTTCAGGTAATTTTGTGTGATCAAGTGATAGTGAGTTGCAAAATCACACAACCCCTGCTAAAGCTAAAGGTAAATCAAACAACTGTAACTTGCGCCAAAACGGACCACGTGTCAAATCTAAGACAGTGGAGTCTGCAGAAAATACGGCCAGTTGTTAGTGACGGAGCATGATAATATAAACAGACCATCTACCAGCTTGCCAGTGCAAAATGTATCAAATACCAAGAAAGCAGATGGGAAGATAACTACTTTCTTTCCGGTGGGAAACACAGCATATGTGTGGGCGATCCCTTTAGTATAAGCAATATACAGAGGGCCCAAACTGGACCAACTAACATTGAAGAATTGGAAACTACACGATTAACAGCTCTTGATAACAATTCCCTTCTAGAATTAGGTTATTCATTACAAAATACTTCAGTCCAGAGTGGCACACAGAGGTAGTGGTTGATGCCAGCCTTGTAGGGCTAGGGGCTATCCTGACCCAAGGGGAAGAAGCAGATTCACCCATGAGCCATGGAGTGGCCTACGCTAGCCGTTCATTGAACCACCCAGAAGGTGCTTACTCATAGGCAGAGAAAGAGAGCCTGGCCACCGTACAGGCATGTGAGTACTTCAATCACTTTATCATAGGGATGAAATTCACATTAGTGATGGACCACCAAGCCCTACTGTCCCTCTTTGGCAATCCAAGGAGGACGATGCAGCAGCAGATCGAGAGGTGGCTCATTCGGGTCCAGGAATACGATTATAACATCATACATAGACCGAGGGAGAGAACAACCCGGGTGATTACATATCATGGCACCCAGGCCAACAACAACAAAAAACCTGAGAGAGGGTGATGCAGAGTACCTGTACTGCATTACAGAGAAGGCGTTGATGCTAGAGGAGCTGGCCCAAGTATTGCAGGAGGTTCCTTCCATAGTCATGGCAATCAAGCTGACAAACACCAACAAATGGAAAGACTACAGACGACAACTAAAATACCACAAGAACGCCAACAGGAGGGAGGTGGAATGGCTAGCTAAAATCAACCCTGAACTAGCGCTCTCTGATCAATGGATCTTGCTGAGGGGGTGTCGACTGGTCATCCCAGCTGCACTCAGGAGAAACATGGTGCTGACAGCGCATGAACGGCATAGAGGAGAGGACGCCACAGAGAAAATACTACGGGAAAAGTATGGTTCCTGTTCATGGACACCATGGTGGAAGAGGCGGTGAACAAATGCTTCCTTTGTCAATGCACTGCATGAGGGGACCCTCTTCTGCCACTACAAGAGACAGAGATGCCAGAGAATGTGTGGCATAGAGTTATCATGGATTATTATGGGCCTATGGAAACAGGTGACTTACCTGTTGGTAATGATAGACAAATTCTCAAGGTTTTCAATTGTGAAGAAAACAAATACCACATCATGTGCACAGGTGGCAGTCTTCAGCGAATGGGGCAACACCCACACAGTGAAAACGGACAATGTACCCCCATTCAATGGCAACAAGTTTCACAGGTCCGCGAAGCACCTGGGGTTCTCACATCAGAAGATCACTCCCCTCTGGCCCCAGGCCAATGGCATGGTGGATCGATTTATGGCGTCCATAAATAGAACGATACAAAAGGCCATGATCAAGAAGATACTGATACAGCAAGCGTTGTGTGGAATGCTGTGGCAATACAGAAACACACCCCACATCACTACAGGAAGGACCCGCGGCAGAACTGATGGTGGCCTACCAAGCAAAGACGAGACTACCCAGGGAGAAGTCAGACCACAGAGAAGGAGAGACGGAGGCAGAGAAAGCTGAGCAGAGAAATTGAGATGCCCAAGGGAAAGAGCGAGAGTGGACAGACTGGAAAAGGGGAGGAAAACTTAAAGTGCCTCATTTTTCAAACACCTCGTCAGGGATACAGACAAAATACAAGAACGAGAAAAGAGGCAGAAGCATGATACCCAAGGGTCAACCGAGGAGGAAAGAAAGGAGAATGGACCTACCAGATGAACAGGAACAGCCAAGGAACGAGAGAGTAACAATGATCGCAGAGGAGTGTTGAGATCAGCCAGACTCATTGAAGAGATGTGAGATGGATGTAAGGAGATATGTGAGGGGGAGGTGTTATGGGTGAGACACACATGCAGCGTGGGCCCCTTTAAGGGGACACTCGTGTTACAGGAAGAGGAGGAGTTAAGGAGGATGGTGGCAGTTAAGAATAAAGATTAACTGAGAAGATGTGCCTCTGTGTCATATGTGGCCTGAATGAGATGAATGAGTGAGGTGAACAACCTGCTACGGGTCTCTTTTTTCACCCTTCTTGTCGCTATTTCTCTCCCTCCACACGCAATCTCAGTGTTCGTCTCTCTTTCTCTTCACATATCTCTAGATCGGCCTATAGCTGTTTTCACCTCGATATTATTAGTTGTGCCTGTCCATTTCTATTGTTTCAGGCTACTTAACTTCTAATTTTCGGTTTTATGTTTGCTTGTCTCGATTGTTGCTCGACTGTTGCTCTGCACTTCTGGTTGGACTCCTGCTTTGCTCTCACTCTCTCGCTCTCTTATTTCTTCTTTCCTTTTCCCTTCTTCCTTGAGACTGTTGCTTAATATTTCACTTACTCTCTATTGACTATAGGTGTATGGTCTCAATTTCACTCTATTTTCCTGTCCTCTTTCATCACTCTATACCATTCCACGCCCCCTTTCTCTTCTCATTTAATCTCCCATCTGTCCCTAAACCTCCTTGCGCATCATCTTGACTTCGCTCTTTCGCTCTTCTTGCCCCAAAACACTGGCACTCCCTTCCTGTATTCATTTGATGCTTGCCCTTCTTGCACAGTCTCCACTTTGCCCCAACTTTTCTTCGCTCTTTCTGCTCATTAAACTCTTTCCTGTACTTTGGTACTTTAAATAATATTTATCATTTACACTGGTTTATTATGTCGTTTATTCTTATACTCTACAGCGTTCTGGCAAAATTGCTATATAAATCCCAATAAAATTCAAATACAAATCATGAGAGGCACCACCACTATTGGGGCATTGACCGTTCCTAGCAGTAGGTATAGCAATGATTTTCCCCAGTTTATTTTTAGCTTGGATACTATTTCAAACTCAATTTGCTTTAATCATCATATAGAGCAAAACGTTGTCTGCATACAATTGAGTTTCATGCTTCCGACAGAAACACCAAACTGTCAAACTTCTTCCTCATTAAAAGGCCTGGGATTCAGCTACCAAAGCAAATGGGAATGGCCTGCAAATCTGCTATCTGACAGATATTGGGCCTCATCACGAGTTGGGCAGTAGCCCTTAAATGCGGCGGTAATGCTATTACCGCTGCATTTAAGGGTCCACCAAAACATGAGTATGGCGTGTTTACCCCCCAGCTCTGAGCTGGGGGTAAACATTCCAGAAAAATGCCCATTTCCGGGTGCAATTAGCGCACGCTAATTGTGCCGAAAATTCCCCATTGGGTCCAATGGGGAATTACGTTTACCGGCCAACACGTGATTTGGCGGTAATATCAGCGGACGGGTGGGCGGTAACGTAAATACAGATGGGCGGTAGCCAACTCGCGATGAGGCCCATAGTGTCTTTGTTCTTGATTCTTGAAAGCGGACAGCAATGGATGAATTTGACCCATATGAAAAAGCTACTTCCCATCGTGAATCTCGAGTGCTTCGAGGATAAAAAAGAAACAGTCTGCACAGCCAAGCGCTTTGTGTGCACCCAGAATGGCAACTGCCTTTTAATTTGGCTCCCTCTGAATGCATTCCAGAATCACGTAGAGACGTCTGATGTTTGACATAGCTTTTCTCGGAGGTGCAAATCCCACCTGATTCCCATGCACATGTTTCGTAATTACCACAGAGAGCCTCCCGAGAAAATGTATGTATCAGCATTGATCATTGAGAGGGGACGGTAAGACCAACAACATTCAAGCGCATCTTTGCCATGGTCATGCCTATCCCATAGTTTTGTGAAGAGTAACCTTTCCTCTTCCATCTGTGTACAATGCAAGCGATATGGGTGCAAGGAGGTCAAGGTACATGCTGTAAAATTGTATGGGTTGGCCGTTCTCTCCAGATGTCTTCCCCTTACCCACAGTTTCCAATGCCTATGTGTTCTCTGCTTGTTGCAGGGCAGCATCTAGCATTTCCCCATCTTCACCAGACATTGTTGGTAATTCTGCCACATAAACTTGATCTGGCTCTGGATTTGGATATAGCTGCTGACAAAAAGTCTGAAAAAAATGGTTAGCACTTTGGTGGGCCTGCACAACATTCCCATCGGTATCTACAATGGCAGTAAATGTACTGTGGCCTCTATCCCTGTAAATGAGCTAAACCAATGTTTTCCAAGCTTTCAATTCATCACGTGTTTTAGAAATGTATGCCGCTTAATCATGCTTACCCAAATGCTCATATAGTACATGTAGATGTTCCTTATGGGTTGCTATTCAACCGTTCAGCATTATCAATGGCCTCTCTCTGTCTCTCTGTATCTCTGTATCTCTCTCTCTCTCTCTCTCTCTCTCTCTCTCTCTCTCTCTCTCTCTCTCTCTCCATCTCTCTCTCTCTCTCTCTCTCTCTCTCTCTCTCCATCTCTCTCTATCTCTCTCTCTCCAGCTCTCTCTCTCCAGGGCCTTGATTTTATCTTCCACTTGATCACTTTGCCTCACAATTGCCTGCCTTCCCATGCATGTGGTAGACATGCATTTTCCTCTTATTGTGTCTCTGAAGTCCTCCTAAATCATCCCAATATCATCTACAGACCCCTCATTAATTGCAAAGAAGTCTATCATTGTTTTATGTCAGAATGTGGGCCCCCTCTGAATTCCAGCTGGGCACATTTGCAATGTTGTGTGATCAGATAGCATTTGAAGTAAATAATACACACAGAGAATTAGATGGCCCCACTTAGCTTGAATAAGCCTGAAGTCAATGAGGCTAAGATGTGTGTCTTGCTGTATAAAAAGTGAGTCTACTTCTGTGCAATGTGAATGGTGATTTCCAATTCCTTGTCCAAATGCAATTGAACTGAACTGCCCATACAATATGATGATCTGCATATTTATTGGATAACCCGAACAAGTATGTAAAAATGTGAGGATCATCTAAGATAGGGGCTTAGGTGTAAATTAGCATTGTAGGCTGACCACAGAACAACCCAGCATCCCAGTGTAACCAGCATTTCTATTGCAAAGATATGGTTCCATCTTTTCAATGATATCTGCAGTCTTCTGGCAGAAGAGATTAAAGATTAGCTGTTCCTCCCCATCTCCTACTGTATTTCTCTATTGCAAGGTATGTCTCCTGAAGCATTTCTATGTCTGTGTGCCTTTTGCGTATAATGGGCTGGATAAAATGAGCTTCCTTTCTCGGTTCGCCAGGTCAGATCTTTGGTAAAATAAAGCTTAGGTAGATTTAACATTTTGTGGCAGGATGATTAAGAGCGATAGTGCAGGACCACAAAGACATTTCCGGCTCTCTGTTACCTTTCTGACCAATCTGAATTGACAAGAGGAGATAATTGTCACACAAAGCTATACCTCAAGATCGACTCCATCAAGGACATCCATAGGCTCAAAACCTGCCTCTTGCTGTTCCAGTCTTGGATGTCCAGTGAAAACCTGAAGTTCAACTCCTCCAACACAGAATTTCTGCTCCTCACGCAAACATAAAAACCTGGCTATCAACCATGAACCCTGAGGGCTTCACACCCAAGCTCAAGTCCCTTGGATTCCACATCGACAAATATCTCTATTTCACGACACACATAGCTAAGAAAACTCCACCGTTCAAGCACTGGTCCTATCCCACCAGGATGGGAACAATACACGCCTCGAAGGCCTCCGGTTGTCCTCGCTTGTGCCCCAGGGAAGTGTCCTACATGCGGCCACACAGCTCATCAAGGGTCTACGCAGCTACAACCACATCATCCCGGCCTCATTGACCTTCCCTGGCTCCTAATGCAAGCAAAAATCACCTTCAAGTCTTGCAGCATCTTCTATAAGGCAGTCGCCCTCAAGTCACCCAGTTACCTCGCGAAGAAACTCAGAATCTCCGGAGGACAGTGCACCACCAGAAGCCAGAACACGTGCATACTTGAAATCCACCGCTGCAAAAAGGAAAGGACCAGAAAACAAGCCTTCATTTCTTATGCCCTGAAACTATGGTACGTCCTCCCAGTCAGCATCAGACTCGCCCCCACACTCCTACAATTCAGAAAAGATCTCAAGATCCACCACTTCAAGGAATCTAACCTCCTCAAAACCGAGGCCATCACGTCACCCATGGCACCACCTGACTCTCTAGACACCGCCTGCCCACACCTCTCCTCCCCGCCACCCGGTGCAGCTGTACCCCTCCTCTGTGCCCCTCTGTATCCTATCCCACACTGTATTTCTGTTCTGTTACCTCTGAAAAGTGCTATGTTATGCATCTGGACTGTTGTATGCCTCTGTAAAGTGCTCTGTGGCTTCTCAAAGCTAGGTCTACGCTCAATAAATACAATAGCAATAACAACAATTGTGGGTCTTATTTCCCTATCCGGTTACAATATTAAACAGTTTGGCAGTGATATGCTTCTTTTTTTCCACCACATAAAGCTAATTTAGCGGGAACATTAGAAAGCATGGACAGGTTCTTACATGTGGATGGCAACTATGTGAATACCCTTAAAACAAAGGTTATTCTAATAAATGCTGAGAAATACTGCCTTCTGCTGGTGCTTCAGGATCACTACTCTAAAGCCACAAAAAATATCCAGGGTTCAGCTATATGGTCCCAACTTGAATTTCCAGGCTAGGATCAAAAGGATTAAAGTAAAATTGGATTAATGACAGAAATTACCATTGGTACCAGTTGGCCACATAAATAGGACGAAAAGGACTCTTTAAACAGAATGCATTTTTCTTTTTCAAGCTGGTATATTAGGCGTTAAGAATTCCTTCCCCAACAAGCTTTGTGTTCTAGTATCAGCATGTATCTGGGATGGCAAATGGAGTTGCATTATTTGTGTCAAGAACTTTTCAGGCTGTGGGATGAACACCCACACATTTAGAAAAACATTTCCAAGCTACCACTTGTGCGTATCTTCACAAACTACATCATGCTTTGCCAGAGGACCCTGTCCGCCATCTGAGGGCCCTGCCTGCAAAACAAGGCTCCCTGGGCCTACACCAACCAGGACTCTGGATACAATTCTGCAAGCCACCAGTCACACTGTGATTGGCTCCCAGAGGGACATGTGACTGTCTGGAAGTTGTTTTCATTTGTTTTTCTCTTGGCTACATCCTGCTTTGCGAAAGGACCCGTGGCACCATCCGAGGGTCCTGGCTGCAAAACCAAGCTCCCTGGGCCTACAACAACCAGGCCCCAGCCTAAAATTCTGCAGGCTATCTGGAGCACTGTGATGGACTCCCAGAGGGACGTGTGACACACTGCCTTCCTTATTTAGTCTCCACTGGGAATCCAGCTTGGACATCTGCAGCCAAGGGCTAACGGCACCAAAGGGGAACTCCCTGTTTTGGCTGGAAATGGTCTAAGGTCAGAACCTCTGTTCAAGCCAGGACTTTGCCGAGCTCACCCTTCACCTGACTTTAGCTTCCAAGTACATTGATCCTTCCATCCATTGACTATCCTTCTACTGTGGAGCATCTGTTACCTCACAGAACCAAAAACATTGCCTGTTTACTGTCTTTTAGCTACCTATCGCCTCATTCTAGCCCAAGTCAGAAGTTACGCCTGCTTCTTCACAGCCAACCATCCACCCCTTCCCATTCTGCTTTCCCATCTATCCTCTCTCTCTCGGGCTGCACCCTTACTTCATTATTTTCACTTGCCTATTTATTCTACCCTTCATCATGCATCGTGTCTTCACTCCATTCCTCCTTCTCCTTCTACTGACTCATATCCTTCTCTTCTCTCAAAGCCTTCAGCCTCTACTACGCCTTCTGCATCACTCTCCTGCCTCCCCATCGGCACCCCTGCAACGCACCACTCAAATAAGATGCTCTTATTCTCCCAGGATGTTCACCCTCATTTATACCCCTCGCTTACCTCACACCTGCTCCTCTCTGGCACCTCCTTTCACTCTTTCACTTGGCCTCTAGAATATACAATCCCCACTTGACCAAGTGTTACTACATCACTGACCACTTTAACTTCAGCTGACATTTTTGGACAGCAGGCGCGTGTCCAGGCTTCTCGCTGTGAATTCAGCATAGCTGTGGAGCTTCACAATGTGATGTTGGAGACAAATTAAAAGCATCACTAGTACTTACTCAGGAATATTGTTGTCCATCGAAGACCTCAATCAAACAAAGAATAGCTTAAGACATGTGTGCAACACAATTGATCCTCCTGTCCCGATGAAGGCTGTGGAATTGTGCTTTGGGGACAATAGGGATGGGTGCACCCCTGGCCACTGTGGGCCCAACCACCTTTGTTGACATGTTTCTGTACATAATAATGAGTTAATAATTCACTTTCAGAGATATATCCTTAGGTGATGGCAACATCTATGGGAAGTAGGCTATCCACAACGAGTTCGAAAGTAATGCTCAGTGGGCGTTAATTAGAATTTACAAAACCCTGTAAGCCGCAGTCAATCAAGCTGGGCTTTGCATTGAGAGATGTAGGGGTTGTTAATGATTTATAGCCTTTCCTATGTTTGTGTTGAAGTAGATTGAATTGTGTATCATTTGATTCACGCATATTACAATTTATGAATTCACTGTTGCACATTGCACTTAATTGGGTTACTTACTTTACGCATGTGGATTTAGCAGCACTAGTTTAGAAACGTTTTTTAATTCAATCTCTAATATTGTTGTTAGGATATGAATAAAGCTGTTTTATGCTTTTTAACATACTTGTATGTTCAAATATTTGTTGAGTGTGAACGCGGGACATAAGCCTTCATTGAGTTCTCTTTGGGACTGTGTGCTGTGGTGCTTGCACAGAGAATGGTCACTTACGTCCTCTTTTAGAATCTCTCCTTTTCTTACTAACCACTCTACACAAACTCTAATCTCCACTCCCGTGCTCAGCAAACTGGACTGCTGCTCAAGCCTACTCCTTGGACTGCCTCTGTACTCCTTCCTCGCTGTAGACAAAGTCCTTTACTTGGCTAGCAGCAGGCTCTACATCCTACTCCGATCTTCCCTTACTTCTAACTACCTACAACACACTGGTTGGTTCCCCAAGTACAACTGCTCTCTTTTCAAGTTCCTTCTCCTAATCAACAAAGCTATCAATGGTCTTGCTCCTCAGTGCTGTCTGACTTTCAGAGCTGTCTGACTGTACCTCATTGTACTCACCATCTCGTTACCGCCCACCCTCTGCTGCACTCCACCTCACTGTCCCATACCCTCTCAGTGCCTCCTCTCACTTTCAGTCTTTCTACCCACTGGTCCCGTTCGACTGGACCCAGTACCCATAACAATCGAAACCAGCCCACCTGTGAATCTCTTCAAAGCTCAGCTTAAACGTCACTTACTTGCTAAAGAGGGAGCTCCCCTTGCCCTCTCCCCCCTTCTTCCTACCTGAGCCCACCACCGCCTCCAGTGATGCTTAATAATGTAATTTAGCATATTTAATTAGTGCTCCTCTTTAGTTTGAAGCACTTGCCCCCTTAATATTACCTTTATAAGTCACCTGTTGTCTTATATATGTGATTGCTCAATTCTTGCTGCACTCAGAGGTTCAATTTGCTGTTGATTGCTGTAGCTGCTGAATTCTTCTGCATTTAGAAGTTACACATTGTGACGGCTCAGTTCTTACTGCATTTAGATGTTACACATTGTGACTGCTCAGTTCTTGCTGCATTTAGAAGTTACACACTGAGACTGCTCAATTCTTGATGCATTTAAAAGTTACACATTGTGACTGCTCAATTCTCCCTGCATTTAGAAGCTACGCATTTTGACTGCTTCATTCTGCTGCATTTAAAAGTTACACATTGTGACTGCTCACTTTTTGCTGCACTTAGAGGTTACACATTGTGACTGTTATTCCTGGTGCATTTAGAAGTTACATATTGTGACTTCTTTGGATTCTGCGGTGCTCAGAGGTCTAGCCACCATGGATACCTGCCCCTATTCGAATCCTGCTGCATTCAGAAGTTACACACTGTGAGTGCTTTGAACCTTGCGGCCCTCAGAGATCAAGGTTGCTGTTAATTCCAGTCACTGCTTAAATCTTGCTGCATTCAGAGGTTCTCTTTCCGTGATGACCCCCACCCTATCCAAATCTCACTACGATCAGGGTTCTGCCACTGAGTTCCTGCCAATGTTCAAATCCCGCTACGCTGAGAGATTGTGTACTGACCCCTACGACTGTACAAATCTTTCTGCGCCAGAGGCTCTGCTACAGCACTGACCCGAGCCACTAAATCGTGCTGCGCCCAGAGGCTTAGCTACTGTAGATCCCTGCCATTGATCAAACCCTGCTGTGCTCAGAGGATCCCCTATTGCGCTAATAATATAATTATAATTGTAATTCCAACCACAGTTTGAAACCTTGTTGTGCTCAAACATTTTAGCTACCGTCGACTACTACTGCTGTTTAACTCTTGCCATGCCCAGAGGTCCCAGCTACTGCTCAAACCATGCTGCCCAGAGGCATAGCCACTGTTGATTCCTGACACTGTTTAAACCTTACTGCACTTAGAGAGAGTTTCGGTACTCCAATGCCTCATCCAGCAAAAGCGCAGAGATGATCGTCTGCAGCGGCACATAGGTGAGTGAGGCTCCTCCGCCCTAGAGGTAAGGTTACACTCAGAATCTTGTTAATTACTGCGTTCCCCCCTCAGCTCAGTCCCCACCACGACATCAGACCCAAATTAACCGGTCTCTACTACTCTCACTTACATCGCATTATAAATCTACCCACAGGACAGTCTTGACAGAAATCTGTGAGCTGCATTTGGTGCGCTCACAGTGGCGTTCCTTTGGTGACTCTTCGCAAGTGTGAAGCAGCACTAGGTGACCACAGGGAGGCTTCTGCCACTGAGAACCTGATACAGGCACTAAATCCACCCACCACAGAAAGACCCCTGCCATCGGGAAGCAGTACCAGGCGACCACAGAGAGGCTACTGCCACTAAGAACCTGATACTAGCACACACTCCAACCACCACAGAGATTCCCCTGCCACTGTAAAGCAATATTGGACAACCACAGGGAGGCTTTCGCCTTCAAACTCGAATCAATCTCAAAACTCATCACTATAGAGAGGCTTTCACCACTGCTGTGAAGCAGAGATCTACACAGCACTGCACTTTCGGACCCCAACAACCTAAAAGGAAAAAGGTAAAGCAGGGAAAGATAAACAGAAACCAGAAAACAACTGGCCCAAGAGGATAGCCACCCCTGGAAATACCAAACTATACCACAAACTTAAAAGGAAACTGGTAAAGCTGGGATACAGAACCGGAGACCAGGAAACAACCAACCCAGGAGGACACCCGCCACTGGAAAAGTAAACTTATTTCACAAACTGAAAAGGAAACCAATGTGAAGCAAAGATCTACTGCACTGCACATTCAGACCACATCAACTTAAAAGGAAACCGGACAAGCAGGAAAACACTACCGGAGACCAGAAAAAAAAACAATCCAAGAGAGTACCCGCGCCTGGAAATCCCACATAAACCCAACCCAAAACAATAAACACATACGCCCCCACCATGCCTCGATACAAGAAAGACAAAGAAACAAGAAAGGGAAACAGAAACACAACCCAACAAGACAGACCATACCCGCCAGAATTCACAACAGTAAGATTTTTGTTTTTGTTCTCCCTTGTTTCCCCTCCCTTTGCCTGGTCGCGCTCTGAAACACTTGTGTACGAGCACAATATCAATAAAATATATCATATCATAACACCCAGGAACCTTGTGTGTACACCACAAAACCAACTAAGAATTCAGGCCAAGAAAAGAGCAAACACAGAATACACTTCACGTTTCCTCTCCACCTACAACCCCAACTGAATGGATAACAAGCAACCAGCAAATAACCCACACACAAGAACCCAAACAAACCAGGAGTCCAACAGGAAGCTAAACCAGATATACCAAAATGCAAAAGACAGAAACTCGGAAAACACCTTTGGCAAAACCCCAATAAGAATCAGACGCAAAGTCGAGTACATAACCACTCACACCCCCTACATCACCAAACACTTGCAAAAATCCCCCACATGCAAACAACCACCCACCACAAACCAGAACCAAGCAACCCTGCCGCCAGCCTAATAGAACTCCTCAATGAAGAGACAGAGCACACAACAATTACAACAAACAGCCCAACCCGAGCAGGAATCACAAAAACAGAAAACCTGACAAACAACACCCTGAATGGGACTCGTGAAAGGGTAGACTAGAACCCATAAGGCAAACCAGACACACTGCACTGCAGCGTACTCAACGTGAGATCCATGGCGAAACGCAAAACAGAAATATATGATCTAAATGAGGACAGACTCACTTTTCATCCCAGAAACATGACTATCGGACAACCACAAGACAATTGTCAACAAAGACAAACCAGACAATTTCAAACTAATACACGCCAACAGAGAAAACCGAAGAGAAGGCGGAATCGCAACGGCCCACAAAGACCACATCTGCGCTGTGCCACTACCTTCAACAGACATAGAAGACTGCAAATCTCTCCTCATTAAGATCAATCTCAATGGCCAAGCCAGCAGAGTGTTCCTTCTGATCTACAGGCCACCATCTTACAACCGTAAATTCGCAACAAAGCTCACCACCTCCATCGCCAACCTTGCCAGTTACCATGATAACATAATCATCCTGGGAGATTTTAACATCTGGTATGAAAGAGAGAATGAATCCACAGCAAACTCACTCTATGCCCTCCTGGAAACACTCCACTTCAAGCAAATAGTGAACGGATCCACCCACAATGCTGGACATACCTTGGACGCAATCTTCTGCAGACAGACTCTCCACCACCGCCCCACCGACACCAAGGATATGGTGCGACCACCACCTGAAACCATTCTCTGTCAAACTCACGACCTGCATACTACCTGGAAACGCAACATTGCACGCCACAAAGAAAAGAAACTCGAAAGGTCTAGTCCTGGAATACTTAACAGATCTGCTGGAACTGACTTACACAAACATCGCAGAGCTGAACAGAATGACCCCGAACTAAGCGGGAAAAAAACTTGACACCTGGATCACTGAGGCCCTGCACTAATTAGCACCAGTAAAACCCTTCAAAGCCACTGGAAAGAAATTGCCAGCGATATGGTTCACAGAGGAGCTGAAAGAAGACAAGAAAGCAAACTGGAGAAACTGTGGAGAAACCATTACAATCAATCCGACAAAATAAAGTACCAAAGACAACTCAGAATATACAAATCAGCAGCCCTCAGATAAAAAAAAAACTCACTATGCCATGAGAATCCAATTGGCAACAAACCCACAAAAGGAACTCTTCAAAATCAACAATGACATTTAAAAAAACACATCGTACAAAAAAGGAGTCACCCCATCACAAGCACTATGTGACAACATCACCAATTACCTAAGAACAAAAATAGAAACAATCCAACAGACTAACGAAGCAAGCCACACAACTATAAACACAACTACAACCACAACCACTGACAACTCAATATACACCAACCGCAGCAACACTCAACCAATTTGAACCCATAGATGAAGACGTTTTCTTCACACTAATAAAGGACACCAACCTCACCGGATCCCCAAGCGACACATGCCCCCTAGGCATCAAAAAAGAAATCCTCAACCAAATTACCCCAGGATCTCGCTTCCAGCTACTGGTGAACCTATCCCAAAACACAGGAATACTACCAAAATCTTTCAAATCAGCTTACATCAAACCACTCGTAGAAAATGAAACGGGAAGTGTGGAAGACCCCAGCAACTACAGACCTATATCTAACCTACCCTACCCAGCGAAAATATTGGAGAACTACGGATACAATTCCTGCTCAACTACATAGAAACAAACAGAATACTCAACCACTTGCAAGTCGGCTTCAGACCCATGAGATGAACAGAATCAGTACTCCTATCCGTATGGGACAATTAAAAATAAATGCTGACAACAGCACACGATCTGCCCTCATACTACTCAACATGTTACCATGTCCAACACAATCAGAAACATAACACTAATCGAGAAACTTAGGAATGTGGCATAAAAGATTCCACTCTAATGACACTGAGTGGATAGCCGACAAGTTTACTTTTATCAGTGACGTTTACTTATGAACTACATTAAAATATTTTGTGGACCTGAAGGTGACATGTGAGAGTACTGCACAGGGAAGAATTGGAACACATATTTTGCCTTTGTAACATAATCAAGATATTCTGGATGGCACTCAATGGGCCTCATTCCGAGTTGGGCGGTAGCCATGGTGCTATTAGCACCATGGCTACCTCCCATACCGGGTCCAGTCTGGCTGGATAGGGGCATTCCGGGTCATTCCGACCCTGGAGGACCCTATAAGTCCCCATTCAGCCTGACCATTCCCCATTCCCATTCGAGCCCCCATAAGGCTCAATGGGAATGGGGAAGGAGCTAATAACGGTACCGCAAATTGGTACCGTTATTAGCTCTGAAGTCCCTTTGCGGGTCTCGTCCTTAACGCCTGGTCAGACCAGGCGTTAAGGACGAGACCCGCAAAGGGACCTCCGAATAGGGCGCAAAGGAATTACTGGCACCGGTCTCCTTACCGGTGCCGGTTATTCCATTTGCACCCACCTCGGAATGAGGCCCAATGATATAATAAGTCGTTTATAAAGCACCTGTACACAAGTGTTTGTAGGTGCGGTAATGAGAAATACCGGAGGATGCTAAAAAATTATCTTTGTCAGCCATCTTGCCTGACTATAATTTGAATGTTTGGGAAATGGCTTCAATTTCTACTAGCTGCTTAGTGGCCAAGAGCGTAATCACAGCAAACTGGAAAAATATGGGAAGGTTGTACTAAGCTATGAGGAATCGTATCTGTACTTTTTACTCGTACTGATGATTTATGAATTGAAAACTAAGAGGAAGATAACTTTCTTCATGGGATTACTATTTGATTGTATTATTTATGTCTGCTATTATTTTTTGTTAATACCCTTTTGAAGTACTCTGAATAATAAAAATGGACTCAAACCTGCCAACTCCTGACAGCTGTGATATCTGGTATCTAGACTTTACATCGAAATCAAATTCATCTAAGACCTTTCCATCGAATTTTATTCAACGAAAATACTTTCCATTGAAATGCATTTTCTACTTTCCATCGAAATGCATTTTCAGTAAATACAATTTGATGGATATTCAATGGATTTTTTAAATTTAAAATTAGGGTAAGGGTTAGGGCAAGGGTTAGATTTAGGGTAAGGGGTAGGGCAAGGGTTATATTTAGGGTAAGGGGTAGGGCAAGGGTTAGAATTAGGGTAAGGGGTAGGGCAAGGGTTAGAATTAGGGTAAGGGTAAGGGTAGGGCAAGGGTTAGAACTAGGCTTAGGGTTAGAGTTACGGTTAGGGTTGGGGAGTGTTTTGGGAGTTGGGGACAGGGGTGTGGGATCTCCCCCCAAAAAATGAAAAACAATGAAACGTTACATGAAGCTGGCCAGTGCCAAAATCCTTTGAAGATTTCAGCACTGGACAGCTTAAACGTTACAAAAAATGCATCCAAATGCTATTTTTTACATTTAAAAGTCCATATCCGTCAGAACTTGTCCATTTCTATATTCGATGGACAGGTTTTGATGTATATGCACTTTTACATGCAAAGCATAGAATTTCGATGGATGCTAAGAACAGAACAGACTCTTCTGTTCCCAGTGATATGCAAACTCAGAACAATCAGATGACTGATGTACGACTCCCGAAAATTGTAACGTTTGGATACATTGTAAACATAAACAGATAAATAAGTGGAGAAGCAGTGGACAATTCAATCCAGACACAAAGGGAAAACCTAACGTAGGCATTATTTGTACAGAGACCCATAAGAAAGGCAGAATTATGCTGGTAATACAAAGGCAACTTCAAGGATTTTTATTGTAATTCTTACTTCCCGAAGTCAAGAAGCTTTAGATGCGGAGTGTGTTCAAATATTTGGCTCTCTATCCGACTCAGAGACCTTGAGCCTTGGCAGTTCAGTTCTTCAATTTGCAGCATGTGCTTAAATGCCTCAAAATTAAGACATTCCAAGTTAGGCATCTGAGAAAGGTAAAGTCTTCTGAGGTTTGGCAAGTCTTTTGTCCACTCCTGCTGAACTGAAACACAATAGAGTTGTCAGGGAGGACAATGCTGCGACCAAAGAAACATTCTGAAATTCATCAGACTTTTTCTTTTAACATAAGTACATCTCTTTCTCTTAACATTATTGTCTGATTTAAATAGCTGAGCTACTTGATTAAAAGTATTTCTACAAACGCAGATTCAATGACACAGTTTCAAAAAAGCATTTAAAGGTCAAGTACTCTTGACCTTTAAGATTAAAAGAGACAGAGTGTATTTTATAAATGTTTATTGAAACGGTGTCAATTAATCTGTGGTTATAGAAATACTAAAAACACTGTGCTGGCCTGCTGGAGTAGCTCAGATGGTCAATGCATCGCAACGTCAACTGTCACAGGTTAAAATCCAGCCAGCATGATATGATATGATATGATATGATATGGCATTTATAACGCGCCTATACACAAGTGTTTCAAGGCGCGACGATGCAAGGGAGGGGGAACAAGGGAAGACAGATAACTATCTTACTAGGCCAAGTGTCATTCAGATCGCGCAAGTGCGTGGGAGGGGGGAAAGGGAAAAGTGCAAGGGGGAGGGGAGAGGGGAAGTGCAGTACATAGGATAGTAGAATAACAAGATAGTAACGGCCAGAAGGCGCCAAGTGCAGATAAGTGCTGGTAGGGGACTGTAGGGCTACAGAAAACAGAGCCCAGCATCACATTCCTACTGGATATCCTTCACAGGCGTATTAACCGAGGGTTGATGTGTCTGGTAGTGTGAAACTGTTTGTGCATTGCATCCAAGCCAAGGGTATTTGGGAGTCTGGGTGCACATGTTATGATCGGTCTATCAATTTCCTATTAGTTGGAAAGTACGCCCAATGTCCACAAACACTTGGCACCATTAGCCCACATATGACTTCTGCATTCATAATGCTTAATCATCGCGATGGGTGTACAATGCCACTATCCACTACTTTACATATTCCCCTCCCACACAGTTTCTTGCTTATTCATTTGAGTTGTAGACGGTGGTGCAGATGAGCTAATGCTGCTTCGGAGCTTTGGGGGTCAGATTGATGGAGAAGGAGATCAGCATCGTACCCTCACTATTGCCGAGGGAGGTGATGCTACCAGGGGCATTAAACAATTTGACATATTCATATGTATGAATAAAGCAGTAGAAGCAAGGATTGGCTGAATACTTGACATCAAGGCGGAAATATGGGGTGATGAAAAGGGAGCAGCAAAGATCATTTCTGAGGATAAATGTTGCCTGTTGAAAGAGACCTCAAGAGTGACTCTGCAAACAGGTGTGAACAATATCTCAACTGCTACCATATAAAAAGTTACATCAATCTTCTGGAAGACCAGGTGGAGCAGAGTTTTAGTGAATTTATAAGTAGTCATTTCGCCACAAGAACTGAGAAAATTACAACTGCTTCACATGAGTACGAACGAAACTCCTACTCAACCCCACTTTACTACTAAACCATCAGCGATACTAATCATTAAGGTGATATAAACACAACCTGATGGGTAAGTCTCTGTTGCCTCTTTAAGGTAGCATGGGCTGAGGGAAGGCTGTACACTTCTGGAGGGATGTGAGCCAGCACAGCAGCGCAGCCAACGTTCTATACAAACATAGGATACTTTAATTAAACTAAAAATACAAAAACATTAATCATAACCCACCCCTGTGGGAGATGTCCCTTGACTTCTGGTTGCTGGGCGACCCTGTCCAGAGTATCCAGGGGTAAGCTAAGTCCTTACTCTGCACTTGCCAGCTAGGAGGTTTCTAGGGAGCACTTGCAGGGCCTGCCACCTCCAGTGAGCAGGTTCCCATGTACCAGTGGTCTCAGCTCGCAGTAGACCTTACCCAGCCAACAGCTCACCCCAAATGTTCCTCTGGGACCTTTGAGGGAAAACACATACCCCTTTCTTTGAAGACTTTGGACGTCATTGCAAGTTGGGCGGTAGTCCACCACAATACCACCAAATGAAATTAGCGCTACAGGCATTTGGTCTGGTGTAATTACCGCCAGATTACAAATGGTGGCAAGGTGGTGTGGGCCCCCATTTATGGAGTCCATAGGACTCCAAGGGGATTTCTATGGAATTACTGCTGGTGGTAATTCTGCTGATTCAGCTGATATTTGGTGGTAAAGCAGAGGAATTATCTCCAGCATTTTGCTAGAGATTTCTCCTCTGTCTCACCACCAAACTTGCGGCTGTAATGCATCATTACTGCAGTTTTTTCCCGCACCGGCGTACTTGTAATGAGGCCGTTAGTCTTCAACTCTGTAGAAGAGGACTTTGAAGGAGACTGTTCCAACAACAACGTTCCATGTATAATCCTTCTTGAGTACTCCAAAGATGCGTCAATAGGGGAGGGGTCTTCCCCTCTAAAATAGTCAAAGCACTACAGTGGATTGTTTCCTTTCTACTTTTATGTAAAAGGTCTAATGATGGCTGCTGTTTTAGATTCTTCTGCCAGGTGATGCCATACTCTGAGTGCTTTATTTGCAAGCCCTTGGAGGATCCAAGATGGTGGAACCCTTCTGTGACTGGTGCTTCTCTCCTGGCTACTCTAACTCTGCTATCTTCTCCTTGATGTCCACATCTAAGAGCCTTGTTAATTATCCTCATGGTGTGATATTCGTTGGCCTGGCAGATCCTACTCTTTGCAGCATTGGACCTCTCCCTGTCCCTGGCAGTGGGGGGGGGGATACTTGTGTTACTGGAAGGTGACACCCCTTTCAAAGGTAAGACAAAGACTTTTGTTGGGGCTTAGCCGACATGGTCTGCTTTGGGTGGATCTCCGTCCCAGACAGGAGGCTCTGACAGGATGATCATCATAAACCAAGCACACAGTAAAGTGACACCTAAAGGTTTTAGCCACCATAATTGTGGATTTTCAGATACCACCATGCCACATCCAGACATGGCTTATATTTAGTTTTTATTCAACTGTCACGAAGCCCTGGGGGTACATAGTTGTACATAATTTGGATCAGAGGTACCCTCAGTTAAAAAGGGAAGTCTCTGACTGCTGGAACCTTGGGTTGCAGCAGATGTTGGCAGGAATGCACGTGTCATTTTGTGACTGTTGTGGTGCCAAAATACAAGGACGCTGCTGAGAGGTGTCAGTAGACCGACTGAGCAGAGTTGTATGTTTGCATTATGCTTTTTTAGCATGAAGTTTATGAAAGCAGGGTCTGATTATCAGTCCCCACTTTCTGAGAGAGAACTGCAGACATAATTTTATAATTAAAAATCAAAAAAAGCTCAGGCTATTCCACGCTCATAGATAACATTCTGCCACAAGACCTCAAATCAAAAATTAAGTCAGCCCTCCTTTGGAAAGCAAAGTTGCACTTAATGGAGGTATCTGTCGAAGCAGCCAAATCAAAGTATCAAAAACATAGTAGAGGAGAAATTAAAAGGAAATAGTGTAATCCTAAAAAAAGTGGAACAAAAATGTATGCTAATGAACTCTCCTGAATATGCTGGAACTATATATTTTACCCTGGTGGCAAAGCCCAAGCCACGTACACAATAACATCATGAGAGCGAAGAGAAGGGGTAAAATACTGATAGATGTTTGCTCTTGACAGCTGAAGGCGAGTGAGACTTTGTACCATCTGAGTCTCTTGTGTCCAAGGTAGAAAATGATAAGGAGGACGACATTATATGTTGTGGGGAACTGGGATAAGGAAAGCAAGAGAAATAAAGTGATACCTTTAAAGGACCAACATTCAGATATGACAATGAAGCTGACCTCTTTCTTGAGGAAAGTATGGACCCTCCCAGTAAAGGGTACAGGAAGGAGCCTGGCAGATCAGGAATAATCATTAGTAAGCAGAGTGGGCAAAGGCGCCAGGATGATAAGGGGTTGACGAGCTGCCATTGTGGGAGTGATCTTGACTATTGTCACTTACCAACTCTAGATCGGGATCACATTTTTATTTGTTTATCTCTTTCTATTTTGGTATTTTTATATTTTAAATCTGCCCTTTGCGTGAAAGGCATGAATACCAAAGTGTGTTTATGATACATGTGAAACTTGATGCAGGACTCCGGTGGGTTAAAGTTGTAGAAGGAAACATTAACAGCTTGAGAATTGTTGCTTTCCAAATGCAAGCAAACAAGTACATTTACTTGCAAATAATTAGGGAGCAGCCGTAATAATCTCTTATATCAGGAAGGATTGCTACAAAAGGGCATATCAATATGAAACGTTATCCTTTTGAACTGAAGTAAATAAAAACGACCAGACATTTAGTGTAGGTCTTATGGTTCCTACTAATTTCGTTACAATATGCAATACAATATGCAAGAATAGTGGTGGGGGGTTCTTTTTTTAATTAACATTCCATGTATGTCACAACTACCTGCCACATTGCACATGAAGACATATTAGCAATGCTCTTGCTCCAAGTCTGTCATTGAATACATTTTGTTTACGATTTCTTGATTCTGAATCAGTGAGTACCTTTTACAGTTACTAAAGTTAATTAGAGGACACAGTGCTATTAGAAAATGATGCTGAAAGTCGCAATCCACAAATAGTATTTGCCAGATGCCTGCAGATTTGTTTTTAGTTCACATTACCTTAAAAGAAAGGGTGGGCGAGAATGTGTGTTTTCTTCCATTAGGAATTACAGTAGAAATACTCTAGATTTCTACTGTGCTTTATGTGTTTTAGGAGAAGATGGAGGACTCTATGGGCCTCATTACAAGTCTGGCGGTCCCAAAATAAGGGTATCAGTACCAGAGTACCGGCACTCTTTCCAGAGCGCCAGACTACGAGAATTCCTGCAGGGCCGGTGCTCCCGGCAGGTCTGACCTGCCAGTTGAACCAGCCCCTGCAGGCATGGTTTTCATGGAAGCACCGGCACCATTACCAACGGTGCCAGTGCTTCTGTGTTCCCATTCCTGTGGAGTCCTATGAGACTCCTATAGGACTACATGGGAATGGGGACTTACAGTTCCCGCCGCCTTACATCCCGGGCCGCCAGGACTTGTAATATCCCAGTGGCACCCATATATCAGGTGGTGGAAACAGTGTTACGAGGTCAGCCCCGACCCGCTGGTAGCACTGGCGGGTTACCGCCGATAGCACCGGTGGGTTACCGCCAACCTCGTAATGAGGCCCTATCTCTAGATTCAGAGCCATTGTGCAATGGAGACAGCCCTTTCAAGTTGCGACTGGAAAAAGTATCCCCAGAATATAACACTCTGCCTTCATCATCCCCTGAAAAAGCCAAGGCAGTTGGTGAAACATTGGCATGGCCATGGACTGAGCTGTTCACCTGCAGTGCCACTAAACAAGATGGCAGCCATCTAAATGCCGAGCATGGAGCTATCAGAAATTAAAACAGCACCTCCATTTCTGAACCATAATAGTGAATTAGTGTGTTCATACACACAGGTAAGGAAACATTTTGTGAATGTAAACAGCTCAGAGCACATTTTAACTAATAAATTATGCACCTTACCACTTTCTAAAAAAAGAATTCCACAATGCAGATACTTAAAAAATGTCGAGCACTTAAAAAAAAAAGATTCTCGCCCCTAGTAAACACAATATAAAAATAGTTAGAAATGCACATTCAGAAAATTAATTAATGGATATAGTAAATACTTTGGCATACACTGTACAGAATAGTGATAAAACCACCATTCCAAGATGGTGCCACTGCTTCACCAGTTATTTTTCCTCCGGCTTTGTCAAAGCAGCATGGGAGGTAACGAAGAAAGTGATTGTGGTGGCAGTGATAGGCAGTCGGTTGTATCATGCCAAATGATTATTGTGTATCGGTTGAGTTACACATGTCAATGACAAGTGCTGTACTCTTTACTGCAATCATTCCCTCTTTCACTGCATTCATCCTGTCTTAGTACTCTTTGTTCTCCACTTTATTCTGCCTGATCCTTTGTGGTATTTCATCTACGATGGCTCTGATGTTTTCATCCTTTCATAATCACCTGTGGTTTAATTTACTGGTAGGTTTCCTACCCCCGCCCCCCTGATGAATTCAGCACAGTACTTAGATGGTTCAAGTTCACTTATTCATTACGTTGCAACAAATTGGACCATGTTGTCTGTGGGTAAATTCCCCAGTATTCGTTGTAGGGATGATTTTTTACTATGCTATATGTCACTCCCTCCCGGTCTACCCACTTTGACATATGCTTTGCTGGCATTTCTTTATGTTGGTGTTTTAAATGGACGATTGCATGTGTGCTCGTTTTTTTTGTATCACTTTTTACATGGTTTACAGTTGATATAAATTCCTCCCCTTCACTATACACACAGCCACCAATATTTCGTTCAGTCTTTTTTAGGTCATACTACAAATCATGTGACCCAGGTGGGATAGACCAATCTGTCATTTTGCCATTTCAACCTGTGGGTACCACTCTATACCCACCAATGTCCTCTGTCCCCATCAGCTAATACCTGACACACCTATTTGTATTCTGGTATTGCGTCTTTTTTTTTTGCTTTTCCGCATTCCCATAGGCCATTGTGAATGAAATCTGCGTCAACATCAGACCTACTGCTTTTAATCAATTCTTCATTACCAATCTCTGGGCTGGTCATCACCTCCACACACTCATCCTCTTCTTGGCTCCTTCCCTGGGTGTAGTTTGATTTTGATGGCTGCCTAATCAATCCATTTTTAAAATGGCGGCCCCTTTTGCAATGAGGCACAACTTTCAAATGGTGACCCTCTCTCTAAATTTTAGCGTTGCCCATTTGTATTCCACAATCTGGATTTGTTTCCATAGCCCAGAAGTTGAATGTCTGGTCGGTATAGCTCCTCCATTCTACCCTTGAATCTCGTGGTAAACATGCCTTTGAAGATGATGGTGCAAGGTTTCCCTGAGTCTATGAGCATGTTAATGTCTATCCTGTCCACATACACCATGTCCCTTCTTGTTATCTGTGATTTACAGCAAGAAGTCAAGTTATTCATCATCCGATTCTTCCTCTCCTTGGATTCTTTGAACACTATGGCAATTTGCGCCCCATTGCTGCATCTGAGACACTATGCTCTCAGAGTTGGACACCCCCTTTCATCATTATTGTATCTGTCCCACTGTGACCAATTGAGGGAATTCGTCCCTTCATCCCAAGGAGGAGCCCACCCGTGAGGATAAGGGGGTGAACCCGATCCACAACACACTTCCCAGCAAGTGGCAAGTGGGACCTCCCTGGGAGAGACTCCCCTCTTGGGACAATGACTTCTGTCCCCATGAGGAACTCCCTGATGCAATCAAAGTGATGGCCTAGATGGATTTGTCTAACATAACGGAACAGTATAAATTCCATAAAGATAAAGATGAAGTGAACTTATGCCATACACAACAGAAACTAAGACTATCCCTTTAATTCAGTCCCTCCCAATGACTGTACCAAGGATGATGAAAAGGGATGATATGACAAAGAGAGAGAGATGGGGAGAGAGGTCAAGAAGGGAAGAGAAGCTGGAAATAAGAGAGAAACAGGGGAAGCCCCCTGTGTGTAGAAGAACGGGAAGAGCGGGAGCTCTAGCAGAACGCAGAGCCCACGTTAGCCAGTCAAGCTCTCTTGTGGAGCCAAAGACACTGGGAAACCGTTGTATGAGAACGGAAGAAATCACATTGCAAATGAAGAGAAAGTTGTGTGGTGGCTTGACCACACAGCAACAGTGGTGGCAGTCTGCACGCAGAACAATGCTGATACCACTGATCAGAGAAAATCACTCTCGACTCAAGATATAGAGCAACTTAGATTAAGAAGACGAGAATGAAATGCACATGATCCAGACGGCACAACTTGTGAGCCGCGGAGCCGAGGAGAAGCAGAAAGAGAGTCCAAGAACGTTACTGGTACTGGTGACATTACCCCTCAGAACAGAAGGTAATGTTGAGAGGGTCTCAAACCCCTCCACCCCCTGTGTGTACCCTCAAGATGACAGATGCCACTCACTGAAGCAGCCCCACAAACCATAACTGGATGACATCACAAAAGTAATCATGAAGAGGTGACATGGCTGAACACACACCGAGAGACATTAGCCAGGTGCAAAAGAGCACACATGCTTGCAGAAACCTCAAAGCAACTACCATGAACACGAAAATAAAATGGAAGCCACAGCTGCATTGAAATGAATGAAAGCCATTGGGGTAGCTTAAAACACACAGAGAGGGCTGACACACTGATTTCCCTGAGAAACGTAAAGCAGAGCTGCCAGTGCATTCACTGTGCCCAACCTTGCCAAAGACGCTTGGAGAGAGTGTTTGAGTCAGCAGAAAAGATAAAACACCTGCAAAGTTTGGGAGCTGAAATTCTTCATAAATGAAAGCAGAGAAAATCAGTTTTATGGTCCCTAAGCACGTGCTCTCTACCTGGGCAACAAGGCCAGTTCATCTGAGGCAGGAACTGTTGTTCCCATCAAACTGAAGACAGAAGATGCAAAAATGTAACACAGCACAAAGTTAGAGACTCGAATGTCCTTGCTCAGGGCCAGAAAAGTGGTAACAGGTGGTACTCTAAGGCCATTCTCCCTACCCATCATTTTTGCTCACATGCTGTTAAATTTCCCAATTTGACATAGCTCACACTGGCCTCCTGTGGGTGGTACTAGGCAGAGCTACCCAATATGGCCAGACCAATCAGAGCATCTGTCCCTTACAGGATGTACACATGTCTATACTCGCCTAGAGCCCAGGAATGTAACCTTTAGTTGTGATGTCACATCAGCTTAAAACCTCACTACCAGCCTGTAATGAGTTGAAAATGCATTGGAACTGCAGTATTTTGTGTGCCTATGCCGGGTTTTGAAGATGTATCAACAAACGCCGTCATTTGTCAGACTTCTGGACTCCTCCGGTTCATGGCACAGGGATTTCCCTCGAGCCAGCCTCTGGTTTATAAATTCTGCTTCAATTGGCAGCAGAGCATTGCTGCTAATGCCTTTGGCAACAAATGCTGTCTCCCTTGCATTCCAGTCTGCTCCCCGTGGCACGTCCAGTGATCAGAAGGTGGGGGTGGCAGACTGTGGGAGTGACGGTAAGTCCCAGAGCTTCAGCAGTCCTAAGTATGGGCCCAGAAATCTGACAAATACAGGTGGGAGGGAACTGGGGGAACAGGTGTTTTTGCCAGCTGTTTTGTGTTTCTGTGTAAAGGTTATCTGTTTGTTAGGCGGTCAGTTTGGGTGGTTAGCTTAGACATTCAGCTTAGCTTAAGGATGAAAAAAACTTTGAAAAAAATGAAATAAATATATAATGGTGTCCCTGTGAAATTAGGCAGCTAGCTTGATTCATGGATGATGATTTAATGGTTTACCTGGCTATATTGGTTAGCGAAAGAGGCTACCTTACATTGTGGAAGGTGGTTTCCTGGTTAAGTCTCACTGAGACGTTTTACTCATAAGGCGATGCTATGAGTACAGGATCACATAGTTTATTGGATTACCCTGTTAGGAGACAGGCAGGCGGCCGTATACATGTTATGTTTGCATATTGTGGGGTTTGAGAGTCCCCTCAAAGTATTGGCATTTTCATTCAAAGTATACATTTTTTTTTCTTTGTTGGGTTTGTGATGTCACATATGAGGTTACTGAATAGGACTTAAAGTGCTTAGAATGTGGATAGATTGTATCTAAGTGAATTGGTGCTTAAATTGGCTCGAGGAGCACATGAAAGAATTGTATATTGGCCTTTGAGGGCAGAGAACACAGAGAGGGTGGTGCGTGGAACAAAACCTTGCGCATGTTGGAGGGCTAGGAGGGCTTGTTATTTTCAGAGAAGTGGTTCAACATTTATGCTGATTGACAACTGCATTGTGATCCTTAGTGTATTAAGGATATGGTGGAGAATATATTGAGGTTTTGTATTTTTGCAAAATGAAAAAATATGAATGAAAAGAAATGAAAAAATTAAATAAAAGTGTGACATTATTGGGGTGGGCTCGAGAAGCATGTGGGTGAATGATGGACTGGCCTAGAGCGGAGGTCAAAGTGAAGGTGGCGCATGGTGTGTGTGTGTTGAGTGCATTTGAACAGTGGTGTTTGTGTTTTTAGTGCAGTTGAATATGCAGTGTGTGTTCAGGAATGCATACAATTATGTGCGTTATTTGAGAAATACAGGAATTGTGTGTGTCGTTTTTCTCACTTTTTCTGTATTTGTGTCATGCTGCTGTAGTACATCTGGTTAATATCTGTGTCTTTTTCTGTGTTAACACGCCCCTGTTGAGCAAAAGGCTTCTTCTAAGAGTTTGAAGGAGATCATACTCCTGCCAACAGGTGCTGGGAAGCCACGAGCAGTGAGAGGAGCAGAGAAACTCAAGTCAGTGAAGCTGGCTTTATTTAGCCAAGAAGGCAACGGTTCATGCAGCTGATTCTTTAACCTATCTTTTGAGCAACATGAAATACAATTAAGTAAGCAAAAGGAAATTGTATTGAACATCTTAGTAGGTAATTGAAGTTTCATAGGGTCAACACCCAAAGAAGCAAAGTTTTTTCGAGTGACATAATTCTGCGAGAAGCAACACACATAGGAATTTGAATGTAGGAAGAAAAAAGTTTGTGAATGTCAACTTTGGTTGCATGGCAAATTTTATGCATTGGGGAAAAGCATATGAAATTCAGGCATTGTAAAGTGCAACGTAAAGGAGACACGGTTTGCTGGCAGGCATGGGGAGGCAACTAGAGAAATCACAAAGGCGCATAGAAGGGAAGCTTTGGAAAAAGTGTGGTTTTGGGTTACTGGGATAGAGTGTGTGGGGCTTATGAGATGTGATTTGGGGAGCAGAAGAGAAGTGGGCTATGGAGTAAGTTAAGTAAAGAAGAATGAATCCCTTTTAGTGGTTGTGATTTGAGGTGCTTAACACACAAGATTGCACATTTATATTGGGATAATGAATAAAATATTTTAACACAAGCATATGTTTCATGTTCTTGATTTCCGTTTTAATAATTCATCAGGGCAACCGCTTGTTGAAGAAGAAAAGAGCATTTCAGGATTTGTCTAGGTATAAAGAAGCACTATTCAGTTGCATATTTTGTAGGATTAAACTTCCTGGCAGAGAATAGTCGAGCAGACATCTGTAAAGCTCTGCCTTACACACTGTATTAACCAGGCATCAGTTCTTCTGCTGGAGGTTCAAACATTTACTTCTCTGCAGCGTTTTTGGTGCACTCAATTGTGAACCTCTTTTCTGTCTGAATCTAGGGCTGCATAGGAATGGGTGGGGGTTTAAATGGTATATATAGGGGCGTGTATGTATGTGAATAGTGTAAGGTGTTGGACAAGGCAATGTGTAAATGTCTATCTATACCATAAAAAGCAAAATCTTTTATATAAGGAATAAAGCAGGTTTTGTCTGGCATTGTCAGTGGAACAAGTGTCAGGACATGTTGTGGAAAATATGTTGTTAATGTAGGCCTTTAAGTGCTCCAACAGCATTTTAATGCTACCCTAGAGTCAGGACTTATTGGGTTGGTTATTTCTATTGGAACTCTCACAAAATATATGGGTAATAATGTTGTTTTGACAATGGGGTGGCTTGTTGGGAACGATCAGAGTGGAGATTTTACTTGAAGGAATCTAAGATTGGGAGTTTTTAATGAGCAAGGGGACAATGAAAGGAGAGCGTATCATGGGAATAGTGTAAATGGATGTGTATGGATGCAAAGACCTCCTCTGGTTTAACGAACAATTCATTTTGATAACATAAGCAGCTCTGCAGTTTTAAGGTTGACACTGCGCCAGATATTTTTCAAGCATTTAATTCGGGCACTGCATAAAGACACAGTAGGGGATATTTTGTGTATGAATTATTTGCTCTTGCAAGTGCTCTTATTAGCAATGAGTGGGACACTTTAAAGTACACAAGGCAGGCACACAGAGTGAAAAGGAGGGACGCTTTGTGATTTATGGGAAGGAATTGTGCTGGGAGTTCCAGATGCATTGCAGGACAAACAAAAGTTTTGCATATCAAGTAAAACAAAATAAGACAAGGAGAGGATTTGACATCAAAATTAATCATGCTGCGAGCTGATAGCACACACCACGATATTAACGCATTAAAGGAAACCAATTTGGAGGCTTGGGAAGCGAGGGCATAGTTCAAAACTAGGAGGGACCAGAGCGTGTTTCATTGGGGTTTTTCTGTCAAGTTTTATTTTTTGGTTGAGAGGGAAAGGGGCAACAATGCCAGACAATATTGCTGCAACAAGAGCATAATGACAGATCAAGTGAAGGAAATCAGGTGTTTAGCTGGACACAGGATAAAGGCCATGAGGGACGGGCTATAGAGGGAAAAAGTGTAAAATAAGAATGCCCCTGCCAGTAAAGAAGCAGCTACTAAGGTTGGTAATTGTGTATTTTAATCGAATGTGTCAATGGGTTTAGGAATGACATTCTTTCATGTAGCATCGTTGGCACAGAATAGCAATGCAAAGAGAAGGAGAGACGCTCGAGTAGCTTGGTACTTTTGGAAGGGAAGGGTAGGTGGATAGAGATGGCAGGTAGGCACTGGGGGAGGTCAAAGAAGTGTGGGAATTCCCATATTGGTCTTTTGGGGAGGAGAAGGAGCAGTGCTTTAAGGGTGCAGCAGTCTCCAAAAAGTGGGGCTGAGCCAAGGCCCTGCTGGGGCCCCCTGTCCCACCATCCCATGGTGGGACACATTATTCCACAATGACCGTAGCCACGATGGGAAATGCACCTGCCATTAATGTCAGGCAAGCTGTGACTGACAGAAGTACCAGCCAGCATCAGCATGCTGAAACTGGAAGTTGCAGTTTCAGCAACACGGTGGCTGGCTGGCACTTCTTTCAGTCACTGTAACTTCCTCTTGTGACTCTGCTGATTAGATCACAGAGCCCCCATGTTTTCCGAGGGTCAAAGACACCTCCGGCTCAGTGATCTAATCTGCTCTGCAGAGCAGAGAACAGATCACAGAGCCTGAGGTGTCTTTGTCCGTTGGTAAAGCTTTATAAAAGATGGCTTTAATAGTGTACGTTGCAAGCCATCTTTAATAAACATAGAAATATGTTACAGATTTCTATGTCTATAAAAGATGGTTTGAAAAGTACACAACCGAAAGTAAGCTATGAACATGCGTACCAATTTCTCCTCTTTTCCCTCCCTCCCTCCCAGGGGAGTTTCTAGGTCTGGAAAAGACCCAGGGCTAAGCTGATGTCAGAACTGTTGGGACTGGGGGCTAGCTAGTCTTTTGGCTGTAGCTCCTGAGATTCTATCCTGGGCTACAACCAAAAGACCATGGGCTATAGCCCCCTTACCCCCCCCCTAGCAACGCCCCTGTCCCTCCCCATTCTTGCTCCCTTGCCAATATCTCTGCCCATCTCCCCAGTCTTTTTGTTACCCCTCACCCTCTCTTTCACTTTATCCCCTCCTTCCAACCCCACCCACCTGCTTCCTCTTCCGCTTTTTCTCCCTGCCTTTGCACTTTTTTGTACCCATCTTTGATTTCTTTGCTCACTCACTTCTCCCCTGTTTCTTCTTTTTCCCATATAGCCTGAATGTACATGAAAAACATTGTACTGCATTAAAGGAGAAGGACATTACAATACAACTGCAGGCCAATTACATTTTGGCACTGATGTCTAGTACTGAAAAATGACATGCTGCAGTTGTATTTGTTGTGTACTGGATTATGTGTGATTTCTTCTGTCACTGAATATGTGATTGCTGGCATGGTGGCGAAAGTTGGTGGGGAGACAGCCAATTTATATGGTGATCATGATGCTGCATTAAAGGTGAAATGGGCAGTGTATATACACCATCTACCACTAGAGCAACTGATTTCAGTCATAGGCATTGCAATTATGTTTGACAGATCTTTACATGACATCCATATTTACAAAACTTTACATATTAAACTGTTCATTGCATTGCATGCACTCATGGTAGTTCGAAGTTTGGTCATTTAGTTATGTTATGTTACAGGTTCTTGTACCGTGCACTTTCACCACAGGCGTGGTCTCTTAGCACTTTGGCGGATCTGCAATGGGAAGGGGTTGGGAGTTTGTTAGTGGGGTTGAGAGGGAGTAGAACAAAATAGTTTTGATAGGCTGTTGGCAACTTCAGCTTGGAGAAACCGGTCACTGAGCGTGGGTGCGTTTTTGGTCGGTAGCCATCATTTGGTGTTGGTCTGGTTATGTATGGTTTGGTTTCATGTTTGGTGTTGTGTAGTACATGCAGTTTGCAGTGCGGTAGAGGTATGGTTGTGTTTGGTTCAGAGTTTGAGGGTGAGTATGCAGGAAGGTGATTTATTTGTTTAGTTAGGAGCAATAACATTTCCTACCCTAACCTTCCATCTAAGAATGACCTATTAGGGTTCCCAGAAGTTCCCAGCAGTCCATCTAAGTGCGGTACATTACCATATTTTGAAAACATAGAAATATGTAGCATATTTATATATTTATAAAAGATGGATTGAAAAGTACACAAACCATAGTGAGGTACGCAAACAAATATATAAATGCTTACATACATTAATATATTTGTTTGCATACCTTACTATGGTTTGTTCACTTTTCAGGCCACGCCCATCATGGAAGCCACACCCCCACAAATGAGGCCGCCCCCCTCAATGTCTTACCCCACTTAAAGCACTGAGAAGGAGACACCGGTAAGTAATTGGTAAAAGGTGAAGGGGAGGTAGAACAGTTTTCAGTGAAAAGCATTGTTTTGTATAGGACAAGAGGCACAGATGAAGCATGGCACTTGGAAGGTGACCCTCAACAAGAAGAAAAGTATCATTTTTATGAAGTGTACACAATGTAAATAAGTTAAACTATATGACAATATGAAATGTTTTGTTAATTCATTTTTACATGAGCTGTGTAAATGTATTTGGAAAAGAGGAAGGAATGCATGTGCCAAAGATGGTAGCACACCTGTGTACATATATCTCACACATGCATGCACTTACCCATCACTCGCACTTGTTTCAGCGTCAGGAAAGTTTAGCGAGGCAGCAGCAATGGTTTGCAGGAACACCACAGCACAAAGAAGATGGACAAGGGGAAAAATGCCAAGACAAAGACAGCTCATGCGGGCCTGCCAATTAAAACAGCAATACCAAACACAAGTTCAGCATTGATGGGAAAAGAAAGGCATCTTGGACATTACGTGAAAGAAATCACCATCACATTGGCCCAGAGCACAGAAATTGCCAACTCACCATATGAAGAAGCCACACAGCAGCAAGGCCAAGGAAACGCGTGCAGGGGAAGAGAGCAAGCTCATTAAAAGGGGCATAACATTTTGCCCATTACTTCATTATGAATTTCTTGTCCCTATTTGGTTTCTACAAGTCAGATTAATTCAACCCAAGGATGTACCCAGAGTGGAGTGGCAAGAGCTTGAAAAGGATGATGTTGTTGTTGTTTTTGTTGTGCTCTTTGTTTCTCTCATGCGGTCAAGAGAAAAATCGGACACTTAATGCTCCAGAGAAATTAGCAGAGCACCGACATAATGAGCGACATTTGGAGTAGAAGTGTGGTGGGTATCAGGCATATGAGATGTGAAGTAGATGAAAGGAGTAGATGAATAAAAGGAAGTAGTTGCAAGCATTTTTGCAATGATAGGATGTAATAAAGAAAATGTATATACATTTTGAGAAACTCACCCGGTTTTCTTTGTGTTTCAGGCACAAAGTAATGCTTAACTATCTATCACAGTGAATGACCCATGAAACGGAGCCCACGAGCAAAGAAAGAAGGCCTATCACCCGGAGGGCCCGTGGGGCCCAGCCTAATGCCCAGATGTCACAAGCTGGGACATAAGAAAAGCCATCTGATTGCAGGCTCCACAACCACTGTGTTCTCTCATATTATTAACGTTGTCCACATGCAGTGACTGTCCTACTACCTGGTACTTGGATTGAAGATTCCTGGACGTGGAGCAGTTTGTATTATACATGGTGTCCAAGCGAATGACAAAGGGGGACAGAGACAAGAGAAAGCACTTTGGGGGTGAAGAAAGTGAGTTTGGGGGTGGCAACTGTTACAAAAGGGGGGAAAATACAAATGGTAGGATGGGTCCGACTAGGAGTACTGGAGCGTGGTGGCACCGGTTGCGCATCGAGTAATTAAAATAATGGGTAGTTAGCAAATTACACACTTGCAACCAGTGGAATTGCACACTGGGAACCACTGTGTCTATGATTGTTTTTTACTCTGCTGTCTCTACTTCTGTACCCTCCTAGGACTGTGATAGGGAAAGATTTGTTTACCTACATTGTGCACTTGAACGAATAGCAATGATTTTAACCCTTACTAGTGACATGAAGAGATGAAGTAGCTCCAATAGAACATCATTGTTCATTTAAACAAAAAAACAAAAAAAAGTGCCATGAGTGCTTGTATGACCAATTTGGCCCACACCACTAACAATATATATAGTACCAGCACGTGACCCGTGTAGGGAGGGAAGCTTCAAGGGAGGGCAGCCACGTGAACTCTCCCACTTCTCAGGCCATGAGCAACTACACAACTTCTATGGCTGTTCCAGAGAAATCAGGCTACACTAAGATGAATGAGATGGAAGATATTGCCCCATGAAGATAGTTACATGAAAACATGGACAATGATAGAGGATTTCTCGAATGCAGATGACCTGATACAATACATACTGAAAGGCACAGACAAGGGAATTGTAACATAAGGGAGAGCTGGGAGGACTGCCTGAATGCTGCAAGAAACATCAGCTACCAGCATATGGACAAGGGTTTGCAAGAGAAGAATGGGTCAAAGGGCTGCAGGAATGCATGACACAATCGCTCCTGGCAGTTTCAGTGGAGATGGTGCAGAGAGGAACGATAAATACCTCAAGGGATGGGCAAGGAAGTTCAAACCACTCACATGGGTAGAAAGCAAGGAAGGCATATGTCCAGAATGCTGTCAAGAATAACACCACCATGTTGCTAGAATGGAAGTTCAGTAAAGATTGGAGAGAAAAGCGGCCAAAGACACATTTTGAGGGTACATGTCCCGAGAGGAGGCGCAGCAATATATTCACAGGTCACCATTGGTCCTGAAGCTCACATGCAGGTGCCACCCAAATGGAGGAGAAGAATGTACCCTGGTGACATTGAATACACCAGCCTTGATGGTGCCCTAGAAAGACACAGAAATTGATGGATTCCCCGAACTGGACACATATCAAATGAAGAAGAGGTTGCTGAAGCTGAGCAGGGTGAAGAGAAGGAGAGGACATGGAACACGAACAAACACAGATGGAGCTCTAGCGATCTGAGGGGGAGGCAGAGGTGTGGAACTACAAGCACCCACCAGTGGGGAGGCGATTTTATGTGGTCCATATGCATGGACTAGTGGCAGATAGGTGAGGGGTCTCAAACCCCTCCAGTATACCCTCAAGATGACAGACGCCACCCACTCAAGCAGCCCCAAATATCCTAACTGGATGACATCACCAAAGTAATCATGAAGAGGCGACATGGCTGAACACACACGTTGAGACATTAGCCGGGTGCAAAAGAGCACACATGAAATGCTTGCAGAAATCTAAAAGCAAATACCATGAAAATAAAATGGAAGCCACAGCTGCATTGAAATGAATGGAAGGCATTGGGAAGGCTTAAAACACAAGGAGAGGCCTGACACACTGATTTCCCTGAGAAACGCAAAGCAGTGGCAGTGCAGTCACTGTGTCCAACCGTGGCAAGGATGCTGGCAGAGAGTGTTCAAGTCAGCAGAAATGATAAAATACCTGCAAGTGCTGGGAGCTGAAATTCTTCATAAATGCAAGCAGAGAAATTAATTTTTTACGGTCCCTAAACACGTGGTCTGAACCTGGGGAACAAAGCCCATTCATCCTAGGCAGCAGGAACTGTTGTTCCCATTAAACTGAAGACAGAAGATGCAAAAATATACCACAGCGCTGCCACTGAGTTGGAGACTAGAATTTCGTTGCACAGGGCCAGAGGAGTCAGAGAAGTGGTGACATTAGTGGAAAACGTGTGGTACTCTGGGCCATTGTCACCACCCATCATTTTTGCTCACATGCTGGTAAATTTCCAAATTTGACAAGGCTCACACTGGCCTCCTGTGGGAGGTACTAGGCAGAGCTACCTGATATGGCCAGACCAATCAGATCATCTATCCCCTATAGGATGTACACATGTCTATACTGTTCACCCAATCCCGTCTTGCTTACAGTCCAGGAATTTAACTTTTGGTTGTGATGTCACATCAGCTTAAAACCTCACTGCCAGCCTGTAAAGAGTTGAGAATGCAGTGGAATTGCAGTATTCCGTGTGCCTATCCCTGCTTTTCACATTTCTGGACTTCTTGGCACAGGGATTTCCTTCGAGCCAGCCTCTGGTTTATAAATTCTGCTCAGTAATACTGGGAACGGGTTTACTGGACAGTTAAGAGTGACTCGTTATAACTCTAACAAAACTCATCTCAGTGCTAATGAGAAAAGTATTGGAAATAAGCCGAGGAATGACAGCCACGTCCATGAAAGGCAGAGCTACATGAAATACACAAAGCGGGAGAGGAGAAGAGTTGAAAACTCACCCTGGGAGAAGGGAAAAGTCAACCCAGATCCCAAAGATGAGAGAGAATATAATCAATAAAGACATTTGGGAAAAACACATCCAGGAGACCAGGAAGTCAAAACTCATACATGAAATAGCACTCTGCAAAGAGGGGCTGGAACCTGACAAGAAAGAGTGAAGGAATGTATACAAAAGTAAGATTGTTGGCATGAAAGGAGAGAGGAAAACTGTCAGTCCCCTACAGGAGTTACAGAACGTAATCCAGATGATGACAAGAGACTATTTGCGCATGGTCTATTGAGTGGAACAAAAGAACATAGAAAACCCTGTGACAAAACACAGCAACCAGGAGACACGCGTCATTGTCCTGTCCTTGGTTAGTTACATTAGTAGTAGGGTCAGATAGGTTAGATTTGGACAGTGGACGGACTTGTTTTTGGACATTCACCCTGACTGATGAGCACTTTAGTTAGTAAAATATGTGGGGAACACTCGATAGATATGGGGAGAGTTAGGCCTTATTGCATAAAATGTCTTCACAGCCTTGCGTCCTCCTTCAGATCTTCCACGCCCACCCACACTATATCACTTGGAGTGTGAGTTTGTTATTTCTCAAGGCCCTTCTCACCTGGACCCGTTTATATTTTTCCTATAGTTGGCCTCACTTTTGTCCCTCTTGTTAATTATGAAGGCAGTGCTGTGCTAATCTATACATGCTTTGGCTTCCTGCCATTCCAACACAATAAATAACTTTGTGGTAATTTACTTCATTGAAATTACTTCAAAATTGTACTCAGATTTTCTTAATTTTTATGAAACACATTGTGTATAGGCGCTATATAAATAAACTATCATATCATAAATCATGGGGGGCTCCCCCAAAACCTTCCTATCGCCTTCACTACAACACCTACCTCACACCCCTGCCCACCCTCCTTTTACCCCCTAACCCACAAATACATACATATTCGAAGTACATTTTGAAGTAATTTCCACAAAGTAAATTTCCACAAAGTAAGTTACTTCATGGAAAGAACGGTAGACCCCTGCTTTAGTTTGCACCACCTTTACCTCAGCCACCTCATTGTAGTTTGACTATGAAATGTTTAGACAATTTTCCCTATTTCGAACTACCTCGCAATATTCACTGCTTCCTATAGCCTGGGTTTTCTGCTTGTCACATCAGTTGTATTCCATGATAGAAAGTGTGGATCATGAGTTGGCCATGAAAGCATTTGTCAACCGTACCAGTGAACTACCTATCAAGCCCCCTTAAATCAGAACAATAGTTGTCCATCCCTTCCCCTTTGAAATGCGTGTGTGAGAAAAATGCATCTATTCCTAAAACTATACTTTTTGTTGCCAAAATGATTTTTAAATTTGCTGTCACACCTGTCAGGGGGAAATAACTTCCCACCAAGGATGGGTGGAAGCCGGGTGGTATGTATAATGTACGCAGACGATGTCCTTTTGGACCACAAAGAATAGTTTTGACTCGGCAGAACAACTATCACGATTTGCAGTGTCAAATGACTTGCTTATAAACTATGCCAAGACAAAGGACATGGTGTACGGGCCAAAGGTTTGAAAGAATGTTAGTGTTCACTTGGGGAACATGTGTATAGAAAGAGTGACAGACTTTAAATATCTGGGTATTTATCTAAGTGACAAGGTAAAGGCTGAGGTCTTGCTACAGGCGAAGTGAAACAAGGCCTTGGCTCTTGCCGCATTAACTAAAAAACTAGCAGAAAATACAGCAGGATTCAGTTTAAAGGGGGCTATTACAATCTATGGGCAGTGCATTGTACCTACTATTACCTATGGACTGGAGACGTTTTATCATTTAAGATTTGATGGCCTCGATAGATTGGAGGGCAAAATATGAAGGTGTATTTTGGGAATTGACAACGTGTCCCTATCCAGGTGTTACGCCTGGAGTTAGGGCTAACTTCCCTAATAGGCCTGTTATGTTTAAAACATGGCCGATTATATTTATTTATTTATTTGATTTTTATTATTTTTTATAATGCGCTTAATACCCGAGTTCAGTTTCTAAGTGCAGATCCGTGATTCAAACCTTTGTTGCTCCGTGTGGTCTTGTTTCCAAGACCAGCACATTGCCCCTGTGCTATCCTCCGTTCACATATAAAAGCTATAAAGGGGCCTAAGTGTCCCCCATTGACAATCTTGGGGATCACCATAAAAAACAGAAATGGTGGCGGACATGGAGAAATTTACGAATTCATGTATGGAACTCTTTCAGTGTGGGAGAAGGACGAGACCATTTTGAAGAAGGAGATCACAGACAAACTGAAGGTCTGGGACTGGGGGCGGAATCATATACATCTGGCGGGGTTAAGAACTTATAGCGATTATGTTAAATGCCAGACCACCTATTTGAGGCCCCAACCATACCTGCTAAGATCTCCGGCCCCTGCATTAAGAAGATGTGTTACGCTTCTTCGCCTTAAACAATTACCCACTCTTGGTGTCATAGGTCCTTGAGTTGGGAAGAGTTTGGAGAAAAGGGGATGCAGACTGTGGCAATGTCATATTATGGAAAACTTGCATGTATGCTATCTAGGGGCTTTTGTTAGTAGCCTGTATGGAATTAAAAGTACATCTTTTTGGAACAAATGTCTTATTGCCAGTAATAGCCATTTCAATATGGCTTTGTTTAAACTGGCAAATAATTGAGGTGTTACTTGAATCTGTGGAATAATATTGTGGTTAAGTAGGTTGCTATATGCTAATTGGAAAGGCTATTGGAATTTAGTGAGTTTGAATTTTATTGTTCTATTTAATATGATGAAACGTGTTATGTTAACTTGTGAATATTTGTACTTATCTTATGAGAAGGTTTTTGAACTGAAACACAAATAAATAAATTAATACATTTATTTAGGGGTCTATCACTTTTAATGTGGTTAAGCTGGTGCGTTCATTTGCCGCCTGATTATCATTCACAGACTGGTGGGTGCTGTAAAATAGAAAGGCCTTCAGTGCTCAAGAAGGGAAGGAGTGCATTCACCTTCTGATCGCCATTGAAATTGTGGAAGATGGCTGCTCTTAGGTATACTGGTTGTTCTCACAGAGTCTATATAAATGGGGAGGGTGTAGTTAAATCCTGCATTCTGAGGCTGTAGTGTTAGTGGCATGGTCAAGGCTAAAACAGCTCTTGCGTTTCCCATGCTCCGCAGAGTCTTTTTCAGGTAACTGGTAGTCTGATGTTTGTCATGTCAGGTGTTATTGTCACTAACTAGAAGGGGATGTCACCCAAGCAAACGTAAAATGACGAGATATGACAAACTCCTCACCCCACGTGGTGATCCGCCACAAAGAAAACCTCTGCGTACGGATTCTGCACCGATCTAACCCAAACATGGTGCATTGGCTTCCTTGCAGAGTCTATTTTGTAGAATTGCCACAGAGCTGAAAAGTCGGCCCGTTCCATGGTGTGAAGAATTTGCTGAAGGTGTAGAGCTGGCAGAAAACACCAGAGTGCATGGGCAAGGTAGGTTTTAGTCTTTTGTGTTTGTTTGAGTTAGTCCAGTAAAGCACCTCACAAGAAGCTGCAGGGCAGGACTGTGCTGATTTTTTCACTATTTTCTTCTGCTGCTCACACAGCTTCTCAATCGCCTGTGCACCGTCTCTTGTCCCATTCCTTCTCCCTTTTCAGAACTGTGGTGTTGCAGATTGCTGTATGTCAGACTTCCTCTGTGACCTACCTGGTTCTCTCCATTCCGTGGTCTTACATGTGGGATGTCTAGTAGATGCATCTGATACTTGTCCGACAGTAATGTGGCATTTATGATGTGTGTCAATTCAGTGGTAAATGTTGCCTGGGATATATCATGAATCATCCCCACTGTTTGCTGAAATGTGCCAGTGGCATAGAAATGCATCCCAGAACCCAGCTTCAGGACAGGGGAGGCTGCCATCTTGATTGCCATGGATCTTCCACTGTTCCTCTTGAGGGTATTTACCAGTAACATATTGCCACTATCCATGTAGGAAAATGGTGAGGACCTCATTATCCTTGAATGACAGCTGGAGTGCTTTTGAATGTAAACCTCCGTCTCTCTTGACAGCACTATTTTATTTGCCGGACAGGTACTTAATCGTCCTTAATTGTTCATCCTACAATATTCTTTAGCGTTCTATTCTTTGTAGGCTTTTCTTTGGAATCAATCATCTCAAATGTTTGGGATCCAATTCAATATGCACGTCTATGATTTACAAGTTGTTTTTTCATTGAAAAGTCAAATACGTATTAGTGAATGTCTTTTCTGTTATCTATGAGCTGTAGAATTTTGGATGGCAATTAAGCGATTTCAGTGTCTCAAGGCATCAACCGCCAATATTCTGTGCTCTTCTGCCCGTAGAATCTCCATTTGCTATTTGTCCACCTTTCCATATGGCTCACAACCTCAATGCCCAGCTCTTTCGTCTCTTAATGTCACAATTGATTTACCTTTCTTAGTCATCTACCACAAGGGCCCTTACCAAAAACAAGAATTGCCAAGCTTTATTTCAACCCACCCCCTTTTGACATGTGTCTCCCTGTATATGTCCTGCCTCCGAGTGTTCCTTATGCACTATCACTCTCAATTCAAGTAATACATCTTCATTAGCTTGTTTTTATTGCCCAGCCCTCACCTCTTATGTTTATTTTGTAGTGTACAATTTGCTCAAACCTAATGGTAAAGATCTTGGCTTTTCTTGTCCCATACTGGGACCTGGCCCAACTAAAAATCGTTGTTATTGATAAAATGTGTTACTTTCTTTCATTCTTATTTTTACATACCTGTCCCTTGATACACCTTCATTATGTAGATACATAGCCTCAACATTATTTTTTAAAAAGATCTCCACAAATTATTTTCTAAAATACTTGTAGATAATGGGTTTTGATATTCCAAATTCCCAGCATTTTTCTGCACAGCTTATTGATTACAGGGTATTCAAGTCGATTTGTGTGAATGCACTATACAAACAAACATGAAAGTGCAGACTTAAATTACAGATTTAATGTAATAAAATATTTTAATTAAAATGCTTGATCGCTGTCAGTAAGTAGCTCATTGAATTACGTACATCAAAATAAACAAAAAAGCAAACTGTTAAGTAGCTAAGTGGACAGATACAATCCGATTTCTACGTTTAAGCTGTCTGCAAATCTGTTAAATTAATGTGTTGGGCCTTATTCAGTAAGGCACTTTTCTTCAACGTCTAAAGATAAAGGAAGCTCAAAGAGATCCCAGGAGGGTTTGTTTTGGCTGGGGAAGGTAAGGAAGTGGGTGGGAACTTCCATAGGGATCAGCATGGTCATGGGCAGTCAATGGTGGGTAAATAGCCAAAAAAAACCTATAAGCATTGTTAAACTTTTTATAGAGAGCAGAAACCCTGTAATGTTCCTGAAATTAGCACTTGGACCAACTTGGCCCCTTCCTTTGCCTTTAAAACTCATAGGGTGTGATTCCCTTGGACACTTGTTCTGGTACCTCACCCTGCAGTGAAGGAAAAGTCAACAAGCACTTCTTTAATTATGCCAATGGGGGAGACATATTTACAGGGAATCTATTATGAGCGCAATGCTAAGGCTCCCAACTCTACTACTCGCTATCATACTAGAGTACTCCTATAGGGTTGGCCCACATCTCCTTAGTGTCCAGGTGCTATTGCTTGGTTCTATCTCACTACACCTGCTCTCTTCCAGTATACCATTGTGCCACAATATGAGTAGGATACCTTTACTTGCTAGCTCTCTCTTGTTGGCTATCATGGCCCTTCTATAAAAGAGGGTCCGAAAAGCACCTTTGATTAAGCTCACTCACTGGGAGTTTTGTGTCTGAGATAACTTAGATCAGGCCTATATTCTTTTAGCACATTCCTTTTAGTCCTAATATGGTTCTTGTTTCCCTTGTCAGGTTTTACCTTTTAAAATAGAAATGCTTTTTTTGGTAATCAGTGAGCTTGTTCCTGAACATCAGACTATATATATATATATTTCATTGCTGCTTCTATTGTCTGCCATATCAGTCCTTTGTTTCCCCTTCACAGGTGTTCTGATCTTAATTTTTCCTATGCTCTTCAAACACCCTTTCAGGTGAGGACCCTTGATATATTTTTTCCTTTCTATTGCCTTATCCACATTGCCCTTTTTAGATGTGAGTTTGTATTGGGACCCTTTGATAATTTTATTCAACACCTAGTTCGCTATTTTATTGGTGCTGGATACTATTGTTCTCTTCGATCACAACTTTGTTTCTTTCTAGCTGGGTCTTTGCTGAGCTGTTTGCATGCATCAACTGCAGCTTCCTCCCTCGTATTCCTGTTCTCGAGACAGTAGGTAGGGTATCCACTATCCAACCCCTTTCCTTCTAGCCAGGGTTTCACATTTGCAAGATTTATCTACAAATTCACATTTTGGCCTAGTTACTTGGCGTTATGCCTGTACCCAATGATCCCTACTTTATTTTACACAACTCCTTCTTGAGCTACACCCAGATGGGGCAACTTCCTATGTTACAAGGTATGGATCCAGTACCACCCCATCACTCCAGGTGCTGCTATTCCCCTGGCTATTTCCAGATGGATTGCTCCTAATAAGGGAAATATTCTGTGTGCAAGCCATTGAATTGGCAAGTAAGTTACATACCAGGCTGGCCATATGTTTTTCATCACCGGGTTTGTGTGCAATGAGGCCTCTCCTTGCACTACTACTTCTACATTACAACCTACCCCCTCTTGGTTAGGGATGGTGGAGGTCTAATAGGTCTGGGAAAATTAGTCAACACTGTATGTCAGACAGTGGTCAGTTTTGTTGGTGATACTCATTTATGCTCCATTATGCTATAGACTTGAGAGTGAACCTCAGCTGCAACTATGGATGATACCTGGGAGCCTTTATTTTTAATAAAGTTTTAACTTTCCTATCACTATTGCAGGTTAATAATATTACAAAACAAACAATCACATTTGGACCCAAAAGAACATTGTTCAATGTGCTTGTCTTTGCATGATGCTACATCTGCATCATTGACAATACTTACTATGTGTAAGGAATGTGTAACTCAGGTCCAGCTCTGTGAGGTCTTCCATTGGTTTCTCTGTGATGTCACCATCTGCTGCCTTTACTGCAAAAGCCGACTCTCGAATACTATCTTCAGCGCCAAACCCCAATAAAGTGGTAGACAAGTTCAGGAATGCAAGGTGTGGAAAACATGAAAAAGCAAGTGGGCCAATGGCCTGCAAGGGGTTTCCTGCCAGTGATAGCCATTGGAGCTTAGGCAGGCCCTGACACTTTGGTACAGAGTGTAGCAAATTGTAACTCAAGTCCAAAATTTCCAAGCTGCCATAGGCTTTCCCAGTACAATTCAGCTCCTCAATGCTGTTGTGGCTGAGGGTGAGAGTGCGCAGTTCCGCAAGTTCTGCCATCTTGTGGTAGTCAATGACACTGAGGTTGTTATAGCTCAGATTCAAGGCTTTGAGTGTCCTGGGCAGGCAAGCTGGCAGAGCTGTAAGTCTGCTGTGTGTCACATTGAGCTCTATCACAGTCGTGTTATTCACATCCTCACACGATGACTCATTTGTTTTCACAGTTGTATCTTGAAGTTTAATTAACTTGAAGAGGTGACCATGTCCATCTGTGGAGAATATGTCGGCATCATCAGCTGTGCCTGCCCCCAGCCTCCATACTATCAGTGTCACAGGCAGGAGAACCAAAAACTGCATTTTATCGTACCGAAAACAGAAATCTGTTTATAGAAGGGAGAGAAAAGTCAATAAAAAATTCATTGTTGACAAAGACCGAATGAGAACATAGTGTAGTTTTGTGAGCAGAAGCACATTTTTGACTTCTATAACCAGTGTGATAAATTTGAGTGTCGCCCACAGAGTGGTGGAAGTCATACAAGCGTTTCTTCATTGCTGTAATGCCACACTAAGGTAAACATTTGTGAATATTCATTATTTAGTAGTCCTGATTGCACAGAGCCAATGCGCTCATTATCTGGCTATGTTTCTGGCTGTGGTTGTTTGAAGAAAGGAAGGAGTGTCCATTTATGAAAACGGGTAACACCACTTTACCAAGGGCTAAAGTTGCAGAAGGAGGAGCACATGAGGGGTATACATACCTAAATGTCTAGTCACCCGCAATGTGAACATGTTGAAACATCAAGATTGTATTCAACCTCTTTTCTGGCTCCCTATAGTATTTAGCATGTCTGTGGGGAAGGCGGACACAGATAATCATCCCTGTTGGTCTCCTGAGGGTTGTAACATCAGACACAAAAAGGTGCGCACAAGAGTTATGGCCTCTACCAGCACATAAACAATATTTATGATATTCTAAGGAAACTGTTTAAGCCAAACCCGTTTCTTTTTTAAATAATGGCAGATGGGTAAGAACAATGGGCCCCATTAAAAGTCAGCTGGTCCGGAAACAATGGTGGCGGTAAATCCGCCACCACCGTTGTTTCCGGACTGGCTGATTTTGAGTCCTGCAGGTGGGAGGTGTCACTCCCGCCAGGTCTTACCTGGCGGGAGTAACCCACCCGCCTGCAGGCGGAAATGGAAACACCGGCTCTGTCATAGACGGAACCGGTGTTTCCATGGTCCCCATCCCCATGGAGTCCTATGCGACTCTATGGGAATGGGGATTTACAGAATTCCACCTCCAGAATTACCGGGTCACCGGGGTTGTAATGCCCCGGTGATTCCGGCAATCACGGAGGCGGAATGGTACTACGGGCCCACCGGACTCGTAATGAGGCCCAATGTATGTTCTTATTATGCCAAATGTTAGAAATCTATCAGTGGGTGGTGGGCCTTCTCTTTCCCTGGGTGACTGACCAGGAACTTTTGGAAACATGTTTTTACTGTTTACTGTGTTGTTGGAATGCAATTATTATATACTAGAGGTCCCCGAAGTGGGCATTTGAACTCTGCAGCATCTGAACATAAGCATTTTCTTTGTGTGTGCCTGCGCACGCGCACCCATACGTGTGAGCAAGTGGAGTCAGCAGAGTAATTGAATGTCTGTGTGTGTGCTTATTGTCTGGCATACATGCTTTTACAGCAGTAAACAAATCGTTACCTCTATAGGATTGTTACCAGTTGTCGAAGTGGGCGGCAGCGGTGCTCCTTTACTTTTCTATTTTAAGTTTTACTGTTCTTATATCTTTATTTTAAAAGAAAACCGACCTGGAATGGTTTCGTTTTAAAATAAAAGGGTAGGAAGAAGTTGAAACTTTTTCAGTTCACTGCACTGAACATTCCCTTAAACAGCAGGTGTGTCTGTTTGGGGGTTTGGATTGCGTGTGGAAGGGGGCGTGGTGATTGTGGACAGCGTGGTCAAGACAGCAGGGAACATAGTTCCACTACTTCTTTTCGTACACTTCGACCAGCGATTTCTGCAAATACTAAACACATAAAAGTCATCTCAGGTCGTAGCACACAGCAACGTATGTTGCACTAGAGAGGGGGTGTCTGACACTTTCTTTCTAATGCAATTTAATTTACAAGGTATAATTTTGCATTTGCAAAGAATCTACATCCACTTTCACCAACACCCATATGAGACACAAATATACTTCCAAATCTCCCCTTCACAACTCCACGCCCTCAAACACTATCTCTCCACCATCACCACCTGGATGGCCACCCACCTCCTCAAATTCATTCCATCCTAAATGGACTACCTCCACATCTGCCCCGAGACACAAACCTGATCTCACCCCTTGGATCAAAGAACACACCATGGACAACCCACACACATCCCTGCTAAATCTAGTCAGTGCCTGCACTTCACCACCCACCTAGCCTTCACACGCCACCTAGCCTCTGTCACCAGAACATGATATCTACACCCACACTTCCTACGCAAGACAAGACACATCCTGCACCGTGATAACCTCCGTACCACAGCCCAGGCACTAGTTCTCTCCAAACTATTGAACCGCTATCCTCACTCTACTCCTCAATGACACTCTCAACCACAGCAATCCATACAGATTGTGGCAGCATGACCCGTTCTATAGCTACCCAAATGCTCACACATCACTCTACCTATCTCCCTGCTCTATGGACCAGTAATCCTCCAGAGAATCGCTTTCCAAGAACTCTGCATCATATACAAGGCCATCCACCTCAAAACCCCAACCTACCTTCACAACAAACTACAAACCATCCCACACCTAAGCGGCCAAACCCACATGCTATCCTTTGCCCATCCTAATCTTCCTATACTTTACGGCCCATAGGGAGCGTAACAGTCTCAAATGCCCACCAATCATGTACACAGAAATCAAGGCGGCAGGGCATAAGATCACATGCTGGCGGCTGTAATAGATTAGATGCGGCCAATCCGTCGATGTACTATAGGTGTGGGGTACATTTACCAGCCCAACAGAAATACCCTGCATCACAAAACTGAATTTTAGCATTTAAAAAATAATGTCTGCGCTGCATCTGCTGAGCACATAAGAGGCGAGATGGAACACAGACACCTCGAGAATGGCTGCATTTATTTTCTTCATGTGAACCCAAAAATAGGAATTCCAAGGCAGGGTGGCTCAGTGCTGCTGTGTTGTGATCTTCAAAATGTAAAACTGCACAAGAAAATGTTCTGTGTTTAAAACCACCTTGCACTGGTGCTACTTTCATCTTTAAAAATCACCCAGTTTGGTTTTAGTAAAGCACAGCCATGTCCATCTATATTCAGGTTGAACGCCATCAAATGAGGGCCATCCCTCCCTGAACATCATTATTGTGTCAAATAAAGTCTGTAAAAAGTTAATTCCAGTCCGCACTGCTAAACAATCACTTTGGAAACAAATGAACACACGCAAAGCACTTCAAAGAAGCTCTTTCTCTCCTTTGCCTTTGACCAGAGCTACGGAAGCCTTCAGAATGAAAATGCGAGGAAAACTGCATTTGTTAAATGAATATGAAAAATAAAATGAACCCATCTTTTTCTGCTTTGCAAAGCAGTACAAGTGACATTGTGAAAGCTCACTAAGAAATAATACTGCAAAATGCCCAGAAACACAACTGTACATTTTGGGGAGAAACACTGCACACAGTATATTTTACTATGTGTATTTTATTTTTCCTCACAAAAAGAACTTCAACAGCCTGGCTGAAGCTCAGACATTCCTGTTAGACCAGCTTGGCATAAAGGCCAAATGTTGCACCTCACTGTGATTTGATAATGCCAAGGCAGGGACCCAGTTATTTGGGCTGACAAGTGTGATAATTACAGGGTGCCTCATCTGCATGGCACAGATGCTCCTAAGAACAAAGGGGGATTTGAAACCCATGTGTTTCCTTCAGAAGTGTGAACTCCCCTGCATTCAAACTGAAAGACTTCAAAGGAGGATTCATGACAACCCCTGGGCAAGCTGACCAGGGAAAGACATTTGGCTGGCGGGTTGGAAACAAAGCCAGCCCATTTGATATAAAAAGACTTTTTACATTAAGGCATTTATTTCAGTAATCTGAATATGCAGTAATATGAAATTATTATAGTTTTTAATCTAATTTTTGCATCAGCAAGATCAGACGATGTGGGTCTTCCTAGCAGTGCGGGACGTGTACGGCATTAAAGAGGCATTTCTGAGGAAAGCGTGCATGATACAGATGTAAAATGTGATGGAAATATGCCTGACATTGTTAGGCTTATGTGTAGCCATTTGTAAAATTTTAGGTGCAATGTTTTTCATAGAAATTGCAAAAGAGTGCCAGAAGGGCAAAGCAACATTGCACAGACTTGGGGTTTAAAATGGCATATTCCTTGCAAAATATGGGATATGCCTATCTGATTTTCATGAGGATAACAATTGTAAATATAAGTGTTTTGTTTCATAACTGATTTTGGAAAAAGTAACTGTGGTGAAACAAAGCACATCATAAAACACCCACCCTAGAACTGATATTACTTCCCTGGATCCAATCCGCTTGCAGGGAGGTGGCGACATCCACAGCCTGACCTATCCTATCTTAGAGGTATGTCCAAGTTATTTCCGCCCACATAGTAAAAATCCTCTGATGTCATCCTGCTTATAAAAGGAGGAAGCATAGAGAGAGTCAGGACATTCAAAATCCGACAGTCAAGATTCAGACATTCACAATCCAGATCCAGAAATTCAACATTCAAACTGCACGCTGCAAGATTCCAGACTCCAGAGCCAGGCCAGAGGTAGCTGATCCAGATCCAGGCAGAACCTCCTATCCAGGCAGAACCCTTATCTAGAACTAAACCCTACAAGAATCCCAGTAATTCAGGGAGAAAGGAGGAAAGGCTGCGTAGCCCTTTGGGAGAATCCAGTGACGAGACCTGTCTTTGCCCAGCTGATGCACCCCGCTGTCCACAGTGACCAGACCCCGCTTGTCCCGCTGTTCCCTTAAAGGAGAACCCAGCCACTGTGCAGTGACCAGATCATTGTCCCGCTGTCCAGAGACCAGGTTAGCTGTCCAAAACCCCAACTCAAGTGCAATTTGTAAGTATCACCTTTCCCCAGAACCAAAAAGCTTCATAAACTGCTTTGTTACTTTGCACTTCTGTCCAACCCTATAAAAATCCTATAAATACCCTAGTAACTATTAAATTCTCAGAATCCTCTGTGTATCTTGTCCTTAGAAAAATCAGTGTTGGTATCCAGGTGTAGCGTAATTCTTTCCAAATAATTTCAGTCCTTTGTGTAAGTCCTTAGTACTATTTTGAATAAATTAATTAATTTCCCATAGGGATGAACACGGAGTGAATAGGTTAACCTTGCATATTAACCTCCTTGCATAACGTGTCTTTGTTTAATAATCTAGCCACTAAAATATAGTTGCAGTAAAACAAATAATTTTGTTAACAAAACCGAGTTTGCCTGTGAAATTGTTTCCTTTTTAAAATCCGATTTTCTTTTCCTATAAAGAATCCCATACTGTCACCCGTAAAGAGTCACCCTTTCACTTCAGTATCATACCTGTGATGTGCCTTTGTACCTCATCAGCAAAACTGATTTCAGGTTCTGACTGTTTAGCTCATTTCTGAAGCTGTTTGCTTGTTTTAAACCTGTGAAAACTAAGAAATTGCAATTCTGCCACGCGTGATGTTTGCTGCACCATTTCTCTTCCCAAAGTCGATTTTCTCACCTGGATGCATGTTGTTTAGTACCTTGCCTTGTAGCTTTAAGTTTTCTTTCTTCTTTAGTACAGCCACACAAATTCCTGTCTTATCCATTCAACCGCACATATAAAATAACTATACAATTAATTCCGAGTGCCATTTTGCTAATTTTCAAGGGTTTTCAATCCGATTTTTGCCTATGATACCTGACTCCTTGCTACTCCTCTCCACCCACACAAAACTTGGTTCACAGGGGTTTGGGGGAGTGTTGCAGGGTAATGCATCACAGTTGTGCCATCTAAAAGTATTACCAAAAAAGTAAGCTTGCTTTCATTCATTTTTGCATTGAGGTTCCTGATCTTAGAAAGGTAAATTAAGTGTATCCTATCGTTGTGCTGTGTAATTATCACCACACTGGTGATTGCTGCCCTATATTGAATCTGTTTGATTTCATTTGAATTTTAAAATAAATAAATATTTTATTATTACACACCGGCCTGGTTCATGGTCCATTGCGACAAGGGGTGTACGTCAAGAGGGGTGTGAGATGGGTTGGCTGCCTTCTCAAAGCAGAATCTGAAATTAATAAACTTGAAAGCGTTTTTATTGTGCGCCACATCCCTGGCCAGTAGAAAGAGTCCTGGTCTCGAGTGTGTTTTGTCTTTAAATCCGTGACATAGGGGACTGGTAGTATGTATATAGGGGTAGCCAATGAGGGTGTGGAAAGGATATTGTATACTGTTTGCGTCACGAGTGAAGACACTGTCTCTTAAATGCTGAGTTTGCTTTGAACTAATCCAGAGATCTCTGTGGCAGTTGGGTTCTACAGCACCGTCTGACATCTTATTCCTTTCTGTATACAGAATCAACCTTGTTATCCGTGTATCCTTGCAAGAGGTGCACCAAGCCTTTTTCCTCATAGGATTCTTTTTAGTTGTCTGGTTGTTTGCCTTACAAAATTAGGTGACCCCGACTTGATCCCAGGACCTCAGCAGGGACGGAAGATTCCTGGCCGCAAATCCATAGGGGCCGCGCCCACCTGAAGCGACCGGTCCCCTTGTGCACAAACTGGAGAGGTTTTATCCTCACCACGAAGATCATTCTGGAAAATAAAGAACTCTTCGCCCCTGTACTGACAAGGCTAGTCAATGCCTCATTTTTAGAAGGGGTAGTCCCTAAGGACTTAAAAAAAGTGACCATTACGCCGCTTGTCAAAAAGGCAGGCTTGGATCCTAAGGACCCTAATAACCTCCGTCCGATTACAAATTCCAATTTTATCCTAAAAATTCTTGATAAAATTGCCACTAATCAGCTGCAGAAACATGTGGAATCTGCAGACGTGTTACACGACCAACAATCTGGCTTCAGAGCGGCGCACAGCACTGAATCTGCCATGCTAGACCTAAAGACCCATATGTTAGAATTGACAGAGAAAGCTAAGACAGGGTTACTTATGCTGCTGGACCTCAGCGCTGCCTTCGACTTAGTAGACCATCAATTGTTACAATCAGCACTGGATAAACTTGTAGGGTGCTCAACAAAAGCACAGGCCTGGTTGGCCTCTTTCTTGAAAGACAGGATGGCAAGAATACATTGGGGCGAAAACTTCTCTGAAGCAACCCCGATTCTATTTGGAGTTCCCCAAGGCACTAGTTTGTCCCCTCTCCTTTTTAATCTTTACATAAGAAGTTTATGCTCGCTGTTAGAAACATTGGCGTGATCTTCACCAATTACGCTGACGATACGCAGCTAATTTTTGGGTTAACTGGAGACCATGCAGTGGACAGCGCCATGATCGAGAAAATATATAATATCATTGACAACTGGATGCAGAGGCACTGGATGTGCTTAAACAACACGAAGACGGAATTAATGATATTCGGATCCAATCAGGCCAGATCCAAGTTGGAGCCCCAATACAAGACATTCCGTATCAAAGATGCTGTCATACCAGTGGTACCCAAGGTAAAAACCTTGGGCATGATGGTTGAAGCCTCATTAGGATCATGAGCACAGGTTAGTTACCTATACAAAACAACCTGTACTACCTGCGTCTCTTGAGAGCTATTAGACCATACATTAACGAGATCAATGCAGCCTCGGTAGCCAGAGCTATCTTGCTATCACGCCTGGACTACGGAAATGCGCTGTTATTAGGAGCCTCAAAAAAGGAGTTAGCCAAATGTCAAGTTACGCAAAATGATGCAGTTCGCATCATTAAAAAGAAAAAACAAAGGGACCACATATCAGATAGCAGGAAGTAACTACATTGGCTCAGAATAGAGGACAGAGTCAAGTTCAAAGCAATGACGCTTGTCCACAGATGCCTATTCGGAAAGGCGCCAGCCTACTTCAAGAAGCATTTTTCTTGGTATGTCCCCCGAAGAGGCCTAAGATCGGCAGATACTGGCCTCTTAAACATTCCAGAAGCCAAGCGGGCAACGGGAAGGGGCAAGTCCTTCCCCTTCAAGGCAATCAAATATTGGAATGAGCTCCCTGCGCATTTAAGACAACAAGAAAACTACGCCAGTTTTAGAAAAGCACTGAAAACCAGACTTTTTCAATAGCCGAGGATAACCTTGGCTCCCTTTCACCCAGCGTAGTCATACTCTCAGCTAACTACCGGAGTAATACTAAATGCAAGTAGTCTTTTTCGCGCTCCACCGCGCCCTGATGCCTGCGGGCTTTCGGCGCGTAACAAGCATAGAGTAAAGTAAAGTAAAGTAAAGTTTACAGAAGCTGTGTTATCAGAATTCCTGTCTGTTCTTTGGAGGGGGTGCCATTCCCGGATTGTGCAGGCGGTTGACGGTACCCTGTGATGGAGGAATTCCGGAGAGCACATAGATGTAAGTGCATCTTTTTCAGGAGAAAACAACGTGAGGGAAGGAAAGGATAAGCGCAACTGTTGGTGGATGTGGAGGAGAGTGGTGACGCACCAACTGATGGGTGAATATTGAGTTGGAAGACCATGTGGCATTCTGTTTTATTGTTTTTTAAAATTATTATTTGGAGTAAAGAGGATAACAGAGTAACAGGATCCTTCCCGATTGGGGGAAGAAGACAGTGCTGTATTATACAGAGGAGAAGAGGAATAAGGGTAGGGGCTTTGTATGTTGAGTGGGCCTGCGATCTCCCCGCCCAATTTAAAGGGGGCGTTGGAACAAAATGTAGTATTTTGATGTTTTCTATTGACATTGTTGTTGTAATGGTGTGGATCAAGGAAGGGTTCAGGTTAGTTGTGCAGAATTTTTAAGAGCATAGTGGAGCGCTGGTGTGGGTGGAGAGAGAGCGTGGGGCATTTTAGTGTGGGAATGGACCAAGGTGTGAATGTGTGGCGTGGTGTGACGAGGAGAATGGGTGGGGATATTGGAATGTAAAGGGGTGGGGCAATGGGACAAAAAGGTACAGCTGGATTGGAACCTGATTAAGTGAGTTCTATGTGATAATTTCGCTGCAGAAAATCCTGTGGCAGAAAAAGTCAGCTTTAAAAATGCAAATGTGAATGCATGTATATGCAGGGGGAGACCCCGCACCCTCCATATTCCCCTTTAACATAAATATTACCCCAATCCACCCCCTACATATAAGTGCATTTAAAAGTGCATATTTAAACTGCAGTTTTTTCTGTTGTGACTTTTTTGCCACGAGATTATCACTGGATATAATTAGGTAGGGGTCATATAGATAAAATATTGACAGGGGAGCCGGGAACCCTTACTAGAGAATATGTGCGCAGCCTTGCCATTTTATACGGAGACAATTATGAAATAACATCAGAAGTGGGTGACCGAGACTTGTGGAGGGACGTTCAAACCCTGGCCAGAACAGTGTACAAATAACAAGGAGGTACTAGGCCACATGTACACATTTGTAGCTGCAGAATATAAAGGGGTAAAAGTTGAAAAATAGAAAAGAAGTGTTGGAATTGTGGAAGAGGATAGATGATTTAGAAGATGTTCCACTGGTCATGTGAAGACGGGGACCGGACCACCTTTGTCATGTGCCCTGACACAGACCATGCCTACTACCCCATCCCCATACGCCATCAGTAATGGCACCAATAGTACATCTGTCATACGAAACACTGCAGCCCCCATTAGGATGCTACCCTACATGCGGAGCATCAGGATACACAAACCCAATCTATGTCCCCCTGCCCGCCACCACTCCGCCCCCCTCCATCTTCACAGGTGCAGTATCATAATCTCCTGAACCCCATAGCGTCTGCCACCGCTCGTGCACAAGCCTAGGGAGACCCAGATTGTAAGCCACAAAAGGAGTTGAAATAAGCATCAGGGAGGAGACAGGAAGAAGTAGCAAGGATAAGAGTGGATAGGAGCGATAGACAGAAGGCACTTGTTGCGTTGGAGCAATGGAGAGTGGGAGACATCTTCTTTAGACTTGAAAGTACTGCCATCAGAGATGTGCATATTGAAAAGGAGGATAGGTGGATGGGGAAGACAGCGGATAGGAATTTTAGACTATGGGACAGTGCGGTCAGAGGATGTGGGCACATGAGGACCAGGCAATGAGGAGTGGGATACAGGGGTTGAGGTGGAAGAGGAAGAGGATCCACCCGCGGTATCACCATGGGTGGAGGAGCCTGTGGGGCCTAGGTTGAGGAACTGGTATGAACTGGTATGGGTGCATGGAAGTGGCCAAAGGGAAGCAGGTGTAGAAAAAGATGAAAAAGACGATGGGGACACAGTTGCCATTGCTGCACAAAGACCATAGCAGCATATGGGCCAGCATCATTTGCTAAAGGTGCTGCTGTCCGTTACAGCTGGAACAGGAAAACAGATTCACACATTCAAAAAACAGACGGCTGGCATTAATCTGGCCGTAGGTGACTTGAAAAGTTTATTTGTTGCAATAGGACACCGGGCAGATGATATTTGCGTGAAAGCAGGGTACTCCGGGGTGCGATTGGGGGATGGCATTCATGATGGGGCTGACTTGAATGACATCAGGGCTCAAATGTGGGCGGTACTGCGAAGGGCCTACCCAGACACCCCAGACTTCCCATCAATATTGCAACGCACAATGCGGGATAATTAGGACCATGCCCATTATATTTTACAGACTCAAGAGATGTGGGGGGCAGAAACGGGTGAGCCATGGGCTTGATCGATCCCATTTTTCTACTTCGTGGTCAAAAAAGGACTCCCCAAGGAGGTGCAGAAGGCACTAGACCAGATAATCGAGGCAAAAGGGTTGGCAGGGTTACAGTCTGTAATTATAGATCATTGTAAATGGTTGAAGGAAAAGAAAACGGCATAAAGAGAAGAAACAGAGGAAGTGCAACTAGTACAAAAGAAGTTAGTGGAAGAAGCTGTAGTAGCGGCACTGCAAGATGTGCAGACAGAGCACAGGGTGGTACAGGCCTGCATGCGAACAGCACCTGCATGGGTAGGAGACTAGGATTGGAACAGTGGGTTTCAACCTCAATAGCAGGGATGGGCCCTGGGTGGGTATCCACAGTGGAGAGGAGAGTTTGCAGGGTTCCGAGGAGGAAGAGGAGGGTTCAGAGGAATGGACCATAGGGGAGGAAATATGGGGCAGTTTTGGACATGTGGGAGGATGCGACATTTTTCACAGGAGTGTAGGAGCAGGCCAGCGGCAGCAAATAAAAAACAGATGCCCCTTTATGCACAAGGGGTACTAGCCCCGTACCCACAGCCTTATACCCCCACACACCCACCGGCCCTGTATGAAGTACTGCAGCCCACAGCCCTGCCTGCTCCCCCTCCACAGTTTCTGCAGCTGCAAACACTGTCACCCAGTGGCCCACCAGCATATGTAGTACATCCCGGGCAACAGCCTCCGCCTCAAGTGCCCAACAGTCATGCATTCCCTCATGGTGCAAGTTCACACTGCCAGGGGGCCAGTGTGATGTGAGTAACATCCTTTTGTCTTCCAGGGACAAACATTTACCCAGATTAGGACAGCCCCCAGAGAATCTTATCATGCCTTGCCCTGTGAGTCACTGCCAACTGACAAGAGGAATCCTTGGTGGGCATGGAGATAGGAGACAAAACCTTTATTTTTATGGTAGACACAAGTGCGACAAATTCTTGTATTAGTGAGGGGCATTTCCCTTTGTCAGTTGAGGTTATGGACAAGCAGGGCTTCTCTGGGATAGTGAAATCGTTGTATTTACAGAAGAATTGATCATCAAAATTGGGGAAAGGGTGGTACGGACCCTGTTGTTGTTCTCAACAACGTCCCCTGTCAACTTGTTAGGACGAGATGCCAAGCTGAACATGACCATCTCATTCACTCAGAGAGGAGTGGTGTGTTCCACCCCAGGAGTGTGCCATTTAAGGGCAATGGTGGTTATACACGCACTGGGAAGTGAGACTGCAGCCAGCGGGACGTTGGTGCACCCGATCTGTTTATTTACTGGGTCACAGTGTTGCTGAGTGCAGTGCCCCAAGTGTTGGCAAGTACCATCCAACTTCTCATTCTGGCCGGTGCAGCCCCAAACACATGTTGCAGGGCCTATCATCACCTTAGATCTAGAAGGGGTGTTGGTGGCGAAAGAGAAATTTGTCCTGATACGGATAGACACAGATGGAGGAGAATGGTGCACAGTGTTGTGCATAGACCCAACCCAACCTTTAAAAGAAGTAAAAGACAGTGATTTGTTTGAGGACAGGGAAGATGAGGGGGATATCATCCTGACAGTGTGTGTTCCATGCAAGATAATGATACTAAATCAGCAGGTCCCATGTTTGTAGTAGGAAGCCTCCCATCATTTGCCCAAAATGATTTAGCTCTGGTACCTGACAATCTGTGGATAAAAAATCCCCATGATGTAAGGCTTCTACGGAGTGTCGCACCAGTATAGATTACCCTTAAACAGTGCTACCCCCAGTAAAGCAGTACCTCCTGTCCAAAGAAGCAGATGTGGGAATAAATGACAACATCACAGCACTTCTGCACCAAGGCATTATTGTACTTGCTAACTCTGAAACACAGCCATATAGCCTATCAAAAAATCAAAGGGATCTAGTTGGAGGATGATTCCGCATTTACACCCTCTGAACAATATAGTGCAAGCTGAGTGCCCGGTTGTGACAATACTATGCAATATACCCTACACTGCGACCCACTTCACTGTTATCAATTTGAAAAACGCATTTTTCTTGGTTCCCTTGCATCCCAATTCCCAATGTCTCACAGCATTAACATATGGAGGTAGGCAATTTCAGCACACAAGGCTTCCCCAAGGGTACCGTGAGTCCCCCAGTATCATTAACAAAGTGCTACATGAAAATGTGGGGAATCTACATGTGCCAAGTACTATCATTGAGTATGTAGATGACTCGGTAATGTGCACTGACAATGAACAACAGTACAGGGATGACTCCATCACCTTATTAAAGCTACTGGCTGACAAAGGCTATAAGGTGGACAGGGCAAAGCTGCAGTACCGTCAACAGGAAGCACTAAATCTTGGTTAACTAATTTCTATCAATGGTGAGTAAATAACACCAGAGCGTGCAGCAGCATTATGCAACACACCTCAACCAGTGATGGTTAAGGACATGCAGAAGTTCCTGGGGTTGTGTAATTATTGCAAGGAATGGATTTCTGACTACAAGACATATACACGATTATTACTGCAGGCCCTCAAGGGCGCCCAAAAGACAAAAAGCACAATCACATGGATGGAAGAAATGCTCACTAGCTTTCAAGAACTGAGGGATGTTATTGCCACAGCCCCTGTCCTAGCCACACCTGACTGCACCCAAGACTTCTACCTCTTTTCACACACAGATGGTCAGATGATGACGGTAGTCCTGACACAGAAAAGCACCATGTGCCACAAGCCTTTGGCGTACTAGCATGGCATGTTGGACTCAGTAATGTAGGGACAACTCCTGCATGAAAAAGCTCTAGCTGCCGCTGCCTTTGCCATTGAGAAGGCAGCTATCATCACACTAGGGTGCTCAGTAACACTATACATGAAACATGCCATATTTGCTATTTTAGAGAGGTCCAAATCCACTCTGACCACACAGAGAGCATTGCCTTTGAGGTCATACTGTCCAGCCCTTCCATTATCTTCATATGATGTATAACAGTGAACCCAGCTACCTTTTTGACAGAACCAATCACTAACACTGATGAAATACACAACTGTGCCACATACTAAGGGCCTGATGATGAATCCCAAAAGCACAAAACTGTGCCCTCGAGGACGGAAAAGGGTGCTTTGTGGATGCATCTGTGATTAGTAACCAGGAGATGGAAAAAAGTCACACAGGGGCCGCAGTGGTCCGGCTAGTATAGAGGGAATATGAAGAACTAGCGCAGAAGAGAATACGTATGCACTACTCGACTCAAGCAGCTTAACTCATTGCCTTGATAGTACTAGAGGCATCCCAGGGCTGCTGGGTGACCATTTATTCAGATTTGGCCAACATTACTACAACTGTACACTCAGGGCTGTCCCAATGGAAGAGGAGAGGTTTCAAAAGAGCAGACAGGTACTCAGTACAACATGCTACCCTGTTAGACAGATGGATTTATGCCTTACCATGACCCACTCTAGTAGCAGTGGTAAAATGTGCCGTTCATACAAACAACACTGACACAATTTTTCTTGGGAACGAGGCAACAGACCAGGCTGCAAAGATAGCAGCCTAGCTCCGAGTCCTGGACATTCCAGAATACCCACAGATAGTTAGTATGCTTCAATTATAAGTACCATACACATCACTGCCAGTGCCACAAATAATAGAGCTGCAGGGTTAGGCACCTCAGGCCGAAATGCTTCTGTGGCAGAAAAGAGGGTGTGAGCAGTCTCCTCAGATTTGATATGGACACAGGGCACCACAGGCAAGGTGGTAATGCCCCAGGAATTGTTGATGGTAGCATTTAAGCAGTTACACCTCCCCTCCCATCTAGCAAAACAGCATATAGCTGCAGACATACAGGAGGATTGGTACGTGCCAAATCTACAGGAATTACTGAATGTGTTTATTTCCAATTGTGTGATCTGTCAGACATATAACATGGGGCAAAACTATGGACACTGCAAGGCAATTTACCACACCTCAGCGGGTCATTCAGAGAGTTTCACATCGACTTCACTGACTTGAGAGAACGGTGCAACATATTTCGGTACCTGATTGTCATTTTGTGTCCCTTCTCCCATTGGGTTGAGTCTGGACATTGTGCATATCAACAGCCACATATTTTTTGTGTGATAAATGTTTATCCGCTGGGGAGTATGCAAAGTACTAAAGTCCAATAATGGCACCCACTTCTTTAATGAGTTATTTAAAGAAATCACATCTCTTTTAGGAATTCAACATAAATTGTGTTCCATTTATCATTCTCAAGCCAACCACATTGTTGAGCGGACAAATGGCCTTTAGAGGCTACACTTTCGAAGTTCTGTGTAACTCTCAGGAAGAATTTGGTTCTCTGTTTGCCCCTGACCCTCTTCAGTATGCAGACACAGCCCGGCAAGGACCATCACCTCGCCTCTCACAAAACAGTAACGATACAGCGCGTACATACTCCGCTTTCGCCTGTGCAAAGTGCCACTGATGTTCACAGGGCTGCGTCTATTTTGGGGGATGAATTTAAAATGTACTTGACATAACAAAATAAATAAAGCTCATCTCTTGACAGATAGCACTACAGTGATCTGAGGAAGAAAAAAGTGCTGCACCATAATCAGCAAGCTCGCCACCCATTCAGCTGACTCCTGGGGACCAGGTTTATGTTAGGAACTTTGTCTGCAGGTGGAGTTAACCGAGGTACAACAGCTCCTTCACCGACGTCTATGCTACTCCATTTGAGGTCAAACTGAAGGAGATACGGTATTGGGTGTACCTTGTGGATGTCTAACCCCCAACCCCCATACAGCATGCCTGCACCTGTATCTGCAGTACAGGATTAAATGACTTCATACTTGTTTCTCTTCCTATGAATTTCCGAAATACTCATACGTTTCATTGGTTTTGCAAGAGACTCTTCTGTTTCACTGATTGCCTTTTGGACTGTTTCTTCACTTTCTTCCACTTGAACATTATTCTTTTCTGTTGTATTTCGGTCAACTGTATTACCTCAACACAGCACAGCAACCTCATATCACCCAGCAGCAACAACAATATCAACATCTCTAGATTGCATCCTCTACAATGTTTGCTTAACGTTGGCATGCAATAATTGCTGTACATGTAAAAATACTGAGCACTTTATGAAATTTGATGCTAACTAATACCTCTTGGTTTCTACAGCCTTTTCATCGCATCAATAAATTAATCAACATATTGGAGTATATATGTCTTGATTTTATCTTTGGTCTCATCACTTACACGCTCAGCCAAGTTATATGGTTCAGGCATATAAAGGGGGGATGATATAGGGAGGTGTATAAAAACTGAGGATCATTTCTTTTTGGATGGTACAGTTCAAACTATGTTCTCTCATACAACCTCATAAATGTACAAAAAACACGGGTAATTGACCCAGTAACATGGCAATGGAAACACAGAGGGAAAAGAGGGAATATAACCAGTATAAAAGGGTTATATTGAATAATGCGTCTGATGTGCATCATCCAGAATTCAGTAATGTGTGGTACAGCCACATGAGCTCAGTGGGGAAATGGAGGTTAAATGGGAGCTTCTATGTCTGCTCCTTGATCCCCCATGTGTTGGGGACACCCAAAAGGCTAATGCCCCAAGAAATGCCCTGCCTGGATGCCCAGTGTTTCGTTTATCTAGCACTGTGCCGGGTTTGCAGCTTGTTCCAGGGGCACGGAGTGCGAATTGTGCTGATGGACAAAGACAAAAGAAAATGTGCAAAGAACGACAAAGACCCACAATGTAAGCCTTACCCACTTTAAACAATGGATGGTGTGTTGCTCATATTAAACAGATGGCCGGAAGCAGTAGTGAGCTGCATGGTCGGGGGCTTGGCATGGTTTGATGAAGTAATATATAATGTCAACAAGAACTGTTTCACTATATGGGCCACATACATCACGTAGCTGACATGGATTGAAACGTAAGAAACGACAATGAAAGAACAAGCAGCAGAAGAGAATGAGTTCGGCTTTCAAAGCCACGGAACTGCAGCTTCATACACTACATCCGCGGGGTTCAAAATTGAGATTCAATGAGCAGGAGCTCAAACCAGCTCCCGTGGGTCGGGCATCACCCTGTAGGCAGGAGCTTCCGCAGGGGAACCAGGAGCTACCAGAGATGCTTCTTTAACTCTGTCCATTTTGGATGAACCATTTTGTTTAAATGTGTATTAGATGTGTTCTGACAGAGTGTGCACATTCATCCACCCTCTATGGAGCTGAAAGATGGGCTATACAAATATAGTATCAGAGTGGGATGACCTCTCCTCCTCTCTCCTTTACTCTACTGATCAAGTTCACCTCCTCAGAGACCACAACTTCCACCTGGATGCTTCTAATCCCTCCTCTGGGCTCTTCCACCGTGTCTGTGACACTCTCTCTCTTTCTATTCTTCCTTCTGGTCTGACACACTCTGCCGGATACACCTTGGATGTTCTCCTCTTCTGAGACATCCCCCTCTCTAACCCTCTCACCACTCCTCTCTCTTGGACTGACCACTTTCTGCTTTTCTCTCACCTGAAACTCTCTGTCGTTCTGGCAAAGCCAACCCCAACACTACCACCTACCTTCTCGGTCATTCTGCCCATGAAGCATGTGTCAGTGGGTGCCTTTGACTCTACTTTCTCTGCTCCTCCTACTCCTGGGGCTGGCTCACTCTGACACAGCCCTCTCTAGCCTGCATCTTTATATTACCAATGCTCTTGATATCCTTGCCCCTGTCATGAGAATCCGGCTGAAACCTACCTCCAAGTGCAACTCTTAGTATGACTCCTACCTCGCCGCCCTGAAACGCAAGTGTGGGGTGACTGAGAGGAAGTGGAGAACTTCGGGTGCATCCGCTGACAAAGGTGACTGCTGCCTGCTCCAAAGGCAATACAGACTCTGCCCGGTCCAAGAAAAGAGTGCACATCCAAGCCCACATCTCTGCGGCCTCCAACAACACAGCTAAACCTTTAAAATATGCAAGGAACTGGCCAATCGGTTGTCAGTCTCTCCCTCTCCTGTTTCCTTCCAGACCCTCTGCATGGCTCTGGCTTCTCATTTCACCACTAACACCCAGAACATCCTGTCCTCACTCTCCTCATCCTCTCCCTCAAACTCTCTCTGCCCCCCACCGTGTGGTTGTTTCTCCCTCTTCTCATCCTTTCTCCTCTTTCTCTCCGATAACACCTGATGATGTTTTTAGACAAGTCCGACCTATGAAAGTGTCGTCCAAACAGGTGTTTCCCTGCTCTTCCAGAACCATCAAGGATCACATTGTCACCCCTGTTCCAGCCCTGGGCGATTTCTGCAATCACTCTTTCACCACTGGATCCTTCCCCTCTCTCCTCAAGCACTCCCTCGTTTACCCCCTCCTTAAAAAGCCTTCTGCCGACCCTGCCTGTCCTGCAAACTGTTGCCCGATCTATATCACTCCTTTCCTGGGCAAACTCCTGGAAAAGTTTGCTATCTCCCAGCTTACTCTACACACTGAATCTGTTGGTTGTCTGCACGACCATCAGTCTTGTTTCAAAGCAGCAAGAGGCACGGAAACAGTTCTCTTGAACACCCGTGAAGATCTTCTGTCTAATCTCGATTCCAGCCTTCCTTCTGTCCTCATCCTCCTGGACATTTCCTCTGCTTTTGACACAGTCAGTCACGCCATCCTGATCAATCGACTCTGCGAGAACCTGGGCATCACAGGTCAGGCTCTGGAGTGGTTGACCTCCTTCCTCTTGGACCGACCCTCCCAGGTCCAACTTGGGTCCTTTCTCTCCACCACCTCTCTCTCCACATGTGGTGTTCCCCAGGGCTCTAGCCTCTCCCTGGCCCTTCAATGTCTACTTGGCCCTTGGGCCCACCTGATCTCTACCTTCTCCTCCAACTTTCAGTATTGTGTGGATGATACTCAGTTGTCTTTTATGCTCCCTTCAGCCTCCACTCCTCTCTCTCTCATTCCTGACTGTTTATCCCTGATTCAGGATTGGTGCACCTCAACGATCTCTACCTTAATGCCAGCAAGACGGAAATGCTTCTCATTGGGACCCCTGCTCCCGCTTTCCCTCTCTCACTCTGGCCGCCCTCCATGGGCCCTCTTCATTCATCTTCCTGTGAGGCAGAAAACCTTGGAGTCATCTTCGATTCCACTTTCTCCTTCTCTCTTCACATCACAGACCATGCCAAGAAGTGTTACGCTCACCTGGCTCCCACAGGGGCGTCGATCTGAACTGGACAGCTGCGGCCTCCACCAATGTGACGCGTAGTGCCGAGATGACGGACTGGACTGGCCCACCTAGCTTCGTTTGCTTGGCCCGTAGGAATATTCTTCTGCAAATGGAGAAAGGGAATTAACCACCCGTGGAGTTGAGCGTTAACCCTCCCCCACTCCCGCTGTTCTCCCCACTGATCATCTTTGATGTCCCCTCTTATAGTCTCACCTGATGGTTTGAAAAGGTGAGCTCTCCATCCTGCATTGGGCTCAGGGGCGCGTTGATAACCAGTTGCTTCACTGGCACAAAGGAATTGGTGAGTTCCAGAACAATATTGACTCAGATTCCCAGCAAGACGCTGTAAGTATGTAGTTCGTAAAGGTTCAAATGTCTGACTTTCACTCTTGTCCGATTCCTTGCAGGTTGCAGCTTGACCCTAGCGAAGAGTTCCTCGTGGCAACCGGTAATATTCAGGTAAGGATTTGTATTATCCAACACAGTTCGATAAAATAATGTCAATATGTAACCTGTTGCTTTCTCCTTTATTCAGGCACTAAGATGAAAATATGAAGTCTCGGGGAATAATGCCTCCGGCGGTAAAATCAGGTAAGTCTATTGTGGTGAGGAGGTTTCCCCTTGTTTGTCCCTTTGTTTCACCTTGCTGTCCTTTTGTTTCCCCTTAGGGTCCGGGGTTCGGCGAGGATGCAGTGGAAGCTGCGCCGTCCCGTGAAGAGGAATAGTACCCCCGGTGGTAAATCAGGTAAGTCTATGGGGGGGTAACTAATATTGCCTCTGTGCATTCCCTTGGCTCACCTTGCTGTTCTTGTCTTCCCCTTAGGTGCCGGAGTGAGTCGGGAGCATTCAGAAGGATGCGGTGGAATGTGAAGATGCTGCAAAGGCCGGTGAGTTCAGCGCGGCGCTGCTGCAGGTGAGGCGACGCGCATAAAATAACTTCTTTCTTCCAGCTCGAAGGCGCAATGGATCGGGAATTTAGGTAAGGATCAAAGGTATTGCTCTTGTTCTAACCTTTTCTCCTTCTCTCCCCTTTTTCTAGGAGCTCCGACTCGAGGCGGGCGTGGCAGAAGACTGGATGCAGACTTGCAGGCACGGTGAGCGTTACGCTGCTGGATGCAGAATAACGCGAAGCGTGTGCTGCTCTTCGGGCGTGGTTTAAATAGCCTCCAAAGTAGTCCCAGGTAAGTATTCCTCCCCAGCCCCACCCGAGTAAAAAATAGTCCCTTAGGTAAAGTAGTCCCTTCCAAGCCTCCTTTGGCGTGGAGCTCTTGCAGCATGGTCTGCATCAGGTGAGTTTGCAGCATGGTCTGCATCAGGTAAGTTTTAATCTATGAGCCTGGCGCCATAGGCGCCAGGGCTGACTCTCCATTTGAGCCTGGCGCCATAGGCGCAAGGACTGCGCCCAAATAGCCCCTAGCAGGGGTTGTTGGGTTTGCTTAGCATAACTTGATGCCTGCTTCTGGGGTTGCTGGACTTGGTCTGGGTCCCGGGGGGTAGGCATCATGACAGCACTCCCCCCAAGGCCCCTTCTAAAGTCGTTCGTCCCTGTAGTTTCAGTTTGTCTGGGAAATTTCAGTGGAATTTTTTCACCAATCGGGGTGCATGAACGTGGTCACTAGGTTCCCATGATCTTTCCTTTGGTCCGTAACCTTTCCAGTCGATTAAATAAAAAAGTTTTGACTTTATCAGCTTGGAGTCCAGCATGTTCTTAACTTCAAATTCGGGTTCCTCATCTACAAGGATGAGGTCTGGTGGCTTGGTTAGTCTTGTCCCTAGTTGCACTGGCTTCAAAAGTGACACATGAAAGACGGGGTGAATTCGCATATTAGCAGATAAGTCCAACTTGACAGCCACTGGGTTGATAATGGCCTTAATAGAGTAAGGTCCCAAATATCTGGGGTTAAAGGTCTGTGTTCCCTTTAGAGGTATATGTTTTGTGGCTAACCATACTTGGTTCGCTATCTGGTATTGTGGAGTATCACTTCTATGCCGATCAGCATCTTTCTTGTATTTTTCTTTCGCCTTTTTTAAATGTTCAGTTGCTTCCTTAAAGGCTTGTGTTATCGTAGCATGCAGATGGTCCACTGCGGGCATTTCTAAGTGTTGGGGTGAGTCAAGGTCTGAGGTTCGAGGATGGTGCCCATATAAGGCATAAAAGGGGCTTTGTCCAGTTCCAGAATGTACTGAATTATTGTATGCATATTCGGCGATCCAAAGAATGTCTTTCCAATTACTCTCAGTCTGATGTAACATACAACGCAGGTATTGTTCGAGAGTCTGGTTTGTCCTCTCCGTTTGACCATCGGGTTGAGGGTGGTGACTGGTCGATAACCTCACATCGATTTGCGCCAATTGACAACATTTTTTCCAAAAATGTGAAATGAATTGACAGCCCCGGTCAGAGATCAATACGGACGGAAATCTGTGTATGCGAACAATGTTTTCGAGGAACTCTTTGGCCAGGATTGAAGCTGAAGGTAATCCCTTTAAAGGAATAAAGTGGGCCATCTTGGAAAAAAGATCCACAATAACTAGAATGGTGTTAAATCCATTGCATGGGGGTAGGTCAGTAATAAAGTCTAACGATAAGGTGTGCCATGGTGTAGGCGGAATGTCTAAAGGTTGTAAGAGTCCAGCTGGTTTTTTCTTTTGACTTTTGTTTTGGGTGCAAATGCCACAAGACATCACAAATGATTTAATATCCTTTCACCAGATGGGCCACCAGAATTGTCTCTTAATCTTAGCTTCAGTTTTTGCAATACCTGGGTGCCCCTCCATTAGGGTATCATGATAACAGGAAATGACTAGTTCTTGTAGTTCTTTATGTGGCAGAAGTAGCCGCCCTTGGTAATAAGGCAGGTCATTGGGACAGAGTATTCCGGGCCTTTCTTTACCCAGTCCTGCAGGGCTGTAGGATCAAAGAGTTGTTGGATCTTTACCTGAATGTCCTCTAGTGTCTGTAGAGTTGTCATGCCAAGAATCCTTTGTTCGGAAATTATAGGTGCTGGTTCTGGGTTCACTTCTGCCTCTCCCATCCCTATTCGGGATAAGGCGTCTGCTTTACCATTCTTACAACCTGGTCGATAGGTTATCACGAAATCGAACTCCGCAAAGAACAATGCCCATCGGAGTTGGCGTGACGATTGGGCCTTGGCTGTCTTTAAATACTGTAAGTTCCGGTGATCGGTGATCACAGTAATGGTATGCCTGGCACCGAGAAGATAGTGTCGCCAAGCCTTGAAGGCGGATTTAATGGCTAATAACTCCTTATCGGTAACTGCATAGTTTAACTCGGGTGCCGCGAACTTTCTGGACCAAAATGCTACTGGGTGAAGCTGGCCAGTTTCAGGGTCCATTTGAGACAGGACAGCTCCCATGGCTAGACTGGATGCATCAGTTTCCACTATGTATGGAAGTTCAGGGCGCGGGTGCTTTAATACAGATGCAGACGTGAATTTCGCTTTCAGCTCTTGGAAGGCATTTTCAGCTTCTTCAGTCCACATAAAGCGTTTATTTTTTCGCAAGAGTGCTGTGATGGGATGTACAACATGTGAAAAATCCGGGATAAATCTGCGGTAGAAATTGGCAAAGCCAAGCATGCTTTGTACTCCTTTAACTGAACTTGGTGATGACCACTTAAGAATTGCGTCCACCTTTCGTGATTCCATTCTGACTCCTTTTGGGGTTAGGATAAACCCAAGGAATTCAACTTCTGTGGCAGGAAAAACGCATTTTTCCAGTTTTGCATATAGTTTGTGCTGGCGCAATTTCTCAAGGACTGCTCGGACATGCTTCACATGGTCAGATTCTGAAGAGGAGTATACTAGAATATCATCGATATATACGACAACACAAACGTCAATGAGTTTGCGAAGGACATCGTTCATGAAGTATTGGAAGGCTGCTGGTGCATTGCACAACCCGAAAGGCATCACCTGGTATTCGAATAACCCATACTTAGTGCGAAAAGCAGTCTTCCATTCATCGCCCTCTTGTACTCGTACCAGATGGTATGCCCCCCGGAGATCTAGCTTAGTGTATATGCAAGCATCCTTCACTTGGTCTAGTAATTCAGGGATCAGAGGCAATGGGTATCGGTTCTTAACAGTTATCTGGTTCAATGCGCAGTAGTCTATGCACGTTCTGAGGTCACCTTCCTTTTTGGGCACGAACAACAAAGCTGAAGTTGCAGGGGACTTGGATGTGCGGATGAAGCCATTAGCAAGGTACTGGACTAGGTATTGTCATAGGTGAAGGTTCTCAGGTTCCGTAAGGGTGTAAATCCTGCTACAAGGTGGTTGTGCACCGGGTATGAGTTCGATTTGACAATCGTACGATCTGTGAGGTGGTAAGGTGTTTGCCTGTTCTTTTTGGAAGACATCCTGGAATTCTTGGTATTCTGGAGGTAGTTGCACGACTGCTGTGGTTACCGGGGCTAGGCCTGCGTTCAGATTTTTCTTTGGGTAACAGGTTTGTGCACTATCCGGGAAGGTTATTCTCTTCTCTCGCCAATCAATACAAGGATAATGTGTTTCCAACCAAGGTATCCCCAGTATTATTTGGAACTGTGGGGCTTTGATTAGATCAAACATAATAGTCTCTTTATGCCCATCCTGACCCAATAGTGTCATCTCTGCGGTGGAATGCGTTACAGGCCCAGAGGCAAGTTCAGTTCCATCGACTGTGATGATGACATCTGAGGTGGTTTTTTGGCAGAGAGGTAGATTCATCCTGGAAGCCAATTCGTAGTCCACATAGTTTCCTATGGCCCCGCTATCAATGTATGCCCTTACTGCGTGCATACGCGATGGCTGCCTTGGATATACGAGGACCATTGGTATGATGAAATGCGAGGTCTGAGTATCCTTCTTCAAGCTCGGCAAGCGGACCTCTACGCTTGTCGGGCGTGGTCGTTTCCCGAGTCTGACTCCATATGGGTTTTATCAGCAGCTCCTACCACCTTCTTGGGTGGTTTTACAGGGCAATCCCATAGAAAATACCCAGAAGTTCCACAATATAGACACAATTGCATTTGCCGTCTCCTTTCTCTTTCCTTCTGGGTTAAGGGTCCTTTAACCCCTCCGATTTGCATGGGTTCTGAAGCATCTGCTCCTTTGGGGTTAGCGTGGGTCTTGACCAACACCCGATTCTCAAACTTGGCTCGATCAGCCTTTCTGTTCTGAAGTTTGTGATCTAACTGGACCACTAAGTCTATATATTCAGCGCAGTCTTGAGGTGGGTTCACGACTTGAGCCAAGACATCCTTGAGTTCTCCTCGAAGCCCACGATGAAATAACGTGATTCGTTTTACCTCAGGCCATCCAGTTTCCACTATCAACCTATTAAAGGTAGCGATGTAGGATAGAAGGTCCTGGTTACCTTGTCGTAGGGACAAAAGTTCGTTATCCAGGGCCTGTCCTTGGGAGTGCCGGGCAAATAGTCTTTCCATGCTCATTTGAAAGCCCTGAAAATCCCGAAGAATTGGGTCATCCTGAGTAACTAGTGGAATTGACCAATCAGCTGCACTGCCGCTGAGATATGACAATACGAAGGCTACCTTGGCTTGATCATTTGGGAAGGCTCCGGGTCTGCATATGAAGCGCAAGCGGCATTGGTTCATAAACACGGCGAACCTTTTGGGATCTCCGGCAAAGCGTTCGGGGGGAGCTAATGGAATACTTCCTGGTAGGTTTATTTGCACAGGGTTACTCGATGACATAGGAGCTTGATTCCCCCGGGGCCTGGTAGGGGTGCTTGTCCAGCCTGGCTTTGCAGTAGTTGCCTAGCAAGGTCATCAGTTCGCTCCTTTGACAAAATCAGTTCTCTCCTAAGAGCATTGGTTTCTTGACGGGCGGAATGCACTTCAGCCCTCAGTTCCCCTAGTAAATGGGCCAATTCGTCAGTTTCTGAGGTATCCATAACGCCCGGGTGGGAATTTGTGGGCAGGCTTCGCGTTCTGTTACGCTCACCTGGCTCCCACAGGGGCATCGATCTGAACTGGACAGCTGCGGCCTCCACCAATGTGACGCATAGTGCCAAGATGACGGACTGGCCCACCTAGCTCGTTTGCTTGGCCAGTAGGAATATTCTTCTGCAAATGGAGAAAGGGAATTAACCACCCGTGGAGTTGAGAGTTAACCCTCCCCCACTCCCACTGTTCTCCCCACTGATCACCTTTGATGGCCCTCTTATAGTCTCACCTGATGGTTTGGAAAGATGAGCTCTCCATCCTGCATTGGGCGCAGGGGCGGGTTGATAACCAGTTGCTTCAATGGCTCGAAGGAATTGGTGAGTTCCAGAACAATATTGACTCTGAGATTCCCAGAAAGACGCCGTAAGTATGTAGTTTGTAAGAGTTCAAATGTCTGACTTTCACTCTTGTCCGATTCCTTGCAGGTTGCAGCTTGACCCTAGCGAAGAGTTCCTCGTGGCAACCAGTAATATTCAGGTAAGATTTGTATTATCCAACACAGTTCGATAAAATAATGTCAATATGTAACCTGTTGCTTTCTCCCTTATTCAGGCGCTGAGAGAAAATATGAAGTCTCGGGGAATAATGCCTCCGGCAGTAAAATCAGGTAAGTCTATTGTGGTGAGGAGGTTTCCCCTTGTTTGTCCCTTTGTTTCACCTTGCTGTCCTTTTGTTTCCCCTTAGGGGCCGGGGTTCGGCGAGGATGCAGTGGAAGCTGCACCGTCCCGTGAAGAGGAATAGTACCCCCAGTGGTAAATCAGGTAAGTCTATTGGGGGTAACTAATATTGCCTCTGTGCATTCCCTTGGCTCACCTTGCTGTTCTTGTCTTCCCCTTAGGTGCCGGAGTGAGGTGGGAGCATGCAGAAGGATGCGGTGGAATGTGAAGATGCTGCAAAGGCCGGTGAGTTCAGCGCGGCGCTGCTGCAGGCGAGGCGACACGCATAAAATAACTTCTTTCTTCCAGCTCGAAGGCGCGATGGATCGGGAATTCAGGTATGGATCAAAGGTATTGCTCTTGTTCTAACCTTTTGTCCTTCTCTCCCCTTTTTCTAGGAGCTCCGGAGTCGAGGTGGGCGTGGCAGAAGACTGGATGCAGACTTGCAGGCACGGTGAGCGTTACGCTGCTGGATGCAGAATAACGCGAAGCGTGTGCTGCTCTTCGGACGTGGTTTAAATAGCCTCCAAAGTAGTCCCAGGTAAGTATTCCTCCCCAGCCCCACCCGAGTAAAAAATAGTCCCTTAGGTAAAGTAGTCCCTTCCAAGCCTCCTTTGGCATGGAGCTCTTGCAGCATGGTCTGCATCAGGTGAGTTTGCAGCATGGTCTGCATCAGGTAAGTTTTAATCTATGAGCCTGGCGCCTATGGCGCCAGGACTGACTCTCCATATGAGACTGGTGCCATAGGCGCCGTGACTGCAGCCAAATAGCCCCTAGCAGGGGTTGTTGGGTTTGCTTAGCATAATTTGATGCCTGCTTGTGGGGTTGCTGGACTTGGTCTGGGTCCCCAGGGGTAGGCATCATGACAAGAAGGCCCACTACCAGCTGCACCTCTTCAGAGGTTTTCGTCCTTTTATTACTTTCCCCCAGAAGCTCAATGTGTTCAGAGCCCTGGTTCTCTCTAAACTGCAACAGCCTCTTCCCAATCTGCCTTCCTCTACTCTCCACTCTCTGCAACTAATCCAGAACAGGACTGCAAGACTCATCCTTGGCATCAAGCCCGGTGACCGTATCTCTCCAGCACTGAAATGGCTCCACTGGCTCCCGGTGGCTGCAAGGGTCAAGTTCGAGACCCGCTGTATTGTCCTCAAGGCTTTCAGGGGCAAGGGCCTACACTACAACCAGCTCTCTCTTCCAAAATATCTTCCTTCTCAAGCCCTTCGCTCAGCTACCTCCAACACCCTGATGGTTGGATGCTTCTCCAGAGAGTGGGGGTAGATCTCTCTCTGGAATGGCCTACCTGCCACTCTCAAACTTGAGCCGGACCACCTGATATTCCGAAAACTGCCCAAGACCTTTCTTTTCTCTTCTGCTTTCTCTCTCTCCCCTGCTGACCTACCTGTCTGCTGCGCTGACTGGTTGCTTGGCTACTCCAAGAGTCTCACTCGGTACCAGGCTCCTCCATGATCAATCTTCCCTGCACTGCCCCTGGGCACTTAGGGGCAGTAACTGTAATCTCTAAAGCCCCCGGCCTCTTTGCACTTACCTAGAGCCGTGCTTCCCTGGCTGCACTCACTGAGAGAAATTCTGCCTTGATTGCACTTCCCCTTTCCCGCTCCCTGGCATTTCCCCCTCTCCCTTCCCCCTGCACTTTTATGCTGTCACACTTGCACAATCTGAATGACACAAGGCCTAGTAAGATCGTTTGTCTCGTCCTCCCTCTGTCTCCCCTCCTTCTCTTGTCGTGCCTAGAAACACTTGTGTACAGGTGCATTATAAATGAAATAGCATATCATAACCTAAAACGCTTGTGAGATTGCTTTACATCTACAATGTTTGCAGAAAATATCAACAGTACCCTCTGGCCTGGCGAAAATTAACATGGGCTTATTTATTTGTTTTTCCCAGAAACATCTATCGTCTAGACGGAAGCCCAAATAGTGATAATAACGTTTAGGAATAGGGGGAGCAATTTTTTTCCTTTTTAACCAAATAAAAAATTAGTTAAACTGAAATGTATTTCCAGGCCCATTTTTTCACAGTTATTTGCGAAGGCATTCAGAGGCTTTTGAATCCCTCTTTGGGTTTTGCTAATCTGGACTGTACCATCTGCAAATAGCACTATACCTGTCTTTCTAACACCTAGGATAGTAGCCTCCATCTCAAGTTGGTCTATTGTATTAGCCAATTTTGTTATATATAGATTTAATAAAGTTGGAGCAGGGACACAGCCCTGTCTTTCTCCTCTTTTCACCCAATAGACCGAAACAAACTTGGGCGTAATTTGCCCACAAAGCTGCGAGCAAATTTACTGGGACTAGTATCTCCCACAAGTGGTTCATAGTTCTCTAGATCGAATCAAAAGCCGTAACCCAGGTCTACAAATACTAAATAAAGATTTTGGTTTCAATGGTTTTTTAATGTTTGCAAACAAAATGAATAGTCTACAGTCTGGGGCATGTTCTGAAACCTGCTTGGATGTCGGAGAGGGCATTTTTATATATGATCCAGTCTTTTAAGCTCTTCAGCAGTATTGTTGCCGTACATTTTGGCATTGACATCTATTATCGAAATTGGGCGTGGTAGTTATGGAGGTGACTACAATTTCCTTTCTTATGTATTGGTACAATTACTGCACATCTACATGTGGTGGGTATATGTTTACCTGTTGTTATACTATTAAAATGTTTAAAAGAATAGGGTCCAATATGTTTCTTTGTGAACAAAATGAATTGGATGGTATTTAATCTAAGCTTGGGGCTCTTTTTCTTTTCTGCTGGATCACTGCATACTTCTGTACTTGTAATGTTAAGCATATACACATCTGGTATAGTATTTCCAGTTGTATTTAGTCTAATAATGTCATTGTTAGCTGGATAGTCATATACATTTTCTGAAATGCAGTGTCCAAAGGTATGGTGTGATATGTGTTTCTAGAGACATATGATTATTATGTGTCCCAAAGGACACTATTTTCCAGATGCTCTAGGATCTTTGTTGTTTATCACTTCTTTTGCTCATCCCATTTCTGAAAATCATACTCTTTTTCCCTTCAATCAATTCCTTTTACTAATTTCTTGTTGTCCTAATTTGGTGGGGTTCTCTGCTGTCTTTTGATTTCATGGCTTCTAATAACTTAGATTGTATGGTTCTGCAGTCATAATTGTTCCATCCGTGTTGTTGTAAATTGCACTTTTTAACTAAAGTACTTATTTTTGAGGAAAACGGTGAGAGAGCTCTACTGATTGACTCCCAACATATCTTAAGTAAAGTAGCGGGTTGTTCATCCAACAGATTGTCAAATGAGAATCACTCATAAATGTCGGTAATTTATTTCTGTCTTTCTATTTCCTCCCAGATCACTCTCCTGTTTGACAGAATGGTAATGTCTGAAGCATATTTGAGGTGCTAGTCGCTGTGGGCATTTGGAGCTAACAGTTACATGTAAGGGGTCATGATTGCTTTATAAGCACTCGGAGACCTCAAAGACTGGTATAATTTTCCAACTAGCAACTGTGCTTAGTATATAATAGATGTTTGAACTGAGATTTCCAGTTTGGAAAGTTGGTTTAGCTGGAATGTCACTACTAAATCTGCCATTGCATGATCTTATAGCCTTTGGCCATCAAGGATTGCATTATTTTGTGGGATTGTTTGGAGCATGGTGTACTCTCAATACACCAAGGGAAGGGTACAACCCAGAGCTGATTATGAGCTTAGTCTAAGAATTTGTTTTGGTGAACAACCTCAATTTGGATATTAAAGTCACCAGTCAACATAATATTGAAACCCTATTCTTTTTTTTTTTAATTTCTATTTTTTATTATTGGGTTTTCAAAATTACAAAACTGAAACAAAATAAAGTCAACATATCCCTTCCCAATCACTCCCCAGCCCCAATCCCCTTTTCCCCTGCCCCCCTCTTTTGTACAGAGGATGACAAATCTTTTATTGATTTCAGAATATATCCGGTATTCGTACGTTCTGCGGGCAATGTTGTTCCATATAGTCTTCATGCAAAAATTTCAGAATCGAGGCCCATTCAGATGGAAACGTGTCCTGTTCTCCTTGAATTGAATAGGTGACCCATTCCAAAGATACAAAATTCCATAGTTTATGGTACCAGTCTTTAATGTGTGGAGGGTACTCAGATTTCCAATTCTGAGCCAGAACCAGGAGGGCAGCCAAATGAAGAATAAAGAAAGCCTTTCTCTTTTACTTTGGCCACAGTAAATTGTCATGTTGTGCCATACCTAACAGGGTATCCCCTAGGCGTCTCTCCCTCCTAAAAGCAAACATTTCCTTCATAATCGTTTGCACCTCCCTCCAGAATTGGGTCAGCTTGGGACATGACCACCAAACATGAAACCAATCCCCTCTCCCCCCGCATTCTCACCAACATAAATCTGAGACCGATGGAGCAATCTTATGTAACAGTTCCAGGGTATAGTGCCATTGGAACATTCATTTAAACCAAAATTCCCTAATCTGTATAGATCTGGTCATTTTTGGTACATCTGACCAACCATAATCGGGATCATGCTTCATTTGTTGGTATAGAACCCACGTTTTTTACCCAGGCCTGTTGATAAGTGAGATCACTCTACCGGGCTTGTCTATTAGAAACGTGTAAAGTTTAGATATCAGTTGTTTATCTCCCGTATTTGAAGTAAAAAATTGCTTCAATGGTTTGAGTGATCTTAAGGACGCTGACTTATTAGACGAAGCCATCAACCAGTGGTGAACTTAAAAGTATATGAATCTCCTGGAGGGCAAGGTCCTGCCCGAGGAACATATCCCGGAACTTAGTACAACCAGCTTTTTTCCATTCAGAGAAGGAATTGGGAGGCAGTCCCGTGGTAAATTGCAGGTTTGTAAACAGAGAGGTAAAGGGGGAGGGAAACGAGGTAATGTGATGTTGCCTGATCGCCGCATCCCATATTTCCTCCACTAGCCTAGTGATCTCGCTTTGGTGTATGTTCTGCTGTCCGTCTATCCCACGCAGCCACAGTTTCTCTGCCATTCTAGGCCCCACTATAGCTCTTTCCATATGACACCATCTCCTATTGGACCCATCCCCGAACCATTCCTTCATCACTCACAGCTGTGCTGCTCGATAATATTCTCTAAAGTTAGGGAGTCCCCTGTGTGATGTTTACTCCCAACACCCGACTACCTTTCTGCCTCCAACAAAGCTGCGATGCTTCCTTTGCTTTGGACACTTCGCTTTTTGTGAGCCCGAGATTTAAGATTTCAGACTTAGTCATATTAATTTTGAGACCGGCTATTTTGTCAAACTTTTCCAATTGAGCAAGTGCCGCAGTTAATGAAGACCCCAGGTTAGTAATCGCCAGAAGCATACCATATGCGTATGCCATCAACGTATGCGTATCCCCCCAAAAGATATGCCTTGTATTGTGTCCAATTGACGGAGCTGCAACAATAGAGGTTCTAAGTGTATAGCATAGAGAAGGAAATGGGACACCCCTGTTTTCTTTCCTCTGCGGAGGTAAACCTGCGAGGATAGATGACCATTTATAAGCAATCTGGTTGTAGGGTTCACATAATTCACTCGTACCATCGCTAGACACTTGGGACCAAAATCCATAGCGGTTAAGGTGTTAAAAAAAGAAGGACCACTTCATACGGTTGAATGCTTTTTCAGCATCTAATGACACCAATATGGCCTTGTTCTTCTTCCGTGCCATCTTTTAAATAAGTGACAGATTTTCTGATTGTTATCATGGGTTTGTCTCCCTTTTATAAATCCTGTCTGATCAAGATGGATGAGATTGGGCATAATGGCTTCTAGATTTTTGTATATATTTTTGTGTCAATATTCATGAGAGCAATCGGCCTGTACGACCCACATTTTAGTGGGTCTTTCCTCGGTTTTGGAATAAAAATTATTTTGGCCTCCTACATTGAATTTGTTATTTTGTATAGAAATTATAAAGGTCAGTTAATTTCGGGACTAGGGTTGATCAGAACGATTTGCCTTACATATATACCCTCTGCTATAAATACAGTAAGCTTTTTTATGCTTGTTTGGTGCATATCAAGTCTAGTCTTCCCCTCACGCTTCGGTATTGCCTTTGCAGAATCAATGATGTGTCTACCTCCATTTGTTTTAAACTCTCCTTTACCTCCACCTTCACCTCCAGGTTCATTTCAAATGTACACCTAAGCTTCCCCCTATGCGCTTGTATTGCAATAGGTTCTTCCCTAAGGGTCGCTTTAAACGCATCCCCAACCATATCTAAATTTCCTTCCCCTCTAAGGTTGAATCTAAAATAATAGGTTATCTTGCTGTCTATTTCAACGCATAGGACCTGATCTGACAGTATCTCTGTGGGGAATTTCTACTTCCAGAGTGTGGGAATAACTTTAGGGCGATCAAGATCAATCGTCAGGGGGCAAGATCTGGAATGGTGATGGTGTGGGTATCAATTTGCATCATTCTACATATCAGTCTAACTGGGCCCAGAAATAGTTAATCCTTAAAACGGATGTATGAACATGAGAATAATAAGTATATGCCCTTTCATCTCCTTTCAAGGTAAGCCAGATATCTTTAAGCATCAACTGGTCAAATTTCTGTCTTATCGCTAAGGAGGGTGGGGGGCGAGCACATTTTGTAATAGATCTTCTGTCTCGTACAGGGTCCCATGGAATCTTTAGAGTTCCCCATCAGAATCACTTCACTCTGAGAAAATTGTTCCAAACTAGCTAATGCTGTCTTCAAGAAACCCTCTTGACCGGTGTTTGGGGCATATAAGGAAACCAAAGTTAGGATCAGTGGTCCCATCTGTACTAAATGTCAGAGGAACCGTCCCTCTTTATCAGCTTGTACTTTCAAAATAGAGACCTGCATGCCCAGCCTAAAAGCTATCAATACCCCCGCTGTCTTGCTATCAGTACCCCCGCTGTCTTGCCTTTAGCGGCAGTCTGCCTAGGTATTGGAAATTGTTTTAATTTTAACTGTATTGGTCTTGATACTTGATATGTGTTTCCTGTAGGGCAATAAAATCAGGCTGATATGTTCTTATTAGCCGTTTCAGTTTCCTTCTCTTAAAAGGGGAATTAAGTCCACTAAAATTAGGTGTTAAACACCGAAAAACAACTGTGTTTTACAAAACCACCACCTTGGGGATACATCCTATAGCTGAATATTGTGAGCCTCAGATTCCAATCCTGTGTATAGTTCCTTCAAACCATCGCCCCCAACTCCCAACTTGACCCTCACCCTCCGTCCCCCAACATAACCCCAACAAATTTCCCCTGCCCCTGGTGTAGACCATCCTTGCTACTCTCTCCTTGGACTCCGTCCTCAGAGATGGCCCACCTACCAAACAAGGGATATGTTCAGGGTATTCTAAAACCCTCCAAAAAAGTGTTTTAGGGGTTCCAAGATGAGCTTCTTCTGTGCGCGAGCATCACAAATATCTTTCCTGATCTGAGATAATGGGCCTCATTACAAGTTGCCGGTAGCCTGGCTGCCACCGAACATGCAAATGTTTCCAGCTCCTGCCAATGGGGAAATACAGGGCCATTGTTACGCTCACCTAGTCCCTGCAGAGGCGTTGGGGCACGGTTGCTGCCCTCCCAGAACTTGAATCACCCCCTTCAGTAGAAAAGCTGTGAGTGGTGGTACATGGTGATACTGCTCCTGTGAATTATGGAAGATAAGCTCTCCGTCCTGCTACTTCTGGCAGAGGCACATCGAATGGGATCTAGTTCCTTCACTGATCCCTGATAAGGATTATTCCAGTCCAGCTGCGACTATGCTTCTCTTTATGATTGGTAAGTCTTTCTTGAGGTATTGCGATGTTGTTCATTCTGTTTAATGTCTTTATATGTTGCTCCTATTTATGCCCACAATAATGTCTTTCTTCTGATTTCTTCCCTTAGATGGAAATGCGGCATCAATGCAGCTGTGAGACGTGAGACGGATGGAAGATGGATGCTAACGCAATGTTCGACAGCAGGTAAGTGATGGTTTAAGTAAAAGCGCGAAGTATGGCTAAGCGCACCCTTAAACTGACTGTTTTTTCGATATCTAACCTTGTCTTGTTTTTCCTTGCAGGCGCTGCTGTTGACGATGCAGAGTGTCATGCTGCCGTGCCAAGATGAAGGTTTCGGCGTTCCGGAAAGTGTAAAGATGAATACTTGGTTGACCAAAGAGTTGTACAGGTAAGAACAGCGTCCACTAGTTGGTAAGTATGCTGGCAGGAAGCAGGATGTCCAGGAAGCAGGACCTTCAAAGGTACGACTGACCTCAGGCGACGGTAAGCGTTACGCTGCTTGCAAGTGCAGAATAACACGAAGTGTCTGTTTTGAGGATCGGGCAGCTTATATAGCTGAGATCGTGGGCACGCCCATTAGGGCCGGCTTACCAGCCACACCCTGCCACTCCTAGAGAGTGAGCACGTGCAAAGGCAATCTATTAGCAGCCACACCCAAGAATGCACTTGGGGCTGCTTAATGGATGGAATGTTCAAGGTTAATGCATCCTGCTTAATGGTTGGAATGTTCAAGGTTAATGCATCTGAAGTGCTTTGTCCATAATAAAAGCTTTTTGGTGTCAAATGGATGTTCTTGTTTACTTTTGTTCATGAGCCTGATGCCAAAGGCGCCAGGACAGTGACCACCCAGGTCTCCTGTGCATGCGACCCCTGCATGCCTGTGCCCCTGACTTCATGAGCATGACAGCACTCCCCCTCAAGGCCCCTCTCAAGGGTGGTTCTCCTCCCGGTGCTGGTTTGGTGGGATTATTGCGATTGACTGTCTGATTAAACATGGAGCATGGACGTGTTCACTGGGTTCCCAAGTTCGGTCTTGAGGTCCGTAACCTTTCCAGTCAATTAGGTAATACAATTTTGATTGAACCACCTTGGAGTCCAGGATGGATTTGACTTCATATTCTGGTTCTCGATCTATTACTTCGGGCTCTGGCAGAGAACTAACCTGTATATTGGATTTCATTGGTTTCAGGAGAGAGACATGAAATACAGGGTTAATTTTCATGTGAGATGGTATCTCCAATTTCATGGCGACAGGATTGATTATGGACTTTATAGTATAGGGGCCCAGGTATCTTGGGCGTAAAGCTCTTGGCCCCTTCAGGGGAATATATTTGTATGCTAACCACACCTTTTCTCCAATCTGGTAGGCGGGAGCTTCCTTCTGATGTCGATCAGCAAACAGTTTTTGTCTTTCCTTAGCCTTGGTCAGATGCTCTGTCGCCTCCTTAAGAACCTGAGTGATGGTTTTATGCAAGTTTTTTATGGCTGGCATTTCCAGGGTATCGGGTGGATCAAATACTGATGTCCTCGGATGTCTTCCATGCACAGTGTAGAATGGAGTTTGCACTGTGCTTTTGTGAACTGAGTTGTTGTATGCATACTCGGTTATGCAGAGTATATTTTTCCAAGAATCCTCGGACTGTTGCAACATGCACCTGAGATATTGCTCTAAAGTTTGGTTGGTTCGTTCAGTTTGCCCATCAGTTTGAGGGTGATGGGTTGTGGACAACCGGAGATCGATTTTGGCAATCGTACAACACTTTCTCCAAAAGGCAGAAACAAATTGAGTTCCGCGATCAGATACTAATATTGATGGAAATCCATGCAATCGAATAATTTGCTCTAGGGACACAGAAGCGAGAGTTGATGCAGTTGGGGAGTCCCTTCAGAGGGATGAAATGGGCCATTTTGGAGAATAAATCCACAACGACTAATATGGTGTTGTATCCATTGCAGGGTGGAAGGTGTTGGTGATACTTTTAAGGGATGTAGTAAGCCAGCAGGGTTCTGTTTCTGAGACTTGTGTTGTGCACAGACAACGCAGGTTTCAATAAATTGGGCAATGTCTTTTCGCCAGCTTGGCCACCAGTAGTTTTGTTTTATCTTAGCCTGAGTTTTGGCTATTCCTGGGTGTCCTTCCACTAATTAATCGTGGTAATTTGTGATGATTTGCTTTTGCACTTCTTGGTCTTGGACATATAATCATCCTTGGAAATACGGTAGATTGTCTTTGATGGTGTAATGGTCACCTTTTAACAGCCATTCCTGTTGTGTTGATTGATCCATTGGGGATTGCAAGCTGGTTCTTTGGTCATCCACACATGTGGTGACAGCTATTCTGGGTTGAATACTTTCCTCAGGAATTATGGCCACGGGGTTGGATGCTGTAAAAGCCTCTTTTTCTTCATTCATGCATGATAGATCTGCTTTCCCATTGCGTACTGCAGGTCTATAAGTGATAATAAAATCATATTCTGTGAAAAAGAGAGCCCAACGAAGTTGACGCGAGGATTGTGCTTTGGCGGTTTTCAAGTATTGCAAGTTACAGTGGTCCATGATGACAGTGACCGTATGTCTCCCCCAAGAAGGTAATGTCTCCAGGCCTTGAGTGCTGCTTTAATCACCAGTAATTCCTTATCTGTGATTGTTTAGTTCGACTCGGGGGATGAAAGTTTGCGGGACCAGAATGCGACGGGGTGTAGTTGTCCTGTTTCAGGGTCTCGTTGTGACAATACTGCTCCCATCGCTAATTGTGAAGCATTTGTCTCAACTATCTAAGGTAGGTCTGGTCGTGGGTGTCGAAGGACTGGTGCTGTAGTGAATGCTAGTTTCAACTTCTGGAAGGCTTCTTCAGCTTCTGTCGGCCAATGGAAATTTAGATTTTTCTTTAACAAGGAGGTAATTGGATGTACAATTTGTGAAAACCCAGGTATAAACCGACGGTAAAAGTTGGCGAATCCGAGCATACTTTGCACTCCTTTCGTGGATGTTGGTGAGGGCCATTGGGGGATTGCATCCACCTTTCTTGTATCCATATGTACGCCTTGTGGTGTGAGCATGAAACTGGGAAACTCGACCTCGGTTACATGGAAAAAACATTTTTCCAACTTGGCATACAATTGGTGTTGCCAAAGCGTCTCTAAGACTGCCCGGACATGGCCTACATGTTCTTTCATGGAATTTGAGTAGATAAGAATGTCGTCAATGTAAACAAGAGCGCAAACGTCCAGTAGTTCATGAGGTACATCATTCATAAAGAATTGGAACACCGCTGGGACATTGCAAAGCCCGAAGGGCATGACCTGGTATTCAAAGAGGCCGTACTTCGTGCAGAAGGCCGATTTCCACTCTTTTACTCTTAGAAGATGGTATGCTCTTCTTAAGTCCAGTTTTGTGTAGATTTGAGCATGTTTCACTTGGTCCAGGAGCTCTGACATATGTGGTAAAGGATATTGATTAGTTTAATGTGGTGTGATTGATGGTTCTACAGTTGATGCAAGTTCTTAAGTCCTCCTCCTTTTTATGCACGAAGAATAAGGGCGAGGAGGCAGGTGACTTGGACGGGTGAATGAAACCGTTCGCCAGGTACTGATCCAGGTAAATTCTAAGATGCTGATTTTCCTGTTCTGTCAGAGCGTAAATTATGCTGCAAGGGATATGGACTCCGTGTACAAGATCTATTTGACAATCGTAGGGTCTGTGCGAGGGCAGAACGTTGGCTTGCTCTTTTTTGAAGACATCCTGGTAATCTTGGTATTCAAGCGGTAAGGAGCTGATGAGGCCCAACACGGTTCCTTTCTTCGGTTTCAGATTGGTGTCATCTTTTTTTAAACATGTTTTGGCACAATCATGAGGAAATGTCAGAACTTGTTTTCGCCAGTCGATGCTAGGATTGTGGGTCTCCAGCCAGGGCATTCCCAATATCATCTGGAACTGAGGAGCATCAAGAGGAAATTACTTTCGATCTCATCGGTGCTCCTCAGTTCCAAATGATATTGGGTATGCCCTGGTTAGAGATCCACAATCCTGGCAAAAGGATGTCTTCAAAAAAAGAGCAAGCCAACGTTTTGCCCCCACACAGACCCTACGATTTTCAAATAGATCATTTTGATAGATCTTGTAAAATGAAGACAACAACAGCTTTGCTTATATTGTGGACAAGCAGGTCACTTCCTCTGTGATTGCCCAGTAAAACCACCCAAGAAAACGGTTGGGGCAACAGACAAAATGGATGAAGTGACCTGCTTGTCCACAATATAAGCAAAGCTGTTGTTGTCTTCTTTTTTCCCTTTCTGCTTTGGGAAGGGGACTTTGTAATCCACCAATTTGCATTGGCTCAGACTGTTCATGTGATTTAGTCTGATTCTCACGAGGTCGTACGTAAACTGACCGTCCCTCTGATCTAGCTCGATCCATTTTCCGATTCTGCAACCTATGATCGAGTTGCACCAGGTCTATGTAGTCCGCACACCTCTCAGGGGGATTCACCACTTGCGCCAACACATCCTTAAGTTCTCCACGTAACCCCTGGTAAAAGAGTGTAGTCCTCTTCTCTTCTGGCCAGTTGGTTTGGGCTATGAGACAATTGAAGGTTGCAATATAGGTTAATAGATCTTGACGCTGTTGTCTGAGTGACAACAACTCGTTGTCCAGAGCTTGTCCTTGAGTATGACAGACAAACAATTTCTCCATCTCATGTTGGAAATTCCCAAAGTTCCGGAGTAAAGGGTCATATTGATTTACCAAAGGTATAGACCAGTCCGCCGCGCTACCTCCTAAATATGAGAGTACAAATGCCACTTTGGCTTGGTTATTAGAAAAGGCTCCTGGTCTGCACAAGAAATGAAGGCGACATTGGTTCATAAATACAGCGAACTTGTTTGGGTCACCGATGAAACGTTCGGGAGGGGCTAGAGGCGCTGCTTCTGGAAGAACCACCTGAACCGGTGTTGATTGTTGTGGTGTGGAAGAATGAGAAGCATCCGTCACTCCAGGTAGTGTAACCTGTCCTGCTTGTGCTTGTAGCATTTGTCTTGGCAATTTGTCAGTTCTTTCTCGAGTTACAATAAGATACCTCTTTAATGCATTGGTTTCCTGTCTTGACGCATGTACTTCAGCCCGTAATTACCCTAGTAAGAGTGCTAACTGATCTGTTTCTGAAGTTTCCATAACACCTAGGCAGAGAGTGTTAGAGGCTTTGCGTTCTGTTACGCACACCTGGTCTCTGCGGAGGCCTTGGGGCACGGTTGCAGCCCTCCCTGAACTTGAATCACCCATCAGGCCTCTCCCTAAGTAGAAAAGCTTTGAGCGGCGGTACGTGGTGATAATGCTCCTGTGACTTATGGAAGATAAGCTCTCAGTCCTGCTACTTCTGGCAGGGGCACTTCGAATGGGATCTAGTTCCTTCACTGATCCCTGATAAGGATTAGTCCAGTCCAGCTGTGACTATGCTTCTCCTTATGATTGGTAAGTCTTTCTTGAGCTCTTGTGATGCTGTTCGTTCTGTTTAATGTCTTTATATGTTGCTCCTATTTATGCCCGCAATAATGTCTCTCTTCTGTTTTCTTCCCTTAGATGGAAATGCGGCCTCAATGCAGCTGTGAGATGTGAGACATGGCTGGATGGAAGATGGATGCTACCGCAATGTTCGACAGCAGGTAAGTGATGGTTTAAGGAAAAGCGCGAAGTATGGCAAACGGCAACCTTAAACCGACTGTTTTTTCGATGTCTAACTTTGTCTTCTGTTTTTCCTTGCAGGCGCTGCTATTGACGATGGAGCGTGTTGTGCTGCGGTGCCAAGATGAAGATTTCGGCATTTCGGAAAGTGTAAAGATGAATACTTGGTTCGCCGAAGGGATGTACAGGTAAGAACAGCTTCCCCCAGTTGGTAAGTATGCTGGCAGGAAGCAGGATGTCCAGGAAGTAGGATCTTCAAACGTAACTCTGACCTCAGGCGACGGTGAGCGTTACGCTGCTTGCAAGTGCAGAATAACGCAAAGCGTCTGTCTTGAGGAATGGAGCAGCTTATGTAGCTGAGATCGTGGGCACGCCCATTAGGGCCGGCTTACCAGCCACACCCTGCCACTCCTAGAGAGTGAGCACGTGCGAAGGCAATCCATTAGCAGCCACACCCAAGAATGCACTTGGGGCTGCTTAATGGATGGAATGTTCAAGGTTAATGCATCTGAAGTGCTATGTCCATAATAAAAGCTTTTTGGTGTTAAATGGATGTTCTTGTTTACTTTTGTTCATGAGCCTGGCGCCAAAGCGGCCAGGACAGTGTCCACCCAGGTCTCCTGTGCATGCGACCCCTGCATGCCTTTGCCCCTGACTTCATGATCAGAACAGCCATTACAACTCTGGCGGACCCTGTATTTCCCCATTGTCAGGGGCCGGAAACTTTTACTCCCCATTCTCATTGAGCCCTATAGGGCTCAATAGGAATTTCGAGCCCGGTAGCACTGGAACCATTCAGAATGGTGCCCTTGCTACCGGCAGTATCTGCACGCGGGTGCCGGTACGCCCGCCATCTCAGACCTGGTGGGCGGTAGGCACTCACGAGCAGAACTCGTAGTTTGCCGGTCCGGTAACAACGGTACTGGAAAGCTTACCTGTACCGTTGTTACCAGACCGGCAAACTTGTAATGAGGCCCAATAAACCTTATTTTGCCTTATCACTTCCATCCAAGCGGGTTAAGGGCTTTTTAATCCTTCTGCGTGCTGAGGGTTGTTTCACTGCCAGGGAGGGAGCATTTTGGGCTTTTGTTCGAGTCCGTTGTACAGTTGTCCATTGCCAGTGTTGCGGACATGGGGGGGCATATGCCCGGTTCGCTGTACTTAGATCTGCTTGTTCTTCCTGGTCCAGGCGCATGGTGACATGATACTGTTTGCCCTCCCCAGTAAATAGGCCAAATGGGAAAGGCCACCTATATAGAATCTTCTGTGTTTGCAAATGTTACAGGATTCCTCGCATGTCTCTTCTTTTTTGTAGTGTAAGTGGAGAGAGATCCTGGTACAATTGAATTTCTTTCCCATTAAGTGTGATATGTGTCACTTTTCTGACTTCCCGTAAAAGTTGTTCCTTCTGGGAGTAACATGACAATGCTACCAGGGTGTCTCTAGGTCGGGCAGCCGGGTCCTGATGCTTCGGACCTACCCTGTGGATCCTATCTATAGGAATTGTTACATCCGCTTCCGTGTTCAGTAAATCTTTGAAGACTCCCGTAACTTCCTCTCTCAGGGACGAATGGTTCACTGACTCTGGACTATTTTGTATGCAAATGTTGGACCTTCTCAATCTATTCTCCAGATCATCACACTGCAACTCCACATTATGTGTTACTCGTATCAACTGTTTGAGGAGCTCTTCTGACTTTGTGGATTTTTGTGCCAAGCCTTGTAGTGCCTTCTCATTAATGTCTGTTATTTCTTCAAGAGTTGCAAGGTCTTTTTGTATATTGACCTAGGCAGATTTTAATTCTGAAGTGAAATTATCGAATTGCAGTTGTAAAGAGGAAGACAGTTTTTCCTGAAATACTTGAAAGCATCATTCCGCATCTTCTTTGGAGACTGCCATGTTGCTCTCCGTACTGTTCCTCTGTTCCTCTGGCAATTAGCTTGTGTATTCTGGGTGTTTCTGGACCCCACACAACCTGAGCCATCAGGTTCTAATGGGATTCTCTTTGAGGGTGTGTGGGAGCGTGGAAAGACGCTCTTTTCTTTTCGCTTCTCCCAGCTTTCATTGCGCCCAGCTCAGATGGGTCTCGGCGGGGTAAAAAGTGTAGATTGTAAACCGTGTATATTTTCGGGAGCCTCACTCCATCTGCACAAAGCTTGCCAATCCCCTGGGGGGCTATATACCGATGGGGGCCGCAAGATGGGCAGAGTGTGGGACGCTCACCAAATCTATGCTGCGGGATCACACCTGTTGCCAATGAGGTCAGCAGATCCCGTTGGGGGCTCAGCAAAATATTGGGTGGTGCCCTGAGTGAAGTTCCCTTGTCTCGCTGTGAACCATGCAATGAGACTCCTTCTGGGTATGCCAAAGTCTCTCCTTGCCCTCAGAGACAGGGCAGGGACTGCTGCCTCTCTGTCAGCAGTCGGAGGGTTTGAGTATGGTGCGTAGCTCGCCTCAGGGCCCCCCCTCCACAAATCATCCCGCCAATCCTTTTCAGGGGCAATCCTCTCCTCCACTGTTGATGCTTATGCCTGGTACAGGTTCCCCATGCTTATTTATGCCTTAAGAGGCTTTCATTTCAGAGATGGGCTTCCGATGGGGCACAGAGCTCAGACTGCCATGCCTTCACTGATTGGTGGCCATCTTGGAATCCGTGAAATCCTATTCTGATGCAATCAATTCGATTTATTCAATATAAGTAATGACATCTTCTATTGGTTTCTCTGTTGGGCTTAGATATATATTTACTATAATCATTTTTGTGTTCACATTTATATCCAATCTCAAAGTTAAAATATCGATAGAGGAAGAACTTAGCCTAAAAAATATTCCTTTTAAGTCATTCTTAACCCAAGTGATCAAACCACCACGTGGGTGACCCCTATTTCCCTTTGTAGCCGGTATACGAAAAGAGGTACAGCCCTGTTTATCTTCAGGTACTAACAACCAGGTTTCTTGCAAACACAAACTAACATTATTTTCAAAATATTGCCAATCCATGGCTTTCCATTTTCCATTTACACCCACTATGTTTCATGATATAGGTTCAAGAATGGGCCCCTTGATATTTTTGGGTCTGCAATGATAGAGAGAACATCTTCATTAAGAGTGGAATTTTCAGTCAACTCAGTCTTGTAAAGTCAAGTTGATCTTCTTTTGTTTCACATGTTGATCTAATTGGTGCAAAAAAAGAAGGCCCCAGTTCGATGCTTGAGCCATGGGGGGAGGGGGTTTGGTTCTTGCTTCAGTAACTAAAAGACTATCTACAAAGAATTGGTTAACTAGTCTCAGTTCAATGGTATCATGCTGACTTTCTGACCATCTTTGATATCTGGTTGCTTCTGCAATATCTTCATGGATAATAGATGTATACCCTTTTAAGTGTCGTAACCAATGGCACGTTTTATTGATCAAGGAGGAATTATCCTCCCAGTTACGTGGTTCAACGTCCTATTTGGAGTTACCTTGTAGTTTTGAGTGTTTGAACAGTCTCGCCTGAGATCAATACTTTTTATGCAATTTGGTTTCTGTTGGGGGATTTGATCACTACCAATTACAGTCAACTTATTGCCCCTTTTGATCTTAGAGCTTTAATTTTCGTATCGTATTCCCTTTATCCTGGTTCTTTGATAGATTTTTGAGCTTTTTCTCTTTTAGATTATTCTTTGAACTATCGCTCAATTCACTTACAGTGATGGGGGGTGCTATATGTAGAGATCTATCATCTTCCACTTTACATGTGTTTGCTCTTACAGTTTCTAACATGGGTGGAAGAATATATGTTGAGAGTTCTTTCTTTTTAAGATCTCAGAGAGATCAGGAAATATTTGTTTTAATAATGCATCTTCAGATTCAAAGAGGGGAGCAAGGTATGCAGCTTTGAGATCATTTCAGTGTGTCCCATAGTTGTCAGAGGCATTCCATTGCTATGGGTTTCTTTACTTTCTTCCAATTTTCTTTTAATCTCAGGTCTCTTCTGAACGTGACTAGGTATGGTGTTTCCTTTTTGGAGGACTTCCTTGCGTTGCCAGTTGCGCACATTTTCAGGATCTCAAATATGTGGGAAATGGTGATTTCATCATTTGGTTTAATGTCACGATTAGGTTCTAGAACAATTATATTTCATTTCTCTGCTCATTTTAATCAATCATAGTATTCTTTCTATTCTTTACCTTTCTCGATATGTGGAGAAAATTCAATGAAAACTTCTAGATGTATGAGATTCTCGTCCACCTCATTTTGATGGAACATTAAAGAATCCTTTTCAAAATCATTAGGTGTTGGAAGAGTAGTTACTTTGTGTTCAATGTCCCTCAAGGGCAGGTTAGACCTATTTACCTGAACTGGTACAGTATACACCTTCCCTCCAAGTGTGTGCAAGATTCTTAGGGTTTCAAATAAGTGTAAATCATTTTTATTATTTTTCCATAATAGCGTACCATCTGAGCTCACTCCTGCCTGTTTCAGTATGGTGGTATTCTACTCCATGGTATCTTTTCCTGCAACATACATTTTGATAAACGCATAACTTCTTTTTGTTCAGTATATCAGTCTTTTCAAGCACAATGGGCTAATTCTACCTTCTTCAATTTGGTCTTAGTTTGCGTTTCCTCTCTTATTTCTGTTAGTTCCAGTTTGTTCTCGTTTAAGGCAATGGTATTGTTACCTGTCTTATTGGCAATACTCGTAAATTCTGGGTGTATTTAAATAATCCCCTTCGGGGAAGCATTGTTTGTTGTTCATACGTCTCTTTTACTCTCAGTCTCAGTGTGTCCCACTGAGCTCTAGTTGTGGACTACTAGCACATTTGTATTAAAATTCCCAAGCAGATTTTCAATTTCTAAAATTAAGGTATTTGTTTCCTGAATGGGTACAGTAAATTGTGCAGATCTTTTAGCCTTATTTTGAGGTAGGGCCTTAGGAGATGCTTTTCTCTTACCAATTATGGGAGCAATTTATAGCAGTTTATAGTTCAGCAATATTTTCTCAAGATCATCTAATTTATAAAGCAGAACTGATTAACATATACTTAAAAGGACTCACATTTATCTTAAGGCATGCTGAGTCATTGTGATTGTGGTGGCTTTCCAGCAGAAGAGAAGACGATTATATTGCTTAAGCACCCAGGCAACCAGGCCACGGCGGTAGCCTTTCTGGTAGACTGCCGGGTTACTGCCCTTGCTTGCCGCCCTTCCACACCAGCGCTCTGCATCACAGTTAAGCTTTTACAGTGCTCCTGCGCTCACAGGTACAAAGTGTCGTTCTTTCTCTGGGCTGGCCGTACCACTGCCTGCTGGGTGATTGCATTTAATAGCCGCCCTTTGGCCCCAGCACTCTGCACCACGGCAAAACATTGGCATCACTCCTGTGCTCAAAGGTACGAATGGTTCAAAAAAGGTTTAAAGGGATGGTCTAGTAAAAAATTTTATTTAAAAAATAGATAGGCAACATAAAAAAAAAATACTAGCATTCTCCGTTTTAACACTTCCTATGTAAACTTTTGAGCTATTCAAGCTCAAAATTCGCAAAAGCAAGCACATGGGCGCAGCCATTTTGTGAAATGGAGGCCCTCCTGTGCTGGCTTTTGCTTTTGCGGCACAAAATTTTTTTTTACAAAAAATAAGCACTAGCTGCGCGTTTTTTTCTAAGTTTTCCGGGCTGGAGGAGCCCGGAAAACTTAGAAATAAAACCGCAGCTTTAAAAACTTATTTATGTTTGCGGTCGCTTTTGAAGCGATCGCAAACATAAATACAACGTTATTGTGTTGGAAAACGCTGCGGTTTTTCTTTCCAAGTTTCTCAGGCTCCTCCGAGCCGGAGGAGCCTGAGAAACTTGGAAAGAAAAACCGCAGCGTTTTCCAACACAACCGCGTGTGTTTCTGCCTGCTGTGGCTATCACTTTGGGTCTCCGGTGCTCCCAGCACCGGAGACCCAAAGTGAAAGCCACAGCAGGCAGAAACACACGCGGTTATGTTTACATGCCGCGTAGTGTTTCTACCTGCAGCTGATTTCCCATTTGGGGCTCTCGGGCTCCCCGTGGGGAGCCAGAGAGCCCCAAATGGTAAAGCAGATTCATGCAGAAACAACGCGGTTGTGTTGGAAAACGCTGCGGGTTTTCTTTCCAAGTTTCTCAGGCTCCTCCGAGCCGGAGGAGCCTCAGAAACTTGGAAAGAAAAACCGCAGTGTTTTCCAACACAATAACGTTGTATTTATGTTTGCGGTCGCTTCAAAAGCGACCGCAAACATGAATACAACGTTTTTAAAGCTGCAGTTTTATTTCTAAGTTTTCGGGGCTCCTCCAGCCCGGAAAACTTAGAAAAAAAAACGCAGCTAGTGCTTATTTTTTGTAAAAAAAATAAATAGCACTTACCGAGATTCAGCTGCAGCTTTCCTGCTCTGGTCTCCGGTCCCCGTCCTCCGCCTACAGCACTAATGAAGGGAAAGCCACCCAGCGGTAGCCTTTGTTTACTACAGCTGGCTGGCTTTTCCTTCATTAGTGCCACAAAAGCAAAAGCCAGCACAGGAGGGCCTCCATTTCACAAAATGGCTGCGCCCATGTGCTTGCTTTTGGGAATTTTGAGCTTGAATAGCTCAAAATTTTACATAGGAAGTTTTAAAACGGAGAATGCTAGTATTTTTTTTTATGTTGCCTATCTATTTTTTAAATAAAAATGTTTACTAGACCATCCCTTTAAAATCTTTTTTGTCCTGCTAAGCAGCAGAGCTGCCATTTATGCTTTTGGATTTTAGGTGTCAGGAATCAGCCAAGGTCTTCTAGAAGACCATTATCTCCACAGCTCTTGGTACCCCTTATAGGGACTTCAGGGTTTAACTATATGTTTCTTTCCACAAGCTCAGCTATCGGAAGATGCAATTCACATATGTACACTGCCATTTAAACAAGGTAGCTCTGGAACCACTCCTTTCATATTGCGACTCCATTCGTTATCGGTATATTGTCTGCCTCCTGTGATTTCAGTGAAACTGACTCTTCTACCTGAGCCTTGTCTCTGCGATTTGTTCCTGACACTACCTTCAGCCAGGTTTGTCTAATCGCACTCAACTTTCTGACTGCAAGCCCAGTGTTTCCTTAAATAGCGTGATTAGCTTCCAGGCCATCTGTCATTTGTGATTTAGGTTTCTGGTGAACAACCTGTGCACCTGGGGGTATGAGAGGACACTTGGCAAGTGCAAGAATGGATTGCTACTTTTCATTCACTAGCTTCTCTGGTTCCAATGCACTGCTTCTTTCTCAGGCCGTTCTACTTCTATGCCTCACACTCAAGGAAAGGCAGTCACTCCTGTCCTGTCCATCCCTGATGGTAATGACCTATTTAGATCTCCAATGCACCTTTTTATCTCTAAGGAGAGCATTTGGAGGCTGAGATTGTTGGTGCTGGCTCACATCAATTACTGTGTGGTGTACCCGGGGTCTTTAAATCAGTAACACGTCATGCATGGATGGGATGCAGAATAACTCTTACACCAAATAAAACAGACTTAGGAAGCTGGCAAAAAGTCTCATTCGACTGTTTTATTATCAATTGTCTAAAACAGGGAGTTACAATGGACATCAACAGATTTTTGCTTGTGGTGTCTCAATCATTTTGCATAAAAAACACATTTATATACTAAAAATGTGTTAAATATGATGTCAAACTACGTGACAAATAAAAACCTACGGCGAGTTGTGATGCGCTCAATGGGATCATCTAAGTATACTTTCTATAAAGGGACTGGTTTTGATTGGGTCTGTACAGTCAGGTGGACAATTTATGCACACCCCTAGTGTAAGACATCTTCAACAGTTATTAGGTACATAAATCATTGACTCTCAAACTGCAAGGCCCTTTGTTATATGGCCCTCTATAACTGGTTGGCACGCTCGTGCCCTTCTGGAACATTTGGTTCACTATCAGCACGGAAGCTGGTACCCCAGGTGTCAGTGGGTGGACTTGACAGTGTCTCCCCACCCAATTAACCCAACATCTCTCATGCCTTCTGCCATACAGATTATCTTTGAACTTGGCCTTGTAAAGTATCCTTGCTCCTGGGAATATAAGGGAGTATAGGCACATTCTTATCACAATTATGGTCTGCACACCCAACTCCTATTTCCATCATTGGCTCACATGACAGGAGAGCGTATTTCGGCCTGTTTTGCAGCATTTAATTGTCTTGAATTAATAAACTTGGCACTCGTGGTGTTCCTTCCTTGGACCTTAACAAGGGCTGATTCAGTGTCTCACTGTTCTTCAAGGTTAGATGACCAGTTCTTGGCTACTTCATCCTTTGACACCAGGCCAGACAGCTTTTCCTGGCCTTTCCATGCTCTTCGCTTCATGTTGCTGTGACACAGCCTTCCGATCCTTCCTTCTTCGTGGGTCTGAACTTACTAAATATGTGACACTGGTGTCCAGAATTCTATATAATGGCAACACAGCCTGCAGTCTATTCACTATGTATGGCTATCCTTTAAGATCAGTTAGTCTACTTGCGTTGCTGCATCTTTACAGTTAGAAAATGGCTTGCATTTTCTGCAGTGCTCTTCACGCGTGCAATCTTCATTCTGCATATGAAAGTTTACACAATTCTTTATTTCGTCATCAGGTTCCATACAATCTATACATCCTTTTCTTTAGCCACTCTTCTCAGTGCGTCACGCTCGCTTCTTGTGACATCACCACTTCTCTTTCTCTCATCTTCATATTCCTTCAGGGATCTCCTCCAAGAGATTGTGATCTCTACGAGGATACATCATATCGGGTTTTTTCAATGGATACCTGTTCTCGAAGGCTCTCTGTGGAATAGGCATGATCACTGGTGTCGTGCATGTCGCGACTTCTGGCTCCCAGCATATAGGAAGGAAGGTGCGGGACCTCCTGCAGAGGCATTCAGCTGCACCTCTACACTCCGTGCCCCCTCTTGTGGATTCATTGACCACTACTTCATCAGTTTTCACATCTTGGTATATTCTCTTGAAGAAGTGCTTCTTTAGAGCCCAGACATTCATCACTCCTTTCAAGGATCCTGCTGAGTTTACATGTTCCATACAAAACTGCAATTATCTGTGGATAAGTGCATCCCCTCCATTCATTCATGAAACAATTCACTCGTAAAAACGCTGACAAACATCCTTTCCAAAGGATAGCCCTACTCAAAGGACATATATTGTAGACAAATCACAGTGTATATGTTTGAAGTTCATTTATTACATTTATTGCTCAAATTTCATTACAAACCATTCATTTGTAAGAAATACCACATGTAACACATTGACATTAAATATGTCAAAAACCAATTTTAAAGATACACATATCACATCTAGAAAAACACATATCATATCAAAACCAGTGATCACATCTCACCCATACTTGCTCACATCCACTTTCTTCCACATTCATACCATCAACCGTTCGTACTGTGCAAAAAGCCGCAATTCTAATAATTCTGTTCTAAAAGTAGAACACCCATCTATTAGAGCTAGAATCCTGTTGTATATTTACAAAAGCATATTTGACACTGAGTGTATCCTTTCACAGAATTAAACAAGGCAAATGTTCAAGAGAACTTGCTTGTGAACATGTATCAATTACCATATTTTTTTGCAAAGTGTTAAACTCAAGACAGCCCAACTAAACGAAGTGGGCTCTATGGTGTTGTCTACTCGCGTTTCGGGCACCACGATAGACATGCTATTTCTATCTGGTGCACTTCATCAGGATATATACATTTTTAGATACAAAAAATTAGCATAGTTCAACTTGATATGTAGTGCGTGTCATCCAGATGTTCAATATACAACTTCTTCCCAAAAAAGTTTCATACTTCTATAGGTCAAACTGTGTTTCTGTGGAAGCCACCAGAAAAAGGTATGGCTGCGTGGAGCCTGAGCACACTTAGGTCCAAAGAGTTTATGTTGCTGCCTTCAATTGAGTATACTCCATGTAATGGTTCTATTCTGGCTGCAAGTGCCTGGCCGGACTTCCTTACTGGACAATTATTTTTCTATCTTGTAGCTGTGGCCCATTACTTTCGTGTGGGTGTCACCTCGCCACGGTTCTTCATTGGGCCCAAATAACAGCTCCGCAGGATGCTCTTCCCGTTCCCCATGTTTCTCCAATAAGTCTAGCCCTCCCATTTGTTGGTCCTTGTTGTGTATATCTACAGATGCTCTTGATCTCGATCCAAGCTGCACCAACGATACGCGTGCAAGGCTCTCCTCCCGATTTTACCAGTCTCGGCTTACATGTTCATAAACACTCCAGGTCATGTACCTGCACTGTCCATTCAGGCTACAATAGACCCAATCGTCCCACATACTTCTTATGATTTCTTAGATGATTTCTTTGTTCCCTCACGTGCTAAGATGCTGGCCTCTATATATTTTCTGATCTCTTCATCTGTCACCTCCTTAGGTCCAAACACTGATTCGACATCGATCATGGTTTTCATTCCTACGGCCTCCTTTGCTGTCTTCTTACACTGTGTGATTATTATCCTGATTACACAGAATCCAAACATCACCATCACCAGTATTGCTCCAAGAAGCTTAAAGACATTCGCCATCCATTATGGAACCCATGAGAAGACAGACGCAAATCAGCGATTATCCACAATGTCTTCTGTTTCATCTTCAACGGTATGGCCTATGTCAAGGTCCCATTCTCGTCATCATGAGAAGGTGTGAATGTGTAACAGGATGGCCCAATTTTGGCGCAAACTCCTCCATCCATTGCTGTGGTCATATCAAGGACATATCTGTTCTGGAGGGTCATCAGTCTTATGTCCCTCAATTCTTCCTTGATCGCATTGAATCCCTTTATGGTAGTGTTGATCGTCTGTACGAGTTCCCAGCAAGTGATTTGTAAGCACTTCGCATTCACCATCGTCTGGATCCCTAGCATAAAGATAGTCATGAAGATTGAAGCAGTTTTGCTGAACAATCTGCGCTTGTATGGAATAGCATCAAAGGCTTCTATTAATTTAGCTGAGAAATAATTCTCCCTCTTTGCTCGGTTGAGAAATTCAAGTAATCTTCTCCTCCTCAAATGAGCATCTGCTTTTGGAAACTCTCCAATATTCAGGTCCCTCTTAGGAATCCCTAATGCTGGAGCATGGACAAGCACTAATGAACATGTTCCTCCCCAATCCTTGGGCAGCTTCATGTAAGGTCTGGTCCCACAAGCCCAATATCGATCCATCAGGACGGCTGTCTCTGCTCCCATATTGGAGACATCAACTATAGTCTTGCAACCTATGTTATCTCTGGCATGCCTTCTTCCTTTTCTTTGAAAGCGCAGTGCCGTATTCACCAGTGGAATCATAACCATTGGGTCCGATTAATCTACCTATGTCAGCAGCTTGGCATGTTCAGCCCATGACTTCAAACACCCATCATTTACCTTTTGCACTTCTCGCACATATTCCTGCTTCAATAAATGAGCTGCACAGGACATCAATCCTTCTCCCCATCCATTCTTGGTCTTCACTTGTCCACAGACTAGCATCTGAGTTATTTTCCAGCATCCAAGCTATCTCTGCTTTATCAGGACAGTCCATTCTCTTCATTTCTGTTATATCCACGTCATCCTGTCCTGCCCTAGGGTACGTGAGCATTTTGCTCTTCCATGCAGGCTCCTTTTCCATCTGTGTAGTCTTGATATAATCATCCTGGAATGGAAATGACAATTTTGATATCCATCGTAGAGTGGCCCAATGTCCTTGGAACTGTCCTTGAGTCATGTATGCAGCAAGGTGAACAAGACATCTGGCATCATATTTTGGTATTTCTCTGGAAATGAAAGTTCGGGCAGCACTCATGGCATAAGGTACAAGAGCGCAAACGTAGCAATCCTCCTTAGATGTTCTCTGTCCCACCTTTTTCATGTGCTGCTACCACATGTTATTACCCAGGTGTGCTGTACTATATAAATAGGTATTTATCCCATCATTGTCTTCCTCTGCACTCCTCCTTTGTCTCCCTAACAGATGTTTGCAGCCCATGGAAACAACTCTAAAGCATCTCTACTATGGGGAGACAACACTAGGGGCTTTGGCTCATTGGAAATGGGCAAATCTACAAGAGTCCCTGGAGTGGGGAGGATCAAAGGAACTTCGGCCTTGTTTGGATCAATGAGACAGAGAAGGCGAATCAAAAGAAACAGAAAAACACGAAGCATAATGGTGCATATGTATATCACGTACCAACATATTAATCCCCAACACTTGTGCCATTCTGGAACTTCTTGAGCTTACTCATTCTCTGAAATTGTACCAGCTTCAACATTCCTCATTTTTACTGCAATTTAAGGAAGGGAAGACACTTTACTCTGGTAACCGTAATGAATTTGGAAGCTGCAGTAATTCCTCTACTATTGCTACAAGCAGCCTTCTGATTACAGGGCCATTCTTAGGATCCTGTATAAAAGTATGGATGTTCACGTCTCTTCTGACAAGAGCAGGATAAACTCAAAGGAAAACAGAAAAACAGCAGGTATGAGTCTGTGAGCATCTCCTTCTGACAAGACAATAGATTCAGCCAAACAAGTATTCAGTAAGAAACAAATCGAGGTACTGCTCACGTTTCCAGTTCTTAACCAAGTGTTGTTGTTTAGGCATAATCGTGATACATCAGTATTTCTCTAAAGTTCATTTTCAAAGATTCCTGTGACTCAAGCAAAGAATTGCACACCTGCTATAATATCTATAAGGAGTGTTCAAGGGAAGTCACAGTTCAATGCAAATCTGCATTTATTGATTCATAGATTTATCGTCATTCTTGGTCATCGATCGATTCTGCACACGCTGAAATTCTTCTTATAGTCTTGCTTCTGGATCGATGGCTGGGGTGCTGCGGTCTCCCCAGCATATAACTTGATGTCATTCAGGTGTAGCCATGCTTGTCTGCCTTGGACTTTTACGGCTGGGGGAGTAACATTTTGGACAAAAAAAGACCATTAAATCTTGGCTCGTGCCACTTCCTAGTGACGTTTTTAATTAGCATGGTGTCACCAACAAATAGTCTAGGTGCTGATAGTAGTTCACTTGATCCGGTTGCTGAATGGTTTTCATCTGTGTTCTGAGACCGACCCCCTGGTGCTTGAGTTGAAATGAGTGAGATACTAGCAGTCATATGTCAAATATGCACGTAACTCATTTTCTAACATGTCTGCTGTACTCTGGGCATCACTTCTACTTCTCGATGGAGGATTCAAAGGTGTTCTCATTCACCTTCCTGTCACTGGTTCATGGGGTGTAAGGTGGTGGTCCGCAATAGGCTGATTCCTTAGGGCATATAAAGCTAAGGGCAGGCAATATAGCCATCCCTTTATCAAGGCAAGATTGAGCTTGGCAATCCTTTCTTTAAGGAGGCCGTTGGGTCTCTCACATATCCCGTTCACTTGAGGGTGATAAGCAGAAGAAAACTTGTGCTTAATACTAAATAGTCCTATCTGTTCGAACACTTCATTGACAAAATGTGGCCCATTATCAGATCTCAGCACTTTACACACTGCTCATTTTAGAAAGACTTCACATACGAGTTGCACTTTACACCAATATTAAGCATGAGTTAGCGCTACAGACAATTGATTATGTGTTTAGGAATACCTCAGCATCTTATTCTGATCATGTTTTCATGTTGAAGCAATTTTTACAATTTGTACTTGCGAACAATATGTTTATTTTCAATGACCAGTTCTACCTGCAGGTGAGGGGCGTTGCCATGGGGGCCAAGTTTGCACCATCTTTGGCTAACCTTTTTATGGCCTTCTATGAAGAAACGCATATCCTCAATCAAGTGCAATTTGTGTCAAATATTGTGATGTGGCGTCGTTATATTGACGATATTTTTCTAATTTGGAAGGGGTTTGAAGACTCTTTCACTGCTTTTTTAGGTCATGCTAACACCAATAGGTTTGGAATTCGCCTTACCGGCCTTTGTAACCCATGTGAAATTGATTTTCTGGATTTAAATATTTTTCATGAAGGAAATAATGTACACACCAATACTTTTAGAAAACCTACTGAAGTTAATTCAATTTTGGCTGCCCAGAGCAACCACCAACGCGCCACCATTGATAACATCCCAATGGGTGAATTTCATAGGGCCAGATGTAATTGTACTTTATCTAGTGATTACAAAAGAGAATGCAATATCCTAAATCAACGCTTCCTCAATCGAGGGTATAAGAGTTCTGTTATCTATAAGGCATACTCTAAATTTACTCAAACTCATCAACGTGACCTCCTGGCTAATGTGACTAGGTCAAAAGAGCATCCCCCATACATCTCATTAATCACTCCATTCACGAATGACTCCTCATTGCTATACAAAATGGTTGCCAAGCATTGGCACATTCTAAGACTTGACAAGGATTTACAACCATTTTTGACTCCGAAACCCAAATTTACTTTCACAAGATCACCTACGATGAAAAAAACATTGTGAGCCCTTCATTTTTTGATAACCAACCAAGGTCCTCCACGTGGTTACAAAAACCGGGGGGTTTTCATAAATGTGGCAATTGTAACCAATGCCCTTGGGCTGTTAGTAAATGCAAAACTTTTTGTGATCATTTTGGAACTCAAATTGAAATACGTGATTTTATCAACTGCAAGACTACCTATGTGGTCTATGGCATCATTTGTACCTGTGAGAAAGTGTATGTGGGTAGCACCATTCGTCAACTTCGTATCCGAATAAGGGAACATTTGTCCAGCCTCAAAATGCTTGAACCAAAGTCACCTTTGGCCGCTCACTGGCAATTGGAACACCAGCTGGACAATATTGCTGATTTGCGCTTTATTGGTCTGATGAAGGCTCATAAGGGGAAAAGGGGTGGCAACCTACAGCTGAAACTACGCCAAATGGAGGCAAAACTTATTTGTTTATTACGTTGTACCACACGTGGTCTAAACACAGACCACGACATGTCTGTATTTCTATAATAATTTTGATAAAAGAGTCACAATGGATCTTATGGTTTTTAAATAGTACTTGGAGTCGCACTTCGCCAGAGCCACTCCATTATGCTCGTGGGCACTAGCACCCATTAATTTTAACCTATTCCATTCCCATCTAAATACTTGATATGTCTTACCATTGCAATAGGTAGTTCCTTTGGTCCTCCTTTTTCTATAATTGTGATCTGACTTTTTCCTTCCATATTTTGACATTGATTCTAATCACTATTTCGAGTCCAGGCTATATAACATTTTTTGCTCAAGTATGAATTTATTTGGGAAATACTGTTTGTCTAACTCTGTGCTTATTAACTAATTTCTGATTTATCATTATTCAGGTACTAGCCTCTCACTATTGTTCTTCTTTGCATTCTTCCAATATGATGTTTCTGTTGGCCTAGCTTTAATTTTACGCTCAATTCAGTTGTTTATTTACAACTTACGTCATCAAGCGACGTCAAATGCGTGCTACGCTACGGACGTCACCGCTGTGACGTCGGCTGCTTCTCTTCTACTTCTCCTTTACCTTTTTATTATTATTTGGGTACCAGCCTTTTATCATTAGTCTTCTTTGTACTCTCCCAGCATGACGGCTTAGTTTTAACCTTACTTTCAATTCAGTTGTTTGTTTACAACTGACGTCATTCACGCGACGCCAGATGCGTGCAACGCAACCTACGTCACCGCTGTGACGTCGGTTGCCTTTCCTTCATTTCTCTCTAAACTTTTGCTTGGACGGCTGCTTTGGGGATTTCCTCTATAATTGTGAACGCTCGATCTAGCGAGTAAGTTTGGTTCTTTGTTGCTCAGTATCAGGTAAATTGATTCTATCTAATCTGGGTGTAGTACTTAGCTTTTCTGTTGATTTTTTCTAGGCTATATATTGGTTACGGCCATTACGACATGGACTTAATTTCTGAATGTGATATCAGCGTGATACTTACAACGCCCCGTTCTTTGTGGTATGTGGACTCTAATACTCTGATTTATAAATCATATTTCCATACAATTGTTAGAACTGCTTCTTATGCCGTGCCATCTATTTGACACTGATGATTGTTTTACACAGGGATTTCCCATCATTGACTTTCTCTATATATTTCATTTGCCTGTGGTAAGTTTAGTTTATTACTTGCATTCTATTTTTCCATTGGATACTGGCTTCTGGCCAATCTGAGGCCATTTTCTTTTGGTGCCGAATAGACCTTTACTTCACTGTTTGCATGGGTGATATGTGCACACCATGCATGATTGGGGGCTCCGGTGTTGTTGCGCACAGTTCGAGAGGACTTTTGTGTTTTTTTGCTCCCCTATACCCGGAGTGACGTATTCTCTAACTGATAATAGCATGTTACTTACCGTATATCTTCTGTTTTGTTTTATCATTTGTAACTGCCTGTGCTTCTGCTTATTCCACCCTTCAACCATGGTTTACGGTATGCCAATGATTTTTTATTATACAATGTGTTGTGTTATTCGGTTTTATTTAAATCATTATCTAATGTAATGTGATACGGCTTGTATTTGTTCTAATTTAATGTGATTGTAACATTTTTGGATTTTGCTTTTGTTATGAAATATCCATGTTGCATATAATTACTCAGCCTTGAAAACGACCTGCGTGTCGAAACACGTGTCGGCTGTTCCCGCTATAATTAAAGCATCAACTGTACTACTAGTGTTCCTTATTATAGTGTTTAGCGCATCTCCACCTCAACTCCCATTTTGTATACGATTTTCAGTACCAGCCAGGGTGGACTGGTTGGCGCAGGTGGTAATGCAGCTTACACTTCCAATTTCTTAAGGTTAAGTGAACTATTAACATAATCAGTGAACACCAGCGCACAGACCTTTACGCGTTAATCCACATCTTCTCTTTTAGCTTCTGTGTCTAAGGCTTTGTTTCAGCAAGAAATAAAGTTTGTACGCTTAGTGAGAGCGACGTATTTAACGACCGCTGCGGCTACTGGGAGCTGTAGTCCCTTAATAAGTCTGTCCAATAAGGATGCGCCTGCACTGCAGTGCCGTCCGCTCGTAGGTAGCCCCTACTTTTCCAGCATGCTAGGCTTGCGTGTACGGTTCACATCACATAGGTGGGGTCACTGTACACCGTCACTTCCTGCCCTTAATGATTGTCGAGCGTGACAATGAGCACTACTAATTATGCCGCTTGCGCTGAAAAGTGAGACGGTAGTCTTGCGCTTGCTACAACTTAAAACTCACCATTTTCTCTTTGCCTCTTTGCTACAGCTGCACCAGAATGCCTTACTCCACTAATTTGATCAATTTTCGAAGAACCATGAATAAAGACAATTTCCCCTTCTGACAACACATTTTCTTTTACACGCTGTATTTGATCAATGAAATCTATATAGTTTGCATAATCATGCACATGGTCACTTTCTGTCACTGGCTCAGCTATAAAGGTGGCAGGATTCACTATTTTACATCTGACAATTTTAATTGCTGGATTCGAAATGATCACTTCTTAAACAGAAGCTCTCTGGGATATCAATATACCTTTGGGTTTCTCTAAAATGGCAAACAATGCATGCTCCACAAAAAGAGTCATAGAACAACCCATTACAATGTTTGTAGACTTCTGAATTGCGAACACGGTGGCTGCCAATGACTGTTTGCAAGGAAAGTGCCCCTTCATAACTGGGTCTAAAATCCCACTGTACTACGCTAAAGGCTTGTGCCCTAAAGTAGTTCTCTGTGCAAGCAATGCTGTCATGACTGTCCCATCCATGTGCAAAAATAAGAAAAACTCCTCAGCATAATTGTGAATTCCTAAAACAGGAGCTGTATAAATTGCTTTTTTCAACTCTTCAAACCCTTCTTCCATCTCCCCTTTCCATTCTATTTTAACACTATTCGCCTGTGCTTTCTGCAAAGCCTTCAAAAGGGGTCTTGTGTATGAACTATAGTCAAACACCCAGGCTCTAACGTAATTACATAATTCCAAAAACTGTTGCATCGGCTTTACCGTGTGCGGTTTTGCAGTTTTCATAATCGCCTCAGCTGTCACAGGTGTCACCTTCTTTCCTTCGTGTGAGATCAACTGTCCTATGTACAACACCTCTTCTTGACAGTACTGCAAATTTTCCTTGTCCACCTTGTATCCCTTATCTGCTAGGATAGTCATCAACTGAATCAAGTCCTGCCTACACTCATCTTCTGTGGCGCTACAAATTAAAATATCATCTAAGTACTGTATCACAATGCTCTTCACATCAATATTGCTGAAGTCCATCTGTAGGTCTCTATTAAAGATCGATGGGGACTCACAGTACCCTTGGGGCAAACAAGTGTGTTTCAGACCAGTTTGGTGAAGCGTAAATGAAGTCAAGTCTTGTGAGTCCTTGTGCAACGGGATTGAGAAAAATGCATTTTTCAAATCAATCACCATGAAATATCGTGCTTCTACTGAGATACTTACTGCATAGTATCGTCGCCGAGTTGGGAACTGGATGAAACTCTGCCTCTACAATCTGGTTAATCAGTCTCATATCATGTATGAATCTCCACAACTCTCCCTTAGATTTTTTCACAGGGTACACCGCGGTGTTGCATGATGATTCTGACTGTACCAAAATACCTTGTTCCATCTGTGCTGAGAGTCTTAAAAATACCCTCATCAGCCTCTCAAGACATGGGGTACTGTCTTGCTCGAGGTAAAATCGCTCCTAGTTTCAGCTTTATCTTGACTTCCCTTATCTCGTTTAACAGTCCTACATCATAAGGGTCTGTAGTCCATAAGACACTTGGCACCTTCTCCAAGTCTTCATCAAAAAATGCTGGCCGCTGCTGTATTATCGCCATTCGCTGTGGGATTTCCCTTTTCTCTATTCTAATCCAGTATGTAATCCTCATAAAGAACAATACCTCATCATCTGTTGGGTCATCTCTAAACATGTCATTGTCAGTTATGTCGGTCAGTCTGTACCCTTCTTCGATAGCTATCACTGTCCTCCATGGTCTACCCTCATCATCCGTTCCTTCAAGCATCACCATTTCCCTTCGTACTATGGCTGCTTCTAATTCTACAGGGATGGTCTGTCCCGCCCCTCTTTGTCCATAGGTATCTGTGGTCTAAGCAAAAATTGATCAGGTTTTCTTATAGTCTTTCCCACTAGGCCACGTAGCCATGTCAATAGAATGCTCACCCCATAAAGCAAAACCTCTGGCTCCACTGGAACACCACAAAGAGCCACTTGCCCTGTTAATGCCAACAGATATTCACCCATATTCATGTAATATATTTCAGGAGTGGAACACACTATCCCTTTGTCAGTAAAAGAAATCATCATGTTGAATTTGGTCATCAAATCTCTTCCCAAAATGTTAACTGGTGTCTGTCGAGAATACAACAATGGAACAGACATGTCACACACTCCTATAGAGACTGGTAATTCATCAGTAAAAGGAACTCGACGCGTAGCTCCAGAGAACCCTTGTGCATTCATGGCAATTCCTGATGTTGGATATTTTCCCTCTCGTATACATGAACCAGTAGCCCCAGTGTCTATTAGAAAAGAAAAATATTTGCCTCCTATTGTCACATCGACCCATGGTTCCTCTTGGGGGTCTGGTGTTACTGATAGTACTGAACACATCAAGTCACCCTGTGAGTTGTCCTATTGTGGATATGTGTTACCTAAACCAGGTAAGGTTCCCAACTTTTTTTATCGGGGGATCAGAACTCAAAGGGAACTAACTCAAAGAGAAAAACATAAAGGTGAGTCTGATTACCCCTCTTTCCATTGCCCGAATGTATCAAAGGGACCACCAATTACAAATTAGACAAATACCATCTTGTTACTACAAGACATTATGAACCCAGCACACGATCAGTACTTCTAGGAAAATCAATTCAAATTGTATTGTTACACATTGGATATGAGTAAAAACAGGGCAACAGTTGCCACACATAAAACAAAACACAGTTAAACAGTTCATCATCTATTAAAAAACCTTATTTAGATGTAAAAAAAAAAACCAGTACAAAATGCACTAATGGGACACAGGGGTGCAAGCAAAACCACAGTTTATATACTTTTTCAAACTGCTTTGTTTGCATAGGAATCCCACACTTAATTTGCAAGGGTATTTCAGATAGCCGTCGACATGTTTCGGCCATTTTTTGTTTCGGACACTATCGCTAGTGTCTTTAAATCTTTCTTTTCTTGGGCCATCTTCAGGACACAATTTCTTCAAAAAAGGGTCAACACAGACTCTCTACCCCAAAGTTGATCAGCATGACCATTTGTACAAGAGATACATAAAAAACACATACAAGATGTGAGTTCAAGCCTTCTTCATTACAAGGGTTCTAGATAGTTCAACTAAAAAACTAACAAACTAAACACTAAAAAGAGTGCATTTTCACCACATTAACAATACCAATATTAAAACCATTCACACAAACACGTAAATGCATAGGCGTCACTTCAAAAGGCAATATAACACAGGGGCAACGTAAGGGAGCTATTCATGACTCTAGCTCTTTCAATTAATCCGAAGATCATTAATAGCGGTGACTCCAGGGGTACTTCTCAAAAGAGATGTAATCCAGGCTGAACAAATGAATTTCTGTTCTTAGATCAAATATCAAATCCTTCATACGGTCACATATATCACATTTCACTTGTGAGGATCTAGGAAAGTCAATAACATACATCTTTCAACCAAGGGTACAGAAAGCAAAGGGAAAGGGAACGGGAAAGGGAAGGGGAAAGGAGAGAGAGAAGGGGACAATGGGGAAAACGGCAGCATTTCATGGAGCACATCGTTATTTCTAAATATCAGATTGATGGTGAGTCATTAGACATTTACTTAACAATGTATCTAAGTACCCAGATGTCAGAGACCAGGTAAAAGCAAGTATTTCCTAATAGATACTATTTTATGAGGTCCTACGAACCTTAACTTTCAATTAAAAAAATAATAAATTCATTCACACAGCTGTCCACATAGCTGTCCAGATACTGTGGTGATATACATCAAAATTCCTTTTGTCGTTTAAAAGCAGTTTACCCGTTAATCCAGAAAGTCTGGATGTACAACTTTCATTGAGAACGCCAGTGTTACACAAACGTCTTTGGTGTTGATTGTACACAGCGTGGGAGGAGGGATGGTTACCTGCCACTAGTCTACCAATCCCTATAAAGAAGACATGAAATATGTCTGAAAAAAGATTTCTAGGTGACAAAATCGGATTCAACATTACTTTCAAAGCCTATATTTCAGGGGCCGCAGTCTCAAAATAAACATTAAAGTTAAACAGACTATTTGCATAGTCTATCCTTGATAATATCAAGGAGATGATTGTGAGGGTTCTGCGCGCAAAGTTGAGGTAATGGAGGATCCCTCTTATTCAATCGGAGAAGGTAGAAGCATTTTTTAGCTATTGCGTTATTATTTATTATTATTATGGTATTTCTTGGGTGCAGATCTAGCTTTGAGAAGCAACGGAGTGCTTTACAGAGGTATACAACAATACATATACACAAGAGGGCACTTTACACAGGTATACAACAGTACAGATGCATAACAAATAACTTTTCAGAAGTAACAACAGAACAGATATTCAGCAGGGTAGGATGCAGAGGGGCACAGGAGGGGTACAGCTGTACATGGTGGTGGGGAGGAGAGGTGGCAGAAGGCGCCTGGTGAGTCAGGTGGTACTAGGACGACATGATGGTTAATGTGTTGAGGCAGAGAGACTCCTTGAAGAAGCGGGTCTTGAGCTCTTTTCTGAATTGTAGGAGCGTGAGGGCGATTCTGATGCTGACAGGAAGGAGGTTCCATAATCTTGGGGCATAAGCAGAGAAGGCTTATTTTCTCTTTTTGCAGCGGCGGATTGCACGTGTCCTGGCTTCTAATTGTGCACTGTCTGAGTTTCTCCGCGAGGTAGCTGGGTGACTTGAGGGTGACTGCTTTATGAATGATGCAGCAAGACTTGAAGAGGATTTGTGCATGCAGTGGGAGCCAGTGAAGGTCGATGAGGGTTGAGGTGATGTGGCCCCATCTGCATAGAGCCTTGATGAGGTGTGAGGCCATGTGTAGGACACTTCTCAGGGGCACAAGGGAGGACAGTGGGATGACTTCCAGGAGGGCACTGCTCCCATCCAGGTGGGAGAGGACCAGTGCTTGAACAGTGGATCTAAAGCTGTCTAGAGGGAGAAAGGGATTGACTTTCTGCAGGAGGGAGATCTCATACCAAGCTGTATGAGGTTTCTAAGCTATGTGTCTTGAAGGAGAGGTGTTTGTTGATGTGGAACCCAAAGAGGTTGGCGCAGGAGGTGAGCTTGGGTGTGAAGCTCTCAGAGTTCATGGTTGATATGGTTGATAGGTCTGTATGTCTGGATGTTCGGTGTTGTTGGTAAGGAGTAAGAATTTGGTCTTGGTGGAGTTCAGCTTCAAGTATGCACTGGACATCGAACACTGTATCAGCCAGAGGCAGGTTTTGGGCCTGTGGATGTCCTTGATGGATCGATCTTGAGGTCTAGCTGTGAGTCATTGGTGTATTGGTGGATGTGAATGTTGAGTGTGGCTAGGTGGGCTCCCAGCGGTTCCATGTATAGATTGAAGATCCATGGGTCCATAGTGAGGCTGTTGTCCATGAGCATTTCCAGATTTGTTATCACTGTCGACGTCTCCAGTTGGGTTCCCATGGTTGGTGGCCATGTGAGGGATGTCTGTATTGGACTGTTTTTTTCTGAGTCGATTAGTATTTCTATTTTGGTTGGGTTTAGTTTGGGGTTGTTTGCCATCCAGGTGTTTATGTCGGTGAGGCATTTATTGAGTTGGGTGTCGACTGTGTAGTTGTAGGCTGTCCGTCAATGGGCTTGAATGAGTTTCACTAGGGGGGTCATATAGATGTTGAAGAGGATTGGGTGAGGCTTGATACTTGTGATATTGAACACAAACAATGTTACATGTGATGGTGGAATGTTGGTTCTTTCTGTTCAGTTTGTGGGGAAAGATTTTAGCCATTGCAGTGAAGAGCTTTGTATGCCGGATTCCTCCAGTCTCTTGATTAGGATTATGTGTCCGATTGTATCAAAGGCAGTTGGTATGTCCAATAGTATGAGGGCCAATTGGCTGGTGTTGTCCATGTTCATCTTTTAAGAGGTTCATATGGTGAGAAGTGGGGACTCTGTTGCTCTCATGGGTCTGAAACTGACCTTGGGTTGGTCAAGTATTCTGTTGCTTTGTACATGATGGAGTAGTACTTTGTATATGTAGTTCTTCAGGATTTCCACTGTGAATGGTAGGTTTGATATGGGCCTGTAGTTAGTAGAGTCATCTGTATTTCCCGGATCATCTTTTAGAAGAGATTTGATGTTTACTGAATTCAATGACTTTGGTACTATTCCAGTTTTTAGTAATAGGCTCATTAGCAGTCGGATATAGAGGGCTGGTGTTTTGTGGGAGAGTAGCTTTTTGCGGGTATCCAGTGGGGACGGGTTGCTGGGAGATCTGTCTTTGTTGGTATCTTTCAATGGTTTGTCAAAGATGGTCCCACTTATAGTTTCAAATCGATTGAGTCTTGTGTTGGGTGTTGAGGTACTGATTTCTGGGAGGGTGTTTCATGGTCCTGTAGGATGTGTAGATGCCTTGTTGTATTGCTTCTATTTTTGCTCCTAGTTGGCCCATGATGCTGTCGCATAGAGTTTAGTTTGCGAGGGTACAATGATGCATGAAGTTGTTTTTTTAAAATTTCCTTTATGATTCTAAACATTTATTATTATGGGATTGTTGCGGATTGGGTTCTCGTGGTATACTATGCTTTCTTGACTTTCAGAACTGTGGATTTGTTTAGCTGGATTTGTCACAGTTAATTACTTTTGTCTATTTGGTTGTAGCGCTTCCTCCATCAATTTCTAGTTTCCAGTTCATTTTTCTGAGTTCACTTAGTTCTTCGGTCAACCCTCTTGCTGTGATTTTATTTGGTGTGGGTTTGATGGGTTTTAAGGGTGTTAGTCAGTCTAATGAGTCCGTGATCCAGGTGTGATGTTCTCCTCAACTGTGTCTGGTGTCATTTCATTTAAGTGGGAGGTGTCTGGTTTGGTAATTTCTAATATTTGAGTTAAAGTTTCAAGGTCAATTCTTTTCCAGTTTCTTTTGTTTGTTGCTGTCAGGTGTGTGTTTGTGGGCATCATGTGACTTGGAATTTCTATGGCGGAAGGGATCATATGTTGGCCGCTCCATAAGAATGGTACTAGAGAGGCAGTAGTCGGAAGTCCATCCCTGCAGAAAATTGCATCTAGTGTGTGTCCAGCTCTGTGAGTGGGTCTGTTCACTTTTTGCTTGAGATTAAGTGTTTCCAGTAGGGAGCTGTGGGAGTTTGTGGTTTACTTTTCTCTTTCGAACCAGATGTTGAAATCTCCCAGAACAATTATGTCGAAAGGTTAGCTTTGGCATCAGTAAGTTTTGCAGTGAAATTAGATTATAGGTGGGCGGCCTGTAGATCAGAAGGAAGAGTACTGTGATGAAACCCTAGATGTCACCTCTATCAAGGGGGAGACCCTTCCCATGAGACAAGGGTGATGAGGCCGCTACCCAACTGTCCCTGAGGAGGTGGTGGACAGCAGGAGGATCTCGTGGACGACCATATAGTGTATGGCCCAGAACATCACAACACAACCACACATCCTCACTCTCTTTTCTTCTGAGAGTTCAGTACCTTGTAGACACATGTACTTATTTATTTATTTTCATTTTCATAAAGCGCCACACACCCGCATATCTCAGGGCACACACAAAACACAGACAGAGGCAGAATCGGAAGAAAAGCAGGGAGAGGAAGATCAGTTTATGCAAGGTTGAGGAGGTGTGTTTTAACTTTTTTCTTGAAGGCCACCAGAGACATTGGGCCTCATTAAGGGTCCAGCGGTAACCGTGCCAGTGCTACCAGCAGGTTGCCGCCAGACCCATAATGATTTACCAGAGCCTGTCTTCCTGGTAACACCAGGGGATTACAACCCAGGCGCTGGTCAATTTTAAGTCCCCATTCCCATAGAGTCCTTTTGGACTCTATGGGGAGCATGGAAGCAACAGCACCGTTGTTAACGGTGCCGGTGCTTCCGTGATGGCTTGCCTACCATGGCCGCTGTGCCCAGCAGGCTCAGAGATGTCGAGCACATCAGCTCCGGCAGGCAAACCCGCAGTGTGCCAGTCTGGAAACTAACGGTGCTGGTAAACTGACGAAAACCGTTGTTTGCAGACCGGCACACTTAAAATGAGGCCCACTGTCCTTCTAAGGTCAGAGGGAGTGCATTCCACACCAAGGGAGCCTGGACATTGAATGAGGTACCGCCAAGCCCTTTCAGTTTGAATTTAGGTTGCTGGAGGCTAGCCTGATCAGCTGATCGAATCGAGCGGCCGGGTTGGTGAGCCCTAGTGCGTTCAATATGGTAAGAGGGGTCCGGAGATTGAGGCATTTGTGACTCAATGTTAAAGCCTTGTGAGAAACACAGTGTTTCACAGGGAGCCAATGAAGCTCCCTCCTAGCATGAGTGATGTGGACTCATCTGGCTAAGCACTTCACGGCCCGGACTGCCCTATCCTGAATCAGCTGGAGTGCTGGCAGGTTTGTCTGGGAAGTACCCAGAAACAAACTATTACAGTAGTCCAGGCATGAGTTGACCAATGCTGATGCAAGAAGGTACATATTCCCGGGAGTCAGGAATGGACGGGTGTGGCTGAGAAGTTTATTAATATAGCCACAAGATGCCCTGAAAAGAGCGACGTGAGAGTTCATGGTGAGCAAGGCATCGAGCATAACCCCTAGGTTCTTAACACTTTTCGCCACTGGAATGACGGCACCATCTATGTTGAAACTTTGGAAAGCAGCTGGTAGTTTTTTCAGCCGAGGCCCTGTGACAACAACCGGAAGCTCAGTCTTGTCCTTGTTCAAGACCAACGCATTGCTTGCCATCCATGCCTGGATGGCGTCATAGACCATATTGATAGTTGCTGAGTCCTGTGTGTGAATACCCGTGAGCTTCAAGACAACCTGGGTGTCATCAGCATAATTAGCATACTGCACACCTAGGTCATCTTGCTGTTGTAAGACCCAAGATCTTGTCTATTTGAGAAGCACTGGGATGAAAAAGAGCATACTAGACTCAAGTAGATCTAGGACTGAGATGAGTTGGCCCCGCAGAACAATGAAGATCACTCCTGGGAAACCAAAGAAGCACTTAACCCTTTCATCAAGAATATGCTTGAAACAAAGTATAAAGGTAGTCAAAACCTTTTTCTTTTTGACAGAACCAATTCTTATGTGGAATTGTGTATGGTGTCCCTGATGAAGGTGGAGGTTTTCAATTAAGTTAAATTGACCTATCCAAAACTCGAGTTGGCAAAGCTTTTAGCTTTTTTTCTGATTGGTATCTTACTGGTTGGACTTGGGTTCCCCATTGATGCATTGTGCATCGGAGGTAGTACTTTTTCAAGCACTTAGCTACTGGTAAAGAAAGCAAATGCCAGTCAGGATTCATCAATGTGTGAATTGTTTGTTAATTTAATGTTTTTTTTAATTCATTATTGTTTAGCAATTTCTGGAGCTGAATGTGTGATTGAAGAGAGGGTGACATATACAAGTTGTTGGTGTTGGAAAGTAAAGTGTCATTTGAAGTGTTCATATTGAGGTATACGTGTTCATTACTTTTTCATTTCTTTATTAGTATGTTTTTCCAAAATTGGTGTCTAATAGAAGACTCTGCATAGTTGTCTTAATTTATTGTACATTTACTACTGTATTGTCAAAAAATTGAATACTAAATATAAAAATATTTTGCAAGGGTCATTGGTTCTATTGACTGCAGTGAGAGCATAGCAGGCTCAAGGGTCACATGTGCATTCATGAGCCACTGCTGGAACAGTTCACATTCTTATTATTGTGCACCCATCTGCCTGGTGCCACATTAATCAATAAATATAAGCCATGGCTGGTTATGGCATGGTAGCTAGATTATGCAATCATAAAGCCACTTGCATTTGGATGCAAGTGTCAGCTTGGTGAGATGACTCATTCATGACAGAGCTGCTGTGTATCAGCTGTTTGGCCAGGTGTAGCCACAACAATATTGTGGGACCTGGCCCAGAAAGCTTTGTTTTTTATCCTACTGAGGAAGGTAGACAATTTCCTCCAAGAGTCTATAACCCTCCCCACGAGGTCCCTTGGGAACCAGTGCATTAAAAGACAGCCCTATCATGACAATAGCCTCCTCACACCAGGGTGCTGTGAACGGGAGTACTTTTGAAATAGACAGACAAAGGAGGTGGGTGGAGTTAGATTAGCCCACGTGAGAGATTTAGCCGAGTGGATGGTTCCCGCAGCTAGTGCTCCTTAAACGTCCTCCCTCCTCCCTACTCCTTTTAGACAAAGCAGTCTGGGTATGACATCAGAAGATAACGGACACTTCTTACAGCAGCCTCGCTTAGACTCCCTTACAAAAGGTTTTTATTTGGACCAATCCGCTGTAGCATTTGCCTTTATAACTTGGGGAAGCCCCCAAGCTCTCTTTGCCCTCACATTCTGCATTCTCTATGGTTCCTTTACTTTTTCTTTTCTTTTTTTTTAATTATTGTATTTGGTTAACTTAACCTTTTACAATATTACAAACATTCCACTTAAACATAACATATCATACCATAAGGGACCACAAAACAATACATTAAGTCAATAAACTTAACGGAAGACATAGCTAACATTAATGGCCGTTAAGAAATAAAATATGAATCACAATTCACCAATCCCATTGCTAAAACATTTAAATAGCCTGCCCAGCAAAACTTCCTAATTATCCTCAATTATCTGGTACAAAGATCTGCCTTATCCTAATTCATTCCTTCTTCCCTCCAGCATACAGTCCTGATCAGAGGATGGGAGGGAAAGGCCAGGACTCAATTATTCCGGTATTGGCTGTGGCTCCTCGACTCAACAGTTACAACACAATCTTACATCTTTCTAACATTTGGGTCACAGCTATAGTTTTACGCTGCAAGTAACCTTCAGTCAATCTTTCCCAGAAAGTTTCTTGCATAATGTATGTTGACTCAGAGACAACCCTATTAAAGAAAAGCAGTCTGGCATTCCTTGTGCCATCACAGGACGTTAACAGGTGTTTAGTAGACTGGGATTCTGGGTTTTTACAGATTTGCCATAATTTTAAGGCAGGTTCCCCCAGCCCTCTTTTGCCAGTTCTTCGCCTGTATGGATGACATTTAGCCTTAATCTTAAAAATGTCAACTGCCTGCAATGGATTGGGATTAGCCCCCGAGCGAACACCCACAATTGTACGGATCCAATCCCTTTCATCCCATTTCTTTTTCACCTTCACTGGGTTCTCTGTTAAAGTTTTTCTTTCTATATCAGCATCAAGTAGTAGTTTTTCCACCTGGGCACTTATGTTTGAAAGCATTTTCGATTTGATATTCTCCAAGTGTGCTTTTATGTCAGCATATAGAGAGTCAACCTGTGCTATACTTATCCGTTGGAACAATGATATTAGTTTCCAACCTGCCTGGACTTCCAGGGATCTTAAACCCAATTCGTACCTGATAATAACCATCGAAAGACACATTGGTAACCCTAGGGTATGTTTCCACAAGAGACCCTCCCATGTTTGCCATGTGGTGTTGCATAGTTGAGGTTTGGCTTCCAAACCGTACAGCAAAACTGGGATCACTTTTGCTTGATAAAATTTTAGTACTAGAATTATAGAAAATCTACCGTATCTCATCAGGATTATATTCATCTGGGCGGATAAGGAGTTTATTTTCATTACAATTTCTTGCTCTACTTTACACACTGCCAGGAGGGCGTAGATTTTGTATCCAAGATAAACCAGCTCTTCCACATTTGTTATTTTCTCACCTCCCATTGACCATTGTTGGTATGCAACATTTTTGTTTTTCTGTCTGAAAACCAGAATGTTTTATTCAGTTGGATTTATGGCAAGGCCATTTTCAGTTGCATAGCAGTGTAGGCCATTCAGGAGATGTTGCAGTCCAATAGCTGTTTTATCCAAGACTACAATGTCATCTGCATAGGCAAGCCAATGGAGTTTAACCCCATTCAACGCTGGGCTTGCCAACCCAAATGGAGCTAAATATTCGCCCATATCTGCTTTGTAAAGATTGAAAAACATCGGTGCCCCTAGACACCCCTGTTGAACTCCCCAATTTATGTTTCCTTTACAGTGGTGGGTCTTCTGTGTTTTTATTTAGTTGTGTGCATTGCCAGTTTTTTGTATTAAAGTTCCTATTTATATAGAACCTTGGTTGGACATTTTTTATTTAGTACCACAGTACTATTGTTGTTTGTGTTGCATCTGCACCAGCTCATGGCTCTCTTGAAGAGTATAGCCTACCCTCTGCCTACATTACCAAAAGAGGTGAAGACAGTATACTTTTGGGCTGTGCCTGTTTCACCTTTATGATTAGGAGCTCTACTAGTTTATAGGTAGTGTGTGGCTGAGTAGGCACTTTTGCCACTACCCATTCCTGTACTCCTGCTGAGCAGTAGTCCTTTATTCACACTCCCGGCTGATATACCTACCTACCATCATAATCAGTGACCTTAATTTCTCCACTATGCCCACAAAGTCCACCCCCTACAGTTGTACTCCACTCCCTCCTACTCTTACGCATGGCAACTCCCTAGATCTCATCTTCCTATCATATCTGTTGATGCCTCAGCCTCAAACCACTCACTCACTCACTTCACCATCTCCATTGTCCCTCAACTATCACTCATTCATATATCACTAAAAGATAATGTAAGAAGACTCCATGACCCTGCATTTATACCAAGGACCCCCCTCTAAGCTTTCTGTCCCACACTTTCCCATTCTCAAACTCACCTTCAATGACTTCAATACTGCACTGGCTATCCATTTGACTACCACTATCAAGTCTGCTCATTCACCCCATTCCAACCTTGCTGTTGGACTCCCCAGCCATACCGCAGATAAGGGCTCCCGTGTGTCTCCACTTACACCACTGGTACAAAGATTGCTGCCCAACTCCCTTTGCCCTTAACACCACTCTGGACTTGGCCAGGTCATCCTAGTTCATAGATCGTACATCCGTTCTCTGCTCATACCTCACAGGAGGTCTATGATATTTCAGGCCATTCTTTCCATTCTACAAATTGCTTCAGTTTTTACTTAGTCTATGCTGATGACTTTGCCTCCTACTTCTCCTCCCAAAAACTTAAATGTGTGACACCATATCCAACCTTCTATCACTCCCACCCCACCATGCTCCTACCACCTCCCTCCAGCCTTTCTTTTCTCTGTCACACTTCATTCCCCTCCTCTCTGATCATACCCATCCACCACGTAGACAACTCATGTTATGCTCTCATTGACCCCTCAGGACCCCCAAACGATCAAACAGCTTGTATCTGTCACCTCTTTGTGCCTCTCCTTCCTCTTTAATCTCTCTTTTTCCAACAGGTATCTTCCCAGCCCGATATAAAATAGCCAGTCGTACCAATCTTAAAATAAGCATTGCTGACCTCAACAATCCCAATTTCCCTGCCTTGTCTCTCACCTGCCAAACCACTCACAAAACCATGAGAGAAAGTTGTTTTGAACTGTATTGTCAACTACCTTAATGTACACGCACTACGCACCCTTCTTCAAACTGGATTTCAGAGTAAACCCACCAATGAAACTGCTCTCGCCCATGTCTCCAACTTTCTGACTGATCATCACTTTCACATCTCCTCTAACCTCTTTCTACTTGATATTCCTGCTGTTTTTGACACTGTGGATCGTCCCCCAAACTCTTTCCTCCCTTGCACTCCTGGATACCATACTTAACTCGGTGGCCTCCAGTCTCCCCGGCAGCGCCATCTCCTGGAACTCGGACACTTCCTCATCCACACTTCTGCCAGTTGGCGTCTCCCAATGCTCATTTCTGGGCCCATTCCTCTTCATGCTCTGCTCCTCTCTGGGCAAACGCACGTAATCATTGGGCTTTCACTAGCACATCTTTGCCAATGCCACTTCTGCCCTCTTCTTCATTCCCTCGTTCACCCCTGCCATCTTGGAACACATCACCAGCTGCCTCTCCACCACCCGTCACTGGATGGCTATACACTGCCTGGTGATAAAGTTCTCCAAGACGGAAGTCATCTTTCACATCATGGGGAAGACATCTTGGGGTGTCCAATGCCAACCCCACTCTCCAATCCTTTGGCTTCTAACATCCTCAATTCATCATCCATGGCTCGTAACTTCTGGGTCCTTTTCGGCAACAATCCTTATCACAAACATTTCATCATGGTCACTGTCACTAGTGGCCGGATCCACCCTGTAAACATCAGGCGTATTCTTATGCACCTTATTCTCCATGACAAAAACTCTAGTCTCTACCCTGATGCTCGGCAAACTTGGCTACTGTTGTGGGTTACTCCCACACCGTTTCTGCTACTCTTTCACTTTCCTCAACAAAGTTATTGTACGCACACAGCCACTACAACCTACTTAGGTCCTATCCCACCTCCTCTTACTGCTGCCATGCTGGATGGCTAGGTGAAATGACTCCCTCTTCAAGTTCTTACTCATCTTTGAAATAAATCCACAGCCTTGCCCCAACTGCTTTGCCAACTGCATCTGTCTTTAATCTTCCGTCTCAAACTCTGCAATCCTCAACTCTCAAGAACCTATCTATCCTCTGCCGCCTGACTCCTCCTGCTTTCGCACTTTCTCACCCCCTTACACTTGAATGAAATCCTTCCGGGCATCAAAGCCATACAATCAGTGGAACTGTGCTTCACCAGGCTCAACGTCCGCGTGCTAACCAATGAACGTTCATCCTCAACTCATACTGATATCCTTCATCCTCTGTATATCAGAAATGGTGCATATGCATGGATTTCACCCATCTTAAAATTGCCCCAAGGCCAATATGTCTCTAATATTTATGTTTATTCGCTAGTAATTGCCTCTCCTGTGTTGCTATGCATTGTCCCCTCACTGACGTGCTCGCTCCCAAGCATTCAACTATAGCTTGTAAAGGCACCCTGGCCAAGGACTGCTTCGTCTATCTCCACTGTATTTTATCTACTGCATTTCCGGTCGAAAATGATTCCCAACTACCAAATAAATACAAATACTTTTTCACTCATGAATAATACCTGGGAAATCGCCTAATGGCCCGAGTGGACAGGACTACTCTTCTTTCGAGTAAGGGCAATTTCCAATCCCCCATGAGAGGGCAGTTTTGTCCCCTTACGCAGCTGCCATCCTTTTCCTTGGAAGGACACTAGAACCCAGTACTGCTGCCCGGCCATCTTCCTGAAATACACAGCCGGAAGTAGCAATGCTGGGCTGTTTACAGAGTGAGCATTCCGGCTCTTCAGCAGACGATTGAGACATACACTTGGGCCATGCCTCGGAAAGTGTACATACACGATAATTTGCTGGACACCTCACGCCAATCCACTCTGAAGGGTTGGTGTGTGGTGTGCACGTGGAACCACTGGGTATGTCCATCAATATGCTGCACAGGCCCAGGTTCTGGACTGTTCGCCGCCACTAGCCCAATGTAAGGTGCTGTGTGGTGGTTTTCACCACCCAACCAGTGCACATAAATGTAGGCTAGGTCGGTGAGCCATGGGGCAGCGCCTCATTTTTATTGGGCATGCCCCATGGGGGTGGGGAGGGGGCATGTGGCACGCACAACATGCGCTTTCTGTACTTCGAACAATGCACAGAAGACATGGCTTCATGACCCCCCCTCCGTCCCCACCCACCAAATCACACAGACTGTGCCCCTGTCCACAAGTGTCAGATCACGTCACAACATGTAAGAACATGGACAAGCGCCATGTCATGGTACCCCTACCTGCCCACATGCACACCCCTAATGAGCCGATGTAAACGCGCTGCCATGGGTGATACGCAGAGTTGGTTAGTTTCTGCCCTCAAACCCGCTATTCAAAACAACCCAACACCCCCTGGCCCCCACCCTTCCCTCCGTTATCCTACCTCCGACTGGCCGGAGAGCAGCACCTTCAAGGCTGGCGCTTAGACACGTATCATAATCAAACGCGGGAAATATTTAAGTCAGGGCTCAAGTTGAGGGTATAGGCAGGGTATAGGCAGGTGGACGGAGTCCCCCACACTTTTTTTAGGAGTCCCCCACTTTTTTTCATAGTGCACCTTGATATGCTAATTTCTGGTGGTGCCACGTTCAAATTGTATGTTAAGGTGTCCCCCTCACCCTTTTTTAGGACTTGACCCCTGATTTATATGACCTATTCTGCCGTCTCCCGGTCTGAACGTTTGGACCGTAAATCGCGAATACGCGCCGCCCCTAACTGCGCAAATAACGGTCACCCAAGCAGATGTGCTCTAATGAAACCATGGCGAAGTCATGACGCACCTTTAATATAAATCCCCACACATGGCTATAAGTGCATACACCCGCTTGGATATGTTTCTCTTAATTGTCAGCAGCATCGCAGACTAACGCTGATGAACTAAAAGGGTGTCTGGACAAAGTGGGCGCGATAACTCGGCGCTATGGCCATCACGTAGGTAACGGCATTTGCTTTACACTGCCTACCTCTTTAGGCAGAAGTTGAGAACACGAGCGCAGGCGTGGATATATATATATAGTCCAGCCTGCTGGTAAGGTGCACACTCTACGCGCTCCCCAGTTCCGCTCAGGTAGCGTGCACGGCACGGCTAGAAATGCAGATCACTGCTGATGCTGGGCCGGGAGGAGTACAGACACAGCAATGATACCTGTACACATTCACACCCACCGCAAGTAACGTGTGCAAGCAGAGCAGGTGAAGGCCCGGGGAAGGACGTTCTCGCTAAAAAGAATGACATGTATTTTTTTATCATAAACGACAAGAGCACGGACTCACTCCGCCCCCATACTCACCAGGGGGTGCCTCTACCGCCTGGGCGCCCCTTCTTCTCAGCCGCCGGAGCTAGTGCGCGCAGTGCAGCCGCGTAACCTCGCAGTTGCTGGTCGAAGCTGTTTCTGCCGAAAAAGGGTCCGGCGTTGAACAGAATCAGTGGCGGCAGGAGTGTGTGCACCGACTTCACACACGTACGTTTCCTTGTTGACAAAAACAACCCATTCAGCTGGAAAGTTCGCCGAGGGACAGGTTGAGCGTGTGGGAAGGTGGGCTGGAGCAGGCTTCCCGCAGGGTGCCACAGCACGTTGATGAAGTACCCACTCGCATCTGCGAACGCACTGATGCACGAGCAGGGGTGGCGCTTATCACCACAATGGAATGCGCTGCGCAGTTTCCAAGAGTAACCTTCAGGAGTGTGGAGCGAGTGCTTTCACCCCCACACACGTTTGGGTGGGGAGTGACGGGGCTAGAAACCCGTTTCGTTGACTAGACGCTCCCTTTAAATCACAGACAGTCCGTTCGTATTATCTATCACATATGTCCCTGTGGAATGTCCAGAGTGGAAGGAGTGGGGCGTGGGAGGGCAGCGGGAGAAGTCCTGTTTTTCGGGGAAGTCTGCGTTTCCTAATGAGAGGCAACGGAACCAATTATCTTACCTCTTACCATATCAGCCTTCTTCTAAGTCTCTCATGCCCCGCTCTGACAGCACCCGTATCTGGTCCAAGGTGTACACGCCACCGCATCACCCTGAGTGCCAGCAGCTTTACAGCACCGCACTATAAAAAGCAGAAGCTTCTTTCACCCAAACTAAGTGCTACTCATTTTGTCAATAGGATAAGTATGAAATACAGCAACAACCCTGCCATATTTACAACATACGCATTGATCCATGCTCCCTCTTTCTTCCCCTCACGCTAGCCATCCTCTACGGGCTCTCCCCCTTCTCCTTCATCTGAAGCCAGAAACCTTGGAGTCATCCTCGACTCCTCTCTCTCCTTCCTCCCTCACATTCAGGACATTGCCAAGAAGTCCCACTTTCAACTCTTCCTTCTCAAAGGAATTCTCCCTTTTCTCACTTTCCCCCAGAAGCTTTATGTTAGTCGAGCATTGGTTCGCTCAAGGCTTTACTATTGCAACAGCCTTCTCTTGAATCTACCCTCTTCCTCTCTACGACCCCCCCCAACTAATCCAGAATAGGGTAGCAAGACTTATCTTTGGCCTCAAGCTTAGAGACTGCATCTTTCCTGCCCTTAAAACTCTTCACTGGCTCCCAGTTGCTGCAGGGATTAAATTCAAATCCCTCTGCATCATCCACAAAACTGTCTGGAGCCGGGGACCACGCTATCTGCAACTTGTTCTCTAGACCTCTGCGTACCTCGGGCACCAATTCTCTGTGTGTGTAAAGCGTTTTGCTAAACAGCCAGAAGCTTCTCAAGACTTTTATTTTCACCTCCTCCTTCCCTTGGTCCCTCCTCTGCTAATCTCACAATCAGTGTGATTGGTGACCAGTGCCCTTTGGGGCCCTGGCCTCCCACACCCAATTGCCTCAGCCTCTGCCTGCACACAGAACTTGCCTCAGCACCCACTGGCCTACGCCACTCCAGGCCTGCACTTACCTACTTATTGCAGCTTAATGCTCTCTAGCACTTACTATACTGGACACTTACACCTACTGCTCACCCTCGAGCACGGATACAACAGCCCTTACGCCCACTCCTTTTTCCCCTCTTCTCTCTCTTCACTTGCACACTCTGAATACTCACAAGGCCTAGTAGGTTAGTCTTAATCCTCCAGTGTACATATTCTTTTTCAATCCCATGTTCCCTCCCTGTTGCCCTGTGGGCGCTTTAAAACACAATTTACTTGTTGTATGCACAAATAAATAAATAAATAAATAGGGGTCGCACAGAGATTTCTGGGGATCTGAATGTGTGTGTACCCAGACTCATGGAATAAACCCATTTAATTGGCAGAAGCAAATGTTTTCTCTTGTGCCGCACACCAATAATCTACATGCAAAATAAGGGCTCCACATGTAAACACTAAGGGCCCACCGAAGCGAATAATACCGTCTAGCCACCACAAACCACTGTTCTCAACTAATATTCACAGATGTATTGTTGTAATTGTCATTTATATAGCGCTTTTTACCGTTATTATAGTCTCAAAACGCTGGATATATGAAGGAACACATATCAAAATGAATGCTCTGTAAATCCTGGAGTTTTAGAGTATTTCGTTTTGCGTTCACCACACATACCAGAATGCAATATGATGTGAGCCTAAAATCCAGGCATGGTCATTTCACACCTGACGTGGGACAGCTTGAGATCTCTTTAAACCAGCCTATATGTTTTACTAATTTCAAGGTTTAGATAAAACGCAGAGAATCCTTTGAGACAAACTCTCCTTTTCTGTCCCACAGCACTCCTGTTCCTGGCTCTGACCCCTCCATCACCAGGCTTTGGCTTTACCAGAACACCCTCCAGCTATCAGCAGGGGAGGGGGGTCCAATATGATTATCTAGTTAGTAGACCTCACAAATTCAATGAACTCTTAAACACACCACAAGGTCATCACACATTCACAACATCATTTAGGGTAATATCACCACCACACTAGTAATAGTGGTAGTCCTCTGCATTTTTCACCTCCTCTGGACCATTTCTGGGCTCAGCAAAATAAGGGCCTTAAAAGGCTTTGAAAGAAAAAGGTCAAGCCGACACTATTTGCAGTATATGTTGCTGTCATTAATAACACTGTTGCCATTAGAGGTGCATTACTGAAAAGAAGGAGAACGTGTGAACATATAAGAAGAGTTTGGGCCTCATTCCGAGGTTTGCGGTAAGTATGGGTTTTTACCGGCATGGCGGAAAGACCGAGTCCGGTCTGGTACGACGCCGCAATTTACAGGCCATTCCGACTTCGCGGGCACGAGCTTTCCGCCATGCCGGTAAATCCCCTAGCGGCATACCGCTAAAGGGCCCGTAAAACCCCTTAGCGGCATGAAGCGAGACGGTCATTACAACACCGCCACCGAAGCTCCGCTGTCTGTTATTAGCGGTGACTGTAATTTACGGTATCCGTAAATTACGGTCACCGCTAATTAACGGATACGGAAATTACGTCATCGCACAGGAACGGGAAGGAGCGCGGCGGCCATCTTTAAAAACACAATCCACTGCCATCCTCTTAATACAGTACCCAGAGGTATATTCCGACCCTCAAAAAAAGCCATCAGTGACCAGTATCATGCCAAAAGCACTGAAGAAAGGTGCCGCCCGCATCAGGAAGGAGCGTTTCACGCAGGACGAGCTCCAGGTCCTGGTGGACACCCTGCACGCAAATGCTGAGACAGTATTCAGCAGCGACATGCGTAGGCCGACCATTGCCAGGAAGAAGGAGATCTGGGACTTGGTGGCACAGAGGGTGAGCGCCGTAGGGAACACCCCCCGTACGACGAGGGACTGCAGGAAACGGTGGGATGACCTCCGTCTCAGGGTGCGGGCCATCCTATCGGCCAACCGAACACAGGCCCTGGAGACAGGAGGAGGCCCAGCTTCTCCAATCAAGATGATGCCCTGGGAGCAAACGTGCGCGGACATGATGGGCACTGAAGCCATAGAGGGGGTCGGCGAGATGGAGTGCGGTGCCCCGTCTTCCGCAGATGGAGGTGAGTGTCATGAGTGAAGATAGTAAATGCATTCCCAATGTAAGGCACCGCCAAGGGCTGGGCAAGCAGTCACATCACGTATGGGAACCCCCCCCATCAAATCATGCCGTCACAAGTAAGACCCAGGCTGATGCCAGGTGCAAGGCTCCAACCCATATTGGCCAGAGCACACAAAGAGGCAGTCAATGTGAGTCAGCACAGTACTCCACCAACATGAGTGACCCAGACACCTGCATGCATTTACCGTCCAAGCCCAGATCACTGTACCACTCCCAACCCAAATGTCAACAAAACTTTGCAATCCCATTGTCATACCATAGGCTTGAAGAAATGCTGACCCCCAAATCATAGCTCATGCCATCTCTCTCTTCCCCCCCACAGGCAGCGGCCATGAAAGTGAGGGCCAGGAAGCCACACAGCCCTGTACCTCCAGGGGCACAGCCAGGGGACAGCGTAAACCTGCAGGAAGGAAGAAGGCACAGGCAACACCACCTGCACCAGCAACCCCCATGGAGGCTGCACAACCCACACCCCTACCCATGCCTGCACTGCCGACGGAGACATGCCCCACAGTGCACTCAGAGGAGTCCAGTGTGGCAGGGGAGAATGCTGCCATGTGCCTCCCCGAGGAGCCAGATAGCCCGACATCAGTTCCCGTATCCGACGTGGAGGAGCCCCATGACATGTTGCACAGCCCAGACACCCCATCCTACAGTCAAGTTGCACACAGCGACTCCGGGGAGAGTGACACCCCAGGCCTCACAGGCCAAGGAGCACCACCTGCCAGTCCTGGATCCACCTCCCCGGCAGAAAGCCCCGAAAGGGCTGCAGGCTCAACACCACGGCTGCCTAGCACATCTGCCACACCGGCCATGGATGGATTGCACTCCCAGCGCCTCACGGGCCTGATTGAGGACTTCATCCGGGACAACCGTGAATCCAGGTTGGAGTGGCACAATGACCTGCAGGCCCTGGGCGAAGTCATCACTGCCAACACAAACCGGCTCTTTGAGGTGCTGGGCCGGATCGCTGATGCCCTGGAGGCAGCACCCCCCAGACCACAGCCCCAGTGGGAGTGCCCACCCTCACAGTGCTCCTCCACGCAGACCAGCCCTGTCCGTCGGTCAATGCACACACTCCGCCGGCAGAACATGGATACCCCTGGCTCTGGAAGCACACAATGACCATACTGCCACACACAAGTGGCCTATGTTGCACTGATGGGACTATTGTGGGGGTGTTGTGGGGGGAGGGGGAGGGGGTTGAGCGTGTGTGTGGGAGTTGAGGGGGAGGGGGGCGAGGGTGTGTGTGGGAGTTGGGGGGAGGGGGAGGGGGTGAGGGTGGTGGTTTTGTTGTACACGTTCCTACATAAATGTTGAATACACTGGTTGTTCATTCCCAAAAAACAGAGTGGACATTGCTCATTTTGCTTGTGTCTTTTGATGTCGCATATTGCATGGTGTACATGTATCCCCACACCCAGTGCCCAATGTCCTCACACCCTCAGCTGACTTGTGAGTCAGAAATATTGTCCAATCAATGATTGACGCACTGAACGTCCCTTCTGTGCATCGGCACCGTGCTGCTGTCCTGCCATTCCTTCCTCCTCCCCCTCATCATCATCTGGTGGTAGCAGTTCCACGTCAGGGGGCAGTGGCACGCTCCGACGGATGCACATGTTGTGTAGCATTGCACATGCCATGGTGATCTTGGACACCTTCTCGTGGCTGTAGATGAGTGCCCCACCAGACCGGCTGAGGCAACGAAATCGTGCCTTCAACAGGCCGAAGGTCTGCTCTATCACCACCCGTGTACGGGTATGGGATCTATTGTAGTCCTCCTCGTGCCTGTTCTGTGGGTTGCGGACCGGGGTCATGAGCCACGGCTTTAGAGGGTAGCCAGCATCACCTGCATGGAAGTGGAAAGGAGGTAATTGTGTGTGCATTCATGGTGGAGAATTGTACTAGTCTTACATGGCCGCAGATGATTACTGGGATGAGTGTGCACCCCCCCCCCTTTCCCACCCAGGTGGGGTATGCATCCCACCCAGGTGGGGTATGCAGGCGACCTACTCACAGCCCCAAAGCACTGGCATGGCCCATTCAGGTTACTCGCCAAGCAGCCAGGCACGTCGTCCGGCATATCGCTCCATGTAGCGTGGTAGTGTTGAGTTTCGCAAGACCAAGGAGTCATGAGTTGATCCGGGGTATCGGGCATTGCAATGTGTGATGGCTTTACTGGCATTACACACCATCTGGACGTTGATGGAGTGGTATTGCTGGCGGTTGCGATACGGCACCTCCATGGCATGCGGGACCACTAATTCCACGTGGGTGCAGTCGATGGCACCTATGCAATTTGGCATGCCTGCCAGTGCATGGAAGGCAGCTTTGGTGTCATATATCTCTTGGGGAGTACGGGGTAGGGATATGTATTCCCTTGTGTGGGTGAGGAGGGCATCCAGCACTTGTTTGAGTATCCGTGAAAATATGGGCTGTGAAATGCCATGCATGTGCCCCACTGTATGCTGGTAGCTGCCTGTGGCGAGGAAGTGGAGCACAGCCACTACCTTCAGTAGAGGGGGGATGGCAGTGCGGATTTCTATGCGGCTCACTGTATCATCATGTATCATGTCCACTATGCTGGTAATGGTGTCCCAGTCAAGCCGGTACAGGGTGTGGATCTGCTCTGGTGTGAGGTTGAAGGGGGTGGCTCTGATGCGGGGGATTGGGGGCTGCCGGCGTGGTAATGGTGGCTGCACCGGTAGGGCATGCTGGGCCTGTCTCACCCTCCTTCTCCTCCTCCTGTGTATCCTCTGTGGTGGGGGTTGTGGTTGTTGTAGTTGCTGTTGTTGTAGTTGCTGCCTTGCAAGCAGGGCCTCCAGCTCCAGGAATGCTGCTACAATTGGTATCATCTTGGTGTGGGAGGGGGGTGTGGTGTGTGGGTGTGCTCCTTTTGTGCTGTGCCAGACTCCATTGCCTCCACCTGTGCTGATTGAGTGATCTCTCTCCGCAGCAGGGGCCTCCCTCTGGAACAGCCTTCCTGCTTCCCTGAAACTTGAGGAGAACCATCTCCGGTTCCGGAAGCACCTCAAAACCTTCCTCTTCGCTTCTGCCTTCTCTCTCCCTCTCCCCTGCTAAACCTGCTTAACTCCCCTCCGAAGTCTGCACTTAACCTGCATCTGGGCCACTCTGTGACCTCGGCCCAGGGCCCAGCCACTCTCCACTTGCACTGCCTCCCTGGCTCCCCCTGCACTGCGGGACTGTCACTGCATCCCTACAGCCCCCTTCCCAGCACTTGCTCTGCACTTACCTCGCACTTGCCACCAGCTGGCCCTTTTATTTATTATTTATTATTTTATTACGCTACTTACCTTGTATTGCACTTTCCCCCCCACCTCCTCCCCCTGCACTTCTCCTTTTCCCCTTACCTCTGCACTTGCGCGATCTGAATGACACCTGGCCTAGTAGGATCGTTTGTCTGTCTTCACCTTGTTTCCCCCCCTCCCTGCCTCGTCGCGCCTTGAAACACTCGTGTATAGGCGCGTTACAAATACCATATCATATCATATCATATCATATCATATCACCTGTTCCTCTTGGAAACACTGCTCAGGGTCCTTAACACCTTGTCAGCGATGCCGGTATTTACTCCATGGCGGTAAGGTACTTTGCGGTCTTGTGGAGGCCGTTTTTTCCATGTCCGCTTTACTTGGGATCAGCTCCGGTTTACGCCATGCCGCTGATTACGGCATGGCGTGTCGGGCGCGCGCCACTAAACCCCTATTTACGGCATCGTACTTTACGACACCCTAAATAACGGTCTGGTGGGTCAGAATGGGCCGTAACGGGAAACGATGCCGGTATTCCTTTACCGGCATCATTTTTCCCTTACCACCCAACTCGGAATGAGGCCCTTTGTCTCCCAAGTAGGCCTGCTCAAGGATCAACCAGGATGCTTTCCAACACCTCCTGGTCACTTTTGACAAATCTCACACAGAGGCAGAAGCTGGTCTAAATGACTCCAAAAGGTCCCGGTGTGCTCCACTGTGGAGCATGTAGGAGTATGGGGCAAGCTGCCCATCGTGCTCTGGTCAGTACACCGCTGCCTAGACCTATTTTCAGCGTGAAAGCTTCAGCACCAGTAACGTTACATGCATCAGAATGCTAAGCAATGTGAGCTAAAAAGCCAAGACCGATCCAATGTCTCCCACCTGAGTTGGAATTTCTTGAGAGTTTTAAGTGCCAAATGTATTAGGGGCTACAAGTCTCTCTCACATACCCCTCCTGCTGCTAAGGGTAGCACTATGCAAGATGCAATATAATTTATTGAGCTAAGCACCGGCCTCAGACATTATTAGTGATGAGCCTGGAGGACACAAGTTTGAATCTCGATAGAGCTCATCCTCCTTGTTTGATAAACCGAGTGCCATTACACCAAATGTGTAGTAGTAAAAGGAAACGCAAGAAATATTCCACTAAGTGCGATTTAAAATTGTTTATTTATTTGTATCACTATGCACTGCAAAATGGTGGTCTGTGGTCGAATGCCGTACTAATGCAATTAACTTGAAAGCTTAGTGATGCAGTGCAAGGTGCCAACAAACTCACACTCAAAACTGTGGCTTATATCCGTCATGTGATGTGTCCGGGATGTTAATGTTAAAGGATATTTGTACCGCTCACTATTACCACCGTAGTGGTACACTGGTGCTGTGGCGGCTCTGAAAAGGGAAGGGGGGTGGGTTAGTGGGAGTAAGTGGGAAAAGTGCAGGAGAGCAGTGATGTGCTGTGGGCAGCCTCAAAACGGTTAACACCACTCGCTGGGCTTGGGGTGTTTTCTTATCGGTAGCCGTTGTGTGCTGTTGTGCGAGTCTATGTGTGGTTTGTTTTGTTGTTGTGGTGTAGTTAAGGTTGTGTGGTTTGTTGTGGTATAAGGTTGTGGTTGTGTTTGTTTAGAGTTTTAGCGGTGCATGTAGAGGGGTGAAATTGTTATTGGGTTGGTTATTGGCATCGCTGTTTTGAGGTGATATGTTCGATTTCCACCTTCTTTTAAAAACAAATCTTTATTAATTTCCAACACTTAACAAGCAAACATCAACAACAACAACAACAAACATTGCACTACAACTGGCACTTTGTGTTGGGATCCGCACTCTATCTTCCATCTCCTTGCCGCATCGGCTTGGCTCTCTCCTTATCTGTCCATCATGTTCAATATCTATCATCCGTGGCTCCCGTGCCAGGCCCTTTGCGGCATGTCCACAGCCCCCTCCAAGTTCCTTCACTCACATTGTCGCCAGGAATTAAATCCTCCTCCAGCCCACTTGGGCCTGTCATGTCTTGCCCTTCTCTGCTTTTAAACAGGTCCTGTATGAGAGAGTTCCATGCAAATAGTTTGGCCCCAGCCTCCTCCTCTCCCCTCTGCGCCGCTCTGGTCGACACTGATGTTTCCGCTATTGTCCATTTTTTCATTTCTACCCACCACATTTCTGCTGATGGCCCTGTGCTCGAATTCCATGCATTTGCTATGCAGCATTTCACCAGAATACACATTAGGTCTTTCATTTTCGCTATATGTGTCTGTTGTTTGCTGCCCCTCGAGAACAGCCCCATGAGGTAAGATTCCGGCGACCATGCTTGCATTTGGATCCCTCCTGCCTCCGACCTAGTTTTCACTGTGTCCCAAAAGTTGAGTATCACCAGACAGGACCAGAACAGATGTATCATATCCGCCTGTTCTGCCGCATAACGTGGGCAGCTTCGGGTTTGTTTGTGTCCCATTTGTGACATTCTCCTGGGTGTGAGGTAGGCCCTGTGCATGAGGTACAGCTGCATTTGCTTGACTCTCGCATTCCTGGAGATTTTTTGGCATACTGAAGTGTCCTGCTCCACTCCCCATCAGTGAAGGTCTTGTGGAGTTCCTCTTCCCATCTGGCTCTTGCTTGCAACACTCTTTCATTATTTGGCATACTGAAGTGTCCTGCTCTACTCCCCATCAGTGAAGGTCTTGTGGAGTTCCTCTTTCCATCTGGCTCTTGCTTGCAACACTCTTTCATTATTGCTACGCAGGAGCTGTTCATAGAGTCTGGATATCATGTGTCCTCCCTCCGACACATCGTACCACGCATCCAGTACTCCCTCACTGTCTCCTTCTCCCGCAATGTCCTCCACCTCTTCTTGATTCTGTGTATCATACTATTGTACAATAGGAATTGTATGCCCTGTTCATCCATCAAGGTCTGAAAGTCCACCCACTGTCCTTCTTTCCATAGGTCTCCAGTCTGTGCCACTCCCTTGTCTTCCCACTGCGTGCAGTAGATGGTCAGGGATGCTGTGTGAGTGTTGACTAGTCCCACGAGGGGGATTTGTCTTGAGTAGGGGTCCCGCGCCCCTTGTATCTTCCACGCTCTCCTCCACAGAGTAAGGCCCAGTTGAACTATAGTAGGGAGTGGTTTGGGTAGAGCCTTGTCCATCCATGGGAGTTCCCTCAGGTAATAGTGTCGTATTGCTGGCTGAAAGAGCAATGTATCTATAGATGTCTCATCCCCAACCATTTCACAACGAATTGGAGTTGTCCCACCAGGTAGTAGCGTTCAAAGTCTGGTAGCTTGATCCCCCCCCATTCATAATCTCTCTGTAGTGTGTTCAGCTCTATCCTGTTCCTCCCCCCCCGCCCCACAGGAACTCTCTTGCCAGTATGTGTAGCTGTCTAAAGAAGGGCCTGGGAATGTTATATGGGATATTAGTAAAGTAATACAGTAGGCAGGGCAGGACGGTCATCTTCAATAGGGCTGCTCTTCCTATCATCACCAATGGGAGTGTCTTCCAGAACATAATAGCTTTTTCTATTTTGGCTATGGCCGCCTGTGTATTAGCCGTTTGCATTGCTGTGGTGCTGTGGTGAATGTACACTCCCAAGTAGTGGAAAGTGGTTGGTGTCCATTTGAGTTCTAAACTCGATAACTGGTCGGGGGCGGTCTCCATCAAGCCAGCCTGGGGGAAGAGCAAGAATTTCTCCTTGTTGATCGTGATATCCAACAGTCTGACAAATTCCCCTAGTGCTTCTAGCAGGTCTGGCATGTTTTCCCTTGGGTTCCCAACATAGAGTAGTATGTCGAAATTAAGTGTACTACCCAGTCTATTTCTATTTCTGCGTTCCCGTACTCTGCCCTGAGGAAAACGACAAATGGCTCCAGAGCCAGTATATATAGCATCAGGGATAGTGGACATCCCTGCTTCGTACCCCTGCCAATCTTCCACCCCTCCGAGATGTGCCTACCCATTGTCACCCTTTCTATGGGATCTCTGTAAAGAAGCTGAATCCAGCGGAGGAACGCCTCCCCTATCCCAAAATGGGCGAGAGCCCCCAGGAGCCAGTCCCAGTTCACTGAATTAAGCGATGCCACTGCGCATTCCCCCTGATCTAGGTTCGTGCTCTCAATAACGTGGTGGAGTCTGTGCAGATTCCACACCGTGTTTCTACCTGGTACATATCCCGTTTGATCTGGGAGCATCAGCGTGGATATGACCCACTTAAGTCGGTTCACTAGGGCTGCGTTCAGGATTTTGGAGTACTGATTGATTAGAGAAATCGGTCTATAGGAGCCACACTCAAGAGGCAACTTCCCTGGTTTCAGTATGGGTATGATGACCGATTCCAATAGGCTCTCTGGCAACCTTCCCTCCTCAAATGCCTCCTGAAACATCTCTAGCAGCAGTGGGGCTAAGGTGTATTTGTATTTCTTGTAGAATTCCCCGGGTAACCCATCAGGTCCCGGGGATTTGCCTGTTGGGAGGTCAGCTATTACTGCGGTCAGCTCATAAAGCGTAAGGGGTGCATCCAGTGTCTGCACCTGCTCCTTTCATATCCTGGGAGGGGAATCTCCCCTAGGGCATCAGTTATATCTTCCTCCTCCGCTTCTTGTTCCTGGAGTACAGTTCTTCATAGAACCTGGAGAACACTCCATTAATCCTGTCTTGGGGCCTCACTTCCTTTCCCCGCTTATCCCTGATTGCGGTTATCGGCTCATGCCTGTTCTCTTGTTTAGTGAGCCAGGCTATGAGCCTGCCAGGCTTGTCTCCTTCAGCGTGTAGTCTCTGTACATACTTCCCATAGTGTAATCTGCCCAGTTTTTCCCAGATTGCGCAACATTGCAATCGCAGCAGTGTAAGCTCCTCCAGTTCTACTCCCTTCTCCTCTGCCCATGCTTCTGCCCGTTCTATCTCCTTTTCTATCTCCCCCAGATCGGCCATAATGGATCCCCTGAGTCCTCCCACCTTCCCTATCACTGCCCCTCTTACCAGCACCCTGAAAGCTTCCCAGACCATGCCAGTGCTGTCCATGCTCCCCACATTATGGTCAAAATAGTCCTCTATCGTCTCTCTAACATATTCTTGGAAGAACTCCTCTGTCAGTGCCTCCGCCCTCAGTCTACAGGTGGGTACGGGGGTTCCTCTGTATGTGTATGTCCATGTAGCTACTATCGGGGCGTGATCAGATAGTGTTCTTGTCTTAATATGTATCTCTGTGAATTCCCCGAGGGACTCCCTGCCCATAAATAAGTAATCCATGCAGGTGTGTGTGCTGTTTGGGGCACTATAGTGTGTGTATCCCCTGGTGTTGGCACGCATGTTCCTCCAGACGTCTTCCAATTCCAGCTGGTCTTGAGACTTCTGTAGGGCCCTGGCCGTTGGAGCTGGTTTCTTCTGCTTGCTGTTAGATCTATTCACCTGCGGGTTCAGCATGCTGTTGAAGTCTCCTGCCCATGTGAATGACGCTCCTCTGTAGGGAGCTAGCCAGGGTGTAATCGTCTTAAAGAACTCTGTTGCATCGTGGTTCGGGTCGTATGTGTTTATCAAGCACACCTCTTTGTTCTCCAACATTCTGTGTACAATAACCATTATGCTTTCCATGTCACTCTCTCGTCTTATTAGTTTGAAGAATACTCTTGTCTTATTAGTTTGAAGGGAACTCCCGGAGCTATTCATGTCAGAACTCCCAAGGCATAGTTTGAGTATGTTGAGCCATACACTTGTCCTCCCCATTTCTTAGCTATCTTAATTTGCTTTTCCACCATTAAATGTGTTTCTTGCAGCATAACAATTTGTACTTTTGCTCTATTCAGCCAGGCGTAGACCCTTAGTCTCTTTATGCAGGCGTTTAGTCCCCTGACGTTCCAGGTGGCTATGACCGCTTTTTCTTGGCCCATTTGGTTGCATTGTCCCATGGCCCATATGTTCCCATAGGCCTGCCTGTCAGCTTGTGTCTGCTGGTGGACATTCTTGTTCTATCGTCCACTGATTTCTGCCTCATGGGGTGGGTCTGACCCTCCCCGTTCTTGCGGTGTCTTACACGCTTGTATTTGTTGCGAGTGTGCCACCTTGTTGTGCTTCCCCGGTAGCCATCATCGGGATATGTATCTGTTTGCCTGCCATTTGTGCTTTGGTCCTGTTGCTTGGTGCTTTCTCCCCCACTCGTGCCGTCACTCCTCCTAACTAACCACTCACTAACCATAACTATTAAACAAACGCCCAGCCTCCCTCCCCCTGCTCGGGCTCCGCTGCTTCTCTTGCTTCGCCCACCAAGATGGGGCCGGCCTGCGGCAGTGTGATGTCTTAAAACTGGCATCTTGACTAATGAAAGTCTTGGGGTTGCATGTCCTGTCGCCATCTTCGGCAATACGATCACTCGTTGCTCCTTTAATTTTATTCCATCTGGCTTACATAACATTCATGATGTCGGAATCATCTTTTCCATGGCACTCTCACTCCCGTTGCCCCCTGGGTGGATTTACATCATTATTTGCATTCCTGGGTCTCTCTTGTGGGATACCCTGTTGGTCTATCCTTGCTTGGGCCTCTTCTGCTGTTTCAAAGAAGTACGACCTTCCCGCTCGTATCACCTTCAATTTTGCTGGATACAGCAGCATGCAACGTGTACCTGCTGTTTTAAGATGTTCCTTGGTGGGGCCATAACGTGCTTGTTGTTTCTGCACCAGGATTGTATGGTCCGGGTAGATAATTATTCTGGAAGAGTTCCTGGTTATCGTCCCCCCTTCTCTAGAGAACGTCATAATTTTCGCTCGATCCTTAAAGTTCATGATCCTTGCGATCATTGATCTTGGGGGGGGCTCCTGGTTGGGGCCTTCTAGCCTGGGCCATGTGGCCTCTCTCCACTGCAAAGCCTTGGGAATAGTACCTCTGCCCCAATCTCCTGGAGCAGGAGATTCTTGACATAATTCATAGTGTCCTGGCCCTCTTCTCCCTCTGGTAGTCCAACAATCCGCATATTATTCCTTCGATCCCTTCCTTCTGCATCCTCTGCCCTCTGTTCCAGGATCTTGAACCTTCGGAGCACGTCAGACATTTGAGTCTGAGTGGTTGCAACATCAGTGTTGTTTTGCTGCACCTGTTGTTCCACCGTGCCAACGCGGACTGCCAGGGTCCGTATGTCCTGTCGGAGGAGGCTCACGTCCACCATCACTGTGTCCATTTTGATTTGCCTGGCATTCCTTTATCCTGAGTGGGTTGTATGTCCCCTGTCTGGCAGTCTTCTTTAATGTTAATTTTGCCTTGAGCAGCTTCCTACGGTGTATATACTGTTTGCTCTCTGTGGCGTGGCTCCGCTCTCAACCCAGCCTTATCCCTCCAACATTAGATGCACGCTCTATTCCTGAGCCTTCTGTTCCCCTATATTGTCCAGCAAGTGGGTTGTGCTCTCCCACGTCTTCTAGTAGCCCAGTCCTGCTGCTTTAGTCCAGTGCGCCACATGAACCCAACGAGTTCTGCCACTAAGCCACCTACTCGCTCGTGGTGTCACTTGCTGTATGTTTGCGTTTTGTGGTGCTCGCCTTAGTCCATTGCAATGCGCCGTATGAGCCTCCTTGGATTGTATTTCCCACTGTGCCCTGCTGTGTTGCTCCACGAGTGGGTTGTGCTCTCCCACGTTGGCTATCCTCTGCCGTTTGCCCCTCCCTTGTGGAACTTTTCTGGACAGCAATCTACCATATATGTGTGCCCTCCAGTATGCTCCACCCACCATCTTCCGCTGTCAATATTCACCTGTTTACTAGGGGGGCTCACTGTTTCCTACAGGATTCGCGTGGTGCTCCTCTCTGTCCGAATAATGCAGTTCAATATATATGCAATATACTGTGGGTTGTTCCTCACCTGTCAGCCGAGTGCAGGCTTTTGCATCGGTTATTGCATTAGCTCTCAGCGCTCGATATAGCTTTACTTCCTCGCTGCATATGGCTGGGGGCCACTCGGTGTTATCTACCACCGGTGTAGCCCGAGCCCATCAAGCTCCTCCGGGCTCACTGCCGTACCCTGCCCGTTCCCCACTGGTCTGGGCCGTAACTGCTGTGTCTCTGGCACTGTCGAGCTGCGTCCCCTTCAGTTTGGCTCCGCATCTTGTGGTGGGGCTGTGGCTCAGTTGCATGGGCCGCACCCTCCCTGTATGTGGGCCGGGCGGGTGGGACTCCCCATGCATACGCCCCCACCCGTGTTGTCCATTTTATGCGGGTCCTCCTCAGGGTGCTGCGCTGACTTATGTCTGCCTCCTGCGGTCCCCGTCCTCACCTCCTGGTAGGGTCAACGTTGGCTCCTGTCCACCGACCCGTTCCAGCTGAAGTCTGCCTCCCACGGCGGGGAGGGACCACGGCTCTCCTTTCCTGCCGCGTTTGCCGGCTGCTCTGCCCTGGGTCACCACGTTCGAGTTAGCGCCAGCCTGTGTGTCCCCCCACACCGGGGCCCAGACTGGATTGCCTCCTCACTCCAGTGCCCTTCCCTTCTTGTGCCGCAATGGCTAGTGCGCCGCTTTCTACATTCTTACTAGATGTGTCACATGAATATTTCTGTATTTCTATCCAGATCGGTACTGGCTAATATTCACAATCCTTTCTATATGTGACGCCCACCAAATTTAACCGCTGTATCCAAATGTGGCAGTGGTCCACCTTCGAAATCATGTCTATGTGTGAGGCAGGCTAGTGTTCACAATTCTATCGGAATTGGGTTTGATAATATTACCGATGCAGTCTAGATGAAGCACTGGCTAACAATCGTTATTATGTCTAGATGTGGCACTGGTCGACATTCACAATCCTATCTTGCTGTGATGCAGGGTATTGTTCACAGTCTCATCTAAATGTGGCACTTGCCAACATTCACTATTTCATTTGAGTGTGGCATTTGCTAACCTTGATAATCCTATCCAGATGTGATTCGGGTCGATGTTCACTATTTCATCTAAGTGTGGCATATGCTATCATTCACAATTCCATCAAAGTGTAGGATATGCTAACCTTCACATTTCCATCCAGATGCGGCGCAGGCTAATGTTCATGATTCCATCCAAGTGAGGCACATGCTTGCATTCACAAATTCTATCTAATTGTGGCACGTGCTGATATTCACTATCTTATCTAGATGTGACACAGGCTAATGTTCACGATTACAATTAAGTGTGGCACATGCTGACATTCACAATCTTATCTAGGTTCGACACAGGCTAATGTTCGCTATCCTATCTAGATGCAATGCAGGCTAATGTACACAATTACATCTAGGTGTGGCATATGCTGGCATTTACAATTTCATATAAGTGTGGAATATGCCAACATTCCATCTACAATTTACAATTCCATCTAAGTGTGGCATATACTAACATTCCATCTAAAATGTAGAGTTCCATCTAAGTGTGGCATATGCTAACATTCACAATTCTATCTAAGCGTGGTACATGCTAACATTCACGATCCTATCTAGGATGTGGAAACATACCTAGCAATGGAGAAATCTCAAGGAAAACCTTTATTCTACCCATGTCGTAAGCAAGCAGGGCTGTAGTGTGGGTCTGTGGGTTCAAACCCCCCCACTATTTGCAGGTCCATATCTTAGTAATATCTAGAGGAATAACATTCATGCCAACATTGTAGATCACTATGATGGTGTCACAGTATAAAAACCTTATTAAACAATTCAGGAGGGAGATTTTGTGATGGAAAGTGGGAGAATTACATTTGCCCATTGACTTACATTGGTGCATGGGATATTAAAGGAAAAAAAAAGTTCAAATCTATGAAAAATAGAAACCATTCTAAGAAACAGGCACTCTCCCTCCTAAAAAGAGAGGGTTGGCATGAATGGTAGAGGGTGGATTGTGAGATTTTCCCAACAAGTTTGGAGCTGTGTGGATTATACTACTAGTGAAGGCAGGATGGCTCAGTGGCAATACACAGGTCTTGGAAACAAGACCACGCTAAGCAACACTGGTTCGAAACCTAGATCTGCACAGAAAAAAAAGAATATACAAAAACAAAATTGAGCCGCTATACATTTCTGCACTTTGTGGGGTGAAATATAGCCCCTGAATGTCAGAAATAAAAAAGCCAGGCCAGTATTTTAGAGTGAAGCTGACTGGTTTTATCCATTGGAAAATGCAGGCCAGTCCCAAAACACTACTTTTTCTGACTTAAGACCTAGGACATGAACAGAAATGGGCATCTTTCAACTTTATCAAAAATGAACAAGTACTCGAGTGAAGGAACATGTGCTTGAAAACTTAAAATTGCTAGATGTGCCCAATAAAAACACTTACTTGTCAACATTTAAATGACATAATTTAAAAGGAGAGGACTACTTGGAGCATGGCTATACTCATGTTATTTCAAATGTTATATTAAAGAAATACATTACACATGAGCAGATTAAAAACGGAAGCTGTACTTTGAAAAGCATGGATGAAGAGGGTCATTTCCACTGAAACAAAGCTGTGACCCATGACCTGTTGGTTTGGGCTCTCTAGGAGAGAGATGTCTGGTTTTCAATTTAAAGAGGAAAAAAATACAAAGAAATGATGGAGGAGAGATTTCAACTACAGTGAATTGTTGATAACACAGCCAACAGACACGACCTGTAAGGCCAGATTCCCCATTAAAAGTGCAATTAGTTCTGTACAAAGACCCTTTCTTTGAAATCTGAATGCCAGGCTTTTTGGAGCTGGGACTCCCAAAAAGAATGTCTGGTTGGCAATTAGTTGCTGATAACATGTCCATCAGAAGTAACCATGAGGTCAAGCTTCACATAAAACTGTACATTAAGCCTGATACAGAGTCCTTTGAAGCTGTTGAGGAGAGCTAGAAACAACATGCGCTTGGGCTAAAAGCCACATGCCCTGTAAGGGTATTTGGGAATCGAAACTTAAGGAAAAAGGTGGGGGCTATGAAAGTGAGTGAGGCTTGTGAGGAAGGGGTTTAATTAATAGAATAATATATTTTGGTGCATAAAGAGTGCATTGTACAAGCCACAAATCTTGTACCAGACTTTTATTAAAGGTGACAGAAGGAGACCTTTGAACCATGCTAAAACGATTTTTGTGTGATAAACATAATAGAGGTTATTAAGAAAAAATGGATTCAGGCCTTCTCATAATTTTGAGAGATTTGAAAGTTGGCATGAGGGTGGAGGACAAAATTAACATTTGAATGATGAAGTGTCATATTTTTCACTAGTACGGTCTATGAAGAAATCAAGAAAAACTGTAGCTCCGGCCAGGAAGGGCGTGCTTACTTCAAATTAGCATCATCAGAGTCGCCTTAAAATGCAGTTCTTAAAAATATATACACATATTCAATTCTCTGAAAAATGAAGGCAGTTGCTATGTTGATAGATCTGCAGAGCTGCACAAAGTAACTTCACCTGTCATTTTGAAACGATGTATCCTTCTACTCCCTGAGTTTACATAATACACCCCTCTCAATTTCTGGTCCTATCAGCAGCCAGTGGGTGTCTTTGTGGGAGGTGAAGGGAGCAAGGTAGCCAATCCTGACCACAGGAATCATGACAAGGTTGCAATGTCACTAGCCCTAGAAAAGGGCAGGTTTGCATCAGAACTGGGCTGTTTGTGAATTATTCTGTGAGAGAGCTGCTGCTGTACTCTTGAGATGAACAATTAGCAGAGAGGCCTCAATCCTTGCATTGGAGAAAATGGCTGGCAAATAAAGAAGCTAGCTGGGACCCATACAAGAGGATCAGAAGGAGTCTGGGTGCAGGAGGAAATCATTGACTGAAAGCCCCAGACCTGTGCTGTCCTCAGATGAGCCCTGGTTTTCCCTGACCAAAGCCTCCCATCTAAGTAGATGTCCCAAAGCCATCAATTGTGGAGGGAGCTGCCTGACTTATCCCTTTCCATTAGTGGGTAGAGGGGAGTGAAACTGGGTAGGTCCTTCACACAAATTATTAAATCTCACTCAAACTTTTTTCCCCAATAGAAAACCACCCTCTCTGTTGACATTGCATTGTGTTGGGAGTAGCCATCCTTAAACCTTTCCATTAAAGTGTGGGGACGGTGGGAACTCTGTAGATCCTTAGCACATTTGATTAAAGTAAATCGAGTAATTCCCATATGGGAAATCATGGGATATGGGTTGTTAGAATTTGAAACTAACAATAGCTCATGCACAGTGTGTTAGAGCTGGAATAGCCCATACAAATCTGGTTGACTGTCTCTGAAAACCTTGACTTCCACATAGAAAGGGGGGGGCTTTGCATAATCCCAAAAAGGAAGTAATCCACAAAACACCACCTTTCAAGTCAGTGTGGAGGGTGCAAAAACTGAATTCTTCATTCATTTTAAATCAGAATTACAAAGCATTGCATCTCATCTGTCTGTGGGTACAAAAACGAAATTTCCCCTTTGGTTCCCATTTTTCTCTGACCCAAGTTATCAAGTCCTGCCTTTTATTTTAAACTGTGTTGAAAAACGATTTTCATTTGAGTTCCTTTTTCCCCAACCTTACCTTTTAAATAACAAGCCCAAAACGATTTTTCCCATTGAATTCCTTTCCCAAACAGTGCCTTTTTAAATCTGCAGCAAAACTATTTTTCCATTGTGCTCACACTCCTTGCAACTTGTCTTTCAATCAAAGGGGTCATATTTAATTGAGGCCTGGAGTGGGGGGGGGGGGGTTTGCTGGGAGAAAAGTATTGTTTCAAATTAAGTAATTCCTGTGGATTATTTATTGTATTGCGAATGTTTTTCATTGGTTAAATCGAAATTCAATCTGTTGTAAATTGGGATTGCATGTTTCAAATTTCACCTGTGTTGTTTGAAGACTTTTGGTTGCGATATTGGTTGTTTCCATAGCATTGATGGCTAATGTCTGTTTGTCAAATCTTGATTAAAGAAATAAACATATATTCTTACTATACACCGGCCTGGTTCCTAGTCCATTGGTCACACAGGGTATTTGTTGGGGTTGGGTGCGAGACTGGTTGGAGGCCTCACCAGAGTGAACAGTGCTTTATTGTGCGCCACCTTGCTTGGGGGGAAAGGAACTCCCTGAGTTGAGTGTGACCGCATAATAAACCGTGACAACTTGCATGATCCGAATGTACAAGGCCTAGTAGGATCGTTCCTCCCTCCCCCACATCCCCTTGCCTTGTTGCACCTTAAGACACACACTTGTATAGGCGCATTACAAATGAACTATTACATTATATACAAGTGTGACGAGTTGGGATTGGACACTTTGGGGCTGATTCATAGAAGCGTTTTGTAATGGTGCAATCCCATTGGTAAACGTTTTGTAAATCAGAACCATTATAACATTTTTAAATGGGAAAGGATGGCAAACAACTGTTTAGAATGTTTGTCAAAATCAGGGCATTCCACTCATTTAACTAACTATTTGACAAGCTTGGTAATGCAATGCAATTCTGTTGGGTCTTGTACAGCACAACACCTGCCTGAAAGGTCTACAGAGATGGTACTAAATTCATGCAAGACTTGCCCATTGGTTCAGTGATATGCCTGACATCTCCATCGAGGTCCGACTTTTCAGTCAGCAGTGTTTTAATTCTGTGACTGGAATTGATTTCTTTCCTTATGTTTTGGCCTGCAAATCCTAAAATGCACAGTGCTATTGGCTCACAGATACTTTCTGCATAGTACCTGTGTAGCAGATGGGACTTCCCTCACAACGAATCAATTGTGAGTAGTTATTCCTCCCTTGTTTCTATGCGTTCTTGTACACATACTTTATGCCTACATCATAATACATGGCAAACTACTATATGGGTACTGAAATGCAAAGCAAAAAGAACACCTGGACCGAGTATAGTGCTCCCAGTCCCAAGTGATATTGGACAACGCAAGCTGTCTGTAGCATCTTCCTATCATATTGCAGAACCCAGTTAAAATGATGGAACGTGCAGCAATTTCATAAGCCAAGAGGTCTACCTACATAATCAGTAGCCCACGAAAAGCCTCTGCTTTCCTGGGCACTGGAAGTCCATGTAAGGATTTTCCTGGCCTCACAGGCCAGGAAGAAGATGGCCAAGGGACAAACAAAAAACCTTGTGACACAGCCATGTTTAGACACTATCCACAATAGGTAGACAAACATGGTAAACGTGGTAAGGCTAAAGTAAACTACACTAACAAATAGCAAAAAGTAAATGCTGCCACCAGCTTGTCCGTTAGGCACACCCAAAGTAACCAAAAAGCCCTAGAGTGTTAGTCTAGGGTAAAACAAAAAATGGACCCATTGTACTGCATTGTAATATGCATTGTACAATGATAAAAAGTTACCAAAAGTGATAACAATGCAACAGGACTAAGGGAAACCGTGTTTCCCAGTACTGATAGTCTGAAGGACATGTCAGTTTCCCCATGACAAATGAACAAAAGCCAGTACCGCAATGCAAAAAGAGCAGGTCAGATTAAAAAATAAAAGCATGCAAATGGAAGGAAAGGTGCTGCAAAGAGAAATCCTTCTTAACACAGTTCACACCCAATGTGCTCTAGGGATCGTTAGTCTGCCTTCGGTGTCTTCTGTTTTAATCTCTATGATAGAGGACTCTGGAACAGAATGCACTCCCAACAGATAGCCAAAGGTGTATTCTTCTTCTTCCTGGTGTCCAAAAATGAATCATTGAAGGAGTGGGAGACCCCTTCCTAAAAAGGCAAACTGTCAGAATTCAAGAGGACCACCGGCATCAGCTAGACGTGCCGGCAGCCGCTCAACAAGCCTGCAGACTGTCCAAGGCTTTGCCACCAACTAGAAGCTACAGATTCAATCTGCAAAGCCGGAAAGGAGTGCGGGGGACCATCAACCCTGTGGGGTTGTATTGCCTGCCGTTCGGGGGAGAGCATAACGGAGCAACAAGCCTGAGGTCAGCCCAGAGCATTTACAGGCCTAGATGTGGTGAGGACGGTCAGGGGTGGGAAGCATTACCCACAGCCGCTGCCGGTAAAGCAGAGCAAAGTCTGAGTGGTATGCCAGCCCAGCCAGACTCTGCCATATCAAACATTGGATCGCGGAGCCCGACTGACTGAGCCCAGTCCCACACAGCCACAAAGCAGGAAGGTGGACCGTGAGTGGGTGGACCGCCATGGGTGAGCGCACAGTCCAGCCTTAAGGTGTGTTGGGGCTCCACAGTGGAGAAGCGGGCAAAGCGCATCAAAGGAGGAAGTGTCCTCCTGATCGGCAAGCCGCAACTGCAGGGTGGAGACTGGAGGAGAGAGGAGTGCTGCAGACATTCTGAGAGCACAAAGATATACACAGCAGCGGGAGAAAGCCCGGCGAGTGAGAGGTGACACCAGGAACGATCCAGGCCTCCTGGGGTAGAAACCCGGGCCACCGAGGTAAGGAGGGGACACAGGGAGTGTTACAAGCGCCATACTTGAATTGCTCCAGGCCCTGCTACCCCCAATCGTTAACACTGGAGTCCTGAAGGGGGGGGCACCCCTGAATTCAGCAGCGAGTGCCCATCAGAGCTATTGGGGATGCAAATGTTCAGCGGGAGATGCAGGATTCCAGTCAGTGAGAAGAGAGGAGCCAGAGGGTCTGTGAACTAACCCCAGTGGTCAGGCTGTGGAGGCCCTAGGCAAGCATCTCCCCCATGTTGCACCCCTGCTCCCCTGGGGACCAGAAGCAGTACAAACTCCACTGAACAGGTACTTTTACTGATAGGGGGTGGGCCCTCAATGCTTCCCCTGCCTGTGCCCCCTCGACCAGACAAGAACCAAGAAACACATTGGAAGATCATAGACTGGACACAGGATGTTTGAGCGAGGCAGACCCTCATCACAGGACATTGCTACCGTGGTTTAGGGGGACCCAGGCGAATGTCAAAAGCTAAGGCAAAGTCCTTGAAGCAGGTCCTGACCACAGGCAAGCCGATGGGACCTCCATACCCTATGGGGCCCGGGGAGGTGAGGGGGCTGAGCAAGACCATACCTAAAGTTGCAGACATGGGGGAATCTGCAGGGGCGGGAGTATCGGAGCCCCTGTCATGACAGGACCTACATAATGACCTGATGAGCATACCATCATCTCTGACCAAGGCCTTCCAAGAACAGTTTCAACTAATGAGATCGGACCTTAATACAGCGCTGTCTGAAATAAGACACTAGAAGAAACTAGGCAAAAGGATGGACCTACTCAAGAGGGGCCTCCAGGATGTGGTTACAAACAGAAAAGAGCATAGCGAGGCGACTGAACGTAACCACACAAAATCTTGAATTACAAATGGAGGACTACAGGTCACTGAGGATTAATATCCGGATCAAAAACTTGTCAGAGACAACATCAGACAAGGAGCTCAATGTGCAAGTCCAGAAGATTTTTTCAGATACCCTAGAAGATAGAAGCCCAAGGGCTGGGGCTGGAACAGATCCACAGAATGGCTACAGTGATAAGAGGCCCTAATAACAGGATTTTTCGCAGTTCTCACAGAAAGAGGTAGTGCTACGGGCAGCACGGAAAAAGGAGCCGCTGGCATATCAAGGATCCCCAATCCAGCTATACCAGGGCTTAGCAGGGAGTACCCTACTCAAGAGGAGGCAGATGGGCCTGGTGGTCAGGGAGTTGACCCATAGAGGAATCCACTACAAATGCACCTTCCCTTTTGGTTTGGCTTTTGAATGGGAGGGTGTACAGAAATGCAAATCGACCACCCAGGAGGTGGCCGCGCTGTTGCAACTTGATTCAAGCCAAGACTCTCAGGAAGATCGCCACACAGTGGCTGAGAACCACCCGAGACCAAGGCCCTAGGAATGGGCTACAGCATGGGAACGACAAAGAAGGAAGGCCTCCCTACAAGGTCCCAACCCAGGGCTGGGGAAGTGGAATGAAGCTTGATACGGAAGGCCGGCAGGATTACTGACCTACATCAAAGGGATGGTGGAAACAGAACATTTTTTGTACTCGGCAATTTGGATGCAGCATCTCTCTATTTTTGTAATATATATGGATGATGTTTCTGGTATTTGGACAGGCCCAACAGACGAATTGGACATGTTCTTTGAAATTATGAATGAGATGCATCCCCGGATAAGATTCACCACTCAATCCAGTGACACGAAAATCCACTTTTTGGATGCCGAGATATATTACGAGGTAAATGGCCTGTACACAAGGATCTTTACGAAGTCTAAAGACAGAAACAGCCTGTTATTAGCAACTAGTTTCCATCCCAAGCATACAATTGACAGCGTACCCCCTAGCCAATTCCTGAGATAGAGGAGGAACATATCAAACATGGAAGAGTACCAGAAACAGGGATCGGAATTGCAGCACAAATTCTTGAACAGAAAATATGAGGAGTTGATTAAAGGGATATCAGAACAAGTGGAAAAGATACCAAGGGAGACACTGATGACACAAAAAGCCCCCAAAGTCAGTCCACCGTTGGTGTATGTTACAACCCACTCCACACATAGGGCCTCATTACGACCCTGGCGCTAAGGGGTCTGCGCCAGCGTTAGCTGCGCGGACCCCTTACCGCCAACTACGAGTTCCTGGAGCGCCATGGTCATTTTTCCGCCCGCTTTTTGCGGGCGGAAAAATCCATGGCGCTCTGGGACCTTGGTGTTAATTACGCCACCGTATTTTACGGTGGCGTAATTAACTCCTTCCCCACTCCCATTGAGCCCTATGGGGCCGAAATGGGAATGGGGAAGGGTAAATGGGTCAATGGGGACTTACCGCCCCGCCGACCTCGGAATGGGGCGGTAAGTCCGCCATCCGCCATGGCGTAAAGGGACTTTGCGCCATGGCCGGAAAGTCCGTCGCTGGCGGAAAAAATCCGCCAGGGTCGTAATGAGGGCCATAGTGTTAAGATCAAGAGGGTCATTAAATGCAACTGGGCCATGATGCGGATAGACCCTACACTACAAAGGCTCCTTCCTGTGGGCTACATTGACCCACTGAACAGAATTCTTCTTCATAACCAAGCTGCACTTCTGCAGTCAACAGCAAAATGGCTGCACTGGTTCCTTGCAGTGATAAAAGGATGGATGCACCATCTTGCCAACCACAAAATGGGCAAGTTGGAACCGGGAGCTCACAGCGAAAGGTGCCAGTGTGTTCTGGGATGCACTCAAAAGAAGCAAATCAAAGCAGTGCTGCTCTGCTGCTTGCAAAAACAAAAAGTTCCCATTGAAAACGGGAATATTTAAAATAAATAGAATGCTGCTCTGATGCTATTTTCATCTGTTTTTCATCAAACTACTTTTATTAATAAGGCCTTGCCATGCCCATCCATATATACATGGTGCTTCAGCAGAAGAAAGCATGATTCCTGAATGACAGGCTCTGTTAAGCCAAACCTGGGGAAATAAAAGAAGCTTCATTTTCATCCACACAGGAAACAATTTACTTTTTTGAGTTATAAAGTGTCAAAGACCAATAATTCAAAGAAACTCCAGCTCTCTGGGCTGTGTCAATTTCAGTGCATCTGTGTTCAAACAAATTGATACCTACAAGAAACTAACTATGTTTGCAAAATAATATTGGGAAGTCAGATGGAAAAACCGAATTTGAAAGGAAAATGCCAGCTTTCACCACATGTGTCAAAATGGGCTTTTGCAAACCAAAGGAAAAAAAATTGTTTTAAAAGTACAATGTTGAATAAAAACGTATGCTTGCCTAGCAATGTGAAAGGGGATTGTGATGTGAAATATATATATGGGAGGTTTCATTCAGCAGGCTTTCTTCAGATTCAGGACAAAAATAAACAAGATAAGGAATTATATGGCAGTGGCTACATGAAGGAAAATTAGCGCAAAACAAGGTTTCTGCTTGGATGATGCTAGCAACAGAAGGCCCCTCAAAGTAGGTCCTAGAACACAAGTGATAATTGGTACCTTTACCGACTTTGGTTTGTGCTCCAGTCTCTTACAATAGGATTTCTGGGACACGGATGTGCGAAGTGGATAAGGGGCAATAAACCCTCAATCAAGCTGGGAAACCCCGATCCTCCCGCTGGGGGGGGTTGACAGTTGGTAGTAGCTGAATAGAAAAAAATGGTCCAGTGAAAGGCCAGCCCATTTGCTTCCAAAGACTATTTTATTAATAAAACTTGTAAGACTTTTATCTTTGCAACAGGACTTCGCAAAAATGTAAAAAGTTAACAGTTTAAATGTGATTTTATGGGCTTTAATTTAAGACGTTGTGGACTTCACTGCCATTTTGGGAAGAGAAATGGCAAAGAAGTGGGTATTCTGAGGAAAGTGTACATGATGCCACTGTAAAATGTAATACTGATATGCCTAATAATAATCTATAGATATGTGTAAAGTTATAGAATTTTAAGAAATATAATTCTCACTGAAAAGTGTGAAAAAACTGGTAGAAGGGTGAAACAAGGTCCTACAACTGTGAGGATTGGACTGCTATGCTCTACATAAAATATATAATCTGCCCATGTGATTTGTTAAAGTGCCACAACTGTACAAATGTGTAAATTATGTTATGACCGATTTTTGGCAAAAAGGACTGTGGGAAGGCTTTTCACCTCATAAAATGCAACCTCATAAACTGAGACTCCTCCTCAAGGTGGCGATTAACTTAGGCTGACCTATCCGAGTCTTGGAGGTAGGCCTAGCTCAGTTCTGCCCACAAACAATTCTGTGATGTCACCATGCTCTATATAAATGGTGGCTGACCGGACTTTAGGGACTCTTTAATGAATTTCCTGCGCCTGTGTTCCTGATTTTCCACATTCATCCTGCCAGATTCCAGATCCCACTGAAAAGCCAAAGTATAGCTGATTCAAGATCCCACTGCAAAGCCAAATCATAGCTGATTCCAGATCCCACTCCAAGGCCAAAGCATTGCTGATCCTTCCACAGCAAGGCCTCAACTAAAAAATCCCAATAACCAAAGGGAAAAGCTGTGGTATTCTTTTGGGTAGCATCCTGAGACCAGACCGGCTTTTGTCCACTAATTGTATGCCAGCTGCAACCCTGCCATCCAGCTGTCCTTGTTATCCAGTGACCAGACCTTTGCCCAGCTGTCTTTTGCCAGGAGAGTCCGCTATCCGGTGACCAGAAATTTTTGTGACCAGAACCCTGACTGTTCCAAAATCCCAAAACTGAAGCTTGGACTGTGAGTATTTCCCCATCCCAGAGAAACACATAGTCTCCCCATCTTGACCCTTTTGTCTTTATTCCACTCTCTAAGCAATCCTACCCATACCCTGGTAACTTGTTAAAACTGTTAGAATTCTCCGTGCACCCTGTCCTTGACTTTCAAAGTGCTAGCACATCTCTCTATTAATTCTGTTTTGTGTAGATCATAAGCCCTTAGTCATATTTTGAGTAATTAAACTAATTTCCACATAAAGTTGAACGCTGGGGTGACAAGGTTGACATCGCGAATCAACCTTGGATCTTACTGTATCCCTCTTTAACAATATAGTCTTAATAATCTAGTTTAAGTGAAACCTGTCCTGTTTCTTAAGTTTCAAAAAGTGCTCCTTCAATTGTGCTTGGGATATGTTCTACTAGAAGGTTAACCAAGTGCATTGCTTCCATTTCCATTGTCATTTTCATCCCACTGGTGATTGCTGCCCAATATTAAAACTTGTGCGATTTTTGTGAATTTTTTAAATAAATAAATATTGTATTTTCACCAACCGGCCTGGTTCATGGTCCATTGTGACCCGGGGTATTTGTAAAAGGGGGTGTGAAACTGGTTGTGTACCGGCTCAATTTGAATTCATTTATTGTGCGCCACATCCCAGGATAAGACCAAGTGTCCTGGTCTGGTGTGTGACGCCCAATTGGAATCCTTAACATTCTGGAACACCCCACATTCACCTACAGAAATAGTCAATCTCTACGTAACACCTTAGTAAGAGCAGATATGGTACATGCTAAAGGTTCTAGGGGACAACATAAAGGAACACAGCCCTGCTGCAATTGCCAACACTGCAGCAATATCATAAAGGGCAATAGATTAGCAAATCCATACACAGGTAAAGCAATTGAATTGAAGCATTCATGTACCTGTGACTCTAAGAATGTGTATGCATTGAGATGCCCGTGCAGGTATTATGTGGGTATGACAATGCATAAGGCAAACGTGAGATGGACAGAACATAAGTCCAACATTAGAATGAAAAGTTTGAAATCACCAGTGGCTACACACTTTTTGGAAGCAAGGCATGATGTAGCACAACTGAAATGTGTAATTCTTGAACAGGTGTTAATGGGTGATAAGGGTGGTGACCTCCATAGGAAACCATTACAGAGGGAGATCACATGTATAGAACAGTTAGACACTCCTGCCCCTATGGCAGCGAATTGAGATTGGGATCTGAAGCATTTTGTCTAGACTGTGCGCAGGATTTACCCAAGAGGAGCACACAGAATGCTCTCTGCTGTGCATAATAACGATCTTACATCTTATCATACCTCACGATCCCTTTACATGAGCATATTTTTTAGATCTGTTTCTTCTGCCATTGCTAGAACGTTGTGTGCCAGTACATGTATTGTGCCAACCGTGAATATTGTAACTTCTAGAGATGTGATCCTTTCTTTAAAGAAGCAGGCATATTGCGCTATAAGTGAAAGTTGTAAGCCCTCTAAAGTTTGCATCAGAACTTTGGGAGAGATTTTTGAGCCACCATGACCCCAATCAGGTTTATATATGCTACAAAGTGTATCTTGTAGCAAATTGACATACTAGTTTACGTCCATGAAAGGACACCCAAAGCAACATGGCCGCCGTCCCAGCCACTCACGTAGCACGTTTGGGCAGGACATTGCCATGGCAACTGAAGTTATTTCCATGGATGTGGGGCACCCGACCGGTATCCCGGTATCCCAGGCTGCTGCCCCACGATCCGTGTGTCTGAAGGAACCATGAACTAGCAAGTGTTTTTAATGTTCCTTGTCCTCATTTGCTAGGGAAAGCTAGTTGGCCACACTCACATAGCTAGTGAGCACTGGGAGGGCCGCTGAGATTGCGTGTTTGGAAACAGTGTAAGCAGACATGGATTCATCTTACAATGGGCGTCCGGCCCTAGAGCAAAGCTAGTGTTCACACGAGCATGCCCTAAAAGTCATACACTTGTTACTTTTTTTTGAGAAGGGTACAAGTTTTCTTTAATGTACTCTGAGCACGAAAGATCACCTTGCAAGCTCATCATTGAACGAGGCTGGGTGAGTACTATATTTTGTTTTGAATTCACATATTGAAACATGAGTTAATTTTTGGGAACACATAGACATCTATGTCTAATTTAAAAACGTTCTTGTGGGTTGAATTTTCCCTGAGTGCGCATACAACTATTTGAGGTTAGTCTTTGTCACTTCCTCATGTTATAGTGAAATTTGACGCTCTAGTAATAATAGAGAGGCAACATTATAATTTAGAACTCATTACTTATTGTAGGTGATTTGATAAATACCGTGGAAATAGATGTAGGAAGAAGGACAGCTCAAAGGCTTGAAGATGGATATCTTTTACCCGAAATGTGTCAGCGATTCTGTGATTGAGTTGACTGTATATAAGCAATTAGTACTTGGTGTAAAAGCTTAGTGCAGTGATACTTTCCTTTGGATTGGTAAAGATTATTCGCTTATTTTCATATGTTATATTAATGTAATGCCCAGTAACGGGTTATGCTGGTATATGTGAAATAAATGGAATGCTGTTTTATGAACATCTGTGCTTTTGAAAATTGAAAATGACTGAAATACACATTTAATAAATTGGAAAGGGACATTAGTGGAAGTGGGTTGCCTGTTGGCGACAACAGGCTGTTATATATATTAGTGGTGGGAATTTAACACATGAAGTGGGCTGTTGGAGTGTAGGAGGTTGTTCCATCTCGTTTTCTATGAGGGCAAGATGGCCCGAAGGGGCATTTGAGGAGGAGGTGAGGGGGCAGGGGCTACAGCGAATCACGGAGTTGGGGACCGGGATGCGAGAGAGGATTGGTGTGTGAGGTGTGAGGGGGCACCGGAGGTTGGGGACCGATGCTAAAGAGGGCTGGGAAGGAGGTACATGTGGGGCAGGGACAGTGGTAACAAGACAGGGCCTGAAATTGGAGGTGGGGGACCAGGGGCCAAAAGGAGGTTATAGAGGGAAGGCCGAGCCGAGAGAGGGTTGGGACAGCTGTAGTGTCTCTGGTCACCTACAAGTGGGCAATACAAAATGTAAAGGGGTTAAACACCCCCTTCAAAAGGAACAAAACTGGAGCACTATACTAGGAAATCTCGCCCAGATGTCTTGGACGTCCGGGAGACCCATCTCCTGCAAAGAGACCAGGCGAGATTCCGTCTGAGGGGATTCTCTCTGATTTTCCATGCCTCGGCCCCAATAAGACATGTGGTGTGGCCTTGGCCCTCTGTGATGGGGTGCACCTCAAGATCACAAAGACTAAGGCAGATAAAGGGGGCAGGCACATTATCGTAATGGACTACGAGGGGAAGCTTACACAATATCCTCAATCTATGCCCCCAATGTAGGAAAGGAAACCTTCCTGAGAGATCTAGTGCTCACGCTTGAGGGGTTTGCGAAGGGGCACATTATACTGATGGGTGATGACTTCAACTTGGCCTGGTCACGGGAACTAGCTGGGAGTGCAGTGGGTCCTCCGTAAAGGGGGAGGGCACCAAACCACTTCAGGACAAATTTGAAGCCCTGGGCTTTCGGGATGCCTGGAGAATGGTACACAGGAACAGGGAGGGTTTCATCTTTTTTTCGCAAGTGCATGGCTCGCAATCCCGAATCGATTAAGTGTGGGTTTCGGCCCCCCTGTTGGGGGAAATCACAGGTATGGAGGTGGGCCCACTCGGGATATCAGACCATGCAGTAGTTACAATGGACCTGCGTATCTCTAGACGTAAACCAGGGATCTGGGGTTCGAAGGTCCCAGGTGGGATATTGCGTGACCCTGTAATCAGGAGGGAATTGGAGGGAAAGATTACTGACTTCTTCGAAGACAATAGGGTGGCGGACACGGGGGAAAGTATCCGTTATCATTATCACCGCTAAAGCATGGAGGGACAAGTAAATGACTTCTTGAAGCCCAGTTGGAGACTGAGGTGGAACATTAGGAAGCGATCTGTGGTAGCTCCTACCAGGAGGGTCATGAGGGAATATAGACATGCAGGTGGCCAGTTAAATATCCTTACAACAAAGAAAGCAGAGAAACCCTTATTGTTTGTTCACCAACGTTACTATGCCAAGGCAGATAGCTTTTGGCATGGTTACTTTACTGTGGAGACCAGCCGGCACCAAAGCTGTCACTGCAATAACGGATGAGCAGGGTTTCTTTCACTCATGGGGGACATCCAGGAGTGCTTTGCCCATTACTATGCAGACCAGTATTCGTCCCAGGGCTCCCTAGACCAACCACAGGTGGAATATTTGAGTAGGATCCCCCTGCCCATGCTGGGAGCGGAAGCTAGAGAAGCACTTGGGCAAGCGGCATTAGAGGAAGAGGTGAGAAGGATAATTAAAGCTTTGTCCCTGAATAAATCACCGGGGCCAGACGGCTTTCTAGCAGTATTTTACATAACGTTCACGAGAGTCCTGGTCCCGCATCTAACAGAGTTCTTCAACCACTTCTGCGGCTCTGTTTGTATCTCAGCGTCAATGGAGGAGGCAAAAACTACCTTCACCCCTAAACCTATAAAGGACCCTGCTAAGTATAGCTCTTATAGGCCTGATAGTGTTAATCAATTTTGATGCCAAATTGTACACTAAAATTCTGGTAATAGGCTGGAGAGCTATCTCCCTTCCCTGATCTACTCTGACCAGCCAGGGTTTGTACACGGATGCCAAACATTTGATAGCATTACATACATCGCCCACCTGGTGGAGAAGGCCCACAAGACTTCGATCCCTCCAGTCCTCCTTTTCTTTGATGCCGAGAAGGCTTGTGACTGTGAAGAGTGGTCACTTATGTTCAAAGTGATGGGGAAGATGGGGCTGGGGAGGGATTTTATCCGGATGGTCCAAACTAACTACAATACCCATGTCGCAAGGATCCTCATCAATAGATCCTTATCCCAGAGATTCTCAAGCAGAGGGACCAAACAAGGGTGCGCCCTGTCCCCTACACAATCTACTTAGAACCGCTAGTACAGACCCTGCGGGAATCCATCGAGGTCCACGGGATTCACTTTGGCTGGGCCAACCTAAAATAGCTGCCTTTGAGGGCGACGTGTTACTTTCACTTACAAAACCCTGGGACATCGCTGAATGGCTGTAAGGGGGTGCTCTCAGATTTTGGGGAGGTCTCAGGTTTCAAAATTAATGTAACCAAATCTGAATTGTTAAATCCAATGGTGGAGGGGAGAGATGCAGTGGCTCTGAAAGGCCTCCTTGCCTTTTATCTGTATTTCGATGTGTCTCAATTGCGGATAATAAGGGAATGGTGCTCAGGAGGGGAAACTGAGTGGATATGGACAGAGCAATGATGAGGCATGACTTGAGGGATGTTCTATGGCTACTTCGGCAGCATAGGCCCTGACATATGTATCTAAGCGCCATTACAAAGTTGGTTGCGGATACGTGGGATAAATTGGCCAGGAAATAAAGAATCACAACCTTTCCATCCCCGTTTACACCCATCTTTAATAATCCGGGTTTCTCACTGGGTACTGAACCTGGGTCTATACCTCATTGTCAAAAAAGGTGGGTGTTTTAGACATTGGGACACGTTTCAGGATGAATTCGTAAGAATTCTCTGGAGTGTAAACAGTGCTTCAGAGTAAAAAGAAAGGCCAAGGGTCTTTCAGATTGGGCATTGGCCATTCGATCCGGAGAACAAGGCTGCAGCGGCCCGCCAACATATACCCTTTGAAAAGTTCCTCACTATGCAGGATGGGGCAAAGGGCCTCATATCGGGCCTCTACACATTTCTGGACTATGTCATCCCATGGGCGTCAGGCCCTTGCATGGCGCAATGGTAGAAGTAGCTTGTGAGTGAAATACTTCGGGAGGCAGGAGATAGACTGTGGAGGTTACTCCCCAGATTGGTGAAAGCATCACAACTGCAGGAAATTAATATTTAGGTGGCAGTATACTCCGGCCCGACTTCACAAATCTATCTGGAGTCCCCGTGGGCGCACTGGAGATGATACTGGGATATCGGTGCTTCGTCCCACATTTGCTTGAGACGTTGAAAATAGATCCATTCTGGAGGGAGGCGCAGGTTCAGGCCTTTGGGAAAGAGGCAAGAGTACCCCCAGAGGAAGTGCTGCTGGGGCAGGATTGTGGTGCCCGGGGGATGTGCCCAGTTGTCAAAGGAAATCCCCATTGTGTTCATACTTCCTGCAATGCTACTCATAGCACAACGTTGGAAGGGAAAGGAGATCCCACCAGTACAGGATTGGCTTTGTAAGGACTGGGACTTTGTGATGCTAGAATGGGCAACAAAGGCCATGAACAATAACCTAACCCGTTTTGCTAATGACTGGAGGGAGGGTCTGTCATTTCTCAAGGAAGACTATACAGTTCAGCGGTGGACGCAACGCTTGAAATTAGTGGATTTATGTTAGACCAATTTACTGTAACACAGCTATCTTTTTGTGTCGCATGTTTACTTCTGTTAGGGGGCTATGGAGAAGGGTTTGAGGAGGATTGGGGGGGTTAAGGTGACAATGAAGCTTGACAATCCATTATTTGTTCACAGGAAAAATGTGAGTTTTTTTTTAAAGGCAAACTGTCACAGGGGATTGGTCCAAAGCAAGCCTGTTACAAGTAGTCCAATCCCTGTTGTAACAAGTGATCCTTGTTTTATGACAACATACACAGAGTGTACTGTACTGCAGGAAATGGAGGCGGGAGGAAGGAAGAGAGCCTGCCAAAAACAAAGTAGGTGGGACCCCTTCTCAGGCCCACCTTTTCCATAGGGCTTCTATAAATCTGCCCTTTCCAATGCCTGCTGATGTCAAAGGCCTTCTGGTCTTCAGAACCCTGGTGTGAGGCTGGTTTTGTTATGTCAGTGCTGCCACCGACTCCCAGGAAATCTCCTACTCAAAGAGCCTTAGCCTTGAGTGGGAATTCTCAAGGCTGTGTGTCAGATTTGTGGGCTTATTAACAGGGTATATGGGAAAGATGTACACTCACACAAATACGTAACATTATATGTATTCAAAGTTGTATTCAAAGTTGTGCTAACAACATTTTTGAACACTGTGATTACATGACTACTGCTCCATAGGAGTACAGGGATGAGTCGTGGGTAAAACGCCAACTCTGGCCCAAGCTACTACTAAACCAGCAGGGATCTCAATCATAAAAGTGAAACGGGCACAACCTGAAAGTTATACCTCTTATGCCTCTTTTCGTAGTGTGGATCGAAGGCAGGCTACCTGTTCAGGAGGGGTGTGAGCTGGGAACAGTATCTTTAGTACAATGGTTCCAAAATAAAGTAATGTTCAATTAAGGTTCAGTACAAATGTGGGTACTTTAATTAAATAACAAATTGCAAGCAACTAATTAAAAACACTAGGAATCCCCAACCCTCTAAAGACAAACAAATAATGCAGACTTTTGTGAAAGAGCACTCTGGGTAGATGAGATGGGGTGATCTGGCAATAGGTTAGCAAAAATTTCACTGTTTAAGGATGTGCCTTTGAAGAACAATGTATAGCAGTGGGCTTAAAAGTCACCATGGAACTGAAATGTAGACCTTGTGGACAGGGCTGCTTCACAGTATTTTTAATTTCCTGCCTCTGTGGGCTCAACAGAATTGAGCCAGGCCTTTAGGAGCTTACAGAGGTGGTGATTCAGTGTTGAGTTGGTGAGCAAGTTGACTGGGTCCTCCAACACACAGTGCGGTCCAAACAGCAAAAGCATGTGACACAAAGAAGCTTGGGACAGGCGGGTGATGTTTGACTTGATGTAGCTCAGAAGCTGTTAAATTTGGGAGTCAGGGCCTGGATTTGTTTTGTGACTTTTGGGTTGCTGTGAGGCCCAATCCATGGCCGTCAGGGACAAGGTGAGCCTTAGTCCTGTACTTCCACTCCAGAAAGGTATCTGGCACCTACATCAGGTCCTTCACCTCCAGTGAACAGAATCCTGTTTCCAGTGCACAGCCAGCAGAGGCATCGATCCAAAAGCAGTGTCACTCCCACTTTTCCCTGGGGAGGGTAAGGGGCAATGCTTCCCTCTGCCTCAGAAGCTTCTGTCTTCAATGCAGAGGACATTGAAAGGCACTGCATCTCCAGAGTTCCAGATAAATTCTTCTTCTGCCAGAGTCCCAAGATGAATCAAAGAATGAGCTGGTGCCCCTCTCCTTTTAAAAGCTAAATCTAATAGGTGTTTGATCCAAAGCAAGCTTGTTGTAAGGCATCCGCTCCATGTTTTTGTAATGATTGTCCTTTGCCTTCTGATATAACCGATAGTACATAGACTGCATAAAATGGAGGGTTCAGGCAAAGGAAAAGCACCCTAACCAAAACCAAGATGGTGGTACTCTTTTCTCAGATCACCTCTCCCTTCTAGCTACTATAACTCTGCCCCCTTCCCATGCCTTCTGACTTCAAAAGGATTTCAGTGGTCAGCAATCTGGTGTGAGAGTGGCTTTCTTATGTCAGTGCTCCCTTTGAGGCACCGGTTCCCAGGTGACCTTCTGGGGGAGGTTCCAGATCCCTGAGGGCCGGTGTTACCCTTCCTGCAGAGGATTCAAATGGGCCGTGTTAGGAAAGATTTCCATTCCATGTGCAATTTTCCTTCCAGTTGTGTACCCTGCAACTTTTTGCTTTGTTAAAACACCATGGTCTGACTTAACCAGAGGAGCACAACCTTCTGCTGCACTCCTCTGGGTTTTTCACTCACTTTGTTATGGGGAAATTGACTTGCCCTTAAAGACAGTCAGTACTGGGAGACTTTGTTTCCCTTAGTCCTTGTCAATGTTGCAACTTTTCTGCAACATGTTACAAGTAAACTATGTACCTTCCAGTATAGTACACTTCGGTCTTCCTGTCATTTCTAAAGGCCCTAGTTACTCTCGAAGGATTTTTTAGGAGAAGTAAAGATGTGCCTTGGACAGGGCTGGTTGCAGCTAATATTTTAGTGTATTTTTAACCCTTTCCTTTCAGGTAAACCGCGGTTACCGCGTTCGGCCTGGTTAGGTGGCCTGGCTCCAAAGTGGTCATGCCACAAGGCTCTTTGTCCTGCCTTTGGCCATCTTGCCCCTTCACCTTCCCCAGGTCGAGCCAGCCCAGGTCAGTCCTTATTTGGGCATGCATTTTCCCGCAAAGCGCCAAGCTTTTGCGGGCTTCTGCATGCCTTGAGTGTGCGTTCCCAGGATGTGGGCTGGACTGTCTAGTTCCAATACACATCCTGGTTGCCAGAGAGTCTGGTGTGCTGTGAACGCCTGGGACCACCGTGGTCCATGATTGGTCCACGTATGGTATGTCTGTATGTGAGCAGATCTCCCATTGGGTCCTCTTCATTTTGGTGCAAAGGAGATTTTGGATAAGGGAAGGCTCCAAACACCCATTCTATGTTAATCTCTGGAGTTCTCACTGAATGAAGGATAGGATCCAAGTATCCTGAAACTAGGAAGCTGAGTTCAGGAACCGCTGGTGACCCGCTGGAAGGTTTGGCACCCTGAGCCCGCTGTCTTCCTGCTGGACCCCTCAGCATCTGGTCGTCCTAGAAGGTCTGCGAAGATGCTTCGACCCATTAGAATAGTGGGACCAACTATTCTCGGTACCTTCATCAAAACCTGCAAGTAAGCCTTTTCGGAAGTGTCCCTGGGCCAACCCTGGGCAGACCAGCTTGCACAGGACCTTTGCCCTGATACTGCTGCTGTTTCAAGGAGGCCCTTAAAACTTGGTACATCACAAGCTATGTATTCACGGCACTCTAATTTCATACACTTGGTTTTCCCAAGTCTGGAGTAAAGTGAGTGCGCCCAAACTGGAGTATATGAAGTTACCGTGTCGCCCAGCCGTGGTGATGAACTTTGCAAATTCATTGCAGCTCTGCCCCTCTGTGCCCTCAAGCCTGCTACAGTGGAACTGGCCTGATCCCTCCACCAGGAGCGGATAAATCACCACTGTCCCATTTGGGAATCAATGCTGTATCTTCGTCGTTGAAAGCTGCAGAGCTGCGAGATTGCGACATCTGTGCCTGCAACCGAAGTGGACTCGACTGCCGAAGTTTGGACTGGAGTTCGCTGGGGGACGGTGAGTAATTGCAACCCTTACTGATGGCCCCTAGTGCATCCATCCATTTTTACTAGCAGCCCCTGAGGGCCCCTCTCTTTTCCACTGCTAGTGCAAACTATCAACCTCTTCCCGAACTCTGGAACCTGCTCTGCCCTGTTGGGGAGACCCTCCATGAATAGTGGGAACTTATTCTGCATCACCTCACCCACCTTCCTGAGCTGCTATAGACCCTTCAAGAGACCACGTTTTGCCCATCTGCATTACTGCGTGTGCCAGCATTGCAAGTACATTTGAGCAATAGGCTCCACTCTTCTTAGGGATTGGACTGTCTTTCAGTTAGGATTGTGTTTGCTCAAAGCCCTTGAAATACACGTATTTTTATTTTTAATATATATACATCTGACTGGGAGTGATTTGTAAGTGTCCTTTAGTCTGTGTGCTCATTGAGGTCTTTCAGTCACCCTCACCCCTCCTGAGACCTACAGGCCGATTCATGGAATAATTAGCGCAGCGCAAGTGGCCAAAAACGTGCGATTCGCAGTGGAATAGCGAAAATCGCAGTGCAAGTGCGAAAATCGCACGAAAAGCAGCGCACATTGATTCATGGAAGGCTGTGCGCGAGAAAACCATTGGATGTGCGCTAAAAAAGTGCGTGGCGCACGTTGGCGCACAGGCCATCTAACGGCGTGCGCCAGGTCACAGCGAAAATCGCACAGGCCACAGCGAAAATCGCACATAGCGCGGCGCACACAACAAAAGTAGGCGGAACACGGGGCATAACACTCGGAATGGGGAACAACTTGCTAAAATGTGGGCGTCACGGGGGAAGTACAGGGTGCAAGTGCGCGGAACGCCCACACGCTCGCCTACAACACGTATTCATGGAATTGAATAGGGCAAAAAAGCGCACGGTCAAACCAGCGCACAGGCACAAACACGACCGCCACAAGAAAGCAGGCGGTAGCGTCTCTGCGCCTGTAATAAATGTGCTCCAAAAGGTGCACCAACAAATAGCACCTAGATACAGCTATGGTGAATGTCCTACACTGTGGCCCTCCAGGACAAATGACGTGCAAAGGGGTACCCACAAACACGGACACCCGCTGACTGAAAAATAACGTGTGCGTGTATTCCGGGGTGCGCGGGAAGTTTCACACGCGATTTGGCAGGGTATGTGGATTTCAGGCGTGCGCGGGAAGTTCCACACGCGATTTGGCCGGGTACGTGCGTGGGAATTTCCACACGCGATTTGGCTGGGTATGTGGATCTCAGGAGTGCGCGGGAAGTCTCACACGCGATTTGGCAGGGTACGTGGATTTCAGGGGTGCGCGGGAGGTTCCACACGCGATTTGGCCGGGTACGTGCGCGGGAATTTCCACACGCGACTTGGCTGGGTACGTGGATCTCAGAGGTGCGTGGGAAGTTTCACACGCGATTTGGCAGGGTACGTGGATTTCAGGGGTGCGCGGGAAGTTCCACACGCGATTTGGCCAGGTACGTGCGCGGGAATTTCCACACGCGATTTGGCTGGGTACGTGGATCTCAGGGGTGCGCGGGAAGTCTCACACGCGATTTGGCAGGGTACGTGGATTTCAGGGGTGCGCGGGAAGTTCCACACGCGATTTGGCCGGATACGTGTGCGGGAATTTCCACACGCGATTTGGCTGGGTGCATGGATCTCAGGGGTGCGCGGGAAGTTTCACACGTGATTTGGCAGGGTACGTGGATTTCAGGGGTGCGCGGGAAGTCCCACACGCGATTTGGCCGGGTACGCACGCGGGAATTTCCACACGCGATTTGGCTGGGTACGTGGATCTCAGGGGTGCGCGGGAAGTTTCACACGCGATTTGGCAGGGTATGTGGATTTCAGGGGTGCGCGGGAAGTCCCACACGCGATTTGGCCGGGTACGTACGTGGGAATTTCCACACGTGATTTGGCTGGGTACGTGTATTTCAGGGGTACGCGGGAAATTCTACACGCGATTTGGCTGTGTGCTCCCAGGTATTCCCTGTACACCCTCCACGGCCCCTGCAGGCAGCCGACACCACAGGGGACTACCCTGCACACCTGCTCATGTCACCCAGCACCCCCACCCCCCAGCATCCAGGGGCACCCTCCACCAGGCCCCCACTCATGCCTCCCACCACCCCCACCCCCCAGCAGTGCAGGGCACCCTCCACCAGGCCCCCACTCATGGCCCCCTGCACCCCCACCCTCCCAGCATCCAGGGGCACCCTCCACCAGGCCCCCACTCATGTCCAACTCATGTCTCCCATCACCCCCACCCCCCAGCATTGCAGGGCACCCTCCACCAGGGCCTCACTCATGTCTCCCATCACCCCCACCCCCCAGCAGTGCAGGGCACCCTCCACCAGGCCCCCACTCATGTCCAACTCATGTCCCCCTGCATCCCCACCCCCAGCATCCAGGGGCACCCTCCACCAGGCCCCCACTATTGTCTCCCACCACCCCCACCCCCCATCAGTGCAGGGCACCCTCCACCAGGCCCCCACTCATGTCCAACTCATGTCTCCCACCACCCCCACCCCCCAGCAGTGCAGGGGCACCCTCCACCAGGCCCCCACTCATGGCCCCCTGCACCCCCACCCCCCAACATCCAGGGGCACCCTCCACCAGGCCCCCACTCATGTCCAACTCATGTCTCCCATCACCCCCCAGCATCCAGGGGCACCCTCCACCAGGCCCCCACTCATGGCCCCCTGCACCCCCACCCCCCCAGCATCCAGGGGCACCCTCCACCAGGGCCCCACTCATGTCCCCCTGCACTCCCACCCCCCAGCATCCAGAGGCACCCTCCACCAGGCCCCCACTCATGTCTCCCATCACCCCCACCCCCCAGCATTGCAGGGCACCCTCCACCAGGCCCCCACTCATGTCTCCCATCACCCCACCCCCAAGCAGTGCAGGGCACCCTCCACCAGGCCCCCACTCATGTCCAACTCATGTCCCCCTGCACCCCCACCCCCCAGCATCCAGGGGCACCCTCCACCAGGCCCCCACTCATGGCCCCCTGCACCCCCACCCCCCCAGCATCCAGGGGCACCCTCCACCAGGCCCCCACTCATGTCTCCCATCACCCCCACCCCCCGGCATTGCAGGGCACCCTCCACCAGGCCCCCACTCATGTCTCCCATCACCCCCACCCACCAGCAGTGCAGGGCACCCTCCACCAGGCCCCCACTCATGTCCAACTCATGTCCCCCTGCACCCCCACCCCCAAGCATCCAGGGGCACCCTCCACCAGGCCCCCACTCATGTCTCCCACCACCCCCACCCCCCAGCAGTGCAGGGCACCCTCCACCAGGCCCCCACTCATGTCCCCCTGCACCCCCACCCCCCAGCATCCAGGGGCACCCTCCACCAGGCCCCCACTCATGGCCCCCTGCACCCAGGTCCTCACAATCCCCAATCATGTGCGTTATGGTCAGCCTCCACAGCCAAAAGGCCCTACCAAGTAACCCATTCACCCACATGGAAATGGAAATGACATGTTACACCCCCAATGTTCATAAAGCAAATGAACCCATGTCCGTCACACACAATGGTTGCAATTGAATGGGAAAACACCCAACATGACATGCATGAAACCAATGAGATGATACCTCACAGTGAAGTATGAAAACAAAATTGTATTAAAAAAAATTGAATGCAAATGAAATGAAACAAACTACAATGGCAATGAAAAAAAGATAAGCTGCATGTCCGTCAAAAAAATATTAAAACTACAAATCCAAATTGAAAAAAATGTTGTCCAAAGTCACATTAAAAATAAAATCAATCCGAGAGAGAAAAATAAATGCAAAGACCATTGCTCCATGGTGAATAAATGAAAACAAAAAAAATAAAACAATCCAATGAAGAACTATGTACAAAACATCCAAGGGTCCATGAGCCCAACTGAACAAAGGAAACCTACAAAAAACCCTAACTAAAATGCAACTATATACAAAAAGTGGAGCAGTGTCCGTCGACTCCAAATCATAAGAAGAAACAAAGGAAACCTAAAACTAAAGAACTATATACAAAGGGGGCAGGCAAGTCCAGCGGCTCACTCCGTGGTGTTCCGGGCCAGGGCATCATCAAACTCCTCTTCGATGTCCCGGAGGCGTTCCTGTTCCATGGCCCTGAGGGTCCGCAGGGACGATGCCATCTGCTCCTCCAACCCCCTGCGGATTGCCTCGAGGCACTCGGCCCACCTCAGGGCCCTCCGCATGGAGTTCTCTGCCCTGACCATCGTGAGCCGCGCCTCTTCCGCCCGCCGCCGCTCCGCACCTATCTGCTGGCCCAACCGCAGCCACACGGAAGACACTTCCCGTCCTGGGTCCTCCTGCCCTCCGGCCGATGCCTGCCCCTCCGATGTTGATGGCCCCGAGCCATGATGCTTCCCACTTTGACTCTGCTGCTGCCTCCGACGCAACTGCCTCTGCCAGCACAACGGCATCCAGGCTGATGGAATCCACCAACGCCGTCGTGCACGTGCCCTGCCTGATGATGCCGGCACATCCTCCATCTGCTGGGGTACAGTTGCTGTGGTGTCCACCCCTGCTGGACCTCCGACTCCCGACTGTGGCAGGGATGGGATCCCCACCAAGCTGGCTGCATTGGTCAGGGCAGGTCCACAGGGGGCCCTGGTGGCATCTGGGTCGGAAGACGGCAAGGAGAACGACCGGCGTATAGCCTCCACAGAGGAGGAGAGGGCCGCCAGATTGGCCGACACATGCAGGAAACCCCCGAACATGGAAGATCCCAATTGGGCCACGTCGGCACGGTGCTCTTCGTGATGACGTGCGTGCTCCTCCCGGGAAGCACACACGTCATCACGAATTGCACCCGCGCGCATCGCGACCCCAATCAGGACCTTCTCCATACGGCCACGGGTCCCCTCGTCCACAGGTGGAGGGGAGTCAGGTGACATGGACATCCCATCTACCTGCGGACGGGCCTGGGACGGGGCATCCCTGCTGGTGCATGGTGGTGCACTCACAGGGTCAGGGACAGCGACATGCACAGGCCCCTCCACGGTGACCTGTGCTGCCTCCTGCCCCTGCTCCTGGACTGCACCACTTGCACCAGCAGGGATGCCCCACCAGGCCCTATGTGTGCCTCAGTGGCGGCCTCCTCCTCCTCTGTGGAAACCACCAACCTGGATGGCTCATCACTGTCTTCCGCTGTAGCAGGCCCCTGTGGGGGCTCACCCACCCCTTCCGCTGCAGCCGTGGGGGCATCCCCGCCGCCTTGCTCCACAGCGCCGTCTCCGCCCTCTTCTTCACTAGCCGCTGCGTAGAGGGAGACATAGAACACAAGCATCAGGGTACTGTACAATGGTCCCCTAGACAGGAAGCAATAGCAGATGAGTACCACTGTCAAAGTGCACTTCCATCATGTCCCACCACAACACATGGGTCAGTCCAGGCAAAACACACACAGTAACAGGCATGGTGCATGCCATGGACATTTCCATACATGTCCAATGGACTCTTGAAACATACAATGATATGGAACTCACATGCATCATGGGTCATGCCTATCACATGCACACACTTCACCTCAGTCACATCCATCTGGCCTCATACACCCCAAACACAGCGGATACAAGGATAACTAGGCTGCATCAGTGAATCTGTGCATTGTCACACACATGTGTCATGCATCTATGGCATTCACAAGTCAGACACGCAGGTCAGGCACACAGACATGGCTACCATATATGTACCTGGCATCAGCACCCATCCCTCACCCCCACCCATGTCCAGGAACAGAGACTGGCATGCTCTCATGTGTAAAATCTGCATAGGGCTCCCATGTCGCATTTAAACACATGCAACGACCATGTGGTTCACACATCACTGGTCGCACATGCATCACCATGATGTCCCTGCACACATACATGCGTACATGGCCTATGTCACACATACAGGCAAGTATCAGACAACCAGCACACCGCAACATGCCCTGTCTCACACAGCAATGCTTGGCCACTTACCGCTCAACTCCAGACGGGTCTCCCTCTGAAGGATCTGGGCGTGGAGCGCTGGGCATACGCATTCCAGGACCCTCATCTGGATGGAACTCATGCGGCCCCGGCCCCCCTCCACGAGGCGCCGGGCCTTCACGAGGGTCCTGGACCTCAAGTCCTCCCAGCGCTTCTTGATCTTCTGGACGTCGCGGGTTGCCACCCCCTCCACGTTGATGGCAACCACACAGTCGGCCCAGATCCTCTCCCGTCCTTCCTTGCTGGCGCGGGACGATCCAAAGAGGGCATCATACTGCCCCAGGACATGCTCCACCAGGACACCAACTTCGGTGGCAGTGAAGCTGGTGCCCCTCTGCCTCTCTGGCCTGGGGTTGCCACTGGTGCCAGATGTCGAAGTGCCCGACATGGCAACCCCAGAGGCAGGAGTGGGTGGGCAACAGGGTCCTGGGGCTGGGCTGTGGAGCGATGTTATCCCAGTCGGGAGTCTTCTGTTCCAGCAGGGGTGGACACAGCAACTGGACCCCTGCAGATGGCTGATGTGCAGGCACCAAATGGCAGGGCACGGTGGCAGCAGGCAGGCAGGCAGCAGCAGATGGCACGTGGGAGGCTGCTCGGGGCACTGGGGGGCAGTAATTCGGCCTTCTGGACAGGAGCGTGTGTTTTCGCGTGGCCAGCTTGATACGGAGTGATTTGGCACGTGAAAATCCTGCACGTCAGCGTGAAATTCGAGGAAAGGCCCTTAGCGCGTAAGCACGTCAGCACGCATACGCGATTCTATTGGACCAAAGGCCCTCAGCGCGTAAGCGCATCTGTGACGTGACCCGCACGGGTGTTTCCCTCATAGCACGTGATGACGGAGCACACGTGGAAAGACTGCACGTCAGAGTGTCATCGCGTGTAATTGGACAAAAGTGCGCGTACACGCGATTGGCCTATGTACGTGTATTTCAGGGGTGCGCGGGCACTTACACACGCGAGTACATCAGCGCACGTGTATTCCGGGGTGCGCGGGAATTTCCACACGCTATTGGCCTGGGTACTGGATTTCAGGGGTGCGCGGGAAGTTTCACACGCTCGCCTACAACACGCACAAAGAAACACGTACGCCAGTAGGAAGCAGGCATACGTCGACCCGCGACGCATAAATTTGCACGCAAAAAACTAACAAGCTCAGACGCCAGGATGAATATACCGTTCCTAGCAGCAGTGGCCGTGGGCTACCAAAGGAGGAGGAGGAGGATAGTCAGGGCCAGAATTTTCACACCCAGAACCAGCCTTTTCGGGATGCCTGATGACCAGGTGTATGGGAGGTACAGGTTTCCACCACACATAATACTGGACCTGGTGAGTGAGTGGGAGGATGACCTCACATCACCCACCCTGTGCTCCCAAGCACTCAGCCCCCTGGAGAAGGTCCTCAATGTACTGCACTTCTTAGCCACTGGATCATTTCAGCGGACAAGTGCCATAGTGGGTGGGGTGTCACAGGCCACGCAGTCACGCTGCCTACACCAGGTCTTGAACATCATCACTGCACGCCCATCAGTCCGCAGGCACATATACCTGCCCAGAACACCTGCAGAAAGGCATGCTGCCGCCCTGGATTTTTACGGTGTGGCACGATTCCCCAAAGTGCTAGGTGCCATCGACTGCACCCATGTGGCTCTACGTCCCCCCAGGGCATCTGAGCACATCTATAGGAACCGCAAGCACTGGCATTCCATCAACGTGCAGGTAGTATGTAATGCCAAGGGAATCATCACCTCAGTATATGCCAACTATCCCGGTTCCACCCACGACAGCTTCATTTACCGAATGTCCACCCTAAGCCGGGACCAAGAAGCTGGGCGGCATGGCGATACATGGCTGCTTGGTGAGTATGAATGCCACTGCACATGCATGCATGTCAGATACTGAGCAAGGTCACAACCCCACCAATGATACCCATCACCACCTCCACAGGGGTCAGTGCCTACCCTCTCAGCCCCCACATGATGACGCCAATTCGGAACCCCACCACGCCACCCGAGGTAAGATATAACACAGCCCATATTGCAACCCGGGGCATAGTGGAGCGCACATTCGGAGTGCTTAAGTCACGCTTTCGCTCCCTTGACCGTTCTGGTGGGCAGCTGTTATACGCTCCCCCAGTAGTGTGCAGGATCATAGTGGCAGCATGTGTCCTGCACAACGTTGCAACATGCCGGGGCCTGGCCGTGGACATGGTGGTGCCCCCACATCCCCAACCACATGCACGCCCGCTGCGCATGGGAGGGGAAAGGGCACGGGGAGAGGCAGCCCGTACACAGCTAGTGGCTAATTACTTCACATAGAAATCACACCCCTGTGGAGTGCACACTGGCCTGGCACATACCATCTGACAATCAATGATGACTCAACCTGACACTGATCCTGAATGTCTGGAGAATCAACCGTCAAAACCATATCAGCCTGAGATTGTTCACCTGGAAGTGTTACAATGTGTGCATCCCTACCTACACAGACACCACCCATGCAGTTTCGTGAAAAAACACATTCATGCAGCTAAAATGAATACCCACTTGCAAAATGCAACATGAGGACAGTGCCATGTCACCCAACCCATCCCCAGCACCGCCACACGATGCCATGTCATGCTATGTGCGGGTAAACAAAGTAATTCCCACAACATGACACAAGTGTCACAAAGTACAGTGTCCCTAATTGAAACTCGCGACACCTGAAATGCTCACAGTAATGCAGGACCAACAACACACTTGAGCAGGTATTTAGCAATAACACTTATCAGCTACTGACCCTCAAAACTACCATTAACATGACATTACGAATGTAAGGAATTAGTAGTCTCACCACCTGGAAATGCCTGCACTCCCACCACTTCCAACTGTACAGTGTTGCCGCCATGTAGAGTTGTAGGTGCACTGCTGCCAACATGGACTCCATCTCCAAAGTAGAGGGCCTTGTGTAGACATGAGGAAAGGACCTGCAAATTAGGAGGTAGACATGGATGATGAGTTACACATCAATGCAACATGCAGTGTACAACACAACAGCAATATGCACTAGGAATGTATACACAGTATTGACTAGACTACCCACACATGTAGTGGGAGTCCAATGTCACCATGTACGTCAATGTCACTTGGGCACACCCTTTGCAAGCCCATGGAAACGGGAAGCAGGAGGGGTGTGTGTGACAAAAACCCAAGCATCTGAACCAAATACATGACAAGCCTGCATGTGCCCAGCCACAATGCAGCGTATGCCCACGGGAGCCACACAAGGCAACACACTGTCCCAAAAAAAAAAGAAAAAAAAAAATCAAAAATGGCCATTAATGGGCCCGGGGGGGTTGGGGAGGCCACCCAGGAGGTCCGAGGACAGGGTGCACACCAAAACCCAGATGTGTGGATCTTGCGAAAAAAAAACACCTCCATGGGCTCATGGCCCACACGGCTACCCTATTGTGGGAGTATCACTGCTGTCGCTATTCTCACCCTGTGCAGCTGCATCCGGAGGTGGTGGCACTATGGGAGGCAGCCCACGCAAGGCCCTAGTCTGTTCCTCCATGGCTGCAAGCATGCGGGTGTGGTAGGTCTCGTTCTGGAGGATGAGTGTGCGGAGGTCCCCATGCAACAACTCACGGGATGCCCGGACCTCCGCCCTAGTTGCCTGCATCTCAGCTGAGAGCGTACGGGTGAGACGCTCCAGCTGCTGTTCTGTCCTTCGGTTTGTTGAAGCCTCAAGCTCAACAAGAGTCGTCCTGAGGTGAAGGAGTTCCAGCCTCTGGGCTTCCCTGTGGCCCTGGGACTCTATGGAGATGGCTTCCTGCAGAGTTGCCAGTGCCGCCCACCTGTCCCTGTTGGACGCCAACATGTCCTCCCTGTGTGACTGGCAGATGGAGTCGGTTGCCTGCTGTAGTCGCTCCATCAGCCTTTCGGGGGGACAATGGAAGTGGCCACCCTATCCATGGCCTGAGCCATCATCTCTGATGATGCTGCCTGTTGGGTTGCCATACCGTAAATGGATTGCTCCCATGCGGTATTGCCAGGTGGCGTACGGCCACCACGTCGGCGGGCACCACACCTGTCTGGGGCAAGGCAAACTGCGCCTTGCTGTGCCGGCACTGCCTGAGGCTGCAGGACTGCATTCCCCCTCTGATCTGCTGGCCCTGGAACAGGATCAGATGTCGCGGAGTGTGACCCTGCATCCGTAACCACCAAAGGCGTAGCTGCCAACACTGACATCCCCATTGAGGGTTCTGACCCTGGTGCAGGTGGGTCAGACAGAACAGAATCCCTCCCAGGAACACTCACCTGCGACGGCACGTAGGGCTCATCATCCGAATCAACACCTGAGTACAGCTCGGGGGAGGTGCAGCCAGAGACACCCCTTGAGAACACGACCTGCAGCAGTTGTGGGTTCTCACCCACCACCACACCACGTCCCTCACTGGTGGTCGGTCGGCCCTCAGACCCCTCCTGGGTCTGCACCATCTCCACAACCCCAGCAGTATCAGGTGCGTCTTCCCCTGCAAAGACATAAAAGCAAACAAATGGAAACAGGCATTAGCACCATGGCACACAATGAGGGCTGAGAAGCAACAGAACCAGTACTTGATTGACACATGTCCCACATGACTAAAACCCTCCCATGCATGCACCCTCACTGCGTATGAAGGGTAGGCAAATGGCACACACTGATGACACCAAGATGGAAGATGAACACATTTTCTGCATGCTGCCTAGCAGTGGCATCACACATTGGCCTGTGATTGCCAGGTGAAATACACATGCCATCACACAGATGGCATGTACCATTGCTATTGAGTGAAGATGGAGAGGAGGGCAGCACTTATTCATTCAGTCCAGTTCCCTCATGTAATAGCTTTTCTAATTCAAACAGGTCTGATTTTTCACCTGGAGCTGCCAGTCCAAAATGGTCTGATTGCACAGGGACATGTCTAAACAAATGATATCCAGGTAACAAAGTCACTCCACTTTACCATAGCCATGTCAGACATGTGACTAGAGGACTGAGAAATGCAAACAATCTGCCTGAATGAACAGAGAAAAATAAGCAACAATGTTGTGGCAAGGTGACACTTCAAGGGCAACTGACGTGCTGTTGGGCTAGATGTCTACTGTTGGCAGAAGGGATACTGCTATGGCCAAATGCTGCTGCGCAGAATGTATTGCATGAAGCACATGGGTGACCCAAACGACTCAGGCGCACACACCCTCACCTGGCACACAAACAGAAGCCCTCACACACACACCATGCACATGGATGACACACACATGCATGTGCACTCACCGGACAATGCCTCATAATCAGGCAGATCTCCCACGCCTTGGATCTGTTCCTCCGTGACGTAGGTCCCAGCGACTGACTCATGTGGAGTGAGTTCCATGTCTTCTACTGGAGACCCACCTCCAGTCACTAGAGTTGCGGCATGACTTGAGGCCAGCTTATTCTTTGCCCTGCTCTTTAGGTCATTCCAGCGCTTATAGCAATCATTGGCTGTGCGCCTCACGATTCCAAGGGCACTTACGATGTCCGCAACGGTCTGCCAGTGTGCCTGCCGTTGTGCAGGTGTGGTCTTGGATCCTGCAACAATGACCATTTCGTTATCATGTGCGGACACATACTCGACAAGTGCATTCAGTTCGGCATCCGTGAAGCTGGGCTTCCTCGACGGGCCGGACTGTGTAGCCGTGTCTGGGGCATCAGCCTGTGCCGGACGAGCACTCTTCCTCTACCGCTTGGAAGGTGGTGGTGATCCTGAGTGTCCTACGCCGCTCTGGACACTAGGGGCAGGAGCCCTGGTGGACTCTGTATCAGGAGTGTGGGATTGCACACTCAGTATGGGAGTTGGTGCAGGCATTGGCTCAAGTGTAATGGTGTCAGGGGGAATGTCAGCAGGATGGACTAGGACCGACACTGTCCTGGCTGGGTGTGTGAGAGCTGGGGTGGATGGAGCCGCAGCTGCCCCTGCAGCCTCTCCACCCTGCCTACTTGGGGCAGAAGATGACCTTGCTGCCCCTGATCCACGTGGCCTGATGACATCAACGTGCACCAGCGCACGTGTCATAGGCCTGCTGACCTGGAAGTCAGCCATGGAGTCAGCCAGGTCTGGTGCCACAATGGGCTGGTCCAACAAGGGCTGAGCATGGATGGTGTCAGCCACATCAGCCTCAACCAGGGGGGGATTATGGGTCCCCTTGACTGGTCCTCCACACATGGGGGGACAGGGTCACCCTGCAAGTAACGACCACGTCCCCTACCGGATCCACCACGGCCACCACTTGTGGCTTGTCCACCTTTGCCACCCTTACAGATTCCTCGCCTCCCAACCATGGCACTGATGTTAATGTGCGTATGGGAGTGGCTGTAAACTATTGTCCTGGGCAATTGGGGGTCAAAGGGGTTGGGTACCAGATGGTAATTGTACCCTAGTGCTCTAGCAAGGCTGAATGTGACCCCTGGGGAAAGATGACGGGTCACGCAACGCACAGGAAGCCCAAAAAAGGGAGATGACGTGCACGCAACCCCTCCTAGACCACCTGTGCGGAAAAAAAAACCTGCACTACGCTGTGGCACCCAGTAACACAAGAATGAACGTATGCGTGTCACACGCAGCCTAGAATGACCTCTGAAGGGGTAGGCTACACACGGGGCAAGCACAGATGTTAGATACGTGCGTGACTCACCGTCTGCCAGGAAAAAGAGCGTGAAAAAGAAGCGCGTGTGTGCGTTGGCAACACCCCCGCCAAAAGAAGAATTGTACGCTGTCTGAGGAGACAGGACAACAGTAGAAGGGAACGCTGTTTGAGGGAACAGGCCCAGGAAAACCAGAAAAAGAGAAAAAAGAGAAAAAGCTGTCAGAGGTAACAGGGAGTACGAACTTGAAACGCTGTGAAGTAAATCGCGTGTGAAATGACAAGAAGTACAGATTTCACCCACTCGCTCCCCACGAAAAGCACGTACAAGGAAATGGTGTTCTACAGGTACCTTTTATGCAGGCCCACACGTCCAGCGTCACTTCCGCGTGTACGCGCTAGGGCCATTTCCACCAATTACACGCTTTGTCAATTCCGCGTGTACGCGCTAGGGCCATTTCCACCAATTACACGCTTTGTCACTTCCGCGTGTACGCGCTAAGGCCATTTCCACCAATTACACGCTTTGACACTCGGACTTGTCTTTCATTTTTTTAACACGCAACATTTCAAACGTGTGCCATATTCAACGTGCACGTGACTTCATAGACGCGCATACGCTGGTGGCCTTTGGGCCAATGAATGTACAGACGTGTGCTGACGCGCTTACGCGCTAAGGGCCTTTCCTCAAATTACACGCAGACGTGCTGGATTTTCACGTACAAAATCACTCCGTATCAAGCTGGCCACGCGTTCACACACGGAAGACCACGCTCCTGCCCAGAAGGCCGAATTACTGCCCCCCCAGAGCCCTGAGCACGCTCTCACCTGCCATCTGCTGCTGCCTGACTGCCTGCTGCCCACGTGCCCTGACATTTGCTGCCTGCACATCAGCCAGGGGTGCTGTTGCTGTGACCACCCCTGCTGGAACCGAAGACTCCCGACTGCTTTTCCATCCCCCCACAGCCCAGCCCCAGGACCCAGTTGCCCACCCACTCCTGCCTCTGGGGTTGCCATGTCGGGCACTGCAACATCTGGCACCAGTGGCAACCCCCGGCCAAGGAGGCAGAGGGGCACCAGCTTCACTGCCACCGAAGTTGGTGTCCTGGTGGAGCATGTCCTGGGGCAGTATGATGCCCTCTTCGGAAGGTTGCGCGCCGACAAGGAAGGACGGACTCGGATCTGGATGGACATCGTGACTGCCATCAACGTGGAGGAGGTGGCAGTCCGCGACTACGAACGTGTCAGGAAGCGCTGGGAGGACATCAGGTCCAGGACCCTCAACAAGGCCCGGCGCCTCCTGAAGGCAGCGGATGCTAAGGGGCGCCGGGGCCACTTGTCGGAAGATCAGATGAGGGTCCTCGAACGCATATCCCCAGCGCTCCACGTCCAGGTCCTTGAGAGGCAGACCCGTCTGGAGTCGAGCGGTAAGTGTACATGCATACTGATTGTAAGCTGTGCGGGTGGTGTGCCAGGAGTGTGCAGGTTGAACATGTATTTTTATGTGGGCAAGTAGGGGGGGTGTACAGGGCCGTGAGGGTGACACATGCGAGAGGTCTCATGTGTGACACATGGATGGTGCTTGTGTGTGTGGGCTTGCATGGCACAGGATGTGGAGGAATGATTGTCAGGTGTGTCATGGATGTCGATCGGAACACTGCGACAGTTGGCGGAGGTGTACACATGCATGCAAGTTTGGTGGTGTGTGTGTGCATGTGTAGTGTACTCCCTATGTTGCATGTGATGTGTGGATGACCTTTGGCTGCTCATACTGTTGTATGTGAATGGATGGTGCTGGATGTTGCAATATGGCTGTGGTATGGCTCATGTGTGCAAGTTGAAATGACATGTGTATTGGGGATTGTGATGTCATGTCTGAGGTTTACCAATGCCACTCATGTATGAATGTCATGTGTGTACAAGTCCATTGTACAGTGCCCTGATGCCTGTGTTTTCTTTCTCCCTGTCTGCAGCGTCAACTGATGAAGAGGGCGGAGAAGGTGCTGTGGAGCACAGCGGCAGGGGTCGCACCACCAGCCGGACGCAAAGGCCCGGATCCCCTCCCAGGTTCTGATCTCGTCGGGGAGTGAGGAGTCCGGTGCCGTGTCCCAGGCCGCAGCTGCCGAGGGGAGGTCCAAGAGGCGGAGGTTGGAGTTGGACTCCTCGGCAGCAGAAGGGGCAGCTGGGACCCCACAGGGCCCAATGGAGGAAGATGGCACTGAGTCATCCAGGTTGGTGGGGGGTTTGGAGGAGGATGAGGCCATGCAAGCGACAGAGGCGGGGTCTGGAGGTGGGGATTCCACTGGTGCTAGTGGTGCAGTGCAGGATCAGGGACAGGAGGCAGCACAGGCCGCCGCGGAAGTGCCTGTGTGCAATCCTGTCCCTGCTCCTGTCACTGCATCATCTTGCACCAGCGGGGATGCCTACCTCCAGACCCGTTCTCAGGGAGGGGATTGGCTTACAACACCTGGCCTTCCTCTCCCTGCGGATGTGGCTATCCTGCACCAGGTTGAGCCTGTCCAGGGTGGGGTGGCGTTGCGTCAACGGGCCATGCGAGCTGACCTGCAGTCTTTTCATGATGAGTCTGCACGTCTTCTCGCATGGCTCGTTGACCGCGTTGACCCACTGGGACAGCTCACCAGGGCTGGATTCCTCCGTTTCCTGGACCTTGTTCCGACCCCCTCCTCCACGTAACCCCCTATGCCCCAGTCGTCCTCCATGCCATCTTCCCACCCATGTGTCACCTGGGTGCCCTGTGGAGCTGCCTCCGACCCTGCGGCCAGGCTGGTGGACAACAGATCCCTGCCACAGTCGGGAGTCGGACGTGCAGCAGGGGTGGCCACATCAACGACTGCACCCCAGCTGGAGGAGGATGTGCAGGCACCATCGGACAGGGCACATGGACAGCAGCAGCTGCAGCAGCAGGAGGCTGTAGGTGGGAGCCACGATAGCTCGGGGCCTTCAACATCGGAGGGGCAGGCATCGGCCGGAGGGCAGGAGGACCCTGGACGTGAAGTGTCTTCTGTGTGGCATCGGTTGGGCCACGCCATAGATGCGGAGCGGCGGCGGGCGGAAGAGGCGCGGCTCACGATGGTCAGGGTGGAGAACTCCATGCGGAGGGCCCTGAGGCGGGCCGAGTGCCTCGAGGCAATCCGCAGGGAGTTGGAGGTGAACATGTCGGCGTCCCTGCGGACCCTCGGGGCCATGGAACAGGACCGCCTCCGGGACATAGACGAGGAGTTCGATGATGCCCTGGCCCGGAACACCACTAAGTGAGCCGCTGGACTGGCCCGCCGCCATTGTATATAGTTATTTAGTGATAGGTTTCCTTTATAGTTTATTTTTATTTGGAGTCGACGGACACTGCTCCACCTTTTGTATATAGTTCCATTTTAGATAGGTTTTTTGGTAGGTTTCATTTCTTCTGTTGGGATGATGGACCCTGAATAATTTGTACATAGTTGGACTTTGGATTTGGATATTTTTTTTACTATGAATATTTTTGACCATGGAGCAATGGTTTTCTATTTCTTTTTTCTCTTCATTTCCTTTTTATGGACTTGAACTTTGGAAGACATTTTTTTGGATTATCATTTATTGATTTTAATTTGAAAAGGGACAGCCAGCTTAATTTTGTTATTTTTTTACTTGTGTATTTTGTTTAATTTTGATTGCCATTACTGTTGTTTTTAATACATTATTTGGATTTTTTCATTCTTCAATGTGTGGTTTCATCTCATTGTTTTCATGCATGTCATGATATGGGTTTTCAGGTTCACTTGCACCCATTGTGTGTGTGTGAGACACATGTGTTGATTTACATTGTTTCCATTGGAGTAGTATCATGGGCGCATGTAATACTTGGTTGTGTCTTTGGGCTGTGGTGGCCGTGAGACATGAGTGGGGGCCTGGTGGGGGCTGCCCATGGTGGCTGGGGGGTGGGGGTGGTGGTAAACATGGGTGGGAGCCTGGTGGGGGCTGCCCATGGTGGCTGGGAGGTGGGGGTGGTGGTAGACATGGGTGGGAGCCTGGTGGGGGCTGCCCATGGTGGCTGGGGGGTGGGGTGGGTGGGAGACATGAGTGGGGGCCTGGTGGAGGCTGTCCCTGCACTGCTGGGGGTGTGGGTGGGTGGGAGACATGAGTGGGGGCCTGGTGGAGGCTGCCCATGGTGGCCTGGGGGTGGGGGTGGTGGGAGACATGGGTGGGGGCCTGGTGGAGGGTGCCCCACACTGCTGGGGGGGTGGGGGTGGTGGGAGACATGAGTGGGGGCCTGGTGAAGGCTGCCCCTGCACTGCTGGGGGGTGGGGGTGGTGGTAGACATGGGTGGGAGCCTGGTGGGGGCTGCCCATGGTGGCTGGGGGGTGGGGGTGGGTGGGAGACATGAGTGGGTGCCTGGTGGGGGCTGCCCATGGTGGCTGGGGGGTGGGGGTTGTGGTAGACATGGGTGGGAGCCTGGTGGGGGCTGCCCATGGTGGCTGGGGGGTGGGGGTAGACATGGGTGGGAGCTTGGTGGGGGCTGCCCATGGTGGTTGGGGGGTGGGGTGGGTGGTAGACATGAGTGGGGGCCTGGTGGAGGCTGCCCCTGCACTGCTGTGGGGTGGGGGTGGGTGGGAGACATGAATGGGGGCCTGGTGAGGGCTGCCCATGGTGGCTGGGGGGTGGGGGTGGGTGGGAGACATGAGTGGGGGCCTGGTGGGGGATGCCCATGGTGGCTGGGGGGTGGGAGGGGGTGGTAGACATGGGTGGGAGCCTGGTGGGGGCTGCCCATGGTGGCTGGGGGGGGGGGTGGGTGGGAGACATGGGTGGGAGCCTGGTGGGGGCTGCCCATGGTGGCTGGGGGGTGGGGGTGGGTGGGAGACCTGAGTGGGGGCCTGGTGGAGGCTGCCCCTGCACTGCTGGGGGGTGGGGGTGGTGGTAGACATGGGTGGGAGCCTGGTGGGGCTGCCCATGGTGGCTGGGGGGTGGGGGTGGGTGGGAGACATGAGTGGGGGCCTGGTGGAGGCTGCCTCTGCACTGCTGGGGAGTGGGGGTGGGTGGGAGACATGAGTGGGAGCCTGGTGGAGGCTGCCCATGGTGGCTGGGGGGTGGGGGTGGTGGGAGACATGGGTGGGGGCCTGGTGGAGGGTGTCCCACACTGCTGGGGGGGTGGGGGTGGTGGGAGACATGAGTGGGGGCCTGGTGGGGGCTGCCCATGGTGGCAGGGGGGTGGGGGGGTGGTAGACATGGGTGGGAGCCTGGTGGGGGCTGCCCATGGTGGCTGGGGGGGGGTGGGAGACATGGGTGGGAGCCTGGTGGGGCTTTCCATGGTGGCTGGGGGGTGGGGGTGGGTGGGAGACATGAGTGGGGGCCTGGTGGAGGCTGCCCCTGCACTGCTGGGGGGTGGGGGTGGTGGTAGACATGGGTGGGAGCCTGGTGGGGGCTGCCCAAGGTGGCTGGGGGGTGGGGGTGGGTGGGAGACATGAGTGGGGGCCTGGTGGAGGCTGCCCCTGCACTGCTGGGGGTGGGGGTGGGTGGGAGACATGAGTGGGGGCCTGGTGGAGGCTGCCCATGGTGGCTGGGGGGTGGGGGTGGTGGGAGACATGGGTGGGGGCCTGGTGGAGGGTGCCCCACACTGCTGGGGGGGGTGGGGGTGGTGGGAGACATGAGTGGTGGCCTGGTGGGGGCTGCCCATGGTGGCTGGGGGTGGGTGGGAGACATGAGTGGGGGCCTGGTGGGGGCTGCCCATGGTGGCTGTGGGGGTGGGGGGGTGGTAGACATGGGTGGGAGCCTGGTGGGGGCTGCCCATGGTGGCTGGGGGGGTGGGAGACATGGGTGGGAGCCTGGTGGGGCTTTCCATGGTGGCTGGGGGGTGGGGGTGGGTGGGAGACATGAGTGGGGGCCTGGTGGAGGCTGCCCCTGCACTGCTGGGGGTGGGGGTGGTGGTAGACATGGGTGGGAGCCTGGTGGGGGCTGCCCAAGGTGGCTGGGGGGTGGGGGTGGGTGGGAGACATGAGTGGGGGCCTGGTGGAGGCTGCCCCTGCACTGCTGGGGGTGGGGGTGGGTGGGAGACATGAGTGGGGGCCTGGTGGAGGCTGCCCATGGTGGCTGGGGGGTGGGGGTGGTGGGAGACATGGGTGGGGGCCTGGTGGAGGGTGCCCCACACTGCTGGGGGGGGTGGGGGTGGTGGGAGACATGAGTGGTGGCCTGGTGGGGGCTGCCCATGGTGGCTGGGGGGGTAGGGGGTGGTAGACATGGGTGGGAGCCTGGTGGGGGCTGCCCATGGTGGCTGGGGGGTGGGGGTGGGTGGGAGACATGAGTGGGGGCCTGGTGGAGGCTGCCCCTGCACTGCTGGGGGGTGGGGGTGGGTGGGAGACATGAGTGGGGGCCTGGTGGGGGCTGCCCGTGGCTGGGGGGTGGGGGTGGGTGGGAGACATGAGTGGGGGCCTGGTGGGGGCTGCCCATGGTGGCAGGGGGGTGGGGGGGTGGTAGACATGGGTGGGAGCCTGGTGGGGGCTGCCCATGGTGGCTGGGGGTGGGTGGGTGGGAGACATGAGTGGGGGCCTGGTGGGGGCTGCCCATGGTGGCTGGGGGGTGGGGGTGGGTGGGAGACATGAGTGGGGGCCTGGTGGGGGCTGCCCATGGTGGCAGGGGGGTGGGGGGGGTGGTAGACATGGGTGGGAGCCTGGTGGGGGCTGCCCATGGTGGCTGGGGGGGGGTGGGAGACATGGGTGGGAGCCTGGTGGGGCTTTCCATGGTGGCTGGGGGGTGGGGGTGGGTGGGAGACATGAGTGGGGGCCTGGTGGAGGCTGCCCCTGCACTGCTGGGGGGTGGGGGTGGTGGTAGACATGGGTGGGAGCCTGGTGGGGGCTGCCCAAGGTGGCTGGGGGGTGGGGGTGGGTGGGAGACATGAGTGGGGGCCTGGTGGAGGCTGCCCCTGCACTGCTGGGGGTGGGGGTGGGTGGGAGACATGAGTGGGGGCCTGGTGGAGGCTGCCCATGGTGGCTGGGGGGTGGGGGTGGTGGGAGACATGGGTGGGGGCCTGGTGGAGGGTGCCCCACACTGCTGGGGGGGTGGGGGTGGTGGGAGACATGAGTGGTGGCCTGGTGGGGGCTGCCCATGGTGGCTGGGGGGGTAGGGGGTGGTAGACATGGGTGGGAGCCTGGTGGGGGCTGCCCATGGTGGCTGTGGGGGTGGGAGACATGAGTGGGGGCCTGGTGGGGGCTGCCCATGGTGGCTGGGGGGTGGGGGTGGTGGGAGACATGAGTGGGGGCCTGGTGGAGGCTGCCCCACAGTGCTGGGGGGTGGGGGTGGTTGTAGACATGGGTGGGAGCATGGTGGGGGCTGCCCATGGTGGCTGGGGGGTGGGGGTGATAGGGGACATGAGTGGGAGCCTGGTGGAGGGTGCCCCACACTGCTGGGGGGGGGAGACATGAGCAGGTGTGCAGGGTAGTCCCCTGTTTTGTGGGCTGCCTGCAGGGGCCGTGGAGGGTGTACAGGGAACACCTGTGAGGACCCACTCAGCCTAATCGCGTGTGTAACTTCCCGCGCACCCCTGTAATACACGTACCCAGCCAAATCGCGTGTGATAATTCCCGCGCACCCCTGTAATACACGTACCCAGCCAAATCGCGTGTCATTATTCCCGCGCACCCCTGTAATACACGTACCCAGCCAAATCGTGTGTGACAATTCCCGCGTACCCCTGTCATACACGTACCCAGCCAAATCGCGTGTGATAATTCCCGCGTACCCCTGTAATACACGTACCCTGGCTAATCGCGTGTAAAACTTCACGCGTACCCCTGTCATACACGTACCCTGGCTAATCGCATGTAAAACCTCCCGCGTACCCCTGATATGAACGTTACCCGCTTTGCGTTCCTTGTTTGGCAGCCCTGTAAACTGGTCCAGGGTTAGCGCAGCCCTTTGCGATGATTTAGCGATTTTGATGGCTTTTCCTTGCGCGAGGGCGTTCTTGGGGGCGTTACTGGCGCTGCTGCAGGGTCGCTGCGATACTCTGCGCCATGGCTGGTTTGGGAGCCTAAAATCCATGAATACGCTGTGCGCGGAAATCGGTTTTGGCGCACGCGCCTGGCGCAGTCAATCGCACGCGGACACTCTGCGCCAGCCGCTTGCGACACGTTTCTGCGAAATTCTATGAATTACCCTGTTTGTCTTTACCGCCGCCAATGCTACCTTGATTGGCCTGGCTTGTCCAGAAGGCTACCCTGTTCCAAGAAGCTAGGCTGGCCTTCTGAACCTCGGCCCACCAGGTCAGAGTTCAGAAATCCGTCTTAACAGGCAGCATCATGGTCATTGTTTCAAATGGATTTAGTGAAGACAGTCATACCAGACACTAATAGACACCAGTCCCATCACTGGGACAGTGCTAATCACAGAGTTGAAACTGGTGTTACATCAAATTCCTGTGGCTATTTAATTGTGCGCTCTTAGTGGTCCTCATGCTGCAACCAGGCATGTCGTATATTTAAAGATGTAGGTGCCACCAGACTGCATACGATTATTACGTTTAAAAAAAGAGGTGCAAAAATTGGACGCAAACAACAAGAACTACGCTTCTAGCATGCCTACCTAATGCGCTGTACACGAAACTGTATTGTATTCGTCAGGGGCGTTGCTAGGGGGGGGGCTAAGAGGGCTGTAGCCCCTGATCTTTTGGTTGTAGCCCCGGATAGAATCTCAGGAGCTACAGCCAAAAGACTAGCTAGCCCCCAGTCCCAACAGTTCCAACATCAGCTTAGCCCCGGGTCTTTTCCAGACCTAGCAACTCCCCTGGTATTCGTTTTGACCTAAAAATGCTAACAAAAAGAAGTTTTAAAAAACAAGATGCAGAAAATTAAAAAGCCACCTCTGTTTGCAGGAACTGTGTATCCCAGCAGCAGTCAGGAACGCACATGCCATTTGAAACTGCCCTGTTCCACTGAAGGACTGGGGCTGAGCATGCCAGTTGGCGGTATGAGCAAAGGTACATGTGTGTAGTATAATTTTGGCATGGAGCATTTATGAAAGGGGGTCTGAGTAGAAGAACCCCCTTTCAGAAACAGAATTATTTTATATTATTAAAAATAAAAAACTAGGGCTTATGCACCCTTGCAGATGGAAATACATCACAAACGCACACAAGTTCCACCTGAACATTTAATGTAAATGTTAGATGCGTGGTGTGAAAGTCAAATTTGTTGTAGGTAAAGTTATGGTATGGGTGTAGTAAAAAACGAAATGTGAATAAAATATTTCGGGGTGAGGGAAAAGAAGTTTATAAAAGATTTTTGAAAAATGCATTTTTTCCCAGTTGCCATGGAGTAAATTACTATGACGCAAGGTGCTCTAATTTAGACTAACAATTTAACCAGTTACCAGGAGTATATACATCCGACTTACTCCTAATTGACTTTACTTTCTAGGAGTATGTCAGGAACAAGTGATAGTCACTCCTGGTAACTTCTTTGCAAATTAAATAGTCTCTCTCCCAGATTAAGTCAAGAGTCAGTCAGTTACTACCAGGCGTTTAAGTGGGGTGGGGTTACTCAGGCTCATCACAGCTTAGTCCAAAAAGTACTATGGTTCCCTGCCCTAATGTCCCCATGCTAAAAGTCCATAGAAAGGGGATGAGTGACAACTGTGCTGTTGCCCAGCAGATGTCACTATACCCCGTACTCAGAATCCCAATGTCAGTTTCAGACATGTGGGGTTAGATTATTTTATTTTTAATACTTTGAGGGGACAATATAGAGAACACATTGATCTTCGAACCATAGGTTTATATTGAAGTCTTGTCATTAGAATCCTTCAATGAAATGAATACATAAGTATCATGGATTTACTTCAAAAGAGCACAGAGAATGAAACCTGTATTGGCCTATTTTGATTTAATTTCGGTTTTATATTGAAATATTTGCATTTCAGAGGACGTTTGTACTGCTAATTAATTGGATTATATTTAACACATCTATAGAAGATTGTGCGCCCTTTTATGCCAGCTAGGAAACCTTGGCTGTGTCTGTTAGGCCACGCCTTCATTATATACATGACATGTATTTTACAGGATCCTTGGCTACTTGCGATTCTTAAACCCTGCCTCTAAATTTTGGCTTTGCACTCCTTCCGCACTTCCGCAATTTCATAACCCCCTTAAGGCGCTGCTTAGTCAGTACCAGGGGTTTCTTTATTAGTTCAGCGCCTTTGGGTCTTGTGAATTAGGTGAAAGGTACACACATTTTTCAAGAATAAGAAGTTATACCTCATTTATTTGTGACTACTGTTTCTAGGTGTAAGTTATGCTCGGATGTAGGAGAACCGCGCGGTCGCCTAGGTGGAATTCCATGCGAGTTCGCCTCAATGTTCTCACTTTGTGCTAACTCTGTCTGCGCCGGTGTGTGGCTCAAGTACTCATTGATCCAAAAGTTGTATCAAGATTGCTAGTCTGATTCCAGACGAATAATATTTAAACTTAAAGGTACTCTTACGGTTTGGCAGCTGCTTAACTTCTGCGCAACACCCAGTTCCTGATTTTTGAGTGCACCGACCTGGACTTTTGCCCAATTCACTTTGTAGGGAAAGTATCTGATAGCCTCATGGCTGGCACATACTGCGGAGAAGCAGCACGCTCTGTCCTTATCGTATCAGCGCTAACTTTGATACTCTTGTCAGCACCGTCCTGATTAAATGACTACTTCCTTGGCATTCGTTATTCCTTCCAAGATGACGTGTTCACCCTTTTCTACAAAATCCATTATCAGGATTGTCTAGAATGTGACGGCTTTCAAAGTCTGACAGAACTATCAAGCCTGCTTTGTCATTCCTGAAAGCTAACTGACCAAACACGGTCTCCAGCTTTACCCCTGCACACATGGTAAAATAATACTAATCGGAGTTTCTCTGCCAGGTGTTCTATAATTCATGAACTCTTTGTGCATCAACTACTTTTCCAGTCGGCATACTTTCACTGTCCTTTCTTCACATGTAGCTCTTCACTGATGCATTTCTCCTGTGGCATCACAATTGCTGGTCAGGTCTCAGCATGGTGGCTCCTGCTCCCACTCTCATGTAGAAGTGTCTTGAATGGAAACACGATTCTATCTTGAAAGGCACCCATGCTCTGTTGTCTTAAAACAGCTTAGACGGCTCGTGCATATTTCTTTACAGGTTCAAAACACATGAAACCTAATGAATAAACAGGTGTTAATTGTAAGCCCGCTTTTATCATGGATTTAAGAAAATCAACATATTTGCTCTACATAGCTTATTTTTTCTGCTATACTCTTCTCTAATCCACATTCACCATTGCAGATGCGAAGAGGCTCTCACAGGGCACAAAAAGCATAGTATCAATCCATCATCTCAGAGTTCTTACAAGGCTACAGAAGCATAGTATCAATCCTGTATCTCAGCTCTTACACGGTCAGAAAAGCATAGTAGAAATCCTGCGACCTAGCTCTTAGTATCAATCCTGCATCTTGGAGCTCTTACACGATCAAAAAAGCATAGTATCAATCTTGCATCTCAGCACACTTTCATGGCCAAAAAAGCATAGTATCAATCCTGCATCTCAGAGCACTTACACAGCCAAAAAAGCATAGTATCAACCCTGCATCTCAGCTCTTACACGGTCAGAAAAGCATAGTAGAAATCCTGCATCTTAGCTCTTAGTATCAATCCTGCATCTTGGAGCTCTTACACAGCCAAACAAGCATAGTATCAACCCTGCATCTCAGCTCTTACACGGTCAAAACAGCATAGTAGAAATCCTGCATCTTAGCTCTTAGTATCAATCCTGCATCTCAGAGCACTTTCATGGCCAAAAAAGCATAGTATCAATCCTGCATCTCAGCTCTTAGTATAAATCCTGCATCTCGGAGCACTTACACAGCCAAAAAAGCATAGTATCAATCTTGCATCTCAGTTCTTACACAGCCAAAAAGCATAGTATCAATCCTGTATCCCAGAGCTCTTGCAAGGCCAAAAAGCATTGTATCAATCCTGCATCTCAGCTCTTACACGGTAAAAAAAGCATAGTAGAAATCCTGCATCTTAACTCTTAGTATCAATCTTGCATCTCAGAGCTCTTACACAGCCAAAAAGCATAGTATCAATCCTGTATCTCAGAGCTCTTACAAGGCCAAAAAGCATAGTATCAATCCATCATCTCAGAGCTCTTACAAGGCCAAAAAAAGCATAGTACAATCCTGAATCTCAGAGTTTGCAAACTCTTCAGAAGGGCTCTTTGGAACGTTCCAAGAACTCAAAGCAGGCAACTTGGCCTCTGACCGTTGCCTTAGACCTTTTTGTTTCATCTCAGTAACAGAATCAATACACTTCATCTCAACTAGTCCGCATAGGTTCACCTAGCCCTGAGGTGAAGGAATCAAGAAAATGAGATCTGCAAAACAATTGAGCCCCCGCAAATTATGTATACACAACACCCAAGCGAGATACTGTGTGGAATAACTTCCCTGTCATAACACAACCACTTAACACCTCACTTAGGAAAGGTTCAGTTTCACAACACTTGAAACATAGCATCATCCTCTCCATGCTGAAAAAAGCAAATGGCGAATCCAAAATCCTAGCAAGCTACAGTTCTATCTCTGGCTTACATTCATGGATAAGATGCTCGAATCAGTGGCCACTGCCCGAATCCGCACTCACTTGAAACAACTTGATCTCCTCACTGAGTTCCAAAGAAGCTTCTGCCTGCAACACCATCTCCAACATCAAATGGGAACTACTCAGTCCCTGAGACCACGGCATGGTAGAAGCCCTGGAGATGCCCAATACCTCTGCAGCCTAACACACAACTGCAAAACTATTCTACACTCTCTAGAATTGGAAATTGGTGTCAAAAGCATTGTCTCCTCATTTCTTGACTCGTTTCATCCCACTCACACTAGAACAGGACTTTGCAACCTTTAGCTCTCCATGTGTTTTGGAGTACAACTCCCATTAATCCTAGCCAGCAAAGCCAGTGCCGAGTGATCATGGAAGCTGTATGTTAGCTAATGTTATGGTGCTTAACAGTAATCTTCATTGCAGTAACTCCTCCTTTCTTATCAAAGCCCTTGGTTGGGTCCTTCCCAGCTTCCCATGTTTGTTGCGACTTTGACTGATGTGGTGGCAGTGCTGGTGTATCACAAACAGAAATGCCTAGGTGTGAGGCAAGCCACAACATCCTTAAGACAATGTGGTGCTCAATTTAAAGGGGTAGAGTGGTTGTCTGGTTCCGAACCATGCTGCCTCATTAGGAGTTAGCCGCTCTGGAAATAAGGCACTGGTTACAACGTATACCGGCACCTTTCTAGACCAGCCAACTCCAAGTTTGCCGGTAGGAGCTGTGATCTATCGGCAAGCCTGACCTGCTGATAGATCAGGCCCCTACCGGCAGAAAAATGCCTGAATCATCAGCACTGTTACTAACGGTGTGGGTGATCAAGGAACCCCATTCCATGGAGTCCTATGGGACTCCATGGAATGGGTCGTTATCAGCATCTCTGCCACCCGTAATATCCCAGTAACACTGGGATATCGGGTGTCGGAGACAGTACAGTAGTTCCCTGGTATCCCTCCGGAATTACTGACTGAATACAGGGTAATTTAAATTTGAGCCCCATGGACTCAACCTAATGAAGTGTGGATTGTAATGAGGAAGAGTAGGACTCACTTAGATGAGGAGTGCGAATTCACTCACTTACACCAAAAACAGACACATTTTCTCTCCTGTTTTCAGCAGGCAGAGACAGGCATTGCAGGTTCCGAGCAGTGTGCATCATTGGATACCATGAGATACCATGGCATGGTGCAATGTTGACACAATTTGGAGGATGTTGTGATAGCGTCAGTGCTAGACAGCAGTGGCTTTTTCAGCATGGGTACAGCCCTGCCATTGAAAAACCTTCAATCGCTGGGTGTCCTTTCAAAAACCACTGCAGTGCCACTGCACAGTGACACAGGCTTATCTTGGCAACATTATCAAAAGCCATGAGTGGTCCTTAGGCGACTACCCACTGCTTAGTTCACAATACAGTGGCAACTGTGCTAGTCAGCCATAGAAAACATCTATGTATAAAACAGGTGCAAAACACAGGTATCCATCAAAAGCAGCTTTCGGTTTTACATATTCTTGTAAATCTATATTCACGCCTCCCCGATACCTAGAATGCATTGTGGCTTCTGCCCCAATAAACACATCTAAATACATTAGAAAATAGGTTATCCGTGTAAAAATGTACCCAAGTACCGAAATGGAAGTGATCAATATATGCCTTGAAAATAACTCCAGTACAATGGGTGTTTTTCTGGGTAGACAAGTGGCAGAGCCCTGGGCGTCTGCTCTGCTTTTTCCTATGCCAATTTATTTGTTGGTTGGTGAGAGCAATCAATGATGTATTTCTATTTTGGGATTGAGATCATCGTATCAGATCAACATGTCACCTATCTAAATCAGTTCCATGTCATAAAATCGTGTAAAAAATGGCAATGTATACAAAATATTGCGGCAAAAATGCTGTGGTTTTGCCGCCACAATCATGTAACGTCTGCGGGAGACACCCCTGCAAACTCTGGTTCCATTATACCATTTAAGGGGAGCGGGAGCACCCCCGCAACCCTTGCTCCCCTTAAATGGTATAATGGGGTACACCTTTACCGGGTCAAACCACAGCAGTTTTGTGTGATTTTTTTTTACCAGTGGCATTTTTGCTGCAATTTTATTACCCGATACCTCTAAATCAAAATGGCGAGAACCAACACCTATATGTGAAGCTACTAAGGTTTCAGTTAACTACTTGGATCTAACTGTAAAAGGGCAGGATTTTAACGTTGAATCTCAGCTGTATTGGAAGACAACTTCATGTAACATACAATGGGTCCAGAGCAGGCCTTAGGGGGGGCGAGCCGGGCGACCACCCGGGGTGCCATGCCCCCCAGGGCGCCTTTTGCCCCTGCCACACCAGCTCGGGGGAGTCTTTCAAGGGCTCCCCCGAGCTGGCGTTGTGGGAGAAGGCACATCAGGCGGCCTTTTAGTGTAAAATGTGCATTTAATGCGCCCCTCCGCCGTGGGCACTTTTCATGAGAAAAGGCACCATTAGCCCTACACTACGCCAGCTCGGGGGAGTCTTTCAAGGGCTCCCCCGAGCTAACGCGGTAGCAGAAGGCATGGCAGGCGCCTCATTGTCATTGAATGAACCCGAGGCGCCGGGCTCAATCAATGGCAATGGGGTGCTAACGTGCCCTATTTTTTTTTTAAAGTGCCCCCTCCTGACCCCACCCCCTTCCACCCCAGCCCTGTTACCAGGGGGGCGCGGTGGGCAAGGGGGGTGCCAATTCACCCAGGGCGCTGCTGCCCTTAAAGCCGGCCCTGAATGGGCCTCATTAGAAGTTGGGTGGTGAGGGTAAAATGGGGCGGTAATACTGAATACCGATGCATTACCACACCGCCGAACTATAATTTTGGCATTAAGTTGGTGGATTCACTGCCAGCTGTGAGCTGGAGGTAAATCTGCCACCTTTCTGCTAAATTTTGGCACTATTACCGCCACAATAACATCACGGAAATCACTTATGGACTCCAATGAAATGGGGACTAACACCGCCACTTGTTGGCAACAGTAATTCTGTTTCATGGTATCTCAGTGGATTTACGGAAAAGTAAGTGATCTCGCTGGCATGATGCTGTCATTAGGCTGGCCTGACTCACATGTTTGCTCGCCAGCATTGACGACCACAAAGGCTGCTTCCACAGGCACACACCAAACGGGTTCTTGGAAAGTCATTTTGCAAAGCTCTCGCGATACCTGGTCCTGCCCCCCACCTCGTATCTCCGAGCAAGGGCATCTGCACCCAGCATACACCACATCACAAGACATCTCCACTGCCTGCTAGTCGGAAGATCGGAAGATGTGTAGTTGGACAGGCCAGCATTGAATAGAGCACTGGTTTACAAGCATTCTCAGCTTCAGAAATAAGCAGCTGGCTACAAACGGGCACCTCTTCATACATTGCACTTGCCTGTAGTAGGTCGAGTAGCACAAGGATGCACTATAATTTCTACCTGTTGTATTTAGCGCCACAAGGTCATGTAAATGGCAGAGGTGCGCTAGACAAATCCCACCGAACAGAACATCGCCTTCGTTTCCTTTCATGCTCTTGCCTTCGAACAAGCTACGAGTTAATAACAGTGTCCACAAATGTGCCTAAACGTATCCTACCTACACCATATCAGAACGGCAATGTGGAGTGTATTTCTCTTTTGTTTAATAAGGTATCCAGCAGGTGTAATGCTGGGCTGACTGATTACCCTTTAACTGTCTGCTGACGCGCTCCATGCCCTTTGGAATGTTAAGGATGAAACCGCATTCCTCTGTGACACTCGAAGATAAGCAGAGAGCGATGGAGACGCGCCCGTGGGAGATAGTACCCGGCTGCAGACTGCCAGGCTCGGGCATTCCTCCACAGTGAGGCGAGGGGAGAGCCCGGGAAGGGGTCGGAGCTCTCCTGGGAGCGAATACTCCCAAAGAAACATTCCCCGGGACAAAGATAATCAGATATCTACACTGTCACGATCAACAAGAGGCGTTTTAAGGATTGAAAAGTTCTTAAACAAGGAAAGGAAAGTAACAGGCGCGTTTTCATCATGTACATTCCGCTAGCTTTAGCAGCAAAGGTGGATTTAGTTTAAAATGGAGTCCATTTAAATGTTTTGAAAATACAAACTTTTAAACAGCCCTCATCTCAGACTACATCACTTCCACTGCTAAAGCGCACGAGGAGAGAACTTTGCTTAAAAGATGCAGTCATCTTCATTCCTTTTTCATTGACAAACTCAACAGACATTGACAAAGTAAATTGATTGGGATTTTTTGATAGGAAAATTGCTTTCAATTTTGGCAGGCACTGGCATCATCGAATGTATGTATTTGTAATTTTTGAAAAGGGATTGTACCAGAAACACAGCGCAGCGTGCTTTATGATGGAGATTAGTGAGCAGGATATGATGAAGGGGGTTGGGTGGAAGATAGAAGATCTAACATGGCCCATTGAAAGCACAGATTGACAATGCGCTATATATATTATACTTCTTTGTACGTAGGTGCCATGGAGTGCATGGTTGGGGGCTAGTGTAGAAGTATGATGCCATTGTAGATCTCAGGTGCCTGCTGCCTGGATAGGATGTGCTTTTTAAGAGCAGAGTTAGGGCCGATTTACAAAAAATAAAGCGCAAAATCTGCGCTAACTACTTTGCGCCCGAAAGAACATTGCACGGACGAAAAGATTCATAGAATCAAAAGCACAAAGTAACCTGTTGCGCAAAGAAGAATGAGTTGTACCCCCGAGTCCGCTCCTCTCTCAGTACCCTCACTGAGCTTCCATCAACCCCAGGCACAACATGCCCCAGTGGCAAGCAAAATTGTGCGCCTTCAAGCAACCTTTGTGCCTGGCACATGTCAAAAAGTAATCAAGGAATACCAACAAGTAATCACCATTACATCCAATTCACTCCTGCGACTCACAAGTCCTCGTCCCAGTACCCCGACAGAACTGTGGCCCGTCCCCCCCAACTCAAAGCAGAACCAGGGGGAAACTGCAGCTCGTCCCCCCATAACTCAAAGCAGAACCCCGGCAAAACTCCAGCCCGTACGCCCAACTCAAAGCAGCACCCACAAACTGCACAACTATGAATTTACCACCTACACTAAAGCAGCACCCTCAAGTCCACCCTTCTCCCACTACCCCCACTACCCCAACCCCAGGTAGTACCCTCAAGTCCACCCTTCTCCCATTACCCCCACTGCCCCAACCCCTCCCAAACCTCAGGCAGCACCCTCAAGTCCACTCCCCTCCTATTACCACCATTGAACTCTTCCCCAACTCCTGACAGCACCCCCAAGCCAGCCCTCCTCCCACTCCCCTCACTGACCTCCACCCCAACCAACAACCTTCAAATCTGCTCCCATCCCAGTACCCCCATCGACCTCCGCCCCAATCCCCGGCACCACCCTCAAGTCTGCCTTTCTCCCACTACCCCCACTGCCCCAACACCAGGTAGCACCCCCAAGCCTGCCCTCCACCCCAACCCCTGGCAGCACCCTCAAGTCCGCTCCCATCCCAGTAACCCGATTGACCTCCACCCCACCATCCGGCAGAACCCTCAAGTCCGTCCTTTTCCCATTATCCCCACTGCCCCAACCACCCAACCCAGGCACCACCCTCAAGTCAGCTCCCCTCCCAGTACCCCCACTGACCTCTGACCCAATCCCAGGCAGCACCCTCAAGTCCGCCCTTCTCCCACTACGCCAACCACCCAACCACAGACACCACCCTCAAGTCCGCTCCCCTTCCAGGCCAATGTGGAGCAACAGCCTACTTCTACTGTACCTCTTCCTGCTCCCACCTGTGAGGCTAAAAACCTTGGGGTCATCTTCGACTCCACACTCTCCTTCCCTCCTCACATATATGACATCTCTAAGAAGTCACACTACCAGATGCACCTCCTCAGAGGTATTCTTCCTTTCTTCTCATTCTCCCAGAAGCTCACTGTCTCCAGAGCTCTGGTTCTCTCTAGGCTGGACTACTGCAACAGCCTCTTTCTAAATCTCCCTGCCTCTTCTCTCCATCCTCTACAACTCATCCAGAACAGGACTGCAAGACTTGTCCTTGGCTTCAAGACCAGGGATCGTATCTCTCCAGGACTGAAATCTCTGCACTGGCTCCCAGAGGCTGTGAGGATTAAGTTCAAAACCCTCTGACAATGTCTTCTGGGGCTTGGGCCTCAATACATTCAACTCTCTCTTCCAAAATATCTTTCCTCTCAAGCTCTTCGCTCATCCGTGTCTAACTCCCTCAGGGTCAGTCGCTTCTCCAAGCAACGAGTTGGTGGTAGATCTCTTTCTTCGGCTGGGGCCTCCATCTGGAACAGCCTCCCTGCCTCTCTGAAAATTGAGGAGAACCATCTCCGGAAGCACCTCAAGAACCTCAAGTAGCTGATTTGTCTGTGAGGCTATTGATTTTAGAAAATGTCATTTCTATGTTTTAGGATGCAGGTTTTCAAAGGAAGATGCCAACCCCCTGGGGGGAAACAAAGACTTGAAAAAATGGCAGAACACACCAAGCACACCTCGTTATGTCTAATATTTTAAGTGTATCGTGGTCTGGTAATTAATTTTGGGGTAGACACTATAGAAAATTCAAGGTGCGGGGGAGATGGTCACAACCTTGGCATCTGTCATGATGCCTACCCCCGGGCAGCTGGACCAAGCCCATCTGCCCCGGAAGCAGGCATCCGGACATCTGTTTAAACCTCAGAAGCCCCGGCTAGGGGCTATCCGGGTTCAGTCCTGGCGCCTTAGGCGCCAGGCTCATAGTAAAAATCAGTCCTGGCACCTAAGGCGCAAGGCTCATAATCATCACTTACCTCAGGCAGACCATGCTGCACATGCATCCAGGCCAACATGAGACCAGGAGGGACTATTTTTCCACAAGGACTACTTTTCACTCGGGTGTGGTTCTTGGAACTTCTTACCTGGGACTACTTTCAAAGCTATTTAAACCACGCCCGATCTTCAACACGTGCTTTGCGTTATTCTGCATTTAGCAGCGTAACGCTCACCGTGTCTGCAAACCTGCATCTAGCCTTCCACCACGCCCGCCTCGAACACGGAGCCCCTAGGAGAAAAAGGAAAATAGAAGAAGAGGTAAGATTACAGACTTTAATCTGATTCCTCACCTGATTTCGGATCCTGCATCACTCCGAGCCTGAAGGGACATTCTTCCGGCACGCGTCTCACCCCAGCTGCAACGCCGCTTCATTTTCACCAGCCCACAGCATCTCCGACTCCGCGCTGCCTCCGTCACTTTTTCAGTGATTTTCAACACCTGGGGAAAAGACAAGAAAAAGCAAGGTGAGCCTAAAGAGACTAAAAAGACAATCACTTATATTACAAGACTTACCTGACTATCACCGGAGGCTTCATCCTTCAATACGCCGCATCTAGGAAAAAAGGAAAAGACAGTGAGCTAATCTCACGCACCTTTACAGGATAGTTTGGGTAATACAGACTCTTACCTGAACGCCGCCAGCAACCTCCAGACAGAATTTGCCGCCGCAAATCAACAGGGGAGTGCAAGAGTGAACTTTGGACATTTTGAACTCTTTAAAAACCATGCAAACTCCGGACTCAATAACCGTCCAGAACCCCAACACCTAAAACCAGTGAAGTAACTGGTATCTATGCGCCCCTGCATGCCACGCAGGATGGAGAGCTCACCAATCAAAAACATAAGATGAGGACACTGACCGGGAATATCGGAGGTGGCAAGTGGGAAGAACGGGAGCAGGGAGGGGGGTCTGCATTCACATCCACAGGGCTCAATACCTTTCTCCATCTACAGGAGAATAATTCTACGAGTCAAGCTTACAAGACTGAGGAGGTCCGTCCAGACGGTTATCTTTGCCCTACGCTTCACGCCGGTGGAGGCCGCAGCTGTCCGGGTTCGATCTACGCTCCTGTGGGAACCAGGTGAGCATAACAGAACACGAAGCCTACCTAAAAAATCCCACTCGGGCGTTATGGAGACCTCTGAGACCGACCAACTAGCCCAACTGTTAGGGGAACTTAGGGCAGAGGTGCACTCTGCACGTCAAGAGACTAATGCCCTCAGGAGGGAACTTATTTTGTCAAAGGAGCGCAATGATGATCTTGCTAGACAACTGCTGCAAAGCCAAGCCGGCCAAACACCACTACCTGGACTTGGAGGGATTCCAACTCCTGTCTCTTTGAGCAATCCTGTGCAAGTGGTTCTCCCAGGGAGCATTCCTTTAGCTCCACCTGAACGTTTTGCTGGGGACCTGAAAAGGTTCGCTGTGTTCACGAACCGGTGCTGCTTGCACTTCATATGCAGACCAGGAGCCTTATCAAACGACCAAGCCAAAGTAGCCTTTGTACTGTCGTACCTTAGTGGTAGCGCAGCAGATTGGTCAATCCCCGCTGGTCAACCAGGATGACCCTCTTCTTCAAGATTTTCAGGGTTTTCAATTGAGTATGGAAAAGCTATTTGCCAGGCATTCGCAGGGTCAGGCCCTGGATAACGAACTTTTATCCCTACGACAAGGCACTCAGGATCTGTTAAAGGGATGGTCTAGTAAACATTTTTATTTAAAAAATAGATAGGCCACATAAAACAAAAAACACTAGCATCCTCAGTTTTAAAACTTCCTATGTAAAATTTTGAGCTATTCAAGCTCAAAATTCGAAAAAGCAAGCACAGGGGCGCAGCCATTTTGTGAAATGGAGGCCCTCCTGTGCTGGCTTTTGCGGCACTAATGAAGGAAAAGCCAGCCAGCTGTAGTAAACAAAGTCTACCGCTGGGTGGCTTTCCCTTCATTAGTGCCGGGACTCGGAGGACGCGGACCGTAGACCAGAGCAGGAAAGCTGCAGCTGAATCTCGGTAAGTGCTATTTATTTTTTTTTACAATAAATAAGCACTTGCTGCGTTTTTTTTCTAATTTTTCTAGGCTGGAGGAGCCCGGAAAACTTAGAAATAAAACCGCAGCTTTAAAAACCTTGTATTTATGTTTGCGGTCGCTTTTGAAGCGACCGCAAACATAAATACAACGTTATTGTGTCGGAAAACGCTGCGGCTTTTCTTTCTAAGTTTCTCAGGCTCCTCCGGCTCGGAGGAGCCTGAGAAACTCGGAAAGAAAAACTGCAGCGTTTTCCAACACAACCGCGTTGTGTCTGCCTGAATCTGCTTTACCATTGGGGGCTCTCGGGCTCCCCAGAGCCCGAGAGCCCCCAATGGTAAAGCAGATTCAGGCAGACACAACGCGGCATTGCGGAAAACAACTGCGTTGTGTCTGCCTGAATCTGCTTTTCCATTTGGGGCTCTCGGGCTCCCCATGGGGAGCCCGAGAGCCCCAAATGGTAAAGCAGATTCAGGCAGACACAACGCAGCATTGCGGAAAACAACCGCGTTGTGTCTGCCTGAATCTGCTTTTCCATTTGGGGCTCTCAGGGTCCCCACGGGGAGCCCGAGAGCCCCAAATGGTAAAGCAGATTCAGGCAGACACAACGTGGTTGTGTTGGAAAACGCTGCAGTTTTTCTTTCCGAGTTTCTCAGGCTCCTCCGAGCCGGAGGAGCCTGAGAAACTTAGAAAGAAAAACCACAGCGTTTTCCAACACAATAACGTTGTATTTATGTTTGTGGTCGCTTCAAAAGCGACCGCAAACATAAATACAACGTTTTTAAAGCTGCGGTTTTATTTCTAAGTTTTCCGGGCTCCTCCAGCCCGGAAAACTTAGAAAAAAAACCGCAGCTAGTGCTTATTTTTTGTAAAAAAAATAAATAGCACTTACCGAGATTCAGCTGCAGCTTTCCTGCTCTGGTCTCCGGTCCGCGTCCTCCGAGTCCCGGCACTAATGAAGGGAAAGCCACCCAGCGGTAGACTTTGTTTACTACAGCTGGCTGGCTTTTCCTTCATTAGTGCCGCAAAAGCAAAAGCCAGCACAGGTGGGCCTCCATTTCACAAAATGGCTGCGCCCCTGTGCTTGCTTTTTCGAATTTTGAGCTTGAATAGCTCAAAATTTTACATAGGAAGTTTTAAAACGGAGGATGCTAGTATTTTTTTTTATGTGGCCTATCTATTTTTTAAATAAAAAAATTTACTAGACCATCCCTTTAATCTATATCGCAACCTTCAACAGGTTAGTGGTAGGAACCGTCTGGCCTGAGGAAAAAAGAATTACTTTATTTCATCGTGGGCTTCGGGGTGAACTCAAAGATGTTTTGGCCCAAGTGGTGAACCCACCCCAGGATTGCACAGAATATATAGACTTAGTAGTCCAGTTAGACCACCGACTCCAGAATCGAAAGGCTGATCGAGCTAAATTCTAGAATCGAGTTCTGGTCAAACCACATGTTACCTCCAAAGGAACTGACACATCAGAACCCATGCAGATCGGGGGGTTAAGGGACCCTTAACGCAAAAGGAGAGAGAAAGAAGACGACAAATGCAATTGTGCCTTTATTGTGGGGCTTCAGGATATTTTCTAAGAGATTGCCCAATTAAACCATCCAAGAAAGTAGCCGGAGTAGCTGTTAGAAATCAAACAGAGCCAGAATTGGGAAATGACCACGCCCGACATGCATAGAGGTCCGCTTGCCGAGCTTGAAGGAGGACACTCAGAGCTCGCATCTAAACATACAAATGGTCCTCATTGATCCTAAACTCCCATCACGTATGCACGCTGCAAGGGCATATATCGATAGCGGGGCCGTAGGAAACTATATGGACCATAAATTGGCTTCTAGGATGAATCTATCTCTTTGCAAAAAGACCGCTCCGGATGTCGTCACCACAGTCGATGGAACTGAAATTGCCTCAGGGCCGGTAACTCATTCCACTACAGAGATGACATTGCTGGGTCAGGACGGGCATCGAGAGACTATTGTGTTTGACTTAATCAAAGCCCCACAGTTCCAAATAATACTGGGGATACCTTGGTTAGAAACACATAATCCTTGTATTGATTGGCGAGAGAAGAGAATAACCTTCCCGGATTGTGCACACACCTGCTACCTGGAAAAACCCTTGAACAAAGGCCTGGCCACAGTCACTACTCCAGTCGTGCAGTTACCTCAGGAATACCAAGAATTCCAGGATGTTTTCCAAAAAGAACAGGCAAATACCTTACCGCCACACAGATCATACGATTGTCAAATCGACCTCATCCCCGGTGCACAACCCCCATGCAGCAGAATCTACACCCTCACGGAACCTGAAAATCCGCACCTACGACAATATCTAGACCAATACCTTGCTAATGGTTTCATTCGTCCATCCAAGTCCCCTGTTTCCTCAGCTTCGTTCTTCATACCGAAAAAGGAAGGTGACCTTAGAACATGTATAGACTACCACGCATTAAACCAGATTACTGTAAAGAACCGATACCCATTACCTTTGATCCCCGAGTTACTAGACCAGGTAAAGGATGCTTGCATTTACACTAAATTAGATCTCAGAGGGGCATATCATTTGGTACGTGTAAAGAAGGGCAACGAATGGAAAACTGCCTTCTGCACCAAATACGGATTGTTCGAATATCAGGTGATGCCCTTCGGGTTGTGCAATGCACCAGCAGCCTTCCAGTATTATATGAACGATGTCCTTCGTGAACTCATCGACGTTTGTGTTGTCATTTACATTGACGACATTCTAGTGTACTCTTCCTCAGAATCAGATCATGTTGAGCACGTTCGAGCAGTCCTTCAGAAAGTATGTCAGCACAAGTTATTTGCAAAACTGGAAAAATGCGTTTTTCATACCACAGAAGTAGAATTCCTAGGATTTATCTTGACTACAAAAGGAGTCCGAATGGACTCTTGAAAAGTGGATGCAATCCTCAAATGGCCATCTCCCAATTCAGTTAAAGGAGTGCAAAGCATGCTCGGATTTGCTAATTTCTACCACAGATTTATTCCAGACTTCTTACAGGTTGTACACCCCATCACAGCACTTTTGTGAAAAAACAAACGCTTCTTGTGGACCGAAGAGGCTGAAAGAGCCTTCCAAGAGTTGAAGTCGAAATTCACATCAGCACCTGTCTTGAAGCATCCACGTCCTGAACTTCCATACATAGTCTAAACAGATGCGTCCAGTTTAGCCATGGGGGCTGTCCTGTCCCAGAAGGATCCCGAAACCGGTCAACTTCATTCTGTAGCCTTTTGGTCCAGAAAGTTTTCGGCCCCCGAATTAAACTATGCGGTTACCGATAAAGAATTGTTAGCCATCAAATCTGCCTTCAAAGCTTGGAGACATTACCTTCTCGGTGCTAGGCACACCATCACAGTAATCACTGACCACAGGAACCTGCAGTATTTAAAAACAACCAAGGCCCAATCATCCCGTCAACTCCGATGGGCGCTATTCTTCGCCAAATTCGATTTCGTGATTACTTATCGACCTGGTTGCAAGAATGGTAATGCAGATGCCTTATCCTGAATAGGAATGGGAGAAGCGTTTTCAAACCCAGAACCACTACCCATAATTCCAGGACAAAGAATCCTTGGCGTAACTACTTTCCAGACTTTGGAAGATATTCATTTAAAGATTCAACAACTTTTCGATTCAACAGCCCTGCAGGACTGCAACAAAAGAGGCCCGGATTATTCAGTCATTAATATCAAGGGCATCTGTTTTTACCACACAAGGAACTGCAAGAACTGGTAATCTCCAATTACCATGATGCTTTGATGGAAGGACACCCAGGTATTGCCAAGACTGAAGCTAAAATTAAAAGACAATTCTGGTGGCCCACCTGGCGAAAGGACATAAAGTCACTTGTGTTATCTTGTGGGATCTGCGCCCAAAACAAAAGCCAGAAGAAGAAACCAGCCGGTCTTTTACAGCCTTTGGATATTCCACCTACACCTTGGCACACTTTATCCCTAGACTTTATTACAGATCTACCTCCATGTAATGGGTTTAACACCATTCTAGTAGTTGGTGACCTTTTTTCCAAGATGTCTCACTTTATTCCTTTAAAGGGATTACCTTCCGCTTCAGTTTTGGCCAAGGAATTCCTTGAAAACATCATTCGAGTACATGGATTTCCTTCTGTATTGGTGTCAGATCGAGGTAGTCAATTCATTTCGCAATTCTGGAAGAAATGTTGCCAACTAGCGCAAATCGATGTGAGGTTATCTTCTAGTCACCATCCCCAGACCGTTGGTCAGACGGAAAGGACCAACCAGACTCTGGACCAATACCTACGTTGCATGTTACATCAGACTGAGGGCAATTGGAAGGATATATTATGGATTGCCGAATACGCATACAATAACTCAGTACACTCAGGAACCGGACAAAGCCCCTTTTATACCATTTATGGTCATCATCCTCGAACCTCAGAACTTGATTCACCCCAACACTTGGAAATGCTAGCAGTGACCCATCTGCATTCTACTATTACTCAAGCCTTTAAGGAAGCAACAGAACATTTGAAAAAAGCAAAGGAGAAATACAAGAAGAATGCCGATCAGCATAGGAGTGACACTCCCCATTGTCAAATTGGAGATCAAGTTTGGCTGGCAACCAGACACATACCCCTAAAAGGGACTCAAACTTTGAATCCTAGATATTTGGGGCCTTACACCATTAAAAAAATTATCAACCCGGTAGCAGTTAAATTAGAATTGCCCTCTAGTATGCGGATCCATCCCGTCTTCCATGTTTCACTTCTAAAACCAGTTCAACCCGGAACAAGATTAGCCAAGCCACCTGACCCCATCCTGATAGATGGAGAACCTGAATTCGAGGTGAAAGATATCCTGGACTCTAAGATGGTTAAATCTAAACTTTTTTATTTAATCGATTGGAAAGGTTACGGACCACAGGAAAGGTCATGGGAACCCAGTGACCACATCCACACACCTGGATTAGTGAAGAAATTCCATCAGAACTTCCCAGACAAACCAGGGCCCAGAGGAAGAACAACCTTAGGGGGGGCCTTGAGAGGGATAGCTGTCATGATGCCTACCCCCGGGCAGCTGGACCAAGCCCATCCGCCCTGGAAGCAGGCATCCGGACATCTGTTTAAACCTCAGAAGCCCCGGCTAGGGGCTATCTGGGTTCAGTTCTGGCGCCTCAGGTGCCAGGGTCATAGTAGAAATCAGTCCTGGCGCCTAAGGCCATGCTCATAGTCATCACTTACCTCAGTCAGACCATGCTGCACATGCATCTAGGCCAACGTGAGACCTGGAGGGACTATTTTTCCACAAGGACTACTTTTCACTCGGGTGTGGTTCTTGGAACTTCTTACCTGGGACTACTTTCAAAGCTATTTAAATCACGCCCGATCTTCAACACACGCTTCGCGTTATTCTGCATTTAGCAGCGTAACGCTCACCGTGTCTGCAAACCTGCATCCAGCCTTCTGCCACGCCCGCCTCAAACACGGAGCCCCTAGGAGAGAAAGGAAAATAGAAGAAGAGGTTAGATTACAGACTTTAATCTGATTCCTCACCTGATTTCGGATCCTGCATCTCTCTGAGCCTGAAGGGACATTCTTCCGGCACGCGTCGCACCCCAGCTGCAGCGCCACTCCATTTTGACCAGCCCACAGCATCTCCGACTTCGCGCTGCCTCAGTCACTTTTTCGGTGATTTTCAACACCTGGGGAAAAGACAAGAAAAAGCAAGGTGAGCCTAAAGAGACTAAAAAGACAATGGCCCTCATTACGACCCTGGCGGAATACGAAAAACGATGGCGGAAATGTAATACCGCCATCGAATACCGCCCGTTGCGATTATGACCCGTCACCGTAAAGTACGATGCGATTAGCGACACCGTAATGAACGCCAACGCTAACTGCACCAAGTACGCGCACGCGCGCCGTGCAAAACCGCAATATCCGCCATGGCGCAACGGTACGCGAATGCTGACCCCAGCGGACATTCACCTAACGCCATCAAGCATGGCGGAAAGTACCATTCCGCCATGGCGAGAACTACGGCATCGCGAACCAACCGTAATGGCCCTACTGAGTGCCTGTACTCCACTCCCTGGCCACATTGCACAACTCCTTGTAGGCGCAATGCAGTCACACCATGCAACCAGTGAAATGTACAAGTCACCCATGCATGCCAACGAACAAATGCATGCAGGGGCCCCAAGTGCCCTGTGAGTGGCCATCCCCAATTGGCAACACACCATTGCCGTACTGATGCAGCACAGGCATCTGAAGGTGCAAGTACATCAAAATGAACTGAAAATTCCATGACACAAAACAACAACAGTCCCCATCGCTTGCCACCAGTGTAAACCAACAGTCAAAGCAGTAACCTGAGGGAGACTGCACCAGCCCTGTACACATGGCAGTAGTCAAACCAACCATCAGCATAAGCACGTACCACACAACTGTACCCAGAAGCCGGAACCCAATGCAGAACACCTCACAATACATCGCGCCACAAATCGGAATATGCCACATTACTAGCAAAGAATAACGCTACACGGTTAATATCTGAATATAAATTTAATGCACATCCAAATCACCAAGCCCATACAGCCATTTGAGCATAAACTCACAAATGATCAGCATTACTGTGGGCTGCATCCGCAATAAATGACCAGCTTCCCCATGTGTGACGCCCTGTACCTCCATGGCACACAGGGGCTACATCCACGCCCAAAAAGGCAACATGGAAGCGCCTAGGACAGCAGGCCCGTCCCATGAAGTAGGCACTAGTCCAGCTGGAAGCTAGGTATGCTGCACCTAGCCACTAGTACTGCCTAAGGGCATGTGGGCCATTGGCGATCGTCCCATAAGATCGTAATGGTGCTCCACTGATTAACTCGAAGCTGCAGGTGTCGACTGTAGAAGCCATCTGCAGGACTGGCGTACAGATGGCAGCGGCAGAAGGGGAGGAGATACCTGTCACCCAAATGAAAAAAAAGATAGTATAGGCATCCGAACTCCATATGTATTAACCACTACATTCAACACACCAAACCTACAACCATATGCATGCTAGCCCACTCATAAGGATCAATTGCACCCAAAATTCACTTGCGAATCATTACGACACAAATCGAGGTGAATACACTATTTCAAACGAGTGTCTGTGTGCATGCGCCTGTCAGAACAGGATCCATCAGATGGGATCATCAACGTGCATAGACACAAGTGATTGAAGGCGCGTCGAGACAGGGAGGGTTCAACAAGGGCAGACAGACGATGGTCCCACTATGGCAGCCTTGCATCACATAGCGCAGGGGAAGGGGATACATTCCAAATAGCCATGTACATGGCCGACTCCCAATTAAAACATCTTCCCATGCATCCATTCATCATTCCCTCATCCCGTAATGAAAACGCCTGAATATTCACTCACATAACATTCGAAATTTCCATTGAGTCTGTGCGTAATGCAGCCTTCAAAATCCACTGTGCTCCTGCCCGGATTCCTTGTGTAGTGAAGTCACATGTATTTGGGAACGTCCTGCCTTATCGTCCACTACGCTATAGAGCATCCCATTCAAATCATATCAATCATTGCATTCCCGTCATGGGCCCTGTCCCAAGGACATTCAACAATAGAACGTTACATTTCCAGTCAGACCTGTGGGCGTCTCCACGCCGCTAGTTGAAAACCGAAAGCGCTGTCCTTCAAATTCCTAATTTGCAACATCACGTTGAAAAGGCATCTGTGAACGCTTGTATTCACAAATACATCTATGCAGTGCGGCTGTGTGTGAAAATGGTAACTGCCCTCAATCACTGATGGGACTCCCCGCCGTCGGTGAACCTCGGTACAGTGCTTCATGAGGGTCCACCATTGATCGAGCACTACATTCCACTGACCCTTCACAAGTCTGCTTGCGAATGCAAATATCGTATGTGCAACAATGGGACCATAGCAGAATCAACATATAAACCAATATTCCACAGCCTTCGGGATTAAGAACATGAATGCAAATGCAAGATGCCATGCGTCTAATTGCAGCGTCGTGTGAGGGACGTGCTCGCACGAAAGGCATTGCAGCTGACACAGGTGGAATGAATCACCACAGGTGAAGGCTACACAGCCTGAAAACACATAAATTGCATACCCAAACCCCTCCCACAACCACACCCACTCCAGAATGCTACCGGCAGGACTAGCGATGTTGGGCCTGGGGGACCTGATTGCACTGCAAGTACTCCAACTTCAAGAAGAAGACGAACGCCAACTACTACAACAACCGGCCGCACAGAGGAGACGCAAGAGGAGGAGGAGGAGGAGGAGGGCAAGGCATGGCCAGCAAGCCCCACCAGCACAGCCACTACCACCACGCAGGCAGCCCGCAATCCCACGCCTCCGAGCTAATCCGTTCAACCTCACAGCTGAGCAGATCCACACCCTCTACCGTTTGGACCGGGACACCATAACCGCCATTGTCGACATGACACACGCTGACCTTGTCAGCATGATAGATAGCCCAACCGCCATCCCAGCCCTACTGAAGGTGGTGTCTGTACTCCACTTCCTGGCCACAGGCACCTACCAGCACACAGTCGGACAGTTGCATGGCATTTCACAGCCCCTATTCTCACGGACACTATTCCAAGTGCTTGATGCCCTCCTGAAGCACTCAGACGACTACATCACTTTACCACGCTCGGAGCAGGAGCTTACAAACACAAAAGTGGGATTCCATGCACTTGGCGGCATACCGGGTTGCATTGGTGCCATCGACTGCACCCATGTGGAATTGGTTGTCCCACATGCCATGGAGGCCCAGTACCGCAACCGGAAACAATATCATTCTATCAATGTACAAATGGTGTGTGACTCCAACAGGATCTTTACACATTGTACTGCCCGATTTCCAGGATCAACACATGATTCTATGGTCTTGCGGAACTCTAGAATACCACACTACATGGAGCGACACGCAGGGCGCCGATCCTGGCTACTCGGTGAGTCTCATTTAATGCATGAGTATGTGGGGTAGGTGATGCGTGAATGACCTGGCAGGAAGGGGGGGGTGCGTACGTAGCAATGACATTCCACAAACATCCTTTCTTGTCCACATACAGGTGATTGTGGGTATCCACTGAAGAGATGGCTCCTCGCACCAATCCGGAACCCACAGGACCAGCATGAGGAGGACTACAACCATGCCCACTCACGTACCCGTGTGGTCATAGAACAGGCATTCGGCCTACTGAAGGCTCGTTTCCGCTGCCTCAGCAGGTCTGGGGGTGCACTCCTGTACCGCCATGAGAAGGTGGCAAAGATGGTCATGGCATGTGTAATGCTACACAACATGTGCGTACGTAAGAATGTGGCCATGCCCCCCGACGCAGAACTGCTAGCACCTGAAGATGGTCATGATGAGGGTGGGGATGTGGCAGCACCTCAAGGGGTCCGCGAGGCAAAGGAGGCCCGTGAATTACGTCAGAATCTCATAGATGCATGCTTCTAGCACTCACGCCTGGTGGCTGTTACATGGACACGGGACTTGTGGCACTGTGTGTGTCTGGAACATGCACAATGTGGACTGTACGCAAAGATTGGCCTCGTACACAATGATCAATGTCCACACATCTCATTCGATGATTGTGAAGAGTTGTATTGCATTTGTGAAATGACATTACACACCCAATCGACCCGCCACCCAATGAAGCCCAACACACCCCCTACACCCTCCCACCTCCCCCTCGAACACCAGTGTCCGAAGACGCTCATCGTCAGTGGGCAGACGCTATTGCAAGCCCCCTCTCCGGGTATCAGGGGCACCCCTGCCTGTAGAGCGCCGGTTCCTCCCAGATCTACGTTGGGGGCTGCCCTGGACGGAACTTGCAACGGATGATGTCTCTGCCTGCTCACGTCCATGCATGTCCCTAAGGGTTTGTGAGAGCTCAGTGAGCACACGGCGCACAGCGGCAAGTTCACCACATACGTCTTTGGACGTCGCATGCAGTTCCCCCCTCAGGCTCTCGGTGCTTCTCTCCATTTGTCCCCTCAGGCTCTCGGTGCTTCTCTCCATTTGTGCCCTTAGTGTCTCTGTACTACGCTCCATTTCTGCCCTAAGTGTCTCAGTAGATGTTTCAATGGCTGCCTTAGAACCCCCACATTCATCAGCATGCTCCTTGAGGAGCGTGGCCATTTGCTGCTGTTGCACTATCATCTGTTCGAGGGACTGTTGCCTCTGCTGGGCCATGTCCATTTGCGGTGGTGTCACAGAGGGGCTGGACGCCTCATGTTGCCTTGCAACAGGCCTTGTGGGGGTTGGCCAGTCGTCGTCTTGTGGGTGCCCCTGCGTGGTGTCCTCATGGTGTATGGGATGAAACATACAGGGGGATTGGGACAGGTCATGGATGGATCCTACATCTACAGCACCGTTTTCTGTGTCGGAGCATGCTGGCATGAAAGCAGTGTCACCTATGGTGCTGCTGCCACCAGAAGCAGTGCCTTCTGTGGCATCCATTGGGGGGACCTGTGGTGCTGCTGTTGTGGACATGCTGGCTGCTGGGGTGCCTGTTGATGTCCCCTCCAGTGTGCTGCCACTCGATTTGTGCTGCTGCCGTGTCTTGCTCCGTGCAGATGAGGTGGAGGGTCTTTGGCCGTTGGTCTTGGCCCTCTTTGCAGGTGTGCTGGTAGGGGTGTCCTGAAGCTCGTCGTTGGAATCTGACCCTGTGGTGGAGTAAAGGAGGGCGAGCGTTATTCATGGGTCTGTGGTAATTGTAATGGCAATTGTATCACATGCATTGGGGTGGTACCTGGGGGTGATTTGGGTCAGGGCCTTGGAGGTGGTCTCATTTTTGTGTGCATTGGGGATGCAGTTGTTTTGCAGTCTGCAGTTAGGGTGTGCATGCTGCACATGTAGAGTGTGTTTTTTGGATTTTTAAATATTTATTTATTTAATCTGACTTTTAAGGGGCGCTGTCATGGCAATGTATGTGGTCGTTCTCCTGGACATGTGTTTCTAGTGCACTATGGGGACACATGGTACTTCACATGGTTGGTAATTGTGGATTTGGCATAGTTTTGTTTGGGCCACCTACCTGATTCTTCTGATGTCTGCACTCCTTTCTCCATCCCTCCGACTCCCTCTATGCTCTCCATTCCAATGGTGGAGGCACAGATTTCTTCCCAGGGGGCCAACTTGATGGGTGATTCCGATCCTCCCCCGGTAGCTGTGGCAATGTTCCGCTTGGCAGAGAGTATGCTCCGGACGCGTATCCGTAGGTCGTCCCATCGCTTTCTGCATTGCTGTGGGTTGCGGGGTGCGGTCCCCACCGCACTTACCCGCTGTGCCACCAGCGCCCATATGGCCTTCTTGTTCGCAAGTGCCGTCCTGGTCATTTGCGTCGAGAAGACGACGGCTGCATTCTCCTGGAGGGTCTCTGTGAGCACGGTGAGTTCCTCACGGGAGAAGTGGACCTGCCGCTTGCGGTCGCACGCTTTTTTAGCAACTTTTCCCATATTTATTTTTTTAACTGGGGTGGCTAACGGGTTGGGATGTGTCTCAGGGTCGGATTTTTAATGGTTGTGTTGGGATTCTGATTTTATAGGTGTACGGCGTGCTGTTTCCCGTTCCGGCCCCATGTTTTTACTTCCGTTTCCGTATATTTACGGTGACCGTATTTTGCGCTGACCGCTCATTACGGTGACCGCTAATATGGGTGGCGGAATTGCACCTAGGGCGACGTACGACGGCGGTAAGGGGCGTTTTGGGGTCATTTCCGCCATCGCGGACTTTGCACTTCCGCCATGGCGTAATGCTCGTGCCCGATGGGTCAGAATTAGCCGCACTTTCCTCCATCGTGCAGTGGCGGAAACGCTATTTACGCTATGGCGGTCATGTCAGTTGATTTCCGCCAGGGTCGTAATGAGGGCCAATCACTTATATTACAAGACTTACCTGACTATCACCGGAGGCTTCATCCTTCAGTACGCCTCATCTAGGAAAAAAGGAAAAGACAGTGAGCTAATCTCACACACCTTTACAGGATAGTTTGGGTAATACAGACTCTTAACTGAACGCCGCCAGCAACCTCCAGACAGAACCTGCCGCTGCAAATCAAAAGGGGAGTGCAAGAGTGAACTTTGGACATTTTGAACTCTTTAAAAACTTGGAAAACTCCGGACTCAATAACCGTCCAGAACCCCAACACCTAAAACCAGTGAAGTAACTGGTATCTATGCGCCCCTGCATGCCATTCAGGATGGAGAGCTCACCAATCAAAAACATAAGGTGAGGACACTGACCGGGAATATCGGAGGTGGCAAGTGGGAAGAACGGGAACAGGGAGGGGGGTCTGCATTCACATCCACGGGGCTAGATACCTTTCTCCATCTACAGGAGAATACTTCTACGAGTCAAGCTTACAAGACTGAGGGGGTCTATCCAGTCGGTCATCTTTGCCCTACGCTTCACGCTGGTGGAGGCCGCAGCTGTCCGGGTTAGATCTACGCTCCTGTGGGAACCAGGTTAGCGTAACACATCTAGGTTGGAAGTGATACAGCAAGCAAAAAAGTGTTCCCTGTTAGGGAACTCCTGTCCCCAGCACACTATCTAGAGTCCGAACAGATCAGACAAATAAGTTATGTGTATTATGATATGCCATTTGTCATTCACCTATAACCAAGGTGGCTACCATTGCATTATACCACTGATATTCATAGATTTTTAAGATGTTTCAAATCATCAATAGTCATGTACTGTATATAGAAATAGAAATTCAAATGACAATTTTGCTTGATATCACAAGAAATACAAATGTATTGTGTTTGCTGGCCCAACGCATTTCGAGTTAATACTCTTCATCAGGGGCAGTACTGTTTTTTTCTGTAGCTCTAAAAAAACAATAGAACAGATAACCTAAACAAGGTTCATGTAACAATTTTCACAGTGATATGTTCAAAGTTGAATGCAATTATTAAATAAAGAATTTTACAAAAATTGAAGCCGAAGTAAGTACAATATAACATTTTCTTTATTATATCATATTCATGTCCATAATTATGGTTACCAATCGAGACACATTTGATTGACCTATTCTGTGCTAACTTTGTAATGGTAATAGGATGCCTAGATGGTGCATTTCGTGTTATAATAATGCTGTACATTTTCTAAGTTGGGGTGTATCCCAATATATGGAGCAAGTTATGAAGTACTGGCTTAATTGGTATAGTCTGTCAAAATTGGGGTAAGGAAAGCGTTCTGACCTTGTGATAACTTTCTTAGGTGAAGTCTGTGGTGCTTCCAGGCGGTAGAAAAGAAGTTCTATCTTCCCGCTGGGGTTAGCATCATGGTCAGGTCCTACAAAGTACGCAGTGTCGAGGGAGTGTTCCTTGTGTGGGGCTATCACATTTTGCTTGTGGATTGCTGGCAGTTACAGTGTTTATTTCATCTCTACTGAAGTCAGGAGGAGCCGCCAACAATACTTAACACCCCTCCACTCATGGAGCGACGCGGAGTGTCGAGGGAGTGTTCCTTGTGTTCTGTCCGGAACGTTGTGGAACGGAAAGCAGTAGTGAGAATCTGAACTGATCTACAGATTCTACTTCCTTTACAGTACAAGTGAAAAATATAATGGGGACAAGACGCCAGATGCGTCTAAACTTAACGCGCTCTGAACCCATGACCACTCGGACTACAAAGCGATTATCAAAGGCACTTCAAGTAAGTCACGAAAATGAGGGTATGACTCAATTACATGATATGTTTTTGTCAGATGGTGGTGGTAGAGCACAACATCATAACGAGATGTCTAAAGAACCGCAGCCCAGGTTTATGGATAAGTTTGGTATACTTCCAGCAGTGACAAAACAGATCTCTTCCCACTTTTCCCACGTTTCTTCGAGACACTTACTTTCTACACCTGGTGCTGATTTAGCATCCATACCGTTACCTAATCTGCTTTCACAAAATAACGGAGAAATAGAACAAACATTGTCTTGCTTCAGTGCCCCTCCCTCTGCCCAAGATAAAAAGCTAAAGGAGTCTAACTTACCTGCTTCACTTCTCGTTGGAGCTGGAGTGGGTGCTGCAGCGGCTGCGAACCATATGGGGGTGGCAGCCATCGCAGATGGAGGTGCTGTGTTGTCTTCGTTGTTTGGTGTCGACCTGGCCACTGTGGTCGTTTCAGCGGCTTTTCTGCAGTGTAGCGAAGTTGAGATGGTTAGAGCGCCGCCTACGTGTGAGGCTGCCGGGGCCGCAGAAAGCCCTTCTGTGGATGTCGCCGTCCAATGAGCGAGGGGCCGTATGCTATGTGATGCAGGCTGGGGTCTGCTCCCCCGCGGAAAAGGAGTGTGAAGTGGGCTGCCATTTGCTGGCACGGCTGGGACCCCTGGCGCTGGGACGGGAGCAGCCGGTGTCGCGACCGGGTCGGTTGCCGCCGATTGAACCTCCCCTCAAGTGGGTTGGTGATCCATGTTTGTGTGGGAATGTCTCCATAACAAACAGGCTCCCTCTAGTGGGAAAAATAACATGCAGGTTCGGTTAGAGGAGAACAATGCAAATGGAAAATATACGACTGAAGAGCTCAAAAAGTGTGTGGCCGCCTGGCAAGAGCAACAGATTAATCCTTCAGTCTGTTGTCAAACGCCTTATGAGGATAACTTAAAATCAGCTGAAGTTGTTGAAAGCGATGGCCTGCCATTTGTACCAGCTTGCTTAAACAGCGGAAGTGAAATGATATCCACACAGTTCCCTTTACGAGACAAAGACAGGTGTAATTCACTGGCCGTAGCCAATCGGCTAATTAAAGATCTGATGGAAATTACGCTGAAAGTAAACATGCGCAATGAAGAAGTGGCAGCACAGAAACAACCGACTGAAAGACACAATGTGCAAGACGACATAGGTTCATCAGGTCCATCTGAAGTGGTACAGGATTAATTTATTAATGAGAATGTAAAAGACACATATATAGCATCCAGGAGAGTACACATTGGTCTCCAATACAATTGAGAGACCACACAGAGCCAAGAGAAGAAGAATGGACTCGAGCCCGATGGCTGAGATTATCTGCTCACAAAATAGAAATGAGGAGCAAAGAACCTGGGTATAATAATAAAGATAATAAAGTCAATAGCCCAGTGTTAAAAGCACAATGTGTAAACTCTCCTCTTCTGATTCAACATCAGAAAACACCTCGTCTGATGAAACAACTACCGACTTCCCTTGCTACCAAAAAGTATATAAATATCCGAAATTAAAGCATATTTCTAAACAAAGAAGATGTAAAGAAGAGTCAATCCAGAGGCATTTTATTCAGGCAGCGACAAAAACTATAATGAATGAGTTAAGGCCAAATCTCATGTCGGCAACAACAATTGCAATAACCCTGATTAAAAAAATCTATGATCAGTTCAACGAGAACTACAGGGATCGGAATACCCTTATTGCACTTGTAAACACAAAAATGATCAATTTGGAAATGCTTTTGCAAGATATCAGAATACAATTACAAAAAGATAAGCAGAAGGATGAGTTGACAGCGAACTTATTGAGAGAGGCCTTGAAAAGTACAAGTGACTATAAAAAGCTGCTGGCTGAGGTTGCTAAAGAAGCTTTAGCAATCCTGAAAAAATATCACAATGGAGACCAGTATAAGACACATTTAAAAACAGATGCAACCGCAGACAGAGAGCTGCAAAACCCTCATCAGAACTCACAGAACACAACAAAATCAAAGGAAAAAGAGAAATTAACTGGTGAATCGAAATTCTAGACAGAGGTGCTAAGCCGAGTGGAGAACAGCTTGACATCTGTAAAGACCATGTTGATCCAGAAGAGATCTTAATCATTAAAAGATCAACATTTGAGATGGTCATGCCCTCTACATCCACGAACGCTGAGGGCTTTCCATTTGATATGAGAAAGGAGTCTGATAAGAATGTGATAAATGTTGATAAATCGCAAACACCTGAGATGGCCTCTCAGGTGAAACACCCTGCATACGATGTTTCTGAACCCACAACTGTGAACCTAAGTCCTGACACATTGGATAAAGAACTTTCAGTGAAACTCGTTAAAAAAAGTTATTCCATCTTTGAAAAAGATCTACGAGTAGTGGACATTATAAAAAAAACCTGAGACTATTCAAAGCAAATCTCTTAAAAAAACGAAAAAGTCGAAGAACTTAACAAAAGTAAAGAAGCTGACTACCAGAAATTCCTGTAAATTCCTACGTAACTTGAAAGCACTGAATGTGACAATACAAACTACCAATTCCAACATTGATGAACAGAAATGTAAAGGCTCCAAAAACAGATGAGCCAGGAATGGGAAAAACTGCAATCTATTTCTGCAGAAAATAGGGAACCCCTAGAAGAATTCTAAAAATCTGCGACAACAGATGGTATGTTGAATTTGTCAACATATGAAACTAGTGACGATGAAGGTGAGGATTCCTACTGTAGTGAAATAGAAACTGAGAGGATCGATTCACCTGATGACGGCGATAATGGGGGCCACCAAGAATTCCATAATGACTCATTATGTGGAGCAACCAAAAACAAAGGGAGAACGGTGGCAGAAACCTCATTGGGAATTGATAAGTGCCTAGCTGAGGATAATGACGTTAACAATGTAAAAATGAGCCAAGTGTTCTTAATGATAGAAGAGAGAAGAACTCTGATTCTGAATACACAGAATTCTTCAATACCGACCATGAATCCTAACGCTGATTGTAAAATAAGAGAGAACCTGGTGGAGCATCACAAAAATACACAATGTATGAATGAACAAGAAAGGAACAGTAAAGGAAATAATTCAATACAGGAGGATGCTGATGAAGCCTGGAGAATAGACAGAAGAGTTCACACTCTAAAAAAGCCTGCTTCCCAAAACACTAACTGGAGCCAGTCAACTTGGCGACTCATGTTAGAGAGAAACAAACCAAAAGAAGATTGTCTGATCCTCAACCGATTTAATGTCATGCAACTCCTTAATCATCTACCAACTATGAAGGTTATATCATTGAAAGATATTAAAACGGTTGAATTTATCAAGGAAGCCGTTCTAGGTAGAGTGTTATTGCATATCCACTCGAAAATTGTGTATGATCTTATATTACAGAATGTTGAAGAGCTCAACTATCTTGGCTTTCGATTGACAAAGATCAACACGAAAAGAGCTAAAGAAAGAAAAGTAACTAAAAATATTGAGAAGCAAAATGAAACTTTAAATAAAACCCATGTGTTCCAGAAAAAGACACCGACTATACAGATTCCTGTAACAGACGATCTGGAAGAGCCAGATCCGGACATTGGAAAAATGTGCGAGTTAGTAAAATCCATGAAATCATTCAAAGTTGCAATCGCGAGTGAGGATGGTGTGGAAACCTCGGCTCACTTAATTAAAGAGCATCAAAAGAGAGAAACGAGTGAAGAAAATTGGAGCTGGATTGCTAGTGTCTTAAACACTAAAAATTCTAACTAACTTCAGGTAGCCGATGTGAGACAAGCAAAGACTATTGGATCATGGAACACCAGAGGCTTTTCTCATTTAACGCAAAACTCAAGTAAACTCCTCGCTAACTTGGACATAATTTGTTTCCAAGAAACATGGCTGTGTGTGCCTCCATGTGTTGAAGGTAGCAATGTTGCTTTTAGTGCAGCGATATCCCTACCAAGAGGGCGTCCTAGGTCTGGTTTACTTACCTTGGTAAGAAGAGAGTGTGGCCTTCGAATAAGTGATTTCAAAAATGTGTCACCTTATATCCAGATGACTACGATTAAGAACGTGAGAAATCCTGACTCTGAAATTATAAAGATTCATTTTATAAATCTTTATTGGCAACAGAAAGCAGTTGGTGGACTAAGTTTTCTCGATCAGCTATGTGATTTGATGGATAGCAAAATGGAGATGGAAGATAATCCTGCCATCATAATTTCTGGAGATTTCAACATAGACCTCCTAACACTAAACAATAAAGAAACCAAAGAAAAAAATAAAGTTTAAGGAAAACCATTCTCAAAGAATTTGACGTTAGAAATATGGATATCCTAAATGGAAAGTTGACAGGTGATATCCCAGCCCATCCGACATGGGAAAGAGAGAATCAAAATTCCATCTTGGGCTACTTTATAACTTCGAAAAGCATCACAACTATCCTTGTCGATATGAAGGTAGTGAAAACTGCCCTAAGTGATCACAATATTGTAACCATCTCTTTCAATACTGAACTACTGAAAGAGCCTATGAAATGGAATCAGAAGATTGAAGTGGAACTAGGGTGTAACCGATTAAGATTGAATAGTGCAAAGATTAAGAATCTGACGGCTTCAATAGCACCTCAATCATTAAAGCTAACTGAACAAACTCTCGAATATGATGCCCTACTTCAGATATACAAAGTTCAAACTAATCAAAATAGTAAAAACCTAGTGAGGAAACACATATTTGATCCTGAAGTAGTCAAAAGAAAAAGACTCTTGCGAAAACAACTAAGGGTTTTGGAAACAATGATGCTGTCTCTTGCTAAAAGAAACTCTAGAGACTTTTCGACATCGATTAATGAGCTTGAAAGACCCTGGAATGCAAGCTTATGCAATATGGTGACTTAAGATGGATGGGTTGCCCATTTTGCTGCGCTATTTTAAAAAAAATAAGTTGGACAACTTTCGATGATATAAAGCCTCAGTCCTCCTGGAACCTTAATATAGAGAGAGGTGATATCTATACGAACATCAAGAGATTAAGTGCCTCACGCACTCTAGTTCCAGACGGCCTGACCAATCAAATCTTGAAGGAAAATCCCGACGAATGGGCAGATTTTTGCTACATACTCTTTAAAAGGATATTAAGTGAAGGAAGAATTCCATTAACATGGAAGAGCGCTATTATTGTGCCTATTTTCAAAAAGGTTCAAGATTAGAGCCAAGCAATTATCGTCCTATCGCACTTTTAGATGTGGTAGGGAAAGTGTTTGCTACACAGTTGCTAAAACAACTAACAATTTGGATAAATACATCGGGAGCAGCAGATGTGAGGCAGACTGGTTTCGCCAAAGGAGTGGGTTGCAGCCTAAACTTGTTCCTGTTGAACTCCATGAGGATGGAAGCGATAAGGAAAAAAACACCTATCTATATCGCTTTCGTAGATTTAGCTCACGCTTTTGATGGAGTTGATAGAGAGATACTTTGGAGCAAACTTGCAAACAAAGGCTGTCCAACTAGCCTAACTCTAGCAATCAAAGCTCTCTACACCGAGACACATGTCCAAGTTCGCATAGACCAAAAAGGCCTTCTAACAGCGCCCTTACCTTCTATGCGTGGAGTTAAACAGGGATGTCACTTAGGAGCTACGCTCTTTAACTTTTTTATTTCAGATGTAGGCGATGCCCTGAAGAAAGTGATTTCCTTTCATCCTAAATTTAATGGAGAACATATTAATATGATTCTGTATGCCAATGACATTGTGATCCCAGATTTAAGACCAGTTGGTCTACAGAGGAAGATCAATGCTCTGAAAGATTACATTGAATTGAATAAACTAGAGATCAACGTACAGAAAACAGAGATATTAATATTAAAGAACCTGCAGGGAACTCAGACTCGAAATGTCTGTCAAAAAACAAACTGGAAACTTGGAGATGAGTCACTGAAAGTAGTATGGAAAGCCAAGTATCTGGGTATTACATTAAATGCTAGCATCTGTAACGAGCCGATGACAAAAAAGCTCATCGCAAAAAGTAATCAGTTAGCTGCCCAAGATTCTAAGCACAACATGAAATCTGGTAAATTCTCCATGCTTCCAGTTGTACGCTTTTACAGAAACAAGATTGTTCCAGCTCTGCTATATGGAGCTGAGACCCTGTTTGGAATCGCCCATGAATTCTGGTTGAGATGTGAACATGTGTTATATCGAAGAATACTCCAATTACCTAAAGGCCTTCCTACGGGATGTATGCGTTATGAGTTAAGTCTGTCTTCTCTATCTGTGATTGTTACTTGGAATGCTCTAACTCTGTATAGGAAAATCTCTGGAGCGGATAATATCCCACAACTCTTGATTCTAAAAAAAAATAAAAAATCTTGCCCTGATGTTATATTTGATCTTTGGAGAGCATCATGTGAATTTATTCTGACGCAACTTAATACTGATGTTCAAACTTTATTCCTGAACCCCTGTGCTGTCAAAAAAGAAACTCTTGGAACAAGATTGGACAGACACATGCGAAATGCGAATGAAATATACACGAATGAAAACACCCCGACAGAAGCAAAAAAAATTGAATGTGCTTCATAACTATCTGATCCAATTCCCTTGGAAAAGGAGACATTTAGTCTTTTTGAATTTTAGACTAAATGCATGGGAAACCAAGGAGACGTTATATTATGGCTGCGAAAGATCGACAGTAGACAATTTATGGTCGTTTTTGTAATAGTGCTGATGAATCTTTAAAGCATTTGATGCTATTTTGTCCTATAATGAATGACTCAAGACAGAGATGTATGGCACAAGAGATAGCTAAACATACCATATGGTCTTCTGACGAATGGTGAAGAATGAGGCATATTGGTGAAAACAATAAGCTGATTTTTGCAGTAACTGCCTTCTTGGATGAAATAGTAAAGAGACTGAAAAGTAGTAATGATGTGCTAAATATAGAAGGTGTAAGACTTATAGTTGAATAGACTAATTGTGCATCTTCCAGTGCTATCTGCTGACTTGTGACGTCATAATGAATTTAATGCACCGTCTGACAATTTTTAAATATTGCATTTTGGATTTTAAGTATTTGAATGATGAATAAGATGCTTTGTTTACTTTTTTTTAAAGTTTGTAATAAACTATTAAAAAATAAAATAAAAAACAAAGTACAAATGTCACCATGGTAAGTATGTTAACCGTGACTTGTGATAGAAAAGGAGATTAAATTATTATTTAAAATTTAAATTTAAAAATTAATTGTACAGTGTATACTGCATGTCCAAGACAGGTCTACTAGAGTATGTTTGAGGATGAAGGCCGAACTGGCACAGATCTTCTAAATCTTCTAGGCACGGCTTCTTGATATCTAGTAGTGCAAGTATTTTGTATTCCATCAATTGTAGAATCTGGGGAATCATGGGGAATTTCATCAATCTACGGTCTACACATTGCCAATTATTTAAATTATTGTAATTTTTAGTAAAAAAAGAGGAGAGAAGGAAAGGCCTATTCTAAAACTTACTTGGATTTTTTGCCAAAAAGACAGAACGCCTTGTGGACCTCTGAGTTCGAAGAACGCCCAGGAGCGACTGCCACAGTGACCGGTAGCGGTCTCTGTTTATATACAATGCTGCTCATGACGTCACACGGCACATGCGTAGGTGATGAGCAAATACGTTAGTAACATTAGTGATCCGTAAAAATATGCAAAGAAGTATATTGTGATATACCTAGACGAATAGTCTAGCTTATTTTATGGGGTTGGATAGCTATAAAAGACGTGTATTGCCATCGTGTTGTGACGTCATGCCGCGCATGTGTCAATATTGATATTGTCAATGTTGGATGTTGAGGAAAAAAACTACTTAGCAATGGTAATACTAAAAATGTATGTTACCTCTAATGGAGGTGATGAGATGGGAGTAAAGAGGTAACTGATATATTCGGTGATCTTCCGTGTGCAGGTGAATGCGCCAAAGATACAAATGGTAATCCACCCCAGGAAATATTATCCTAATCGGAATCTACATATTGTGATTTAGATATGGGTAGTGGAAATTGCCAGACCATGTGGCACTATTTCAGATTATTCTAGCATGTGCCAATAATAGCAATGATCTTGTGTGGTTAAAGCTTGACCCATAATGCCTACGCGTGGTGTCCCTTCTGTGATACATCGTTGTATCAGGATATCCAGTCATGAATGCAGTTTGATTACGACTGTCCCCTGAGAGGGATCACAATGTATAGTTTGAAGGACATTAGCTCAAGTTATAAGTTGGGCGTGTGTGCATTCTACTTCCCCATATGAGGGATCCTAGTCTTCAATTTCCAGAAATATTTAGCATTTCAGACAATTTATACAAGACACAGAATACCCAGTGGGGAAAAGATGTCCATTCATGCATACAATTGACTTAGGACTGTCCCATGTAAGGGATCACAATCTATAGTTTAAACAACGTTTTCCTAAGAAATTCAAGAAGCAACCGATTATGCAGATGGCCGTATGTACAGTCTATTTTCTCAAGACTGACTACTCAATATGAGAAATCACTATCTGTAGTTTCAAAAACATTTATTTTCAACAATACATTCAGGGAACATAATATTCAGTCTGGACAACCCATTCTGCTGATATCCTACTAGTCTTGGCAAAACATCTTACCATCAAATAGATTCTGCCTTAATGGTATAAACCAACTTTCTGCTATGCATCTCTTTTTGTATAGATATAGATCAATCATGGAGATCAGTAATGTCCTGTTTTGAGTTTTTTAATCCATTTGGTACTATTAGTTGTAAGACTAAAAAGTACCCAGTAAGGGATGTAGTATGTCTAGCTAATCCACAGGCTATTATATACGGGGGGTGAGTCCTGTCCTCATCACAATTTCAAATGCAGTCAATTCTTGCAATCCTCATTCAAAACCTTTATTGGAAACCTAGCCTGACACTTGACACATTTGTCTTGCTAGGCAAAGAACCATCCAGTCACTGAGGGTTCACCACACATGCCTTTTTTATTTGGCTGAGAAGTGTGGAATACATGTGTTTTAAAGTAAAACAAAAAGAGTAATTTTGGTGGTGTGCTCAAAGAGTCAGCGAAATCACATTATGAGAAGTGCATACAGTTAACAACAAAAACATAATATTTGTAGGTACGATATGTAATCTGGTATCTACACAGATAAAGCCTGACCGATATTACTTCATACTAGTCAGACCAACATGATTGCAAATTCATTGGGTAATATTAACAAAGCATAACCATTCCAGCTGTAATTCAAATGCAACCTATTATACAAAGTCAGTAAAACACTCTGTGCCTAGAGATGTGCACAGAACACACATTCATATTTTTATGACACCTGATACATATACCATGGGAGTACTCCAATAGTCCTGGTTACCAAGAGAGCTTGGTACAGATACATTTTTTGGTTAGGTATCGTGTGCCAAAAAAATCCAAATGTTTTTTGGTTCACTGGATGTGGAACAGAGAGGTCTGGCATTTGGAAGAATGACCAAGGAACTGGTCGACGTCTAGCTATGACTGAAGCAAGTTCAGGTGGTCTAAGTTCATATAGGACCCTGTGGGGGTCGGAAGAACTGCAGGGGACCACTGACGTTTTGGCTTGATAAGGTGTGGGCCTTTTTCATGGACCAAGGTTTGGTAGGTTTATCTACAATTAAAAACAAAGTGGTACTCAGTGTTACTAATGAAGATGGAACTCCCTAAAAGTGGGAAACAAAAGGTTAAAAACACCCTTCAGGAAAGGGTCAAAACAGCAGGCGGCCATAGGCCCTGTATTCAGAGGATTGACCTTAAGTACAAATTAGAGAAGATTCTCAAAAATTTAAGGAACCGAATGTCAGCCACGTGTGGAAATCTGTGCCTGCAGACCGGTCCACTCTCTTAAAGATGGTAAGTTGGGCGGTCAAGGGAGACCTGTGTATAGGGAGAAAAAGGGATCAGAGCAGATAGTGAGCTGGTGCCTAAATATAGGGGGAAAAATGTTACACAGGTAGCCAGCATTAGTTACCTTGTACTTATAAGCAAGATGGCTTGGGAGCTTGAGTTTCCCAGCAGGGGTAGGTCTTAATGTAGTTAATCACTGTGCTGCATTAGGCTGAAAATGCTGCTCGAGAGCTGCAAAGATCAGAGAAAGAAAGGACCAAAGAAAATCCAAGTCAGAAAATGCTACTATGGCCCTATGCATGCGTGCGTGTCGGAGCGCTCTGTAAAGAGTGGCTTTACCTGCGTGTAGAGTGCTGTTCCGTGCCTGTGATTCAGTCAGGAGTTGCTTGGTAGTGAAAGAGGACCAAGCTGTGTCTACGCTCATTGTGAGCATGCGCAGGGAATAAGTGGCCCAGTACCGTGCGCATACGCAACTGGTTATTTGTCGGGAATTGCCATGGCAATGCCAGCGTTGTAGTAACGTGGTATGCAGACGTGTAGGTCCTTCAGAATCAGAGAAGAAAGTGTCGAAATGAAGAGGAGAGCCCTGCTGGCTAACAGTGAAGGCTCTAAGAATTAAAAAGCGGCAATGTTGTGTATGGCTAAGATGTCCCCCTGTATGCCGTTGGGATCGGCAGGAGAAGTACTGGGAGGATCTAAAGTGGTCTCTGAACAATGCTAGGGAAGGAAACTGTTCAATGACCGACCCAAGCTAAATGATGATCCTGAAGATATATGCAAGTAAGCATTTAGACCCTCGATGGGGGGAATAGGGGCAGTGTGGAGGAAACTGCAGAGGCACATACGAGTCAGAGGTGTCTGAATCCCTGTGAAAGACCAAACCAGTGGCATGTGTTGGAGGTATCAGTAATATTCTTGGGGTGCAGCTTCATTCAGGCCTTTAGTAGTAGTTTGTAATTTGAAAATCCACCATGCCTCTTTAAAATTCAGTGCGTTGGTGATATTTCGGTTTCCAGTATTTTGTCAACCACCCACCATCTGAAAGCATCCAGGCCATGTTGGAAATCCATAAAGTGTCAGACGAGTGGTGATGTATGGGCTTTGCACCTAATCCTGGACCAATGTTCTCCTATTCTTTTATGAACGGGTCTGGCGGTTTGTCCAACATATCTCAGCCCGCAAGGGCATTCAATGAGGTAACTAACATTAGCTGTTTTGCAGTTCGTAAATTGTCTCAGTTCCCACTCTTTACCCTCTATGAGGAATGATTTCAATTTCCGTGTTTGATTACAGGATGTGCAGCTTCCACAGGGTTGGTGGCCCCGGATGTCCCGCATATTCCAAAGGGTAGATCTGGCTGTTTTGCGTCCAGATCTAGCGTGGGTGAAGAGGTCTTTGTGGTTTTTGGCTCTCTTCAGTGCCATCCTCGCTAAGAGTTCTTCCGGTAGGCTGAGTCGTACGATGGGCCAACATTTCTTAATCACCCCCTTGAGTTGTGAGGTACTGGCACCAAAGGTGGACACGCAAGCCATGATGTTGTCAGTGGCAGGGTCACGTTGTTTAGGAGTAAGTAGGGTTTCCCTTGGGGTGTAAAGGGCTCTTTTCTGAGTGTGTTTCAATCTTTTTTTTCGGGTAACCCCTGTTTGCTAATTTTTGCTGCAGCTCAGTAGCATGAATTTTGAATTCTCTGGTTTCCGTGCAGTTCCTCCAGATTCTGAGGAACTGCCCGTAGGGAAGGTTGTCCCGTAGATTTTTAGGGTGATGGCTCTTGTAATGGAGGATAGTATTCCTGTCAGTTTCTTTTTTAAAGATTGAGCATTCTAGCTGATTGTTAATGACACTGATGTTAAAGTCCAAGAAATTGATGTTGGTGTTGGTGTTGTTGATGGTAAATTGGATTTCTTGTGTTCTGCCATTGATCCAGTTAAAGAAGCTGTGCAGTTCTTGTTGCAGGCCTGTCCAAATGAAAATAATATCATCAATGTACATATACCAAAGTCTGATGTTCTCCTGGAATGGGTTCTAGTGTTGAGTACGAAGCTTTTCTCATACTCTGCCATGTAGATTATTGCCATGCTTGGGGCAAAGGCCGCACCAATGGCGGTGCCACAGGTCTGAAGGTAAAATGTGTCATTAAAGGAGAAACAGTTATTTGTAACGGCTAGCTCAAGCAGTTCAACTAAGAAGTTGACCGGCACCCTCCTTTGGGTCATATGTTCAGTGAGGTGGTGTCTGATACACTCTACTGCCTTGTCCTGTGGAATGCTGGTATACAAGCTTTTAATGTCCATAGTGACTAATTGACTGTTTGCAGTGTCAAAAGGCTGATGTTCAAAGATAGAAATAGTTCTCATGGTGTCTTTGAGGTATGATGGAGTGTTTCTGCATAAGGGTTTGAGAAAATAGTCAATACATTTGCCTATTGGTTCCAGGATGGACCCATAGCCTGACACTATGGGTCTCCCTGGTGGTAAGTTACTGTTTTTGTGCATTTTAGGCAATGCATAAAATGCAGGGATTATTTCCTCAGTGGTATTGAGAAATGCCTCTTCTTTTTCCGAAATCCAATCTCGATCAAGTGCGTATCTGGTAATTTCCTGTATTTTGGACTTAATGACTAGGGTGGGATCTCTTTTCAGCTAATCCACAGGGACTGACTCTTTTTTGATTAACATTCTATGCAGTTATCTTACGTGACTCATAAAAAGGGACCCCGATAATATTCCTCGTTGATCCCAATGGTGTCATTGAGTCCAAATGGTGGATCCAGAATAATTCTCTTTGAGATAGAATCTTGGCCAAGTCTCCACCTTTTGGGAGTGGGTGTACTACTTCCAATATTACTACTCTCATCTGTGATATGTTGTGATGATGGTCTCTGATGTGTCTGTATACAGGTGACTTGTTTTTTGGCCTAATATTCGACTTGTGCTCACTCCATCTTTCTTTAGCTCTTCTTGACATTTTACCCACGTATTTCCTGCATGGGCAATGTAGTGCACAGATAACATTTTTGGACTCACAAGTGGCATAATGTTTTAATGGTATCTTCTTCCCCGTGTTGGGGTGACCTATGTCGTCTCCTTTTATGACACTTGAACAGTGTTGGCAGTTCAAGAAAACATATGCACTGTTTTTCCGTTTACTTAGACATGTTTGGGTTTGTTGTTTTGGTTTCTCTGCTTTTATCAGTTTATCCCTGAAGTTGTTTCCTCCCTTGTAATCCAGCATAGGAGGCTCTGGAAAGAGTTGATTCAGATTGGGGTCCGATCTGATGAGGTCCCAATTTTTGTGTATGGCGCCCTTAATTTGAAAACTTTGACTTGAGTATCTTAATGTGTGTATGAGGTTAGTATTTACCTTGCTCGCTTTGGTGCAAGAAGTTCTTCTCAATGTTGTGCTTCTGTTCTCAATATGGCTTTATTCAACAGTTCATCTGGAAAACCCCTGGCTGTGAATCTTGATTTCATTACTTTGTATTCCTCTTGCAATTTTTCAGCTTCCAAAGTAATACTTTTAATTTCAGTAGTTGGCTATAAGGTACATTTTTCTTGAGATTTTTTGGGTGAAAACTGTGATAGTGGGCCTCATTACGAGTCCGCCGGTCCCAAATCCGTTGTTTGCGTGAAAGGGGTGACACCGTTACCGATTCCGCAAGCATGCGGTATCAATGTGTGATTATGGGTTGTCGGTTGCGCACACCAGACCATTGCGGAAACAGTGTCACCACCAGAACGCAAACACACACGGATACGGATGCACCGTGAAACATGTCAGTGGTATATCCGTATCCGCCTCCACTGTCACGGATACGGAAATACCGGATCCGGAAACACTGCCACCGCGAAAACCAGAAAGAGAGCGGCGGCCATTACTTAAACCACAATCCATTGCCATCCTCTGCAACCACAGGGACTACTTCCACTGGGACTTTCTCCACATGACAAAGAAGATGGCATCACACATACCAGCCACACGCCAGCGGAAATCCCCCTTCAGCGTGCCAGAATTAACAGTGCTGGTCAAGCACATCATTGACAACGCCCCAATTCTGTTCAGTGCCGACCAAAAGTGCAGCACACAGCTGCGGCACAAAGAGATCTGGGCAGCAGCAGCACTTAAGTGCACTGCAGTTGGCGTGACAGTGCGCACATTCAAAGATTGCCAGATCTGCAGCTGCCTGTGCGCAACCTAACGGCAGCACACCGCCAGCACAGTACCAGCACAGTAGGGGGACCTGCTACACCCCTGAGTCTCCAGACATGGGAGGAGATGTGCAGTAGTGTCCTGCACCTCAAAGGGATCGAGGGCGAAGGCAGAGCAGAGGCCAGAGCCAGCCCACTTGGCAAGGCTGGTAAGTACACAGAATTGAAAGCCATGAGTGTGAATGTTGGATCCCCCCATACGGGCCCCACGCATCCACTAATGACCCACACCACACACCACATGCACAAGTGACAGAACCCCCAGGACAGGCATACAGCTTGCAACTGTGTGCAAGCTGACATCCACACACCTGAGTGCATCACCTATCAAATGTGTGCACATGCAAGTGGACCCAATATGAGGAGTGCGTTGCATGTGATCGACCCATTCACAGCCTGTCACACAACTAACAGCATGTCCTGCATTCCCCCACAGGCACATTAACCAACAGTGAGACTGCACAACAGCCTACACCACGGGGTACTGCACGTAGCCGTCGTACCCGGACATCACAGGATGCCACTGCCTCCACCTCCGGAACTCAACCATCGGCCCGCCAACGTCAGCCACGGACACACCCATCACTGCTGCAACCCCAGCATAGCATGTGGCTACCGCATCCACACCTGCTGCCACATCTGCCGCACCCATGAGTGGGCGTCAAGATACGGCTGATGACGATGCATCCAGCAGCAACAGTGCACCGATGGAACAGTGTGCTGACGCACCACACAATGAGGATGACGGGGCAACATCACTCCCCTACAGGAGTTACAATTCAGCCCGATCGAACTCCACAGCCCAACGCGCTCCCCCACACCTTCGCTCACAGAACTCAGCGCCCGCCCCCTGCGCATCGAGGAACACCAGGTAGTGGAGCAACAACTCCAGAACACGAAGCTGCAACGTGAGGAGGCCAGACTGCAGTGTGAGGAGGCCAGACTACAGAGGGAGAACACTGCCACCTCTGTGCTTAGACTGTCACGTGCTATCGGCAGATTCGCTACCACAAACATGGTTCTGTCACGGCAGGTCAGGGAGGGGAACAACGTGATGTCAACTATCACAGAGACAATGCAAGGCATTTTTGGGAAATGTGCCAGCTGCGACCCCACCAGTGCCATCTGCAAGCAGCACACCCTCCAGTTCGGTGGCCAGTAGTCCTCGGAGGCGGTCTTCATGGCTGTCCGACCCTCCGGGAAGGACATGTAGGTCCACAAGGGTGGACGCAAATAGTGTGAACGTTAATCTGTCATACAAACAGTCATGAAGGGGTTGTTGTTGGGGGTGATCCTTAGTGGGGTAAGTTAGTTGGGTCCTGGTTGGGGGTGGGTACATTGGGGAGGTGGGTGGTCACAGGTGTACTTCATTTTCATCCAATTCCCGTCACCCCTGTAATATTGTAAATACTCTTTTGTTGCAATGCAAATGACAAATGGACATTGTTGATTTCCTGTACATTCAATCCATTTAATGTCGTGCCACCAAATGAAGTGCCTAATGTCCATGAGAAGTGTATCAAAAGAATTTGTGAATGAGTGCTGCCCGTGCATGTTGTCCATCATTGGCCCCCCTGACAGGGAGTGCACCCATCCCATCCCCATCATCATCCTCATCATCATCGTCATCACCATCATCATCATCCTCTGTATCCGGGGGCAGTGAAATGTTCCTGTGTATGCACAGATTGTGCAGCATGGCACATGCAAGTACTATTTTCCCTGTCTTCACTGGGCTGTACTGCAATGAGCCACCCGATCGGCTCAAGCAGCGGAACCTGGCCCTCAGTAATCCAAAGGTACGCTCTATCATACCACGTGTGCGTATGTGTGCCCTGTTGTAGGCCTCCTCATGCCTGTTCCTTGGCCTTCGTATTGGCGTTGTCAGCCATGAGTGCATATCCAGCATCACCTGCATGGGAGTGTAAGCAAGGGCACATGTTAGTGTTCGTGGTATCACTGTCTGAATCAGATGCAGTACAATTATGGCCCGTTTGTGAATCTGTTGTATGGGACATCTTTTGAGCCAACTTGGATAACAATACCATGCAGGGGTCATTGATGGTCACATTCGTGGATTGATATTGGGCAACGACTTGTTGCACACAAGTCGATGCCCATGAGTTCATATGTGGTTGGTGACTATAGCATTGTGATATCATGCGCAGACCTGCAGCAGTCAGACACTGTTCACTGTAAAAATTTGAGAAATGTACACTGCCGGTTAAGCACACATCTTGTGCATTGAAGGTGCACAGGTCCATTGGGCGAGTGAGTGACTCACATCCTCATGTCGACATTGCATGTGGTACGACATCATGACTTGGGTGTGCATGGGCGCTGGGCAGGTACTTGCGCACTGTGGCAATTTGAAACATGACGTATTGCAATGTGTGGGAGTTGTGCGCACCAAAATGGCTGGGACACTGTGGGCCTTCGCTATTCCCCCCCCCCCCGCACAGGGTTAATGCATTGGCAGTTGTACATACCCAATAGCCATGTGCTTTGTCCCGCATAGAGTTCCATGTAGCGTGACAGTGTAGAATTAGGCAAGTCCACCGAGTCATATGTTGACCCCGGGAAACGTGCACAGCAATGGGTGATCAATAGTCCGGCATTGCATACCATCTGGACATTCAGTGAATGGAATTGCTTCCGATTGCACGTGGAACTGTAAACTCAACGTGGGTGCAGTCTAAAGTGCCTATGCAATTTGGCATTCCTGCAATGGCATGGGAGGCCAACTTGGTGGCAATGACCTGGGCAGGGATACAGGGTATAGGTATGTACTCAGACGCATTGGCGCAGCAGCGCATCCAGTACCTGGTCCAGTATGTTCGATAAACAGATTTGTGACAGCCCGTGCAGCTCACCAACAGTGTGCTGATATGTTCCAAGGAAATGCAGTACCAAGACAACCTTCAGCAGGGGGGGGGGTTGCAGTCCGGATGCCAATGCGGCTGCTGATGTCCTCCTCGATCAGGGTGAGGATGGACATGATTGCGGGCCGGTCAAGCCGGTATAATGTGTGGATTTGCCCTGGGGTCAGGTTCCAGGGTGAGGACCTGATACAGAGTATTGCTGCCTGCGGGGTCATGCCGGCAGCATATTTATGTTTATGGGCACCGGGTTCGCAATTTGCCGCCTGCGCCTCCTCCTCCTCCTCCTCCTCCTCCCCCTCCTCCTCCTCCTCCTCCTCCTCTGCCCCACTGCTGCCACAATGTGCACTGCTGCTTGTAGGTTCCCTATGGCCAAATGCTGCTACAGCGGCTGACAGCATGGTTGTGTTCAAGAGTGGTACCTCCAATTTGGCTGTCCTGAATCTGGGGTGTTTAAGGACAACTGCGGTGGATGAGCAAAGATTATTCTCATTTGGCTTGGTACTAATACGGGCTGACAGGTAGGTAGGACTGCTGAGACTAAGGCGCTTGTGCGTCGTAGTAAGCACCTTGTGCGTTATACGATGTTTGACCGGAAGCCAATGAAGTTTTTTCCTAAAGGTGGAGATGTGTGTTCGACGAGATTGGTTAAAGATATTACGCACAGCATTATTCTGGACCACTTGTAATGATTGAATATTGTAGGCTGTGGTGCCAGCTACGAGACTATTACAGTAGTCTAATCTGGAATTAATCAGTGCCGTGGACAGGAGAGCACAGTTCTCTTCCGAGATAAATGGGCGAATGTATCCTATTCGCTTGTTGATGAGACCGCAGCTAGACTTAATGCTAGACACGTGAGACTTCATGGATAGTTCTTCGTCCAGGACAACTCCTAGGGTCTTGATTTTCTTTTGGATGGTGGTGATATTATCTGCGATAAGGAATCTGGCGTAGTTGGAATCTAGTTTGGTCCGAATACTTTATGACACTATGAGGAGTTCAGTCTTTTTATCATTCAGAGCAAGAGAGTTGCAGGCCATACAGTCCTGTATGGCTTTGTATATATTATTGATGGTTACAACATCACCGCTGTAAGAGCCACTCAGCTGTATGACTACACCGGTGCCGGTACGGTTTTACGGGCAACGTTAAATTTGCACAGGCAGACTTGTAATGTGGTCCAGTGTAAAGAACTGTTGACATCTGTAGGCTTTCTGTACATTTTAGTATTGAAACCAGATTCCGTTATTTCAATAGTGACGTCAAAAAAATTGATCGCAGGTTTACCAATTTCAATAGTAAATTTGATCTTTTCATTACACTTGTTAAGGTATTCCAAGAAAAGTAAAAGTTCTTCCTCTGTGCCTATCCAAATTATGAAGATATCGTCAATATATCTTAGCCAGATTTTTATTTTTATTTTTCCAGAGTGGGTTTTCAAGGACATGGGTGTTTTCAAAGCGGCACATGAATATATTCACGTACGAAGGGGCTACTGATGAGCCCATAGAGGTCCCTGAGATCTGTAGATGGTACTGGCTGTTAAACCGGAAATAGTTGTTGTAAAGGATGATGTTTATGAGTTCAATGAAAATGTTTTGTGGATATTGATATCCTCGTGTTTCAGTAAGAACCATTCTAGAGCTTCAATTCCTTGGTTCTGAGGGATGGAAGTAAACAAGCTGCTTACATCCATTGTGAATCGCAGTAAGTTAGGTTGGTCTGTGTTTAGTAAGTTGATGGTTTGGAGAAAATGGGTCATATCTTTGAGGTAAGTTTGAGTCTTTTGCACCAGCGGTTGTAATGCTGTGTCAAGGTATACAGATAGTGGTTGGAAAATGCAATCTGTGCCAGCCACTATCGGCCTGAAGCGTGGATCCGTTTTGTTTTTATACATTTCCAGTAAACCGTAAAAAACGGGGGTGACCGGATGTTTTTTAATGAAATACTCACTGGTTCTTTCTGAAATCCATTCCATGTCACATGCTTTTGTAATGACTCCTTTAATAGTATCTTTTATGGAGGAAATGGGGTCACTGTCTAATGTCAGGTAAGTGTCACGGTCAGTAAGTAGTTTGAGACAGCCTTCATTGTACAAAGTGGTATCCATAAGGACTAGCGCTCCGCCTTTGTTTGCCTGTTTGATGGTTAGACTTATCATCTGCTAGTTCTTTGATTATTTTCAATTGGTGCTTTCTAATGTTCTGTCTATGTGCTGTTTCATATTTGAGACATCTCAACGCGTTTGGATTTAAATAGGTTAACCAAAGGATGATTAACTTGTGGATGAAAGTTACTTTTACTTCTCATCGCTAGAAATTTTTAGGTTTCTTTGTCATAGTTGACTTACTTTAAATTCTCAAAGAAGATCTTTAGGTCCATTTTGCAAACCAATTTGAATAAATAAACCTCTTCTTCAAACAGACTGGTGTTGTTTGTTGGTATGAAGGATATACCTAGATTTAAAGTATCCATGTGTGTCTGAGAAAGCTGCTTCGAACAGATGTTGATTACTATGGCTTCTTTTAGTGTTTGTTTTACTGCCATGGTTTTCTTTTTGCCTCGCCTGGCTTTCCTTTGCCTAAAAAAGATTGTGATGGTGGAGTTGTACTTGGCGATGTATTTGGTAATTCCAATAGTATATTCGCTGTGTCTGGAGTTATGGATGAGGCTTTGCTAGTTGATGGCGTTTCCTCAATTTCTCCACTTGTTACTTCGCTACTGTCCGTATTGTTATTGGTCGAGGGTTGCTTAGGTGGCCTACCTGGCGTTGGTCTGCTGCCCCGGACAACACCTCTGCCTCCTCACCTGACCCCAATAGCTCTCCGGATGAGAGAAAAGGTATGTTTTAGTACCATTAACTTATTCCAATTTCATATATTTATTTGTGCTTGAGCGGAGCCAGGAAATGAGCCCGCCATTACGCTAGTCGCCAATACACCCCCCCAAGAGATGAAAGTTGTGACTTGTCGCTTCTGCAGGACTGGGGACCTGCTGGAGATGTTATGTCACTGGGTCATGGATGTCTGTTCTTTTCATCCAATAGGCAAAGAATATTTGAGAATGTTGGTCTATGCCTTGATATGGAGTTTTCTATAGATCTATTCTGGTCCGGGATTATGTGGGGAAAGAAGTTTTCGTTGGTTATTGCTTTAAGCGAAATTGAAGTATTACTGGAAAAGAACTAACTATTCATTCAATTAATTAATACACATTTGCTCTTGCTACTAATTGGTGTAATTGTTTTTTTAAATTTCAATTTGTATGGTTTTATGTTTGTGTGAGGTTTACTTCAAACCAATTCACAATAAAAAAACACTTGGACAATTACCTGAAGGCCCTAGGTGCAGTTTCCAGCACCCCAAAGCCTCCTTCTAAGAAGAGAAGAGAGCTAACCAGGAAAGCAAAAGAGGGGCAACCTTAAGAGACCTGCCAACAGACAGCCTCAAGCCCAAAACTTCCACAAGGAAAAAGTGTGAAAAGAATCCCCATAAGAACAATCCTCTGATGAGTCAGAGGTGGAGGAGATTCAATCCTGTCTGGAAGATATGGATCCAAGATAACATCCTGAGCTGCAGAATTTTCTTGCAGATGGTGGACCCTCAAGAAGAGACTTCAGTAGGTGACGGACAGAGGATCCCTCTTTAGAAGGTCTGTGTCACCAGGCAGCTTTACAGCGTGAGGGGCAAGACCCGGGGAAGCATAGGCTATACTGGGAGGATGGACTCCTCTACAGTGAGCCTTTGGAGTCTATTCCAGGGGACCTCAGTGGTACCCCAAGAATTGAGGTCCAAATTCCTACAGTTAGCACATGAGGTTCCCCTGGCTGGTCACTTAAGTTTTAAGAGGATCAAGGAGAGGATATCATTGTACTTTTACTGGCCCAAGATGGGTTCAGAAATTGAGAAACATTGTAGGAGTTGCCAAACTTGCCAGTTGTCTCGTTAACATGGAGCCAAGAATGTGGCACCCATAGTGCCTCTCCTAGTTGTGAGAGTTCCTTTTGAGAGGGTGGGGATTGACATTGTTGGTCCCATAAACCCTCCAACCTCTTCAAGCAACTGATTTGTATTGGTTGTAGTGAATGCCACTAGGCACCCTGCAGCTATTCTGAAGCTATAAGAACTGTTACTCTCAGGCAGACGGCTAGTGCCCTACTTGGTATTTTTACCAGAGTAGGATTTTCTAAGGAGGTTGTATCTGACAGGGAGTAAAACATTATGTCCCACTACATGCAAGCCATGTGGAAAACCTGTGAGGTCCCCTACAAGTTCTCAACTGCATACCACCCGCAAACAAATGTGTTGGTACAGAGGTTTAATAGAACAGTGAAGAGCATGGAGCTTTGGAATACCCACTTAGAAGAAAGTGGAACCTTCTTCTTCCATGCCTTCATTTCGCCTATAAAGAAGTTCCTCAAGCTGGAGTGAGTTTTAGCCTCTTTCAGTTACTTTATGGTCATCTTGTCAGATGCCCTTTGGCCCCGATTAAGGAGGGTCTGGAGTGTTCTCCTTCCCTCAAGCCAGTAAGGATTACTGACCATGTGCTAGGCTCGCAGACAGAGGATGGCACAGATGATGACAGAAACTTCTGTGAATTTGAAAGCTGGTCAAGCTCTGGTCAAGCATTGGTATGACCAGAAGGCAAACATGGCCTCCAGAACAACAAGTTATCATAATGGTTCCAGTAAGACAGGGGGTCTTACAGGACACATTGGCAGGACTCTCCAAAGTTGTGGGAAAACTTGGAGAGGTCAATTATTTGGTAGACTTGGGAAATCCCAAGAAGGCCCCCAGGGTCTTTCATAGAAACCACCTGGAGGCTTATGTTTCCAGACCAGAGATAGGAGATTTGCCCTTGGCTTCTGATCAAGAAGAAGAGGAGAGCAAACCTCTCGCAGATCTTCTAAGGGGACACCCTTCAGATGGGTCAGTAGAAGGGGTAACAATCTCTACTATATCTGACAATTCAGCAACAGCAGGAGTGCAAGTATTTGTTAACTCACTTTGCCCCTCTGTTCTCACTTACACCAGGCTTGACCCATGGGGCCAACATGACATTAACACTGGTAATAATGTACCTGTTAAAAAGCAGGGGCCACAGAATGTTAGATAATGTGAGGAATCACATAAAAGAGGAGGTCAACAAGATGCTTGACCTTGGAGTGATTGAACATTCCACAGGTCCATGGGCTAGCCCAGTTGTGTTAGTACCGAAGGCAAGAACTAAGGAACGTAGATTCTGTGTTGACTATAGGATATTAAACACAGTTACCAAGACTGATGCCCAGCCCTTGCAAAGTACAGAGGAACTGCTGGATAAGCTGGGCTCAGCAAAATTCCTCAGTTCTTTTGACCTGATAAGTGGTTATTGGCAGATTGCCATGACTGACCAGTCCAAGGAGAAGACAGCATTCTCAACCCCAGAAGGCTTCTACCAGTGTCATGTCCTTTGGCTTAAAGAATGTACCTACCACATTCCAGAGAATGGTTAACCATGTTCTGAATGGGTTAAGGAACCTTTGCATGGCATGACATTGTCCTGATGCCTACCCCCGGGGAACCAGACCAGGTCCAGCAACCCTGGAAGCAGGCATCAAGTTATTTTGAGCAAGCCCAAAAACCCCAGCTAGGGGCTGTTTGGGTGCGGTCCTGGCACCTATGGCGCCAGGCTCATATGGAGAGTCAGTCCTGGCATCATAGGCGCCAGGCTCATAGAGTAGAATTTACCTGATTCAGACCATGCTGCAAGCTTACCTGGTGCAGACCATGCTGCAGAGCTCCAAGCCAAATGAGGCTTGGAAGGGATTATTTTACCTAGGGACTATTTTTTACTCGGGTTGGGCTGGGGAAGAATACTTACCTGGGACTATTTTGGAGGCTATTTAAACCACGCCCGAAGAGCAGCACACGCTTCGCGTTATTCTGCATCCAGCAGCGTAACGCTCACCGTGTCTGCAAGCCTGCATCCAGTCTTCTGCCACGCCTGCCTCGAGTCTGCAGCTCCTAGAAAAAGGGAGGAACAGAAGGAGAAAAGGTTAGAATAAGAGCAAACCTTCGATCCTTACCTGAATTCCGGATCCACTGCGCCTTCGAGCTGGAAGAAAGAAGCATTTTACGCATGCCGCCTCGCCTCCTGCAGTGCCGCGCTGAACTCACCGACCTTCGCAGCATCCTCACGATCCACTGCATCCTTCTGCACGTTCCCGCCGCATTCCGGCACCTAATGGGAACACAAGAACAGCAAAGGTGAGCCAAGGAAATAAACAGAGGCAATAGTAACTACCCCCATAGACTTACCCGATTACCGCCGGGGGTACTATTCCTCTTTACGGGTCGGCGCAGTCTCCATTGCATCCTCGCCGTACCCTGGCCCCTAAGGGGAACAAAAGGACAACGAGGTGAGACAAAACGACAAATAAGGGGAACTCTTCTCACCGCAATAGACTTACCTAATTTTACCGCTGGAGGCATAATTCCCCGAACTTCATATTTTCTCTCCACACCTGAATAAGGGAGCAAGCAACAGGTTACATTCTGGCCTTATTTTATTGAACTGTGTAGGATAATCCAAATCCTTACCTGAACTTCGTCAGCTACCACGAGGAACTCTTCGCTGGGGTCAAACTGCAAGGAATCGGGCAAGAGTGAAAGTCAGACATGTGAACTCTTACAAACTACATACTTTTCGGAGTCAATATTGTTCTGGAACTCACCAATTCCTTCGAGCCAGTGAAGCAACTGGTTATCAATGCGCCCCTCCACTCAATGCAGGATGGAGAGCTTATCTTTTCAAACCATCAGGTGAGACTATAAGAGGGGACATCAAAGGTGATCTGTGGGGAGAACAGCGGGGGTGTGGGGATTTACGCTCAACTCCACGGGTGGTTAATTCCCTTTCTCCATTTGCAGAAGAATATTCCTACGGGCCAAGCAAACAAAGCTAGGTGGCCCAGTCCAGTCCATCATCTCGGCCCTACGCGTCACATTGGTGGAGACCGCAGATGTCCATTTCAGATCGACGCCTCTGTGGGAGCCAGGTGAGCGTAACAGACATTGCAGTGTTCAGTCCTACCAGGGAAGAACATCTTGACCACCTAGGATATGTGTTGCAGGACCTTCGACAGGCAAATCTGACCATCAAAACATGTAAATGCCAAGTTGGTCAGAGTAAATTGGTCCACCTTGGTCATGAGGAAGGAGAAGGGGTGATTAAGCCCTTACCCAGCAAAGTACAGGCTGTACAAGACTAGGCCACTCCTACTACTTAAAGAAAAGTTAATGCCTTCTCAGGACTTACTGGTTACTACAGGTACTTCATTGAGAACTATGGGACCATATCCTCTCCCAAGTACCCTAAAAAGGTCAAGTGGAATGAGGACTGTGAAAAAGCCTTGCAGGGGTGGAAAGATGCCCTCGGTAAAGCTCTGGTGCTGAGAGCTCCAGATTATACCCAGGCCTTCTTACTCCAGACGGATGCTTCCAACACAGGGATAGGAGCAGTCTTTAGTCAATTTGATAGCAAAGGCAGGGAGCACCCCATCTGCTTTATTAGTAGAAAATGTAAAGATAGGGAAACCAGATGGGTAACAATTGAACGTGAATGTTTTTGTATTGTGTGGGCCCTGAAGACATTTAGACCATACCTCTATGGAACTTCTTTCAGGATTCAAACTGACCACCAACCCTTAAGGTGTCTGATGCAGATGATAGGAGAACACCCAGAATTGCTCAGGAGGTCCATAAGCCTACAAAGCTTTGACTTCACTCTTGAGCACAAGTCAGGTACCCAGCATAAGAATGCTGATCTCTCCTGAAAGTATGACCGACTGGATCCAAAGGGCCATACAGGAGTGGATTAGATCCTTTAATGCTTTTGAAATGTAACCTTTCTGACTGAAACAGAGTCTGTGTGAAATGCATTCTGAGTGAGCCCAGAGCAGCAATGGACATTTTCCTTCCTCAGTGAGATCTGCATTTTAATGCGAAGTCTGAACACTGTATTCTTCCATTAGAAAACATGCATCTCAAATATGCTAGTTTGCAGTGCTTCAGTGATTGTTTTGAATAGAGATGCCAGCAGCTGTTTGATACTGTGGTAGTGCCAATGCTGTTTTTCGTGCTCCCCTGTGAAAGGGAAGTGTTTACCCCTTGCGGTTTCGATGTGACATTTCGGCCGAATGTCCATGGAGACAAGCAACAGGCAGATTTGGAAAGTCAGATCTTTCTGGAAAAATACCATCCTGCATTTGTGGGAGGTTTAAATTGAAGAGCACCAGATTAGGCAGATTGAGGAAGCTTCGGGGGAAAGGGTGTACGCACTGCTTTCTATTGCCCATTAAGCATAAATCTCTTTGCTCGCTTGGTTTGGAGTTTCCCAGTGCAGTTCTAGAAGAGATGAGGAGTTATCTGGCTGACGCTTTGACGGTGAAGTACAGTTAACCTTTTTATGTAGTTTCTTTCTTTATGTATGCTGATTTGATAATAAACGGCCATAACAAGCCATTTTACATTTTAGCTGAAAGTGTGTTGTGTGAATAATTTCCTTTCAAAGTGTAAAAGTTTTTCTCACTTCATTGTGCATGGGGGCTGTGATAAAGATTACTGTGCACATTTGAAAAGCAAAACAATCCCCCTGTCCCTAGTCTGGGGGTGAGGGGTGAGTGATATTTATTTATTACATTTATAAAGCGCACAAAGCGGCCCTCGGGCCCAGTTGCACTGTTACAAGCAAGGCTTACTTAGTTACAGAATACAGAAGGAATGACATCTTGACAAGACTGCTTGTCTGTGGTTTGTGGTTACAGGGAACCAGACAGGTGGTAGTAGTGGTGAGATTGTTACAGTGAGGGGTGCACAACAGGTCAGTAGTTACAGGGGAACCGGAAATAGCTGATACCTTTTAGGAACAGAAATTTGGGTGAACCTAGGGGTGTAGTGTGGACTAGTTAAAGAGTCTTGTTTTAAGTGCTTTGTGGACGGTGAGGTGGAGTCTCATTCCTAAGGGTATTAGGGAAGGCATTAGGGAGATTTATCATTTTTATGCTTCATCCCCTCTCCTAGTGAGACCTCCAGCACTTTTTGCTGGACTTCTGGAACATTTCTGAAATCTTGAATGAGTGGAGCCTTTTTCCACTCATTCATTCTTATAGGCTCTGGTATTTTGGAACAATATACTTTGTATTATACCTGTCCTATGGAGTCTATTTTACTCCATAACTCTTAACTCCTTTAGTGCCAAGGACGAGCTATCTCGTCCTTGGAATTACTTTCATAGTGCCAAGGACGAGATAGCTCGTCCTTTTTGGCACCCTGTTTGGAGCGATCCCTGCAAAGCAGGGATCGCTCAAAACTGTAATCCAACCCGCAGGCTATGTGAGGGGGAGGACCCCCTCACTGCCAGGGGGCTGGATTACCTTCAGTTTCACGTCGACAAGCGTAAAGCAAGCCGACGTGAAAGTGAAAGTCATTTTCACTGCCGCAGCCATTTTGGGCTGCTGCGGTGAAAATGCAAGGTGAGTGTTCACCTTTCTCCCCCTCGATCTCCGGCTGCATTTCAAGCGGGAGATTGAGGGAGGTGTCGTTGAAAAGGGGAGATTCTCCCCTTCCCAATGACACCCTTTGTGACAGCATTGCTGGGCACCGATCGGGGGCAGAGCGCTCGATCCGCACCCAGCAATGCCACTGGACCACCAGGGATACGTTTGTGACATGGGGAGAGAGGGGGGCTGCAAGCAGCCCTCTTCCCCCGGCCAAAGCATGGGGGCACATGTGTGCACAACCCTGGTGGCAGATGGCTGATCATCTGCCCCTAGGGAAGGTGGCAACATTTTTTTTTATAAATGAAATGGAACGGGGATGGGGGGGCCCAGGATTTATTTTGCCCCCCTGAAAGTGTGGTGGCCCTCCCCCTCCCACACCAAGTGGAAAGCGGGGGACACCCCTTGTAGCCCTCCCTGGGGGCAGATTTATGCCCACAGGTAGGAGTACATGACGTGGCCCCCTCATCCAATTGGAATAAGTGTGCAGGCCCCCCAAAGGATGGGGCTGCAGGTTAGGGCCCCCCTGGGGCTGATCACTGATAATCTGGGGGGCAAGATGAAAAAAACAACAAAAAAAAAGAAAAAAGGAATTTTGGGTGGGAGTGGGGAGGCCACTAGCCACCAGGGATTTATTTTACAGAAAAGGGAGTGGCTCTCTCCCCCTCACCCTAAAGGGAAATGGGGCTCCCCTTGTAGCCCTCCCTGGGGGCAGATATCTGCTCCTGGGAAGGGGCATCTTACCCCAGGCAGGGCTGCATGAGATGCCCCCCTCTTATCTGCCCCCAGGGAGGGCTGAATGAAATGCCCCCCCTGCATTTGGTGTGGGGGGAGAGGGTTACCCCTCATTACATTAGAAAATTGCCCAGTGGTGTAGGGTGCCCCTCAGCCCCCGCTAAAGTGTAGTATACCATTTTGAATTATTTTCTTTGTTTATGAAACTTGCCTTGGCGCAGAGGGGCACATTGGTGTGCCAATCTGGCCCCGGGTGCCCAAACCTTACTGCCCCACCCACTGGGGGGCCTGTCCCACAATTTCAGGGGGCCCTCTCCCCCCCACCCCAAATGGAGGTGGGGGTGTACCTCACGCAGCCGTTTGTAGGAGGTCCAGGGAGGCCTGTATGAGGTGCCCCCGCCCATTTGAGGGGGGAAAAAAATTGTGGGACAGACCCCCCAGTGGGTGGGGCAGTAAGGGTTGGGCACCCCAGTGCCAGATTGGCACACCAATGTGCCCCTCTGCGCCAAGGGAGTTGGGTTAGCAAAGGAAAAAAGTGAAAATGGTGGAACGCATTTTAGGGGGGCTGTGGGGCACCCCAAAGGGATGGGGAATTTTCTAATGGGGTGGGGCGTTGACCCCCCACCCGCAATGGAGTGGGTGCCATGTCATGCAGCCCTCCTTGGGACCAGATATCTGCTCCTAGGAAGGGACGCCTGAGCCCAGGGAGGAGTGCAGGACAGCCCCCCCTTTTCTGCCCCCAGGGAGGGCTACATGAGATGCACTGCCCCTCCAATTGGGGTTGGGGTGGAGAGGTGCACCCCCTTCACATTATACAATTCCCCAGCAGTGTAGGGTGCCCCTCAGCCCCCCTAAAGGGCAGTCTGCCATTTTGAATTATTTTCTTTTTTTTTGCCAAACATGCCTTGGCACAGAGGGGCACATTGCTGTGCCTATCTTGCCCTGGGGTGCCCAAACCTTACTTCCCCACCCACTGGGGGGCCTGTCCCACCATTTTTGGGGGCCCTCTCCCCCTTTACCCCAAATGGGTGTCAGGGGCACCTCATGCAGGCCTCCCTGCGGGTAGATATCTGCCTGTAGGAAGGGGCAAATGCAGGGACGTCATTTCACCAAAATGCCAGGGGTAGCGGAAGTGACATCACACGACCCTTGAACCCTGGTGACATCACAGGAAGTGATGTCATTTGATCCCACCCCGAAGTGATATCGCAGGATTCGATGGAACGCGACCTTTCACCCGTTGACAAAACAGGAAGTGCTATCGCATAGCATTGTACACTACAAAAAATATGGTTACAATATCACTATAATGTGATGTACATTTCATACAAGAATGAATCTCCATATGTATCGTTAAGATCAGTGTGTATAGGCCCATATTACCAAATTACTGTGAATGCAAGCACCATGACCAAACGATGATGTGTTGTTATATAGCACTTACGCTTAAGCGTAATATATTCTAGATAATAGATTATTATTCTGGATAATAAATTCTAGCCCGCTTCGTGCAAATCAGACCTCTGTGTATTCCCACAGGTGTCCTCTTTTCAGAAATGCATGGGGTTCCAAGTTTTCCTTGGTGGCTTGTACACCCTAGGCCCAAATCTGTATGGTGTGCACATTAGTCAAAATCCTGCAATCCTGCTGTGCGAAAAGTGTTGGGGTTACCAGTGTTTTAGGCTTTCCCCTTGGCACCCAGGTAGGTGCACCCACATGTGAGGTACCATTTTCATTGGGACACCTGTGGAAACGTGGGACGGTAGGCCATGTGTTGTTGGTGGCGTGTTTCGGTGGGTGAGCTGAGTGAAATGTGCGGAAAATGCGTTTTTTTTGCCAGATTTCAGATTTGCCAGGGTTTCTGGGTAATATATTCTGGGCCGATTTGTGCAAGTCAGACCTCTGCGGATTCCCACGGGTGTACTGTTTTCGGAAATGCATGAGGTTCCTTGTTTTCCTTGGTGGCTTGGACACCCGAGGCCCATATCTGTATGCTGTGCCCGTCTGGAAAGTGTGAGATTCAGCTGTCAGAACAGACTTGGGGGTAGGGGTCTCTAAGGCTTTCCCCTTGGTGCCCACGTAGGTGCACCCACCATGTGAGGTACCGTTTTCATTGGTACACCTGTGGGAACGCGGGACGGTTGGCCATGTGTGGTTGGCAGCGTGTTTCGGTGGGGGAGCCGAGTGAAATGTGCGGAAAATGCATTTTTTTCGCCAGTTTTCGGAATTCGACGGGGTTTCTGGGTAATAAATTCTGGGCCGACTTGCGCAAGTCAGACATGTGCGGATTCCCACGTGTGTCCTCTTTTCAGAAATGCATGGGGTTCCCTGTTTTTCTTGGTGGCTTGGACACCCTAGGCCCATATCTGTATGGTGTGCCCGTCTGGAAAAATCGTGAAATTCAGACGTCGGAAAAGACTTGGGGTTAGGGGTATGTTCGGCTTTCCCCTTGGCGCCCAGGTAGGTGCACCCACACATGTGAGGTACCGTTTTCATCTGGACACGTGTGGGAATGCGGGAAGGTATGACATTTGTTGTGTTTGTTTGGTTTTGACCCATTTGCTGGTGCCCTTTGTGAGACAACCCTTTCATTTCCCAAATATGCCCTACATTTAGTCGCTGCTTTAGGCACCATACACTTTTTTAACCTGCACAAGTCACCTACCCTTGAAAAGGTCTACATGTGCTCTTTCAAAAAATGTATGCTTGCTGTTCCTCACCACATTGGTTTTCCTGATTTCGACATGCTAAATACGTCTGTTCAGGCTCTAAGCATAAAACTCCTGTGTACCATGGCTCAGTGTTTGGCTTGTTTTGTGAAAAACTACAAAAAATGTGTGCTTTCCTAACTGCAAGAGTCAGGGGAATGTGGCGGAGCATTGCTTTTCTCAAAATTCATAGAAGTCATTGCCGTACCAAGCCAACCATGTCCACCACATACCTTTTTTTCCAGTCATTTTCCTGCTTTTTCCCCAATCCATGGCATTTTCCCCTACCTAGTTGTTGCCCGACCTGCGCAAATCACCCCTTCCTAAACTTGGAATTTTGTCTACTTTTCAGAAATGTATGCCTTTCTGTCCTCCAATGTGGCTTTCCTACACTTTTCTTCCATTCCGTCCATGCATGTCCCTTCTACCTCTCAGAAAACGGTTGATAACCACATCAAAATAATTCCTTTTCATTTCCACTCAACCTGTTCCTGAAAGCCAGGAAATGAGGGAATTCAGCACAGCAAACCATTTGTTCCTAGCTCTAACAAGGAAAAAACCACAGGCTTCTTTGTGCATCATTTTATTCGCATTTTCTGAAAAAACACAAACTTTTCGCCCTTTTTGCTTATTGTCTCTCCCCCCCTAGAGCAACCTAGGTGTTAAGAAGCAAGGTCCAGACAGGTTTATGTTGCTTCTCAATAAGTTTACTTCAGATTCTTAGTTACAGTTACATGACACTGAGACATCAGGAATAAGACATAAGCAATAAAGACACCGGCACCCATCACCCAGGGAGGGAGGGACCAACTGATCCTGTTACAGAACACTCAACACAGCATTCTCACACTCACACATGAACATTCCACTTGCAACTGGCGTGACATCACTGAGCACATGACCAGCTTCAGCAGAATCAGACAAGCACATCATAACACATCTCCCTCCTTCCCGAAACACCAACACAAACAAGCACTTTACATTCAGGCAAGTCACATTACCATCCACCATCAAACTTCACAAGATACTCTCACAGCTATGCAATTCCAAACTTCACCTGCAAAACCAGGTCACCCTCAACAATAACACATCACCTTCTGCCTGTCCCTGCCACAAACAGACTCTAGACTCACACTCTAGACACTTGCCAGCCCATACACAGGGCTAAGACTACCCTACAAACCAAACCACAACTACAATTACATATATCCTTCCGCCCGCCCCCGCCACAGGCGAGCCTTCAGGCTGCCACCCTGAAGCACAACTTGCCATCCTGACGCAATATTAGTCATGCAGGATGACAACAGAATCACCATACCTGTTAAGAGACCCCATAAACCTCTAAAAACACTGCTACCAGATATCGCCAACTATGCCTGCATCACAAACATACAAACAGATACATGTATGGACTATGCCAACAGAGCCCACCCAACCACACCAAGATATACAGATCCTGCAACAAATTTGAAGATGCCGGCCATCCATCTCCAAAACTACCAACAAAACATGAGGTTGAACTAACTGCTAATCTCAATGGCAGCACTAACAAGTTCCATAAACAAACCCTGACCAGATAACAATAGCCAGGATTAACACAAAACACATAAAGATAAACAAATCACCATGCGACTCTTCACCTTGAACAGCATCTTCAACTTTAACATGGTATTAACTAGAGGGCGTCCCCTACCAGCAACACGCTTCATCTGAGTTCTACTAGCTGTCCTTTAGGATAAGAAACAGGTTCTGCAAAGAGTGCACCACCGCCATACAAAACACTAGATTTCCCACTTCCATTCACATAAGTGCAACTCTCACTAACCACTCATTAAAATTCCTGACAAGGCGCTACCTTCAGGATTCACCTTACTCACACATAAAACCTACAGAGGTGCTACCTCATCCTAGTTGCATCATAAAACACACTCTCCCGGACCCAAACAGTGCTACTGAAATCACTAAAATAGTGCACTACTAAATGGCGCTACCACCTGACAATACTCGTCAAAGCAGTGGAACGACCTACTGTTACTACCAACGGAGGCGCTACCTCCCTAATATCTAAAATGTATACTTAAATGAAAACGAATGTTGCACCCACTCATTCTTTTATACATCCATACCTATTAACTGGATAATATACTAGTGACATGCCTTCACTTCCATACTTCTTAAGTACATGGATATACATGACATTCCTACATGTTCATTTAACATTTTCCTTTTAAACTCGTATATCTTATACCTAGCATATGCAGTATTACTTCACATCACATTATGATGATTACATATCCCTAAAAGTCCAAGTTGTTGTGTAACAACTTACTCCTAAAAATCCTGAAAAGGTATGCTAATGTACTCTGGAATGTATGCTTTACACCTATACTCTTGCCTGTGTACCTACACTCTTGCGCTAGCATTTTCAAGTCCAAGTTGTTGCTACGATAAAAGCTGAATACCTAAAAATCCTCAAATTGTTAAAATAGCTCAATTACCCTTAAATAGGCTCCACATTGCTCCCGCATTTTGCACTTAATAATGAACACTAGAAGCTAAATCCATCTACCTGAAAATGCTTGGAATATGTTAATTCCCTAACACATTGCAAATATGTATATATACCATTGACTTACAGCATCAACCGTTTCATATGCAAATATAAAATTCACACTGAGCACCATCCACCTGACATTTTACCCTCTTGCCAAAACACGGTATATATCCTCAAGCTATTTGACAGGTGAATTTCTCCACTATACCTCATATTACCGTAATGCATCCAAACTCTTGAGATAACACCAGCTTAAAGAACCAAGTTAGTGAGAGTTAGTCTACAATACGTATCCAACAACAACTTGTTAAATAAACACTCCCATGGATTTTCACACAGAAACATGCATTGAATAAATTCTTGACATGCCCCATCATCGATATCAAATCCCAACGGAGCAAAAACCTTTTGAACTTGTCCACTATCGGCCGCAAGCATACGTCTCTATGCGAGATCATTCATGCTGACCTCTTTATGTCTCCATCCCGTTGGCCGCTACCACGCGCCTCGATAGGCGGAACAGCTTTCTCTGAATCCAGCCCAGCAAGAAGCACAACGGACTCCCAAAACCTTATTTTTCAGCACTGCAATGGTCCGCTTGCACCTCTTTCAGCCTGACTTGCCGTTAAACGTCACTACACAGCACTTCCGCATTGTCATTTTGACGTTGCGCGTCATAACTAGGGTCCTTTACTCGATCCATTACACAGAGTCATGGCGTATCATCAAAACGGCCTCTGCCGAACACTGAATAATTAGCGTTCTGAACCTTCGCCGATACCCCCATTTGGAAGCTTACGTCATCACAATTGAATGTGGCACAGATGATGAAGGTACCTTTGCACTGTCTCATGAAATAACGGTCGCTAGACCAGTGCCGCATTTGGACAATGTCAAAACGCCTACTCCAACCACAACTGTAATATTGCCCCTCTTGCGGACTAAATCACACTTTCTACAACGGTCACTTGAGCCGCTAATTAAATACTCTTCTTGCGCATTTATCCACGCTTTCTCCAGCCGCTTATGTAAAATGCTCCTCGTACGCAATAAAGCACACCAACCATCAAGTCTCTGCCCAGCTTTTCAATCCTTTTTGCTCTGAACACTTTGGTGCTGCTTAAACTTGTTTAGGGGTTATATCAAACGTCATTCACCCAGTATCATTTGGAAAACACTGACCTAGCACTCCCAAATACAAAAGGGCTGCTGGTCACATCTGTTAATACTGGGATACCCCTCTCACATGGACCTCTTCCTGCTTCTTTTCCAAGGTACAGCACTCCCAGAGCCATGGACTAGGCTGCTGATTTTTTTTTTTTAATGTTCCATGTAACCCCTTTCTCCCATGTCCACTTATTCTCAGGGTCCCACCAAACGATCCCTGGGGCACCCTTCTGACATAGACCACTTCAGTTTCTCATTTCCACGACACAGCACTGCCAAGAACTATGGGCTGCTGATTCACTCTGTTATGGTCCATATAACCTCCTCCCTTATTCGCCCTGGGTGATGGGTTTGCTTACTTGGGGGCGGTGTTGTCTTATTCTCTGCTTCTGGTCCTGATGTCCACTGCACCCCCCGCAGCAGTCCTCTTCAGTCTCTGTCTTCTCCGCGCCAGTGGTTCTTTCTTTTAGAAATCCTTGTTGCCGATATTATATCAATGCAATGTCCACACCTGCTTTAGTTGCTTCTCAATAAGTTTACTTCGGATTCTTAGTTACAGTTACATGACACTGAGACATCAGGAATAAGACATAAGCAATAAAGACACCGGCACCCATCACCCAGGGAGGGAGGGACCAACTGATCCTGTTACAGAACACTCAACACACAGCATTCTCACACTCACACATCAACATTCCACTTGACACTGGCGTGACATCACTGAGCACATGACCAGCTTCAGCAGACTTAGACAAGCACATCATAACACTAGGATTCCTGGATGGCGTTACGGCTGCCTACATGTGGGACAAAAAGGGGCCAAATTTGGCTTAGATATCTCAATGTAACAGAAAAGTTATAAAGCATTGAATGGCCACATACCGAAATCACCAAAAAAGACCTTGACACTGGGGGGAAATACCGATGGCACTTAAAGGGTTAAAGGCATCTGTATTTTACTATTGCAGCACACAGCTCCTTATGGGCAGTATTGCTGGGAACCCTTTGGGCCCTCCTTTGATATTCTTTTCTTTATCCTAGAGTAACTACAGTTCTTAGTATCTATCCAAAAACGTTATAGTCTGAGAGATTGGCACACACCACCTTATGTGGAGTGCCAAAGGGATACCTAGTATCCCCCTTCTCTCTGCTCCTGTGACTTTTCAGTCACATTGACAATCTCCTATTTATGGCTGGTGGCAGTGGACATGTTGTACCAATTATGGGGGCTCATATGGGAATGGGGAAGGTCCGGGCCCGGGTTCCCAGAGGGAGGAATTACCGGGCCCTCCGAACTCGGAATGGCCCGGTAATTCCCCATTCTGGGAACCCAGTAAAGGAGCCCGGTTTGGCGACAGCCATGGAGCTAACAGCTCCATGGCTGCCGCCAAACTTGTAATGAGGCCCCAAGTCTTGCAAGGCTGCCGACTTGAACCACCACACCGTACGATCCTGGGATCTCACACCCCAATTTAGGGACAACACTATTTATTTATTTATTGCATTTATTTTATGCCCAAACCCAGAGGTACCACGGCGTAGTTTACAGAGTACTTAGTCTTAAGGTTTACATAATTAGCAGAGTACTGTTTACAGATACATAAAGAGTTACCTATATACATACATATATACAATTCTTGGCACACCAACAGCAGTAAGAATCACACATATGGTCTTAGGCAAGTTGAACAGTGGAAAGCTTGATACAGACATGTGACTGGTGGGTGGTACAGTTCTCAATGTTGAAGACAATGGCAGGTAGTGGTCATGTTGGATCAGATGGGTGGAGGCGATGATAAGAGTATATCGTGGTGTTAGAATTTGTTAAAGAGCCATGTTTTCAATAATTTCTTAAATTTGTTGAGTGTGGGCTCGTTATTAATGTTTGGGGGAGTGAGTTTCAAATTCTAGGGGCCGCTGTTGGGAAGTTGGATTTACCTGTTCTGGTGCTCTTAAAGCGAGGCATGAATAGGTGGAGATGGGCATTAGATCTGAGTTTGCGATTGGTTGTTTTCTGGCTTAGGCAGTAGTTGAGGTAACTTGGTGCCTTTCCAGTGATACATTTGTGAGCCAGGATGCTGCTACATCTCCTATGGCTACTCTGGAGGTGCAGTCTGAGAGGAATGAATTAATCCAGGAAGAGGCATCCTTGGACAATCTGAAGTTGTTTGACAGTGTTTTGCAGAGTTTTTGATGATCTACTAGATCAAATGCCGCAGACAGTTCGAGTAATAGTAGTAGGCATAGTTGACCTGATTCAAACGGGAAATTATATCGTGCCTCTTATTGCAATGAATATATGTATATTAGCCCACGCCAAGCTGCTTGTAAACCACTTGCGAAGAAATCCGTGTTGCAAGGTCCCGACCTTAGAATCAATGTAAGCCGCCATTTTAGGTCAATCCGCCATTTTTGGTTCTCTCTGCAAAGTCACCCTGTGAGTTACAATGGTGGACGGTGTCATTCAGAATATAACATGGCCGTCTTGACCTTTGTGTACAAACTAATATGTAACTTGCCTGCAGGTCACCTGTTAGGGTCGTGAACTGAGACCTTGTCCTTCGTTGACCTGTGTGTAAAGGATTACTTGTGCCAATGAAGCTAATCCGCGAGCATATGTTAAGAACAATGTATCCAAATACTGAACTAAGAACACTTGTTTGAATTACATTGTATTAATATTTGAGAAGACTGTGAGGAATCCTAAAATACACTGTTGCGTGTAGGCTTGTTGGCTAATGTATTAAAGGCAAACCCTAAGCATATAAACGTGTGAACTCGGCACGAACCCTAGATCAGTAACGTATTAGTGGAATATTAACCCACAGTAGGGTTGGACATCATGTTCTTAAAGGATATAAAAGTGCGACTAATCCTAATGTACAGTCCCACTCACTGAGCACATCGAACCATGCTGGAGTTCGTTGTGTTGCACTGAGGGCCGATAGCTATCTGATTGTTTTGACCTTTGAAACTGTTCAGTATAAAATAAAGATCTTTGTATGTTCCTTTGTAACCTGTGTTCGGTGTATTTCCTTTTTGGGGTACTGAGCCTCAATATTTTCTCATGTTTCCGATGAATTCATTGACAAATTGTTAAATGAGCGAAGGCCTGGTGCCACTGCGCCACCTCGGTATGTTCCTCTTCCTGCTGCTTTGCCTCTTCCTACTGTTGTTCCTGTTCCTCCTGTTCCCTATCCTCCAGTTCTTCCTCCACCTGCTCCCCCTCTTCCAAGTAGTCCTGTACCGCTTGTAGTCGGGGAGCGGGGTCAAGGGTTGTCACTCGTAATACTGTACCTCCAGAGAAGAAACATGAATTGATTGCATGGGCTAAGCATTGTATGGAGAAGGATGATCGAGCTAATATTCTTGCCACACTTTCTAATAGGGATAATTTTCCTGAGAAAAATGTTTTCATTGAAGGTTTAGGGGTTCATTTATGTGTAATGTGGGGGAAAATTAAATAATGCAGATCTCCCGCAAGGGTTAAGGGATTTGAACACTTTAGCGTTTTCAAGAGACACTGTGTAGAAAGTAAATGAGCATGTTGAGAGGATATTTGAGTATAGAAAGGAGTTGGAAAAGTTACAGAATGAGGATGACCATGGGGAAAGTATGTATGTACAGACACGGTTCCTTCCTTGTCGTAAATCGATATCTGATGAAGTACGAATTTGTATGAAAGATGCGCTTAGATGGATCTCAGTTATGTCGATAACTCCAGTTGAAGTATATGACACATATAGTCAGTATACGCCAGAAATGCAGAGGAAAGTGATACAGGTAATGATAGAGTACCTGCAGGATGAATGTGTAAAGAGAAAGATTAGTTGTCCCACAGAGTTACTGAGTATTTATAAGAGAGCTTTTTTCACTTGACACTTCTTCGACTGCTTTAGCGCTCGACTTGGCTCTGTTGCTTAGTAAGCATTCGGAGTTGCCTACTTCTCAGTTGCCCATGAGAGAGGTTCCTCCGACATTTGTCCCAAAGGTTGAGATTGCAGCCGATCCTGCAACGAATGCGGTTGCTGTGACCATTCCTGCACATTATGTATAGCATTTTGTTCATGTCCCGTTCTCGAGACAGGAAGTGAATACTATTAGACAATCCATTCCTGACATTAGGAAAAATCCGACAGGATTCTATAAAAAAATAGAGTCTGTCTTGCAGTCCTCAGTATTCACCTTGGGTGATATTGATCTGTTATTTCCTGTACTCCTGCCCGTAGGTTTGTGGAAACAGGTTAGGACTATAGATGTAGCAGGGTTGGAGGCTACATGGGCTAACCTAATCAGACTCGATGGAGAAAGGCCAGATGGTGAGAGACCGCTTTAGGTGATACTAACTTTGCCTGATAGGATCATTGCAAAATTGAAAACCATAATTCCCGAAAAGAGAATTATCTGGGACAAGTTTACAGCCTGTGTCCAAAGAAAGTCTGAGGGTGCTACTGAGTTCTTTAATCGGTTCGAACAGGTATTCTCGGATTTCAGCGGACAAGACTTAGGCACAGAGTCTGGGAAAAGATTATTTGTGGACAAATTTGTGCGTGGATTGCTGCCTGACATCCAGTCACAGATTATGTCTTCTGAGAGCGCTTGGCAGGCGAAGTCCCAATCAGAAGTACTGCGCATGCCTCAGTACTACGAGAATCGTGCCAATAATGAAAAGGAAAGAGTACAGAAGAGAAAAGGTGATTTGAAGACTAAAGTATTATTACAGCAAATTGTTAGAGGCCCCAGAGGGGGTAGTTCGCAGATTAGAGGTCAGTATGTTCCACAAGGGAATGTGCACTTGGGTCCTGTGAACATTAGTCAGTGTGCCTATTGTCAGCAAGAGGGTCATTGGCATGCACAATGCCCCGTCCTTCGACAAAGGTCGTATAACACATTTGGCAATATGGGTAGACGATCCAGTGGTCGCCCGGGTGTAGGGGGCCCTGATAGAGGTCAGTTTGCACAGGATCCTCAGCAACCTTTTTCGCAGGTTAATCAAACCCCGAGTGTGGATACTAGAAACATATTTGATCACCCTTCTGCTGCATATCTATCTGAAGACCTTCCTTTTGATGACATTCTGTTTCGTTAGGATTGTCCGAAGCAGGGTTTGGAATCTACACCTATTCCCATTAATCAGAAAGGTCTTTACGTTGAAATGGTAGTGGGAAATAGGAAACATCTGTTCTTGATAGATACTGGAGCACAGAAGTGTTCCATTGATCATTCTCGGGTTCCAAACATTCCACTGTCAGGGCAAACCAATGTTTCCGTGGGGTTTTCTGGCACACCAGTTGTTTGTCCAGTTTCTTCACTGGTACCTATCTCTTTGGGTCCCTTTACGGACCACTGTCCATTCCTTTTGACTTCGAATTGTGGAGAAAATTTGCTGGGGTTGAATCTGTTGAAAGAATTAAATGCGGTAATTCATGGTTCTTCTGATGGAGTGCGTTTGACGATTTCACCACAGCAACTTTCTGTCTCTCAATTCTTAACCAGACCTTTGCCGCCAGAATTCAGTGATGTACCAGAGTGCTTATGGGCAATTGACGACAATGATGTCAGTGTTTTACAGATCTAGCCTGTTAAAATAGTCTTGAAACATGGGATAAAGCTGCCACATATTCCACAGTATAAGATTTCAGTTGAGGGCGAGCAAGCTTTGAAATGCATCGTTTCTGATTTTGTGCATCGCGGAGTGATTGAGGAAATTGCAGGTAGTTGGTGCAATAGTCCGATTTTGCCCATGTACAAAAATTGCCCTCTTCTTGTACATTGCTTCAGTATGTTGATGACTTGCTTTTAGCTGCTGACTCAGAGCGCTTGTAAGGAGGGCACTGTGTTGTTGCTTATTCATCTGGCTAAACATGGTCACAAATCTTCGCTTAAAAAGTTTCAATACTCTTGTCAGGAGGTCGCCTATTTAGGCTATCTCCTGTCAAAGGAGGGAAGAAGATTGACACCTGAAAGGATAAAACTAATTTCTGGCATGTCTGTCCCAAATACGCAGAAGGAAGTTAGAGCCATGATAGGTATGGCTTCTTACTGTAGGTTGTGGATCCCAAACTTCTCACTAGTGATTAAACCGATGTTGGCTTTGACGAAGAAGGGCATTTCTTCGCCATTGCCATGGAACGCGGAACACCAGCAATCATTTGATCTGCTCAAGACTGCACTGTGCTCGGCACCAGTTTTGGGCACACCAAACTATGAAAAGGCCTTTGTGTTGTTTGTGCATGAATGTGATGGATGTGCTTTGGCTGTATTAACGCAGGAACATGGAGGGAAGAATAGGCCATGCAGTTACTTTTCTTCCGCCCTTGATCCTGTAGCATGTGCTTTGCTAAGATGTTTGCGAGCTGTCGCTGCTGCAGCTGCATCTGTAAAACAGAGTGAGGGAATGGTCCTAGGCCATGATCTAACCCTGATGGTGACTGACTCTGTAGATGTTCTACTGAACAGAACCCAAGCGCAACACCTCACCTCCGCATGGTTGAGATATGAATTGATCTTGTTTGCTCCTCACATACAAATTAAGAGGTGTTCTGTTCTTAATCCGGCTGAACTCTTACCTTTCTCGCATGGTACTGCTTGCAGTGACGATGAGTCACATGACTGCCTGTATACTACCAAACAAGAGACAAAGGGTAGAATTGATCTAAAAGATACTCCTTTAAATAATCCACAAGGGGAGCTGTTTTGTGATGGCTCCTGCTTCAAACTCCGGGATGGTACATCCACAGCTGCTTATGCAATCACTACATTGAGCACGGTTGTGGAAACCAAGAGAATCACGCATAACTCTGCGCAGGCCGCAGAGATTATAGCATTGACCCGAGCTTGTGAACTTTCAGAAGGGCTTACAGTAAACATATATACCGATAGTCAGTATGCTTTTGGGGTTGTGAACAACTTTGGGAGACTTTGGTCAGAGAGAGGGTTCTTAACTTTGCATGGCACAAAGATCCAACATGGCTCCCTAATAGTACAACTGCTTTCAGCGCTTGCGCTCCCTACTCAGTTAGCAGTCGTGGAATGTGCAGCACATCGAAGGATTATAGATGATATAGGAAAAGGGAATGCTTTCGCTGATCAGATAGCTAAACAGACTGCCACCGATCTCTTTACGGAGATGTATGTTTCAAGGGAGACTGTAAATGCCTATGCAATGGATGAGGGTGTTGGGTCTGTACGGGATATCTAAGCCGATGCCACATTAGAAGAATCCAAGAGGTGGGCTGAAGGCTTGGGGAAACTCGATGATGATGGGTGCTGGGTGGACATAGTTGAAGGGAAATGGCTACTTCCTGACGCTTATGTAATGATGATGGTTGTTATGGCCCATGGCCCTACACATACATGTGCCCAGAAGGTTACGAAAATGTTAGAGAAAGTTTGGGTGAATGACAGAATTCCAAAAATTGCCCAGCTCTATGTTCAGGGTTGTATGATCTGCCTACAGCATAATGTGGGAAAGGGGACATCAACTCCAAGGGGAAGTTTTGGACCACCTTCTGTCCCCTTCGAAGTCATCCACTTTGATTTTATTGAAATGGAACATTGTAATAATATGAAATTTGTATTAGTTGTCATTTGTGCTTTTAGTAAATGGGTCGAGGCTTTCCCTGTCAAAGATGCTACGGCCATGACTACTGCGAAAACCATGTTAAAGGAATATTTTCCACGGTTCGGGCTACCAAGAGTCATCTGGTCGGACAATGGTCCACATTTTGTCGCTGCTGTAATTCTGCTGATATGCGCGGCATTACATATCGACAAACGGTTCCATTTGGCCAGACACGCTCAGAGAGCCGGACTAGTAGAAAGACACAATGGTATCATTAAGAACAAGCTCGCTAAAACGTGTGCCGGCACCAAACTAAAATGGCCGGACGCCTTACCGATCGTGTTACTAGCCATGCGTACAACCCCTCAAACTAAGACTGGGCGCTCTCTCCATTTGAGGTGGTAATGGGGAGAACTGCCAATATCTGGAACCTACCTAAATGTAGATCCTTGAAAAATGTTGAAAGTTTACTTCTTTCAGATTACAGCAGTCAGTTGACTAAAAACATGTATTTTGTTTATCACCAGGTGCGAAAGGCTTTACCTGTGCGATACGAGGGCTCGGGCCACAGCATTCGGCCTGGGGACTGGGTGCTCACCAAGGCATTTGAGCGCTCTTCCTGCCTTGCACCTCGTTGGCGGAGCCCATTCCAGGTCCTGCTGGTCACACAAACGGCGGTGCGTGTCTCATGCAGAAAACACTGGATCCATGCAACGAATCTCAAGAAACTTCCTCACCCAGTGCCACACGATACAGAAGAAACAGAACACCTCGCTAACGCTGCAACCAACGATCCCAAAGCAGTAAATAGCGTTGAGAGTGCATCGGAGAATCTCTCTGAGCCCGTGAGGCTTGGGGAACCCGTCATTTTGTCTCCACACTCTCCGAAAGTTTTGCTTCCGGAGACTGTCGTTTCGGATTCTGCATCTTCACTTGCCCTTGATACGTTGCTACCAACGGGAAGTGACGACACATTGTTTCCGGATCAATCAGTACCGGGAAAAGCAAGGTACAATCTGCGTCCAAGGAAATAGACTTATGGCACGGTTTTGCTGTGCATTCGATAGACTTACGGCACGGTTCGGCTGTGCATTCGAAGAGGAAAGGAAATTCATCAAGGGCTTGCTTTTGCCCAAGTAATTGTTTGAGAAAAAGGGGATTCTGTTGGCTAGGATTGTGGAAGGACTAAGAAGTCGCGCGGCTGGGAGGTCGCCAGCTAGTAACACTGGGGTTTGTCGTTTGAAGACTGCAATGCCTGCAACCGCTACCGCTCGTATTGGACTGATAAATGATTGTGTGACCAGCCGGGATAATGGACAAACCACTTGGGCCCCGAAAACGTATTGCTGTCTTTTTATATTGTTAATTGGGTTTATAATAGTCACTGTCTTAGGCCTATGGTACCTCGAGGAAGTTCATCCTTTAGGGCCCTTGTTACCGACTGAAAATGTACCCACTGTTTCTACTCCCTTTGTGCATTTGTATACTCTGTCCCCTAAGGACTCCCAGGATAGACAAAGATATCTTAACAATGCCCTGTTTCTTATCATGAATGCTACGCATGCTATTTTTAATAGGTCCAACTGTTGGGTCTGCTCGCATTTACCGCAACATGGGGATAAGGGGCTAAGCTGGTATATTCATCCTGTACCTTTAACAACTGCTTGTTATGCTTCTCTTAGAGCACTGTTCTTTGGCCGTTGGAACGATAGCATCTTGGGGAACTTTGATGGCACTAATTTGAATAGTTTTAAGAAACGTGTTCTGACACCCCTAGGATGCTCACTTTTTGCAAATAGGAGAAAGCTTAACATTGCTTCTATTAGGCCCTCTGACAGACTGTCTCGTCCCTTTCAATCTTTGATTTCCTTCAAGATGGCTCTGATAGGCAATAAGGATGCCATGCCTCCTTTTTACACTGTAAACCATAGCCCCGATTCAGTTTCTTGCTGCATACAGAGGAATGGTACTCAGTCAATGGGAGATTTTAAAGGTTTTGCCAACGTTGCGAATTTGACTGGGGCAGACAGACCTTTGTATCTAGAATAGTCTACTGTCTACTTTGTTTGCGGTAATGTAGCATTTCCATGGTTACCTAGGGATTGGCAGGGAACTTGTTATTTAGGGATCTTGTTACCTGGGGTATTCATAGCAAGTACTATAGAGATTTCAAAGGCTTGTCCACGGCGGGACGAGAATGGTGACATACCAGCACAGGTCTTAGGAGATGTAGCAAAATCATTTGTGCCATTTTGGGGGCAGATAGCGAATTCCGAAGACATCAGAAGACTAGCGAGAGTACTGGAGAGAACCATCAACCGGACCACGGACATACTCTACAATATGAAATTAGAACAGAAGGCAATAAGATTAGTAGCACTTCAGAACTGGATGGCATTAGTTGTCATTCTGGCTGAACGTGGTGGAGTGTGTAAATTAGTGGGGTCCGCTTGCTGTGTTTTCATGCCAGATTCCTTCCCAACTATCTTCAAGGCAATGCAGAATCTGCACGTCCTTAGTTCAGAAGTATCTTAGCGCTTGGTTCTTGGACTTCTTGCGATCTTGGGGTTGGAACGTGTTGTCGGTCTTACTGATCATTTTGGGAATTCTGTTGTTTCTTTGCTGTTGCATCCAGTGTTTACCTAGTATATGTTCGATGCTACGGGGATGTTGCGCACAGGCGATAGGTACAATAGGACATAAGGTGTATGCCCCAGATAAAACCTCCAAAGAATATGTGTTAAAAAAAATTTAGTGAATGATCTAATGGTAATAGATAGGTCTGACAGCGATTCAGGGTGTATGGACGATGATACATGGAGTTGTTTGCAAGGAGATCAGAAATAGTTTAGCACTTGGCATAGGCCAAAAGAAGGGTTTGTCAAATGGGAAATTATATTGTGCCTCTTATTGCAATTAATATATGTATATTGGCCTACGCCAAGCTGCTTGTAAGCCACTTGCGAAGAAATCCGTGTTGCAAGGTCCCGACCTTAGAATCAATGTAAGCTGCCATTTTAGGTCAATCTGCCATTTTAGGTTCTCTCTGCAAAGTAACCCTGTGAGTTAAAATGGTGGACGGTGTCATTCCGAATATAACATGGTCGTCTTGACCTCTGTGTACAAACTAATATGTAACTTTCCTGCAGGTCACCTGTTAGGGTCGTGAACTGAGACCTTGTCCTTCGTTGACCTGTGTGTAAAGGATTACTTGTGCCAATGAAGCTAATCTGCGAGCATATGTCAAGAACAATGTATCCAAATACTGATCTAAGAACACTTGTTTGAACTACATTGTATTAATATGTGAGAAGACTCTGTGAGGAATCCTAAAATACACTGTTGCCGTGTAGGTTTGTTGGCAAATGTATTAAAGGCAAACCCTAAGCATATAGATGTGTGAACTCGGCACGAACCCTAGATCAGTAACGTATTAGTGGAATATTAACCCACAGTAGGGTTGGACATCATGCTCTTAAAGGATATAAAAGTGAGACTAATTCTAATGTACAGTCCCACTCACTGAGCGCATCGAACCATGCTGGAGTTCGTTGTGTTGTACTGAGGGTCGATAGCTATCTGATTGATTTGACCTTTGAAACTGTTCAGTATAAAATAAAGATCTTTGTATGTTCCTTTGTAACCTGTGTTCGGTATATTTCCTTTTTGGGGTACTCAGCCTCGATATTTTGTCTTTGTTTTAACACGCGCCCATCTGGTTTTTTAGGTCCAGCAGAGCTGTCTCTGATGTGGCCTGGACAGAATCCAGACTATCTTTCTCCTAACAGGTGGTTGTTTTCTTGGTGGGATTGCACTTGGGTATAAGCGATTTTATCTAAAACTTTGAGAAGGAAGTGGGCGGTAGTGATAGGGCAGTAATTAGTCAGGATGGTGGGGTGTAAAGTAGGTTTTTTGAGGAGTGGGGTAACCCAAGCTTCTTTGATATTGGGCGGGATAGTATTGGTACTGAAGGAGGCATTGACAAAATTGGTAATGGTAGTTGCTAGGATGTGAGCGCAGTCCTGGACTAGTTTTGCAGGAAAAGAGTCTCCTTTACAATTCAATGGTTTTAGTGACGCAATAGTTTTTAGTGCTTGTTCCATGGTTACTGTGGTGAAGTAGAATTCAGGCGTATCCGTGACATTGTCTACTGTGGGTAAAACCATAGAATTTGAAGGGGTAGCTAGTATTTCTTTTTGTAATTTAATTTTGTTTTGCAGGGTGGTTAATTTAGCGGCTAGGGCTTCCTGAATGGTATTTCACCATGCTTTGTTCGCTGTAACTGTACTTGGGGGATGGACCGGGGTTTCTAATTATTTTATGATGGCGAATATTTCTTTTCTACAAAGAGGCATTAGTGATACGCAAGTTGAGGGAATTAGCTTTCTGAGTGAACACTTCTTGTTTGTATAATTTAGAAAGTCGCTGCATTTCCTTTTTGTTATCGCTCGTGGGGGGTTTTCTATGGAGATGTTCTTTTGCTTCTTCTGAGTTCTCTAAGGCTGTCATTAAACCATGTTTTGCTTCTTTTAGGCATAGGTTGTTTGGGTTTAAGTGGGGCTATTTCATCAATAGCTGTTTTTAGGCATTCATTGTAAAGCGTGGCAATGGCTTCTGGTGTATGGTCTATTGGTTGAGTAGTGTTCATTAATTTGTTTAAAATTGGTGTTAGATTTTCCTGGGTTAGTTTCCTAGAGTCGCGCATAAGAGTGGGTGGTGTGATGGCTGCCGAGAAGGGGGGTCCATCGTTGAGGTGATATGAATTTAATGAGCCGGTGATCAGTCCAGGTCATTTCTATAGAGTCTTCTATCTGGATTGTGGAGTTCAGCGTTAGAATCCAATCTAGGATACAGCCTTTAGAATGTGTTGGAGTATGGACCATTTGTTTGAATTGAATTTCTAGGAAGGCATCATGGAATGCTGTGGTTTTATGGTCCGATTGGTCCTTAAAATCGAGGTTGATATCTCCTAGAAGTATGAATTTAGTATTGGGTTTGAGTATGGGAGCGATTGGCAGTGGAAGATCTATGTCAGGGTGAGTACAAGAGCTGGGGCTCTGTACAGTAGTAGCACATTGAATACGGTTTTGGGATTGGTGGTTAGCTTGAGAGTGAGAAGTTTGTAACCTGCTAGCCTTTCGGTGTTGCATTCTCTAAACTGGAGGGTGGATTTTACTATGACAGCAATTCCACTTCCGCTGGACTCTTGGCGATCAGATCTGAACAGAGTGTAATCGGGAGGTAGTGCTACGGAAATTAATGGGCCTGAGGCTGTATGAAGCCAGGTTTCTGTTAGTGCTATGAAGTCGAGATTATATTCCAAAATGAGGTCATGTATATCAATGGCATGTGCACTTAGTGATCTGACATTGAGTAGAGCCCCTTTGAGGGGTTTTGTGTCTGGCTGGAGAAGGCTGCTGTGGGTGTTTGGCTGAGGTGTCAAGCCTGGAGTTTTCTGCTTGTTGCTTTTAGTTTTGATTTTGTGATTGGTGTGTTCGTTAGGATGATGGTGTGGTATGGTGGGTGGGCCTGGAAGTAGATTGGGCTTTTGGTGTCTCGCTGGAGTTGTGTGGAAGAGGGTTTTAGCTGTGTTTTTTGTGGTACGGGACGAGAGTCTTATTTTCCTAGCCTTGCCTAGTATGGGTCTCATGGCTGTGGTTGCCGTGTAGGTTCAGGAAGATGGTCTGCAGAAACCGACTACACCTATACGGGGCGATGTAATTGGAGTTTTGTGTGCAGTGGATTGAGTTATGTTGAAAGCTGGCGTGTTGGGTAGGAACGGTGTAGGGCATGGTAGTGGGTGGTGCCGAGAGCAGTAAATGCGTGCGAAGCCTGATCCTAGCTGTATAAATGTTCCTCTTGAGCAATGGGAATTGCCTGGACTAGTGGGAGGGAGAGAGGCGTGCAAGGCATTCTGCGGGTGCTGTAGTGTCTCTGCGGTGTTATTATCAATGGGGGTTTGTTGAGGAGTAAACATTAGGCAAGGGAGTAAGTAGTATAGCGTTATACTTAGTAGTATGGCTAGTGGTTTAGGTGAACTGAGCTGTGTGTGCGATTTGTTTACTTTTGGTATCTGGCATTTAGGTATGGCTTGTACAAAGGTGTAAACAGAGTGTTGCATGTACTGTGGGGGCATAGTCAGACCTGATTAGTAGAAGAGTCTGTTTGCTGAAATGGTCAGGTGTAGGGGTAGAATCGTTATGAGGTGGAATCCTATTGCAATCTAAGGTGTGGCTTAATGTCTTCATAGGAGTAGGCAATAGGTAGGACCTTCGTGTAAAGAACTATACGTAAGTTGTCTGAATAATTGCAAGAGAGAATGTCAGCCCTGGAAACCTTCCCCACAAGGCATCCTGAGGTCAAGGAGCTCTATCCTGGATGACATGTCATGTGCCGTGGAGTAATAGGAGAATCCTGGCAACGACGTGGATGACACACCACATAGATCAAGTCTGTCCATCTGATTCAGAATGCAATGTGCTGCATGTGAGAGCAGTCTGGGTGCCATGCGCGTTCGATCCAACCGAAAGTCTAGGCTAGTATTCATATCACCACCCCACATGGAAAGGCAGCCACCAAGACAGCCACTTTTGTGTAAAAGTCTGGGTCATCCAGGTTGGGCCCATAGGTATTAGCTAGAAGTATTTCTTTTTAGAGCAGTTTGCAGTGCAGAACAACATATCTCCCCTCCAAGTCAATATGGGAACAAAGTCATTTGAATTTAAGACATTTGTGTATTTGAGTGAGCCCCCTCTGGATTGGGTCGAATAGTTGGTATAGAACCTGTTGCTGCTGAACCCCCTGGCAAAAATAGCGTTTCTGCTCCACCGTGCATGGGTCTCTTTCAGGAATAAGATATGTGCTTTGCTTATACCCACGTATGCTGCCACCTTCCTAGCCTTCAAGTAGTTCCCGTGTCCCCCAATGTTCCAGCTCAGTATTGTAATGGTTCCCATTGAAACTGGTCATGCCTGTATACAATTGCAGGATTAATGGCCACATCTATAGTGGGTGCAACACTTTTTTGCCACATGCCTGTCAAAACATTTTTGATACAACTCCCTTGTAACCTCCCCTCCAAACTCATCACCCACCCAACCAGAGTGATGTCAATCCCATCGCACCCCTCCTGAGCCCCAATTTTGAAACCATCACTATTCCAACAGCCTTGCATTGGGGGACACTTCTGTAATTCCTATAAACCACCAATACTATCCCTCCTGTCTCAAGTAAGGAAAAAAGAACAATAATCAAAATGGATCCGCCCGCCTGAACAGCCATCATCACAGAGCTTATAGTACAAGCATGGTATACAGCAAATCACCAGATAGCCCATCAGGCACTATTCCGACCTAACCGAAGAGCGCCTGTCACACTCCTGATACTGCTCGTGTTGGTACACCATCCTCCACTCCCCCATGAGGTGGAGGCCTCAGGGTTCATTTCCACGGTAGCATCTCGTGGGGTGGAGCCCAGTATATGAGCCTCAATGTAGGACATGGCTTCTTCTGGTTTAGTGAAAGAAAGTACCTTGCCTTGCTGTTGAAGTGGCAGTTTTGCAGGAAAGAGCATTACGTATGGGATAGACCTTCCAAAGCAGCTTTGTAACTCCAAGGAATGTCTAACAATCTTGCTGCACCACTTTGGAGAAGTCCGGACAAATATGGATGGTGGCAGTGTCATACCACAGGGGGCCCTTTTCCCTAGGCAGGCGCAGGATAGAGTCCCGATCCTGGTAGTTTAGGAGTTTTGCTATAACCAAGCGAGGAGGGGCTCTGGGTTTTGGTTTCAGTGATGGCATTCTATAGGCACTATGAAGGCGGTCGAGAATTCCAAGTTACCAAGCAACACTGAGTAATCTTTCAACGGCAGGTTCCATAGGCCCACAGCTGAACCCTTTAGGAAGGCCTGCTATGGGTATATTAGTCTGTCTGGACCTGGACTCCAAGTCATCACATTGAAGCAGGTCTCTCTTCAAATCTTCATACATCCCGGTGCAGTTATATGATCTTCCACCACCCCGACTCGCGCCTCCACCTCCATCACGTTCAAACACATCTTCTCCATTTTACTATTCAAGGTTGCAATGTTAGTTGTAATGCAGTCGAGTTTATCTGTCATGGAGACAAATCCTGCCTGCATGCCTCCCATTGTTTGCCTAAGGTTGGGGGTATACTGCTCTTCCTGCAGGCCTGGCTGCTTCCCTGGCCCAGGGGCTGGCTCAGCTTGGGCCTGCCCAGTTGTCCTGCAAATGCCTCAAGGCTACTTTCTTTTTTCTGGTTGCCCCCACCTTTAGTCATGGTGACAGGAGGAGTACGTTGCAAGTGGTCTTGCAATGTAATTAGGATGTAATTAGGATGTGGCGCAAGGCACAGTGCCAGAGCACGAGCACTGCATAGGAGTATGGGGCAGATGCCCACAGGTCACTGGGCAGGCCAACCAGCAACATGGCCTTCGGAAGCAGGTAGGCCAGCCGTTGTCAAAGCCCACTTAGGGAGGGGTCCGCAGAACCATCCACATTATCATCCACAATGGTAATCAAATTGCACCTATCAGCACACCTCCCATCTGGAATACACTGCCTGGTGCACCTCCCATTCTCTAGGTTAGGATATGTCCCAAGGCCCAGTGTTACACCAGGCCACCGTAGAGCATCTCCTGCACCATCCAGCACTATTGTGGTAGTCTAGGTTGCAGCCTCGTGTTATAGCTGCACAGCCAGCACTGGAGCCATTAACCCACTGTGTGAAGCTCCAGCATCACTCTACAAACTCAGCATGCAGAGCATTCACATCGCGTGTCTCAGCCAGCCCGGTGCATATGTGTCTTGCCCTGGTGTTCCTCCTAGGGGTCGGGGTCCTGTTCACTCAAGCTCTTCCCACCCCAAGTGTACTGCAGGATGTGTCATTTGAATTTGGCTGCACTCTCATTGCAGCGCTCCCCACCGGCAGGCAAGCAAGGGTGTCCTGGGCACCAGCAGGATCTCCAATGCAGGTCTTACTGCTGGTTCCACGTCGGGTAGAAGGCTCCCAGAATTTTCTGGCCATAGCGCATGTTACTGGTGCGGCCGCCACTAGCGGTGGCAGAAGTCTGCTCCTCGGCCTGGATACATTTGTGATGTTATCTCTTTGATGCCCTGGTGGCACAAGTTATGGTTGCTCAGGGTACCATAACTGGCGAATTTCTGGGTTTTTTCGGTTTTACTTGTAACAATAACGTCCCTTTAACAAACCTTTTTCACTGAATTTCATAGGTTTTTATCAGTGCACCCTTAATTTGCTACACGTTCCTTGTATTATACTTCCCTCTTATGTAGCAGCTCCAGAGTCCGTGAACAGTGCAAAAGTCTGTGGACATTAGGTAGAATTCCCAAAGCCCAGAAGTGCAGGGCACAACAGAACATTTTATACCCTTCAGTCAACAAACACATATACATAAAACAACATTACTTATATTTACTAAATGTGAATATACCTTTTTGTACAAATCATCATTTGAAATTTTTCAAATTATTTTTTTTCATTAAGCACACAATATAAAGGAATGCACCAAGCACAAACCATAACTGTACACCTCATGTTACCACTTCAGTACAAGTCTTCATACACATTCACATACACCAGGTGTTCATTCCAAAACCACTTCTTACGAAAAAGTAAGTATACTTTATTTATTCCTCCATTACCATTTATTATGTGTAACATTTCTTAGAAGCGAAAAGCACTATTTTATTTTTTAAACAGAAATGGTAAACACACTGGACTAGTTGGAAGAAAAAAAGAAATGAGTGATGAGAACATATCTAATGGTAAACAGTACATCTTTCAATATAAACAAATAATCTAATGTATACATGAGCTCATTGAAATAATATTGTCTCTTCTCATAGCACATACTTTACATGAAGAAATAACACCCATATTTAATCATGGAGAATCCCAAGAACCACAAAGACAATCTCCATCCCCAACTGTGAATGATGAAATAATGATCTTGTCAGCCAAATTGGGCGAACTTAGTAATGACTTTAAGGAACTTTCAAATTATGTTAAAAATCATCTTATTTGAAATGTTGATTATCACTTTCCTTCTTGTACCTGTACCCCTTGCACCGAGCAATCACCCCCATCAAATTCCCAAAACATAGATGAAAGACGAGTTGATGCAACTTCACTTCCCCCATCCCTGATGATCATTGTATAGAAATTCCAAATCCTCCCATTTATGTTTCCCATTCCAATACCCCATCCCTTTCATAAATAAATTAATTGTTTATACTATAAATATGTTGTAAATTGTTTTGTCAATTTCTTTTTTTTTAAATGCCAAATAACAGTTTGCCGATCACATGACAACATCACATGACGCCGTTCAGGGACATCAACGACTGTTCTCCGCAGTCCCCTTTCAATTTATTTTTAAATTTGTTTATTGGCATTTATAATAACAGAGGTACAGTCCGGTATTTCTTTAAGCAACAGTATCTAGCATGATTCCACATACAGTTCCTGTGATTCGCCAATGTTTAACATGTAACTGTTTTTTAACAACAAACAACTTGTTCTTCATGCATGCAGATTAGGTCGTAGCCAAAGCAATGGTGTGGTCAGTGTTTGGGTATGTGGGCCATCTAGGAATCAGTTACACTCTCCAGGTTAGGGCTCATATTCACACTTAGCGCTGGGACACTAGGGCACAAGGGGACAGAGGGAGAGTGGCAGGTTCAATGAGAAAGTGCAATACAACAAGTAACAGGGGCGTTCATGGAGGCTTATCATCCGATGGGTGAAAGATGTCCGAAATTAAAATCTTCCAGGATTCATATGCTCCCCCTGGAATTATGTCCAGGCTCTGCACTGACCTGAGCCACACCCTGGTCTCCAGCTCAGCCCAGGTCTCAAAATCTCTGTGCCATTGCGAGTACTGTGGTCCCCCAACTGACTTCCAAGCCGTGTTGACAGAGCGTTTAGCAAGGATACATGCCATGTCCATGAACTTGACTACATGTTTGTGCTTACTGTTCCTTGGATAAGCTCCTAGCAGGCACACCTCAGGACTCCAAGTGTATCTCATGACCCCAGCCCTTCTGCATGCCTGCTCAATTCGAGCCCAGAAGCCCTGTGTTTTCATACAGCTCCAAAACATATTAATCTAATCAGCACCTTCCCCACCGCACCAGGGGCATTTTGATTGTTTGCTACTATTAAACTTAGCCACTCTGTTGGGTGTCATGTATGTGCGGTACAGTACATTCAGTTGGATCTGTTTGAAGCGAGGGGTCCTAGATACTTCTCTGGGGTAACTGAGTACAGGTTCCCACTCCCGTTCCCCAATGTCTTTCGCAGGTCTGACTCCCATTGCATGGGCGTAGGACATGGGGGGGATGGGGGGGACAGAGGGGACAAATCCCCCCCCACAATTGTAAGTGGGGGGATGTAATGTCATTTATCCCCCCCCAGAATATGTTTGCTGTGTCGTGCAGGAATCTGTTTTTGAAGTGGGGGGAGGGGTTGCTTACCGAGGGGCTGCTTACTATGTAAGCAGCCCCTCCCCGACCCCCAAAGCAGGGGGGCAATACCCTGGGGGCAGATGGGTGATCATCTGCCCCCAGGGAAGGGGGCAAACAAAAAAAAAATGTATATATTTTGTTAACGTAGTTTTGGGTGGGGGTGGGTGCGGGTGGGGCCACCAGGGATTTTTGTAAAGGGGTGGCCCTCTCCCCTCCACCGTAAGTGGATGGGGCACCTTATGTAGCCCTCCCTTTGGGCAGATTTCTGCCCCTAGGAAGGGGTACATAAGATGCCCCCCATCCATTTGGGGTGGGAGGCGAGGCCACTGCAAATATTGGCAGAGCCACCCCTCCCAAGCCTGGGGCAGTATGTTTCGACCCCCCTGGGGGCAGATGGCCACACACATGTGGCCATCTGCCCCTAGGGAAGGGGCAAAACAAAAATATATATTATAACTTGTTTTGGGTGGGGGTGTGGAGGTTCGGGGGGGCCCACTAGACCACCAGCATTTTTTGTGTTTCTAAGGGGGCGGGGGTGGCCCTCTCCCCCCACCCTAGGTGGATGAGGGGGCACCTTATGTAGCCCTCCTTTGGGGCAGATTTCTGCCCCTAGAAAGGGGTACATGAGATGCCCCCCATCCATTTGGGGCGGGGGGAAAGGCCACTGTAAATATTGGCAGAACCAAGCCCCCAAGCCTGGGGCAGTATGTTTTGCCACCCCCCCCAGGGGCAGATGGCCACACACATGTGCCCATTTGCCCCTAGAGAAGGGGAAAAACAAAAAAAACTAACTAAAAATTATTATAACTTGTTTTGGGTGGGGAGCCCGGTATGGCCACTAGACCACTAGGATTTTTTTGTGTTTGAAAGGGGGCCCTCTCCCCCCATCTTAGGTGGATGAGGGGGCACCTTATGTAGCCCTCCTTTGGGGCAGATATCTGCCCCTAGGAAGTAGTACATTAGATGCCCCCATCCATTTGGGGTGGGGGGGGAGGCCACTGCAAATATTGGCAGATCCAGCCCCCAAGCCTGGGGCAGTACGTTTGCCCCCCGGGCCAGATGGCCACACACATGTGCCTATCTGGCCCTAGGAAAGGGGCAAAACAAAAATAAAAAAATATATAACTTGTTTTGGGTGGGTGTGGGGGGCCACTGAACCATCATGGATGTTATTAGTGGAAAGGGGGTGGCCCTCTCCCACCACCCCAAATGGATGGGGGCATCTCATGTAGCCCTCCCTGGGGGCAGATTGCTAGATTGGGGTTATCAGTGGGTTAGCCTTTTCCCTTTGCGCCCAGGTGGGTGGACCCACGCATATGAGGAACCGTTTTCATCTGGACACCTGTGGGAACCGGGGAAGGTAGGACACCTGTTGTTGGCGGCGTGTTTCGTTGGGTGGGCAGAGGGAAATGTCTCTGAAATTTGGTGGAAAAAAACACAATTTTCAGACATTTCACTCTGGACACCCACCGAACCACGCCGCCAACAACACATGTCCTACCATCCTGCGTTCCCACAGGTGTCCCAATGAAAAAGGTACCTCACATGTGTGGCTGCACCTACCTGGGCGCAAAGGGAAAAGGCTAACCCACTGGTAACCTGAGAGAAAAAGACGTGTATTGCTGCATGCCAACCACCAATGCACTCCTAAGGCATAGCAGATTTTGCTCATGCGGACAACATACAGATTTGGGCCTATGGTGTCGAAGCCCCAAAGGAAACCAGGGAACCTCCTGCATTTCCGAAAAGAGGACACCCATGGGAATCCACAGAGGTCTGACTTGCGCGAATCGCCCCAGAATTTATTAACCACAATCCCCGGAAAAGTCTGAAACGTTACGACCGCCTACATTTGGTGAAAGAAGGGGTCAAATTTGGCCGAGATATCTTATGTAACAAAAAAGTTACAAGGGATTGAATGGCGACATACCGAAATCAACAAAAAAGGCCTTGGCAGAAATAACCATGGCAGTTAAGGGGTTAAGACAGTAAAGCCCCAGAATAGATATAATTTGTAAGGTAGCACTGTGAGTTAATGCTCCAATTGCAGATTGTGCACAGGAATATGTAACACCTGTGCTCAGCACCTGTCTTAATCTTCTGGTGGGTGAATGTATTCAGCTTCCGATGCAACACAGCATTTTCCAGGTCAATTGGTTCAGAAAAAGTGGTGGAAAACACTATTACTGTCGCTTTTTCTAATTGGCCGGATTTTCGTGCATTTTCTGGGTGGAGTTCGGGAGCCGAGTGGACACACCAGGACCCCCTGTATTTCCCGCTCCACCAGACAAATGCGGCCTTACTGCCAGCATGGATTCTCATGCTGGAAATAAGGAAAGGGATTCCTCTGGGATCTGCTTGGAAATTAAATCTGGTAAAAGCGGGCAGAGTCCATAGGAAGCCATTGTCAATTCCGCCAGCAATCGCTAATTGCCCAGGGTATTTACACTCTTCCAGCGTGGAAAAGCAGTGTGATTTCTCCTGCCTTTTACACTAAATTCTTCAATTTTGTGGCGGAAAATTAAAAAAGTGCGCCAATGGAAGTGGTCAATTCCATGCAGTTTACTTTGCGCCTTGATGCTTGTGGGTTTTGCGTGATGCTACACATGTAATAAATAAATAAATACAGTTAACATGACCCCAGATAAATGGCAATGTGTGATCAGAATGAGTGAGTATGGCATGTCGCTGGTAGGAGGGTGTCCTGTCCCTCTTGAGTGCGTTGGCAAATGCCCTTAATTGCCATCTCACATTAAACAGGTGCTTAAACCCATCAGTGTGGATTGCGCAATAATAACTCGACTGAGGTATTTTAGATGGCCAATTTAGCTCTCTGGGTGACATTGTCAAAGTGAGAGAATGTTGCCCAGAATGTGCCACTTTCTCTGCGCAGTGAATTGTGCCCACCCCGAAGACGAAGTGTGAAAAACCCACAAGGGCACTGTGCCGTGCTCTTTCTGTGTGTGTCTTCCCCACAGGGCGACAGATGCCAACTCAGACATGGGTAAGTCTCAGGTGGCAAGCCAGTACCGTAGTTGATGTGGCAAAGGATTCCAGATTTCCGAGGCTGATAACATTAGAATAATTGAGTTACATGCCACCTGACAGGTATGTGTGTGGGCTAAAGCAGGAAGCAATGTCTGCCCACCCTCAAAGGGTACGTATGACCAAAAGTAATAGGCCCGCCCCCCATCATGGCTGTAAGGGCCAGGCTCCAAAGCAGGGCAAGAATGTCCTCCAATCATCCATGCCCACGAGTACGGTACCCCTCGTGCTCCAGGAAACCTGTTGCTTCCAGGTGCAACCTCTGTGCTTTCCAGGTGATACTAACATTATTTAAAGCCAGATGTCTAAAAGGTAATCGCTTAATTGCAGCTGGAAATTAGCTCCTGGCGTGATCAAAATGTCTTAACCAAGTGTGACATCATCCCCTTCATTTATAAGCAATATGTGTGTTCTCGCATTTCTTCTTCCACTGAATTACTGTTAGAAACAAAGACAAGAGTTGTGTCTCTTGTGTAGGCATTAGGAATGCAGTTGCCAGCCTCTGGCATAATATGCCCATGTTCTTCCAATATTGGCTAGCTGTTGCCCTCTTATGGCCAGGTAGAACCATTATGGCAGTGACTGGCAAATGCCTTTCCCGGCAGATAGTAACGTGGAAATAAGAGGCCAATTCAAGACACGGAACAAATAGAAGTTAAGACAGACTGCAGCTGCCATTGCTGTGTTAGGGAGAATATGTTGAGTGTTCAAGCAAGGGGGTATGTATTAAGCAAGCAAGCAGAGAGGCAAAGAAAGGCCAGAGGGGCTCTTTGAATAGTGTAACAGGGCAGAGGAGCCATGCTCTGCCGTCCTAGTAACATATGAGAGAATCAAATAGATCAGGATTTGCAGCAAATGTTAAACGAGAAAGGAACAGAGTCCAGCTCTGCATTCAGAATAACAAAGGCAAAGAAAGGCTACGCTCTGAAGCCAGCATGAGATGGAATAAGAGGGACAAGACTCATCGTGAGGGGCTGGCCCGGCCCTCAAAGGGGTGCTAGAGGGGCAGCCCACATAGCGGGCTGCCCCTCTGGCCACCCCCTTGGGTCCACATACACCCCACCTACTAGGCATCCCCCGGGTCTGACGCATCCAGCCGCAGACCTGGGGAGTGCTTATAAGGGGGTGGGCTTGTGATCGCTCATCCTCCTTGTTTGCTGTACCCTCCACCCCCCGGAGGACAGTCAAAGCAGCAACATCACACACCTGATCCCTCTACTCCAATAACAGGGCTTACTAAGAGGTACAAGCAAGATTTCCTCTTTATTTGAAACCCCCATCCTTCCATTCCAAGAGACACACACGTCTCCTTGCCCCGTACAAAAAAGTAGCAACTTGCAGTTGGTAGAAAAGGCTGCAACTCCTTTATCTGGCAGCAGTCCACTTACAGGTGATCTGCCTCTTAACGAGCTGGCGTCCTAGCTGTGGCCCACTGCAAGTAATTGTTATTTCCTCTCTCTTACCATGAGCTCATAGTCAGATGACAAATCCAGAAATGCAACATATAGACATGTTCTTTGCTGCTGCATCCTTTAATTTTCTTCTCTTTTCTTTTCTTCTTTTCTCTTATTTTATACAGTGATGATATTTGTAATTTAATATGTACCGCTATTTTAATTTTGATTTTGGGAAAAGTTGTGTTCTTTGACTAAAACACAATAAATAAATAAAGCAAAGTCCCCAAGGTGTCCCCTGTCCCCCCCCCCCAGATTTTATGTGTCTCCTACGCCCCTGTCCCATTGCGATTTCAACCTGGAGCTCTGAGGTTTGGGGCTGCTAGTCAGACTTCCATACAATCTGGACACCGGACGCCAGCCGCCCCCCCCAAATAATACATTAAAGCCAGCAGCGGGGTCACTTGTGGTTCTGCATGCCACCCAGGCCATTTCTGTTTGGCCGCCCATCACTTGCAGATACTGTAAGAATTTCTCGCTGGGCAACCCAGTTTGAACAGATATGGCGTCCAGTTCTTTGTATCTACCACCCTCGAACATGTCGCCCCAGGTGGAGACAGCCCAGCCCTTCCACCTACGGGCCACCGTTAACTCGTCCGTATTTTTACATGCATCCGCCACTATCGGGACATCACGTGAGTAGGGAGAATCAATGTTAAATAATTTCAAGGTCCAACGCCACACCATCCTGCCCAGGTTGACCAAAAAAGGGGAGGAGCCTAGGCAGCCCTGCGACAGCCACATCAACTCCCTAAGGTGTGCCGGGGTCACCAGCTGCTGAAGCAGTGGGGACTTGGATGTGGTCTCATCCGACAGCTGCTTTGCAGCAAAACCAAGTTGTGCCACCAAGTAGTATCGCTCTAAATTCCAGAAGCTGCACTCTCCCATACTTTATATTGTAGGTACAATGTTTTAAGGGCAATTCGATGACGAGCGATACCCCATAAAAATCCACTAATCAGTGAGCGAAATAAGGGGGTATGGATATAATGATGTATATTAGTGAAGCAAAACAGAAATTGAGGCAGGACGATCATTTTCATGATCGCTACCTTGCCCATCAGCGACAGTGGAAGCTTGGACCAAAACGCCATTGACTTCTTAAGACCTGTGCACCCCCGGATATTTGAAGGAGCCCAGATTCCACGAAAGTCTGAGTTCTGGCAGTGCCATCACCCTCAACCCCTCTGAGCCCCGCCAGCGGGAATACGCAGGACTTCTCCCTAGTAAAGGAGATCCCTGAGAATTTAGCAAAAATTATCCAATACCTGTCATGATGCCTACCCCCAGGCATCCGGACCAAGCCCATCAGCCCCGGGAGCAGGCATGTAGACATTTAATAAAACCTCAGCAGCCCCAGCTAGGGGTTCTTAGGCGCCAGGCTCATAGTAGGAATCAGTCCTGGCGCCTAAGGCGCTAGGCTCATAGTCATTCCTTACCTCAGGCAGACCATGCTGCAAATGATTCCAATCCAACATGAAGCCTGAAAGGGACTATTTTTCTACAGGGACTATTTTTTACTCGGATGTGGTTCTAGGGACTTCTTACCTGGGATTACTTTTGAGGCTATTTAAACCACACCCGACCAGCAACACACGCTTCGCGTTATTCTGCATCCAGCAGCATAACACTCACCGTGCCTGCAGCCTGCATCCAGTCTTCTGCCACGCCCGCCTCGAATCCGAAGCTCCTAAAACAAAGAGGAAAGAAAGGGACAAGGTTAGAAAACGAACTTATTTCTATTCCACACCTGATTCTGGATTCATCTTGTCTCCGGAGCTGTAAAAGAACATCATTCTGCACGCGCTGCACCTCCAGCTACAGCGCCGCGCCATACTCACCAGTCTTCACAGCATCCTTCGGGTCGGCGCTGCCTCCATCATTTCTTTGCCGAACTTCTGCACCCAGGAGACAAAGGAAAACCACAAGGTGAGCCGAGGGAACCAACAAATATAATTCTTACCACCATAGACTTACCTGATTTACCACTGGAGGCATCCTTTTGTAACTCTCCATATTTTCACGTGCCGCATCTGTAAAGAGAGACAAAACAACACGTTTTCCTCGTGCAACATTTACCGGACAGTGCCGGGTAATACAGACTCTTACCTGAGCGCCACCAGCTGCCACAAGAGCATCTTTTCACGAGCCAGCTGCAAGACAAGAAAGGAAGGGGGGAACAAGAGTGAACATCAGACATATTGAACTCTATGAACTTAATACTTACTGGTCCTCACCAGGAACCTCAGAGTCAATACTCTCCGGAACTCTGTAACGCTCACCTGGCTCCCACAGAGGCACTGGTCTGGTCTGGGTTGCTGTGGCCTCTTCAAGCGTGAAGCGCACAATTCGGAACGCCGATTGAACAGGACCCCCAAATCTTGCTTGTCTGGCCCGTAGGAATATCCTTCTGAGGTGAGAAAGGGGATTAACTGTCTGTTGAATAATGTGCTTGCTCCCCCCTTTCCCCCTTCGTTCTTCTCTGACTTCCTCCAAAACCCCCGGTTTAAGCTCACCTTAAGGTTTGGAAGGATGAACTCTCCATCCTGCTTCTGGTGCAGGGGCGCGCATTCGTCCAGTTACTTCACTGGTTTTCAGAATGGCGCTGGCAAATCCACTTGACTTTACTGAGCGATACGCCGTAAGTATGAAGATGCAAAAGTTCAAGTGTGAGCCTCCTTTTATGTTGTCTTTTTCTGTCCTTTATTTCAGGTGCAGAACAAAGCCGACCCGTTGAGGGGTTAAATTGCCGGGATAAAATCAGGTGAGTTAGTGATGAGGGCGACCCCTCTAAATGGCTTTATAATTCCCCAGTAATGTCTTTTGTCCTTTCCCCATAGGGGCCGGGGTGCGGTACCCGCCAGAGATGTGGCGCCGACCCGAGATGTGGAATGGTTCACCAAGAATAGCCGGTAAGTAATATGGCTGAAAAGTCGGCTTTCCTCTTGTGGTCCCTTGCTCACCTTTTGTCTCTTCTTCTCTCCCTTAGGTGATGTGCAGAGATGTGGCGACCGGCACTGAGAGCCGCGATGGAGCCCGGCGGCGTCTCGGGAACAGGTGAGTGAAGCGCGGCGCTGCAGCGAGCAACGCGGTACTTTTAAATGGAAGTCTTCCTTCAGGAATGCTGGTGTGGAGATTCTGGATGCAGGTAAGAAGGTTGAAATAGTTCTTGGTTTTCACCTCTCTCTTCTCTTATTCCCTTACAGGTGTTCCAGGTTCGAGGCGGGCATGGCTGGAGTCCAGGTGCAGGAGCAGACACGGTGAGCGTTCAGCTGCTGGGATGCAGAAGAACGCGAAGCACGTGTGGCTGTACGGGCGTGGCTTAAATAGCCTTGGAAGAAGTTCCAGGTGAGTATTCTTCCACAGCCCCACCCAAGTAACAAAATAGTTCCTTCAGAAAAATAGTCCCTCCTAGCCTCATTTGGCTTGGTTCTTCATGCAGCATGGTCTGCATCAGGTGAGTGTGCAGCATGGTCTGCTTCAGGTAAGTGCACCAAACGCGTCCCCTTATGAGCCTGGCGCCTATGGCGCCAGGACTGATGTCCAACATGAGCCTGGCGCCAACGGTGCCAGGACAGAGTCCAAAGAGCCCCTATAAAGGGCCGCTGGGCTTTTACCTGGGGGCGTGATGCCTGCTCCCGAGGGTGCTGGGCCTGGCCTGGTGCTCCGGGGGTAGGCATCATGACAGCCTCTCCCGAGCCTTCAAACCAGTGAAGTAACTGGAATCGACGCACCCCTGCAAATCCACGCAGAATGGAGAGCTCATCTTTCAAGAATATAAGGTGAGATTGCTGTGAGGGCATTTCGGAGGTGATTAGTTGGGGAGGACTGTGGGGGTGCCATCACTTGAATCCACAAGTGGCTAAATCCATCTCTCCACTTACAGGAGAATATTTCTACGGGTTAAGCAGACAAGATTAGGAGGGCAGATCCAGTCAGTCATCGCTGCACTACGCATCACGTGTTTGGAGACCGCAGCTGTCCAGGTCCAACCGACGCCCCTGTGGGAGCCAGGTGAGCGTAACAGAACGCAAAGCCTATCTACAAATCCCCACCTGGGTGTTATGGAAACCTCAGAAACCGACCAACTAGCCCTATTGTTAGGGGAACTTAGGGCAGAAGTGCACTCCGCGTGCCAAGAGACTAATGCTCTCAGGAGATAACTGATTGTGTCAAAGGAGCGCACTGATGATCTTGCTAGACAATTACTGCAAAACCAAGCTGGGCAAACACCATTACCTGGACTCGGGGGGAATCCAACTCCTGTTTCATCGAGCAATCCTGTGCAAGTGGTTCTACCAGGGAGCATTCCTTTAGCTCCACTCGAACGTTTTGCTGGGGACCCAAAAAAGTTTGCCGTGTTTATGAACCAATGCCGCTTGCACTTTTTATGCAGACCTGGAGCTTTTCCCAATGACCAAACCAAAGTAGCCTTTGTACTATCATAGCTTAGTGGCAGCGCAGCGGATTGGTCAATTCCATTAGTTAACCAGGATGACCCTCTTCTTCGGGATTTTCAAGGTTTTCAATTGAGCATGGAAAGACTATTTGCCAGACATTCACAGGGACAGACCCTGGATAACGAACATTTATCATTACGACAAGGTAACCAGGATCTACTAACCTATATCGCCACTTTCAATAGGTTAGTGGTGGAAACCGGATGGCCGGAGGTAAAACGAATTACATTATTTCATCGTGGACTTCGGGGTGAACTCAAAGATGTTTTGGCCCAAGTTGTGAACCCACCTCAGGATTGTGCAGAATATATAGACTTAGTGGTCCAGTTAGACCACCGACTTCAGAATATGGCTGATCGAGCTAAGTTCAAGAATCGGGTATTGGTTAAACCCAATGTTACCCTCAAAGGAACAGATGTATCAGAACCGATGCAGATCGGGGGGTCAAGGGACCCTTAACTCAAAAGAAAAGAGAAAGAAGACGGCAGATGCAATTGTGTCTGTACTGTGGGGCCACAGGGCATTTTCTACGGGATTGCCCTATAAAAACATCTAAAAAAGTAGTCGGAGTTGCTGATAAAAATCAAACAGAGCCTGATTCGGGAAACGACCACGCCCGACAAGCGTAGAGGTCCACTTGCCGAGCTTGAAGGAGGATACTCAGACCTCCCACTTCATCATACCAATGGTCCTTATAGATCCAAGGCAGCCATCACGTATGCATGCAGTGAGGGAATACATTGATAGGGGGGGCCATAGGAAACTATGTGGACCACGAGTTGGCTTCTAGGATGAATCTATCTCTCTGCAAAAAGACCACTTTGGATGTCATCACCCCAGTCGATGAAACTGAAATTGCCTCTGGGCCTGTAACTCATTCCACCGCAGAGATGACACTATTGGGTCAGGATGGGCAACGAGAGACTATTGTGTTTGATTTAATCAAAGCCCCGCAGTTCCAAATAATACTGGGGATACCTTGGTTGGAAACACATAATCCTTGTATTGATTGGCGAGAGAAGAGAATAACCTTCCCGGATTGTGCACATACTTGTTACCCAAAAAAACCCTTGAACCAAGGCCTGGCCACAGTCGCTACTCCAGTCGTGCAGTTACCTCAGGAATATCAAGAATTCCAGGATGTTTTCCAAAAGGAACAGGCAAACACCCTACCACCTCACAGATCATACGATTGTCAAATTGATCTCATACCCGGTGCACAACCTCCATGTAGTAGGATCTACGCCCTTACGGAACCCAAAAACCTTCACCTACGACAATACTTGGACCAATACCTTGCTAATGGCTTCATTCATCCATCCAAGTCCCCTGCATCTTCAGCTTTGTTCTTCGTGCCTAAAAAGGACGGTGACCTCAGAACATGCATAGACTACTGCGCATTAAATCAGATCACGGTTAAGAACCGATACCCATTGCCTCTGATCCCCGAATTACTAGACCAAGTAAAGGACGCTTGCATCTACACTAAATTAGATCTCTGAGGGGCATATCATCTGGTACGTGTAAAGAAAGGCGACGAATGGAAGACTGCTTTTCGCACTAAGTACGGGTTATTTGAATACCAGTTGATGCCCTTCAGGTTGTGCAATGCACCAGCAGCCTTCCAGTATTTTATGAACGATGTCCTTCGTGAACTCATTGACGTCTGTGTTGTTGTATACATAGACGATATTCTAGTGTACTCCTCTTCAGAATCAGACCATGTGAAGCACGTTCATGCAGTCCTTGAGAAACTACGCCAGCACAAGTTATATGCAAAATTGGAAAAAATGCGTTTTTCATGCTACGGAAGTTGAATTCCTTGGATTTATCCTGACTCCAAAAGGAGTCCGAATGGACTCTCGAAAGGTGGACGCAATCCTCAAGTGGCCATCACCCAGTTCAGTTAAAGGGGTACAAAGCATGCTCGGATTTGCTAATTTCTACCGCAGATTCATTCCGGATTTCTCACTTGTTTTACACCCTATCACAGCACTTTTGCGAAAAAACAAACGCTTCTTGTGGACCGAAGAAGCTGAAAAGGCCTTCCAAGAGCTGAAAGCGAAATTCACGTCTGCACCTGTCTTAAAGCATCCACGCCCCGAACTTCCATACATAGTTGAAACTGATGCATCCAGTTTAGCCATGGGAGCTGTCCTGTCCCAGAAGGATCCTGAAACAGGTCAACTTCACCCAGTAGCATTTTGGTCCAGAAAATTCTTGGCACCCGAGTTAAACTATGCGGTTACCGATAAAGAATTATTAGCCATCAAATCCGCCTTCAAGGCTTGGCGGCATTATCTTCTCGGTGCCAGGCATACCATTACGGTAATCACCGATCACCGGAACTTGCAGTATTTAAAAACAGCCAAGGCCCAATCGTCGCATCAACTTCGATGGGCATGGTTCTTTGCTGAGTTCGATTTCGTGATCACTTATCGACCAGGTTGTAAAAATGGCAAGGCAGATGCCTTATCCCGAATAGGGATGGGAGAAGCATATGCGAACCCGGAACCGGTGCCTATAATTTCAGAACAAAGAATTCTTGGCATAACCACTCTACAGACACTAGAGGATATTCAAGTAAAGATCCAACAACTCTTCGATCCAACAGCCCTGCAGGACTGGGTGAAGAAAGGCCCGGACTACTCAGTCATCAATGACCTACCTTATTATCAACAGTGACTATTTCTACCACACAAGGAACTACAAGAACTAGTCATCTCCAATTATCATGACACCGTGATGGAAGGTGTTAATGACTCCAATCAAGCATTCCCACTAAGTCAGTGCTTTGTCTGGGATTGCTCAAGGGAAGCCCTTATTTATATATTTTTATGACAAGTTATAATCTGGATGATGAACCCTTGTATAACGCCTCTCTCTTAGAATCCCCCTGGCCCCACTGAGCCAAGAAGTAGGTTTGTTTTGCAAATTTAAAAGGTTTATTTGAAACATTAAACAATAGATATATATCACACTTTGATAATAAATTAATATTTGATATCACACTTAGACATATGACAGTGATCAACAATGGATGATGTTATACTAGCACACTGGTCTAATTACTTAGGAGTAGTATAGAGGATAAGGTATCTGAGAATGCTTTATGGTTTCAAGGAGATGCAAAGATGAATAAAAGGCAGTACAGAAATAAGCTTGATATGATTTCAGCAAAAGATAATATGATCACTTTTTCCCGGACAATTCACTCCCCCCCCTATGCAATGTAAGGAGATGGAAGTAACACACACAGTCTTCAGGAATACAATCACAGTACAATATGAATTAATTTCCCCCCTAGCAAGCTTATAGCGCCAGGGAAACACAGGCGAAAGACTTTCAGGTGATTTGCAAGGGAGTGAAATATGCTAAAATTGATTTTAATTCCCTCTAGAGGTTCAGGGTGAGTGAGATATACTTTAAATCAGTTCAGGTCCACACTAACAATGATTAATGAGGGATTATCAGGTTGAAAACGGATTTCATTAATGGAAGCAAAGGACAGATCTTTCTATATGTGGTTGAAATGAAGCAAATGTCAAATCGCGGCACTTTTTCCGAGTGCGTCGAGCGCAATTATGGAGGCGATATAAGTCAGTTTAGAGTTTGTTGGAAAGCTGGGAATCTTAGCTTCCAAATGAAAGTTAAATCTCGTTCCTAGCACAAACGGTTCAAGAGATACGGACGATTTTATGACGGTAGTTTTTCAGAAATGAAATAATGATTCAAAATGGCAAATTACACTTTTACAGGTTTGAAATCGGAGAAGGGACACACAATTCTATGATGCAGTTTTGGACAGTTTAAATGTTTTGAATCAGATTATTTTAAGCTAAGAGATGGGTTCTGCACAGTTCTAGCTGGGTACTCACACTATAAATTTGAAAGGAATGGCCTCGTCACGGATCTGGTCACAAGTTTAGATGCGGTTCTCTCTGCTCGGCGGGTCAATCAGGCACTGGTTCTGTTCACAGTGGTCTGGTCTGGGTCTCTGGTTCTGTTCTGGATACACAGGATTCTTAGCAAGCAGCAAACCGCAAAGCCCGGCGGTTGAATAGTTTGCAAAAGATTTTGAGGCCTGCTGAAGAGTTCAGCTCTTTGGAGTTTTTGTTCTGGAGTTAGTCTGGATCTCTGGAGTTCTGGCATCTGGTGTTCTCCATCAGCGTGCTGCGCAGGAATCCAGTTGAAGGTTGGAAAAATGAATGTCCCTGTCTGGCTTCCCGTGGCTCTTTTTATGTCTTTTGAAAATGGGTGTGGATGCTAACTTTCTATGCCCAACCCACACGTGATCTGATAGGTCAAGGATTCTCTGTGACCTGATTTTAGAAGGGATAGTGTGTCAGAGTGAGTCAGAGTCTTACAGTCTATTGAAGAAACACCCCTTTGCTTTTGCTTTAGAAAATCATTTTCATAACTAAACATATTTCCCAGATACCCAAGTGGTTGACATTACATGTACATATTACAGATTACTTATGGTACATTCTGGCCCAACTCTGATGTTTCTAAGAGCTTGCATTAAAAAATGACAACTTTTTTTTCATTTTTGGTAGCTTTTGCAACATTGGTTTTTCACCAAATCTTTACACAGACCTTTACCCTCTTCCTGAGCATATTAATCTAAGTTATCGTGTCTCTAGCATAAATACATTGTTTGCAGCATTCATTTTTCCCGGGAATTTGCCTCATAACATCACAGAGCGACCAGCCTAGTCTTGAACTGGGAGTGAATGTGTCATTTTAAAGATCCCAAAGTTGTACATTTCTGTCATCTGGTTACAATTAGTTATCAGTATTCTTATAAAACATATATTTGCCTTCAATTCACTTCACTTCAGTGTTTGGGTCCGCCCCCAGAAGCTTGGTGAGTCAGAGATCACATGTCTGGCTTCTCCCAGAGCAGTGTGTTGACAGTAAACACCTAAAATCCACATACCCTATTCAATGGAAAGAGTCTATTGTTTTGACTGAGGTCAGCAGACCAGGGGTCCACTCTGCATTTGGTTAGCATGACCATGTGATCTCCTGGGCTGTTGCTGGTAAGGGCTGGTGTGAATGCTTCCCATGGACAGAGGCCCTTTGAACTGTTTTAATTGAATCAGACTGCCTCCTGGGAACAAACCTTTGAAGTCCCAGCTAGCTCAGGATGCTGTTTAGCTTCTTCAATACAGGTCCCCAGTCAGAGTTTAGACCGCTAGCGCCGGTTTGTGTCCAATGCCGGTACTGCACCCATTTTTGGGATCTGTCTTGAATTAATTCCATTTCAAAAAGGGGATTTTACTTGATAGTATATGATCCTTGCTTAACATTGTTTTGATGGGAATCCTTACAGTAGAGTGGTGATGGGGAACACCCCACAAGAAGGTTGAATCTTTAGAGTGGTCTTGTGAGCCATGATTTTAGCAAATTTTTGACATCAAGAAAATGAATTCCCAACAGATCTGGGTTGTTTTTGGCAATCAGCATTGACATTCCCAATGGTTTCAGGCTACTGTGTGTGTAGCCCAATGACGGTTTTAGGCAGTGCCCTCCTGTGCTCACAAACATAGGCAAAATGGATGTCAGCCTATTCTTCATGTTTCCCTGTGCACTTTCTGGGGAGTTCTGGCCATCATGATGTTTTCAATGCCAGTAATGCACAGCTTTGTGGTAGGGTTTGGATGCATGGGTAAAAACATCCCACAAGCCCCCCCTCTTGCGATGGCCATTCTGATCTTTCACTGATGGAACTCGCAAGATCTGGGATGTCCGCCTCATCTTCTTTCGATTCCACAGATGACAAAGTTCAGCATCTTTTCCTCCATCAGGATGGATCGATCGGTTCTCCTTGCCGGTCCTGATGGGAGTATTGGGCAGTACCCCGGGCCCCTCGGATCTTTGCTCCTGGTCTCCAGGTTGTCTTCCGTGGTCAGTCTCCGGGTTTTCTTTCTCCTAGGATGACAAAGCAAAGCGGCAATACACATTCCTAGACATTTTTCCACCACTATTAATGGTGTGGCGAACAGATACATTTTATACATCATGATACATTTGGCAGTCTTATTTTAAGAACAGGATATAATTAGGAGACATTTACATCATGTTACTATATTTTTGATATGTGGAATATTTTAGGGTTGGAACTGAATTACTCTGGAGCGGCCCCCTCTGGTATTGCAGAGGACTCCTCCAATTGCTGCAGGGTGTGCCTGGGATGGCAACACTTTAACTGATTTATATGGACCCACTTGTCTTCCCCTTCCGCCAAACTACCTTTGGGGATGCGGATCTTGTATGCAACTGGGGAGATCTTGTCTATAATTTCAAAAGGTCCCTTCCATGTAGGCAAAAATTTTCGCTGTTTGGCCTGGTTCCTTTGGAAATTGTATAGATAGACCCGGTTCCCCACCTTATATTCCTTCCTGGTGGTTTTCAAATCATAGTGAGTTTTCATGCTATCAGCTGATCTTTCTAGATTCCGCTGAGCATAGGCAAAAGCATGTTGGAGGTGTTTCCTCAAATTCTCTAAATCGCGGCACTTTTTCCGAGTGCATCGAGCGCAATTATGGAGGCGATATAAGTCAGTTTAGAGTTTGTTGGAAAGCTGGGAATCTTAGCTTCCAAATGAAAGTTAAATCTCGTTCCTAGCACAAACGGTTCAAGAGATACGGACGATTTTATGACGGTAGTTTTTCAGAAATGAAATAATGATTCAAAATGGCAAATTACACTTTTACAGGTTTGAAATCGGAGAAGGGACACACAATTCTATGATGCAGTTTTGGACAGTTTAAATGTTTTGAATCAGATTATTTTAAGCTAAGAGATGGGTTCTGCACAGTTCTAGCTGGGTACTCACACTATAAATTTGAAAGGAATGGCCTCGTCACGGATCTGGTCACAAGTTTAGATGCGGTTCTCTCTGCTCGGCGGGTCAATCAGGCACTGGTTCTGTTCACAGTGGTCTGGTCTGGGTCTCTGGTTCTGTTCTGGATACACAGGATTCTTAGCAAGCAGCAAACCGCAAAGCCCGGCGGTTGAATAGTTTGCAAAAGATTTTGAGGCCTGCTGAAGAGTTCAGCTCTTTGGAGTTTTTGTTCTGGAGTTAGTCTGGATCTCTGGAGTTCTGGCATCTGGTGTTCTCCATCAGCGTGCTGCGCAGGAATCCAGTTGAAGGTTGGAAAAATGAATGTCCCTGTCTGGCTTCCCGTGGCTCTTTTTATGTCTTTTGAAAATGGGTGTGGATGCTAACTTTCTATGCCCAACCCACACGTGATCTGATAGGTCAAGGATTCTCTGTGACCTGATTTTAGAAGGGATAGTGTGTCAGAGTGAGTCAGAGTCTTACAGTCTATTGAAGAAACACCCCTTTGCTTTTGCTTTAGAAAATCATTTTCATAACTAAACATATTTCCCAGATACCCAAGTGGTTGACATTACATGTACATATTACAGATTACTTATGGTACATTCTGGCCCAACTCTGATGTTTCTAAGAGCTTGCATTAAAAAATGACAACTTTTTTTTCGTTTTTGGTAGCTTTTGCAACATTGGTTTTTCACCAAATCTTTACACAGACCTTTACCCTCTTCCTGAGCATATTAATCTAAGTTATCGTGTCTCTAGCATAAATACATTGTTTGCAGCATTCATTTTTCCCGGGAATTTGCCTCATAACATCACAGAGCGACCAGCCTAGTCTTGAACTGGGAGTGAATGTGTCATTTTAAAGATCCCAAAGTTGTACATTTCTGTCATCTGGTTACAATTAGTTATCAGTATTCTTATAAAACATATATTTGCCTTCAATTCACTTCACTTCAGTGTTTGGGTCCGCCCCCAGAAGCTTGGTGAGTCAGAGATCACATGTCTGGCTTCTCCCAGAGCAGTGTGTTGACAGTAAACACCTAAAATCCACATACCCTATTCAATGGAAAGAGTCTATTGTTTTGACTGAGGTCAGCAGACCAGGGGTCCACTCTGCATTTGGTTAGCATGACCATGTGATCTCCTGGGCTGTTGCTGGTAAGGGCTGGTGTGAATGCTTCCCATGGACAGAGGCCCTTTGAACTGTTTTAATTGAATCAGACTGCCTCCTGGGAACAAACCTTTGAAGTCCCAGCTAGCTCAGGATGCTGTTTAGCTTCTTCAATACAGGTCCCCAGTCAGAGTTTAGACCGCTAGCGCCGGTTTGTGTCCAATGCCGGTACTGCACCCATTTTTGGGATCTGTCTTGAATTAATTCCATTTCAAAAAGGGGATTTTACTTGATAGTATATGATCCTTGCTTAACATTGTTTTGATGGGAATCCTTACAGTAGAGTGGTGATGGGGAACACCCCACAAGAAGGTTGAATCTTTAGAGTGGTCTTGTGAGCCATGATTTTAGCAAATTTTTGACATCAAGAAAATGAATTCCCAACAGATCTGGGTTGTTTTTGGCAATCAGCATTGACATTCCCAATGGTTTCAGGCTACTGTGTGTGTAGCCCAATGACGGTTTTAGGCAGTGCCCTCCTGTGCTCACAAACATAGGCAAAATGGATGTCAGCCTATTCTTCATGTTTCCCTGTGCACTTTCTGGGGAGTTCTGGCCATCATGATGTTTTCAATGCCAGTAATGCACAGTTTTGTGGTAGGGTTTGGATGCATGGGTAAAAACATCCCACAAGCCCCCCCTCTTGCGATGGCCATTCTGATCTTTCACTGATGGAACTCGCAAGATCTGGGATGTCCGCCTCATCTTCTTTCGATTCCACAGATGGCAAAGTTCAGCATCTTTTCCTCCATCAGGATGGATCGATCGGTTCTCCTTGCCGGTCCTGATGGGAGTATTGGGCAGTACCCCGGGCCCCTCGGATCTTTGCTCCTGGTCTCCAGGTTGTCTTCCGTGGTCAGTCTCCGGGTTTTCTTTCTCCTAGGATGACAAAGCAAAGCGGCAATACACATTCCTAGACATTTTTCCACCACTATTAATGGTGTGGCGAACAGATACATTTTATACATCATGATACATTTGGCAGTCTTATTTTAAGAACAGGATATAATTAGGAGACATTTACATCATCTTACTATATTTTTGATATGTGGAATATTTTAGGGTTGGAACTGAATTACTCTGGAGCGGCCCCCTCTGGTATTGCAGAGGACTCCTCCAATTGCTGCAGGGTGTGCCTGGGATGGCAACACTTTAACTGATTTATATGGACCCACTTGTCTTCCCCTTCCGCCAAACTACCTTTGGGGATGCGGATCTTGTATGCAACTGGGGAGATCTTGTCTATAATTTCAAAAGGTCCCTTCCATGTAGGCAAAAATTTTCGCTGTTTGGCCTGGTTCCTTTGGAAATTGTATAGATAGACCCGGTTCCCCACCTTATATTCCTTCCTGGTGGTTTTCAAATCATAGTGAGTTTTCATGCTATCAGCTGATCTTTCTAGATTCCGCTGAGCATAGGCAAAAGCATGTTGGAGGTGTTTCCTCAAATTCTCTACATACTCATGAGTAGTGGAGGCATTGATCAACGTCTGCTCTTCGGTCCTGTAGAGCAAATGCTGGGGAAGCACCATCTTGCGTAAAGTCATCAACTCAAATGGTGACATTTTGGTTGCAGATGAAGGGGTAGACCTGATGGCCATTAGGACCAGAGGTAATCGGATATCCCAACTTGGCCCAGAATCTGCCACAAACTTTTTTAATATGCTCACAATGGTTCTGTTTTATCTCTCCACTGCACCAGAAGAGGCTGGCCGGTAAGCAATATGTAGCTTCCTTTTGACCCCCAGTATCTCCCACATCTTTGTCATTACCTCGCTGGTGAAATGGCGACCTCTGTCTGACTCAATCCTTTGAGGTAGACCAAAACGGGAAAAGATGTGGTTAATCATCAGGGCAGCTGCAGTTTCTGCTTGCAGTTTGGGGCCGGGAGACATTCCACCCACTTGGTAAACAAGCATGTGCCCGTCAACATCTACTTTTTTCCCCTAGACGAGCGAATCACAGGGCCTACGAAGTCGATTTGCAAATCTGACCATGGCAGTGTCATCCCCCTCTTTTGGAGAGGCGCCCGGTGTGTGAGGGATGTTGGCTGAAATTGTGCACACACAAGACACACCTTCAGTATTGGTCGAGGTCCTGCCCCATGTGTGGCCAGTATGCAACCTCTCTTAAGATCTCAAGTGTTGTATGAAACCCCCTATGACCGGCGGTGGCCGCATCATGGGCGTGACTTAACATCAGGCTTCGGAAGGAGGTAGGGACCACCCACTGATCCTGGCCAGCTCGGGATTTCCTTACCAACAAACTGTCTTGGATTCTGAACATTTTTGGACATTTCATCAACACTCTAAGGTCCTCTTTCCGAATGTAATCGGTATCCGTCAGGGGAAAGTTCTCAGGGTCCTCAATGTGTTGGTAAAACTTACCAATTATTGGATCCCCCTTTTGAGCCGTAATCAAATCAGCATCTGGGGTCTCCTTACTCCATTGGGCAGTTGAAAGATCATTGTGAGCATTTGTCTGGGACCTAGTGATAGCAGTGACCTGGATTTCCCCCAACATGGACTCAATCTCTATTAGATCCCCTTGGATGGCCCCGGTTTTGGCCAGCTGATCAGCTAAGTCATTTCCAGTTTTGTCTGGTCCCTCTACTTTGGAATGACCCTTGATCATCTTCTTCTTCCAGTAGATGGTCATCCCATTCACGGTGACCAGATCATCAATATTTTGTATTAACTTCCCATTTTTCAAGGGTTTGTTATTAGCACATAACATGCCTCTGGTTTTCCAATTAACCAGGTGCTCCACAAACCCGTTCCGTACATAATCGGAATCTGTGATTATGACCAGATCGTGGAGTTGATGTTGGACAGCAGTGTGGATGGCCTGATGCACAGCCATCAATTCTGCCACCTTACTACTTCGGGGACCGATTTTGTACCCAGCGGAGGGTTCTGGGGACTCCTTCACCCATGCATTCCCTACGCTGGCCACCAGTTCTTTTTCCCCGTTGTTGTCAACATGGTAAGAGCATCCGTCCACATAGACAGTGGGCATCCCCTCACACTTGTCTTCTTCAAAGACTTTGTATGGGGAATTAAGGTATGCCTCCATGTTGTCCTTGATTTTTAGACTTTCGTCCTCGAGACAGTTTTCTCTGGCACAATCATGCAAGTCAGCCAGAGCTTGCGCGAGGGGACTCTTCTTGTTTTGGCCATATCTGACCTCCACAGGAAAGCCTTCATTGACAGAATCCAGGAAGTAATTCAGGAATTACTCACATTTCCGGCCCGTATTCTGTCACTTTGGAGATATTGCAGAGGCTGGTGTGGAGTCTCCACTATGATGTGTTCCCCCTGGATGAACGGGCGGTAATTCTTCAATGCCCACATTGCCAGGAGTGCCTTCTCACAATCGTTGAATTTTTCCTCCACAGAGGATAAAGTTTTGCTCGCATAGGAGATTACTTTATTGACCTTGTCATGCTTTTGGTATAATACTGCAGTCAAGCATGTATTAGAGAACCCTGTCTCCAGGAAGAACTCCTTGTTTCTGACAGGGTAAGCTAGGCAAGGCACTTGCGAGAGGCTTCTTTTGAGTTGTCTTACTGCCTCGGATTGTTCTGGATCCCATTCCCACTTGACCCCCCTTCAAAAGATGAATCAGGGGTCTAGTGATCTCTGTGTAGCCCTCAATGAACTTTCTGCTGTAATTAGTCAGTCCAAGGAGGCTCCTTAGTTCCCGCAGAGTTGTGGGGTCTTTCAGTTTCTGAAGTGCTTCCACTTTCTTTTCCTGGGGACAGAGACCCTGAGGAGTAATCTCATGCCCCAAGAAATTAACACGGGTTCTACACCACTGTGCTTTCTGAAAGGAAAGTTTTTCTCCGGCGGCCCTCAACTGTGTCAGAACCTAACAGATCTCTGCTATATGTCCCTGCACAGATGAACTTCTGATGAGGACATCATCTACATAAGCCAAGTTACTCCTAGCACCCAGGTCGGGCATGGCCTTGTGTAGGAAAATGTTGAATTCATTGCCGGAGTTGAGGTATCCGAAGGGAGTCCAGGTCCATGTGTACTGCTGGCCCCCAAAGGTAAAAGCCAGTTTGTATTGGTCCTCCCTACTGACAGGCACGGTCCAGTATCCATTGGTCAGGTCTATTGCAGTGAATACCTGTGACCCCTGAATCTGGGCCAGCCCTTGGTCAATGTAGAGCAGAGGCCATCGGGAAGTATGGACCCGGTTGTTGAGCTCCCTAAGGTCGGCGTAGAGTCTCCACTGGCCGTTTGGCTTCAATATTCCCAGCACCGATTTATTGAAGGTGCTGTGTACTGGACGGATTATTCCCCGGGACTCAAGGTTCTTAATTATTTCAGTAAGGGACTCCATTGATGCGAGAGGCAAGCAATATTGCTTCACAAACACTGGAGTCATGCCAGGGTCCGGGGGATTGTTGTTGTGTGGATGTCGGTGCGACCACAGTCATATGAGTCTACCGCAAAGAGATCTTGGAAATCCAAGACAACTTGTTTCAACTTTTGCTTCTGTTCCAGAGTCACACAGGCATCAGCTAGGTGGACTCTCTCTTCCACCATCTGCCTGAAGCCTGGAAAGACTTCTGGTTTTGCTATCTCAGCAGCCTTCTCCAGCTGGGTGGAGAAGTCCCTGGTCAGAGTGCTGATTTGGACTGGAGGCTTCAGGTCGGAAAGGCAGCCCTCATGGACCTGGAAAATCACCTCATCCCTCCTGAAGTCACAAGTCACATCTTCCTTACCATAAGGGCAGGAAGTGTACACCAGGAAGTTCCCCCCATGCCGTGTAAAGATCCTGTCTGGTGTTGTATTGTCATCACTGTCACTGTCAAAACAGTCCTTGGGGATTGGTCCTAACAGTTCATTTCCTAAATCAATGGATAAATGTCAGTCATCAACCGCCATTCCAATAATGGTGCCTGCGGCTAGAGTAATACTCTTTAAGTCGCTGTTATCCACCTCTATTGGAATGGTGTCATGTTCTATGTTGACTAATGGTGTTGGGTTTACCCCCAACCGTTGCTGTTGGAGAGAAGCATTTAGATCAATATAAGCATCAGGGTTTTTCAATTTTTGTCCTCTTTTAACTTTCACTTCCAGGGAGAATTGTCGGGTCTTTTCTGGGATGGTGACTTCCTCTTTAACCTGAATTTCAACTGCATAAGGTAGCAATTGAGCTGACCTAAATGTTTTTTCTGGATCATCAAAGCCCATGGGATTATCCGCTAATCGGGACCAAGCTTTGAAGTTTATTAGGTCCAAACTAATGGCAAAGCGATTGAGAATGTCACTGCCTAAGTAAAAGGCGGCAGTGACGTCTCGCACGACCCAACAATTATGGACTATGCTCTTGTTGCCAATGGAGGTTTTGAGCATACACCTGCTTGGCAGGAGATGTTTGGAATTGGGTGTTTCCAGATCCATTTCCCATTTGTCTATCAGTTTGAATGCGGGAATGGCTGGATCTTTTGGGAGTTGGCGGAACATGGCTTCGCTGATGAAGCTCTTACCGTTGTTCACACACACTTGGGCGAGAACAGAGTCCTTCCCATCATTTAACTGAACAGGGATGAACACTGCTCTCCAATTTGCTGAATATCAGCCAGGCTCTGAGCTGATTTCACATCTTTCTGGACCATAGGAGTGGGATTTTCGGATTGGGGATTAGTAAAGAATTTCAGAGTGTTTCCTTCCAGTGTGGAATACCACCTTAAACTGGAAGGAAGGTTGATTTTCAGAAATAGAGAGGACCCCCCATCACCAGTCTGTTGTCCTACTGCTATTACTGTCACGTCTGGAATCTGGTTGTTCTGGAAGTGAAATTCTACTTGGTCAGATTTTTGTTCAACCATGTGGCATGTGCCGTTTAAACTAACATGGTTGACACTCTGCTTTAATTTCATCGGTCGGCTAGTCTGGGTCCAGAGGACCTTGTTTACACAATCTATTAGGGGTGACAACCTTCTCAGGAGGTTATTCCCTAGTAAACAAGGGGTGCCCTCTGGAGTCACTACTATGACCGGGTGTTTTACCTTGCGTCGCCCAATTTTGATGTCCAAATCTGCAGTCCCCTCGACGGGAATTTCCTTCCCGTCAAAGTTCTGCAGTTGTCCAGGAAGAGAGGTGAGAGGAATACGGTAATTCTCCCCCTTCCTGCATTTAGTTCATCAAAGGCCCTTTTGGACAAAAGGGTAGCTTGGGATCCAGTGTCCACCAGTGCCAAAATTGTACCCTGCCCCTGTACTTGTACCGGGGCATAATATCTTCCCTCCTTCTCCTCAAGGGGGCACAGATAATGCACATTTTTGGACAACTGGTGGGCTAATTTCCTGGTTTTGGACATTGCGAGAGAAGAGATTTGGTCAGAATTCCATGGAGAGTCATGGGAATCTGCAAGAAAAAGTTGGCAACTTGAAAGAGGATATTCGAGTTCCCCTGGTTCCAGTCCTGGCCCTCCCACCCCCTTTTTGGAGGCAGTCACCAGAATGGGTTTGAACCCTGGGATTTTGATGCTGTTGGTTCTGGGATAGGATGATGGGCGGTGACAGCTCAATCCCCACATATACCCTGTCTATTGATGCGGTTTTGGGTTCCCCTGGTTCCGGTTCTGGGCCACCCCCCCCTTTTTGGAGGCAGTCACCAGGATGGGTTTGAACCAAGGGTTTTCGGTATTGTTGGTTCTGGGATAGAATGATGGGCGGCGACAGCTCAATCCCCACATCTACCCAGTCTATTGGTTTGGTTTTAGGTTCCCTTGGTTCCGGTTTTGGGCCGCCCCCCCCCTTTTTGGAGGCAGTCACCAGGATGGGTTTGAACCAGGGGTTTTCGGTCTTGTTGGTTCTGATATAGAATGATGGGCGGCGACAGCTGAATTCCCACGTCTACCCAGTCTGGGTTGGAATCCCTTGGGACCCATTTTTCCTTGGGAGGAGTTCCCCCATCTCTGAAGGAGACGATCCTTTTCCCAGGATCCTCTGAGGATCCCTCTCCCTCAAATTGGAAGACCTGTACATGTGTGCATCTCCTCCACAAAATGGGTGTGTTTGGGTCCTTTGTTTCTCCTACCTCCTCTCTGCTCCTTGGGTGGCAGACTTTCAGGGGTAGGAGATTTTGTTTCCGGTTCCTGGGTTTCCAGGGGCTGTTTACAAGTGGGGAAGGAAGCTTCCTCCAAGGCTTTACACCCCCCTTCCACTTGTGCTTCCTCCCTGGGAACCGATGGGTTATCAGGGTGCTGCCCCTGTCATTGTTCTGGAGCACCAGGCCCAGAGTTTGGGGCATTCTGCAGTGGCATGCTCATCTGAGGGTTCTGTTGAGCCCTCAGTATGTGACCCAGATCCCGTGCCATATTTTGGACCTGGCGCTCTAACTGTGAAACCCGCTCAGGCTGATACGGGGTTCTATTTTCTCCCCTGGGCTGATCCCGGGAAGGGTAGCTATCCCTTCTCTGGTAGTACCCTGGGTTGGGAAGATTTGGGTACCCCTCCACTCTTGGCCTCCCCTCTCCCGGATTCAGTTGTCTGGGCTCAGGGAATTGGGGAAAGAAGGATGGATGATTTTGGGGCTGGAAGTTGGGTGGATACCTGGGGAATAAGTTCTGCCCAGGATTTGGTGAATTTCTGCCCTCCTGGGGGAAGTGTGGAGGGAAGTTCCCTGGGTTGGGCGCTTGGTTGGATCCCCCCCTTGGGCCGGAGGAGTCCACACATAACCCAGGATTGGACTGTTTCCCTTATAACAGGGACTTACATAGTCGGGGGAGCGAGGGACCCCATTTGTGGGACTGCCTCCTTGACTCCCTGTCTGTGACTGGCCCGCGGGCCTTCTGGGCTTAGAATTATTCGGTGCAGGCAGGTTTTTAGGCCCCCCCATCTCCAAATCTAAAACGGTGGCAACCTTTACCTCTGCCACCTTGGCAGCAGCAGGGGTGCTGTTGGTTTTGGGGTTTTCGGGCGGATTCTTATTTTCCACTGGTTTCTGCACCTCATGGATGCGGGTGGCTTGCTCAATGACCCAGTCTAAAGATCTTTTCTCGTGAAAGTCTCTCACAAGCTGGGTCATTATGTTTTTGGGTAAGGCATGGAAAAACGTATTAACAAATTCTTTACTGTCCGTCCGTACCCTTTTTGTAGTCTGCACAAAAGCACGCTTTAACTCCTGGACACATTCTTGTGGGGCCTGATCCTCCCCACATTGCAAATTGTAGGCTGCCTTGCGAGCTTCTTGAGGATTTCTATGAACAGAAAAATGTTTCAAGATGGCCGCCCTATAGGTGGACCATCTTGAATGATTTTGGTCCTCCAGCCCCGCAAAGAAACTGGAGTATTCTGGGGAGAATGTCCATTTGACGTACTGGATGCAGCTACTGCTGTCCTTCAAATGGAAAGTCTCCATCATTTTCTCATAAAGCTCCAAGTGTTCCCAAACAGAATACTTGGCGTTCTTGTGATAAGGGGTGATGACACTCCTTATTGCCTTGATCTGCTTTAAGGGGTCCTTAAGCAAGGCCCTTTTTGCCTTATTGGCCTTTTTGGTTCGGGTAACCCTGGTCCACTCATCCTCCGAATCAGAGGCACTGCTCCCAGAGGTGCCCGTCTGATCTTCCAGGTTTTCCCGGATTCTGCGAGCCTGGGAATGGCTGGCAGATTGTGGGGACCTGGTCTCCTGTGTCCTGGGCCACTCAGAGGAGTCTTCAGATCCCTCCTTGCTGCCAGGATTTGATGGGTACCCACCCCACTGACCTAACTGGGCAGAGGTTTTTAGGATGCCCTTAGTGGGTCTACTTTCCTGGGGTTCCCTACTAAATTGCACTGTGCTTGGGTGCCCATACCCGGATGCCCGCCCATCCATTCCTGGGAGGTACTGGCCTATGAACCCCATACTTTTGGCTGGATAGTAATCTGCCATCCCTGTGGCCCTGTGCTCATGTGCGCCAGGGCACATGGGGGTGGCAGAGTCCAAGGACTAGGAGAGATGAAGGCCTCTGGTACTAGGGCTCCTGAGGTTATGCTCAGGTGTTTCCCTTTCCCAGCGAACTTCATCTCTGTCAGCCCCTGCTCCCTGTTGCAATGCAAGAGCCTGCGCTTTCAGTTCCGCAGTTAAGGCCTTACTAGACTATCAGTCTCTCCTGCATGGCTACCTGTTGCTGGATGCTATCATTGTGCTGACAGAGCCTCATTTTCTCTCTGTGCCTCCCGATTGGTCCTGGAATACTGGGCCTGTCTTTGCTGCAGGGTGGTTACCTCCTGGGTACCATCCCTACCGGACTGCTCCTTTCTTGCCAGAGCATCTTCAACCCTCCTGGTGTGCTCTAACAAGTCGTGGTGCACTTTTTGGAGGTCACCCAGTCCCTGGAGGGCCAGGAGATTTTCTTCCATTTTCCTTTTTATGTGGCAGACTTCCTGGCCTAAGGTATCCCTTTCCTGAGTAAGAGCCTGCATTTGTGCCGCCAGGTCGTCCCTCTGCTGTTGAAGGGCACCAGCTTTCTGGCGCTCTTCATCAAACTCTGCCTGGGTATCCAGGTCTTTCAAAATCATTTTCTTGCTTTCCTCTTTCTCTCTGTCTAGTTGGATTTGCAGGGTGGCTACCTGCTCTGTGCACACCCTGTTGAAATTGATCTGTTGCTCCAGGTTTTTCTGGCTCTGCAGTAAGGAGTCCGAACTGTCTTGGTGCTCCTTCTGCAAGGCCAGAATTCTGGTATCCTGGTCAGCCTTTTCCTGTTGCAGGATATCCATATCCTCCTTTATTTTAATGATGTACTGTCTACTCTCATTTTCGGACTCCTGGCTTCTGTGCAGCCTCTGCTCAGAAGAGTCCAGATCAGATTGGGAGACGAAAAAGACGAAACAGACTGACTACCCCTCTCTCGAAGGTCTTTCGACACTACAGATGCAGGTGCTACAGTGCCGATATGTAAATCTACAGCGGTTACCTTATGGAAGAAAAAGTTATTGAACAGAAACCGTTGAAAATATAGAGATATAAATCACTTTAATAGTTAATTGTAAAATTACATTTTTTATAAAAAACTATACATTAATAGGCTTTTTCATACATCACTCATACCTTTCATACCAATTCATTCATTCTGTAACATACGGGTTCGGCAATTTACATTTTCTTTGAGCATATTAGTTGTTGGTAATATGTATGACATTAGAAAAAACAAGATTGGATTTTCTGTAGGTCGACATATGTTTCGGCCCCTTTCAATAGTCCCATTGTTGTCTACGGTGGTCTAAATAGTCATTGTTGGGCCATCTTCAGGACAGTGATGATTTTGTAAAAGCTTATAATCTTCATCCTTTTTCGTATGAAAAGCCAAATCTGTGGCCGAAAAAATTGTTGTGGACCACGGAGATAAGTTTGTAGGGTATCTTCTGTATTACCCTTTTCTAGAGCCAGTTAACACCTGGAAGTGGGTGGAGCTTCAGATTTCTGTACCTCAATATCGCGTAGTGAGTTGTCTTCGAGATGGAGCTGATTGCATCGGTACCTAAAAAAGTTGTGTTTGTGTTATTTATTTGAAGGATGCGGCAGTGTTGCTCGAACGGCGTCTTCTGGCGTGTAAATGAATCGCTTTAAAAAAAAAAATCAGAAAGCGATATTGAGGTACAGAAATCTGAAGCTCCACCCCCAGAAGCTTGGTGAGTCAGAGATCACATGTCTGGCTTCTCCCAGAGCAGTGTGTTGACAGTAAACACCTAAAATCTGCATACCCTATTCAATGGAAAGAGTCTATTGGTTTGACTGAGGTCAGCAGACCAGGGGGCCACTCTGCATTTGGTTAGCATGACCATGTGATCTCCTGGGATGTTGCTGGTAAGGGCTGGTGTGAATGCTTCCCATGGACAGAGGCCCTTGGAACTGTTTTAATTGAATCAGACTGCCTCCTGGGAACAAACCTTTGAAGTCCCAGCTAGCTCAGGATGCTGTTTAGCTTCTGCAATACAGGTCCCCAGTCAGAGTTTAGACCGCTAGCGCCGGTTTGTGTCCAATGCCGGTACTGCATCCATTTTTGGAATCTGTCTTGAATTAATTCCATTTCAAAAAGGGGATTTTACTTGATAGTATATGATCCTTGCTTAACATTGTTTTGATGGGAATCCTTACAGTAGAGTGGTGATGGGGAACACCCCGCAAGAAGGTTGAATCTTTAGAGTGGTCTAGTGAGCCATGATTTTAGCAAATTTTTGACATCAAGAAAATGAATTCCCAACAACTCTGGGTTGCTTTTGGCAATCAGCATTGCCATTCCCAATGGTTTCAGGCTACTGTGTGTGTAGCCCAATGATGGTTTTAAGCAGTGCCCTCCTGTGCTCACAAACATAGGCAAAAATGGGTTTCAGCCTATTCTTCATGTTTCCCTGTGCACTTTCTGGGGAGTTCTGGCCATCATGATGTTTTCAATGCCAGTAATGCACAGTTTTGTGGTAGGGCTTGGATGCATGGGTAAAAACATCCCACAAAGGACACCCAGGTATCGCAAAAACTGAAGCTAAAATTAAGAGACAATTCCGGTGGCCCACCTGGCGAAAAGACGTAGTCATTTGTAATATCTTGTGGCATTTGCGCCCAAAACAAAAGTCAGAAGAAAAAACCAGCTGGCCTCTTACAACCTTTGGATATTCGGCCACTTTATTCCTCTAAAGGGATTACCTTCTGCTTCAATTCTGGCCAAGGAGTTCCTCGAAAACATTGTTCGAATACACGGATTTCCTTCTGTATTCGTCTCTGACCGAGGTAGTCAATTCATTTCACATTTTTGGAAGAAATGTTGTCAACTGGCGCAAATCGACGTGAGGTTATCAACCAGTCACCATCCCCAGACCGATGGTCAGACGGAGAGGAACAACCAGACCCTTGAACAGTACCTACGTTGCATGCTACACCAGACTGAAAGTAATTGGAAAGATATTTTATGGATTTCCGAGTATGCATACAATAACTCTGTACATTCAGGAACCGGACAAAGCCTCTTTTATACCATATATGGACATCACCCTCGAACCTCAGAACTAGATTTGCCTCAGCATTTAGAAATGCCTGCAGTTAGTCATTTGCATTCTACTATTACACAAGCCTTTAAAGAGGCAACAGAACATTTGAAACAAGCAAAAGAGAAATATAAGAAAAATGCTGATCAACATAGAAGTGAAACTCCACAATACCAGATTTGGGATCAAGTTTGGCTGGCTACAAAACACATACCTCTGAAGGGAACTCAGACTTTTAACCCTAGATATTTGGGACCTTACACTATTAAGGCCATTATCAACCCGGTAGCCGTCAAATTGGAATTACCCTATAATATGCGCATTCATCCTGTCTTTCATGTTTCACTTTTAAAACCAGTTCAACCAGGAACAAGATTATCCAAACCACCGACCCCATCTTGATAGATGGAGAAACTGAATTTGAGGTAAAAAATATCCTGGACTCCAAGATGGTTAAATCAAAACTTTTTTATTTAATCGATTGGAAGGGCTACGGACTACAAGAAAGGTCATGGGAACCTAGTGACCATGTCCATGCACCTCGGTTGGTGAAAAGATTCCATCGGAACTTCCCAGACAAATCAGGGCCCAGGGAAAGAACAAGTTTAGGAGGGGCCTTGGGGAAGGGGGGGGGAGTGCTGTCATGATGCCTACCCCCAGGCATCCGGACCAAGCCCATCAGCCCCCGGGAGCAGGCATCTAGACATTTAATAAAACCTCAGCAGCCCCGGCTAGGGGCTATCTGGGTTCAGTCCTGGCGCCTTAGGCGCCAGGCTCATAGTAGGAATCAGTCCTGGCGCCTAAGGTGCCAGGCTCATAGTCATTACTTACCTCAGGCAGACCATGCTGCAAATGACTCCAATCCAACATGAAGCCTGAAAGGGACTATTTTTCTACAGAGACTGTTTTTTACTCGGGTGTGGTTCTAGGGACTTCTTACCTGGGACTACTTTTGAGGCTATTTAAACCACACCCGACCAGCAACACACGCTTTGCGTTATTCTGCATCCAGCAGCGTAACACTCTCCGTGCCTGCAGCCTGCATCCAGTCTTCTGCCACGCCTGCCTCGAATCCGGAGCTCCTAAAACAAAGAGGAAAGAAAGGGACAAGGTTAGAAAACAAACTTATTTCTATTCCATACCTGATTCTGGATCCATCTTGTCTCCGGACCTGTAATGAGGATCATTTCTGCACACGCCGCACCTCCAGCTACAGTGCCGCGCCATACTCACCAGTCTTCACAGCATCCTTCGGGTCGGCGCTGCCTCCATCATTTCTTCGCCGAACTTCGGCACCTAGGAGACAAAGGAAAACCACAAGGTGAGCCGAGGGAACCAACAAATATAATTCTTACCACCATAGACTTACCTGATTTACCACCGGAGGCATCCTTTTGTGACTCTCCATATTTTCACGTGCCGCATCTGTAAAGAGAGACAAAACAACACGTTTTCCTCATGCAACATTTACCGGACGGTGCCGGGTAATACAGACTCTTCCTGAGCGCCACCAGCCGCCACAAGAGCATCTTTTCACAAGCCAGCTGCAAGACAAGAAAGGAACGGGGGAACAAGAGTGAACATCGGACATATTGAACTCTATGAACTTAATACTTACTGGTCCTCACCAGGAACCTCCGAGTCAATACTCTCAGGAACTCTCCCGAGCCTTCAAACCAGTGAAGTAACTGGAATCGACACGCCCCTACAAATCCACACAGGATGGAGAGCTCATCTTTCAAGAATATAAGGTGAGATTGCTGTGAGGGCATTTCGGAGGTGATTAGTTGGGGAGGACTGTGGGGGTGCTTTCACTAGAATCCACAAGTGGCTAAATCCATCTCTCCACTTGCAGGAGAATATTTCTATGGGTTAAGCAGACAAGATTAGGAGGGCAGATCCAGTCAGTCATCGCTGCACTACGCATCACGTGGGTGGAGACCGCAGCTGTCCGGGTCCGACCGACGCCCCTGTGGGAGCCAGGTGAGCGTAACAATACCTCCTAACTGTAGATTAGCCTCTGGTTCCCTTACATACAGGAGAACTTCATCGGCATATAATGACACCAAATGCGCGATGCCCATAACCCGAATGCCTGCATCCAGACATTCTTGCCGCAGGTAAACCGCTTCAGGCTCCAATGCCAATACATACAGCATGGGTGACAGTGGGCACCCCTGACACGGTCCCCTTTGTATATCCCAGTTCGCTGACATCTGTCTCCCAGACTTGACTCTTGCAGTCGGTGATGCATAATAAATTTTTACTCAATGTCTAAACCGCTCATCAAACCCAAATTCTTGTAGTACTGCAAACAGCCACTTCCAGTACAGCGAGCCAAACGTTTTAACCGCGTCCAGTGACACCACTGCGCATCGCTCAGGGGACTTGGTTTATGCTATGCTGCAATCGCCTCAGATTTAGGGATAAAGCTAGTCTGGTCGCTATGTAATAGACCTGCAGTCTCCCTGTCAGTATGGTGGTTAAGATTTTCATGTCATAGTTTCGCATGGCTAAGGGCTGATAGGAGTCACATCTCTTGATGGGCTTTCCCGGTTTGGAGATTGGGACCACCAGAGTGTCTTGCATACTCGCCGGTAGCACAACCTTAGTGTAAGCTTCCTCAAACACTTTAAGCAGCACTGGGGTTACTGTCTCATTGTATGTTTTATAAAACTCAGGAGGGATTCCATTGCTGCCTGGTGTTTTGCTAGTGTTTTGCTAGGGGCAAGTGGGACAATTGCTGCGCTCACTTGCTCCACCGTTATGGGCAGGTCTAATGCAGCCTACTGCATTGCCCTGCGTTTGGGAAGCCCAATATAAGTTAAGGCCTCCATCACTTCTTCCAAAGGAACCTGTTCCTCATGTCTGTAGAGTTTAGAGTAGTATTTGGTAAAGATGTTGTTAATCTCAAGCTGTGTCCTGCATACATTCCTGTCCTTATCTCTAAGTTCTGTGGTCAAATACCTGGGGTGCTCCCTCTTACAGTGTCATGACAAAAGTCTACCTGGTCTGTACCCATCAGCATATGCCCTTGTAGTTCTAGTCATGTAGTCAGATTTAGATAGCCTCATCCATGCTTCCAGGCAGCGATACCTAGTTTTAGCCAACCATGCTTCGTTTGGGTGCTGTCCCGGGTTCGGGGCCTCCCCTGTCGCGGATTTCGTCCTCCAACATTTCCAGTTCCACCTTCAACATCTTGCGAATAGCTTCCGTGTTAGCTATAACATCACTCCTCACCACCACCTTCAGGGTTTCCTATACCATACTCCACTCCTTAACGCTACCCACATTCCACTCTAGGAAGTCTACCAGCATTCCTTGCAGTTTGTGCCTAAATATTTGGTCCGTCGGCATACGCCACATTGGAATGGGTGTCTGGGAACTCTTAAGTTCCATGTTACCATTAGTGGGGAGTGATCAGAAATTGTTCTACACAAGTACCGCACATCACCTATGTCGGCCATCTGTCTTCACCCCCACAAAGACATAGTCGATTCTGGTAAACAGGGCATGGGGTGAAGAGTAAAAAGAATAGCCCCTCTCAGCAGGATGCAGTTCCCTCCAGGTGTCCATTAAGTCTAGGTTTGTTAGGGCCCCCTTCAGGGCTGCTGAAACCGGGGATGAGCCCCCCAATGGGGGAGAGGGTCTATCTAGTAGCGGGTCCCTGGTGCAATTAAAATCACCCCCCCACAAGAAGAAGCACTCACGATGCTGTGTAATGTGTTAGCAGAGAGTGTGAATGTGAGACGGGATACCATGGTTTGGAAAATAAGATTTTACTATACACACCTCGATATAGTCTATGTAACCCCGCAGGACAAGGTACCTCCCTCCACATCCGCCTCCACCTCCACTAGCTGGAATGGGACTGAGTCATCTATCCAAGTGAGCACCCCTATAGCGTATTTTGAGAATTTTGCTCCATATTCGTCCGTAGATACATGCCCAGACCCCGCACATTCCAGGTTAGTACTTTAACAGCCTCCATATTGCAGCCAACTGCTGTTCAAATAGTGCCCCAGGTCCACCACCTCTCTCTGAGTCCCCGATCCAAACCCCAAGACCTGCACCCTCTTTTGAGTCCAAGCTTCTTCCCTCCCCCACCCAACCGGAAACACCATGCATGCAATCTGTGTGCCAAAATGTGTGGAGAACATAAAGCTGTTAACCAAACAAACCAAACAGTGTACATTTGTGCAGCAGCTTCTCGATGTGTGCAGTGCTCAGATGTACTAGTACCGCTAAGGCCCATCCAGGCCGTTGTGTAATGAGTAGTGGGTGCCAGCAACAGGCCAACACCAACCAGTTCACAGGCCAGCCTAGTGTAGAGCAGTGGGTGCTCCAACATAGCTCCCATCGCTTGCAGTAACAGTGTGTTCCCACAGGGTTGCATTCTGTGCACTCCATCTAGGAACACCAGGGGCATCCATGCGGGCATCCCAAGCACAGCACTTCCGTCACTAAGAACATCCCCCCTCAGTGAAGGTGCTTCCTGTGTAAGGTGTTGGGTTCCTCACCATCAGCCAAATTGGTATGTACCACGTTAGCTGCTGCAGGGGTCTCCAGGAAGTGCGCATTGCCCATGTCGATAATTTTGAGCCTAGTTGGGTACATGAGCATATACTTAATGTTAAAATGCCCGAGTCTCGCCTGAACCGGAAGAAAAGAATTCCTGGCTCTCTGGACCACTGGAGTGTAGTCCGGGTAGATGGCTATTTTGGAACTGTCTCGCTGGATCACCCCTCCCTCTCTGGAATACTTCAAGATAACCTTCCTATCTTGAAAGTTCAGGAATTCTGCAATAACTGGCCTAGGGTGGGAACACAGTGGGGGCCTTTTCTGCAACAAGCGTGAGCCTGCTCAACTGCGAATCCTTGAGACAAATTCTCAGGCCCCACTTCTTGTTGGATTAGAGTTTCGACGAACTGCGTGGGGTTCGAGCCCTCCGGGCCCTCCGGGAGCCCACCCAGCCTGACATTGTTCTGATGTGCTCTGCCTTCAGCATCTTCCGCTCACAGCTCTAGGGCATTGTTTCTTCTTTCCAGTTCCTGGACTCCGCCTTCCAAGTCCTTTGTAGGTGGATGTGACTGTCAGCTAAATTACGGATGTCCTGGCGAAGCAGTTGGACATCCGCCTTAACCTCATCAATTTTTGTTTCCAGTGAGGATCTCAAAGCCACTATCACTGCCAGCACCAGATCCTCTTGTGGACACTTGTCTGGAGTTCCCGCTTTTGCTTGCAGTGGTGTTGAACCATGTGCCGGGTCTCGAATCTTACATGCATTATTGAAGGAGTCCATTATGGTGGCTTTATTTTTAGCGGGGGACATCGAACGCACGGTGGTACAGCCGACTGTAGCCTGAGTCCTGCTGGCTGGTCTAGCCCCTAGCCCACCACCAGTATCCGAGATAGCCCACCAGTCCCAGGTGTCGCTGTAGGACCTCTGTGCTCCTGTGTCTCGACAGCTTCTCCATCTCTCCCTCTCCACCTCCAGTCAGCTCGTTGGCAGCCAAACAGGCACCTGCAGTGACTGCAGGCAAACTTGCAGTACACTCCAAAATGTCTGCCGACTAAGACCCACTTCACCACCACCTCAGAACCAGCCATGGGAGCCAGCCGACCCCTCAAACTGCCTATTACCGGTATCTGTGTCAGGGCGCACCCCAAAAGAAGCAAATCAACTGAAGGAGGGGGGCCCCTATTGATATCTGGGTCAGGTGATGGCAGCAATCGTCGATGATCTAAGGGCCTGGGGCCACCGTACCAATGACCCAGGTCAGAAAACAACCACTTCCAATATGCAGTGTACAGGCATCCCAGGGCCAGGGGCCCAATTAGCTCTCAGGATGGACCACAGCCCCTTCCAATTCGCTCAAGCCATAGACTCCTCAAGTCAGGGCGGGCTCTGGGCGTCAGTGCCTCAGTCAGCAGCCCTTTCGGTGCCCCACCACTCTTCTGTGCCCATTCACACCCTCCACGGTCTCAGACAAGTATTAGGGCCAGCATACTACCAGTGTGGGTCATAGCAGCAATTTTAGGCTAGCAGTCACCAGCCCCTGTCCCAAGGGGCCAGTTTAAGCAATGTTTGTGCACTCAGGTGTTGGGCGCACTCCAGACACCCAGCCGGTGTAGCAGCAGCGTAATGGATCAGTCCGTTGCTGGTCCCCGACTCGCCTGTCACAGCAGTCGCATCTCCCCCAGTGTGTTGGGCGGGACCGCACTTACTTCTATCCTGGCCGCCTCTCCAACATTAGGTGCCAAGTATTGCTGCTTCGTTTCCCTTCAAGTATGGTCCGACCTGCGCCGCAGCAGGGGCACCCAAGCAGTCTCTTCCTTCTGCGGGATCTGCTGGAGCGTGCCGGGTGGCATGACATGTAAGTGTTCAGGCCACTTCTTTAGAGCTAGGTGCCCGCTGCCACATCCACACTCCCTCACCACTTCAGCCTTGCCACGTCAGGCGAGGGGCAACCAGGCGGGCAATCCCCCCGGGGCCCGCTCCCCGCAGTTCCACTCCGGGCACCGTAGGCTCCAGTCCTCCAGCTCAACAGGCTGACAAGCGCTCCGATGAGGGTGTTACGCTTACCTAGTCTCTGCGGGGTCGTTGGGGCATGGTTGTAGCCTTCCCAGGGGTGAAATGCATCTTGGGGACGTGCTTGCCATGTGGACACCAGTGATCGTGGTAGTAGTTTCCCAGAGTCATGTACCTGCGTGGGTACAAAGGGAAACGTTGAGCAATGCTAGCTATGGTCTTGTGCTTCTTCCGTTCTTCCCCCCCAGGATTATACTCCCGATTGGTGTCTGTCCCCAATTGGCTCACCTTTTAGTAGAGTCTGTGGGCAATCCGTCCTGCTACTTCTGGCAGGGGCACTTAGTGACTAAGGACCGAGTTCCTTCACTGGTCCCTTGCGGCCAGTAGCCCAGTCCAGCTGTGACTACCCGGTTCTTTTGGTAAGTAGTGTTCTTAAACTTGTCTGTCTTCTTTTGCATGTTGGTTTTCAGCCTTTCCTTGCTTGGCTTTGTATGGTTTTGGTAAGTAATGTTCTTAGTCTTGTCCGTCTTCTTTTGTGTGTTGGTTTTCAGCCTTTCCCTGCTTGCCTTTGTATTGTGTGTCTTACGTGATCTTTCATTTGTTTCTCAACAAGTGACTGTTCGGTCAGTTATTGTCTGTATCTGCTATAATCCTGTCCTTGCTCTTTCTCCCGTGTAGGTGACGAAAGCCGGCCCCTGGAGCCGCCGGATACGGATGCTGTAACAGGAGCGATGAAGAACTGGATCTGTGGTTCCGGGTAACAGGTGAGTTGTATTGTAGCGTTGCCCGCGTGCTTTTAAATGCAGCGCGCTTCTTGTTGTTGTGATGCGCTAACCTTGTCTTGTCTTCTTCTGTTGCAGCAACAGGACCCGCGAGGAAGGTTGCCGTGCAGAGATGACAGAGCAGAGCATCTGATTCCTGGGTGAGTATTTCTCTGCTGGTCCATGCGTCACGTGCTTTTGAAAGCAAGTTAAGGCGAAGCACTGATTCTGAGGATGGGGCGGCTTATATAGCTGAGCTCCTTGGCCATGCCCATTAGCTCGTTCTGTCCATCATGCTTAGCCCCACATAGTCCCTGGCACGTGAACCTGAGCCAAGAAGGCCATACCCTGGACCTTGCAAATAAGAGGCTGGAAAATAAGTAAATGGAATACAGTAAACCCAAGGTCAATTCCCCACATGAGTTTGGTGCCAAAGGCACCAGGACAAAGTCCAGCCGGGCTCCCTGTGTGTTCCGAAGACCACAAATGAGTCATTCCCTGGCACGGCCCCATGGCACCCACCATCCTGGGTATCTGTGTACATGACCCAGGGTGTATGGTCGTGACAGAGGGCACGGCGTATGACACTGTCTAGCACACGTTTCCTTGGGCTCAGTAGTAGATGTTTCAGGCAGCCCCAGCCACAGCCGAGTCCCTGCAAAGCCAGCACCCAGGTCCCACAGGGTGCGTCGTGCGGCGCCGCTGCTCCTCCTTCCCTCCTACTGCAACACAGCCGCTCAGGCTGCCATCTTCCACTGCATAGGTTTAGCTTCCCCGTTCCTCGTTCTCAGGCAATACGAGTCCGATTTAGGTCAGAGCACCACTCCCCAGCATAGCGCGCTCACCCCAAGCAGGTTGGTATCCTTATTTTGTATAAAGCTGTCCAAACACCTCAGAAACAACAGGATCTTAACAGGATCACGACAGGAGCTCCAGTAACTCACTACCTCACCACATGGGCTCAGGTCACGTGCCCCGCAGTCCCCTTTTACATGCCAGGCATTCTTTAAAGGAACCGGATCGCAAGTGCAATGTCTGCGGACTACTGCCTGGTCTGAGGATGGGATGGCCAATTAAAGGGGGTTGGGAGGTTTGCACTCAAGTTAAAACATTTATTCTACAATGGTGGCTCTTAAAAGAGCCATTTTTGTTCTTCTCGGTTTTTAAATTTGTTTTAGTTTTTCTCATTTTTATATACTGCACCCACTAAAAAATCCTTTTGTATCCACGCCACATTTTCCCATTTAAGAACCTTTTCAAAGCATTTTTAAGACTGAAAAGAAAAATGTGATTAGCAACATCATTTAAATACACGCCATTGCTGCAAAATATATTTACTCCATCCAACATGATATTTTCTTTCTCAAAAGATGCCAACCCTGAAGCATATAATAAAGCACAGGCATCTTTATTAACAAGCATACTAGCTTTTTCCATGTCTGAATTGAATGCATTCGGACATCTCCATATTTTCTTTGGATTAATTGCAGAAAAAAAATATCTGCACAGTTGGAAACAGTTCCATTAGGCTTTTCAAGAAATCCTTAATGGCAAACTGCAACAATACAGCAGTCACATGGCCCAAACTGTTCCCTCCACAATGTACAATCATAATGCCTGGATGTTTAAAGTGAGCCATACTCTCACACAATGATAACAAAGTGGCCCAGTTTACCCCAGAAACTGCATGCCAGGAAACCTCCACTTCTTACAATCCAATACTACCACAGATGCCACAACATTCACTATAAACATTCAATGCTTGCATCCCACACTCTCCCACCATCAACACACTCTGCTTCTTAATAGCAATAGACACCTCCATCTTCACTGCACATAACAAAAACACCTGCTACACTGTCTTCCTATAAACCACAACCACGAAATATGATGGCTAATCCTTACAGTTCTCGTTTCATGCCAGGCATCGTTAAAGTACTCGGATGGCACATGTGATGTTTGTGGACTACTGCAGTGTCCGTGGACTGCGTAGCACAAGCAGCCCTTCCACCCTTTCTACTTTCATGTTTGTAACACTCCCTCATTGGCTGCTTTCAAACAGTCACACATCCATCCATCCATTGCCTCCAAAAACTCTAACCCAACCCTGTCATCTCAGTTCAACACTTCAGATGTACACTTAAACTCAGAGTACATATCTCCTCCATCAAAAACTACTGTGAAACTTTACAAGATTTCTACTTGCAGATACAACATCTGCATCTAAGAAGACATACTATAGGTGTGATTATATTTTATAAAGTATTTTTCAACTCTTTTACAAATGTATGTATACAGGGTTCCTGCCACTTACCCTGTAATAAGATTCTCAATAAGCATTCTCTTTTTTAGCCATGCTAGCAAATACCATGTATTGTGGCATTCAGCATCTGGTCACATCACATGGCAGTTACTAATAATGCTGTACGTTTAAAAATGTTTCTTTTTAGGAGCATTTCAATGAAAGTAAAAAAAAAATGCCTATGTGTATTGAGAGCAGCACTGTGTTTAACTTCTTTGTAAAGGAAAGGAAAAGCCGATTGAAAAGATTTGTACAACATTTTTAAAAAGGCACTTTGTGTGTTTAAGTTTAATATGATGGCAGTACATGCATCCTGGACAACATGGCCCTTTCCAATATATAGGTGCTTATCAAGTCTTATTTTGTTTTTCTGCATTCTGTGACTTGCAATACCACTTCTCGCATTAGACAACTCGGACTACAAGTCTCAGAATGCAAAATAAAAACATGGCTGTACTGTAAGATTCGAAAAGTATGACATTTATATGAAATGAAAAATTGATAATGCTGTGCGTTTAAAAATGTTTCTTTTTAGGAGCATTTTCATTAAAGTTGAGAAATGCATGTATACACATATAACAGCACTCTGTGCAACTTCTTTGAGAAAAAAAAGAAAAAGCAAATGCAAACGATTTGTACAACATTTTAAAGTGCCACTTAGTGTGTGGAAGTTTAATATCTTGGCAGTACATGCATAGTTGTTAACATGACCCGTTCCAATCTGTAGGTGCTTATCCAGTCCTAGTTTTTTCTCTGCATTCTGGGACTTGTAGTCCAGGTTTTCTAATTGAAAAAGTGCAACTATAACTCCCACAATTCAAAGACAAAAAACAAGACTTAATAAGCACCTACATATTAGAATGCATCGTATTAACAAGTATACATGTACTGCCAACCTTTTTAACTTCGACACAAGTGCCACTTAAAAATGTTCTAGAAATCTTTTACATCTGCTTTTCATTTACAGAAAAGTTAGTGCTGCTATAAATAGACATGCATTTTTTAACTTTCTTGAAAATATTCCTAAAAAGAAACACTTTTATATAGCTCAGCATTTTCCATTTTTCATTCCATATAATCGGCACACTTTCCACCCTCACTTATTACATCCCTTAACACTGCCACCATTTTCCACCTGCTCACACATGTGTATACCGCCAAAGTATCTATATACAATACTTCACCTTACATATAATGTACTCTTATTTCCCAACCTCCACTATAAGACACCAAACACTGCTCCAAAAACAATCCGCCATTGCATTACCACTAGGCCACGGTTTACCTATTCTTTAAAAACACTGCAACAAATTACAAATCCATTGCACTACAAACACAGCACTTCTTTCAATAAAATCAGCAGAACTAAAATAACCTAGACATGCACCTTTTTATCTCACCCATTTTGGCTCTGTCCCTTCTTGTCACAATCACAGTCACTGGAGGGAAGAGAGATCGACACTCTCCCCCGAACCACGGAAGTCGAATGAACTCGACCCTCTCACCGTGGTTGGCACAGGCACCTGATTCAGCTAACAGGTGGCCACGTGGCAGCCAATGGGGGAGAAGAGGAGTAAGGGAGAGGTTGTGGATAGGGAGGGGAAATTAGGAAAACCGGAAAGAGGGTGAGGAACTCCTACTGTGGATGGGATCAGGGAAGCACCAGGAAAAAACCCTACTCTGTTTAACATTAGCTCCAGAATAGCACACCTTAATACGTGTACTATACCATGCTTACACCAGACTCTGACTGAAACAACACATAAGCAAGAAATATGAACACATAAGAGAAAACTTCCCAGGATGATTAAACATTACACATGACCCGTAGGGCAGCGTTAGCAACGTACAACATAAATGAACATAAATGAACTTCCCTTAGTTTCATTCACTAGTGAAAAGTTCTTGTCCATCTGCAATACGTCCTGAATGACCCAAATGGATGTATTACCCTCATGAGTGTCTCAGAAGCCCAGATGGATTTCCCAAATGAAGAACTGCAAGCGTTGTCTTGCCGGTGACTCAGCGCCCCTCCTGCTCCATTCTGCACAGTGACCGCGTAAGCTCACGAGCGTGCCTTGCCTCTCGTAGCACGTGAATTCCACCTCCTGATGCCAAACGGGGCCATCTGCCTTCCGCCGCACAATGAAAATAATAAGCCACACCTGGCGGTAGCCGTTGCCTGCCTTTAAGCTGTGTTGATTCTCAATGCATTACAGCTGACAAGGCGCGCACGGGCCAAACTACCCAGAACCACCAAGGATGCTGGGAATTGTAGTTTCCACATTCAATTCAGCCCATAATGTCTCAATAGGCGTATTTACACACTCCACGCCTCTGCCAACCCTGATTCCTGATATTAAATCCTCTTCCAAATATCCTCCCAGGACCCGGTTTACCCAGGTATGCGTAAATGAAATTCTTTCACTAACCGGAGAGCATGGACCTCTCTAGCTGGTTCCCAAGAACAATCCTCAGGACAATAACCTTCCCAATGAATCAAATACCATAGTCGTCTGTATCTTCTTTTAGAATCCACGATGCATTTTACTTCGTATTCCATGTTTCCATCTTTCACTATAGCCGGAGGTTTTTTCGTAGTTGTCCCTGGAGCTGCGGGTTTAAGCAAAGAAACATGGAATACTGGGTGTATGTGTAGGGTTTTTGGCAAACGCAGATTCATAGCTGTTGGTGACACGCATGCAATGATTTCATAAGGTCCAATATATCTAGGTATGAATTTTCACGATCCCACTATAGCGAGATTTCTGGTTGATTACCACACCCTGTCCCCTACTTTATAAGGCGGACTCTCCTGTATGTGTTTGTCAGCATGTTTTTTATAGGCTTTCTTAGCCTTTTCCAAATTAGTGCGTGCTTTCTGTCGGATCTTGAGAAGCAACTGTTTTCGGTCTTGTAACACTGATAGATTCTCCACTTCTGGTAAATGTTCTGGTATCACATTCTGCTCATACCCAAATAAGCATTCGTTAGGAGACATACCCAAGGACGTATGCAGCGTGTTGTTATATGTAAATTCTGCCAACCATAGTGCCTGTACCCACGACTCCCGGCCATCACCTAAATAGCCTCTCAAGTATTGTTCGAGTGTTTGATTGACTCGTTCTGTCTGACCATCAGTTTGAGGGTGATAACTAGTAGAAACAGCACAGTTGATTCCCAACATGCGACAAAAAGCATGCCAAAACGTGAAGTAAATTGAGGACCTCTGTCCGAAACAATACTTTTTGTCAAACCTGCAGTCTAATCACATGTTGAAGAAACAATTCCGCTAACCTGCCTGCTCCAGGTATGCCTTCACAAGGAATAAAATGCGCTTGCTTGGACAAAAAATCCACCATTACCCAAATAGTGTCAAACTGCTTATCAGATGGAAGGTCGGTATTGAAATCCATTGATATGTGGGTCCATACTTTCTCAGGGGTTGGTAATGGTTGTAGTAACCTTCTTTTCCTTACATGATCTGCATTGTTCCTCATACAATTTTCACATTTCACTAGATAATGGCCCACATCCTGTCTCAACGTAGGCCACCAGAAATATTTTTCTAGCATATTTTGCATTTTCCTTCGACCAACATGTCCCGCTAAGGGAGAATTATGACACCAATATAATGCTTTTTCCTGTACTTCCTTAGTAGGTAGAAATAATCGATCTTGATGTTATGGCAACCCTTGCCGCACCTTTCTTGCTGGATGACTGTCGCGCCACTTCTGGAGTTGCCGAGGTGGTAATACCTTCTTAACCTCCCCAATTAATTTTGTGGTGATTGCTCCAATGATTTTCTCAGAGGGAATATTTTTTTTAACTTCAATCACCCCACTCTCCATATTTCGCGGCCTAAGACAGGGCATCTGCTTTTCCATTATTCTTGCCTGGCCTGAATGTTACCACAAAGTCAAATTCATTAAAATACTGAGACCAGTGGAGTTGTCTGGGACCAAGTTTGTGAGCAGTTTTAAAGTATTGCAAGTTCTTATGATCAGTTACCACCACTACCTGATGCTTAGCCCCCAATAGGTAATGTCTCACTCCAAAAAAGCTGATCGAATGACCAACAACTCCTTGTCCGTGATGGAATAGTTTTGTTCACGACCTGATAACTTTCTAGAAAAGAATGCCACTGGATGCCATACCCCCTCCTTATCCTTCTGTGACAATATAGCCTCTACTGCCAGATTACTAAAGTCAGTCTCCACCTGGAAGACTTGACTGGTGTTTGGATGTTTCAACACCGGTGCAGTTGTAAATGCAACCTTTAAAGTCTGAAAAGCCTTTTCTGCTTCAGGACCCCAAATGAATGGTGTTGCCTTCTTAAGCAATTGCGTAATTGGTGTTACAATGGTTGAGAAATTACTAATAAAACACTGATAGAAATTGGCAAATCCTAGAAACGATTGGACGTCCTTGATGCATTGAGGAGACGGCCAATCTGTCACAGCTTGTGCTTTCTTGGCATCCATCACTACACCTTCTGGAGTGAGAATAAACCCTAGAAACTCCACCTACCTGGTGTCAAATGCACATTTCTCCAATTTTACACATAGCTGATACTCCTGCAACCTCTGAAGCACTGCCCTCACATGCTGAACATGCTGCTCTGGTGAAACTGAATAAATCAAAATGCCATCAATGTATACAATTACAAACACATCAATGAAATCCCTCAAGACCTCGTGCATAAAGAATTGAAATGCCGCAGGAGCATTACATAATCAAAACGGCATGACCAAGTATTCAAACAAACCAAACTTTGTCCGAATAGGCTGTTTTCCACTCATCCCCCTCCTGTACTCTGATCAAGTGGTATGCCCCCCCCCCCTTAAGTCCAATTTAGTGTACATTTTGGCCTCCTGCACTTGTTCCAATAATACTGAAATTAGCGGTTATGGAAACCTATTCTTAATGGTTACCTTGTTCAATGCGCGGTAATCAATACAAGTTTGTAATGTCGCCTCTTTCTTTGGGACAAAAAACAAGGGAGAAGAGACCGGGGACGTGGAAGGTCTAATGAATCCCTTTGCCAGCATTTCATCCAAATACTCTCTTAAATGGTTATTTTCTGTTTCTGTCAGGGCGTACATTCTACTGCAAGGCAACTTCACCCCTGCTTCCAATTCAATGACACAATCATATGGTCGATGGGATGGCAGCTGTTCCACCCCACTTTTGTCAAACACCTTTGCGAACTCTCTATATTGCAAGGGAATCCCTACATCCACTGTTCCCACCAACTGATTTCTTCCTTCTTGATTAACCAACCCTTTCGACAGTCCCACCTCCGATACCATATGTTCTTGACATGTCTGTTCTGCAAATTCAACAGTCTGCTTACCTCAATCAATTCTGGGATTGGGTTGCACTAACCAAGGCATGCCTAAAATTAAACCAAACTTTGGAGTAGCTATCAAATCAAAAACAATGTTTTCTGTGTGAACTGATGCAAATGTCATCTGTAAAGTTTGCATTTGTTGTCTGATTCGACTGGACACTAAAGGAGAACCGTCCACAGACTGCACCTCTTCCACTCTTGTTTTATCTTGTACTGGTAGTCCTAACTGGTGTGCCAATGTAATATCCACAAATTTACCTGTGGCTCCTGAATCCACCATCACCATCACCACCTGTTTAGACATTGCCCAACATAATGTTACCAAAATATACAAATGTGATTTCTTACTCCCAACTGTATTTGCCACTAATTTGGGGAACTTCGCTTCCTTCAGGCCTGTCACCTGAGTTCTCCCTAAGGTCGGCCCAATTCTTTTCCCGCCGCCTTCTTGCCTCGATCCCCTCCAGTACTCCTCTGCGGAGTATTAGGACAGGTACGGCTAAAATGACCTGCCTGTCCACAATACAAACACACAGGTTTAAGCTGTAAACCTACTTGCTCTCATGCGCCCTGCTACCTCAAGGTTTGGTGCGCACAACAAATAAACAAACAAACAAACAAATTTATTAAGCTTCCGCTGTTCATTTTGTGCCTCTGATAAAGGTCCTCGGATTCTACCAATCTGCATTGGTTCAACATCGCTACTTCTTCCTCCTGTACTCCTGTCCAATCTCACAAACAGGACTGCTTCTGGTTTCTTCTCGTCTCCCCTTCTCTCATTCATTCTATGATCTAATCTAAGGGCTAAATCTATCATCGCCGTACAAATACCAGGTTGCGGTTCTACTTGCGCAATGGTGTCTTTCAGTTCCTCCCGTAACCCTTGATAGAACAGTACCATCTGTTTTCCAACTGGCTATTCAGTTTCAATCACTAACCTATTGAACTGTGTCACTTATGTAACCAAATCACGTGATCCCTGTTTTAGTCCTAACAACTCCTTGTCTTGGGCCAATGAAACCTCCATTCTATCAAACAATCTCCCAAATTCTCCTAGAAAACTATCCCAGTTATATAACAAGGGGTCATCTTTCTGTACCAAAGGCATCGCCCAGGCTGCTGCATCTCCTGTCAAATAAGATATTACAAAAGCGGTTCTGGCTTGGATGGTCTCAAATGCCGCCGGTTTGCACAAAATATGGAGTCTACATTGAGTTAGAAAGGTCATGTATTTTCTGGGATCTCCTGAAAAACGTTCTGGCGCTGCCAAGGGCACATTACTCGGCAGTTGAACAATAATCGTAGGATTCCTCTAGTGGGCATGCCCGCAGTAGAGGAAGTACTGGGCCCCTCTAATGGAGTTCCTTGCGCTACCAAACCTTGTACTTGCGCCTTCAGTGTGGCAGTTTCCTGCCTAGCATTTGCTAATTCCAACTGGATATCCTGTAAAGCCTTTAGCACATCTGCTAACGGTGAAGGTGCCAGTTCCATTTGGCTTAGGTGGTAGTGAGTATCCCAATTTGGGGGTGGCTTATTATGTCACAATCACAGTCACTGGAGGGAAGAGAGATCGACACTCTCCCCTGAATGACAGAAGCCAAATGAACTCGACTCTCCCACCATGGTTGGCACAGGTGCCTGATTCAGATAACAGGTCGCCACGTGGCAGCCAATGGGGGGAAGAGGGGTTAGGGAGAGGTTGCGGATAGGGAGGAGAAATTAGGAAAACCGGAAAGAGGGTGAGGAACTCCTACTGTGGATGGGATCAGGGAAGCACCAGGAAAAAACCCTACTCTGTTTAACATTTAACAAACATTACTTCTCACCAGTACTCCTGACATGTACTTAGATCCAGAATAGCACACCTTAATACGTGTACTATACCATGCTTACACCAGACTCTGACTGAAACAACACATAAGCAAGCAATATGAACACATAAGAGAAAACTTCCCAGAATGAATAGGGCAGCGTTAGCAAAGTACAACATAAATGAACTTCCATTAGTTTCATTCACTAGTGAAAAGTTCTTGTCCATCTGCAATACGTCCTGAATGACCCAAATACACGCTTTAGAATGTTTGTTACATGCGTAACAAGGACACTTAGTTTTGTTCCCAACGTGCTAAACACAAGAAAATGAGGATGTTACTTATCTTAGATCTGGGGGCCCCTCGGGACCTCCCAGACAAAAATGGAATAGCTGTACAATCACTTCAAGCCGTCTTTGCAAATATTACCCAGTAATACCCTCATGAGTACTTATCTTGAGTCTGGGAAGCCCTGAGGGATTTCCTAGACGAAGAACTGCAAGCGATGTCTTGCCGGTGACTCAGCGCCCCTCCTGCTCCATGCTGCACAGTGAACACGTCAGCTCACGAGCGTGCCTTGCCTCTCGTAGCACATGAAATCCACCTCCTAATGCCGAACGCGGCCGTCTGCCTTCCACCGCACAATGAAAACAATAAGCCACAGCTGCCGGTAGCCGTTGCCTGCCTTTAAGCTGTGTTGATTCTCAATGCATTACAGCTGACAAGGCATGCACGGGCCGAACTACCCAGAACCACCAAGGATGCTGGGAATTGTAGTTTCCCCACCCATTTCATCCCATAATGTCTCAATGGGCGTATTTACACACTCCTCACCTTTGCCAACCCTGATTCCTGACACTTCTAATGTCCCACACAGCACTACTCATACTCTAATTGTTCTACCAACATAGTTAACATACTTTAGTAAACCAGCCATACCACAACTTTATTAACTATTTTTCCCAACAACTCCTCCTATCTTCATAAATAACAAGCTCTGATACTATAAATACTTGACCATAACCAGATGTACCCAGTAACTTTATTTTACAATTACAGGAAAGAAGAAGATTACTGAACACAGCTACCGAATAAAGAACACTCCTCACATCCTAAAAAGAAAGTACATTATTATAGCATGTATATCTTTAATTCTAACAATGTACTTTCACTATATATTAGCCTAGAGTATTCATTTTAAATCAACATTTATTTACTCTTAATCATATTAGAAAATGCACTCTTTCTATTCCCATCTAAACACCGATCAACAACACCCACCGTGTTCCTCAAAACATCATAATGTCCCTACCTATTCAATCACACCACAACTCCATTACTAATCCAAGTCCATCACACCTGTACAGACTGTTAGTCTTACAACCTTCCCATCCACACCTATCCTATCATCCCACTACACAATCACACAGCACTCTATTCATCTCTACAATCACACTTCACACTCACACATCTATGCATATACATTCCACAACTTTCAAACTCAAACTTTCTTTTTTCCAACAGACACAACAGAATGCCTACTAAAAAGCAACTTAGTAGAAAACAAAGATTAAATGGAGCAGATAATAAAAGCAAGCCATATAGTCATCAGCTCTAAAACAATTTTTAGAGAACATTGAAACAAAACAGCTAGCAACCTCACTCAACAAAACCAGCCACCACAAATAGGCCCCTCTTTCAAAAACTAATATATATATATATATACACACCTACTAATAAACCTAACACTAAAGCTATCCACCGTAGAGTTCTTCACAATCTTATAAAGATAGCTGAAAAGTCACAACCTACCCTTAAAAACTACAGCAGAAGATGAATCCCTGAAGCTCTAATTGACAGCACATTTCAACTAAAGAGAAAGTTGTTTATATTAATTTTAAACAGAATGAAATGACTAACTAAATTAATCATTTACAAAAGGTACTTATAAACAAGCGCAATGTCAATATAGATACCTTTTAGGACTTCTTTAAAGGTTAAGGGATTCACACAAGCAGCACAGAACCATATTTCAATGAAGAGGCTTATAAACAACAACAAAAAACCAATTGCCATAGACAGTAATGGCCAAGGGTATGAAATGGTACCAGACACCATTATGGCAAAAGAAACCCTTATAGAAACAACCAAGGGGCCGATTCATGGAACAAATGTGTGCCGAAAATGTTTGCGCAAGCGCGAAAAAACAGGCGCACGCGTGCGATTCATGGAAGTCCCTGCGCGTGTTTTCCACGGGATGTGTGCCAAACCCGTCACTGCAACATCCCGAACGGCGTGCGCGACGCACACAGTGAAAGCGCACCACCTTGGCACATACACCAGAAAGTGGGCGGAACACCGGGCGTAACACGCGGAATGGGGAACAACGCGCGAAAATAAGGGCGTAACTGGGGATGTACTGCAGGGAAGCAGACGGAACGCCCCCACGCACTCGAACCACACGTATTCATGGAATCGAATAGGGCAAAGCCGCGCACAGCCAAAGACGCGCACAAGCCGAAACACGTCTGCCACACGAAGGCAGGCGGTAGCGTTCCTGCGCATTACAAAAGTGGCAATGTACAGCAATGATGAATGTCCCATACTGCGATGGGGCATGTGCGAGCGGGGCACGTGTGTTTCAGGGGTGCGCGGGAAGTTTCACACGCGATTGAGCGGGGTACGTGTATTTCTGGGGTGCGCAGGAAGTTTCACACGTGATTGAGCGGGGTACGTGTATTTCGGGGGTGCGCGGGAAGTTTCACACGTGATCGAGTGGGGTACGTGTATTTCTGGGGTGCGTGGGAAGTTTCACACGCGATTGAGCGGGGTACGTGTATTTTGGGGGTGCGCGGGAAGTTTCACACGCGATTGAGCGGGGTACGTGTATTTCGGGGGTGCGCGGGAAGTTTCACATACGATTGAGCGGGGTACGTGTATTTCGGAGGTGCGCGGGAAGTTTCACACGCGATTGAGCGGGGTATGTGTATTTCCGGGGTGCGTGGGAAGTTTCACATGTGTTTGAGCGGAGTACGTGTATTTCAGGGGTGCGCGGGAAGTTTCACACACGATTGAGCGGGGTACGTGTATTTCGGGGGTGCGTGGCAAGTTTCACACACGATAGGCCTTGGGCGAGTGGGGTACCACTCACCGTCTGCGTGTAGAAGAACGCGTAGCCAACACCCACCCGCTGTAACGCTCACCTGATTCTCGCAGAGGCGCCGGTCTTGACTGGGCGACTACCGTATCTTCAAAGGTGATGTGTAGCACCCGGTTGGCTCTTTGGGCTGGACCTCTGTGCACTGTATGCCTGACGTGTAGAGTAAGATGTCTGCAGATAGAAAATATGGGGTTAATGAACTGGGGTTATTGGGGTGTCCCTATCTCTTTCCTCTTCTCCTCTCCTGTAGACCCCCAAAGGTTAACGCTCTCACCTTAGGTAAGTGAATGCCGAGCTCTCCATCTGCCTCGGGGCAGGGTGCTGTAACCAGTTTCTTCACTGGATAGGTAGCGCAGGCCTCTTGACTTCAGAGGACTGCTGTCCGTCGTTTACTGCACGAACGGTAAGTTTCGAGTCATTCAAATGTCTTTAAAGTCTTTAGTAATGATGTCTCTTGTTTTGCAGGGTTCCGGCGATGGCGGTTGACGGGCTGAAGTGAGTTGAAGATGGAGCCCGTGTGATGAATAGAAGCGCCTGGAAGCACGTAAGTAAGCGCTTGTTGCCTGCTTCACTATGCGCTCTAACTGTCTTTTTATTTTGCAGGTACGAGTTCGGAGCGGCTGCAGGGTGCCGGAATACCCACTGGATTAGATGTGGAAAGGAGTAATGGCACGTGAGTATTAAAGTTCCCCAATGTCTTTAAACGCACCTTGTTTTGTCTTTCAGATGCAGGATTGCAGCGCCGAAGGCCTCCGGAGCGTGCAAAGAGTTGGTAAACTTTTGTCTTTCAGATGCCGGAATGCTAACCTGTTCTTTCTTGTCTTTATAGGTGTTGCTGAAGACTGGATTCAGGATGGTAAGCCTTTGCCTTTCAGATGCCGGAATGCTAACCTGTTCTTTCTTGTCTTTATAGGTGTTGCTGAAGACTGGATTCAGGATGGTAAGCCTTTTTCCTTAGGCCCAGGACCGGATGCAGAAGACACGATGAGCGTTCTGCTGCAGAGGTTGCAGAATAACGCAAAGCAAGATTCATCCACCGGGTGTGGTTTAAATAGCCTCCTGTAGTGCTTAGGTGTCTCCTTCCACAGCCACGCCTAAGTAAGAAAAGAGTTCCTGGTAAGAAAAGAGTTCCTGCCTTCCAGAAGAGTTCCAGTGTTCTGAATCTAGGGAGTGGCTCCAGCCCCACCCAACAGGAAAAGTAGTTCCAAACAGAAGAGGATCAGAGGCTCAACTGACAGGCAAGTAAGCAGCATGGTCTGCTGAAGGTAAGTCCACCCAAGCATTATGAGCCCGGCGCTTCCAGCGCTGGGACTGGGCATATTTATGAGCCTGGTGCCACTGGCGCCAGGACTGGGTCCAAAAGGTCCCAATTGGGACTGGTTGGCACTCGGAACCTGGGTCATGGATCTGCTTCCAAGGGAGTTGGGAAAACCCTGACCTTTTGGAAGCAGAGATCATGACAGTACCCCCCCTCAAGGCCATTCCCAAACCGGGCTTCTCCGGGGGTTTTGGCTTGTCAGGAAATGTTCGGTGAAATCTTTTGATTAGGCGAGGAGCGTGGACATATTCAGCAGGTTCCCAGGATCTCTCTTGGGGGCCGTAGCCTTTCCAGTCAATTAGGTAGAATAGTTTAGATTTGGAGATCTTGGAGTCCAGAATGCTTTTGACTTCAAACTCGAGTTCTCCATCCACTAGGATAGGTTTTGGAGATTTGGTTAGTCGGGTTTGAGGTTGCACGGGTTTTAATAGAGAGACGTGGAAGACCGGATGTATCTTCATGTGCGGGGGCAAGTCCAACTTGACCGCTACTGGGTTTACTATGGTAGTGATGGAATAGGGACCAAGGTATCTTGGGTTGAATGTGCGTGGCCCTTTTAGAGATAGATATTTGGTGGATAACCAGACTTGATCCCCTACTTGATAATGAGGGGCTTCCTTCCGATGTTGATCTGCTCCTTTCTTGTATTGTTTTTTAGCCCTTTGAAGGTGAGAAACAGCTTCCTTAAAGGCTTGGGTGATTGTAGAATGCAGGTAGTCTACTGCTGGTGTTTCAAGATCTTGGAGGGGATCCAACTCCAAGGTTCGAGGGTGACTGCCGTACAAAAGAAAAAACGGGGTTTTCCCAGTTCCCGAATGGACAGAGTTATTGTAGGCATACTCGGCTATCCAAAGGATATCTTTCCAAGTTTTTTCAGTTTGTTGCAGCATGCAGCGTAAATACTGTTCCAGAGTTTGATTGGTCCTCTCGGTTTGTCCGTCGGTCTGAGGGTGGTGACTGGTCGATAGTCTCACATCAATTTGAGCCGACCGACAGCAACTTCGCCAAAAATGAGAAATGAATTGACTACCTCGATCCGAAATTAGAACCGAAGGAAAACCGTGCAGTCGGACGATGTTTTCGAGAAATTCTCGGGCCAGAGTTGCTGCTGTTGGCAAGCCTTTGAGCGGAATGAAATGCGCCATCTTGGAGAATAAGTCCACGATTACTAGAATCGTATTGTATCCGGAGCATGGAGGTAGATCGGTGATGAAGTCCATAGAAAGCGTATGCCAAGGGCGAGGTGGGATGTCAATAGGGCGTAAGAGGCCTGCTGGTCTTTCCTTTTGACTCTTGTTTTGGGCGCATATTCCACAGGACATTATAAAGTCTCTGATATCTTTTTTCCAAGACGGCCACCAGAAGTAGCGCTTGATCTTTTCTGAGGTCTTGGCTATACCGGGATGACCTTCCATTAAAGAGTCGTGATAACAAGAGATTACATTTTTCTGTAAATCTGTGCTGGGTAGGTATAATCGTTCTTGGAAATACAATAAGTTGTCCTTTACTGCAAAGTCCTTTCCCTGCAGATGCCAATTCTGTATGTCTGCTGGAGTTACAAGTTGCCTGGCTTTATCCTTAACTTCCTCTATGGATTCTGTGGCGATTACACCCAGAATTCTTTGTTCGGGAATGATTGGTACAGGTTTAGGGTTGACCAAGTGTTCTTCCACTCCCATCCGAGAAAGGGCATCGGCTTTACCGTTCTTTGTACCAGGTCGATAGGTAATTATGAAGTCAAACTCGGCAAAGAATAATGCCCAACGGAGTTGTCTAGAGGATTGGGCTTTTGCGGTCTTCAAATATTGCAGGTTTCGGTGATCCGTAATCACAGTAACGGTGTGTCGGGCCCCCAGCAGATAATGCCGCCAAGCCTTAAAGGCAGACTTGATAGCCAGAAGTTCCTTGTCAGTAATCGTGTAATTGATTTCAGGAGGCGAGAATTTGCGGGACCAAAATGCCACGGGATGCAACTGATTGGTTACCGGGTCCTTTTGTGATAGAACTGCCCCCATGGCAAGGCTTGAAGCATCAGTTTCCACGATGTAGGGGAGTTCGGGGCGAGGGTGTTTTAAGATTGGTGCAGAGATAAATTTGGTCTTCAAATCCTGGAAAGCTTGTTCCGCCTCGGTAGACCATTCAAAACGTTTGTTTTTCTTTAACAAGGCAGTGATGGGCTGGACTATTCGAGAGAATTCGGGGATAAACCTGCGGTAAAAGTTAGCGAAGCCTAACATGCTTTGCACACCTTTTACGGAGGATGGTGATGGCCATTTGAGAACTGCATCGACCTTCTTTGAATCCATACGCACTCCGCCAGGTGATAATATGAATCCCAAGAATTCAACTTCAGTCACGTTGAAAACACATTTTTCCAACTTAGCGAAAAGTTTGTGTTGACGCAATCTTTCGAGGACCATTTTCACGTGTTTCCGATGTTCAGATTCCGATGAAGAATAAACGAGGATGTCGTCAATGTAAACAACAACACATACATCTATGAGCTCTCTGAGGACATCGTTCATAAAATATTGAAAGGCGGCCGGGGCATTGCAAAGTCCGAAGGGCATGACCTGATATTCAAATAGCCCATACTTGGTGCGGAAGGCCGTCTTCCATTCATCGCCCTCTTTTACTCGTACCAAGTGGTAAGCTCCTCTAAGATCCAGCTTTGTATATATGCATGCTTTTCTGACTTGGTCCAGGAGTTCAGGGATCAAAGGTAACGGATATCTATTCTTAACGGTGATCTGGTTCAGGGAGCGATAATCGATACAAGTTCTAAGGTCTCCTTCCTTTTTTGGAACGAAGAACAAAGCTGAAGAAGCAGGGGACTTGGAAGGACGAATAAACCCATTTGCCAGGTATTGATCCAGGTATTGTCGAAGGTGAAGGTTCTCAGGCTCGGTGAGGGCATAAATTCTACTACAAGGAGGAGTAGATCCAGGTATCAGGTCTATCTGGCAGTCATAAGACCTATGAGGAGGTAGAGAGTTAGCCTGATCCTTCCGGAAAACATCTTGGTATTCTAGGTATTCGGGAGGTAACTGGGGAGTCTCTGAAGAAATTGTGGCCAGTGCAACACCAGGTGGAGGGTGACAAGTAGAGACACATTCTGGAAACTGGACCGTTCTTGCTCGCCAATCGATCAGAGGATTGTGTTTCTCTAACCAAGGTATTCCTAGAATAATCTGAAACTGAGGGGCCTTGATCACATTGAACACGATCTTCTCATGGTGTCCATCTTGACTTACTAGCGTCACCTCTTGAGTGATATGCGTTACTGGCCCGGAGGCTATCTCCGTACCATCCACTGTAGTAATGACGTCCTTTACAGCCTTGGGACAAAGAGTTAGATTCATCCTCAAAACCATTTCATGATCCACATAATTGCCGATGGCACCGCTGTCGACGTAAGCTTCAATTGCATGTAATCGATCCGGATTATCAGGGCTAATGAGGACCATAGGTATCACGAAATGCGAGGTCACGGAACTGGTTTTCACGCTCGGCAAGAGGACCTCTATTCTTGTCGGGCAAGGTCGTTTCCCTGCTCAGAGTTTGTAACTTTGGTAACTGCAGCTCCTACTGCCTTCCTGGCAGGTTTCACCGGACAGTCTCGAAGAAAGTGCCCTGAGTTTCCGCAATATAGGCATAATTGCAACTGTTTCCTCCTTTCCCGCTCCCTTTGTGTTAGAGTACCTTTCAGACCCCCTATTTGCATGGGTTCCCCGGAGTCTACTCCTTTGGAAGGAGTTGGCGGTTTGGAAAATACTCGAGCATCAAACTTGGAACGATCGGCCTTCCTGTTCTGCAGCCTGTGATCTATTTGAACGACCAAGTCTATATAATCCGAACAGTCTTGTGGGGGATTCACTACTTGGGCTAAAACGTCTTTGAGCTCTCCACGTAGACCTCTATAAAACAGCGTAATCCTTTTGTCCTCAGGCCATTGAGTTTCCACTATTAGTCTATTGAAAGATGCAATATAAGCCAAAAGGTCTTGATTACCCTGTCGCAACGAAAGAAGCTCATTGTCCAAGGCCTGCCCCTGTGAATGTCTTGCGAACAGTTTTTCCATACTAAGCTGAAAGGCTTGAAAATCATGGAGAACCGGATCATCTTGATTAACTAGAGGGATCGACCAGTCTGCCGCATTGCCACTAAGGTACGAAAGTACAAAAGCTACTTTTGCTTGATCAGTTGGAAAGGCTGCTGGCCGGCATAAGAAGTGCAACCGGCACTGATTGATAAATACTGCAAACCTCTTTGGGTCACCAGAAAATCGTTCGGGCGGAGCCAGAGGTACATTCCCAGGTAGGTTGATCTGCACTGGATTCATAGAGGATGTTGAAGGAAGATTTGCCCCTGATGCGGGTAACGGGGTCTGTCCGGCTTGTGACTGTAGCACTTGTCTAGCAAGATTGTCTGTTCTCTCCTTGGAAATAATTAGTTCCCTTCTTAGAGCATTCGTTTCCTGACGAGCTGCATGCACTTCTGCCCTTAGTTCCCCAAGTAACCGGGCTAGGGGGTCAGTATCCGAGGTTTCCATAGCGCCTGGGCGAGAGTTTTGCGGTAGGCTTTGCGTTCTGTAACGCTCACCTGATTCTCGCAGAGGCGCCGGTCTTGACTGGGCGACTACCGTATCTTCAAAGGTGATGTGTAGCACCCGGTTGGCTCTTTGGGCTGGACCTCTGTGCACTGTATGCCTGACGTGTAGAGTAAGATGTCTGCAGATAGAAAATATGGGGTTAATGAACTGGGGTTATTGGGGTGTCCCTATCTCTTTCCTCTTCTCCTCTCCTGTAGACCCCCAAAGGTTAACGCTCTCACCTTAGGTAAGTGAATGCCGAGCTCTCCATCTGCCTCGGGGCAGGGTGCTGTAACCAGTTTCTTCACTGGATAGGTAGCGCAGGCCTCTTGACTTCAGAGGACTGCTGTCCGTCGTTTACTGCACGAACGGTAAGTTTCGAGTCATTCAAATGTCTTTAAAGTCTTTAGTAATGATGTCTCTTGTTTTGCAGGGTTCCGGCGATGGCGGTTGACGGGCTGAAGTGAGTTGAAGATGGAGCCCGTGTGATGAATAGAAGCGCCTGGAAGCACGTAAGTAAGCGCTTGTTGCCTGCTTCACTATGCGCTCTAACTGTCTTTTTATTTTGCAGGTACGAGTTCGGAGCGGCTGCAGGGTGCCGGAATACCCACTGGATTAGATGTGGAAAGGAGTAATGGCACGTGAGTATTAAAGTTCCCCAATGTCTTTAAACGCACCTTGTTTTGTCTTTCAGATGCGGGATGCAGCGCCGAAGGCCTCCGGAGCGTGCAAAGAGTTGGTAAACTTTTGTCTTTCAGATGCCGGAATGCTAACCTGTTCTTTCTTGTCTTTATAGGTGTTGCTGAAGACTGGATTCAGGATGGGAAGCCTTTTTCCTTAGGCCCAGGACCGGATGCAGAAGACACGATGAGCGTTCTGCTGCAGAGGTTGCAGAATAACGCAAAGCAAGATTCATCCACCGGGTGTGGTTTAAATAGCCTCCTGTAGTGCTTAGGTGTCTCCTTCCACAGCCACGCCTAAGTAAGAAAAGAGTTCCTGGTAAGAAAAGAGTTCCTGCCTTCCAGAAGAGTTCCAGTGTTCTGAATCTAGGGAGTGGCTCCAGCCCCACCCAACAGGAAAAGTAGTTCCAAACAGAAGAGGATCAGAGGCTCAACTGACAGGCAAGTAAGCAGCATGGTCTGCTGAAGGTAAGTCCACCCAAGCATTATGAGCCCGGCGCTTCCAGCGCTGGGACTGGGCATATTTATGAGCCTGGTGCCACTGGCGCCAGGACTGGGTCCAAAAGGTCCCAATTGGGACTGGTTGGCACTCGGAACCTGGGTCATGGATCTGCTTCCAAGGGAGTTGGGAAAACCCTGACCTTTTGGAAGCAGAGATCATGACACCCGCTGTGAAGTAACAGCGTGTGAACCCCAACGCCTGGAAAACACACGCACCGCACCCCACGGAAAGCACGTACAGAGCAATGGAAATCCACGTGGGATCTTCAAGCCCTGCCAAGGCAACGCCCATGCGCGATACATCACAGACGCGCTTACGCGCTAAGGGCCTTTGGTCCAATGAAATTGTGTATGCTTGCTGACGCACTTACGCGCTAAGGGCCTTTGGTCCAATGAAATCGCGTATGCGTGCAGACGCGCTTACCCCTAATGGCCTTTCCTTGAATTACACGCTGACGTGCAATTTTTTCACATGCCAAATCCCTCCGTATCAAGCTGGCCACGCGAAAATACACGGAAGACCACGCTCCTGCCCAAAAGGCCGAATCACTGCCCGCCAGAGCCCCGAGCACGCTCCCACCTGCCATCTGCTGCTGCCTGACTGCCTGCTGCCCTCGTGCCCTGCCATTTGGTGCCTGCACATCAGCCATCTGCAGGGGTACAGTTGCGGTGCCCACCCCTGCTGGAACAGAAGGCTCCCGACTGGGATACCATCGCTCCACAGCCCAGCCCCAGAACCCAGTTGCCCACCCACGCCTGCCTCGGGGGTCGCCATGTCGGGGAAAACACCATCTGAGACCACTGGCGACCCCCAGCCAGAGGGGCAGAGGGCCACCAGCTTCAGTCAGAAGGAAGTTGTTGTCCCGGTGGAGCTTGTCCTGGGGCATTATGATGCCCTCTTCGGATGATCACGCGCCGACAAGGAAGGATGGGACAGGATCTGGGACGACTTTGTGGTTGCCATCAACGCGGAAGGGGTGGCAACCCGCAACATCAAGCAAATGAAGAAGCGCTGGTCGGACTTGAGGTCCAGGACCCTCATAAAGGCCCGGCGCCTCGTGGAGGGGGGCCGGGGCAGCATGAGTACCATCCAGATGAGGGTCCTGGAATGCATACGCCCAGCGCTCCATGCCCAGATCCTTGAAAGGCAGACCCGTCTGGAGTCGAGCGGTAAGTGGCCAAGCATTGCTGTGTGAGATAGGGCATGTTGCAGTGTGCTGGTTGTCTGATACTTGCCTGCATGTGTGACATAGGCCATGTACGCATGTGTGTGTGCAGGAACATCATGGTCATGCATGTGAGACCAGTAATGTGTGAACCACACGGTTGGTGCATGTGTTTAAATGCAACATGGGGAGCCCTATGCGGAATGGACACATGAGAGCATGGCAGTCTCTGTTCCTGGACATGGGTGGGGGTGAGGAATGGGTGCTGATGCCATGTACATGTATGGTGTCCATGTCTGTGTGTCTGACCTGCGTGTCTATGACTTGTGAATGCCATGGATGCATGACCAATGTCTGTGACAATGTTCAGATTCACTGATGCAGCCTAGTTATCCTTGCATCCACTGTGTCTGGGGTGTACGAGGCCAGATGGATGAAACTACGGTGAAGTGTGTGCATGTGATAGGCATGACCCATGCTGCATGTGAGTTCCAAAACAACATTGTATGTTTCAAGAGTCCCTTGGACATGTATGCTTATGTCCATAGCATGCGCCATGCCTGTTACTGCATGTGTTTTGCCTGCACTGACCCATGTGTTGTGGAGGGACATGATGGAAGTGATCTTTGACAGTGCCACTCATCTGCTATTGCTTCCTGTCTAGGGGACCATTGTACAGTACCCTGATGCTTGTGTTCTATGTCTCCCTCAACACAGCGCCAAGTGAAGAAGAGGGCGGAGACAGCGCTGTGGAGCAAAGCGGCTGGGATTTCCCCACGGCTGCAGCGGAAGGGGTGGGTGAGCCCCCACAGGGGCCTGCAACGGCGGAAGACGGTGTGGAGCCATCCAGGTTGGTGGTTTCCACAGAGGAGGAGGAGGCCGCTACTGAGCCGCACATGGGGCCTGGTGGGGGCATCCCTGCTGGTGCAAGTGGTGCAGTCCAGGGGCAGGGGCAGGAGGCAGCACAAGTCGCTGTGGATGGGCCTGTGCATGTCACTGTCCCCGACACTGTGACTGCACCACCATGCACCAGCAGGGATGGCCCATCCCAGGCCCGTCCGCAGGTAGGGGGGATGTCCATGTCATCTGACTCCCCTCCACCTGTGGACGAGGGGACCCCGGGCCGTATGGAGAAGGTCCTGATTGGTGTCGCGTTGCGCGCGGGTGTCATTCGTGATGACGTGCTTGCTTCCCGGGGGGAGCACGCACGTCATCACAAAGAGCACCGTGCCAATGTGGCCCAGTTGGGAGCGGCCATGGGGGGTTTCGTACATGTGTCGGCCACTCTGGCAACCCTCTCCTCCTCTGTGGAAGCTATGCGCCAGTCGTTCTCTATGCCGTCTTCCGGCCCAGATGCCACCAGGGCCCCCTGTGGACCTGCCCCGACCAAAGCAGCCAACTCGGTGGGGATCCCATCCCTGCCACAGTCAGGAGTCGGAGGTCCAGCAGGGGTGAACACACCAGCAACTGGACCCCAGCAGATAGAGGATTTGACAGCATCATCGGGCAGGGCACGTGCACAACAGCGTCGGTGGATTCCATCAGCCTGGATGCCGTCGTGCTGGCAGATGCAGTTGCGTCGGAGGCAGCGGCAGGCTCGACGTGGGAGGCATCATGGGTCGGGGCCATCAACATCAGGGGGGCAGGCATCGGCCGGAGGGCAGGAGAACCCTGGAATGGGAGTGTCTTCCGTGTGGGAGCGGTTGGGCCAGCAGATAGGTGCGGAGCGGTGCGGCAGGCGGAGGAGGAACGGCTCACAATGGTCAGGGCGGAGAACTCCATGCGGAGGGCGCTGAGGCGGGCTGAGTGCCTCGAGGGTATTCACAGGGAGTTGGAGCTGGACACCGCATTACCCCTGCGAGACCTCGGGGCCAGGGAACATGTCCGCCTCCAAGCCATTGAACAGGAGTTCGAAGATGCCCTGGCCCATGACATCAACCAGTGAGCCGTCGGACTAGCCCGCCGCCTTTGTATATAGTTATTTAGGTTTAGGTTTCATTTCTTTATTATTATGATTTGGAGTCCACGGACTTTGCTCTACTTTTTGTATATAGTTGTATTTTAGATAGGGTTCTTGGTAGGTTTCATTTGCTTTTGGGATAATGGACCCTTCAGACTTTTGTTTTCAATTTTCAGGACATGTATATACTTTGTTTTAGTCATATTCACATGGAGTAATGTTTTTTTATGCTTTCCATCTTTGGATTTCGTTCTATGGACTTTGGGGATGCACCACTTATATTTTTTCATGTTTTGGATGTCTTTTCTTGCTTGGATTTGACTTTCTTTTTCTTATTTCAAATATTATATCTTCATTTGCATGTGTGCTTTTCATTTTGACATTTGTTATACTTTTTAATACATTTCTTTATTCAACATTATTGGTGTGGTGTACAGTGATGATTTTTGATGTCTCCATGAGCATTGGCACAGTCATGTGTTGCTACTTTGTGGCTCTGTAGGACATTTGCTGATGGGCATGCTGGTTCTTTTCAGACTATCATGGAATGGGTAATTTACTAGGGAGTGAGTGCAGTGGTTCGTTGGGTGTTTGCACTGGGCGGTGGAGAGGTGGGATTTGGGTTGGCATTAGGGCCATGGGTCTGTATAGTCATGGCGTGGTGTTTGGGGGACATGTGTGGGGGCCTGCTGGCAGGTGCCCCACACTGCTGGGGGGTGGGGGTGCAAGTGGACATGAGTGGGGGCCTGCTGGCAGGTGCCCCACACTGCTGGGGGATGGGGGGTGCAAGGCGACATAAGTGGGACATGAGTTGGGGCCTGCTGACAGGTGCCCCACACTGCTGGGGGATGGGGGTGCAAGGGGACATGAGTGGGACATGAGTGGGGGCCTACTGGCAGGTGCCCCACACTGCTGGGGGGTGGGGGTGCAAGGGGACATGAGTGGGGGCCTGCTGGCAGGTGCCCCCACACTGCGGGGGGTGGGGGTGCAAGGGGACATGAGTGGGACATGAGTGGGGCCTGCTGGCAGGTGCCCCACACTGCTGGGGGGTGCGGGTGCAAGGGGACATGAGTGGGACATGAGTCGGGGCCTGCTGACAGGTGCCCCACACTGCTGGGGGGTGGGGGTGCAAGGGGACATGAGTTGGTGATCAGTAGTGCAAGGAGACATATGCCTTTGCTGGGGGGCATGCCCATGTTGGGTGGGCTGCCTGCGGGACATGACCAGGGGTGCAGGGTAGTCCCCTGTGGTGTGGGCTGCCTGCAGGGGCCGTGGAGGGTGTACAGGGAACACCTGGGAGTACCCACACTGCCAAATCACGTGTAGGACTCCCCGGCACCCCCGAAATACACATACCCTGCTGAAATCGCGTGTGAAACTTCCCGCGCACCCCTGAAATACACGTACCCTGCTGAAATCGCCTGTGAAACTTCCCACGCACCCCTGAAATACACGTACCCTGCTGAAATCGCGTGTGAAACTTCCCGCGCACCCCTGAAATACACGTACCCTGCTGAAATCGCGTGTGAAACTTCCCGCGCACCCATGATATACACGTACCCCGCTCGCACAGGGCCAATCGCGTGTGAAACTTCCCGCGAACCCCAGTAATGCACGTACCCCGCTTGCCGTGCTGGTACAGGGTTAGCGCAGCCCTTTGCGCTGGATTGGGGATTTTGATGACTTTTCCCTGTGCGAGGGGCATTCTTGGGGGCATAACTGGCGCTGCTGCATGGTCGCTGCACCACTGTGCACCACGGCTGGTTTTGGTAGCTGAAATCCATGAATACGCGGTGTGCGGAAATGGATTTTAGCGCACGCGGCTGGCGCAGAGATTCGCTCGTGCACACTGTGCGCCAGCCGCGTGCGCCACTTGTGCGCTAAATTCTATGAATTACCCCCCAAATGTCAAGCAAATCCAAAGTAAATATTTTGGAACTGAAGTTGACTTACAAAATTCAGAAACTTTGAAAAACATTAATAAACACCAACCACCTAATAAGCACATATAAAAAAAGAAATAGCTAAATTTGAAAACACATCTGCTGAAATACCAGACCACGTATGTGTCTGTTTTCACAGAACGTGTTATAAAAAGAGCACAAAAATAGTTCATCTGGCCTACAAAATAGAGGACAATGAGGAATTCCAATGGTTCCAATTAGCTTTATATCTAACAGCAGAAAATAAATACAAAATAACTTACGCCTCAATAGTTTGCACGTACTGCAATACAAAGCTTGACAATAACCAAATGCCATAACGTGCTGTCACTAACAACTTAGAAATATTCCCACTTCCAGAGGATCTCCAACAACTAAACTTGTAGGAGAGCATTATAATCCAAATGGTACATCAATTTCAAGCTATAATACACCTACAACCGAAAGCGGCCAATTTGCCTCTATCCGAGTTACTAAAAGGCTAAAAGGCACCCGTTGCAAAGTAGTGTATTTGCCATTATATCTTAAAGAAAATGTAGAAGCTTTAGGAGTCATATGTGACTTCCTTGTGACTGGATTTGAACAATGACTGATCAGAGAAATCCTTCAATCAAGTCATATTTTTTTATCTCAACACGAAAAGGGATCGTATAAGTTTTACTAAAACAGTAGATTCGGAGTCTTCACCAAGAAATACATCTCCGAATCGAAAGAAATAGGAGTTGATTTTGACTACCTCTGGTCCACACACTCCAAATTATGTTTTTTAACAAATATGACTTATGAAACAGTTTCATGAAGTCTACCTCTCGACTTATATAATTTTTCTTAGTAGCTGAGAGATATTAGATCAACACCTCTAATTTTTTAATAAAGGTTGCATTCCAAAGAAGCGAAATAATATTGTTACGTTTTATTTGGGAAACAACATATTATGTGAAAAACCTGGAAGAAAAAACAGGACCTCAACACCGTGGAGTGAATCCCCCATAAGAAAAAACAATACTCGTATAGAATGTACTCAAACTAATTTGTAATATGATGATAGGGAAGATTTGAGCTACAGATGCCCCAACCAGGTTCCAATATTGTGGAAGCTTTAGGAGTACAACTGCCAATAGATCAATCTTTGATAGTGCTAGTTAATGGTGTACCAACAAAAGACAAAATAAATTGACAAAAACTAGTCGACTTAAACAAAGTTAGACAAGCCCTACAATGTCCAAAAGAAAACAATCAATACTACAAAGATATAAACAGAGGAACACTTAAGCAAAACCACCCAAATAATTCAAGATTAACCAGCAACTGGCCAATTTGAATGTATAGATCCTGTAACTGCCGCCAACATTTTAGTGTGCAATTCCCCCTTTAACAACATTTATTCAATGAATTTCATAGGTTTTTACCAATGCATCCCTTAATTTGCTACATGTTCCTTGTATTATACTTCCCCCTTATGTAGCAGCTCCAGAGTCCGTGAACAGTGCAAAAGTCTGCAGACATTAGGTAGAATTCACAAAGCCCAGAAGCACAGGGCACAACAGAACATTTTATACCCTTCAGTCAACAAACACATAAACATAAAACAACATTACTTATATTTACTAAATGCATTTACTAAATGCAAATATACCTTTTTGTACAAATCATCATTTGAAAATGTTCAAATTATTATTTTCATTAAGCACACAATATAAAGGAATGCACCAAGCACAAACCATAACTGTACACCTCATGTTACCACTTCAGTACAAGTCTTCATACAGACTCACATACACCAGGTGCTCATTGCAAAACCACTTCTTACAAAAAAGTAAGTACACTTTATTTATTCCTCCATTACTATTTATTATGTGTAACATTTCTTAGAAGCGAAAAGCACTATTTTTATTTTTAACAGAAATGGTAAACACACTTGACTAGTTGGAAGAAAAGAAGAAATGAGTGATGAGAACATATCTAATGGTAAACAGTACATCTTTCAATATAAACAAATAATTTAATTTATACAGGAGCTTATTAAAATAATATCTTCTCTTCTTATAGCACATACTTTACATGAAGAAATAACACCCCAATTTAATCATGGAGAATCCCAAGGACCACAAAGACAATCTACATCCCCAACTGTGAATGATGAAATAATGATCTTGTCAGCCAAATTGGATGAACTTAGTAATGACTTTAAGGAACTTTCAAATTATGTTAAAAATCATCTCATTTGAAATGTTATCACTTTCCTTCTTGTACCTGTCCCCCTTGCACCGAGCAATCACCCCCATCAAATTCCCAAAACATAGATGAAAGACGAGTTGATGCAACTTCACTTCCCCCATCCCCGATGATCATTGTATAGAAATTCCAAATCCTCCCATTTATGTTTCCCATTCTGATACACCATCCCTTTCATAAATAAATTGTTTATACTATAAATATGTTGTATATTGTTCTGTCAATTTCTTTTTTTTTTAAACGCCAAATAACAGTTGGCCGATCACATGACGCTGTTCAGGGACATCCACGGCTCTGTGTTCTCCGCAGTCCCCTTTCAATTTATTTTTAAATTTGTTTATTGGCATTTATAATAACAGAGGTACAGTCCGGTATTCCTTTAAGCAACAGTATCTAGCATGATTCCACATACAGTTCCTGTGATTCGCCAATGTTTAACATGTAACTGTTTTTTAACAACAAAGCAACTTGTGCTCCATGCATGCAGATTAGGTCGTAGCCAAAGCAATGGTGTGGTCAGTGGTTGGGTATGTGTGCCATCTAGGAATCAGTTACACTATCCAGGTTAGGGCTCATATTCACACTTAGCGCTGGGACACTAGGGCACAAGGGGACAGAGGGAGAGTGGCAGG